>NC_133537.1:327887466-330649966 GCF_048544455.1 Silene latifolia
AGTACTATTTAGACATGCAATTTTAAGAGAGTTATATATTTATATAAATATATTACATATATGCATTAAATCTAATCGAAATAATTATGGAATATTATATTTTTTGGAAATCTAGCTTGATTTATTTACTTTTTAATAGTTTTCAAAATGTAACATACTTAAATTATATTTGTGTATGTTAAATAACTAACATTTTTATACTAATTAATACCATATGTAGGGCATATTTGTTTTAAGGAAAATCACCATATTCTGGTGTTCTCTAAATTTATACTTCAACCAAAACTATATAATATTTACATTGAAGTCCCTTGGTCGAGTTTATCACACAGCGCTATTGATTTTAAACTATATAATATAATTAATTTGTATAGATTTATTTAATTACATTGAAGTCTGTTAGGGGCTTTCGAGTTAGTCTCAGCGTTCGTCTTCCTCCCGATACGACTGCGGGGAGTGTTAGAATATATTGTGTAAATTATTATGTTATTTTATTACCTGTTACCTAGTTTATAGCCTCTAATTATGTAGAGTATCATTGTAATTTATTCCGTTTTTCTTAAGACCATTGATTTTGTTCTGAAATAAGACGGGTAACATGTCATCATTTTACAATAAAATGTTGTTATTTTTTTATAACATGTTACCATTATTGTTCACATCATTTTCAGGGTAAAAAATGACACCTCTAGTCATAACATTCTGTGAATTAATTGGTTACATTTTCTTAAAAAAATGGCAACATTTTATCCGTCTGACAAATAAGACCAAAAATGTCATTCTGAAACAAGAATTTGTGATTGTAATTAGACTAGGATATCTATCTATCATCTTTGTGTATATATTGGGATTGATTCATTCAATGAAAGGTAAGCAACGTGGAAGCCAAAGTTTTCCAGATCCTCATAGTATGAAAGATAGCAGCTCCGCATGCGACATTAAACAAGTACACAAAAACGCACACAGACTACGAAGATCCAAGCGTAGCAAACAATGGGAAAAGCTGGAAAAATAGCTCCCTTAAAACGCAAATATTAGTACAAAACAAAGCAAGACGTACGCTAATGATGATTCTAAAGTTGGTACAATGTCTTGAATGTTTTTCCCAGCCTAAGGCTCTTGAAGACATCGATCAAGAATTCAAGATTCACTCGTTTTGGAAAATGTTACCGAAAACTTACGCTCCCGTATGTGAGTTAGTACTTACCATACAAGTAGCAGGCCCCAATCTATGTGCATGTCATAATGTTGAGGTTTAACCCAAATGTCACTCGATAGATACTTACTTGTCTTAACCCAAAAATCGGTGGATGGAGACCCTTTTTGTTTCACCCAATGACTAAGACCGAACCAACACACGAGATGACCCCTAATCCGTGAGTACCGTGACTGACTCAAGCCAATGGATTTTCCCATGGGCATAAGAAACCGACTTGACTCGACCTAAACTGAAAAACTTCTGACCCATAATTAAGTATAACGATACATCTTTGAGGGATCATATAGATTGGGGCCTGCTACTTGTAAAACGACGTGAAACTTACTCGACAAAATCCAAATTCAATACAACTCGGCTAATTATAAACCGACTTCCAGGCTTAAACCACCCCAACTAGTCATCCAAATACTTTGTGAAACCGTTTTTGATTTCACAATCATCTTTATAAACCATATAAAAATTTGTTTTTTTTTTTTTTTTGGTACGACCATATAAAAATTTGTAAAACCGCTATATGCCTATATATACACACACATATCCCTCACTTGCTAAGCAGTTAATGTCGCATGCGGAGCTGCTATCTTTCGTACTATGGCCATGTTTGGTAAACAGCATATTGAGTAAAATTAGTAGATTCCGGCTTAATTAGTAGGTTGACCAATCAATCTACTATTTTTATGTGTTTGGTAAACGGCATATTCTAATAGTATATTAGTCGGAATCTACTATTTTTGAATATGCTGCTATTAGCAGCATATTGTATTAGCATATTCAGTTTATTCATGAAATCATTCTAAATATCCTATAATCTGCTAAATACCTAACACCCTTTTTAAATCTGCTAATTTAATTAATAGTCAAACCTGCTACTAAAATCTGCTAACAATATTTTGCTAACGTTATCCGCTATTATGAATCTGCTTCTGCCGTTTGCCAAACAGGGCCATGAGGATCTCGAAAACTTTGGCTTCTACGTTGCTTACCTTTCATTAAAATAAAGCTTCCGAGGCTAAGAGTAACTGCTTTATCATCAGATGCGCAAAAGTTGAACCTGAACTAAAGAAGCGACCGGTATTGACAAGAACCGGCCGGGTATTAGCTAGAGCTGATTCTGAGTACACCCGGCCAGTGGTAATTAATTGGATAATGATACTGCGCTACCGGGTGGCGCTCAATTTCAGCCAGTGGTAATAAATTTTACGGGCCTTTTTTTAATTTTTTTTTTCTATTGAGCTCGAATAAACAAAATTTAAAACTAGTACGATATATAGGTTAATAAATTTATTTTTTATTAAATAAAAAAATATATATATTGTGTAGGGGCGGGTTCAGTTACGAACTGAGTTACGGTGCGAACCGTACGAACTAGCTTAGTTATACTTTTTTTTTTTCAGATACATTTTATTATCTTACTAGATACACTTCTTATTCATACACGTTTTATAAGAGAAGTAGATACACTTTTTTCAAAATAAAATTCTAGATGCACTTTTACACTTTTTTAACACTAATTTTTGCAGGTCACGTGTCATTAAAGCCAGATACACATCTTATCAAACTCAGATACACGTCATTAAAATTGTTACAATTTTAACATTAACTCTTGGATACGTTTTATGCTGTTTGTGGATACATTTTATATTTTTTTCCGGATACGCAGTATAATACTTCTGGATACACATTGTATTACTACTGGATACACATAGTATTACTACTGGATAGACATGTATCCCGTACTGAAGAGGGTACTAGTCTTCCTGATCCAGAAGTTTAAAAAAGGTCGGTGGATAGACTTCTATACTTGAATCTCACCAAACATGATCTCCCTTTTGCTTTACAACATCTTAGTCAATTTTTGAGTGTCCCACGTCAGGCACACTTCCAAGCCACTTCCAAGCTGCTTTACATACCATGTGGTACGTTATTTGAAGGGCAGACGGAATGCTCTGCTATTTTATCCTGCTGATGGACACTTTATCTTGAAGGGCTACACTGATGCAGATGGAGAGCTTGCTCATTCGATTTGCAAATCATCACCGGCCAATGTGTTTTTTTAAGGGATGCCTTAATCTCTTGGAAGACAAAGAAGCGTAAAAACTGTTTCAAAATCTTATTGAGAACCGAGTATAGGGACATGTCCTATACATCTAGTGAGATAGTTTGGTTGCAACGGTTGCTTGAAGATTTTGGGATCACCGTGCCTCGCCTATTCAATCTGTTTCCGTGACAACGGGGTTGTTCAACATATTGCAGCAAACCCTGTTTTTCATGAAAGGATGAAGCGCCTTAATATTGACTGCCACTATGTAAGAGAAAAGGTGTAAGAAGGTCTCATTGCTACAAGGCATGTATCAACAGGATCTCACCTTACTTGCTGACATTTTAACAAAACCCCTTAGACAATAGCAGCATCTATACTTGGCTTTCAAGATGGGCATGTGTTTTGACATGCTCCATCTTGAAGGGGGTATGAAGATTAAGGTAGTTAGTTTACTACATTGACTCATGTATAAGTGTACTCTTTGTATATAAACATTGGACTATTGTATAGCTAATTATTCAATAATATGTTGCCAAAAAAAATTATTCAATAATAACTCCTCATTTTATTTACCTTTTCTGTGTCATCAATATCTCTCTACTTTCTCTCACTAAACATTTCTACAAACAATTAGCTTCAAGCTCTAACAATGGCGATCCTCCTCATTAATGGTGATTATTAACAATATTCCTTCCTCTATTAACAAATCACAAGATAATCAATTAGCCCTTCAATCAAGCAAAGTATAATTGCATTTCTATTGTAAACATAGCAAGTATATATTATGTATATTCTCATAGCACTAGTATAAATACCTTGTAATTATTATTCAATGAAATCATCCTTTTACACAATATCAAAACCCTAATCTTATATGGTATCCAAGAGCTCTCATCGATCCTCAAAAATTTTGCTTCACCCACGCCGCCACACCTTCAAACGAACCACCATCTCTACACTCCCACCAACGACCACCATGACTCACCAAGAAACCACCATTCCCAACTCCCACGACACAAACATCCCTCTCACCTCCCTGAATTTGAACCATTGTGTCAAATTAACCCCTCTAAACTACACTTCCTGGCATTTTGAACTAACCCACATACTATTCGGATACAGTCTGCTCGGATTTCTCGATGGCAGCAACCCGTGTCCCTCCCCAACCATTGTCGGTTCTGACAAAACCAAGAAACCAAATTCGGCCTACTACACATGGCTGAAACAAGATGGTCTCATCTTGGGTGCCCTTATGGGTACCTTATATGCGGCTGTCCAAGCCTTAATAGTCCGTGCGACAACCTCGAAAGAGGCGTGGGATGTTCTAGCTCGTACCTACGCTAACCCCTCACGAGCACATATCTTACAAATTAAAGATCGGCTTGACTCAATCGTCAAAACCACCGATCAAACCAACACGGACTACATGAATTCCATCAAAGTGTGTATCGACCAACTCGCTTTAATGGGTAAAATTATAAACCCCGAAGACATTATATCCAAGGTCCTCAAGGGCCTTGACTATAATCTCTACAAACCAGTCCTCGACACTGTCCGCGCTCGCGACCACCCTATAACGTTTGAAGCACTCCACGAAAAGTTGCTTCAACACGAGTTACTAATCAAACAACAACCCAAAAACGACATTTTCCAACCATCAGCTAACCCAGCCTACCGCAATCACCACCACAACCGCAACAACTACTCCCACCAGAAATACAACACCTCATACAACCCTCAAAACAACTACCAACAAACCTCCACCAATCCAACCCCCGTCCCTTCAAAGGTCGGTGTCAATGATGCCGACAAGTTGGACATGTCATTGCCGACTGTCCTCTATTTCGCAAGCTATTCCCAACCATTATTTTTCCCGAACCACCAACCCGTCAACACAACCCGCCACCCCAAGCCCACACGGCAACCCAGGGAGCATCGAACCCACCGAACCCCAACTATCTACTGGACAGTGGCGCATCGAACCATGTTACCCACGACCTCGACACCCTTGCCTGTCATTCTCCTTATTTTGGTCCCGACAACCTCATTATAGACGACGGTTCAGCACTCACCATCGACAACATAGGTTCATTTCGCTTCTCATCTCTCAAATTTAATAATGTCTTACATGTACCTCGCATATCTCGCAATATATTATCGATTTCACAATTATGTCGCGACAATAATGCCTATGTAGTTTTCACATCTTCTTCTTTTGTTGTTAAGGAACTGTCGACGAGAACACCACTGCTCCAGGGACGGGCTAACCAAGGAATTTACGAGTTGAGCCTCCTGCAACCGACTGCTCACGCCATGACCAAAGGCTCCAACTCGTCTTCTTGGCATCATAAATTAGGGCATCCTAGTCTTGATGTTATGAAATCCATTAATAAAAATTTATCATTCTCTATTTCTGATTTTACGTACTGTGAATCTTGTCAAATTAGCAAGAGCAAAAGCTACCCTTCGCAGTTTCATCGTTTCACACAAACGCACCGCTCGAATTAATTTATTCCGACCTATGGACAAGCCCAGTTTACTCTCGAGAAAAATACAAATACTACGTTGTATTTGTTGATCATTTTAGCAAATATGTATGGCTTTTTTCACTTAAAAATAAATCCAACACCACCCAAGCTTTTGTTCGGTTCAAAGCATTAGTCGAAAAATTCTTTCAAAAAGCCATCCGTAATTTTTTTTCCGACAATAGAGGCGAATTTCTAAAATTAAACTCGACATTACTAGACAACGGCATAAGTCATTTTACCTCTCCGCCTCACACCCCGGAACACAACGGATACGCCGAAAGACGACACCATCATATTGTTGAAACGGGCTTGGCCCTACTCTCCTACGCTCAATTACCCACCACCTTTTGGCCCTTCGCTTTTAGTACTGCAACGTACTTCATCAACCGTATGCCCACTAAAACGCTACAAGGCCAAACACCCTACTCCATAATGCATAATTTACAACCGGACTATACAAAACTACACAACTTCGGATGCCTTTGCTATCCATGGCTCCGACCATACATCAAACATAAACTCGAATATCGATCTACCCCGTGTATCTTTGTTGGATATTCATCCACTCAAAGTGCCTTCCATTGTCTTGATCCTACAACCAATCGCATATATACCTCCCGTCATGTCAAATTCATCGAAGATGAATTTCCTTATACTCGTCTTCTAAATTCATCACCTCCCACGTCCACCAACCCGGATGACTGGTGTTCCTTCGTTCTTCCCATACTTCCCACCACCCCACCCAACATCGAGACACCTCCTTCTCCACACACCACTCGCCATCCCATTACGCAGGTATACACCCGCAGACAACCACCCACTAATGACACCACTACCTCGCCTACAACCCCTGACAACACTACCACGACTCAACCCTCATCTACTCCTAGTTCGCCCACAAATACCATGACAGCTGCCTCCCTTACCACTACATATCAGTCACCACCTCCTCTTCCAAGTCGCAATGTAGTCACACGTCTTGCCAACAACATAAGAAAACCCAATCCACGCTATGCCAACCTCGCACTTGCTTCCGCTATCAATCACACCTTACCAACCACTGTTAAACAAACCTTAATTTCACCTCAATGGCGCAACGCCATGCTAGATGAATTTCAGGCTCTCGAAAAGAATAAAACTTGGTCATTAGTACCTAAAAACCCGTCTCAAAATATAATTGGTTGTAAGTGAGTCTATCGGATCAAATATAATCCTGATGGATCGCTCAAACAACATAAAGCCCGCCTTGTCGCCAAAGGTTTTCATCAACGACCAAGTATAGATTACACCGAAACCTTAGCCCGGTTGTAAACCAACAACAGTTTGCTTACTACTATCCCTGGCTGTCACCCACAATTGGTCATTACGACAACTAGATATTAACAACGCCTTCTTACAAGGTACCTTAAATGATGATGTCTATATGGCCCAACCACAAGGTTTCGTTGATGCCTCCAAACCAGACCATGTATGAAAACTACACAAAGCCATATACGGCCTAAAACAAGCTCCACGAGCTTGGTACACCGAGCTCAAAACATATCTTGTCACCTATGGTTTTCATCAGTCAATTTCTGACTATTCTCTATTTATTCTAAAAACCAAAGACACATGTATTTATATGCTTGTGTATGTAGACGATATTATTATTACCGGCCCAAACCACAATCATTTACAACAATTTATCACTACATTATCCCACCGATTCTCGTTAAAAGACCTTGGACCGCTCTCTTATTTTCTCGGCATTGAAGTCACTTACAATGCACTTGGACTCCACCTAAACCAAACTAAATATATACATGATCTACTAGACAAATACAAGATGTCAAATGCTAAACCAAATACTACACCCATGGCAACTGACGCACATCTAATCCGTGAAGACAATAAACCAATACACGACCACTCGAACTATAAAGCAATTGTAGGAAGTCTTCAATACCTCTCCCTTACTCGACCTGACATAGCATTCACTGTAAACCGTCTAGCACAATTTCTCCACCATCCCACTTCCAACCACTGGTCGGCCTTAAAACGACTACTTTGCTACCTTCAAGGTACTCAAACCCATGGCATTCAACTGTATCAAAAAACTCCCCTTTGCCTTCATGCATTTTGTGATGTTGATTCGCTGGAGACAAAGACATTTTTTTTATCCACAACCGGCTACATTATCTACCTCGGACGAAACCCTATCTCATGGTCCTCCAAAAAGCAACGAGGCTTGGCTCTCTCTACTACAGAGGCTGAATTTCGTGTTGTTGCCGCTGTCACCACCGAAACCCTTTGGTTACGCAACCTCCTCACCAAACTCAACATCCAAATCACTCGACCTCCAGCCCTTTACTTGACAACATGTCAGCCACCTTATACGCAAAGAATCCAGTCTTTCACTCTCGCATGAAGCACATGGCACTCTCATTCCACTTTGTCCGAGAACAGCTGCAGCTAGGCCACATTTGCATCCAACATATTGCAAGCAATGATCAACTGGCATACGCTCTCACAAAACCACTTCCAAAGCAACGATTTCTTGAGCTACGAAACAAGATTGGCTTTCATCCTTCAACGTCCATCTTGCGGGGGCGTACTAACAATATTCCTTCCTCTATTAACAAATCACAAGATAATCAATTAGCCCTTCAATCAAGCAAAGTATAATTGCATTTCTATTGTAAACATAGCAAGTATATATTATGTATACTAGTTTGAATGCCCGTGCGTTGCAACGGGGTAATTAGCTTATTTATAATGCAAAAAAAAAAAATTTTATAAGCGTTTAATGTTTACATTATATGTCTAATGATTTGTTTATATATTATTAAAATATCTCTTTCAAAAAAAATAAAAGATTAATATATACGTGGGTTAACTCTTATTTATAATCATATAATCACCCCACCTTATACTAATCTTTCGATGTGGGACATTCTACTATTTATAAGTAATATATTCACAAAAATTAGATTTTTTTTCTGATGTGGGACAATTCTATTATTTATACGTAATATATATTTATCAAACCTGCATTATTTTTCAGTATGGGACAAATAACATACTCAGAATTACACCATCTTTTTTGCACTTAGTTCGACATCCAACCAGATCTCGAATACCGAATACAGACAATTGCTACTCATTATATCTAATAGTTATATTTAAATTTAATAATATGATCAAGTACTCTCCATTAATATTTGTACGTTGTTTTTCTTCAAAAAAAATTTAACATAATTGAGATAAGGAAATTTCCCGTGGTACCCCTTAATTTTGTTAGATTTTCCATGTTACCTCTACTTTTAAAAATCTGCCTATGACACCCTTGAGGTTCCATTTTTTTTGCCCATGGTACCCCCTAATGTAAAGGCTGTTAAATTGACGTTAAGTTTGATGACGTGACAATAAAATAACAATTAAAAAATAATACCTCCTTTATTGTTTTATTGGTACGAATATCTCTCTTTTAAATGCAAATTTAATTAACTATATCATTATAATATTGAAACCTTGAACTTTAATAGATTACACATGCTACCATGGACGTTTGTTTTCTATTTTTTTTTTATCATAATTAAAATATGTGCAAATGATAAGAACCTATACTCTAATGATAGAATATGTTTTAACATAATTCTAATTATATTATTTAAACATAGTATATTTACCACACCTACATTATTTTTCAATATGGTACATATAAAATTTATAGGTAGAAAATATAATGATATAAAATTTTAAGAGCTCTCCAAGACAATACTTAAGCGACTCAAAAGATTTTGGGTTGATGCCTAAGTTCCAAGGATTCTCATAGAATCACCCACCTTATACTATATTTCGATGTGGGAAAAATCTATTTTTTATATGTAGTATATTTATCACACCTATATTATTTTTCAATGTGGGAGATCTAACATACTATTAAATACACCATCTTTAATATGTGCAAATTATATGAAATCTATATATACTCTAATGATAGCATTTCTTACCATGAATCTAATAATATTATTTTCATAATTTTTTTACCGACATTATTTTGTCAAATGAAATTTAAAAGTTTTTATATAAAAATTAGAAACATCACTTGAATATAAAATAAGAAATACATAGTATATATTATAAAAACTAAAAGATTTTCCAAACATTAACTTAGGTTAAAAATCATTATTGTAGAGACAATAATACAAACTCTTTTAAGAGTTATCTCTGACAATACTTAAGGGAATCAAAAGATTTTGGGTTATGACTTCTATTTATAATCATAAGATCACCATGTCTTATGGTAATCTTCCGATGTGAGACAATTCTAATATTTATACATCGTATATTCACCACACTTACGTTACTTTTTAATGTAGAACAAATAACATACTAAGTACACCATTTTTTTGCACCTACTTTGACATCAGCCCGATTTAATAATGAAAAAATACAATACAATATACAATCTAATGATAGCATTTTTTTTTTGTCACAATCTAATTATATAATTTTCATACGATACTTTTTTTTTTCAAATGAAATATAAAGTTTTTATATCAAAATTATAAACATCACTTTAATATAATATAGAAAATGTATATATATGGCACATTTCTATTATTTATACATAATATATTCACAATACATACATTATTTTTCAATGTGGGACATATAACATACTAAAAAGCCTATATCTTTTAAAAATTTGGATTAATACCTAAGTATCAAAGATGCCTCCTATTTATTTTTATAGAATCACCCTACCGTATACTATTATTTCAATGTGAGATACATAATTTAATTATTTAGACGTAGTATGTTCATAATGCCTACATTATTTTTCAATGTGAAAGATATAACATACCAAGAAATACATGTCTCTTCTTAAAAAATCACTATTGTATACATATTATTTTTCTTTGAAGGTAAAATCACTTAGTCTCGATCATTAGATATGGATCTCTACATCGTACATATAACGACTCATTAACGCTATATTACTGCATTCAGAAGACAACCATTAGTAAAATCTTTAATTTTGTATTGCGAGACTACCATTAGTAAAACCTTTAGTTATTTTTTGATTTTCTTGTTCATTTTCTTAACTCTTTCCCGGGTAGTTCCCAACGATTTCCACTTTATTTTTTTTATATCATATCGTAGATAATGATAGAAAATCTTAAGAGCTCTTTAAAACAATATTTATGAGACTCAACAAATTTTGGGTGGATACATAAGTTCCAAATATGCATCCTATTTATAATCATAGGATCACATCACCTTATACTAATCTTTCGATGTGGGACAATTCTACTATTTATATGTAGTATATTTACCACACCTACTTATTTTTCAATGTGGGACAAAACATACTAAAAAGTACACAATTTTACGTATTAAGAAGTACACCATCTTTAATATGTGCAAATAATATGAAATTTATACTCTAATGATAGCATTTTTTAACACAAAGCTAATTATATTATTTTCATAATTTCTTTAACGATATTTTTTTGCCAAATGAAATGTAAAAGTTTGATATAAAAATTGGAAATATCACTTGAATATAATTTAGGAAATATACATATTATAATAATTAAAAGATTTTCCAGTTTATTTTTTACATCAAAAATTATACTTTCCTAAATTGATTTTTGATGATGTGGACGCTTTCAGATCGCTCGAAAAAACTCTCTTTTATATATATACTAGATTTAATGCCCGGGCAATGCCCGGGCCAATTTGTAATATCCTATGAGGCCCTGTTCTTTTGCACTTAATTTTGCTGACAACTTATAGGAGCTTAACTTTTCTGAACTGAATTGAAGTGAGTTAAAAATAAGCTAGAAAGAACAGAGCCTAAGTTTTCTGAACTGATCTTATAGAAGCCGACTTGAACTTATATGAGCTTAACTTGTAGAAAAATGGGTATAAATTGAGCTTAACTTTTATAAACTAAACTTACATGAGCTTAACTTTTCTCAACTAAACTTATAATAATAGCTGAAATGAACTTAAAGGGAGTAATTTTAAATCCAAAAGAATATGGCCTAGCTACTAAAATTTCGCCACTAATATAATTCTAACTCTTATCGCAATTATGTCTCTACAAAATAAGGAAATTTACCTACATAAAAACAGGATAAACTAAGCGGATAATTTACAAATATATATCTCATGACACTTGGAAGGTAGTCCATCTTGCACGATATCTTATGTTTTCGACATATTGATGCAACTTCGGATTGCTTGAACCTTGTTCTCCAGCTTAATGGTGGTGGGGTTGTTGATCATGCCGTAGCCCCCATTATACGTTCTCTACTTTCTTTAGTATCTTCATGCCATGTTTTTCTCTTAGTCACTGTCCAAGGTCTCTTAATAGGATTGCTCATGTTATAGCAGAAGCTATAGACTAAGTTAAACAATCTTTTTTCATTGTGACAAAAAAAAATTGCATTATTTGCATGACCTTAGATTCTTATTTGTTATGCACGACGCATGGCTTTACATTACAACGGTAGTATCCATCTGATCAGTATGATACTATGTTCCAGTCCTCTCAAATAATTGTATTAGCATGATACTCCAAACTTTCTAGGTAAAAGGAAAAGAAAACGGTGAAAGTAGAGGCGAATCCACCTTATTTAATGGCTTTGTTAAAAAAAACATGTGAGAATTGTCTTTTTTACTACATTATTAAATATGCTTTGCCCCTTCATTACTTAAGTTTGTTAATTCCCTTGACTACGTGACAACTTTTTACAAATAGAACCACTCTTATAATATTACCTTAACTTAATACGTACCAAGTTAGTTCGATTGTACAAATATACAAATGACCTGATTAGGCTGATTAATCTATAAAAAAGGAATTTTTGTATTATGTAATTAATTTATAACCTGGTTAATAAATAAATAGTTTGGTAGAAACGTAAAGAGGATAAGCTTTCTTAATTGCGTATGTTTTGTAATACCAACTCATATAACCACTAACTTGAGGAGTGTAAAAAAAATGTTCAGCCTTAAAAATTTTCTCATAATCAAAGTCTTTTTTTATGAACTCGTTGAAGGCTAAGCGTAACGTGTCTTTTATTCTAATATTACTGGAACAGAGAGAGTATGATTTACCTAATTAAAATATCACACCTCCACCTCAAAGGCTCATATACAATGGCACAAGCAAATTGAAAATCTTATTGTTAAAACATTAATAATGCATGGAGGGGTTACCCAATCGTATGTAGAAATCTTCTTGTTAAAATACAACAACTTTATTTTAGGCCGTGATCAACATAAATGTGCTTAGAAATTCTATATAAATATCACGAATCAAATCTACAAATTATATAGTGGATTTTTTCATTAAAAGAGAGACATCAAGTAATACCGCGATAAAAGACGTATATAATCGTGTACGTTGCTATAGTTGATTACTATCGAGAAAATAAAACTTGATATTGAAACATTAAAAATACATAAAACAAATTGGAGTTATCTATGAGTATGGAATCTCTTGCGGAATCTCTTGTAATTTACTGCTCCAGGAGTAGTAATAAACTGTGATCATTAATCTTCATATAACATGCGATGAGATTAGCATCATCACCACCTAAGAAAAGCAAAAATTATTAGACTTATCAAATATGAGATGAAAATTAATCTCTAAAAAAGAAACACAATAAATTATGCATGGTATGGAACAATAATCATATGCTTGTTATATGATTAGATGAGAGCGATATAAAAGAAATGATAAAAATTACTCTCTAACGTAAAAATTACCGTATCACTTATAATAACCATAAAATTTATGGAAGTTTATGATGTCTAAGTAAAAGAAACTCACTCGTAAAAATATATATTGGTAATCGCATGTTCATCCAATTGCAGCGGGTTAATTCCTACAAAACAAAGAAACATTGACTAATAAGCACATGATTTTGTGTTAATGTTAAAACAGATGTAAAGGTGCTGTAACATGAAAGATAGAAAACTCCAAAGACGGGAGAATTGAACCATGCGAGATTGTATTTATATACTTATATACTAAGGTTGTATTTTGATTTAATCACACTTCTAATGAAATTGGGAAGCTAAAGATAAGACGTATATTTTTTTTTTAATTGATGAAGTTGCTTTAGGACTCTATCTCATATGCATTATTAGTTAGTAGTTGTACATACGGTATGATTTTTAGTTACTGTCATTATCTTTTATCGCTCGAAGTCATCTTATAAATTTGATCGTTTTTTTTCTTTTATTTGGATTTAATTAGCATTAGCATTATTTATTAATCTTAGGTGTTTCGGTAAAGTTGGAGACTCTATAAACGCTCGAAAAAAGCTTCCTTTATTAATATAGATAGATATAGATTCTCATAGCACTAGTATAAATACCTTGTAATTATTATTCAATGAAATCATCCTTTTACACAATATCAAAACCCTAGTCTTATAGTGATCACCTCATCACTGATTCACCATTTCACAGTTTGTTTAATATAGTGAGGTAAATAAATGATTGAGAAAGTAAATAGGTAATTATGTTTGCATGTCGATATAACATAGGAGCTCAAAGCTCGAATTGGCGCTGTAATAAAGGCAAATATACACTGAACAATGGCAACGAAGTAACAGAAGTAGCAGTAGTAGTAGTAAATTGATAAATTACAGCAATAGCAATGAAGAATAAGCAAGGGGTACATGCAACACCCGAATCACACAGACCATCGTCTTTTAGGATTACAACATGAGCAAACAGGAATGGGACTACAGTGGAACTAACTAACACCTAATTTCCCAAAGTTCCGCAATTGCGTTTAAATAGGCACAGTACAGTAACTAATACATGTCGCATAGGAGTACAAGCCAAGCTTTCTTCAATGGCGATGACATACTTCAAAGTCTGATTATATGGCCGCAGTTCTATCCCAGATTATGAAAAGCCTGAATACGAGATATACCAAATCTGTATAGAAGACGGCCATTTAAAGCGCCTATAAGAAGTAAGTTAGCTGCTGCTTCTTCCTCGTCCCACCTTCTCCGTACAATTCATTCCACTGTTTCAGTTCATTCATTACTGCACCTTCAGAAGCAAAACTTGCAGCGACCTGTGTTCACGTACCACGGTGAATTGAAAAGGTTAGATTTGTACATTTACCAAACAAGGAAAAAGAATAAGAAGAAGAATTCAGTATTTAAAGTATATATTACCTGATTCTTAGCTTGCTTCATGTCCTCCATGTTCAAAGATCTCAAGTTAATTGGCTCTTCTTGCTTATCGTCAGCCTTTGCCTCAGATGAACCATCTGATGAATCACCATTCTCTTGGGCCCTCTTCTTTCTTTCCTGTTAGATCAGAAGTTACAAATAAGAGCCGGGATATAAGGAGCAGCTGTTGTATGAGACAGGCGAACATCTAACGGTCTCACATCCAACCGACAAGTGAGACCATCTCTCATTTAATCTGTGGGGTATAAGAAATCCAAAAGGGGAGTCTTGGGCAAGACGGTCCAAATCACGTATCCATTATTTTTTCATAGGTTAAATGGTGGTTTCACATTTGAGACCGTCTCATATAAGTTTTTGTGGGGAACAGGGTTAGGCCAAGAATGGACAGGACAGCTTCATATCTTATTTGATCGACTTACCTGATCTTTCTTCCTCTCCTTCGCAATGAGCTCTCTGACGGGCCTGTATGCAGCCGTGACACATAGATTCTGCATATAGAGAGTATCAATGAAGATTAATTAAGACATCTATGAATGAAATTGACATAATACAATGTAGTAATGCTATTGCAATTATCACAAACCTTAAGATCACTGCCGGTATATCCTTCAGTCATGGTAGCAAGCTCCTTAAAGTCCATTTCTTCTGCTTGCTCCTTTGAGAGCAGAGTTTTCAATATCTTTTCCCTGTTTTCGATGCCAGGCAAACCAACCATGATCCTGTGATCATCAAAATTTGTTAGATTTTGCGATACATTTAGAAACTGTGAGACTTGGTGTCTGAAATAAAAAAATATTGAACCAACCTGCGCTCAAATCGCCTAATGATGGCTTCATCAAGGTCAAAGGGCCTGTTAGTAGCAGCAAGAACAAGAATTTGTTCACCGGCCTTGGACAAGAGTCCGTCCCAATGAGTCATAAACTCATTTTTGATTTTTCTCATAGCCTCGTGTTCCCCAACTCTGGTTCTTTGTCCAAGCATGCTATCCACCTCATCCACGAAAATAATTGTAGGGGACACTTTAGCTGCAAGCGAGAACAATGCTCGGACATTCTTCTCATCTTCTCCAAACCATTTGGAAGTAATAGTGGACATCGAGACATTGATGAAACTTGCCCCCGCTTCATTGGCAATGGCCTTGGCTAACATTGTCTTTCCAGTACCAGGTGGGCCAAACAGAAGGATACCTCTGCAGGGCTTCAACAGACCACCTTTGAACAGGTCTGGTCTCCTAAGAGGAAGCATTACAAGTTCCTGAAGCGACTCTTTGATGTCGTCCAATGCTCCAATATCAGCAAATGTCACACCAATCTCGTTTGCAGGAATGACCTCTGGCCTGATGCGCTTCTCAAATTCGTTGTCAGGTAGAACCTCCTGCTCAGAATAAATCATTTTTAGCATAAAGCAAGATCATACAAATGCTCAGTACATACCAATAAAGCTGATCTGTGTTTACCTTCACAGGAGCAGCATTCTCAGCATTCTTTGTCGCAGACTTGTCGAGATCAATAACAGAGGAGGCAGCAGGCTTGTTCTCTGGGTTCACAGCAGCAGAATCATCCACTTCCTGAAAATTTATAGAGAAAAACTAATTTCAGCATTTTAAATACACTTTATATCATTCTATTGCAAGACCGACAGGATCTAATAATTATACCTTGCCAGTTTCACCATTTGTTTCCATTTTAGCTTTGCCCAATTTTTTCCCTCCCTGGAATATACTCAAGCCATGGCACAAACTATTGCAAGAAAAACAAAGATCAGATTCAAGTACTTCACAGCATAAAGAAGCGCAATGAATTAACGTTTAAGGAGATAAATCTACCTGTTGGAAGATATAACAAGTTTTCCATTCCGGTACTCAGGATCCTTGTTGTTCATCAAATGGTAGGAAATTGCAGACATCACAATCTCATCTAAATGATTGCTGAGGGAAATGGTGTCTGAATGGCAGATAGAACCCAAATCGTTGCAAACAAGATCATTAGCAGCTAGAACCTCAGCAATGTGGTTTCTTGTATCCTGAAACTGAATCATTTTCATATCTTCATCTAATTTGGCATTCCAGGTTAGCAGATGAGTCTCATCCTCTGGCGCCTTTATGTCGATACTGTATGGGAATAACTTGGTAAGCCTCTCATCTACTTCTTCCAACTCAACATTGGAATTTAACATCCGAGATCCCAGAACTAAGACTGAACCACTTAGCCTGTTCAATAATTTGCTGAACAAATTGTATAGCCTGTCTGATTGTAGTAGCAGCCTGTCGATGTCCCTCACATATAATATCACGGGGTTCCTGTCGGATGTGGAGACCAAGACCTGGTGAAGTGCTTGGATAAATAGTTTCTCATCGAAGGACCAAACTGTGCACTTGGCTGCATTTAACATATTAAAGAACCGTGAATGAGAATGAATAAGTAAACTGTATCATACTCAAGCCCTTTCACTGGCCGGAATATAACACTCGTATACAAAAAAACATGTCGAAGCAAACAGTCAAATGACTGTAGAGCCAGCAGAAACCGAATAAGTCAAGTATGTATAGTTCTTGTTGAGAATATGAATTTCAAGAAAAGAGATGAAACATGTATCGTCGTATTGATGGTGTAGAATATTAGTAACAGTTCATAAATCAACAAGCATATACCTTTGGACACCTCTTTAGCGGAAACCATTGACATGGAACCAAGCAAGCTAGAGACACGGTCCATTGTTGCCTCTGATATAGACTTTGTCATTCCCTAAATAAAGAGGAGATAAACAAAGGTGAGCAACTATAGCATGTCATTACGAATAGAGAGTGAAAAGAAACAGATCTTTAAGGATGAAGAGAGCTTACAGGTTCCTTTTTGTTACCGCCAAACTTGTTCTGCATCTGCAAGAACAAATAATAACAGAAGTCAAAGAAAGTTCATGAAAACTCGCAACAAAGAGTCTTTTCAGAGTTTCAGTACGTGAATAATACCTTGATAGAGAAGTCGGCTACATCCAACAGCAACAACTTCGCATCAAAGTAGTGTGCCAATGCTTTTGCAAGCGTTTGCTGGTAAAGTTCTTCAAAGGAGAAAGATGACAAACCAAAAACAGTTAGGAAACTACTGACAAAAAAGTTTACGCAACAGAAATGTTAGGAAGATTAAAGTTGCATACCAGCAGGTCCAGATAGCAGGATAGCCCTGCTTCCAGGGGACAGATTCCTTGTAAACTTGGAGACTTCAGCATGTTTCAGATGCACATATGCAGCGCTTGTCAAGAGAGCTCGTGTCTGCTCACTGTCATCAATACCACAAATTAAAGAATGTCAAATTCACTATAAACAACAAGATGTAGATACTTTGATGTTATAAACGGTCTCAAAAGGATCGATCAACTAGGCTTCTTTATCACCCCTTTGAGGTTGATTAACAGCTAAAATCTTGAGAAAAAAAGAAAAATTGATTTCAGCTCCATTATCATCTAATTTATGGCCAACTCATTGCAATTTGCAAGTCGACCTTATTAACCATAAACAGGTTATCAGAATCAAGTCACTACGGGGTAGAGCCATTTTGGGAGCGCTATTATTGGGTCATTTTTGGTACGTGTCAATTTGGGTTGATTCGAAACAGTGATTAGTGGTTACAGATCGGGACATTGGGTCATTCTGGGTGTTTCGGGTCTTTGAAGGTCGCGTCAGATCATTTTCAGATTGGGTTAGCTGGGTTTAGTTCTGCTTTTGGTTGTTCTTTCCAAGTTAGGTTGGTCATTCAGATCGGGTCAGTTTTGCAATATCTAAAAGCAAGCTTTGTTCAAAATTAACTCATCATGGATTGTTCCAGTTAATCAAGTACTCGGTAACATGGATAACATCAGCAACGCCAACCATAGTAGATTCAATCGTAAATCTAAGAACAAATCAGAAACAAGCCCAGCATCATGGACTAACCAACCAACCAAATTCTCGAACCAACTATAATCTCTAGTTGATTAGCCGACGTTTTTCTTAAGCATCAACTAGCATATCAATCAAGTTCTCTCAGTAAAAATCATGAGAGATCATGTACTCCTAATTAAGATCTAAAAGTCAGCACAATAAACAATCAAGATAGTATCAAGGAGCTGGGAAACAGCATCTGCAGATGCCAAATGGACAAGTATAACATGATACAGCCATTCCAAAAAAATGCTTCTTTTTTTATAATTATCATATGCAAAAAATACAATATGTTCTTCCAGTTGACTGAGGAATCATCCCTCAATCATGACAAGATTCCAAAACCAAGTTGTATGATATATTTGTTATTACACTTGTAGATCCAAAAATATCGACAGCAGATTCTCTGTCCCATTTTCGTATCCCAATCGTTAATCTTCTTACTCTTCATTCTCTTGTGAGATTTCCACACTTCTTTTTAATGAAGTGGTAACGGAACACAAGATGAAACATGGAAATGGGACCGAGGATCCGGACTCAAAAATATCAATGATCAAGAGAACTTTTCAGATCATATTCTTCCACCCACCCACCCACCCACCCATAAACATGAATCCAAAAGTTCAGCAACACCAAACAATAGTACCAAAGATTCAAAAGCACTAGTTCAAAATACTTGATACCATTTAATAATCTCAAAGATACCCAGTTTCAAGATCAGATTTTTGTGACAGGATTTCAAACAAAAAGGCACTCAGAATCACATCTTCCCAGAACAACCAAAAACATTCATATAAAACTTCAAAACCACAAACATATTGATAAAGCCACAACCTTTTCATTGCGTAAGGGCACACGTTAGAAAAACCATTTCTTTTAACCACATCTATCATCAAAATTTCTAATCTTTTTAGCATTAATTACAACATAACTAAGTTCTAACAAGTACTCAAAACAAGTAATAATAATAATAATGATAATAATAATAAAGTGCATGATTAATAAAAATTCATACCTGAGATAGTAAGGAAATTCATCAAAAGTGACATTAGCTTCCTTGCCATTAACAAGAAGCCTCAACAATTCAAGTTCAATTTGCTCAGCAGAAAGAGTATCCAACTCAGAACTTGACCCGACCCATTTCCCAACACTTTGTCCAGAAGCCAATCCAAGACCAACACCCACACCAACTCCTACACCTAATGCAGATAACAGAAAACTCTTCTGCTCCATGACCTAAAAATTCAGAACTTTTTTCTTATAATTGTCCAAATTAGATAAAACCCAGTAAATGCTCAAATCAATGTGATGATTTTTTAATGGTTTAATCATGTAATTATGGTGAATTGTATGATTTTGGTTGGGTAGAATGTCACTTATGTTGTCCTATTTATAGAGACTCTAGTTATGCATTGGTTAATGTTCATTGAATAAAAAACAAAAACATAAAAACAAACCGTGGTCTCCCTTTAGACGGTTATATCAATAGAACAAGCTTTTGTCATTTTTAATTGTCAAGTCATTCTGTTTTTTGTCTCATCTAATTATTCGAGCCGTTTTATAAGGAGTATTTATTTAAAACAAATATGTCTTGGACAAGAATTGCGGGGAAAAAAAAAACAAATACAGGGTTTTTTAATCATTTTTATTTTTCAATCAATTATACAAACACTGAATTATTAAATCAAGCAACCAAAAATGGACAACTGGAACTGGACACTATTTGGGTGACTTTTTTCTGACTTACAGACGAAGGGAAGAGTTTCTCTTTTTTTCATACTAACTTTATTTTGATTGGATCATTTTTCTTTTCATAGTTGTTGCCTTTTTCTGTTTTCAGTTACTTTCCCGCTATTTCTTCTATTTACCAAATTTTTCTTAATTCCTGTTTTTATTATTCTTTTCAGATGTTTTCTTGAAAGATTGTTATGTTGGAAAGTTGTTTTTATGGATCGTCGTGGAAAATTTTTTACAACCGTATATATGGTCATATAAATCGTGTGTTCATATCTTATTAGAGTGATGATATGAAACGTAAACAAAATTTGAAGAAAAAATTTTAACATTTCAAATTTTATAAAGTCTAACTCCGCTAAAACTTTATGATGTAAGATATGATCGCTACCTCATGGCTCATAGATTTATATGTTGCTCATAACGATATTGAAAGTTACAATTTCGTATACTATGGAGTATATCATAGGAGATTTTAAGTTTTCGAGTAATACTATAGACGAAAGTGAGTACGGAGTACAATGTAAAATTCATCTCGTCTAGTCCACCCCCAACGTGGATATTATATTTGATATTTATTTCCGCTTATCAGTATTAACTGGCTAAAACTCTAATATATCCGCTTCAACTGAAACGAGGGCGATAAAATATCTACTTGTAGTCTTGAATTGAATCCACCCCCAACATGGATATTATGTTTTATCAAAAAAAAAAACATGGATATTATGTTTGAGTCAAGTGCTAAGTCCATGTTGGTGATCTAACTTCAAAATTTCTGAAAGGCCAAAAACGGAACAATTGGTTGATGGTTCAATTGAATTATTTACCATGTTTTTATTATTCTAGTGAATTAAGGCTACTCGACATGGATCACATGGTGTCTCATTACAATACATTTTATTTACCTTACATAAAGCTTCCACATTCTCTTTTATTACACAGTAATTCAGTAGTTTACTTTACTTTACTACTTTTTTTGGGGTTAGCAAAGTAAACTGACACGTAAACGTAATAATTAATCCACTAATTTATGTGATCATGTGATGGGTTGGTTGGTTATATACTTACTTCATGTTACAACATTGTTGGAGCCTATTGACATAATTGTTCTACTCTTTAAACTAAAAAACGTTTTTGTACAAAATTATTCAAAAAAAAAAAAAAAAAACTTTAAATAAGTATTATGTACTGTTGTGCGGAAGTGTGAATATCCTCGTGTTGGGCCTCTGTTGCATCTGTGTCCACAGACCAATGTAGTACGATATTGTCCGCTTTGGGTCAAGCCTCACGGATTTACTATTGACCTCCTTCCCAAAAGGCCTCGTACTATAATATTTTCAGGACACTTATAAAGATGATCTTCCATCTTTATTCTACTGATGTGGGACATGGATTTACACCCTAACATGTACATTTACGTTACACTAAATACGTAATTTTAAAGATCAGTAATCCTACTTAATTACCCATAACTAATCTATACTATAGACCATTAACAGACAAAGTTCTGGCGGCCAAAAGGGTAGATGCCATCACACAATAGACACAAACTAATACTAACAAGGATTAACATTAAATTTATGCAATATTAATCAAAGAATAGCAATAATTAATTCTGATTAGTGGTGTAGGCATATGCATGCAATTATGCAAAAAGTAATTAAAAATAAACATTATTGTTACTCAGACAGATTAATTCTTACTTAGACAGATCTCGATCGCCGATCGGTGCATAAAATAAAAGCTAAGTGTCGAGTGTAACTAATTAAATTAGGTCATGGCTTTGTATAAGCATAGATCTCGAATTAAGCACGTAAATACAAAATAATGTGTTCATGTATGCTTTTTCATAAAGAATGTTTAGGACTAGGACTACCCATCTTTATCTATGTGACTAGCTTAATTTTTTGTTTATGAAAGCAAAAAGTAGTAACTTTAGTAAAGCTAAATATGATGGCTAAGTTCTATATTTAAAGTTTAGTTTGTGTATTTAACGATCGAGTATTTAACAAATCGATGATAAAACTTTTTCATTCTAAATTTTAATTGTTCCGGGTGTAATTCTGGAGCAGGATTTGTTACCACGTAAGCTTGTAGAATGATGACTTTGCTTGACTCTTCCTTTCGGCCTCTCCGAAACAATGAACAACCGAGGGCTCGGCTTAAGACCGAGCGAACTCACTCCGACGCTCAAGTCAGTAAACTTAAAAGGGATTAAGTTGTGTGTTACTTGGCACAAAGTATATTGTAGAGAGATAACGGGAGTTTATACCAGATTAGTATGTTTAATTGATTATTTTTCGATCCTCTTCTCAATGAGAGAAGTGGAGTATTTATAGACTTTCACCTTTTGTCACGTAGTGGCCAAGTGGCCAAGTGGCAGAGCAGGTGGAAAGAATGTTCTACCCTCGGCCGAGGGACCCATGGCGGGCGGCGGACTGGTTGACTCCATGCCGAGGGGTCCGGATGTGAGCACGCGGATATGCCTCTCGCCGGCTAGTTGCCTAGCCGAGACCCAGTGACAGCCGACAGTCGCGGCTGGCCTAGGGTTGTCTAAAATGTTGACTTCTTTGTGGATATCTTTGACCTTGCTCAATACGTTGACTCGGTCGTGGTGCGAGAATATGCCCCATCAATTTGCCCCCAGCGTAGTCTACATGCCGTGGTATGGAGCTTCGATGAGTGTTGAGCGTATTCTGCGCAAGTTGAAATCTCTTCCCCGGCTTCTTCTTCCTCGGCTTGGTTCCGCTCAGGCCGCATCAGTATCCCCCTCCACATGGATGTGTAAAGGGCATCAAATGTGGAAAAGAAAATGTATTTGGCCGAGACCGAGGTTGTGAGTGCCGTGTGCTTTTGATTGCCCCGGTAGGTCCGCCAAGCTCGGTTGAACGAAAGGCCGTTTGGCAAGTAGATACCAAGGATCGTGTTGAAGAAGATACGTCGATTGGCATTCCGTCAAGGAGCGTGTTGAAGAAGTTTTGTAACTGTTTGTCGATTGACATTCCATGGTTGCATGCTTGACACGTGGCTCGGCGTTGATTGGTTGACGCTTCATGGGCTTTGCCCTGATTGGTCCGTTTCATGGGCTTTGCTCTATAAATAGAGCAGTTAGCTCCTGATTTTGGCCGCCAAAAATTCACTTTCTCAAAAAAAATTTCTTCTTTCTAGCCTTCTTTGACGAAACTTCTCTCTAGTCTTCAAAGCGTTACTCGGCGTAACACTTTTCCAAGGTAAACAACCAAATTTTTTCAACTTTTATTTATTAAGTATTTGTTGTCATGTCTTCTCGCGATCTTTGGACCTAGTATTTCTGCGGCACGGGGCTCCCCCGTCGCGCCCGATGAAGAGGAGGCCTTTGGTTGTCACCCCGTTGACCGTTGGGGTCCCGGCCGCTTTCTCCGAGATTGATCCAAAATATTTGGAGGATTTCGAGGATGATGGTGATGATGGTGATGATGATGGTGATGATAAAGGGCTCATTCTGATGAGGAGAGGCCGCATCTCTTGGATCACGGCGACGCCTGTAAGATCGGTCCTGATCGTGCTTGGACAAACAAGTTCGCCGGTTGTTCCAGTTCGAACTTTTTGAACATCATTTCTCCTTCGGCAGGAGTATAAGATTGTTATTCCTAAAGAGGGTCAGCCGTCTGTTGCCCTCCCCGGTTGTATCGGCGTATACATCGACACCTGGAGTATGGGCTCGGTTTCCTCGAACGAATGAGTACGTTGTTGCCATTATTAAAGCCATGAACGTCGCCGTGGCCCAACTGCATCCGTTGGCCATCAGGACAATTGTTGGTTTTGTATGGTTGTGTCTTTTCCAAGGGGAGGTCCCAACGGTGAACCTCTTTCGCCGGCTTCACCACCTTCGAATGTAATGTCGTGGGTGGCACGGTGGTATAGCATACTGACCGAGCGGGTTATATCACCGTCTCTAAGCTTATTTCTTGCAAGGATTTGGAAGGGGCGGTGGGTATACGTCGAGGTTCCGGAGGATTATCATCGCCCGGTCCTTCCGTAACCGTGTCAATTTGCGATGTGAGAGTCGGGGGAGCGTGAGAAATATGTCTCCGGAATAAGCTTAAGATGGACGCCTTGAAGGTCCATCTCAATGAGGACGAAAGGCGGGCAATGAAGCTGTTTGAGGTCGAGAAGGATAGGACGTCGAAGGGATGGATGCCCCGACGCAGATCATTCTTCGGGATGATGAGCCGCTCTGCCACGTCGGCCTCATACCGGCCCTCGAACGGGGGGAGTGGGGTCGGTGTGAGGCCCATCTCTGCTTTTATTGTTTCTGTTTTTGAACTTTGATTTATTTCTTTTACTTAACTCTTGCTTCGTTTCCTTTGCAGACCGCTTTGGCCCGGAACTGTCTGTTGACGTCCTCGAGAGGTTGGGACTTGACAAGAACAGGAGAGTTGTTGAGTTGCATCCTAAGGCCGCGGCACGTGATCGTGACCGCCCCAAACGAACTCATGGATCAGCAGATTGAAGGTTTTGGATGCGGGGGCGGCTCAGAGGAAGATCGCCGGTAACGTGCCGCGCCGAAAGCCAAGAGCAACGTCTATGGCGGCGACGGCGTCAATTTCAGTTCAACCTTCAATCCCTGCAGTCCAAAAGGAGAAGGTGGTCATCGATGTTGAGGAGGAGGTCACTGTTGCGGAGGCTCCTCCTCCTTTGAATAAGAGAAAAGAGACCGAGTCTGCCGCCGCTGCTGTTACCGTGGTCGGTAAAGAAATGGGTCCTCCAACCAAGAAGGCCAAGCCTGATACAGATCTAATCTGTGGCTCAGATTTAGCTGGTTCATTAGGCGTTCCTGATGACAGGCTCTCTGGCATGTCAATGAATGTTGACATGGATGCTTTGTCCGAATTTTTTGTAGATCAACCGCCACCGGGTGTCGGTCCCACTGAACGGCAATTGGGGAAGCGGCCAGTGCAGACGGGCAATCAAAATGTCACCGTCGACTCCTCGTCCCTGAAGATTTCCTCCGCTCAGATTGTGGCGGAGGGCACAAGATTGTGCAGGAAGCTGGCGAAGTGGAATGAACTAGCCGGTGGTCACATTATGGAGCAAGAAAAGCTCATGGCTGAGGCGGCTCCTGCGCTTGAACGGCTTAGGCTTGAGCTTGATGCTTCTAAGCAAGAGGCCGAGAAGGCGAAGAAGGACTTCCAGGCCGCCGAAAATGATTTCCTCGCTGAGCGAAAGCTCAAGGAGGATGCTGAGAAGGCGGTCCTAGCCGAGAGGGCCAAGGTTGAGGCTGCGGAGACTGACGCCGCTAAGCTGCGGGAGGAGCGGGACAAGCTTCAGCCTGCTTTCGACTTTGCTGTTGAGAAGAGGGAAGAATGGAAGTCTCTGTATATGGCTCAGTCGAAGGCGCATCGGAACACGAGGGCCATCCTCGACCAGAGGGAGAAGGACATTGAGACGCTCCAAACTGACGTCATCCCTAACATGTGCGCCCAATACCGGGACCAGGCCGAAGAAGCTACCAGGGAAGTAATCAGAGAGCTCTTTCCTGACGGCTCCTTCCCGTGGCAAAAATTTGACCAGCTGCTTGATGATAAGGCGGCTGCTGCGGAGGAAAAGGCTGCGGAGGAGGCAGAGGCGAAGAAAGCCGCTGAGGAGGCTGCGAAGAAGGCGGCCCATGCTGAAAAGGTAAAGGCGGCCAGGGAGGAAGCTGATAGGGCAAAGGCAGCTGAAGCTGCCAAGTCGGCTTATGGGTCGCCCACTGATGGTGATGTCATTACTGCTGTTGATGGTGAGCAGAAACAGGCATAGGGAGACGGGCGGTCGTCACCGGATTCACCCGGCCCTTCAGACAGTTTCAGCTGTTCGGGAGCCAACTATTGAGTCTTTCCTCCCTGCCATCTTTTTTGGCGCTTTCAATTCTCATGTACGTAACCTTTTCTTTGTACCTTTCCCTTTTTTGTTGAACTTTGGTAGGTAGTGTTTAGGCTATCCTTATGGGGACTACGTCGACTTCTTTCTTGTATTATCTGTGAACATTTTTAATAAGAGTTTGTTTATTTTGCCTCTGGCTTGGCCGAGGTCTTTATCTCATTTTCGTCTGAGTTGTCTCCTTGCGTTTTTAACATATTGAGTGCTTTCTATTTTTACCTTCGGCTTGGCCGAGGCAGTTAGGATGCACATCTCAATTGTACTTAAACGTCTTTAAACATGTTGGCGTGTCGGTCGCTTCCTCCTTCACTCTCGGCCATAGCCGAGGCGTCAGATTTGCGCTTCCCAACCGCCGTTGTGAACATGTTAGCGTATCGGTCGTTGTGTCCCCGTCACTCTCGGTCTGGCCGAGGCAATCGGGGTTACGGCGCGACAGCGTTCGTATCTGTAGACGTGTTGATCGCTTTCTCTTTCACTCTCGGCCTGGCCGAGGCGTCCGATTTGCGTTTCTCAACCGTACTTATACGTTCCTAAGCATGTTGGTCGTTGTGGCGAGTAACAACTGCTGCGGGCAAGTCGCGTTTCCCTCGTCACTCCCGGCTTTGGCCGAGGCAACCGAGTTTACGTTTTGACTGCTTTCCGTATCTATAGACATATTGATCGCTTCTCGCCACCCCGGATTGGCGGGCGAATGATTTGCGTCTCAACAAAGTGCTTATACGCTTTTGTACTTCGGGAGGATTGCTGGCTTTGGCGCGGCGTACGCTTTGGTAGGACTATGGAGGGGGATTCTTCATTTTGATGGAAAACTTGGAACACTTTTCATTAGATATAATCATGCGTTGGGGTGCCCACAACGGTCTCGGACACCTCCGCCGCTATATGAAGTATTTTCTGAGGTTGTCGGTGTTCCAGTGGCTCATTAGAGGCACATCCTTCATGTCTGTCAGCCGGTATGTACCCGGCCTCATTTCTTCAACCACTTTGTAGGGTCCTTCCCAGTTGGCCGTCATCTTGCCATGGATGTTTCCTTTGTTGGTGGCGGCCGACTTTCTTAGGACTAGATCTCCTACTCTTAAGTCCCTTTTGTGGACCCTTCGGTTGTAGGCTCTTCTCATTCTGTTTTGGTAAACGGCTAAGTTGAGCCGTGCCGTGTCTCGACTTTCTTCGACCAGGTCTAGGGAGGCTTTCAGGCCTTCCTCATTTTCGACTGGGTTAAAGGTTTGCGTTCTGAATGTCGGCACCGATGCTTCAATTGGTAGGACGGCTTGGACCCATAGACAAGGTGGAATGGATCGTATCCCGTTGCTTCTTTCTCCGTGGTTCTAAGGGACCACAGACGCCGGTAATTCATCAGCCCACCTTCCCTTTAGATCTTCAACCTTCTTTTTCAGCCCGTTTAGGATTGTTTTATTAGCTGCCTCCGCCTGCCCGTTGCTCTGAGGGTGGCAGACGGAGGAGTATGCAAACTTGATACCGAGTTCTTCTAGCCAGTTCATCACCGTGTCACTCCAAAACTCTCGGCCGTGGTCATATACCATGACTTGGGGTAACCCAAAACGAGTTATGACGTTCTCCCAAATCACCTTTTTCTTACGGCCGTGGTTTTGGCAGTGCTTCGCGATTTGACTTCGACCCATTTGGTGAAGTAATCAACGGCGACGATCGGTACTTCCTTCCTCCGAGGCCGTCGGAAATGGCCCTAATAAATCTATCCCCCACTGTGCAAATGGTAGGGGGCTAAGCATCTTGTCGCAAGTCTCGGGAAGGTGCATGTATCACCGGAGCATGCATCTGACAATTCTTGCACTTCTTGGTCTTAGTTTTGGAATCTTCAAGTATGGTAGGCCAGAAGTAGCCGGCTCGGAGAGCTTTGTGGGCTAGCGTTCTTGCCCCCATGTGATGTCCACAGATGCCTTCGTGAATCTCTGTCAAGATGAGTTCGCGTCACCGCGCCGACACATTTCAAAAGTGGTCTTATCACAGACCTTCTGTATAGTTCTCCTTCGAACACCAAGTATCTTGCGGCGATCCTCTTTATCTTCTGAGAGAGATTGCGGTCCTCCGGTAACTCTTTTGTTAGTTTGTATTTCATTATCGGAGTCATCCACGTCGTCTCGGCTTCTATGTCGCCCACCATGCCGACGGTCTCGGTGATGTTTTTAGCATTCCGATATCCACCAAAGACGGTTGGTGACATTCTTGATGGTTGAACGGCCGTTTTGAGAGAGCGTCGGCTCGGTTGTTCTCGACACTGGGATGCATTGGATTTGGGAAGATTTCAATTTTGCAAAGTGTCGCTTTTACTCTTTCCGGGTATCTTACCATCCCATCGTCTCGAGCCTCATACTCTCTCCTCGATTTGGTTAGTCACCAATAGTGAGTCTGTCTTCAACACAATGTGTTCCGCCCAGAAGACTAGCTAGCTCGACTCCGATTATCACCGCCTCGTATTCGGATTCGTTGTTTGAGGCCGAGAAGGTAAATTTCAAGGCATACTCAAACTCGTCCCCGTTTGGGCGATGATAAGGATGTCGGCTCCCGAAATTGTGCTTCTTGCGTAGAGGACCCGTCGGTATATACTTCCCATACGGCCGGGATTCTTCTTGGTATGTGCACTCGGCCGGAAGTCCGCAAGTGCTCGCCCCTTTATCGAGGGTCTCGGCTTTGTATTGAATGCCGAAGCGGATAGCTCTCGCCCATTTGATGAGCCTGCCGGATTGTTCAAATTTTTAAATGTTTTCTCCAATGGTTGGTCGGTTAAGACCGTCACGGGATGCGCGTCGAAGTAAGGTTTCAGTTTCCTTGCGGCAACGACGACAAAGAAAGGTCGCTTTTTCAATCGGTGGGTAATTTCTCTCGGCGGGTAGCAGTGTATGGCCGACAAAGTAGATTGGGTGTTCTTTGCTTGTCTTCTTCTCGACGACGATTACGGCAGATCGACCGTGGCCGAGGTAATCGCTATGTGTAGATATAGCGTCTCCCAAAGATCGGCCTCGACGGGGTTGGGAGAGTTTGAAGATGAGCTTTCGGTTGCACGAAAGCCGTGCTCTGTTCCTCCCCGCCTAAAGTCTTTATTCCCCTTCAACACTTTGAAGAATGGGGTGCTCTTGTCGGCTGACCGGGAAATGAAACGGGCGAGAGCCGCCATCCTCCCGGTCAACATCATAACCTCTTTTCGATTCCTCGGCTCCGGTGAGGTCCAGATTGCCTGGACTTTCTCGGATTGGCATCAATTCCCCGGCACCGACAAGCACGCCGAGGAACTTACCCGCCCGGACACCGAAGTTGCATTTCATTGGGTTAAGTTTCATCTTGTATTTCCTTAGTGAACAAAATGTTTCGCTCAAGTCGGCCAAGTGCTCGCTGTCAGACTTGCTTTTTACAATAGCATCGTCGACGTAAGCCTTGATGTTTCGCCCTTTTTTATCTTGAAACACTTTGTCCACCAGTCTAGTGTAAGTTGCGCCAGCGTTTTTCAAACCGAACGACATCATTTTATACATGTATGTGCCGTGTATGGTGATGAATGCGCACTTAGGCATGTCTTCTTCGACCATGAATACCGATGGTACCCGAGAAGGCGTCTAGCGGGCTCAAAGATAGTGTAGTCGCCGTTGCCGTTGCGTCAATTAAACTATCTATTCGAGGCAGGGGATAACAATCTTTAGGGCATGCTTTATTAAGATTTGTAAAATCAACACACATCCTCCACCCCCTTGATGATTTCTTTACCATTACAACATTTGCTAGCCACTCAGGGTAAGTACAAGGCATGATAAAGCCCGCCTCTAATAGTTTGTCTACCTCGGCCTTGATGGCCTCATCTTTCTCGGTCGAGGAGTTCCTCATCTTCTGCTTGACAGGGCGAGCGTTGGAGAGTACGTTCAGCTTGTGAACGATCACCTCTCGGCTCACGCCTGGCATCTCGGCGGCTGAGTACGCGAAGACGTCTTTGTTCTTTCTCGGCGAGTCCAGGAGGTCGGCTCACGAATTTTGGCTCCGGTAAGACCGACAGCGATTACGGTGCGTCCTGGGTCAATTTCTATTTGTTCGGTCTCGGCCCCCTCGACCATGCTGACGTTGTTGGTGCTCATCGGATCACCCTCTTGTCGTAAGGATAGGCTCTTCCCCTTCTCTGATTTCTTCGCCACTTTGAGGGATTGCATGTTACACCCTCTGGCAGATATTTGGACATTGACAATTTCGTCTCTCTCGTCCTTTGAGACGAGCTTTTGGCCTCCCCGGTCCGAGACATACATCAATGTCGGGGCCGGATGGACATTCTGACAAAGATCGGCCTCGCTCAAAGTAACCGGCCTATTAGAACATTGTAGGCAGACGTACCATCAATGACCACGAACTCGGACCAAACGTTCTTGGCCGCATCGGCTTGGCCAAACATCACCGGCAGTTTGATTGACCCCAGGGGGACTAGGCCGGCCCCAGAGAAGCTCTATAGTGGATTAGTGCAGGGGCTCAGGTCCTCAATCTTCAGACCGAGATTGAGGAAGCATTCCCTGAACATGAGGGTGATCCGATGAGCAGGATTTGTTACCACGTAAGCTTGTAGAATGATGACTTTGCTTGACTCTTCCTTTCGGCCTCTCCTGAAACAATGAACAAACTGAGGGCTCGGCTTGGCACCGAGCGAACTCACTCCGACGCTCAAGTCAGTAAACTTAAAAGGGATTAAGTTGTGTGTTACTTGGCACAAAGTATATTGTAGAGAGATAAGGGAGTTTATACCAGATTAGTATGTTTAATTGATTATTTTTCGATCCCCTTCTCAATGAGAGAAGTGGAGTATTTATAGACTTTCACATTTTGTCACGTAGTGGCCAAGTGGCCAAGTGGCAGAGCAGGTGGAAAGAATGTTCTACCCTCGGCCGAGGGACCCATGGCAGGCCGGCGGACCTGGTTGACTCCATGCCGAGGGGTCTGGATGTGAGTACGCGGATATGCCTCTCGGCCGGCTAGTTGCCTAGCCGAGACCCAAGTGACAGGCCGACAGGCTGCGTCGGCTAGGCTGTCTAAAATGTTGACTTGCTGTGGATATCTTTGACCTTGCTCAATACGTTGACTCGGTCAGCGGGTGCAGAATATGCCCCATCATTAATAAATTTTGTAATTTTGAGAGTTTTAACCATGAACCTTAAGTGTTCTTTTAACCGATTACTGGGTTTTAACCTATTTTTTCTCCTTTTGCTTTTGATGGTTATGCAATGGCAATTCTTTGTCATTCTGATAAATCAAACTTGATAACTTTTACATTGGTTAATACATCTATATATATAAGTATTTGAATATATCAATGATAAAAAAAATACTAAGCCATACAATATACGGACTATAAATCTTAATCACGGACAATGATTTTGAACAAATTGAGCCATTTAATAGCAAATTCAAAAGATTATGATCTCGAAACCAAAAGGTCGAAACTTATGGTTTCATCTACTAGCTAGCTGAATACCAGTTTGAGCACCATCTATTAGAAAATTTTATTTTTTCTATTATTAGGATTTTAAATAAACTTTCTAAAATGTATCTACTCTCAAATTCATTTGACGACCCTGCAAATAGATATAATAAAAACTTGCAAAACATATAAAGAAAAACTTTCGTAAAAAGGTAAATTCATTAACTAAACTCAAATTATATTTAAAAGAAAAAGTTAAGTGAGAATGGCGTACGTGTAACCCACAAATAATAACAGGCGTAAGTGAAATAAAATAAAACAAATAAATAAGTATTAGCATGTGATGCTGATCTGTAAAAGGGACATGTCGACTTGGAAAGGTGGCTTGAGGAATCACTTGGGTGATCGACCTATTATTTTTAAATCTTTTTGTCATGTCTTTTTTCTCTTTGGCACTATCACACTTTGTGCATTATAATTTCATGTCGTCCATTTAGGTCATGATTCATGAGCTTTAAAGGTGAGAATTTTGTTGTGTGATTTGTAGGACAATACTTTTAACTCTTATTTTCTCTGTTTTAATGGATAAGTCTTAAGTAAAAATACTTACACTCTTGTACTTGTTTCTTCCCTCAAAGTTTTCTCGAAAAACAAAAACATTGTATTTTCGAGTATGATTTTTGGACAAATATATTTTTGGGAAAAAAAATGCAAAGCCTTACCTCGAAAAATGAAATGATATGGAGTATAAAAAACAAAAGTATGATGTTACAATTGTCATGATCATTTGTTGTATACTATCTTCAAAGATTTCATCAATTAAATTAGTTTATATTAAACTTTGACCCTGATTAGGACCGTGTGATACTAGGAGACTGGGTTTACGCAACTATGTTTTGATTAGATAAACTCGGGTTATTTGTGATTTGAGAGAGGACTATAAGTATGATCGATGTGATTGTATACAACATTGATATTACAATGTGATCAAGAACACTGTTAATTAGGGGGAACCTAGCTAGTAGCAAAGGGTAGCAGTCGCTACCCTAAATTTCTAAAAAATGGTTGTAATAATCGACTTTTAATATCCTAAAATTTTTAAATATGGACCTTATTAACATAATTATAAAACAACATGAGGAAAATTCACTACCCAAAAATTTTATTTCTAGGTTTGCCCTTGCTAGTATCAATAATACAATATAAATACAATATTACGTCTCCTCTTACAAATTTTATCGTGTGATGAGATGTAATCTAATAATTATTTTTCCATTACCATACACCCATATTTTGCTATTACATTTCCTTGTAACTACTCCCTCCGTTCCAGTGAGATGTTTACACTTCCTTTATTTTGTGAGGGGAAAATAAGGGAAGTGTAAACATATCACTGGAACGGAGGGAGTATTATTTAATTACCTTATGCATGCTACATAACCAAATACCTTTTTCCTTGTCACTAAAGCAGCTCCATCACGTTTTAGCCTTCATTAAGTCCATTTCACAAATTCATACGACGTGTTAGTTAAAAGATGGAGTAATTCTAGTGCACTATCTTTACTGGCCTTTTCCCTTTTTCCATATATTGTCAATTTATAACAACATTTGTCAATTGAATCTTCAGTTCCCCACTAAATGAATGTTTAGTCATTCTTTGGTTTGGTGCGTTTAGTCTTTCTCAATACTCAATACGTTTATCATAGCTTTCTACGGTGAAATTACAACCGATACATACAAGTATTTTATGAAAAAAAGGATTGTACATCTCTGCTACCTTACATTTAATGAGTTTTTGGAATTTTTTACATTTTAGTTTTATGATGTCAAAAATTAAATTTTTTTGAGCTTATATGTAAATTTTTTGAGTTATAATGTAACTTTTTGAGCTTAATGTTTAAGTAAATAAACTCAAAAACTTTATAATAAAACTAAAAAAACTTTATCTTAATGCTAAAAAACTATACCATCTGATGTACTACATCAAATGTATGATCCACTTACTGGTATTTTAAGGTCCATTAGGTGTAATACGACGGTACAGTACATCCCAGTTGTTATAACATATGCGGGAAATAATTAAAAAAGTAAAAAAAACAAACAAGCTAAAGTTACAAACAAATTTAGAATTCACCCTAAATTAAAAGTTATGTATATGCTCTTGATAATTTATGTATTCTAAATCCAAAATATGTAAATCCTCAATATATGGTAAATGTTTTATATTCTACAGTAATATTCTCATTGTTAGTTAGGGTTTACAAGTTACGACACCATGGTAGACTCTTCTTCTCGCATGTAGAATTTCAGCACAACGTATGGTGGACATAGATCTGGCAAATGGGTCATTCGGGTTAGGTCACATCGGGTCGGGTCATTTTCGGGTCAATAACTTATTGGGTCACTTTTGGGTCGGGTCATTTCAGATCGGGTCGTTTGGGTCATTTCGGGTCATGATTTTGCCTTAATTAGGTCATTTTGGGTCACTTAATTAAGTCGGGTCAGTTTCAGGTCGGGTCACTTTGGGTCTATCAGATCACTTTCGGGTGATACATTTCGGGACATTTTTGGTTCTCGGGTCAGCCTTATCGGATCGGGTCAGCTTTACCAGGTCGTGGACCTATATGCATTATCCAATTCCACGCTTCAAGTCTACGAGATTTCTGGAGTCTCCAGACTTTCGCGTGAGGGATGTATTAAGGTATAAGATTCAATTATCAGGTTTCAACCATGAGCTTAGATATTCGGTTAATATTATAATTATCTACTCCGTATATAGCTATATTTATAACAAGTAAATATAGTTTGTTAAAAGCATTATCAAATGGTACGTTATTGGCAAACCCACATTTCATACGATTGGTACTCCAATAGGAAATTCAATACAAATCCAGAAGTTACAAAAGGCAATATTATTGAAAATCTGTAATTTTCTGGATGCAACTTTGACGCAAAGTACAAATGTTTGAAAGCTATGGCAAAGTTCAATTTGTTACTTACATGCCAAGTATTGCACCTTTTTCGTTCATCCACTTTTATAAAGAAGTAAATAAAGGGACTAAAGTTAGTAGGGCATGTATGTAATATGTATGTCGTTACCTTAACAAAAGTGTACATGTGATTGATTCTTTGAGAAATTTGTGGGTTGTGACTTGCTTGTACACTGCTTTAACGTAACGGACATTTACTAATACACATATGACTCATACGACCTTACTTGAACAGGATCGGATATTATGTCATATTCATCTAACAAGTTTTACTTTACAAAAGATGGGAAGAGTGTTCAATGGTACTCCCTTCGTCCCGGTCATTTATTGTCCTTTGGTTTTGGCACAAAGACCAAGGAAAGAGAAAGAGTTCAATTACTAAATGACAAGTGGAACAAATTGAGTGTGAATGATCAAATTGTTAATCAAGTTCATTCTTAAAATAGAAAGGACAACAGCTCACTGAAACACCCCAATATAGAAAAAGACAACAAATAACCGGGACAAAAGGAGTATATATCTAAATGCTACTCTATTTAGAACCCTATAACATTATGGATTCATATATATTCCAATTCATTCCATTCCATGCTATTGAAACAAACGCCCCCTCAATATATATATATATATATATGACTATCGATCTCGACTCCTCTTTTCAATTAAACATGGGTTTATTTGATACTTTGATCGCTCCTTGAGTTATCACGTACGTGGATATATATATCATCTTCCTTAATTGTTGGAGGGGTTGCTTATTTGTACGTGGACTAATTCCTACATACCTCTTAAGAAAACAATAGTGAAACGATGCATGTATCATGCATGCATGCAAGATTTCTTACGAAAAAATTATTGAAACTTTATTAATTATTTAGCCACCTAAAGAAATTGATGAACATGACCAAGTAGACTAGTAGTTTTATATATTGATACTTTATTATTTTACAAGTGGATGTATGACATTTAGAACTAACTTTCCAAATCTCAAAAGTGCCAAGTTTCTTTGAATTGAATCTTAAAGGTGAAGGCAAATGCAATGGACATAAACTCGTAAACTCTGCAACTTTTCACCAAACATCGAAGTTGACATAAACTCATGAGCTAGCTAGTCATAGAATTCAGCCTCTACTTCTCATTTCAGCAAAATACTTACGATCAAAGTGAGGTACTACTTTTGAATTTGACAACTCATGTTTACCAAATCTTTGATTTATTGTGCAATTTGTGGTCACCTACCCTCCGAAAAAAATTATATACCGAGTAAAAACTCATAATACTTTTTAAATAAATTCTGAATTTTTATAAACACTCCCTAATTTTTCTAAGGGTGACCATGAACAACCTCAACCCCAACCCCAACCCCAACCTACTAATTTACGGCCGAGTATATAAATAAAGAGGTTACAAATTGATGATCAGTTTAAAGACCCGCAAGATGGAATTCAATTATATTTATGTTGTAAGAATATATGAATAAATTATTGCAGATGTTAAATTAACTTGGGACATAGCGAGCGTGAAACAGTAATTCAACGTATCATAATGAGTATGAAACTGGATCTCGTATATAGGAACGTAGTTTTCATTGGCTACAATTTCTACAAAGTGATAGATGATCGAGAATGATGTTACACTACTTAATTGTTTGATTGTAGGGATGGAGAAATTGTCTCATACGATAATTGATTAAGCAAACACCAAAGTTTGAAGTGAAATATTTTGTCCAATAAATGAATTATGTAGCCAACTCCGATCCAAGAGAAATAATGTCACATATAAGCCATACCAAGATATTCTCTCTCTTCCAATTATTTGTTGTCTTTTTTCATATTTGGGTGTCTCAATTAATTGTTGTTATTTCTATTTTAAGAATGAACTGGAGGACCAATTTGATCATTCAAACCCAATTTGTTCCATTTGTCATTTAGTGATGGACTCCTTCCTCTTTCCTTGATCCTTGTGTCAAAATCAAAGCATAACAATTAACCGGGACAGAGGGAGTACATAATAATGAAGCAGAGTTATAATAGAGCAAGAATGATTAACAGTTAGTCTTGCTTGTGACGGGATAATCCCGTTCCGTCACAAGCTTGTGACCTCTTATAAAAAGGGAGAGGGGACAAGGTGGGGCACCCCCATGTGCTTCCCACTCATCTCTTAATGAGCATTTTGTGAGAGGAAACGGTATCCGTCACAAGTTTGTGACGGATATCGCCTGTCTTCAACGAGATTTTGTGAATGATTAATTAGACAACTGTTGATTAATATGCATGCAAATAGACAAACACACCAAAAGGCTTGGGTGGACATTTGACAAGAGGTAAGTGCATAGTTTAGGTACATAGATTAGGTAGCATGCATAACATAACATTTGTTGATAGCCACAAATCTATAACACAAAATCTCATTTTGTGATTTGGACGTATCCGTCACTTTTAAAGTGTGGATACCATTTTTCTCACAAAACGACTCCAAATAGAGAGAGAGAGGAAGACGTGGAGGTGCCCCACCTTGTCCCCCTATTCGTTTTGTAAGTGTCATTACCCGTCATTTGCTCCGACCCGTCTTAGCAAGACTAATTGAATCTATAAAGGCGTGCTTCCCATTTTCAGTGGCCATTATTCACTACCCATCCTTCTACTGTATTTCTTTAACTTTGACATCAAATCTTTTATTATACAATAGTCTTTTTCATTACTGTCAATTACCAATGCACGCACTAATTTAACGCTCAGCTTCTCGGTTAACTGACATTAAAATATCATGTTGCCTTTGGATGGACAAAGGGCAACTATAGTTTTATAGGCTCATACACTCATGCCGTTGCTAGTGGGAGAGTTCACATAAAAGCACTACAAACTACAAACAAAAAAAATCACATTATATAAGTAGGACTAAAGCATTGCAATTGCCAATTGGCAACACACTTGTGTCACTTGTGTGTGTGTTTTTTTGTCCTTGGTGTAAATTGCAGGTGTTAACCATCGACAACAATGAGCAAATCACTCATTACGAGTGCGTTTACAAAAAGGTAAAAAGTTTGCTCAATTCCGATGAAAACGAATCTAGTTGTTAATCTCATAGTTAAGAGATGAGTTAAGCAGCTAACATAATAAACCTCACCGACTTGGACCGAAACAGTTACATTTCGGTCCGGTTTCCAATTCGATCCACCCTTAGAAACCTGAACCAATTGTTCGGTTTGATTTAGCTTTGGTTGATCGTTTAGGTTGATTGGAAGGATCGATGTATAGGGTAAACTTTAAACCATGCATCAATCCTCCCAACTAACCTAAACGATCAACAAGCTAAATCAAACCGAACAATTTAAATCGGCTCGATGATGAATATATACATAATTGGGCCAAAATTAGCAAAAGGCCTAAATCAATCCAAAAGGGTCCTGCTATACGTCGTCGACAATTTACTAATTATCGTCGACAATTAATGTAAATTTCCAAGTTTGCCCTCCATAACATAACTCCATTTCCGTCTCACTAAAATGCAATTTCCGTCTCACTAAAACACAAGTCAATTTCCGTCTCACTAAAATCTTTCAAACAAAAAAAAAAAGACAGTTTTTCAAAAAAAAAAAAAAAAGCGGGATTTGTAATTAACAACATAAACGAGAACTTAGCGATTATCGATTACCGCACCAAAAATTAATCTAAGTCGGAAAATGATTTTTTTTTTCAAAAAAAAAAAAAAAAAAAAAAAAAATTCCGGACGAAAAACATTTTCGCCAGGACAAGGTCCGGACAAAGAAATTTTTCGTCCAAACCATGGTCCGGACAAAAATATTTTTTCGTCGGACCAGTCAGGACGGAAAATATTTTTTAAATCGACCAGTCCAGCACGAAAAATATTTTCGTCGGAAAAAAAAAAATTTTTTTTTTTTTTTTTTAAAAAAAAAAAATTTTATAAAAAAAAAAAAAAAAAAAATCCGGACGAAAATATTTTTCGCGGACTGGTCTGGACGAAAATATTTTCCGTCTGGACTGGGTCAGACGAAAAATATTTTTGTTCTGACCATGGTCGGACAAAAATTTTCTTTGTCAGGACCTTGGTCTGACGAAAAATTTCTTCATCCAGGCCCTTTTTCAATTTTTTTTTTAAAAAAATTATTAATTTCCGTCTTAAATTAGTTTTGGGTGCGTGGATCGATAATCGCTAATTAAAATAAGTTTCAATAAATTAAAAAATTAAAATAAAACGAACTATCCCCGAACGGGGTTTATTAGTAATTATTAATTATCTTTTTACGAAAACAAAACAAGACGGAAAAAATATAAGGGGGAGTGTGAGGGAGGGGTAGTTTTGGAAGTTCATTAAAATTGTCGACGATAATTAGTAAATTGTCGACGACCTTTAGCAGGCAGGATCCAAAATCTTCCAATAACAACACATTCAAACCAAACTTAACCCCCACGGTGACTTAATCTAAACCAATTCAACCCAAAACAATCATCACCCGTACCCGACTCGACTGACCCGTTTATCCGATCTCAGCATAGAAGCCTGAGAGTGAAGCCAAAGAATAAGGCACTGAGTGCAAATCCCCAACTTCCATGGCTCTCCGCCATAACAACCACCACTCCACCACCGCAAAAAAACCACACAAACTCACACTAACACAACTCCTCTTCATCTCAGTCCTCATTTCAGCTACCCTTCTCCTCACTTTCTCTCTCTACAAACCATCTAATCCTCCCAAACCCACTAAGATTGCATCACAGCCTTGTGATCTGACAGATGGGAGATGGGTATTTGATCAAACGGCTCATAATTCACCACGATATGATCATACATGTAAGGAGATATACAAGGGTTGGAATTGTATGTTGAATAACAAATCTAATTCTTTTGATATTGTTAATTGGAAATGGGTACCCAAAAGTTGCAATCTTTTGGAGTTTGATCCTCTTGATTTTCTTCAACGGTTTAGAGATACTAGCATTGGTAATTTCCTGCTTTTTTTTGGTTTTTGTTGGTGGGTTTTGTCAATTGCTTGCATAATGTAGTTGTAATTGTGTTTATTGGGGATTTTTAGGTTTTATTTGTGTTTATTGAATGTCATTTTGTTAGTTAATACAAGGGTTGGAATTGTATGTCGAATAACAAATCTAATGCTGAGAATGTTGTTAAATGGAAATGGGTTCCCAAAAGTTGCAATCTTTTGCAAATTGATGCTCTTGATTTTCTTCAGAGATTTAGAGATACTAGCATTGGTAATTTTCTGCTGTTTTTTGGGTTTTTGTTGATGTTTAATTTGTTGGTTTTGGTTATTGTTTGTATAATGTAGTTGTAATTGTGTTTATTGGGGATTTTTAGGTTTCATTTGTGTTTATTGAATGTGATTTTGTTAGTTAATATAAGCCGTGGCGAAACCAGGATTAGGATTTGTAATTAGGGGGCGGAATTTTTCATCGGGGGAATTGTTAATACAATTGGGGTCGTTTGGTTTAAGAGGTCGGAATGGAATGGAATGGAATGTATTGGGGTGTGATATCATGGAGAAATGGACTTAGAACCCATGCCTCTTTATAGTTGTTTCGTTCATTTTATGTTTTTATGATGGAGCGATTGAGTTTGAATTTGTTTCGCTGCTGAATTAGTTTTCTGGTAGTGTGTGTTGATGATACAATCGACTTTTCGGGTTTAGTTTTGGTTCATTGAAGTGTAAATGTCGTTGATTTGGAGTCTTTTAGGAAATGGGTTTGTGCTTAGTTAAGTACACTAGCATAGATACTCCTTGCATCTCTTCATTGGTTTTATCTTTGGGTAGTTATTCCCCGGGTGCTGCATTGATTGTGAATGATACAGTGATGAGGCTCAAGTAGGGGAAGTTAGATTTTGAGAAGAGGTATGATAGGGATGAGTTGACCATTCTTCGATTGGGTGCTAAAGATGATGGAGTGTGTGGATGTTGAAGGTAGTGTTTGAGCAGTGTTCATCTATTACATGCTTATTTCGGTGCTTATTATTGGTGGGCTAGACATTGTTTAAATATACTCGAGGTGCGAAGCGGAGGTCCTCTATCACCGTTATTTTCACCCTGGTGGTTTATGCGTTAAGTTGGATGCTGAGTAGAATGCTTGATTGTGGTATCATTGAGAGGGTTGAAATGGTAAGGGAGCAAGTTCATGTAACTCATTTTCGATTCCTCAGTATTTTATTGGTTTTGGGAAGATGGACATTTTCCTGCGCGTCCTCACCAGTTGAGAAGTGTTTGAACTTGTTTTGGGCACGAAAATATGACAACATTCAGCTGCAAATATTTTGTACTTCTCTCAACTAACCAGTTCCATCTGCCTTGAGCTTGTTCGTGTATGCCATTCGGAATTCTAAAGTCCATGGGAAATAGGAGGGCTTTGTTTTAAGTATGGAACCTGTGTTACTCCGACTCTCCGACACAGTGTCGCGTCTGACACGTGTCGGAGTGTCGGATACGACTATTTTTTGCGAAGTTTTCTATTTTGTTGTCTAACGTAAATATCGAAGTGTTGGGTCGTGTAGGACACATGTAAGTGTCGTGTAGGACACGCTACACGACAGCTAAGTGAAGTGTCGGATAACATAGAATGGAACTAGGTGATGCTTAATACATGACGCTGAACTAATTTATTTAGATTTTAGCTTTATGAAACACTGTAATTTAAGGCTTAAGCACCAGTTTTGGGTGCGCCATGTAAGAAAGTTCGGTTGCTTTATGGCCTTTTTTGTGAAATTGACTGACTTGAGACTATATTGCAAGTGCGCGTATGTACATATGTAATGTGCAACTATGTCGGGTTGTTGGGTTTATTGAAGATCTTTCATTAACTGGATAGTAAATGGTCATTACTTTAATTGTTGGTATCCATGGTGGGCTAGTGTTACTTTTGGTGATTCTTATGCTGTGAAGTTGGGACAGTGCAGGATTTATTGGTGATTCACTGAACAGAAACATGTTTGTATCTCTGTTCTGCACACTGAGACGAGTGTCAAGTGATGTGAAAAAGTGGCGTCCAGCTGAAGCAGACCGTGCATTTACTTTTCTTCAGTATAATCTTACAATTGCATATCATCGGACGAATTTGTTAGCAAGATATGGTAGGTAAGATCTATGCCATTGTAGAAGTGTCAATATTCATCGACTTTCCGCCTTCCATTATTGGTGGTTTAATGATTTATTTATGGCACTTGAAACTCCACTAAATTTATTGAATCCTTGTTGCATTTGGCAAAACTTGGGTATTGTAACTAACTAGAAATTAAGCTTAAGCAGTTAAGCTGCCATGTTTTCAAAAGCCTGTGAATTATCGCAACAGGAATTGGAGGTAAAGCTTCTCGTGTCTCGAGTACTCAGAGGGTTACCGGTTACAGGGGGAGATTGGAAAGAAATTTTCTTGTGTCTTGTTTAGCGCCTTGCTTAGAACCTTAAAGTTGCTCATGGCCTGCTGAAAGATTTGGTGGCAAGTTTATGGAAAGCTACTGGTGTTCTATAGTAGTATAGGACAAATGATGGTTTCACAGTACAGCGCTCGCCAACGAAATTGTGTTGAATATTAAAACAAGCTCTTGGACTCACTAAATCGCGGTTAAACATTAACTTCGGTTAAATGCAGTGTGAGGAAAGGAATTGATTTCTTTTTTCTTTTTACAGGTGGTCGCCTAATGCTAACGGTGGATTGCTAGAGTCACTTGGATACAAAGATGGGTATAGAGTTGATGTTGATGTCCCTGACAGTAAGTGGGCTGAAGCTCCAAGCTTCCACGATGTAGTTATCTTCAACACTGGACACTGGTAATATACTACGCATCGTACAAAATCTAGCGTCTCCTGGTATTGTCGTAGCCTTGCAGCGTGTCATAATGCACATACTTCTGATTTCATTGTTACCATTTCAAATAAAAATAAATACAAGTATTTCTTCTTGCTATCACCTTTTAGGCTTTTGACGTCCATTATCCATCTTCACAACACGAGAATTCCAAGCACCACGGTCATTTTCTGATCTGTTATTTCAATGCTTCCTTGATCTCACCCATTTGCTTACATATTCCTTATGGTCCGTCCCAGTCGTTTGTTTCTTGTTTAACTTTTATGTAATTTTTTTTGTGTTAAAAAAGATCTTTTTGCCCTCATTATTTCATCTGAGTTGTACCCATGTGATGGTTGGACCCCTCCATTATATCACATTTACACTTTCACCTTCCCATTATATATAACACTTATCCACGTGCATGTTTTTGCATAAAAAACGATCGAAAAGTATACGAAAACAAATGAATGAGACTTGAGAGTATGAGACAGAGGGAGTATATTTCGCTGCTCTACCGTCATATCGTTTCACATGTGCAAAATATCCGAGAATCCAGAAAGGCTTTTGTTTGCTTTTATTGAGGGACCTGTATCTAGCCTATGCACAGTCATGCAGCTCATGCTAGTAGCTTCACTGGTCCTCTTTGTTACTTGTTTTGTAGTCATGAAAGATGAACACAAATCTTTTGCCTATGATTTTGCAGGTGGTGGGCACCGAAAAAGTTTGATCCAGTAAAATCACCAATGCTTTTTTACAAGGATGGGATGCCAATAAACCCTCCTGTCACTCCTGATACCGGTCTGGATTTAGTTTTGGAGCATATGGTAAATATCAATTATCGCTTCTGTTAGATTTTAGGCTTGGTTGGAACTAGAAGGTATTGACCCAACAAAACCGTAAATTATGAAGATAAAAATAATTTAACTGGTTATTTAGATCCCACGACATTCTGTATTACAATAATATTGACGCAAAAACCCTTTTACCACGTAATTTTGCTCCCAATGAATGTTGCTGGTAATGTTGATAATAATGACGACATCTTCATGCTCATTAATGGCATCGGAAATTTCATGCTTTTATGGATCTTTGTCATGGTTATTATGTCTGTTCTTTCTTAAACTCACTGATAGCCAAATTATTGTTTCAACATTGTCTTAGATATCATTTGTGGATCGAAAGATGCGTCCTGGTGGAATCAAGATTTTTCGCACACAATCCCCCAGGCATTTTGAAGGAGGTGACTGGGACCAAGGCGGTACCTGTCCCCGCCAAAAGCCTCTACTGTCAGAAGAAGTAGGTCTTCTTTGATCATCAACTGTGTTATTTTTTATCTTCAATATGCTAAACTGCATCTAATAATTCCTTCCTTAACTTCAATATACTATACTCTTCATTTTACGCAAGTCTTTTGAAAGACGATGTCACATTTATATATCGGTTTTTCTAACGTGTGCCCTGTAGTGAGCTAATTAAAGAAAGATTCTCAAGAATATCACACGGTAGAAAAACTGTTTATTATACTGTGAAACAAACACATTCCAAGTTTTCAACTATAAACCTTGGCCATTAACTGAGAATAACTAACTCGTTTAATTTTCATATTAGCCAGTCTCATGATAATATTATAAGTAAACCGTCTCCTACGAGAACTTGTAAAGCATGAAAACAAGTCATCTACATTTTTAACTTGGGCTTCTTTTGTACAGGTTGAACAACTTTTTGCCGTGGAGAAGAATGGAACGAATGTAGAAACGAGAATGATCAATCGTCACTTGGAGAAGGCTTTGAAGGGATCAAGTTTCCACATTATGAACATAACCCATATGAGTGAATTTAGGGCAGATGCTCATCCAGCAAAAGCTGGTGGAAAGAAGCATGATGATTGTATGCATTGGTGTTTACCTGGAATCACAGATACATGGAATGATTTGTTTGTCACACAACTGTATAATCTTAAAGGTTACCACTGAAACTTTCAATATTTTTTTTTTACCTTGTGTTATTCTCAGTGAAGACCGATCCTAGGTTTATGTTCGTAGCCACTCCATAGCATCCATATACTAGTTAATACAAATTAACACAGGTCGGAAATTATCCGAACTATTTTGTCACTGAGATTGAGAAAAAAAAAACTTGCATCCTTTTGTACTGTATTAGTTTGACTTGTGAGTATACTTGAACACCATACCTATTTACTGCCAACCGATGTATTGGTCGATTTACAATAAAATCAAAGTGTAATCTAATCATCATCGTCGAAATCTAGCATCACCCTAAGTTTCCTTCTGATAGCAGCTCTCTTAGGTGATGCACTTGGCTGGTGTTGCTCATCTTCAGAATCTTCAAGTTCATTGTACTGATGCTCAGTTTGCATGGAATCAGCAAATTCATTCGGTGAATTAGCTGAGAGTTTGACAGAGCCGTGATTTGAAGCGGGATCTTCTGAATGTGGTGTCTCAAAATTAGTGTCCATAGCATTCGAGTGTTCCCTGTTATCCCTGCACGAAAGAGGTAAACCCTTAATTATAACAAAACGATATGAAAAGTTCAGAAAGCGGGTAGACATTGATGTAGTGTGCGGTCATCATAAATTAAATAAAAACTGCAAATGAGAGTACGAAATTTAGCTGACACTCAAACAATGACTCAATAGAGTGATATATTTTGAGGTCTGTGGTATAAACACATACAGTACCTTTCATCGGAGCCTCGAGAAATTTGCTCTCCAGAATCCTGTCCATCAATATCCTGCCTATCTTCTGGTTCTGAGCGGCCCCTCCTTGATTTCCTGTGTTCAAATAAAGGAAAAAACAAAATGTACAGAAATTGGTCAATGTGCCACAACTTCATGTAAACACTAAACAGACACGAACAGGGTGACGTCCTATTGTTCTAAGTCCGCAGAACAATATATTCTTTACAATTAAGATAAAGCTAGAACTGAAGTAAACGGGCAAGATATCATGGTAATTGGCCATGCAAGATAATCCCTTCTGCACACAATTGCTAAATTCTATGAGCAAGTTACCGACTGAAAACATGTCTAAGCCCCATATTTGACAATGAAGTTGCCGTCAAGTTGTATGGTTTGCAAAATTTAGATGCATAAAATGACATTTTGTTAAGCATTATGTAGCGGCAGATGCAGAAATGTTCGTTCTGAGATCCCAACACTATTTTTAGATATAAAAAAGGCAAAAAAAAAAAAAAATTATCTCCCGGTGTCCCGAGACCACCAATCTTTGTATGCAGATCAGATCAGCTAATGGCATAAAGTAATATAGCATTACTCCTCCGTACTTGACTAAGGTACAACTGTACAACTGTGCAAGCAAGAGGCCGTCATATATCCGGCATTTGAATGTGTTGCATGCACATAATTCTCCTTAGCGTATCATATAAGAAACCACGAATAAAATAAGATAAGAACGCTTGGAGGGAAGATGAATAAAGAGTTGGAAAACTTACTTTGCAATGGAGCTTAGTACTAGTTCATCATCGTCTGAACTGTGTCCTGGTGACTGCATCATGTTGGATTTTCCCTTCTCTTTGTTGGGAAATGAAATATCTTCGTTGTTTTTTCTTCTGAAAATTAATTGAAGTGTGTTAGTTCATACTTCAACTCAAAACCGTGAAGAAGTAAATGTGTTGCATGCACATATTTCTCCTTTGTGTATCATTATAAGAACCCAAGAATATAATAAGATGAGAACACTTGCAGGGAAGATGAATATAGAGTTGGAAAACTTACTTTGCAAAGGAGCTCAATACCAGTTCATCATCGTCTGAGCTGTGTCCTGGTGACTGCATCGTCTTAGCTGTTCCCATCTCTTTGTTGGAAAATGAAGCATCTTCATTGTTTTTGCTTCTGAAAAAATTAATTGATGTGTTTTAGTTCATACTCAAACTCAAAATCGTAGATACAGAAAAAACTAAAAAATACTGTAACCTAAAATGCACAAAAGCCTTAGCCATTGTGTCTTGATAATGGTGCATGTTTCTTAGTTCTCACTCCCCTAGTCCCCTCCTAAGAACTCTGACGCATTAACATATTTCAACATTTTATTAACAACCTCATCATATTTGAATTAGACAAATCAACCAGTACCATGTACTGATATACTACACTCCGTATCGATTAAAACTGCTAAGAGCAATCTCATATTAGTACACACTATGAAGATCTTATCACACTCCTATGAGAATTATAGGCCCATGTCAAGATTACTAAAGAAAAATAGGCTATGCAATCATGAAAGCTAGAAGTTCTGATCATTAAAGGCCCAGGACGATGTTCACGTCTAGGTTGCTAAGAGTTTTAAAGCTAACAGGCTTAAACGCTTCCCAGAGGCACGCAAATTTATCTGCTAGTTACTCGGAACTAACTAGCAATGAGTGCAGATGCTCAATTATTTCAAGGATAAGATAGTTCTTGGAAGTTGATAAATGCCAGCAGATTAACGCATTTTATAACAGCACAATGCAGAAGATGTCACCTTTTCTTAAGCAAAGACAAAGTTAGATTGTCTGAATCATCCTCGCTATCTGTACAAGCATCAGCGTCATTCGTCTTCTGCGTCTTTGCACCACCCCTCATTCTGGAAGTGTGTAAACCAAGTTTCTTAAGTTTACGGGATACTTGGGCAGCTGTCACTGTTCCAGTAGGGTCCAGTTGTTCTGCTATCATATGGCTGCACCTCTTGTGTTCTTTGAACCTATCCAAACATTTCAGAGAACATAGATTTGAATGTTCACACTCCTAAGATTTTGTACACGTACTTTTCATTAAAAAGAAGCACTCACTGCTCAAATAAACTTCTAATTTTCAGCTGCATATCTTCATCAATGGCGCGAACCCTCTTCCTACTGTGCCTATATGTTGGTCAGCAAATAAAATTGGTCATCATTTCATGTTCAACAGCGGCCTTTTAAGCACATAATTGACACAAAATATAAGAATAACCGCAAGAATTCATTATTCATGCAATTTGCTTACAATGGTTTTTTCAAGATAAAAGATCCGTCTGGATTATTCGCATCAGGAAGATTGATTTCTGTATCTGCAGTGGCTTCTACATTGACGTTTGTTCTTGATGGAAGTTGTAGTCCAAGTTTTTTACATTTACGTGATACTTGAGCTGCAGAGATAGTTCCATTTGCATCAAGATCTGCTGCAATGAGTTCACTGCAACCTGGACTGTCTTTATACCTTCAATATGTGCAAAAGTATTAACATCAGTGTAAGTGGTTCCTACAACTCGAATTATATCACAAAGCCTAGAGTAAGCACAGTGAGAAAGTCAATAGATGATGTATTTTGCTTAAACCATTTCTGATACAAAATTCAAATCCTTGGAGTTGCAACGTTTCCATCATCGCTAAGAAAATGAAGTCAGTTAATGATCGATCCTATGCTTATAAATTATAAACTACGACCTCCTTCCGATAGTGATTGTCCGGAAATAGCGCTAATTGTAAAACAATGTCAGCTTTAATCATAATTTCTCCTATATAGCTGTAGGAAGAAAGCTACAATGCAATATAGTCATGTTTGATTTTTCAAATCAACTTTTGCTGGGTATATGCTAAAACTTTTGCTTCACAGTATATACTTACTCCTCATACAGAGAGCGTATTTGTTCTTCTAGCTTGCCGTTGAGAACCAGTCTTCTCTTCCTACTTCTACCACCTTCAAGATTATGTTCTCCATGATTCCCTTTTCTGGAACATAAGAAATGTCAATAATTGATAATATAAAGAACGCCAAAGCAAGACTCAGCTAGCTTTAACTCGGTTTATAGCTTAAGATCATACATGGTATGATTTTCATTGTCGCCAGTTTCAAGGTGAACTTCAGCATCTTCATTGAGGTTTGCGTCTCTGTTGATGAAGAAATCAATAATTCAAATTTAGAGAAAATAAAATTTAACATGCCAATTTTAGTCCTTTCAAGAGACTAACAAAGAAAAAGGTATGAAGGACGACCAAAATTGAATCTCTTACATTTCATGACGAGGTTCACCAGAGATCATAACATCATATTCGTCATCCCCGAGGGCATCTGCTAAGCTCTTTCTAACACCTCCACGGGACTGTGATGGACCAGCATCTTCGCGGTCCCAGTTCCGAACTTCCTTTCGCATCTCGCCAATCTCGCTATGGATAGACTCCATGTTGATGTAATGGCAATCTTTTCTTGACTTCCAAAATAACAAATCCACAAAGAGAAGTGGTTGATTTTTCATTTTCCTTAGCATTCTCCGTACTAGACTAGTCAGAAAGTGCACAAGGTTCTCAAATTCTTTCTGTGGACATGCTTTCTGATCATCCAGAATTTCGTAAAAGATGACAAGACAGGATAGCTGACAAGTTCCAAAAGAAAAGCAGTTGTAAGATAAATTTCAGATGCAACAGATATTTAAAACCATAACAAAATTACCCTACAGTGGCGCACCACCCCAGTGGGGCATATGTACCGATGTACAGCCATACCCATATGTTGACTAACAAAGAGGCTGCTTGAAATAAAAATTAAATAATCGCAGTGAAAGGTTGCTACTCCCCAACAAAAGAAACGCAACCTATCAAGTGAGCCGTTTTACTTGTTTTCATCTTAAACAAAAACAAAGAATAGTGATTCTCTAGCTCTATTTTGAATGAAAATAATGCAATAGATATATTTGTTGAGAAAAAAAAAATTATTCTGCAGTACCTGGTATAGCATGGGAGCAAGTTCTAGATCGTCACAAATCCTCCTTAACAAGGATACAAGATAATGATTTGTGGCTGTGGAATTGCTTTTGTAGAACTTGAGTAACCAGCAGAGGTTACTAATGATAGTGCTGCTTGCCAAATGAATTAGCCACGATGTCATCTTAAAATCAACTTCAGCTGTTGCAGCAGCTTGTTCATCTGCAGAGGAGTCGTAATCATATGTGTTCTCGTGAGCTTGATCAGCTTCTCCCTGATCATTCAGTGGTGCTTCTCCCTGATCATTCAGTGGTGCTTCTCCCTGATCATTCAATGGTGCTTCTCCCTGATCATTCAGTTGTGCTTCTCCCTGATCATTCAGTGGTAGACCGCTGTCTGTGTTCTGATCCTCTGTCATCAACGTTTCTGTTTCATCATTTGAAACAGAGACCCCAACATTTGTGTCGTCTCCAGCACAAGTTGTCTGCGGTGCAGTCTCCTTTTCAGGAATACTTCCATCAGGAGGTTCTTCATTGCCGGAGCACTGGATGTCATTCTGAATCGTGATATTGTGTACGCCAGTATCACTTTCTTTATTCTTCACGTCATCTTTTTTCTTTCTTCTTGTCTTTCTGGCTTTCTTGGCAACCTTTGGGACACAAAATCAAAGGAAAAAACAACCTTAGCTGCTAAATCAGACTCAATTGCCATACAAGTGTACAAGAAAAGAAAATACTTAGTATGATTTAAAAAATAAAAAGTGTATGATTTAAGGCACAAGAGACAATTACAATCAAAGACCACTTTTAAAGATCCCTTTTGTAGAAGCATTCCACACTGGATTTAGAGATTCGAGAATACCAAAAGAATGAATGACATACAGCAATAGAAAGTAGATTAGTACGACCAGGTGATTCATTCAGATGAGTAACGACGCTACTGCTTGATACAAAAGTAATGAGAGTTTCTAAAATGCCTTTTATATTCATGTAATATTCGAGTAGAAAGGTACATTCTCATTTCAATCATTCACTTCATTTTCTGACGAAAGAGCATTTAACCCTCATGTGTTTCCTCCAATCAATAAAAGAAACCTATGCAGTATGAAAATGAATAAATGACTCAAGTTTGATTGACTCGTAGAAACTGACCACTGACGGGAATTCTGTGCTACGAAAGAGCACTTGTCAAAAAGACAATTATATTTCCTGTCACGTGAATTGTTATCGATTTCTATTTTGGGGTGTATCAATCAATACTTATCTATTTCCAATTTTGATAAGGTTTTGGTTGAAAAAAGACCTGCAATGGATGAAATAATATAAATAATTGATCTACTTCACTATCTCTCATTTCCTTGAATTTTGTGCCAAAAAGAATGGATAACTATTAATCAGGACGGACAAAGTAACCTAATATTAACAATGGCATAACTTTTAACTCTGTACCTTGCATTGAAATAGACAAAGGATAGATATGCTTACCCTTAAGGTTCCATGTGCTTGTAGCTTCTCCATAAGCCGAATAACCACATGTATTATCTCTACTAAATCTGCAAGATCACTGACAAAAGAGAACACTGCTAAGGACGAAAACATGTACACCAAATATAAGAGAACTGTTTTCGGTAGTGCACCAGCAATACAATGTTGCAGTGAACAATCAAGAACTGAAACATTTTATGGAAATGAACTTTACAAGGGAAAAATAGGGACTTAGATCAACAATTTCACAATACTACAGACGGAAAATAGGGGCTTAGATTCGTTGTCATTTCATAATATCACATGAGTGAGATTAAGGATGACCCTAAACATTAAGGATAACCCCAAGTATTAGGAAGGACGTAGAGTATGTTTGATATCTGTTTAAAGAATATCCGTGTTACTAGTGCAGACATAAATGCTTTAATCTGTTAAACATTCCAGCAGATATTTTAGCGTGGGACTTGAGTCGTTAAAAAGCAAGGATGCACGCAATAGACTCTACATGTCAAGCAAAACTGAAAGCAAGGATGCGCGCAATAGACTCTACAGAGTCTACACGAGTAACACGGCAAATAGCCTCTTGTTAGCTTAGGTTATGTGAGAGTGAAACAGAATAACTGATCCCAAATACAGAGATAATTTATGTCACTAGCTCAGACAAGTACAAAAGGCTGAAAGTCAAACTCTGAAACATATTAGATAAGATGCTTAAAGTCTCCAATACTAGAACTAATAGCATTAGTGATGACTGTCAGATCAATAATGTAATTATATCTCATTACAGGCCATTCATTATAAAGCAAGTAATGCATCCAAAGGAAAATAAAATAATTAAGAGATACCTTTTTGGCTGTTTATGAGCATCAAACGATCTGACCATATTCACCAGAAACTGAGTCAAACCCTGGTCAGTTTGGTCATAGAATAGCTTATAAAGTATTGTGCGAGCAGTTTGAGGTTCCTTGGAACTTTCAGGCATCAACTTGAGCACCAAATCCAACATCCGGATCTGCAAGGCAAATCATATAACAAAAAAGAGAAGTTGAGCGTGCTTCCATATTATTCACAGAACTTGCAAGGACTTTTGTGGTTAATAAACCTGATCCAGACCTTGGACAGTATGGTATCAGATGGCTTATCTAATCAGCAAAGCAAGTGTGGAAAGGCAGATAGTATGGTTGCAACATCCAATGTTTCAGAAAGATTTATAAAACATATGCTCGTCCCTTCTCATAGTACCACAACAACAGCATTCACAAATTTTATGGCAAAGTGAAATAAACAGCTGATTAATGCATTTCAGAAGATTCTACACCATTTATAAAGAGAGTGTTTCACCTTGCTTCTAGCAGCCAGAGGGACCATATATTATTTTGAAGGTACATGTAAGCATGATCTACTTCTATTTCTGAACGGGGAGAGCACAAATAGAAAGAAATGCATGGTTCAATGTGAAGCTTTTTTTTCTGGAAAAGCTAGTTAGATACATGCGAGTCGGTGTATTTTGACACGTTTAGGAGCCTAAACGTATCATTCTATTTCGCTTTCATTTTTTGCTCTTGGACATGGAGGTGATATGAAAATTGATTACTGAATAGAAACTTACCATTGTCTTCATAAGTGACCCAGAAACTGAAAGGAACGCGTTGTTCTTTGTTTCCTTCAACCCCTCAAAAGCCAATTGCCACTTTGCTATTACCAATGCAAACATCGATTCATTCATAGTTGAAGCAATAGGCCCACATATGTCACCTTTAAACCACGTACTATTATCATCATCGTCAGTATCACCAAAAGAGGATTCAGTGTTGGCTTCTGCATTGTGCTGTTGAAAAAGATGGGTTAAATGAATGTAAGTGAAGATGACAGAAAGCAAGTTGAAATCACAAGGAACATTTTTTACACAAAAAAATGTAAAAGATAATACTTTAAGCCCCCAGGAATCAGTTTATAAATTTGAAAGGTAGGTGTAGCCATAACGAGTGATAAGAAAGTCTATATACTAGCAGCATTCACAGGGCTTGCTCGCTCTTTCTCTTGGAGCTTCCAAATATGTACAATGCTAAGCCCCTTGTTCAAATTTGCAAATGCCTATTTGGTTTTCTATGCATACACATCCTCTCGTGCAAATAGCTAAGTACCACCACTATTACAGTTTATGGCAAACCATTTAGCATTATTAAAACATATAGTCTCATGAAGGAGCAAGATATTGAGCATACAATGTGCACAGCATCATCACACAAGGAAACAGGAATATATGCATAAGGTTTGTGATAGTGATTTGTTCACAAATATGTGAAATTAGGTTACAAGTACACTGTTTAGTATTTAGATATCATCTCACCTTTGTCATTACAGCCTTGTGGTATTGAAACGATGTAGCAAACTGGGCAAGATGAAAGAACATAAGAACATCACTAGCTTGTATGGAATCATGCTCCTTCTCAATGTCCATGATAACTGACTGCATCAGCACTGATAAGCGTTCTAATCAGTATGTATATATTAAATAAGAACAATACCAACAACATTGCCACAACGCCTCAAAAACTCTCGCAAATGGTGATAAGATGTACACAGCTTCACCCCTGTATTTACAACACAGGGAGGTTTCTGGATGACCCCAAATGAGAATTGAGAATGCAATGAATGACTACTAAGCAACAAAAAGAATAGTGCGCCTTTATTATACCATTATATCCTCCATTTAGAAACTGATTTAAAAGCTCGCGAAGCTTCTCCAGAAGGCTTCTTTTGGTTGTAGGTACTTGCGCATAATCTTTCACAACCCTTTTTGACACACCACGGTGAACTTTCTCTGGTTTTAACAGCTTATCACATGATGCAGAAGTAGGCACTCCCTTGCACATTGTTTTTGAACCATCCTGTTTCAAACAGTTGTTATCAGAAAACTTTTAAAAAATACTAGCTCTGTATTTCTGTTTTCTTCTCAAATTTCCCCTCACATAATTTAGAAGTGGGAAGCAAATCAAAATACGGAGGGAGTACACTAAAAGATCAGTTTACCAAAGCAGAATTACCAAGGTAAGACGGGTAAATGTTGCACCAAACTGAGAATGACGACTTGAGTGCAATCTGGCTTGTCTTTTCTTAGCTGCTTCCTCTTGCATGATATATTCAAGACCGTTAAGACCAGCTTTGGCAACTTCATCAACCTAACAAGCACAAGTGAGAACAGATGAATTCCAAATTATCTTTAGTAAGCATAATAAATGCCTTAAACCATCATTTAATCTCCATTTGCAGAAATCTTGAAAGTCTGTTACATGGGATTTTTTTGAAAAATATCAGTGACATGGTCTTCAAAGTCAATCGACTAAAAGATATAAATATCATATATATGATGTTCACATTTTGATTCTATATATGGTCAGGCACAACTTTAAAATTAAAACTTGAAATAAAATGCAACCATAACCAACCTTTGCATCATCTGTGCATTTTGCAATTAACTCCGGATCTTGACACATAAATATGTAATGATATATTTCCAACAATAGCATGTTATCACGTCGAATATAGGGACACGAACCACCAATATGCTGGGTAATGATAATAATCAAATCCATGACATTTTCTTTGAACAGTCGTTCTAGGAAGTCATCTCGCAGGGATATAAGCTGGTTAGCTAAGCCCAAAGCCTTCTGATTTAGTGAAATGTCTTGAACAGCCAAAATATTGCGGAACAAAGTCAAAACCAATTGGACCAGTTTCCAGTCATCGTCTGAGAACGCCATGCTGTTCAACAAATACGAAAATGTTAAGACTACCGCTACACTCATTGAAATTACCCACAAAATCCGATCATAACTACTAAATTAAGCTCCTTTCATATCAAACAACACTAAAGACCACGAAACCTTCTCGTTCAAACTACAAGCAAAAAAAAAAAAACTCCAAGGGCTGAAACCAGAATACTCGAAAAAGTAGGACAAAGGTGAAAGGTCATCGAAGTTTGAATCTTACAATCCAATATGATCAAATATAACCATTTCATAAGGGTAAAAAATGTACTCCCTCCGTCCCGGTCAATTGTTGTCCTTTCGTTTTGGCACAAAGACCAAGGAAAGAATAGAGGGCCAATAACTAAATGACAAGTGGAACAAATTGAATGAGAATGATCAAATTACTCATCAAATTCATTCTTAAAATAGAAAGGACAACAAATGACTGAGACACCCCAATATGGAAAAGGACAACAAATGACCGGGACAGAGGGAGTATGTATTTATAATAATCATGTACAGCAAACAACATTCAAACATACCACTCCAAATTTTCGAGCGGCTTCTCGAGTAAGGAGACTACAACAGCAACGACATCGCTCGAGGTAATAGCAGATTTTATACCCCACAGATACTCTAACTGCTGATTAACATCTTTCGATGTTGACTCAATTGGCATAGTAAGAAACACCAAAACCTTAACTGCAAACCCAATAAATCATCATTAGCGACAGAAAAACCGATAATAAATCGCTTCAAACAGCATAATTTATCGAATTACAACGAACTCATACCGGCATTCAAGACCAAATTGCGATCATCTTGAAAATACTCAATTATTGGGATCAAATTTTTCCCAACAATGTTCCACTTACACACTTGCTTAAACACATCCCTTGTTTCGGGATCATCCCGCCGTAAAAACCTCAACAAATCCTTCAAATTATCTGAATCATAATCATCAATGCCATATAAATAAACACAAATTGAAATAAAATGAAACAAAATTAGGGTTTATGTTACACTTAATTCACATACCTAAGCAATAATTATCTTTTGTGTACTTAAGGTCGCCCTCGTTATCTTCGTCAAAAGACCCGAGACCGGAGCAGATCACCGATAAACCTTCAGTATCCATTTGACGATTATTGCATTAGAATCGTCGATTTGAATGTGAAAAATTAGGGTTTTGTTGGAAGATGCAAAATTGGGGGATAATTGAAACTGGGCTTGCTAGTAAATTAAGTAAATATGAGTGAATTGTTGGATTTGTGGTAAAGTTACGATTTTGATGATTATGAATCTGGGTTGAGATAAAATGGGGAAATGAATTTGGGGATTTTTGAAGATTTTAATTGATTGTTAGTGTGTATTTTGGCGGGAAATGTTTGTCTCCCGCGCTTATAGTCATCTCTCTTTTCGAACTTTACCTATCGTTTTCCGTGCTTATTTAGTAGGTGAAAAAGTAATTTTGTTCTTTATTTATGGACTTGACGATTTATTATACGATACATTTTTTAGAAAGCGTCTTTTTGCATTTTGATGACAATATCCGCCACAAGTTGAAAAACACTCTCACAATAAAGCGAAGTGGGTTGTGAGTGGGAGGAAAATGGAAAGACCCATGATATTGCCACTGCATTTGTGAGAGAAGACTATCCGTCTTCACCATGACGAATAGCCGCCCGTCTTTAATGAGATTTTGTGTTTTTAGTAAGCATACATTCTTATTTAAGATTTTGCTATAAAATTTACGAGTATCATCAATTAAAATTTGTCTTTCATTATTTATATTCCACAATTGAAAGTAAAGAAATCACTAATGTTAAACGCAAAAGCTTGTAAAATTTGATATATTACGAAGTTATTGAAATATCACTTTTTCCATACCTTTTATTATGTATTTTTTCGCATCTCTTTTATTATTACCCGCTATTTCAAGGTAACCATTTCATCTGGTATATGTTTTCATAATAAGTGTACGGTGTGTAACCCTTTTATTTCAGTTGAGATCATTCTCCCACTTTTATGTCTCATCTTGTGTCCCAACGCCTTAAAATCTTGACACATCACACTTTAAATAATAGAAATATTAATAATAAATAAATACTCCCTCCTATTCTATATTTTCTTCCCTATTTCCTAAAACGGATTATTCAGGTTTTCTTCCCCTTTCTTATTTTGGAAACTTTTACTCTTATTTTATTCATCCCTCTCTCCTATCCAGTCCGGATCGTCTGTCCCGCAATTGTGTCCCTTTCCCTGTCCCATTTATCCTATTGGACCACGTAGCATACAAAAATCCAGCTCATAGATATTGGCCTTCACAACCTAAAACAATTAAAAGAGGTGAAACTCACGCACTATGCCTCTTCCCCTCTAAAATTACATCTGCACAATTCATTCAACTCCTTCATCTGATCTTTTCATCAAATTGGTAAGGTATTTTAAGATTAAAATATACTGTATGTCTACTTTTCTACTCCGTATTCAATCATCAACTAAGAGTAAATATATTGTAATTGTTTTTTTTTTTTTGGAATTCACCCATGATAATTGATATGTATAATGTATCCAATTATCTGGAAAATAGAAAAAAAAAAAGTCTTTAATTTATGTAGTTGGTATGCAAGGGAGATGAAAGTGGAATTAAAAATCACAATAGTTCCTTGAGTTATGTGTTTAAGAAAATCAGCAACTTGATTCAGTATTTTGTTTGTGTGTTGAAGACCATAGATTCATGGAAAAGTCGAGATACATGATTCTTACCTGCACTTTTGAGTTTTGACAGAACACAAATATGGAGTATTGGAGTTGGTGACTGAATGAAAGTAAAGTTTGGCACATGGGGCATGGGGGCCATGGGGCTGTTATTTACTTCAGCTTATTTAGAGTAACGCGCGTGCATTCAATTGTTTTAGGGAGAGTGATATTAACTTCAGGCAGACAAGATTGTTACTCCGTATTAGATTAATTCTCTTTTGTGCTACGTGGTCCAATAAGATAAATGGGATAGGAAATGGGACACAATTATGGGACAGACAATCCGAACTGCTCTCCTATCACCAAACCCCACTCAACTCTTTTACCCATATTTTATTACTTTCCTTAATGTTTTGGCCCACAATTCCTTATTTCACTCATAATTATTTATCCTTATCTCCAACCACCAAACCCCACCCAACTTTTTACTCTTATTTTATTCCCCTCCTTAATTCCCGTGCCCACAAACAAGGGGAAGAAAATATGGAATTGAAGGGAGTATAAAAATGTTTGTGTCAATAAGAGAAGTGATGAGACACAAAATAAAACACGAAATAGGACAAAAGATCAGCACTTGCTTTTATTGTAGACTATGACCATTTTTTAAAATTTTTGGCAAGTACACAATTTTAAAGTATATGTCCTATTTTTGTAGTTTTAGTACCATTTTTACTTCCGATTGTAAAATGCGGTCTCTTAGTCCTTAAAAGACTTTCAAAATATTAAATAGAGACCATGATTTGATCATCTGAGTTACCCCGTATAATATGGAAAATTGAAAACAGCTTTATGTTGGGCGACATACACACAGGTTACAGGCGCCAATGGCACAGCACAGCTACATTAAAAAGAGCTTTTATTCACATAGATATTTACATATGAATGTGTAGAGGTCACATACAATTATATTTACAATTACATCAGTAAACATGAATACAGCATGTAAGAAGAGATTAAAATCCGACTGTCTCAGCAGTTCGCCAGAAGACAGATATATATCACACATGACACATCCAATCAGCCGCCTCTGAGCATTGCCATAAGCGATCCCCCATGCACCCTCCCTTCAGGAAGCGATGCTGAATTTGAACCTTCCCCTGTCTCATTAATGACAAACTTATTCTTAGGGAACGGGATTTGATCAGGCGTCAAATTGTGTCCATTACCCTCCGACACATTCCAAGGACTCCAACGTTCAAGACGGGTCTCATCAGCAATTTCTTTCATCTTGAGGCCAACTGTACCATTGCCATGTACCCGCTTATCCTGGACTTGTGCCACATGGGTAGCGCAAAGGCCCAGTTTCCCCCTAGCAGCCTTGTCACAATGAGCTGTACAGTCTTCACCGAAGCCAGACCCTGGCTTGCCCCACAAGCAACGCTTCCCTCCACCATGCGCCTTGCAAAAATCTGTGCTTCCTTGTGCACTCTTCTTACAGCTTTCGAATTTGCATCTCTTCCCACCACCATGACGCACGCAAAAGTCAGTTCTACCCCTGGCACTCTTGGTGCATCCCGGTTCTCTACATCTCTTACCACCACCATGTGCGACACAATACAAGGTACCTCCGTGAACACTCTTGGGGCACACCCCACCTCCATTATAAGAACATCGCTTCCCGCCGCCATGCCCTTTGCAAAATAAGGTGCTTCCTTCTGCGCCCTTGGTGCACCCAAGGAAGGTGCACCTTTTTCCTCCACCATGGGCCTTGCACAACTTTGTGTTCCCTTGGGCACCTTTACCACACTGGGGATACTCGCAACGACGGCCACCTCCATGAGCAATGCAATGGTCATATCGCCCCTCTGCACTCCTGGTGCAATTTTCCATCTTGCACCTCTTGCCACCACCATGACGTATGCAAAGAGCTGATTTACCCCTTGCAGCATGGTTGCACCCTTCAGAATAGGTACACCGTCTCCCGCCTCCATGTGCAATGCAGAGATTGGTTCGACCCTCTGCACTTTTTGTACAACCTAACTGCTCACACCTTCGACCGCCACCATGGGCCTTACAAAATGTCGTCTTGCCTTCAGCCCCCTTCGGACAACCTGGCCTTTGACATCTTCGACCACCTCCATGAGATATACACCGACCTGATGCTCCTCGTGCACCTTTGTGACAGCCGGGAAATTGGCAAGGCTTAACAGAGGGTCTGCCTTGTTGCTTTGGTGACATGGCAGCCTTTGAAGCTTGCAATTGGTCTACGAGTGCCACAAGGGCACCCTGTTTCCACTTGGATGATGTAGATCCCTCATCCACAAGTTGATGAATGCTAGATAGGGTTCGAGTCTCAAAGCCAATACTTGTGAGATCAGATTCTCCGCCACCCACTGATAGGCTTAACTCGAGGCCAACCTTCGGGCTCTCGTTGTCAGGGACTTTGGTAGTTTTCCTAAAGTGTTTATCATTACATAGCCAATTTGTTCCCAAACTCAGGTCGGTCTCACTCGAAAAATTTCCCGAGAAACCTAAATCAAGATCCAAATAGATCTCATTCTTTGAACTGGATGCTTCACCGGTATCATTCCTCTTTCTTTTGCTTGATTCCCTTTCATAGGGCATAGAGGCCAAGGTCAAGCCAACATTAATTCCATCTACGTTTACAGGTTCTCTCGAAGACGAGTCCCGATTAAACGAACTAGATAAGCCATCCATCTTGCTTTTATTTCGACAAATATGTAACTTCTAATTAAAATCTCTATCAACATAACGGTATGCACCTCCAACTATTATTTACAAAGTAGCAGCGAGATCAATTCCTAAAAAAGCTTGCTAACGCACAATGATCCACCACTGACAAACCCCGATGTATCTTCGCGATCCATGTTAAAAACTTGTAGAATAACTAATACCAGTCAAGAAGAAGTACGAATGTCTCAACAAAAGCTCCTCATATTCCAGTAGTCTGCAATCATCTGAAAGTTGTCAATTCCGTAAACCAATACCTCATTAAACATTTGAACACATCAAGAGCCAAAAAAAACATGCTAGGACACGGAGACGATATTCCAACAAACATGAATTTTGCTTTCACAAAAGGGGGACTGAAGTTACACAAAAACAAATCTATATTCATGTTGATTTTCACATCCTCCTTTATGAGAGCAAACCATGGTATTAAGTGATGGTCACAACATGGTTTGGACCGAGATCAAGCTCAGCCGACCGGGTTATGAGATCAAGTCTGAATTCAAGACTCAAGAGTATAACCATGAGACAACCTATCTACGCTTCTCTAATAAGTGGGCGCGTAAACTTCACATGAAAGGCTACATTCTACAATCACTACGCTTAATACCACAACAAACTGATAACAAACAATCAAGTATCGTCTAGAGTTGTAAAATATGCACTAGGACAGGGAGGTGAGGTGTTATTCTGACAAACATGAATTTTCCATTCACAAAAAGGGAACTGAAGTTACCCAAAATCAGATCTATATTCATATTTATTTTTACATCCCCCTTCATGAGACTAAACCACGGTACGTTTGTACATGGGACAAGCTATCATGCTTTGGCGTTTGGACCGAGATCAAGCTGAGCCGACCGGGTATGAAATCAAGTCTGAAATCGAGAGTAATACCACAGGGCAAGCTATCTACGGTTCTCTAATAAGTGAGCGCGTAAAACTTTACATAATAAGGTACATTGACCATGATTATCACCAGTCCACAACAAACTGATAACAGACCCTGGGATAATTTGCAATGAAGGATCTCTAACTATCAAAATATGCAAACGAAATAAAATCAAACACGGAGTACTACACTGAGCAAAAAGCTACTTCCTTCTTCCCAATCATTTGTTTACTTTTTTATTCCGTCCCAAATCTCAATCATTTGTTTTAACTTTTTTATTCTTTGTGAATGATTAGGACGACGGGAGTACTATTATAAGATGATTTACCCTTTCATACTTTTGAAAGGAGACAATATGATCATATCATCATAGTATGTATAAAAGCATGATTGAGCTTACATGACAAGAACAAAGATAGAGGAGCTTAGATAGAAATTAGAAACCAATAAAAAGAGGTTAAAATTTCAATCAATTAGTTGGGTGACAGTATCGAGCTATCAACTTAAATATCACATGTAACCATAGTAATCAAGTTAACCACTAAAAACTGAAAACCAAAAAAATTGACAAACTAGGAACTAGATGGCTAGCGGCTAGCAGGGAGCCAGGGACGATCCCATACTCCCCTAGAAATAAAGAAATTGAAACTTTTAAGTTAGATTTTTCAAACTTTTTAAATTACTATTTCCCAAAAAAAATTCGTCTTAAAATAAAAAACCCAGACTCCACCACTGCCAATAATGTAAGCCAGATTGAAAACAACCTCATCACAAAACCGTCTCGTATAAAACTTTTGGGAATCCGAAAGTATAAAGTTTAAATATTTTCTATATATGCGATTCCCATCAAACAATCAAAAGGCAAGTTGGAAAAGGTTGAAATGAACGAATACCTGATGAAGAGAACAATGTGGCGGAGAGAGGAAGTGAGGGGAAAGAAGGAGAAAAAATATTATGCTTGTGGTCTTCTGGAGGGAGTAACTAATACCGGTCAAGAAGAAATTCGAATGTCTCAGTGGAAACTCCTGAAATTCCAGTTTGCAAACCTCTGAAAGTTGTCAATTCTGTAAACAAGAAATTATTAAACACTTAAACACCGAATTCAAAAGCCAAAAAAAACGTAGTAGGACAAGGATATGATAATCCAACAAACACGAATTTTGCTTTCACAGGAGAAGGGACTGAAGTCTGAAGTCAAAATCAGATCTATATTCATGTTACATCCCCCTTCATGAGGCCAAAACATGGTATTAAGTTATTAACTACCTTGTAATCGGCCGTAACATGATTTGGAGGGAGATCAAGCCAAAGTGAACATGTACGCGATCAAGTCTAAAACCGAGATTAATACTATAGAGCAAGCTATCTATGCTACTCTAACAAGTGGCAGTGTAGAAATTTACATGATAGGCTACAATGATTACGCATATCACCACAACAAACTGTAACAAAACCTAGGATATGCCAATGGAACAAAATATCACACTAACCCAAAGGCACTACTTATAAAGAACCAAAATTGGTCGGTAGAAAGTAGAAACTTCTGAAACAATTTGTACCGACAAGTAAGCTGATTATCTTCATACTTTTCAAAGATGGACAATATTGTAAGAGTCAGTATCAAAGCATGAGTGCGCACTGTAATCAGGATTTGTCGGTAAAGGGAGAAAATTTCAGTCGAGGGCAATCTATTGATGGAATAAGGTACAACAACATCAGAGCCTTAATCCCAAAATGATTTGGGGTCGGCTAACATGAATCATCCTTTAGAACCGTCCATGGGTGAACGCACACCTCAAAAATGCGAAAAAATAGAATTTGATGGAATAAGGTAAACTAGAAAAAAAAAAAACCATTGATCTATGGGCGCGACCGCCCCTACTATCCCCTTGGCTTCACTCGACTCTGGAGCTATCCACCCAGTTCAACTTAGAACACACATAAACAAATTGTAAAATAACTCTACATGGTAAGGTTCTCTAAATATGGTGAGTCATTATTCACAATTTTTGAGTTTAATTACAAATATCACCATCTATTATTGAATGATTACCAGTCGCTAAACTCGACCAACTCCACAAAAAATAAACTCTAGAGAATCATAACACATAGAGGATAAAAATTCAATCAATTAGTCCGGTCACAGTTGCGACCTATCCACCCAATTCACAGGTAAACAAATTTAACCATTTAAAACTGAAAACCAAAAGAATTACCCATAATCAGTGGCGGAACTAGAGGGCTACCAGTCTACCAGTTTCATTCAGTGGCGAAGCCAGAATTTACGGGGTAAGGGAGGCAAAACAAATTCCAGCGGGGGCAAAAAATCGGAAATTTAACAAAAAATTCAGAAGTTTCATTTTCTAGCGGGCGAGGGCCCCCGCTACACTCAAAAGCAAACTAAAAAAATCCTAGTTCTGCCGTTGTCTGTAATATAGGCTAGCCTCAATGGGAAAAAAATCCGTCTCAACCAAAAGCTTAAGCTAATGAAGCCGATTAAAACAATCAAAAGGCGAATTAAAAAAGATAAATGAATAGAAGATAAATGAATACCTGATGAAGCTGGGAAAATTAAAATGATACGGAACAAATCGGAGGATGAAGAAAGCATGGTGGCGCAGACGGCAGAGTTTGCGGCGGAGAGAGAAAGTGAGGAGAGTGTGGGGAGAAGAGGAGAAGACAAACAATGGACCAAGTGGAGTATTTAAATACGAGGATGTCGGCTTCGGAAATTACGTGTGACATTGCTTTGTAATTTGTGCTTCATTTCCCAACTTCTCTTTTGCTTCCACGTGTTGATCTATTAGACTTCTCGGATAGAACCCAAAAAAAAAATGTCAATATTTTTTTATATGAATCCGTTTAAAACAACAATTTGCTTCTCAAATTATATATGGTCCACCCATCAGTACTCGGATAGGGATGTCATGAGCATGATATTAATTGATATCGTACCAGTTGGAGTGAGGATGAGTAGCCTTGGTAAACGGATTAATCGGATCGGGTTGATTTGGTTAATTTGGGTACAGGTTGTTCGGGTTTGCAAGAGTTTGGATTGGGTTAGGTCACTTGGAATTTAGATCATTTTTGGATGGTTGTTTTCAAGTTATTTGCCGATAACGGTGAGTTTGCAATAATAAATAACTAGGCCGGGTTGATAGGGTCAAATCAATTTGGGTACTCAAGTGTAGGTCGGGTTATTCGAGTTGGGTCAATTTCGTCAGTCAATTTTTTTTAGGGGTGATAGCCCTGATAGGGTGGGTATAGGTAGAAAAATCCAACCGTCTGTTTCACTCAGATAATGATAAATGATAATGTTTGTGTTTTTGTCCTCAATTTTTGAGAAATAGGAACATACATCGGATGTACTACCTCACACTTCATTAATTTTTGAGCTTATGTGTATTTTTTCTGAGCTTTTTAAAGTTTATAAGTTATATTTTAATTTTTTGTCGTCAAAACTCAAATTTAACTAAGTTTATATATAATGTTTTGAGTTATATTGTAATTTTTTGAGCTTAATGTCTAATTGAATGAACTCATAAACTTTAAAACAAAACTCGAAAACTTGTAATGCTCAAAAACTAAGCAATTGGTGGTAATACACCGGATGTATAATCCACTTACTGTCAATTTTTCTATATGACAATAGATTTATGTAGAACTAGTTTTTAAACTCGTGCAAAAATTACACGGGATAAAATATTCAAGAATTTGACTAAATGCGTACATGTTAGAAATAAAATCACATAGTTATAATTTGACTAAATGCGTACTCGCTCTATATTTTGCCCGATGCTTGATATTTTGATTCAAGTTTACATAAGAACAAAAAAAATTCTGAGAAAACAATTCAAAACACAATAATTAAATCAAAATTTGAGCGATCAAAGTGGCAAAGAAAGATACCGTTAAGGAGAAACCGCAAGAATTCCATGCTGAAGTATTTATTGAAGCTAAAGGATATCAGAGAGTAACTGGCGCGACTTTATTTTGGCATTTATTGCAGACGTTTGGTTTTCTACTCATAAGATAAGCGAGGAAGGGGAATAGGCGAGTAATATAGAGACGGGAAGGTGAATGATCATACTACATTACTATTACTACCCATTTGACTGGATTTGTATATTTCGTTAAAGGGGGGTTTTAAGTGATGCCACCTAGGGTTTTAGGTGTTTAGAATTATGCCATGTCATATGCTTTAAGTTTGCTTTTTTATATATTATTTATAGACAAATGTTTTCGTTTTAATAACTATTTTTATTCACTAACAAATGTTTTCAACCTTCTTTATTATACCTTTGTATAAAATGGTCAAGACTAATTGAATAGTAAATGATGTAAATGATGAAATACAACCACTACAAACAAAAACAAAACTCATTTAAGAATTATTAATGTACATCTATATACTGTGCAAACAAAAACAAACCCAAAAAAATTGTTTCCTTCACTTATGTTGCCGCGTATGTATACTTCTCTTTCTCCCTCGTCTTATCTTTTTTTTTTTTTTTGAAGAAATCCAAAAGGGTTTAATTGTATAAAACTAAATCTAGCAAAGTAACATCGGAAATGTGTTGAGGTAGATCATCGATCCAAACTCGTCTACCTAAGCTCCAAGGGGTAACATGAGCAAGCAAATGACCTACCCTATTGAAGCGCCTACTAACGAAAGAAAAATTAACAACCTCCTCATCTTATCTTTATTAATTCAGAAGACAATACTGAATGAAGAATGCGCCACGTCATTTGCACAATTTTTTTTTTTTTTTTGAAATTCAGGTTATGGTAGGTCCCGTTGGTGTGCAAAGAATCTATTTCTTCAGATCATCTGCCAATACAACCATGCGACAATTTCCGTTTTAAAAAAAATTATGAAATAATTACATACAATCGGAATAAATGAAATTAATTGCATATAATCGGAATGAATTACAAATCGAAATAAATGAATTAAATTACATATAATCGGAATGAATTACATAATTAATAATACAATTACATAATTAATAATAAAATTATATAATTACAAGAATATATTACATTTAATTACGGGAATGAATTACATATAATAGGAATATATTACAGAAATTAATGAAATTAATTATTACAAACAATGCGAATAAATTAAATAACTTAAATAATTTTTTAAATTATATAGTACGATGTTGTTGAGCGTTTAGTGAGAGATCTATGTGCCGAATATGGTGAAACTCTTACTGATGTTAATCCGCCTGTAACTGGAAATGAACATTCACCTGGTTGTTGTGGTTTTAACGCATCCTATTTATGTGGAGAATGTTCATTTCCAGTTAGATTACTGATCTACATTAAACATGTAGATCACTGATATAGAACTATTAGATAATTACAATAGAAATGTAAAAATAAAATATTCATCAAAAAAACATTCATACCGTCCTAAATACAAACCAGTACAATTTTGCACGGGTTTAAAACTAGTTTATTATTTGCATTTAAAAGTCTCTTATTTCCTCTCAATTTTAATTCATCCCAGTTTATTGTAGATTTGATGCTCTTGTTAGTATTAAATCATTCCTGTATTTTTGTTCCGAGAAAATATTATTATTTTTAATTAAAATCTGTTTTTAAGACTTTTTTTCCTTTTTGGCATTTTTTATATTTAGTTTTTTTTCTATATTAATGAAGTACTTTAGTATTTTGTTTTTAAATTTAAATATACTTTCATTTTAGACTATTATTTAAATTATTTTCCATAATTATTTTCTGATGATTATTGTGTTTCTGTCTTGAACCATAGTTAAATTATTTCGATTTCAAAAAATTTCATTTTTTTATTTTTTTTCATTTAAAATGTTTCTGGTATTTTTAATTTTAAATAAAGAATGGTTTATATACGCAATTTTATTTTTTTGCTGGTTATTAAATATTTTATCATTTAGAAAAATAAAATAAATATTTTAATTATTTTTTTAATAATTTAATTAATGACAGAAATCTGATCAATCATAAATATTCCCTCCATACCACACCAATGGTAACATTGACCTTTTCACACTTGTCAAGACACGTTTTGCAACGTGAATATCTTTAGTTACATATTATTAAAAAATTTAAAAATTTGATATTCTTATATCATTCATGACGATAAATCAAATAAGATCTCACATGACTATATTTTATCTTATAGATTAAGAATAATATCGAAAATTCCCTACGACCATGAATAGTGCCAAGATTCTCAATGTGACCATTGATGTGGTATGGAGAGAGTATCATATAGTAAAGGCAAATTAACTTGACAAATTTAATTGGGGTGGTACACAATTTTCCGTACCCATTTATTTGTTTTTCATATTCATTTTATTGTTGATCGTGACATTGTAACTTCGTACTTATTTACACAATAAATGTATTTATTTTATCTTTAATCATGATTTGTACCTATTTTATTACCTTTAATGCCATTTTTTTCTTAAATTTATAAAATAATCTCTCAATAAACTTATTATGAGACCGTGAGATCTACTAAGAGAATAATACACCAATCAAGATTTATTTATATACAAGTATAAGAGTTGAACCCATAGTTTAACATGATTTTTTTTTTTGGTACATATAGTTTAACATGAATTGAAAACCAAACTGATCGAACTGTTAATATGGAGTTGAACATTTCCCCTGTTATTGATAGCTAATAGGCACAACATTTTAGAACTGGAGAGGATCCAGACGCCATTTGATAGCCCAAAGACATTAATTTGGATCCTCTCTATTACTTTATCTCCATTTCCTTTCTAATACACTCTTATTCTAATATATTTTCTCTCTTCATTCATTAAAAAATTACTTTTATGAAATAATTACAACCATTAGATCGTCCCAAAATTTAATCCGAACAGTTCGAAAGTAATGAAGGTTCATTTCTTTTCAAGTAACGTATAGAATCCGGACCGCAAATACATGGTCAATAATTCAAACTACACTAATTGTTATATAGGACCACTTTATGTGTAAGACAAGTCCACTTATCAAAAGCCCAATAAAATTAATTAATAAATTAGTATAAAAAAATTTTATTTTGATAACCTAATGTTTTATATTGATAAATTACTTATTTAAATGTGTCTGTATTACTCATAAGATATCGAGTTATTAAAATAAAATTAAAATACAAATATAATCTAATGATTAGTTTGGGCTATTCTCCTATTGGGCCAATCCTATACTATAGGACGGTCCTATAGGAGAGTTGTTGTTCAAACTAAATCAAATTATTATAGCCCAGATAAATGGTTAATGATGCTAACAGGCCCAACATTTGATTAGCCCAGATATATGGTTAATAAGTCAAACTAAATCAAATTATTATATTACTCTATATCTTAATCATGATTAACTATATTAATTTAAAATTTTAAAAACTGACTTATGAATTTTACGGGTTGAAAAATAATTGATTTTAAACTTGACTATTATAGTGTCCCACTTGTCCTCCCATTTGCCCTCCCACTTGCATTTGTGTGAGAGGGGAGTGAGAAGTGACACAAGTGAGACTAGCTGTTTACATAATGTAAGTCCAAAACATTTACTATACAGCAAAAATACTTGTATGAAAAATTGAAATACAGATTCTCATATGTCATAGGCCATTATTCAATATAATTATAATAAAATAACATATAAACTTCATTCATCTTAAGTTTAAAACAAATAGTGTCATTTTAAATGAGAATTTGCACTTCAAAAAAAAAAATACGTCTATCATAAGGCGGGTCAAATACATGTCAGTTGCATAAATAAAGACAAGTCTTTTGTTAATAATTTTTATTTTTGTGTTATCTATAAAAGTGGCATTCCTAATAAACACGAGATGGGTCTGGCCTTACCCGCGGTGGAGGAGAGAAGTCTAACTCACAAGCCCAAGAATGCTCTTATCTCCCAAAACCAATTGGCCATGGGAGAAACACCCCTAGGCCTTATAAGATAGACAATCTCTCTCTTTTTCACCGATGTGGGACTCACAAGTGGATTTATACTCCAACAATTCCCTCCATTCAACTCCACTTTGTATGTTTCTCTTTTGCACACTATTTATAAGCGAACATTCAACTTCAATTTTTTCTCGATACATAAGTTAAAATATAATGTATTCATGTGGGATCTTATTTGATTTATCTTTAAAAATACATTAAAAATATATAACTTTTATAATTTTTGCAAATACATAGCTAAAGATATTTACCGCGTAAAAGTCGTGTTGACAAACATGATAAAACAAACATGTAAAATTGAGTTGGATGAAGGGAGTAGCTATTTACCCGTTTTTCTTCTTTAATGAAAATTTGTGTTAAAAAAGACTTGGTAGTATATTGATCATGTCGTTGATTCCTCTGTTACATGATTTGCTCAACACCATTAACTCTCATCTATTAGGAGTCACTGGTCATACTGTCCTTGAATGGCGGGACAAACCCAATTTAGGAATGCGCTAGTTCGTTTTGCACACCAAGTCTGTTGTTGAACGAACAACTTTTTGAAAGCTGATATAGAACTATAGAAGACTCTATTTGAGTGTAAGATCCTACATACGTACAATTAAATTATTAAAAGATGTTACTGTTGAGTCTAGACAGTGTGCAGGAATCAAAGTAGAAAACATGGTTAAGGTAAGTCTTGAGGATTGAGCAAAGAAGATGAGCCAACCACCTACAAAGAATTTGTGCAAAGAAATATACAAGGCTCTATTTTTATACATACAAGTCAAAAACATGTCACAATCCTACTAATACTAGATAGAATCTTTTTTCTTTTACTTTGAATTGAGATATTTGAATTGATGATTAAATTACTTCGACAATAGCTTGTAATATTTTTATCTTTTTTACAGTTCCAATTAATAAACTTTCGTAAAATAAGAATATTAGATAGGAAATTTAATCATAGATGAAGACGGGTATAAAAATAAGGGATAAACTTAGATAAGAAACGGGCATATTGTTATCATGATTTTATATCTAAAAGAAAACCTAATGTTATACTCTCTTAAATCTATTTATATTGTACTAGTATAGATCCCGTGCTAAAAACACGACTTTTTTAGATTAGGATATTAAAGAAATTGACAATAAAATTACGGGAATTGAATTCAAATTTGAATTTGATCATAAATATACTATTAATAATGTTAATATTAAGAGGTATAAAAGCGAAGTTTCATAACTCTATGTATATTTTTACTTTTTAAATAATGTAAAATTAAAATAACATAGTGTCAAGGTTTAGGTTAGCACTCTTCAACCAAGCTTTCAAAAGTGAATGGGAGGACTTTACCCGGAAAACACTACTACAAATTTAGGCAACTACAACGCCCCTTTAACAACGATTATTCACGAAAATCACAATAGACGTTGTAGAATGTATGGCGCGAATTTTACTAAAATCAATTACAACGGGTATAGTTATAAAAACCGTTGTTATTATTTTTAACAACGGGTCACACATGCGGAACCGTTGTTAATAATTTGGCGCAAAATTGGCGCAAAGTTAGTGAAAAGTAATCACAACGGTTACTTTTGAAACCCGTTGTTAAAACATATTTGACAACGGGTGTTTTTTACAACCGTTGTTAAAACATATTTCACAACGGTTGTTGTTTAATAACCGTTGTCAATACCTTCCATACTATAAACCACACAAACACAAGTCTGCTGCAGCCACAAAACACAACCCTTAATACACAAACACAAACACAAAAACAGCAGACAAACAAACACAAAACACATACACACTCTCTTTCTCTCTTTCTCTATTTCTCTCTTTCTCATCGTCGCTTTATCTTCTCATTTGTCATTGTGATTTCATCGTCTATTACGTTTCGTATTTATCAGGTAAATCTCCGTCACATCTTGTCATCGTCATTATTTTCTTTTTCTATTTATTTCTTTTGCATATATGTGTTTTTATCGACCATTATGTTATTTGTTTAAGTATTGTTCGCATAATTAGTTACTAAAACAATGAAGAAGCAAGATGAAGAAGTAAGATAAACATAATTAATATATATATATATATATTTATAAATACATAAATTAAAAAAAAAAATTACATATGTAAAAATGCAATTCTTATATTTTCATGGAGGATCTTATTGTGCTCTATCGTATCCATCCTCTCCTCCTTGGCTATTTGGAGGTTCCGTTCGCAAGCTTGCTATATCGTCATATAGCCGCAATCGCCGCTCCGTCAAGCCATCTTCTTTGGCGTGCTTCGGTGCGGATCGAGCATCCGCAAGGTAGCTCCTGAAACTTTCCTCAATATGGAGGAGGCAGGCGGATGAAGTTGTTGTTGTTCTCGATCATGGTAAGAGTCTTTAGGATGAAATCATTCATTTTCTTAGAGTTTTTTGAGTTTGATTTGAAAGATTAAGTAGAGTTTGTTTTAACGTACAGTTAGAGTTTGGAGATGAATATATGAGATAATGGAAATGTTAGTTGAGATATGCAATGTATTTATACTAAGCAATGTGTGGGTTGAGTTAATTGCTTTTTAATTAATATATATGTTAGGAAGTTGTGCCATAATCATCATCATCTCTCTCAATAATGTTGCTTCAAATCCTATTACTAACCCTTCTCATTCCATATTATCCGTTCATATGTACAAGTGAATGTCGTAATAATGCATGCATTGGAATTCTAACAGCCGTAATTATGCATGCATCTAGTAATATTTAATTTTTTTTTTTTTTTTTTTAAGAACAAACAACAACGGTTATTTTAAAACAACCCGTTGTCTTTAGTTATAACAACGGTTTTGTATATTACAACCCGTTGTTATAACTTTCCCCCCAAAATTGAGTCACACTTTCCACAACGGGTTTTTATACATAAAACCGTGGTTAATAGTTTTAATAACGGTTTCCTTAAGTAAACCAACCGTTGTTAAAACCTTCTACAACGGACGCTTTAACAACGTCCGCTTTTTTATATAACAACGGTTTTTGACCGTTGTTATAGCCTGTATCTGTAGTAGTGAAACGACCGTGTTTCCAAGATGGAAGTATTGGTTTGTATAGCATAAAACGAACTTGTTCTTGTATTTACACCATGTCTTGACCACATAAGCCGTCAACTCTTCTCACTTGCAAAAAGATTCCCAATGCTCCTAAACTCATCAACGATGGATGCATCGATCACGCGGTACCACTCATCAACCGCTTTCTGCATTGGTCATTATGACATCTTTATACTACTCCAGGTTCTGCTTTGAGAGTATTTTTTTCTCTATAGCACGGTTTAAGTGCCAACGACACAAAAGGTGAGGAGTGCTCGGATAAACGGACTCAAGAGCGGCGATCAAACCCAACTCCCGATCAGTGACAAAAGCAGAAATAGATAAACCCGTACAATCGAGAAGCTCTCATAATCTCTCCAACATCCACCCGTAATCCTCTTCTGACTTTGACGGAAGGAGCACCACAACAATTAAGAACGGAGAATCACACGGTGTGACACCAACAACCTCAACGAGAGCAACTTTGTAAACATTGGTCTTTTACGTTGAGTCAATAAGAACCACATGTGGATAAGCACTGAAGAGTTTAACGACTTCTGGATGAGATATGAAAACATGACTAAGCTCCTTTGTCTCGGTATTTTATTTGTGCCATTCCACATACTTAGCACCAACAGCTAGAGCCAACATTTGTTGAGCAGCATTCTGTGTTCCTCTAATTTCACGCCGAACTTTGTTTGCTTCGCTATAAATTTAGGTGCTAGTAGGTTGAGATTTATCGGGCGTTCTTTGATGAAGACCATTTTTAATATCTCTCGGGGGAATCGATGCCATGACTTGTAGCCTAACGAACACTTTCTAGTCGGCATCGAAATCCCGCATAATGCATATCCCCGTCTTGGTACTTTGTTAGTTGGTGGTTGTGATACCACCTTTCATTCTCCGATATCAAAATGTTCTAAACAATCAAATCGTTCCCATTTACACCTTAGCCTGGTTCTCCACGACTCGAATCTAGAACAAACACTGACATTTATTCGTCCCTTTCTTCATACGGGGAATGTCGGGAATTTCGGGTCGTCGGGATCAATCTTCTTCTTTCTGGTTCGCTCGTACCTTGAACAACGAAAGTATGAGCCCTTCAACTCGGGCTGTTTACGATTTTTGGACCCATTGGTTGCTATCACTGATGCAAACCCATTCTCAAAATGTATCTTCTAAGCCTAGTCAAACGCCTCATCCCGACTCGGAAAACATATTACCGTTTCAAATAAGTTCTTGTAATTAACGTCGTCACCACCAAATACGTCAAATGGAACTTGTTAATGTAAGAATATTGGGTCCAATACTATTTATGTGGACACACTATTATACAGATTGTATTTGTTTGCTATCGTTTAAGTTTAGCCCAATATAGTGATCCATCCGGATAATATAATACGGGCATATTAATCACGTCTTATAAAGTATGGGCCGGATATCTTAATTGTGTAGATACCCATTAGGTTACTAATGCATGATGGGCGCATTAGATTAAGGAGACTATATATAAGTCACCTGGGTTATGGTCCCTGTTAGCACACAATAACCTAATCTCCCCGCATCCCATCAGTAGAGAGATCCCCTTATGTGTGTCTACTAGAAGACCTAATCCCGAAGACCGTCTCTTCAGACGGTTTATCCCAATCTTTCGTCATGTAATCAGGTACGCTTCCGCTCTACAGTTTATACCGAATAATTTAGTATGAAGTTATGACCTTTAATCGGATTAATTCTAACAAGTGGTATCAGAGCCACCTTCATATTAAATTATTTGGGATTGATATAGATTATGTAATTTGTGTTTCTCATAATTCTGTCTGAATTCGGTATGCTGTCTTTATGCGATATACCATTGATTCTACCCTTGATTGCACGTGATATTAATTCGTCATTCTTGCGATGATTGTATAACCGAAAATCCATTATGTTGTAATGGTGTGCATCATATTTACTTGTGTGTGGGATTTGTGTGGTTTATGGGCATGTTTGTGCGATAGTGCGTACTATTTTTATTAAGTAATGCCTCAATGCATTAAATTTTGTGAGGCACCACTAATTAATTTGGTCATTGGACTCGGGTAAATATAATTGTAATACGGTTTGATTGTGCGTTTGGTTTTTTAATCAAGTATGCAACTCATGTTTTTTTTGGTTTTCAAGTTTCAATTTTATGCAATTTGATTGTTTGTATAAAATTGGTTTGGAATTCAGTCGGTTGGTGCCATGCACCTTTTGAAGTCATGCTTTAATATGCTGAACGATGTATTGATGATTATGTTTTTCATCTATTTGGACACATGGTTGACACAGTAAGGGGTTTGGCTTTTCTAAAGTAACTAAGGTCTAAGGTTATGAACATGTTTCTTATAAGATGTGATTAATTACATGTTTGGTTATTGTTTTCGGTTAGCATGAACTATATTGTTACAGCTAGAATATTATGGGATGCATGGCTGTATTGCATTGATTTAAGTCAAAGGCTAACTGTACGAAATTGAAGCATAAACATGAACTAATGCTCCCCTTTGGCAAGTATTTTGTGGGTTTTTTGGTTCTTGATACTTATTTTGGGTATATTTGATTAGAGAAAATGCTTTATATTGTTTTGGATTCAATATTTTGGATAGTCGATCGCTACCGTGATCGACATGCATATGGATTGGCAACATATTAAGGTTCTTAAATTCAGTTGCATGTGTTTGGTTCAAACGGTCAAACTTGAGTTAATCAGTGGCTGATTGGGCTAATAATGTTCATTTGTGTTATTTACATAATTGACTTTTGAATCATTCTGGTGATTTGTCGAGATTATGATTGTGGTTATAATCTGACAAGTGAATTTTAAGGTATGACAAGTGAAAAATGAGGATATATACTTGTATAGTTTATATTTTTTTACAGACTTATACGACTAAGGAACTATTTTGATATAGTTTTGTATATTATCACTAAAGGTTACGTCATTTGTCAATTAAGAACTTGTATTTTTCATATTTAATAATTGGCCAATCGGATTTATAATAATGGGTCTAATATTTTAGGTTGTTTGATCGACACAATAAGTTGCCAAAGTAACCTCTATTGTGTAAGTTGAATGATTTAGAATATTATGACTACAATGTATGATTGAGTTTCATGCGGATATTGGTCGGCCCAAAGGAAGACTATTATTTGGCCGAAATTCAGTCATGTTTGTGGTGGTAAGTATGTAACAATTGTAAGGTTTCCATGTGAATATTAAGTCGGCCCAAAGGAAGGCTTAATGTTTGACAGGAATTTATTGTTAATACTTGATCACTACACCAAGATGACCACTTACAAGTTAATTTTATGTCCAAAGACTAAACTTAATGTTGTGCTAGGTGTCTTGTGTTGATGGGGATGCCAATATTTGAATCTGAAAATCAAGTTAAGGGAGTGTCGTTATGTTTATGACACTCATAAGGATTATGCCCATACAGTTTGTTAGGGTGAATAAATTCAAACTTTCAGTTTAGTGTGTGTAATTCATGCGAATAATGGTCGGCCCAAAGGAAGGCCATTATTTGGCAGAATTATATACACGTAGGGTAATAAATATGTGACGATTATTCAGATTTTTATGTGAATATTGAGTCGGCCCAAAGGAAGGCTTAGTGTTCGACGTGAGCTTATCGTCAATATTTGATTACAATTACTAAAGAGTGATGTCTTTAACTAGTTAATATTTATGTCTAACAACTATATATTACTTTCACAAAGACACTCTATCTTTAGAATTTATTCAAAATATAAGGATGTTGTTTTGTTCATTTAGTTTGACATTTATGGTTATTATATCTGTCATTTCAGTTACATTCTCAATTCGGATGAAATTATTTATTGAATGAATGGTAAGAGAATGTGAATTTTATCTCTGGTTGCTTTGATCTTACCTTGCTTTAAGAATGTATAATTTTGCTTCTCATAAGGTAAAAGTTATCGTAAGGACTAAGGTATGTAACTTTGAGAAGTATTACATTCAAAATGCATGAGTTTAGTGATTATTCGAATTTAGGTAAATATTTAAGGGCATTGTTTCAGTTAATTCAGTTAAGTTAATTAAGAAACTGTAAAAGTCAAACTCAAAGAAATAACAACAAACATAAGGTTAGACCTTTTTAGTCGTTAGTTTGTTAAGAGTTTGGACACATAAGAAAAATCTAGTACCAGTTTTAACGCTTGGCGTGTCGGTAAAGTTAAACTTCTCATTCGGCTTGTCTAAGGTTAATTTTTATATCGAATCATGTTTGGTGGGTGAATTTGGTTTTTCCACCCACATAAGTATATTGATGCAAGTATAATTGAGATGTTACAAGCCAATTGATGATGAAAGATTCATCTATTTGGGGCATGTCATCATCTAAGTTATTTGAGACAATCAACTAATTTAGTTATTATTAATGACTTATTCTTTTATTTGTATGTGGAAAATACTTTCGGTACCGCCTTTAGGTGGACAGGGTTATTTTTCGTATGGACAAATTTGGTTTCTTGTCTATTGAGAAATAATTAATTTTGTGTTTTCCTAATTCAAATAATAGTGAACCTATCATTTTTAATAACTTTATATAGTTTAGATTGGAATCTCTTTTAAGTAAACATGCATTAAAGTTCAATGGATATAAAGAAAAATTAAGATTCAACAATTTCTTTTCAGTATGACACATTAAAAGAAAATTAAAGTTTTGTGTCAAAATGAAATTGTTGAACCCCTTTACTTCGGATATTCAAATTTAAGGGGATAAAGATAAACTAAGGGAGATTAGATATCAGTTATTTTTCGATGTCTTATTATTAACATATAAGGAAAGGTGAACCATTTTATACTTAAGTATTAATGGTTTATATTATTATGTTAGTTTGTAGACGGAATTTAGGCATGGATATCTAAATCTCATTTGTGAGAAGTTTTAAGTTCTTGACGTTTTTAGTGATGACTGAATTATTTTACTCAGTAAAGGATTAATTATGTCATCTTTGATCTAAGTGTTAATACTTCGGCAAATGACTATTAAGGATTACAACGTCAAGGTTATTTTAAAGAATTTCTAGAAGAGTTCGGCCTTGTATTTGATATCATATTACACCATATGAACATTCTTAATATGGATGGTGTAGTATGTATACAAACAAGATCCTAAGGCCTGGTAAGGAGTGTGATTATTCATACTCTTTTCCATAGTACTCTAGTTATAAGTTCTTAAGATTGCAGCTATCTCTGGATAAATTTCTAACAATACCATTGACTATTTAATCATAGTGTAAATAATGTACACATCCGGTATGTCCAACTAATTAAGGTTGAGGTTTAAAAGTCATAAGGTTAATAGTTGGTCTTAAGGATAATCAATGACTATTTTGTTGGATAGTACTTAAAGTTTTAAGGGTAATAAAGTATTGATCCCACAATAAAGCTATTTAAGACGGAAATTAAGGGGTTCATTGAGAATATTGAGTTTGAGTGGGAGAAAAGGTAATTGACATTGTTTTAAGTCTCCTTATACATGATTATAAGATCAATTTGGTTAAACAAACTCAAATATCTCAATAACCAATTCATTAGAAAATCCACATAATAAGGTAAATACAACTACATTAATTACATTGTTTTCCTATATGGATAAAAATGGACAACAATGTAGTGACGAATTAACTAGTTGTAATAAGAGTTAGATAATTAATGGAATGGTAAAGATGATTTAATCTCCTTTTGCCAAACCATTGAAGGTCCTAACTCATATAGGTGGATTGACGTCGTAAAGAAATTAAGTCATTTGATGGATGATGATATTTGGACGTTGTTCCATTACCTAAAGTTGTGAAATATATTGGTTTCAAATATTTATTTGTTATCAAGAAGGATTCAAAAGGTAATGTGACAGTATATTTCATCTAGTCAACAATGACAATAAGGATATTTTGGCATATTCCGGTTTTAGTTACATTGGATGAATGTTAAAGATATGTTTATCAGTTGTGATATTGATGAAACTATTCAGTGCAGCAACTAGAACTTTGATTCAATAGATTCAAAGTAGATTTTCTGTAAAAGGGAATTCATCCAATAAAGCTCAAGTAAGGTTTTTCGTCATAAAGATTACAAATCTGCCTTGTTGACATCTTATTTGATATTAGATGAATGTGGTAGATGATTGCAGATACTCAAGATTCAGTGGGAGCAAGTAAATATTTTTTAGTTAATACCCTTTTTCAGTAAAGGAGATAAATTAGTCTCAAATGCCCTAAGGAAAATATTCAGAAAAATTCATTAATGCTTAAATTCATGTGTCTCAGGAAATATTTAATGTGTTTAAGTATTATGGTATATATTTAGCTTGTATGCGTTTGGATATTGCGTACATCCTAAAGTTTGTTGAATAGATATTAAGGCAATACGGATTAGGATCTAGGATCCACTAAGGGCAGCCAAATATATTGTTGGTCATTTATATTTGGAACAAAACATTATTTATAGGAGATCGATTCAGGTTGAGATCATTTGGTATTTCGACTCCTAGTTGGTTATGAACATTTGTCATGAGGCTGCAAATTCGGTACGGTATTGAAAGACCATTTAAGTTATTTTGCGACAAATGTACAACTGTAAAGTTTCTAATAACAATATAAGTGATGTATTGTTTAAGAAACAATTCAGAGTGAAAAGGTGTCAATTATACATGTTGATACAAACTCCATTTTGCGGATCCGCTTACTAAGGAATTACCACCCACGATCTTTCTTGAGCTAATTGCTCAAATGGGTGTTTCGGTTTTAAGGAAATTCAGTTTAAGTGGGAGTTTGTCATGTTAGACACATTAAAGTTTACGGTTATTAAGTTCTGCAGAAATAAGTTTTTCGGTTTACGGTTTCACTCTGTGTTATTTTGGATGATCTCACTAAGGTGGACCAGTTGGAAATATATATATTTTGGATCACATTTGGATGTTGTTTCCATGCTACGCACCTATATTAGATTCATGTCGTTGGTTATATTAGCATACGTGACCATTGAGGGTCATGTTACGACAAACTGTAGCAAAGGCCGCTTTGATCCTATGTTAGTATGATTGATGGACCGAATTGCATAAGACGGTTGGAATGTTGATAGCACTGTTGAGCGCGTAAGGTTATAAAATGAATACAATTTTTTAGGTGTCACACACTATCTGTATTTGACCCAAGTGGGAGATTGTAAGAATATTGGGTCCAATACTATTTATGTGGACACACTATTATACAGATTGTATTTGTTTGCTATCGTTTAAGTTTAGCCCAATATAGTGATCCATCCGGATAATATAATACGGGCATATTAATCACGTCTTATAAAGTATGGGCCGGATATCTTAATTGTGTAGATACCCATTAGGTTACTAATGCATGATGGGCGCATTAGATTAAGGAGACTATATATAAGTCACCTGGGTTATGGTCCCTGGTAGCACACAATAACCTAATCTCCCCGCATCCCATCAGTAGAGAGATCCCCTTATGTGTGTCTACTAGAAGACCTAATCCCGAAGACCGTCTCTTCAGACGGTTTATCCCAATCTTTCGTCATGTAATCAGGTACGCTTCCGCTCTACAGTTTATACCGAATAATTTAGTATGAAGTTATGACCTTTAATCGGATTAATTCTAACAGTTAATACGTAAAACTAATAATGATTAGGTGCTAAAATACGTAACACGACCTAAATACACGAAAAAAACTAAATAAAAAGACGAAAAATCAATTTTATAATCTGATCCATGAACGGACTATGAGTGTCCACGTCCAGCACCAGGCCGCCAGATGTGAACATTACACGTCCATGCCCACGATAGATGAGGAGTTTTCTCGTCCTTGCCCATCTTGGATGTGCACCTTCATCGTCCATCATAGCTTAGACGTGCACGTTCATTATCCATGCCCAAAGGAAGACGATGAATTTCATGGTCCATGTCCATGGCGGGCAATGAATATAGTCGCCCATCACCATGCTAGATGTTGAATATACACATCCTACTCCAATAACGACAATGAATGTTACGTCCTTGTCCATTCAGGACTGTGAAATTCTACGTCTAACTACAGACGACAAATTTTTTTACGAGGACTATGGTAAGTTCGATTCATGCAATTCATAAGGTAATTCAATACTAATTCTATTCGTACTTTTTTTATTCAAGCTAATACCATTCATACTAGTTCACACTCATTAGGTAATTCGATTATAAATTCAATTCATACTAATTCGATTAAAACGAGAATTAAAATAAGTAGTTAATTACTTACCGATGATTCATTGTTAGCATTTGATGTTGATTGTTCGTTGTTCGACATTGAATCGAATGATTAAAGTTTAGTTTGTTGTTTGTTTGAGAGGGTTTAAGAGAGAATAGAGTAGAGAGAGGGAGAGTAAGGGTAGAGAATGTCTTTTTAAAAAAAAAAACAACGACGACGACTCGTTATAAAACGTCGACGACGTTTTGCAGCCAAATTAGAATAGTGAATTAATTATTAATAGCTATAAAGATAAGAGGAAACTAAAATGTTTATTTACATTTACATTCTTTTGTACAGCTTAAATTTTTTCTTTTTAAATTCAATATGTCTTTTGATAGAAGACATGACTTAGTGAAATGTTTAGTTTTACTTTTTTATAATATTGTATAGATTTGTCATGTCACATTAAAATTTGTCAATTTAGGTACCATTTAATTAGATTAGATGAGTGAATTAAATTAATGTCATATAATCAGAAATTGATAACCCATGTCACATTAAAAATTGTCATGTCAGATTAAAATTTGTCATGTCACATTTAAATTTGTCATTTTAAGAACCCTTTTAATTAGATTGTATCGATAGATTTGACCTCCTTTTAATCTCTATTCTCTACTCATTTATACACTCATTGGTCTGGTTTATAACTATACTACCAATTGTACGGTGTAGAATCTGAGCATTATATTAAAGATTTCGAGTTCTGTTTTATAGAATCCGAGATATACCATAAAGTTTCTGAACTCACCCACTTTAATAAACGTTAAGAAAGCTCAAAAAAATTACACATACGCTCAGTTAGATATATGTTTGTTGTATAATGCTATTATACCACTGGAAGTATAATGTTATTTGTGCCATTGGACTTAGAGAGTCATAATAACCGCCTCGTATTAAGACAGTCTTATAAAATAACACAAATTCTCTTATAAGGCGGGCATATCCATCTTAACCTTCGGGTAAAGTATCATTAACAAGAGAAAAACAAAATGCATTGAGATCAATTAACAAAAGGTCTGTCCCAACTCCCATCTATAGAAGTGAGATATTATTGCCCTGTTTTATTCTTAAACCTGATTTATCTGTCTTAAAAAAGACTTACTTATAACAGTAATTCTCTTACACGATAGTCTTTTCCGTGTTTAATTTGCAAAAAGTAATCATTTTCTGGTCAATAACGATTACTTTTGGGTAAATATTGATCACCTTGAAAACAATGCTTATTTTCAATCATAAAAAGTGATTATTCAAAAAGTAGTCATTTTAAGCTGATCGCATGTATGACCGTCGCACAAGAAAATTTGTGTCATTATAAAATAATTAGTAGATCACAGATTCTGGTTTAAGACGATACTATAAGTCTCAAGTTTAAGACGGGTGAAATATTATACCACTTGTCTATATAAGACAAATCTATTATTTTCCCTATGCATTCTTATATATACAAATTGTATACACTTGACCCGGCTTAAGATAAATAGTACCATCATTTATGATATTTACTGTTGGTAAATACGGTAAAAGATGTGAGTATGGCCACAATGTGAAATTAGTAAATTAGGCTTACCCACATACACATACAATATTACAAGAGCTTGTATCCCTATAAATTCAACACATCTTCCAACCGTTGGATGAAATGTGAGATAAAAGACGGTAACATTCCTTCTAGAAAGTAGGGTTTTAGGACACCAACCTCCCTATAAAAGATTACTATTATCACTCGCATGAGTTGCATCCTATCAAATCTCAAGTAGCCAAGTTTCTTACTGCCGTATTAACAAGTGAGCTTTTTTTGGTCTTTCCTCACCTCCTATAATTAATAATAATACCATATGCATCATACCATTTCTTACATTATTTCTCTTTACTAATAAGGTTTCGTTTTCCATGTTTTAGTGAGTTTGCTTCTAAGGATTCTTGGATTGAAGTGTGGTTATTTTTATCACCCAGCTCACCGGCCCGTTCCTAAGTTTTCTGGGACCCTAGGCGAAATTGTAAATTGGGGCCTTTAAAAAAAATTAACAAACCAAATCATCATGTATTTATTTTTATTTTATTTTTTAAAAAAGAAGAGAAAATGTTGAAAGAATTTGTAGCATTGAACAGAATCACTAAAATTTGGCTTTTCATTCTAAAAGTAAATTAAACAATCATTAAACATCAAAAGAAATACTATTAGAGATTTTATTGTTTGAATAAATCTTAGGAAAAATCAACATTAATTTGTATTTTAATATACAAATGATCGGGAGGAAATGACCGGGAGGAAAAAAGTATAATAAACAAGACGAAAAAATTCGAATACAACTACAATAATAACAATAATCGTAGCAAAACACTAATAATGTAACAAAATTCATGGCAAAATACTAATAATCCGTGGCAAAATTTATAAATTGTGGTTATATACATAACATAATTATACTTTGACGATATTATGGCAATATACGTACTGATTAATAGAAGAAAAAAATTCTTATGAATCTCTTTTCTCCGCAAGGCCCAATGCGATCACAAGTTCGGGCTTTCAAAGCACCACCAACGCCAAAACATAGCTAATCCCGTAGATTTTACGGCTAGTAGAACTAGTACCATATTAAAAGACAATCTCAATCGGTAGTCATATATCTTAACATTATGTCATTGAAATTAAGAAGTCGTTGCTTTAGAATTAGAAAAGGAGTTTTCTAAATAAAGTATACTAATTAAAGAAGAAAATACTCGATAATTTGGTCTTGAATTTGGGTTTTCTAAATTGGTGCTTTGTTTTTGGAAAATTAGACTTTTTTTTTCATTTGCTACTGTTACTATTTTACAACTTAGAAGAATGAGCCCTTTTCTAGTTTGAGCCCTAGGCAACCGCCACTCCAGACTACCCTCAGGACCGGCCCTGCCAGCTCATGACAGGGACCAAAATGAGAGGTAGACACTCATGCTCGTTTTACTTTTTTTTGTCAACTTTTGCGTTTTGTATTCTGGTATTTGATAAAGTTTGCAATTAAAGATTCATACTTGGTGTTTTTTTACTAGTTTTTCATAAATTTGGTTAAAACTTTAAGTAAAGATTCAAACTTTGGTGTCATTTACTGCTTGTTCATAAATTTGGCTAAAAATTTAAGTAAAGATCATACTTTGGTGTAATTTACTAGTTTTTCATAAGTTTGGCTAAGAATTTAAATAAAGATTCATACTTTCGTGTCATTTACTGGTTGTTCATAAATTTGGCTAAAAATTTAAGTAAAAATTCATACTTTGGTGTCATTTCCTAGTTTTTCATAAGTTTGGCTAAGAATTTAAATAAAGATTCATACTTTTGGTGTTATTTACTGGTTTTTCATAAATTTGGCTAAAAATTGAAGTAAAGATTCATACTTTGGTGTCATTTACTGGTTTTTCATGAGTTTGGCTAAGAATTTAAATAAAGGTTCATACTTTGATGTCATTTACTAGTTTTTCATAAGTTTGGCTAAAAATTTAAGGATGTTGGGGTTGGTTCAAATTGATTTTGATAATTTTATGTAGTTTGATAAAGTTTGCAACTAAAGATTCGTACTTTTGGTGTACTAGTTTTTCATAAGTTTGGCTAAAAATTTAAACTGCTGTGTTGTTGCAAATCATAATCAGTGTTGTAGATACGGTAAAAGATGTGAGTATGGCCACAATGTGAAATTAGTAAATTGGACTTACCCTCATACACATACAATATTCCACAATAACTTTTTTTTCCAGAAAGTAGGGTTTTAGAACACCAACCTCCCTATAAATAAAAGATTACTGGTATTTGATAAAGTTTGCAACTAAAATTCATACTTGATGTTTTTTACTAGTTTTTCATAAATTTGGTTAAAACTTTAAAGGTTCATACTTTGGTGTCATTTACTGGTGTTTTGCATAAGTTTGGCTAAAAAATTAAATAAAGATTCATACTTTGATGTCATTTACTAGATTTTAATAAGTTTCGCTAAATTTTTTAATAAAGATTCATACTTTGATATCATTTAGGGTTATTTAATACGAATACTCTGAACTATTATACCACTTCTCAAAATACTATATACTTTGAATTAACTAGGAATACTATCAACTAGTACAACATCTCTCGTATAATAGAACAGGTGGAAGGGCTACCTGTTCTACCGGTTACTCTTCTTTAAAATTTACTTTTTCATTTTTTTCGCCTTTACTTCTTTTTACCATCAATTACCTTTTCTTCTTCCTTTTCCTTCTTCCCTCTTTAAACCTGTTTATCCGTTCATTTATTGAAATAACATTTTGTTTTACCTTTTCTGCTTCCCTCAATTGATTGAAATGATGTTATTTATTTAAATCTGAAAATTTTAAAACTTTGTTCAATTTAATTGGGTTTTGGCTGTGATTTTCGTATTAAGTTTTTAACTACTTGTTAAATTAATCTTGTTTTTAAGGTTTGTGCCCTCTTTTATACATGGGTTTGATTAATCTGAAAAATTTAATTTCTTATTTTTAATCTCAAATTTCTCCTTTTTCCTGGAAAACCAACCAAATAATACTCAAATTACATTCAAACCCACGGAAAACTCAAGTGGATGAACTGAGATTTTCATGGAGATGGGTGAAGGGGAAAATAATTGGTGGGGATGAATTGAGGTTTAATGGTATGTAAAGATTTCAACAAACTAGTCAACTTTATTTCAAACATTATCATAATCAATCATACGGAGTATAATAACAATAATCATAATATAATCATAATGAGTAGTACTCCATATCTACATAGTATAAAAGTTGGGTTTTTCTTTGGCTTCTGATTGGCTGATTGATTTGAGAGAATTGGGTGCATATGGGACCCCTCATGATTTATACAACATTTAATTACTCTCTCTTCTCTCCTCTCATCTCCTCTCATCAACTCAATTTATATTTAGATTAATCTTAATATATTCATATTCATATGTTAAAAAACTTATGATAAAAAAAATTAAACACATTCAATCTTACACTAAAGATAAAATAAATGGAAATCTACATAGTATAAAAGTTGGGTTTTTCTTTGGCTTCTGATTGGCTGATTGATTTGAGAGAATTGGGTGCATATGAGACCCCCCATGATTTATACAACATTTAATTACTCTATCTTCTCCAAACTGGATAATTCCTTTTCTTCAGAAGCTTTTACTTTCATTTTTTCTAAACCAAATCTTCATTGAACATTATACGTAGTAGAAAATAATCAAGTTACTTCAACAAAAAAAAAATATCAATCAAGTTAATTTGTCATTACTATATGATATTTATGATTGATCAGATTTTTGTCATTAATTAAATTATTAAAAAAAAAATAAAAATATTTATTTTATTTTTCTAAATGATCAAATATTTAAAAACCAGCAAAAAAATTAAAGTTGGGTATATAAGCCATTCTTTATTTAAAATAAAAAAATACCAGAAATATTTTAAAGGAAAAAAATTAAAAAGAATGAAATTTTTGTTGAAATCAAAATAATTTAACTATGGTTCATGACACAAACACAATAATCATCAGAAAATAATTATGGAAAATAATTTAAATAGTAGTCCAAAAAGAAAGTATATTTAAATTGAAAAAAAAAAAATACTAAAGTACCTCATTAATATAGAAAAAAAATTAAATATAAAAAATGCTAAAAAGGAAAAAGTCTTAAAAACATATTTAAATTAAAAAAAAAAGAATATTTTGTTGGAACAAAAATACAGGGATGATTTAATACTAACAAGAGCATCAGATCTACAATAAAGAGTATAACAAAAGTAGTGAAAATATACTAAAACAAGAAAAAAGATACTTCCTCCTATTCTAAATAACTGTCCCATTTACCATTTCCGTCTATTCATATAACTGTCCAATTTGCCATATTTGGACATGGTTTTTTACTTTCCTACCCTTAGCTCTTTTCTTTATTTACCACCCCACCCACCCATAACCCATCATATTCAATACTTTTCATTATTTAACTCATATATTCTTACTCGTATACAATAATTTTCATTATTTTAACTATATTCTTTAATTTTCGTGCCATTGTCCAAATGAGACACTTATTCGGAATAGGAGGGAGTATATAATAATGATTAACGTGTGAAAATATAGTTAAAAATGAAAATTTTAACATAAAATAATACACCGCCTCTTTTGAAATTAGCTTTTCAAAAATTATGGAGACCCAGATACAATTAGCAATAGATCTACAAATTTCGAGGCACAACAACGCAAATATATAATTATTCGCATTGATCACGCTAGAATCGTGTTCTAATACAGTGAAATGGAAAATAGGTGCGATTGATTTGAAATGTTGGATGAGTAGTAACCGTCTTATAGTACTGTGGAGGCGGAGTGATTGGGGTGGGAGAAGGGATGTGGAATGTTGTGAAGTAGTGGACAAATGTGTACAATTAGGCTAAGTAAAGAACAAAGGCCGATTAACATTATAGATAGTAAGAGGATAACATTAGGATGTATAATTTTTGAGATGGAGATAGTCAAAGAAAAGAAGCAAGATGAAAAGTCGGTTAGTAATTGTGAGAGGAAGAGGGCGGCTGCGGGGTATAGGTAATATGAAGTAGGGTAAAATTCTTAGAAAGAGTTGATTTATGTATTTATATATCATAAATTATAGTGTAAGACGGTCTCATACGGTGAGACAGTGCACTTTTGCAAAAAAGTTGTTCATTTATTGCTAAAACTGTCATTTTTTCCTAAATTATATGCACATTAATGATGAAAACCGTATTATCTCATCAGAATGAAAAAAGTTAATTAAATTATACGTATGTCGAATTTTAAATTATAGACTTACTTATATTATCAGGACATTCATATTTAGTAACGCTCATTTATATGCTCCTGAGTCTTGTGTCCAATAATAGCGCTTGTTATCATGACCCGTGCATTTTTTTGCACGGGTTTAAAACTAGTTCTACAATAATCTGTAAGCATGGTAAATTTTAGAGTCTTGAAAATTTTATGATTACAATTTTTATGTATTGGATTAATCTGGAAATATATGATATGTATTTGTGGTAATATAATGAAGATTTATTTGTATTCGAGTTTGAGAAGATAATAACTTTTAACTTATGTAGTTGTTTAGATTGAGTATTCGTAATGAATTGAATGAATTGCAATGTGGGTGTATTGAGAATTTGAGAGAGAGAATTTATTATCAGAAAATTTTGCAGTATTCATAGAAAATGTGTGGGGAAGAAGATGATGTTCTAATAAAGAAAAAAGTGTGTCTGCCTAATACATTACCTGCTGCTTCAGGTAAAAAAGAGAGCAATTCTATTAGATGGGATGAGGTGTACTAGTGGGTAGTATTCTTAGTTAATTTAAGGTATAGAGTATTTTGAGAAGGGGTACGATAGTTTATAGTATTCCCATTAAATAACCCTATCATTTACTAGTTTTTCATAAGTTTGGCTAAAAAATTTAAGGTTGTTGGGGTTGGTTCAAATTGATTTTGATAATTTTATGTAGTTTGATAAAGTTTGCAACTAAAGATTCGTACTCTTGGTGTACTAGTTTTTCATAAGTTTGGCTAAAAATTTTGAGAAGGGGTGCGATAATTTAAGGTATAGAGTATTTAACCCGTAGTAGGGGCCGGGGAAGCATTAACCTAAGTTTAGTCTTAACTAGTTTTACGCCCGTGCAGAAATTGCACGGTCTGCATTGATAAAATTTGTTAAACATATATTTTATTGTCAGAAAATCCACGATTAGGTAATATATTATGACATATTTGAAAATTTTGACTATGATTCATATTTTTAATTTAAGAGAATGTAAAAAATTGGCCAAATTTTTCGTTTTTTTTCATGTTCACAATTATTTTTTAACATATGCTTTGTATATTGTAATGTATATTTATGTGTTATATAATGGAAGAAATTAAATTACAACACCCACTACTTGCAACAGGGATCACTTGTTAAAAATTCTTTTTTTTTTTTTTTTTCCTAAATTTAAGGGGCCAATAAAAGAGCTCTAAAGAACTCAGCTTTTATACTATTTAGATTTTCTTATTTGGCACAATTTCTGTTTGTTGTCACTTTAGTCTTGACGTATGACATTTTCTTCTTTGCCGTAATTTCTAAGTATGTTTAATTTGTTGTGAGACCATTTTGTTGGTTAATGTGAATTTTCTTATTTGTGTGTTAAATGGTGGCACAATTTCAGCCTACAAGTTCATTATAATGATCCGGTCTAAGGTCATAACAGCTGAACATGACCTTAAAAGCCCATAAAGCATCTCGTTAAGTTGGGATTTTTCAGTTGCACAATTTTTTTTGGGTTAATTAATATGAATAATTCAAACTATTGGTCACCTTCTCCCAATAATCCGAACTTCAATTTAACTCAAAATAAACCATACTATCACCATTCTCTTCTCATACTAACCTTAGTAACCGGTCACCCGCTAATCAGGTCACCTTTAAGGAAAAAAATATATCAAATCATTAAAAGCAAACTAATAATGATTTACTCCATCGGTGGTCCATCCCCTTCCTCCCCTTAACTCATCTAATCCTCCATCAGACCATCACCAAACACCAAAATCACCCCCACCGAGCTGCAACCACCACCACATCACTACCAATACGAACTCCAACACCACACAATACCATCCACCGCCAAAATAGCCTGACCACTTAACTGATATTATCCCAAACAATCACACTTGCAATCCCGTCATCGCACTGAGCACTACCTCAACATAAACGACAACCACCATAGGCCGGAGTCCAAATTTCAAAAATATTATTGTCGATCTGAGTTTGAGATCCGAATAAAATACGACTTTTTTTGTGATTGGAAGCCCATAGGCCGTCGATCATGGTAGTGTGCATGTCGTCGTAGCCGTCATTCTCCCACCAAGTCGACTATGTTAGCCGCCCTCACCGCCATTTGTGTTGGTGTGAAAACCGATTCCGTCATTTATTGATGATTTTATAGGGTTTGGTGCGTGGTTAGGGGTCGGGAAGGACAACAGGAGACATAGATTTAACAATTGTCCAATTATTCATTCAGGTTAAGGGTTAGTATGACATATGAGATTAAATGTCTGCTGGTATTGTATGAACTCCGCAAATATTAATTAGGTTAGGGGTTTATTATGAGATTAAATTAATGATTTTATTCAGGTTAGGAGTTTGGAGAAAGGAGATATAAGAAGATATACGATGTCCGGGAGGCTCAAAAATTGGTCTAACATGCTGCACCGGTGAAGGTGCGTGGTGCGCCGGTGTCGTATTTGTGCCGTGGTTATTGGCTGGGCTAAGGTGCTGGATGGGTGGTTGCCGGTTGGTAATGGTGATTGGTGGCAACTGATAAGGCTTATTAATGGAGGAGGGAGGAGGCTTAAACAAAAAATGGGGTTCACCTGCTAGTTTACGGGATTTCACAGGTTAAAAACAACTTGAGTGTAGTATGAGAAGATGATGGTAATAGTACAGTTTATTTTGAGTTAAATTAAAGTTTGGATTACTGGGGGAAGATGACCAATAGTTTGGATTATTCATATCAATTAACCCATTTTTTTTTGGTGACAGAGATTTTGCGTTCATGGTATTATAACAAATTTCATTGGTAGCTAATTTGAGACTACTTTATACAAATTTGATTCTGACAAAGCAGTCCAAAAGATCCTTTTTATATTGGTTTTTAGTTTTTACATACTCCATATGTGGTTGCGACTAAACTCAGTCACAATTTTAAACTCGGTCACAATTTTGAGCCCGCTTAATTTGAGGAGTTAAAGTTGAAATTTGTGACCGGTTTTTGGGTCTCGCTTTAAGCGGTTGCAAAAACTGAAAAAACGGTAAAAATATGTTTGAGACCGTTTTTTAGATGTTTGAGACCGTTTTAGGCAATCCCAAACTCGCGTGTTTCTTATACTGAGGTAGGAGAGAGGTGTAGGACTACTCGAGTGAAATTGTATGAAAGTTGTGAGGAGTAATAATAATACAAGAGAGTAAAAGACCCATATTTATAGGGTAAGGTAGATTCTCACACTCAACCTAAACTGCAAGATACAATATTATCAAATATTTAGCTTCCTCCTAATCTTAATGGTACGACTTTCCTAATAGTATAATATAACCATAACAATAACAATATTATATGAAAATATATTGTTTTTATTTTTTTTGGTACTAATGAGGGGCAAAGCCCCGAGTTTAACTACTAGTTATTACACGGGAATAGCTACTCCAAAATATCTTCCCGAAGGATAGAACGTAGTTCATTAAAAGGAGAGGCTAAATGAGTAATAATAGTGCTAGAAAGGACTTCTCGATTAGCTAACAAATCCGCTGCTCTGTTGGCTTCTCTATAAGTGTGTTCCACTTTGACTGTCCAATGGGCTTCTCGGATCAGATCCTTGCAACGCTTGACAATATTTTTAAGGCTATTACTGACTAGCTGGTCTTCGTTAATAAAGTTGACCCAAGGTGAAGAGATTTTGTCCTCTCTAGCCCGGCTAACAAAGCTAGCAACTCCGTCTTCATAGAAGAATAATTACCACACGAGAAATAATAAGCTGAAATAAAATCACCCGTCTCGTCCTGAAAATACCCCCTTCTCCTGCTGGACCTGGATTACCTTTTGACGCGCCGTTTGTATTTAGCTGGTACCACCCATGTGGGGGCGGGAGCCAACGGACAAAAATTTCCGTGTTAGATTGTCTAGGTTGCGGGGTAAAAATGTTGAACCTGTCAAAAGCCATCTTAGTCGACTCGAATTGCTGATAGAGAAAAGAACCCGGATCCGTTGGATTATCATTGCCATGCCCGAAGACCTCATTATTCCTCCATCGCCATATCCACCAACAAGTAAGCGCGAAATAAATAGGCCAATCCGAGATCATATTACTTACCTCGTTACTAGCATTTCTCGAGACCCATACTGGAAAAGGTGAGTTGTAAAAGGAAACGTCATTCACGTCAATTCCCACCGAGTTCCAAATTAGCCTCGAGACATAGCAATAGCAGAGAAGGTGATCCGTAGATTCTTCAACTTTGTGACATCGTGGACAAATAGGATCATCACCCATATTTCTAATCATTCGATTAACATTCACCATTAGCCTACCGTGAGCTGCTAACCAAAGGAACATACGAACTCGCTGTTGAACCGGTAATCTCCATATTGTTCGCCACTCCATGCTCTCGCTGATTGATCAACTTCCGCCCCTTTCAAGAATCCTAATGAAGATTTAATAGTAAACTTCCCAGACGACGTACCTTGCCAATAGAACGTATCCTCCAAATCGGGGTCGTTAATAAGCGAAATGGATGCAATCTTCTGGAGGATATGTTGTGGAAGAAAGTTGGAAACAGTGTCCCATTTCCAACCTATACTTTCAGACCACATTTCACTTACCGTCCCAGAAAAGAGTTCGACGGTCGTTCCCCACTGTCGTGGCCGTACCCCTAACAATAGTCTTTGACTGCGAAGTTATTCCGGCCCATACATTAAACATGTTATGCTTAGGTTGAAAGATATTGATGTCATACCGATTATTACAATATTTAGCTCGAAGGACCCTGGACCAAAGACTTGAAGGTTCAGCTAGTACCCTCCATCCCAATTTGGTAAGAAAGGCCGCATTAGCTTGTCTTGCCGATAAAAGCATCTAATACATTGTACGGAAACTAACTATATTGTACGGGGACGGATTAAATCACACGAGCGTTGGCTGTCGATCATGCTTCCGGTTGTGAAGTTATTTGCAGGTGAAAACTTGACGTTGACACCTTCACAGGTAATGCTCAATCGAGTAGGAGACGTAGGACTATCCCAATATCGACCCTGAAAAATTAATATGAACTCGATAGATTGGTTTATGGCCAAATCTTTAGCAATTGAATCAACCGTCACATCTTTGAGGTCGGAAGCCCTAATGTTCATGTCAAATTGAATAGTCTTATTTTGTTGGGGCTTTACGTAGAAAGGATCCATCATTACCGACGAAAGGATCTCATTGCCATACTTAATCGATACTAGAATAGGATCGACCATCATTAGATCATCTGGATATTCGTTCGTAATAAAGTCAAGCGTTACTTTTAGGTCTGCTGACACGGAATTGTGAATATGATCAGAGGTTGCATTGTTAGAGATTGTCATGGAAGCTACGTCAACCGAGACAAGCTCGAATTTGAAGGGAGTAAGACTCGCTAGAGTAAAGTTATGAAATGTGTATATTTATGAAAGTACTTTTTTTACCATAAAATTACGGATTTCATTTTATAATTTTCTCCAATTTTTTTAATGAAGTTTTTTTTTTATTATGAATCTAATAGTAAGTATTTGTTGTGTAAATTTCTAAAGTAATCATTATCGCAAAGTGAAAAATTTAGCAACATATAGTCTTAGTTTAATACCAATTTTATTTAATTATAATGAAAAAAATCATAATTTTGAATTTAATTCAAATATTAGAGTATAATTATAATTATTATTATAATATTATATTTTATGAAATAGATAATAGTTCATTAAAGGAAAGTTTTAATTGTTTCCTTATTAATTTGGATACATTTTGAAGGGAAAATTAAGAGACGTTTTATTCTCTTAGTAATAAGGGAGATTGTTATCGGATTTTCTGAAATGTGCCTTATGATAATAATCTAATTAGGGAAATATTGTTGAGAATATTTCATGATAAATTAGAGTTGAAACTCATATTTATCCTAATTAGTGTAATAATCTTGAAAATCTTTCCGTATTTAGCTTATTATCATATCATGTGCCCTAAGGGCACATGTTAGAAAACCCAATTATTCTTTAGTTTGTGTACAATAAACTTAAAACTCAGATAATTTGATTTCTTACATATGTCTTTTTTTTTCCTTTTTACAATTTATATTGCCCTTTTGTATTGCTACAACTTTAGTTTCTACCCTTTTTCTTATAAATTATGTATCTCGCTATGAGACTGTATCACCCACTCACCTAATTTTTTTAAAATCTCTCTCATAAAGTGCTTACATTGCTCGTGGAACTGATTTAGTTCATAGATAAGTTGTATATGTAATTTATTAATGGAATTACGAGTGAATGCATTTGTACCTGAACACTCTTTTGTACGTTATAACTGCATGCTCATATGGCTAGGTAAGAGACCGTGCACTAAGAAAATTAAATATGATCCATGCATATTATGTAGCAAAGTTGCTTATATGTAGGCCACTTTAGTTTAGCATTTGTAACACACAGTTTCGTTAAGTTTTTGTGCTCAATGTCTAATGTGAATATGTGATAGCTTAGTTGCTTAAAGAGGTTGGCCTTTTATTCATACATTGTTTCTTTCCTTGCAGGTGGAGCCGTCACATGCATTGTTTGAGACATACTCCGGAGGAAGTAGAATAAGAAATATCATATAGAGATTGGAATGAATTGTGGTACAAATGTTAGAATGATGTCAAGCATAAGTAAAGGTTTAACATTATAATAACATTTTTTTGACATGTAGGTGTAATAATTAAGATGAAGTTAGTAAAAATGAAGGTTATTCAAAGATGCATAACTATGCTTGAATTCCACAAGTTAGTTAAATATTTGGTCCTGATTTCAGAACTAAGGTTGAAGGTAGGTGGTGCAATGATGCACGAGATTTTTCGTATTATTTGCAGGTTTTTTTAGTAATAAGAACGAGAGCGTGTATATTGCTTGGTTCACATTTGCTCCTTCAAATTCCACTAATTCGATTATGTTTGAGATGAGACAATATTCGGTGGTAATATGTTTTGCAATAACAATTTATGAACGCATGTATTAGTCTGGCCTGTACCTTCCTAAAACTTTATTCAATCATGACAACTTTATATGGCTATCTCGAAGTCCCCGGTAAGAATCGAGAATTCTAAAATATTTTAATTAGCAGTAAATAAATAATTGATACGAAACAATTTTATATTTTCGCTGAATTAACATCAAATGTATTTTATACCCGTGCATTTTGCACGGGTTACACACTAATTAAGCTTATTAACGTGTAGCCCAATGTAAGGCACACGTTTAGAAAAACGAAACTTATACTCCCTCCTATTCTAGACAAATCTCCATATTCATGGGGGCACTAGAATTAAGGAGATGGATTAAAATAAGGTAAAGTATTGTAGTGGGGTTTGGTAATTAGAAAGAGGGAAGGTATTGTGGGGTATTATTGTGGGTGGAGTGATTAAAATAAGTATTGTTGTGGAGTGAGGTGAGGTATTGTTGTGGGGTAAGGTGATTAAAATAAGTATAAAACTTTGCTAAATAAGGAAATATGGAAGGTATTTTAAATAGATGAAAACGAAAAGAGAGAAATTTATGTAGAATAAAAGGGAGTAATAGATTCGATTTTTGTGAAATGAAACTGGTGGGTACCCAATGTTTGAATGTCGCGGACATTCCTACTAAGGGTATCAACAATAGAGGTTTGTCAACAAAGGTTTGTGTACTTTTTGGAGGTTTGTTGACAAACCTCTCTATTGTTAGAGATGGGGTTTGAGGTTCATCCATATGAATGGTTACACATTTGTATACGGGTTTGTTGATTGACATGGCAAGTGGTCCCCTAAAAGTTAGTATATTTTTATTCTCCAACAACATATATATATATATATAAGGGGAAAAAATGGGTAATTTTATGTGGGTCCTATGATATGAACCTTGAAAAGGTTTGTCTATTGTTGTATATGAGTTTGTTATTGAAGAGGTTTGTTAAATTGATGATGTGTCATGTGACAAACCTCTTTAGAGGTTCATCTATTGTGGATGCCCTAACGTACATGATTATCTAAATGTACGCAATGTTTGCACGTACCCAAAATCGCCGAAAACATAGGAAATGAGAAGGATTGGTGGATAATATTGTGATATTATATTGTTGTCAGAGAAATTAAATGGATTTGGTGTGGTGGTTGCTCACCTCATCCCTTAACCATGAGGTCAGGGGTTCGATCCCTGTTCATGGGAATGGAGCAAACTCTTTGGTCAGCCATTTACCTTTTCGTAAGAGCACCCGCGGCAAGGGGATTATACACTGTTGTTGGCGGTGGACACCCCGATTTACAACAAAAAAAAAAATATTGTTGTCAGAGAAGAATGTTTGGTGGAGCCAACCGTAATGATTTACGAAGGCTTTGAGGCTTTGGAAGTAGTACGTCCACCATAAACTAATCAGTCAAAATTGGCCCATATGTTTGAATTTATTTCTTGTCATTGACATATCACAAATTCTCATTTGTGACATGCACTATCCGTCACTTTGGAGTGACGGATACCATTTTACCTCACAAAGTATCCACTTTTTCTCTCTTTGCAACACTGTTCATGTGGTCCCCTTTCTCCACTAACCCATTTTGTTACCATTTTTACTCACAAATTATCCGTCACAAATGGTAACCCGTCACAAGGGAGACCAATTGTTGACATATACTCTTAATTGGAAATGGATCCTTTTTATTTCATTTTTATCTATTTTTCCTCATAATCTTTTTAAATAATAATTTTTCCTTTTATTATTATTTTCCTTTAATTTTATGCATAAATTTAGAACAGTTAGATATTGGCAAAATGTAATCCGGACCATTGATATGAACTTGCTTCTCCATTTCTGTTTCGGAAATGGAGGGAAAATGAGCTCCTCTTAATTAGGGCGTAATTGAGCCGATTTAAACTCTATCTTAGGTGAGTCTATAACAATAAAACGAGCTTTCGATCCGAGCTCTACTAAGCTTAAAATTGGCTCGAATTTTGTCGAAGTTGGCTTAGAATCAAATAGTGCAGTGCAGACGGATATGATCATATGATCGTCTTAAGAGAAACCAATTATTTGTTTTTGTTTTTATTTAATCTATCTATAAAATACTATTAAAAGACATTCTAAAAAATGCCAACTAGACAATGCCACGTAGGATGTGGAAAAGCCACATAGACATTCACATTGCCACCTTGGTTAAAATTGACACACGCCTACCAAACCATTCTTCATGCAGACATCTATACTATATAGTTAAAATGCTACTTATACCATTTAATTTTATTCCACATGTTATTTTTAGATTGATTAATATTAATTATTTTTAATTTATATTACTTGATTGATGACAATTGACAACATAACATTAACTTATAAAATTAACCTTTTAATTCAATGTTTTGTAATAAAACATGTTAATGAATTGATTAAAAATTTTCATAGGCTTTTTTTTTAGTTTATTTTCATATGATGAAATATTGGTTGAAAATGTTGTAATTTTTTTTTGGGTAAAAAGTTAAACTTAACTTTCCTGAAATTGTACTATTTAAAATTTACACTTACATCTATTTATTTAAGATCGTAATACAAACCCTTTTAATTAAAACTAAAATAATTCTGAAGTTTAATAATATTCTTAAAAGTAAAGGTATGACATTTTATTTCAACCACTATTTAAGATCAATAATAATAATAGTAATTTTCATTAGCATTTTTTCCTAGTTGTTTTACCTCTTGAGCTTCTCACTAATGAATTATTTTATTTAATAATACTCATAACTCGAAAATAAATGAAAAGGCAAATTAAAAGATGGGAAGCAATAGTTTATAATGGCTATTAAACCTACAATAGTTTTCATTCACTCATCCTCCATTTAATAACTATTACTCATGAACTTCCAAATTAGAAACTATATTGCATGGTTGAATTAAAAAATTCCAAAAAAAAAATCTGTAACTTACCAAAATTCACATCAAAATTTCTTAATTTACAATTAAAATTCTCATATTACAATAAAAAGAAATGTTAGTGAATCGATTAACATTTTTCTTAGTAATATATACTTCCTCCATTCATCTCCACTCTACCATATTGGTTTTTACATACTATTGACAAATGAATCTTCAATTGCATTTTTCTCTAAATACATAAATGAAAATATATTCAAGTGAGATTTTGTTTGATTCCTTTACGAGTACATTAAAAATATGTAACTTTTATAATTTTTGCAAATACGTAGCTAACGATATTTAGCTCGTAAAACATGCGTTGGCAAACGTGAAAAAGCAAAGTGGTAGAGTGGAGTTGAATGGAGGAAGTAGCTCATAAAACTTACATTTATTTATTTATTTCAAATTACACAAACTTGAAAAAAAAAAAAACAAATGAGTAGCTTAATAATATTCTTAAACGTAAAATTACGACATTTTATATTCAACCATTATTTAAGTTCAACCCACGATAATTTTCACATAAGTCCAATGATTTTCTTAAAGGCATCGTCGAATTTTCTCACAAGTCTCTTCTAATATCCTACCCTACCCTAACTATTACTCCATTTAACTATCATACTAATTTCGCAATAATTCCTACCACCATAGAGATTGTAAAAAGCAACTCACTATATACAACCCTTTGAATGCTTTTGTATTTTTCCTAATAAATATTTATGTCATTTAAAGTTTGTGAACACTAATTTTAGTGTACATTATTTGACTTCCAAATTAGCATTATTTAGTCTCTCCTATTTAAGAATGTCTCACTTGTTTTCCTCCAAAACAATCATTTGTGGGTGGTAAAAATTTGTAGTATTTTCTTTAACTTGAATTTGGAATGACGAAATACTGATTTGTGTATTATTTTTTTTAGGGTTATTTAACATAAATACTCTAAACTATAGGTGTCCTTCTCATAATACTCCAACCTATATTTTAACTCGGAATAAATCCAACTTTCTGTAACATCTTCTCAAAATAGAATCGGATGACTGACTACCTGATCAGCCGGTAATTGTCATTTTACTTTTTTTTTTAATAAAAACATAATTATTACTCCATCCTAACTCCTAAATAATGTCTTCTACCCTTAATGTGTATTTGTGTTATTTGAACACAAAATTAACAAACAGAGACGATGATTTTGGTGTATCCATGTGACTTGTCCACACCAATCCACCACCTTCCTAACCACTGCAACACAGCTCATCCTCACCGGCGTATCAGCATACTCGTTGCACTGTCTCCAGCATATCATCAAACGGCGGCGCAACTAATCTCCCCACCATGGCAAGCACGCACCTACCTTGAAAATCTATCCCCAACCTCCGAAAACCCTAATCGCTAACACTACCACACCGGTGGACTACTTCTCGCATAATAAAGTCCCCCCTGCCCTGCAATACTTTCCGACAATGACGGCGAACCCGAACCCATAATCGAAAACTTATGATTATAATTGAAATTATCCCTAAAATTCCTCAATTTCTTAGCTTTACCCAGAAAATAAGATGAAGACAACAACGAAGAAGAAGTATTAATAGGGAATGAGGTATTCATGGGCATAATTTGTGATGTTGGAAACACAGTATGCCCCATTTTAAGGTTATTTTGATTGATTTTTTTCTGGGTTTAATTTAAGTAAATTGGGTGAAATTTAAGGGGGTAAATAGGAATGGGTATAGATGAAGAAAAACCCTCTTTGAGTATGCGCAATCTGTAAGGTTGTTTTGATTGATTGAGGATGAAATTGAATCACTAGAAATAAGAGTGTATACAGTTGGAGAGGGTATATGGGTTATTTAGGGAGTAAATATTGTAAAAAACCATGTCATTGCCACATCAGTTTCATGTGGATGCCACGTCAAGTTTAACCTGGTATAACAGGTGAAAAAATGAGTGATTCTATTTTGAGAAGATGTTACACAAAGTTGAGTTTATTCCGAGTTAAAATATAGGTTGGAGTATTATGAGGAGGACACCTATAGTTCAGAGTATTTATATTAAATAACCCTTTTTTTTATTGTACTTTTGTTTTGTAGGTGATACGAAAAGAAGACCTTGTGGTGAAGTCGTTTGGTTAGCGGCTAACTCTTGATGCCATGCATACTCCACAAGTAATTTACTTTTTATACAACTAACAATTTCAATATTTCAATTTGGTTTTAAAGTTTTCTAATTCGTACATAATCAAATTCTAAAATTTATGAATCTTTATTAGTTGATGATCAAAATTAAAGAATAAGCATATGATCAATGATGAAATAAATTCTGATTTCATTTGATATTCACCAACAAATATTAACTATCTAAATTTTTAGTTTTCCTAGAGATAATCCGTGATTTTCACGGGTTACAAAATTAGTTTTAACTAAAAAAGATAATAAAAAAGTAAAAAAAACATGAAAGGACAAAGTAGCAATTAATATACTAATTATCCACATTATGTAAATCATCATCTTCCACGCATTACTTCACTTCATAACCACAATATCTCTACTTAATGCCAAATTTTTCGTATTCTACAATTATGAGATCAATTCAATTAAATTTTGCCTAAAAAGATGATCAATTGATAAGAAATCTAACACATTCCTATAAAAAAAATGACATAAAAAGTTGTCTATTTTTACCTATATATTTTATTTTGGTTTGATTTTTCAAAAAAAAAATCATATTTTTGCTTTGTGGTGTGTTGGAGTCAAATTAATGAACAAGAAATTAAGAGATAAAAGGGAACTAGAATAAAAAAGAGAACAACATGACACATGTTTGTATTGTATAATTCGTTATTGCCGTTATCGAATGTTGTTAAAGACACTTGAGATTGTCGATAATCAAATATAATCATCCATTATGCCGAATGGAGGTCCAACTTTGTTGAATAAAACCCTAACTTAATCAAATTGTATAATTTTTAATTTTAGTCTCACATTTTAAATAGCAATGTAATGTTTTGTGATATTTTTAATATATTCGTAACTGTTAATATATATTTAATTTATTGAGAATTTGAGATTGATATTAACAACATATTACAAATGTATCAACCAAAGCAAATTTAGTTTAAATATAATATTCCTTATGTTTTTATCAAGTGACTTAAAAATAAATTTATACTTTTAGTTTTAATGTAAAAATGTTGCATGAATATTGATGTTGCTTTGTCTATTACTCACTTCTCATTTAAATTGTTTTACTTGATTAAACGTTACAACGTTTAATAGAAAATGAGGGAAAATAATAATTTACTTTATAAAATATCATTGTTATTTCCAAACGTACAGAAAAAAATAAAAATAAGTATATAACCTATGATTAACAGTTTAACACTTCTTATTATCATTTTGATAGAATTGGACTAAGAAAAATATAATTCAGTCATCGAACAAAATTTATATAATTCTGTAACAAAACCTAAAATAAAAATAAAAAAATGATAGATAACAATAACACACACAAAAAAAACTCAACATCCTCTTTATTAAACAAACAACCACAGTGCTGAGTTGTCAGCCTGTAGTTGAAAGTTCAATTTTTTATTTTTATTTTAATATAGGCCCCACCATGTTTCCTGCACAATTTATTTTACAAAGTTACTTACCCATGTTCCTATAATCGATTTAAGATACTTTGATAATTACATAAAAATAAATATTAACAAAACCACAAATAAAAAAATTTAGGTGACTAAATATTTACAACTCCGCTATTAATATAGGAGACTGAAAAAGTTTAAGAAAATCATTAATAGGTATATATACAATTTCTTGCAGTCAACTTTTGGCATGGATTTTGAGATTTGATGTCATATAATTTTTCTGATAAAAATGTCTTTGAAATCAAGGAAACATATAGATATACAAACTACAAAGTATATTTTTAAAAAGTACAAGAAAAAGATATATTAACATAATAACTATTAATTTCGGATAAATAAAATAAATATTACTTATTCGCTGAGAAAAAAAGATATAGATATATTTTTCTAAATATGATCATGGATGACTTTAATTTAAAAGTCTCTATTCAAGAGATTAGTAAAATCTTCACATTAAAAAATTTTGAAAAAAAAAGTAAATAAAAGAAATGTGTTAAATTGAAAAAAAAAATTCAGAATAGATTAATTAACATATCATAATTATAATTATTAAAATTAAAAAAAAAGGCAAATAATTTCGTTGAAAAATAACTGGAGAAAAAAAAAGTTAAAGGGAATATTCAAACATACAATACTCCATGATAACAATTGGACATACCGATCATCAATCTACACTTTATTCACATATATAATAGTTTTTAGTTGGAGATGTGTTTATATGGGGTAAGATTTACATGGCATTTGGGCAATTACAATGAGTCAGATTGTCAATGATAGACAAAGTAAGAGAGGAAGGTGAGGGAGAAAAGTTGCGTAGATATATTTATATAGAGCGAGTTTAGCGTTTTTAGTAATGGGTATATGCGCTAAATTACTAGATTAAATTGTTAGATACCTATGTCCACTTTAGATAATTTTGTATGTATGCTTATTTTTGCAAAGAAGTGACATAGCCCAACCTAGACAATTAGACTTGTCAAACGGGTTGGGTCTTGGGTCCGGTCAAAAATGGGTCGGTTTATATGGGTCTCGACTCGTGTTAAGATTACGACGTCTTTTATTTTATCATTTTTCAGCCAAAAAAAACATACTTTCCTACTTAAAATTAAATCATATTTAATATTAATAGTATGATATGATTTTCTAATATGCATAAAATAAATCAATATGGATTATAGGTGTTCCCGAGTCGAGATAGTTCAATTTTGGGTCGGGCTAAGACATATAAAGTCGCCCATATATCTCGGTTAGACCTGGCCGAGCCAATTACTTAGGCTTATCTGGTACACCCAAATATGTTCTGAAGTGGGCTAGGGCAAACTTACGAGTGGTGACTGTCTCTGGGCCTGAAACAACCATGATAATTAAAACTACAAAATTTTACCTTAAAATTCATAGTCCCGTCTAAAACAACAATTATTTGACTGTATTTATCTATGTCTCCATTAGCTATGATAATTACGCATTGTGTTTTGGAGCACAGGTTATTTATCCATGTCAGTCATATACATACTAAAAATCGAAAATCGTAAATACGACTTTAATCAAAACTCAATGATTATTCTTTGAAAATAACAATACTTGAAACTGCAATCCCGTGCAATTTGCACGGGTTTAAAACTAGTAATTATGTGAATATCAAGCCATTATAAAAGTAATAAAAATTAATTTACGTGATTTTCACGAGAAATTAAACTAATATATATACTAAAAAAGGCATGACAAAGCATCACATTACCTTTGACAAAAATTTTGCAAACCACGTCGTTATGCATTTATTTTATTTTATTTTAGCAAAAAAAAGATAAATTGTTTGTAAGAGTTTGTAGGATTAAACACAATCATTAAAATTGGTTTTTCATTTTCAAAGTAAATTAAACAATCGTTAAACATCAAATTAAATACTAAATAAATTTTGAAATTTTATTGTTAGAATAAATTTTACGGATAAACTAATCGTTATTCTTTCAACGTTTATAATCGGTACCATATTCTTTCAATACAATGTTGACCGATTAATTTACCTTGAATTATACTCCCTCATATTCACTATGATGTTCCACGTTGATTTTCGAGTAGTTTTTAAGAGAATTGAGATTTGTGGTGGAAAATGTAGGAAATGGAAAGCAAGAGAGAAAATGTGGGGTCATAAGTCCTAAGAATGACGAATTATAGACTAATAAATAAAATAAAAGATCTTAGTAAATTGATCGTTGTAGAAAATGTGGAAGATATTAGAAGATAGGAGGGAATAGTACGCAAATAAAAATATAAAAAATTGTATTTTGAAAAATTATTTTTGGTTGAATTTATTACGTAACTCAACTGTTTTTAATGAAGGAACAATAAAATAAAACAAATGACTGGAATGGAGGGAGTTTAATAAAAAAAAAAAAGACTTCAAAAAATAAAAATCAAAGACAACAACAACAATAATAACAATAATCGTGGCAAAACACTAATAAACGTAGCAATATTAGTGGCATTATACAAATATACGTATTGACTAATAGAATTTTTTTTTTCTTACAAGGCCTTTTTGTCCTTAGTATTCAGTACGATCGCAAACATGGGCTTGCATAACACATTAACAATCTAACGTCCCAACATAGCTAGATCCGTGAATTTCACGGGTAATAAAACTAGTATTGGGAAATGGGTCGGGTCAAGTTCTGAGTTGGATACTTTCCCTACTGAACAAATTGAACTTGAATTGTTGAGGCTTCTTGCTAATGGCAAGGAAGCTAATATCGCTTTTCGTTTGTACCTTAGCGAATTTATACATTAAAAAGTATAGCTATGTATGTAAATGGAGGGAGAATTAAAAAAGAGACGGAATAAGTAAGCTAGTGTAAACCAAAATAACGTTTTTTTATATCGTGTAATACTGGTTACATTGTAATACTCATGAGCGAGAACTTTATCAATCATCAAGTGGTTTAAACTAAAAGAGATCGCTTTAACTTATTAGTACTACCCAGCAATTTCCACTCATCTCACAAACCAGGGTCCTCATTTCTCTTATTAATTCCATTTCAACCCTTCATTATTTACCTTGTTTCGATCACCTCGTTCGGTTGTTAAAACAGTAAATTAAGCATCCTAATTTTAGACTACACAACAAGTATTAGAAGCTAGGTTTGTTTAGTTGTTAATAATCAAGACGACCGATTAAATTGCTGAATTGTTGAAAGCTACTTGATATTTCATTCCCCATCGCACAAATGTTAGATAGCTCGACGTGGAACTTTATTTGTAATTTGAACTTTGTAATTTCTAGTACCAAATGATTTCTCATTATTATTACCACAAAACAACATAGCAAGACGTGTTCTAATTAAACCATCCATCAAGTGAACCACAAAGAAAATTTCTACTGCCAAATGATTTCTACAGCCTTGCTTCCCATCCTCTTCTAAGTAAGACTAGCGTACACACCTACGGCCATCAAGTGAACCAGAAAAGCTACAGGGATAGCCGAGAAAGCCATGATGTCGCCCATATCCTCCTTGCCCGATCGAATAAGCAATACAGGAATCTGATAAAACTCGTAACAGACCATCATGGAAAAGGTGGAAATCAACATACTTGTGGTTACGGTTTTCAATTTGACTTCTTGTATTTGAAGTGGCATGAGACTCACACTGTTGGGGTTACTCAACTTAACACGGCGGTAGAAAAAAAAAGGCGACCAAATAGATGAAACCAAGCAACAAAGCCCCGGTCCGAACCTGTTCCACCGGACTCACATTGGATGGGAAAACCACTTGAAAGACCTGGTACCACGAGCTCAAAAGGAAGGTAGAAATAGCCAAGCAACATTGACCCTCTTCATATTGAGGTCGTGCCTTTCAAAAGGGTGAAAGGTTCATCTGCATTTTCATCTTCTCTTGGGAAATCATAAGCATAAGAGAACGGTGACAACATAAACTCAGCATTATTACCTGTCAATAAAATATGATCAAATCGAGAAGTGAAGAATAGGAAAATTCAACAAACCTAAGTAATAACCAATAATAATATATGGACACCAAGCAATTCAAGTACGGAGTAAAGCAGATCAAAACTGAACCAATTAGAACTAGTAACATGCATGATCCGACTAGTATTGTAGGTACAGTGTTCCGTCTGAATTACTACTATTGAGTATCTCTCGTGTAAATGTACACAACTTTGCCATATGTAAGGGGATGAAACAACTCCGAGTACTAGTATTATATTGTATGTTTACACGCGTATTCACTACTGAGTATATATATATATATGACTAGTAAATGAACACAGTACAACTTTAAAGTGGAAATCAGTAGAAGAAAATGACCATAGCATCGGAGATAAAAGCGCAAGCCTAAATTCATTTTTAACATAGAATTTATAGAGTTTTTACAAGCATTCTCTATCTAATGCTAATACTAAGGTAGAGTATGTATGAGCTAACCTTTTATGCACTCCATCGTTTCCCCCTACCAGGGCAGCTCCATCCCGGGCCGAGGCACTGACACGAACTTCATCATTGCCTCTGAGATCCTCCATTCAATGAGACTTTCCAAAGCCCAGCCGGGATGGTTTGCTATCAAAATTGATCTTGAGAAAGCTTTTGACAGGATTGAGTGGAGTTTTATTCACAACTGCCTCATTAAGTGTCGCATCGATAAAGACACTATTGATCTCATCATGAACTGTGTCTCCACTTCCCTTAGGAAGAGGAGGTGCCACCTTCTCGCACCTCCTTTTTGCTGATGACATTTTACTCTTTGGTAGTACAACTGAGAGAAACTTGTGTGCCCTTCAAAGCATCCTCAATGAGTTTTGTCTTTCCTCTGGTCAAAAAATCAATTTCAACAAAAGTAAGCTTCATTTCTCCCCTTCAACTCCTTTTGACTCCCGTGTTATGTTTGAGACTGCCCTAGATATGAGCCACTCCCCATCCCTTGGTACCTATCTAGGATTTACCCTCACAAAAAAAAACCCACTAGAGCTGATGTGCAACTAACTATCGACAAAATTCAGGCCAAACTTGCGAGCTGGAAAAGCAAGTTTCTCTCTCGTGCGGGTAGGATTTGCCTTATCCATTCTACCCTTAACGCTATTCCTGCCCACCTTATGCAGTGCATTGCTCTCCCTTCTCACTCCTTCAGAGTATTGATAAAATTATACGGGGTTTTTTTGTGGTCTGGAAATGCGTCTAATAATAAGATTCATCTTGTCAATTGGACCTCTGTCACACAGCCAAAATCTGCTGGAGGTCTGGGTATTAGGAGCTCTCCTTGTCTTAATCTTGCTTACGCCAATCGTTTGTGTTGGAGAACTTATTTTCTCCGATCCAACCTTGCAAGCATTGCCCTTTGTAGCAAATACGTCTCTAGGAGAGCTCACCCTTCTTCCTTCTCTAAGGGCTCTCACATTTGGAATTACATTGGGAAAGGATGGCCTTTATTTTCCAATTCTCTAACCTGGTCCATTGGCAATGGCTCGAGTGTTAGTCTATGGTTTGATTCTTGGTGCTCCCTCGGAGCCCTCAGATCTCTTCTCCATGGACCCCTCTCCTACTCGGCCTCGTCGGCCTCTCTTAGCACCATTATTTCCAATGGTTGTTGGGACATTAGTCATCTTGATTACCCTCTTACAACTGATATTATTAACACCATCTTGTCTACCCCACTCCCTTCATCTCCTAGGTCGGACCTTGCTTCTTCTACATTCACCACCAGCAATTCCGTCTCCCTCCCTTTTGCGTATAACAGTCTCCTTGATAGCACATTTGCTTCTCATCCTGGGTACCCTCCTGTTGACCTTCGCTGGATTTGGAAAATCCCGACCCAACCAAGGATTCGTGTCTTCCTTTGGCTCGTTTGGTGGGACAAGCTCCCCCATCGTTCTACTCTTTTCTCCAGAACCATTTCCAACACCCCTTCTTGCGACATTTGCCCCCTTCATCCTGAAAATTCTCTTCACATTCTCCGTGATTGTACCTTTTCGCGTACAATCTGGAACTCCCTCACCTCCTCCACTGATTTTTTTGGTTCGAGCCTCCAGGAGTGGCTTAACACTAACCTGCGTTCCACTCAAACTCTTTGGCCCACCATGTTTTCCTTTATCCTCTGGCACCTTTGGGTCAAACGCAATGAGCGTCTCTTTAGTGCCTCCACCCCCCTCCCTCTTAAACATTGGGTTGACCGTGTCTACTACCTCGCCTTAGACTGGACCTCGACCCAACATTGCTCCACTTTGGGTCTTCCCTTACTTACCCCTGACCGACCTTATAGCCCTTCGCGTGGCCCCTGGTTCCCTCCCCCTGATCTTTGCTTTAAAATTGACGTTGATGCGTCCTTTTGCTCTACCTCTCTCGTGTGTGGAATTGGGGGTGTTGTGAGGGATTGGACTGGACGGTGGGTATATGGGTGGACGATTTGGTGTCTCGCTCCTAACCCTTTAGCGTCTGAGCTTTTTGCCATTACGGAAGGAATTAAGTATGCGATTAAGCCCAAGGATACTTGTATCATTAGTTCGGATTGCAAAGTGGTTGTGTCTCTTATCTGTTCTAATATTTTACCTTTGTGCCCCCTTGCTAATATTATTATGGAGTGCAGGGAACACCTAAGAGACTCACCATTTTTGAAGATCCTTTTTGAAGGAAGATTAACCAACTTAGTAGCTGATTCTCTTGCTCGATACTCGCTCTATGACCGGTCCTCTTTTGATGGAAGCTTTTGTTGGCATTCCACGCCAAATTTTGTTGAATCTCTTTGTAATATTGACACGGATATTGTAACCTTGTCCCCTAACCCGCCCCCTTTATGTACTCCACGAACTTGGGTTTTGTTTTTTAATTTACCGTCCCTCTTTTGCCAAAAAAAAGAAAGAGTATGTATGAGCTAATGTAGCAATACAAATATCATCCACAAATTCTTTCAAGTCTGCCATTAACTCAACCAGGCTTCCAATCACCGGTGTAGTCACACCTAATCACCTACTTATTTTAAGTATCCAACACAAATAATTATTCACTCATTTGTTTACTCTATCTATTTTAAGTATCCAATTTACAATAACACAATTTTTGTTTTAGACGGTTTTAAGTTAAAGACGTACCCATAATCGATTTTAAATTTTAAAGTTTATGTTAAAATGAAAAAGGAGATCGATTGTGAATGTTCTTAACTTAACACCGACCAACATCAAAATAAAAAAATTGTATAAGAAAGGCTAAATTTTACCGTGCATATTCATTCCGGTGATACATGTCACCAAGAAAATCATCCCAATTACCCTTAGGGTAAGATTATTGGTAGTCTTGAGACAAGACTTTGGTGAGTCTTAAGACAAGACTTACTAAAGACTACCAATAATCTATCATACTTTTAATAAAATCTTGAGAAAGTCTTAAGTAGAGTCTTGGAAATCCAAGACTACTCTACATAAGTCTTGCCCCCACTATTAAAAGAAGACACCCAATGAAAGAATGACAAGTGTTATATTATTTTTGTTCTTTTTTTCTTAACCCCACATTTTCTCAAGTAAAATGGATTGATAATGTATAAAGTCTAACGTAAGTATGAGGTGAGTCTGAACAATAAATAAATAATAAAAGTTAGTGAAAAACTGATGTAGCAGAGTCTTAAAACTTTGGTGAGTCTGACTGATAATCTCACCCTTAGAAACATCATGAATGATACTCCTCTGTCCCGGTCATTTGTTGTCCTTTTCCATTTTGGGGTGTCTCAATCATTTGTTGTCCTTTCTATTTTAAGAATGAACTTGATGAGTAATTTGATCATTCACATTCAATTTGTTCCACTTGTCATTTAGTTATTGGCATTTTCCTCATTCCTTGGTCTTTGTGCCAAAACGAAAGGATAACAATTGACTGGGACGGAGGGAGTATTTGATACGCTCCTAAATTTTAGTACTGATTCACCTGAAACATTTAGTATTATTCATCATGATATATAGACAAATTTCCTTGCAAAATAAATAAGAAAAACCGTAAAACTAACCACAGGACACGTGTACAGTCCATAACGGCTACTTTTTTTTTTTTTTTTTTTTTTGACAATAATAAACCATTATATTAAAGGACGAACCAACACACAGAGTTAGCCTGTTGCCAGACTTACAGACCAGTAAGGACAAATTACAAACAAAGCACGGATTTCTCGGATGAAATTCCGCACAGTAATTGGGACTGGCAAAGTGGTTGCCAGAACTGCAGATAGTTTACAACAAGTGACCTGAAAACAAACAGAACACAGGCCCACCGAATGGGCGTATCGCGTAGCTTGTAACAGAGCTCTAGTCGATGCATCCAGAAATGAACTTGCCCGTAAAATGCTTGAGTCGGAGAAATTCAAATCAGAACAGCGGATGCAGCAGGTGAAGCAACGTGTGCTTGGGGCATTGCGTGGTGAAACAGAGATCGAAAACACTGTTCGTGGAAGTGTTGATTGACCCAGAACAGAAGCGGGCGCATCTAAACCATAAAGTGATTGTAGAATTGGAAAACGCACCTCTGGAAGTCGACTATGTGAGTGCATCAGATCTTCAATAATGCGACATGTAACCGCAGGGTCAACCATATTATTTTGAAAAAGCACGGAATTGCGAGTAGTCCAGATGGCCTGGAGAACACAACAGAAGTAAAGCAGCAGCCATTTTCGATCAGATGCCAAAGTTTGACGATATAGATATGACACAAAATCTGCAATCCAAGAGACGAAAGGAAAAGATGGGTTAGCAATGGAGTTAATCCCAAGGGCAGATGCTTTCCAGATATGCTGGGCAATGACACAGGTCCGAAACAAATGCTCTTCAGTTTCAGGGGATGCCCGACATAGTGGACATACGGAGTCGACTGGCACATGTTTTGAAAGCAAATTATCAGCTGTTAGCATAATGTTATGAGCTAACCGCCATAACATAACCGAGTGTTTGGGTGGATTTTCCTTTCTCCAAACGAGCTGCCAAGGAAAGCTATGGACAAACGAGCGAATACAGCTGGAAGCTGGAGATTCTGACCATAGGAGGGAATAGCCAGACCTAGCTGAGTAAGTGCCATCTTCGGTATATTTCCAGTAAAGGAAGTCATCAAAGTTCGTCGCAGGTGGTTCCAAAGCAATTATTTCATTTGCACAGGTGGAGGAAAAATATCTGAAAACCATGGTAGGATTCCAATCACCCGATTCCAGTAAGAAATCTGAAAGAGAAGGTGCAGAATCCGGAGCAGGAACTGGAGCAGAAACCGATGGCAGAGCACCATTAATCCAACGACTGGACCAAATATCCACCAAATTTCCTTTACCAAGCTTCCAACAAATACCACTTTTAGCCGCACAGACAGCTTTGCAAATACCAGACCATATAAGCGATGGTTGAGAAACGCGAAATTTAGCTAAAGGGATAGGCAAATCGCGGCCATACTTTAGAACCATATATCTTGCCACCAGCGCTGTTGGCTATGAATGGATACGCCAGAAATTCTTAAGAAGCAAAGCTTGACTGAAGAGGTGTGAATTTTTAAGACCCAGACCTCCATATTCTTTCGGTGCTTGCAGTACACTTTGGGAAGCCCAGTGAATAGACTGCTTATTCCAATCATTACGCCACCAGAAAGACGCCAGCAAGGCATCTATTTTACGGCATACACCAAGAGGAATAGGGACAACGGAGAAAACATGATTCAGGGAAGCAAGCAAGATGGCCGAAATAATGATCAATTTACTTGGTTGGCTGAGATGAAGAGCAGACCAGGAAGCAATGCGAGTAATAAGCTTATCAATATAAGGGAGAAACACCACAGACCGTTTCCGAGGGAAATCAATAGGAACTCCCAAATAAGTACCAAAAGCAGGCACATGAGTCATCTTCAAAATAGAAGTCAGATGCTCTCGGTAGTCCGCAGGTGTATTTGGGCTAAATTTAATAAAGGACTTATTAAAATTAACCATTTGACCCGAAGCCACTTCAAAATCCCTGAAAAGATCCCTTAAAGTCTCAAAGGCCAGCGGTGTTGCTTTGCAGCAAAGAAGAGCGTCATCCGCATAGAACAAATGCGAAAGAGTAGGCGCGTATCTCGAGATCTTAATGCCGGTTATGGAGCCAATTTTTTCAGCTTTGAGTAACTGGCGAGACAAAACTTCCATACACATAATAAAAAGATAGGGAGACAGTGGATCCCCCTGTCGAAGACCACAATACGAACGGAAAGATTCTGAGGGTTCGCCATTAATAAGCACCCTGTAAGAGATGGTAGCCACACATTCCCAAATAATGTTTTGCCAGAAAGTAGGGAATCCCATACGTTTCATTATCAGCATGAGGAAAGTCCATGAAACACGGTCAAAGGCTTTGTTCATATCAAGTTTAAGCACAACGTAACAGTTTGTACCTTTGTCGTCTTGTTAATATAGTGAAGCACCTCGTGGGCAATAAGACAGCTGTTAGTCATCAGGCGTCTCGGAACAAAAGCTTGCTGAGAGTCGGAAACAATGGAAGGGATCACAAGCTTTAGCCTATTTGCAAGACATTTTGACGCAATTCGGTAAATGACATTGCAAAGACTAATAGGCCGAAACTGAGTGACCATCTCAGGGTGTTCCATCTTCGGAATGAGAATAATATGGGTATGATTCCACTCTTTCAACAGAACACCAGAATTAAGAAACTGTAAGATGGCTGCGGATACGAGGTGGCCAATCTGAGGCCAAAACACTTGATAAAAACGGGGTGTAATCCCATCTGGGCCAGGAGTTTTTGAGCCATCCATACTACGAATCACTCTAAGAACATCATTCTCAGTAAATGGAGTAGAGAGAAGAGAGCAGTCAGCGGCTGAAAGGGATGGAATATCCAGGTCAGCTAGAAAATCTTCAGTAGATTGAAAATCGTGAGCTTGAGGCAAGTGATGATCTCCAACAATAGAACGGAAATGAGAGAGAATTTCTGCTTCAATTGCAGTAGGGTCACTAATCCAGGTTCCGTCAGAAGTGCGAAGCGAAATCAGTCGTTGTTTGGAAGCACGTTGCTTAACACGATTGAATAAAAAACGAGTTGGAAGGCCGTCCGTAATCTCTTTTCTTGTCTTAGTCCGCTGAAGCCAGTAACTATGTTGCTTTGAGATGAGTTGAAGTTGAGATGATCGCAGATTGTGATATGTAAGGGCAGCAGCAGAGTCCGAAAGGGAAGCCGATGCTAGTTGAAGCTCATTCTCGACTGACGACCAATTTATACCATAGCAAATGCGGTGTTGAATAACCCAATTCATAACAGCAAAACGAGCAGCTGCTAACTTGCGGGAGAGCACATATGAAGTGGATCCCAAAAAAGGAGTATTCCATGCATTAGAAACAAGATCTAAGACTTCTGGTAGCTGAAGACACCAGCTATCAAGACGGTATGGGCGATTGCGCGATTTCGGTTGTGGTAGAAAACGTAACAAAATTGGCGAATGGTCGGAAATAAGAATAGGTAGATGCAAAACCGAAGTAGATGGAAAAAGATCCAACCAGTCTTGAGTTGCGTATGACCGATCCAGACGTTCCATAATACAATGTCCATCAAGTTGTCCATTCATCCAAGTAAAACGAGGGCCAAAGAATGGAATATCCACAAGACTATTCTGAAATTTCCACGCAGTAAACTCAGCTTGGCCCCTAATTGTTAAAGAACCACCCAATTTGTCCGAATATAGTTCCACTTGATTGAAATCCCCAATAACCAGAAACGGAGAACAACCAGAGATCACATTAGAAATATTATCCCATAACATAGACCTATATTGGAAAACAGGTTCCCCGTACAGGAACAATACATACAAACCACTAAAAACACCTTGATTTACATTAATGCCCAATTTACAAAAAATAAAACGAGGGCAACTACTTATAACTTGTATATCTACAGAATTATCCCAGTACAAAAGAAGACCACCACTACGACCAGTAGAGTCCACCCCACAGCAGTTAGGAAAACCAAGATGGCGAGTCTTCATAACAGCTATATCAACACTAGTATGGGTCTCTTGCAAAAACAAAATCAGCGGATGATATTTAAGGACACTTTGATGTAGATACGGAATTGTAAGATCATCCGCTTCACCAAATCCCCTACAATTCCAACAAAAGATAGTCATTGGTATCCCGGTGGTGACTTAAGGTCCACCACCTGACCTATAAACACCCTCCCATCTTCAGCGCTGGCAGGAAACAGGAAAAGAGACGAAAACACAGTTAGTGACGAACCAAGGAAATCCCAAACAGGAGCAACCGAACATTTGAAACGCTTCAAAGGCTGATAATCCAGGTCCGTAACCGTGCTTGGATATTTGCGTTTATGTGAACCACAAAAAAGAAAAAGAGTCGTCCAAATCAGGTGGCTTATGTTTCGTATAGAGGAAACCTGGCAAACCCAGGAAAGCATAGAGACACTCAGGGGGGAGTGCTCTAGCTCCAACAACAGACCAAAAGGAGGAATCACATGTCAAATTCATTTTTTTTTTTGACAACAATGATAACGGCTACTTAATGCTGCTGCCAGCTTGAATTCTTGTACGAGTATTTTTTTTTTTTTAGATCATCCATGTGTAATTGCAAGTGTACAAGTGTATACTGGAGAAATATGACCATACATCGGATGTACTATCTCAGACCTCATTAGTTTTTGAGCTTATGTGTATTTTTTCTGAGCTTTATAAAGTTTATAAGTTACATTTTAATTTTTTGCCGTCAAAACTCAAATTTAACTGAGTTTATATATAATGTTTTTGAGTTATATTGTAATTTTTTGAGCTTAATGTCTAATTGAATGAACTCAGAAACTTTATAGTAAAACTCAGAAACTTTAAAATAAAACTCGAAAACTTTATTGTAATGCTCAAAAACTAAGCAATTGATGGTAATACATCGGATGTATAATCCACTTACTGGTGTATACTGCCACCTTTTGCCAGCTTGCTTGTACTTCTTCCTTTTTAACAACTTCTTATGCAAAATCATGTTACCGTCTGCATGTGGTAAATTATAGATACATAAATTAGCGGATTTAGGCCCTGTTCTTTTTGGCTTATTTTCAGCTTACTTCAGTTCAGCTCAGCTCTATTCAATTCAGTTCAGTTCAGCTCAGTTCAGTTCAGTTCAGTTCAGTTCATCTCTATTCAGTTCAGTTCAGCTCAGCTCAACTCCATTCAATTCAGCTCAGCTCAGCTCACCTCCATTCAGTTCAGCTCAGTTCAGTTCAGCTCCACTAAATTCAGGCCATTTCAATTTTGCACATCTTAAACTTAATAGTTTTTATTAATATTTTTAATATTATTTATTTATTTATTTTTTATTATTATTATAATTATAATTATTTTATTATTATTATTATTATTATCATTAATTTATTATTAATTAATGATCCTCATTATTGTTATCATTTTGAATATTATAGTTATTAAAATCAATAATATTCACATTAATAAAATTAATAATATTACTAATATTATTAATAATGTGAGTACGAATATGAATATTAATTATTAATAATATTATTAATAACATTGTTAATTTTAATATTACTATTATTAATACCTAATTGTTTTTTCATATACGAACTTTAATCTTTCACATAGACTTTTTCATAAACGTTCTAGTTTGTACCCTTTTCACCTAAAACTGAACCAAATGGACTCTTGAATCAATATTTTTCCCTAAAACTTAATTTAATTGCTCTAATGATTTAAAACTTATAAGAAAGATTCTAATTTATCAAATAGTAATAAATTAATTTACTTGTTTATCAATTATTAATATTATTTGTTGAGTTTTAATTAATCAATCAAATTTTATTTGTTGGTTAAAGATGAAATTAGGGCCGCCTGTCGATTTTTATTTATCTAATTAATAAAATTAGGATTGTTGTTACTTCGTGGTGGCTACCTAATCACTCAAATCAGGATGATATATGGCTAGACTTTGAACAACATTCTAGCAAATCGGTGCTCTATTATTCACTACTACAAAAATGATCAAAGAGAACGGTTGGTAACCGTTCTTTTACGTAGTTTGGACCGTCCTGTGGCCAACCGTTCTCTTTGATTTAAGAGAACGGTTGAAATGAAGTCAACCCGGTCTCTTTGTAACAACAATCAGAATGGTTGCCTTTTAGAACCGTTCTCTTTGATATATCAAAGAGAACGGTTGCATATAAGAACCAGTCTCTTTGATAAGGCAGTTCTTTTTGTTAGAGTTTTAGATTTTTTGGCGCCTTAGTTCTACCTTTTCAAAGAGAACAGTTGTGATGGTACTAACCGTTCTCTTTCATCCTGTTATTTTAAAAAAAAATATATATATTACTATTTTTATCGTAACCCTACACGATTGAATCGTATAGCTCATAAGATTAAACCTGTTACAATTCAGAAACTCCAGCAATTTTTACACAAAAAAAACCTTCCGGTTTAATTTGAACCATTAGGACAAATTCTATTAAAACAAAATACAAAATCGTATCATGTTGTTAAGAGCCTACAAATATCGAAGATACACTACCATGTGCAGAACATAAATAAAAATCCTTCAATCCTCATCGCTTAGTCGCATCATCGTGTAAATAAATTGAACTTCAAAAAATTGTAATCATCATCTGCATAAAAATGAAGCTGGCGTCAGTTTCTATAGCAGGACTATCGTGAATATTTGATACCGGGTACATAATTATGATTGATAAATGGCAAGTATGATTTACTATTTTTTCTCCTTCATGTACTCTTTAGCGGCTCTTAAACACATAGAACACACCAATATATGGCATATAATTATGATAAATATGCTCTTTAAAACTCAAATGTATTAGTAGTTCTAAATTAGTCAAAACTAAACCGCATATGATCGATATACCGACAAAAGCACACGCACATGTAAAACAATGAGCACATAAGCTGGCAATTTTTTTCTTCACATACAAACTACCCCTAGCATTTATCATTTAATCGAAATCCATATCCTCTAGCCCCACAATCTACCCACAACATAAAGAGGAAGGAAAAAAAAAGTTGAAGAACAGAAAATCGTTACCAATCAAATCTAGCAAATGACATAAAGGAAAGCATGAAAAAAAAACAGCAAAAATCGTCTGAACTTGGAATTCACCACAGCCTTGTTTTCTGCTCATGTTCCAGAATATAAAGATTATCATCTTGTTTTCTCATTTTCAAGAACGACACTAAAAGAGTCAGTAGTGGAAGTAGTGGAAAATGTTACCTGAGACAAAATATGGATTGATGCACCAGAAAGCATGGTTGATCGCCTGATCCAAAACACATAAACAAGAAAAAAAATCAGGGTATGTTAAGCCAAATGCCTTTGTTGTAGAACCTTGGTAACCTCCTCGGCAGCCATAGAACCTTGTCTTCTTCATAAAAGCATTCTTGGCCAGTTGGTTTTAAGACTACAAGAAAAGTAAACTACAATAGACATATTTAATAGAGTGAACTTGAGATATCTACCTGGGTAATATAATTGTAATAATTGGCATGTGGATTATAAACGTCTTGCGCTGCAACCGACTCTTGACCTATCTGACCTTTGATGCTGGGAGTAGCACACTGAGCAGATGATGTGGAGTCCAAATGAGTCCCATTTTCACGAGCAGCCTATATACAAATAAAGTCAGATAATGCTTTATATCAAGGAAGAAGCGTTAAAGTGATTTGCAATCTCCTAAATGAGGCATCCACCAAGTAATACAGCAGTACACTACTACAAAAAAGGTCAAGGAAACCGGTTAAAAAAGCTATAAAAAACCAGTTTATAACCACCTACTGGTACTATATCTGGAATGAAGGGAACAGGTGTACATTAACAACATTATTCTATCCGATAATGAGAATTTGGTCGAGAGTTGAATAAGTGAAATAAAGAAGTGTACACAGTTCAATTTTCAGTTTGATTTAGTCCATCAGGATTTCATATCTTAATCGATACCAAAGAAGTGTACAAGTTTTAAGCAAATGCAAACACAATTTCTTATCCGCAGTTGAAAATGGAAATCAAGATTTTGGATTTATAAGAACTAAAATCAAAGTATTTGAGATCAAGGCCATCTCCTTTAGAGGTTACCACAGGAACTTTACTTACAACATCAATAAATTAACAAGCATTAAGCACATAATGATCAGATATCGTCATTTGCTCTAGCTCTAAAATTAAAGACATAGACTCTGACATACAATACGCCATCATCCCTCCCTCACATGGTATCGTCTTCGCCCTCCTTAACTGAGACTAATAACACAGTCACAATGAAACCCAAGTACACTTTTGGAATCAAGAAAGTCTCATATTAGGAACATTTTCAATTCCGTTACCAAGAGATTAATCATTGTTGCCAGCATGAAAACATTAACTTGATTATATTATTAAGCACATGACTGTCAGATATCGTCACATGCTAAATCAAAGACGGCGTAAGTAAATGATTTAAATCCAAAACCCTTGTAATGTTCGACCCTGATTATCAAGTCTAACCATTTAAAGTCTGATACTTCAAACACAACAACAATAAAGCTATATGCCTAGCTAAGAACAATAACAATCCTACAACAACCTAATTAAGAATAGATCGAACAACCAATAAACTCTAAAATATTAAAACGAAATTGATGAAAAATGAGTACCTATTTTCGAGGAACTGGATGGAAGCTAGGAGGGGCAAGGCGATAGTTTTGAAGTTGAAAAAAATCCCCCTATGTACCTAATCAAACTAAGAAACTGGTTTTAAATACAACACGGATATGAATAATGATGAAATTAAGCAAACGGGTGAGAAAAGGTGCATACCAACTACATGACTACTCCACTGAGAAGGATTCAATACCCAATCCGATCTAGCAATTAGAAAGCCACATTTGGAGTACCATTGAAACTTTCTAGGTTTGATCAACCTGAAATGAAAAGTCAAGAAGAAGATAATGCATTATCAATGGAGGATACATCATCATTTACCTAGTGTAGAGAAAATAACGAGAAACCAGAATGAATTAGAGTAAAATTGAAATAGAAACTAGAATAGAAGAAAAAGAGAAGGACCAAAGGAGAAAGGAGGAAATCAAAATCGGCATCAATGTCATTGCTGAAGCCAGTCTCTACTCCACAGTAACAAGACTTCGCTTTATTATTTACCTAAAGGATAATGAGGATAAAGTCGTGAAAAATCGTCAAAGTAACAGTTAAAATGTCAGCGTTTTAACGGAAAGTAACATGGCAACGGTCTAGAATTATGTCATATAATGTAGCATGGACAATTTATGCCACAGTCAGGCAGGAGGAAGACCTGTGCAAAATGAAAAAGAAATCCAAATATCTGAAAAAATATGAATGGACTTGGTTGCTGGTTCACTCAACCTCCGTGATACTCGAACCATTTCAAGCGTATTCTATCATGGCGGTTAATTAAAATCTACAGCGTGTCACATATCTTTGTGGTGTATTCTTTATGAGTTTGGTAACCTTAGTATGCAAGTATCCTACCAGTATTTTCTTAACAGTCAGAGAATCATGCCAAAACACAGGACCATTGAATGAATCAACATGTTTACACGTTTAACTCGTGCAACTCTCAAAAGAATTTCGTACTACAATCCTGTACATTGATCTTAGCTCAAGGTAGTTAATATGACAGTTTAAGTATAATGATTACACGTTTAACTTGGTGCCAGAATGAATTAGAGTAAAATTAAATATGGTATGAACTATGAAGACTTAAACCAGAATGAATTAAAGTAAAATTTAGGCTCTTTCACCCAAAGGCATCCTCCTCCACAAAACTGATAGATCCGTTTTCGAGCCTTTGAAGCGGTTTTGAATGAAATCGTCTCATTTTAGCCTAAATTCGTATACGGTTGCTGAAATTTCGAAACGAAGGCATGATTGTGCTCCTAGCATGGTCAATTACACATTCTTAAAGCTAATTTCGCAAGATAAACTCGTTTGATTTGTTTTCCCCAAATTTTCGAATAATTGGGCACATGTAAACCCTAATTTCTACTCAAAATTAAGTCACAAATGCGATATTAATCAAAAGACAAGATGAATACCTAGATTAGTCATGATTAGGGATGAGTCTTGATCGAATTGATGAAGGCTTTGAGGAGTTTTCTTCGAATTGATGTAAAAGAGACAAAAGAATGTCAAAGGAAGAGATGAGTCGCCGACAAACGCTCGTCGTGTGTTGCGGTTGTCGCATCCATTGTCGTTGTGGCTATCCTGCGTCGTGGTTGCGTTGGAACCAAAATGATAGAGGCAGAAGGACGGTGGATAAGGGTGGTGAAATAGGGTGGTAGGCGAGTTTTTAGGGATTTAATAGCTAATGGCCAACAACATCCATCTACTATGCGATGAGTTGGAATGAAGTATAAACGGCGGTTTTTAGCGATTTAATAGAGAACGGTCAAGGATAAGGACCAAGCTATTTGTTTTATCAAGGAGAACGGTTCTGGATATATAATCGGTCTCTTTTATATTTTAAGACGGTTGGTCAAACCTAACCGTTCTCTTTGTTAATCTACGAGAACGGTTTGAACAAACAACCATTCTCTATTGAAATCCTATATGCCCGTCAAACTTAAAATAACAAAGATACCGGTTCCGCTATCAACCGTTCTTGAAGGGGCGTTCTCTTTGCCTTAAATTGTAGTAGTGTAGCTGCTACTTGACTTCTATAATCTCGTGGATTTTGTCTTTTGGGCTTTGAATTGCGCACCAAGCTCGTTCCTTAAGCGAATACTTCACGTCAAATGCAATGCAGGGGGACGGATTTAGCTCGATTTCCGCTGGATTCTTCACATTTTTGCAATAATGTACAAAAATGCGGAAGTAGACGGGAATAGGGAGAAATGTAGCATAAACTACATGAATGAGCTCTGAAATACGTGTAAAATGGGATGTAAAACATCATATGAAAGACACGCATCAAAATTCCCCAAACCAAACCCTTGCTTGTCCCCAAGCAAGAACTAGACTCGATCTAATGACCTAATGGAACGAGTTCAATCTCAGAGCGAATTACAACATGTAAAGCCTAAACCAATTTAATGCAATAACTAACAATCAATTAGTAATGCGAATCATGCAAACGAGTTATGGAGTCGTTAAAAACTGCTGAACCGTCAACTATAGAGACTTATCAAATTGGACTCTCACGGGTCGCTCATATCACTCAAATAAGCACAGGTGAATAATGTAAAGATAGAAAGAATTCATTTGTAGTGACACTCACCTAACTACGACCTATAAGAACATGCCTGCAATCTAATATGAAAGTAATCTCTACAACCGTACATATGCATTCCAACCAACAAATGACCATGACACATGCCGAGGTATATATGGGATATGTGAGGTATGGGTAAGAAGAGGCAAAACATTTATGGAAAAGTGGAGGTACAGGTGATCAAGCTAGTACCAAACGGAACCATATGGCAACATCCAACTTCTTGCTCAAAAACAAATGAAACGGTGCTATAGCAAGCACAAATCTCACAATCTCCAGGTATAAAAGTAATCAACTAACTCCCCATAAGATATGAATAATACATGGGAGTAAAAATCGCCATAAGATAAAGCTTGAATTATGCGAAATTGATTCTTTCTTTTCTCACGAACCTCAGTCGATCGACCTACGATGCCAGTCGATCGACTGCTTCAACAGTACAGAACCTCTTTTTCCCTTTTGAATCATTTTTTCTTTTCTTTTTTTTTTCTTTTTCAGTTCTTTTTTTTTTTTCTTTCCTTTCTTTTCATTCTCCCAACAACATCTCAAATAAGAGCAAATGCTACCAAAAACGAAGTAACAATCCCAAGAACACGGACTACTAGCTTGACAAAGGACAGGCTAAATGTAGGATGTAGTAATGGGACAAAAAGGCTATTTTTGGCAGTGTGGAGTTCATGGGTAAAATGAATAAAGGGAACCCTCTACCACATGTGTCAACAAACCACAAACCGAATGCATACAGGTATTAAGCAGATTAAGTTCATATTTATGCACATTTACGTAACATGTCTCATAAGGAGTACTACTCACATTCCTAAATAAACGGGTCATAGATGTCACCAGTTATAGGCTATAAATCTCAGAAATATGATGTAGTTTGCCAATTTTCAAAGTCAAGTCTCAAGTTCAGCAAATAATTAACGGAAACTCGTAGATATGCACTTATGTGATTCTACTAATAACATGTCAATCTAGCAAGGCTTAGGCAAAAAACAGATGCAAATGCAATATCATCCTTGAAATACTACCGTTCCGACTCGACCTATATGCTAAAATAAACATGCATTTTATTTGAAATTTTTTGAAATTTTTCAATTTTTTTGGATTTTTGAATTTTTGGTATACAAATATAAAATGAAATAAACAATGCAAAACATAATGTAAACGTGAATGCAAGCAAATGATATGCGACGCAAAACCCTTCCCCAAACCAAATCGTACAATGTCCCCATTGTGCAAAATCATGTAAAGAAGAAAAGAGAGACGGGAATTTGCGAGAAAATTAACAAATAAATATGACATGAAGTGGAAATCGGGAACTCACAAGACTTTGAGCGCAGCAAAGGAAACCTCCCCAAACCAGCGTGAGCTAGGGGGTTTCAGTAGCCAGCAGTGCTACCAAAAAGTACCTGAAAAGACCAACAAAACCACGCATAAAATCGAGAAAGCAATGATGAAGCGGTATTATGTACAAAATTGAGAAAAATACGAGAAATAAATAAAATGACGGAAGATAAAGTGGAGTAGAAAAGTCCCTCAATTCCGCAAATCGACCAAACACAGGAGGGGAGAGGTCGTGAACAGGTACAGCAGTGCAGGTCGGTCGATCGACCACATCACTCAGTCGATCGACCGAGGTGAAAGGAACAGTAGCTCCTGGAAATTGCAGACCAGTCGATCGACTATATAGCCCAGTCGATCCACTGAAAATATTGCTGTACAAAACCCAAAATAAAGTCTAAAGCGTATAAAATCCTAAGCAAGCAAAATAAAATGCGAAGTTTCGCGCACACAAAAACAATAAAAAGTGTCTAACAAAAGCAAATAAAAATGTTTGGAAAACATGTGATCAACTAGTAGTTGATCAAGAACGGCCACGGAATGGCCCACTTCGTCGGCTTCTGGCTACTCGAGGTAGCCTCAACGGTGCTTATCTTCTCAGCTGCACCCTTCTTAGCTTCCACGTCCGTATGGCTCAACGGATCAACACTTTCATCATCTTCCCAGCCAATGACCTCTTCAGACTCGTCAGAATCCAAATCGGACTTTCTTGCCTTGACCGGCTCGTCATCAACTTCCTCATCAGTGGCATAGCTAAGGCAACCAAGACCTCCTCATGAAATGATTGGCTTCTTTGCAGCTAGAGTAACTTGCAGCTCTTCCTTCCCCAAACCAGCTCCTGCAATATCAGAAATAGACAAATCTTCCTCCAATTTGCTCCCAATCTGGGGCGGAGGGGTTACAACAGGAATAGGGGTAGGCATATCGGAAGCACAAAGTACGATTTCTTGTCGAAACCGTATTACAAGTCACAGCCACATGGGGTCCTTCTTCTTAGCAAAGTTGGGCAAAGACAATGGAATGCTTGCCAACTTTGAAGGTCAAGGTTCCTAGACCTACATCTATGATCGCACCAGCGGTGTGCGAGAAATGGCCTACCCAAAATAATGGGAATATGGGCATCCTCGGGCATGTCAAGTACAACGAAGTCGACGGGGAAGAAAAACTTCCCTATTTGGACAGGAATGTCCTCTAAGACTCTATTGGTGGACCGCAGATCGGTCACCATCAGATCTTGTCATGTCGTCACCGTGAACCTAGTCAATTTGAGCTTCCTAGCAAGACTCAAGGGCATGACACTTATACTAGCTCCTAAGCCACATAATGCCTTCTCAATAGAGAAGGTACCTATATTGCGAAGGAAGAAAAGCTACCCGGGTCCTCTAGCTTATGGGGTGCGGTGTGAGACAAATAAGAGCATGACTCTTTGGTTAATGCGACAATATGCACATTTTCAAGTGACTTTTTCTTAGACAAGAGTTGTTTCATGAATTTAGTATAGGCAGGCACTTGATTAACTAACTCAAGAAAAGGCACTTGTACATTCAAGCTACGAATAACTTTTTCAAATTTATTGAAAGATACCTGTTCCTTTGTCGGCACTAGTCTCTCCGGATATGGGGCTGTAAGAAGTAGCTTAGCCCTCTCCTCTAAATCACGCATGCCGGTATCCGTGGACTTAGGCTGGAAGTCCACTACTTTCTCCTTGTTGAAACTTGAACCCTCTTCAGACCGTCTAAAATGTGAACCATTGATTGACATTGGGTCGTATTTGAGCCGGGATCGACCCATCAAAGACTCGGGTCTTTCCCCAATATTTTCGGGATGTCGTGCCTCGAAACAAATGATCCCTCAAGTTGTCGGGCATCGGAGGACGAAAAATCTCACTATCAGCAGCGATCTCAATCGATCGACCAGTGATGTCAGTCGATCGACTGAGATGAACAGACTTAAGCTTCAGAACCGCACTTCGGATCGATCGACGGGTATATCAGTCGATCGACTGATATACCTGGTAGACGCCTTTTTCTTTCCTTTGCTCGTCCCAGGTTTGTTTTGACTCGGTTTTGCCTCATCTTTCCCATACCTCACCATAGCAGGTCCCTCCAGGGTGGACCCACTCCTCAAAGTTATGGCATTTAGGGTCTCTTTCTGGTCAGTTTGAGTCGGTAAGTGTCCCGGAGCTCGAGTGGTACTCTTGCTAGCCAATTGAGCGATTTGGCTCTCTAGCATCTTCATCCCGGCCTCTCTAGCTTGGGACTCCTTCATAAATAAGTTCTTCAACTCAGTGAACTCGGAATTTTGGGATTGTTGCTGCTGCGGCACATAGGGAGGTTTTTGATATGGTTGTTTGTGTGGGGGCACATAAGCTTGCTGCTGCTGCTGTTGTGGAGGTTGAGTCGAATTCAGGACATTATGGCTACTCCACCTCAAGTTGGGGTGGACATTCGGCTCATAATACGTGTTTGTCTGCCTATAGTGTTGAAAGGCAGCACAAGACTCAAAGGGGGCAGAACAATTCTCCGAGGCATGCCCTCGGCTCCACATCTTCTACGAGCACGAAAGGACCGTCTCAAAGGAAAGCGTTAACATGGTACATCCCTCCTTTAGAAGCTCCTCCTAACTCATATTTGTCAAACCTTGCAGTGAGAGCTTCTAGTCGCAACAGAGGAAGATTCAGCAGCTCTCCTCTGGTTTCCTCTCGAATTCCCATATTCAGCCTTATGAGTGGCCAAATCATCGATGATCTTCCACCCCTTAGTCTCTCCCATGTTCTCAAAGAAATCGGCCATTGGCTGCAAAGATCCAAAATAGCCCTCTGATCGTCATACATCCCATTATAGAACTGATTGCAAAGACTCCATTTTTCGAACCCATGGTGCGGTATGGTTCGTACCAGTTTCTTGAAACGGACCCATGCTTCATGAAAGTTCTCATCAGGCCCCTGTTTAAACCTCGTGATCTGAGCTCTAATGGCATTAGTCTTCGAGGCAGAGAAGTACTTTTTGTAGAATGCCAAGGCCAAAGAATTCCATTCGGTGATCCCATGAGCGGCTCGGTCTAGATCTCTATACCACTCCCTTGCAGCATCACGAAGGGAGAAAATGAACATGGTCTCCTTGATCTGGTCTTAGGTCACACCGGCCATGGGGGTATAGAGCGAAGCAATAATCAATAAAAATCTCCATATGTTTGGTCGCATCTTCATTTTAGGCTCCCGAACCGGTTTCTCTCAACCAGGTTAATATAGGAAGGCTTTGGCTCGAATTTTCTCGCCTCCCCAGGTAGTTCGAATCCTTTGTAGAGATTCGCACTGTCGGCTCCGAGTGACTAGCAATGGTTGCTTCTTCACCATGACTGGAATTTCGGAGAAGTGACTGTCTCACCAAGAAATTGAAGCAGGAGATGTAGGTGGATCTTCCTCGAACAGAGCATTCTCGTAGTAGCTTGACAGAGTACTCAGCTCTTCTTCTGTCGGTAATACCCTTTGTGATCGTCTCAACTCGCGCAAGGATTTCTCGATCTCAGGATTTAATGGTACTAGTTCACCACCCTGTGACCTGCGCATAAGAAGAAACTACAAAAAGAATAAAAGAAAAGTTTAAGGAACGGAAGTCCCTTAAACTAAAGAAAGACTAAATAAAAACAACTAAAAATTAGAACAATTGCCTCCCCGGCAACGGCGCCAAAATTTGATACCCGTCGTGAGGTGTCAAAAATAAATTTATAATCTCCAACTACAACTATAGCTAGCGGCAGTCGGGTCGAACCACAGAGAGGCAGACGTAATTTCTAGTTGTTTAAATTCGGTCTAAGGTAAAAATAAGGTGGGGGTTTGATTAGGTTTGGTCTATAGCTAATAACAATAAAAGAAATGTAAACTAATGAAATATATAAAATCAAATATAAAAAGAGGTACTAGGATGGTCGGTTCGTTATAGTTTCGGCGGCAGCATACTAAACAGGTCTAAATCAAACACATGAGGCGGGAAATAAAGAGGTCCTCTCGGTCCACTCTTAACAAATAGCATCTTTCGATCTCGCTATAGGTCCCTAATATCACTAATATTAACTTTCGTCCTGAAAAGTGACTAACGGTCTAAACTTTACCTATCTTTCGATCTCAGCATAGTTTAGTCATTTTAATTGGTGATCTAACAACTGTCCCTATCTCTCGATCTAATGGCTCAGTCATATCTTAAGCATTCAACTAATCGTGTGCACTCGATTCGTCGAATAAAGAATTAAAACAATTAAAACGAAAATAAAACCTCACGTGGTCAGTCGATCGACCAGGCATGGCGGTCGATCGACTGACACGCGATTCAGTCCGTGTTCATTATATTGCCGCCTACACTACAAATCCCCTACATCCTAGCACGAATAAATTAGCTACTCATACTGAAATTAAAGGCAATAATAATATTAAGGATTAAAGCTACGGAATTCATGCTTAAAACGGTAAAATAAACAATTAACAAAAGATGGCAATTCGGCTTGGGAACTGATCTAGCAATTCGACAACTATGAACGAAAATAAAATAACAGAATCAAACCAGAGAGTACCGTGTGAATTGCGAAGGAAAAGAACAAAGCCGAATGACTAAAGCGAATTGTGTATAATACCGAAAGTAATCTCGAACCCTAATTATTCTAAAGAACTCTATGTAAAACTTGGTAAATTTCTGAATAAAAACTGGATCCCTGTATCTGATGTTCTAGGTTACGTTATATAGAAAGTATACGTAACATAATTCCTAAAACCTAAACATAATGGGCTTCAAGTTCCTCGATCTTTTAATTCTCGTCTGAAGCAGCGATGTGGTCGATCGACTGAGCATGGTGGTCGATCGACGGACTAGCAGTGTACAGTAGCTTCTGGAACCCGATAGTTGGTCGATCGACTGAAGGTAGTGGTCGATTGACTGCTTTAGCTGCTGCTTGACTTCTATAATCTCGTGGATTTTGTCTTTTGGGCTTTGAATTGCGCACCAAGCTCGTTCCTTAAGCGAATACTTCACGTCAAATGCAATGCAGGGGGACGGATTTAGCTCGATTTCCGCTGGATTCTTCACATTTCTGCAATAATGTACAAAAATGCGGAAGTAGACGGGAATAGGGAGAAATGTAGCATAAACTACATGAATGAGCTCTGAAATGCGTGTAAAATGGGATGTAAAACATCATATGAAAGACACGCATCATTTAGATTGGAATCTCTTTTAAGTAAATTTGCACTAAAATTCAATGGATATAAAGAAGAATTATGAAACTACAATTTCTCTTCGGTATGACACATTAAAAGGGAAATTAAAGTTTTGTGTCAAAATGAAATTGTTGACCTCTTTACTTCGGATATTCATATTTAAGGGTTAAAGGGAGAAGATTAGATACCAAAATTGTTTTTTTTTTAATGTCTCATTATTAACATATATACGGAAAGGTGAAGCATTCTACATCTAAGTATTAATGGTTTAAATTATTATGATAATTTGTAGACGGATTTTAGGCATGGATATCTAAATCTCATTTGTGAGAAGTTTTAAGTTCCTGGCGTTTTCAGTGATATTTGACTGAGTTATTCTTCTCAGTAAAGGAATAATTATGTCATTTTGATCATAAGTGTTAATACTTTGGCAAATGATATTAAGGATAACAACGTCAAGGTTATTTTAAAGAATTTCTAGAGGAGTTTGATCATGTATTTGATATTATATTACACCATATGAGGATTCTTAATACGGCTGGTGTAGTATGTATGCAAACAATATCCTAAGGCCTGGTAAGGAGTGTGATTCTTCATACTCTTTTCCATATTACTTTAGTTATAAGTTCTTAAGATTGCAGCTATCTCTGGATAAATTTCTAACAATACCATTGACTATTTAATCATAGTGTAGATAATGTACACATCCGGTATGTCCAACTAATTAAGGTTGAGGTTTAAAAGTCATAAGGTTAATAGTTGGACTTAAGGATAGTCAATGACTATTTTGTTGGATAATACTTAAAGTTTTAAGGGTAATAAAGTAATTATCCCACAATAAAGCTATTTAAGACGGAAATTAAGGGGTTCATTGAGAATATTGAGTTTGAGTGGGAGAAAAGGTAATTGACATTGTTTTAAGTCTCCTTATACATGATTATAAGATCAATTTGGTTAAACAAACTCAAATATCTCAATAACCAATTTATTAGAAGATCCACATAATAAGGTAAATACAACTACATTAATTACATTGTTTTCCTATATGGATAAAAATGGACAACAATGTAGTGACGGACTAACTAGTTGTAAGAAGAGTTAGATAATGGAATGGTAAAGATGATTTAATCTACTTTTGCCAAATCATTGGAGGTCCTAACTCATATAAGTGGATTGATGCCATAAAGAAAATAAGTTATTTGATGAATGATGATATTTGGACTTTGTTCCATTACCTAAAGTTATGAAATATATTGGTTTCAAATATTCATTTTGTTACCAAGAAGGGTGTAAAAGGTAATGCGACATTTAGGATCATTTTGTTGATAATGACTATAAGGATATTTTGGCATATTCGGTTTTTCGGTTACATTGGATGAATGTTAAAGATTTGTCTCTTAATGGTGACATTGATGAAACTATTCGGTCGTAAGAACTAGAACTTTGATTCAATAGATTCAAAGTAGATTTTTCGCAATAAGGGAATTCATCCAATAAATCTCAAGTAAGGTTTTCCGTCATAAAGATTACAAATCTGTCTTGCTGTCATCTTATTTGTTTTAGATGAATGGGTAGATGATTGTAGATCCTCAAGATTCAGTGGGAGTAAGTAAATATTTCTAGTTAATACCCTTTCAGTAAAGGAGACAAATTAGTCTCAAATGCCCTAAGGAAAATATTCAGAAAAATTCATTAATGCTTAAATTCAGGTGTCTCAGGAAATATTTAATATTTAATGTGTTTAAGTATTATGGTATATATTTAGCTTGTATGCGTTTGGATATTGCGTACATTCTAAAGTTTGTTGGACAGATATTAAGGCAATACGGATTAGGATCTTGGATCCACTAAGGGCAGCCAAATATATTGTTGGTCATTTATATTTGGAACAAAACATTATTTATAGGAGATCGATTCAGGTTGAGATCATTTGGTATTTCGACTCCTAGTTGGTTATGAACATTTGTCATGAGGCTGCAAATTCAGTACGGTATTGAAAGACCATTGAAGTTATTTTGCGACAAATGTACAACTGTAAAGTTTCTAATAACAATATAAGTGATGTATTGTTTAAGAAACAATTCAGAGTGAAAAGGTGTCAATTATACATGTTGATACAAACTCCATTTTGCGGATCCGCTTACTAAGGAATTACCACCCACGGTCTTTCTTGAGCTAATTGCTCAAATGGGTGTTTCGGTTTTAAGGAAATTCAGTTTAAGTGGGAGTTTGTCATGTTAGACACATTATAGTCTACGGTTATTAAGTTCTGCAGAAATAAGGTTTTCGGTTTACGGTTTCACTCTGTGTTATTTTGGTTGATCTCACTAAGGTGGACCAGTTGGAAATGTACATATTTTGGATCACATTTGGATGTTGTTTCCATGCTACGCACCTATATTAGATTCATGTCGTTGGTTATATTGGCATACGTGACCATTGAGGGGTCTGTTACAACAATGTAGCAAAGGCCGCTTTGATCCTATGTTAGTATGATTGATGGACCGAATTGCATAAGACGGTTGGAATGTTGATAGCACTGTTGAGCGCGTAAGGTTATAAAATGAATACAATTTTTCGGTGTCACACAAGATGTCGTATTTGACCCAAGTGGGAGATTGTAAGAATATTGGGTCCAATACTATTTATGTGGACACACTATTATACTGATTGTATTTGTTTCTTTGTCGTTTAAGTTTAGCCCAATATAGTGATCCATCTGGATAATATAATACGGGCATATTAATTACGTCTTATAAAGTATGGGCCGGATATCTTAATTGTGTAGATACCCATTAGGTTACTAATGCATAATGTGCGCATTAGATTAAGGAGACTATATATAAGTCACCTGGGTTATGGTCCCTGGTAGCACACAATAACCTAATCTCCCCGCATCCCATCAGTAGAGAGATCTTTGTGGCATGTGTGTCTACTAGAAGACCTAATCCTGAAGACCGTCCCTTCAGGCGGTTTATTCCAACCTCTAGTCATGTAATCAGGTACGCTTCCGCATCTAGTATTTACTGAATAATTTAGTATGAAGTTTATGGTCTCTATTCGGATTAATTCTAACAAAAACATCTCACAATCCTACTAATTAGGGCAGAGTACGGATCGGGTATTTGATCCAAAGTGCTAGTTCGGATCGGATATCCATATTAAAAATCCTGAAATTAGTTATCCAATATCCAAACCAAATGTTTCGGATATCCAATGTTCGGGTATCCAAAATAATCGGATCGGATGCGGATATCCATCGGATATCCATACTTTTGAATTTACTTTAAAATTAAGTTTGAAACACGATTATATTCATAGTCTTACATGATGATTTTCTTTAGTATTCTTATTCCAATGTTCTCGACATAAAATTTAAGTACCACCTAGATATTTCTCTAATATTTTAAACATTAATTAAGTTATTGTACCAAATAAAATTTTATTTTCTCGAAATTATACTAGAAAACTATAGTTTCGGATCGGATCGGATATCCAAATGTTTTAATTCTAATATCCATATCCAAACCAAAACCAAAGATTTCGGATCAGATATCCAAACCAAACTTAACTTTCGGATCGGATATCCAAACATTCGGATCGGATACGGATCGGATAACGGATCAGTTTGGATAATCGGATTTTTTGCTCTGCCCTACTAATACTACATTGGATCTTTTTTTTCTTTTGCTTGAGATATTTGAATTGATGTTTGAATTACTTGGACAATAGCTTGTATTGTTTTTATTTTTTATACAGTTCCAGCTAATAACCTTTCGTAAAATAAGAATATTAGATAGCAGGAAATTTAATTGTAGATGAAGACGGGTATCAAAAAAGGATAAACTTGGATAAGAAAAACGTTACTGTGGTATAAGTAAAACGTTTTCATATTCTTTACTTATTCTCGAACAAGTCAATTTCTACTTCTTGACTAGCTGTGTATAGTTAATGGGTTATCTCTAAATCATTGAATTAAATGTTGGCTTACTTATTTATGTTGTGCTTGAATCTATGTCTGAATTTCTTTTTTTTTTGTACTTTAAAATTTCATATGGGAAAATGTAATCTCTTAATATGAGTTAAGTCAACTTTTCCTATTTTATTACACATAGATTGAAGTTTGATTTTATCGACTTCGACGAACGATTCTGAGATTTTAATTATCTAATTTCCAGTTGAACCAATACGAACTCAGCGTCGAGAAATCACACTTAGATCAAATTGTGGATAAGAGTTATCTAACTAAGAAATGGGAGATAAGAACATACTCATGAAGATTATTTGCATAATATTCACAATTACGTATCTTATTCTCTACAACCATGGTTTATATCTAAAAAAAATTCTAAATATTATACTCTCTTAAATCCATTATATTGTATGTTACACTGTTATAAGCATTGATCATTGATAAGTGAAAGCTTAAGACGAATATTGCCTCTTAAGGGAAACTTCCTAATTACTCCGTATTTACAAGGTTTTATTATGCATTTAAAGATGGACGGAGTATGGAACTCATAAATTACGTATGGAGTATTTAGCATTTTGATTGATTCGTCAAAAATTAAAGCTGCTATTTATGCTAAGTTGATCTTACATACTCCCTCCAATTTTATATGTTGTTCCTCTTTCCATTTCCGTCCAATTTCATTGTTATTCCCTCTTTTCTTATTTGGACAAGTTTGTGTGGTCAAAAATTAACTACATGTGGGGTCATGTATTTTGTGTGGTCCAAATTGATTCCCTTAATTCTTGGGCCAAAAACAAAAGGGAACAACATATGAAATTGGAGGGAGTATTTTTTTTTCTAATCTTATTTGAGTCTAAAAGACGTCCCCACAATCCTAAGGTAGGTCAGTCAATAAGAAAATAGGCTACTAAGATTTTGGTCTCTTATTTAAGTGGTCAAAAATTAGCTCAAAGAATAATAAAAGGTAACCAACTTATGGTTAGGTTTGCACATGATTTTGAATATACATCATGTTCTAAAACGAAAACGAATAGTGTCACTTTTACAATAAGGCAAGTAGGGGAAATGGAGCACCCTATGGATAATGTCACCTACATATTGTGAGAGAGGCACTATCCATCTTCAACTAGTGACGGATAGTGTTAGTCTTCAATGAGATTTTGTGCCAAATTAATAAGAGTAAAAGGTATAACATATTTATTTTATTCATGGACTAAAAACAAATGAGGGACATACATTCCTTTGTTGACGGAGAATATATATAACACAATAAAATCATTGACATCAATAAATGACTTCATATATTATTTAATTATTAACTTTATAATGATAAGACTAGGGCTGTTAATGACACGAGACAGCTCGCGAGTAACTCGAGTTCGGCTTGGTCAAAGCTTGACTCGTGTGAGCTTGGCTCGTACTCGAGCTCGGCTTTATAGCTTTACGAGTCAAGCCGAACTAACGTTGGCTCGGCTCGAAAAGCTCTTAAGCGACTCAAACTTGTGTAGTTAAATAAGATAACTCATATATATTTTATAGAACTATTTTGTCATAATTATATATTTGTATCATACATATCAAGAATGTCTCATTGATTTTCCAATATTTGTATATAAAACATCTGAGCCTTGTTATTGAAAGTATCGAGAGAGAAAAAGCCAAAGTTTAACAAATATATAGGCTCGAGTTTGGTTCGAGCTCGCATTAAAGCTCACAAATTTGATAACGAGCACAGTTTTTTCAAACTCGAGATCAGCTCGAGCTCGAGTTTTATTTTATTTTTATTTTATGAGCACAAGCCAAGTAAAGTCAAGCTCGGACTCGGCCCGGCTCATTAACAACCCTAGATAAGACCATGCATGTACGTAACTACTGCCTCTAAAGCCAAAGTTATTACATTCAAGGCCTTAACCTTATCACAAATTCTCATTTGTGACAGAGATATCCGTCGCAAGCTTGCGACGGGTCAAATATATACTACATTGCTATGATTTAGTACTGGGTCATCAGTCAAGCGGGGTCTCATAAAAAAACAAATGGGCGGCTACATTGGCAATTGTGTTGTACTATTGCAATATAATACTCCAAGCATTAAATGTCTTGCATGCTTTACACAGTCAATCATCAACATCACCTTCATCATCTATTTTCCATTTTTTACTCAACTCAAACTCAAGCTCTCATCATCCAATATTCATCCATTTTTCATTTCTTACATCTGAAAATCTCCTAAGAGCAAGTCCAATGGTAAGCTAGTTCCAACTAGCTTATCTTTGCCACATCAAATGTTAAGCTACAACTACCAAACTTGGACAATGGTTTAGCTTTGTTTATACTAGCTTGATGGAACCCAACTAATTTCTTATTGGTTGTTTTTTTTAGTGGGACCACTTAAGCTACTGGCCTAATGAAGCTAGTTGTTCAACCTAAGCAATCCTACTTGGCTATCTCCAATGGTTTAGCCACTAGCTTGCAATTTTAAGAAATTGCAAGCTAGTCCATAAGCTAAACCATTGTACTTGCTCTAATAATTGCATTTTAACATTCAGAAAATATTTTCCATTTTTTTACTCAATCTCAAGTTCTCGTCATCCATTATCCATCCATTTTTTATCTGTTTCCCCTTTTTTTATATCTGAAAATCTCCTAATAATTACATTTTAACATTTAGGATTTTTTTTTTTTTTTAAAAAAATGGCGTCTTGACGATGGTGTTACAATTAATCAAACTTTGATGGAAAAGACGATGAGTAAAGGTATGTATTCTATGGTGTTATTGATGTTGTTAATGAGTGAATCTTTTGTTGTCATCTTATGGATTATAAAGTTATTCTTAACTTGAATATGGTTGTATAGGTTTTGAGTGTAATAAATATGAATGTACGTTTGTATGTTTCAACATAAATGAATGTTTATATTTTTTGTGTTAATGTCACCCTGTTAACTATTTTAGTTACATATTATTTAAAAGCACATGTTGTCGTATATCTAATTAATGTCTCTACTTTTAGTCATAATGTCGCCCTGTCAACTATAGTACGACAAATTATTTAAAGGCACATGTTATATATTTAATTAATGTTTATACTTTTAGTCCTAATAACGTCCTATCAGCTAGAGTAGGATAGATTATTTAAAAGCACATGGTGTATATCTTATAAATGTCTCTACTTTTTGTTCTAATGTCATCCTGTTAACACGTCACAGAATACAACCATGGCATAACCCCCACTCAGTGGCAGAAGCACCATCGGTCAGAGAGGAAAATAATTGATGCCGAGGGAGAGTCTATAAAGGCCATGACAGAAGCCTTGGTCACCCCGTCTGTTTCACTACAATGCTAATGTCTACACCCCAAATGAGTATGCACCACATTAATTTTTGCAAATGACAATGCACTACATTACTTTTTGCTAAGCTTAATACATGTGCTCAACTCTTTGTCAATTTTAAATAATTATGTGATCTTGTATTTATCATTTTCAAATAATGTTGTGAATTATGGACAAGTATATCAACAAGTTGTTAAATATAGTGATTTACTTGTTAATTAATGTTTCCATTCTTGCACATATTGTTAGCATCTTTTAATTGGTAACATAGTGGATATACATGGGGACGCCTGTTGTAGTATATATTTTACACAAGGTGACTTAGAGTTGTCATTATGTAATTTAAGTGACGTCTTTGTTTTTGCATAATATGTTACCATATATAACTTGGTAACATAATAGATCAATATGTGAACAATTGACATTCTTGCCAATGCATTTTAACAATAATGTTTTTCACTCTTGCGCAATATGTAAAAAAATCACAATCAATGTATTTTTTAAGGCATTGAAATTTATAAGTCATATCCGTGTGGAATATATCAGTCTTGAAAAGACCAACTAATATTCCAATTGATTAAATAACTAGTACAGATTTTGTGCATGCATGTAGGGCATATAAAGTTTTTAATTTTTTAGTGTATTATTTATACTTTTTAAATTTTCACCTTATTATTATTATTATTTAATATTTTACTCCAATGTATTTTGATATGAAGTGAAAATGAATCAAAGCTGAGAATTAAGTTAAGTTGTGATTTTTTTAAAGAATTTGTTTTTTTTTTTATCTTAGAGCTAGTAGTAAGTATGTGTCAAGATATTCTTTACGGTAACAAATATTGCATTACTGAAAAAATTTAGCAATTTAGTACCAATTTTATTTTATTTTAATCAAAAAATCATAATTATGAATTTAATTAAAAGATTAGAGTCTAATAGTTTAATACCAATTTTATTTTATTTTAATAAAAAACTTTTAATTATGATAATTAAAAGATTAAAATTTAATTATAAGGATATATTTATTGAAAAAGGGTTATATTGATAAAATAATACACAATCTACAACTATAATCCTTTAAACTTAGACCATGTTTATCCATGGATTTATTTCACCAAGGTTTAACATTTAAATAATACTCCTTCCGTACCAATCCAAAGGTAACATGGTAAAAATGCAATTAATATCCTCTCCATTTCTCTCTCTCCATTTCCTCTCACAAACCATTTAATAATATTTTCCCCTCTACATCCTATTAAACCTTTATTTTCTTGCATAAATCGTGAACCGTTTGATATTAACAAGATGCAATCCGGTCCGTTGATAGGAAATGGCCTCTCCATTTCTTTTTAGGAAATGGAGAGGATCTTGACTCGTAAAAATGAAAGCAAAAGAGGAAAGGAAGCTTATATTATTGGGTTGGTGTGTGGGCACAAGTTGGTATTTATGTAAATATAAGGAGGAAATAAGGATATTATTGTCAAGTTACAGTCCATTTATAGTATGTTACCTTTAGATTGGTACATGACACTTTAGGCAAGTGTTACCTTTGGATTGGTACGGAGGGAGTAACTTTAATTCACAATTTATTTTATTAACCTCATCCTAAGATTTCTACCTTTATCAAAACCCACAAATTCTCACTTTAAATGAACATTATCCGTCTAAAGCTTCTTAAACGGATAGTGTCTCTCTCCCAAAAATGAGAGTGGATATTGCAAGTGGGTGGAAAATGAATACCTTCATTTGCCCTCTGACTTGTATTTTGTGAGAATGCCAGTATACCACTATTATCCGTCTATAACTTTAAACAAATAGTGATCATCTACATAAGACGGATTCATCAACACCTACCATTCACTCATTATTACGTATCCACTCTCCAAGACTCCAACTTTTGAATAAAACAATGAAACCAAATAAATAAATAAACATATAGCAAAAGTGTCTCCAATTTTTAGATAATAATAAAAACATAAAAATTTTGATGCAACTTTTTAAATTTTATATTTGTAAAACTTGAGATAAATGGGTCACAAAACTTGTATGAAAATAAAATTATGAAAAAATAAAAATGAGCAATGAAAACCAGACATGTGGAAATGTGAAGGAGGTGTTACAGTAGGTTCACCGGGTACTATAGTTCTCATTTGTGACGGCACGTATCCGTCACTTTGGAATGACGGATACCATTTTCCCTCACAAATGACCCAAATAGAGGAGAGAGGGAAGCACATGGGGGTGCCCCCACCTTGTCCCCCATATCCGTTTTGTGAGTGACATTATCCGTCACTTGCTCCGACCCGTCTTCAGCAAGACTAATTGCACCGAGTAATGCACTAAGTTTTTATTGGGTTTGCCATTTCTCCTATTTTTCCTTTTTTTTTTTGTAAACCTATTTGTTGTACATAATCTTAGCCTTACATTTAACTTCATTTCAACCGTTGATGAAAGTTGAGAGAAAAAAGGACATTAAGAAACTAGGGTTGTGTCCTAAGACAATAGTCACAACACTCCCTACCCTATAAAATGGAGCGTTGGAAATTGTTACTTCGACATTCTCCTACATTCTTCTTTTAAATATAAAAGTTTTATATATTAAAGTTTTATCAGCAGTCATGAGAATGGTTCTCAAACTTATTTGTATGCCATGTTTGATAAACTGTATCAATCAACTTCTTGGCGGGATAAATATGAGCATGAGAGGTGAAAATTTTAAAATTATTTTAATAAAAACAGTAGCTTTTTTAAGAGGATGAATTTCTCATATACATTCACTCATAATTTTAGTAAAAAAACTTAATTTTATTTTTTATTTTTATTTTGAATAAAGTGATTTTTTATATATATTTTGTCATAATTTTAGTAAAACCACTTTTTTTTGTGAAGAACGTGAGTTTTTTTTTTTTTTTTTGAAGAAAGTGTGTTTTTATATATATTTTGTCATAATAATTTTAGTAGAAACATCAACTTTTTTGAATCTCATATTTATTTTGTCGGAATTTTAGTAAAAGTACTATTTTTTGCGAAGAAGGTGAATTTTTGTCATTATTTTAGTAAAAATAGTAACTTTTTTTGCATCTCATATATATTTTGTCATCATTTTAGTAAAAAAAAATAACTTTTTTTTTGAAAAAAGTGAGTTTTTCATAAATATTTTCTGATAATGTTAGTAAAACCTCTTACTTTTTTTGAATCTCGTGCATATTTTGTCATATTTTTAGTAAAAACAACTTTTTTTGAATCTCATATATATTTTGTTATAATTTTTGTAAAAACACTTTTTTTTAGAATTTTATATATATATTGTCACAATTTTAGTATGAACATTAACTTTTATGAAAAAAAAAGAGTTTCTCATGTGTATTTTCCATTTTTTTTCTAATGGGTTTGGAGTTTAATACAAATCCACATGATTGGTCCGATAATGAAAAAGAACCGAAGAGACTACTTTCACCCCCTTTCAAACCAATGATGTGAAAATGAAATCTATAAATTCTTCCCTACTCATTAGTACTTTCATCATAACCACTTGTTACCAAAGTACTCAAGTTATTTTCAAATGTAACTTCACGGTGCACCTAATCCTCGTATGTATTGTCATAATTATCTTTATTTTAATGATCTCCATATGTATGTATTATTCCTTAAAGAAACAAACCCACTTCATCTCAATCTCACCCCTTTTGAGATACACGATGTCTATACAAAAACCCTAAACACTACTTTAGTTATTCAATTAGTCTTATTTAAGATGGATGATATTCGTCTTAAGCTTAAGACGGGTCGAATAATACCATATTGTGTGAAAATAGTATGGAATGGATCATGTACAATTTGGGTGTAGGGGATGCGTAGACAATTGTGAATTGACATTTCCAATTAAAAAATTATTAAAAATCTTACCTTCCCAATGCAAATAATCAGAGAAGATATTGTTAACCTTTTGGCCGGTTTCATTTTTCTAGATTCAAAATACACAATTTCCATCCCTTAACTTCTCTTTCTAAAACCCCGTAAACTCAAATCATTTCCTCCTCGTACAATAAATCCAGAAATTATTCATACATCATTTAAAAGGAATGCAAGAAAGAAACATTTAAGAGAAGACATTGAAGATGGTTTAAAATTTTGGTTTGTTTGTAACCATTTTTCTATTTGGTTGTTCATCTTAATTATTGTTTTGAAACATATATATGTTGACAAAACAAAGAGATTTCTGATTTGGCTTACTGATCTTGTTGAACAAGGATTTTTTTATTTTGTTCAAACAAAAAGATTTTATTTTAGGATTTGTTGTTATTTTATTTTATTTTATTGTTCATTTTTTTATTGTTATTGTTCTGGATTTTTTTTTTGATTTTATCATTTCGGGTTTTTATTTAGGCTTTGTGGTTATTTTATTTGTTACCAGCTTTAAATTTTGTGTTGCATATTTTGTATTCTTTTTCTGTTTGATTTTGTAAAATTTAAAATCTGGGTTTGTTCTATATTTTTTTTATTGTTTCTATATTGATTTTCATCTTGTCTTTTTGACTAGTAAAATGTCACGATTTTGTATATTATGAGAAAGATGTTGTCATTTAACTTGAACAATGTTATCAATTTTGTATTTTAACCAATAAACTAAATTTCTTGTGACTGATGACAAACATGTTATCATTTTGTGTGAACAATGTTACCAATTTGTATATCATGAAAAATGTTGTCATTTGACTTGAACAATGTGACTAGGGTATTTTCACCAATAGAATAAAAATATTGGCCTTTTTAAAACAACCATGGATGTGTGATGATCAATTAATGTATTATACAACCGGTTGTATATACAACTTAATCAGTGTTTTGGAGCTTTGTTACAGAGTTGCCGAGCTCTACTAAGAAACTTATCGAGTTATGATACAAAGTTGTTGAGTTTAACCGAATAATTATTAAACTCAATAACTTCGAAAAATAGCTCAATAACTTGTAAAATAACTCAACAACTTTGCGTGAGAGCTCGGTAACATTGACGCGGTTGTACATAGCTATTATACAACTAGTTGTAAGATAGTATTTGTGTGTGATGATGGGGATATGTTGTCATTCTTGTAAAATCATGTAACCAGTTAAGTTTTTGTTAGAATAATGCAGTCATATTATGAAATCAGATAACTATATTAGCATAATAACGTTACCATCTTAGTTATGATTTGTAACCATTTTATAATATATGTATTACAATATTCAACCATATCAATCAGAATGTAACCATATTAGTCCGAGAATGTAGCCATTTTACGAATATGTTGTAATTAGATTTAATTAAAATGGTAACATATAAAAATACAAATGGTATCGTGACGCAAGTATATAAAATGTGTAACCAATTTACAAAATGTTTGATTTGATTGGAAAGAATCTTAAGATAATGACATATATGAATACATATGGCGACATGAGAGTAAGTGTATAAAATATTACCATCTTAGTCAGAAATTGTAACCATTTTACAAAATGTTTACAACATGTAACAATATTAATTCATAATGTTGCCATATTAGTAAGTATATGTATATGTAACCATTGTACAATATGTTTGACTAGAATTGAAAGAATCTTAAACTGGTAACATGTAACAATTCAATGGCGACATGGGAGTATGTGTATAATATGTTACCATGTTAGTCACAATATATAACCATTTTAAATTATATTTGATTTGATTTGATTTGATTTAAACTCTGGACGTTTGTTTGCATGTTTCTATAATTTGTAGTTATTTTGTTCATGAATATAAATGGTAACACAGTAGACAGAGAGTGATGATATAGAGCATCGAAGTCCATTGTCGAAGATCTACCGGTAAACGCAATTTCCAAAACATCAATTTCTAATCTAACTCATTATAATGATCACAAAATAAATTTTATAGGCCACAAATAATTGTTTACGTCATTTTAAATAACTCGACGATTAACGTTACTTTAACAACTTTTGAAAAATCAAATCTGATCCAACTCGTTGTTAGTCTCAATAAAACACAATATTAAACACCAAGTGTCCCATAAAAATTAGGGTTATTTCATAAGAATCATTCAAACTAAGTCTTTTCTTCTTATATTAATCCATACTATTGTTTAACTCAGAAAAGTCCGAACTATTGCATCATTTATCTTGCATTGAACTCTTGGATTGGAAACCGATTCAGCCGGTTCCCTCTAGTACAAGTGTACAACCATCGAATGAAAAACAAAACATCACTATCTACTTCCTTTTAATCAAGCAGAAACCACTTCAATCAAAAATCAAAACCCCTAAATTAATTTTCCCTAATCTCTATCATTAGATTTTCTGGGTTTTATTCACACCCAACTTTCTCTCATTTGCTCGCACTTAGTATGTCTCTAATCATTGCCATTAACTTTTACTTGATGATTTTACATGAATATTAATGATCATTAAAGAATAGTTAGTTGAATGTGATTGTGGATTTTTTCTGGGTTTTTATTTGTTTTCTAAAACCTTTGAAATTTCTTGCATTTTTCATGAATTTCAAAGGCAATTTTGGACTTGTTTACTGAGTGTTTGAATACGGGAATCTAAGTACGGGAATCTAAGTTGGTGTTGGATGACTAAAGCATTATGTTTTACATTATAAGGGATAAGTGACGTTTGATTAATGCAAATTATGCAATAATAGGCTTAATAGCTTTCTTTATAGAATTTTATGAATGCTAGTTTTCTTCCCAGAATTTGTAAAACGTGGGTACACATTGCAACATGACAATCACAACTGAAGGTGCATATAGAGGTGATAGATCTGGGTTTATAAAGTCGGATAACAACTCTTTGGACGATCTTATGTAATGGTATTCTTTGTTGGATTAGCTTGGTGGTGGACTGGTGGTGGACTGGTGGTGGTGATGGTTGGTTAATGGAGAATTAATTGGGTTTTAAATTGGTTTAATAATTAATGGAGAATTAAAGGAGAATGAAGAAGAAGAAGAAGAAGAAATGAAGAAATTGGAGAGAGGATGAAGAAATGAAAAAAGGAAGAAGAAGAAGAGACCAGAAAAATTAGAAAAGAAACGGACCCACATAGTGACCTGTTGGAAAACAGGTGCTATCAGGTAAATTATGGAATCGGTTCACTCAAAGTTAAATGATGTCAAAGATCGGATTTTTCTCAGTTAAACATTAGTTTGGATTAATATGAGAAGGGGAGGCTTAGTTTGGATTATTCCCATGAAATAACCCTAAAAATTAACATGTGATTATAATATATACATCAAACCAATAAAAAAGATAGTCACAATTTAATCAATCATGATAACAATTTAATCAAACATGCAAATAATAATCCAAATACAACGTTTGACATCATAATATTGAATCACTTTAACTTATATTGATAAAATGATTACATTTTAAGTAAAACTAAAAAGATTAAATATTGCTGTAAAATATGAGATTGTTTAACTTCTTTCTTCCATCTATCACAAATTCACAACCTGTTAATCATATGAACATTTTTAATCACAAAAATCAAAAATAAAAGAATGTTAAACCTTACTGATACACATGTTAAATAACTGTGATTAAAATAATTATCACTAAATATGCTTTTAGATGATTTATATTAGATTAAAAAATAAAAAAAATCATTAAAAAACGGAATTATACTAAGAAAATCAATGAAATCGAAAAGTAAACCATTAAAATGGAAGAAAATGGAGGAACTGTATATCGTTTTTCGATGAATAAATAGCATCAAAACTTAGGTTTTAAGATGATAACATAAATTATTATTTTTAAAAGAAGAATGAGCATCAGAATAGAAGAAAATCACATGCTTCTTCAATCTTCATATTCGTATGATTTATTGAAAAAGAAGAAGAAAGAGAAGAAACCTAGGGAGTATAAAACTAACATTATTTTATTTAAATGAGTTAATGGTATGCAAAATGGGTTCTACTTGATCCGTCTTAATATTTTAGACGAATCCTTCCGTCTGAAATAAGAATTGTTATTACTTATTTGCACGGTTGCACCTTCAGTTTAATCGTGTGTTATAACGTTATCGATGTTGGTCAAACGCTTGTCAAGTCGAAAGACATCACTCAACCAGACATGATTATGTTGGGAGTTTATAATTGTTATGGTTCACCAGATGTGCACAATGGTGTATGGTATGCTCAAAAAGACGAGCCCGCGTTGGGGAAGCTACTACTGTTTTTCGAAGAAGCATGGCCGAATTAATTAATTAGTTAGGTTTCATATTAGTTGGTTGCTTTATTTTCCTCTTGGTTTATGTTTTGTTTTGTTTTGTTTTATTTTAATGAAATTGGCCGAATTAATTGGTAATATTTTATTATTGGCAGTTTATTGCTTATGGGTTTTGTCATTATCTTGGTAGGTTTCAGTCTTTCAGAGAAGAAATCTTCCGTTGAAATGGGTTAATTTCCTTGACCACTATTTCTTGTCGTTTTTGACGGTGTAATTTGACTGTGAACTATTCTTAGTCTCTTTACTATTCTTTACGATGTAATTTGACGGTGAACTATTCTTTACGATGTAATTTGACGGTGAACTATTCTTTAATTGAAACCAAAATAATAATGGGAAATACACAAGTAAACTATAATGTGCATGTGATTCAAACGTTCATAGTCTTCTTAAAAGTACTCCATATTTCTATCTTTTAAGATTTTAAAATTTTAAACGTTAAATAAGTTGTATAGTTAGTTTTGTAATTAAGATGATGCTTATTTAATTTTAATTTTAATTTTAATTTTAACTATCTCAATTTGCAGATTATTGATTGTGAGGAGGCTATTAAAAAGTGGAGATTACATGTTTGGATCTAAATGTGAAAAACGAAAACATATTTTTACTCTTTTAGTTGGCTTACAAAGTATCACCATTCATCATCGGTGAGATTCTCTATTTTACATGTATATTTTTGATAAAAAGTATAGATTTTGAGGAAAAGTTAAATTAATAGTATCTATTTAACTTTCTTAAAAAACCTATCAGATATGTAACCGCGATCTTGGAGTGCTTTGTTTATCGACCTAACGACGCAACCGTTTTTAGCTTAATTATTTATGACGTACATCATAAATATATAAAAATAACAAATTTGTAAAAAATTTAAACAAACATTTATAGTTATAAAATTAGCTACATTAAATTGTTGACTACAAAATATTCATGAATAATATTAACATGTATTAAAATATATGGAAATAAAATTCAAATTAAAACTTCTATCTATATTACTATGATCATGAAAAATAATGTAAAAAACTAAATATTTACAAATGTTTGGTTTATAATTTATTCGCGATTAAAAAATATTTTATATTTAGTTAAATATGGACGTCAACAAAAGCAAATAAATGGAACAAATAGAACAAGTCTGCGATTTTTGCGGGTACAAAACTAGTATAATATAAAAAGACAAGCCTAAATATTAGTTTTCAACATTCACCTTTAAAACTATTAGAGCATGACACATCGTCATTATTATTTAAAAAAATTGAAAAAATCATAACATTAAACACTAATTAAATCACAATAAATATTAGTATTTGTTTTTTATTTGTTAAGAAAAATTAAAGTTAAAATTAAAGACAATATATCTCATATTGAACACATATATAATTCTCACCATAATCTTTCAAAATAATGCTAACCATTCAATCTACCTTGAATTATTGTTCACAAATAAAAATATAAAAAAATCTATTTTGAATTTTTTTAGGTTGAATTAATTACATAGCTAAATAAAATTGAAGACAATAACAATAATAACAATAATCGTGAGAAAACACTAATAAATGTAACAATATTCGTGGCAAAATATTAATAATCCACGGCAAACGTTTAGTAAATTGTAGAAAATATATATTGATAATATATTGACAATATATTATGGTAGTATAAGTATAGATTGATAAAAAAAATTCTTACGAGTCCTTTTTGTCAATAGGGCTAAGTACGACCGCAAATCCGGATTGGAGATTCTTAAGAGTTTCTCATGTGTATTTTCCATTTTTTGTAACAGAATTGGAGATTAATACACATCCTTATTCGTCAGATGATGAAGAAGAAGAACCAAAAGTGCCTACCCTCACCCCTTTGAAACCCATGAAGTGAAAATGAAATCCATTAATTCTTCCCTACTCATTATGACTTTCATCCTTACCACCTTATACCAAGTTACCCAGGTTATTCTCAAATATAACTTGGAGCACCCAATCCTCATTGGATTTGTCACAGTTTTCTCCATTTTCATGATCACAATATTTATTTATTGTTCCTTTGTCAAAACAAACCCACCTCATATCAACCTCACCCTTTTTTATATACACGACGTCTATACAAAAACCCTAAACACTACTTTACTCATTTGCACCTTCAGTTTAACCGTGTGTTATAACCTTATCGATGTTGGTCAAACGTTTGTCAAGAAGGACTACATCACTCAATCAGACATGATTTTAGTGGGGATTTCCATAATTGTTATTGTTTCCATGTTATGCTCAATGGTGTTTGATAAGCCCAAAAGGTATTGTGTCCCTTCATGAACCATTGTGTCTCTTGATGAAAATATAACTACCCTGTATTGTGTAGTATATAAATAAAACATTGTTGTAAATAAAGATAATGCAATTCATTAATAATAATTACACTTATATAATTTACATTTGTGTAATTTATTAGATTTCAATCCATTAGCTTCCATTTGAGCATAAAGATATGTTAGAATATGATTCGTCCGAGTCATTTTCGTTTTGGATATGTGAGAGTGAGATTAAAAGATGGAGAAAAATAAACCAAGGAATAAAAGCAAAGACGGAGGACAAGCTACACGGAGTCCGTTGTTTATCTATGCGGGTCGCACATATTTCTGACTGGTAAGGTTATTTTCAGTCGTTTGCCTTAATCAAAATAAATCCTATACTACTACTAACAAGATAGCTAGCGGTAAGTCAGGGTCGAATCCACAAGGAGACGGTGTTTATCTAATTTGTTTATATTTAATTCTGTCTTAAAGTAACCAATTTTGGGGGTTTTGATTGTTTGTATGCTAACAGCTAATTGCAAGTAATTAAAAGACAAATAACAATAATATTAAAGAGTCTAGGGATTCGGGTTCACTAGGTAGTCATCAAAGGGTAGAATTTAATTCATTGATTGAGCAATTTATATTGTTGAAAGTCATATGATCAGTCGATTCAATATTTCTTTTAGATCTAATTTAACATGCGATCGCTATCATTAAATTATCTCTATTCAATTATCATGGCCTATACTAGTCTTAACCCGGTTGGTGAAAATCCTAGTTTATGCAAGATTAATTAATCAATTCTGATCAGTAATTAACTAATTAGAGGTAATACGATAATCAAACAACAATTAAGAGCAATTTAACAATCAATTCATAATAATCCCTTTTCTAACAACCTAGATTCCCCTTCACCCTAGATGAAAGGCTTAGCTACTCATATTAAAGGAAGGAACAATAATAATAATAATAATGGAAAGCCTGATGAACAATAATAAAAATGAACAAGTAATTGAAATAGTAAGTATTGAAAGATTAGAACAATACCGTAAAATAGCAATGTTTAGATCCGGAAGAAAGAACAATAAATAAACTAAACTAAGTATTTGAGAGAGTTTTCTAAGGTAGCTATACTAAAACTACCCAAAAAAAAGCATAAAATAACCTAGAGTACGAGTTTTGGTATTTATAGTAGTCATAACCGACTTAAGAAAATTTGCGGGAGTTATAGAAAACTGGAAGGTTCCTCGATCGAGCCTAAGTGCACTCGATCGAGGCACCAATATTAAAGAACCCCCAACTCTCGACATTATGAAATTTAGTTCATTAGGTTGGTTCCTCGATCGAGCCTGGCTGGACTCGATCGAGAAACCAAGTTCCTGCTTTGCGCACTGATTTTCAAATGGCCGCCATTTCTTCGTTACTTGTCAGAAACAAGCGATTCTCGCGGCATTGGAAAGCGAAGAAGATAAGATTTCACCTCCATTTGAAATCACTTGAAAATCAGTTGTAGAACTCGAGATATGGTTCTTTAAAGTAGATACTTGTAATAAGAAGCTCTTTTCTTCGTGTTTTCTTCTTAACTTCTCTTCCTCCATTATTATGGATTCTCGTGCCATGCTTCGTGTATCCCTTCATACCCATTTCATTCCTTTGCTCCTCAAATGCATCATTCCTGCATTAAACATCAAAAGGCGGAAGTATCGACATTCTAACATAAAAGGCATGTAAATGATATAAACTAGCACGAAAACCGTATCAAAAGTAATTGAAGGGAGGCATAAATATGTATATAATTATGACTCATCAAACTCCCCCAAACTATCTCTATGCTTGTCCTCAAGCAAAGCATCACACAATACAAAAGGCAATCATACAAATGGCAAATAAACAACTCAGAGCTAATGTTGATGCACATACAAATCCCAAGCTATCCATATCTTGTAACAAAGCAATGACCAAATGTGTACCAATAAAACAAATTCAAAGGTACGGAAAATAGAAAACGCAGCTCAAGTCTCAAGTCACCATACTATAGACAAATGCCAAATACCTTTCGATCTTGCAAGACAAATTAGTCGGATTCTCGCGGATTTCACTCATGCACTCATAAGTATATAAGGTAAGTTATATGTGAAGAATAGAAAGAAGTAGAAACACTCAGTCGACTTATGAAACATGCATGCAATCTAATGTGATAGGGATTTCCCCAACTAATATGCAATCATCATATGTAGACAAAAGTACATGAATCAAGGACAATAAAGGTGGCAAATGGGTTAAAGGGATAGAAATGGTTTGTGCAAGAGCACGTTATGGATATGTGGAGCTAAGACGGTAGTCGCAGCGCTAACCAAAACCAAATCTTTGATAATAAACGAACCCAACTTAGAGAAATGATCTCAACTTTACAACATATGAGAGCTAACAAACTACTCTCCAATTATACATTAGACTCTAACAACCATCTTTTTTATCCTGATCTTGACAAAACCAAATGAAGCAATCAATTTCTTTTATTTTCTTCTTTCAATTCTCTTTTTTCGATTTTTTTTCTTTCTTTCTCTTTTTCTTTTTTTTTCTTTTTTCTTTCGCTTCATATTTTTTCTTTTTCCAACACAAGGATACAACACAATTGCTAAATAAATACTTTGATATACCCACATGACAACAATAAGTCCCAACCCAACCATAATAGCAAAATAAACATGATAAACAAGCAACTGCGACTGTCCTGATAAGGGTAGGCAAATTCTAGATTGTAGCTCATAGGATGTAATTTAAGATTGGCTACAAGGGTTCAAGCGGGCTAACAAAAGGTAATGTAAGGCTTATTTGAACGATAAGAACCGCCTATCCACATGTACTTAGTCAAATGAAAGCAATAAAAGTATCAAGAAACCAATGTCACACTTATGCAGTTTAATATTACACATTCCACAAGGAGAAACCACACTCAAGCCTAATTGACAATGAGACCAGTTTATTGATGTTCCTGGCCTAGGAAGCTCTATAGACCTCAGAATTTAAGCAGTTTACCAACATAATTTTGTCAAATCTAATCAATATAAGGCATGTCAATACGGTCAAGACTTGAATTATGAGCTTTATTTCCATGGCTAACGAGTCAAAACAATGTACATGGACAACTATATAGGATTCAAATGCAAAAACAATGCAATTTAACATCATTGTTATTAAATTCACCAAGACTCGACTCAAAATAAAGGAAAAGACATGTTTTTGTGTTTTAAATTTTTTTTATTTTTATGGATTTTTGATATAAAAGCACGCAACAATAATTAAAGCACACAACATAAATAAACTCCTCCCTCAAACCTAAATGTCACAGTGTCCTCATTGTGACGCCTACAGCATAGCAATCACACAAATCCACCAGCCTAAAGGACACAACTAACAAAAGGAATGGAAAAGAAATAGATAATACAATTAAAGAAGGTACAAGGGAAGAGAATACCGGGTAAGAGCATAGAAATTCCCCCAAACCAGCTGCAAAAATAGGAGAAAAATCATCAACCGCGCAATTCCACATCAAGCCATCTACGTTTATACCCAAAAAGACTTGGTGACTCGACCGAGCCTACCAGCACTCGATCGAGGAACCATCTGGCGATCACCAATTCTGCATTCAAAAGAAATGCGCACACAAATCATAATCAACACAAGTTAAAGCTCGTAATAGTAAATCAAATAGTAGCGCATGTGCTACACACAAGCATAAGTAGCACCAATAAATAGTCCAAGCAAAGAAAATAAATGACAAATAAAGTTCTTGCTCATCAAACTCAAAATCCAAAGTAAAATATGAGCAATTGTCATTGTTTTTCATGTCAACTTGACTTGGTAGAAGATAGGGCACTTCATCCATCATATGAGCTTTATCAAGGAATTTGACTGGCTCCTCTTTGAATATTTCTGCCTCTAAAGCATTCAACTCGGCTTCTATGTCAATACTCTCATCACAGCTGTAAACCATCTTAGGAGGAGGATCATCTCCATATATAAGCTTCTCTATCTCATCCACTTCCTTGCTCCATGGATATGATGCAGCAGCAGGGGCGTCATGTGGATTCCTATCAAAACATAAAGCAAGACAATCATCAAAAGTAGGATCAAGAGCATTAATCATATGACAAGAAGCTTTTAAATCAGGAGGACGTTTTAAAGTATTATCAAGAACAAATCTAATTGTGTCATCCCCAACTCTTAGTGTCAGACTACCATCCCTAACATCTATGAGTGCTCCTGCAGTGTGAAGGAATGGTTTACCAAGAATGATGGGTACTTGAGAGTCCTCGGCCATATCCATAACAATAAAGTCAACTGGAATGAAATACTTCCCTACTCTAACGGGCACATCCTCTAAGACACCCATAGATTTCTTTAAAGATCTGTCGGCCATTTTTAAGGTCATATTAGTGATACGGAGTTGGACCCATATTTAACTTTTTACATATTGAATACGGCATGACACTAACACTAGCCCCTAAATCACAAAGGGCTCTATCAATAGCTATACTACCAATATGACAAGGAATATAAAAACTCCCTGGATCCTTAAGCTTTGGCGATGAGTTAGCTTGTAATACGGCCGCGCACTCCTGAGTAAATGCTACTGTCTCCACTTCATCAAAGGACCGCTTCTTTGATAAAATCTCTCTTAAAAATTTAGCATACGCCGGCACTTGAGTTACCAATTCATTAAATGGCACTGTTACTTGAAGCTTCTTCACTACCTCCATGAACATTCCAAACTGCTTGTCCAGCTTAGACTTTTGTTGACGATGCGGAAAAGGTAGTGCAGTAGTAATCGGCGCGGCTTCCTTCGCTTTAGAATCAACTTTTGAAACACCGTTATCGATCAGGGAGGTTCCTCGATCGAGCCCTGATGACACTCGATCGAGTACTGAAGTCCCCCGATCAAGCCTGATGCTACTCGATCGAGGAACCTTGGCAGATTCGCTGTTTTGATTTTTCTCGCTTTTATTCTCAGCTCTTGTTTCAACTTCGTCAACTTCTGTTTCATCATCACTTAGCTCCAAATTTCCCAATCCCTTAGGATGCATGTAGGGGACCTCATATTCATTAGTGGGCATGTCCGGACCCTTATAAGTATTACCGTTCCTCAAAGAAATAGCATTTACATGCTCATGAGCTTGTTTACCTTGAGGGGGAAGACCGGACTTTTTTGATGGATTTTGAGCCGCCATTTGAGCAACTTGAGTATCCAACATCTTATTATGAGCCATAAGTTCGGATATTTGAGCCGTTTGCTTTTGTTGCATCATCAATGTTTGTTGCAAGAGAGATTTTAACTCCGACACTTCATTACTTGGAGCTTGAGGAGGAGGTTGAAATTGTTGAAAACCTCCTTGATTTAGCCTTTGATAACCTCCTTGTGGTTGATTACCACGATTTGGAGGAATAATATATGGATTTTTTTGAGGAGCTTAAGCATAAGCATTCAGACTCCTTTCAGTGAAGAAGTTAGAATATGGAGTACCTTGCTTGAAAGACTGGAAGGCATGAACTTGCTCAATAGTACTCATACACTTGGTCGCAGTGTGGCCATCTATCCGACATCTCTCACAGGACACTTCTTGTTGAACCATATAAACCATCTCTTGCATACCCAAAGACTGGGTAGTCTTCAATTCGGCTATTTGAGCAAGTATAGTCTCCAATTGTGCCGCAACCGCACTATCTGAACCACTTCCTCTCTTGCTTCCTCTTGGATTACCATACTCAGCAGTGTGAGTAGCTATTTGATCAATCAACTTCCAAGCATTACCATCATTAGTGTTGTCTTGGAATCTCCCACTAGCAGTGTTGGAATAAGTGTCCTCCGACAATAATGCGATCACAACTGTCGATCATGATGATCACATGTTTAAATCTCATTTTAAGAATACATGTGGGATGTAATATTTTACAGTCAACTGGTCCACACATATCGGTAATGATTGGCTGACTAGAGTTTGACATTACTGTCGTGCGACGGTGGTGATCAGTTGATCCCCTTAGGTCATACCTATAGGGAAATACTCTTAATTGATTATTTAATTAATCGTATGCCGATACGAGTTAATTAAATTGCTTAAAATTGACGGATGATTTTGTGAGTAAAGTTAACGTGTCTTATTGTAATTTGATTAAATGAGATACGGTCTAAGTAATCGAATTGTTTTATTACTTAGATAATATTATTGTTTACGAAACAATTAAAATAGAATGAATAATTTATTATAAATACAAGTTGTTGTAGTTTATAATTATATGACCCATTTTGGTATAAGTAATTAGGAATTACTAATTATTTTTGTATGTGACATATTTAATTATATGATGATTTTTAATATGTTAAAAATACATTATAATGTAACATGTTAAGTAACATGTCACATATGTCACAATTGACAAATGACAAAAATAAAATGGACCACCATTTTATATGGGTGACCGAAATTAGAGGGTTTTAGGGTTGTTTGTTTGAATTATTTTATTCTACAAACACAATCATAACCCTAGAGTGTAGGCATGCAAGGCTAAAATTTTTGAGAAGAACAAACCTATAACTAGGGTTGCATGCTAGTCTCTTGTGAAGAGCAAAAATAAAAGGCATTGGGCATGCTACCCAAGGCTTGAGATTTTTGGCCACTATGGGTAAAAAGAGAAGAGTTTTTCTTTTCAATTTATTCATTCACATCTTTTATAAAAATTTCTAGTGTAAGAAATTATTTTCTCTCTACATTTTGTGAAACATTTTAGAGATAGAAAACTCACAATAATCATCTCTTCTTAACTGAAATAGAGGACAACAAATTAATATTTTGTGTCAAAATTTTAAGTAGGGCTAATCCTAATACTAGATCATATTATTTTTAGTCTTTAAGAGGTTTCCTTGGGTATATGCTTTTGGGAGAGATTCTAAACTTGAATCTTGCTCATCCATTGTTGGAAAGCTCAATAACTAACAAGAAGGAGATCTTGTTGGTGCCCATAAAACCGATACCATATAGTAAGAATGACGATTTCTTCCCTTTTCTAATTATGTTTGCATGCATAAGATCAAGATTTAATTTTATGACTAAATTAAATATCACATATATGAATATGTTAAGCAATGAGAATAATGATATCTAACAAGCAGCTGAATCAAGCAAGGCTCTATGATCATCGTACAACCCGTTATAGAACTGGTTGCAAAGGAACCAAATTTCGAAACCATGGTGAGGGACGGACCGAACTAGTCTTTTGAACCGTATCCAAGCTTCATTAAAATCCTCAGTAGGACCTTGCTTAAAACTTGTAATCTGACTTCTCAATGCATTAGTTTTCTGTGGTGGAAAATACCTCATGTAGAATGCAAAAGCTAATGAAGTCCAATTGGTAATCGCGTCAGTCTCCATGTCTAAGTCCCTTAACCACTCAGCTGCATCATCTCTCAAAGATAAAGGGAAGAGAGTTTGCTTGACCTGATCTTGAGACACCCCAGCTGTTAAAGGAATAGAACAACAATAAGTAACGAATTTCTCCATATGCTTTGCGGGGTCCTCTCCTAGTTTTCCTCCAAATAAATTCCTCTCTATCAAGCTTATGTAAGAAGGCTTGATCTAAAAAGTTCCCTTATCAGCAGTAGGGAGCTTGAAGCCTTTAGGAATATAATTAATCGTGGGTTCGGAGTGACTTGCTAATGTAGGCATCTTTGGTGTTGTAGAAGTCACAGCTGCAGAAATAAGTGTATCCTCTTCTAAGGATGAATCTTCTGCAAAAGTATACCGCTCGTAGTCAAGTGTACTCAAGTCTTCCACTTGGCTTACTTCTCTTTGAAATTTTCATCTGTAGCGAAAAGTCTTTTCTGGCTTGGGATCAAAAGGTATAATCTCTAACCTGTTAGATCTGGGCATACATGAAAACAACAAGAAAAGATAAAACTGCCTCAAGGAACTGAAGTTCCCTGAAACAAAAGACAAAAATAAACAGAAACAAACAGAACAATTGTTGCCTCCCCGGCAACGGCGCCAAATTTGATAAGGTTATTTTCAGTCGTTTGCCTTAATCAAAACAAAATCCTATACTACTACTAACAAGATAGCTAGCGGTAAGTCAGGGTCGAATCCACAGGGAGGCAGTGTTTATCTAGTTTGTTTATATTTAATTCTGCCTTAAAGTAACCAATTTTGGGGGTTTTGATTGTTTGTATGCTAACAGCTAATTGCAAGTAATTAAAAGACAAATAACAATAATATTAAAGAGTCTAGGGATTCGGGTTCACTAGGTAGTCATCAAAGGGTAGAATTTAATTCATTGATTGAGCAATTTATATTGTTGAAAGTCATATGATCAGTCGATTCAATATTTCTTTTAGATCTAATTTAACATGCGATCGCTATCATTAAATTATCTCTATTCAATTATCATGGCCTATACTAGTCTTAACCCAGTCGGTGAAAATCCTAGTTTATGCAAGACTAATTAATCAATTCTGATCAGTAATTAACTAATTAGAGGTAATACGAAAATCAAACAACAATTAAGAGCAATTTAACAATCAATTCATAATAATCCATTTTCTAACAACCTAGATTCCCCTTCACCCTAGATGAAAGGCTTAGCTACTCATATTAAAGGAAGGAACAACAATAATAATAATGGAAAGCATGATGAACAATAATAAAGACGAACAAGTAATTGAAATAGTAATTATTGAAAGATTAGAACAATACCGTAAAATAGCAATGTTTAGATCCGGAAGGAAGAACAATAAATAAAATAAACTAAGTATTTGAGAGAGTTTTCTAAGGTATCTATACTAAACCTACTGAAAATAAAGCATAAAATAACCTAGAGTACGAGTTTTAGTATTTATAGTAGTCATAACCGACTTAAGGAAATTTGCGAGAATTATAGAAAACTGGAAGGTTCCTCGATCGAGCCTAAGTGCACTCGATCGAGGCACCAATATTCAATAACCCCCAACTCTGGACATTGTGAAATTTAGTTGATTAGGTTGGTTCCTCGATCGAGCCTAGCTGGACTCGATCGAGGAACCAAATTCTTGCTTTGCGCAATGATTTTCAAATGGTCGCCATTTCTTTGTTACTTGTCAGAAACAAGCGATTCTCATGGCATTGGAAAGCTAAGAAGATAAGCTTCCACCTCCATTTGGAATCACTTGAAAATCAGTTGTAGAACTCTAGATATGGTTCTTTAAAATAGGTACTTGTAATAAGAAGCTCTTTTCTTCGTATTTTCTTCTTAACTTCTCTTCCTCCATTCTTATGGATTCTCATGCCATGCTTCGTGTATCCCTTCATGTCCACTCTGCGATGCCCATTTTATTCCTTTTCTCCTCAAATGCGTCATTCCTGCATTAAACATCAAAAGGCGGAAGTATCGACATTCTAACATAAAAGGCATGTAAATGATATAAACTAGCATGAAAACCGTATCAAAAGTAATTGAGGGGAGGCATAAATATGTATATAATTATGACTCATCACTGACCTTGGAATTGTTTCATGGCTATTGTACTATTGTACGTATGGAACATTCATGGTAGAATTTGATTGGTGCTTTATTTTAAGGAATTTAGTAATTAATTTCCTTAAGATATTGGTCTTTGACTTTTCGGGATTTCCTTAGTTGTTTTCTTGGTATATTTATTTAATTAATTTTTTAATTAGTAGACACGCAGTAATTCTTTAGCGTTGTCTCATTGGCATAGTGGTAACATGTCCTGCTAAAGTGAGATGAGATGTTATTTGTGGTCATGGGTTCGATCTAGGGTAGATATTTTTCACTTTTCAACCAATTATATTTCTCCATATTATATCACCTTTTCATATATTTTTTTTTATTAATTATTAATATTGTCAACCAATCACATATCGCCACACATAGGTCATGAGTTGGGTCAATTTGTTCCACCAAAGGTCAAAAATTGACCTCTTCTCTCCAAAGGTCGCCATAATTTTTGGTTAATTGATGATTAGTGTGACCAAGCAAGGTCATGGCCTAGATATTGACCTTGCTTGGGGATGGTCTTACAATATTTGCAGTGTCTATATTATATGCCCACCACTATTATATTACTCCCTCTATTCCGGTCCTTTTTTATCATTTTCCATTTTGGGGTGTCTTAGTCATTTGTTGTCTTTCTATTTTGAGAATGAACTTGATGACCAATTTGATCATTCACACTCAATATGTTTCACTTGTCATTTAGTAATTGGCCCCTCCTCTTTACTTGATCTTTGTACCAAAACCAAAGGACAATAATTGACCGGGACGGAGGGAATATTATATTACTTAGCATTCATTTTTGTGAACAATTATTCTTTTATCTAGTACTAAATGTTTACATAATAGTCATAATATTTAGAAAGTAGGGAACATGTTCATTATATTGCGGCTGTCCCATTTATTCATTTACCATCATTTATATTCATTATAAAGAATATTGTAATCTAATGTAAACAAGTGATTGAGATGTAGGGAGTGAATAAGTTAACGACTTTAACTTAACCGTCCCGCCGCAACTAAACTATGCTAATAAATAAAACAATGAACTTTGTATAATTCATGCATTTACTTGTAAGTTCAATACAGTAATAATCTAAAAAAAATTTTCTTCAATTTCAATCATTGATTTACTTTTGATTAAAATACATTTCGCACATACTATAAACACAAAAAATGAGGGTGTGGTGTTTATGAATCAATGAGTATGGACATTGGCAAAATAATTGATAATGAAATCGGCCCCAGTTATTATATTGGCCTAGCTTCGTCCCTGTACGCAGACCCCTATTTTTCTTCCTATTCACACACATGATCTAAAACAATCTCATCCCATGAATGATCGATCCTTGTCTTCGAAACTTCTCTCAAATTTATTCAACCAAGTGAAAAACTAAACCCCTACTTCTAGAAAAATCGACAATCTAATGGAAACTAACTCTTACTCTGACAATGTTGTTAGAATTAAAATTTTACTTTAATTTGGATTGATGGGGTCAAGATTAAGTTTATCAGTATGATCTTTTGAGATTTCTTGTTATTATTCATGTTACCTATATGTTTTAATGCAAGCGATATTTTGCTGATAAATAACCTTATTTGTTATCACTATCCTCGTTAAACTCATCACCCTCCACAAATGCACCCTCCCTCCACCCCACTAACTTACCCGCAAAATAAAACATCAGCCACTGTGAATAGTTCTTATTACTTGAAAAAACCTCCAATCCACTACCAATATCACTACCTTTCTGCCACGTTTTACATCTAAGAAGTCATAAATCACATTCACCTCCATGAAACACCAATCTTTACTCCAGATGATATGTATCCTCGTCTCCCTTATCGAAGACAATCTATTTTTCCTTCAAGAAAAAAAAGTTTAAAAAGCAATCTTCCCTCTTATCTCCCCCCTTTCCTAATTATATTCATTTTAAACAACATATTGATGGAAAATGTGGGGTATTAATTTTGATAGCAAGTGAGGATCCATATTGTAATAGATAAGTGGTATTATAAGGATTAGGTCATTAGCAGATTAAATATTTGGCAATATTATGTTTCCTAGTTTAAGTAAAGGTTGGACTTAGGAAGTTCGAGTCTAATCTAACTAGAGTTGACGATCAAGGGCGGGTGTGGGAGCGAGACCAACTTGCTAAATTTTTTATTTCGAGCCCAACTTGCTAAAATTTGTATTCTCTTAGTAGTAAGTAAGATTATGGCTTTGTTTGGTAAACAGCGGAATAATATTGGCAGAAGCAGATTGTGAAAGCAGATTATAATTAGCAGATTTTGTTGACAGGTTTAACTAGTATATTCGATTAGCAGATTTTGTTAAAGGTGTTTGGTAAGTAGCAGATTTAAATTAGCATATTATCTCAATCTTTTGTAAAATGACAAGTAAGTACATGAATTAACTATGGAGTAAAGGTAAGGTTATATTTTCCTAAGGGTAAAAATGTGAATTTATTTTTTCCCAATCTACTCTTAGAATATGCTGGGGGAGCAGCATATTGTAAAATAGTAGATTCGGCCCCAATCTACTATCTCAATATTCTGTTTACCAAACACCCCAAATAGCATATTGACCGGTCAAATATGCTAAAAGTCCCAAATATGCTATTTTTTTGTCAATCCGCTGTTTACCAAACACCCCCTATATGTTATATTTTTAGATGTCTTTAATTAAAGATTCTTACATGACGGTTATGGACTTATGGTAAGCAAGTAAGATATTCCAAGTTCAAGCTCATTAACCCCTTATTTATTATTGCAACTTTACAAGTATTTATTTCTAGCAAATAATAAATTACGTATTATAATCAGGTTTTCTCTAACGTGTTTTCTTAGGGCACATGCTAATAATCCAAAAAAAAAGAAAGATTGTTGAGAATATATTATTAATGATTTATACACAAACTCACATTTATCATAATTAGTGAAATATTCTCAATAATTTTTCTCTAATTAATTTATTAACATGTGCTCTAAGTGCACACATTAGAAAAATCTTATAATCAATGCAACCTTTACATAGGTGATCTCTATTGAGGAAGCTCATTCTATTTCCTAATTAGATTAGAGTATATTATCCAAAATGTATTGCTTACTAGTTTTGGAACCTGTGCACTGCACGGATGGTAACGGAAAGTATTATTACAAGAAGAAACTTACGTATATATTGGAATGATTAAATTACTAAATTTTAGAAAATGTTACTTTGTCTACCCATACACTTTTGTCTACCCTATTAAACTTTTGAAATACTCGAATTTTTTCTCTCAAATTTTCTAAATTGTGAGACGTGAAATCTGAAAAGTGGATATATATTATTGTAGATTTTATAACTTGTTTATTTATGCAATATAGATTTAAGTATACTCATTGTTGTAACCTTGCTTTTTATTTATTATATTACCCCTATTGTTTCTTCTCTACTCAGTTCTCTAAATTCTGTCTCATTTCCCCTCCCATCCACCATCGTCTGGAAGCAGTGTTCGTCAACTGACCGACTACCTCAATACCCACCAGCAGGCCCTCCACCATAGTGTAACCGCACATAACACCTCGGGCCACGACATACCTCTCAAGTCTTAACCCCTTACTTCTTGCCCCCCCCCCCTCTCCCACACAAACACACCTAACCAACACGCAACCCGCCCCCCACCTAACCAACACCCAGTAATTCATATCCTACCCCTTCCTGCCTCCACCATCCCCTACATCCCCTACCATGCCTCCAACATAACCACCTTCCCGTCCCAAACCCATATCCATGATCCCTAACCCTTCTCGTAACCTTATGCGACTCCTCGCCCCATTATTACCCACCCATCGCGACCTCTCCCTTATCACGACCTCCCAGCAACAACCCCGCCCATTCATTCGCTTTTTCAATTGTCATTGAGTCATGTTACCACTTACCTCTCAACATTGTAAATCATTATGTCATGCAATACAGTTAATTTGAGATGATTTAAAATGCGAGATTTGAGATAATTTGTTTTGCTAACACCTTAGCTTATTTACTCATTACCTTTCAATGTCATAATGTTTTGCATTAATTGTTAGATAATTTTTATAAAGCCACTCGAGCTTATAAAAATTGAAAATAATACTAAGTATCTAAATTGAATTTTTAATAATTTTATATTATCTATTACTCATGAACTGAGATATATTATGTAATAGTTACTTGAGAAATTTTAGCAAATTATATTTATTTCTATTTTTTTTTTTTTTGTAAAACCAAATATCAGAATAAAGTAAGATTATTTCAAGGTAATGATTCTTTGGTTTAACGATGCACTTTGATTTAGTAAAAGAATAAAAATTTATGAGTAGTAGGAAACTTACTCGTTATAGTTGTTTATGAGATACGATTTTAACAATGACTCATTGGCTTGAAAGATTGTTTTAATAATAATAAAAAAAAAACAGAGAGAGAATCTTGATTTAAAACTTAAGTTTGTTAATATTGCAATTTATAATATGAATTGACTCGATTAAATATAATACGATCCTATTGTTTATTGTTGCACACGGTCTATTATCACTGAATAACTTGAAAATAGCTTATCCGAAGATGACCCGGACTCGACTATAATTATTGTAAACCCAATATGACTTAACTCGAACTAATCCGATCAGAATTCGACCGGGTTGACCCATTTGCTAATAAGTCTAAACCCATTGTCCTATTTGTATGACAGATGTAAGGACATTGTAAGTTGATAGTTGGGTTTCATTTCATCTATTTCACATATTTTGTAGTGGTGATAAACTGAAGGTCATTTTCTATTTGTGAGAGGTATCCCAAGTGCAAATGGATCTCAGGTTTTCATCAAATACAATGACAAAATTAAGATGAACAACATCTCGTTGTAGTAAGTACATAATCATAGAGCTGACCTCATTAAGTATATGATCAATGTTCCAATAGTTACCCTGGACAATTGGCATAGCCTATACGTGTGGCAGAGGTGGAAACATGATGGTGCGGCGAGATGATGGTGGTCGAAGGTGGGTGGCGTTTGAAAGTAACCATATGATCGTAGTGGACAATTTCGCACACATATTATATATGTTCAAAGTAATGAGAAGATCGAAAGAGTAACAATTACTTGATACAATGCGGGGATACCAAATCCTAATAGTCTAATACTCTTTGTGATATTAATTATTAAAGCTAAAAAATGGATATTAGTGGCTAAAAATGGCAGAAGATAACATGCATTTTTTTCCGAAAATAATTGTTACTCACTTATACTTCGTATTTGCTAAGTTCCTTCTCTACCAAAATCATACAATAGTAAATTTGGAAGTGATTGAATGCTAGTATCTTTTCAGAATCAAGAATCAAGGTTAAATTTTTGTTTGTTCAATTTTATGCATTTTCTAATATCTTACTTTAGGATTTTTAACCTGTCATTTTTAAAAATTTAAAAATTTAGAGGGGCCAAATAAGATGACAAATTGACAATCATTAGTTATTAGTTACTAATTTTGAATTATGATGATTAAAATAATTATGATTAAATTAGTTGATTTTGAATTTATGAAAAGTTTAGGATAATATGATTTAAAGTAAGATTTGTTTTTGAAACTCACTGGGGGATTCTTAAATGTATTCAAAATATCAGCATGTGTATATTATAATTTAGGATGAATTGATGAAAACCCCCTTAAATGTTGCACTTTTTAAAACTTAACCCCTTATGAAATTTTTTTTAAAAATTAATACCTTAATGTGAACTCCGTTCATATTTTGGTACCTTAAGTAAAATCCGGTAAAAAAAAAAGGTGAAATACCCATTTTACCCCTGACTTTATATACACTCTCACTCAGCCCAACTCACCTAGCACTCTTCTTTAACATATTTTCTATCTCCAACTTCCCTTTTTTCCTCTCTTCAAATTTTCAACTATTTCATCTTTGCCAAACTCCAACTATTTCATCTTTGCCATTCTTCAAATTTTCTATCTCCAACTAAAAAAGTTACAACCACGAAAATTTGTTTCCGGGTTGTAAAATTTGCAAGCTTAAGGTTTTGAACATCCAATCACCCTTTACCTAGCCATGGGCAAATGTTTTTAAAAACTGAAACGCTGGGAATTGCTGCAAGATATAGTTTATAATTGCTGCACCAATTTGTGTTCTTGTATTAGTTTTTTATTTTTTTTGATGAAAGGTAAGATGTATATCAAAAATTAAGTCAACCATACATGAGTTAATTGGGCTATCATCTTAGACAGCCCAATGTTACCCAACGAACCAAATACACGAGGAACAAAAAACACGAGTAGGTGGGGGAGTATCCCTTAACACCCGAAAACAAATACAAACAACAAAACAAATTCCCCCAAATACACGAGGAACAAAGGGGATCAGCTTCATCTTCTTCTCTACCTCAAATGACCTCAGATGTCCATGATATGCTGCACGAAATTCCTATCTTTCTCTCGGATGGAGCTTGTAACCATGGCTGTATTAGTTTTTTAGTAATTAGATTCTTAATATAATCCGTTTTGTTTGGTTGTTGGCTAATTCTAGGACACCAGTCGCTTACCATAATCCGTCGACCCCATAATTTCTCTGTTGTTTGTGAGGTTGCTACCCAAAAGAAGGCTGATTCTGCAGTTAAGAGAGCTCGTCAGGCTGAGACACGGCGTCTCAGGAACAAGGCACGCAAATCTGAAGGAGGTAAGATATAAAGGAATGGCTTGTAGTTGAAATGGTGAGTGAGAGATTGAAAATAAAATGAGTAAGGGTTATAAATGAAGGAGGTAAGATGATGAAGTATAAGAAGGAAGGGAAGAAGCAGTAAAAGCCATGAATAAGGGTATAATGGGCATGTAATCTTGAATTTGGAGGGAAATTTAAAAAGTGGCCGGAATATTCCCTTTTTTTTGACCGGATTTCACTTAAGGTACCAAAATATGAACGGAGTTCACATTAAGGTATTAATTTTTAAAAAAAATTTCATAAGGGGTTAAGTTTTAAAAAGTGCAACATTTAAGGGGGTTTTCATCAATTCATCCTATAATTTATAACCTTAATTAGTCAGATTTAAAACTGAATAAGTCAAATTTAAGTAATTAATCAGCATCTTATATATTATTTAAAAGATACTCAAAAATTATCCTAAAATCATAACTGAACAAATATCCTAAGATGTAGGCTGCAAAGTCTAGGGAAATAAGTTGTAAACGAAATTTTAAGATGGTTTAAGGTAAGTTGCAAACGAAATTTTAGGATGATTTTAACTGAGTTAGGAAACATCATATACTATTGCCGTTATTAAAGTTTGAGATTTCGTTTTATATGGCTAATTGATGACTTGATTAGTTAGTTTGTACAAATGGATAACAATTATATATTATATATTTGTATAAATGGCAAATTATATATTTGTATAAATGGCAAGCAATATTAAAAATATCATAGCTAGTTAATTAAATATATCCCGAATATATAGGTGTCAGTTTAGAAAACTGTATCATATTTGTTAGAAATCTAGCAAATGACACGTGGCATATAAATATGTGTTGACACGTGGCGATTAAATAGGTTGCTGGTTGTTACTTTAATATAATATATGATATGATATATGATGATATGATATGATGATATGATTCTCCAATGACTGGGACTAGGATTTGTTTCCCATAATTTAGTCTTACATATATAAATGCAATGCTTTGATTGTCAATAATCCCCTATATACTAATAGAATAGGAAAAACTTGAAGTTTTCCCGCCTAAAACACTTTCCCTATTTTGATATGCTCTTTTATTTACTTTCCTATTTTGATATGATATATCCTAATTAAGATTTGCCTCTACATTTTTTTTGTGATAAAAAAATTGTTTTCCATAGGATAAGTCATAACTAAAAGATATGATATTAAAAAAAAATTATAAAACAATATCATTAATTTTGGGCAAAAAATATTTTCATTTAAATACACTTTTTATGTCATTACTTAAATCTCTTTATCAATTTTATTCTTTTAATTTATTTATTTTTCTGAAATCAAAATACAATGATGAGAAACGTTGAAAAATAATGAATTGTCAATTTACAATCTATAAATAGTATACTAAAAAAATAAAATTCTATAAATACCGTGCATGCATTGCACGGGGTCTATACTAGTACTCTTATCAATCAAATAATCAATTACAATTCTCAATTATATTTCTCATTTCCTAGAAGATGTCAAGAGATGCAGCGATACGATACAAATCGATTAATGGATCTCAAAGCATCAACAACAGCAACTGGTCTTACTTTGATTTAAATACATGGGATCGTCATAGTGCGACACTTGTTTGTTCTTTTGTTGCGTTCTTTGCGTTGCTCCTCATCGTAGCAGCAACAGTAATATCGGCAGCGAGTTATACTCCCTTCAAATTCGAGCTTGTCTCGGTTGACGTAGCTTCCATGACAATCTCTAACAATGCAACCTCTGATCATATGAGAATCAAATGATGGTCGATCCTCTTGTAGTGTTGATTAAGTATGGCAATGAGATCCTTTCGTCGGCAATGATGAATCCTTTCTACACAATGCCCCAACAAAATAAGACTATTCAATTCGACATGAACATTAGGGCTTCCAACCTCAAAGATATGACGGTTGATTCAATTGCTAAAGATTTGGCCATAAACCAAGCTATCGACTTCATATTAACTTTTCAGGGTCGATATTGGCTTACTTCGACGTTGACGTCTCCTAGTGGATTGAGCATTACATGTGAAGGTGTCAACGTCAAGTTTTCAGCTGCAAATAACTTCACAACCGGAAGCATGATCGACAGCCAACGCTCGTGTGATTTAATCAGTTCCCATACAATATAGTTAGTTTTCCGTACAATAATATTAGATGCTTTTCGTCTTGGTTTATGTCTTTTAATTCAATTGTAAGTGAATTTTATCTGATCAATATCATTATCACAAGTTTCTTAAGATATCGGCATTAATAAATTTTAATAAAATTATCCTAATATTTGGAGGACTAGTACTACACTCTGCTTTTCGCTTAATCAATAATATATAATCCTTAAACGAGCGGATAACTGATTATGTCAACTTAATTGTATAGGACAATTAATTATGCCATGTGCTCTTGAACACAAATTCGTGCTGAAGGCGAATATATTCATTTTAAACAACATATTGATGGGTGAAACAATAACTGGGTTACCTAGTAAATAATAAAAAGAAAACTTGTCTTATCTATCTATACGAAAAGTACTTGACTGACTGTAAACTTAATAATACATATATTTCGTTTAAGCGAGACCAACATGTAATTAAAAAAAGTAACTACAATTATCTTGTAAGACTATAAATAAGTCCATACTTGAATGAGATAAATCATACAAAATTGACAATTTGTTTAGTATAACCACTTTGATCATCCCAAAACTTAGACCAAAACATCACCCCTCCATACTTGGGTGATCTCTTAATGATAGGCAGAACTTGATTAGTGAGCACATCCGGTGGCAGGAACCCGCTTCCGGCAGCCTGTGTGGCAGCCGGTAACCCCATAAACAGCTTGTTGATGTACTTTTGTGAGCTCCACAAGTTCCATGATGTTATTATGTTGGTAAGGTTGCCATTATACTGACAAGGCGGGTTGTTATAGAATTGTACCCATACGTAGTCAAACAGGCCGGTTTCTAGGGGAGTGCCCAAGTATTTATCAGGAAATGGACACTGAGGAGCTGCACCGAGATACACCTTCTTGCCTTTACAACTATACTTGTGTAAAAACCGTGCTAAATCGTCCCAATATAATATAGAACCTGACTCGATATCAAAATCAATACCATCTAGAGCTGCGTTACCAAGGGGCCTCGAGTTTGATTTTCCCCCTAGGTAGTTATTGTATAGAAATTCAGCAAAGTTTTTAGCATCGTTTTTGGAAGAAAACGAATAATTCCCAATGCCACCGCCAAGGGAAAGCAAGACTTTAATACCTAACGACTGACAAAACTCGATTTCACTAGACAAACCAACGCACCCACCCGAAGGAGGGTCACAATGACCAGCTAAGTTTAACGAAGGCACTTGACCACCACCGAAAATATTCAAAAAGGCTAAATTAACATATTTGTACCTTCCAGTAGCACACGTCTCATTTAAACGCCCCTCGTTGCCATTTTGGCCCCAATATATGGCTATACCGCCATGATGACCGTGGAAGTATCGCGCTTGCGCAACAAAGGGAAGGAGGATGAGGAAGAGAGGAAGAATATTGAACTTAGTAGCATACATGTTGTACTATATTATGCTTAGAATGTTTGAGATGTACATTTTGTATATGATATTAGGATCATTATATATACTAAGAGATGGTCAACTTTGACGTACAAAATGTGTGGTGTAGGGACCTTTGTGAAGGTGCGAGTCGACTTGATATCAACTTTGAGCATTCTTGATGGTTAGATTTTGATCCATTCTCCATTGCCAATATTATAAAATATTAAGGTTGACTTGGTTAATAGTTGCCAAACGTGGAAAATATACGTAGCAATGCACCATGATAATGTTTTTCTATACGCCGAATTATTATCGTCTCAATAATCAACTACGAAAAGTCAAGATAGTGATTAAATATTATCTCTGTGTTCGGAAAAGGTCAACCTTGTAATTTAAATTTTAAGAAGTAAAGAAATATTACGGTAAAAATCACATTCGCATTGACTCTGAAATCACCTGCGGGGAGAATCGAGACCGTAGTATGCATATAACGATCACCGTCTAGAGTTATATTACCTAGCGGAGTAGGGGCCTCGAATAAATTAGGCCTTCTAGATAATTTTTATACAAAGATTAGACATGGGTACATGACCAAGACAGGGGGTCGAGTGTCAGTCTCGGTTGTACAAGTAATTTTTTTATTTTTTTATTTGTTTTTTAGGGAATAAGAAAGTAGTATTAAAATTTCTAGTATTATCAAAGATGTGAAATTAGACTTCATTTTTTTTATGAGATGATAATTAAACATTGCTTTTGTGAAGCCAACAAGGTTGCTGACTTCATGGCTTTTATTGGACATTCATTTACAACTCTTTCGAGGTGGTTTGATAGCCGGTGGCTTCAACTTACCTCCCTCATTTGAAAGGATAAGATAGGTTAGTACTACCCTAGAGGATCAACCTAGTTTTCTTACCTAATCAGATATTTGTAAACCATAAAAATCCGTACCTGCGATAATCAATAAAGAGGCACAAAAATAATACGGAAAATAAGAGTTTTATTATTGAATGATTAAGGGTTACAATTTTCGTAACTCTCTTGATTCCATCTCTAAGGGATAGGGATGGCAGTGGGTCGGGGACCCGACCCAGACCCTGAGGGTCGGACCCTAACGGGTCGGGTATGGGTCTCATTTTTTCAGACCCAATGGGTATGGGTCGGGTATGGGTCTTAAGAAAATATTTCGGGTCCGGGTCTAAGTTATGAGACCCATACCCGACCCTTAGACCCTTTATTAAAGAAAAAAAATCAAAATTACAACTTTTCTGAATTCATACTGGCAGACTGTAGAAACCCAACTAAAGTCTCTTTCTCTTCCCTCATCCCATAAAGTGATAAAACTCAACCAAACTCTTCTGACAATACCGCCACTCCACCACTGAAACAAGAAAACCACCACCACAAAGCACTGATACGCGACTGGCAACCACCTCTCTAATAGCCGGCGACCGACAACCACCATTAACGGCAGATTAATAAACTGATAATGTTAAAGTAGTATGAATTTTTTTTTTTTTTTAATATTATAGACCCTATAGCTGTTAATCTTGTTACTAAAGTGGTTGAAACTCGGACCCGCGGGTAGACCCAGACCCTACCCTTACCCATAGGGTCCGGGTATGGGTCCTCAAATTTTAGACCCTTGCATGTCCGGGTGGGCACAGTCCAAAGGAAAAATCTCGGGTCGGGTCCGGGTTTAGGCGGACCCTACCCAGACCCTACCCATTGTCATCCCTACTAAGGGATTTAGGGTTTTGATAGTACTACGGGGGTCTTGATTCCATCTCTAAGGGATTTAGGGTTTTGATAGTACTACGGGGGTCTTATCGACTTAATTCCGTAGGGAGATGATGGGGTCGTTTTGTGACTTATTCCATCATACCTACAATTTGGTAGTAGGAAGACGGGGTCGTTTATTTGACCTAATCCATGCTCTCCGCTAAACCCTAAACACGGAGTTGTATTTATAGTAAAGTGGCTTGGAGGGTAGGAAGGTATATTCTAGAATATTCTAAGATATTATCACATTATTTTCTGATAATTATCTCTAAAATAATAAATATACCATCTAATAAGTATTTACCAAAATATAAAATTTCGGTGTCTACAATATTTTGTGTCCAAATTTAGGTAAGTGTAGGATTTTAACGTACCATATAAATAAGGAATGTGTTATATACGACAATCAATAATACAAATATACAATTATCGTTCTCTTATATTCTCGACCGTAGCCAAAGAGGACAGTTATTTTCTGTTTAGCAAGATTTTATTGTTTTTCTCCTGTGTTATCTCTCGTTTCCGATCAATATGTCATGGGCCGACAGTGGTACGAAAAAAATCCAACTTATTCATGATGCGTCTTCTATTTACTATTTACATCCTTCCGAAAGTCCAAGCAATTCTCTTTCCAAATATCTCCTCACGGGTGATAATTATTATACTTGGATCAAGGCCATGACTAACGCATTGGAAGGACGTAATAAACTCGGTTTTATTACTGGAGAGATTGCGCCCCCAGAGGACGCAACAAGTCCAGAATTTTCCGCTTGGAAATCTAATAATTCCATTATTTGTTCGCAGTTGTTTAATTCGGTTGATGCATCTATTCAACCCAGTATTGCTTCCCATACAATTGCTAAGTCACTATGGGACGATTTGGCTCACCGGTACTCTATCAACTACGAACATCATATTCACGAGATGAAATCAGAATATACTCTTCTTCGTCAAGGAGAACTGTCAGTTGATGCATATTACAACAAGTTCAAGTCTCTATGGTATGAACTTCGTGGCTTGGAGGATGTCACTTGTGCCTGTACATGTTCCGCTGCACCTAAGATCAGAGCGCGGGCAGAGCAAGACAAAACTTACGATTTTCTCAGGGGTCTTGATGATAACCAATTTGGGGAAATACGTACCCAAATTCTTGGCATGGATCCACTTCCGACTCTTAATAGAGCCTTTTACATTGTCATGTCTAAGGCTATGAAACTTGAAGATGACAATACTGAATCCTTTGATCAGGAGAACATTCCGATTGAGGAAGTCTTTGAGAAACTGAAATGTACGCGGGAGGGTCTAACCTCCGAAGAGGCGGCCTACAGGCTCGAATTATTTGGACCCAACAAATTAGAAGAGAAAAAAGAAAACAAAATTCTGAAATTTTTGGGTTTTATCAAAGGGAATAATAACAGGATTAACCTTGATCCCAAGTGTAAGGTGCTGAGGGATAAGCAATGGAAAATGTCGGAAGCTGCCATATTGGTACCGGGAGACATTATCAGGATTACATTGGGAGACATTGTCCCTGCTGATGCACTTCTTCTCGAAGGCGATTCTATATTGGTTGACCAATCCGCCTCACGGAGAATCTCTCCGGTGACAAGGGTTCCTGGAGAGGAAGTTTTCTGTGGTTCAATATGCACACAAGGTGAGACTGAAGCTATTGTTATCGCTACTGGCGTCCACACCTTCTTCGGAAATGCAGCAGCTCACCTTGTCGACACCACAAACAATGTCGGTCACTTTAAACAAGAGTAAGATGGATATGAAGACCACTAGCCATTGCGGTCGGTATTATGTTTAATTGATCTATTGGTTCTCTTGATTTTTAGTCATGTTTGCAAATGCTTGTACAGTTCCACATTAGGTCCAACGAGTGAGTCCCGTAAAAGACGATCTCACTTGTTGGATCACCCATATGTCGTATACTCGTATCCTATCCTAACAGATCATTTGTACACTCGACTTGTTATCAACTTTCAACATTCTTGATGGTTAGATCTTGATCCATTCTCCATACGTACCAATGCACCACGAAAATGTTTTTCTATCCGCCGAATTTTATTATCTTAATAATCAACTCCAAAGAGTCAGAGTTGGAGAAATTGTTTAATTATCTATAAGATTGGTGAATGTAATGTATTTCTGAATGATGATAATTACAGTGAATGCTGATCTATTTATACAAAAACCTAGCATCTAATTTAGGCTAATATAGGTGTCTTGTGTAAGAATACATCCTATAGTTACAATATATGCAATACTCTAAAATATAAGTTGCTCTTTATGTTGAGATATCTTTGGAGGTGGAAGATATGGAGGATATTGGAGATATTCTGTTAATACGCCCCCGCAAGATGGACGTTGCAGAGAGGAGTCCAATCTTGTCTCGTAGTTCATTGAAGCGATGCTTGGGAAGTGGTTTGGTTAGAGCATCGGCCAGTTGGTCTTTGCTAGCAATATGTTGTATACGAATGCGACCAAGTTGAAGCTGTTCCCGAACAAAGTGAAAAGAGAGTGCCATATGCTTCATTCTGGAGTGAAAAACCGGATTTTTGGCGTAGAGTGTGGCAGACATATTGTCACAATATAGCGCAGGTGCTTTAGTGATTACAATGTTGAGTTCAGTGAGGAGATTGCGAAGCCAGAGTGTTTCAGTTGTAACAGCTGCGACGGCTCGAAATTCGGCTTCTGTCGTAGAGAGTGCAAGGCCACGTTGCTTTTTGGATGACCAAGAGATGGGATTACGACCAAGGTAGATGATGTATCCAGAGGTGGAGAGATAATTGTCTTTGTCACCTGCAAAGTCGGCATCGCAGTATGCATGTAAACACATGGGAGAGAGGCGATGTAGTTGAATGCCATAGGTCTGGGTACCCTGGAGATAACGTAGTAGGCGTTTCAAAGTAGACCAGTGGTTTGAGGTTGGATGATGAAGGAATTGTGCAAGCCTATTGACTGTGAAAGCAATGTCCGGTCTGGTGAGGGAGAGATATTGGAGACTACCAACAATAGCTCGATAGTCGGAGTGGTTGTGAATTGGTTTATTGTCTTCACGAATGAGGTGTGTGTCAGCAGCCATAGGGGTTGTGATAGGTTTGGCATTAGACATGTTATATTTAAGTAAAAGATCATGAACATATTTAGACTGATTTAGATGAAGTCCAAGATGGTTGGGTGTGACTTCAATACCGAGAAAATAAGAGAGTGGTCCAAGGTCTTTAATGGAGAAGCGGTTTGCTAAATGTGTGACAAATTGTTGGAGGTGGGTATTGTCAGGTCCTGTAACTATGATGTCGTCAACATAGACTAGCATATAGATACGAGTGGTATGTGTTTGTAAAATAAATAATGACGAGTCAGAGATCGATTGTTTGAAACCATAGGAAGTGAGATAGGTTTTGAGTTCAGTGTGCCAAGCTCGAGGAGCTTGTTTTAGTCCATAAATAGCTTTATTTAGCTTGCAAACATAGTCTGGTTTGGACTCATCAATAAATCCCTGCGGTTGGGCCATATAGACATTGTCGGTTAATGTGCCTTGTAGGAAGGCATTATTAACGTCGAGTTGGCGTAGGGACCATGAATAGTTACAGCGAGAGATAGAATTAGCCGAACGGTGGTGGGCTTGACTACTGGACTAAATGTTTCAGTGTAATCAACACCTGGACGTTGGTGAAAGCCTTTGGCAACGAGACGAACTTTGTGCTGTTTGAGGGACCCATCGGGGTTATACTTTATGCGATAGACCCATTTGCAGCCAACTACATTTTGAGATTGATGACGAGGAACAAGAGACCAGGTATTGTTCTTGATAAGAGCTTGGAATTCGTCTTCCATTGCTTGTCGCCATTGCGAGGAAACAAGGGCTTGTTTGACGGTGTTTGGTAAGGATGTCGGTGTGACTGAAGCTTGAGCGAGATTGGCATATCGTGGGTTGGGCTTACGAATGCCATGGTCCAGCCGTGTGACAACAGTGCGAGTGGGAACCGTAGAGGGTGTTGGAGTGGGGGGCGACATGGGAGAAGTGGAGATGGAGGTGGGGGATGGAGGTTGGGTGTCGGGAGTGGGTTCGGTGGGCGGTAGAGTGGATGGTGACGGTTGGATAGTGGGCTTTCGACGGGTATATACTTGGGTTATAGGAGGTCTTGGATGAGGAGAAGGTATGGAGGGTTCAGTAGTAGGAGGTGGAATTGGAGGTAGTATTATGTGACACCAATCATCGATGGTTGTGTTGTCGGGTGGTGGCGGATTTTGGGATAGAAGACGGGTATATGGGTATTCTTCTTCAACAAATTTGACATGTCTTGAGGTGTAGAGTCGGTTTGTTTTTGGTTCAAGACAGTGATAAGTACTTTGGGTCGAAGAATACCCAACAAAGATACATGGAGTAGAGCGGTATTCGAGTTTATGTTTGGTATAGGGTCGTAACCATGGATAACATAAACAACCAAAATTATGTAATTTGGAGTAGTCGGGTTTTATATTGTGTAATTGAAAGAATGGAGTAGAGTTATGAAGAGTGGTGGTAGGCAAACGATTGATCAAATAAGTTGCCGTACTAAACGCGAATGGCCAAAGAGTGGTGGGAAGCCGAGCATGTGCTAGCAAGGCGAGTCCGGTTTCAACAATATGACGGTGTCTCCTCTCAGCGTATCCATTATGTTCCGGAGTGTGAGGAGGAGATGTATAATGACTAATACCATTGTCGAGAAGATGGTGCGTCAGTTTTTGAAATTCTCCACCATTGTCGGAGAAGAAACGTCGAATTGGTTTGTTAAAATATTTTTCAACAAGTGCTTTGAACCGAATAAAAACTTGGGTTGTTTCGGATTTTTGCTTAAGCGGGAATAACCATACATATTTACTAAAGTGGTCAACGAATATGACATAGTATTTATATTTTTCTCTAGATAAGACGGGGCTAGTCCATAGGTCCGAGAATATTAAATCAAGCGGTGCCGTGGTTTTAAATGACGATGTCGCAAAAGGTAATTTGGTGCTTTTGCTTATTAAACATGAATCACAGTGAGAAAAATTGTTCAAACGAAATTGGAAATCTTTATTAATTAATCTCATTACATCATAAGTAGGGTGCCCTAATTTGTGATGCCATGAGTTCGGAGTTGAGCCGGGTTGTGTTGAGTAAACGGTTTTGGGCTTCGGGCTCAGCTCATAAATGCCGTTTTTAGCCTGGCCCTGCAGCAATATTGTTCCTGTCTTCAAGTCCTTAACACAAAAATTGGAAGCAGAGAACAAAACGTAAGCATTGTTATCTTTGCATAACTGTGAAATTGAAATTATATTTCTAGATATTTTCGGAACATGCAAGACATTTGACAATTTAATTGAAGATGAAGGTAAAGTAAGCGAACCTATGTTATCAATAGGGAGTGCAGAGCCATCCCCGATGATAAGATCGTCGGCACCGAGGTACGGCGAATGGAGCGCGAGTGTGTCTAGATCGAAGGCAACATGGTTGGAGGCCCCGCTGTCAAGAAGGTAGTGAGGGTTGGGCATTGGTGCGGCTGGGGTTGTGGCGGTGTGAGCCTGAGGTGCGGCCTGGTGTTGGCGAGTGGGGGGTGCAGGAAATATGATGGTGGGGAAGAGTTTGCGGAAAAGGGGACAGTCGGCGATGACATGACCGACCTGCCTGCACCATTGGCAGCGGCCTTTGAAGGGCCGTGGGGTGGGGTTGTTGTTTGGCTGGGTTTGGCCGGTGGTGTTGTGGTTGTTTTGGTGGCGGTCATTGTGACGGTAGTGGTTGTTGTGTCGATAATTGAGGTTTGCAGTAGGTTGAAAAGGGTCGATTGTGGGGTTTTGTTTATTGAGCAGTTCATGTTGAAGCAACTTCTCATGAAGTGCTTCAAATGCAATTGGTGTGTCTCGTGCTCTAATTACGTCAATGACAGGTTTGAAGACGTTATAGTCAAGGCCCTTGAGAACCTTGGCAATGACATCTTCAGGATCTAATATTTTGCCCATAAGGGCTAATTGGTCGACACATGCCTTGATGGCGTGCATATATTCGGTTATATTTTGGTCTGCGGTTTTAACTATTGAATCGAGTCGATCCTTTAGTTGTAAAATGTGTATGCGGGACGGGTTGGCATACGTTTGTGCAAGGATGTCCCACGCCTCTTTCGAGGTGGTTGCGCGGACTATCAATGCTTGAATGGTTGGTGATAGGGTGCCCATAAGAGCACCAAGTAATAGGCCATCCTGCTTAAGCCATGTATAATAAGCAGGATTGGGTTTTTCGGATTTATCGTCCGAGGTAATTGTGGGTGACGGCTGAGGGTGAGATCCATCAAGAAAACCCAAAAGACTAAAACCAAAAAGGATGTTAGTCAGTTGGAATCTCCAAGAGGTGTAATTAACAGAGGTTAATTTCACACAGTGATTCAAATTGATCGATGTGAGCGGGTGAGTTGCATCATGTGGGTTAGGGATGGAGTTTTCAGTTGGTGACATATTGAGGCGAGGTTGAGAGGTTTGGATGGTGGTGGTGGTGCGTTTGAATGCAGCGGCGCGCGGATAGAGGTTGTAGGAAGGTTTTTTTGTGGATCGATGGGGACTGTGTGATACCATATAAGATTGGTGAATGTAATGTATTTCTGAATGATGATAATTACAGTGAATGCTGATCTATTTATACAAAAACCTAGCATCTAATTTAGGCTAATATAGGTGTCTTGTGTAAGAATACATCCTATAGTTACAATATATGCAATACTCTAAAATATAAGTTGCTCTTTATGTTGAGATATCTTTGGAGGTGGAAGATATGGAGGATATTGGAGATATTCTGTTAATACGATTTCTTTTATAGCGATCACATTTTATTTGTACAATTTTAAATTTATTTAGCTAATTCAAAGCAACTAAATCTTATGTAAAAATCACGTTACATACATTGACTCTTAAATCACTTGCAATGCTTATGAAAAGCTTCGTCTGAGACCATAGTATATATATGCATACAACATTCACATTTCTTGTTGTTTTCTGAATCTAAGTACACCTACATCGGTGTTAAAACCGCGCTAAATCATGCTAATACAATGTGGATCCTCACTTGCTATCAAAATTAATACCGCCTAGAGTTACAGTACTTAGGCCCTAGGGGCCTCGAGTAAATTCACCCTCCTCGGTAATTTTATACAAGGATCAGACACGGGTACATGTTCAAAGGTGGACTCTACTATTTTGTGGATGATCTTCATGCTTTTGGCTTACAAGAAGTATGCAGTGTCATGTCAAACTCGGTCATACGATGTAATATGAACGATTCTTTAACTGAAACCAAAATGACTGGAAACGTACCTGTAAACTGTAATTGCAGTCACCAGTAATCACCACATGAGCAAACCCCATTCTTGAATGTATGAAATCTATTTGTGTCCCTAACAATGATTTCTCGCATGGTGATCTTCGAGATGAGCTTGATTGCAACATGGCAATCTCCACAAACCCGAAGATTCTTAGTTATTCTGATTGGCGTTGAAGGCCTGGTGTTTATCAGGGCAAACACAATAGCCAATTTCTCACTGTGAACTATAAGATGTCCTTGTTTATCCTCTTCTTCGACATCATGAAGAGCGGATTCCATCTCCGGAATATAACCTTCTTCTTTCATTTTACCCATTAACAGCCCCAATTTCTCGTAAATCTCTTTAGACTGTGGATGAGACCTGTCTCCTGCAAGAAACGTATAAATACGACCGTTGTACTCCACATTACTAATACCAGGCGTTTTTGTCATGCCTCGACTCTTCATTAATGTTCTAAGTGAGCTAACTTCCTTCCATTTCCCTGCCTTGGCGTAGATGTTAGATAGCAAGACGTAGTATCCAGCTTGCTCGGGAGCCATGTGAAATAGATTATCAGCAGCTACTAAACCGATATTCATGTTCGAGTGCACCCAGCAAGCACCCAATAAAGCTCCCCAAACTCTTTCATTTGGCTCAATCGACATTTCCTTGATGAATGATAAAGCCTCTTCCACTCTCCCTGCTCGCCCTAAGATATCAACCATGCAACAATAATGTTCAATCCTCGGGGCTATACTGTATTTCTCGGTCATTAATTTATAAAAATGTTTCCCTTTTTCCAACATCCCTGAATGACTGCAAGCTGACATAACAGATACAAAAGCAATGGAATCCGGAATCATGCCTTCAACTCTCATTTTTGTAAACAGAGCCACGGCTTCATGACCTTGTCCACTCACACCGTAAGCAGAAATAATTGAAGTCCAAGAAACAATATCACGGGTTTGCATAGTATCAAACACGTCCTTAGCTTCACTCAGACATCCACATTTAGAATACATGTTGATTAATGCATTTTCCACTGATATATGTGGCCGAAGTCTTTTCCTGTCAACATAATTATGAATCTTCCTCCCTAGTGAGATAGCTAAAAGATCGCCACAAGCAGGAAGAATACTAGTAATGGTGACCCCATCTGGTTTCAATCCATTAGCTTCCATTTGAGCGTAAAGATCAATTGCTTCCGAAGCCATGGAATTTTTGACATACACAGCTATCATTACATTCCACGAAACCAGACTTTTCGTATCCAAACTCTCAAACATTTTCTTGACAAACATGACATTTTCATATGAAGTATCAGTAACCGCTGGCATTAAACTTGCCATTGTGCCAGCATCAGGCTTCAACTTAATCAACTCCATCTCCCTACAAATTCTCAAAGCATCATCAAAATGCCCTTTTTGCGCGTACCCGGCAACCATCGAATTCCACGAAACAACGTCTCTGACACTCATCTCATCAAGAACTTTCCTGCCATCCGCCAAAAACCCACATTTTCCATACATAGAAATCAACCCATTCCCGACAAACAAATTTAAATCAAGCCCAACTTTACACACAGCAGCATGAACCTGCAAACCAACCCACAAATTCTCAGAAGCTGAACACGCTTTCAGTACACACGGGTACGTATAATGATCCGGTCTAACATAACAACTAAACATGCCCTTAAAAACCCATAAAGCATCTTGATAATGCTGGTGCGTAACATAGCTCCTGATCATAACATTGAAAAAGACCACATTTCGGTCAGGACTTTCGTCGAACAGTTGACGGGCAACACCCAATTCACCACAACCGGCATACGCCCTAATTAATTTAAGCGCAATTGATGGATTTTCGCGAAGATTTTGATCATTGATGATATGTGAATGAAGTTTTTTCAAGGTTTTAGCATCTGGGTATGAGTTTAAAATCTTGTTACAGGAATCTTCAGTGAAAATTACATTTTGGCGGGAAAGTTTAGGGGTTAGTTGATTGTTAGTTGAGAAGTTGCGGAAATAATAGCGCCTAATAATCATCAATTAAGACTCAAATTTTGGTAGAGGCGAGGCGACAGTTTATAATGCCACGCGCCCACGCCAGAGGGTATAAAGAATTTTTTTTACAAAAAGGCAGATACAAAATAAGCAAAGTGGATGCCTTAGGAATTAGGATGAACGTGAACTCGTGAAATTGATATTTTTTTACGAAAAGGGTGAATCTATAAAACTTGATCAACTATTAACGCACGAGTAATCCTAATATGAGCGGATTTGGTCAAAAAGACGCAGAAATAGTCCTTAAAGACCATTACGTGTGCAAGGTCTCTTGTTCTTTGAATTTGTTATTTTGGCAAAAAATTTTGACTCTTAAAAAGGAAACAGTTTAAGAAAGTTTAAATGTCTAAAATGAATTTTAGATCTTTGATTTATCAACATAATGATAACTAGTCTAGATCCTGCGCGACTGCGCGGTTTTATAGATATGCATATTAGAGAATATAATAATTATACTAATAGTATTTAACTTCAATTGACATTTAATTATAAAATTTAATATTAGTAATGTTTTGTATTAAGAGGTAGAAAAGAGAAGGTTCAACACTTTTACTCCGTATAAGATTACCGATGTTACTACTGAAACTATTTTGTTAACTTTGTTTTTAAAAATATCATTATATCCACTAAAGACGAAAAATAAACGTTAAGTAATGAGTAATGACGTTAATATTATTACAATCAGATAAGATATGCATTGTAATAAATATATTTATATGTTAAATTAAAAAATTAATCAAAATTTAAATATTTACATAGTATGAAGTAGAGGTAGATATCAAGTTAAAGTTTAAGAAAAAAATAATTTATACGTAAACTTTTCGTTAGAAGTAAACAATTTATGAAAACTCTTAACTTGTAATACGTTTGTATCAAAAGACGGAGTTGTAGAATTAGTTAAAAAGTGTTTGCTTAAAAAGTATTCGTGAGTAATCGTGACAATCATATTTATTTTTAAAAATAATAGTAGTAAAATATTTCTATCACATCATAAATATATTATGTCTATGCAAGTTGAAAATATATTATCTGCTTTTTAGACTTATAGAATTATTTTTTGTATGGAATTAATCAGTTGGACTCAGTTAAAGATATGATGTAATGAAGCCCAGAGCCCAATATAGAGAAAAACATTTAGGCGGGAAAATTTTAGAATCTCTTATTCTTTTAGTATTAGGGGGATGATCGTATAAAGAACATAATTTGTAGTGACAATTCTTTGACAGTTTCTTCCGCGCACGTTAGATTCATATTGGTTCATTACGTACCATAATTCAATAAGTTTACTCAAACTCTCTTCGGTTAAAAAATTACAACGTTGTTTTATAGTACTTCGTATAAGATAATCTTATAATGTTAGATTATATAATTGTATGGATAAGTTTAATAATAGTATTCATAATAATATAATTAGTAATTTATTTTGTCGAGTAATCAATCTGTTGTTAAAATCGCTAATTTATGTATCTATTTTTTTTTTTCAAATGATCGTACTATGTTGCCGGTAAGAATCGAACCTCACGGTTTGAGCAAGAGAGCTCTTACCACTTGAGCCACTCTTGTTCTTAAATTTATGTATCTATAATATTTTTTTTGGGTACATATGTACGTATCTATAATACCGAATGCAGAGCGAGAGCTGGAGAAGCATCTACGGATAAAGTAGTTTTTTCATTTCACTTTAACCAAGGTATAGGTTGTTTAGAGATGAAAATTATATTCACTACAAAAATTAACGACACGGTTTAGTCACCAAAAAGAACTTGGCAACCAATAGTGGTCACACTGTTTGGTCTATTTCTTACAAACCGGCGATCGATTTCAGTCGCCAAAATTGGCGACCAATCGCAAAACAAGTAGATTGTTGATTGAAATTAATCGCCCAATTGACGACCGCTGCTTCGTTGAGTCTCTAAATTGGCGTTTGAAATCAGTCTCCTAGGACTTACTCCAATCGTCAGTTTGGCAAATGGCGACCGATATTCAGTCTCCAATTGCTTTTTCAGTCGCCAATTTGACTGGGAGGCACCGAGGCAGTAGTGAGATTAAATGTTGTACTGTTTTGCGACTGAAATCAGTCGCCAAAAATATGTCGGTTGCCAAATCTGCTGCTATTTTGGCAAAAAAAAATATTTGTAGAATACAAAGCCTGCATAAAGCCTGAAAAACTAGGAGCAACACCAACACCTCATATATAAAATCTAAGCAAATTCAAATTACAAGACTTTAGTTTTGTTCACCAAGCTTAACAAACCAAGTTTTGTTCACTTTAACTATCAACTGCATGGAAAGCTGGTTGAAGCTCCAGAGAGATCCTTAGGGTCAGGGTTCAGCGGACGAAAACCGGGGTTGCAAGAGGCAAAATAAGCTTGCATCACGTCGAGTTGTTCTTTCATTTTTCTTATTTCTTCATCCCTTGCGGCATCTGCTCTTCTTTGAGCATCAAGTTGCGCTTGAAGTTGACTTACAATCCCCCGAACATAGCTTTGCATTTGCATTGAAGACGATCTCGCTCTTGGGGTTTCGTGGAATAGATTATGTGCATTTCCAACCCCATACACGGCCCCTTTTTTGTATCCTTGCACTGCGTCACACCAAATCTCATTTTCGCTCTTTTCGGTGGCATTGTTCTCGATTCCGCGCAAATAATCCTCCTAAAAAATAAAAACGCTAAAGATTAATGTTATTGTCATATAATAATATGTAAAAATAACGAGGAGTTATTATTTTGAACTTTTGTTACGAAATTGCTTGAAACTTACATATACGGCCTTGGCCTTCTTCTTATGGAAAATCCTTTTACCATCCTTGCTTTCTTTGGTATGCAACTCAAGCAAGATCTCCCGAGTTGTTGACATTTTACCTTGTCACTAAAAAAAAGGGTTTTGATATATACAACCCATTGGGTTGTATTTAAGAAACTAAATATGGAAAGAAGTTGTAAATATATGCATTAATTACATTGGGTTGTGCATAATTTAGTCTTGAATTCTCAACTTAACTAGTTTTAAACCCGTGCAAAAAATGCACGAGTCGTAATAACAGATATTATTGATACATGATCATATAAATGAGTGTTATTAAATGTGCAATGCCGTAACATTATAAATAAGTCCATAATTCAAGATTTTACGTAATATAATTTCATAATTTCAGTAGCGGTCTTCTTTCTGATGACATAATACGGTTTTTCATCATTAACGTAACTAACCAACATATAACGTACGTATAATTACAGAAAAAAACGGTTTTCATCTACGACAATGGTTTTCATCATTAATGTAATTAAAATAATCGATTCAATCTATCAATCGCTACTTCGAACCACTATCACGAGGATATCACCCTGGTTGGGGCTCGGGGACATTGCACGTAAGTTGTATATGTGAGTAATTTTTTTTCAAAATGTGTTTTTCCAAAGCATGAGAGTCTAATATCTCCCTGGCTCACTACCACCGTCACCTCCATCATCTCTCCAACTCCCCTCAAATATTAAATAAAAATGAAAATTCGTCCACTCTCAATTTCATCTTATACCCTCATTCTCACTTGGCGGCCTCTTTCTAATCCCTTCAAGTTCCGATTGAAAAATCTCTCACATCAAATCTGCCCTCAAAATTTATTTCACACCTCATATAACGACATTTGCAGTCAATTATCGAAATTATATGTATGATACAAAAAGATCGATCTTTATGTATTTCCGACTATTGATTTCTTTAAAATTGATTTCTTTTTCTTCCATGCAGTATTGTTATTTTTTTTTTACAGTAATTCACTGTTTTTCCTTTTTTTTCACTATTCTTCAATTATTATGAATAATTATGATGTCTTTCAGACCTTTTTAAAAAAGTTATTTAAATATTGTTGTCTCTAATTATTTCTGTTTTTTAAGTATTTTTCCATATGTTCATCTCATTCAAATTTAAAGAATTTGACTTTTAACATTAAAGCTAATTAAAGTGAATAATCGGAAGAACTTCTTGTAAGTATGATATGAAATTTATATTTCCTGCTTTTTATATTTCTTTGCATTTATTTTAAAGTTTATATTTTTTTCGATTTGGAACGGCCACTTTTTCAAATCTAATTGTATTATACTGGCTATGTTATATTTAGTTCTTTTTATATTTGCTTTCATTTATTTTAAAGTTTATATATATTTTCGATTTAAAAAAAACTCTCTTACCGAATAATCTATTTTCTACGAATTTTTTTTATCTACCTCTACTATATTGTTTATGTACGAAAATTTAAAAAAATGACATATCAATATATTTTGTTGTTAAAATGTTAAGAAATAATATACTCTGTATTTGTGATGTTGGAATATAATAGTTATACTGATTTTTTTTTATTTACACAATGAATTTAAACTACTTATTCCGGATGATTAATCAATATGCATTGTTCACATTTTATTTGTTCAGGTTAGAAGTAGGAGGACGATTATTTGAAAATTTTATTAATTTTTTCGTAAATGTAATTTATTAATGTGTAATTGTATAATGTATGATTTTGTGTAAATGTAATCTTAAGTAAATAAAATTAAGATGGTAAAGAAGAGTGTAAATTAATTATGTAGAGATCATGGCGGTCCCCACGTTAGAAAAAAGAAAAAAGAAAAAAGAAAATTTATAACAGCCAATAAGAATCTTTTAAAAAACTCATCTTTTATACTATGTAGATTTAAACTACTTATTCCGGCTGATTAATCAATATGCATTGTTCACATTTTATTTGTTCAGGTTAGAAATAGGAGGACGATTATTTAAAAATTTTATTAATTTTTTCCTAAATGTAATTTATTAATGTGTAATTGTATAATGTATGATTTTGTGTAAATGTAATCTTAAGTAAATAAAATTAAGATGGTAAAGAAGAGTGTAATTAATTATGTAGAGATCATGACGGTCCCCACGTCAGAAAAAAAAAAATTGTAACAGCCAATAGGAATCATTTAAAGAACCCATCTTCTATACTATGTAGATTCCAAATATGGAAGATATTAAATGCTTAAATACAACCCAGTGGGTTGTATATATCAAAACCCAAAAAAAAACAGTTAAGGGAAAATAAAAAGGTTTTAATGAAAAAATTTAAGGTATAATTAAAAATATAACCTAAGATATAATTACAAATATATAAACTTAAACTTACAATACACCCTCATAGCTTGATAAAATGATTAGGCTCAACTAGACCTGGCAAAACGGGTCACTCGGGTCGGATACGGGTCGGGTCAGTTTGGGTCGGGTCATTTCGGGTCTGCCACATATTTCGGGTCGGGTTGGGTCGGATCGGGTCACTTTCGGATTTCGGGTCAATTTCGGGTGATCTGTTTTCGGGTCATTTCGGGTCGGGTCATTTTCGGGTATAGGTCATTTTGGGTCGGGTTACTTTTGAGTTAATGGCTAAGCACTTAAGTTAATACTATTTTGATTAAGAAATGCTATTTTGCAAATTTAACCATTTATTAGGGATTATTGTAACCAATGAAACTTTATTTTGATATATATAATATTAATATGAGTTAGTACTAGTCGTTTCGGGTCATTTTGGGTCACTTCAAGTCATTTGGGATCAGATCAGTTATGAGTCGGGTCTTTTCGGATTGGGTCACCTGGGTCGGGTCAACATGGGTCGACAATGTTCGGTTGGGTCCTGGGTCGGTCGGGTCAATTCGGGTTTCGGGTCATTTTCGGGTCTCGGGTCAGCCTTTTCTGGTCGGGTCATTTGGGTCTGACCCATTTTGTCAGGTCTAGGCTCAACCAACCACTCCATCCCCAACCCCTCCCCATTTATTGATTTTTGCTTGCTTTAATGTACTCTTAAATTAGGGGATTCCAAAACATCAACTATCATCAGTTAATCTTGCTGAAGACGGGTCGGAGCAAGTGACGGGTAATGTCACTCACAAAACGAATAAGGGGGACAAGGTGGGGCACCCCCATGTGCTTCCCTCTCTCATCTATTTGGGTCATTTGTGAAAGGAAATGGTATCCGTCACTCCAAAGTGACGGATACGTGCCGTCTTCAATGAAATTTTGTGATCATTTCTCTATGAGTTCTTATTTCGTTGGATTTGAGGTTGTTCGAGAATTAGAGAAATATGAGTATTCATGACAAATTCAATTATAATAATTTATCTCTATATCATGTACGGGATAGTTATTTAAAGTTTTTACCTTTATTACAAGCACACCTAATTAAGTTTGTTTCCTATAAATTGATATTCATCTTGTTCCAAACTTAATTAATTCATCTCTCTAAAAAGGCGTTTCTCTTCCTTCTCTCTACAAACAAAAAAACCCTATTCTAACTTTGATCCGCCGCCTCCTCTAATCACACACTCCACCATTCTTCCCCTACCCGATCGCCGGCGATGAGTCCACCCCATGGCTCGTCTCCGGCGATCCCTCACATCTCTCCCCTTGTATGATCCGTTTCTGATCTCACCCATTTGTTTTCGGGTTCGGTTTTCTGTAAGTCGGGCCGTTTGTGGCTGGCGTCTGGCTGCTGCTTCAACCGTGGAGCACTTGTCCCTCCGTTTCCTCGTCCTGTCGCCGAACCTTGCATGCAACCCAGGGGTGATCCCCCTTTTCCCCCCACCCCTGGTATGTCTCTAATTTTAATTAAAGTAAAGGTTCAGGCCGTAAATCGGCTTTTTAGGTTAGGTTTTGTGGGTCTGTTGCGGTCTTTCTGACGGGGTTTTCCGATGTGTGTTCTTTCGGTCATCCTGGTCTGTTTGTGTTGGGTGGTTTCTGTTTATGTCTCTTTATGAGCTGTGCTCTTTGGGTCGGTTAGGGACCCTTTGGTGATCCCCCCATTTCCCCCACCAATCGGTCCTTAGTCCTTGTTGTGTTCGTTTTATGAGCATAGCTCATCGGGTCAGTTTTGGACCGATTGGTGATCCCCTCTTTTCCCCCACCAATCGGTCTTTTGTCCTGAGTGTCTTTGTAAGTTGGTTTTTGCATGTAAGGCGGTGGTCCTGGGAGGATTCGCTTGGCGGAATGGGTGTTCTTTGCTGGTTTTCTTGGTGTTTGCTGGACTTTTGCGACTTTCAGATTGTTTGTGTTTGTTGTGTCGTCGTTCACTTTGGATGGTGTGAGGTCTTGGTGGATGGGTCTTCCTGTTTGAGATGTCCCTGGTAGGGGAGGAATCGGGTTACTGGTAGTGTTGTTGGTTGGGTCGGATGCGGTGGTTTCCGCTTCTGGTCGATGTCTTTTCTTCTTTTATCGTGTTTACCGTTTTCACAAATAAAAGTTTTCCCTTTTATTTTCCTAGTTTTAATGGTGTCAATAAGTTTACTTGTGTCAATAAGGAAGTTCGTTGTTTTACATCCGGTGTGTGTTGTGTCCATCTTCCTCTGTCCTGTTGCTAAGTTGGTTTTGGTTTGGGGGCTGATTATGTGGCTCTTTCTTTTGCTCCCTATCTTTTTTCTCTCTTTTCTTGGCTACGAGTTTCTTATCCGTAGTGAGTGCTGTTATTCAAAGTGTAGGAGATTTATCTCCTCTGGAGGTAGGCTTTTATGGTCTACATTCCGCCCTTCCTTTCTACATCCTTGTGGTGTAAGTACACTTTGTTCATTCTCGATGGGTCAAGGGTCTTGTTGGTTGGTTAAGATGAGTAAGGTTTGGTTCGATCGTTTGGCCATCTATGTTCGTCGCTCCAAGATTGCACAGGATGTTGAAGTTGCTTCCCGTATTCAGCCATCCGTTCGTTATCAACACATTTATGTTACCCGATGTAGCTTCCTTGTTGTTCCTGTTTATAGTTTTAGTAAAATAAGTACATTTGACCAAATGAGTCAAATGCCATCTGTATGATTCTCGTTTTTACAGCTGCCAAAAAAAAAAAAAAAAAAAAAAAGATATTCATCTTGTTATTCAATAAACTCAACAACACTCTTTATAAATCTATTCTTTCTTCGCACGTCCATTTGTATTCTAATCTCACCAGTAAAATTTAAACAATAATACATACAACAATAACAAATTAGATAATATTATTACTAGCTTATTTTTACTAACTTGCTACCTTCCTGAAAACCAAAATAATTACACAATACTAATTTTTTTGTGAACCATAAATCATAACCTCAATTCACATAATAACAACATTATCAATCCACAATGCTAACATTATCAATCCACAATGCTAACATTATACAAATAAGGGGGCGTTTGGTACGAGAAAGGGTAAGAGAATGAAATCAAGAAAGGGTAAGAGAGGGAAATGAATGGGATCACCCATATTATACTTGGGTGTTTGGTTGACAATTAGAGGGAAAGGGAATTAAAAGTCAACATCTACCACCTCCACCACCATTACCTACCACCTGCCACCATTATCTACACCGACACCACCACAAGTACCGGCGCCGACGATCTTCCTCACAGTACCCCATGGCGAACCTAATCACCGCGCCTCACGCCCTCAACAAACACCACAATCCCGACCCAAACACCTTATTCATTCTAAAAAATCCACCACAACCCTTCGAAAACCCCTCCCCCACCCCTTAAAACACCAGATCTGGTGTGGCCGACGTCGGGCGGTTGCAGTGGTGTGGCCGAGGAAGGTAGTGTTGGTGGTGGTTGGTGGGGTGGGAGAGTTACTGAAGGTGTTGGTGTGGTGTTTAGTGGTTGAGGATATGGGGTAGCGTGGACAGTTGGCGTCGCTGGTGGTGGTTGTGTCGGCGTCGCTGGTGGTGGTTGTGTCGGTGTGGTGGGTGTAGGGTGTAGGTGGCAGTGGTTGAAGGTGTGAGAGGGTGTGGTGGGTGTTGGTGGGAGTGGTGGAAATAGGGAGTAGGAGGAAGAAGGGATTATGGGGTTATGAGAACTACCAAGGGGGAGGGTATGGATGAGAATGGTTTTGGGGGTAAGGGGGAGTATGGGTTACCCTTTCTTTGTGTCAAACAAACAGCAACAAAAAGAATCAACCATTTTTATTCTCTTTCCCTTTCCTTATTCCCCCCAACCAAACGCCCCCTAAGTAAATTACACAATACTAACATTATAGTCCTTTTGTCCTCGTCAGTTGTTTAGCTTTAGCTTTAGCTTTAGCTTTGGCTTTGGCGAAGAAAAGATAAGGGGACTAATAAATGGAACAAATTGAGTGTAGAAGATCAGATTGACTATTAAAAGTATTCCTAAAATAGTAAGATAAATAATTAAGTGAAACATTCAAAATATTATAAATAAACAAATGACCGGGACGAATGTATAATAACTACACATCCTCTACTAATTTTTTGCCAATCCACATTACTAACATTATCATAATCACCCATACATTGTCAATCTTAACCCCAATTTACATAATAGTAAGAATAATAATAATTTAGCAAAAACCCCTAATTTATACCAACCCTAATCCCCAATTTATACAAATCTTAATTAAATAACAATTAAAAACCTTCTAACATCACAAATGTTTATATAAACATATAAGACCAAAAATCCATAATAATAATACTATACAGACAAAACAAATTATAAGTTAGAAAATTGAAATTAATCAAAATAACACTTACCTAATTTGAGCTAGAACAAAGTGAGGAAGAAGAATAAGGGAAATGTGAGACTCAGGTGAAGTAGTGGTGGCGACGGTGGTCCGGTGCTGAAAAGGTGAAATTTAGTCGGAGAAGACGGACATAACGTTTTGCTTTGTGGTCACTCGATTTTTTTTGCTTTGTTCGTTATGAGGGAAAGCGTCTGGTCGAGTAAATTAATTCTGGGTTCGACGGATTGGCGACTGAATAATAGAATTGGCGACTGAAGAGAGTTCAGTCGCCCGCCATTTGCAGTCTAACATAACAACTAAACATGCCTTTAAAAACCTTGTAAAACATCTTGATAATGCTGGTGCGTAACATAACTCCTGATCATAACATTGAAAAAGACCACATTTCGGTCCGGACTTTCATCGAACAACCTCGCTGTGTATCTAACGTAGAGATGAGATTAACTTGTCTTTACATATAACCATCCCTTTTGCCGATGCAGCAAGTAACTTTTGAGATGATAGCTTCACAGTTGACAGTACCAGACTACCAGTATGTCAAATAGGTGCTGCGATAACTACATATTGGCATCTTTCTAGAAAACTGATACATGTATACAACCCACATTTCATACAATTCGAGTAAAATATTTAGTAGCCACTGATTATAATACAAATGAATGTAACTATGCAGGGTTCAGGGATTTTATATAGCCGAAAACAAACAGAATTTTTGAGACATCTATGTATAGATACAATTCTGTCTTGTGCTGCTAGACTGTAAACTGTTGGTCGTGTGACATGCTCTAAACAAAGGCTGGAACATGACCACATGTCTGTTCTATGAGTCTACGTTAGCGAATTAACGAACATTCCTCTAGGACTCTAGCCAGCTTGCTCATAATTTAGATCCTGAAGCACCAGGAAGAAAAGGGTCATCTTGAAACAAAGCCCTTTTGGTAGTACCAGTAAACGTACCGTCCAGATCACCAACACTGCATTCTGAAGGGAACACCAGCTTCTTAGCCCCACTCATTGGGGTTTCACATACCATGTCATAGCTTTCCCTACGCGACTTCCTCTTAGACCTGCGGGAATATTCAGATTTGGATTGTTTCGGTGGCTTTGGGGCCCATACTCTCTGCAACTCTGGCATTGACCTTCTTGTAAAAGACGACAATCTTAAAGCTCTTTCTCTCCTCTCCTGAGCTTCGACCAGTTTACGTTCATGATGAGTTTCTCTCTGGGTTTGGTCATTATCTTTGGAGGTTCCAGAAAACGATTCTTCTGTAGAATTGGGCTCGCTTCCTTGATTGGGCTCGCTTCCTTGATCACTATTTCCTATTTTCCATGACTGATTGCTTTCTTCACTGTTGAGTAAAAGGTTGGGAGACTCATCTTCATCATCAAACAACAACAGATCCATTTGTTCGTAGATTCTATGAACAATGTCACCTAGATTCGGCTTATACCTGAAGATTTGGACCACAAAAGTTCAAATTAATCAGAATCTTAACTGAACTTGATCAAACAATGAATTTGGAAGCTGATAGCATTTGTTACGAGGGATCGTAATATACATGAATGCGATTGAAGGGAATATACCTATCACAGATGATTTTTCCAACATAATCACTGAGGTTAAAATCTCCGAAAAATCCATCCTCCATACTACATTGAATAAGTTCTAAGAGGGAGCAAACTTGCTTAACTAATTTCCGCTTAGTCGTCACTCTTATTCCAACAGCAAACTCTGATTGAAGTATCTCCATCCTGAACAAAATCTGTAGTTCATATCTAAAAATTGTCAAGGAGAACTCTCAAAATTGAACCAAGAATATTCCAATCCACAAGAAGTAGAATCATCAAAACCAGAATATATTAAACTGATAAGTAATCATGGAAGATTAACAAAAAAATTAAAAAGGATACTCTCTGATTTTATGTTCAGAGGAAACTTTTGTCGAATTTGAATCCGGAGCTTTACAAGATAGGTCGTCCTCTTTGTGCTTCCCTGCTATACTTTTAGGTTCGACAAGTAGGATTTTGATGACCTCACCTACAAGTATTCCCCGAGAACAACTCTCACTTGATAATTCAACGGAGGCTTCGCCATTTTCATTGGTATGTGGACCTAACTTTTGACTAATCCAATAAATACATGAATGTACAACCCGCTGTGCAAAAGCCAACAAATCGACTCCTGATTCAATCCCATGTTGGATTCTCTCAGACAGATTGTTAAAGAAGGCTTCAGCAGCTTCAGACGTAGAAGGTTTACTTTCTTCTTTATGACAAGGTTCATTATTTTCATTTACCCCAACTGTTAAAGCTAAGGGCTGTCCACTTTCTAGTTGAGATTTGGACAGTCTCTCATCAGATTTTTCTTGACCTTTTAGCAAATCAAATTTACATCGAAAAACTGAGCTGTTTTTCACAACCTGTTTCATCCAGCATTTCAGAAATTTCATCTTCTTTGAAGTCTCATGTTCACCGAAAAAGCAAGCTTCCTCAAGCTCCAACTCACAATGTTCAAAAGCTGCCTTGCAGAAAGCACTCCAGGAGAGATCTTTATACTTAAGCGGGTGCTTCCTATGTTTCCTTCTACTGTCATTTACAATCCCGCTTCCAGAATCCATACCAACTTCAAGTCCATTAATTTTTTCTTTTGGATCTAAGCTACATTGTCCCAATGTAAGACTATTTAGACCAACCTGTGCATTATACTGAGAGGCAGCATTATTTTTCGGGATACAAAGTAAAGCATAATGAACAGTAAAAGGCTTCAAGATATTCATAGTCACACTGCCATCAGCATTTGACAGCGCCACTAAAGCCCAGTAACCTCTCCTATACAGAAAGCTCAGAAGAATTTGCCACAGAGGAGGTGATTTCGCCTTTATAGACTTGCCACTTTCAGAAGATAGCAGGTCAAGGACTCTATCTGTAAACGTCTCACGAGATGACTCTCCTTTATTTCTCTTTGATTCAATTAACGACTCTTGAACTAACACCATATCATATATTTGCCCCTCAAAATTTACGAGCTCACTGTGTTGGTATAGAGCTTTCACATCAATCTTCACCACTTCAGTACCAAGTCGCTCGCTACTTCCACTAATTTGTTGACAGATTTCTCCACCACCAATTTTGGGCTCCCAACTACCCGAAAGTTCATCAAGCCTACGCCTACTCAACACCTTGGGATCAACCAATTGAAGATCACAATACTTGCATTCCAAAGGTTTTCCACTCACATCCGATATCTCAAGATTCAGCGATATCTTCTTACATTTATTATCACCAATATCACAACAAACAGAAGATGATACACCAATCATTGGATAAATTAACCCAAATGGAACAAGGGCTGAACCTAGAACAATTGAATCACTAGAGCAAAACCCCCAACCCAAACCCTTGACACCATTTTGAAACAACGCAAGCAACCTACTGTACTCAACATCAAGCTTGCAACTTTGATTACAGACATCATCGCCCGATTCATATCTCACATCAACCCAACTAAAATGAATATCCCTTCTAACAAAACTGTCTCTCACATACCCAAAAACCCTTCTAAACTCGTCACAAAATGCATCACCATCATCATTCCATTTATTACTCATATCATCATCTCCCATATATTCACATAATCCCTTAAAATTTCGACTAATAGGCGAGAATAAAACAACCAAATTCGACCTAACACCGTCTTCTAAACCCTCCAGACTAACGGAATTAACACCATCATTACCACACAAATCCCAGGTATAATCATGAATCACCTGCACATAAAGCATCAAAACAACAAACCAATTGGTACAGTAATCAAAATTATTATTTACGGCCGGTGTAAGCATGAAACGTGTTATGGCAAAGAGTAGCAATTAATGTTGACAGAATGCAAGCCGGTCCGTTATTCTAATTAAAGGTAAACAAATGATTGAGACAGACGGAGTACAACGGTATTATAATAATAAATTACCTGTGTAACTGAGCTGGACACATTCCCAACTTTCGATACCGAACCCAGATCAGAAACCCTCCCCAGATCACTAATCGCCTCAAGGGTTTTTGAAAGGGCAATTAGGGTTTCACCGGAACGATTGAAGGACAGAAAATTGGGGGTATACGAGGGGCAAAATGGTAAAATCTTAGCAACTGTTGAAGAAGAAAATAGAGGAGTAAGAGAGGAGAAAAAGAGTTTGAAAGACGAGAGTGAAAGCGAAAGCGGAGGGAAAGAGAGTAGGGTTTGGACGGCGGAAATGAGGGTTTTGAGGTAAGATTGGGGATTTTGAAGGTGGATTAATGGAGTTAGATCAATTAAGAGGACTATTCTCTGTGTTTTAGTGTAGTTTAATGGTGGTTTAACGGTCATTTTTGCGATCGTGCGGTGGTTTGTGCGGCGGCGATATGGTGGAGGGATTTTTGGCGGGAAATGAAATGAAAATGAAACGGAAGAATGGAGGGAGGGAGCGTGAGATCTATAAAGAGAGAGAGGGAGGGGATATATTCTGGATATGTGTCACGTGGTTGTGAGGGAAGTGAGAACATGTGTAGGTTTTTTTTTGGAGGGAATTTGAGTTTTTTTGAAATTTTTAGAGGATTTTTCATTTTCATTTTATTTAAAAAAAAAAAAGAATAAAAAGAAAATACTTTATAATTTACTCTTTCACATGCAATTTTTACGATCTTACCCTTATTATTTTTTTACAAGGAGTCACCAAAGCTCAATGTCAAGGAGAGACAAGGCGGGACTTGGTCAACCAAAGTCAAGATGGGTGCGAGTTTTTTATGACAATTTTCTGGGGGGGAACGGGAAACCGCAGCATGCGGTTCTGCCCGTTCTGGTAGCTTCCACGTCATTAAAATCCGTCTTATTATGCGTATTTCAAGACCCATTATTCAATCTTAACTTAAATATTGGTGCAGCCCTAAATAAACCTCAAAGTTTGAGATTTAAAATTTCATCTTTAAATCCATAAATTTATTCTCTATCATTTTTACTAAAAAAAACTTGTATTGGGAAAGTTGTAATCTTTTGCATTGGATTTATATTAATCTTTCTACAAATTTTGAATTCCACCCAGATTATGGAAGACTAGTTTATTCTTTTTGTGTAATTTGAACAAGTCTCATTGCCTTAAAGCTTTGTAAGACTTTCTAAACTCCCTCTTTTATAATTAACTAGTTTAGACCCCCGTGCAATAAACGCACGGTATATATAATATTTTACTTTTATAATATATTTAAATAATAATGGTATCTCATTAATTGTTTACTTTTCTCGTTATTGTATTTTGTTGTGAGAAAAAAAATTAAAATTGAAAATTAATATAAGAGAATTGAGTATTGTGTTGAAATGTATTTTTAAAAAAAAAAAAATTATACCACAAAGCTATTGATTTTATTTTATATTTTAATTAAAATATTATAGTTTGGAGTTTAGTGAACAATATATAATTTGATGAAAAAAATAATTTTAATGAATAAATGATAATATAATGAAAAACATTATAATTATCTATTTCCTTATTTAATTAATACACTTAAATAATCAATAGATTCCTTATTTAAAAAGATGTTTTTTTTGAGGAAATTTTGTGAATTCACCTATTCGATCTTTTAGTAGATAGATGATGTCTTTCTCTCCATTTTTAATTATCATATAGGATGAATGTATGTTAGGACTAGCTAACTCTACCTACTTTTCATGTAACTATCGAAATTTCTAAATGTGTGTCTTGCTATAAATTAGAGAAGCTAGCTTGGTTGTTGTAAACTTGGTTCAAAGTTGGCAACTTTATGAGTAGAGATTGCATGTTAATCTTTAATTGGTTATATTAGACCTCTGAAAGGATACGGTTAATCCTAGCTTATTTTATTTTCAAATGGCGTTATTGTTCTTGTATGCAATTCCTTATGTGTTTATCATAAGGATATCCATATAGGAAGGATATTTAATCTAACATAAGATTAATTTATCACTGTTTTATAAAATTTAGTAGTGGGTTATTATTATAGAAAAGGAAGGGAAGAAGTATTTGAGCAAATTACATTAATTCTCTTTAAAATACTGAGTTATTACATATTAAGTATTTGTGTTATTATTTTTCTCTTAAAGTTTATACCTTTAGCATTGTTTTGTCGCTACTCATATGAAATCTCTCTTTTTATGTCAAATCCTTGTTTTCCATTGTCTATACTCATTGCTTGTTCATATTTAGAGTTTGAGAGTCTTAATTAGTCATTAGTATCTTAAGTCATTAGTTTTTTTTTTAGTTTTAGTTAAAGGTCATTCCCTTGTGTAATACCCCCGGTTTTTTAGCTGTACACACGGCAAAGTATAGCAGAGTACTCGAACGAGTGGCCCTCACTCAACCGAGTGAGTGGGCCGAGTGCCTTCTAGGTTCAAACCAAATTCTTTTTAGGTGTCACTCGGCCGAGTGGCTGGTGCACTCGACCAAGTGCCTTCGTACACTCGACCGAGTGTACAAGCTCATACCTAGTTTCACATGATGAGTTCCGCGTTATTGGGCCTTGATATAAATACCCCCTTTTTTAGCGTTCTTCTTCATTTTACAATGCTAAGCACCTACTTACTCCTTTTCCACCACAAAACCTCTCTAAATATCCTTCAAATCTTATCCATTTGAGATTTAACCTTATCTTGAATATTTGTGCTCAAGATCCACCTTTTCTCATTTCCTTGCATTTGTAAGTTGTTATTTATTATTTTTCATCCTTTTTGAGTTTTAGTAGTAACCCTAGAAATTGGGAGTTGTGTTTTATGGGGATTTAGTTAGGGTTTTGAGTAATTATATGGTTTAATTAAGGGATTTCTAGTATTATTATTGTTGTAGGACATGTTTGTGATAAGTATTACTTGATTAATTGTATGATGTGGCTTCTTAAGAGGATGATTAGTATGCTTGTTTGTGCTAATTGGAGTTTGCTAAAAGGTAGGGTTTCCCTACTCGGTTTCAATAGTATAAATGTTTACATGTGTCATTGTTGTGTTGTTGTTGCATTATAATATGATTACGAGGGTAATTGTTGTTAGTCTCATAGTATTGTTGAGATTTCATGGTGGCATGATAAGGGATTATTAATATTGGTTTCATGATATCATTAGAGTTACATTATAACATGTTAATTGGGGATTTCATATTAAGGTAGTGTTGTGGTTGTTGGTGTACATGCGTACTTGGCATAATTGACATTTATTACATGTGATTGTGGTGGTTGTTGGTGGAGTTGCGGTTCTGTTGTGTGGTTGTTCAGGAGACGTAAAGCGGTTTGGGATACCGTCTTAAGCTTGGGCCGCCTCTTGTAGTTTCACCCACCAAGAGGGACGTTCACGTTAATGACTTTAGTATGGAGGGACTCGTGTGGTGTCACATCGTCTAGCATGCGTACCTATTTTACGGGCTGCGGTGCAGCTGCTTAGTGGGCGGTGCTGTGGTGTCGTCACCGGGTTATATATGGAGGTGGTGTGTGGTCGATAAAGACTTGTGATTGTATGGTTCATAGATGCATTGCATAGTCATGTCTAACTGGCGTGTGTTGGTTGTGTGTAACTGTCATCTGCTTTAATTGGGGTGGTGAACCATATAATATTTTTGGTCATATGAGGAGCAATTTGAGTACATGTTTGAAATTGGTATCTAGCGGGAGACGGACCGAGATACGGAGTTGGAGTCGAGTTGCATAGTCATATGGTAGTTGGCATAGACCTTAGTCAAGTTTTATAATGTATATTTCACATTTATTCTTTATGTAATTCATTAAACATGTTATTTATATAAAGTGTTGTTTAATTGAAGTTCTGATTCACTGCATCGGGAAACCGTGATGGTGACATTTCTTGATTATCTTGGGCGGGTAAGAAGGGGTGTTACACCTTGGGTTTGACCCTAACTTGTCATTTACTACGCTTATGTTTCCAGTCTAGTTTACATTTAGTTAGGTTTATAAATCACTAATTGGGTAGCTTATTACTAATAATTAATGACGACTGATTTTATCCTATTAGGTACATATTGTATACGGAAGTTATAGTCGAATTGTCTGGAGTGCACAATAATAATTGATTAGTATACTAGAATCTTCTGCTCTCTATTCTAGGTTTATGTACGATGACTGGTTTTCGTATGATGACAATCAAGGGCATGTTGTTGAGTTTAAATTAACCTCCCAAATGAACGAGTTTCATTGCACTAGTTGAGGGTTAGAAGTCCAAGCGAAAGTTCGGGTACCTTACCAAGCTCTCACTCTCACTGGTAATTAGATTCTGTAACATTAGTCAAGATGAAAGGTAGATTCCTAAACCTAACCAAATTTTGATCGGTAGACAATGGTCAAGGTCTTGAACCAAACTCTTTTAACGGTTGGTCTTAAATCCCCAACTAACCTCATTTAATTCCCCCTACAACTCGTAATTAGGGAATTAATCACACAAATTAAACATGTCGGGACTCCATCGCCTCCTAGTAAAAGATATTCTCATTATGCATGGAGAGTATGTAAGAAACGACAATAAAGGTGGAGTATTTGATGTTCAATATGATAAATATTCGATTTTTGAGTAATAACATGCAATTACTAACTTTATGAAGATAGAAGACTAATGAAACAAGATATAAGCTTAGGCTTTTCCTGGAATCAATGAAATAAACAGAGGGTAAATTTAATCGAGTGGTAATTATTAGGGAAGTTAATTACTTGGATAAAGAGTTTCTTGATGAGAGGTTTGGCATATGAGAGTAATTATTATTAAGCAGATTTTTTATTCCTATAATCATTACCAAGGGAGAGGGTGGGTAATGTATTACCCCCTCATGAGGGTAATACATTCGGGAGGTGAATAATTATCCTAATACCAAACATGGAAAATGTATTTTACATATCAATTCCATATTCATTTTCTCATTTTTACCCACAATCCAATCAAGCAACATAAATAAGGAAATATAAAGAGATTAAAGAGAGTATATAAAACAAGGAATGAGAAATAAATAAGAAGAAATGAAAATAAGAGAGCTTCAAACTTGAATAGATGAACAATAGATGAGTTATGATCTAAATTACAAAGGAAAATAAACTTGTTTTTTTTACTAAGATGCAAAAATCTTTATACAATAAAAGGTAAAACATTTAAAAAATTTCTATTGGTCTCTAATTTTTAGGAGTTAAATAACTTTTCATTTAATGATACCCCACGTTTACTTTTGGCTCTCTCTCTCTCTCTCTCTCTCTCTCTCTCTCTCTCTCTCTCTCTCTCTCTCTCTCTCTCTCTCTCTCTCTCTCTCTCTCTCCACTTTTAGAATTTCAATCTTCTTATATTAAGATGTATTAATTTACATCAAATCATATATTAAAATATAGTATATGCATAAAAAAGGAAAATCTAAAATACTTATTTATGTGCTAAACAACAAGATAAAAAAAATAAAGTATAAATTAATAAATAATAAACCAAATTAAATAATAAAATACATCTTCAAAAAATTTGCCCTCCTAAATATTTGCTCAAATAAAATATAGACAATTAACATTTTCCTGTAAACATAACATTAAAAAAATCACATACTTTCGTAATTTATTCTAAAAAAAGTTAATATTATGAATATAACAAAATATTTATTTACAAAATGAAGTCAATATTTTGAACATAGTAAAAAAAAATAGACCTTAAAATTACTTAATGAACATAATTAAAAATATTTAAAAATTTAAAAATCATTAGCTCTATAAAATTCACTACAAATTAAAAATGAAAAATTTGAGCATTATACTATTACAACTTAATGGATTATTGGATTTATTAGATAAATTTTCTTTAAGAAACATGCATGCAATCATTTAAATTGAGTATATTTACATATTTTCGTTATTAAAATTACTATTTTACAACTTTTTTATAAAGTGAAATTAAATTAAAATGTTTGATTTCTAACATCAATTGAAAAAAAAAATTAAATGAAAGAAAAAGACAAAACATTTAAATATAATCTAGTTAATGAGATAAAATAAAATAAAAATTAACTACAAATCACATACATGGTTCTAAATTAATTTTCTCTTTGAAATAGTTCAGTTCACGAGGATCAAATAATAAAAGTGAAGATATAAATACGGTTGGAACAAAACAAGACAATGAGAGATTGTGTAGATGTATAAGAGAATGAGGATTTTGAGGGAGACAGAGAAATAAGGTTTTGGATATGAGAGAGTAAGATCAAGGATTGATTTTTAGTTGAGGATGATGAGTAAGATGTTGGAGGTTGGGTGATGGAGGAGTAGCCGAAAAAGAGATGAATATTGATGAAGTTGAAAATATATTGAAAGTGTTGATTTTTAATGAGTGTGATGTAAATTTAGCGAGGTGATTGTGACTGTTCTGTTTCAACAGCTTTTATGTTTTGTTTGTTTTTGATTTTTTTTTATTTCTTTGTACTTTGTAGTTTATACAACGTGTACTTTTGGTTAGATGAGATTTTGTATTTATAGGGGGTTTGATTTTTAGGTTCTAGATCACTTTAGGTTATTTTCCTTAATTCATGTTATGATTTCCAATTTTTGTTTTAGAAAATCGTGATTTCTATTTTCTACCTAATTAAATTTATGATTACAGCCATGAAAATTACCGTCTAGAAATAGTGATTTTATTAAAATATTGCTCTTGCACTTCCCGTGAAGTAGTAAGGTCAAAGGGTGGGTTAAATTATTTTCATTAACTGAAGTAACGATTTCCGTTTTTCTTTAGCAAAGTCATGATTATTACGCCTATTTAAACTAGTGATTGAAAATATATTGAAATAATAAGTACGAGTAATAAACTATTATGCATTAATCAAACTTTTAGTTTAAATTTGACCATTTGAGGAAATACCCCCTCATATTGAACTAGAAGTTTACTTTTGATTTAGTGCGATTATTTTGATCCGTTTTCTTATTATTTTTCTCCTTTTTGTTTGTTTGCTTTTGTAAAACTTGATACTATATTTTTTGAAAATTTGAGATTTGAATCATGCTTAACATTTGAATATCTTACTCTGTTCTAATATTGTTCAGCTTCTGCGAGTACAATCCTTTAATAGTCTTCTTCGTTTAAGAAAAAAAATCTCCATCATATTTTTAGACTTAATCATATACCTATAATTAATGCTTTATCACGCAAGCAATATTTTGAAACACAAATTATAAAATTACACAATCTGCAAATACACAATAATTATTTTTTCTTCTTTCCAATGTAATTCTCTATACTTGGCTATTGATTTTCAAGACTTAAAAAAAACCTTTACTTAGGTAGGGTCTCCCTACATTCTTCATATATGTTTAATTACTCTCTCTCCTACCTTAATTAATGTATCACTTTTTTTACCTTCTTTTAATAACAACAAATCAAAAAACATACAATTAAAACCACACATGAAAATGATAATTTGCTAAAATATTACAAATACATTAGGAACATGTAAGATTACAGATTGCAAAATTCAAAAATTTCAGCTAATCACCCTCATGTCTTCTACTCTTCTTCCTGAATATAAATAAAAAGAATTTATATAAGAATATCGAAAAAAATTAAAATATTTGGTTTTGGAAAATAAGAAAGTCGAAAATCATATTAGAGTTAGCCTAGACTTAAGAGTCAAAAATCCAATTTATAAATTATTATAATAAAAATTATGTCATACAACATTAAAAATAATACAGTACATTTATAAGCAGAAAAATTATTGAAGGACAAAAATAAAAAATGATATAAAATGATTCTTTTTGTAGGAGTATTTTTTAACCAAAAACATCGTTTTCAACAAAAAGAAAATGATTGTTTTTAAATTTAAAAGCAACCCGTGCATTTTGTGTACGACCCGAATGAATAATAACAAATAAAAAATAGACAATTAAATTCATATCATTATATTCCAAATTTAACACAAAGACCCAGATTATAATATCTTGATGAAAAAACCAAAAAAAATAATATAGGGTTTATATTATATGGTCGAAGTTTGTTTTTTTTCGGTATTTAGATGGTCGGCCCAATAAAAATTTGGGTTAACTTTTCTATCCGTATTTAGATGGTCGACCCAATAAAAATTTGGGTTAACTTTTCTATAGTACTAGTTTTATACCAGTGCAAATTGCACGGGTTTGTTGTTTAGATTGTTGTAGTAAGATGTGTTAATAGTGGTAACTCTTTAACTAAAGTATCTATCGAGATTCGAGAGTATCCAAAATACAACAATAATAAAGTTGTTAATTAGTGAAACATCATAAAATGAACCTAATTATAATGACAATAATAAAGTTGCACGAGTATGCGGTTCTAAATTTTGTTCTGATAAAAAATATAAGATAATAAAATTCTATATTTATTAGCTATCTCTTTTTGAAGTCAATTATATTTATAAACAAAGTTTTTAAATAAAACAATAATATATCTTTACTTTTGTAAAATAATTTTAAGTTATAAATGTAATACTTGAGTTATAAAGAATAAATTTTACTTGTAATTTACAAAAATTTTGCATTAAGGTCAGTTAGCTGAGTAGCTAAATTTGAATTTCTACTTAGCCTTGCTAGTTGATCGACTTCAAAATAAAACTGACTTATATACGAAGCAAAATCATTTAACTGAAAAATAACACAAAATTAGTAAAATTGCATGGGCCTGAATAATTGCATACACGTAAAATATGTTAAACCTATTTTTTATTTAGTCAAACTTGTGCATGTTTGTAGATTTTGTGCACGGGATAAAATGAAAATTTTCACCCGTGCACGTTTTTAAATAATTTAACCCGTTTTTCATTTAGTAAAAATTGTTAATTATTGAAATTTGAAATATGAAAAATGAAAATTTTGACATGCACTTTTAAAATGAAAAATTGACCCGTGCACTTTTAAAATGAAAAATTTGACTTGTTTTTTATTTTGTACTAACTGTTAATTAGTGAAATAGGATAAATGAGAAATTTAACTCGTGAACGTTTAAGATGAAAATTTTGACATGGTTTTCATTTAGTACAAATGGTTAATTAGTGAAATAAGAGAAAATGAAAAATTTACCCATGCAAATTTACACGGATATGTTGTTAATCATTGTTGAAAATATCTTAATTGTTATAATTGTTTCAATATAAGTAATGTAAGCAATGATTTTGATTAAATATTAATATTATACCTGATTTAAAAAAATTTGACCCGTATTATAACCTTATCCCAGCGTGTAGGTCATAGGATTATATTTGTATTCCAACTCAACCCATATGACCTGATTCAGGGCGATAGTTATATATTTAAAGGTAACACTTATGCATTATAAAAAATGGGAAAGACATATTTCCACGGGGCTTTTAAACTGTGCCACTGGAAAATAGAGTATAATAATATACCCAAAATACCCCTAATAAAGCACTTTGCTATGCAAATATGTCTGACATTTGCGCAGCTTAGTTCATTGAAGCAGTAGCAATATGTCTGCCCTAAAAAATTGAACACTGAATCAGCTAAACTAAATACGGACGAATCCATTGTAAATCATGAGAGTTTGGGCCAAATTTTGCCCGACTCAAATGCGTGCCCAACCGAACAATGGGCTAAATATGAAAAATCCATCCCTTTTAACCATGTCAAAACGTATACGACCATTATTTCATTAACACTTGTTATTCCATTATTATACGCCTTTAGTCATTTACTCCCATAACCTTTTTTTTTGAAGGGTTTACTCCCACAACCTAGTTACTTATCTACTCCTTCAACCTCAACAAATTAATTGCTCCTCAGCTAGTCACCGCCTCAATAACCCCAACAAATTAATTCTACTCCACGTTGTTTATCTTTATTTATTCATTATTAATTTTTTACCCTCCTATTTGTAGCTAGATCTCTACTTTATTCCATCATACTATTTATGTTGTGTTCAAAAATATCTATATTAGTATTTTTGTCGTATTTAATAGAAACAGTCCAAATTTCATATTTTCTGTAAGTATATTTTATTTTCATTTTTACCCAATTCGATTCTTGTTTACCATTTTTTTTCTTCAAAAAACTGTTTTTTTTTAACACACTTCAATGCTTATGAAAAATAAATATAGTAATGGTGGGTATGATTTATTTTTCTAAACAATTTGCATTTTGTTATTTTCAATATGGATCCAATATGGCCAGAATGCCAGATGCTGTTTGATCAACTAATGCACTTTTAAGTTAATTTAAAAAAAATTGTAAAATGGCGCGTCATAATTAGATAATCATATACTTTATAGTATTAAGTAACGACAGTTAATTAAACTATATTTGTAAATTAATTCGTACACCGTATATTTATAAATTTGTCACTGTTTATTTTTTTGTTTAACTAAAGTGAATTTTTTAAATATTAATTAAACCATGTTTTGTTGATTTTGTTAATTTTTACGTCATTTTCACCTTAACAATATAAATTACTATTAATTAAAGTAATTTGGTCAATTAATGAGCAAATCAGTTTAATCACACATCAGACAGATTTACCATGTTGATTATTATGAACAACGAACGTGGGGTAGTTATTTCTACACAATATTTTTTTTAAAATATGAACTTTCTACAAAAACATAAATCATATTGCATTACGTGATGTAATTCTTAATTTCTTATGAGTAATTTCTTATGAGTGCTATTCTCCAAGAAATTAATTCCCAAAGCAAAGTAGTGGTGGTCCCTTAGTTTCCTACTTTTAAGGATTGAATGACAAATCAACCTACTGATTGTTCTTTTAATAAATAAGATAAAAGCTAATTTTCTCTCTCTCTCTCTCTCTCTCTCTCACTCTCTCTCTCTCTCTCTCTCTCTCTCATCTCACTTTTCAGAATTTCAATCTCCCTATATTAAAATGTTTCAATTTATATCGAATCATATACTAAAACATAGTACATGCATAAAAAAAGGGAAATCTAGCATACTTATTTATGTGCTAAACAACAAGATAAAAATAATTAAGTACAAATTAATAACTAATAAACCAAATTAAATAATGAATTATATCTTCAAAAAATTCGCCCTCCTCGATACATCATCAAATAAAATATAGACAATCAACATTTTCTTGTAAACAAAACATTAAAAAAATCACATACTTTCGTAATTTATTTATAAAAAATTAATATTATGAATATTATAAAAAAATTATTTACAGATAAAATTAATATTTTAAAAATAGTAAAAAAAATTAGATCGATAAAATTTGTAAATGAACGTAATTAAAAACAGTTAAAAATTAGAAAATTATTAGAACTATAAAACTCATTACAAATCATAAAATGAAAATTTGAGCATTATACTATTACAAATTAATGGATTATTTGATAAATTTTCTCTTTAAGAAACATGCATGTAATTATTTAAATTGAGTATACTTAAATATTTCCGTTATTATTTTTACTATTTTACATTTTTTTATAAAAATGAAATTAAATTAAAATATTGGATTTCTAAAATAAATTGGAAAAAAATAATGGAAGAAAAAGATAAAATATTTAAATATAATATAGTTAATGAGATAAAATACAAAAAAAATTAATTACAATTCGTATACATGGCTCTAAATTAATTTTCTCCTTAAAATAGCTTAGTTCACGAGGATCAAATAATAAAAGTGAAGATGCAAATACGGTTATTGGAGCAACACAAGACAATGAGAGATTGTGTAGAAGTATAAGGGAATGAAGATTTTGAGGGAGACAAAGAAGTAAGGTTTGGATATGAGGGAGTGAAATCATGGATTGATTTTTTAGTTGGGGATGAGTAAGATGTTTGAGGTTGGGCGATGGAGAAGTAGTTAGGTTTACAAGTTAGTAATAAGAAATTATTATGGAAGTGTATTTTCTTGGATAGCTAATGGGTTAACTTAAGCGGACGATGATGGACATATTTATTTTATTTAAAATTCGAATTTTGAACCCATAATTCTCACTGGGATGGGTTTAGACTTTAGGTAGTAGACAAATCAAGCGGGTTCTTTTTGTCATAAGTTGACTTGTGACGGACTCAAACGTGACTATTTCTATGAGAAAATGTTACCATTAGTTGATAGGTAACATTTTATAAGTGAATACATTTTATCATAAAGTGGTCACATTTAGGGCCGTCACAATATGTGACCGTCACAAAAGAGACCAATTTTTAAGCTTAATTTTAAGCATTAGACGTTATTTATTTTTTATATATGTATTTTTATTCCCCTTTATGTTGAATACAAGTGGCTATTAATATCTTTTTTTATTTCGTTCATTTAAATGGAGAAATTTTCCGATGTATGTAAAATAAAACATGAGGTCAGAATAGCTTTGACTGTAATATTTTGTTATATATGACTTTGAATTTATATATTACGAGTATTTGAAATAGCCCACTTTGTACGCGTGCACATTTAACTGATTGATTATCGAAAACATATAGCATAAATTATTATATGTACATTTCGTATGCCATAATCTAAAAATTAACCCGTGTATTTTTTTTTGCACGGGATTAAAATCAGTTGAAGTTAAAGAGATAAAATCTCAGGGTTTATCTATATATAGCAGGTTTATCTATATACTTCCTTTATTCAATGAATTGTATACGTTTGCTTTATACACGTATATCATGACTTGTTTTCTTTTGTTCATATCTTTAGTTATACTCCCTCCTATCCACTTTTTTTTTCCCATATCAAAAGGGCACAAAGTTTAAGGGTTGGAGTATTATAATGGTTAAAGTACATATGTGGGGTTGAGATATTGTTGAAGGGTAGTGATAATTAGTAATAAAGCAAATACAATTAAGACTTAATAAAGCAAGTGCACTTTTTGTTAGTACTAATTATTTTCTCAATTAATTCCTGTTGGAATTACTCCAAAACAGCATACAACTTTAACAACAACTACACTAATTAAGTTACAATAATTAATAAAAATACATTCATTTTTTTGGAGACATGCCTCCAATTAATAAAATTACATTGTTTTTTTCAAACTAAGTACCGAAAACAACAATTACATTAATTAAGTTACAACAATTAACAAAATGAGACGATTTTTTTTGTGATTCATGGACTTCAGATTCTGTCTTGGAGTTTCTTCCTCCTCTTCAACCAATTTGGTTGTCCTTGAACCATAACCAAAAGTGTCAAAGTCTAGTTACTTGGATGCAAGTTGCCATAATTAGAATTTTGGCACCAATATTCAAAGAAGAAGCCAAATTTCAACAAACATTTCATTTTTGCGCCAAATTAATGTTCAAATATTGTGCAAAGTTCAGATGGGTATATAAAGACAAGGTAGATCATTTATTACATCCAAACAAAAACAAACTTTCATTTACTCCAGCCAAACAAAAACCAACTTTGTAAGCTTACCTTCTCAATAAATGAAGACAAAAAATATCACAAATGCAGAAAGGTCAAGAATATCATAGATTTTAATGGAAAAATGTACAGATGGAAAACCGAAACATGGAACAATGTCAGAAATAGCATTACAATTTGGGGTTTGCAGGAAGACAATCACAAACATATGGAATACAGCAAGGAAACAGTATGCAGCAGGCCAAGCAATCAATGTCAACAACAAACTTAAAGGCAGATCAATGGCTCACAGATGCAAGTTTGACACTGAAAAGCTTGAACAGCTTGACATGCTTAAGAGGACAACACAGGAAGAAGTTGGAGCAGGTTTGGGTGTAAGTCAGTCAACAATAAGCAGATGGGTAAAAGCAGATTTAATAGACTGTAACACTACGGATTTTTATAAGCTAAGTACTCGACCGAGTAGAGCCTACTCGGTCGAGTAGTGTCAGGAGTGTAGTTTGTTTGGGTTCTGGCGAGGAATACTCGGTACGAGTATGGTGAATACTCGGCCGAGAAGTAGAGGATACTCGGCCGAGTATACACCTTACTCGACCGAGTATCCGGCCTGACGGGTATTATTTCCGCGATTTTGGTTATAAAGATTAGAGGTTATATATCATCGTTCGTCAGTTTTTAAAATCATTTCTCCCCAAAAACATAAACTACGTTCATTATCCTCTAATCATCTTCATCAATTCCAAGTCAAAGGTTGTCGATTGTGGGTTCTAGCATCTCATTCCGTGTCAATCGCCGTAGTAAGTGTCTTATACTTGTTCATCTATTGTCATTCTTATAAGTTAACAAACCCTAATTTGGTTAATTTGGGGATTTAGGGTTTTGTTCATCATATGTCGTTGATTGTTGATTATCGCTGTTGTAGGTGATGATGTGTTACTAGTTGTGCATTTGTATGATTGATTGCAGCGTAGCGGATTGCGAAAAGGTAGGGTTTCTCCTACTCGATCGTTAATTGATTGAGATTGCATATGTTTTATAATTGTTGTTATCTGCTGATCATCGGAGGTTGGGTGTTGTGGTGACGGTATTGGTGTGGTTGTCTTTGTGACGATTGTGGTGTTGTGACATTTGTGATCTTTGTGTGTGTGATTGTGGTGGAGTCACTTGCGGGAGTGGCTTCACACCCTGGTTCGCCCTCCGTGGAACCCGTCACGGGAGGGGATGTGCACATTAAGGGACAGGGATTGTTGGTCGCTCGTTGATGAGCTGGACTAGGTGGGGATGGGCTGCGGTCACCCACTGGCGGCGAGGATTACCTGTTGCGATGGGTAATCTGGCAGAGCTACACACTTCGGTGTGTAGTCGGTCGATTCTTGTGTGAGATCGATGATCGGTTGGTTGTATTGTTGTTGTCTTATATTGATTGAGTAATCGACCCCGTGTTGTTGTTTTGTAAAACTGCGGTGATCCATTCGGGGATGGTGAGCGATTGTGACAGTAATGCAGATGTTTAGCTATGGGACGAGTTTATGGGGAGTCATCACGTCAATTCTAGCTTCCGTTATTATGAGTTTAGATGTCTTGGATTTCATTTGTATTGAGACCTTGTACGTTTATTTTGAGTTGGTCTGAGATAATGTAATCTTTAACTTTTATACTTTAATAAATGTTGTTTGGAATTTGTAACTTTGATATACTAACCTCGGGAAACCGAGATGGTAACAGCCTTTCATGCTAGGGTAGTCCTTGGTAAGGTACCTTGGTATGAGGGGGTGTTACAAAGTGGTATCAGAGCCGAAGATTCTGGCACCTAAAACTAATGAACCCAATGAACTTAGGGAGTCTAAATAAAATGAACCCGGGGAGAGTTGTTTGGAGCTACCGCAAAGACTTGGGAGACGTCCCGAAGTCGCACTATGACCCTCACAATCTCAAGCCGGTCACCAGGGGGAAATTGTTGTGAGTCTTTTCGATGCGTGTGTGTGATATGTGGAACTTGAATGGTTGAATCATGTGAAAGGAAGTGAGATGTGTGGAAACATGTGTAAGACATGGTGAAACTTGTTGAAACGGATTTGGTATGAAATATGTTGGCATGTTAAGTGTTTATTATGTGGCTTTCAAAAGAGTAGTGGTACATGAGTGCATAATCATGATAATGTTAATGTTTGGTTGTTGGTAGTAGCATGTGATTAAGGTCATGCGCCTATGCATATGAATGTCGTGTTTAATTTTCATGTGGGTATGATAAAAGTTCACCTCTGTACTGGTTTTTAGAAGTATTGGGTCGTTATTATTTGTTTTATGCATGTTTAAGTTGTTTTGTTAAGGAATTTTGATTTGTATACAAACCAATTTTTGGAAGGGTTGTCTTAAAACTGTCATAAGTCGAGTTCTAGAAATGATATTGCTGTGATTCCAAGTTGAGGTGATAGCTTGTCCTCTTACGATTCTAACGATAGGTTACACGCCCTGAATGACCAAGTAACGAGTGAGATATGACTGTTTTACGAAAACTGGACGGTGCTGAGAACTGCGCCGATACTCGACCGAGTAGTCCCTACTCGCCCGAGTATCTTTTATACTCGACCGAGTATTCCATATTCGGCCGAGTAATCTCTCTGTGATAATACTATTTAGCGTCTAGAGTCGTGAACTCGGCCGAGTAGTCTAATACTCGACCGAGTAAGGTCTAGTCGGCCGAGTATTCCCAATACTCGACCGAGTAAGCCTTCTGCGACAATTGAGTTTGCTTCTGGAGTCGAAAACTCGACCGAGTAATATAGTTACTCGACCGAGTACCTTTTACTCGACCTAGTATGTTATGTACTCGACCGAGTACCTCATTGGGCGGCCACTTTGAGTCGGTGGCTATGTTCTTACTTTTGTTTTGAGTCGGTGGCTATGTTCTTACTTTTGTTTTGAGCCGGTGGCTATGTTTTTACATTATTTTGAGTCGTAATGTATATACACATGTATGTTTTGAGTCTTAACGCCTTCTTTGATATGTGAGACGGTCTTGATACGTAAGTTACCGGAAGTTATGACATGGAGAATGATGGCTTATGAGGGACATGTGTTGGGTAAGGAAGACCTGTGTTAATGTGGTTGTGAAGGATAATGGAAAAAGAAAAGGGAAGAATGATGAGCTAATCGAGGTAAAGAGCATGTTTTGTGAGATATGATGAGTGATAAAGTCGTGGGTTGAGTAATATAAAAGTAAGTGCATATGGGCAAGGGTGATGTAAGTGTAAAGAAACGTGAGAATGAAAGATTGAGATAAGGGATACGAATAGTGGCATATTTGGATGTGTAAGGATTTATGGAGGAAGACAGCTAGGATAGAGTTGCTTAAGGATATATGTAATGGAAGATTGTTGTAAGAAGATAGGAAAGAGAGGTATATAGTGAATTTAAAGGAAGTTATATCGCGATGTGGATTTGTAGATAGTGGCTAAGTTTGGGAAGTTGGAATATCAGGGGGTGAGCCTAGTGTGTAATTCTTTGGACAAACGGTATGAAGTGAATTTTGGTTTCTAGAAATGCGAAAGGGAGATACGACTAATTGAAGAGTAACTGTTAGTGCGTGGACTTGATGGTGACAAGGGTGAGTGTGAAGCAAGATGAGAGATGATAAATGATAAGAAGAATGATAAGATATTGATATGAATTAATGGAATTAGAGTTGTGGAGTTATGGAAAATAAACAAATGACTAAAGAGTTAGGTAGAAAGAGAAAGGAGATGACTTACTATTTGGCATTATTGAGTAAAAGGAGGGAAAGAGGGATGGAAGTAAGTTGAGAGAACGTTGACCGGAGTTAAGGAGCATGAAGGCAGGAAATTATGAAATGTACGATATCCCCACTAGAGGGTGTGAGTTAATGGTTATATAGGAGAGCAGGACGACGTGTTAGCCGTGAGTTTCGAGGTATTAAGGGAATAAGAAGCTTGTGGAGTGTTGCAAGATCTGAGATTTTGGTGGAGAGTTAGGTAGCGATATGATAAAGGATAAACTTGGGAATGATGTTGAGGTATGTTTTGTTGATGGATTGGATGTTCGTATTTGGGATGATAACCAAAGAGAAGAAACAGATTGTTATATTAAGAAGTGATAGTAAGAGAGTAGTCACATGAAGGATGTTGGTGTCATAGTAGTATCACTAGTGGTTGAGGATGATGTTACTTTGGGGAAGTTAGTTGTTCTAATGAGGTTGATTTTGTGGAGGTGGTTAGTATGTTTGGTTGTGAGGAAGTATAAGATGTGGATATACGAGGTGTTATTTGGAAGTTTGGTGCGATGTTATGGCTACATTTGGGGTGGGGTGATAATTGTGTGTAAGAGAAGATATGTTAGGAAGGGCACCTGAGTTAAGTCCGGATAAGAGATATTCATTGTCAAGTGGTAACTTACGTGATCAGGATTGACTAGTTGGATGTGATTACAGGTCTATGATATGTGTAAATGTTTGTGTGAGGTTCTGACCTCACAAGAAGTGGTATGGTGTGATAATTATAAAGTTGTTATATGAATGTTTTGTAATTTATGTTGGGTACGGTATACTAATGGAATGAGGTTAAAAAGGTAATAATTTGATTGATCTGGCATGGATAGTTAAAATTGTATGTGTATTGATGATACATGTTTATTCCATGAAATGGTAAGGATGATGTTCATGAGATTCTTGTCAGTTTATTCCGTATAATATGTTGTGTTATAATCTAGTAAAACGGTTTTGAATGAGTTTTCTTGTTCGAAATGTCATACTGAGTCAGTGTTTATGGGAATTATATGTGATTGTGATGTTTATCGATGTGGTTGTTGTGCCTCGAGTGGTGATCCGGGCATGGTACTTCATGTTGTGATGCGGGCATTTTCGCACTACGGTGCGCATTTGTTGGTGGCGGTGTTGCGATGCCGTCACCGGTTGTGGTGGAGTAGGCGGGATGATTATGATTCGAGTTTCGACAGTACATACCAGTTATACATAGATTGTTGTTTTGTTTGATGTTGCTCCCTGCGAGTTTCATTTTGTGCAGATAGACAGTTGTCTTGTTTATTGATGTTTCTTTACCAGGTTAAGTTTGGGAATAAGGGTAGAGTATGATATGCAATAGAGTTGTATATGTTTTCGTTGTTGTCATGGTATAGTGATATTCTGTTGATGGGACACGTTTGTGAAAGGTTGTTACAGTAATTTTTATCTTGTTCTAGATGAGGCATTGGTAGACAGGGTAATGGCAAGTGATTCGTAGAACATGTGTGGTAATGATCTGATATATGCAGGTGGTTCATAATCCTTTGTTGAGACAGTGAGTGTAGGGTGTTGGGTAATTAGCGTCGTGTTAAGTTATGTATAAGTCTTGCGGTAATGAAAGAAAGGAACTTGAGGATGTAGTATGAGTGTACGTAACAAGTGTGGATCGTGAGTTATGCTTTCGGCGATAAGAGTTTTATATAGCTTATATAGAGAGGTATGTCGTGTTGCGGTAATGTTGAAGAGTTAGAGTGTTTATTATGATCAGGATTGTGTGGTATTGGTTAGATGGAGTGCAGAATGAGTTGAGGTATGAGAACTGTTTAAGTAAGAGAGCCTTGGATATAGGAATAGTAAGTGTTTAGATTATAGGCGGGTATCTTTCACATGTGGTGGTGATGAAGATAATGAGAGGTATAGCTAAGGATCTAGTATTAGTGAGTTACGGGGACGTAACATATGTCTTAAGAGGAGTAGGATGCGGCAAAGAGCGTTTGAGGGTTGTGCATGTCGTAATATTATTGGACGTAGAGTGTGGTGTAGCATAAGGAATAGATGGGTACATATAGTGTTTGATAGTGTTAAAAGGCCATGGATGTGCTTGTAGTAGTTCGATGTTTAGGAGTGTGAGAATTTTTCGATAGTGTTGATAAAAGTGGATGATGATATTTATGAGTTCGAGAGTTTTGGCAAATTTGGATGATGATGTTGATGAGTGTGAGTAAACTTCGAGGACGAAGTTCCTTTTAAGAGTGGTAGAATGTAACATTCCGTTTTGATGGTTGATCTTCTTTTGTGGATTGTCTTGGTATTGAGTGCTATTGAGTGTTATGGAAGTGAGACAAGATTGGAAACATTATTTTGTGGTTATTCGATAATGTTATGGAGTCAATATCGAGAGGATATGTTATCTAGTAAGCGTGGTTAGTGGAGCTGGTGTTAGGTGTCAATGTTTTATAGGTTGGGTTGGAACTTCGGGGACGAAGTTCTTTTTAAGGGGGGAAGATTGTAACACTACGGATTTTTATAAGCTAAGTACTCGACCGAGTAGAGCCTACTCGGTCGAGTAGTGTCAGGAGTGTAGTTTGTTTGGGTTCTGCTGAGGAATACTCGGCCAAGTATGGTGAATACTCGACCGAGTAGAGGATACTCGGCCGAGTATACACCTTACTCGACCGAGTATCCGGCCTGACGGGTATTATTTCCGCGATTTTGGTTATAATGATTAGAGGTTATATATCATCGTTCGTCAGTTTTTAAAATCATTTCTCCCCAAAAACATAAACTACGTTCATTATCCTCTAATCATCTTCATCAATTCCAAGTCAAAGGTTGTCGATTGTGGGTTCTAGCATCTCATTCCGTGTCAATCACCGTAGTAAGTGTCTTATACTTGTTCATCTATTGTCATTCTTATAAGTTAACAAACCCTAATTTGGTTAATTTGGGGATTTAGGGTTTTGTTCATCATATGTCGTTGATTGTTGATTATCGCTGTTGTAGGTGATGATGTGTTACTAGTTGTGCATTTGTATGATTGATTGCAGCGTAGCGGATTGCGAAAAGGTAGGGTTTCTCCTACTCAGTACTGTTAATTGATTGAGATTGCATATGTTTTATAATTGTTGTTATCTGCTGATCATCGGAGGTTGGGTGTTGTGGTGACGGTATTGGTGTGGTTGTCGTTGTGACGATTGTGGTGTTGTGGCAGTTTGTGATCTGTGTCTGTGATTGTGGTGGAGTCACTTGCGGGAGTGGCTTCACACCCTAGTTCGCCCTCCGTGGAACCCGTCACGGGAGGGGATGTGCACATTAAGGGACAGGGATTGTTGGTCGCTCGTTGATGAGCTGGACTAGGTGGGGATGGGCTGCGGTCACCCATCGGCGGCGAGGATTACTGTTGCGATGGGTAATGCAGCGAGCTACACACTTCGGTGTGTAGTCGATTCTTGTGTGAGATCGATGATCGGTTTGGTTGTATTGTTGTTGTCTTATATTGATTGAGTAGTCGACCCGTGTTGTTGTTTTGTAAAACCTGCGGTGATCCATTCGGGGATGGTGAGCAGATTGTGACAGGTAATGCAGATGTTTAACTATGGGACAGTCATGGGGAGTCATCACGTTAATTCTAGCTTCCGTTATTATGAGTTTAGATATCTTGGATTTCATTTGTATTGAGACCTTGTACGTTTATTTTGAGTTGGTCTGAGATAATGTAATCTTTAACTTTTATACTTTAATAAATGTTGTTTGGAATTTGTAACTTTGATATACTAACCTCGGGAAACCGAGATGGTAACAGCCTTTCATGCTAGGGTAGTCCTTGGTAAGGTACCTTGGTATGAGGGGGTGTTACATAGACTCTCATACTAATGCAATCAAGCCAGGTTTGACAGACAACAACATACTTGCTAGATTAATTTATTGTCTTGAACATTTGCATTATGATCAAGTGACTAAAAAATTTACTTTCAAAGATCAAGGTAATGTTATTCACATAGATGAGAAATGGTTTTTCATAACCAAACCTTCTCAAAGATTTTATGTAGGTAAAAATGAAAAAAGACCACATAGAACATGTCAATCAAAGAGATTCATTACCAAAGTTATGTTTATGTGTGCTGTTGCAAGATCCAAATATGGGCCTAATCAGGAAATTATTTGTGATGGGAAATTGGGTTGTTGGCCATTTGTAATGGAGGTACCAGCTCTGAGGAAATAAAAAAACAGATGTGCAGGAACATTAGAAACCAAGTGTATTGAGTCAATCACAAAGCAAGTTACTAAGGATATGTTAATCAATCAAGTGATTCCAGCAATTAAAGCTCAATGGCCTTCTACTTGCAGCAAGCACATTCTCATATAGCAGGATAATGCAAGACCACACATTACCAACAAAGATGCAGATTTTAGAAGGGCAGGAACAGAAGATGGGTGGAATATTGAGTTCACTCATCAACCACCAAATTCCCCAGATTTAAATGTACTGGACTTGGTTTTTTTTAGAGCTATTCAGTCACCCCAACAAAAGAAAAAGTCTAAAGTAATGAAAGATCTTGTTGACAATACCATGAAAGCATTTGAAGAGTTGGAAGTCCACAAACTAAACTATGTGTTCATCACATTGCAAGCATGTATGTTAGAAATTATGAAGCTTAAAGGTGGGAATGACTATCCTCTGCCTCATATGCACAAGTCTAAACTAGCAGCTGCTGGTTTACTACCCGACTATTTGAATGCTGACATAGAAATGGTGAAGGATTGTGTAAGAAATGTACAGAATGTTGGGGATGCAAGTTCTATAAGTGAGTTAGTAGAATCACTAGGTAGTCTAGGTAACAGTTCAGAAAGAGGGGAAGTAAGTTGCAGTAATGACCCAACAGGTGACATTGAGCCTGTTGGTAGCCTTACTGAGGGTTATGGTCTTACTAATGCAAACGGTCTTACTAATGCAATGCAGGTTGAAGATGATGCAGACCATGTATGAAGTACAGTAGAATCAGATGAACGTGACACATTTTGCAGCAAGAATGAAGCAGTCAATTTCACAAGTGAAAACAGCAGTCCATCAAAATCAAGTAAAAGAGCATCAGAGAAAACAGCAGACAAGACTGTATTTTGAACTTTGCACAATGTTTTTTATGTCATTTGGAACTTCCAGATCAATGAAATGTTAATGGCATTAGTGCATTTATAGTACGACTTCAACATCAATTTCGATTATTGCTCAGGCAACACAATCCATGCATAGCCTCATCACAATCACTTGTGGTGGCGTAATGCATGGATTATCTTGGCAAAGTAGTGCCCTCAAAATTGTCATTGGGCACTACAAGTGAAAATTAGGAGGAAAAAACAAAAATTACTCGCAATAATCATCACTAGTCCATATAAAAACAACAAAAAATTAAAGAACATTCAGGGAAACAGAAATAGACCTTCCTAGCATTCCCATAATCCAGATCTTCCATTATCTGGTCCTGCATGCACGTTTCAGGAACCCACTCATCAAGTTCCCCAAACGAATCAGGTACAAAATCTTGTGAATCGGGGGGACACAGGAAGAATCTTGGGGAAACCAACAGAATCTTCAGGGAAACCAACAGAATCAAGCGCAGAACAAAATATTGGAAATAATTTTGAAAGCTCAGTCAAAAACCAAAGTTGATTTTCAGGACTTTCACGCATCGCAATCATCTTCTTCAATCGCCTCTCAGAATCAAACCTTAAAAACTCCGCCATTTCTTCCCTTGCTTTTTCATCATCGTCTTCTCCCAAGATCTCCGCCTTCACATGATTTCTCTTCTCCCCATCATAATCTTCACCAACACCATGAAAGTCAACATTAGAGTTGTTGAACAAACATAGACCTTCTTCAATTTTTGAGTAGTAACAACTCAGATCTGGAGTTATATTAGCAAGGACATCAATTTTATCGCGATTCAGAAAATAAGACATCGACATGAAGCTATTTTGATTCGATGAGAAGAACAGAAAGGGGAGATCAGAAAAGAAAGGGGAGATCAGAAAAGAAAGGGGAGATCAGAAAGGGAGGAGAGAATGGGGAGATCAGAAAGAGAGGAGAGAATTTGTGAAAATGGCGGAAGAGAGATTGTGAAAATGACGGAAGAGAGAGAGGGTGAGATAGGATTAGGGTTTCTGGTGGGGTGGTTTAAAAAGGCGCGAGAGATTAGTGGGTTGGGTTAGTGGGGTAATTAGTTGGGCTGGGTTAATTGGATCTGTTAATTTTGTGGATTTGGGTTTAGTTGGTGTTGAATTGTTGGGTTAATATGGGGCATAGTGTGTAAATATAAAAACATAACGAGGGTATTGTGGTAATTTTACAACAAAAAAACTTTCCAATTATGGAAATAGGGAAGAAAACCTGAATATTCCGTTTTAGGAAAAAGGGAAAAAAAGAGTGGATAGGAGGGAGTATATTACTAAAAATTATTAAAATTTGATATTCATAATGTATTTAGTAAGACAATTTAAACAAGATCTCACATGACCATCACTTACGTTATATATTAGAAATTGTATTGAAGTTTCTCCTCGCTTATGAATAGTGACCAAAAAGCAACAAATAGAATTCATTGGAACGGACTAGGGTTTGATAGTGATTCTTACATTACAGTTTTTCTGATATTTTATGTTTATTGTAATATGGGACTATGAGATAAGGATGTATCCCTTAGCACGAGGTCCCGCTTCGCCTGTGCACACTTCGTCGCTCGAAATACGACAACACAATGAAAAACACTAAGAACATACAAAAGAAAGTGTAGATACCCACTATCTGCGGAATCCAAATAAACACCCGATGATTATCGGATTATAACATGTTTCGGAAATCGCTGCTTTAATCGACAGTTTGTATGACAGTGGGTCAGAAAACTCGTTTAACGATTTTGAAATGAAAAACACTTTAAATTTTTTTACAAATACCTAGAATGTCTTATGCACCACAACGGGGTCGCAATGACACTAATTAGATTTATAACCGACTCAAAATTCAAATCCCTACTTAGCGCAAAATCGAACCCGAGCCAAGCACAAAGTACCCACCCTAAATAACACCCAAACACAAGCTTACACGGCTAAGCAAATACAATCAACCACAAAACACATCCTAACAAAACTTAGGATAAAGCAAAGAGCAAAATTCAAATTGGCGAAAAGAACAGGACACCCCCTTGTGTCGCGAATAGGCTCACGCCTCTTTGAACTTCCCAAGTGGCCACGTCACCAAAAACCGCCTCAAGCAACCAACACCACTCATTACTCTATAAATACCCCCATTCCACCACAATTTACAACTATGCGTATAACAACCCAAACCGCCACCGTCGTAACACAATCCCAATTTGATGGGATATGCACTCTTTTGCCTATTATTTGTCCTCACTTAGCCCAAAAACACAAGGCCTTGTTACTAAGTGGTGGATGAAATCTTTTATAAACATATCACAAGCTCCATATTTTCCCGATGTGGGACAAATTTTCTCTCAATCTCTTCGAGTGTTACAAATTCCCCCACTTAAAAGACACAACGTCCTCGTTGTGTCTCAAAGTTGACCGCAACCTAGCCCCAGAATCCTCCCCCGCTAGGTGGGTGACCGTGGTACTCCTGACCACAGGCTCACCACACGGTCAAAGGGTGCTCTGATACCATTTATAATAACCCGGTCCGCCACCGTCGTAACACAACCCAATAAGATGAGATGTATACCTTTGGGCCCATTACTTGTCCTCATTTAAGCCCAAAAGTACAAGGCCTTTTATTACTAAGTGGTGGGTGAAAACCTTTATAAACATATCACAAGCTCCATATTTTCCCGATTTGGGACAAATTTCCTCTCAATCTCTTGGGGTGTTACAAACTGCCCCACTTAAAGAACACAACATCCTCACTGTGCCTCGAAGTTGACCGCAGCCAAGCCCCAAATCCCTCCCCCCGCTAGGTGGGTGACTCGGGTACTCCTGACCACATCAGGCCCACCTCACGGTCGCAGGGTTGCTCTGATGTCAATTGTAACACCCCTGATTTTCAGCTAAATAAAAACTAACTTTTACATATAAAACTTGCCGAAATATAGAGATATTATAATTAATAAACAACGTCTCTTATTACAAATGTTTTAAAAGTAAAATAATATAAATCGGAACTAAAAACTTTTACGAAGTCTTTAAATAAAATTTTCACTTGAAATAAAAATCTTTTTCAACAGTAGCGGAAGTCACCTGAAAATAAAACCAGAAGACAGAAAGGAACTACCCTCATGACGAGTAACCCAGAAGGGAGAAAACACGTCAGCCGGGGAGCTGAGTAACAGATAATACCTCAATATAAGTTGTAGACACCTCGTTTCTGCACCTCCCGCCAACCACGCAGTGATGATTGGGCCGCATGTTTAATTACGCGGAGCGATTTATGACATTTTGTAAGTCCGTCAACACGTGGTAGCTCAAACAGTCGAGTTAACCTCATGGTCGTCATCTACGCGCCGATACGGTCGTTTTGACAGTGATTAGAGTTAATTTGGAATCCGAGTCAAAAACCGCTTCCATTTTTTAAACCGTCTTAAACCCGAGTCGGAATATTCTGGAATTTTCCGGAGTAATATTCCTAAATTTTATCTTTTATCACGAAAATATCTACCTTGCGGAATAAGGAAGCCTACATCTTCCTTAATTCTTAAAATCAACCGCGAAAATCTTTCTTACTAAGGAGGAAACTGCCCAAGAGAGAACGCAAAAAGTACTGCGCCTCTTGGAAGGGTCGCAGTTCCTGGTGCGCCTCTTCCTGGGCTGCTTTTTGTCCAGTTTTCGGATTTCTTCCCTAATCCTACTTTTACCATAATTCCTCCACGTGATTATAAATAGAGGCCTCCGCTTCACATATTTCTCACGCGAGTGTCCGCCCTTCTTTTCTCCCTTTGCATTCTAAGACCGCGCTCTTGCTTTTCGACGCCTACGTGCTTGATCTACTCAACCACGTAAGCCCGGATTATTTTGAGTACCAATCACGTTTGCATGACCGACCAATTTGACCACTATACCTTAATCAACTCAATCAATTTGTTCTAAATCCTCTTAAGAGGACACTGTCATATTATATCAAGTCGAGCAATCACTAATTCGACAACTTAGTTAATCTCGCTTCGTCAAACATGTAAGTCTGAGGGTGTAAAATCCCAATTTTATTTATTGTATTTTATTTTGTATTATTAATGTACGGATTTATATCACAAGTATGCTCAAAACCGTTTTCAAAACCTTTTCTTCAAACCTATTTTTCAAAACAGCAGCGAGAGACGTGCTAGAAGAAACACATCAACAGATTCGCCTTCAAGAAGAATTGCAATATTTGCTGCGCCTCTTCCAGAGGTTGCTTTTCTGCTGCTGCCTTTCCTCTTATTCCTCGAGCACCTGCTTTCGTTGTTTTCTTTCGTTTTCTCTTCTTTCTTTCAAAGTTCTTATTTTAAATTTATAATTTGTTTTTGATAATGCTTTTCAATAATTTACGACTTAAATCCCTTATAACTAATATTTACGTGTTTTCGTCATTAAGTCAAACCCGGATTTTAAGAGGCTCGATTTGTTCATATCAAGTCCCATGAATTCGTCTTTGACATATGTTTTTCATTCTGTTTTCAATCTTTATTTTCCAATTTTTGTTCTTTCGTCCTAAATCGTAACCTCTAGTTTTATATAATCCGGTTCCGACATCGTAAATAACAGACTTGTAATCCTTCGCTTTAATTCGTTTATATTTCGTCTATGACGGTTCTTAATGCATGTAATACAATTAAATCACTTCAACTCGAGATATATATCAATAATCAACATTAATCAACCAATGAACAAAAAAGATTCAACGATTCTGACTTTCACAGTCAGAACCCAACTCAAGAACAGACACACAGTCTGATGCACCTCTTTTAAGGGACGCAACAGATGTTGCGCCTGTTCTGAGGTAGTTTCTTCCCCTGAACTTATCTCGTTCAGACGCAACTTTAGCTTTAGGGTTTTAATCAACTATTATCTTGTATTACTACTAATAATAATTCGACATATTTGCATATTTTAAGTTTCAACTTTTTTTCTATTTCTTTTCAAATCCTTTTGTTTCCGAGCGTACTTGTGACGTAAATTCAAGTTATCCATTGTAATTCAATTGTAATTTATTTCTTTTTGTAATTTATTTATTTATTTCATATTGATGAGTAAGATGTAGGTAAGGTCAAGTTTCTTATCACCAACAATAATTTTAACCCAATTTAGTGTGTAAATCGGGTCGAACCACGAGGATGGAGGGGTTTCTACTTAGCTTAATTAGGAGTCTAGTCTAGTCAAATAAGAAAGGAAGGGAGTTGATTTGAACTACTAAATGTATCTAAAGCAAACAATTGAGAGGAAATGTATATACGATTGATTAAAGGCTAGGGCTTTCAGGTTCATCTAAATGGTTTAAGGGCAAACATGATTATTTTAAGAGTCTATGATGAGAGTTTATCCTAGGATGAAAAATCAATGTCTTGATTATCCTAAAGGTGATTACTAACTTTCATTAAGTATCACGCATCTCTTAAACCACTACTACAGATACAACCTATAACAACGGGTAAAAACCGTTGTAAAATAAAAAAGCGGACGTTGTTAATGCGGCCGTTGTAGAAGGTATTTACAACGGTTTGCTTATTTAGTGAAACCGTTGTCTAAAGTATTCACCACGGTTAAAAGCCGTTGTTGTTGGGTGTTCTCCGTTGTGGAAAGTGTTTCAAAATTTTGGAGGGAATAATATAACAACGGTTGTCGTATGTATAACCGTTGTTGTAACTTTCCCTCCAAAATTATGAAGTCTTTTGACAACGGGTTTATGTTACATACCCGTTGTTGAAATTGTTAGTAACAACGGTTCTTTGTTTAATACCCGTTGTTGTAATTTTACCTCCAAAATTGTGAATACTTTTAACAACGGTTCTTTGATTAAAACCTGTTGTTGAATATTATGCGCGGGTATTTGTAAATGTCATTCACAACGGTGTTAGTTTTATTAACCGTTGTGAAAGGTATTCACAACGGTTTTTTTTAGTAACCGTTTTTATTACGTACACCTAATGTTCTGAAAAATTAAATTTGTTTCATGCCATTCAAAAACTCGCATATATCAAACACCATATACCAAAGACCAAAGATAAATCATAGATGGGTTCATCGAGAACTCAATAGATTCAATTCAACCACATACAACAATGACATCATATATATATATATACATAATTACAAGGAGTTGAATTTACATGAACTAATTAATCATTCCCTAACTTCAACAAAAAAATTACTAATAAGTGATCTAAAGCGTGAGTATAGTATCATGCATTTCTATCTATATATATTCTAAGACGTAGTTGCCCCACATGTCTCTTACCTCGTCTATATCTATACTTGAGTATTGCTCAATCTGTTGTGGATTAGTTGATTACATCTGCGGAAAAAACAAAGAGAATACATTATGGTATATATAGCAGCAAGCAAGACAACATTAGCAACATCATGGTATATATAGCAGCAATTGCAAGACAACATTATTAGCTCTAATTTAAAAAAAAGTAATAAACACATGTTTAAATTATTACTAACCCTTTCTGGAATAACGAGATATCTTCGCCTAATAATCTCCAACATGAACCGACAAGCGTAGTATCCACATTGTATGCTATCTGGCTGGCGAGGGGCCTATTATTACATAAAAAAACAGACGAGAGAAGGCTCACATCAGAATCTTGAACTTTAGGTATTGTATTAGTATTAAACACAGATTTTGCACTTAATGTTATTGTATTTGAGCACGTACCCCTGTTATCGTAAAAAAATCAGGGCCAACATCAGAATCGTTCGTGGGTTGATCCTCCTCGTTTGCTCTTTTCTTCTTAAAGGCCCTTTTTTTAAAAAATAAAAAAGGAGGCAGAAACTAATTTTTTTAGGGGCAAAAATATGAACGAGCTTTTTTCTATAAATAAAAATTGAAAATGTTATTATAAATAAATCAGTATTATAAACTTACATTTTAATCAAGTGCTTAAAAGTCTCGCTTGGTTGATGATGTAAAGAGTCCAACCAGAAAACTTTTTTCTTTGTCGGCATGATGGCTGCTAGCACCCAATGAGTCCTACATCAAGAGACATCATCATTATTAACAAGTACATATATTAGTTATGAAAATGCAATTGTAGGGGAAACGTAATATTAATTTGTTTATTACCCTTTTTCATTATAAATGCCAAAAATCACTTCTTGGTTGTTGTCGCCAATTTTTGAGCAATATAATCTACCCGTTGTTCGAACGTGAAATCCGGAATAAATAAAGATAAAACAAAGGGGCACATGAATCCGTATTGATCAGATGGAATATTCTTCTCGGGGATCACTCTGGTTTTGCAATATCCTACATTATTACGGTATTAATTCCGGTATTTAAAACACTATCTACCTAGTAGTCAGAATATTAGACTATGAAATTATTTATTAAGAAACTTACTTCATCCAAACAAATATGTGTTGGACATCAATCTGGTCTAGTCCAGCCCCATACGGCTAGCGAGATCCCATGATATGGATGCATGGCGCTCGGCCCTAGAATATCCTCCTCGAGCGGAATAATTATCGGTTGCTCGGAGGCTATGCGATGGCCAGACCTCCTCATACGGTCTCATCATCGTCCCGTTCTTACTTTTTGCATGTAATCCTTCCCTTTATATTTTGTGGAGTTTATACTCCTAACTTTCACGGCCGGGAAATAATGAGTCTTTGATGTGGTGCTACTACCAGTGACCTACACATGTAGTATAGATAATTAAAATAATAAAAAATCCAAAGGTAACATATCCTAGTTGGAGTAATAAAAATAAAAGCGTACTTAATTAAATACCTCGTCAACCTGCTCTTTCAATGATGAGGTAGTAGTAGCGAGTAAGACCGGGGACTTAGGCTTATCGGTCTTTTTGTCCCCTACACAAAATTACCATGCTTTTTATAAATACAGACAAAATATAAATAAAGGGGCGAGGTTAATTTTTAAAAAAATGGAGAAGTTAATTAAATACATACCTCATCAAGTTGTTGTGAAGTCGAGGTTGTTGGCATGTCTGTGGACTTAGGCTTATCCGCCAAAGCCGCCTTTTTTGTTCCCTACAAAAAAAATAACATATAAATTTAACATATAAAAACATTCAACAATTAAAAATGTAACACATATATATATATATAAAGGTATTTCTTCTAACCCCAATGCTTTCAGCAAAGGAGGCGGCGGAGATATCTTCGCCAAGTAGATGTGAGTATCAGGCCATTGGATGAAACTTCCAAGCGCATCTCCCAGAATGGTAATGTCGTCCTGAACGGGACAGCGGTGGAAATTTTTCATAGCCTGGATTGATGTAGTTATCTCTACTATTCTATGATTCGGCAAAAGTTTTTCGCCATGAACTACGATTTCGCTGCTGCAGTTTGTTTTCTACGAGACCCGGCCAACACGCACGGGTGGCTTTTCGATTCTATTAGGGTCGAGAAGAATAATCTGGCCTATTGTTTACGGCTTTGAAGAATATACACATACATATACATTATTATATATATCTTTGCAAAAACGCTTCAAACATTCAAAAGATTTTGCAAAAACGCTTTACATCTCAGGCCGATTTTTGCACAAACTTGACATTCATATAAATTTAACTAATTAAACACTTCATGCATACCTTATCGAAAAACAGGGAACCGACTTGAAGGGGATGTATCTTGTTTTCCATCACCGTCTTCTCATCAAGTTGCATCTCCTTTTCGGACCCATTATTTACCTAATAAAATTAACCAATTCAATGGCACCATGTCGAAGTTGGCGGTGAACACACCCCCGATCTTACCCAAAAAAAAAAAAAAAAAAAACAAAAGAAAAATAAGGAAGTATATTAGGTACCTGATCGGCTTTAGTTGTTACAACTTCAGAAGCATTATTAGGTACCTGATCTTTCTGAATCTCGTTGACCGATACTTCCTTCTCATGTATTGCCAAGGTAGTAGCGGCCTCTTCACCAATCTGTTGTACCTTATTATTACCCCCTTTAGAAATGACATCCTCCATCATCTTCACTTCTTCTTCGGAAAGCTTACCTCCAAAGATTCAGCTTTAGTAGTACGGATGCCATTAATCAAGTCGCTTGCCAAGAATGTAATGTGTCGGCAATTTTTATCCCAACAATAACATGTGAATTGAACTTAAATGAAAATAATAGAATAAATGTTACCATGTCGGCGTTCTCGGACTTAGTCTTCCTTTTCTTCTTTATCTGGGCAGTTTTCCCATAATATTTCGTTACTCAACTCGTAACGGGACGCCCCTCAAACGACCTGGATGTTCGGTCGGCCGATCGCTCTAGCAAGAACGTCATTACGACCATTGGGAGTGAATTTCCTTCTTCTACCTCTTTCACTACTTTATCCTATAATATATTAAATAAACTTCAAATTATATTTGTGACTAAAATAATAAAGTTAGTAATGAACTCGTCGAAATAAAATAATGCTTACTCTGTTGGCCAACACTTCCTGATCATATTTGTCGGCGACAGCCAAGGATCCTTTAGGCGTGTGCCCTTCTTTATAAGTTACATGCCGATCCACCTCTTTCACTCCCTTTGCCACCTACACATTAACATGGTAACATTTATACACGTAAATGTGTATCAATGCAAGTCCAAGTGTGATTAAAAAAATAAAGTCTAACAGGGCAATAATGCATGGTACTTACGAGGTCCTCTTCTATCTTTTCAGAACCGCCTCGAGAACCATAGAATTTCCCCTTCTTGCATGAAATGTTAGCACGATTTCTTCTCCTAACGGCCTTCAAATAATTATATAAAAGCGCAAGTAGATGAGATAATAAAAAGATTATATAAAGGACTCATTAATTAAAAAAATGATAGGTAAATCGTTAAAAGGAGAGGATATTTAACTGAAACTTCTCGTAGTTCTCATCTTTTGAAAAGATCCCATTCTTCCCGCTTGATGGTGGGACACTTGTTTTCCGGTGGGCTCTTACGCATCTCCCCGTTGCCTTGTCCACATACAACCAATCCCTAGCAACGCCACACTTCCACCGCCCTGTGGACATCACCGCCTTATGCATTAAATACTCATCATGACTTTCATCGGGTATAATAAAGCCTTCCTTTATACGAGCCAAGTATAACTCCGCCAATTTTGGATTCAAACTTTTAACATCCTCTAAATAGATAGGCACAAACTGTCTTGTGCAAGCACCAATCCAACTGGAGAAAAGACCCGCATTTGGACCAAAGAGGGAAACCCTTCTCACTCCATGTTATTTCGAACTACTGTTTAGCGGCTATAGCTGCAAGGACTTTCTTGCACTTCGTAGCACCCTTCTCACCAGGCTTATTATCACCAGGCTCATTATTCTTTTGACTTCTTTTACGTTTTTCACCCATGATAATCCTAAAAACCAAATATGAATGATATAGTTGGATATGAACAACTTAACAACGTACATGCAGAGTATTATCTAAAACCCTAAACCCTAATAGGAATGAAAACTTAAAACAACAGATTGAGCTTCTAAAATCCTAAACCCCGATAAGAGGAGTAAAGTAGATGATGCGGGATGATAAAGATAACAAAGAAGACGAAAAACAAACAAATGCATGAAAAAAGAAACAAGATGATCGTCTTAAAACCCTAATGACGAAACACAAAATTAAAGTGAACATACCTGTTGATGATGATGATAAAGAGAACGAGCGGGATGATAAGGGAAGGCAACGGAATCGGGTTTTGAAAGCGGGCGACGAGAATGTAAAAAGCGAGGAAGAGAGAAGGATTAACACAGGATACCAACGGTTGGAGTAATAATGTTGTGTGTGTTAGTTTGTATATGGCATCTTTGGATGGGTTTCTATATTAGTTTTTTATTAAGACTATTAACAACGGGTGCTCAAAGAAGAACCGTTGTTATATGTTAATAACAACGGGTCAATAAAAGTCAACCGTTGTCAAAAGTTTATTACAACGGGTAACATATACCCGTTGTAATATATTTTCACCAAATTTGCGCCAAAATGAAATACGTCAAAAAAATAATTGACAACGGGTAGAGGTACTACACCCGTTGTTGAAAGTATTAACAACGGGTAATTTAAATATAACCGTTGTTATTGTTGAACCTCTTTTTTTTTAAAAAATTATCAGTAATTCCTTTACGGTCCAAACTGTAACAATACATTATTCAGCAATTTCAACACCAGCATCCACATCTAATAATAAGATCAAGAAAATAAGACAACTTACACCAAAGATGCATGCATATCTCGTATGTGTCCCGATGAACTATCTCGGGATCGGGGCGTTTCTTGGATGTCATAGTTTCTTCGTTAACCCAAATACCTTCACCATGGTCATCACGCATATAGATGCTTTCGGTGTCCTCATGATCAGTGTCAACATCGTCGAAATAAGATACAGTGGTAGACTGATCCATTCCCTCAAAAACGACTTCACGATCATCATCATCATTATCGGATGGACTACTCCTTCTTTTCCTTATAGACAGTTCAACAGACCACTTCTTATCCATAGGATCGGTGACATAGAACACTTGTTTAGCTTGGGATGCCATTATGAAAGGATCATCCTTATTATTGCCAACCTTACCCAGATTGACCAACGTAAATCCCATCTTATCCTTTCGGACACAATGGATGTTGTTATCAACCCGGTTACATCGAAACAAAGGCAGTGTGAAATCAATGTAATCTAGTACCAATATTTCTTGAATAACACCATAATAAAGGCATTTTCCCCAAATAGGCTTTTTATCTTTTGAAGTAGCAAAGTGCATTGCCTCAAATTCAGAACTCACACCACTATTTTGCATTGTGCTCACCTCATCTTGCTCGAGGTGTAAAAAGTATATCCATTAATGGCAAAGCTGTTGTAAAAGGTGACCCTGGCATTTGGACCTAAACCAAGACGTAGTAACCTAGGAGAGATGTCATCACCAGTTTGATCGAAGTCTGCTTTGTAAGACAATATTCCTAAACCACTCGGAAACGTCTTCGTATGCTCGTTCGCAATCCACTTCTCGGTCTTGTTTTGGTGATCGTATTTGAGCTCATCTTTGTGTTGTTGAATATAAGGTTGCACCTCATCTTCGTTGTTTAGCACATACATGTGTGCTAAATGCAACATTTCACGTGTCACAATTTTTTCAACCCGGCCCTAATACCTTTTCCGGTCATCCAGTCACTATGACGATTCTTAGGAACGCCAATCAACTCCTCGGGGGAGAGATGAGCGTAACAATATGAAAGAGCTTCGTCTAAAATAGCGCGTTCAGCAATACAACCTTCCGGACGATACCGATTAGATGTATAGTCCTTGTAGACTTTCATCAATCTTTCGAAAGGATCCTGGTATCTCAAGTACACGGGCCCAAGGTACAAAATCTCCCTAACCAAGTGAATGGTCGGATGAATCATGATAGTGAAGAAAGAGGGTGGAAAATACATTTCCAACTGACAAAGAGAGGTTACAACGAGGTCCTGCAATGAATCCGCGTCATCGGGATCGATGACTTTTCGCATATATGGTGGAAGAAGAGACGAGAATCTAGTTATAGCATATCTTACCTTTTCGGGTAAAATGGAACGAATAGCCACAGGTAGTAATTGTTGCATCAAAGTGTGACAATCATGTGACTTTAACCCGTGAGTTTTAGGTCTTGCATCGACACTAGGCTTTTGATGTTCGACGAATAACCATGTGGCACTTTAATTCCATTCAAGCATGCACAGAACTCTTTTCTCTCATTCCGTGAAAGGGTAAAAGCTATTGGCGGTAAAAATGTACGATTACCTCTCTTTCGTGGTGCCAACTCTAGCCTAATACCCATCATTTTCATATCTTCCCTAGCTGCGGCGTTATCCTTTGTTTTACCAGGAACATTCGGAAGGGTATTGATAATATTATCACAGATATTTTTCTCAATGTGCATGAAATCGAGGCAATGCGACCTCCAGTCGGCCAATATGGAAGTTTATCAAAAAATATGGATCTTTTCTTATACCCACGAGTAGACAATTTAGAGCCGCTCTTCTTCCCATAATCTATCTCAATATGCTTTACTTTTTGATAAACTTCATGCCCACTCAAAATTCTAGGAGGTTGACGAAGTTCTTGTCTTCCATTGAATGCTTTCAGCATCTTGCGATAACAATGGTCATGAGACAAGAACCTCCTATTTCCCATATACACATACTTACGAGAAGACTTCAAGTATTCGGACTCGATATCCTCCCCACACAATGGACAAGCCTCTTTCCCATGAACTGTGTGCCCAGAAAGGTCGCCATAAGCCGGATAGTCGGTTATTGTACACAATAACATCGCTCTCAAATTGAAAGTTTCGTTCTTATATGCATCAAATACTTCTATCCCACTATCCCACAACAATCGCAAATCATCTAGAAGAGGTTCCAAATATACATCTATATCATTTCCAGGTTGTTTAGGGCCGGAAATTAACAACGACAACATCAAATACTTTCTTTTCATGCACACATATGGAGGTAAGTTATAAATAGCCAACACTACTGGCCAAGTACTATGTTGGCTACTCATGTTTCCGTGTGGGTTCATTCCATCGGTGGACAGCGCTAGACGTAAGTTTCTAGGTTCATTGCCGAACTCGGGATACTTAGCGTCGAACGATTTCCATTGCTTACCATCTGCTTAGGGTGTCTTAGCTTTCCATCATTTATTCTTCTGTTTCATGCCAAGTTAACATTTTTGCATCATCGGGATTCGCATAAATCCTTATGACTCTTGGTATCAATGGAAAATACCACAACACCTTAGCCGGGATCCCTTCCTTATCCTTATAACGCCACTCCAAACATTTAGGGCAATTGGTTAAGTTTTGATATAATTTCCGATACAATATGCAATCATTTGGACATGCATGTATTTTCTCATATTTCATACCCACTCCTCTTATTAGTTTTTTCGCCTCATATGTCTTAACGGGTAGAACATTACCATCTGGAAGCAACTCCTTTATCAAGGCTAAAAACTAGTGAAACACGTGTCACTCACCCCATTTGCCCCCTTGATATTATACAACTTCACCACAGCCGACATTTTTGTGAACTTACAACCAGGATAAAGAGGTGCTTGAGGACTCACACAACTTCTCATACATGTTGTTAAGGTCATCCCAATTACTAGTGTCATCACCTACATCTTCAAAAGCAATGGACTCATCATCATTCTCTTCATTATCTATAGACCCAACATTCAACTTCTCTACTTCCAACTCTTCCAACTAAAAAAACTCGGCAAACTCAGGATCATCAGTTAGCCTTTCGTGTACATCAACATCATCTTCTTCAGAGTTATTCTCTTCCTCTAATGATTCCCCATGAAAAATCCAAAGTGTATAGGATCGACTAAATCTCCACTTTTCTAGGTGTATTTTAACGTCCAGAAAAGCCATATAGCTAATATTACCACATCTTTCACAAGGACATGCAATACTAGAAGAACCATTCAAATTGTTCGAAACGAATTCATAAAATTCAGCTAAACCATCCTTGTAGGTGCGGTCACTCATATTTGCATCAATCATCCAAGTTCGAGTCATTATTCTACATTCGTAATAATAGGCAACTAATTCAGAAAATACAATAATAGGCAAACAAATAAACGAAATTCAGGAAAGCAATTAAGCTAAATTATCAACAAATTAGATAATAACCCAAAAAATCCTATATCTAGTTATAATAAGCGTTGCTAAGAAACATATATATACCGGATTGATAAACACGCGCGATGAGGGAGAGAAGACGTGACAACGGTGACGGAGATGAAGACGAGAGACGATCGGGAGGAATGGAGGATGATATAGTAGCGATATTAGCTTGTGTTTGTGTTTGTAGCGTATAGCGAGAATAAAGCAATATGTTGTTCTTAAGATTTTCATAATATTAATAACAACGGTTATTGAGATTACAACCGTTGTTAAAAAGTATTAAAAACGGGTTCTAATATAACCGTTGTGATTACTTTTCACTGATTTGGCGCCAAACCATTAACAACGGTTAAAATTTAACCGTTGTTATTAGTTTTTTCATTAACAACGGTTGTTTAAGTATGACCCGTTGTTAAAACAAATAACAACGGCTAACAACACATAACCGTTGTAATTAAGTTTGGTAAAATTCGCGGAATAAATTCTACAACGTGTTTTGATGATTTTCGTGAATAAGCGTTGTTAAAGGGCCGTTGTGGTTGCCTGTATTTGTAGTAGTGAACACACAACAAGACCACCACAAACTTTCATTCAATGGAGGAATTAAGCAACAATGAAAAAAAGGCATAAGCTTTCACTCACACAATTCATCAAACACCTTGTGTGCATGATTAAGAAAGATAAACAATTCACCAAAGACTCAAGTAATCATACAATCATGCCCATTAGTTCCATTTAGACTCCCCCTAAACCCTAGAAGGATTACTACTCACTTATGTTCAAGTTGTAAAAACAAACAAATGAAAAAGAACAAACAATCAAAAGAGATGACATGGTAAGGATTCCAATAATGATAAAAGACAAATTAAAATGTAAACAATTGATTAAGCAAGTAAATAAAAGAAGAGATGTACCAACAAAGAGTAAAGATGATTGTTTTGATTGAATTAATGAAGAGAATCCTTCAATATCTCCCAATACAATCCAAATACCAAATGTAAACAATTGATAATAACTACTTGTTCCGGGTGTAATTCCGGAGCAGGATTATGACCACTTGAGCTTGTTGAATGATGTCGTTGCTTGACTCTTCCTTTCGCTCTTTCCTGTTTAAGATGAACAAACTGAGGGCTCGGCTTGGGGCCGAACGTACTCACTCCGACGCTCAAGTCAGTAAACTTAAAGAGATAAGTTGTATGTTAACTTGGCCAAGAATATTGTAGAGAGATAAGGGAGTTTATACCAGATTATTAGTGAGTTTTAGGATAGTTTTCGGATCCTTTTCTCAATGAGAGAAGTGGAGTATTTATAGACTTTCACCTTTTGTCACGTAGTGGCCAAGTGGCAGAGCAGGTGGAAAGACTGTTCTACCCTCGGCCGAGGGACCCATGGCAGGCCTGGTTGACTCCATGCCGAGGGGACTGGATGTGAGTATGCGGATATGCTTCTCGGCCGACTAGTTGCCTAGCCGAGACCCAAGTGACAGGCCGACAGGCTTCGTCGGTTAGGTTGTCTAATACGTTGACTTGCTGTCTTTTGGCTTTGACCTTGCTCGATATGTTGACTCGGTCAGCGGGTGCAGAATATGCCCCATCAATTTGCCCCCAGCGTAGTCTATGCCGTGGTATGGACCTTCGATGAGTGTTGAGCGTATTCTGCGCAAGTTGAACTTCTTCCGCGGCTTCTTCTTCCTCGGCTTGGTTCTGTTCAGGCCGTACCATATCCCCCCTCTACATGGTTGTGTAATGGACATTTGATGTGGAAAAGAAAATGGCGCTGGCCGAGACCAAGGTTAAGAGTGCCGTGTGCTTTTGATTGTCCCCGGCCGGTGCTGCCAAGCTTGGTTGATCAGCTAGCCGGTGGCAAGTAGATACCAAGGAGCGTGTCGAAGAAGATTGGTAACTGTATGTCGATTGACATTCCGTGGCTGCATGCTCGACACGTGGCCTGGTGCTGATTGGTGGACGCTTCATAGGCTTTGCTCTGATTGGTCCACTGAATGGGCTTTGCTCTATAAATAGAGCAGTTAGCCCCTCATTTTGGCCATCAAACTTCATTTTCTCAAAAAATTTCCTCTCTCTAGTCTTTTTCGAAGAAACTTCTCTCTAGTTTTCGAAGCGTTACTCGGCGTAACACTTTCTTCCAAGGTAAACAAACAAATTTTTCCCCAACTTTTACTTGTTAATTAATTGTCGTCACCATGTCTGCTGCTGATGCTCTTCCCAGTACATCTACTCCGGGGGGCGAACCGTCGCATCCTGATGAACAGGAGCCACTGGTTGTCACCCCGATAGGGTTCGGTGGGCGCTTGTCGCCTTCTCCTGAAATTGATGAGAAATTTTTGGAGGGTATTGATGATGATGATGATGAGGAAAGGACCCATTCTGACGTAGAGAGGCCGCATTTCTTGTGGCACGGCGATGCCTGCTCGATCAATCCTGATCGTGTTTGAACGAATAAGTTCGCTAGTTGTTCCGGTCCTGATCTTTATGAAGACCATTACTCCTTCGGCAGGGGGTATAGAATTGTTATCCCTGAGGGTGATCAGGTGGTCTGTTGCCCTCCCGAAGGCTGTGTCAGCGTGTACATCAGACATCTGGAGTATGGGCTCCGATTTCCTCTTAATGAACACGTCGTGGCCATAATTAAAGCCATGAATGTCGCCGTGGTACAACTGTATCCGTTGGCCATTAGGACGATTATTGGCTTTGTATGGCTTTGTCTTTTTTAAAGGGGAGGCCCCAATGGTGAACCTTTTCCGCCGGCTTCACCATCTTCGGCAGACTACCCTAGGTGGCTTGGGGTGGTACAGCGTGCAGACCGAGCCGGGTTATGTCACCGTTTCCAAGCTGACATCTTGCAAGGACTGGAAGGGGCGGTGGGTATATGTTGAGGTTCCGGAGGACTATCCACTGCCCCGGTTCTTCCAGCGCCGCGTCAATTTGCGGTGTGAGAGTCAGGGGGAGCATGATAGATATGTCTCCCGGAATAAGCTTAAGATGGACGCCAAGAAGGTCTATCTTCAGGAGAACGAAGAGCGGGCAATGAGGCTGTTTGAGGTTGAGAAGGATGGCACGCCGAAGGGATGGATGCCCCCGACGCAGATCGTTCTTCAAGACGAGCTGCTTTGCCACGTCGGCCTCATACCGGCCCTCAGCCAGGGTGAGTGGGGTCGGTATGAGGCCCACCTTTGCTTTTTATGCTTCTGTATTTGAGCCTTGGTTTATTTCTTTTGCTTAACTCCTGCTTTGTTTCTTTTGCAGATCGATTTGGCCGGGATCTGTCTGTCTCCGTCCTCAAGAGGTTGGGACTTGACGAGGACGGGAGAGTTGTTGAGCTGCATCCTAAGGCCGCGCCACGTGATCGCAGACCGGCCACTCACGAACTTATGGAGCAGGCGATGAAGGCAATGGATGTGGCGGCGGCTCAAGCGCAGATTGATGGTAACTTGCCGCGCCGGAGACCAAAGACAACGTCTACGGCGGTAACGGCGTCAACTCCAGCTCAATCTTCAATCCCCGTAGTCCAAAAGGAGCAGGTGGTCGTCGATGTTGAAGAGGAGGTCACCATTGTGGAGGGTCCTCCTCCTTCAAATAAAAGAAAAGAGGCAACGCCTGCTGCTGCTGTTACCGAGGCGGGGAAAGAAAAGGGGTCAGCCGGCCCTCTGCCCAAGAAGGCTAGGACCGGTACGGATCTAACCCACGGCTCGGATTTAGCAGGTTCCTTAGGCATTCCTGATGATAGGCTTTCTGATATGTCGATGAATGTTGACATGGATGCTTTGTCTGGATTTTTTGTAGATCAGCCGTCGCCAGCTGTTGTTCTCACCGAACGACAATTGGAGAAGCAGCCTGTGCAGACGGGCGATAAAAATGTCACCGCCGACTCCTCATCCCAGAAGGTTTCCCCCGCTCAGCTTGTGGCGGAAGGCACAAGGTTGTCCAAGAGGCTGGTGAAGTGGACTGAACTAGCCGACGCTCATATTATCGAGCAGGAGAAGGTCATGGCTCAAGCAGCCCCTGCGCTTGAACGGCTTAGGCTTGAGCTTGCCGCTGCTAAGAAGGAGGCCGAGAGGTCGAAGAAAGACTTCCAGGCCGCCATGAAGGACTTCCTTGTTGAGCGAAAGCTTAAGGAGGAAGCTGATAAGGCGGTCCTAGCCGAGAGAGCCAAGGTTGAGGCTGCGTTGGCTGACGCCGCTAAGCTGCGGGAGGAGAGAGAGAAGCTTCAGGGCGGTTAATACCATGGTTGAGCAGAGGGAAAGGTGGAAGTCCCTGCATCTGTCCGAGGCGAAGGAGCATAAGAACACAAAGGCTATCCTTACTCAGAGGGAGAAGGACATTGAGACGCTAAAAACCGTCATCATCCCTGACATGTGTGCTCGGTACCGGGACCAAGCTGAAGATGCTACCAGGGATGCGATTAAAGAGCTCCTTCCTGAAGGTAACTTCCCGTGGCAAGATTTTGACCGGCTTCTTGATGAGAAAGCGGCTGCTGCGGAGGCCAAGGTTGCGGATAAGGCGAAGGCGGCAAAGGCCGCACATGAGGCTGCGGATAAGGCGGCCCGGGATGCTAAGGTGAAGGAGGCCAGAGAGGAAGCTGAGAGGGCCAAGGCAAGTGAAGCTGCCAAGCCTTCTTCTGGGCCGCCCACCGTTGGTGATTTCGCTCTGCTGCCGGTGGCGAGCAAAGAACAAGCATAGGGAGACGGGCGGTCGTCACAGATTCACCCTGTCCCGGACGGCCTTCACTGCTCGGGGGCCAACTATTGAGCCTTTCCTCCCTGCCATCCTTTTGGCGCTTCAAGTCTTATGTTTGTAACCTTTTGTTGTACCTTTTGTTTTTGTTAAACTATGGTAGGTTGTGTTTAGGCTATCCCTATGGGGACGGCCGTCGACTTTTTCTTGTCTTACTTGTAAACATTTTTAATAAAGTCTCATTTATTTGCCCTCGGCTTGGCCGGGGCTTTGATCTCAATCCTCCATTCAGTTGTCTTCTTACGTTTTTAACATATTGAGCGCTTTTTCGTTTTTACCTTCGGCCTTGCCTAGGCAGTTAGATTGCGTATCTCAACCGTACTTAAACGTTTTTAAACATGTTGGCATGTCGGTCGCTTCCTCCTCCACTCCCGGTCTTAGCCGAGGCGGTCGGATTTGCGCTTCCCAATCGCCGTTGTAAACATGTTTTTAAACATGTTGGCATGTCGATCGCTTCCTCCTCCACTCCCGGTCTTAGCCGAGGCGGTCGATTGCGCTTCCCAACCGCCGTTGTGAACATGTTAGCGTATCGGTCGTTGTTCCCCGTTACTCCCGGCTTTGGCCGAGGCAATCGAGGTTACGGCTCGACAGCGTCGATATCTGTAGACATATTGATCGCTTCCTCCGCCACTCCCGGATTGGCGAGGGCGATTTGCGTTTCTCAATCGTATTTATACGTTTCTAAGCATGTTGGTCGCTTTCGCGAGTATCAACTGCATTGGTAGTGACTGCCCGGTTGGCGTCTACTAAGCATGTTGGTCGCTTTCGCGAGTATCAACTGCCATTGTAGTGACTGTCCGACTTTGGCCGTGGCGTCTACTCGTGACTGCCCGGCTTTGGCCGCGGCGTCTACCTTGGTACGACTACGGAGGGGACGAGCATTTTGATGGAAAACTTGGATCATTCTTCATAAGATATAATCACGCGTTGGGGTGCCCACAACGGTCTCGGACACCTCCGCCGCTATACAAAATACTTCCTAAGGTTGTCTGTGTTCCAATGACTCATTAGAGGAACACCCTCCATGTCTGTCAGCCGGTATGTCCCCGACCTCATTTCTTCAACCACCTTGTAGGGTCCTTCTGAGTTGGCCGTCATCTTACCATGGATGTTTCCTTTGTTTGTTGCGGCCGACTTTCTTCGACCAGGTCTAGGGAGGCTCTCAGGCCTTCCTCATTTTCGACTGGGTCAAAAGTTTGCGTTCTGAATGTCGGCACCGCTGCTTCAATTCGCGGGACGGCCTCGAGACCCATAGACTAGGTGGAATGGACTGCACCGTTGCTTCTTTCTCCGTGGTTCGAAGGGACCACAGGACGCCGGGTAGTTCATCAGCCCATCTTCCCTTTAGATCTTCAACCTTCTTTTTCAGCCCGTTCAGTATTGTTTTATTGGCTGCTTCCGCCTGCCCGTTGCTTTGAGGGTGGCAGACGGAGGAGTATGCAAATTTGATACCGAGCTCCTCCAACCAATTCATCACCATGTCGCTCCAAAACTCTCGGTCGTGGTCAAATACAATGACTTGGGGTAGCCCAAAACGAGTTATGACGTTCTCCCAAATCACTTTTCTTACGGCCGCCGTGGTCTTGGCAGGTACCGCGACAGCCTCGACCCATTTGGTGAAGTAGTCAACGGCGACAATTAGGTACTTCCTTCCTCCGGAGGCCGTCGGAAATGGTCCCAATAAATCCATCCCCCACTGTGCAAATGGTAGGGGACTAAGTACTGGTTGCAGTTCTCGGGAAGGTGCATGTATTACCGGAGCATGCATCTGACAATTCTTGCACTTCTTGGTCTTTGTTCTGGAATCTTTCAGCATGGTCGGCCAGAAGTAGCCGGCTCGGAGAGCTTTGTGGGCTAACGTTCTCGCCCCCATGTGATGTCCACAGATGCCTTCGTGAATCTCTGTCAGTATTAGCTCCGCATCGGCTGGGCCGACACATTTCAAGAGTGGTCTTATTACGGACCTTCTATACAATTCTCCTTCGAACACCAAGTACCTTGCGGCGATCCTTCTTAACTTCGAGAGAGACCTGCGGTCCTCCGTAACTCTTTTGTCGCTTGTATTTCATTATCGGAGTCATCCACGTCGTCTCGGCCTCGATGTCGCCCACCATGCCGACGGTCTCAGTGATGCTTTTAGCATTTTCGATATCCACCAAAGCACGGTTCGACTAACATTCTTGATGCTTGAGCGGCAAGTTTTGAGAGAGCGTCGGCTCGGTTGTTCTCGGACACTGGGATGCACTTTGTATTTGGAAAGATTTCAATTTTGAGGTGTCAGCCTTTACCCTTTCCAGGTACCTCACCATCCCATCGTCTCGAGTCTCATACTCTCCTCTGATTTGGTTAGTGACTAAGAGTGAATCTGTTTTCACCACAACATGCTCCGCCCCGGCAGCTCTAGCTAACTCGACTCCAGTTATCACCGCCTCATATTCGGATTCGTTGTTTGAGGCCGAGAAGGTAAACTTCAAGGCGTACTCAAACTCGTCCCCGTTAGGGCGATGATAAGGATGCCGGCTCCGAGCCGTTCGCCGTGGAGGACCGTCTTTTGTATACACCTCCCACACGCCGGGATGTGATTCTTCTTGATATGTGCACTCAGCCAGGAAGTCTGCAAGCACTTGCCCCTTTATCGAAGGCCTCGGCTTGTACTGAATGCCAAAGCCGGAGAGCTCCACCGCCCATTTGATAAGTCGGCCGGATTTTTCAAATTTTTCTAAGGCTTTCTCCAATGGCTAGTCGGTTAAGACCGTCACGGGATGTGCGTCGAAGTAGGGTTTTAACTTCCTTGCGGCAACGACGACGACGAAGGCCGCTTTTTCAATCAGTGGGTAATTTCTTTCGGCGGCCAGCAGTGTATGGCTGATAAAGTAAATTGGGCATTGCTGCTTGTTTTCTTCCCTGACGATTACGGCACTGACCGTGGCCGAGGTAACTGCTAAGTATAGATATAGCGTTTCCCCCAGCGTCGGCCTGGACAGGGTTGGGAGTGTTAGAAGGTGGGCTTTCAGTTGCTTGAAAGCCGTGCTCTATTCCTCCCCCCAGCTAAAGTCTTTGTTCCCTTTCATCACTTTAAAGAAAGGAGTGCTCTTGTCGGCTGACCGAGAGATGAAGCGGGCAAGAGCCGCCATCCTCCCGGTCAGCATCATAACCTCTTTTCGACTTCTCGGCTCCGGCAGGTCTAGTATTGCTTGGACTTTCTCTGGATTGGCATCAATTCCCCTGGCGCTGACAAGCACGCCGAGGAACTTGCCGGCCCGGACACCGAAGTTGCATTTCTTTGGGTTAAGCTTCATTCTATATTTTCTTAGTGAACAAAATGTCTCGCTCAAGTCGGCCAAGTGCTCGCTGTCAGACTTGCTTTTTACAATAGCATCGTCGACGTAAGCCTCGATGTTTCGCCATTTTTGATCTTGAAACACTTTGTCCACCAGCCTAGTGTAAGTTGCGCCAGCGTTCTTCAAACCGAACGACATCATTTTATACATGTATGTGCCGTGTATGGTGATGAATGCGCACTTAGGCATGTCTTCCTCGGCCATGAATACCGATGGTACCCGAGAAGGCGTCTAGCGAGGCTCAAAGCATAGTGTAGCCTGCTGTGGCGTCAATTAAACTATCTATTCGAGGCAAGGGATATCAATCTTTAGGGCACGCTTTATTAAGATTGGTAAAATCAACACACATCCTCCATGCCCTTGATGACTTCCTCACCATTACAACATTTGCTAGCCACTCAGGGTAAGTACAAGGCATGATAAAGCCCGCCTCTAATAATTTGTCTACTTCGGCTTTGATGGCCTCATCCTTCTCGGCCGAGGAGTTCCTCATCTTCTGCTTGACAGGGCGAGCGGTGGAGAGTACGTTCACTTGTGAACGATCACCTCCCGCTCACGCCCGGCATCTCATTGGCCGAGTATGCGAAGGCATCTTTGTTCTTCCTCGGCAGGTCTAGGAGATCAGCTCTGAATTTTTGCTCCAGGTCGGCACCGATAGTTACGGTGCGCTCTGGGTCAATTTCCACTTCCTCGGTCTCGGCTCCTTCGACCATGCCGACGTTAGTATCCATCCGTTCGCCCTCCTGCTGCAGGGATGGGCTCTTTCCTTTCTCTGATTTCTTCGCCACTTTGAGGGATTGCATGTTGCACCCCCTGGCAGATACTTGGATATTGACAATTTCGTCTCTTTCGTCCTTTGAGACGAGCTTTTGTGCTTCCCCCCGGTCCGAGACATACATCAATGTCAGGGCCCGGATGGACATCACTGCATCGGTCTCGCTCAAAGTGACCTGGCCTATGAGGACATTGTAGGCAGACGAACCATCAATAACCACGAACTCAGATAAAACATTTTTGGCTGCATCCGCTTGGCCGAACATCACCGGCAATCTGATTGACCCCAGGGGTACCAGGCTGACCCCAGAGAAGCTGTATAGCGGGTTGGTGCAGGGGCTCAGGTCTTCAATCTTCAGACCGAGAGTGAGAAAGCACTCCCTGAACATGATGTTCATGTAGGCGCCTGTGTCAATCAGGCACCTTTTGACCAAGTGGTTGGCTATGTCTAGGTGGACTACGAGCGGGTCGCTGTGCGGGGCAACGACTCCTTTATAGTCCTTCTTTCCGATGGTTATACCGGGGACGGTGGAAGCGGGGATCGCTGTTTTGGGCACAAAGTTGATGGCTTGGTATAGCTCATTTAGGTGCCGTTTGTGCCCATTAGCTGACCCACCGTTCTCGTTTCCTCCGATGACAACCTGGATCACTCCCATCCGCTGGAATACTGATTTTCTATTCGCGCCGTCAGAGCTTGTTTCTGGGCCTCCAGTTACATACTTGCTGAGGGCCCCCTTTCGGATTAGCTCCTCGATGGCGTTCCTCAGATGCCGACAGTTGTCGGTCTTATGGCCGGTTTGGCCGTGGTAGTCGCAAAACTGGCTAGTGTCGCCCCGGCGCCCGCCGAGTGCTGTTTCTATTAAATCTTTCAGGCCGTGACCTATTCATGTCACGGCGTCCTTCATCTACGTTGTCCCGGCGGCTCTTCCTCTCTGGGTGCCCAGCTTCACTGTGGCCTACCCAGGTCTTGTGATAGTCCTTCACCTTTACGGCTCGATCGGCCATCTTTCTGGCGGAGTCTAGGTTGAGGTCTTCGCACTTGATGAGCTCGTTTTTGAACTCGCCTTTCGGGAGGCCTTTCATCAGTGCGAAGGCCGCTAGTTCGGTGTTCAGCTCACGAATCTGCTGAACCTTAGCGCCGAACCTCTTCACATAGCTTCGGAGGGACTCGTCCTCCGCCTGTCGGATAGTTAGGAGATCCGAGGTTTCCACGGCCCTTCTCTTGTTGCAGGCGTATTGGGCTATGAAGTTATCTCTCAGGTCGGCATAGCAGTATACCGAGCCATTAGGTAGCCCCTTGTACAATTCATCAAACACCTTTCATTCAATGGAGGAATTAAGCAACAATGAAAAAAAGAGATGACATGGTAAGGATTCCAATAATGATAAAAGACAAATTAAAATGTAAACAATTGATTAAGCAAGTAAATAAAAGAAGAGATGTACCAACAAAGAGTAAAGATGATTGTTTTGATTGAATTAAAGAAGAGAATCCTTCAATATCTCCCAATACAATCCAAATACCAAATGTAAACAATTGATAATAACTACTTGTTCCGGGTGTAATTCCGGAGCAGGATTATGACCACTTGAGCTTGTTGAATGATGTCGTTGCTTGACTCTTCCTTTCGCTCTTTCCTGTTTAAGATGAACAAACTGAAGGGCTCGGCTTGGGGCCGAACGTACTCACTCCGACGCTCAAGTCAGTAAACTTAAAGAGATAAGTTGTATGTTAACTTGGCCAAGAATATTGTAGAGAGATAAGGGAGTTTATACCAGATTATTAGTGAGTTTTAGGATAGTTTTCGGATCCTTTTCTCAATGAGAGAAGTGGAGTATTTATAGACTTTCACCTTTTGTCACGTAGTGGCCAAGTGGCGAGCAGGTGGAAAGATCGTTTCTACCCTCGGCCGAGGGACCCATGGCAGGCCGGCAGGCCTGGCTGACTCCATGCCGAGGGGACTGGATGTGAGTACGCGGATATGCTTCTCGGCCGGCTAGTTGCCTAGCCGAGACCCAAGTGACAGGCCGACAGGCTTCGTCGGTTAGGTTGTCTAATACGTTGACTTGCTGTCTTTTGGCTTTGACCTTGCTCGATATGTTGACTCGGTCAGCGGGTGCAGAATATGCCCCATCACTACTACTAAGCTAATTTTACTAAATTATTAATATTAATTATTGAAAGATTAGTACTTTGATTAAGGAAAGATTGCATAAATTAGGGAAAGTTTTCAGATATAAGGTTGTGTGTCGAAAATGAATAAGGGAGGGGTATTTATAGTTTACAATAATTTAGGTCAAAAATTACAAAGAAGTTCAAAATGCGGGGAAGGGAGTCTGAGCCGGTCAACCGGCCGCCGGTGGAGGACCGGCGCATAACCCGCTGGAACTTTTTGGTGTCAATTTAAATCGTCAAGTGTGGTGAGCCGGTGGATCGGCTGCCGGCTCTGGACCGGCTCTGAGGGAGGACTTCCAGCCAGTTGACCGGCTGCCGGCTAGCCGGCTTGGAGTCTTCCTTCACCTCTTCATCTTCAATACACGTATACTGGGACTCTCAGCCGGTGGACTGGCTGCCGACCGACCGGCCGGGAGTCCTGTTTCTCTTCTCTTCACTCTTCTTCCCTATGCATGCCTTGTAAGGTCTTTAGCTAGCTTCCTTAACCCTCTTCCCGATGCAAAACCTGCAAGGAGGGACATAAAGCTCATAGTACGGGACTAAAGCTACAAAATACGGGCTAAAAGTGTCAAAAACCGCGTATGATAGGGAAATATGCATAGAGAAGAAGGATGAAATTTACACAAAATGGGCACTCATCACATATTATGCATGATTTATTTACTTGGCAATCACATGTAATTAATCCAACTTCCAACTTCGACCCAATTAAGTGCTAAATTGTTTGTTCATCGACATAGTCTAAATCTCACATGTTAGGATTAATCTGTGTTTGTTGCATTGCATGCATATAATTGACAACATATCGAATATAAATAACTTCCCTGATCATTAGTAGAGGCCGCTATCGAGGCGGACAAGATTAGGTGTTCAAATAAATAGCTTCATAATACGTACCCTCACCCCATACTCAAGATCTCTGTGAATACACGTGTTCATTAGCATCATGAGAGTCATTATAGACATACAATGCTAAGGGTAGCGAAATTCTTAGTGTTCATGTCACTACTTTGTGTCTCGACATGACGCATTGAACGCTTCCAATTTTCCATAAAAATTGGTGGCGACTCCATAAATGAAGGCTTGTCAAACCTTTCATCGGTTTCAATGTCTTACAAATCGGTAACGGCCCATGACGTGCCTCGGACTCGCGTCGGAGTTCTGTGGGAGAAGTGTTGTCGCCTAGAAACCAACGCGCGGGTGGTTGTGTCCACAGTTTGGCGACTCCGTTAGGGATGATACACTTAGACTAAGTCTAGTGTTACCTAGGTGATAGGCTATCACACACCTATACAAAAATAAATACCCTGGACACAAATTAATGTAGTATGTAGGAGTCGAATCCACAAAGAGACAGTAATTGTAAATTAGTTGTTATGGAGTGAATTTTATCTTGAGTCGATGAGGCTGATTGATTGATTTGATTTAAAAACAATTATCAAGAAAGTTTAGGAAAGTCGGGTTACACATGCAAATATATGTAAATGCTTTATGTCAAACTCGGATTAGATAGTAATGATAATTGTTTAGGCTTAAAGACATCCAACTATCAATATTAATGTCAACCATAGACCGGGTCCTAGAGAAACTCTCGTTTATGACTAGGTAGTCCTACTACACATGCTTAGTCTAATTCATTTTCGTGCCTCTCGACTTATAAAACGAATTAACAAATTTAATCAAAGATTGTGATCAAGAATCAAAGATTAACAATAAAGTACAAGCATGTTATATAAACTATTATGTGATCACTAAGCATCCTAATTTATCATGTTACAAATACTTTTTATGCATGACTTCCTTTATCCCGTAAACAAGATATACTACTCTTGCATTATGTAAATTAAGCTAATGCTGAACAAAATGATAAACATAATAAGAAAAGTGCCTTACCAGACAACATTGAAATGCCGGAAGAAAGTCAACTTGGTGGGTGACAAATAATACAGTCTTTTCAGATAGAACTTCTATGACATATTCCTACCACCATTGTTAATATTAAACATTTAGAAATGTACTTTCACTTGGCAATGTAGAACTGAAGTTTTGAATAGTTACTTTGAATAGGTTAGTTGCGGTATGTGCATTTACAACACTGAAAGGATCATCCAGAAGATATATATCAGCATCTCTGTACAGTGCTCTGGCTAGTTGAATTCGTTGCTTCTGGCCTCTACTCAAATTTACCCCTCTTTCTCCTATTTCAGTCAAGTCCCCGAAAGGAAGAAGCTCAAAGTCCTTCACCAATGAACATATATGAAGCGTTTCTTGGTACCTAACTTCATCCATGGTACAGCCAAAAAGTATATTGTCACGTATTGTCCCCGACTGGATCCAAGATGTCTGAGAAACATAAGCTATTCTCCCATTAACCTCAACCTGTAAAAGAAAACAGAAAGAAAGATGAACAACATGTTTGCCGATATCTGTCTTAAACAAAATCAATCCAACCGAATTCAATACACAATAGTTCAATAAACTGGGTTGATATTGTAACTTACAGTTCCCTCTTTGTATGGCACTTCTCCAAGTATTGCTGCTAATAATGTTGACTTGACTGAGCTAACTTCTCCACATATTACTACCTTGGCACCTGGCTGAAATTTTAGAGATATATTTCTCAGTGTCGGCTTTGTTTGATTTATTTCCCAGGAAAGATTCACAGAATTAAATCGAATGGCATGGTCGACGCTATTAATATCGTTTTTATTTCCGTGCTCTACTTCTGATGCCTCAAGAAACCTGGAAATTCTAGTAGCAAAAGCAAGTGTTGCTTGAATTACTGCAATAAGGACATCTGAAATAGCGACTAAAGGTTCTTGCAATAGCCGCAGTGTTGCAAGAAAAGTGAATACATAACTGGCATTTATAGTGGGACTCCGAGGAAATAGCAAGCTGCAAATGTAGTACCAGAAATCGGTATTGGAGCCGTCCAAAAGAGGAAAATTCGGCAAACTGATCCCAAATGCACTCTTATCTTGTATGTTCTTGCTGGAAATTCTATTTTGCAGAACTAGAGTACAACTTGAATACGACTTGAATACGATGGGTTATCACATTATTTTTTAAATATTAGAACTCTTAATTTTCCTCTAAATATTTATCTTTTTATTTACACACATAATTTATTCAACAAAAGTAATGAAATTGCTTTAAAAGTTCCTCTAAGTCTATAGATGGGGCGTGCTTTTTCACCTACGGATTTTACTCTTCCACATACGTCTTTTACCGTATTACCCTTGTTATTTTCTTATCACCTACCCAATTGATTTTTTTCTCCCTTCATCTCCCTTCACCACCAAGTCATTAACACCAACCCACCGCTCCGTTCACCACCTTTTTTCACCAACTCCGGCCAATATTGACGCCGACAAATCTCATACTGGCCGACTTTCCCCGCCGTCCGACCTCCCCCTTGCCCTACACTTCCCTCCCTCTTATCACTCCCCTCGGCACTCCAACATTTCAATAAAAAAAATCAATGATTCATTATTTGAGGCATTTGAATAGCGTACATATTGCGTACAACATTGGCAATGAAGAGTCAAGACTCATTATCAAAAGTGTAGCAGTAGCCGAGCGCTGACAATCAAGACTTAGGGCTTGCTTGGATTGAGGATAAAAGGAGGAAATGAATAGGGAAGTGATATGTAAAGTGCGTTTTTCATGTTTGGTATGAGAGTAATTATTCACCTCCTGAATCTATTACCCTCATGAAGGGGTAATACATTACACACCTTCCCCCCTTGGTAATGATTAAGAGAGTAAAACATATACTCAGTCATCATTACTCATATGCCAAACGTATTTTCAAGGAACTCATTACCCAAATAAATAACTTCCCCAGTAGTTATCACCTAGTTCAAATTTACGCCTTGATTATTCTATGGATTCCAGCAAGCCATGAATGTATCCTTAGATAATGGCTAACAATGATTGCTAATAATTTAACAAAATATATTTTAATTGCTATATAAGAAAATTACTTCACTAATTGGACAATTATAATTCATTATTCAAGTTATTAGAACAATTAGATTCAATCTATTTTAGGGAAAAATGCATGTATAGTAATTAATTTGTGAAAAGGTATGATATGAAAAGTTAACGAAAAATTGTATGTGAAAGTGTATAGTCCGTATGTGAAAAAGTAATTCCGATATAGATAGAGATATATAAGATTTGTATTTGTATTCACCTCACGCTAGTACAATACAATGGAAGTATGGAACGCATTTTGTACTAGACATGCCAACCGGGTAAATTAGGTCGGGTCATTTCGACTTAGTTCAATTTCTAGTGTTATAAATAGTTCGGGATGGGTCAATTATTAAAGAGTTATTGTTACTGATAATAATCAGTGTACAACAATAAATATTTAAGTCGGGTTTTATTGGTTGGGCCAATTCTGTTCATGACTAGATCTGGCAAGTGTGACTCGACCCGAGTGACTCGAGCAAACCCGACCCGACATAACCCAAATTACAACACAAAGTCGATCCCACCCGGCCCGAGGAGGACCCGTAACCCGACATGACTTGATGATCAGTGACCCGACAACGAATCGACCCGATGATCAGTGACCCGACACTGAACCGACTCGACCCGTAACCTGACATTACCGACGATCAGTGATGAACCAAACCCGACCAACCCGACCCAATACTGACCATATTAAATTGATGAATTGATAATTATTAAGCTTAATATTGAACAAAATGAAGTTATTTGATATTCAGATTGATATGTTTTACTTAATAATGAAATAACTAGTTTTGTGGCCCGTGAATTTCACGGGATATTTTGTTTTTAGTGTGATGTTTTTAGTGTTTTTAGTAATTGAGACTTTATAAAATATCAAATCACATAGTAAGATTACCTAATGAATAATTCATGATAGATCCTGTACTAAAAATACGGGCATTGACATGTTAACATAAAGATCAAAGTCGATAAATTAAAGAGTACTATTTTTTCAAAGGTAAAATGATGAAAAAAAATCAACAAATACAAAAATAAAAAATACAGTTGAAAAAAAAAACTAAAAAAGTATTACTCATTCACGTTGATGTCGTCAATCTTACCCTTAGTTTTTAATATATAAATCTTTAAGCAATCTTAATATTTTACTTCTCCATATTGTCTTCTTTCTCCAATGAATAGTCCCTATAAAAAAGTAACTCAGTAATTAGTGCGAATTAACCAACAAAACAGTGGAGTTTGTTTTATACAATATTATCGTTATTAACTTAAACTTCCTCTTAAATAGAGAAAGAAAGAGGGAATATGAATGAAGTCTTGGAGATATAAGTATGTTAACCTTTGAATAGGTCAACACCACAAATCTTGGTAGACTCTAAATGAGAACAAAACAAATACATACGATGAAGTTGAAAATTGTGATCAAAACTTCATACCAATGGAACTTGCACTAAAAAAGAAATAAATTAGTTAATAAGCTAAAACTATAATACATTTACCTTAATTGGAATACAATCATAGGAAGATTAGTGACACATTTAGTTCTATGAACAATAGGGATGAAAAAATTTTGGTTTATAAGATTTGCCTTCCAACAAAAATATATAAACAATTGAAGATGTGTTTATGACTTTTGAGCATCATTTTTTTCATTATTATCAAATTTAATATAAGTATAAATATGAATCAAGGTTCATGACTTTTGAGTTTTGAGCATCATTTTTTTCATTATTATGAAACTTAATATAAACATAAATAAGGAGTAAGGAGAAATGGAATGCATAAGGTTTGCTTGATTACTAATAATTATAATTTTTATTTATTTTTTTTACAAAATCTACTTTATACAAGAGTGATTTAAGATATTATCGTATGTAATTAAATATGACATATAGAATATGTTAGATAGTTTGGCTTGCCTTTTAATTAGATTTATAGATTTATATATTATAGATTTTTATTTAGATTATAGAGTTATAAATTTTTCTCAGTATTATGAAGTCTAATATAGACATAAATATGGTGTAAGGAGAAATAGAATGTGAAAGATTTGCTTTATTATTATTATTATTGTTATTATTATTATTATTATTATTATTATTATTATTATTATTATTATTATTATTATTATTATTATTATTATTATTATTATTATTATTATTATTATTGTTATTATTATTATTATTATTATTGTTATTATTATTATTATTATTATTATTATTATTATTATTATTATTATTATTATTATTATTATTATTATTATTATTATTATTATTATTATTATTATTATTATTATTATTATTATTATTATTATTATTATTATTATTATTATTATTATTTTACACAATCTACTTTGCATGAGAATGGTTTAGAAATTATCTTCCGAAATTAAAATATGACATGCAGAATAATAATGGTAGATAGTATCGTTTGCTTTTTAATTATCTTATGGAATTAAAGTTAAATAAATATGTAGATTAATAACCAAATTTATGAGAGGAAAATAAAGAGTTTATGTTAGTTTTTTAGTGATTGCAACTACTATTTTTTTAAATTTTTTTTGGTACTTATAACATGTGACAATTTTGGAGATAATTAACTTTTTAATACATAGTTTTGCCTTTTTATAATATTATATAAAAATAAATAATTAAGTAATTAAATCGATGAATTAATATTAACCTCTATAAAAATGCCATGTGAATTAAAATTAAATATTTTAAGTAGCCTTTTAATTATATTGTATAGATAGATTTTACCTCAGTTTCGTGCCTCTTGTATTTCTTCCCTCTTTAGATTACCACGTGATGCTTTGTCTTATCTGCATTCACATACATTTCACGATGCCTTTGAAATTCATATAAAAAATATATTGACCAAAAGGTAAAACATCAACATGGCAAAAACTTCACAAATGAATCACTATTGTCACATGTAAATCATTGAAATTAAACCAAATGGAAAACATGAATTTAAATATAAATCAAAGGATTTATAAAACTAATAACATAAAAAATTAAAATATACTTTATTGGACATAACAACAAAAATACTCTATAACAATACTCAATATACTCTCTATAATCAAATAAATAAATTAAACCATAAAATATAATCCACAACTTAGAAACTCATGGGCAAATGAGCAATAGATTTTAAATAAATATTGTGAATAGAAACTATCATAGGTATTATAGGTTTTATAGCCATCACACAACCATAGACTCCCATATTTTAATTTTATTTTTAATTTATTTTGTTGTATTATTAAATTACATAATTGATTGCCGAGCAACTCAAGAGGTGAATTAAATAGGGGAAAATGTTAATGAAAATTATTGGTATTAAGTAGTATAAAGAAATCTAATCAATTTATTAACATATTATTTTACAAAAATTAATTAGATAAGAAGAAATTTTAATTAATTTGGTGGGTGTTAAGTATTATGAAGAATTTTAATCAATTTATTATAATGTTTAATTAAAAAAAATGAATTAAATTGGAAAAAGTGTTAATAAAAATGGTGGGTGCATGTTAAGTAATATGAAAAGTTTTAATTTATTAACATGTTTTATTACCATAATTTCAATTAAAATCTCAATTTTAATTATAAATTATGACATTTATTAACATGTTTTTATTACAAAAAGTCAATTAAAATGTACGTCAATATTGATTATAAGTTATGAAATTTTGATGTAAATTTGTAAGAATTACATAAATTAAATTAATCTATAGAAAAATGATTAAATCTATAAAATAAGACAATTACGTGGCAATGAGTTTTGATGCTCACATTTATGTGGCATTTACGTGGCATTTTGGGATCCTATGTGGCTTTGTCTACGTGGCGTTTATTATTCATTTTATAGTAGCCTTTTAATTATATTTTATAGATTAAACCAAATAATGGTTAAAAACTAAATTTAATGGTTGAAAATTGAAGTAATGAAGTAACCGAACACGATAATGACCCGACCCAAACCAAACCCGACCTACCCTGATACATCATTTGACCGAAATGACCTGACCCAATAATGACCCGACTTAAGCCCTACCCGACCAACCCGACACATCATTTGGCCCGAAATAACCTGGCCCGATATTGATATGACCGATATGACCCACCCCAAACCCCGACCCGACTGACCCGATTGCCACCTAATCATGACTTTGGGTGTCTGATTATTCGGGTCGGTCGGTTCTGGCAGGTCTACTAGTATATTATATGTAGATTGATTGAGCCAAACCTGATAGTTATCTCATGGGGACGAGTCGTTGGTCGATATTTGCGATTTAACAACATTCGGATATTCTTTGCAAAGACGTATGCATTTATCTTTTTTAATTTATTTTATTCATTTCAATCTACTGCTGCTATACTGTTCTGTTTATGTGAAACTAGTTTTTTGTGAGCCTCATTTTTTTTTTACCCAAGTCACTGTCATTATGTTTGTTATGGATGTTGATCAGGTAGAAAATTTGATAAATTTTTGTCCGACTAATGAGGAGATGATCCTTATCAAGCTGTTATTATCTAACATTTGGATCCCTATTAGCCTGTTACATTTGAAGGTATCATAGCATTAAACTGCCTTTTAAACTACAACTTTTTTAGCACGTTAAATGGAATCGTCCTAGCATCTCAATCTCGACACAACACGACTTTGACGCTTGACAATAAAAAAAAGTGTGATTCGAAATTGTTATGACACTGCCCGTCCAAACAACTAAACCTTTTCCACCTTCTACCCCTCAATTCGAGCTCTTCTTTGCCATGAGTTCCATAAGTTATCTTTTTAATGATATATCTAGGATCATTCTGTACTGCATTCTTCTTCATTGATTTGATGCAGTTGATGTTTTTGTTTTCTTGGCAGCTCTTGGAGATTCAGCTCACTCTTACCTCTTTTATGGTTCACACTTAAGAGCCATTGAGCAGCCTCAGCCTATCTCCGCTGCAAATTCAACCGGTAATTTTTTTTCCCCCAATGTTTATTTAGATAAGGGTTTTTCTACAAGGTAACCTCGTGTTTTTCTGAATTCTACAAGATAACACTAGTTTCACATAAACATAACAATATAGCAGCAGTAGATTAAAATGAATAAAATAAAGTAAAAAAGATAAATGCATACGTGTTGCAGCAATATCCGAATGTTGTTCGTCGCAAATATCGACCAACGGCTCGTCCCCGCAGATAACTATCAGGTTTGGTGCAATTGTCCCTCCTAAGATGGAAAAACAACAAAGAATACATTACACTACTGAATACAAAAACAAGATCAAAAACACAAAAACAAAATTTTACATATTCAAGTTGTTAGAGTAGAAGTGCCAAGATAAATTACGAAATTACTAAGCGTATAACTTATAAATCACTGAATTACCCAAACTCAGTCTCCTCACGTAAGGAACTCAAGAATAAAAAAGAAGCAAGCACTGAAGGATACTTACGATTAAGATTCTCGGTTTCTTCATCATTCGCCTTACGCTTACGAGTGTTCAAAGAGTCAGTTGGGGTAGCTTTGTTTGTTTCGGCTGTTTGGGAGAACATCAGCAAATTGAAATCATAAGAAAACTTATTGAAATGTAAGATATTTCAAGAAAGACAAAACATACACATGATTCTCGGTGTAATATTCTTGGAGAACAATAAGCAGCAAGCACTGAAGGATACCTACGATTCTCGGTTTCTTCATCATCCGCCTTACGCTTACGAGTGTTCAAAGAGTCAGTTGAGGTAGCTTTGTCTGTTCCGGTTGTTTGAGAGAACATTAGAAAATTGAAATCATAAGAAAACTTATTGAAATGTAAGATATTTCAAGAAAGAAAAAACATACACATGATTCTAGGTGTAATATTCTTGGAGAAATGGTGGAGATATTGCTTTTGTTTTTGTTTTAGCTTAAACAATATTAACTGTTTTTGTTTCGGTTTAATTAGTTGTAACTGTATATAAGAGTCTGTTTGTTTTTGTTTCGGTTTAATTAGTTGCAACTGTATGTAAGGGGGCCTGATTTTATTTTTCTCTTATATATATAGGAAAAGGCGGGAAGGTAAACACAATGAGTAGAGGGAAGAGAATCATAAGTATTGAAAAAAAAATACGGATTTTAATTACAGCCAAATATGTAGTGAATTATAAGGGGAACAAAGAGTTGAATTAAAGCATAGTGAATAAAAACATACTCCATTTTTGGGTGTCTCAAAATAATTGTCGTCTCAGAATTTGTGTTCGATTTTCAATAAGTCTTTTTTTTTTTATTTATTTTTTTTTGCAAGAAGGGTATTACTCATATATTCCAAAAATTAGGAGTGTTCCGGGTGTAATTTCGGAGCAGTGTTTTGTGACCACGTAAGCTTTGTTGAACGATGTCTTTGCTTGTCTCTTCCTTTCGCTCTCTCCTGTAAAGATGAACAAACTGAGGGCTCGGCTTGGTACCGAGCGTACTCACTCCGACGCTCAAGTCAGTGAACTTAAAGGGATTAAGTTGTGTGTTACTTGAGAAAGTATATAGTAGAGAGATAAGGGAGTTTATACCAATTTTTGAGATGTTTAGGTTATATTTTTGGATCCCCTTTTCTCAATGAGAGAAGTGGAGTATTTATAAACTTTCACCTTTTGTCACGTAGTGGCCAAGTGGCAGAGCAGGTGGAAAGACTGTTCTACCCTCGGCCGAGGGACCCATGGCAGACCGGCTGGCCTGGTTGACTCCATGCCGAGGGGACTGGATATGAGTACGCAGATATGCCTCCCGGCTGGCTAGTTGCCTAGACCGAGACCCAAGTGACAGGCCGACAGGCTACGTCGGTTAGGCTGTCTAATACGTTGACTTGCTGTCTTTTAGCTTTGACCTTCCTCGATATGTTGACTCGGTCAGCGGGTGCAGAATATGCCTCATCAATTTGCCCCCAGCGTAGTCTATGCCGTGGTATGGACCTTCGATGAGTGTTGAGCGTATTCTGCGCAAGTTGGACTCCTTCTCCGGCTTCTTCTTCCTCGGCTTGGTTCTGTTCAGGCCGTACCATATCCCCCCTCCACATGGATGTGTAATGGACATCAAATGTGGAAAAGAAAAAGGCGCTGGCCGTGACCAAGGTTGAGGGCCGTGTGCTTTTGATTGACCGGACGGGTCTTTGTCTTTGCTTTGTTGGTCGGTGGCCGTTGTAAGTAGATACCAGGAAGCGTGTCAAAGAAGAGTGGTTACTGTGTGTCGATTGACATTCCGTGGCTGCATGCTTGACATGTGGCTTGGCATTGACTGGTGGACGTTTCATGGGCTTTGCCCTGATTGGTCCGCTTCATGGGCTTTGCTCTATAAATAGAGCAGTGTGCCCCGTAATTTTCCGCACAACTTCCATTTTCTCAAAAAATTTCTTCTCTCTAGTTTTTTAAAGAGTTTCTTTATCTCTCTAATCTTCAAAGCGTTACTCGGCGTAACACTTTCTTCCATGTCTTCTGCTGATGCTGGACCCAGTACCTCTGCGCCGGGGGGCGAACCGTCGCATCCTTATGAAGAGGAGCCACTGGTTGTCACCCCGATAGGGCTTGGGGGTCCTAAGTCATCTTCTCCTGAGGTTGATCCAAAATTTTTGGAGGGTTTTGAGGATGATGATGATGATGAGGCGACCCCTTATGTCGTAGAGAGGCCGCATCTCTTGGATCACGGCGACGCCTGTTCGATCAGTCCTGATCGTGCTTGGACGAATAAGTTCGCTAGTTGTTCCGGTCCTGATCTTTTTGAAGATCATTACTCCTTCGGCAGGGGGTATAAAATTGTTATCCCTGAGGAAGGTCAGGCGGTCTGTTGCCCTCCTGAGGGCTGTATCGGCGTGTACATCAGACACCTGGAGTATGGGCTCCGGTTTCCTCTGAATTCATACGTTGCGGCCATCATTAAAGCCATGAACGTCGCCGTGGCACAACTGCATCCGTTGGCCATCAAGACGATTATCGGCTTCGTGTGGCTTTGTATTTTTAAGGGGGAGGCCCCAACGGTTAACCTGTTCCGCCGGCTTCATCATCTTCGGCCGTCTACCCTCGGTGGCACGGGGTGGTACAGCGTTTGACGGAGCCGGGTTATGTTACCGTTTCCAGCCGACATCTTGCAAGGACTGGAAGGGGCGGTGGGTATACGTCGAGGTTCCGGAGGATTATCCACTGCCCCGGTCCTTCCAAAGCCGCGTCAATTTGCGGTGCGAGAGTAAGGGGGAGCATGACAAATATGTCTCCCGGAGTAAGCTTAAGATGGACGCCAGCAGGGTCTATCTTAACGAGGACGAAACGCGGGCAATGAAGTTGTTTGAGGCTGAGAAGGATGGTACGCCGAAGGGATAGATGCCCCCGATGCAGATCATTCTTCAGGATGAGCTGCTCTGCCACGTCGGCCTCATACCGGCCCTCAGCCAGGGTGAGTGGGGTCGGTATGAGGCCCATCTTTGCTTTTTATGTTTCTGTATTTGAACTTGGCTGATTTCTTTTGCTTAACTCCTGCTTCATTTCTTTTGTAGACCGATTTGGCCCGGAACTGCCTGTCTCCGTTCTCCAGAGGTTGGGACTTGACGAGAACGGGAGAGTTGTTGAGCTGCATCCTAAGGCCCAGCCACGTGATCGCAGACCGGCTCCTAACGAACTCATGGAGCAGCAGTTGAAGGCACTGGATGTGACGGCGGCTCAGGCGCAGATTGCCGGTAACGTGCCGCGCCGCAAACCAAAGACAACGTCTACGGCGGCGACGACGTCAACTCCGGCTCAGTCTTCAATCCCCGTGGTCCAAAAGGAGCAGGTGGTCATCGATGTTGAAGAGGAGGTCACTGTTGCGGAGGCTCCTCCTTCTTCGAATAAGAAAAAAGAGGCCGAGTCTGCCTTTGACACCCTTAAATCTAGCCTTAATTAATTACGTAAATTCTACAAAAAAACTGGTAGGATATGTTTGTAATTGGTTCAACTAGCCAAAAACCTGTAATTTCAAAAAATTTTCTAAACCAATCACAACATTTCCAACATTCCCAGAAGCGGGTGCCAAAACCTGCAATGCTAATGAACTACTTTACATGCCATAGCTAAATAAGAAAATAGAATGATACAAACCAAAAATAGAAAAGGGAGACATATGTCCCTTCAAATAATATACAAAACCAAAAGATAAAAGGTTTACTATAAGAATAGCCAAAAACTAGGTCCAAGGTTCCTTATGCTCACTAGCTCAAATCGTGACCCCAACAAAGCATCAACAACCTGTCAATCGCATTTTATACAAACACGAAAGCCACAATTCAGTGGGGAGTAACTTTGAGTCCTTCCAGCCACGAATCGTCAAAATTAATGTAACATGTAATGTAACATGTAAACAATATGATAAACAATGTAATTATCATGTAATCTAACCTATGACCCCTAAACTGACCAAACTAAACTATCATGTGAATCATATAACAAATAGTAATCCAAACTCTATCAACCATAGTCGGCTTGCATCTCACCTTCTATGATTCATAGAATCATCAAACAAGAAAGGGCAATATATCAAAGACAGGCATAAGTTCTTAGTCCCGTCAATAGTCACTTTGTAACTCGAGTCTATACCACGAGGTAGGGAAGGTAATCGAACCGGTATCTTGGCTCAGCGGTTAATATTAATAAAACATGGCCAAGACACAACACAACCCTAGCCTAAAATCTGCGCAGACCTAGACATGCGGATACACACCACCGCACCCAAGACCCACAATTTTTCTAAAACAAAGTGAGTACCCTAAGGAGTCCACCAAAGGGTTGGCTAGTACTTAAGCTGACCACTTACTATCAAAATAAGTAACTGAGGTCATGCCCCAACTTGGATATAAATCCACTAGTCAGGAACACAAAGGCTATCAAGCAGTGAACATATACTCGTCAAAGACTATAAAGACCTATCTATGATGAAGGCCGAAATACTCACCTAGGACCTAGTCCCAGCTAGTCCCAGCTTGAATACTTTAGCCCACACCACACAAGACTCACCACACAAGTCAAGTAAGACATCCACTTAACCATAAGAGGGCAAAAAGACCAACTTACCAACTTAAATGCTAACATTCTATCATGTGAAAGGCTATATAAATGTCTATTCAGCAGATAATCCAACAGTATCCTCAATAAGTATTCAATACTAATTACCAATTCTAACAATATTAACCATATTAAAGGCTTCAGGGAATCTAGGGCCGTTTCTACAATATAAGAAGCTACTTAAATTCAACTAACTACACATGTGGAATAAAGATATAATAAATGGCCTAAAACAAGAAAAAGGCCGATTATCCAATTCATTTAAAATTTCATCCAACCGAATTTTTACCCGCAACCCCAGCCCTGCGACAGGTACGGGTCAAATTGCGGCTGACCAATCACTCAATTGACTGACATCGAATCAGTCAAAGGGATTAAGGCTCAGTTTTCGGCACAATCATCAAATCATTACAATTATTGCTATAAAATTCATTCTGAGCCTATTAATTACAATTTCAATTTATAAACTATCCTAACATTATTTATCACTGTGACAAAAGCTAAATTAGGTGCATATTCCACTTATTATCCTTTAATATATTAGTTGACACTCTCATTTACAAAAGATTCCACCATTTTTAACTTTTGTTTCATTCTTCATTTTGTGATAAACACCATAATCCAATACAACAAAGTTAAACCCCTAAACACTACTCGGAATATTTTAATCAACTGAACTAACTAATTATGAACAGAAATCATAATTAGAACGGGACAATACTCATGTCTTTATCGACTAAACTAGCTAATAGAAGGCGAGAATAAAACGAACAATGCATGGAAAACCGCGAAACAAGCAACGGGCCGACCCGGGCCAGCCATGGGCAGACCGTGGGCTGCCGGCTCTGCTGCCGGGCCATTGCCGCCACCATTACTCCTCTTTTTTTCCATTTTTATTCATTATAAGACCGTCTGAAACATAATTAATCGTTCCCAATACTAACTTGTTAACTAAAACTAACAAAAATACATGGATTAAACATGCATGCATCAAATTTAATCATGTGAAAATTATTACTCAAACAAAAATCACAAAACATACAAAAACAACAAAGCATGTGACGATCTTTCGTCGAGTAACTCGAAATATGTTACCTTAAGCTAGAAAATGAGCAATTAGCACCTTAAACCCAAACCCTAACAACAACTAGCCGCTATCCTCGACAATATACGAGTCCCCAAACTCGTCTTCCAAATCTTCACCTAATTAAACAATAAAAACACCATAATAAGTACATAAATACCGAAAATACCGAAAATTCGTCTTAAAACAACTTCAAGAAAACTGAAATTAAAATATACAAGGTTGTAGATCGCGACGAGAGGATTCCGAAAATATAAATTATGCGAGAATCCGAGTAGAAACGAAGAAATTATGTCGATTTTGGCTTGAAATGTATATGAAATGGTGTTTTGCATGTTTTTGGAAGGTAGAAGAAGAAGATAGAGGAAAAATCAGAAAAAAAAAAAAGAAAGGAAGGGGGTGTGGTCCGCGGGAAAGGGAGAAAGGAAAGGAGGGAGTCGGGTTGAGTCGGGATTTTTAAGTCGGTTTTTGACTCGTTTCGATAATAATTAAAACCGTAAGTCAAATGCAAATTCCGACAAGACCAAAGTTTTTAAACACGAGATTACAAGAAAATTGAATATTTATACTACCCATTTCCAAATTCGTTTACCCAATGTTCAAAAGAATTGTTATTTTCCCCCCGATACGCCCTTATTTTGAAATAAAAAGTTTTACACGGTTTAAACTATTTTTAAACATCTCGAAACTATCAAAATAAATACTTTTCTTCAAAATATAATAAAATTATATTTCTTTGAATTATTTTTACTTTAAATACTTAAATATCAACTTTTATTTGATTAATAAATTATTTCCGAAATATATTAACGATCCAAATTACGGGCGTTACAATCACCCTCCTTTTAAAAAATTTCGTCCTCGAAACTTAGAAGGAGAAATTATAGTTATTAGAAAATATAGGTATCTTTTCAATGAAACGGTGATACTCTTGTTGATCAGACAAGAACATCCATATTCATATCAAGATATAAAAATATTTCTACACCAATAAATGAGAAAACCCATTATTGGGACGTCTCCAACAACGAGATTTAACATTCACTAATGTTAAAACCATTGAAAATCATAAAAGCATTTTCAAACTTTTAGTTTAAAACTCTATAATAAGAATAATATCTTTACTAATTATGATTAAATAAGGCTTAGTAACTCGGGAAAAGAGTAAGAAAAGGAATACCTTACGAGAATAATTCAGGATATTTAGCTAACATAGAAGCTTCAGTCTCCCAAGTCTCTTCTTCGACATTTCCGCAACGCCAAAGAATTCGGACTAGAGGTACAACTTTGCTCCTAAGTTGCTTGTTGGCTTTTTCAAGAATCCGAATTGGCCTTTCTTCAACCACCAAGTTAGGCTCCAGTTCAAGAATTTCTTCTTGGATTATATGGCTAGGGTCACTAATGTACTTCCTCAATTGAGAAACATGGAAGACATTGTGAACCTTGCTCAGATTTGGGGGCAATTCTAAACGGTAAGCAGCTGGACCAATCTTTTCAATCATCTGAAAAGGTCCAATATATTTAGGGCTCGCTTCCTTTAACGCCAAACCGTTTCACCCCTTTCATAGGTGACACTTTAAGGAATACTTGATCATCAACCTCAAAGGAAAGTGGTCGACGACGGACATCAGCATATGATTTTTGACGGTCCTGAGCGGCTTTCATCCGCTCCCGAATGATCTTAACTTGTTCAATGGACTCGGTCACCAAATCAGGTCCTAACATTGGAACATTTTGGGTTTGATCCCAACATACAGAAGTACGGCATTTTCTACCATACAGAGCTTCATATGGTGCCATTTTAATGGAGGCTTGATAGCTGTTGTTGTAAGAGAATTCAACCAAAGGTAAACATTTCTCCCAAGAAGTTTGGAAATCTAAGGCACGGGCACGAAGAAGATCCTCTAAAGTTTGAATTGTTCTCTCGGTTTGACCATCAGTGGCGGCGTGAAAAGCAAAGTGCTCATCAACGGTTTACTACCCAAGGCCTCTGTAATGCGGTCAGAAACGAGAACAAAATCGAGGATCTCGATCTGAAACTATATCTTTAGGAACCCCATGATAGCGTACTACTTCATTCACATAGGCACCAGCTAGAACTTCTAAACCCCAGGTCTCTCTAATGGGAATAAACCGAGCACACTTAGTCAATCGGTCCACAACCACCCAAACAGCATTCTTCCCAGTGGAAGTCCTGGGTAAAGCCATTACAAAATCCATGGATATAGACTCCCATTTCCAAAGGGGAACATCCAAGGGTTGAAGCAAACCCCCGGGCTTTTGATGCTCTATTTTTACTTTCTGACAGGTGAGGCATTTACTGACATACTCCACAACTTCAATTTTCATCCTAGGCCACCAGAATTGCAATCTCAAATCTTTGTACATTTTGGTACCTCCCGGATGAATGGAGTAAGGAGAGAGGTGTGCTTCATCAAGAATTCTTTTTCTCAAATCAGCTGCACTCGGAACATAGATTCTACCATGATAACGAAGATACCCATCATTATCAATCTTACAATCCTTAGCTTGCCCAAGTTGAATTTTAGCTCGAATGGATATGAAAGTAGGATCATTAGGAAGGCAAGTACGGATCTCACGGTGGAAGTCAGGTTCAGCTGACATGGCATCAAGATGATGAGAGCCCCTTTTTACAAGGCTTACTCCTAGTTTTTGAAGTTCTAAAGCAAGTTCAGGAGGTAAGTCCCGAAAAGAATTCAAAGAATGACAGGATTTTCTGCTAAGAGCATCAGCCACCACATTAGCTTTTCCTTCATGATAAATTAGATTGGCATCATAGTCATTCACCAATTCTAACCATCTTCTTTGTCTCATGTTCAGCTCTTTTTGGGTAAAGAGATATTTCAGGCTCTTGTGGTCGGTGTAGATGTTGCAATGGACTCCAATGAGGTAGTGTCTCCAAATCTTCAAAGCATGTACTACCGCAGCTAATTCAAGATCATAAGTCGGGTAGTTAACTTCATGAACTCTAAGCTGTCGAGAGGCATAAGCAATGACTTTCCCTTTTTGCATCAAGACACAACCTATACCATGCTTAGAAGCATCACAGTATACATCAAAGTCCACTCCTTCTTCAGGTAAGGTCAACACCGGAGCGGTAGTCAACCTCTTTTTCAACTCCTGGAAGGCATTTTCACACTCTTCAGACCACACAAACTTAGACTCTTTCCTCAGCAACTGAGTCATCGGCCTAGCAATCTTTGAGAAATCCTTCACAAATCGCCGATAGTAACCCGCCAAGCCAAGGAAACTACGGATTTCAGAAACATTGGTTGGACTTTTCCAATCAACAACGGCTTCAATTTTGGCAGGATCTACCATAACACCCTCTTTTGAAATGACATGCCCAAGGAAGGTCACTTTAGGTAACCAGAATTCACATTTAGAGAATTTAGCATACCATTTTTCACGGCGCAAAATCTCTAAAATAACACGAAGGTGTTGGACATGTTCTTCTTCAGATTTAGAATAGATCAAGATGTCATCAATGAACACCACAACGCATTTGTCAAGGTGTTCTCTGAAAGTACGGTTCATCTGATCCATGAATACTGCTGGAGCATTGGTCAATCCGAATGGCATCACCGTAAACTCGAAATGACCATATCTCATACTGAAAGCGGTTTTAGGAATATCAGCTTCTCGGACTGGAATTTGATGATAGCCCGAACGAAGATCAATTTTAGAAAAAGTAGAAGCACCTCGGAGTTGGTCGAAAAGATCATCAATTCTAGGAAGAGGATATTTATTCTTGATAGTAACTCGGTTAAGTTCACGATAATCTATGCATAATCGCATAGATCCATCCTTCTTTCTTACAAAGAGAACAGGAGCACCCCAAGGTGAAAAGCTAGGTTGAATAAAACCTTTGGCAATCAAATCATCCAGCTGAGTCTTCAGCTCTTTCATTTCAGACGGTGCCAGCCTATAAGGAGCTTTAGCAATAGGGTATTTGTACCGGGAATAAGATCAATAGCAAATTCAACTTCCCTTTCGGGAGGAATTCCGGTAGCTCATCGGGAAAAACATCGGAAATTCACATACTACAGGAATGTTCTCTTTAAGAGGTAGAGAGGAAGAATCAGAAATAGTCACCATACACAAAAAGGCTTGATGACCCTTTTTCATTGCATTGACAAACTTCATAGCAGAAATTAGTTTAGTACCGGTTTGTCTTTTAACCATTTGATAAGACACACGGTGACCTGAAGGGCTTGTAAGAATTATTTTCTGATCTCGACATTCAAATCGAGCATGATAAGTATGTAACCAATCCATGCCCAAAATGACATCAAATTCTTCAAGTGGAAATTGGAAAAGATTTCTTTGGAAATATAGATCCCATAATAGAAATAGGAACTTTAGGATAGATTTTAGAACAGGAAAAGACATCCCCAGAGGGTAAAGATATAGATGTACTTTCTTCTTGTGATGATTCAAGTGATAATTTATTGGAGAGTTTTATTGAAATAAAAGATAAAGAGGCACCCGTATCAAATAGTACCAAACAAGGAAGATCAAAAATAGAAAATGTACCAGTAATGATATCGGGGTGTGCCTCAGCTTCTGCTCGGCTCATGACAAAGATACGACCCTTCGGCCTCACTGGCCTCACTGGCCTCACTGGGGCGATAGGAGCAGTAGGAGCCGTCACCTTCCTCTCCGGGCAAACATTGGCCTTGTGGCCCGGTTTATTACAAGAAAAGCATATAATAGGATCAACGAAGCATTTACCGGTGTCTTTGGTTTCTTGCGATTATAGCACGATCGGTCTCTAGTACCTTTATTATCATTAAAAGCTGAAGATTGACCACCCCGGTTAGCTTGAACATTAGAAACAAATCTTCTCTTGTTTGGGTCAGAGGGAGATGAGATGAACCTAGGTGAAGGAGTAAAGGGCCTAGAAGATGGATATAAAGGCCTCTTGCCAAGATTAGAACTAGTTGCACGAGCTTCATTTTCAATGTCTTTTAGGGAATTTTCAGCCCACAAAGCATCGTTGTAGATTGAAACAAAGCTAGTGGAATCCCGACGGACCATGCTTTTGATCTTAGGGGAGAGCTTTTCAAGATAAAAGAAAGCTTTTTCATTGTCATCCTTCACCAATCTAGTTGCATAATGAGCCAACTCGTTGAATTTATCGGTGAAGGCCTGAACTGGAAGGCTTCCTTGCTTCAACTCCATGAATCCCTTCAACTTTTGTTGTTTCAGCTCTTGAGGATAGAAACGGGCCTCCACTAACTCCTTGAAACGTACCCAATCAAATCCTGGTTCAGCTGAAACGGTAGGCCCAGTCATGGACCACCATCGGTCTGCTTCTCGTACTAGGAAATGAGAGGCTAGCTTCACCTTATGTTCCTCCTTAACATCATACTGTGGGGTAATATCCGTATACTACCCTATAAAATTAGGACTATAACGCAAATTTTACATATGATTATTGTCATAAAACGAAAAACATGATAGAACGATAAAGATCAAGGAATAACCTTCGGTCCTAGTGCAATATGGCAATGAGAGATCAAAGTAGACCTCCTCCTAAATGATGCACCCAAGATTGTCCGAGAAATGCCCTTGTGCTAGAATGAATCCTCTAATTGCCTTGCAATATTGAGAGGATTGGTTTTGTGAGTTTTGTTGGATGAGAGATCCGGATTGTTGAGAGGCACTCTTCTCAAAAACCCTAAATTTTTGTCTCAAATGAATTAGGTTTCAAGTGAGGAGAGGCTCTCCCTTTTGTCTCCTTTGGTTCGGCCGTGAGCTATGAGTGGGGAGAGTGGGCTTTCCACTTTCTCTAATTTTTAACTCATGGTACGACCCGAAATGCGCTAAATGTATATGACACGGTTTCATTATAAACTGTCATCGGTTATCGGATATTAAAGCATCAACTAATAACACGGATTAGTTGAATTATAAATACGTGTCCGACAAAGACAATATTGTATAATTAATTTATCCAATATACATTAATCAAATATAAATCGCTTATATTTAATTTTACGAATTAACCGCTTAATTCGCCTTAGCCATTTTTATTTAATCCGTATTAAATAAAATATCTCAACATCACATTTTGACTAATTATTAGTCAAGTAACTCAGACTAACTGGTTAGTCAAATTTGGCATCTACATGACTGTATTTTCATACCGTCACATCTCTCAAACGTATCCTATAGGTGTGACTTTTAGGGACCAGTTGATCACCGCCATCTGTATGACAATAACGTCAAACTTATCTAGCAAGCCAACCGTTATTGATAAACGTGGACCAACTGATTATGATACAAAAGTATACCCTTTGATCCTTTTAGAGATTTATAAGTCGTTGCACTATCTGTTAAGGACACCAACCCCAACAAGCTCCCACTTGTCCGTACAAGTGTATGTGCAATGACGTTATCCGCACTAACTGGAGGACACAGCTCCAACAAACTCCCACTTGTCCGTACAAGTGTATGTGCGATAACCGATTCTCATATTCATTTAAAATTTCTCCCACTCAATGTAAAACAATTTGCAGATCTGGATCCACAAAGGTCGTATTTTACAATCGATCTGTATCTAGAGTGGTTTCCCCGACTAGAGAGTAACTTAACTGATAAAACGAATCCGTATCCGAGCATGGCCATGCATTTCGATTCTGACTCCTCGAGTGGCCCCGAGAAATATCGAGTACCTGATAAAGGCTGAATATTTCCTTCAACTCGAACTCCTTCCGATCTAAGCACAACATGAAATGACCCAGAAACAATCTACTTGGCCCCCTGTTACGGATGACCGTGAGAAAGAAACCAAAGTCACCCAAAATCTGCCTTAGTCTCAAGAGACAGTCGATAGTCAAAAGAATCGACTCTTAGGATCACCATGGAAGTCCTATCCACGACCAGGCACCGAATGTTATAAAACATTTAGGACTCCACGTCGATGTCACAATTGTGTCCTACGAAATATCCGTATAAATCGCCTCTGTGATTGGTCAGTCAACCGGTTGACTTATGGCTCGTTGAACCCACCATCAACCAACGTCACAAAATAATTGCCAGAGTTATCAGCTCATGTGGGCAATTAAGGACTGAAAAATATAATGTTCGTTCAGTTCACTTTGTGGTGTTCAAAATTTGTCGTACAAATCCACATGAAAAACAAAATATATATATAAAATATCAAAACGATGATGTCGTATAGAGTACAAGAGAGAATGAATCTGATCCATAAAAGAGTACTACAACTTAGGAGCACGTTTAATTCCCATGGAATTAACATGCCCTTCATGCTTATCTTGTCGTAATGCTTTAGTGAGAGGATCTGCTATGTTATCATCTGTAGCAATCTTTTCTATCACTACTTCCTTTTGCTCCACGTAATCTCGGATTAGATGAGCTTTCCGTTGTACATGTCTAGATTTGTTGCTAGACTTTGGCTCCTTAGCTTGGAAGATGGCACCACTATTGTCGCAATAGATGGTGATCGGGTCATTCGAACTAGGCACTACGGAGAGCCCATGTAAGAATTGACGCATCCATATCGCTTCCTTTGTAGCTTCAGACGCGGCATAGTACTCGGACTCGGTCGTAGAATCTCTTTGTAACAGTTTGTTTGGAACTCTTCCGGTGATGCAGCGCCATTAAGAGTAAAACGAATCCAGGCCCGAGATTTCGAGTCATCTCGATCCGTTTGGAAGCGGCATCTGCAGAATCAGGTTGCGCATAGCTTTTGTTCGCCTCCATAAGTCAATGCCCAATCTTTAGTCCTCCGTAGGTACTTAAGAATGTTCTTGACAGCCAGCCAATGTGATTCACCGGATTTGTTGGAATCGACTTGTCATACTCAATGCATATGCCACGTCCGGACGTGTGCATATCATGGCATACATGATTGATCCTATAGCCGAAGCATAAGGAATCCGTGCCATGCGCTCTTTCTCTTCCGGTGTCTCTGGTGCCTGAGACTTGCTCAAATGCACCCCTGGAGCCATAGGAAGGAACCCCTTCTTGGAGTTAGTCATGCTTAATCTCTCTAGGACTTTGTCTATGTAAGACTCTGATCGAGAGATAACATCCGTCGTGATCTATCTCGATAGATACGGATGCCTAGAATTCTTTGTGCCTCTCCCAGATCTTTCATCTGGAAATGGTTTTTCAACCATACTTTCACCGAAGTTAAGAGAGGTATGTCATTTCCAATCAGGAGTATGTCATTGACATACAATATTAGGAAGACAATCTTGCTCCCACTCGACTTGATATAAAGACATGGTTCCTCGACCGATCGAGTAAATCCATTTTCTTTAATCACTTGGTCGAATCGATGATTCCAACTCCGAGATGCTTGCTTAAGTCCATAAATGGAACGCTTAAGTTTGCACACTTTCTTAGGATGTAAAGGATCGATGAGACCTTCGGGTTGTACCATGTACAACTCTTCCTCCAAAAATCCGTTTAAGAAGGCGGTTTTCACATCCATTTGCCAAATTTCATAGTCGTGAAAAGCGGCAATCGCTAAGATAATCCGAATGGAACGCAGCATGACTACGGGTGCAAAAATTTCATCGTAGTGCAAGCCTGGCACTTGGGTGAAACCTTTAGCAACTAGTCGTGCTTTATAGATATCTTGTTGACCTTCCACATAATGCTTTATCTTGTAAAGCCATTTGCATTGAAGGGGACGAACCTTAGCAGGTAAGTCAACAAGATCCCATACGTTGTTCTCATACATAGAGTCCATCTCGGATTGCATGGCCTCAAGCCATAGCTTTGAGTCAGAACTAGTCATGGCACCTTTATAGGTTGCGGGTTCACTACTCGTTAAGAGTAGAACGTCATCTATGTCATGTTCCTCGACCATACCAATGTATCATGCGGAGGAATAGAGACTCTTCCCGACCTCCTAGGTTCCTCGGGAATATTCACCGCAGCCGGGATTGAAGGAACAGGTTCCTCCAATGGTTGCTCGGTGTTTGGTTTTGGAATCTCCGACAGGTCGAAGGTTCTATCACTCTTTGCATTCTCGAGAAATTCCTTCTCTAAGAATGTGTCGACCGCCGCAACAAATACACGTTGTTCGGTTGGCGAATAGAAGTAATGACCAAGTGTTCCTTTAGGATAACCTATAAAGTATGTCTTGACCGATCGCGGGCCGAGCTTATCTTCAGGTCTCCACTTGACATAAGCCTCGCAGCCCCAAACCCGTATAAAGGACAAGTTAGGGACCGTTCCCTTCCATAGTTCATATGGAGTCTTGTCAATGACTTTAGACGGACTTTCGGTTAAATATTAGAGCGGTGACATAAGAGCATAACCCCATAACGAGTCGAGGCAACACGGTGTGACTCATCATGGATCGAACCATATCAAGTAGTGTTCGATTTCTCCGTTCGGACACACCGTTCAACCGAGGTGTTCAGGTGGAGTTAAGCGTAGGGCAATCCCACAGTCCTTTAGGTGTTGATCAAACTCGTGAGAAAGATACTCGCCACCACGATCCGAACGCAGTGTTTTAATCTTCCTACCTAATAGGTTCGCACCCTATTTCGGTATTCCTTGAATTTCTCAAAGGATTCACTTTTGTGCTTCATTAAGTAGACATATCCATATCTACTTAAATCGTCCGTGAAAGTGATGAAATACCTATAGCCTTCTCGTGCGGTGATTGACATAGGTCCACATACATCCGTGTGTATGAGTCCTAATAGGTCAGCAGCGCGCATTCCAACACCTTTGAAGGAAATTCGAGTCATCTTACCGATGAGACATGATTCACACGTGCCAAATGATTGAAAATCAAAGGCCGAGATAGCTCCATGTTTAATGAGCTGTTTTACGCGTTTCTCATTAATGTGTCCCATACGGCAGTGCCATAGATACGTCTGATCTTTGTCACCAACCTTTAACTTTTTATTCATTACGTGTAATATTTCGGTTGTCTGATCAAAAACATAAATTCCATTCATGGAGACTGCCTTGCCATAAATCATATCGTGTAATGAGAAAATGCAAGTATTATTCTCTATTACAAATGAAAAACCAAGTTTGTCAAGTGCAGAAACAGAAATAATGTTTTTGGAAAGACTGGGTACATAATAGAAATCATATAATGATAACTCAAATCCGCTAGGAAGCTGGATCACATATGTTCCCTTCGAGACGGCAGCCACTCTTGCTCCATTCCCGACACGCAGGTCAACCTCACCCTTTACGAGAGGCTCGAGATTTCGGAGGCCCTGCACATGATTACACAGATGAGAACCACAACCAGTATCAAGTACCCAAGTTCCGTAACTTGCGTGGTTAATCTCAATCATATGAATAAAAGTAGAAGAAGAAGACATACCAACAGGTTTAACGCGACCTGCTTTTATGTCCTCATAATAAACAGGACATGTACGCCTCCAATGCCCAGTCTTGTGGCAATGATGGCATTCCATGTTTTCGGTTTTGCTCTTTGTCGCGCCTGATGAGGTGCTCGACTCACCGGGTCCACTCTTACCTGAACCCGACTTCTTGAAGTTCGCCTTACCTACTGCTAGGTTTGCCTGAGCTTTGCCCTTACCCTTTCCCTTGTTTGTCACAACGAGAACATCCTGTTTCATGCTCCCACTGAACTTCATGTCCTTCTCGGTCTGTACGAGGAGGGAGTGCAGTTCATGTGGGGTTTTCTTCAAATCATTCATATAGTAATTCGCTCTAAATTGCGAAAAACCATCGTGGAGTGAATGAAGCATGCGGTCGATAACAATGTTCTCGCTGATGTTACAATTAAAGGTCTCCGACTTTTCGACATTCTCAATCATCCGAGAATGTGTGGGCTAACTGGTTGGCCCTTTCGGAGTCTCGCATCAAAGAAGCGAGTGGTATGCTCATAGGTCACGATTCTCGGTGCTTTCGAGAATTCCTTGGTGAGCGTGGTGAAAATCTTGTTTGCACCATGGGCTATGAAGCGTTTCTGCAAATTGGGTTCCATTGCAAAAATGAGTACGTTTTTAATCGCACCCGCTTCCATACAGTAATCATTAAACTTGGTGATTTCGTGACTCAAGCCGTGGGACTGGGTTTGCGGGATGGGCTCAAGAGATATTTGAGCTTCCGTCGGCCGGCGGCGGCATTCCGTAATGCCGCCTCCCGGTCCGCGAAGTTTGATCCATCATTCTTGATCGAGTAGACTGATTCATCCGATTCATGAAGATCCGAAGCCAGGACTCACGGTCCAATGTGGCACTTGGCATTGGGTTATCGTAGAACTGACCATTTGATATTAGCAGTTTAAAAGTTCGTGATCTACACTGAAAAAGAAAGGAAAACAAAAACGAAATAAGCAACTCATCGTGGTGATTTAAGTCTATTTAAAATTCATTTTAACGTGTAGACTCAATGCACTTGCATAATTGATCTCCCTCAAGAATGATACAAGTGATCCCAAGACTCAATTTCTGTAAATTGATAAGCCAACTGTTTAGCTAATTCTTCCGGAAGAACTCTTGGTTGATAGATTTCCGTAAATCCTATCTATAGTCCACCATAGTCACAGGATCGTACGAGTGACCATAGTGTTGAGATAAAATAGGTCAATCGGTTTCAACTTACCCGACGTAGAAGGGGTCATATTATGCCTACCGACGAAGAAGGGACTCATTGGAGTTTGACCTATAAAGACCGTTCTCAATTTTTGTTTATACATACGAGGAAGATCCCATCAACTGAATTATAATTCATATTAAGTGAACGAATAACTAGCGTCTGCGTGAATGAATTAATTTGGGTGATGGCTTAAAATCGTGTGACATGAGAATGTCAAAGAAAACTAACTCGTGACCTCTATATGTGTCAGTTTTCATGCAATAATTTAGGTGGTTTGGTTTTTAGGCGGAAAATGATGCATACTATCGTTACGATAAAATAAAAATTGAATGCAATACGTAAATAAAAATTCCTAGTGTGGCCTATCCTAGTAAAATAAAACATAAAACAACTTTGGAATCCACCGTTGGACCCGACAAGCTTGTCTTGATGTTCCATCTTGATCCATGTAGCGGGAGTGAGCATCCGATCTTCATCTTTGGTCTTCTCAAAAATTACAATTTAAAATTACAAATATAAACCTATTTACATTCTAATTAAAACTGTAATTACAAGTGAAAAATCCAAAACGGAGATACGAGATCTCAAAATACAACCAAGACCGTGTTCCATCATTACGGTAACACGTTCTACTAAGGCCACACTAAGTTACAAACGTTTGCAAAATAAATAAATACGTAATAAAAAGCATTCAAAAACATTCATAATTAACGATAAATAAAATGCATCAACTAAAAACAAATTCATTCGTGACATAATTCCGTAATTATGTTAAATTTTTATCCAAACCACCAAAGATAATTAAAATTACATGACAAAACCGTTTTAGTCAAGTTAATTTTAATCCGAGATAATCCGTTACAATAAATCGTTTTAAAGTAACTTAATTTTACGTGGGTGAACCGTTTCACTATCAAGCGAGAGCATAAAAACCGTTTTATGCATTAAAAAGGGCCGAAAGAAAAAAACAAAAAAATTTTTTTTTTTCTTCTGTACTGCTGTACGTGAACAGTTCCAGTACCCAAAATTTTTTTTTTTTTTTTTTTTAAATGCTGTATAAAACCGAGAGCATCAAAAATCCAAAAAAAATTTTATACGGCTCAAAATCGTGAGCAGCTAAAGATCAAAACAAAACGGTTTGATAAAACACAATTGCAATTTATTCTAATCCGGATTAAAACAAAATTACAATTGACATGTTCTTCACATATTGTTGTAATTATCGCTTAAAACAACAATTCGCAAAGAACAAAACGAAAACAAACAATAGATCGAATGATCTAACAAAATGTGTGGCACGCAAAACGAAAACAAGAAAAACAGGCCGTGAACAAGAGGCCACACGGTTTTCAAGAAAATTTTCGAGACAAAAAATTGTGCCACACTAAATTTTATGCAATCATTTTGATAGATCTTTAACATATTGCGATGAATATCGATTACAAAACAATATGCAAAGATCAAAATGAAAACAAAACAAAACCAACCATCACCGTGTATACAAGACACGGATCCCAAGGCACAAAAACAACAAAAAAACACAGCAAAAAAAAATTGCCGAGCCCAAAAAAAAAAATTGTGCCGTGAGAAAAAAATGCAGCCGTGACAAATTTTTAACCAAAAATTATCGATTCAAAAATCGTTTGATGAAAAACACATATAAAAATTTACGTGGCCTCGCTCTGATACCACTTGTGGGGTAATATCCGTATACTACCCTATAAAATTAGGACTATAACGCAAATTTTACATATGATTATTGTCATAAAACGAAAAACATGATAGAACGATAAAGATCAAGGAATAACCTTCGGTCCTAGTGCAATATGGCAATGAGAGATCAAAGTAGACCTCCTCCTAAATGATGCACCCAAGATTGTCCGAGAAATGCCCTTGTGCTAGAATGAATCCTCTAATTGCCTTGCAATATTGAGAGGATTGGTTTTGTGAGTTTTGTTGGATGAGAGATCCGGATTGTTGAGAGGCACTCTTCTCAAAAACCCTAAATTTTTGTCTCAAATGAATTAGGTTTCAAGTGAGGAGATGCTCTCCCTTTTGTCTCCTTTGGTTCGGCCGTGAGCTATGAGTGGGGAGAGTGGGCTTTCCACTTTCTCTAATTTTTAACTCATGGTACGACCCGAAATGCGCTAAATGTATATGACACGGTTTCATTATAAACTGTCATCGGTTATCGGATATTAAAGCATCAACTAATAACACGGATTAGTTGAATTATAAATACGTGTCCGACAAAGACAATATTGTATAATTAATTTATCCAATATACATTAATCAAATATAAATCGCTTATATTTAATTTTACGAATTAACCGCTTAATTCGCCTTAGCCATTTTTATTTAATCCGTATTAAATAAAATATCTCAACATCACATTTTGACTAATTATTAGTCAAGTAACTCAGACTAACTGGTTAGTCAAATTTGGCATCTACATGACTGTATTTTCATACCGTCACATCTCTCAAACGTATCCTATAGGTGTGACTTTTAGGGACCGTTGATCACCGCCATCAGAATGACAATAACGTCAAACTTATCTAGAAAGCCAACCGTTATTGATAAACGTGGACCAACTGATTATGATACAAAAGTATACCCTTTGATCCTTTTAGAGATTTATAAGTCCTTGCACTATCTGTTAAGGACACCAACCCCAACACATACAACGTGAAGCTTTTCTCCAACTCCCGAAACCACCCTGTAAGAGCAGCTGGATCAATCTCTCCACCATAAGTGGGAGTGTTGATTCGGGTCAACTGATTAGCCACCCAGGTATAGGTGCTGGAGTACCCTCACGAGGCGGAGGAGGAAGAGGAGCTTCTTTGATTCTGTTGATTTTGTTGGTTTTGGAGAATTTGAGTAAGAACTAGTAAGATAGCATCATCAATGTCTCTTCTTGCGGAGCCATCTTAAAAAGAAGAAAATTAATTAGTACCTAACAATTAGCAATCACAAACAGACTACCACATAAAATCCTAATTCTACCCATCCTACCCTTCTCTCAAGTTTATTATTTAAAGGTCAAGTGATTTTTAAGTGGGGTGCACAAACGTGCATCGGGAGCAATAGGCTCTGATACCAACTTTGACACCCTTAAATCTAGCCTTAATTAATTACGTAAATTTCTAGAAAAAGCGGTAGGATATGTTTGTAATTGGTTCAACTAGCCAAAAACCCGTCATTTCAAAAACTTTTCTAAACCAATCACAACATTTCCAACATTCCCAGAAGCGGGTGCCAAAACCTGCAATGCTAATGAACTACTTTACATGCCATAGCTAAATAAGAAAATAGAATGATACAAACCAAAAATAGAAAAGGGAGACATATGTCCCTTCAAATAATATACAAAACCAAAAGATAAAAGGTTTACTATAAGAATAGCCAAAAACTAGGTCCAAGGTTCCTTATGCTCACTAGCTGCCCGTGACCCCAACAAAGCATCAACAACCCGTCAATCGCATTTTATACAAACACGAAAGCCACAATTCAGTGGGGAGTAACTTCGAGTCCTCCCAGCCACGAATCGTCAAAATTAATGTAACATGTAATGTAACATGTAAACAATATGATAAACAATGTAATTATCATGTAATCTAACCTATGACCCCTAAACTGACCAAACTAAACTATCATGTGAATCATATAACAAATAGTAATCCAAACTTTATCAACCATAGTCGGCTTGCATCTCACCTTCTATGATTCATAGAATCATCAAACAAGAAAGGGCAATATATCAAAGACAGGCATAAGTTCTTAGTCCCGTCAATAGTCACTTTGTAACTCGAGTCTATACCACGAGGTAGGGAAGGTAATCGAACCGGTATCTTGGCTCAGCGGTTAATATTAATAAAACATGGCCAAGACACAACACAACCCTAGCCTAAAATCTGCGCAGACCTAGACATGCGGATACACACCACCGCACCCAAGACCCACAATTTTTCTAAAACAAAGTGAGTACCCTAAGGAGTCCACCAAAGGGTTGGCTAGTACTTAAGCTGACCACTTACTATCAAAATAAAATCGAGGTCATGCCCCAACTTGGATATAAATCCACTAGTCGGGAACACAAAGGCTATCAAGCAGTGAACATATACTCGTCAAAGACTATAAAGACCTATCTATGATGAAGGCCGAAATACTCACCTAGGACCTAGTCCCAGCTAGTCCCAGCTTGAATACTTTAGCCCACACCACACAAGTCAAGTAAGACATCCACTTAACCATAAGAGGGCAAAAAGACCAACTTACCAACTTAAATGCTAACATTCTATCATGTGAAAGGCTATATAAATGTCTATTCAGCAGATAATCCAACAGTATCCTCAATAAGTATTCAATACTAATTACCAATTCTAACAATATTAACCATATTAAAGGCTTCAGGGAATCTAGGGCCGTTTCTACAATATAAGAAGCTACTTAAATTCAACTAACTACACATGTGGAATAAAGATATAATAAATGGCCTAAAACAAGAAAAAGGCCGATTATCCAATTCATTTAAAATTTCATCCAACCGAATTTTTACCCGCAACCCCAGCCCTGCGACAGGTACGGGTCAAATTGCGGTTGACCAATCACTCAATTGACTGACATCGAATCAGTCAAAGGGATTAAGGCTCAGTTTTTGGCACAATCATCAAATCATTACAATTATTGCTATAAAATTCATTCTGAGCCTATTAATTACAATTTCAATTTATAAACTATCCTAACATTATTTATCACTGTGACAAAAGCTAAATTAGGTGCATATTCCACTTATTATCCTTTAATATATTAGTTGACACTCTCATTTACAAAAGATTCCACCATTTTTAACTTTTGTTTCATTCTTCATTTTGTGATAAACACCATAATCCAATACAACAAAGTTAAACCCCTAAACACTACTCGGAATATTTTAATTAATCGAACTAACTAATTATGAAGTAAATCATAATTAGAACGGGACAATACTCATGTCTTTATCGACTAAACTAGCTAATAGAAGGCGAGAATAAAACGAACAATGCATGGAAAACCGCGAAACAAGCAACGGGCCGACCCGGCCAGCCGTGGCTTTGCCGTGGGCTGCTGCCGGGCTGCTGCAGGTCCCATTGCCGCCACCATTACTCCTCTTTTTTCCATTTTTATTCATTATAAGACCGTCTGAAACATAATTAATCGTTCCCAATACTAACTTGTTAACTAAAACTAACAAAAATACATGGATTAAACATGCATGCATCAAATTTAATCATGTGAAAATTATTACTCAAACAAAAATCACAAAACATACAAAAACAACAAAGCATGTGACGATCTTTCGTCGAGTAACTCGAAATATGTTACCTTAAGCTAGAAAATGAGCAATTAGCACCTTAAACCCAAACCCTAACAACAACTAGCCGCTATCCTCGACAATATACGAGTCCCCAAACTCGTCTTTCAAATCTTCACCTAATTAAACAATAAAAACACCATAATAAGTACATAAATACCGAAAATACCGAAAATTCGTCTTAAAACAACTTCAAGAAAACTGAAATTAAAACATACAAGGTTGTAGATCGCGACGAGAGGATTCCGAAAATATAAATTATGCGAGAATCCGAGTAGAAACGAAGAAATTATGTCGATTTTGGCTTGAAATGTATATGAAATGGTGTTTTGCATGTTTTTGGAAGGTAGAAGAAGAAGATAGAGGAAAAATCAGAAAAAAAAAGAAAGGAAGGGGGGTGTGGTCCGCGGGAAAGGGAGAAAGGAAAGGAGGGAGTCGGGTTGAGTCGGGATTTTTCGAGTCGGTTTTGACTCGTTTCGATAATAATTAAAACCGTAAGTCAAATGCAAATTCCGACAAGACCAAAGTTTTTAAATACGAGATTACAAGAAAATTGAATATTTATACTACCCATTTCCAAATTCGTTTACCCAATGTTCAAAAGAATTGTTATTTTCCCCCCGATACGCCCTTATTTCGAAATAAAAAGTTTTACACGGTTTAAACTATTTTTAAACATCTCGAAACTATCAAAATAAATACTTTTCTTCAAAATATAATAAAATTATATTTCTTTGAATTATTTTTACTTTAAATACTTAAATATCAACTTTTATTTGATTAATAAACTATTTTAGAAATATATTAACGATTCAAATTACGGGGCGTTACACGCTGCCGCTTATTCTTTATTCGTGGCCCGAGAAAAGAAAAGGGGCGGTCGGCCCTCTGCCTAAGAAGGCCGGGACCGTACGGATCTAACCCGGGGCTCGGATTTAGCGGGCTCTTTAGGCATTTCGATGACGGGCTCTCGGTATGTCAATGAATGTTGACATGGATGCTTTGTCGAATTTTTGTAGTTCAACCGCCGCGGTGCGGTCCCACTAAACGGCAATTGGAGAAGAGGCCTATGCGGACGGGCAATCAAAATGTCACCGTCGACTCCTCATCTCGAAGGTTTCCGCCGCTCGACTTGTGGCGGAAGGCACAAGGTTGTGCAAGAAGTGGCGAAGTGGAATGAACTAGCCGGCGCTCATATTATTGAGCAAGAAACGGTCATGGCTCGAGCTGCCCCTGTGCTTGAACGGCTTAGGCTTGAGCTTGCTGCTTCCAAGCAAGAGGCCGAGAAGGCGAAGAAGGACTTCGACGCCACCATGGAGAACTTCCTCACTCAGCGAAAGCTTAAGGAGGAAGCTGAGAAGCGGGTCCTAGCCGAGAGAGCCAAGGTTGAGGCTGCGTTGGCTGACGCCGCTAAGCTGCGGGAGGAGATAGAGAAGCTTCAGGGCGGTTACGATGCTATGGTTGAGCAGAGGGAAAAATGGAAGTCCCTGCATCTGACCGAGGCGAAGGAGCACAGGAACACAAAGGCCATCTTTGCTCAGAGGGAGAAGGACATTGAGACGCTCCAAACTGTCATCATTTCTGACATGTGTGCCCAGTACCGGGACCAGGCTGAAGAGGCCACCAGGGATGCAATTAAAAAGCTCGTTCCTGAAGGCTCCTTCCCGTGGCAAGATTTTGACCAAGCCACGGATGAGAAGGCCGATCTTTGCGGAGAAGGCGGTTGCGGAGAAGGCGGAGGCAGCGAAGGCTGCTCAGGAAGCTGAGGCCAAGGCGGCCCATGCTGCAAAGGTGAAGGAGGCCAAGGAGGAAGTTGAGAGAGCAAAGGCAGGTGAAGCTGCCAAGTCGGCTTCTGGGTCGCCCACTGATGGTGATGCTGCTACTGCTGCCGGTGGCGAGCAGAAACAGGCATAGGGAGACGGGCGGTCGTCACGGATTCACCGGCCCTTCGGACGCCTTCACTGTTCGGGGCCAACTATTGAGCCTTTCCTCCCTGCCATCCTTTTGGCGCTTCAAGTTTTATGTCTGTAACCTTTTGTTGTACTTTTTGTTTTTGTTAAACTTTGGTAGGTTGTGTTTAGGCTATCTCTATGGGGATGGCCGTCGTCTTTGTTTCGCCTTCACCTGTAAACATTTTTTCAATAAAGTTGTTTATTTTGCCTCCATCCAGTTGTCTTCTTACGTTTCAACATATTGAGTGCTTTTTCGTTTTTACTTCCGGCTTGGCCGACGCAGTTAGAAGGCGCATCTCAATTGTACTTAAACGTTTAAACATGTTGGCATGTCGGTCGCTTCCTCCACCACCCCCGGTCTTAGCCGAGGCAGTCAGATTTACGCTTCCCAACCGCCGTTATGAACATGTTAGCGTATCGGTCGTTGTGTCCCCGTCGCCCCCGGCTTTGGCCGAGGTAAAATGAGGTTACGGCTCGATAGCGTTCGTATCTGTAGACATATTGATTGCTTCCTCTGCCGGGCCTTCGGTTGGCCGAGGCGGCTAGATTTACGTCTCAACTGTACTTATACGTTCCTATTAGCATATCGGTCGTTGTGTCCCCGTCACTCCCGGTTTTGGCCGAGGCAACCGAGGTTACGGCTCGACAGGGTTCGTATCTGTAGACATATTGATCGCTTCCTCTGCCGGGCCTTCGGTTGGCCGAGGCGGCTAGATTTGCGTCTCAACTGTACTTATACGTTCCTAAGCATGTTGGTCGCTTTCGCGAGTATCAACTGCATTTGGCGTGACTGCCCGGCTTTGGCCGTGGCGTCTGCTTTGGCATGACTATGGAGGGGACAAGTATTTTGATGGAAAACTTGGATTATTCTTCATAAGGTATAATCATGCGTTGGGGTTCCCACAACGGTCTCGGACACCTCCCCGCTATACAAAATATTTCCTTAAGTTGTCCGTGTTCCAGTGGCTCGTTAAAGGAACACCCTCCATGTCTATCAGCCGGTATGTCCCCGGCCTCATTTCTTCAACCACCTTGTAGAGTCCTTCCCAGTTGGCCGTCATTTTACCATGGACGTTTCCTTTGTTTGTGGCGGCCGACTTTCTTAGGACTAGATCTCCTACTCTTAAGTCCCTTTTGTGGACTCTGCGGTTGTATGCTCTTCTCATCCGGTTTTGATATACTTCCAAGTTGAGCCGTGCCGTGTCTCGACTTTCTTCGACCAGGTCTAGGGAGACTCTCAGGCCTTCCTCATTTTCGACTGGGTAAAAAGTTTGCGTTCTGAATGTCGACACCGCTGCTTCAATTGGCAGGACGGCCTCAGACCCATAAACTAGGTGGAAGGGACTGTACCCCGTTGCTTCTTTCTCCGTGGTTCGAAGTGACCACAGGACACCGGGTAGTTCATCAGCCCACCTTCCCTTTAGATCTTCAACCTTCTTTTTTAGCCCGTTCAGGATTGTTTTATTAGCTGCTTCCGCCTGCCCGTTGCTCTGAGGGTGGCAGACGGAGGAGTATGCAAATTTGATTCCGAGCTCCTCCAACCAATTCATCACCATGTCGCTCCAAAACTCTCGGCCGTGGTCAAACACCATGACTTGGGGTAGCCCAAAACGAGTTATGACGTTCTCCCAAATCACTTTTCTTACGGTCGCCGTGGTCTTGGCAGGTACCGCGACAGCCTCGACCCATTTGGAGAAGTAATCAACGGCGACAATTAGGTACTTTCTTCCTCCGGAGGCCGTCGGAAATGGCCCTAGTAAATCCATCCCCCACTGTGCAAATGGAAGGGGACTAAGCATCGGTTGCAGGTCTCGGGAAGGAGCATGTATCACCGGAGCATGCATCTGACAATTCTTGCACTTCTTGGTCTTTGCTCTGGAATCCTCAAGCATGGTGGGCCAGAAGTAGCCGGCTCGGAGAGCTTTGTGGGCTAGCTTTCTTGCCCCCATGTGATGTCCACAAATGCCTTCGTGAATCTCTGTCAGTATTAGCTCCGCGTCGGCTGGGCCGACACATTTCAAGAGTGGCCTTATTACAGACCTTCTGTATAACTCTCCTTCGAACACTGAGTACATTGCGGCGATCCTTATTATCTTCTGCGAGAGACTGCGGTCCTCCGGCAACTCATTTGTAAGTTTGAATTTCATTATCGGAGTCATCCACGTCGTCTCGGCTTCGATGTCGCCCACCATACCGACGGTCTCAGTGATGCTTTTAGCATTCCTGATATCCACCAGCACGGTTCGACTGACATTCTTGATGCTTGAACTGGCAAGTTTAGAGAAAGCGTCGGCTCGATTGTTCTCAAACCTGGGGACACATTGTATTTGGAAAGATTTCAATTTTGCAGTGTCGGCTTTTACCCTTTCCAGGTATCTCACCATCCCGTCGTCTCGAGCCTCATACTCTCCTCTGATTTGATCAGTGACTAAGAGTGAATCTGTCTTCAACACAACATGCTCCGCCCCGGCAGCTCTAGCTAACTCGACTCCAGTTATCACCGCCTCGTATTCGGATTCGTTATTTGAGGCCGAGAAGGTAAACTTCAAGGCGTACTCAAACTCGTCCCCGTTAGGGCTGATGATAAGGATGCCGGCTCTGCTATTTGTTTGCCGTGGAGGACCCGTCGGTGTATACTTCCCACACACCGGGATGTGATTCTTCTTGGTATGTGCACTCGGCTAGGAAGTCTGCAAGTGCTTGCCCCTTTATCGAAGGCCTTGGTTTGTACTGAATGCCGAAGCCGGATAGCTCCACTGCCCATTTGATAAGTCTGCCTGATTTTTCGAATTTTTCTAAGGCTTTCTCCAATGGCTGGTCGGTTAAGACCGTCACGGGATGTGCGTCGAAGTAAGGTTTTAACTTCCTTAGGCAACGACGGCGCCGAAGGCCGCTTTTTCGATCGAGTGGGTAGTTTCTTTCGGCGCCGTAGTGTATGGTGATAAAGTAGATTGGGTGTTCTGCTTGTTTTCTTCTCTCGACGATTATGGCACCGACCGTGGCTGAGGTAATCGCTAAGTATAGATATAGCGTCTCCCCAGTCGGCACGGACAGGGTCGAGAGAGTTATTAGGTGGGATTTCGGTTGTTTGAAAGCCGCACTGTTCCTCCCCCAACAAAAGTCTTTATTCCCTTTTAGCACCGTAAAGAACGGAGTGCTCTTTACCGACCGAGAGATGAAGCGGGCAAGAGCCGCCATCCTCCGGTCAAGATATCATAACCTCTTTTCGATTCCTCGGCTCCAGCAGTCTAATATTGCTTGGACTTTCTCTGGATTGGCATCAATTCCCCAGGCACTGACAAGCACGCCGAGGAACTTGCCGGCCCGGACACCAAAGTTGCATTTCATTGGGTTAAGCTTCATCTTATACTTCCTTAGTGAACAAAATGTCTCGCTCAAGTCGGCCAAGTGCTCGCTGTCAGACTTGCTTTTTACAATAGCATCGTCGACGTAAGCCTCGATGTTTCGCCCTTTTTGATCTTGAAACACTTTGTCCACTAGCCTAGTGTAAGTTGCGCCAGCGTTTTTCATACCGAATGGCATCATTTTATACATGTATGTGTCGTGTATGGTGATGAATGCACACTTAGGCATGTCTTCCTCGGCCATGAACACCTGATGGTATCCTGAGAAGGCGTCGAGCAGGCTCAGCATAGTGTAGCCTGCCGTTGCGTCAATTAAACTATCTATTCAAGGCAAGGGATAACAATCTTTAGGGCATGCTTTATTAAGATTGGTAAAATCAACACACATCCTCCACGCCCCTGATGACTTCTTTACCATTACAACATTTGCTAGCCACTCAGGGTAGGTACAAGACATGATAAAGCCCTCCTCTAATAGTTTATCTACCTCGGCCTTGATGGCCTCGTCTTTCTCGGCCGAGGAGTTCCTCATCTTCTGCTTGACAGGGCGAGCGGTGGAGAGTACGTTCAGCTTGTGAACGATCACCTCCCGGCTCACGCCCGGCATCTCACGCTTGAGTATGCGAAGACATCTTTGTTCTTCCTCGGCAGTCTAGGAGATCGGCTCTGAATTTTGGCTCCAGGCCGACACCGATAGTTACGGTGCGCCCTGGGTCAATTTCCACTTCCTCGGTCTCGGCTCCTTCGACCATGCCGACGTTGGTGTGCATCGGATCACCCTCCTGCTGTAAGGATGGGCTCTTCCCCTTCTCTGATTTCTTCGCCACTTTGAGGGATTGCATGTTGCACCCTCTAGAAGATACTTGGACATTGACAATTTCGTCTCTCTCATCCTTTGAGACGAGCTTTTGCGCTTCCCCCCGGTCCGAGACATACATCAATGTCAGGGCCCGGATGGACATCACTGCATCGGCCTCGCTCAAACTGACCCGGCCTATGAGGACATTGTAGGCGGACGAACCATCAATAACCACGAACTCAGACCAAACATTTTTGGCCGCATCTGTTTGGCCGAACATCACCGGCAGTCTGATTGACCCCAGGGGTACCAGGCCGGCCCCGGAGAAGCTGTACAGTGGGTTGGTGCAGGGGATGAGGTCTTCTATCTTCAGACCGAGATTGAGAAAGCACTCCCTGAACATGATGTTCGTGTAGGCGCATGTGTCAATCAGACACCTCTTCACCAGGTGGTTGGCTATGTCTAGGTGGACTACGAGCGGGTCGCTGTGCGGGGCGATGACTCCTTCGTAGTCCTTCTTTCCGATGGTTATATCGGGGACGGTGGAAGCGGGGGTCGCTGTTTTGGGCACAAAGTTGATGGCTTGGTATAGCTCATTTAGGTGCCGTTTGTGCCCATTAGCTGACCCACCGTTCTCGTTTCCTCCGATGACAACCTGGATCACTCCCATCCGCTGGAATACTGATTTTCTATTCGCGCCGTCAGAGCTTGTTTCTGGGCCTCCAGTTACATACTTGCTGAGGGCCCCCTTTCGGATTAGCTCCTCGATGGCGTTCCTCAGATGCCGACAGTTGTCGGTCTTATGGCCGGTTTGGCCGTGGTAGTCGCAAAACTGGCTAAGGTCGCCGTCCTCCCTCGCCTTGGGGGGCCTTGCCCATTTCTGCCCTTCGTTCTTGCTTAGGGCAAAGACTTCGGCCGGTGATTTAACCAGGGGGTGAGACCGCTGTACCGCTTCGGGGTGTATGGTCCCGAACTCCCCCCGGCGCCCGCCGAGTTCTGTTTCCTATTAAATCTCTCAGGCCGTGACCTATTCATGTCACGGCGTCCTTCGTCTACGTTGTCCCGGCGGCTCCTCCTTTCTGGGTGCCCAGCTTCACTGTGGCCTACCCAGGTCTTGTGATAGTCCTCCACCTTTATGGCTCGGTCGGCCATCTTTCTAGCGGAGTCGAGGTTGAGGTCCTCGCACTTGATGAGCTCGTTTTTCAACTCGCCTTTAGGGAGACCTTTCATCAGCGCGAAGGCCGCCAGTTCGGTGTTCAGCTCGCGGATTTGCTGAACTTTAGCGTCGAATCTCTTGACGTAGCTCCGGAGGGACTCGTCCTCCCCCTGTCGGATAGTTAGGAGATCTGATGTCTCCACGGCCCTTCGCTTGTTGCAAGCGTATTAGGCTATGAAATTGTCCCTTAGGTCGGCATAACAGTACACCGAGCCATTAGGTAGCCCCTTGTACCAACTCTGAGACATGCCATGGAGGGTAGTTGGGAAGACTCGGCACCATACCTCATCTGGCTGCTCCCATACCGACATGTACGACTCGAAAGCCTCGGCATGGTCGGTTGGGTCGCTATCCCCTTTGTATGATAGGGGCGGCAGCTTCAGTTTGGTTGGCACCGGGACTTCGAGGACATAGGCGTTGAGGGGTTGTCTGACCATGTGCCGAATGACACGTGGCGATCGGCTCCTCGCATTCCTAGTCCGGCTTCTCTCCCCGTGGCGGGAAGGGCTTCTTGTTGTCCGACTTTGGAGAGTCGGACTTCTTTCTTCATTTCTTCAGGGGTGGCCTCATTGTTGCCGCGACGACGCTGTCCTCCCGCGAGTGGGGGAAGGGCTTTGGTCTGCCACTAGCACCACGGGCACCGTCAGCGTCCTTGCATGCCCAGCTCCTTGTATTGCTCCGGTCAAGTTGTTCCGATTTACTTTGTGGGCCCTGGTCACCAGTGGAGGCGCTGCCGCCCCTGTCGCCGTGACAGGGGTAACCGGCGTACCACCCATCAGGTCCAGGAATAGCTTCAGTTTGGCTGCATCGACCACATGTCCCATGACAGTGACCTGGCTGGCGGGCAGCGGTGTTTCTGGCTCTCTTGGCATCCCGTACTTCACCGGCTCAATCACTCGGCCGGTGGGGGACTGCCCGATCTCAGAATTAGGGAATGTGTCATCCTGGTAGAATTCGGTTTCTACACTCACAACTTCTGGCTGTTTTGACATCTTAGCTCTTTGAATGGTTTTTTTTTTGTAAGGGAGGTGACTAGCTTTTAGTATGGTTCCCACAGACGGCGCCAATTGTTCCGGGTGTAATTTCGGAGCAGTGTTTTGTGACCACGTAAGCTTTGTTGAACGATGTCTTTGCTTGTCTCTTCCTTTCGCTCTCTCCTGTAAAGATGAACAAACTGAGGGCTCGGCTTGGTACCGAGCGTACTCACTCCGACGCTCAAGTCAGTGAACTTAAAGGGATTAAGTTATGTGTTACTTGAGAAAGTATATAGTAGAGAGATAAGGGAGTTTATACCAATTTGTGAGATGTTTAGGTTATATTTTTGGATCCCCTTTTCTCAATGAGAGAAGTGGAGTATTTATAGACTTTCACCTTTTGTCACGTAGTGGCCAAGTGGCAGAGCAGGTGGAAAGACTGTTCTACCCTCGGCCGAGGGACCCATGGCAGGCCGGCTGGCCTGGTTGACTCCATGCCGAGGGGACTGGATGTGAGTACGCAGATATGCCTCCCGGCTGGCTAGTTGCCTAGACCGAGACCCAAGTGACAGGCCGTCGGTTAGGCTGTCTAATACGTTGACTTGCTGTCTTTTAGCTTTGACCTTCCTCGATATGTTGACTCGGTCAGCGGGTGCAGAATATGCCCCATCAAGGAGTACAAGAGTTTTCTTACAAAGATATATCCCCTATACCATATACAAAACTCCTCCACTATCTATACAAGAGGAATATAAGTCTAAGAAATGAATATTGTATCTATGTCAAGTAATACATTTTCAGGACCTCTACACACTAGGAGTGCAGTGACAGTGAATTTTAGTTCACTAAAAACAGCCTGGACAGATCTTTCCTGATCCCTAAATGCTCGAGCATTCCTCTCAGCCCAAACAGCATAAACCAGACTACCAATACCGCAGCTAATCAAAGGTTGCTTACTTCCCTGACCCCTGCTATGCAAAGTAAGCAAGGAGTAGAGTGAAGTGATGGAGGAAGGTATTTGTATCCACTGTTGCAGAAGAGTAAGTAATCCTGCAGCATAAGGACAAGAAAAGAACAAGTGATCTGCACACTCAGCTGCAGCTTTGCACAAGTAGCATCTATTCACAATGGTAATCCCTCGAGTAATTAAGAGATCTTGGGTAGCTAGCTTCCTTTGAATAGCTAGCATGAGGATGATTTTATGCCTTGGAAGGATAGTAGTTCTATGAATAGCTTTATAGACAGCAAGGACAGGATGAGAACATCTCAGGCTATCATAAGCTTTCTTCACAGAGAACTTATTCCTGATAATGCAGTTGGAGAGCATAGCCTGAACTGCCTGAACATTGCCTAGCTACTTAATGCAGGCATCTCTAAGGAGAAGAACTCCTCTGAGACTTTCAGAGAAACAGTCCCTAATAGCAAGGTCCCAGATAGAGCATTGTGTTAAGAAATACTTTGTAACCCAGGAAGTCCAGATTGCTCCAGTCCCTCTATCCAAATGCCAAAGCCATTTCAGCATGGCAGCTTTGTTCCAGATGCAAACATCCTTAACCTGGAAACCCCCTTCCTCCCAGGGTGCACAAATACTCTGCCAGGCTTTAAAGATGTGCTTCTTCTTGCTGTCAAATCTTCCCCAGAAAATATCTCTGCTAAGCTTGGAAATAAGAAGACAAATCTGCTGTGGTAGTAAAAAGCCAGTGCACCAGAAGTTGTTAAGACCAAAAAATATGGAGTTCAGGACTTGAATTCTTCCAGCATAAGAAAGATGCTGAATAGAGTAGGTCCCCTTTAGAGTCTGAAGCTTTAGAATCAAAGCATTATACATGTCCATAGTAAGCCTGGAATCATTTATTGGATAGCCCAGATATCTGAAGGGAAAGGATCCCTCTTTAATCCCAACTCTTTCCAGAATAAGATCCTTAACTGTAGGATTCACACCCCCAAAATAAATGTCAGTTTTCTCCAAGTTAGCTGTCAAGCCTGACCAATGGGAGAAGGTGCTCAAAATGGCAGTAGCTTTTTGAACTGAAGGCAAATCCCCTCTAGTAAATATCATGAGATCATCAGCAAAAACCAGATGAGTGAGCTTGAGTTTTGAACATCTAGGATGATAGGAAACATCAGAAGAAAGGCACATTGTTCTAAGCTGTCTAGATAAGATCTCCATGCTTAAAACAAACAAATAAGGGGATAAAGGATCCCCTTGCCTCACACCACTTTGCCCTTTGAAGAAACCATGGTGTGTACCATTGACTTTAAGAGTAAACCAAGAGCCAGTGACACAAGCCATGACCCATTTGATGAAAGTGGGAGGGAAATTAAGACCAGCTAGCATGTTCCTGATGAAGGACCATTGTAAAGTGTCAAAAGCCTTACTAATGTCATTCAATAAGTCTTTTAGGAATGTCTTTGATCGCAATTTGATTATCCACACCCAATATATGTCAAAATCAAAGGTAAACAACAAATTAGTTGTATGGAGAGAGTATATACTAGGTAGAGGAACATCAAAATTATAGTAAGATTATAAGAGCATATAAGGAGTGAATTGAAACATAAATAATTGAAGCACAAAGATTAAAAATTAGCAGAAACGTCACATCTACAATAATAAATCAAAATACATAAGAATATACATGAGTTAATAAAAAAAAAACATACATGTTACTGTTGACGCCGATTTTGTGGAAAAACACAAGCTAGTATAATGAAATTGAGGGGCTGATGATGTTGGATAATTATATTGAGGGGTTGATGATCTTTTCTAAGGAAAATGAAGTGGTAGATGTGAGAGAGGGTTGATGACATTTTTTGAGGAAGATAAAGGTTGTAGATGTGAGAGGGGTTTGATGGAGGCGGATGGGTTTAGAGTTTTTAATCGATGGATGTGGAGAAGAGCAATCGATGGAAAGGGAGAAGCTAGAGGAATTTAATGAATTGATGGAGATTTGGGCTCAATCAATCTACATATAATATACTAGTAGACCTGCCAAAACCGACCGACCCGAATAATCAGACACCCAAAGTCATGATTAGGTGGCAATCGGGTCAGTCGGGTCGGGGTTTGGGCGGGTCATATCGGTCATATCAATATCGGGAGAGGTTATTTCGGGCCAAATGATGTGTCGGGTTGGTCGGGTAGGGTTTAAGTCGGGTCATTATTGGGTCAGGTCATTTCGGTCAAATGATGTATTAGGATGGGTCGGGTTTGGCTTGGGTCGGGTCATTATCGTGTTCGGTTACTTCATTACTTCAATTTTCGACCATTAAATTTAGTTTTTAACCATTATTTGGTTTAATCTATAAAATATAATTAAAGGCCACCCTAAAATGACTAATAAACGCCACGTAGACAAAGCCACGTAGGATCCAAAAATGCCATGTAAATGCCACATAAATGTGAGCATCAAAACTCATTGCCATGTAATTGTCTTATTTTATAGATTTAATGATTTTTCCATAGATTGATTTAAGTTATGTAATTCTTACAAATTTACATCAAAATTTCATAACTTATAATCAATATTGACATTTTAGTTGAACTTTTGTAATAAAAACATGTTAATAAATGTCATAATTTATAATTAAAATTGAGATTTTAATTGAAATTTTGGTAATAAAACATGTTAATAAATTAAAACTTTTCATATTACTTAACATGCATCCACCATTTTTATTAACACTTTTTTCCAATTTAATTCATTTTTTTTAATTAAACATTATAATAAATTGATTAAAATTCTTCATAATACTTAACACCCACCAAATTAATTAAAATTTCTTCCTATCTAATTAGTTTTTGTAAAATAATGTTAATAAATTGATTAGATTTCTTTATACTACTTAATACCCATAATTTTCATTAACATTTTCCCCTATTTAATTCACCTCTAGAGTTGCTCGGCAATCAATTATGTAATTTAATAATACCACAAAATAAATTAAAAATAAAATTAAAATATGGGAGTCTATGGTTGTGTGATGGCTATAAAACCTATAATACCTATGATAGTTTCTATTCACAATATTTATTTAAAATCAATAGCTCATTTGCCCATGAGTTTCTAAATTGTGGATTATATTTTATGGTTTAATTTATTTATTTGATTATATAGAGTATATTGAGTATTGTTATTGAGTATTTTTGTTGTTATGTCCAATAAAGTATATTTTAATTTTTTATGTTATTGGTTTTATAAATCCTTTGATTTATATTTAAATTCGTGTTTTTCATTTGGTTTAATTTCAATGATTTACATGTGACAATATTGATTCATTTGTGAAGTTTTTGCCATGTTGATGTTTTATCTTTTGGTCAATATATTTTTTATATGAATTTCAAAGGCATCGTGAAATGTATGTGAATGCAGATAAGACAAAGCATCACGTGGTAATCTGAAGAGGGAAGAAATACAAAAGGCACGAAACTGAGGTAAAATCTATCTATACAATATAATTAAACAACAATTCTCCCTTGTGACGGTCACAATTTGCGACGGGCAAATGTGACTACTTTTTGATAAAATGTAACCACTCAAGTACTGTTCAGAAAATGTTACCTATAAAAAAATGGTCACATTTTCTCATAAAATGGTCACATTTGGCCCGTCGCAAATGTGAATAGTGTTTGTGACGGAATAGTACCCGTCACAAGGGAGAATTTGCGATAATTAAAAGGCTACTTAAAACATTTAATTTTAATTCACATGGCATTTTTATAGAGGTTAATACTAATTAATCTATATTAATTACTTAATTATTTATTTTTATACAATATTATAAAAAGGCAAAACTATGTATTAAAAAGTTAATTATCTCCAAAATTGTCACATGCTTATAAGTACCAAAAAAAATATAAAAAAATAGTAGTTGCAATCTCTAAAAAACTAATATAAACTCTTTATTTTCCTCTCATAAATTTGGTTATTAATCTACCTATTTATTTAACTTTAATTCCATAAGATAATTAAAAATCAAGCGATACTATCTACCATTATTATTCTGCATGTCATATTTTAATTTCGGAAGATAATTTCTAAACAATTCTCATGCAAAGTAGATTGTGTAAAATAAAAATAATAATAATAATAATAATAATAATAATAATAATAATAATAATAATAATAATAATAATAATAATAATAATAATAATAATAATAATAATAATAATAATAATAATAATAATAATAATAATAATAATAATAATAATAATAATAATAATAATAATAATAATAATAATAATAATAATAATAATAATAATAATAATAATAATAATAATAATAATAATAATAATAATAATAATAATAATAATAATAATAATAATAATAATAATAATAATAATAATAATAATAATAATAATAATAATAATAATAATAATAATAATAAAGCAAATCTTTCACATTCCATTTCTCCTTACATCATATTTATGTCTATATTAGATTTCATAATACTGAGAAAAATCTATAATTCTATAATCTAAATAAATATCTATAATCTATAAATCTATAAATCTAATTAAAAGGCAAGCCAAACTATCTACCATAATATAGATGTCATGTTTAATTACATACGATAATATCTTAAATCACTCTTGTATAAAGTATATTTTGTAAAAAAATAAATAAAAATTATAATTATTAATAATCAAGCAAACCTTATGCATTCTTTATTTATGTTTATATTAAATTTCATAATAATGAAAAAAATGATGCTCAAAACTCAAAAGTCATGAACCTTGATTCATATTTATACTTATATTAAATTTGATAATAATGAAAAAATGATGCTCAAAAGTCATAAACACATCTTCAATTATTTATATATTTTTGTTGGAAGGCAAAATTTATAAACCAAAATTTTCTCATCCCTATTGTTCATAGAACTAAATGTGTCACTAATCTTCCTATGATTCTATTCCAATTAAGGTAAATGTATTAAGGTTTTAGCTTATTAACTAATTTATTTCTTTTTTGGTGCAAGTTCCATTGGTATGAAGTTTTGATCACATTTTTCAACTTCATCGTATGTATTTGTTTTGTTCTCATTTAGAGTCTACCAAGATTTGTGGTGTTGACCTATTCAAAGGTTAACATACTTATATCTCCAAGATTTCATTCATATTCCCTCTTTCTTTCTCTATTTAAGAGGAAGTTTAAGTTAATAACGATAATATTATATAAAACAAACTCCACTGTTTTGTTGGTTAATTCGCACTAATTACTGAGTTACTTTTTTATAGGGACTATTCATTGGAGAAAGAAGACAATATGGAGAAATAAAATATTAGGATTCCTTAAAGAACTATATATTAAAAACTAAGTGTAAGATTGACTACATCAACGTGAATGAGTAATACTTTTTTAGTTTTTTTTTCAACTGTATTTTTTATTTTGGTATTTGTTGATTTTTTATTTTTTCATCATTTTACCTTTGAAAAAATAGCACTCTTTAATTTATCGACTTTGATCTTTATGTTAACATGTCAATGCCCGTATTTTTAGTACACGGTCTATCATGAATTATTCATGAGGTAATCTTACTATGTGATTTGATCTTTTATAAAGTCTCAATTACTAGAAACACTAAAAACATCACACTAAAAACAAAATATCCCGTGAAATTCACGGACCACAAAACTAGTTATTTCATTATTAAGTAAAACATATCAATCTGAATATAAAATAACTTCATTTTGTTCAATATTAAGCTTAATAATTATCAATTCATCAATTTAATATGGTCAGTATCGGGTCGGGTTGGTCGGGTTTGGTTCATCACTGATCGTCGGTAATGTCAGGTTACGGGTCGGGTCGGTTCAGTGTCGGGTCACTGATCATCGAGTCGATTCGTTGTCGGGTCACTGATCATCGAGTCATGTCAGGTTACGGGTCCTCCTCGGGCCAGGTGGGATCGACTTTGTGTTGTAATTTGGGTTCTGTCGGGTCGGGTTTGCTCGAGTCACTCGGGTCGAGTCACACTTGCCAGATCTAGTCATGAACACGAATTGGCCCAACCAATAAAACCCGACTTAAATATTTATTGTTGTACACTGATTATTATCAGTAACAATAACTCTTTAATAATTGACTCATCCCGAACTATTTATAACACTAGAAATTGAACTATGTCGAAATGACCCGACCTACACTCGGTTGGCATGTCTAGTACAAAATGCGTTCCATACTTCCATTGTATTGTACTAGCGTGAGGTGAATACAAATACAATTCTTATATATCTCTATCTATATTGGAATTACTTTTTCACATACGGACTATACACTTTCACATACAATTTTTCATTAACTTTTCATATCATACCTTTTCACAAATTAATTACTATACATGCATTTTCCCCTAAAATAGATTGAATCTAATTGTTCTAAAAACTTGAATAATGAATTATAATTGTCCAATTAGTGAAGTAATTTTCTTATATAGCAATTAAAATATATTTTGTTAAATCATTAGCAATCATTGTTAGCCATTATCTAATTAGGGATACACTAATGGCTTGCTGAAATCCATAGAATAATCAAGGCGTAAATTTTAACTAGGTGATAACTACTGAGAAAGTTAATTACTTGGGTAATGAGTTCTTTGAAAATACGTTTTGCATATGAGTAATGATGACTGGGTATATGTTTTGCTCTCTTAATCATTACCAATGGGGGAGGGTGTGTAATTACTCTCATACCAAACATGGAAAACGCACTTTACATTTCACTTCCCTATTCATTCCCTCCTTTTACCCTCAATCCAAGCAAGCCCTAAGTCTTGATTGTCAGCGCTCGGCTACTGCTACACTTTTGATGATGAGTCTTGACTCCTCATTGCCAATGTTGTGCGCAATATGTACGCTAATCAAATGCCTCAAATAATGAATCATTGATTTTTTTTATTGAAATGTTGGAGTACCGAGGGGAGTGATAAAGAGGGAGGGAAGTGCAGGGCAAGGGGAAGGTCGGACGGCGGGCAAAGTCGGACAGTATGAGATTTGTCAGCGTCAATATTGGCCGGAGTTGGTGAAAAAAGGTGGTGAACGGAGCGGTGGGTTGGTGTTAATGACTTGGTGGTGAAGGGAGATGAACGGAGAAAAAAAATCAATTGGGTAGGTGATAAGAAAATTACAAGGGTAATACGGTAAAACACGTATGTGGAATAGTGAAAAAGCACGCCCCATCTATAGACTTAGAGGAACTTTTAAAGCAATTTCATTACTTTTGTTGAATAAATTATGTGTGTAAATAAAAAGATAAATATTAAGAGGAAAATTAAGAGTTCTAATATTTAAAAAATAATGTGATAAACCATCGTATTCAAGTTGTACTCTAGTTCTACAAAATAGAATTTCCAGCAAGAACATACAAGATAAGAGTGCATTTGGGATCAGTTTGCCAAATTTTCCTCTTTTGGACGGCTTCAATACCGATTTCTGGTGCTACATTTGCAACTTGCTATTTCCTCGGAGACCCACTATAAATGCCAGTAATGTATTCACTTTTCTTGCAACACTGCGGCTGTTGCAAGAACCTATAGTCGCTATTTCAGATGTCCTTAATGTAGTAATTCAAGCAACAGTTGCTTTTGCTACTAGAATTTCTAGGTTTCTTGAGGCATCAGAAGTAGAGCACGAAAATAAAAACGATATTAGTAGCGTCGACCATACCATTCGATTGAATTCTGTGAATCTTTCCTGGGAAATAAATCAAACAAAGCCGACACTCAGAAATATATCTCTAAAAGTTCAGCCAGGTGCCAAGGTAGCAATATGTGGAGAAGTTAGCTCAGGCAAGTCAACATTATTATCAGCAATCCTTGGAGAAGTGCCATATAAAGAGAGGGAACTGTAAGTTACAATGTCAAAAATATAGTTTTTGTAACTATTTGTGTATTGAATTCAGTTCGATTGATCTTTTTTTTCCGAAATTTAAAACTAGTCTTGTCCCGGGCACCAATACGAGTTTTACTAGAATTCAGTAATTAAATATTTGTTAATTAATATTGTATTTGTAATTCCTATTTTGGGTTAAAGTAGGAGGTTACCTTTAGGCTATAAATATGGTAGTTTTCTCAATATCTTTTAATCCAATCATAACCTAAATCTGTTAATTAATATTGTATTTTTAATTTAATATATAAGCTACGAGTGCAACACCCCCATACTCCAAGTGCCTTACCAGGACCACTCAGGTATAAAGATGTTACCATCTCGGTTCCCCGAGGCAATGATAATCATAAGACAATAACGAAACAACATTTAATTAGTAATAGTTTAGTGAATAAAATACAATCCAAACCAAATACCCAAAATACGGGTTACATGTTCTCCAAAACAACTGTCTAATCAACTAAATGGAAATGTCTGACAAACTACTCAAGCTACAGCGGAAGACTCTATCATCAGAAGGTGACACATCCCAGCTAGCCCATGTATCTCGACTCATACCTGCTCACCATCCCCGAATGGATCACCACAGTTTTTAAAACAATAAACGGAGTCAGTACTAATCACACAATTTATATAACTCAACAATACAACAACCAACACAGCTAAATCGTCACAGATATACTTCGAACTCCAACACCAACTCCACAATACTGACTACACACTAAAGTGTGTAGCCCTGCCAGAGTACCCATCGCAACAAGTTACTCCTCGCCGCCAGTGGGGGACCGCAGCCGTTCCCACCTAAGCCCCGCTCATCTCCATCGAGCGATAAACCCAAATCCATTAATGTGCACATCCCTTCTGTGGCGGGTTCCACAGAAGGCGAATAATTGGCGTGAAGCCACTCCCGCAAGTGACTCCACTCAGCCAGGGACGCACCCCGAAGAACACAAACATATACAATCAATCACAACTACTAAACAGCAATCAAACCACAACCGTCACAATACTCGTATGATAACAATCAACAATCACAAATTACCACCAACAAATTATGGGACTAATACTGAGTAGGGAAACCCTACCTGGAATGCAATACAGTCAGACGATCTCAACAGTTGTTATAAAAAAGCCTCTTCTACGAATCCTCCTCCTAACATAACATCACATATATCACTAACCACACAAAACTAACACAAATCCCCAATTCCCAAAATTAGGGTTTAATGAAACTTAATTAAATATAACAAATTCGGTACGTAGATCTTACCCTCGACGCAAGGATCACAAAGATGTAAAGAAAGATGAGATCCGACCTTCCAAGCTCCGGGATTTGTCAATAATGCGATGCATGCGAAGTATGTAGGTTGAAATCTCTTTTTCAAAGTAATTAGGTTTGTAAAACGTATTATGAAAGTGACGGAAGTGTTTATATATTAATTCGCATTATTAACAAAACCCGACAAATCATCACCCGTAAACCGGGCTACTCGATCGAGTAACTGACGTACTCGATCGAGTGTCGCCTACTCGATTGAGTACCAAGGCTACTCGATCGAGTACCCAACAGGTCAGAAACTATTTTAAAACACAAAACACACTTACTCGACAGAGTAAGACCCACTCGATAAAGTACCCAGAGACTCATAAAACCGTAGTATTACAGTCTTCCCTCCTTAAAAAGAACATCGTCCCCGAAGTTCAAACCACAACAAAACAAAGACACACTACCACACTCCCGACACAACAACCAAAACAAAACTCAACATATCAACATGTTACTAACCAAACTCAACCCGACTCAACAACAACAAACGTACCGACACCTACCGACACAACACCAAAAAGGGTATAAAAACTCTTATAAACTCTTTGCGATCATCTCCTACCCCCCCTAAAAGAAACAAGGTTACGTCCCCGTAACTATACATACCTGATCAAAAAGGAAAGGGTAACGCTCTCTCATGGCCTCCCCAGCCTCCCATGTAGCTTCCTCAGTCTCGTGATTAGACCAAAGGATTTTGAGCAAAACTGTCTCACTACTCCTAGTCTTCCTAACCTTCCGGTCAAGAATCTGCTTAGGTACCTCAAGATAGGACAAGGACTCATCTAACTCTATGCTCTCTGCATCTAACACATGTGACGGATCACTCACATACTTGCGCAACTGGGACACATGAAACACATTATGCACTCTCTCCAACGCAGCTGGTAAAGCCAAACGATAAGCAACCTCTCCAACCCGTTCTAAGATCTCATAAGGCCCTATGAACTTCTGACTCAGCTTGCCTTTCTTCCCAAATCTCATGACCCCACGCATAGGAGACACTTTCAGAAGAACCCTGTCCCCAACCTGAAACTCTATATCCCGGCGATGTAGATCTGCATAACTCTTTTGCCTATCTTGAGCCGCTCTCATCTTTTCCCTGATCATCTTAATCTGCTCAACCATCTCATGTACCATCTCTGGTCCTAGAACCACTGCTTCAGCACTATCGTCCCAACAAATCGGACTCCTACATCTCCTCTCATATAAGGCCTCAAACGGTGCCATACCAATACTAGTCTGATAGTTGTTGTTGTAAGAAAACTCTATCAAATCTAACCTCTGTTCCCAGCTACCACCAAAGTCCATCACACAAGCTCGTAACATATCCTCAAGAGTCTTGATTGTTCTCTTAGTCTGACCGTCTGTCGCAGGATGAAATGTTGTACTCATCTTCAACGTTGTTCCCAAAGATTCCTGCAACTCTTTCCAAAACTTTGAGATAAATCTCGCATCTCTGTCAGATACTATGTCCTTAGGGACTCCATGCAACTTTAGCACATTCTTCCGATAAGCCATAGCTAATTGTGCCTTAGTCCATGTTTCTTTCATTGGCACAAAATGAGCTGACTTGGTCAGTCGATCCACTATTACCCATATCATGTTGTTACCCTGTTGACTCTTCGGCAAACCCACGATAAAATCCATAGAAATGGATTCCCACTTCCACTCAGGTACCTCTAAAGACTGAATCTTACCTTGTGGTCGTCGTTGTTCCCCTTTTACTCTCTGGCATGTCAAACAACATGCCACAAACTCAGCTGTTTCTTTCTTCATCCCAGGCCACCAAAACATGTTCTTTAGATCCTTGTATAGCTTGTCACCACCTGGATGTACCGAATACGGTGTACAATGTGCCTCTGTCATGATTGTCTTTTTCAGCTCCTCATCATTAGGGACACACCACCTCTCATCAAACCTCAGACTACCATCTGTATGAATAGAGAATCTGGACATTGTCCCTTTCCCTACTCCAGCTCTTCACTCTACCATCTTAGGATCCAACACCTGTTTACCTCGAATATCATCATAAAGATCAGGCTGTACCGTCAAATCTCCCATGGCATCCCCTCTCTGCATCATATGTATCCCAAACTTCCCCACCTCATCTCTCAACCTCATCAAAGATAAAGCTGTACACAAAGAATGTACACTCTTCCTACTCAAAGCATCTGCAATAACATTGGCTTTCCCTTCATGGTAGATAATATCCATGTCATAATCGCCAATCAGCTTCATCCACCTCCTCTGTCTCATGTTCAACTCCTTTTGAGTGAAGATGTACTTGAGACTCTTGTGATCCGAAAATACCTTAAAGGTCGCCCCATAAAGGTAATGTCTCCAAATCTTGAGAGCAAATACCACTGCACCCAACTCTAGATCGTGTGTAGGATAATTCTCCTCATAAGGCTTCAATTGCCTAGAAGCATAGACAATCACTTTACCGTTCTGCATCAACACACATCCCAACCCATTCTTTGAGGCATCTGTATAAACCTCAAAGTTCTCAATCCCTTCAGGCAATGCTAAGATATGAGCTGTGGTCAAACGCTCCTTTAATGTTTGGAACGTCGTCTCACAACTCTCATCCCAACGAAACCTGTTCTCTTTCCTCATCAAAGTTGTCATAGGTCTAGCAATCTTGGAGAAATCCTTCACGAACCGTCTGTAATATCCATCTAAACCCAAGAAACTCCTGATCTCAGCAACATTCTTTGGTGCTTCCCACTTTGTCACTGCCTCAATCTTTGTCGGATCCACAGCTACCCCATCCTTAGAGATCACATGCCCCAGAAAAGCAAATCTCTCTAACCAGAACTCACACTTGGACAGCTTAGCATATAACTCATGCTCCCTCAAGGTCTACAACACAATCCTCAGATGTTCCTCATGCTCCTCCTTAGTCTTGGAATAGACTAAGATGTCATCGATAAACACCACCACAAACTTGTCCAAAAACTGTCGGAAGATTCTGTTCATCAAATCCATAAACACAGCCGGTGCATTAGATAACCCAAAAGGCATCACCACATACTCATAATGGCCACACCTTGACGTGAAAGCTGTCTTTGGTATGTCCACCTCTCTAATCTTCACCTGATGGTACCCCGACCACAAATCAATCTTGGAAAAGACTGATGCACCACTCAACTGATCAAACAGGTCATCTATCCTTGGCAAAGGATACTTGTTCTTCACCGTCACCTGGTTCAGCTCCCTGTAATCTATGCACAACCTCAAGCTCCCATCTTTCTTCTTCACAAAAAGAACTGGTGCTCCCCACGGTGATACACTAGGTCTAATGTATCCCTTCTCTATCAGATCATCCAACTGTTTCCTGAGCTCCTCCATCTCTTTAGGACCCATCTGGTACGGTGCCTTAGAGATTGGCCCCGTCCCCGGTTTCAACTCAACCGTAAAATCTATCTCCCTCTTCGGTGGTAACCCCGAAATCTCCTCTGGAAAGACATCTGCAAACTCACCCACCACTGGTATCTGATCAACTGTCGGACTCTCTATCCGGTCATCTCTCACATGACACAAGATCAAAGGGCATCCCTTCCTTAGATAGGACTTCAAGGTTACAGCTGCAATCAATTTAACTTTGGGTTTGACCACAAACCCACGATAAGACACACTAACGCCCTTAGGACCTCTCAAAGACACTTTCTTTTGATGACAGTCTATCTTAGCTTTGTACTTTCCCAACCAATCCATCCCGACTATTATCTAAAAACCGTCTAAAGGAAACTCTAGCGAGTCTACAGGTAGGTCAACATGCCCAACTATCATAGATACATCCCTATACAACCTCCCACATGATACAGACTCACCCGAAGCTATAAAAACTTTCTCACTTACAGACTCATATGCCCTCAAACCCAACCGTTTAACATGACTCGGAGATACAAACGACTGAGACGCCCCCGAATCAAACAAAACAAAGGTATGAATACCGTTAACAAGAAAGGTACCAGTGATAACATGTGCATCGTCCTCAACTGCTTTCTTGTCCATCATAAATAGCTTTCCACTGGTCTTCTGTCCACCTCCCGGACAAGATTATTGAAAGTGGTCGGCTTAGCACCCGACCCCTGATTGTTATTGTTGTTCATAGCTGGTTTCTGATAATAATTACCGCCATTGCGGTTACCTCCACCCTGGTTGCTCTGACCTCCTCGGTTAGACCATGACCCAACCGGTCTATTGCTCGCATAACTCTGTGCCAGTCCCTGAGAATAGCTCCCCTGAGCCGGTCTCTGAAAAGCCCATGGTACACTCGTGCACTCATGTCTCTTGTGGCCTACACCGCCACAGCCAAAGCAGGTCATCCCCCAACTACCATTACCGCTCCCACGGCCACGCCCAAAGGAAGCCCCAACACTGAACCCCGAACGTAGGAAGAAAATGCTCTACCGACCGTGGTCGCCTTTCTTGTAATTAGACCGGCCACCACCTTCACTCTCGGCCTTTCTTTTCTCACTATCTCTCTCAGGGCCATCTCCACCAACCTCTCGGCTCTCTCGGCCCTCTCATAAGCTTCCTTAACATCGTAAGGACTCCCACGGGTAACTTGTCCATAATCCCGGGTGTCAACCCCTCTCAAATCTCGGCTAGCTAGGTTCTCCTCACTCAAACCCATGTCCTCGGTATATCTAGACTTCTCATTAAACCGCTCGTAGTACTCGGCTACCGACATGTCGATGTCATCCTAAGCCCATCAAACTCCTCCCTCGCCTTACTCCTCACATGCTCGGGTACAAACTCTCTCCTCATAGCCCTCCGGAACTCTTCCCAAGGTATAGCAGGTAGACCCTGCTTCGTATACATCTCCCTAGCACTCACCTTCACCTTATCCCACCACTCACCAGCCGCTTCCCTCAAGTAGAACGTAGCTTGTTCTACTTTCATCTCATCAAGACAATGTACCAGATCCAGAATGTTCTCCATCTCGCGATGCCAATTGTCAAGAAGGTTTGGCTCCCCGGTCCTCTTATACTCTTTTGGGTTAAACCTCGCTATATAAAGACTAATCTTAGAGTGATCAACCTCCTTATCCTTCCCCACTCTCTTTAGGGCCTCCGTAAGAGCATCTTGATGCTCCAACATCTTAACTACATCGTCGATGTTCATGCTCTCAGCTCTCGCATACAAAGCGGTTTTCTTTGGCGGCATCTTGAAACTATGTAAGAAAGGTAGATATAAACACACGTACTATAACCCAAAACACAAAAACAAACTTCCCAGAACCCACTCGATCGAGTGCCTAAACCTACTCGATCGAGTAGAGGCTACTCGATCGAGTGCCCAACATACTCGATCGAGTACCCCGCCTTCAGACCCAAAACAGATCTTCTGATCTCTAACATACTCGACCGAGTGTCACAGCCACTCGATCGAGTGACCCCCTACTCGATCGAGTGCCCCTATGTACTCGATCGAGTACCCAAAAACATGCTTCTGGTCATAAAAACGTCAAAATACCCACTCGATCGAGTCAGACCCACTCGATCGAGTACCTCCCCTACTCAATCGAGTGCCTCCAACTCGATCGAGTCATGCTGACTCGTACATACTACCCGCATGTTATCTCTCATAACCCAACATACTATGCAACTTCATAATCTCAACATTATAATCTAACTAAGCATGCAATTCTACACAATTCCTCATTCAATCAACAAAATAAACTATTTCATGTTATCAAATGCCACATAATAAACAACCATCATGCTTCTTTATTCAAACCAACATATGTACACACCCACCAAATTTTTTAATCACAATTTCAATCTTCTACTCCCAACATCCAACAATTCACAACATACGTCGTGACGTTCACATAAGCTGACAAACACCACATATGACCCTGACACATACCCCCCATGTGACCGGTTCAAAATTGTAGGGCGAGTTCGCGACTTTAGGACGTCTCCCAAGCCTTTGCATTAGCTCCTACAACCTTTACCCCGGGTTCATTTTAATTGACTCCCTACGTTCATTGGATTCATTAGTTACAGGTTTCAGGATTGTCGCTCTGATACCATTTTGTAACACCCTCATACTCCAAGTGCCTTACCAGGACCACTCAGGTATAAAGATGTTACCATCTCGGTTCCCCGAGGCAATGATAATCATAAGACAATAACGAAACAACATTTAATTAGTAATAGTTTAGTGAATAAAATACAATCCAAACCAAATACCCAAAATACGGGTTACATGTTCTCCAAAACAACTGTCTAATCAACTAAATGGAAATGTCTGACAAACTACTCAAGCTACAGCGGAAGACTCTATCTTCAGAAGGTGACACGTCCCAGCTAGCCCATGTATCTCGACTCATACCTGCTCAATAACTGCTCACCATCCCCGAATGGATCACCACAGTTTTTAAAACAATAAACGGGGTTAGTACTAATCACACAATTTATATAACTCAACAATACAACAACCAACACAGCTAAATCGTCACAGATGTACTTCGAACTCCAACACCAACTCCACAATACTGACTACACACTAAAGTGTGTAGCCCTGCCAGAGTACCCATCGCAACAGATTACTCCTCACCGCCAGTGGGGGACCGTAGCCGTTCCCACCTAAGCCCCGCTCATCTCCATCGAGCGATAAACCCAAATCCATTAATGTGCACATCTCTTCTGTGGCGGGTTCCACAGAAGGCGAATAATGGGCGTGAAGCCACTCCCGCAAGTGACTCCACTCAGCCAGGGACGCACCCCGAAGAACACAGACATATACAATCAATCACAACTACTAAACAACAATCAAACCACAGCCGTCACAATACTCGTATGATAAAAATCAACAATCACAAATTACCACCAACACATTATGGGACTAATACTGAGTAGGGAAATCCTACCTGGAATGCAATACAGTCAGACGATCTCAACAGTTGTTATAAAAAAGCCTCTTCTACGAATCCTCCTCCTAACATAACATCACATATATCACTAACCACACAAAACTAACACAAATCCCCAAAATTAGGGTTTAACGAAACTTAATTAAATATAAAAAATTCGGTACGTAGATCTTACCCTCGACGCAAGGATCACAAAGATGTAAAGAAAGATGAGATCCGACTTTCCAAGCTCCGGGATTTGTCAATAATGCGATGAATGCGAAGTACGTAGGTTGAAATCTCTTTTTCAAAGTAATTAGGTTTGTAAAACGTATTATGAAAGTGACGGAAGTGTTTATATATTAATTCGCATTATTAACAAAACCCGACAAATCATCACCCGTAAACCGGGCTACTCGATCGAGTGTCGCCTACTCGATCGAGTACTAAGCCTACTCGATCGAGTGTCGCCTACTCGATCGAGTACCAAGGCTACTCGATCGAGTACCCAACAGGTCAGAAACTATTTTAAAACGCAAAACACACTTACTCGACAGAGTAAGGCCCACTCGATAGAGTACCTAGAGACTCATAAAACCGTAGTATTACAACGAGCTTGCTAAATCATGGAAAGCTTAGCATCGAAGAAGCGAAAAAGATGTATTAGGACATTTCATTGTGAACGTTGCAAGTGTGAAGGACGACGTCATATGCTTCCGGATGAAATGTGGCTTGAGATATTAACAAGGTTGCCCATTAAGTCTCTTCTTATAAGTCGAACCGTGTATTCGTCTTGGAACATAATAGGCACCAATATATGTAATAACATCAGCTACTTACCACAGTGTAGATTGTTCCTTGGGTTCGCCGATTATTATATTTGTCTCAGATCGTACAAAGTAATTGAAATTCCTTTGGCAAAAACGCCAGACGAATGTTTAGTGAGTAGTGGCTACGACAAAAGGTTATTTAGCTAATTTAAGCTTTGACTTTGGTGAATTGTTCAAGAATGCACCATGGAAACGAAGTTTGCGACAAGGAAAATTACAATTCTGCACTGTAAGTAGAGGGCTAATTCTGTTTGGATCAAATGATGGAGATCTTCATGTTCAGAATCCTGTCACTAGGGAAGCTTTTGTTGTACCTAAATCCCCAATGCTAAAGAAATATTGGACAGAAGAAGGATATTTCTCTTATTATTCGTGGATTTGAGAAACATGGATACAGTGGCTTCTTGATCATTAGATTTTGTCCTTCACGATTGTGGGTGGAGTACTACTCTTCTAAAACTGGTAGTTGGCATCGGTTCAAAACAAACCTAGAAAGTGATCTCCGTGATTCTGTTTGGTACATGGAAAACTATATTGCCCTATTTATCAATGGTAGAATAATGATATTCTTCTTAAATGGCAAGGACCGTGGAATAGTCATAAAACTTGGAATGCACAATAGTCCACATGCGGCTTGTAATCTTGATTTGCCAGCAATCGCCGAACAAGATGTTAATAGAAGATTAGGGGGATGTGGAGGGTGTCTTTATCTTTCTTATTTGAGTGCAGCAGGTTGTATTTCGGTTTGGAAGCATAAGAACGACAATCAAGTTGATGATGAGTGGGTTTTGTTCCATAGATTCAACATCACTCGAAGGTTTAAGGCTATTATTGTCGATGATCCTGCTTCAAATTTAGGGTTCAATGAGAATGCACTCATTCTCTACTTTATAACCAATACTAAAATCGTTTCTTATGATGTAGTTGATGACACCTTAGATGTAATTTACCCGGTGATATTTGCCAATCCCCAAACAGTACCTTCACGACATTTCGCACCTTCCGCATCTTTTACTCCTTTCTTTGGATCGCTATTCTCACCAAATATAAAACTCTTTTAGCTCACTGAATTTAACCATCAACTTGTTTTGTGTCCCTTGAATTCATGCTGTATTTTTTTTTATTTCCCTCTTGTTTTGATGTTAATAATCGTATAATTGGCACAAATCTAGTAATCACCAAATAATTATTTTAGGGTTGTGCTTTTTCATGTACATGATTTACTCAATCATGTACATATTTTCCGAAATTGCCCTTCTCACTTTTTTCTTCCTCTATCATTGATATAGTGATATTATACGAGTAATTGTGTAAGTTCTTACGCAATTTATGCATCACTTACCTATTCCTCAATACTAATTAGAGTTTTTTTTTTCCGACAACAGTAAACTGAGATAGATTAAGAAAAAGCTACATAAAGTGCATTATGGTACAAATAAAGAGGGAAGAGAGCCCCCAAAACTACTAGATACTTGAAAAACAGAAGAAACAATAAACGCAATTGATTATAAAATACGATATTTCTTAAAAGGACGGTGGTAATGAGCATCGAACACAAAAGACTGAATCCCCTTTCTCTTTATCCCCGTAATCGTGGTGTTAGAACGAGTGTACCTGCAATGAAAAAGTGAAACACGAACAGGATCGAAAGAACGTTTATTCGAACAAGTAGTGAGTCTAGCCATTCTAGCTTTCCCCTGAGAAGGACAAGCTGCTCTCGAATTATGTGAATGTTCCCTATGCTCCTTAACTGCGGTGAAGTTAAACTGGACAAAAGAGACCTTGCTAACACAGAAAGAAGCTGAAGTGAGATAAGTCTTCTTATCAACCTGGAAGGCGGCCTCCTCGTGTACCAACTTAATCTCCTCTTGAACAAAGCTCTCCGGTGTAAGAGAGGATGTGGGAACTTCTGCTGTCCCTGAAATTTCTTCATAGGGAGTTTCCGTCTGGATAGTTTTTGAGGTGAGGGTACGGACCCTCATGAAAGACATGGACCTTGGGTGATAGAAACCCAAATTTTTGCCATATAATAATTTCTCATAATCTTGAGATGAAAGTGTAAGTGTATTATGAGATCGTTTCTTGGTGAAAATGAAATGAGAAGACGTTGAGTTAATTGAGGAGGATGAAAGGTAGTCAGCTTCATCATTCAAGGTCTCGCTGGGAACACTGCTACTCTCGGAATCCATAGGCACATCAAGGGAGCGAACCGGAGCACAATCCATATTCATCACCAATCCGGATTCGGGATCTTGGAGAGAAGAAACACACTTTTTCTCTATTTGAACCTCAGTGTCATCCATCGTGTCAACTACAACTCGCTTGCCATTGTGATTAATTGCGAGAGCCTGCACAACTTCTTCCAGCTCACGAATAATGTCTTTGTTATGAGCTTCTACCACTCATGCTTCCTTCAATGTAGCACTTGCCTCTGAAAGCCGATTCAAATGTCTAAGAGCCACAGCTTTACGGAAAATGGCCTTAACATTATTTGGAAAAAAGCTTAAAACCGTATTACAGAAGAGTGGTGCTCCACTTGAATTTTATTGGAATAAGCAGCTAAATTCAAACACAAAGAAATAGCTAAGGATAGGATATAATTTAAATTGAGGTCAAAATTATCCTTAAGGGCCACACCCAACTGACGGCAGGCCTGATCATAGCAATCACCTGCCAAAGCAAACTGATGTTCTCAAAAGAGGCTATTTCCAAATTCTTTGAGGGCATGGATTTTTGAAAAAGGGGAACCATCTAACTGTGTAAGAATACTTTGTAAATCAGCATCAACACCTACCAACTTTTCACTACCAAAAACAAAAGCGAAGTACTCAAGAAATTCGACGCCAGAAACTGAAGACATGATTGGAGAAGACTAAGACTTTTAGAAAAGAAGAAACATAAAGAGATAGGAAAACAGAAGTAGAGGAGAGACTACTACAACCGACCCATCCACCATAATACCAACTCGAACAAGCAACCTCCGCTTAACAATCGAGCAAAGAACTTAAGCAGTGAAAAAGACACCACCGCAGGAGAAACTGAGCTGACAACTTCCGACCAAATTTCATACTAAAAGGCCTAACATAAAAAGGATTGCAAATCGACATTAAAGATCAGAGATATAGCACAATCAAACGACATTAAACGACATTAAACTCTTTCAAAAATAATATGCAATTCAATGCCCAATAACAAAAAGTATAGCAAAAAGTATAACCAGTATTAAACACCTAAGTGAAATCTAAGCCGACGCGACAACTTCGTTGATGAGTGTCACATAGATCATAAACCAAAGTAGTCAAAGTTTAGGTCGGCAGTCGAAATTCTTCACATCATGAATTCGTCTGCCCACGGGAAAGAAGGTTGGTCAGATTCATCAGAGCTCGAGGAGTTGGGACTATCTCCATAGTGGTCAATATGCTCGAAATCCAAATCCTCATCGCATGGGTCATAAACCTCAGGATAATCTGCAAATCCAAAATATTTCAACGTTAGTTTGCTGATTTGTATTGCATCTTACACTGACATAGCAATTGGTACATGAGTCATTATTGACTAAGCATTGACAGGAAAAATGAAATAAAAATAAATCCTAAAAACACCCTTTTTACTATGATCACTCAAAAGTCAAAACCCTTTTGCATACCCCTTGTTTCTCCAAACAACATTAGTCATGGTTTCTAAACCAAAATTCATCAATTTCATCTACCATCATTTCATCTACCATCCCTTTTGATCAATAACCTGAAACGACCATCTCTTTTGACCAATAACCTGGAATTTTCATCCTCAATTGCAGTTTAGCAGGTATTCAAAAACACATAAATCTCAACTTTGACAATATATGAAATGTGTTCAAATGCTTGTTTCATCAGTTGGTTTCTATTTCATCACTTATTTACTTGCTTTTCATTTCATTTGATAGAGATGTCCAGTTATATTAATCATCAAGGTCTATTTGAATAAAAAGGATGGAAAATAAATAAGTCCAAGTAGTGAAAAAACTGAGGTTGCAAAATAATAAGCAAACAGGAGCAAATTAAAATGAGGTTGGTATAGTGTCAGGGGTTTTAGCAAAGGAATTAGCAAAGAGGGAGGGGGGTTAAATAAATCCATGTCAGCATGAGAAGTTAGCCACATCAACAACTTAACGTCTAAATTTGACAGATTGCAAAGTAAAGGTTATACACATTAGTTTATATAGACTATGGGGTTACATTTGTGATTAAATTAAAAATAGGGTTATCTTGTAGAATTCGGAAAAACACGAGGTTACCTTGTCGAAAAACCCTTATTTAAATAAACATTGGGGGAAAAAAATTACCGGTGGAATTTGCAGCGGAGATAGGCTGAGGCTGCTCAGTGGCTGCCAAGAAAACAAAAACATCAACTGCATCAAATCAATGAAGAAGAATGCAGTACAAAATGATCCTAGATATATCATTAAAAAGATAACTTATGGAACTCATGGCAAAGAAGAGCTCGAATTGAGGGGTAGAAGGTGAAAAAGGTTTAGTTGTTTGGACGGGCAACGTCATAACAATTTCGTGTCAAACCTTTTTTTAATTGTCAAGCGTTAAAGTCGTGTTGTGTCAAGATTGAGATGCTAGGACGATTCCATTTAGCGTGCTAAAAAAGCTGTAGTTTAAAAGGCAGTTTAATGCTATGACACCTTCAAATTACTCGGTAAATTATCCACAAACATTTATAGTGATGCACTCAATCGTCATTATATATTAATAAAGGGGGGGGGGGGGAATAAATCCATGTCAGCATGAGAAGTTAGCCACATCAACAACTTAACGTCTAAATTTGACAGATTGCAAAGTAAAGGTTATACACATTAGTTTATATAGACTATGGGGTTACCATTTGGGATTAAATTAAAAATAGGATTATCTTGTAGAATTCAGAAAAACACGAGGTTACCTTGTAGAAAAACCCTTATCTAAATAAACATTGGGGAAAAAAAATTACCGGTGGAATTTGCAGCGGAGATAGGCTGAGGCTACTCAGTGGCTCTTAAGTGTGAACCATAAAAGAGGTAAGAGTGAGCTGAATCTCCAAGAGCTGCCAAGAAAACAAAAACATCAACTGCATCAAATTAATGAAGAAGAATGAATATCCTAGATATATCATTAAAAAGATAATTTATGAAACTCATGGCAAAGAAGAGCTCGAATTCAGGGGTAGACGGTGAAAAAGGTTTAGTTGTTTGGAAGGGCAGCGTCATAACAATTTTGAGTCAAACCTTTTTTTAATTGTCAAGCGTCAAAGTCGTGTTGTGTCGAGATTGAGATGCTAGGACGATTCCATTTAACGTGCTAAAAAAGTTGTAGTTTAAAAGGCAGTTTAATGCTATGACACCTTCAAATTACTCGGTAAATTATCCACGAACATTTATAGTGATGCACTCAATCGTCATTATATATTAATAAAAGGGGGGGGGGGAAGGTGTTAAATAAATCCATGTCAGCATGTGAAGTTAGCCACATCAACAACTTAACGTCTAAATTTGACATATTGCAAAGTAAAGGTTATACACATTAGTTTATATAGAGTATGGGGTTACCATTTGGGATTAAATTAAAAATAGGGTTATCTTGTAGAATTCGGAAAAATACGAGGTTACCTTGTAGAAAAACCCTTATTTAAATAAACATTGGGGGAAAAAAATACCGGTGGAATTTGCAGCGGAGATAGGCTGAGGCTGCTCAGTGGCTGCCAAGAAAACAAAAACATCAACTGCATCAAATCAATGAAGAAGAATGCAGTACAAAATGATCCTAGATATATCATTAAAAAGATAACTTATGGAACTCATGGCAAAGAAGAGCTCGAATTGAGGGGTAGAAGGTGAAAAAGGTTTAGTTGTTTGGACGGGCAGCGTCATAACAATTTCATGTCAAACCGTTTTTTAATTGTCAAGCGTCAATGTCGTGTTGTGTCGAGATTGAGATGCTAGGACGATTCCATTTAACGTGCTAAAAAAGTTGTAGTTTAAAAGGCAGTTTAATGCTATGACACTTTCAAATTACTCGGTAAATTATCCACGAACATTTATAGTGATGCACTCAATCGTCATTATATATTAATAAAAGAGGGGGGAGGGGGGTGTTAAATAAATCTATGTCAACATGAGAAGTTAGCCGCATCAACAACTTAACGTCTACATTTGACAGATTGCAAAGTAAAGGTTATATACATTAGTTTATATAGATTATGGGGTTATCATTTGGGATTAAATTAAAAATAGGGTTATCTTGTAGAATTCGGAAAAACATGAGGTTACCTTGTAGAAAAACTCTTATTTAAATAAACACTGGGGGAAAAAAATGTTTGTGGTGGAAGGTGAGAAAAAAGATTGTACATCAGATGTACTACATCACATTTAATGACTTTTTGAGTTTTTCTGTATTTTTTTCGAGTACTATAAAGTTTATAAATTACATTTTAGTGATATGATGTCAAAAATCAATTTTTTTGACTTATATGTAATTTTTTTGAGTTACATGTAATTTTTTGAGATTAAAGTTTAAGTAAATAAACTCAAAAACTTTATAATAAAACTAAAAAAATTTAGATTAAGACTCAAAAAATTTAGATTAAAACTCAAAAACTTTATCTTAATGCCCAAAAATTATACCATCTGATCTTACTGGGTGGAAAGTTGTCCAAAGTACCTGACGGATATCATTGTTCACGTTACTACTTGTTTCTATTTTTATGTTTTTGTTTTATTTTTTTTTTGTTAATGTTTTGTAATTTAGGGGTATAATTGTCATTTATGTATATAAAAGAGAAAAATCTGTTCATAAATGAGCACCACCCAATATGTAAACTTGCTGACAAAACTATGGTAAATGCTTTCGATGTAATAATGGTCCAATAGTGAGTATATGAAATTCACCCAAATTGATCATGCAACAACCATCCCTACCACTACACTACAAACACAGCCGGACAACCTTCGACTACCCAACAAGATCGAACCACTCACCAAGGCTAGACCAGTATGACTGGACCACCCATCACGACTGCCCCTCTTGCCTACCTCCGCAACCAGCCGCCGCACGACGATAATTTCATCAAACCCTAATTAAATTAGTCTAAATTAATTAGTCTAAATTTTTACTTGATCCACATGAGAACTAGTATCCATAATTGATTAGTTTGACGAATTTGTTTAATTTTGTGAGCAAAAGACTAATAGATTTTTTTTTTTGTTTTTTTTTTTTCAAAAGTGATAAGTTATGAAAACTAATGACAAAAAGTTCATTAAAAAAGTACTCCCTTTGTCCCGGTCATTTGTTGTCATTTTCCATTTTGGAGTATTTTAGTCAATTGTTGTTCTTTTTATTTTAATATTGCATTTGATGAACAATTTGGTCATTTATACTCAATTTCATTCACATGTCATTTAGTAATTAACTCTCTCCTCTTTCCTTGATCTTTGTACCAAAACCAAATGACAACAAATAATCGGAACTGGGGCTGTTCACTCAGTGATCCGGACCAAAGACCAGACCGGACCAGACCATTTGGTCCGGACCAGACCAGACCGAATTTTGTTTGGTCCGGTCCACCTATTTACTCTACTTTGGTCTTCGGTCCGGTCCTGGACCAACCCTAATAGACCGCGGACCGGACCATGGACCGAAGTTATGTAATAAAAGAATTTTTAAATTTGTAATATTATTGATTTTATTTTCTACTTTGTTTACACGTATTATAAGATGTGTATTTATGTAGTTAAATCTCGTATCTCGAGTTCTAGTTTTATATGCTAAAACATGTCAATGACAATAATATTTGGTCCACTTTGGTCCATTTGGTCCGGTCCGGTCCGGTTCACGTGTTTTTATGGTCCAGACCGGACCGGACCAATATTAATATGGTCCGGTCCTCGGTCCACCTCTTAACCCTTATTTGGTTTTCGGTCCAGAGAGTTTGGTCCGGTCCACATGTTTTTATGGTCCAGACCGGACCAATATTAATATGGTCCGATCCTCAGTCCACCTCTTAACCCTTATTTGGTTTTCGGTTCAGAGAGTTTGGTCCTGTCCAATCCCGGACCAATGAACACCCCTAATCGGAACGGAGGAGTAATAATATATCATGGAAAAGCGACTACGTACTCCCTCTGTCCTGGTGATTTGTTGTCCTTTTCAATATTTGGATGTCTCAGTCAATTGTTGTCATTTCTATTTTAAAGAATTAACTTGATGAGTAATTTGATCATTCACATTCAATCTGTTCCACTTGTCATCTAGTAATTCACCTCCTCATCTTTCATTGGTCTTTATGCCAAAACCAAAGGAGAACAATTGAGCGGTCGGAGAAGTAATTTTTAGAGTAAATTATCAATTACACCCACGCCAAATACACATTTTTACATTTACTCCCACGTCAATTTTTTTTTTTTTAAATTACAGCCAAATTAATAGCTCCGGTTATAATTTGCACCCAAGGCCATTTTCAGGTGAAAAAATTAATAAAATGACGATTTTGCCCCTGCATTTATTTTCTTCTTCATGCTTCTCTTTCATCTTCTCAATAACCATCATTTCATTACTCCCTCTACATCACCATGGTGAAACCTCCAATTAACAACTGACATGTCTCGCACACCACCTGCACTTAACCAAGCAAGCTCGGAATGAAACCCGAGTTTAATTCGGTCCAGAACAACCATCAACACTAGCAGCACCAAGCACGACCTTTCACCATTTTCTGCCACCACAAGCCCAATTCACCATTGCAACCAGAGCCCGCTTCGAACACCGTCTGACCACCACAAGAGCAGCCTCAACCGAGCTACAAATTAAACAAACAAAACCCTTTAAACTTCCCCGTCCCCTTATCAATCCCAAGTGGTCTCCTCAATCTCCCCAAATTTCATAAAGTACCCGTTAACTTCTTCGGGTCCAATTTCGCCAACACATTGCTCACATAAATCTTCCTTTGTGTATACTTCCTCTATTTCGAATTGATGAGGGATAAATTAAATTGGGGATTTGGGGACTTTCTCTATTTCGAATTGATATAAATTAAATTGGGGATTTGTGGAAGATGAGGGAGAAATTAAATTGGGGAAGATGAGGGTGAAATATTGGTGCTAGCAATTCAAAAGCCGAGTCAAGTTTGAAGATCGTAAAGGAGGAAGCCATGGATGATGTTTTAAGAAAAAAACAAACTGATAAGTAAGAAGAAGGAAGGGAGGGCAAAAATGTCCTAAAATCAATTTTCTACCCAGAAAATTTGAATTTTGACGGAAAAGTGGCCGGATTCCGATATTGGGTGCAATTTGTAAAAGGCGATTTATTAACTTGGGGGTAATTTAATAAAAAAATTTGACGTGTGAGTAAATGTAAAAATGTGTATTTGACGTGGGTGTAATTGATAATTTACTCTAATTTTTACTCGAATCAATATTTTTAGTCAATCGTATATACTTCCATCAAATGTCAGAATCCAACCCCTCTTTCCACAATTTCACACTAACAATCATCATTAAATCAATATCCAAACCTTAGAAAATGTTATCCATGGCTTCCTCTTCTTCATTCTTGTTCAACACTCTCACCAATACTCCAAAACACTCAACCTTTCTTCTATTTCCCACAACCAAACCCAATTTCCCCCAAAACCCATTTCAATTCTCAAAAAACCCATCATTTGCCCACAAAAATCTCAACTTTTCATCCCCAAAAAGATATTCTTTCATACCAAAATCAACAGATTCAGACTCAGAAGCAGAAACATCAGATGAAATCTCTTCTGCAACAACAACAACAACTACAACAGAAGATGAATGGCTTAGCAAATTACCTGATAAAAAGAAGCCTTTATATGCTCACAGTTTGCCTTGTATTGAAGCATGGTTAAAAAATTTAGGTTTTTATCAGAGTAGAGATGATAGAGCTGTTTGGTTTGTTGAAAAACCTGATTGGCATGCTCAACTTTCCCTTGATGTTACTGATCTTTATATCAGGTTTATATTATTGCTTTATTTGTTATTGTTTTAATTTATTATCGAGTAGGCGTGAGTCATTGAGGTACTGTTGTTATTATTATTAAGGGTAAGGCTGCGTACATCTGACCGTGTTCTGAATTTTGAAATTGTGTATACATTGTCTCAATTGCTATTAAATATGGCTGCTTAGGTTTGATGGTTTGATGTCAATTTCGCGTATTTGGGCGGCTTTATTGAATTTGGATGTAGAATAGGAAGATATTTCTGCTGAAATTATGTTGGCAGCACTTGCATGTGAATTTTGGGTTTGTTAATGCACAAATTTATATAGGAATTTTTGGTTGGTGTGTTTACTTGGTGGTATTCGTTTATTCGAAACTTGCAAGTAAAAGGGATGTCAGGATCAGTGTGTTAGTGGTACATTGCATTTGGATGGACAGTTGGGGAGAATTAGGTTAGCTACCCAAGGGACTTTGTTGAAAATCTGAAATGATCTGTTGTATAAAGACGAAAAATTGGAGACGAGATGAAGTTCTATGGAAGAGCTTTTGGATTGCTTTTAGTTTGGCTGTAGACAAATTGGCTTAAGGGCTGGTTGCTTGTTACATTGAGCAGGATGGACTTAATGTAAATCTGTTGTAGTCAAGAGGGTCGTGTTGTCGAGCATCTCACTCGTTTTGACTCTACTTTACAGTGTTTAGTATGCGAGGTGAAGATGTAGAAGTCCATGCCTTTTATATGTTGTTGTACTTAGAATCTTATGTGCACTTGAGTATGTTTAGTCTCTATTACTTTGGAAGTGACGTTATATTTGATCAATGCATGCAGATATTTAAAGAATGGACCTGGAAATCTGGAGAAGGATATGGAGAGGAGATTCAGTTATGCACTGAGTAGAGAAGACATTGAGAATGCTGTGCTTGGAGGACCATAAGAATATAAGGTATTTTGTCGATACATTGCTATACGCATTTCCATAGACTAGGCTGGTTCGTTTTGGTAGTTCTTGTTAATACTTCTATACGTGTGCACATTACTTGAATTTATCACATTCTTGCCTGGAAATGGCATTTTGGCATATGATATTATGACTTGCTGTTAAAGTTTATTTTGAATGATTGATTGATATTTGATATTGATGAAGGATAAGTTTTGAATTCCATGAACTATCCGCTTGCATCAATAACTTGCAAGTGATGCTGAATTGCTAAAGCGTGATAAATTGTGTAACTTTGTTGCACGAGTATGAGATCAGAATTAAAGAATATGCTTTCAAACAAATAAAATACCTTTCATTGAATGTAATAAATTGAATATGTTCATCTCAGTCCTCTTAGATATAGAGTAATTTAGACAGTAAAATTTCCCATCACGGAGCTTAAGCTACACACTATTATCTGAAGGGGATCGTCCTCTTTAGACTTGTAGTCTGTTTGGACTTTCCTTATTGTAGCTCTGCAGAATTGATGTGAGACCAATATTCCTTAACAAGTTGGCCAAATAGAGAACCTTCCTGTTTCATTAGCTTCATTGGCTCATCAAACTCCACCACTTTCCCTGCACCAAAATGGGAATGCAATATTGAACACGGTATATTTAACTAAGACAACTGATAGACTTTTACTGTAGTGTAAAAATGACAAGACATGCAGAAAATATTTCGTAACTCACCATCACTCATGGCAAGAACCTTTGTGCTATCCATGACAGTTGGAATTCTGTGGGCAACAGTGATCACAGTGCAGTCACAAAATTCTGTCCGAATCGTTTTCTGAAGGATCATGTCGGTTGCATTATCAACAGATGCAGTAGCTTCATCAAGCACCAGTACTCTGCTTTTTCGCAGCAAAGCGCGGCCTAGACAGAATAGTTGTCTTTGTCCCATGCTCCAATTAGATCCATCCTCCGAAACTAACATGAAGTTATTTTCAATATGGGCTCATTTGGGTTATGTTCTTTGTGTTATCTCTAATAAATTGGAGTTTATCATTTGCGACACCATGGTTATTGAACAAAAGTATAAAAATAGAATGAATGCAGGGAGTATTATTTTAAATTGGTACCTATCGTAAAAACTGAGTAAAATCTGGTCAAACTTGACGTTATTTGGAAAAATGGGGACAATATAAATGGGTGGAGAGAGTACAAGTCAAAATTAGAGGATTTACCTGTAGAATCTAACCCCTGAAATCTCTCTTGCACTGATTCTTTCAGCTGACATTTGCCAAGAACCTTCCAAGGGCAAAATATAAACATCAGATTTTCCCGGATTGCTTTATTTTACGAGTTTTTTTTAAATTCTAATGATTATTACTGGATAAACTGAAACTCACCTCCCAGATTTCTTCATCAGTGTGCTTACATAATGGATCCAAGTTAAATCTAACACTGCCATTGAAGAGAGTAGGATCTTGAGGGATGATACCAAGCCGTGACCTTAGGTCATGCAGGCCTATTTGGGATATATCGATCCCATCGACAAGTATCTTTCCCTGAGTGGGTTCCACTAAACGAAACAAGGCCCCTATCAAGGTAGTCTTTCCGCTACCGGTTCTACCAACAATTCCTATTCTGTCTCCACCTTCAAACGTGCAACTGATTCCTCGAAGAACCAGTGGCGCACCTTCCCTATATCTCATCTGTACCATACATCAGAAATCTTAGTATCTAACCTTCTACATCAATAAAAGTTGTGATTCAGGACGTTCAGTTGCTCGAAGTCATACCTGCAGATCACATATCTCGACTCTGCCAATAATTGGCCAGTTCTTTGGAGGCCTGCGATCTTCAACGACTTCAGGAGCTTCACTAGGCAAGTGCATGTACTGATTTAGCCTCTCAACAGAAACTATATTATTAGCGAAAATACATTGGCATTGGATTCCATAAACCATGGTGTTGTTTAATGAAAGACCATATGTGAAGGCCATCCCTACAAATCCTGCATAATTTATAGCATTAGAATTTTGGCTCGAGGAGAATTTGCAGACCAAGAAGCTAGTGCGCGTGGGATTTACCAGCGCGAATAGTCGAGGGTGGCAGCAAAACCATGCACAAGGCAACTGATGAGAGTACAATAGCATTTAGGGTCTCCACCCTCTGAATAAGCCATTCACTAGCTGCAAAATTGTGCAAGAAGGGGCTTGAATTTCGGTCTACGAGATTTAGATTTTTGGCAAAAAACCGATCTTCCTCCCCGAAAGCTCTTATTGTCATGGCCCCAGATATAGATTCCGCCAAATGGTTCGCAACTTGGGACTTTGTTGTACCCTGGATTCTCATAAGTTCCTTTGCAGTTGCTAGGTAGTATCTCTGTTCACAAGGTTACCAGATTGATTACTTAATAGAAGACATCAAAAGGAAACTTTTGACGAAAATAGTCTGTATAATAGTCAGTCACCTGCACCCATATTATCATGTAAATGACCGGTATATAGACAAACAAAACTTGCGGAGTAATGGTAGCCAATAGTCCTAGATTTGCAGATGCAATGATAGTAGGCGAAATGACACTTAGAATGTTATAACAGACATCAAGATCGACAATGTTCATGTCAGAAGTGACCTGCAGAGTTCAGGGATCATTATGATAGTTCAGAAATCAGACATCTGTTTACTGTAAATAAGAGTTGTGGAACTTATGGTAACTTATACTCACCCGACTTAGAATCCTTCCAAGAGGTGTGGAGTCATAGAAAGACATCGGAGCTCGAAAAAGAGAATTCAGTAGCTCAGAAAATAAAGATTCTGATGATTTCATCCCTATTATAACTATAGCAAGAGTTCTGAAGAGGACAAATACTACTGAGCAGATTCCTATACTGAGGTATACCACAATCAGTTTCGGTGGACTGATATGAGGATTATCTACATTTGAGGCCATCCAGTAGTTCTGTGCTATTTGACCCATGACAAAAATTAGTTGAAAGATGACAACGCATATTAGGTACAAATAACTCTTGTTATTTTTCAGGTACGTCCTGTATGACTTAAAACCAGTGTCCCCTACGTTCCTTTCTTCTTTTTTGATCAACTGGTCTCCGTTAGATGCTTCAGGAGCATGAGTCTTGGCCTTTTCATCAGGACAGGTTTCTCTTTCAAATGTGCCAACCTCAGCTAGCCTTTCAGTACCTGCAGTCTTTTTGTGTGCGTTTACAAGGTCTGAAAATTCTGATGTCGAAGCTAATAACTCTTTATAATGTCCTGCTTGCAGGATTCCGCCGTCTGACATTAGCTACACGCAAAAATAATTGATCTTGATCATTTATTTACTGGTACTGACTGAATCTAAAAAGTGTATGGTTGGGAAATATAAACAAGAAAAGTCCCTTACCAGACAACATTGAAATGCAGGAAGAAAGTCAACTTGGTGGGTGACAAGTATCACAGTCTTTTCAGATAGAGCTTCTATGACATATTCCTGCCACAATGTTAATATCAAACATTAGAAATGTACTTTCACTTGGCAATGTAGAACTGAAGTTTTGAATAGTTACTTTGAATAGGTTAGTTGCGGTATGTGCATCTACAGCGCTGAACGGATCATCCAGAAGATATATATCAGCATCTCTGTACAATGCTCGAGCTAGTTGAATTCGTTGCTTCTGGCCTCCACTCAAATTTACCCCTCTTTCTCCTATTTCAGTCAAGTCGCCGAAAGGAAGAAGCTCAAGGTCCTTCACCAATGAACACCTATGAAGCGTTTCTTGGTACCTAACTTCATCCATGGCACAGCCAAAAAGTATATTGTCACGTATTGTCCCCGACTGGATCCAAGCTGTCTGAGAAACATAAGCTATTCTCCCATTGACCTCCACCTGTAAAAGAAAACAGAGAGAAAGATGCACAAATCGTTTTCAGATGTATGCAGTAAATAAGATCAATACACAAATAGTTACAAAAGCTATTTTTGACATTGTAACTTACAGTTCCCTCTTTATATGGCACTTCTCCAAGGATTGCTGCTAATAATGTTGACTTGCCTGAGCTAACTTCTCCACATATTGCTACCTTGGCACCTGGCTGAACTTCTAGAGATATATTTCTCAGTGTCGGCTTTGTTTGATTAATTTCCCAGGAAAGATTCACAGAATTCAATCGAATGGCATGGTCGACGCTACTAATATCGTTTTTATTTCCGTGCTCTACTTCTGATGCCTCAAGAAACCTGGAAATTCTAGTAAAAGCAACTGTTGCTTGAATTACTGCATTAAGGACATCTGAAATAGCGACTATAGGTTCTTGCAACAGGCGCAGTGTTGCAAGAAAAGTGAATACATTACTGGCATATAGTGGGACTCCGAGGAAATAGCAAGCTGCAAATGTAGCACCAGAAATCGGTATTGGAGCTGTCCAAAAGAGGAAAATTTGGCAAACTAATCCCAAATGCACTCTTAGTAACCATTTATACTCCTTACTCCTCAAACCTTCAATCGTGTTCTTGAAGTGAGTCTCCCACGCATAAAACTTGAGTACTTTCATGTTTACCAGAGCTTCAGAACAAGCTTTCAGGCGCTCATCTTGCGCAACCATCTGCGTAGTCTGGAAGTTGTGCTGTAATTTTGACAGGGGAATGTTACAAAGCACTGTTAAAATAAGCACTACTAGCGATGCAATGGTTGCAAGTCCCACCAAATTTATCAGAATTGCTAATGCAATGCAAATCTGGAGGGCGGTGGTCCAAATCTGGTGAAACCAGAAAGGTAATTCACCAATTCTGTGAGCGTCAACTGTGACATTACTCATTATCTCACCACCGGAATGGGTTTTCCTAGCATCACTTGATAGTCTTAGCTGCTTCTTGTAAATCAAGGCTGTAAGTAAAGCCTTCACTTTAACGCCTATTACTCTGGTGCGGAAGTACCACTGTCTTCGTGACAAAGATTCCATGATCTTCAGAAAGAAGAGCAATATAGCCAAAACATAACCTTCGTACCTGAAAGCTTCTTTGCCCATGGAAACTTTAATGAAGGAATTAATTAGTAGAGGTCCAACAGATAGAGTGAGGATACTAATTAAGGCAAAGATCCCGGAAATCAAAATCTCTTTCTGATGGCACGCAATGATTGTCCAAAGAAGTGCAGATTGTAATGATGTTTCTTGATCTTTCTCTTTGATGAGTTGGTCAATAAATTGTATGTAACAGGATTCTGCTCCATCAAATTTATGTAATTTTGGCATGTCCTCGTCCGAAAGCGTCTTCTCCTTACCCAATGCTATCAAAGGGTTCAACCACCAGAAGGATATCTTACTGAACAAACCGGCTTTGGAATATGGAATAAATTGGACATCAGAATCATCTTTGATGATGCTGTCATCCTCACCATTTAGAGCCGTGTAAAGGGTACTACTTCCATTAGCAATCTCGTAACTTGCTTCTTCTTTGTACTCCTTGTAAGTACTCAGCAGGAGGAAACCTGCTCCTAGGAAAGACAGAATATCTAGAGTAACCTTAAGTGTTGCTCTTCTATGGTTAACTATGGAAGCGAGCGCGAAAAAGGATAAAGTTCCAGTAGACAGGAAAGTGAAGATAGACAGAATTCTTAAGGAAATTTGTGAGAGATGTGTTTTTCCAAGGCTTGATGTTAATACCATCAACAACCATACGAGTCCTTGAAACAGAAGCAGAACCCACCAATGAACTGGCGAAAAAGAATGGTCGATTTTCAACTTCTCCTCGAAAACACAAATTCCTAAGCCTATGTAAACTAATCCCAAAATACCATTATACACTGCTGAACATATTTGCAGAGCAGATATGCATGCATTAACTTTCTTAGAGAAAGTTCTGCAAATCATGCAACATAAAACCAATGCCAGAAGCAATACATCAAATGCTAATGTTACAAAATGGTTGACACATGAATCGGGATGACTGACCGATGAAAACCCGTTAGTACAGGCCTCATTTGAGCATTCCGAGTTCCCACAGAACAAACTCCACAGATCATCCATCACCATTTCACCAGTATTCAGCTCAGCGCCCACCTGCAAATCCTGCATGAACATATACATAAATTCAAAAGTAAAAGCAACGACATTGTCTATCCTACAACTATCATCTAAATTCGTAATATTATTACGAGGATAACCTTACTGGTGAATCTTGTGTGATTTGTGGAGCCAAATGCTATAGAGGGGTACTGAATGAAAGTGAAAAGTATAAAAGAAGCTTCTGAATCTTATACTACTGGTCAAAGAATATAATTATTGATCACAAATCACATTAATAGTAATTTATACTTCCTGGCACATAAAAGTCTTAAGAAATTTGAAGCAAGAATTTAATAATAGCAGCATTTTCAGAGTGTGAATCTGAGAAAAATACTACTGTACCCAGCTTTCCCACTACCCTGAAATGGTCAAACCTCGCCTTTTAGGTGCTTCGTAAAATATACTCCCTCCGCGACTCTGTTCCACAATAATCTTCATATTTTTCATAATTCTCCTCACATATTCCGAAAAGTAAGACGAATACCGTGGATAGATGTAGTAAATATTCACAAAAAAAATCAGTCAATATGATCACCCAGTATTTAAATTATTTGAGTATTAAAGAATTTGAATAGAATGTTAAATGATTGTGATAGCTGTTGTGATAGTGACACTGACTTCTGATGATAATGAAGATCCCTAGAAAATCAACCCATGTTGCTTGTGCTCCTAATTTTTAAATTTGATGATGGTTTCCTCTCATAATCTATGTTACTCAGACTCGTTTAGAAGTATCCGACACGGGTGCGTGTCCAAGTGTCGGACTCGGCTATTTTTTTTTGAACAATATGCATATTTTGGTCTAATAAATTGAGGTGTCCAAGTGTCATACCCATGTTCGAGGGTCGAGTCTTGGACACGGGTACGCGAGGAAATTAGAAGAGTCAGACTAACATAGCTTATAATACTGAGCTCCAAAACTTATGTTACTGAAAGAATTAAGATAGCTATTGCCTATTACATTAACACACTCAATCCATATTATCAGTCTGTAAGGTTAAATGCACCCATGTGAGTTAGAAACTGTGACATTAATGTCAATTATATATCATATGAGCTGCCTTTTGCATCACAAAATTTATTATTATTAGTTCATTTATCAATCACAAAATTTCCCATAGGCCATCACAGTTCTTTAGCTACAGTATTATTTGAGCCGGGATCGCGATTGTGGTCTTGAAACTGGTAGCTTGTTTGGACGTTCCTCAATTTAGCTCTGCAGAATTGATATGAGACCAATATTCATTAACAAGTTTGCCAAATAGCGAACCTTCCTTGTTCATTAGCTTCATTGGCTCATCAAACTCCACCACTTTCCCTGCACCAAAATTGGAATGCAATATTGAACACAGTATATTTAACTAAGACAACTGATAGACTTTTACTGTAGTGTAAAAATGACAAGACATGCAGAAAATATTTTGTAACTCACCATCACTCATGGCAAGAACCTTTGTGCTATCCATGACAGTAGGTATCCTGTGGGCAACAGTGATCACAGTGCTGTCACAAAATTCTGTCCGAATTGTTTTCTGAAGGATCATGTCAGTTGTATTATCAACAGATGCTGTAGCTTCATCAAGCACCAGCACTCTGCTTCTCCTCAGCAAAGCGCGGCCTAGACAGAATAGTTGTCTTTGTCCCATACTCCAATTTGATCCATCCTCCAAAACTGTCATGATTTTTTTTTTTAATATGAGCTCACTTTGGTTGGTTCTGTTATATCTCTAATAAACTGGAGTGTTATCATTTGCAGCACTATCTCCTTCCTATCGCAATTAGTTTTTCCAAATATAACATAGACAAATGTAAAATTTGTTATGTTTGATTTGTCACAATTATCTGCATATTATCATTTTTAAAAATAATGTACCAGAAAAATATTACTCCCTCCATTTCGAGACGTTTGTTCTACATAAGTGAGCTGAATTTTGGACAAATATAAGGAAATCGAATGAATGAAGGGGTATAATTTTAAAGTGGTACCTATTGTATAATGCGAGTAAAATTTGGTCAAACGTGACATTATTTGGAAAAACGGGGACAATATAAACGGGTGGAGAGGGTATAAGTCAAAATTCAAGGATTTACCTGTAGATTCTAACCCCTGAAGTTTCTCTTGGACTGATTCTTTTAGCTGACATTTGCCAAGAACCTTTCAAGGGGAAAATATAAACATCAGTTCTTCCCGAATTGCTTTGGTATATGAAGGAATGTTTATATTCTAATGATTATTACTGGATAATCTGAAACTCACCTCCCAGATTTCTTCATCAGTGTGCTGACATAATGGATCCAAGTTAAATCTAACAGTTCCATTGAAGAGAGTAGGATCCTGAGGGATGGTACCAATTCGCGACCTTAGGTCATGCAGGCCTATTTGGGATATATTGATACCATCAACAATTATTTTTCCCTGAGTGGGTTCCACTAAACGAAACAAGGCCCCTATCAAGGTAGTCTTTCCGCTACCTGTTCTACCAACAATGCCTATTCTGTCTCCACCTTCAAATGTGCAACTGATTCCTCGAAGAACCAGTGGTGCACCTTCTCTATATCTCATCTGTACCATACATCAGAAATCTTAGTAGCCAACCTTCTAAATCAATCAAAATAGTAATTCAAGTCGTTCAGGTGCTCAAATTCATACCTGCAGATCACATATCTCGACTTTGCCGATAATTGGCCAGTTCTTTGGAGGCCTGCTATCTTCAATGACTTCAGGAGCTTCACTAGGCAAATGCATGTACTGATTTAGCCTTTCGACAGAAACTATATTGTTAGCCAAATTGCATTGGTATTGGATTGCAACAACCATGGTGTTGTTCAAGGAAAGACCATATGTTAAGGCCATCCCAACAAATCCTGTATGATTGCTATTATTAGAATTATGGCTGGAGGAAAATTTGCTGACCAAGAAACTAGTGTGTGGGGGATTTACCAGAGCGAAGAGTTGAGGGAGGCAGCAAAATCATGGATAGGGCAACAGATGAGAGTACAATAGCATTTAAGGTCTCCACCCTCTGAATAAGCCATTCATTAGCTGCAAAATTGTGCAAGAAAGGGCTTGAATTTCTGTCCACAAGATTTAGATTCTTTGCAAAGAAACGATCTTCCTCCTTAAAAGCTCTAATTGTCATGGCTCCAGATATAGATTCTGCCAAATGATTTGCAACTTGAGACTTTGTTGTACCTTGGATTCTCATAAGTTCCTTTGCAGTTGCTAGGTAGTATCTCTGTTCACAAGGTTACCAAACTGATTACTTTTTTCATGAAAATAATCTGTAAAATAGTGTGTGCAATGGTCAGTTACCTGAAGCCGTATTATCATGCAAATGACCGGTATATAGACAAACAAAACTTGCGGAGTAATGGAAGCCAGTAGTCCTAGAGTTGCATATGCAGTCATAGTAGGCGAAAGGACATTTAGAATGCTGTAACCGACATCAAGATCGACAATGTTCATATCAGAAGAGACCTGCAGAGTTCAGGGAATACCATTATTAGAAATCAGACATCCGATTATTGTAAATGAGAGTGGTGAAACTTTTGATAGCTTATACTCACCCGACTTAGAATCCTTCCAAGAGGTGTGGAGTCATAGAAAGACATCGGAGCTCGAAGAAGAGAGTTCAGTATCTCAGAAAATAGAGTTTTTGATGATTTCGTCCCTATTATAACCATAGCAAGAGATCTCAAGAGGATAAATATTATAGAGCAGATTCCTATACCGAGGTAAACCACAATCAGTTTTGGTGGACGGATGTGAAGATTATCAACATTTGAGGCCACCCAGTAGTTCTGTGCTATTTGACCCATGACAAAAATTACTTGAAAGATGACAACCCATATAAAATACAGATAACTATTGTCATTTTTCAGGTACGTCCTGTATGACTTAAAACCAGTGTCCCCTACGTTCCTTTCTTCTTGTTTGATCAACTGGTTTCCGTTGGATGATTCAGGAGCATAAGTGTTAGGCTTTTCATCAGGATAGGTTTGTCTTTCAAATGTTCCAACCTCAGCTAGCCTTTCAGTACCTGCAGTCTTTTTGTGTGCGTTTACAAGGTCTGAAAATTCTGATCTTGAAGCTAGTAACTCCGTATAATGTCCTGCTTGCAGGATACCGCCGTCTGACATAAGCTACACGCAAAAATAATTGATCTTGATTATTTATTTAGGGTATTGACTGAATCTGAAAAGTTCCTTAAATGATGGCCTTACCAGACAGCATTCAAATGCAGGAAGAAAGTCAACTTGGTGAGTGACAAGTAATACAGTCTTTTCAGATAGAGCTTCCATGACATATTCCTGCCACCATCATCATTTAAATTAAACATTCAGGAATGTAATTTCACTTGAACAATTAAGAACTGAAAAACCAATACTTACTTTGAAGAGGTTAGTGGCTGTGTGTGCATCTACAGCACTGAATGGATCATCCAGAAGATAGATGTCAGCATCTCGGTACAGTGCTCGAGCTAGTTGAATTCGCTGCTTCTGGCCTCCACTCAGATTAACCCCTCTCTCCCCTATTTCAGTCAAGTCGCCATAAGGAAGAAACTCGAGGTCCTTCACCAATGAACATCTACGAAGCGTTTCTTGGTACCTAAGCTCATCCATAGCACAACCAAAAAGTATATTATCACGTATTGTCCCCGACTGGATCCAAGCTGTCTGAGAAACATAAGCTATTTCCCCATTAACCTCTACCTGTAACATAAAAGAGCTAGAAAGATGAACAAGTGTTTTGCAGAAAATCTGCAGTAAATAAAATCAATCAAACTGAACTCAATACACAATTCAAGATCTTGGTTGATATTGTAACTTACTGTTCCCTCTTTGTATGGCACTTCCCCAAGGATTGCTGCTAATAATGTTGACTTGCCTGCCCTAAACCCTAACTTCTCCGCATATTGCTATCTTTGCACCTGGTTGAACTTCTAGAGATATGTTTCTGAGTGTTGGCTTTGATTGATTCATTTCCCAGGAAAGATTCACCGATTCCAATCGAATAGCAGGGTTTATGCTACTAATATTCCTTCTACATCTAAGATCAAGCTCTGACTCTTCCAGAAACCCGACAATTCTAGTAAAAGCAACCGTTGCTTGAATCACTACATTAATGAGATCTGCTATGGCTACTATAGGTTCCTGTAACAGGCGCAATGTCACAAGAAAAGTGAAAACGTTACTGGCATTTAGAGGAACCCCAAGGAAATAACAAGCCGCAAATGTAGCACCAGAAATTGGTATTGGAGATGCCCAAAATAAAAAACCGTAACAGACTGATCCCAAACGCACTCTAAGTAACCACTTATACTCCTTTTTCCTCAATCCTTCTATTGTGTTCTTGAAGTGAGTCTCCCAGGCATAAAACTTTAGTACCTTCATATTCACTAGAGCTTCAGAATAAGTTTTCAGGCGCTCATCCTGTGCAACCATCAACTTAGTCTGGAATTTGTGCTGTAATTTTCCCAGAGGAATGTTACAAAGCACAGTTAAAATAAGGACTACTAGCGATGCAATTGTTGCAAGTCCCACAAAATGGATCAAAATTGTTATTGCAATGCAAATCTGGAGGGCGGTGGTCCAAATCTGGTGAAACCAGAAAGGAAATTCGCCAATTCTGTGAGCATCAACTGTGACATAACTCAGTATCTCACCTCCTGAATGGGTTTTCCTAGCATCACTTGATAGTCTTAGTTGCTTCTTGTAAATCAAGGCTGTAAGTAAAGACCTCACTTTAACGCCTATTACCCTGCTGCGGAAGTACCACTGTCTTCGTGACAAAGATTCCAAGATCTTCAGAAAGAAGAGTGAAATAGCCAAAGCATAACCTTCGTACCTGAAAGTTTCTTTGCCTCCGGAAACCTTAATGAAAGAATTAAGTAGTAGAGGTCCAACTGATAGAGCGAGGATACTAATTAGGGCAAAGAATCCCGAAATCAGAATCTCTCTTTGATTGCAAGCAATGATTGTCCAAAGAAGTGAAGATTGTAATGATGTTTCTTGATATTTCTCTTGAATGAGCTGGTCCATGTATTGCCTGTAACAGGAACCTGCTCCATCAGATTCGTGTAATTTGGGCATGTCCTCATCCGAAAGAGTCTTCTGCTTACCTAATTTCATCAACGGGTTCAACCACCAGAAGGATATCTTACTGAACAAACCAGCTTTGGAAAATGGAGTAATTTGGACTTCAGAATCAATTTTTATGATGCTGTCGTCCTCACCATTAAGAGCAGTGTAAAGGGTACTTCCACTGTCAGTCTCGCGACTTTCTTCTGTTTTGTACCTCATATAAGTACTCATCAAGAACAAAGTTGCTCCTAGAAAAGAAAGAATATCTAAAGCCGCCTTTTTTGTCACTGTTTGATGGTTAACTATGAAAACAAGCGCGATAAAGGATAGAATTCCAGTAGACAGGAAAGTGAAGATGGCCAAAATTCTCAAGGAGCTTATTGAGAATTGATTTGTTTTAAAGCTCGATGTTAAAACCACCAGCAACAACCATGTGATTCCGTGAAGGAGAAGTATAACCCACCAATGAATTGGCGAAAAAGAATGGCCAATCCTCAAAATTTTTTCGAAAACCCAAATTCCTAAACCTATATAAACCAATCCCAAAATACCATTATACAGAGCCGTACATATTTGCAAAGAGGACATGCATGCATTAACTTTCTTAGAGAAAGTTCTGCAAATCAGGCAGTTCAAAACCAATGGCAGAAGCAATACATCAAATGCAGCAGTTACAATATGGTTAACGCATGAATCGGGATGACTGACCGATAAAAACCCGGTACTACAGGCCTCATCTGAATTCAGAGTTCCCGCAGAACAGACTCCACAGACCGTCCATCATCAGTATTCAGCTCTCACTACTCTTCTACAAATCCTGCATCAAGATATACGTAAATTCATACATTAGAAACGACATTGTGATTGTTTCATACCGTAATAATCATCTGAACATGCAAGAGCATCAAGAGGAAAAACCTTTGTGGTGATCGGTGAATCTTTTTGTGATGTTTGGATGAATAAGAAAACTCAAAGATAAGTGTGCATTCACATACTGAAGTCTAAGAAATCTAAAATAACAATTTAATACTCCCTCCTTTCCGATCATTTACTTACCTTTAATTAAGGTACCTCTGCATCAAAAATAAAAAATAAAAAGTAAACAAATGAATGAGACGACGGGAGTAAAAAACAGTATAGCGACAATATTTTGCCTAATATATAGGCATCTTATTTTTGTCTTATCTATGGTATTTGACCCGTCTTAAGTTTTAAGATGATACTTCCGTCTTAATAAATTCTTTAAAATTTTGATGATGTTTCCTCCCATAATCCTTATACTACTGATACTGGCTCTAAAACACATGTTTCTCGGAGAAGTAAGACAGCATCCATGTGAGTTGGAAACCGTGACATTAATTCTACATTACAAAATCGATTAAATTCATGTTACAGTACAATAAACAATTGAACAAAGCTCTGAAATTAAGCAAGTAAAGTTCAATAAACATATTTCGAGATACTCGTATGAAAGCTCCTAAGGAAGACAGAATATATTTTGCAAAGAGGATTGACCGATAAGAACTCGGGATTACAGGCCTCATTTGAGCATTCAGAGCATTCTGCAAATCCTGCATGAACAAATCTAAAAGAACTACTCCATATTTAATACCAGGCATCATTTAGAGTGTCCAAAACTTTAAAGAAGTCAGCAAACTATCCTGAATTCCTGATATAAAAAACAAAGCTTCCCCACAACCCAAAACGGTCTCGTATTAAGACCGTCTTTATCAATGACCTGCCTCGACCTAGGTCACCAATTAAACCTTAACCATGGTAGTATTACACTCCAATAGTGACCGGTCACCAAACTCTTTAATAAAGATGAGCAAAGATGGTCTTATTTCTTTACAATTGTATACACATAAGTAAAGAAGTTAAATACTTCATATTCCCTCCGCCCGTTCATTTGTTTACCTATTCTATTTGTAAGCGTCTCAGTCAATTTGTATTTTACTCATACAGTACACTTTTTGAGAGTGTCAGTCATTCTCCGCAGTCGCCACTTATCCTTCTTCTCCAACTCCCCCTCCCCCGATGCCGCCACACACTCCATTTCCCTTCACCGGCGACGCCACAACCTCCCCTTCCCGTCACTGGCAGTTTGTCCCCTACAATTTCGCCGAACAACCGTTACAATTTCCGCCGCGCCACCGCTATGCCGTCCCCTACCTAAGCCGCCTGTTCACCACCACAGCACCGACAACAACCAATCTCCCTCTAACAATAGTTCAACAGAACTAACCCAGATTCAACTTTTTTTTTGTTTTAAAAGAAAAAAGGATATTCTCTCGTGTACCCCTTAACTTTTTCATATTCTATAATATACCCCTCTTTTCATGCAAAAAAAAAACTTTAATCGTCAATAACTCTTGGCTACAAGTTCAGAATATGATAAACTTTTTTGCCAAATTAACCGTCTTTAAGAGGTCTTCCGTTTGAAAAAAAATTCACTGATGTCTCAACTCGTAGTCGGAAATTATGGTCAAAGTTTATTCGTTAAAAAATGTTTGACCAACCATAACTACCGGCTAAGAGTTCAAAAAGCGGTGAATTTTTTTTATTAAATTGAAGGCTTTGACGAGATAATTGGTTAGGAAAAAAAATTACCGTTTTCTAAACTCGTAATAGAGAATTATTGTCGGTCAAATTTTTTTTGCGAAAAACGAGGGGTACACCATAGAAAACGAAAAAGTTCAGGGGTACACGAGAGAATATCCCAAGAGAAAAACATCAATTTGATTCACAAGTATGCAATTAACAAACTAAATATATGATTTTAACATTCAAATTATTGTTTACAGTGACAAAATTTGATAATTTGAGAGATTTTAACATTCAAATTATATATGATTTTACGTAATTTTATACCGTACAAAATTTACTGAAATGAGTAAAATGTGTACTACGAAAATAAATTTCATTTTGGAATGACTTTGATGGACAATTTGATCATCCGCCCTTAATTTGGTTCAATTGTCATTCGATTATTGGCCCCATCCTCGACTCCTCCTCCTTGATATTTGTGTCAAAACCAAAAGTAAACAAATGTCGGAACGGAGAAATGAATAAATATCCAATTTATTAAAATAACTAGTATAGAGCTCGTGCTAAAACACGGTATTTTAGAATATCATGTGTAGAAAACTTAACAATTAGAGCTAATAATAATAATATATAAATAAACTTTGAATTTTATTTGTAATCATCTACAATTGTTATTGTGCAAAAATATTAAGAATTAAAATAGAACGAATTTTACATTTTTACTCGGAATAAGTATGATTAAAAAAAAGATTGTTAGTTAAATTACAAAAACTTATGCTTATTTTTACGCATTTGAAGCATATAACTATTTTTGTAACTTTTGTTACAATATGCGGAGTAACAATTTAAACGGAGTAAAAAATTTAAAGAATAAAAAAGTGAAAAACACACACTGATTTTAATAATATGAGTAAAATCTGCATATGTTTTAAATATAAAATTTACGACATTTAAAATACATATATTTGACTAATGAGATAATAATGAATGAATGAAATTTGGCCCAACTATAGAAGTTGCGGTGTTTGATAAGATACTTTGACACATAAATAGCATATATTAGGTCCAATACATATCTAGATAAAGTTAGACCCAATTTCTAGTTAAAAGCATTTAGGCGGGAAAATTTTCAGTTTTCTTATTCTTTTAGTTTAAGGGGGATTAGGAGTACTGCAAAATTTAAATAGAAAGTCAAATGATACTAGTAGGGCAGAGTACAGATCGGGTATCCGATCTAAAATGCTAGTTCGGATCGGATATCTATATTAGAAATCCTGAAGTTAGATATCCAATATCCAAACCAAATGTTTCGGATATCCAATGTTCGGGTATCCAAAATAATCAGGTCGGATGCGGATATCCATACTTTTGAATTTACTTTAAAATTAAGTTTAAAATACGATTATATTCATAGTCTTACATGATGATTTTCTTTAGTATTCTTACTCCAATGTTCTTGACATAAAATTGAAGTATCGCTTAGATATTTCTCTAATATTTTAAACATTAATTAAGTTATTGTATCAAATAAAATTTTATTTTCTCGAAATTATAATAGAAACTATAGTTTCGGATCGGATCGGATATCCAAATGTTTTAATTCTACTATTCATATCTGATAAGTGCATATTTTATACATTTTAACCCTTTATATTAGTTTTATTTTACATATCATTGTGGACAGCGGGGGGCCCACGGGGGCGCTTGGGAGAGAAGAGAAACAAGCGTTTGCATTTTTGTTGGAGTCGCCACCAATTTTTATGGGAAATTGGAACCGTTCGAATACCTCGCGTCATGTCAAGACACAAAGTAAAGACATGAACACTAAGCAATCGTTACCCTTAGCATTCTATGTCTAGAATGACTCTCGTGGATGCCAATGAACACGGATGTTCACAGAGATCTGGAGTAAGGGGTGAGGGTACGTATTAGGAAGCTCTTTTGATCGAACACCTAATCCCGCCCGCCTCGATAGCGGCCTCTACTAATGATTAGGGAAGTTATTCGTACTTGATATATCGTCGATTATATGCATGCAATGCAACATCCAAGTTTTAATCCTAGCATGTGAGAATTAGACTAAGTCGGTTGACACATAACTTAGCATACAATTGGGTCGAAGTAGGATTTAATGCTCAATTACATGTGAAAACATTCAAGCAATAAGAGAAATACAATAATCATAAACTACAATAATGAAAATTACAATAATTACATCGGATTAGGCGATTTATGTCGAAAATACCTTTAAAACGGATAATTTGAAAAAAGAACTAAAAAAGAAGGAACAAATAAACGAACAAATCAGTAAGCGATAATACGATTAATAGTTAGTTAATATGTAAGCTAATGAACTAAGTCAAGGCAAAAACGGAGTTCAGGGACAGAATTCAACCCGGAACAGGCGCAGCTGAGCTGCGTCCTTTGAAATAGGCTAGGGATGGCAATGGGTAGGGTCTGGGTAGGGTCTGCCTAGACCCGAACCCGACCCGAGATTTTCCCTTTGGATCCGTACCCGACCCAGACCCGCAAGGGTCTAAAATTTGAGGACCCGTACCCGGACCCTATGGGTAAGGGTAGGGTCTGGGTCTACCCGTGGGTCCGAGTTTCAGCCACTTTAGTAACAATATTAATAGCTATGGGGTCTATAATATTAAAAAAAAATTCATAGTACTTTAACATTATGAGTTTATTAATCTGCCGTTAATGGTGGTTGTCGGTCGCCGGCTATTAGAGAGGTGGTTGCCAGTCGCGTATCAGTGTTGTGGTGTTGGTTTTCTTGTGTCGGTGGTGGAATGGTGGTATTGTCAGTGGTTGGGTTTTATCACTTTATGGGATAAGGGAAGAGAAAGATACTTTAGTTGGGTTTCTACTGATCAAAGATGAATTCGAAAAGTTGTAATTTTGATTTTTTTCTTTAATAAAGGGTCTAAGGGTCGGGTATGGGTCTCATAACTTAGACCCGGACCCGAAATATTTTCTTAAGACCCATACCCGACCCATACCCATTGGGTCTGAAAAATAAGACCCATACCCGACCCATTAGGTCCGACCCTCAGTCCGGATCGGGTCCCCGACCCACCGCCATCCCTAAAATAGGCGCAATGTGTTCCGCATCTCATTCTCGACCGATGCAGGTGAAGCCGGAATTGCATGTTGTTAATACTCGTTGGTAAATTTAAAGATGGATTACAATTATTTACTCGGATGGAAGTGATTTAATAGGTTATTTACATGCGATTAAGGTCATAAAAACAATAAACATGGATGAGACGGAATTAAGATGGATTAATTACATGGATGAACGATTAATTAGTGACATGGGTGAATGAAATAAATTAAACATGATGAATTAATAACGAACATGTGAATAAACAGATGAAAATATGATAATAGACAGATGAAAACATGTCAAAAGTCGAATTCCAGAAACTCAATATGAACAAATCGAATTTCTATAACCCGGATTGAATTTAATGATGAAAACCCGCAAATATGAGATTATAAGGGATTCAAGTCGAAATTAACGATGAATTAAACATGTGAATGAATGTCAAATAATATACATGGAATTATTAGACTATTGTATCGAAAAATTAATGAAAACAATCGAAACAAATAACAGACGAACGAATTACAGAGGACGAAGGAAGAAGAAAAGAAGCAGGAAATGCGGCAGCCTCACGAAGAGGCGCAGCAGGAACTGCGCTCCTTCGAAGAGGCGCAGCAGTTGCTGCGTCTTTTCTCGACGTTTGTCTACTGGAAATCCGTAAAAAGAGGTTTTAAAGCACGGTTTTAGAAATCGGTTTTAAGAGGTATTTTCGACATAAACCTTACAATTGTGATATAAAAAGTAAAATACAATAAATAAAAGGAGGATTTACACCCTCAGACTTACATGTTGACGAAACGAGAAGGACTAAGATATCGATTAGTGATGCTCGACGCGAATGTAAAGAAAGTGCCCTCGTAAGAGGAAAACGATTAGATTAAGATTGATTAAGTTGATTGATGTGGAGTTGGTCAAATTGGTCGGTCATGCAAACGAGGCTGGTACTCAGAAGGATCCGAGCTTACGTGGTCGAAAGATCAAGCACGTAGGCGCCAAAAAGTAAGAACAAAAGTCTAGAATGCAAAGGGAGAAGAGAAGAGCGGACACTCGCGTGAGAAATATGAGGAGCGAAGGCTCCTATTTATACTAATCACGTGAAGGAAAAGGGTTTCGGAGAGTCTTTGGAAGTGAATCTCGGAAAAAATATAAAAAAGATACGAAAACACGCAGAAAAGGGCCTGGGAAGAGGCGCAGCAGCCACTGCGTCTCTTGGAAGAGGCGCAGCACCTGCTGCGTCTGTTCCCAAGTGGTTTCCTCCTGCGGAAGAAAGATTTTCGTGTTTAAGTTATGGAAGGACGGAATAATATGGTTTTCCTTAATATTTTATATGGATATTAAGGGAAATTGTTTGCCAAAAGATAAAGATTGTGAAATATTTATTAAAATAAGGAATAGAAATATCCGGAACATTCCAGAACATTCTGACTCGGGATTTAATAGTTATCAGAAATGAAGACGGTTTTGGGTCCGGACTTCAAATGTACTCTAATTACTGTCAAAACGACCGTATCGGCACGTAGATGACAACTAAGAGGTAGACATTAGTGTTTGAGCAATCACTTGACGATAAACTTACGAACTGTCACAAATCGTTCCGCGTATCAAACATGCGGCCCAATCATCACCGGGTGGTTTGCGGGAGGTGCAAAAATGAGGTGTCTACAATCATTTAGCACTTATCAAAGTGTTTTTAAGCTAATATTGTGTTTCTAGTGCAATTGTGTGTTCAAGTGTGTTTTGTAGGAAAATGAGCTAAATGAGTTAAAGTATTATAAAATGTGCCAACACTAGAAGCAAGGCTAAGTATGAGAGCAAGATTGGATTAAGTGTTGGAAGTGCATGGATTTTGCATGAAGAAAGTGTTGGATCAAAAATGAAAATTCAAGCAAAGTCAATATGCAAGTCAAGCCCAAATTCAAAGTCCAAATTATGGTGGAAAATATTGGATGCTAAGAAGCTTTGGATGCTAATATCACATTTAACCATGTGATTAAAGAGACATTAAGAATTTGCATGTGATTCCTTTTGGCAATTACTCAAGAATTGAAGGAAAATTAAGAGTGTTCTTAGGATGCCATTTTGGGATTCTTCTACAAAAATTTACTCCCTTATTTCCTATATAAGGGGTGATAATCTCACACACTACACACCATCTTTCTACACATATTTTTCCATCTAAATTCTCTCTAAATTTTAGTAGTTAATTTAGGTTAGCTTAGTTTAGTTTAGTTTGTTTACATTTCATTTTAGCAATTACATTACAATTCCATTTCAAGTTTAATTCCAAGTTATATTTCAAGTTTGTTCTAGTTTCATTGTTCTTCGATTTCTATTTCCATTTTCATTCAAGGTAATTCTTATTCTATTTTCATTATGTTATTTATCATTTCATTTAGCATTAGTTTAGTTTACATTTCCACTATGTTAGAGTAGTTTATTTTGTCTAGGGAATGAAGGGAGTCATGTATAAAAAGTATTTGTAAAATATTAAATTAGGTTGATATAATCTTGTCTAAATTGTTTCTATCACATGTTTGCACCTTAATGTTTAATCTTTGTTTAAAGGCCTTATTCATCGATTAAGTTTGTTCATTCGTTCTATAAGTCGAGAGGCACGGAATTGAATTAGACTAAGCATGTGTAGTAGGATGACCTAGTCATGGACGAGAGTTTCTCTAGGACCCGGTCTATGGTTGACACTAATGCCGTAAGGTGGGTGTCTCTAAGCCTAAACAATTAACATTTATCAACTCCTATGTTTAATTTGAGCATTTACATAATTTGCATGAGTGACCCGACCTCCCTAGATTATTTCTTTGTCATTATTGTTTTCTTCCATAATCCAACCAACCAATCAATAAACCTTAATCTACCAAGATAAAATTCACTCCATAACAACTAATTAACAACTTCCGTCTCTTTGTGGTTTGATCCCTACGTACTACATTAATTTGTGTCTAAGGTATAAATATTATTTTTGCATAGGTGTGCGATAGCCTATCAATATCCAAACCAAAACCAATGATTTCGGATCATATATCCAAACCAAACTTAACTTTCCGATCGGATATCCAAAAATTCGAATCAGATTTGGATCGGATATCAGATCAGTTTGGATAATCGGTTTTTTTTGCTCAGCCTTATGATAGTGGTAAGCCTGGGCTATATTACTTCTGATTGAGCTGCAAGCTTCGGACACAACACAATGTCGAAGAATCTGATGCGGTTATTTTCCATGAAATTTTCAAATTTTTTGGTTATAAAATGAAGTGTAGTGTCGTGTTAGACATATCAAGTGCTGACACGAAATTAAAGTAAATTATCATAATAACATAGGTTATGATCGTGACTAAAAGAGAATTATCGGAATAACATAGGCTATGATCGACTATCTTACAATGGAGATCTCGAGGAAGTCAACATAGGTTGCTTGTACTTAGACCTGTCAAAACCTGCCTTACTGGTGGGTAAAAAATAAATCAAAAATATTATATAATAATGTATTTATATACTATATTTGGAATAATAAATCAAAAAAATAATTATTTTAAAATTTTAAATCAAAAAGTTAATCAAGAAAATAATTTACATAACTTCATACCTCTATCATTTAATAATAAAAAATTACTAAAATAATTAATTTTTATAAATGCTTTAATATAGGTACGATAAATAATAAATATATTGTATTAAATGATTTAATTTTTTATAAAATGCTTTTCCGGCTTAAGATATGTGAAATCATACCCAACAAAAACTTTTTTTTGACCTGACCTAACCAGCCCGAGACTCGTATAATCGGACACGTGCGGCCGTGCCATATGACCCGATGCACTCGACTCGTTGGACAGGCCTACTTCTTGGCTTAACTCAATCCATATTAACACCCTGTACGGTCAAATGTCCACGTGTGTCAGAATTTGTGCACATTACAAAATCAGTTACTGTCATTTTTCAAAGAATCAACATATAATAAGGTACTCCCTCTGTCCTGGTCATTTGATTACCTATTTAATTTTGGACAGTCTCAGTCAATCGTTTACCTTTCTATATTAGGAATGCCTTTGATGGGCAGTTTGATCATCAACACTCAATTTGATCCACTTGACCGGGATGGAGGGAGTACATCTTTTGATGACGAGCAACAATTCAATCCCGGTTTGTGGGCGATAGCCAGTAGGTATGAGATTTAAGATTAATGTAATGTGTAAGGAGAGATCCTAATTATTAAGGTTAAGAACCGTTGATTGAACCTTAACCATCGATATCAGTTTTTGGTTGAGATGCTCTTTTTACATGGCATTAGAGCCGGCTGACCCGAGTTTAAAACAAAATTGTATACTGGGAATAAATTAAGACAAAATGCTTGCAGCTGAGTTTTCCTGAGATTTTCCGAGTATAAACGATTAAGAGAAAATACCCGAGTTTTGAGTGCAATTAGCCAATATGCATATCATTATTCCATTTATCAATCTTATCATCCATCTCCCATGTATTTTTACACAAAATATTTATGAAAATTTCCCATCACTGTTCTTAAGCTACTCTATTATCCGAGGGAGGTCGCGATTGTCGTCTTAAAACTTGTAAATCATTGGTATTTTGTTCAATGCAGCTCTGCAGAGTTGATGTGAGACCAATATTCATTAACAAGTTTGCCAAAGAGCGAACCTTCCTTGCTCATTAGCTTCATTGGCTCATCAAACTCCACAACTTTTCCTGCAGCAAAATCGGCATTCATTATTGAACATATTATTTTTACTGTAGTGTAAAATTGATAAGACATACAGAAAATATTTAGTAACTCACCATCACTCATGGCAAGAACCTCTGTGCTATCCATGACAGTCGGAATTCTGTGGGCAACAGTGATGACAGTGCAGTCGCAAAATTCTGTCCGGATTGTTTTCTGAAGGATCATGTCTGTTGTATTATCAATAGATGCAGTAGCTTCATCAAGCACTAGTATTCTGCTTCTTCTGAGCAAAGCGCGGCCTAGACAGAATAATTGTCTTTGTCCCATGCTCCAATTTGATCCGTCCTCCAAAACTGACATCAAGGTTTTCGTATTAGCTCCCAAATTTATTGTTCAAATTAACTTTGCTTAACCATTCTAAACTTTTTACACAACATAGCATTAGTCCGAAAATGATTTGAGATCGGCCGACATGAATCATCATCTGAAACCGTCTAGGGTATCCAGTAGGAAAAATGCTGACAATATAAATGGGGTAGAGAGAGTTCAAGTCAATGTTGGATGATTTACCTGTAGAATCTAACCCCTGAGATTTCTCTCGGACCGATTCTTTTAGCTGACATTTTCCAAGAACCTCCCATATTTCATCATCAGTGTGCTGACATAATGGATCCAAGTTAAACCTAACAGTGCCGTTGAAGAGAGTAGGATCTTGAGGTATGATACCAAATCGTGACCTTAGGTCATGAAGACCTATTCGGGATATATCAATCCCATCGACAATTATCTTTCCCCGTGTAGGTTCCACTAAGCGAAACAAGGCCCCAATTAAGGTAGTCTTCCCGCTACCAGTCCTACCAACAATGCCTATTCTGTCTCCACCTTCAAATGTGCAACTGATTCCTCGAAGAACCAGTGGCGCACCTTCCCTATATCTTATCTGTAACATACATCAGAAGTCTTAGTATCAAACTTTCTACATTAATCAAAATAGTGATTCAAAATCGTACCTGCAGATCACAAATCTCCACTTTGCCGATAGTGGGCCAGTTTTTTGGAGGTCTGCTATCTTCAATGACTTCAGGAGCTTCACTTGGCAAATGCATGTACTGATTTAGCCTCTCAACTGAAACTATATTATTAGCCAAAATGCTTTGGTATTGGATTGCAAAAACCACAGCGCTGTTTAATGAAAGACCATATGATAAACCCATCCCAATAAATCCTGCAAAACAAGAAAAGCTTACAAGGTAGCAGAAGGGCTACATAATTTGGAGGCCAAGAAGCTAGTGTGCGGGGATTTACCAGAGCGAAGAGTCGAGGGAGGCAGCAAACTCATGCATAGGGCAACAGATGAGACTACAATAGCATTTAGTGTCTCCACTCTCTGAATAAGCCATTCATTAGCTGCAAAATTGTGCAAGAAAGGGACTGAATTTCTGTCCACGAGATTTAGATTCTTCGCAAAGAAACGATCTTCCTCCTTGAAAGCTCTAATTGTCATGGCCCCAGATATAGATTCTGCCAAATGATTTGCAACTTGAGACTTTGTTGTACCTTGGATTCTCATTAGTTCTTTTGCAGTTGCTAGGTAATATCTCTGTTCACAAGTTTTACAGATTACTAATTGATAAAAATGAAACTTCCAGTGAGAAAAGTCGCAGTATTTAGTCAGTCAATTACCTGCAGCCATATTATCATGAATATGACTGGCATATAGATAAAGAAAACTTGCGGAGTAATATAAGCCAATAGTCCTAGAATCGCAAATGCGTCCATAGTAGGCGCAAGGATACACAAAATGTTGTAACTGATATCAAGATCGGCAATGTTCATATCCGAAGTGACCTGCAAAATTTGAAGACTGACATTATGAATTTATGATAGTAGTTCACAATTAGATCTGTGAAATTGTGATAAGTTATACTCACCCGACTTAGTATCCTCCCAAGAGGCGTGGAGTCATAGAAAGACATGGGAGCTCGAAATAGAGAGACCAGTAGCTCAGAAAATAAAGATTTTGATGATTTCATCCCTAACATGAATAATGCAAGAGATCTCAAGGGTATAAATATTATAGAGCAGATTCCTATACCGAGGTAAACCACAATCAATTTTGGTGGACTAATAGAAGGATTATCAACATTTGCGGCCATCCAGTAGTTCTGCGCTATTTGACCCACAACAAAAATTAGTTGAAAGATGACGGCAGATAGAAAGTACAGATAGCTCTTGTCAGTTTTCAGGTACATCAGGTAAGACTTAAAACCAGTGTTGCCCATGTCTCTTTCTTCTTGTTTGATCAGCTGGTCTCCCTTAGATGCTTCAGATTGTTTCTCGACATAAGTCATATTCTTTTCATCAGGATAAGTTTCTCGTCCAAATGTGCCAAGCTCAGCTAGCCTTTCAGTACCTGCAGTCTTTTTGTGCGCGTTCACAAGGTCTGAAAATTCTGAAGTTGAATCTAGTAACTCTGTATAATTTCCTGCTTGCAGGATTTCTCCACCCGACATTACCTAGACGCAAAAAAATTGATCTGTATTATTTTTTGAAGGGATTTGTCTGGATTTTAAAATTGTCTCCGGGTTATATAAAAGACTCACCAGACAACATTGAAATGCAGGAAGAAAGTCAACTTGGTGAGTCACAAGTAATACAGTCTTTTCAGATAAAGCTTCCATGACATATTCCTGCAACCATTGTTAAATTATATTAACAGGAATGTACTTTCACTTGTCAGTGAAGAACAGAAGTGTCGAGTAGTTACTTTGAATAGATTAGTTGCAGTGTGTGCATCTACTGCGCTGAACGGATCATCCAGAAGATAAATATCAGCATCTCGGTACAGTGCTCGAGCTAGTTGAATTCGCTGCTTCTGGCCTCCACTCAGATTAACCCCTCTTTCTCCTATTTCAGTCAAGTCGCCATAAGGAAGAAGCTCGAGGTCCTTCACCAATGAACATCTCTGAAGCGTTTCTTGGTACCTAAGCTCATCCATGTCATAACCAAAAAGAATATTGTCACGTATAGTCCCCGACTGGATCCAAGCTGTCTGAGAAACATAAGCTATTGTCCCATTAACCTCAACCTGTGAAACAAAACATAAAGAAAGATGAACAAATGATTTTTTTTGAAATTCTGCAGTAAATAAGACTCTGGTTGATTCTGTAACTTACAATTCCTTCTTTATATGGCACTTCCCCAAGGATTGCGGCTAATAGAGTTGACTTGCCTGAGCTAACTTCTCCACATATTGCTATCTTTGCACCTGGTTGAACCTCTAGAGAGATATTTCTCAGTGTTGGCTTTGATTGATTCATTTCCCAGGATAGATTTACCGAGTTCATTCGAATGGCACGGGTTACGCTAGTAATGCAGCTTTTGTTTCTGTGATCAACCTCTGACTCCTCAAGAAACCTGGCAATTCTAGTAAAAGCAATTGTTGCTTGGATAACTGCATTAATAAGATCTGAAATGGCTACTATAGGCTCTTGCAACAGGCGCAATGTCACAAGAAAAGTGAAAACATTACTGGCATTAAGCGGAACTCCAAGTAAATAACAAGTCGCAAATGTAGCACTAGAAATCGGTATAGGAGAGGCCCAAAACAAAAAAATGTAGCAAACTAATCCCAAATACACTCTTAGTAACCACTTATACTCCTTGCTCCGCAATCCTTCTATCGTTTTTTTGAAGTGAGTCTCCCATGCATAAAACTTGAGTACCTTCATGTTCACCAGAGCCTCAGAAAAAGCTTTAAGGCGCTCATTTTGTGCATTCATCAGCTTAGTCTGGAACCTGTGCTGTAATTTTGCCAGAGGAATGTTACAAAGCACGGTTAAAATAAGGACTACTAATGATGCAATTGTAGCAAGTCCCACAAAATGGATCAGAATTGTCAATGCAATGCAAATCTGGAGGGTGGTAGTCCAAAGTTGGTGAAACCAGAAAGGGAATTCACCAATTCTGTGAGCATCGACAGTGACGTAACTCATTATCTCGCCTCCTGAATGGGTTTTCCTAGCATCACTCGATAATCTTAGCTGCTTTTTATAAATTAATGCTGTAAGTAAAGACCTTACTTTAACACCTATTACTCTGCTACGGAAGTACCACTGTCTTCGTGACAGAGATTCCAAGATCTTCAGAAAGAAGAGAGAAATAGCCAAAACATAACCTTCGTATCTGAAAGCTTCTTTTCCCGCTGAAACCTCAATGAAGGAATTAAGTAGTAGAGGTCCAGCGGATAGAGCGAGGATACTAATTAGGGCAAAGAACCCTGAAATTAAAGTCTCTCTTCGATTGCATGCAATTATTGTCCATAGAAGTGAAGATTTTAATGATCTTTCTCCATCTTTCTGTTTGATAAATTGGTCCATAAATTGCACGTAACAAGATTCTGCTCCATCAGATTCGTGTAATTTGGGCATGTCTTCGTCTGAAAGGGTCTTCTTCTTACCCAATATCATCAAAGGGTTCAACCACCAGAAGGATATCTTACTCAACCAACCAGCTTTGGAAAATGGAGTAATTTGGACATCAGAATCGAGTTTTATGATGCTGTCATCCTCACCATTAAGAGCAGTGTAAAGGGTACTACTTCCACTCTCAGTCTCGCGACTTTCTTCTGTTTTGTACCTCATGTAAGTACTCATCAAGAACAAAGTTGCTCCTAGTAAAGAAAGAATATCTAAAGCCGCCTTTTTTGTCACTGTTCGACTGTTAACGATGGAAGGCAGCGCGAAAAAGGATAGAATTCCAGTAGACAGGAAAGTAAAGGTAGACAGAATTAAAGAAATTTTTGAGATTTTTCTAAGGCTTGATGTTAAAACCAGCAACAACCATATGAGTCCTTGAAACAGAAGTAGAACCCACCAATGAATTGGCGAAACAGAATGGTCGGTCCTCAACTTCTCCTCGAAAACCCAAATTCCTAAACCTATGTAAACCAATCCCAGTATACCATTACACACAGCTGAACATATTTGCAAAGCAGACATGCATGTAGTAACTTTCTTTCCGCAAATCATGCAACATAAAACCAATGCCAGAAGCATTACATCAAATGCTACTGTAACAATATGGTTGACACATGAATCAGGATGACTGACCGATAAAAACCCGGAAGTACAGGCTTCATTCGAGCATTCTGAATTCCCACAGAACAAACTCCACAGATCATCCATTAACAATTCACTCGTATTCAGCTCAGCGCCCTCCTGCAAATCCTGCATGACATATACGTAAATTCACAGGTTAAAAAAACATCATTTATCCTACATACAACTATCATATAATTTGTTAAGAACATTTCGAGGAAAACCTTACTGGTGTATATTGCGCGATTTGTGGAGCGAAATGCTATCAAAGTATCAAGGAGTTGGTGAATGAAGGTGAAAAGTGTAAGAAAAGCTTCTGCATTTTATACTACTGGTCATAGAATATACGGAGTAATTATTGATCACAAATCACATTAATAGTAATTTATTCGTCGCGTCACATTGAAGTCTTAGGAAATCTGAAACAACAGTTTAATAACAACAGCATTTTCAGTGTGTGAATATGTGAAAAAAGCTACTCTCTGCTAAACTTTTTTACAGCTTAGCATACTATCCTGATACCGTATAGAGCTGGCATGCAAAAGCAAAACCCACCCGATACAATCCGAAAATTAGGTGAACCGACCCGATAACCGATAACATCCTTATTTTTTCCAACCCGAACTCGATATGAACCGATTCGACCCGAACCGTTACCCGATATTGAGTCAACCCGATAGGTGATCCGATAACGAATTATTAACTTAATAAAGGTGTAAATAAGACAAAATTGGCATTCGTCATTATTTTCACTTAAAACTTCAATTAATACACTCACACGTTAAAATTATCCATCTAAACCTTAATACATATGAGAAAATATATGCCGATAACCTAAGCCGATACTGACCCGCTAACAACCCGACACGGCTTGTCACCCGCCGATGACCCGACCCGAAGATGACCCAACATGACCAGTAATCGACCTGAACCGTCACTGACCCGACACAACCCGAACCTGAAATGACTCGATCCGCTTTGACCCGACCCGTAACCGACCGGAGTGACCCGATTGCCACCTCTAAATTACCGTATAACATTGAAACGGGACATATATCATTTCACTTGAACATATAAAACAAATCTTTTACTTTTTCTTATTTACTCTGGTTTTATCTTATTTAAATTACTTAGACCTGTCCTGAGCCTAAGAGTCTAAGACGGAGAATATGATGATCCTAGAAAGTCAACCCTAGTTTCCTCCCAAAACACGTGTTTCTGGAAGAAATTAGACAGCTATTACATTCAATCCATATACTCGTAGTCGGTAAGATTAAATGCACTGAAGTTGAAACTTGGAAATTGTGACATCAATGTTAATTCTACATTACAAAATCTATGACATTCATGTTACATTATTAAAAAAACTGAGCAAATCTCTTGAGAATTAAGCAAGTGCAGTTCAATGCGCATAATTCGAGTCACTCACGTCTCTCTTCAATATCTGTCAAAACACACGAGTAAACATCATAAAATGTTTACTTAAAACTCCGTATTAGTTTAAGACGCATCTCGAAAAACAAAAACGTCATATATTAAAAATGGAGGGAGTAGGTAACTCCGTACTAAAAATGGATTCTTTATTTTTGGTGTCGAAAGAGCCACAAGGTAAATACGGAGTATGAGCTAAAACAAAATCTTATGATTATCACCTGTAAGAGTGAAATTTGCAGTAAAACCAAAATTGTACGGTGTAAATAAATTTTGATAAAATGCATCATTCTCAATATATCATCATCTCCCATGTATTTTTAAACAAACTATTTAAGAATATACATCTTTCATGGAATAATATCGACAGTGAAATTTCCCATCACGGTTCTTAAGCTAGTCTATTATCTGAGGAAGGTCGCGATTGTCGTCTTGAAACTTGTAGATCAATTGGATTTTGTTCAATGCAGCTCTGCAGAATTGATGTGAGACCAATATTCATTAACAAGTTGGCCAAATAGAGAACCTTCCTTGTTCATTAGCTTCATTGGCTCATCATACTCCGCCAGTTTCCCTGCAGTAAAATCGCCATGCATACATTATGTTTAACTAAGACAGCTGATAAGACTTTTACTGTAGTGTAAATTGACAAGACATACGGAAAACATTCAGTAACTCACCATCACTCATGACAAGAACCTTTGTGCTATCCATGACAGTCGGAATTCTGTGGGCAACAGTGATCACAGTGCAGTCACAAAATTCTGTCCTAATCGTTTTCTGAAGGATCATGTCTGTTGTATTATCAATAGATGCAGTGGCTTCATCAAGGACTAGTACTCTGCTTCTTCTGAGCAAAGCGCGGCCTAGACAGAATAATTGTCTTTGTCCCATGCTCCAATTTGATCCGTCCTCCAAAACTGACATGAATTTTTCATATTAGCTCTCACTTTTGTTGTGTTCTTTGTGTTAGTTCTAATAAACTGGAGGGTTATCATTTGCTGAGGTCTTTGTGTTAGCTCTCTCGGCCGGAACATAAATGATTTGAACATACTACCTCCATCCCAAATTTATTGTTCACATTAACTTTGTTATTTCTAAACTTTTTATACAATAGAGCCTTAGTCCCAAAATGATTTGAACTTTTGTAGTCGACTGACATAGAATCATCATCTGACATCGTCTAGGGCATCCAATAGGAAAAATGGTGACAATATAAATGGGGTAGATAGAGTTCAAGTCAAAATTGGAGGATTTACCTGTAGAATCCAACCCTCGAGATTTCTCTTGAACCGATTCTTTCAGCTGACATTTTCCAAGAACCTTCCAAGCACAGAATATAAACATCAGTTCTTGCCTTCATTGTTTCATTATATGAACGCATGTTAAATTCTAATGATTGTTACTCCGCTTGATGAACTGAAACTTACCTCCCATATTTCTTCATCTGTGTGCTGGCATAACGGATCCAAGTTAAACCTAACAGTGCCATTGAAAAGGGTTGGATCCTGAGGAATGATTCCAAAACGTGACCGTAGGTCATGAAGACCTATCCGGCATATATCAATCCCATCGACAATTATCTTTCCCTGAGTAGGTTCAACTAAACGAAACAAGGCCCCAATTAAGGTAGTCTTTCCGCTACCCGTTCTACCTACAACGCCTATTCTGTCTCCGCCTTCAAATGTGCAACTGATTCCTCGAAGAACCAGGGGTGCATCTTCCCTATATCTTATCTGCACCATATATCAGAAGTTTAGTATCCAACCTTCTACATCAGTCAAAATAGTGATTTAAGCTATTCAACTTCTCGAACTCATACCTGTAGATCACATATCTCGACTTTGCCGACAGTTGGCCAGTTCTTTGGAGGCCTGCTATCTTCAATGACTTCAGGAGCTTCACTAGGCAAATGCATGTACTGATTTAGCCTCTCAACGGAAACTATATTATTAGCCAAAATACACTGGTATTGGATTGCAAAAACCATGGTATTGTTTAATGATAGTCCATATGTTAAGGCCATCCCAACAAATCCTGCATAATTGCATGTATTAGAATTATTACTGCTGGAAAATTTGCAGACCAAGGAAGCAATGACAGGAGGATTTACCGGAGCTAATAGTAGAGGGAGGCAGCAAAACCATGCACAGAGCTACTGAGGACAGTACAATTGCATTGAGGGTCTCCACTCTCTGAATTAGCCATTCACTAGCTGCAAAATTGTGCAAGAAAGGGCTTGCATTTTTGTCTATGAGATTTAAATTCTTGGCAAAGAAACGATCTTCCTCCTCAAAAGCTCTAATTGTCATGGCCCCAGATATAGATTCTGCCAAATGGTTGGCGATTTGAGATTTTGTTGTTCCCTGGATTCTCATTAATTCCTTTGCAGTTGCTAGGTAATATTTCTGTTCACAAGGTTTATCAGACATCAAAAAGGAAACTTCTAATGAAAAAAAGGTATGTATAATTGTCATTTACCTGTAGCCATATTATCATGTAAATAACCGGTATATAGACAAACAAAATTTGTGGAGTAATGGAAGCCAATAGTCCTAGATTTGCATATGCGACCATAGTAGGCGAGAGGATACACAGAATGTTGTAACAGATATCAAGATCGACAATGTTCAAATCCGAAGTGACCTGTAAATTTCAGGAAATTATCATTATGATAGTTAAGAATTCTTACCAACTTGTATTGTAAATGCGAGCCGTGGATTTGAAATAACGTATACTCACCCGACTTAGTATCCTTCCAAGAGGTGTGGAGTCATAGAAAGACATCGGAGCTCGAAAAAGAGAGTTCAGTAGCTCGGAAAATAAAGATTTTGATGATTTTATCCCTAATAGGTACACTGAAAGAGATCTGAAGGGTACAAATAATGTAGAGCAGATTCCTATGCTGAGGTAAACCAGAATCAATTTTGGTCGACTGACATAAGGATTATCGACGTTTGAGGCCATCCAGTAATTCTGTACTATCTGACCCATTACGAAAATCGCTTGAAGAATGACAGCACATAGTAGGTACAGGTAGCTCTTGTCCGTTTTCAGGTACATCAGGTATGACTTAAAACCAGTGTCGCCAACATTCCTTTCTTCTTGTTTGATCAACTGGTCGCCATTAGATGCTTCAGATTGTTTTATGGCACAAGTCTTAGTCTTCTCATCAGGATAGGTTTCTCTTTCAAATGTGCCAACCTCAGCTAGCCTTTCAGTACCTGCAGTCTTTTTGTGTGCGTTTACAAGGTCCGAAAATTCCATTCTTGAAGCTAGTAACTCCGTATAATGTCCTGCTTGCAGGATTTCCCCATTTGACATTAGCTACACACAAAGAGAAATGATCTTTTATCTTATTTTCGTGAAAATTGTCCGAATCTGAGAGTTTCTTTAGTTAGAAAATTTCAAGAAAAAACTTATGAATCTGAAAGTTCCTTTACCAGACAACGTTCAAATGCAGGAAGAAAGTCAACTTGGTGCGTGACCAGTAATACAGTCTTTTCAGATAGAGCATCCATGACATATTCCTGTCACCATTGTTAAATTAAACATTCAGGAATGTACTTTAATTTGGCAATGAAGAACTGAAGTTTTGAGTAGTTACTTTGAATAGATTAGTTGCTGTGTGCGCATCTACAGCGCTGAACGGATCATCCAGAAGATATATATCAGCGTCTCTGTACAGTGCTCGAGCTAGTTGAATTCGCTGCTTCTGGCCTCCACTGAGATTAACCCCTCTCTCCCCTATTTCAGTCAAGTCGCCATAAGGAAGAAGCTCGAGGTCCTTTACCAATGAACATCTCTGAAGCGTATCTTGGTACCTAAGCTCATCCAGTGCACAACCAAAAAGTATATTGTCACGTATTGTCCCCGACTGGATCCAAGCTGTCTGAGAAACATAAGCTATTCTCCCATTAACCTCAACCTGTAAAAGAAAATAGAAAGAGAGATGAACAAGACTTTTGCAGAAAATCTGCAATATATATAGTGCAAAAGAGTTCAAGAACTTGGGTTGATATTGTAACTTACAATTCCTTCTTTATATGGCACTTCTCCAAGGATTGCGGCTAATAGAGTTGACTTGCCTGAGCTAACTTCTCCACATATTGCTATCTTTGCACCTGGTTGAACTTCCAGAGATATGTTTCTCAGTGTTGGGTTTGATTGATTCATTTCCCAGGAAAGATTCAGAGAGTTCAATCGAACGGCATGGTCAACGCTACTAATATTGCTTTTCTTTCCGTCCTCTACTTCTGACGCCTCAAGAAACCTGGCAATTCTAGTGAAAGCAACTGTTGCTTGAATTAGTACATTAAGGACATCTGAAATAGCGACTATAGGTTCTTGCAACAGGCGCAATGTTGCAAGAAAAGTGAATACATTACTGGCATTTAGAGGAACTCCAAGGAAATAACAAGCTGCAAATGTAGCACCAGCAATCGGTACAGGAGCTGTCCAAAACAGAAAACTATAGAACACTGATCCCAAATGCACTCTTAGTAACCACTTATACTCCTTTTTCCTCAAATCCTCTATCACGTTTTTGAAGTGAGTCTCCCAGGCATAAAACTTGAGTACCTTCATGTTCACAAGAGCTTCTGAACAAGCTTTCAGTCGCTCATCTTGTGCAACCATCAGCTTAGTCTGGAACTTGTGTTGTAATTTTGCCAGAGGAATGTTACAAAGAGCTGTTAAAATAAGGACTACTAGCGATGCAATTGTTGCAAGTCCCACCAAATTTATCAGAATTGCTGTTGCAATGCAAATTTGGAGGGCTGTAGTCCAAATCTGATGAAACCAGAAAGGGAATTCACCGATTCTGTGAGCATCGACAGTGACATAACTCATTATCTCACCTCCTGAATGGGAGTTCCTTGCATCACTTGATAGTCTTAGTTGCTTCTTGTAAATTAAGGCTGTAAGTAAAGACCTTACCTTAACACCTACTATTCTGCTGCGGAAGTACCACTGTCTTCGTGACAAAGATTCCAAGATCTTCAGAACGAAGAGTGAAACAGCCAAAACATAACCTTCATACCTGAAAGATTCTTTACCCACGGAAACCTTAATAAAGGAATTTAGTAGTAGAGGTCCAGCGGATAGAGTGACGATACTAATTAGTGCAAAGATCCCTGAGATCAGAATCTCTCTTTTATTGCAAGCAATGATTGTCCAGAGAAATGAAGATTCTAATGATGTTTCTTGATCTTTCCGTTTGATAAATTGGTCGATAAAATTCAGGTAACAAGATTCTGCTCCATCAGATTCATGTAATTTTGGCATGTCCGCATCTGAAAGGTTCTTTTTTTTACCCAACATCATCAAATGGTTCAACCACCAGAAGGATATTTTACTGAACAAACCAGCTTTGGAATATTGAGTAAATTCAGAATCATCTTTGATGATGTTGTCATCCTCACCATTTAGAGCTGTGTAAAGGGTACTTCCGTTATCAATCTCGTAACTTGTTTGATCTTTGTAGCCCTTGTAAGTACTCAACAAGAGCAAACCTGCTCCTAGGAAAGACAGAATATCTAGAGTAACCTTAAGTGTCGCTGTTCGATTGTTTACTATGGAAGCAACCGCGAAAAAGGATAGAATTCCAGTAGACAGGAAAGGGAAGACACACAAAATTCTGAAGGAGCTTATTGAGAAATGAAATTTTCCAAAGCTAGATGGTAAAACCACCAATAACCATGTGAGGCCTTGAAAGAGTAGTACAACCCACCAATGAATTGGTGAAAAAGAATGGTCATTCCTTAACTTCTCTTCCAAAATCCAAATTCCGAAGCCTAAGTAAACCAATCCCAGAGTACCATTATACACAGCTGAACATATTTGTAAAGCGGACACGTGTGTGTTAACTTTCTTAGAGAAAGTTTTGCAAATCATGCAGCATAAAACCAATGCCAGAAGCAATGCATCAAATAACACTGTCACAATATGGTTTACACATAAATCGGGATGACTGACCGTTAAGAACCCGGGAGGACAGGCCTCATTTGAGCAGTCAGGATTCCCACAGAACAGACTCCACAGATCATCCATCACCAGTTCACCAGTATTCAGTTTTGCACCCTCCCGCAAATCCTGCACAAACATATACATTAATTCTATATACAGAAATAGCATTGTTCCTGCCATAGTTATCATCTGAACATGTAAGAAGATCAAGAGGAAAAAAACCTTTCTGGTGAAACTTGTGTGATCTGTGGAGCCAAATGCTATCAAAGAGGTGCTGAATGAAATGCGAAAAAATCAAAGAGGAGTTTGTTCAATTTATACTACTGGTCATAGAAAATAATAATTGTTCATTCTGCACTACTGGTCATGGAATATACTACTTGTGAGAGTCGGTCTTTAACTAAGTTATTCATAACCATTTTTTCGTACACCTTTATGCGTTTACTTGGTTCATGTTTTCATAATGAGCGTACTCATTTTGTCGTAAATTGTGACCCAGTACACCATTTTTTATTATATTCACCTATCTTATACCGTACTTTTAGTACCATTTTTACTTTAAATTGTAAAATGATCTCATTATAATTATTGTGAAACCGTCTCAGGAGACCTATTCTTTAATTATTGCAGCATTTTCAGAGTGCGAATCTAAGAAGAAGAAAAAAGCTGTCTCCAATTCCTGATATAAAAGAACTAATCTTTCCCACAACCTGACATGGTCAACCTCACAAACTAGGTAGTGTTTCTTAAAATATACCTGGACTTCTTCTTCTGTTCCGAAATAATCTTCTTACTTCGCAAAATTCTCGTGACATATTCTGAAAAGTACGAAGATTATGATGACAGAGCGAGTAATAAATATTCATTAAAATATGCTGGCAATCAGAATTAAGAGCATCAAGGAATTTAAACAGAATGTCACATGATAGTGATAGCTGTTGTGACAGTAACTGCTCATAGTTAACAGATCGTGAGAAAGTCTACACATGTGATGCTGTTTTCTCCCCATGTTCTTCATAATTGAGAATGTTAAGCTCAAAAACACAGAAGGATCTATATTCTAATTACATCTTCCCAGGTGAAGGCGGAGGATGCTTATCGTATTGTTAATTACTGCACTGTCGTGAACGCCTTTGTTCACTGAGACTCTGAGGAGTAAATATATGACTAATATTCTTTAACAGGTTCACAGCAGACCTTCTGTGTTCATCAGATTCATGGTTATTATACTTCAGCAATTTTCCTGCAAGAATGATCTGATTCAATCTTTCGCATTCTGCTCATTCGATCAATCCAGGGAACCTAGAGGGTAGCCCAGGAATGCGCAAATTACCCAAAAGGTTCCCAGAAAATGCTCAAGAATAACTTCAAGAAAATAGTATTGCAGGAACAAATTTTGTTGAAATGCATAGAGCTGAAGTTTTCTCGATATTTTCCGAGGTTGAACGAAAAGAAAATATTCGCATTTTGATTCCTTTGAGGCAAACTGCATCAGCATCATTATCTCATTTATCAATCATATCATCATTTTCCATTAAACACCGTTTCAAGTTAAACAAATAGGCGAGAATAAAACCGCCAAAATCTATCTAAAACCATCCCTGTTAACACAATTATCATCAGGGTCTTGATTTTCGCAGTACACATTTTACTCATTGCAGTACACTGTTGACAATTATACCCCTCTCATTTCCCCTTTCTAATTTCTCTCTAATGTATTCTCTCTCAATTCAAACACCTATTCTCCTCTAATTTCACATCCTCGCTATATATTTTCGGCTACTGCTAACGAGGTCGGAGGATGGGTTCCTCGCCGACTAGGTCGCCGATGGTGAGAAGCACCCGTTAATTTCCTTCTCGCCATTCTCTGGGTGATTTGGTGGGTCACCAAATATTCCTTCTGGGCAATCAGCCAACCATGTTATACTATTGCCAAATAGTGAGTAGTTTTAGTATTGGTTAACACATTGTTTAAATCTCTAAGAAATTAAGAATTTGTTATGCAGACAAGAATTAATTTATGTTGGCTTTCGACAAAGTTTGAGGTATTTGTTCAGTTAACCAGTTATTCACTTTCGTGTTCAATTAATCTGATATAAGTTCATGTTCCGTCAAACTAGTCACCGACGACCCTCTGTCGCCCTACTCACCGGCGACGCACGCCATGTGGTGGCATCCCGGTTACCCAATACTCCCGCCATCTCACACCAATTAACCCTTGACTAATTTTAACATAAACCCTAATTAAAAAATACAAAATTATAGCAAAGAATCAATTTAATTAGTAATATTGGATTAAATGAATTAAATACTTGCTCTATTCGATTAATCATAATTAAATAATTTTTGAGGTAGGTAAAGAGTTAACAATTGAGAGAGGCATAGAGAGAATTAAGTTTGATATTTTTTAGTTAAGGGTAGACAAATGGAAAGTCCGGTACAAAAAGTACTACAATGAGTAAAAAATGTACTGCGAAAATAAATTACGTTATCATCATCATTAACACACAAATTCCAAAAAAATGCATAAACAATTCATTGAGACAGTTAAAAAAAAACGTACAATTTGAATTGATACCAACGAGTGTAAATTTAGTTGTAGTAAATGAATTTTGCAATGAAACGATCATCTGGCTTATCTGATCACAGATGACAGATCCCATAGGCCATAATCCATATATTCGCATCACAATCCCAAATTTTGCAGCTAACAAGAATTGAACCAAACATCTCAGTCTCAATTCTCAACTCCTCTCCCAGAAAACATCAATGGCGGAATCCAAAACCTTCCAACTAACTATACCGTCATTCACTAATACGTAGAACACGAATATGCTATCTATTTCTTAAGGAACAGCTAACCTGAACATATACTGTCAGGTATTTCCATTTGATCTCAGACATCAAAGCTTTAGTCCCAAAATGAACTAATATGGAAGTGAAATTACCCATTACAGATCTAAGTAGAGATACTGAAGCTTGTTGCACACTGGAGAATGGCGATTTTCTTCAATGCAATTCTGCAGAATTGATATGAGACCAGTACTCATTTACAAGTTGGCCAAATAGAGAACCTTTCTTCTTCATTAGCTTCATTGGCTCATCATACTCCACCAGTTTTCCTGCAACAAAATTAGCAGTTCAAGATTTTTCGTTCTCAATCGAAACTCTCAATAATGTGGGAACAGACAGGCTGTATTATACTCCCTTTGTCACACATGCATCTTTTAATTTGAATTATTTAGGTCAAAATTGTCCAATAACTCACCATCACTTATGGCCAGGACCTTTGTGCAGTCCATGACAGTCGGAATCCTGTGGGCAACAGTGATCACAGTGCAGTCATAAAATTCTCTGCGAATGGTTTTCTGGAGGATCAAGTCGGTTGAATTATCGATAGATGCAGTAGCTTCATCAAGCACTAGAATTCTGCTTCTCCTGAGCAAAGCGCGACCTAGACAGAATAGTTGTCTTTGACCCATGCTCCAATTCGATCCATCTTCCATAACTGACATGAATTTATTAGTATTATCTCTCACTCTGTCTTGGTTCTAGTAGACTAGAGAGTTATTACATGGCAACACTAGTTGCTTTCTCACACCAGGATATAGAACGACAACAACATTACTCTAGTGCCTCTAATCAGGGCTCCTGCAAATAGCAGGATAGGAGGTAGATGTATGCAGCCTTATTCTCGTGTTAACAACAGGGAAAGAGATTATCAAAAGGAAAACAACTGGAAAGAGAGGTTGTTTGCCAGTTTCTTGATGACCTTTAAGAAAAATTGCATTGAGAAATATATTAAATGAACCATTTCAGAATAAGATGAGCATCCATGTTAGGGAGCGATTTTGTTTTATTCTATCATAATATTGAACCAAAGAGAAGCCAGTGTTGGCTACACTGGGAATGGAAACACAAGAAACTTAGTATGTACAAGCAAAAATTGAAGAACTTTTTACCTGAAGAATCTAACCCTTGAGTTTTTTCTTGAACTGATTCTTTCAGCTGACATTTGCAAAGAACCTTCTCAAGGGTAAAAGAAAAACATTAGTTCTTACCTGCAGTCCTTCATAAGATGAGGGATTGCTAAGGATTATTACAAGAGAAGCGGGAACTTACCTCCCATATTTCTTCATCAGTGTGTTGGCATAACGGATCCAAGTTAAATCTTACAGTGCCATTGAAGAGAGTAGGATCTTGAGGGATGATGCCAAAACGGGACCGTAGGTCATGGAGGCCAATTAAGGATATATCAATTCCATCAACTATTATCTTTCCCTGAGCGGGTTCCACTAACCGAAACAAAGCACCTATTAAAGTAGTTTTCCCGCTACCAGTCCTACCTACAATACCTATTCTGTCTCCACCTTCAAACGTGCAACTGATTCCTCGAAGAACCAGTGGGGTATCTTTCCTGTATCTTACCTGTACCATATATCAAATGTCTTAAGTATCCAACCTCTCTACATCAATCGTAATAGTGGTTAAACTGCTCAAACTTTTACCTGCAAATCACATATCTCTACTTTGCCGATAGTTGGCCAGTTTTGCGGGGGCCTGCTATCTTCAATGACGACTGGAGCTTCACTGGGTAAATGGATGTACTGATTGAGCCTCTCAACAGAAACTATATTATTGATAAATACGCATTGGTATTGGATTGCCTTGATCATGATGCTGTTTAATGAAAGACCATATGATAAGGTCATTCCAACAAATCCTGCAGCATTGGTAGGATTAAGTAACTGAATTATGTTTGGAGGAAGATCTGCAGTGTCCGAAATCAGAGAGGGGAGGCTTACCGGAGGTAATACTTCCGGGTGGCAGCAGTACCATGCACAAGGCAACTGATGCGAGAATGATGGCATTGAGGATCTCAATCCTTTGAATTAACCATTCTTTAGCTGCAAAATTGAGCAAGAAAGGGCTCGAATTCCTGTCTACAAGATCGAAATTTTTGGCAACAAAACGCTCTTGATCCTCAAAAGCTCTTATTGTCATGACCCCAGCTAATGTTTCAGCCAAATGGTTCACAACTAGAGACTTTGTTGTACCCTGGATTCTCACAAGTTCCCTTGCAGTTGCAAGATAGTATTTCTGTGCATAAGTTTGACAGGCGGATTAGACATCAAAATGGAAACCTTTTAAAGAAAATATGAGTCAATAGAATGCCTCCATTCATTTAAAGGTAAGAACTAGGAAGTAATTCTGACCTGCATCCTTATCATCATGTAAATGACAGGTATATAGACGGCCAAAACTTGCGGAGTAATGACAGCCAACAGTGCTAGGTTTGTATATACCAACACAGTAGGCGCAAGGGTACCTACAAGGCTGTTCGCAACATCAAGATCAACAATGTTCAAATCAGAAGTGATCTGCAGAGTTCAGTAAAACAGCATGTTAGTTCAGACTAACTTGTATTTGTAAATGGGAGTTGTTGAACTTGTGATAACTTCCACTCACCCGACTTACTATCCGTCCAAGAGGAGTGGAGTCATAGAAAGACATTGGTGCTCTAAAAAGAGAGTTCAATAGCTGAAAAAATATAGATTTTGATGAATTCATCCCTAATGTAACCAGGGCAATAGATCTGAGGGGTGCAAATAATGCAGAGCAGATTCCGATACTCAGGTAAACAATTATCAGTTTTGGTGAGCCTATGTAAGGGTTGTCAACATTTGAGGCCATCCAGTAGTTCTGTGCTATCTGACCAATGGCAAAAATCAGTTGAGTGATGAAAGCCAGTACAAAGTACGGATAGCCAGTTTTCAGGTACAGCATGTAAGACTTAAAGCCAATGTTTCCCACATTTCTTTCTTCTTGTTTGATCAACTGATTGCCATTAGGTGCTTCATATTTTATCTCAACAAACGTTGTGGTCTTTCCGTCAGGACAGGCTTCTCTTCCAGATGTGCCAACCTCAGCTAGCCTTTCGGTGCCTGCAGTCTTTTTATGCGCGCTCACAAGGTCTGAAAATTTTGCAGATGAAGCTAGTAACTCCGTATAATGCCCTGCTCGCAGGATTTGCCCGTCTGACATTAGCTACATATGAGAAGAATGTATAGTTCTTAGTTATTGGTGCAATCTGACTAATTCAGAAAGTTTCTCAGGTTTCATTTTTTTTTTTTTTGCAATTAACTTTGTAATTAGATCTATCAAAATTCAAAACTAACCCAACGTAAATAACCATATCGGTTACCCCGATTATACCTGCAACAGAACAACCAAAGGACAAAAACCTACTCGTTCGGCCTGGTTAACCTTCTACCCGAAAATGGCAAGACCCAAACTGACCTCACCTATACCCAAACCAAATTGCATGATATTACCATAAAAGAGTCGACCCAAAAGACCCCTTTGTTATAATGATAAACTCACCAGACACCGCTGAAATGCAGGAAGAAAATCGACTTGGTGTGTGACTAGCAGTACAGTCTTTGCAGATAGAGCTTCCATGACATATTCCTGTCACCATGTTAAAACCGAGACTTATCTTTGGCTTAAACATTATATATTCACATAGCAATTAGGACGTGAACATTGAAGAATAGCTTGGCAAAAGAGTTACTTTAAAAAGGCTAGTTGCAGTGTGCGCATCTACAGCACTGAAAGGATCATCCAGGAGATATATGTCAGCATCTCTGTACAGTGCACGAGCAAGTTGAATTCGCTGCTTCTGGCCTCCGCTCAGATTAACCCCTCTCTCTCCTATTTCAGTCATGTCACCGTAAGGAAGAGGCTCGAGGTCCTTCACCAACGAACATCTCTGAAGTGTATCTTGGTACCTCCACTCATTCATGGCAGAACCAAAAAGAATATTGTCACGTATTGTGCCTGACTGAATCCAAGCTGTCTGAGAAACATAAGCTACTCCTCCAAAAACTTCAACCTGTAAAAGAGTTAAAGTAATATAAACAATCTTTGAGAAAATCTGCGGAACAATTCAAGAAGTTCAAAGAGTCCATAGTTTAATACAACAGTAACATAATCTAAGTGCCTCAAGGGGTCGTGCAAGTGGCGTGATAAGAAGGGTTCAGACATACGCAGCGTGACCCTCGTTAGTAGACAGTTTCAGGATGACCCACAGGCCACAGGCTATAACGAAAATTGTGACTGTTGATATAAAACCTACAGTACTCTCTTTATATGAAATATCTCAAGTTATTTGGTTGACAGTAGATATAAAACTTACAGTTCCCTCTTTATATGGCACTTCTCCCAGGATTGCTGCTAGTAGTGTCGATTTGCCTGAGCTAACTTCTCCGCATATGGCTATCTTTGCCCCTGGTTGGACTTCCAATGAGATGTTTCTCAGTGTAGGCTTTGATTGATTCATTTCCCAGGAAAGATTTGCGGAGTTCATCAGAATGGCATGGTTCATGCTACTGATATTGCCTTTTTTTCTGATATCTTCAACCTGAAGCTCTGACGCCTCAAGAAACCTAACAATTCTACTAAAAGCAACTGTTGCTTGGATCACTACATTAATGAGGTCTGAAATGGCGGTAACTGGACTTTGCAAAAGACGCAATGTCGCTACAAAAGTAAAAACATTACTAGCATTTAGAGGAACTCCAAGAAAATAACAGGCTCCAAATGTAGCACCAGAAATCAGTATAGGAGACGTCCAATACAGAAAACTGGAACATAGTGTTCCCAGATGCACTCTTAATAACCATTTATACTCCACATTCCTCGATCTTTCTATAATGTTCTTGAAGTGAGTCTCCCAGGCATATAACTTCAAAACCTTCATGCTCACTAGAGCTTCAGAACAAGCTTTCAGGCGCCCATCTTGCGCAACCATCAGCTTAGTCAGGAACTTGTGCCGTAATTTTGTGATGGGAATGTTACAAAGCACACTTAATATAAGAACTACTAATGACGCAACAGTAGCAAGTCCAACCAAATGGATCAGAATTGCTATTGCGATGCAAATTTGGAGGGTTGTAGTCCAAATCTGGTGAAACCAGTAGGGAAATTCACCAATTCTGTAAGCATCTACTGTGACATAATTCATTATCTCACCTCCTGAATGATGTATCCTGGCCTCACTCGATAGTCTTAGTTGTTTCTTATAAATTAAGGAAGAAATCAAGGATCTAACTTTAAGGCCTATTATTCTGCTATGGAAGTACCATTGTCTTCGCGACACAGATTCCGCAATTCTTAAGAAGAAGAGTGAAATGGCCAAAAGATAACCTTCATACCTGAAAGCTTCATTGCCTTCAGAGACCTTAATGAAGGAACTAAGTAGTAGAGGTCCGGCAGACAAAGTGAGGGTACTAATTAGAGCAAAGAATCCCGTGACTAGAATCCCTCTCTGATTGCAAGCAATGATGGTCCAGAAAAGTGAAGATTGTAATGACATTTCTTGCACATTCTGCTTGATATGCTGGTCCATAAATTGCAAGTAACAGGATTCTGCTCCGTCAGAGTGATGTAATTTGGGCATGTCCTCATCCGTAAGAGTCTTCTTCGTACCCAATTTCATCAAAGGGTTCAACCACCAGAAGGACATCTTACTGAACAAATCAGTTTTGGAAAATTGGATAAATTGGACATCAGAATCAAGTTTGCTGATGTTGTCATCCTCACCTCTAAGAGATGCGTAAAGGGTACTTCCAGAGTCAGTCTCGCGACTTTCCTCATTTTTATACCCATTGTAAGTACTAAACAAGAGAAAACTCGCTCCTATGAAAGACAGAATATCTAATGCTACCTTAAGTGCGACTGTTTGATGTTTAACTATGGAAGCAAGTGCGAAAATGGACAGAATCCCAGCAAACAGGAAGGTAATGATGGACAAGAGTCTTAAGGAGTTTTTTGAGAGAAGATTTCCTCGAAGGCTTGATCTTAACCCCACCAACAACAACGTGAATCCATGAACGAGAAGTACTACGCACCAGTTGACGGGTAAAAACGAATGGTCAATCCTCAACTTCTCTTCAAAAAACCAAATTCCTAAGCCTATGTAAACCAATCCCAAACAACCATTAAATACAGCCGAACATACTTGCAAGGTTGACAGGCATGTATAAACTTTCTTACAGCGAGTTCTGCAAATCATGCTATATATAACCAATGCCAGCAGCAATAAATCAAAAAACACTGTCACAATATGGTTGACACATGAATTCGGATTACTGACCATCCAGAACACAGGGGTACAGGTCTCAGTACTGTCATTTGAACATTCAGAGTTCCCACAAAACAGACTCCACAAATTCTCCATCATTAGCATTCAGCTCAGCAGTCAGCACCCTTCTGCAAATCCTGCATGAACAGTAACAAAAAAATATCACAAGTTAAAACCATATCGATTCCATGCCATAGCAGCAGCATATCTACTAATGTAATAACTTGAACTAAAAGGAAAAAAATGAGGAATATTAAGACGAAAACCTTTGATCAGAGAGGTGAATCTTGTGTGACCACTGAAGGCAAATGCTACCAGAGTTGTCCTTATAATGAAAGGAACAGTTGAGGAGAAGATTATGAAATAAAGTTAGCAAATTCCTGGTCACACATTCGCAGATCACATATGTATGACGGTACGAGTAATGAATTACGAAATACTAGTTATCATGCACGCATATGCCATATAAATCTACAATACTGTATTACTGTATTATATAAAATTTAAAGTTAAAAGTTCTAATACTTTTATCAAAAAATTCAAAGTGGAAATTTGAGTGGGTACTAACTGCATATACTGTATTCAAAGCAGAAAACAATACCTTGTAATTTTTTTAATAATTAGTACATAATATGCCATGTCTTTTACAAAGTAACTTTCGACGCATTTGGCACTTTATATTTTGTTTCAATAGCCATGTAAAAGGCAGAAAATATTTCAATTAAGAATTAAACCGATAAAAAATATCGAAAAAAGATCTGACCATATATACAAGATACTCTCTCTCCTATTCACACATTTCTTCCCTTTTCTATGTTGCCCAAGAAATAAGAAAATGAATTTGGACCACAAAAAACACACAACCCCACATGCAATTGAATTTGGACCGTACAAAACACACAACCCCACATGCAAAAAAGGAAAGAGGGAAGAAAATCCGACTTACCCAAAAAGGAAAGGGGGAAGAAATGAGTAAATAGGAGGGAGTAATAGGGAGGCATTAATATAGGAGTAACCAATATTTTCGAAACGAATTACAAAATGACCCACTTTTGTTGCAAGTCCAACTCCATCTCCATGTAAACTCCAGATGAGCCAACTTACATTTCATTACATTAAAACCTTTTACATAGACTTGCATTGCAAAAATTATTTCATAGATGATTAGATTTACGAATTATAGTTCGTCGACTTTAGTTTTGGAATAGGATTAGTTAAATGCTAAACAAATATTAGTGTACTATACACAGGCGTTTTGACGCTACCGAACACGGTATATATGTTACCAGGTTCCTGGCCAGCTTAGCTTTGTTCAGTGAGACTCTGCAGAATGAAAATGTGACCAATATTCCTGAACAAGTTGACCAAATAGTGAACCTTCCTTCTTCATTAGCTTCATTGGTTCATCATACTCCACAAGTTTTCCTGCAACAATGATCAAATAGCATGAAACCCAACCTGATATAAGTCGAAAAATTGACCTGTCAAAATTTGATACCAATTTGGCTAACCCGATTTCCACCTCACTCACCTTTTATCTAAACCACTCTATGACAGGATTGACAGCTCTAAAGCCACCTGAGAAATCACAGTAGGTATCCATCACAGACCCACAGTGACAGAGTTGGAAGGACTTACCATCGCTAATGGCAAGGACCTTTGTGCAGTCCATCACAGTTGGTATCCGGTGAGCCACAGTGATGACAGTACAATCTGCAAATTCTGTTCGTATAGTTTTCTGCAGGATCATGTCAGTTGCGTTATCAATTGATGCAGTTGCTTCATCGAGCACCAACACCCTGCTTCTTCGCAGCAAAGCACGTCCTAAACAGAATAGTTGCCGCTGTCCCATGCTCCAATTTGATCCATCCTCCACCACTGGTGTAAAACATTACTTAATACAGTTAATTCTACTGTATAACCTTTCTAGAAACCGAAGAAAACACATCACGACGAACTTGTCCTCAGGAGATAGCAGCCTTACCTTGTGCTCAAAAACACACAGAAGTTTGTTCTCAGATGACCCAAAAGGCAAAAAGTTTACGAAGCACACAAAGTTTAAGGGAGTTATTTTACGTTATTCCTATTAAAAAGTAAAAATATAATGATTTTTTGGCTCCTTTGGAAATGAAAAAACTCAGAAATAAGTCATAACACATGCAAATTCAAAAGCCGGCCTCGTGCAAATGAATCCGTATTTATTCTACAGAAAGAAAATGTTTACCTTTAGACTCTAGCCCCTGCTCTTTTTCTTGAACAGCCTCTTTGAGCTGGCATTTGCCGAGAACCTATGCAAAAGAGTAAAAAAAGAAACAATATGAAATGGCATGTCTTGAGAATATATGAACAAATGATACCCTACTTAAATGAGAAACAAATACCTCCCAGATTTCGTCATCGTTGTGCTGACATAATGGATCTAAGTTAAACCTTACAGTGCCATTGAAGAGAGTAGGATCTTGAGGAATAATCCCAAAACGCGATCGCAGATCATGAAGCCCTATTGAACATATATCAATGCCATCAACTAAAATCTTCCCTCCAACAGGTTCCACCAAGCGAAATAAAGCGCCTATCAAGGTACTCTTTCCACTGCCAGTCCTCCCAACGATGCCAATTTTGTCCCCGCCCTCAAACGTGCAGCTGATTCCTCGAAGAACCAGTGGTGTATCTGGTCTATACCTTATCTGTTATTCAACAAATTTCTCAGTTAAACCACAATAACAACATTACTGCCTTGTCTCAATGGCTCCCATTTGTGGCAGGGTAAAGAGGGTTGAATGTACGCAGCGTTACCCATGTGTTGAAAACACAGGGAGGTTGCAGCTTGACAACCCAAGTTTAAGTTTCACCATAAAACGCATCAACATTCTGATACTTCACGATACAAGAAACGTAGAGGGTACAATGAGTTGTCATTTTGCTTTATTCTATCATATTCCAGAGCCGAACAATAGCAAGTAAAACTTCTTAGTAAAACCATCTAAGATAAAATTTGTCTACTATGCAATTTATACCTGTAGATTACATATGTCCACTTTCCCAACTGATGGCCAGCTCAATGGAGGTCGGCTATTTTCAATGACCTCTGGAGCTTCACTGGGTACATGCATGTAGTGATCAAGCCTCTCCACGGAAATGATATAGTTGGCTAGCGTACATTGATGTTGGATTGAGTAAACCATAATCACATTCAGTGAAAGACCATATGATAATGCCATTCCAATAAACCCTGCATCACCGATTCTATCAGACCTCTAGTATACGGTTTGACATTCACATAAGAAATAGCTTTAGCTTCGTTATTAAATACTGTAAAGTTGCAGTGATTGTTTGGTTCACCATAAAATTTATAATGGAAGTTTTTTTTATAGAAGAGTAACAAAATAACAATGATATGTTGGAAGTTCTGCTCGTAAACTTGCTCAATCAATACCAACATAATGAAGACCTTTAAGTAGGCATTACATGAAATACCTATAATTCAGCAAGAGAAATTAGCACTACATAAAAAAATAAAATAAACACTTAATCATGATTGTTAATTCCAACACAATTGCATAGGTAGTGGAGTTTTCCATGATTTCACGAGTTATAACCGAAGTCATTTGATTGATAAGCAACTTCCTCCATTTTTTAAGTAACTCGAACTCCTAAGAATATCACACAGTGTGTGAAATCAAACAAAACACTATTTAGTAACTCCAATGAATCGGAATTCATGTGTATATAGGTGTGTAACCAAAGGACCTCTTACTAACTTAATCCCTTTGGGAAACTGTGGCCTGAGAAGGATAGTCTCTTACCAGAGCTAAAAGTTCCTGTGGGAAGCAAAACCATGCATAATGCTGCTGTTGACAGAACACAAGCACTGAGGGTCTCAAGCCTCTGAATAAACCATTCATTAGCTGAAAAATTGTGGAAGAAAGGGCTAGCATTCATATCAATAAGTCTGAGAGTCTTCGCAAAAAAACGGTCTTCCTCCTTGAAAGCCCTGATTGTCATGGCTCCAGCTACAGATTCAGCTAAATGGTTCGCAACCAAAGACTTGGTGGTACCATTAAGTCTCATCAGCTCTTTTGCAGTTGCAAAGTAGTATCTCTGAAAACATGGTTAATGTAGACTGATCAGCTCCACAGAAATACGAGTAATAATAATACAGAAAGTTTTGAAAGCCTCTCTTCACCAGCCATTTTTATGACTACTGACTATTTTGACAGCAAGTCCTGGAAGAGTCTGTCTTACTGTAAGAATAACCTAAATAGTCGATGATTTTTTTATACTCCGTAGTCCATCACTCAATATATTGTACAAGTAATTAGAGTGGTCTTAAGGTGAAACAGTTTCATACAAGAATTTGTGATAGTTTGAATATGATACGGAATACTTCTCAGCTGTAAGAATGATTTCAATACGTAAAGTGTAAACTCTTCCCATAAGCCATAACATAAAATGGTGTGTTAAAGTTACAAGTTCAGAAGATTGTTCAGAACTTCAGATTGTTTACCTGCAATCTTATTGCCATGTAAATCACGGGTATGCAGACAAACAGGACCTGCCAAGTGAGGACAGCCAACACTCCTAAATTGGAATACGCATTTGACGTAGAACCAAGGACAAAGAAAAAACTGAAGGGGACATCAAGGTCTACAATGCTCAAATCTGCCGAAACCTTCACAGATGTAAAAATAACATGGTACTTATTCATGAACTTCGACCAAATTAGCAAACTCAATTAAGTTGTGATACTTAGTACTCCCCATGTTTCACATAAATCTTTCTGGTTAACTTTCCACGGTCAACAAGACGACATTGTGACCATATCTTTAGCATCTATATACGCAGAATTACTTTGTTTTTGTTGAAAACATAATTTTGTGAAATATTTTTTGATAATAAACATAAATATTTTAGTATGTGCCATACTTACTAATATTTTTAAGGTTAAAGTTATGAAGCTTTGACTTAAAAAATCAAAACAAAAAGATAAAGTGAAACAGAGGAAATAACTAACACAAGTTACAAACTTACAACTATATAGCCAAAGCACTTTTGAAGCCGATGCTTTTTTAGATATCTCGCATAATGATACAAAAATAATTTTTGATGTAAAGCATATAGACAACTACATACTTACCCGACTTAGTATCCTTCCAAGAGGGGTAGAGTCGTAGAAAGACATTGGAGCCCGAAAGAGAGAGTTCAGTAGCTGGGAAAATAAATATCTTGAGGATAACATCCCAAACTTAACAAGAACAACACATCTTATGAGCAAAAAGATTGTCGAGCTGAGTCCAATGACGAGGTAAACCAATATCATTTTTTCTGTGCTGACATTAGGATTATCAACGCTAGAGGCCATCCAAGTGTTTTGTAATATTTGGCCTGCTAGAAATGTCGAGTGAGTGAGAGCAACAACAGCAAAATACAGATAACTTTTACCCTGACTAAAGTACAGCAGATAAGGCTTCAATCCAGTATCTCCCACTTCCCTTTCTTCTTGTTTAATCAACTGACCACCTTCAGCTGCATTGAATTGTTTCTCAACATTGGTTAAATTAATCTCTTTAGCTGAATGGTTTTGTCTTCCTGTTTCATTAAGCTCGGCCATGTTTTTTGTACCGGCTGTCTCTTTATGCGCATTTACAAGGTCCATAAATTCTGGACTTGAAGCTAATAACTCATCATAAGGCCCTGCTCGAAGGATTTCCCCATCTGACATCAACTGTGAACAAGAGGTCAATTCTTTCATATATAATCATAGGTGCAATTTCGAAATCACAAGTTATAAGTGCTTGAAAGTTTCATCAACTTCAAACTACGACACTAATAATATCAGCTGTTTAGACTGCAAACTACGACACTTAAAAGATTCATACATAATGCATTTCTATCAGAAATTAGAAAAAAATAAATAAATAAAATCAGTCAGTAATGTAAACTAACCAAACAACAATGAAATCCAGGAAGAAAATCAACTTGGTGTGTCACAAGCAAGACAGTCTTGCTAGAAAGAGCTTCCATAACGTATTCCTGCAACAGTTTCAACTCCACGTGTTACTCTTGCTACAGAAAAAAAAAAAACAGAGTTATTCATGGATTCAAAATGATGGTTACATTGAAAAGGCTAGTTGCAGTTTTTGCGTCAACGGCACTGAATGGATCATCCAAAAGATATATGTCAGCATCTTGGTATAATGCCCGAGCAAGTTGAATTCGCTGCTTCTGGCCACCACTTAGATTAACTCCCCTCTCCCCTATTTGAGTCATGTCACCATGGGGAAAAAGCTCAAGGTCCTTAACCAATGAACATCTTTGTAGAGTATCTTGGTACCTCTGCTCATCCATAGCAGATCCGAAAAGAACATTCTCACGTATTGTGCCCGTTTGAATCCAGGCTATTTGTGAGACATAAGCAATGCTTCCATACACTTCAACCTACACCATAAATTAGCTTCAGGAAAGAGGAGATATATACTAAAGCTAGACATAATCAAATGCGTTTATGAGAGCTGAAATTGCCCCTTTGAACTTCAAGAAAAACCCTCCGTACTTTTGAAGATATAAATACATGATAAGTTTTGAACATAGATTGGCCGCTTCCAAATCGCCATGATGAAAAATGTGTAGAGCGCTTGCTACTTCATAAGAAAAAGTGCAGCTTGTTTATTGAGTCATTTTGCTTTAATCCATCATAATGTAATAAACCCAAAAAAAATGAGCCTTTGGTGTTGTTGGAAATGGAAACAATTTCATGCAAGCCACATCGCTAAATTTCAGCGACAAAGTTATTGTATCAAGACTATTACTTACTAGGTATACGTCTACCATACGAAACGAAAAAGCAATTCAAAAGTGAAGGGCTGAGAAAAAGGCTTACAGTTCCTTCAATATATGGCACTTCTCCAAGAATTGCTGCAAGTAATGTTGATTTTCCGGAGCCAACTTCTCCGCATATGGCGACTTTTTCACCTTGTTGAACATTTAGATTCATTTTCCTTAGAGTAGGCTTTGGTGAATTATTTTCCCATGAGAGATTTGCTGATTTCATCAAAATGTCATGAGTTCTGCTGCTGATATTGCTCTTTTTCCTGACATTTTCAAATTGGAGCTCTTGAGCATCGAGAAAATTAACAATCCGTGCAAATGCAACTTTTGCTTGAATCACTACACCAATAACATCAGGGATGACTCTAATAGGCTCTTGAACCAACCGCAAAGTCGCGACAAAAGTGAACACATTACTGGCATGTAAAGGAACTTTTAGGACATAACAAGCTCCGAAAGTGGCAGCTGAAACTAATACAGGAGAAGTCCAAAACAGAAAACCATTGTAAGCTTTTCTCAATTGCACTGCTGATAGCCATTTATACTCTACATTCCGAAGTTCCTCAATCACATTCTTAAAGTGACTCTCCCATGCATACAACTTTAGCACCTTCATGTTAATAAGGGCCTCCGAAAAAGCCTTCAGTCTCTCATCTTGTGAAGCCATCAACTTTGTCTGGAATTTATGCTGTAATTTGGCAAGAGGGGCATTGCAAATTACAGTAAGAACAATTACTACCAAAGCTGCAATTGTGGCAAATCCAACAGCATGGATTAAAATAGCTAGCGCGATGCAAAGCTGGAGGCTTGTTGTCCAAGTCTGATGAAACCAGTAAGGAAATTCACCAATTCTATAAGCATCAACAGTAACATAATTCATTATCTCGCCACCTGAGTGTGCCAACCTGGCAACATTTGATAATCTCAATTGTTTCCTATATATTGCTGCAGTAAGAAAGGACCGCACTTTAAGTCCGACTAATCTGGTTCTGAAGTACCAGTGCCTCTGTGACAAAGACTCCACAATCTTTGACACAAGCAGGGCGAAAGCCAGAAGGCAACCTTCATATCTGAAAGCTTCTTTACCTTCAGCAACCTCAATGAAGGCATTCAGAAAAAGAGGTCCAGCTGATATGGCGAGTATTTTTAGAAGTGCAAAAAACCCAGATAGCAGAATGTCACTCAAGTTGCAAGCAACAATTGCCCATAGGATAGACGATTCAGAGGACGACTGATCATCCTCTTTTTGTTTGCTTATCTTGTCCAAGAATTGCAAGTAACAGGATTCTGCCCTATCAACGTCTCGTAGTTCGGGTATGTCCTCTACCTCAAGAGTCTTTTTTTTACCTAAAGTCATCATAGAGTTCAACCACCAGAATGACATCATACTGAAAAATCCAGCACCAGCAAAGGGTGTAACTTGAGCATCTGATTCGATCTCACTCTTTTCATTACCCTCACCATGTAGAGGGGTGTAAAGGGTATTTCCAATACTAGTCTCCCTACTTTCTTCATTTCTGCACCCTTTGTAAGTACATAACAAAAACAAACTTGCTCCAATGAAAGTTAAGATATCTAAGGCCACCTTAACAGTAACTTCATGGTTTGTTACTGCAGAAATGAGAGCTAGAATACAGAAAATGCAAGCAAATAGGAAGGCAAAAACAGATAAAAGGCGAAAGGGGCCTTTTGCGAAATTCACACCTTGAAAACTTGTTGCTAGACCTACCAACATCCAAGTACCTCCTTGAACAACATATAAAATCCACCAATGTACTGGTAAAACAGAATGATCATTTCTCATCTTTTCCACTAAATTCCAAATCCCTAAGCCTACATAAATCAATCCCAAACCACCATTCACAACCACAGAACATTTTAGCAAGGTTGAGTAGGGTCTGTAAAGTGCATTCTTGGAGGAAGTTTTACAAATCATGTTCACTATGATTAATATCAGAAGCAATGCATCAAATGCTATGATCAAAGCATGGTTGGTACATGAGGCAGGATTGGTAACAGAAACGACCTGCGAATAGCATGACCCTAGACTGTTCTCTGAGCAATCAGATTGCTCACAGAACAGTCTCCACATACCCTCCATTTTTTCAGCAATCTGCAATTTTTATGTAGAATGAAATTAGTAGATTCAAAACAAAAACCATTTTGCTCAATGATCATGACTGGCCTACATAACATAAACAACAATGACAACAAAATTAACCCAAGGGCTCCAGCAAATTGCGAGGGAAGGGACATAGCATAAACAACATCAGCAAATTTGTTTAACAGAAATCATGACTAATCTACAGAACATGATCATGTAAGTTAAATTAATTATGATGTCAATAAACTACACCAAGATTACCAGATGTGCATGTGCAGTGAAAGTTGCTCTTTGTTGTGTGCTACAAAATTAGTGTTTTATAAGTGGCTATCATATTGAAAGAAATATGTTATCTGCAAAGCATGCAACTAAAAATTATAAGTGGAGAACATAAATATTAACCACTTATACTACTACATGAATACATGATAGTGATGATACTCCACAAAGTAGAAAAGGCCACCTTTGTAAGTTGGGTATGTGGGATTGTGGGGACACTTGCTCTTTTTAGTTAGCACCCCATCTTGACCTGCAATTTAAAAAGACAAAAATACAACCAATCTTACACTACTGTTAGCAATACAAAGTACTTATTTCCGAATTATCCAAAATGAAAATTTCATCGAATGACTGTTACTCAAAATAAAAAAAACGCAATCGCTTTAATAATTCATTCTGCTTCATTTCGTCATGATTTAGAACCAAACAATAACCAGTATTTGGCTCCAAATTCTTGTTTAAGACGGAGGTTTTCGTCTTAAATCTCAAAAGGGTCAAATACATACCAAATCACATGACAAGTTGAATAGGAAATGTCAAAAGTCTTGTCTTTGTTAACACCATGTGATAGTATTTGATCCGGTTTAAGATTTAAAACGGAAACTCCGTCTTAAGTATTGAATTTCGCTAAATTACATTTAGTTTTGCTTTTTAAGCCGGTAATTTGGGGTTTTCAGTAAGTTAAAACTGAAGAATAAATTAGCAGTTGCGTAATGATCTTTAAACCTAATAATATCAAATAACAATTTTTTAATCAAAAACAAAACACAAATGTATACAGTAACATGCATGTGTTATCAGTTATCATCACAAATTCTTGGAGAAAACCGTCCTAAGTTAAGACGGCACGCACAAATAATTATTATTAAGACTTCTTAACTTAAGACTGTTAAGACAGTCTGAAATACGCAATTCCGATCTCTAGTCAACGAAAACTCTTGAATTAACACTGAAAATCTCAATGATTATTAGTATTATTATTATATACGACAATCATAATTGACGCAGCCATGAAATAAAGTAATCGCAAATTAGTACCTTTCACTTTAGCAAAAATGAAGACACACTACTTATTTTGTATTCATTGATGGAGCCGAAAATGGACTTGGGTGTCTTGTCTGTTGATGATTTTGGCATTTCGCTCGCTAATTCTTAAGTTTTTGAATTTTTTATTTTTCTTGCTTCGCTTAATCTTGTAATCGAGTGTGCTCCTTTCATTCAAAGAATTGGGATTAGAGATTGGCAACGATTGTGGATCCTATCCACATTCACGGATTCGGATCCTGATGAATAGGATATGGATCCAAATTTTTCTGATCCCGTGGATATAGGTTGGATATGAATCCACTTATTTGAAAATAGATCTGGATATGGATCTGGAAAATTTGGATCCGCCGGATATGGGTCGGATATGGATCCAACATTGGTATGGCGGATATGGATCTGGATCGTATTGGACCCTACCCAGATCCTCCATTGTCATCCCCACTAGGCTACTAACACTACACAAATACATAGGGGTGTTCATTGGTCCGGGACCGGACCGGACCGGACCAAACTCTTAGGACCGAAAACCAAATAACGGCTAAAAGGTGGACCACGGACTGGACCATATTAATATTGGTCCGGTCCGGTTTGGACCAGAAAAACGTGTGGATCGGACCGGACCGGACCGAATAGACCAAAGTAGACCAAATATGATTGTCATTGACATGATTTAGCAAAGGGAGGGACGTACTTGTCATTTTGGATTGCCATCATCATTGCCATCATCATCACCATCATCATGACTCACCCCGAATTCGGACTCACGGATAAATCGTCCGTGTTCAAAGGGGCATCGGAGCCAAACTCACCCATCCCTGAGCTCATGCCGACGAACATCCCCGTGCTCCCTCCGGCACCACTAGAACCTCCCTCAGTGAAAACGGAAGGGGCACCCCCGAAACACCTCGTGTCATGACCCTCCCCTTGAGTGGAAGGCGGGGCGGGGAAGACCGGGGCGCTAAAATAGTCGGGCTGCAAATTAATGTCGCCGTAAACAATCCTCCCATCGTCCGGATGTCCGCCATCCGGGAATAAATAGTAAGAAGGGTGAAGGCCGGAGGGGTGCTTGTATTGGTGCCTCATCATGTCATCATAAACCGGGAATTGACCAAGGGAATGGTCGTAGTAAATCCGGTCAAGTCTTTGTTGAAGCCCATGCCGCTCACTTGCGGCGGTTGCCATATTAATCTTCATATCCTCCATGAAGGAAATGAGGTCGGCGTGGAGAGGGGGTGGTTGTTGTGGTTGGTGACTAGAGGACCCCTCCCCTTGTTGGAAGGACCCGGCAACGAAAGGAGTAGATGGTGTAGCATACCGCAAGGTAGACCTCGCGGGAATGATAGGTCGGCCACGAGTGTACCGAAGATTTGGGTTTTGTTGTTGGGGAATTGAGGGATCTTCAATGTTTTCAATTTCAAGCAAATAATATTCCGAGTTAGGCACCACTTTCATCTTCTCGGGGTTAGGAAGGGGGATATAATTTCTGTCAACTCCGTCCACCCGAATTTGCCAATAGTCAAGGCCATCATCCGGGTTGGTCTTCAACCAATTGAGGTTGTGGTGGATATAATTCTTGAAAAGCATCGTATCACCAATCATATATCTCATACCACTTAAGTTGACCCTCCTATTTAGCCTCTTAAGCAAATGGGTGATGAGTCCACCCACGGCAATTATCGTCGAAGAACCCGGAGAATTGCTAAGTCTTTGCAATGTTAGGGCCAAGTGGTGGGCAATGTCTATTTTGAAGGTAGTGGGGTTGGAAAAAAGGTAAGAGTCGAGAATTTCCAATTCCTCCGTTCGGAAATTGTGATTTTCCTCACGGCCAAAAACAGTCCACCCCATAAACCGATGTCAAACCCGAATAGCCGCATTGTGGACGGTGTTAGCGGTTCTCTTGACCCCCGGAACATCATCTAAACCCGTAATGGCCTTCCATAAGGCCCCATGGTCAAAGGTCTCGGGTGCCTTATGTGGAGGGCTTGTGTCAAGCCCGAAATGGGAAGCAAAGGTAGGGAGGGTCAAGGAGTAGTCCTTGTTCATCAATCGGAAATGCAAAAAGGCTACCTTTTGGGATTGGCGATGTTTGTTAAGACGGAGGGAGCTCAAAAACTCCCATGTAAGACGGGCATAGGTTTTTTCATGAATCCCGTACATCATTTTCATTCCTACCCCATCAAATAATTCAAGAGTAACTTGGTCTAGCCCTAATTCCCGCATGGATTGTCTATCAATAAATCGGGTTGGGGTAATGGGGCGTTTCTTGAATAAAACGAATTTACCTTTCATGGTGATTGAAGTGAATTGGATATCCGGGAAGTCGGGATCGGTGCTCATGTCGTTCGCCGCCGCCGCCACCATCTCCGCTTGTTGGAGGGCCAAATCTCACTTTCTCACTCTTTTCTTTGGGGCCATTTTTGAGTTTTGATGGTGGGTTAAGGGAAGGAAAGAGGTTGTGGGTGATTGTTGGTGGAAGGTAGGTGGTAGGGAGGTGGTAGGAGGGGTTTTTGGTGAGGTTGGGGGAAAGGGTTAGGGTTAGAGTGAGAGAAGAGAGAAGGAAAGTGTTGAAAGAAAATAAAGTGAAATGGATGTTTTCGTGTAAAATAGAGCATCAGAATATTCCCAGCCGGTCACCCGGCTGGGAAAACAGGCCAATTCGATTTTTTTTTTAAATTTACAGAATACTCCCAGCCGGTCAGAAGACCGGCCGCCGGTCACCCGGCTGGGAAAACAGGCCAATTCGATTTTTTTTTGAAATTTACAGAATACTCCCAGCCGGTCACCCGGCTGGGAGGTCACCCATACTCCAAATTCGTCAAATATGCATTCCCAGCCGGTGGACCGGCTGCCGGCCTGCCGGCTGGGACTTCTCTCCCTTGCCAAATTGAAGGATTTCTCCTAATAACGTGTTCCCAGCCGGTGGACCGGCTGCCGGCCTGCCGGCTGGGACAACTCATCCTTCAACGCATCATAATTTAATCGAAGTTACAGGAACTTCCCAGCCGGTCAGAAGACCGGCTGCCGGTCACCCGGCTGGGAATACGTTCCATCACACTTTCTCAAATATGCCCCTATTCCATATCCCTTCACCTATTGGCCTCGACTTCCGTGTTTTCAACTTTCAAAACCGACTCATGACGTCGGATAAAGGCCAATAGATGGTCAAACGCTTGTTCATCATGCAAAATCCCAAATTCTTCAACAATTGTAACCGACATATCAAAATGACAAGTATCATCCGTCCAAAATTCCTCATTTCCTACCTAGAATGCATGTTATATACAAATGGTGGTTCTTGAGGAACTCCACCAAACCGAGTTTCTTTCAAGAGTTTCAATTTGTCCTCTCCTCGGGGAGGGGTTCCCCGAGATAGAGCACTTCAATTGGACCCTTGTTGTCACCGTCATAGTAGCGCTTGATTCTTTGACCATTCACCCGAAAGGTACCTCTTTCCTCGCTCCAAAGCTCAAAGGCACCGTAGGGGAATATTTTCATCACTCTAAAGGGTCCCGACCACCTTGATTTGAGCTTGCCTGGGAACACCTTGATCTTGGAATTGAAAAGGAGAACGAGGTCTCCAACACCTATTTCTTTTTTCATGATCTTGCCATCATGCCATTTCTTTGTTTGGTCTTTGTAGATTTTGGAGCTCTCATAGGCCTCCAATCTCAATTCCTCAAGCTCATTCATTTGGAGAAAACGTATTTCTCCGGCGGCATCAAAGTCAAAATTCATTTCTTTAAGGGCCCACCAAACCTTGTGTTCTAGCTCGACCGGCAAGTGACAAGCTTTCCCGTACACAAGCTTATATGGGGTGGTGCCAAGGGGCGTCTTGTATGCGGTTCTCAATGCCCATAAGACATCCGGGAGCTTTTGGGACCAATCTTTCCGGCTCTTGTTTGTGACTTTCTCCAAAATGGCTTTAATTTGGCAGTTAGAAACCTCCACTTGCCCACTAGTTTGAAGGTGGTAGGCAAGGGCGGTTTTATGCCGCACTCCATGTGATTCAAGTAGAGCTTTGAAAGTAATTTTGCGAAAGTGAGATCCGCCATCACTTATGACCACTCTTGGCGTTCCGAACCTTGGGAAAATTGTGCCTTTGAAAAGCTTCATCACTACCTTGCTATCATTGGTGGGAGCGACTACCGCTTCAATCCATTTGGACACATAGTCCACCGCGACCAAGATGTATTCGTTTCCACAAGAATTGGGAAAGGGTCCCATGAAGTCTATGCCCCAACAATCAAAAAGCTCAATTTCCAATATATTAGTCAAGGGCATTTCACTCCTCTTTCCAATGTTCCCAACCCTTTGGCAAGCATCACAAGATTTAACAAAGTAGTGGATGTCTTTAAACATGGAGGGCCAATAGAATCCACCTTGGAGGATCTTGGCAATTGTTCTAGAGGTGGCCAAGTGTCCCCCATAGGCGGAATTGTGAACCCGGTTGACAATCTCCAAGCCCTCCTCTCTTGAAACACATCTCCGGAACATTTCATCCCCACACTTATGGAATAAGTGGGGGTCATTCCAAAAGTATCTCCTAGCATCATTCCTCAACTTTCGCCTTTCCCTTTGTTCCATTTCATCCGGCAAGAAACCACTTACAATGTAGTTTGCAAGATCCGCAAACCAAGGGGTTTTGACGGTAACTTCCATGAGTCCATCATCCCGCAACCACTCATTGATGGGTCCACTCTTGTCTTGTATCCCATGGTCTTCAACAGTCAATCTTGATAGGTGGTCGGCTACAACATTTTCCGACCCGGCCTTGTCCTTGATCTCTAAATCAAATTCTTGGAGAAGTAGGACCCATCTCAAGAGTCGGGGCTTTGCATCTTTCTTCACCATCAATTGTCTCAAGGCGGTGTGATCGGAGTAAACCACCACCTTAGACCCAACAAGGTATTGTCGGAATTTCTCCACGGCATGAACAATTGCCAACATTTCCTTTTCGGTTGTAGCATACCCACATTGTGTTTGGTCGAGAGTCTTGCTTGTGTAATAAATCACATGATGCTTCTTATCCACAACTTGCCCAAGTACCGCACCAACCGCGAAGTCCGAAGCATCACTCATTATCTCAAAAGGAATGTTCCAATCCGGAGACCGGATTATTGGTGTCGTGACCAATGCTCTCTTCAACCTATTAAAAGCTTCAAGACAAGAATCATCAAACACAAAGGGGGAATCCTTAAGGAGTAATGAGGTTAAGGGCTTTGCTATTTTTGAAAAATCCTTAATAAAACGCCGATAAAACCCGGCGTGGCCTAGAAAACTTCTCACTCCCTTAACATTAGAAGGGGGTGACAAGTTCTCTATGACCGCAACTTTGGCCCCATCGACCTCAATACCCCTACTTGAAACGATGTGACCGAGGACAACCCCTTCCTCCACCATGAAATGTCACTTTTCCCAATTGAGGACGAGGTTATGCTCCTCACACCATTTCAACACACTAGCCAAGTTCTCAAGACCAAGCTCAAACGAGTCTCCATGGACACTAAAGTCGTCCATGAAAACTTCCATGCTTTTTTCAAGGAAATCAGAAAATATTGCCATCATGCACCTTTGAAAGGTGTCGGGCGCATTACAAAGCCCAAATGGCATTCTACGGTAAGCATAGACTCCTATTGGGCAAGTGAAGGTCGTCTTCTCTTGGTCATCCGGGTGGATGGGAATTTGGAAAAATCCGGAATAACCATCTAAGAAGCAATAGTATGCATGGCCCGCGAGCCTTTCTAGCATTTGGTCAATGAAGGGGATTGGGAAGTGGTCTTTTAGGGTGGCGGCATTGAGCTTGCTGTAGTCAATACACATGCGCCACCCGGTCACGGGTCTAGTAGGTAGGGTGGTGCCATCCTCTTGTTCAACCATTTGTATCCCCCCCTTCTTTGGTACCATGTGGACCAGACTAACCCATTTGCTATCGGTAATTTGGTATATAATACCGGCCTCTAGGAGTTTCAACACTTCATTTTTCACCACCTCGGCCATCTTTGGGTTAATCCGCCTAAGACCGTCAACCTTGGGTTGACTCCCCTCTTCCAAAACTATTCTATGCATGCACAAACTCGGACTTAAGCCCTTGATGTCGTCAATGCTATATCCAAGTGCCCCTCTATGAGTTTTCAAAATTTCCAAAAGCTTCTTTTCTTGGGACTCACTTAGGTTAGCATTAACGATCACCGGGTAAGCCTCTCCCTCATCAAGGAAAGCATACTTGAGTGAGGGAGGCAAGGGTTTGAGTTGTACCTTTGGAGGGAGAAAGCCCTCCACTTTCTTCAATAGTTCCTCATCAACTTCATGGTCCTCCTTCATTGCCTCATCATGCAAAGAGTTTTGAAAAACCTCTTCCATCTCCGCTTTCACGGGCTACTTCATGTACCACCTCGTCTACCAACTCAATAGTGCTCAACCTTTCCATCTTTGGTCCTTTCATCAAGTTCGGTAGGTTAAATTCGACGTTGTTGCCTTCGATTTGGATGGTTAGCCGCCCATTTTTCACATCAATGAGAACCCCTCCGGTAGCCAAGAATGGATTACCAAGGATGATGGGAGTGTGGCTATCCTCCGGAATATCGAGGACAACAAAGTCGGCGGGAATCAAAAGCTTTCCAACTTTGACGGGTACGTCCTCAAGCACCCCCATAGGGTGCTTGACGAACCTATCCGCCAATTGGAGAGTCATTGAAGTGGGAGCAAGGTTTTGAATTCCGATTTTCTTGGCAACCTTCAAAGGAATAGCACTCACACTTGCTCCCAAATCACAAAGAGCTCTAGATATGGGCACACCACCTACTACACATGGGATTGAAAAGCTCCCCGGATCACCAAGCTTAGTGGGCATTTTATTAAGGATATGAGCACTACATGCCTCTTCCATAGCCACTATTTCTTGGCCACCCAAGACTCTTTTCTTTGTCAAAATATCTTTTAAAAATTTTGAGTAGGTTGGCATGTTCATTATCACCTCCGTAAAGGGTAGGGTAACCTCAAGTTTCTCAAGCATGTCACAAAACTTGGCATACTTAAGGTTTTCCCTACTCTTTATGGCTCTTGAAGGGTAAGGAATTTTAGGAACAAGTTGGGAATTTGAAGATACCTTTGGAGGAGTCGAATTCCTTTTTACCTTTTTAGATTGTTGCAAAGGTACTTCTTCAATAGCTTCCTCCTCATAAGGGAGGTCTTCAACATACCCATCAACATCCTTGTTCTCTTGAATTACCTTTCTAGACACATCTTCACAAGCCTTCTTCCCTTTCTTGTCTTCTCTAACATTACCCAATTGTTCAATGGGCGAGTTTTCCTCTTCATCATTCACTTCCAACTCATCCCTCATGGGATCTTCATCCATTTCTACCACAAGGTCCTTGTAGGGGTCCTCAAGCTCTACACCACTCCTTAGCACTACCGCATGAGCATGGTGGCTATTTGAGGCATCTTTGGAGCTTTGTCCTTGAGCCAACAAACCACCGGGCGGCCGTTGAGGGTTAGCCATAGCATGAGAAGCCATCCTAGATTCCATTTCCCTCATGTCTTTAAGGAAGGTAGCCCTCAAGTTTGCTTGTTCTTGTTGAGTAGCTTTAGCAAAATTAGCTATCTCTTGGCTATGTTGAAGTTGCATGTTCTTTATCATCTTCAAAAGCTCAACTTGAGAGAGCTCACCTTGGGGTTCTTGATGAGGTTGGTTGGCTATAAAGGGAACCCATAGTCATACCGAGCATTGGGACCTTGGTTGTTGTTTTGCCCCCCTTGGAAGTTAGCTCTAGGACCATTGTTGTTGAAGTTTGATCCTTGACCTTGTTCTTGAAACCCTTGAACATACCCTTGCCCAAATCCTTGGTTTGCTTGATTCACTTGATTCCCTTGGTAAAACCCTTGGTTGCCTTGATTTCCACCAAAATCTTGGTATCCTTGTGCTTGGTTCCCATAATTTTGGTTTTGATTGTTGTTTTGCCATTGGTTTTGATTCCCGGGATTAGGTCTTGGGTTGGGGAATATCCCCCTTTGTTGAGCAAAACCGGGTGGGTTGGTTGGGGCTTGTGGTTGAAGGTGTTGTGGGTTTTGAACATTGGTGCTTTTGTAACTAAAGTTAGGGTGGTTCCTCAAACCGGGGTGGTAGAAATTGGTATTTGGATTGTAGACGTTTGGGTTGTTGTAAGGTGGTCTTGTGGGTCTTGAATTGTTGTTAAAGGCTTGAAAAGCGTTAACCTCTTGAACATTCTCTTCATAGACCCCATTGTAATTGTTGCCACACAAGTCATAAGTATGGCCACTTCCTCCACAAAGTTCACAACTTGCGACTTGAGCCACTTCTTCCATGGGTGCCGCATATGAGGTTGCGGCTTGGTTCACTTGATTTCTTGAAAACTTCTCAAATTGTTTTGTGAGTAAGTCGAGCTTGGCATTTGTCTCGGAGTTGGAGGCGTTTTCCTTAGGAAACTTCCCATTCCTTCTCAGCATGTTTCCTCTAGAACCATAGTTTGCCTCCGAGTCTACCATTTTCTTGATCAATGCCGTGCCCTCTTCATCACTCAAGTGATCAAATCCTCCCCCCGCGGAGGCATTTACCATCTCCTTAGTCCTTGGTAGCAAAGTTTGGAAGAATGTTTGAGTGATGTACCATTCCGGTATTCCATGGTGGGGGCAACTCGCTATCAAGTCTTGATAACGGTCCCAAGCTTCACCCAAAGACTCCCCATCCTCTTATTGGAACGTATGGATCTCATTACGGAGCATCGCGGTCTTGGAGGAAGGGTAATACTTGGCCATGAATGCTTTAGCCAAAGCATCCCAAGTAGTGAAAGTATCCGGTGGGTGAATGTTCAACCATCGGTCCGCTTTGCCCGTCAATGAAAACGGAAAGAACATCATTCTCAAGGTGTCTTCAGACACCCCATTCTTCTTCATCATTGAAACTTTCCTCTTAAACTTCCGGAGATGAGCATGAGCATCCTCTTCAATATGACCCCCGAACAAGTCCTTCTCAATTAACCCGACTTGGGCGGGATGCATTTCAAAGTTGTTTGGGGCCAAGGTGCCAAAATTGATAGGGTTACATGAATCATTATGGTTAGGCCGGTTATGATCTCTAAGAGCCATTTGTGGTGGTGGATTCGGTACTTGATGTGGTGGTGGTTGAGGTGGGCTATTATAATTAGGGAAGTTATGAAAGGGGTTTTCTAGTAGAGTCTCAATTGTGAGGTTTGGTTGAAGTGTGGTTGTGGTATCAATATTTTGTGGGATGTGTGAATTTGGTTGGTCCAAGTTTGCTTGAGGGGAACTATTCCTAACTCTCTCAAGGGTCCTTGTCCTCAAGGTTCTAAAAAGCCTTTCGGGGTCGGAGTTGAAGAGAAGAGATTGGTGGTTCCTTCTAGGCATGCACTTGACAAATCGTTAGTCTCCTAGTGTTTTTACACACTAGGGGAAGGCAAGAAATCACACACTCTACAAAGAACACACAACTACTAAAACAAACTAACAATTGAGATAAGACTAAAGCAAAGACTCTAAGCAAAAACTAAGCATAACCTAACGCCATCCCCGGCAACGGCGCCATTTGATAGGTAAGGATTTGTCGTCTTTTCCCTTTATCAAAACTATTTATAAAAACCCAATTAAATGTAGTATTTAGTCGGGGTCGAACACGAAGACGGCGGGGGTTTATACTAAGTCCAACTAAGAGTCAAGTCTAGTCAACAATGAAGGAAAGGGTTTCGATTTTAACTACTAGAGCAACTAAATAAACGATTGAACGAAGATGAATGCGATTGATTAAGAGACTAGGGTCTTCGGGGTCACCTAAACAAATTAAGGGCGACGAGTCGACAAAACAATCTATGGTGAGGGTTCGTCCTAGAGGCGGTTACCAACTTTCGTTGAGCAACAACTAATTCAAAACATGCAACAAGACTACCCACAAATTTTCATTCAAAGGAAGAATTAGGCTATTAAGACAAAAAGACACAAGCTTTCACTCATACAATTCGTCAAACACCTTGTATGCACTGTTAAGAAAGACAAATTCCCATACCAAAGATTCAAAACTTATCAACTAATCATGCCCATTAATCCTATTTAGGCTCCCCCTAAACCCTAGAAGGGAAACTACTCACTCATGTTGGGGATAATCATGCTAATAAGAGAAGAAGAACAAATAACATAAAGGGAAGACATGATGATTATTATAGCAATTATAAAAGACAAGAGAAATGTAAACAAATGATTAACAAGTAAATAAGAGAGGAGATTATACCAACAAAAGTAAAGGTGATTGCTTGATTGAATAATAAGAAGGAAATCCTTCAATAATCTCCCAATACAATCTTCAAAAACCAAGTGTAAACAATTGACGATTACTTGAACTAACTAATTCTTACTAAATATTAATAATAATTATTGAAAGATTAGAACTTGATTAAGGAAAGATTACAATAAATATGGAATGTTTTTCAGATCTAGGGTTGTGTGCAAAATGGTTGGGGGGGGGGGGGGGTATATATAGTTTCCACTAGGATTAGGGTAGGATTTGAAATGGGCTTGAAAACACGAGCTGCACTCTGGCCGGTCAACCGTGCCGGTCTTCCGGCCGGGTGGGAGATCCCTGGAAGTTGAAATAAATTTGGGAAGTCATCGGTATGCATGGCGGTCAACCCATTTCTTGGTCACTTGACCGGCCGGGGACACATTTGACTTTGAATCTTGACTTCTTGGCTTGGAGGAACTCCCAGCCGGTTGGCCGGCTGCCGGTCATTTGACCGGCTGGGAGATTCCTGTAACTTCCTTCAAAAACTTGTAATTCCCAGCTTATATGTTCTCCCAGCCGGCTAGCCGGCCGCCGGGCCACCGGCTGGGAATGCCCCTTGCTTTGTTTCTTCTTCAGTTGTATACAAATGCGGTCCAAATGGGACCGACCGTCCGCCGCCTACCTACTGGGATCCTCCTCAGCATGATTTCTTTCTTCTTCCATGCAAAGCTTAGTAAACACGTCTTCCTTGCTTCGTTTCACCCATTCCCGCCTCAATTTCTGCAAGGAGGCCACAAAGTCATAGCAAAGGGAATTGGGACACGAAATTCGAGAAAGAAAGTACAAAACCGACTCAAATGGAGTCGGAAAGCATGAAATTAGAGGGGAAAAGGGTGCAAAATAATCCTATATCAATGTGATGCTTACGTCAAGGCAAAGACCGACAACAAGCTTGCCCCAAGATCCGAAAAATGCATCTTTGTAGGTTACCCCTCGACCTCTCGAGGATACTACTTCTACAAACCTCAAGAAAACAAAGTGTTTGTGTCTTGCGAGGCTGTCTTCTTAGAAAGAGAATTTATTTCTAAGAGACAGAGTGGGAGAAATTTTGAACTTGATGAAATTCAAGAGCCACAAACCGAAGTAGAGACGCAAGAAGATGTTCCTTCGTCGTCTAGCGTGGTTGTCCCTCCTCCTCTTAGAAGAACGGGCCGAGTTATTCGCCATCCCAATCGATATGTGGGACTTATCGAAGAAGATGGAACACTCGATGTGTTACTTTTGGAAAGTGACGAGCCCGCCACCTACAAGGCCGCAATCTCTAGTCCCAATTCCTCCTTATGGCTTGAAGCCATGAAGTCCGAAATGGATTCTATGCATGAAAACCAAGTTTGGGACTTGGTAGATTTGCCTAAAGGGGCAAGACCTCTTCAATGCAAATGGATTTTCAAAGTCAAGAATGGCATAGAAGGACATGATGATGTCTACAAAGCTAGGCTAGTGGCAAAAGGATTTACCCAATTCCAAGGTCTCCATTATGATGAGACCTTCGCCCCCGTAGCCATGCTAAGATCCATACGGATTTTGTTAGCGATTGCCGCATTTCATGATTATGAAATATGGCAAATGGATGTCAAAACCGCTTTTCTAAATGGGCATTTAGAAGAGGAAGTGTACATGATACAACCCTAAGGTTTTGTTGATTCTAAGAATCCTAACAAAGTGTGTAAGCTTAAGAGATCCATTTATGGTCTTAAGCAAGCATCTAGAAGTTGGAATCATCGACTCAATCATGTTATAAAAGAGAATGGTTTCACTCGAAGTGTTGAGGAACCATGTTTATACATGAAATTTAGTGGGAGCAACGTTGTGTTCCTAATCTTGTATGTCGATGACATACTACTCATTGGAAATGATTTTCCAATGTTGTCTTCTGTCAAGAAGTGGTTAGGTAACCACTTCCAAATGAAGGATTTAGGAGAGGCACAACGCATATTAGGTATCCGTGTCCATAGAGATAGATCCAAGAGGATATTGGCACTAAGTCAAGAGTCTTATGTTGATAAGATTCTTCGACGGTTCAGCATGGACAAATCCAAAAGGGGTTTGGTACCTATGGTAACTGGGACTATATTGAGCAAGTCTCAATCTCCCTCCGAACCCCATGATGTTGAACGCATGAAGTTGATCCCTTATGCTTCCGCTGTTGGATCAATCATGTATGCCATGATATGCACACGTCCTGATGTCTCGTATGCCTTGAGCATGACGAGTAGATATCAAGGAAATCCAGGAGAGAGTCACTGGATAGCCGTCAAGAACATCCTTAAGTACTTGAGAAGAACTAAGGATTCTATCTTAGTGTTTGGAGGAGACACCGAGCTACGTGTTAATGGATACACGGACTCGAGTTTTCAAACGGATAGAGATGACATGAAATCACAAGCTGGTTTCGTTTTCATGCTCAATGGTGGTGCCGTTAGCTGGAGAAGCTTCAAGAAAGTTGTGACTGCGGATTCAACAACGGAGGCCGTACAGTACATTGCAAAGATCGAAGCTGTCAAGGAAGCTGTGTGGATCAGGCAATTCACGGAAGGTCTAAGAGTAGTACCTACCGCCAATGATCCCATCACTCTCTATTGTGATAATAGTGGGACAATATTCCAAACTAAAGAGCCAAAGTCTAGTAATAGATCTAGACATGTACTTAGAAAATATCATGTAATTAGAGATTTCATTGAAAGAAAGGAAATTGCGATTTGTAAGGTTGGGACGGATGACAACATAGCCGATCCGCTCACCAAGCCTTTATCGCAGGCCAAGCATGATGGACATGTTGCGTCCATGGGACTTAAACGTGTACCAAGTTTATGTTAGATTTTGAAATGAAATAAAAGTGTTGTTTTTGTTCATGTTCATAATCGCATTTGTCTTTTATCTTTTCTTTATACATTGTTACATCCAAACGGGTTGTAGTGACAATTGAACCCCGTTAAAGTGAACACGGATTAACATAGTATTCGCCCATAGTCACTTGTATGAGGTGACGTCTTGAAGTGACTAGAGTGTGATGCGATTGATGGCAAGTTCAAGTGCCATGGAGTCATACGATAATGACTGGTCGATCACATAGGCAGACTGTTAGAAACACCTTGTCGGGCCTTATGACCGCTTATAGAGTTCTGGCAAATTTATATAGCCTGGTCGTGGCGAGAGCTACTATAGTATTCTAATGAGTCGATTCTTTTGACTAAAGACTGTTCGCCTAAGATGGCACAGTTTCAGATTAACTTTGATTTGTGTTACTACGACCTTCGTAAATGGGGTCAAATGGGCATATTTTGGGTTATGATGGCTGTGGCTAGTTGAAGGGAATGAGTGCGATAGGAATTGTCTAACCCTAGTCAGGGTTATAACAATGTCTCAGGGCCACTCGAGGAGTAATGAACTGGAAATGCGTGGCCACGCTCGGAAGATATCTGATGTGGCTAAAGTCGTATCACCAAATCAAAGTAAATCTATCTCAGGACTAACAAGAATAGCTAGCAGTAAGACAGGTATAGAATCCACAGGGAGGCTGTAAAAGCTAAGTCTGTAAATATTTAAGCTGTCTAAAAGTAACCGATTTCTGGGGGTTTGTTTGTCTTGATCTAATCAACTAATGCAAGTAATTAAAAGAAGGTTTAAACAATAATATTAAAGGTCTGGGACTTCCGGTTCACTAGGTCAATTAATTGGGGATTGTTAATCAATTGCTAAATCTATCAAGTTGTTTAAGGTCATAAGATCGGTCGACTCAATTATGCCCTTTAAATCGATTCTAACATGCGGTCGCTATAATTAGATACAATCTATTTGATTATCGCAGCCTATATCGATTCTAAATCAGTCGGCGATAGGATCAATTCACTACACTAATTAATAACTCAGGCCTCAAGTTAATTAACTAGAAGAAGTACAATAATCAAACAACAACTTAAGCGATATCGATAGCAATTAATCAATTTTCCCTTTTTAATTAGCCTAGATCCCCTTCATCCTAGTTGAGGGAATTAGCTACTCATAGTGATAATAACAACAACAAAGATTAAGAATGAAAGCATGATTGAAAGCATAAAACAATAATTAATGAACATAAAACGATGAACGATTAATTAATGAGGAAAGATTAGTACCGTCACAATGAAGAAAACTAGGGTTCTAAGAAGGTATCCAGCAGTATGAAGGTAAATTAAAGCGTAATATAACAATAAAACACGAGTTTTTAATTTATAACAAAAGATAATCGTTTTAGGAAATTCCGGAAATAAGTCTGCCAGAGAGGATCCTCGATCGAGCCAGAGGTGACTCGATTGAGGACAACTGCTCGATCGAGCCAGTGGTGACTCGATCGAGGAACTTGCTTCACAGACGGTTTCTTCTCTTCTTTCACTTCTAGTCTTCGTGCTTCCTAATTTCTCGTGCCATGCTTCGTGTATTCTGCTATGCCGTCTCCGCCATGCTAATCTTAGCTTGATCATACTCATAACGAGTCATTTCTGCATCAAAACACAAAATAGCATAAAAGATCGACAATTCATTGAAATAAAGCATATAAAAGGTATAATAAGCACGAAACGGTATGTAAAATGGTATAAAGGGAGCTATAAAAGTATATATGAAAGTGATACATCAAACTCCCCCAAACCAAACCTTTGCTTGTCCTCAAGCAAAGCAATCAAACCAAACAAAGGACAACAAACATATGGTGAATGAATAACTCAGAGCAAATGTCTAGGCACATACAAGTCTCAGCTGTCCATATCTATAACAAAGTAATGACCAAAGTTGTGCTAATAAAACAAATTCAAAAGCACGGGTAATAGACTAACGCAGCTTTTACTCAAGATGTGACATGATACCGAGACTCAGCCAAATGCTTTTCAACCTTGCAAGACAATTTTGTTGGATTCTCGCGGTTTCACTCATGCACTCATAATGGGTGAGATATATGTAAGATAGAAAGAAATAAGACTCTCACTCAACTTATGAGATATGCATGCAATCTAATGTGATAAGAGATTCTCCAACTAATACGCATTCACGAAACAGACCAAATACATGTATCAAGGACATAATGGTGGTAAAGTGGCATGGGTATAGAAGTGGCTTGTGCAAAAGCACGTATGGGTATGTGAGGCTCAGACGGTAGTCGCAGCGCTAGACCAATAGCCAAATCTAATAAGAAATAAAACAAACATCTAACTGGAGAAATAATCTCAACTTTGACAACATATGAGAGAAATGCAAAGGCTCTCCAAATGTGCATTAGACTCCAGTAATTACCACACACGACCTCCTAACAAAACCGAATGAAGCAAACATTTTTCTTCTTTTCTTTCTTTTTCTCTTTTTTCTCTCTTTTCTAAACTCTTTTTTTCGAAACTTTTTTCATTTTTTTCTTTTTCCTTTTTTTTTTCGAGACCTTTTTTTTTTCTTTGCTTCATAATACTTCTTTTTTTTTTCAACATAAGAGGTCACACAATTGCTACAAAAAGATAGCTACCACCCACATGACAATAAAAGTCCCAACCCAACCAAAGTAGCTATAACAATAAGGCTCAAACAACTGCGACTGTCCCGAAAAGGGTAGGCAAATTCTAGAATGTAGCTAAGAAATAGGATATAAAATGGCTACATGGTTCAAACGGGCTAACAAAACTGGGTAATGTAAGGCTTATTTGAACAAAAAGAACCGCCTATCCTCATGTACTTAATCAAATGAACGCGCAAAAGCTAAGAAACTAATGTCACACTTATGCAGTTTGATATTACATATTCCACAAGGAGACCACACTCATCAGCCTAAATAACAATGAGACCGGTTTATTAATGTTCCCGGCCTAGGAAGCTCTAAAGACCTCAGAAATTTAAGTGGTTTACCAACAAAATAAAGTCAAGTCTACTCGGCAAAAGGTATATTGTGATGGTCAAGACTTGAGTAAAGAGCTTTGTTCACCATAGCTAACAGGTCAAAACAATGTACATGGAAAACTAAATGAGACTCAAATGCAAAGACAAAGCAAATTATCATCATTGCTATACAATTCACCAAGACTCGACTCAAAATAAATAAAAGTAAATAAAAACATGTTTTTGTATTGTATAATTTTTCAATTTTTTTTCAATTTTTGATTTTTTTCACACAACAATAAAGAAAAGCACACAACAGAAATAAACACACCCCCCCAAACCTAAATGTCACAGTGTCCTCATTGTGACGCCTATAGCATAGCAGTCACACAGAAATCCAGCAACCTATGTTACACTACTAGCAAAGGAAAATGCGGAAAAACAAGAAAATCAATAAAACAAAACAAGAAAGATAATACCAGCTGGAAAGAGAGGGATGTAGTGACCAGCTGTCACTACTGGGCTCCATCATCATCATCATATGCATCAATCTCGGCATACAGGTTCATCAACTCAGGATCGGGGAACGGCGGCTGCGGCCCGCCACGGGTGGCTCTCTAACACGGCCCTTGCCACGGCCACCTTCTCCGGAACAGCAGTGGTGGAAGTAGAAGCATGAAACCGACCAAAGGGTCCTCTCGGGAGCAAGGGACACCGGCGTCCTCAAAAGCAGTAGCACGAGGGGGGCGGACTGGAGTGTAAAAGGGACGGCCCAAGGCACCATAGGCAGTACTAAACTATCCAAACTCCGTAGGAGTGACTCCATATAGATGGAAAACACGGCTATCATCACCAGGAGTGGTGTAATAGCTAGGTGTCGCACCCCTATACTGGCTCCCTGAAGCAAGAGACATGGCCTCCATCTGTTCCCACATCCTCCTCTCTATCAAAGCAGTGTTGATGCCCGTATGCATCCTCACTTATCGTTTAATAACTGGATCAAAATGGTAACCTGAAGCATAGCCCGAAGCAGGATAGGCCGAAGGAGGTGGAGGAGGAGCAGGCTGGAATGAGCCAGGCAGATGGGTAGTGGGTGGACGACGTCGCCGGCGCCCGCCGGTGGTGGTAGTAGTACTAGACCCTGGAAAAGTGACTAGAAGGTCCTCAGGAATCAGATAAGTAACGGGTGGGGGTCGCTCCACAGCCGTACTCTCCTCAAGGGGGTCGACAGCAGGTAAACGGGCGCAAGGTAGAAGCATGTAAGACTCGCCTCGGACCCTCCAGTAATGGTCCTTCCCATTCTTGATGTCAATATAAGAAATTTCATAACGGAGGTGGTCATCATCAACAAGGGGCTCGTGTTCATCCATGGGCTCATAGGGATCATCACCCTCAAAATCACAAACAACCCTAGCTATCTTGGTGACAAGAGCACCACAGTCAAGGTTCCCATACCTCCCAATCATCCTATCAAAAGCCGAGCACACAAGAGTAGGGGGAGAGAATTGGAATGTCTCCTCCCTATAAGGATTCAAGTAACTAGCAGGGATTAAGACCTCAATAGTGGAGGTCTTGCTCTTATCGTGCCGGCCATACAACAAATAACTCAAATACCTCAAGAACAAACGAAGACAAACGTGTTGGACATCCAACAAAGCCATAACACTGACATCCGCATCCGCATAACCGGTAAACAATGGAAAATATCGAATAGCGGACAGCCCACCAACACCATATAAATCTCCGTCTGTATGCTTATCTATTCCCATAATTTCTGACAGACGGTCAAAGGTTAAGGGCCGTTCAACATTAAGCAATCGAAACTTGATAAGATGATCACTGGGAAAGTAAGTAAATGAGCTCAGAAACTCGAGAGTCAAAGCAGGGTAAGATAATTCATGAAGTGTGAAAAGACCCTGCAACCCAATCTCATTGAACATGCCAAACATAATGTCATCTATCCTCAATGTTCGCAAAATTTTCCTATCCACGCATCGAGTGGCACTCATAGATTTAGTTAACAAATACTCAAACCTGTCCTTTTATGCTTTGTCACGGAATTCGATGAATGGGTAATCGTCCAAAGGAGACAAGTCATCCTCTGAAGACACAACTTCTTCGGGAATCACTTCGGGTTGTTGAACCGGGGCTCTCCTTTCTTGAGTCCTCTTATTTCCTTGCCTAGAATTCGACATTGCCTACATAAAAGACAAGTAGACAATCATCTTCCAACCATAGCACAAAACAGTCCCGTTTTTTGGCAAATATGGGTCAAAAAATCAATTTTTAAGACTCAAAATCACAATTTAATCATCCAAAAAGTTAGGGGAACATGAGTATGTATCAAATAATGAAGATTCCAAGCATAAGAACAAAATTTCTAACCAATTTAATGCATAATTCCTACCCGGATTTTGAAGAACCCTAATTCCCAAATTAGCAAATTAGGCATGAATTTCAACAATTAAGGGGCGAGAAAGCAAAGAAATAGCAATTGTATACTAGCAAGGGAAGATTCAATACAAAAAACTCAAGTTATAAGCAAGAAATTTCAGATTATGTCGAGACAAATTAGGCAAATTTCGGGACATACCTTTGCAAAAATAGCAATGAATCGCGAAAATAAGCACAAGAGAGTAATGCAAACAAGTAATAAAGCAAAGAAACACAAATTTTGAGTGAGATTTGAGGAAGATTTATGATGAATGAGGAGAAAAAGAGCAATAGAGGAGGAAATATGTAGCAAAGAAGGCACGAAAAGAAGAAGGGAAGTGAAAGAAGTAGAGTAATTAAAGCATAAAACCGGTTGAAGAAAAACGCGGAACCCGGTTTATTTTGGATCCTCGATCGAGTCACGCCTGGCTCGATCGAGGAACCAAAATCCTGACTAGCCCACTTTCGTTTTAAACTTTTTGAAATTCTTCACTGGTGCCTCGATCGAGTCGCAGCTGGCTCGATCGAGGAAGTAGGCTTTGGCTTATTTTTTTCGTCATTTGTTACTCATAGCTTCAAATCCCGTCAAAATTCCTGCAAATAATACTTGAAAGCATATCAAGTACCCTCTCCTCATCTCCCAAAGTTCAAGGAAACATAAAAACAAAAACAAAAACTTAATTTTGAAATCCTAATTACAAACTAACAATTTACAAAATCCGAGCTGCCTCTCGGTAGCGCTGGTTTTTGCGGTCCCGCACGACCGTAATTCTTCATCAGTGAGAAGAATCAATGGCAAAGAGGTCCAAAGCCTCTATTACCCCGACATACGCTCCTTCATGGTAGATCTTCAATCGTTGCCCATTCACTTTGAAGACTTCCCCTTTGTCAGTTTGCAGTGTAACTGACCCAAACTTGTTCACATCAGCTACCGTGAACGGTCCAGACCATCTACTCTTCAATTTACCTGGAAACAAACGCAAACGAGAGTTAAATAAGAGAACTTTCTTACCAACATGAAATTCCCTTGGCAAAATATGCTTGTCATGCCACTTCTTCGTTCGCTCCTTATACACTCGAGCACTATCATAGGCATGCAGTCGAAACTCATCAAGCTCATTCAACTGCATCAGTCGTTTCTCACCCGCCAGCGAGGGATCCATATTCAGCTCCTTTATGGCCCACATAGCCTTATACTCGAGCTCCACAGGTAAATGGCAAGACTTGCCATAGACTAGACGGTACGGTGATGCTCCAATCGGGGTCTTGACTGCAGTACGGTAAGCCCACAAAGTGTCATCGAGCTTCCGACTCCAATCCTTTCTGTTCTTGCTTACTACCTTTTCCAAGATTTGTTTCAGCTCTCTGTTGGAAATCTCTACTTGTCCACTGGTTTGAGGATGATATGCCAATCCTCTGCGGTGTGTAACGCCATATTTCTTCATGAGAGAATTAAGATGACGCTCATTGAAATGCTTGCCTCCATCACTGATCACTGCGCGAGGCACTCCAAACCGTGGAAAGATAATCTTCTGAAACATCTTAACAACAGATTTAGCATCACAAGTGGGGGTGGCAATTGCCTCCACCCATTTAGAAACATAATCTACAACTACTAAAATATACTGATTCCCATGAGAAGTAGGGAATGGCCCTTGGTAATCAATGCCCCAAACATAAAAAATCTCCACTTCGAAAATTCCAGTTTGAGGCATCTCATGCCTTTGCGAGATATTGCCCGTCCTTTGACATGCATCACAAGAACGGACAAAAGTAGTAGCATCCTTTAAGATAGTAGGCCAATAAAAACCCGATTGCATTACCTTAGCAATGTCCTAGAAGGACCATGATGACCTCCATAAGAAGAAGAGTGACAATGAGAAAGGATGACACGTACCTCACCCTCTGGAATACATCGTCTGTAGATACCGTCTGCGCACTCCCGGAACAGATATGGGTCGTCCCAGAAATATCACTTCACGTCATGCAAAAACCTCTTCTTCTGCTGATAAGAAAGATCGGGAGGAAGTATACCTCCCACCAAATAATTGGCATAATCTGCAAACCATGGAGTATTTGCGACTACTGACTAATATGATTGGTCATCCGGAAAAGAGTCATCAATGGGCAAGATCTCTTCTTCCGCAAATCTCAACCTAGATAAATGATCTCGCAACAACATTTTCGCCAGGACTTATCACGGATTTCTAAATCAAATTCCTGTAGCAACAAAATCCATCTAATAAGTCTAGGTTTAGCCTCTTGTTTGGTCAAAAGATATTTCAAAGCTGCATGGTCAGTATGAACAATAACTTTAGAACCAACAAGATAAGCTCTAAATTTGTCTAAAGAATAAACAACTGCAAGAAGCTCCTTCTCCGTAGTAGCATAGTTAATTTGTGCATCATCAAGAGTCTTGCTTGCATAGTAGATGGCATGTAACACCTTGTCCTTTCTGCCCAAAAAAACAGCTCCAATCGCATAGTCGCTGGCATCGCACATAATCTCAAAAAGAAGACTCCAATCCGGAGATCGGATAATAGGAGCTGAGATAAGAGCTTGTTTAATCCTGTCAAAGGACTTACACATTCGTCAGTAAACACAAAAGGTGTATCTTTATGGAGCAGCCGGGTTAGAGGTTGAGCAATTTTGGAAAAATCCTTAATAAAGCGGCGATAAAACCCTGCGTGACCAAGGAAACTACACACACTTTTAACATTAACCGGGTACGGGAGTTGCTCAATTACCTCAACTTTAGCTTTGTCCACCTGAATACCCTTACCTGACACCAAGTGACCAAGTACCACCTCTTCAGTAACCATGAAGTGGCACTTCTCCCAGTTGAGAACAAGATTGCTCTCCTCACAAACTAACAAAACCTTAGTCAAGTTTCTCAAGCAAATATAAAAATCAGTACCATAAACACTGAAATCATCCATAAAGACTTCCATGATAGACTCTATGTAATCAGAAAATATGGCCATCATACAACGCTGAAAGGTAGCAGGAGCATTACATAAACCAAAGGGCATCCTCCTATATGCAAATACACCATATGGACACGTGAAAGTGGTCTTTTCGATCGTCGGGATGTATGGGTATCGAAAGAAACCGGAGTAGCCATCTAGGTAACAGAAATAACTTTGACACGCTAATCTCTCTAACATTTGGTCAATGTAAGGAAGTGGGAAATGGTCCTTTTTAGTGGCCGTGTTCAACTTCCTATAGTCAATGCACATCCTCCACCCTGTAACAAGTCTAGTAGCAATCAATTCATTCTTATCATTTTTCACTACTGTAGTACCTCCCTTCTTAGGTACAACTTGGACAGGACTGACCCATTTAGAATCAGATATAGAGAAAATTATACCGGCATCAAGTAATTTATGTACCTCTTTTCTTACCACCTTCTGCATTGGAGGATTTAGTCATCTCTGACCTTGTGCACTAGGCTTGTGGCCTTCTTCCAGATGAATTTGGTGCATGCAAAAATCAGGACTAATACCTTTGAGATCATCAATGCTATACCCAATTGCCTTTTTATGAGTTCTCAAAACAGTCAACAAAGCAGATAGTTGACCTTTAGTTAGGCTAGCATTGACAATCACTGGGTTCATTTCACAGTCATCAAGAAATTCATATTTGAGATGTGAGGGAAGAGGTTTTAATTCAGGTTTCTTTACCTCAGTTACCTTAGGTGTAGTACCCAAACTGTATACCCTTTGATGGGGGCATTCCTCTCCAGTTAGAAGCCTCTCAATCCGATGAAACGGACTCCATGAACCCGCCGATCGGTGGATCGAAACCAGGGCAATCTCCAGGAGGATCCCCTGTCCAAACACATAGGAAGACACTCATCAATAGTAAAATCAACAACATCTATACTATGACAAGTCTCTTCTATCATGAGGTTTTTCAATGCTTTTTCCAAGTTAAATATAATCGTATCATCCCCCACAGCTAAGGTCAATCTCCCTTGCCTAACATCTATAACCGCCCCCGCTTGAGATGTAAGAACGGTCCGCCCAAGATGATAGGGATTTGGTTGTCTTCAGCCATGTCCATGATAACAAAATCAACGAGGATGTAAAACTTCCCAATACGAACGGGAACATCCTCCAACACCCCCAGTGGGTGCTTAACTGATCTATCGGCCATCTGCAGTGTCATATTAGTAACTGTCAACGGACCCATATTTAATTTCTTACAGACAGAATATGGCATAACGCTGACACTAGCTCCTAAATCGCAAAGAGCTTTACTAATAAAAAGATGACCAATGTGACAAGGGATAGAAAAACTTCCTGGATCCTTCAATTTGGGTGGTGTATTAATTGGCAACATGGCACTGCACTTCTGAGTGTAAGCAATAGTTTCCACCGCATCAAAGGATCTCTTCCTTGTCAAAATCTCCTTCATGAATTTTGCATAAGCCGACACTTGAGTAATTAATTCAGTAAAAGGGACACTTACCTGTAGATTTTTCACGACCTCCATAAACTTATCGAACTGCTTATCCAGCTTGGATTTTTGTTGTCGATGAGGGAAAGTTAGTGCAATGGTTATGGGCTCGGGTTGACCTTAGAAACAACTTTTGAAACACCGTCAGCTGTCAATTTTGGTTCCTCGATCGAGCCAGGGGTGACTCGATCGAGTTGGGTGGATCCTCGATCGAGTCGCCTGTGACACGATCGAGGAACCTTTGCAGGTTCAGCTCCTTCGTCTTTTTTACTTTTATCGTCATCTCGTGTTTCAACTTCGTCAGGTTCTTTCTCATCATCACTAAGCTTCAAATTACCCAATCCTTTGGGATGCATATAAGGGACTTCATCAACAGTAATGGGCACTTCATTCTCAAGACTTTGCAGGTCAGGATTCGCATAAGAAGTACCGCTCCTCAGCTGGATAACATTAGCTTGCTCATGAGCTTGTTTACCTTGAGGAGGAAGACCTACGACCTGTTTTGATGGGTTTTGAAGTGCCATCTGAGCCACTTGATAATCTAGCATCTTGTTATGGGCAATCAGCTCAGAAATTTGAGCCGTCTGCTTCTGCTGCATTGACAAAGTTTGTTGCAAAAGATTGCGCAACTCTGCCATCTCATTGTTCGGAGCTTGTTGAGGAATTTGTTGAGGAGTTTGCTGAGGAGGCTGTTGATATTGATTGTTGAACTGCTGGCCTCCTTGATTCTGCCTTTGATATCCCCCTTGTGGTTGACTACCACGATTGTTCGGAGGGATATAAGTATTCTTTTGCGGTTGTGACTGCTGCGGGTTTTGCACATTCTGACTAGACCATTGAAGGAACGGATGTTCCTTCGTTCTTTCATTGTAAAAGTTGGAGAAAGGTGTACCTTGCGCACCTTGTCTGTAAGCTTGAAAGGCGTTAACCTGCTCAAATGTGCTCATACAATCAGCTGCACCATGACCATCTAAACCGCATCTAGCACAAGATTCCTCTACTTGCTGACTCATAGCATGAACTCTCTCTTTACTACCCAATGATTGGGTAGTCTTTATCTCAGCAATCTGGGCAGAAATAGTCTCTAGCTGTGCCGCCAGGGCACTATCGACACCGGTACCTCGCGTGCTTCCCCTAGGATTTCCATACCTGGCGGTATGGGTAGCAATCTGATCAATCAACTTCCACGCGTCACCATCATTGGTGTTATCTTGAAACCTCCCATTAGTTGAAGAATCCAAAAGGGCACGATGATCGTCGAACAACCCGTTATAAAACTGGTTGCAAAGGAACCACTTCGGGAAACCATGATGGGGAACTGATCGAACTAAACGCTTGAAGCGAGTCCAAGCTTCATTCAAATCTTCAGTAGCTCTTTGCTTGAAACTAGTAATTTGATTCCTCAAAGTATTAGTCTTTTGAGGTGAGAAATACCTCTTGTAGAAAGCAAGAGCCAAGGAATTCCATTCTGTAACTCCTTCAGTATCCATATCCATATCTCTCAACCACTCAGCAGCTCCATCTTTCAGAGAGAAAGGAAAGAGCACTGCTTAACTCGATCTTGTGTCACTCCATTTGTTAATGGAATAGAACAGAAGAGGTGACAAATTTCTCCATATGCGTCGCAGGATCCTCAGAAGCTGTCCCTCCAAACATATTCCGTTCCACCAAATTGATATAAGATGGCCGAATCTCAAAAGTTCCATTGGTAGTAGTGGGCAGCTTAAATCCTTGTGGGATAGAATCTAAGGTTGGCTCAGAGTGACTGGCTAGAGTAGGCATGATGGGAGTTTTGGGAATATCGATTTAATCGGAATTTCAGGAATAGGAATTTCGTCCTCTTCCTCTTCGTAGGACCGATCATTGTCTCTGTTGAGCTCGCCGTTTCGACGTCAAGTATACTCAAGTCTTCTACTTGACCCACTTCTTGATTAAATTTCCGTCTGTAGCGAAAAGTCTTCTCTGGTTCAGGATCAAAAGGAATAATCTCGAACCTATTAGACCTGGGCATAAACGGAACTAACAAGAAAAGTGTGGGAACGGTCTCAAGGAACTAGGTTCCCTGAGACAAAAAGACAAAATAAACACAAACAGACTAAACAATTGTTGCCTTCCCCGGCAACGGCGCCAAATTTGATGTGGCTAAAGTCGTATCACCAAATCAAAGTAAATCTATCTCAGGACTAACAAGAATAGCTAGCAGTAAGACAGGTATCGAATCCACAGGGAGGCGGTAAAAGCTAAGTCTGTAAATATTTAAGCTGTCTAAAAGTAACCGATTTCTGGGGGTTTGTTTGTCTTGATCTAATCAACTAATGCAAGTAATTAAAAGAAGGTTTAAACAATAATATTAAAGATCTAGGACTTCCGGTTCACTAGGTCAATTAATTGGGGATTGTTAATCAATTGCTAAATCTATCAAGTTGTTTAAGGTCATAAGATCGGTCGACTCAATTATGCCCTTTAAATCGATTCTAACATGCGGTCGCTATAATTAGATACAATCTATTTGATTATCGCAGCCTATATCGATTCTAACCCGGTCGGCGATAGGATCAATTCGCTACACTAATTAATAACTCAGGCCTCAAGTTAATTAGCTAGAAGAAGTACAATAATCAAACAACAACTTAAGCGATATCGATAGCAATTAATCAATTTTCCCTTTTTAATTAGCCTAGATCCCCTTCATCCTAGATGAGGGAATTAGCTACTCATAGTGATAATAACAACAACAAAGATTAAGAATGAAAGCATGATTGAAAGCATAAAACAATAATTAATGAACATAAAACGATGAACGATTAATTAATGAGGAAAGATTAGTACCGTCACAAGGAAGAAAACTAGGGTTCTAAGAAGGTATCGAGCAGTATGAAGGTAAATTAAAGCGTAATCTAACAATAAAACACGAGTTTTTAATTTATAACAAAAGATAATCGTTTTAGGAAATTCCGGAAATAAGTCTGCCAGAGAGGATCCTCGATCGAGCCAGTGGTGACTCGATCGAGGGATACTGCCGATCGAGCGGTGGTGACTCGATCGAGGAACTTGCTTCACAGACGGTTTCTTCTCTTCTTTCACTTCTAGTTTTCGTGCTTCCTCGTTTCTCGTGCCATGCTTCGTGTATTCTGCTATGCCGTCTCCGCCATGCTAATCTTAGCTTGATCATACTCATAACGAGTCATTTCTGCATCAAAACACAAAAATAGCGAGATCGACAATTCATTGAAATAAAGCATATAAAAGGTATAATAAGCACGAAACGGTATGTAAAATGGTATAAAGGGAGCTATAAAAGTATATATGAAAGTGATACATCAAACTCCCCCAAACCAAACCTTTGCTTGTCCTCAAGCAAAGCAATCAGGCCAAACAAAGAACAGCAAACATATGGTGAATGAATAACTCAGAGCAAATGTCTAGGCACATACAAGTCTCAGCTGTCCATATCTATAACAAAGTAATGACCAAAGTTGTGCTAATAAAACAAATTCAAAAGCACGGGTAATAGACTAACCACTACAAAATGAATTAAAACAGGCGACTGATTTTGGCGACTGAAATCAGTCGCCAAATGTCAGTCGCGGACCTTAGTCGCCTTTTCTAGCTTTGGCGACTAAAGTCGGTCGCCAAATTTGGCGACTGAAAAATCAGTCGCCAAATGCCAAAAATGGCGACTGATAGGGTAGTCGCCAAATTGGCGACTGATTCAAGGTAGTCGCCAAATTGGCGACTGAATAGCAGTCGCCAAATGCCAATTCAGTCGCCTTTTTTGGGTGACGAGCTTGATTTATTTGAGCCAATTTGGCGACTGATTTGGGATTTGGCGACTGCAAGTCAGTCGCCATTTTGGCGACTACCTTGAATCAGTCAGTCGCCATTTTGGCGACTACCTTGAATCAGTCACCTAAGTTTTTTGTCTACCAAGTCATATTCATCTTGTTGTTTAGCAAATTCAATAAACTCGCTAACACCCTTTATAGATCTAGTGGTAGGACGTCTTTTCTTATTGGAATGGTCTAATCTTCCTTCATACATCCATGAACGTTCCAATCTCTTCATTTTAATCTAAAGAAGACCCCAAAGTAATTTAAACATTTTTAAAAAATAACAATAATATTACATACAAAATTTAAACATTATACTCCACATTATACAATAAACTTATGAAAACAATATATAAATATTGTCAATAAGTAATCCATCTTCGAATGGGGTCCTTATCACTCCAACCTAAACCCGTCAATGTACATTTCAAGTCACTAGCAAACACACTTGTAATTTATTAATGAGGAAAAAATTCGGCGTGACAATTCCTTGATTCTCCAAATACACATATACATGTATTCGGAGAACATTAAAGGGATCGCCACCAAACTCATTCCTCATTAATAAATCACAAGTACGTGTTTACTACCTAAATGACTTGAACGTACAAAGACGATCCCAAAATGGGGACTATTCAAGAATTACTCCTAATGAGTAATTCTTGAACGGGTACTAAGTCAACATCAAATCAAACAACAACACAATCAAGTACTAAATTAATTAAGTCAATCAATAGCCCAATTCAACCACATAATAAAGGCTTCTATCCTAAAGTCCGTAACATAATTTGAACTAAAATTAGTAAATTTAAAAGGTAACTGGTAAGAGGAGGTTACCTAATCAAGTAAAAGCAAAAATGAAAAGAAAACAAGAAGCAACAAGCTACACAGACGGTGGTGCCTAGCGGTAGCGGTGACAACCCCGAAAAGAGAAAAGAAAACAAAAATAACAAGGTTATTCTACCTCAATTCATCAATAACATGAATTATCAAACTAAATTTATCAAAATCAAGTCCTAAAGAAGGTTCTACTTAGCTAATAGCTAATTTCTCTTAATCCAAAAGACGGTTCCACTTAGCTAATTCCATTAATGCAAAAGACGGTTTCACTTAGCTTAATATTAATAATAATAAGACGGTTTAATTAGTAATAATAATAATAATAATAATAATAATAATAATAATAATAATAATAATAATAATAATAATAATAATAATAATAATAATAATAATAATAATAATAATAATAATAATAATAATAATAATAATAATAATAATAATAATAATACTAATACTAATACTAATACTAATACTAATACTAATACTAATAATAATAATAATGAGACGGTTTCACCAAGGCCCACCGCACCCACGGACCACCGCCACCCACGGACCACCGCCACCCACGACCCACCGCCACCCACGGCCGACCAAACCCCCACCCATAACCCTAAACCTAAACACAAACCCCCTTAATCATTCCCTTTTAATTCAAACACAAATTAAACTAAATCTAACTACAAATTAATCTAACATACTAACTACAAATAAATCTAACAAACTAACCACAAATTAATCAAACTAACTACAAATTAATCTAACAAATTAAACTAATTAAACTGAAATTAAACAAAAAAAAACTAACCTAATTAAAGAGAGTGATGGAGGCAATGAGAACGGTGGCCACGGTGGTGGAAGTGGTGGTGTGGTTGTGTGGTTGTGTGGTTGTTGTCGTCGCCTTAATCGCCTGTCGTTGCTGCTTCCTCTCTTTTTTTTTTTTTTTTGTTTCGAAAGAGTAAAGCAGGAGAGAGGAGTCTCCGTTTTTCTATAAAGAATTTTGGCGACCGAAAAGCCATTTGGCGACTGAAATTCAGTCGCCAATTTGGCGACTACTTTGAAATCAGTCGCCAAATCTGATTATCGGTCGCCAAATTAGATTCCCTTTTAAAAAAAATCGTCGCCAAATTAGCGCGATTTGATCGCTAATTTGTGAATCAGTCGCCAATTTGGCGACTACCAATATCAGTCGCCAAATTTCGGTCGCCTGTTTTAGTTTTTCTTGTAGTGTAACGCAGCTCTTACTCAAGATGTGACATGATACCGAGACTCAGCCAAATGCTTTTCAACCTTGCAAGACAATTTTGTTGGATTCTCGCGGTTTCACTCATGCACTCATAATGGGTGAGATATATGTAAGATAGAAAGAAATAAGACTCTCACTCAACTTATGAGATATGCATGCAATCTAATGTGATAAGAGCAAATGTCCAGTTGATCCCCTTAGGTCATACCTAAAGGGTAACACTCTTAATTGATTATTTAATTGATCGTATGACGATACGGGTTAATTAAATTACTTAAAATTGACGGACGATTTTGGAAGTAATATTTACGTATCTCATTATAATTTGATTAATAAGGTACGGTCTAAGTAATCGAATTGTTTTATTGCTTAGATGAAATTATTGTTTACGGAAACAATTGCATTTGAATGAATAATTTATTATAAATACAAGATGTTGTGATTTATAATTGGTAAAATATTTTGGTACAAGTAATTATGAATTACTAAGTCGATTTTGTATATGACGTATTTTTATTAATGCGTTGATTTTTAATATGTTAAAAATACATGACAAATTTACATGTCTCATAACATGTGACAAATTGTCAAAAATAAAATGGAATCCATTTTATCCCATTTGGACCGAAATATTGGGGTAATTTAGGATAAATATTGTGTTGATTTATTAAGTGGAAAACACAATTATTTTACCTAAAACCTAGCCATGCAAACCTACTTGCTCTTGTGAAGACAACCTTGCTCATGCATTGGCCCCTTTACCCTCCCCCTACCCGGTTTCCTTATAGAAAAGATCAAAGGGGTTTTCTCTATAATTAAACCTAATATACTACATGAAGTGTGTGTATTATTTTTCATTTTTCATTCAACCATCTAAAATAAGAGTTTTAGAGAGAAAAATCTTCTTCCTTGTTCTCCCTCTCTTAACCGAAATAAGAGAACAAAATAAAGATTTTTGGGTCAATTTTATTTAAATTAATATTGTTCTAGTATTAATAATATTAATTTTATTAAGTGGTTACCTTGGGTATTATTCTTTGGAAGGGATTCTATACTTGAATCCTTGTTCTTCCATTTTAGAAGTGCTCAAGAACAAGTGAGTAGGATAACTCACTTGTGCCCAAATAATCCGAAATCTTCAATGTAAGATGATGATTTCTTCCTTATTCTTATTTTGTTTGCATGCATAAGATCAACATTTAATTTTATGACTAAATTAAATCATCACATATATGAATATGTTAAGTAATGAGATATAGATTTCTAACACATTTTTGGGTCAGGGAAGTTCGGGTCAAGAAAGCTCGGGTCATGTTCGGGTCGGGTCGGGTCAATTCGGGTTTTCGGGTCAGCCTTTTCGGGTCGAGTCAATCGAGTCGGGTTGCTTTTGTCAGGTCTACTCACATGTATTCTTAATTGAAGGGGTCCGCATTCACCATATGTGAAAGGGTGGCACCTAAATTGGATGTCACTCGGTGGCGCCCTTTCATTTTTCAGGAGTTAGAACTCGTACTTAGACTTGACAAAATGGGTTAATGGATCGGGTTCGGGTCAGACCAATTCAGGTCGGGACAGCGTGGGTTTGTCACATTATCGGGTTAGTTCGAGTCGGGTCGGGTCGAGTTCTTCCGGGTTTCCGAGTTGTTTCGGGTACGTTTGTCGGGTCATTTTGGGTCAACCGGGTCGGGTTGTTCGGGCCGGGTTATTTTCGGGTTAATGATTAAGAGAAAAAAAGGCATTTTAAGTTTTTTGGGGTCAATTAAAATTATGTTTTGTCGGATCATTTTCAGGTTGGGTGGTTTCAGATCGGGTCATTCTGGGTCGGGTCTGTTACAGGTCCGTGAAAGCTCGGGTCAATTCGGGCTTTGGGCGTCATTCAGGTTTACTAGTTCGGGTCTCGAGTCAGCCTTTTTCTGATCAGGTTAATTTTGTCAGGTCTACTCATACTCATATTTGTTTGGTTCCATCTTGAGGATAGAGTAATAGTATACTCTATGTCCCAATTATTTGTTTACGTTTTTTACATATATGGTTTGATTCTAAATTCCACTTTATACCACTTTGCATATCAAGGGCTATACGTATTGTTTGGGTATTGTATCCGTGAATATTAAGGGGAGGTTTGGTTCGCTGCTTAGAAATGAAATGGATTAGAATAATAACCCATAGAAGTACGGGGTTCCAACTTCATACATTTCAAAACTTGTTTGATTCATTGGAAAAATAAACATAAAGGTGTGGAGTTTAAATCCATGGAGAGGAGGTGGATATGAGATTCCAAGGGGTTGGAATGGAGTTAGAATCCATTAGGTATCTAACTCCATTCCAAAATGCTCCAACCAAACATTGAAATGGATCAAATCCATTCTAATCCATTCCAATGATGCCAACCAAAGAACCCCTAAATATATGCGTAATTTTTGCAAATTCCATGGATCACGATTCATGTGCTTTCAGCTTCTGTTAGTTTGAGTTATAATGCTACTCATTTCGATTCATGTGCTTTGAAATGGATAACCAGATAACTATATTATGACGGATTGACATCATGGTTACAAAATATTACTCCCAAGTATAAGCGATCTTTTCATTGATTTATTTCTTGTCAGGATTAATAATAATCATTTTTTTTTCATTCTTTAAATCCAATTATTTTTTGTTAAATATTAAGATTAAGCTAAATGGCACATTGATCTCATTCAGATCATTATTGACCAAAATTGATTTTGGGATATAGGTTGTTTGGCTATCGTCGAGGAATGGGCGGGTTCGACTCGATTGGGTAAAACAAGTAGTACGGTGTTAAAACCTGCATTCAGCTCTAAACCCTTTCACAAATTCCGAAATCACAAGATAAAACCATATCGAGTCCATGCCATAACAGTGGCATCTGTACTAATCTAATAACGTAAATATTTGTGTGGAAACCAAGCACAGTACCTTAAGGTAGACCTGACAAACGGGTTAATCGGGTCCGTTCATTTCGGGTCTTTTATTGATTTTGGGTTGGGTCGGGTTCTTTCAGGTTTTGGGTCTCTTTAGGGTTTGTTGGTCAGGTCTGTTTCAGGTCAAGCGGGTCGGGTCATTTTCGGGTCAATGAATAAGAGAGAAAAAGTCATTTGAAGTCTTTTCAGTTCAATTAGAGTTATGTTTTGTCGGGTCATTTTCCGGTTAAGTGGTTTCAGATCAGATCATTTTCGAGTCGGGTTAGTTACGGGTCAAGAATGCTTGGGTCATGTTCGGCTTGGGTCAATTTGGGTTTCGGGTCACATAAGGGTGATGTCGTTCGGGTCGGGTTAATCGGATCGGGTTGCTTTTGCCAGGTCTACCTTAAGGAACCCTGGAGGTCGTAACTCGTAACTACCCTCCTACACTTTGTGATCTACCCTAAATTGCAAGGGTTCAAGTCACGGTTATACATGCGTAATCTAATAAATAACGCTAAATTACTTATTTAATTTAACGCTCAAGGATGAATACTATAATTCTCACACATAAACACATGAATCTTTAAACATACTTATATCTCATGAAAATACCAATTACACAACATTAAATGGAAGATGGATGGTCTCACTGTGCTAATCTAATACTATAAGACTAGAATCTAAGATCTAAAGATAAACTAAATTGTAGTCGTTGTTTGAGCTGTGTGTCGTTTGTCACGGTAAATGCTTTAGGCATTCTTTACCAGCTCCTTGTAAGTTGTAACTACTTCTCTAGTGGGGAGCGGTTTAATAACCGTACACACAAGCGTTTAGTGACCTCCCCTGGTCCAGCGTTCATGTCTTGGTCTCTTGTTCTTCCTTTACATGGATTACCTTTAACAGGCCCAATTATATCTTGGGCACGTGTTCTTCCTTTACATGAATTACCTTTAGCAGAGACCAATTATCTATTCTTTATATTTCATTACATCAAAATCTTTTACATAGATTTGCATTGCAAAATTTATTTCATGGATGATTAGATTTACGAATGATGATTCGTCGACTATAGTTTTGGATTAGGATTAATTCACTGCTAAATAAATATTAATGTACTATACAAAGGCGTCTTGACGGTACTGAACACGGTGTATGTGTTAATGCTCCCGGGTTTCTGGCCAGCTTAGCGTTGTTCAGTGAGATTCTGCAGAATGAAAATGTGACCAATATTCCTTAACAAGTTGACCAAATAGTGAACCTTCCTTTTTCATCAGTTTCATTGGCTCATCATACTCCACCAGTTTTCCTGCAGCCACGATCAGATATACAAATTTTAAAATTTCGCATTTACTCGTTCCAGGGAATCCAAAGGATAGCTTGAAGGGAAGACTGTGGAGCTCATCGAAGCAGGCCCGACCCAAATAATGTACAATACTGGTCTGATGAATCATGTATTAGCAACAGGCCTGTGTATTGTTCTTTCAGGTTCGGTCATTATTCAGATTTCATTTACTCTGTCTCTATGACGACTCTAAACCGGTCTGATAATCCATGTACGGAGTATTAATCACAGGCTCAAGGCTTGAAGTCATTATGAAGCCAAATTACTAGCTACACCGTACTAGTAACTCTATTAATTTATGTATGTTTAATATGGTTGGAAATGATTTACCATCGCTAATGGCGAGGACCTTTGTGCAATCCATCACAGTTGGTATTCGGTGAGCCACAGTGATGACAGTGCAATCTGCAAATTCTGTTCGTATCGTTTTCTGCAGGATCATGTCAGTCGCATTATCAATTGAAGCTGTTGCTTCATCAAGCACCAACACCCTGCTTCTTCTCAGCAAAGCACGTCCTAGACAGAACAGTTGCCGCTGTCCCATGCTCCAATTTGATCCATCTTCCACCACTGGTGTAAAACATTAATACAGTCAGTTGACCTAGTTCTACAACTTTTTCAGGAACCAGTGATATAACACATTACAATTTACAACAGACAATAATGAAATTTCATGTCCGACTTACAATAAGAGTGCAAAAATTTTAGCAAGTCATTTTACTTTATTACATCGTATAACAAAGTCAAAGAATACTAAGCTTTTGGCTCCATTGGAAATTTAAAAAAATACGGAAATAACACTAAGCTTTTGGCTCCAATTCAAAATACAAAGTCAAAGAATACTAAGCTTTTGGCCCCAATTCAAAATACAGCCTCCTGCAAATGAATCTATAGGTATTCTACAGAAATGGATAATACTGTACCTTTGGAATCTAGCCCCTGCTCTTTCTCTTGAACAGCGTCTTTAAGCTGGCATTTGCCAAGAACCTATGCAACAAATTTTTTTAAAAAATAAAACAATATGAAATGGCATGCCTTGAGAATATATGAACAAACGATACCTACAAATGGGAAAGAGTTACCTTCCAGATTTCCTCATCGTTGTGCTGACATAACGGGTCCAAGTTAAACCTTACAGTGCCATTGAAGAGAGTAGGATCTTGAGGAATAATCCCAAAACGCGATCGCAGATCATGAAGCCCTATTGAACATATATCAATGCCATCAACTAAGATCTTCCCTCCAACAGGTTCCACCAGGCGAAATAAAGCGCCTATCAAGGTACTCTTTCCACTGCCAGTCCTCCCAACGATGCCAATTTTGTCCCCACCCTCAAACGTGCAGCTGATTCCTCGAAGAACCAGCGGTGTATCTGGCCTATACCGTATCTGTTATTCACCAAACTTCTTAATTAAACCACAATAACAACATTACCCCCTTGTCTCAATGCATCAACATTCTGATACTTCACGAATCACGATAGAAGAAACACAGAGAATTCAATGACTCGTCATTTTTCTTTATTTCATCATTTTCCAAAGCCGAAGGATAGCAAGTCTTTGGCCTCGGTGGAAATACAAATTTCCTAGTTACATCATCAAAGATAAATATTTGTCTACTGTGAATTTATACCTGTAGATTACATATCTCCACTTTCCCAACTGATGGCCAGCTCAATGGAGGTCGGCTGCTTTCAATGACCTCCGGAGCTTCACTGGGTACATGCATGTACTGATCAAGCCTCTCCACGGAAATGATATAGTTGGCTAGCGTACATTGATGTTGGATTGAGTAAACCATAATCACATTCAGTGAAAGACCGTATGATAATGCCATTCCGATAAACCCTGCATCACCAATTCTATCAGACCTCTAGTATACGGTTTGACATTCACATAACAAACAGCTTTAACTTCGTTATTATATACAGTAAAGTTGCAGTGATTGTTTGGTTCAACTTTAAATATATAGCTCAATCAGTATCAACATAATGAAGACCTTTACATACGCAGTACATGAAATACCTAAATTTCAGCAATTCGTGTGTATATAAGTGGGTAACCAAAGGACCACTTACTAACTTAATCCCTTCGCAAAACTGTAGCCTGAGAAGGAGAGTCTCTTACCGGAGCTGAAAGTTCCTGTAGGAAGCAAAACCATGCATAATGCTGCCGTTGACAGAACACAAGCACTGAGGATCTCAAGCCTTTGAATCAACCATTCATTAGCTGAAAAATTGTGGAAGAAAGGGCTAGCATTTATATCAATAAGTCTGAGAGTCTTCGCAAAGAAACGGTCTTCCTCCTTGAAAGCCCTAATTGTCATCGCTCCAGCTACAGATTCAGCTAAATGGTTCGCAACCAAAGACTTGGTGGTACCATTAAGTCTCATCAGCTCCTTTGCAGTCGCGAAGTAGTATCTCTGAAAAGATGGTTAATGTCACTGATCAGCTCCACAGAAAAAAAATAAAAATAAAAATAAAAAAATAACACAACAATAATAATACAGAGTTTTGAAAGCCTCTCTTCACCAGCCATTTTTATATAAATACTCGATGATGTTTGATACTCCGTAGTCTGTACTCAATATATTGTACGAGTAATTAAAGTGGTCTTATGGTGAAACAGTCTCATACAAGAATTTGTGATAATTTGAAGTATTATACTTTTCAGCTGTAGGAATGATTCCAATACTTCACTGGTGTAACTCTCCCCGTAACATAAAATGGTTCAGAAGATTGCTCATATTGTTTACCTGCAATCTTATTGCCATGTAAATCACGGGTATGCAGACAAACAAGACCTGCCAAGTGATGACAGTTAACACTCCTAAATTGGAATACGCGTTTGACGTAGAACCAAGGACAAAGAAAAAGCTGAAAGGGACATCAAGGTCTACTATGCTCAAATCTGCCGAGACCTGCACAGATGTAAAAATAACATGTCATACTTTTCGATATTTTTACGATTAATTTTTTGGGTTTTTCTACGTGGTACCTTATAATTTTTCGAATTCTACGTGATACCCCTCGTTTTTCAAAAATATCAGTGGTACCCCTAAACTTAATGAAAACATCTTAAAATGCCCAAAATGCTATAATCCGCCTCTTTTAAATGTTTAGTTTATACATTTTGCATTGATTTTTTGGCAATAATTTGTCATGAGATTAACATAATCGTTTAATCAATCGTAAACATATTTTCTTTACAAAATTTAACTATTTAAAAATGTGATTTTTAGTAGTTTGGGTATTTTGAGAACATTTTACAAAGTTTAGGGGTATCACCGATGTTTTCAAAAACGTAAGGGTACCACGTAGAATTCGAAAAAACACCTGGGTACCACATAGAATAACCCTAATTTTTTTGAACTTTGACCTCAAAAACTCAAACAAGAAGATAAAGTGAAACAGAGGAAATAACCAACACAAGTTGCAGCTATATAGCCAAAGCACTTTTGAAGCAGATGTCTTTTTAGGTGTCTCACATAATGAGACGGTATCGTGCAAAAATAACTGTTGATGTGAAGCCTATAGACAACTAAATACTTACCCGACTTAGAATCCTTCCAAGAGGAGTAGAGTCATAGAAAGACATCGGAGCCCGAAAGAGAGAGTTCAGTAGCTGGGAAAATAAAGATCTTGAGGATAACATCCCAAACTTAACAATAACAAGAGATCTTATGAGCAAAAAGATTGTCGAGCTGAATCCAATGATGAGGTAAACCATAATCAACTTTTCTGTGCTGACATTAGGATTATCAACGCTAGAGGCCATCCAAATGTTCTGTGATATTTGGCCCGCTAGAAATGTCCAGTGAGCGAGAGCAACAACAGCAAAATACAGATAACTTTTACCCTGACTAAAGTACAGCAGATAAGGCTTCAACCCAGTATCTCCCACTTCCCTTTCTTCTTGTTTAATCAACTGACCACCTTCAGCTGCATTGAATTGTTTCTCAACTTTGGTCAACTTAATCTCTTTAGCTGAATGGTTTTGTCTTCCTGTTTCATTAAGCTCAGCCATGTTTTTTGTACCGGCTGTCTCTTTATGCGCATTTACAAGGTCCAGGAATTCTGGACTTGAAGCTAATAACTCATCATAAGGCCCTGCTCGAAGAATTTCCCCATCTGACATCAACTGTGAACAAGAGGTCAATTCTTTCATATATAATCACAAGTTATAAGTGCTTGAAAAGGATTCATACATGTCCATTTAGTTTCATCGACTGCAAACTTTTGACACTAATAATATCAGCTGTTTAGACTCTCCACAGTTTGATTTATCAAGCAAAAAGCCTTTTAGTTTAAGGACATTCTACATGTTGCATTTCTATCAGAATTTAGAAAAAACATGGGTCAGTGATGTAAACTCACCAAACAACAATGAAATCCAGGAAGAAAATCAACTTGGTGTGTCACAAGCAAGACAGTCTTGCTAGAAAGAGCTTCCATAACGTATTCCTGCAACAGTTCCAACACCACGTGTTACTCTCGCTAGAGAAAAAAGAAACAGAGTTATTCATGGAATTAAAATGGTGGTTACATGGAAAAGGCTCGTTGCAGTTTGTGCGTCAACGGCACTGAATGGATCATCCAAAAGATATATGTCAGCATCTTGGTATAATGCCCGAGCAAGTTGAATTCGCTGCTTCTGGCCACCACTTAGATTAACTCCCCTTTCTCCTATTTGAGTCATGTCACCATGGGGAAGAAGCTCAAGGTCCTTAACCAATGAACATCTTTGTAGAGTATCTTGGTACCTCTGCTTATCCATGGCAGATCCGAAAAGAATATTCTCACGTATTGTGCCCGTTTGAATCCAGGCTGTTTGTGAGACATACGCAATGCTTCCGTACACTTCAACCTACCCCAAAAATTAGTTTCATGAAAGAGGAGATACGAGTATATACTAAAGCTAGACATAATCAAATGCATTTATGAAATTTAGCCTCTCTGATCTACAAGAAAAACTTCTGTACTTTTGAGTCATCTCATGTTATGAAGCAGCCTCAAGGGCTCCAGGAAATGGTGGGATTTAGGGGGTCGGCTGCAACGACTCTTACCTGTATGGCTGAATGAACATAGATTGGCCGTTTCCGAATTACCAGAGAGAAAACTGCATAAATAGTCTGCTACTTCAAAAGAAAAAGGTGCAGCCAGTTTATTAAGTCATTTTCCTTTACTCCATCAGAATGTGAACAACAAAGATCAGTTTGCATTTGGAGTTATAGGACATGGGAGAGTTTCATACAAGACAAATTGCTAAATTTCAGCTACAAGTTATTGTATCATGGCTATTACTTACTTGATTTAACTACTAGGTCTACATGATACCAAACGCAAAAGCGATTCAAACGTAAAGGGCTGAAAAAAAAGGCTTACAGTTCCCTCTATATATGGTACTTCTCCAAGAATTGCTGCCAGTAATGTTGATTTTCCTGAGCCAACTTCTCCACATATGGCGACTTTTTCACCTTGTTGAACATTTAGATTCATTTTCCTTAGAGTGGGCTTTGATGAATTCTTTTCCCAAGAGAGATTTGCTGATTTCATCGAAATGACATGGTTTCTGCTGCTGATATTGCTCTTTTTCCTGACATTTTCAAATTGGAGCTCTTGAGCATCAAGAAAATGAACAATCCGCGCAAATGCAACTTTTGCTTGAATCACTACACCAATAACATCAGGGATGGCTCTAATGGGCTCTTGAACCAACCGCAAAGTCGCGACAAAAGTGAACACATTACTGGCACGTAGAGGAATTTTTAGGACATAACAAGCTCCAAAAGTGGCAGCTGAAACTAATACAGGAGAAGTCCAAAACAGAAAACCATTGTACGCTTTTCTCAATTGTACTGCTGATAGCCATTTATACTCCACGTCCCTGAGATCCTCAATTACCTTCTTAAAGTGGCTCTCCCATGCATACAACTTTAGCACCTTCATGTTAATAAGGGCCTCCGAAAAAGCCTTCAGTCTCTCATCTTGCGTGACCATCAACTTTGTCTGGAATTTATGCTGTAATTTGGCAAGAGGGGCATTGCAAATTACAGTAAGAACAATCACTACCAAAGCTGCAATTGTGGCAAATCCAACAGCATGGATTAAAATAGCTAGCGCGATGCAAAGCTGAAGGCTTGTTGTCCAAGTCTGATGCAACCAGTAAGGGAATTCACCAATTCTATATGCATCAACAGTAACATAATTCATTATCTCGCCACCTGAGTGTGTCAACCTGGCGACATTTGATAATCTCAGTTGCTTCCTATATATTGCTGCAGTAAGTAAGGACCGCACTTTAAGTCCGACTAATCTGCTTCTGAAGTACCATTGCCTCTGTGACAAAGACTCCATGGTCTTTGACACAAACAGGGCAAGTGCCAGAACGCAACCTTCATATCTGAAAGCTTCTTTACCTTCAGCAACCTCAATGAAGGCATTCAGAAGAAGAGGTCCAGCTGATATGGTGAGTATCTTTAGAAGTGCAAAAAACCCAGATAGCAGAATTTCACGTAAGTTGCAAGCAACAATTGTCCATAGGATAGAAGATTCCGAGAACGAATGATCATCCTCTTTTTGTTTGCTTATCTTGTCCAAGAATTGCAAGTAACAAGATTCTGCCCTATCAACATCTCGTAATTCGGGTATGTCGTCTACCTCAAGAGTCTTTTCTTTACCCAAAGTCATCATAGAGTTCAACCACCAGAATGACATCTTACTGAAAAATCCAGCATCCGCAAAAGGGGTAACTTGAGCAGTTGAATCGATCTTACTGTTTTCATTCCCCTCACCATGTAGAGGGGTGTAAAGGGTATTTCCAATACTAGTCTCCCTACTTTCTTCATTTGAGCACCCTTTGTAAGTACATAGCAAAAACAAACTTGCTCCAATGAAAGTTAAGATATCTAAGGCCACCTTAACAGTAACTTCAAAATTTGTTACAGCAGAAAAGAGAGATAAAGTGCAGGAAATGCCAGTAGAGAGGAAGGCAAACACGGATAAAACACGAAAGGGGCCTTTTGCGAAATTCATCCCTTGAACAGTTGTTGTTAGACCTACCAGCATCCAAGTACCTCCTTGAACAACATATAAAACCCACCAATGTACTGGTAAAACAGAATGATCATTTCTCATCTTTTCTACTAAACTCCAAATTCCTAGGCCTATATAAACCAATCCCAAACAGCCATTCACAACCACAGAACATTTTCGCAAGGTTGAGTAGGGTCTGTAAGGAGCATTCTTAGAGGAAGTTTTGCAAATCATGTTCACTATGATTAATACCAGAAGCAATGCATCAAATGCTATGACCAAAGCATGATTGGTACATGAGGCAGGATTAGTGACAGAAGCGAGCTGCGGATAGCATGACCCTAGACTGTTCTCTGAGCAATCAGATTGCTCACAGAACAGTCCCCACATACCCTCCATTTTTCAGCACACTTCACCTATAAAATCTGCAATTTTTACATAGATATAAAATTAGTAGATACAAAACAAAAACCAGTTTGCTCAATGATCATAACTGGTCTACATAGCACAAACAATAACCCTTACCTCAATTGGCTCCCGCAAATTGCAAGGTAGGGTTCGTAAATCGTATATATCAGCAAATTTGTTTATCAGTGACCATGACTAATCTACAGAACATGATCCTGTAACTAAAATGAAAAAACTACACCAAGATTCCCAGATGTGCATCAGTGCATGTGCAGTGAAAGTTGCTCTTTATTATGTACTACACAAAACTAGTGTTATATAAGTGGCTATCACAACAAGGACAAATATTGAAAGAAGTATGTTTTCTGCAAAGCATGCAACTAAACACAAACTATAGGTGGAGCACATAAATATTGACCACATATACTACTACATACAAAGTAGAAAAAGGAAACTTGATAACTTGGGTATGTGGGGATTGTGGGGATACTTGCTCTTTTTAGTTAGCACCCCATTTTGACCTGCAATTTAAAAAGACAAAAATACAACCAGTCTTACACTAATACAAGTATTAGCAATACAAATTACAAATACAGTAGTTGTTTCCGAATTACCCAAAATGAAAATTTCATCGAAGGACTGTTACTCAAAATAAAAAGAAACGCAATCGGGTTTAATAATTCATTCTGCTTGATTTCGTCATGATTAAGAACCAAACATATACTACATGATACAAAGTAGGAAAAGCCCCCTTTTATTATTTAGTTTGTACTTCGTATGTGGGATTGCGGGGACAGGTGTTCTTTTTTATTAGACCTGCAATTTAAAAAGACAAAAATACAAATTATGATGAATCGTGCAAGTTTACACTTTCTTAATTTAAGGAGAAAACAAGTCATGGAAAGTCATTCAATTTTAACAAGATTTTACTAACCACAGCATTACCTTAATGACTTAAGGACACCCGAAAAGTGCGATATAAGAAGGGTCAGATACACGCAGTCTTACCCCAAGTTGGATCCTCTCCGAGATGTCTAGTACTACTTACTTAACAGGGAAACGAGGGATTACATGGCTGCTGAAATGACCACCTTACCCCGTCTAGTCTTATCTTGTGTTAACAACATAAAAATTCATATTTCTGAATTACCCAAAATGAAAATTGTATCGAATGATGATACTTCATTTGCATGATTTTGTCATTATTTCCAGGATTTAAGAATAACGAGTCTTTGACTCCATTTGAAATGAAAGTAACTAGATTCAAATGTCTAGTAACATAAATTAGTAAAGTTTATCACTCAATTTCTAGCAAAATTGAAACTAAAAACTACAATCAACAACCTAAACTTAATAAATATCAAATTAACCATTTTTAAGTGAAAAACAAAACACAAATTTAATAAGTACAGTAACATGGCAATTCCAAACTCAAAGGAATCTCTTGAATTAATACTGGAAAATCTCAATTATTATTGGACAATCATAGTTGACGCAGCCATGAAATAAAGTAATCGGAAATTAGTAAGTACCTTTCACTTTAGCAAAAATGATTAGACAAATATTTGTATCCATTGATGGAGACGCAAATGGACTTGGGAATCGTTTCGTTTGATGATTTTGGCATTTTGTTACTTGTAGCTTTATCAAATTTTTTTCCTTTTTGGGTTAGCTTAATCTTGCCGAGTGCGGGTTTGGAATGACTTAAACTCATAACACGGTTATTATCTACCTCGTCTCATTATCACTTCTAAATAAGCTATAATCGTCTATTGTTTAGCCATGAATGTTGAGTAGTTATTGTGTGAGACGGTTAAGACGGTTTATTTATATAAAGATTACTAGTTGGTTGATAGCAATAAATGTATTTTTTTTAAAATAAGAATCATGTCACGTGTAAGACCGTCATTCTTAAATTATGATAAGTGTTAAACGGATTGATATTATGGTTACAAAAGATTACTCGTAACCAGCCTTTTCACTGATTTATTTCATATTACGACTAATAATTTCAAATTTTTCGCTATTAAATCTTGATTTTTTTAATTATTTTTAATTATATTTTTAGTGAGTGAGTTCATAAATTTTATGATATAGCTCGGATTAGTTAGAACAAAACTCGAAATTTTTATTATAAAACTCAGGTTCTACACAATCAGTTGTACTATACTGGTTGTATAATCTATTAATGAGATCCTATGATGAGAACTAGTATAGATCCCGCGGCCCCGCGCAAATGTTTTGCATTAATCGCTAGAAAAGGGAAAATTCGTAGTTATAATATAATAAAAGTCCATTACAGATATGATATAATAAAAGTTCAATTATAAAAGTCCAATTACAGATTTCATATAATAAAAGGAAAATTTGGAGATTTCTTATTCTTTTAGTATAAGAAAATTGGTGGAATAAAATAATAATGAGCATGATGTGCTGATTTGCACAAGACAAAAAGAAATGCCAAGATTTGTGGCGGTCGAGTGTCGACATCTACTGTCACAACTCACGACTCAAACCAAATTGAACTACTTCACTCAACTTATATTGTACTCCCTATGTCTGTCCCGGCATTTATTGTCATTTTTCATTTTAGGGTGTCTCAGTTATTTGTTATCATTTCTATTTTAAGAATAGATTTGATGAGTAATTTGATCATTTACACTCAATTTATTACACTTGTCATTTAGCAATTGATCATCTTCTCTTTCCTTGCTCTTTGTGCCAAAACCAAAGAACAACAAATGATCGGGACGGAGGGAGTATACGTACTTGGGAGGGAGTACATCTTACCAAATTGATAATAAAATCAGATTCTGTTGAAATAATTGATGCTCTCAGTATATGACATCATAAACTCGTCACTGCACACGTACGTGAAGTGAAAACCAATGATCTATGGGAAATGGATCCTCTCTATTTCCTTTCTCTCCATTTCCTCTCACAATCTATTTAAATAATAATTTTCCCTTTCACCCTCATTTTCCTTTATCTTTACGCGTACGGAATTACTTTTTTCACATACGAATTTTACTTTTTTTCACATACATTTTTTCATAAACTTTCCATATCATGCCCTTTTTATCTAAACCTAATCAAAATAATTATACATGCCCTTTTTCCTAAAATTGAATCTAATTACTCTAAAAACTTGAATAATCCAATTAGTGAATTAATTTGTTGTTTACCAATTTTTAATAGGGTTTTTCTAATGTGTGCTCTAAGGGCACACATTAATAACCTAAATATGGTAAGATTTGCAAGAGATTCTCAGTCCTTGGTCATGCCTTCTTCGCCACACTTCTCGTTAGTTTGAATAATCATTTGCTTTGTCAATGAACTCCACATAGCGGCTCCTGGATTCATTTTCTTGTTATGTATACATATGAAAGCTTACATCTATTGTTTTGGTTGTGTATCTAGGACGGCTGATTATGTGGTGCAATTGGGTGTGAGACGGCTCAGAGTGGGTGGTGCGTTTGGGAGCCGGGACGACTTGAGGCTAGATTGGGTGCGAGTGAGTGGTCAGGTTGTTGGTTGTGAAGGGCGGTGGTCAGGTGGTGGTGGTGAAGGAGATGAGGGGAGAACAAAAAAAATAAGTAGATCATGAGGGAATGAAAAAAATGATGAGGGTAAAATTGTAAAAAGTGTATGTGAAAGAGTAAAATCCGTATGTGAAAAAGCACGTCCCTATGCGTAAATTTAGAACCGTTAGATATTGTTCAAATGCAATCCGGACCATTGATAAGAACTTGCCTCTCCATTTCTTTTTAGGAAATGGAGAGAAAATGGGCTCCTATGTATGCTGCCCAATGTATGTGCCCATGCTGGTCTTAAATGGTTTACCTTTAGGCGACGTTGTGACGGAACCATTATTTATTGTTTGGGACCAAATTCTTTTGTTTACGGTTGATTAAAATACTCCTCAACAAAAAAAACCGTAAAGAATCTATTGAAGGCGAGGGAGTAATGATAAAACGACTTAATAAACAAAAAACGGAAACTAAAAACATTATTACAATTACAAATAACCAACACAATAATAGTTTTTTTGATACAAAAAATTCTGTGGTTTCATGTCCTAAAATACTATGGAGTCCCACAGAAAAGAAAAAAAAAAAAGGCAAGTTATTGAACTTTCGGTACTGATTCCTATCTACTGTACCTTGTTCTTTCTTACCTTAATAAATTTACCGGGGGAAGAACAAGAGAGTAAACGAGGGCTGCTCTTCGAATATTATTAGCTGAAATGAGCATTACGCGGTGATATAATCACTAGAAGCTAGCATTCCTATACTGGGACATATTAGTGGACTTACAAATTTGCATATCTTGGATGTTTAATTACCACATTTGGTAGAGACGGCTGTAATTCGACATTCTTCTGCCGTAATTGATGCCTGATGCTTAATGGGATTCTGCAGATTGGAAATGTGACCAATATTCCTTCACTAGTTGGCCGAACAGCGAACCTTGGTTTTCCATTAGCTTTGTTGGTTCATCAAACTCCACCAATCTCCCTGTAAAAGGTTTCAGACTCCATAATTTAGCATTCTGGTCTCTTCCAACTATCGGGATGTAGTATAAACTCCGTAAAGACATTGATCCAAGATCCGATCAAATATCTTGAATTATTTTTTTTTTTAAAAAAAGGACTGGAATACTTTACAGATCGAGTGAACGTGCTACAAGTACACGTGGCAAAACTTACCCGACCCTAGATTGACCGACCCATTTTGAAGAACAGCAAAAAACAGACGCGAATCTAAAACGATTCAGATTTGAAACACAATGATAAACATCCCAATTGACCCGACCTATAACCACTGATGACTCAAAAACAACCTTTACCGATAAGACCCATACCTGAAATCGAATGACCCGACCAGAATGAGTTGTTCAAAATGAGTAACTGTGAAGTGTGAACAAATCATATTAGGATATAACAAAAGTATAGAAGACTGACTGACCATCACTAATGGCGAGGACCTTTGTGCAGTCCATCACGGTAGGAATTCTGTGGGCAACTGTGATCACAGTGCAATCTGCAAATTCTGTCCTTATTGTTCTTTGCAGGATTGTGTCTGTTGCATTATCGATTGACGCAGTCGCTTCATCAAGCACTAGTACTCTGCTTCGTCGAAGCAAAGCACGACCTAAACAGAATAGTTGCCTCTGTCCCATGCTCCAGTTGGATCCATCCTCCACAACTAGAGTTTCAAAAGTCAGACAATTAGTAACGATGCAAAGTTGGCGTTTATTTTCCAGCAGACTCGAAGTCCTTGAATTTCATTTGGCCTATTGGAAGCCACAAGGCAGTTCTAATGGTGTCGGGTTTTGAACTAAAGCCATGAATATCAATACTTAGTGACTTATGACACTGAAAAATTAAACGCACACATAAGCGACTAAGTTTTACCGAAGGAATCTAGTCCTAGCTCTTTGTCTTCGACAGCATCTTTCAGTTGACATTTGTCGAGCACCTACACGAGTCAAAACAAGAAACAGCTTGATAACCAACAAAATTCCTTTGCTTCCGGTCATATTATAATTTATAACTAGGAAGAAAAAAAAAACAATACCTCCCAAATTTCGACATCATCGTGCTGGCCTAACGGATCTAGATTGAATCTTACAGAGCCATTGAAGAGAGTAGGATCTTGAGGAATAATACCAAAACGAGACCGTAGATCATGAAGTCCTATTGTGCTGATGTCAATGCCATCAACAACTATCTTCCCTCCAGCTGGTTCCACTAAGCGAAACAATGCTCCTATAAGGGTAGTTTTCCCGCTTCCAGTCCTACCAACAATACCAATTTTGTCTCCCCCTTCAAAAGTGCAACTGACTCCTCGAAGAACTAGCGGTGAATCAGGCCTATACCTTATCTGATTCAAAATAAAACTTGTCAAGTTGTCACCATTACATATTCTCAACCTGAATCGAGAGCGCTTATATAGTTATATTCACGAGTATTTTTTTACATTCCACTTAAATTTCTTTTTCTTTTCCTTATCTTACTTATCGGCTATCATCGGTTGTTCAAAGGATAGGTTCATGTTAGCCAACCCCAAATCACCTTGGAAAAGAGGCTTTGTATTTTTCTTTTCTTCTGTTGTTATTAAAAAGAGAGTGCTTTATATTTACGCGGTGAAGTTTTCTTGTAATTTCTGTTTATCAGTGACTCAGTGTGAATAGTTTAGACACATACAATCCTAAAATTGCGCTAAATCAGAATCTAAGTGCACAAGCAGTTACCTGTAAATCACATATCTCCACTTTACCAAGTAACGGCCAGTTCTGTGGAGGACGCCTGTCTTCGATGACTTCTGGTGCTTCACTTGGTATGTGCATGTATTGATCAAGCCTCTCCACAGAGATAATATAGTTGGCTAATGTACACTGATTTTGAATAGAGAAAACCACAGACATATTTAACGAAAGTCCATATGATAGGGCCATTCCGATAAACCCTGCATTTTTGCTTGTGTTAGACCAATAAAACAACTCGTGGAAGACTCGACATCAATTGTGTTAATTGATGCTAGAATAAAGCTTTACAGTTTTATCGTAAAAAAATATTTCAAAAGAAAAAAAAGAGAGAAACATTTCCAAAGGAGCTAAAATTCACTATTCAGATTTCTGACTGAGAAATATGATGATATAATGCAAAAGGGTTCACTGAACTGTAATCAGGTGATCCAATTTTTAATGCAATTTTGATCACGGATCCAAAACAGATAACGAGACTCACCAGGACTAAAACTCCCAGTAGGTAGCAAAACAATACACAGGGCAGAAGCTGCAAGAACAATGGCACTGAGTGTTTCAAGCCTCTGAATTAGCCATTCATTAGCTGCGAAATTGTGGAAATATGGACTGGCATTTGCATCAATAAGAGTAAGGCTCTTAGCAAAGAATCGATCTTCCTCCCCAAAAGCTCTAATTGTCATAGCTCCAGCCACAGACTCGGCTAAATAGTTTGCTACTAAAGATTTTGTTGTACCATTGAGTCTCATTAATTCTTTTGCAGTCGCAAAGTAGTATTTCTGTCAACATGTATAATAGACCTATTAGGTTTTATCCAAGAATCGATAAGAAAAATTACTGAGGCTAGGTAACACTTGTAATCAGACAATTTTATGTAGTTTCTGAATGTTATGAAACAGTACTCATATTAATACAACATCACCCGAATGTCTCAAGGACTACCACAAATGCCGGGGTTAAGGGGGACGCACATTTGCAGTCTTGCCCTGTGTTAACACCGCATAGAGGCTATTACGATGACCCATCATGAAAAATGTATAGAGAATTGCTTTGACTGATGATTACTTCACAATAAAACGACTCACAACCAGTTGTTGAGCGGCATTTTGCTATATTCTATCATAACTAGAGTCAAGTTCCTTTGCATAGTTACCTGTAGTCGGAACAACGTGTAAACTACTGGTATTGAGACAAACAAGATTTGCCAAGCAATCACAGCCAACACTCCCATATTTGTGTATGCATTCATAGTAACCCCGATCGCAAAGAGAAGGCTGAATGGGAGATCAAGGTCAACTATGCTAAAATCAACAGAAACCTGTTAAGAATTCATAACATTAATTTAGGCCAAGAAGTGAACGGAGTTCATAAGCTCGTGACAATCTAAAAAATTCACACTAACCCGACTCAGTATCCTTCCAAGAGGTGTAGAATCATAGAAAGACATCGGAGCGCGAAATAGCGAATTCAACAATTTTGAAAATAGTGACCTAGATGCTTCCATGCACATTCCAACAGAACCAATAGTTCTTGTGAGTAAGAAAACTACCGTACATGCTCCGATGATTAGGTAAACCCCAATCAGTTTCAATGTGCTAACATTAGGATTATCAACAGAAGAGGCCATCCAAGCATTCTGGAGTACCTGGCCTACTATAAAGATGAGATGAGAGAGCATAGAAATAATGAAGTATATCATACTTTTCTTATTCTGATTTAGGTACACTAAGTAAGGCTTAAATCCAGTGTCCCCCGTTTCTCGTTCTTCTCGTTTAATCAACTGGTCACCTTTCAATGCTTCGTGTTTCTCAATACCGATACTTCTAATTTCTTTGCCAGAATTTCTCTGACTTGTAGATGAGTTAACCTCAGGTAGCCTTCCAGTGCCAGCAGTCTCTTTGTGTGCATTCACAAGGGCCAAAAATTCTTGACTAGAACCTAGTAACTCGTTATATGATCCTGCTTGGATGATTTCCCCATCTGACATGAGCTACAAAAACATCATATATTTCAGCAACAATAACAGTAGACCTGGCAAACAGATAGGTCGTGTCGGACTGTCAGGCTCGTGTTTGTGTCACCATCTTAACCCTAGCCCGCTACCTTCGTATTGGGTTCATGTCGTGTTTTCAGATCGATTGCCACCTCTAAATAACAGGGAAAATTGCTTTTAGAAAAAACACAAAATGGGCAAGGAAGATCGTTCTTTTGTATGTGTGTAAAGAGAGGCATTTCTAATGTTGGTGGGTTTCAATACACAGATCCTGAATACCACCATTAAATGACTTTACCATCTAGGCTGATTCGTATATGCACGCATGGAAAAACTATGGGCACAATTAAAATTGAACAGGAAAAGAATTGTGGCTCACACACATCAGTCAAGGACTTTAATTTCCTACAACAGATAAGTTCAGTCATTGAAAAACAATGGACTCAATTTCAACAAACAATTAAGCACAGCAACAGATATCGTCGACTCACCAAACAGCAATTGAATGCAGGAAGAAAATCAACTTGGTGTGTCACAAGTAATACAGTCTTGCTCGAGAGAGCCTCCATGACATATTCCTGCCAATAATCAAAAAACAGAATTTGGGTGTGAGACTTTGATGTACAAGTAAAGGGAAAAAAATCATAGTTATGGTAAAATCCTTACATTAAAGAGACTACTTGCAGTATGTGCATCAACAGCACTGAATGGATCATCCAAGAGATAGATATCAGCATCTTGATATAACGCACGAGCAAGTTGAATACGTTGCTTCTGCCCGCCACTTAGATTTACTCCCCTTTCTCCAATTTCAGTCATGTCGCCATGAGGAAGAATCTCAAGGTCCTTAACCAATGAACACCTTCCAAGAGTTTCTTGGTACCTTAGCTCATCCATTGTAGACCCAAAAAGAATATTGTCACGTATAGTTCCTGTTTGAATCCATGCTGACTGTGTAACATAAGCGATCCTCCCATTAACATCAACCTGTATAAAAATAGATTCATGAAACAAGAGCAATTTCATCATTGAACTCCAAAATAAACAAATCTTTTGTAAATTTGGATTCGGCACATTTCTTTTTTGGAATGTTCGATCAATTCACTACCTTTCCAATATACATAAGAAGTGGGCTATAAAAACACAGACCATTTGAATGTGGGTCTCATAATTCTCTCACACATTTTCCGTCTCTTAAAACTTTGGTCCAAACGAAATGTAGTGAATTCAAGTGAATGAAGGGAGTACCCACTACTTAAAGGCAATCTAAAATAACTTCTCGGTAGCACAGTTCACAAATATAAGGGTTTTTGAGAGCTTACCGTTCCCTCGATATATGGTACTTCTCCAAGGATAGCAGCTAATAAGGTAGATTTACCGGAGCCAACTTCACCGCAAATAGCTACCTTTTCACCAACTCGAACCTCTAGATTTATATCCCTCAGTGTTGGTTTTGATGGATTTATTTCCCAAGAAAGATTTGCTGATTTCATCAGAACAGCATGGTTTACATTATCCACATTTCGCTTCTTCCTAACTTTTTCAGTCTGAAGCTCTGGAGCCTCAAGAAACTCCACAATTCTCTCAAATGCAACCCTCGCTTGGATCACCACAGCTATGACATCAGGGATAGATCTTATGGGATCTTGCACAAGCCGCAAAGTTGCAACAAAAGTGAAGACACTGCTGGCAGTAAGAGGTATATTGAGCAAATAACAAGTCCCAAATGTAGCCGCCGAGATCAGTAAAGGAGCAGTCCAAAAGAGAAAACCATTGTATGACTTTCTAAGTTGCACACCTCGTAGCCACTTATACTCCATCTCTCTTAACTTCTCTATCACATTCTTGAAGTGATTTTCCCAAGCATATAACTTGAGCACCTTCATGTTCACAAGCGCTTCCGAGAATGTCTTGAGCCTCTCATCTTGTGCAACCATAAGTTTACCTTGGAACTCATTTTGTAATTTTGCCACAGGTGTATTGCAAAGAACAGTCAAAATGATTGCTAACAATGCCGCTATAGTTGCAAGGCCAACTGATTTGATTAAAATAAGTAGCGCAATGCAAAGTTGTACACCTACTGTCCAAGTCTGATGAAACCAGAAAGGAAACTCACCAATTCTATAAGCATCCACAGTAACATAACTCATTATCTCACCAGCAGAGTGACGCATTCTGGCAGCATTAGATAGTCTTTGTTGCTTCTTGTAAATTGTTGCAGTAAGTAATGATCTCACTTTAATGCCAACCAATCGACTCCTAAAGTACCACTGTCTTTGCGCCAATGATTCCAAGATCTTTATAATGAAAAGCGATATGGCCAAAATGTAGCCTTCAAATTTGAAAAGTTCATTACCCTCAGCGACCTCAATGAAGGCGTTAAGCATGATAGGTCCTGCAGACAAGGTAACTACCTTTAAAAGCGCGAAAAACCCAGAAAGCAGAATTTCACTCCAATGGCAGGAGATAATTGTCCACATCATAGAGGACTTCAAAGTTGCTTCCTTTTTTTGCTTTCTTTTAGCCAGCCGATCCATAAATTCCAAATAACAAGATTCCGCTCTTTCTGAATCTCGCATTTTAGGAATGTCCTCTTCTTCAAGAGTCTTTTGTTTACCCAATTTCAGTAAAGAGTCCAACCACCAGAATGATGATTTACTTAACCACCCAGCTGTGGCAAATGGGGTGATGACTTGTTCGCCTAAATCGGTTTTATTTCTACCATTAGCCTCACTAGTTAGAGGAGTGTAAAGGTTTTCTTCGATTTCGTACCCCTTATAAGTACATAACAAAATCAAACTCGCTCCTACGAAAGATAGAACATCTAAGGCCACCTTAACTGTTATTTCATGGTTAACTATGGCGGCAAATAGAGCCATAGCGCAGAAAATCCCAGTAGATAGGAAAGCAAGAATGGACAAAATTCGCAATGATGATTTCTGAAAGTAGTCTCCTCTAAGGCTTGTCGTTAATCCAACCACCAACCATGTAAATCCTTGAATTACGTACAAAATCCACCAATGAATTGGTGAAACAGAATGATCATTTCTCACTTTCTCAATCAACATCCAAGCACCTAAACCAATGTAAAGCAGCCCAAGGAACCCATTAAAGACAGCAGAAATAATCTGCAAGGTTGACCGATGTCTATAACGTACTGGTAGTTCAACATTCTTGGTGAATGTTTTCATAATCATACTAAGCAGAAGAATCAACAGAAGCAGTACATCTACCCCAACTATAGCAACATGATTGATACATGATGATGGATCAGTAACAGACACAAACTGGGGATTGCAAGGCTCAGTGCTTGATCCAGAGCAATCCGAATGCGTGCAAAATACACTCCAAAGATTTGCCATCGTGATTTTCAGACCGCTTCTGCAAATTCTGCAGTAGCATATAAACACGGTATTACATGCCATATTCTTCAGAACATACAGAATTCAAAAAAAAAAAAAAAAGTTCTTAGATTCTTCGTTAACATATGTATATAAAATCAAAACCTACAAGTTACTAACATTTTGATCTTGCCATATTCTTCAGAACACAAGGAATATCAAAAACAGGAATAATACCTTTTGTGAAAAGGGAATAAAACTCAACTGTGCTCTCAGTAAAATTATGACTATTTTTACAGTCATTAAAGCAAATTACATACTAACAAATTCTAAACAATACATCAAGGGTATGAACTACGAAGTCTTAATTTCAAAATGATGTAGGATCGACTAACAGTCTAACATAAATTATCAACCAAGAATTAAAATTTTCAAATAGTAACTTCTTTAACTAAACTAGCTGTTCTTCTTTTTAATGCGAAGTGTTAGTCATTTGATGCAGTTCTCTACGCAATTGTCATTTTGGGGTCATTCGGGAACAGCACCCTCTTTGTGTTGCTAGCACAAAGGTATGGCTGCATATATCCGAACCCCCTACTCTGCAATTTGCGGAGCCCTTGAGGCATTGGAGAAATTTGTTAATTGTGGCATAGTAGAAAAATAACAAAAACAAAATCACATTAAAAAGGGAGAAATTACCAAAAACTTGGTCTATAAACGAAAATTTTAAATAATCAGTGCTTCCAAGTTAAGATGTTCCACCATTTAAGGCCTTAACTCCACAACTGCCCTGCAAAAAAACAGTGTTCATTCATTAGTTCATCAAAATAGCCCCACAATCCCTTTCATTAAACTGCTCCAAAATTAGACACTTAGACTACCTAACATCGTCAGGCACAGTAAATGCTACTCATATCAAATTAGTAAATGTGAATTCGTACCCGTCTCAAACTCTCAATCATTTGTTTACCGTTATTAAAATATTTCTGGCAGGAATAAAAAGGTAAACAATTGACGGAGACAGCGAGTAAATAACAAGTGATTTGTGTCTAAAAACATCTAAAGATGAAATTTTGTTAAATAACATGCAAATTAAGTGAATACCCAGAAAAAGATAACCAAAAGGGTAAGCAAAAATCATCAAAACATGAACAAATAGCATGAAAATTTTCCAGGTATATTGCATCAAATAAACACTCAAACAGCATGAATTAACAACCTTTTCAACAAAAAAAGATACTAATAAGTAGCAAATGTTGTATGATAATCATGATATATAGGATAAAAGATAAAACTTTGCCAACAGAAATTGAAGAAAAAATTAAACGAATAAATATTAGACGATTTTACACAAATTTATCACGGGATCTTTTATAACCACTTTTCCCACTAATAAGGTTGTGTTTGGACGGTTACACAACTATATTAATGTAAAATCGCCTTACAAAACTAACTCTCGATTAAATCACATGAAAGTCAAAAGAGTTACTTACAAAAGTGACAATGATGAAAGTTTTCACTAAAACACACCATGAAATAGTGGCGAGAAGTACATTTATAATGGTAATGGTAATGGTAAAGGTAATGATGATGTTTCTGTAAGAAAGAAGCAATGCCTCATGTTTTTGTGAATAGTATATACTCGATATTTGGTAGATTTTCTTCAAAACATAAATGCAAAGCATTGGTTTCGAGACATACGTGTTAACGTGTATGATTATGCAACATGGTCGTTTATTTTAACACAAAGTTGAGTAAGGTGGCGGGTGGCCTTCATTGACTCCTTCAGTATAGTACGTCACTAATGTGTTTTCTCTCGATTAACTACTACCTTCTCCATTTTCTTTTACGATAATTCTCGCAGTAGAGTGGATTATATATCCGATCTGATGTAGTATATGAGATAATATAGTTTCTGAGCATCAAGATAAAGATTTTGATATTTAATTTAAAAATTTTGAGTTTTATTATAAAGTTTTTTATTTCATTTACTTAAACATTAATCTCAAAAAGTTACATTATAACTCAAAAAAATTACATAAGTTCAAAAAATTTTGACTTTTGACGTCATATAAATAAAATGTAATTTATAAACTCTATAGAACTCAATAAAAATATACAAAAACTCATTAAGTGTAAGGTAGTACATCTGATGTACAATCTTTTTTCTCTAATTCTTGTGTAAGGCAATCCTACTTATTAAACGAACAACCACAGTGCTGAGTTGTCAGCCTGTGGTTGAAAGTTCATTTTTTTCATTTTATTTTTAAAAGGTGGCCCACAATGTCCCCCATGTTCTCCTACAACCTTTTATTTACAAATCAAGCAATTCTCATTTTTTAATGCAGTCCAATATCAATATGTGACCGTTTAAATTACCCATTAATTAACTTAAATAAAATAAGAATTAATAACCTATATTAATGTAAAAATAACTGATGGGGCATATTCTGCACCGCTGACCAAGTCAACATATTGAGCAAGGTCAAAGATATCCACAGCAAGTCAACGGCTTAGGGCGACCTAGCCGACGGCCCGTCGGCCATCTCGGTCACTGGTCTCGCATGGCAACTTGCCGGGTAAGGGCACATACCCGCGTACTCACATCCAAGACCCCTCGGCGGTGAGTCAACAGGCCCGCCGGCCGCCATAGGTCCCCGGCCGAGGGGTAGATCGATCTTTCCACCGCTAGCCACTTGGCCACTTGGCCACTACGTGACAAAAGGTGAAAGTCTATAAATACTCCTCAACCTTCATTGAGGAAAGGATCCACAACTTAACCTAAGAAACACTATTCATCCGGTATTATCTTCCTTATCTCTCTACAATATACATTTAGCCAAGGAACAACTTATCCCCTAAGTTCTTCGACTTGAGCGTCGGAGTGAGTACGCTTGGCACAAAGCCAAGCCCTCGGTTCGTTCATTGTTGCAGGAGAGGCCGAGAGGAACGATAAAGACAAGAAGGATTCAACCAAGGACATCATTCTTCGAGCAAACGGGTGGTAACGAATATCCGCTCCGGAATTACACCGGAACAATTGGCGCGTCTGTGGGAACACGCTACTAGAAGCTAGTCACATTCATTCCCAAAAAAAAAAAAAAAAAAAAAAAAAAAAAAAAAACCCACCCAAAAAGCTAAGAAGATGTCGAAACAACAAGACGCAATCGTGACCGACGAAACCGCATTCTACCAAGATGATACCTTCAACAATTCAGAGTCGTGCGGCCCTCCACGGCGGAGTAATCCAACCGGAGTTCGGGATGCCAATAATACGGACACGCATTGCCAACCAACAGGTCACCATCATGGGACATGTGGTTGACATAGCAAAACTGAAAATGGTCCTGGACCTAATTAGTAATACGCCTGCTCACACTGTCACGCCGACAAGAGCGGCGGAAACCGTCCAGGAGACCAGGGCCCAAAATGTGATTCCGCGAAATTTGAATGGAGCACTAGGAGAAGCTGACCCAGTCAAGTCGCCGGGGGAGCCCAAAGTGGGCGTGGTAGACCTAAGTCCTTCCCGCGCTCATGGGAGGACGGCGTCCCCGCGGCAAAGACGAACGAGGCTTACCCCAAAGGAGCGAGAGGAGTCCGACTCAGCAGAGTTGGAGAAGAAGTCCGAGTCGAAGAAGGAGTCCTTCCCGCTACGAGGAGAGGAGCCGGATTAGGAATGCGAGGAGCCGATCGCCGCGTGTCGTTCGACACGTGGTCAGACAGCCCCTCAACGCCTATGTCCTAGAAGTCCAGGTGCCAACTAAGCTCAAGTTGCCACCCCTATCATACAAAGGAGATAGTGATCCAGCCGACCACGCTGAGGCTTTCGAGTCTTACATGTCGGTATGGGAGCAGCCCGATGAGGTCTGGTGCCGAGTTTTCCCAACAACTTTGCATGGGATGGCTCAAAGTTGGTACAAAGGGCTTCCCGACGGCTCGGTATACTATTACGCCGACCTAAGAGACGCCTTTCTAGCCCAGTACTCTTGCAACAAGAGAAGGGCCGTGGAGACATCGGACCTCCTAACTATCAAACAGGAGGGGGGCGAGTCTCTACGAAGCTATGTGGACACCGATAACTTAAGGAAATACTTTGTATAGCGGCGGAGGTGTCCAACCCCTTGTGGACACCCCAACGCACGATCATAACAAGCAAATGAATCACCCAAGTTTTCCATCAGAGTGTTTGTCCCCTCCACAAAATTGCCACCAGGCGGGCACTCAAAGAGAAGAATTGCTATCGAGCCATAACCCCGATTACCTCGGCCTTAGCCGAGAGCGACATGCACAATGACCGATACGCTAGAAGAATTGCTATCGAGCCATAACCCCGATTACCTCGGCCTTAGCCGAGAGCGACGGGGACACAATGACCGATACGCTAGAAGAATTGCTATCGAGCCATAACCCCGATTACCTCGGCCTTAGCCGAGAGCGACGGGGACACAATGACCGATACGCTAGAAGAATTGCTATCGAGCCATAACCCCGATTACCTCGGCCTTAGCCGAGAGCGACGGGGACACAATGACCGATACGCTAGAAGAATTGCTATCGAGCCATAACCCCGATTACCTCGGCCTTAGCCGAGAGCGACGGGGACACAATGACCGATACGCTAGAAGAATTGCTATCGAGCCATAACCCCGATTACCTCGGCCTTAGCCGAGAGCGACGGGGACACAATGACCGATACGCTAAAAGAAATGATAAAGACGTTACGCAGTTGAGATATGCATTCTAACTGACTCGGCCATGCCGACGGTAAAAACGAAGGCACTCGATTAATGACGCAGGAAAATAAGTCAAGGTTCGTGATCAAAGTCCCGGCCAAGCCGAGGACCGAAAAGATAAAACTTTATTGAAAATGATTGCAAGGAGAGTACAGACGACGGCCGTCCCCTTAAGGATAGCCTAAACTCTACCTACCAAAGCTTTACAAAAAGCTAGGAAACAAAAAAAAAAAAAAAACAAAAGGTTACAGACTTGGGATTTGAAGCGCCAAAAGATGGCAGGGAGAGAAGGCTCAATAATTGGCCCCCGAACAGCTAAAGCTATCCGAGACGCCGGGTGAGTCTGGTGACGACCGCCCGTCTCCCTATGCCTGTTGCTGCCCTCCATCAGCAGCAGCAGCATCCTCGGTGGCCGGCACAGAAGAGGGCTCGACATTTTCAAGTGCCTTTAGCCTGTCACCCTCCTTCACCTTTGCATCATAGGCCGCCTTGGCCTCAGCAATCTGAGCCGCCTTCGCCGCCTCCGCCTTCTCCGCAGCCGCTGCCTCCGCAGCATCAGCCATCTCGTCCAAAAGCTGGTCAAATTTATCCCACGGGAAAGAGCCCTCGGGGACGAGCCTTCTTATTGCCTCCCTGGTCGCCTCCTCGGCCTGGTCCCGGAATTGGGCGCACATTTTAGGGAGAAGATCATCTTGAAGCATTGCAATATCCTTCTCCTTTTGAGCAAGGGCAGCCTGCGCGTCCCTGAGCGCCTCCGCCTGGTTGTGGAACAGATCCTTCCACTTTTCCCCCTTGGCAACCACGGCGTCATAACCATCCTTGTACATGTCCCGCTCCTCCATCATCTTGGCAGTGGCGGCATCAGCTTCCTCAACCTTGGCCCTCTCGGCCGCTAGCAACTTCTCAGTTTCTTCCACGCGTTTCTTGGCGGCGAAGAGATCCACTTAGCCTTCCGGCTTCCCCCCTTGCGGCGAGAGGTCAAGTTTAAGCTTTGCGATCGGTGGCGCACTTGGGCCATGGTTCTCTCCTGCTCCGTAATGTAGGAGCCGGCTTGTTGGGTCCACCTCGCATGACCTCTTATACAATTTCACACCCCGCCACAAGCTCGGAGGCGAGGAATTTCTTTGGCCGAGGAGTCAACGGTGACATTTCTGTCACCCGCCTTCTCAATAGCCTTCTCAGTCGCTTCCTATTTGCCGTTCGGTGAAAGCGGCGGTGCCGAAGGAGGATCTACAAAAAATTTACACAGAGCATCCATGTCACCATGCATTGACACATCGAAAGCCGGTCGCCTGGGATGTCCAACGAACCACTAAATCCGAACCACAAGTTAGATCCGTACCGTCTGGACCCTCTTCATTCGAGGGTGAGTCGATCTTCTCCCGGCAACGATGGAAGCGGGGACGGAGGCTCTTTTCTCTTCTTTGGAGGAGAAAGGACCTTAGCAACGGTCACCGCCCCATCAGCGATTTCGATGACCTCCACAGGTTCCCGAACCATGGGGTCGAAGAGGTAGCCGCCCGCACGCCGCCGCCAACGGGACGCCGCTTTCTTTGTTCTCTTTGGCACGCCCCGAGAACCCTTGCCAGGCCGCCGCCGGATCCGGTGACTTGACTCCTTATCCATGAGCTCGTTGGGAGACGGTCTACGATCACGCAAGTCACCGTATGATGTTGTCTAACGACCTTCCCGTCCTTGTCAAGCCCTAACCCTCGCAAGGTCCTCTCGGCATGATCCTGGCCAAACCGGTCTGCAAGAAATCAAACAAAGGTTACATAAAAGTAAAACAAAGCTCAAACGGGAGCATAACGGGCAAAGATGGGCCCCACACCGACCCCACTCACCCTGGGCCGAGGGCCGGTATGAGGCCGACGTGGTGAGCAGCTCATCCCGAAGAATGATCTAAGTCGGGGCGCCATCCCTTTCGGCATCAAACACAGACGCCCGCTTCTCCTCCTCGAAGAGGGACCATCGAAGCGTCCATTTTAACTTTACCGGGCGGTACACTCCTCATACTCTTCCCGGTTCTCACACCGCAAGTAAACAGTGGCTCGGAAAGACCGAGGCGGGGGTAGTCCTCCGGCACTTGAACATACACCCATCGCCGTTGCCAGTCTTTGCAAGAAGTAAGTTTGGACACGGAGACGAAGCCTGGCTCCGCCTGCACGCTATACCAACCCACTTTACCAGCGATTGACGGCCGTAGATGATGAAGGCGGCGGAATAAGTTGACTGTCGGGATCTCCTCCCTAAAAAGACAGTGCCACACAAAGCCAACTATCGTCCTCATGGCCAGCGGATGAAGTTGGGCCACAGCGACGTTCATAGCTTTGATGATGGCCATGACGTATTTATTCAGAGGAAACCGCAGCCCATACTCCAGGTGCCTGATGTACACGCCGGTGTGACCCGGTGGAGGGCAACAGACCGCCTGACCCTTCTTAGGGATAACGATCTTGTACCCCTCACCGAAGGAGAAATGGCCTCCGAAAAATGTTTCACGGAACAAGCGGCGAACTTATGGGACCAAGCACGGTCAAGACCAGTCGTGCAGGGCTCGCCATGATCCGGGATAGACAGCCTCCTACCATCAGAAGGAGTCCTCTCATCCTCATCAGCATCCTCATCCTCCCGTTCCTCCAAAATTGGTGGATCGACTACGGGAGAAGGAGACCTAGGGCCCCCAAACCTTATCGGGATGGCGTCTAGTATCCCCTCCCCATCAAGACGCGACGGGGAACCCCCGCCGCGAAGCGCTAGTCCCGGCGTCGCGAGAAGACATAATAGCAATAATTATTTAACAAAATAAAAAGTGAAGAAATTTGTTTGTTTACCTTGAAGAAAAACACTCGCCGGAGTAACAACTCTGAGAAATAGAAGACAAAGAAGCCTTTGAAAGTTTAGAGAGAAGAAAATTTTGGAGAATGAAATTGGTGACCAATTTCACGGAATAACTGCCCTATTTATAGGGAAAAGCCCATGAAGAAGGACCAATCGAGAATGACCCATGAAGCGTCAACCAATCGGCGTGCGGACACGTGTCGGACATGCAACCACGGGATGTCAATCGTTACAACAGTCGAATGTCAATCAATGCAACAGTGACCAAGCGTCTTCAACACGCCCATTCGTATCTCTCCGCCTATTCACCTTCCTCAACAAATTCCCAAGCATCTGTTCTCCGCCGGCCACATGATCAACCAAGCTAAGTAGCGCCGGCCGGGGGCAATCAAAAACAACCGGCACTCTCAACCCTGGTCTCGGCCAGCGTCACTTTCTTTTCCACATCGGATGCCCTTTACGCATCCATGCGGAGGGGGGATATGGTACGGCCTAAGAAAAGACCAGGCCGAGGTAAAAGAAGCCGCCGCAGAAGAAGCCGATCGAATTTTTTTACAAATTACTTGCGCGAATATACGCTCAAACGTACATCGGAGCCCATACCACGGCATAGACTACGCTGGGGCAAATTGATGGGGCATATTCGCACCGACCAAGTCAACATATTGAGCAAGGTCAAAGATATCCACAAGCAAGTCAACGGCTTAGGCGACTAGCCGATGCAGACCCATCTACTGTTAGCCTGGGTCTCGGCATGGCAACTTGCCAGCCGGGGCACATACCCGCGTACTCACATCCAAGACCCCTCGGCGGTGAGTCAACAGGGCCCGCCGGCCTGCCATAGGTCCCTCGGCCGAGGGGTAGATCAGTCTTTCCACCTGCTAGCCACTTGGCCACTTGGCCACTACGTGACAAAAGGTGAAAGTCTATAAATACTCCTCAACCTTCATTGAGGAAAGGATCCACAACTTAACCTAAGAAACACTATTCATCTGGTATTATCTTCCTTATCTCTCTACAATATACATTTAGCCAAGGAACAACTTATCCCCTAAGTTACTGACTTGAGCGTCGGAGTGAGTACGCTTGGCACAAAGCCAAGCCCTCAGTTCGTTCATTGTTGCAGGAGAGGCCGAGAGGAACGATAAAGACAAGAAGGATTCAACCAAGGACATCATTCTTCAGGCAACGGGTGGTAACGAATATCTGCTCTGGAATTACACCCGGAACAATAACAAAATCAACAATTGATATAATACAATCTACAAATTTATTATTTGTATCAAACAAAAATAAAAAACACATACACGATAATCTCATTAAATAATTTTATTTTACATTTGGATAACTAATTATTCAGTAAAATGCTAGACAAAATGTGTATAAGTGAAACGGTTCTCTCTCCACTAATGGGGTCAAAATTAAGCAAATTGGACAAGGAGGCGGAAGATCGACCTAAAAACGAAAATTAATAGAAAAATTTAGTAAAAATGAAGTACAAAAAAAATTAGGAGCTTGGTCATCCAAAACATGTGAGTTTATACAGATTACAGATCTATAAAATTAAAACATCATGTTAAAAATACATTTTGAAATATTTATTAAAAGATTATTGAATTCTCTTTAATAAAGAAAAGAGAAGAACGAAATAAAACTGGAAAAAAATTGCTTTAAAAGACATTTCAAGAATGAATGAATCACTTGATGTACATACACACCTGAAGACCTTGAAGATATAAACTTATAAACAAAGTATAAATTTTGAAATAAGGTTGAATACTATTTAATTTGACCAATTATTGCAGAAAACGAAAAAAGAAGAAGAGAGAGAACGATTGAAAATTTAAAAATGGCGATAAAAAAGACACATCTTTTTAAGAAAAAAAGTTTTTGAAAATAAAAATAAAAAATCAGAGTCAGGGAGCAACAAATATATTTTGGGAGTATCTTCACTATCAAATATTCAAATTAGTCAATTAAATTTTTTTAAAACAATAAACAAAAAAAAAAGGAATCACTAATCACCTTGATTTATTAATAATCTCCTTAAATATATATTTGTGGGCTATTGGGTAAAAAATTTATTTGAAACAATTATTTGTTTTTGGAATAAAGTGGAGAAGGGAGGAAGAGAGAAACTGGTGAAAATATTGAAACATTGGTATACATGGAGTATTGGAGTTGTGAATGATAATTGATAGTGAACGGCGGAAGGTGAGGAGTGAGGGAATATGAGGGTTTATGATTTTATGAGGATTTGATTACATAGATATCACAAAAATTATATTTATTTAACACAAATACTTATTTATGACAATTACTATCAGTCCAACTTAACACGGGTCAAATACCTATCAAATAATATGACAAATTGCCTAAAAATGCTAAAAGTTTTTTCTTTATTACTATTATGTGGTAGTATTTAACCCGTTTTATGCTTAAGATGGATAGTTTTAATTTTAAGGAAGACTTACTCTTTATCTATGGCGGAAATAAAGTTTCTTATGGTTGGTATTTTTAGCCAAGTGCAATTTTTTTTTTTTTGGTGAAATGTGAGTGTGTCTATATATATATTTCAAAAATAACTTATCCAATTACAAAAGGACCAAAGAGCTTTCTACAAATAGAAACAAAAAAAGACATCATTTCTATTAACAGAAACCAACCCAAGTCCTTGCATCCAACTCAGTTTGTCCACCTCTACGATCAGTAAATCTGCGAATTTGTTGTTGGACCAGCATCTTCATCCGTTCTGCCACTATCACAGGCCACATAACACTGAACTGAGTTCGTGCATGATTACGTTGAAACCAAACTGTGTACCTGTAGCAAGACAGCACCATAGCTAGAGCTTTCCATTTCATGCTGCTGCTAGAGACATTCAGCAGCTCACTATCAGTGGGGAAAAGACGTTCAATCCAATCTTCAACATATTTCTGAACTTGACAACTGAACTTACATTCAGTGAACAGATGCTCAATAGTTTCAGACTTTTCAGCACATAGGACACACAAATCATCCTGACAGCATCCATAAGTAAAGAGTTTAGCTTTAGTATTCAAGCCACCCTGCATTAACAGCCAGGAATTGAAAGAATGTTTGGGCACATTCCATTCATTCCAAACTATTTTTGTCCAATCCTGAGTAGGAGTTGTTCCCATAAGCCATTCATATCCATTGCCAATTGTATAACCTTTTTGATGAGGAGCCCAGCAATTGTCAGAGGATGTTACATATATATATATATATAATTCTTTTATTGATAACAATAAATGAATTTTTTATCACCGAAAAGGCCCGTTTTACTGTGTCAAACCGTCTTACTGGAGAATCTGTGTACTAATTTATGGCCAAATGTTTATAGAGTTCTTTGAAACCCGTTTCTCAACGTCATTTCGACCCAATTTACTAAATTTAATCGTTTGTTTAGATAGGGTGAATATTACGATTACTTATACAATTATATTTTACACATAATGATACAGATAACGCGTCTTATATTTTTATAAAAAATTTGAATTATATAACGTTATCGTTTATTTTTAACTATTATATATTTATATGATAATATTACGGGTTTTATTATTTAAAACTTCAATTAAATCATTTTAAACGTGTACGGGTGACAATTTCCGTTGTGTTCTATTTCACCAAGTAACAATTGTACTAAATTAAATGAAAACAGTTCAAAATTTTCATTTAAACGTGCACGAGTCAAAATTTTCAGTTTATTAGTGCATGGAACGTGCACGAGTTTAAGTAAATGAAAAACAGGTTTAAAAATTTGCACGGGTATACAACTATTTATCCCCGTGCAATTTTACTAATTTTGTGTTATTTTTCATCCAAATTTTTTGTTTCATATCAGTTGTATGAAATTACTCAGTAACAAAACAAAATAGAAATATGAGGTTAGCTAGCAGGACATGTTGTACTAAAACAACTATTGGACCAATTCATAATAATTCGCCATTTACGCTAAATGCAAATGAAATTTATAATCAAATATCTAAAAGATTATTTACAACTCAATTTGTAATCTATAATTGTTTCAACATAAAGTTGAAAGTAGAGAAATTTTACTTTATATTAAAAACTTTTATTTATAAAGATAATTACTTTTAAAAGGAGATAATTAATTAATGTAAATAATTATCTAAAATGTTAAAATAATATTTATGATAACAAAATCGGAAATCTCTAAAGACGTACAAATCTGAAATAGCAAACCCGTGCAATTTGCACGGGTTTAAGACTAGTTTTACCGTAAATGTAAAACCACCTTACATTTTATCTAACACGCCCTTATATAGCTTATCTTATTAACTACCCATATTTTGTGAGAGGTACATTGGTCTTTAATAGATGGTTTTACACTAATTTAGCATAAACCCGTTTTACACAAGACCAACTAGAGCACAAATAATTAATTTACTCTTTTAAGTAATCTTATCTTATATATAAAACTGGGTTGAAATATTGTGAATGTACCACGTGTTGTTTTGACCTTAGTTACATGTTATTAATTACAATTGATCATTAGATATGAACATAATAAATACTGCATAAATCACAACAAAATATTAATTATAGTTTAATAAATGTTACGGTATTTATCAAATTGCAATAAATAAGTACAGTTATTTGATTTTTTTTAAAATGTAAATCATTAGGTTATTGAGATGATTGCTTTCAATTGAGTATAATTTTCGTTATATTAATTAAAATATTTTGATGTATAGGTGTTTTAAGTGAGTATCTCACGATGTCTTAGTTAAAGCAAAAAAAAAAATTGAGAAAGTTGTCAAACTTAAACCATTAATCCATTGAGCAGCCAAGCAAAATATATTCGTAAAAGTCGTCGTATTTATAAAAAAAATTAAAGATAACTAGATAATTTTTTATCTTTAAATTTGTTTATCGTGGAAATGAGCAAATAATATTGCGTCAAATTAAATGCATATAAAATTTTATGAGAGTTTAAAAAGTGTGACAACGAGTAGGTGTGTTAACGAGCCGAGCCGAACCCAAGCTTGGCCTTGCTCGGTGTGACGATCCGCACACTTGAACCCTTAGATTTATTTATACTTATGTAATTTCATTTCCCTTGTACATTTGTAGTAAGTATTTTCTTAGTAGTTTTAGAATAGGTTTCCATAAATAGGTATATCGCTATTCTGAACTAAACTTGTAAATTCAATGTTTCCTGCTACCAGGACCAAACTATCAAATTTGCCTCTTTGAGAGGTGCTAGTCAATGAAAAACCGCTTCTCATCCAAAAGCTTGTTGTTGCTTGTTGCTTGCTTTCAATAATCGTATTGCTTACTTTTATTGCTTTCGTGTGCCGGACTTGATAATCGTGACTAGGATTCCCGACACACACCGACCCGAGACCCGAGTATCGTGCTAGTGGGCGATCCCTCACTAGTACGAAGATCCTTGTCGCTTGCATCTTGCCTTGAGACGGGCAAGGGTGCGCGCCACGGTCCGGCAAAAGTAGCGGACCGTGACATTTGGTATCAGAGCCCGGTCTTCGGACGGGTTTCTGCACGCCGCATTTGTTCATCGAGATCGAGAAAATGGGCGAAACAATCGAGGACCGAGTGGATGCCTTAGAGGACGCAATCGACGCCAAGCTTCCCAAACTCGAGGACATCGTTATGCGGATGGCGGCAAGCCTCGAGGAGTTGCAAAAGATGGTTTGTGACCTTGAGACGAAGGTGGACGGGATGGACACCCGCATCCAAGCGATCAGTGGTGCGATCCCCGACGATCGGGAGGAAGAGATCAATCATCTGCATCGAAAGGTCGAGATGTTAGAGAACACTTGCGCCACGCTCGTGAAAGCGGTGGCCAATGACGGGAAATCTGTGGGGAGCCATAAGGTGAAGGCCCCTCCACCTCGTGCCTACGATGGGGCGAGGGATTCGAAAGCGGTGGATAACTTTATCTTCGATATGGAGCAATACTTCCGAGTAAGTGGGCTCGACGAAGACGCGGAAGTTGTCACGGCAAGCATGTATCTAGTCGACGATGCCAAGATGTGGTGGAGGGCTAGATACAAGGAAATCGATGCGGGCACGATTACGGTGACATCGTGGGCCGACTTCAAGAGGATCTTGAAGGATCACTTCTACCCCGAGAACACGGAGTTTGTTGCTCGGAAGAAGTTGAAGGAAATCAAGCACACCAAATCAATCCGGGAATATGTGAGGGAATTCTCAGCGTGCATGCTCGAGATTACCGAAATGTCCGAGACGGACCGGACATTCGAATTCATTGATGGGTTGAAGAGGTGGGCACAACAGGAGGTCATGAGGCAGAATCCCAAAACTCTGTCTTCGGCCATATCAGCTGCGGAGCGCCTGCTCGACTTTCACGGGGAGCGAGAGGCACCAAGAGTGGTGGCACCAACGGGGAATACTGGTGCGTCACAGAGTGGGTACAATGGACAAAGGCCACAAAACAGCGCCATTTCAGTTGGGAACAGTCGGTTCCGCTCGCAAGGAAGTCAAGCCCAATCGGCGAGCACTACAAACTCGCCCTCAAGCTCGTCTTCGAAGGTGGGAAACTCTACTGCTTCCACAACGAAGAGACCGTTCGCGTGTTTTGTGTGCAAGGGTCCTCACAAGATGGCCGATTGTCCGAACCAAGCGGAGTTCAATGCCATGTTCAAGAAGATGCCGAAAGGGGCTCAAGAACGTCTTGATGGGGCGTTGGCCGACTATCACCAAGAGTGTAACGAAGACTCGAGTGATGGTGAAGACCAACCACGGATGGGCTCACTCCAACGGATCAGCGCGATGGGGAAATACGAAGAGTCCTCCGCCAAGAAATCCAACGGGCTCATGTACGTGGACTTGATGGTGAATAGAAAGAAAGCACGAGCCTTGATCGACTCGGGCGCCTCCCATAACTTTGTTACGAAAGAGGAAGCGGATCGGTTGGGGCTAGTTCTGCGGGATGCTAACAGCTGCCTGAAGCCGGTCAATGGGAAAATGAGACGCGTCCAAGGAGTGGCTAAGAAGGTCGCGGTCCAAGTGGGTGAGTGGGCAGGGGAGCTCGACTTCACCACCGTTCCGCTGGATGACTTCAAGTTAGTACTCGGGATGCAGTTCTTTCAGAAGGCATTGGTGGTATTGAAACCGAGTGACGGATCATTTGCTACTAATGGGGTCTATCGTAGTGAATACGGTAGACAGCGACGAAGACAAGGGGCAGCATCGAATTTCGGCTATGAGGGTGATACCGACGCCGAAACAAGGGATGCGACCTTGGAGAATGCCTAAAGGTTCGGTGGAGCCAAGGGCGAACAAGACCCAGGCTAACTACGATGCTAAGTGGCCTGGGGGACGAAAGAAGAGTCTACCCCCTCACCGAGGAGTAGACAATGAGGGCCGAGATGCCCAAAGAAGTAGGCCTCGTACCATCAGGGGGCCGCGTCGATGTGCTGAATCGACGTCCTGGTTTGCGGGTCAGTCGACCCAAGAGAGAAGGCCTCGTACCATCAGGGGGCCGCGCCGAAATGCTGATTCGGCGTCCTGGAGAACTCACTTACCCTTGAATGCAGGTACTGAAGTGGTGATGGACAAGGTGAAGGTGCGATGGAGCAAGCACCTTGAACGATCTCGTAAAATTTCCGCTCGAGCAACGAGGACTTGGACCTTCCAGAATGATCAGAGGCGAGTGATAAACTTGGAGGACATGATGTTCGGGAGTCTCGCCGTCAAGGAAATGCACTCTATTCTTGAAGGGACGATGAATCCGATCATGGTGTGGACCGAGAAGTATCTACAAGCCGGACTCAAGAGAAAGCCAAACCACAATGCAGCATGGACGGCCACAGCTCACCGAGGATGTCTCACTGAAGCGCCGTTCGAGATTTTTGTGTTGCCGAGGGCGGCAACAGATTAGGTGGGGGAGAGTGTGACGATCCGCACACTTGAACCCTTAGATTTATTTATACTTATGTAATTTCATTTCCCTTGTATATTTGTAGTAAGTATTTTCTTAGTAGTTTTAGAATAGGTTTCCATAAATAGGTATATCGCTATTCTGAACTAAACTTGTAAATTCAATGTTTCCTGGTACCAAGACCAAACTATCAAATTTGCCTCTTTGAGAGGTGCTAGTCAATGAAAAACCGCTTCTCATCCAAAAGCTTGTTGTTGCTTGTTGCTTGCTTTCAATAATTGTATTGCTTACTTTTATTGCTTTCGTGTGCCAGACTTGATAATCGTGACTAGGATTCCCGACACACACCGACCCGAGACCCGAGTATCGTGCTAGTGGGCGATCCCTCACTAGTACGAAGATCCTTGTCGCTTGCATCTTGCCTTGAGACGGGCAAGGGTGCACGCCACGGTCCGGCAAAAGTAGCGGACCGTGACACTCGGCATGTGCTCAAGAACCAAAACTCGATCTCGAGCTTACTCGAGCTTGAAAAAAATGGGCTCGTTATCAAGCTGTAACGCCCCCGGAAAGCAGACAGGCAGCTCAAAATAGCTCTTTTTATTAATAATAAACAGCAGCGGAATTACAAGGGCGTCACCGCCGTATTCCCCCTTCGGAGAATACAAGGCTTATACAAAAATAAAGATAAATACAAAATAAAAGTTAAAACTAATTATAACTCTATAACATATTCATATTCGGTCATATGAAAATCCTCACTCTTGACCTTCCCCGACACTTGTACCTGAAAAAGAATGAAAGTAACGGATCAGCCAACCACAGGCTGAGTATGACTCCGGTCACCTCCACCGGCCCTACTTACCTCCATTTAAATATTTATACTTCTTCCTGGTCGAACAGGGACTAAATAATAGGTCACATGAACACAATCGAATAATTATTAAATAAACATGCATAACTTGTCATTTTATCATAATATGCAAAATATAGATTACCGGTCTACTATTACTGAAATGAGACACATTACGGAGTAAAAACTCCCCGGGCTAAGCCCTCCTCCATGTACACAGGATCCCGGATCTAAGACCCGTGTAAACCCCCTGACATTTTTACCAGTAATAATCAGAACCGTAGTTCACATGAGGCTGTGCCCCCTTCCATGTACACAGGTCAAATTTGTAATGTTGTCCCCCTCCCGTAATCGTATCCCGAATGTAACAAATGGCCAAATGTACATTATAACAGAAGTATTAACATGACAGTCATATGTTCAGACAAAGACGGTTAATATAGCATGTGAGCACTATAATGATAATATAACATGATACGGTTGATAATACTATACAATAATCAGTACAATATTAATTATTTCTACGACGAAAGGTCTCGAAATCATACCTTATAATTATCAAGGGAACCTAGTTATTAGAAATAATAGTGAATAGTACAAAGTAATATTTCTATGCATGTAACTTGCGTGAAATTTATATGAATGAGGAATGAGGGGTGGTGGCCTTTATATAGTGCATATAGTCGGTTAATAGAGAATAAGATAAGAATTAATGATGATGATAACTATTATAATGTAATGCTTATCCTATAATAAATATCTAATATTATTACTTAGCTATTAAGTAAACTATATATATTAACATTATTATTATAATAAGACGAAAGTTAGTCGAGTTAACTCGGGTTACTACATATACAACCATACTGATAAAATCTAGTGTAGTCGGATATTTGTCTATACGGGCAATAATAATAGTCATATGATCTATATTATTTAATATTAGTTTTTTTTTCGGGATATTACATTCTATCCTCCTTAAAATAAGTTTCGTCCCGAAACTTGAAATAGAAATAGGAAAAGTTAAAACTTCGTTTTCTCAAAACGTAAGAAAGTTACTCTATATAAGAATTTACTTTAATAAAAGTTTTTCAATCACATTTATGAAATTAATAAAAAGCGTACGTCTTATATAATGGAGCACAAGAATTCCCGCCGCGAACAAGAATTCGAGTAATCCAATTCAAAGACAATTTCAAATCATGCGATAGTAAGCGTTGGACTGGTTATTAGACGTCCATAACAACAAGCCCTAGCATCCCAACAACCGCACAAATCAAAAGGAAAACAAAAATTGAAAATTTCATTTTCAAATTCAAAGTTAAGGTAAACATTTATTTTCTGAATATACAACATTAAATTATTAAAATGCACCAAAGACGAACTTGAACTAGTTTGAACTTTTGTAATATGACAAATAGAATAAGTATCAAAATTTCGAAATTATGAAAACAATATTAAGATATAATGAGTGGGAGGATAGAGTCAAAATCTTAAAGGTAAAATGTCCCGATTTTATTTTTTTAGAGTATCTCATACCAATAAATATGTATATATATAATGAGAGGGACAATTACATGCAATGCAAGCACAAGAAAGAAAAGAAAAAAAAACAAATCACCCAAATGATACATCAATAAAGCAATATACGGATTACGAGAAATAAAAAAAAAAGTCAGTTAAACAAGTAATCTAAGACACTTTATATCTACCCCACTCTCTATTAGTCGGTTTCTATGTTAGTCTTTTAGTTTCGAGTTTTATACTAGTCCCAAGAATCTATTACCCCGCTAGACGTATGGCCGAAGGCTCAACACGCGGTTGCAGAGTTGCTCTGATACCATTTTGTAACGCCTTTAAAAGACGGGCAGGCTCAAAATAGCTCTTTTTATTAATAATAAACAGCAGCGGAATTACAAGGGCGTCACCGCCGTATTCCCCCTTCGGAGAATACAAGGCTTATACAAAAATAAAGATAAATACAAAATAAAAGTTAAAACTAATTATAACTCTATAACATATTCATATTCGGTCATATGAAAATCCTCACTCTTGACCTTCCCCGACACTTGTACCTGAAAAAGAATGAAAGTAACGAAACAGCCAACCACAGGCTGAGTATGACTCCGGTCACCTCCACCGGCCCTACTTACCTCCATTTAAATATTTATACTTCTTCCTGGTCGAACAGGGACTAAATAATAGGTCACATGAACACAATCGAATAATTATTAAATAAACATGCATAACTTGTCATTTTATCATAATATGCAAAATATAGATTACCGGTCTACTATTACTGAAATGAGACACATTACGGAGTAAAAACTCCCCGGGCTAAGCCCTCCTCCATGTACACAGGATCCCGGATCTAAGACCCGTGTAAACCCCCGGCATTTTTACCGTAATAATCGAAACCGTAGTTCACATGAGGTCGTGCCCCCTTCCATGTACACAGTCAAATTTGTAATGTTGTCCCCTCCCGTAATCGTATCCCGAATGTAACAAATGGCCAAATGTACATTATAATGTAGTATTAACATGACAGTCATATGTTCAGACAAAGACGGTTAATATAGCATGTGAGCACTATAATGATAATATAACATGATACGGTTGATAATACTATACAATAATCAGTACAATATTAATTATTTCTACGACGAAAGGTCTCGAAATCATACCTTATAATTATCAAGGGAACCTAGTTATTAGAAATAATAGTGAATAGTACAAAGTAATATTTCTATGCATGTAACTTGCGTGAAATTTATATGAATGAGGAATGAGGGGTGGTGGCCTTTATATAGTGCATATAGTCGGTTAATAGAGAATAAGATAAGAATTAATGATGATGATAACTATTATAATGTAATGCTTATCCTATAATAAATATCTAATATTATTACTTAGCTATTAAGTAAACTATATATATTAACATTATTATTATAATAAGACGAAAGTTAGTCGAGTTAACTCGGGTTACTACATATACAACCATACTGATAAAATCTAGTGTAGTCGGATATTTGTCTATACGGGCAATAATAATAGTCATATGATCTATATTATTTAATATTAGTTTTTTTTTCGGGATATTACACAAGCTTGCGAGTTTTAATGCAAGCTCGAGCTCAAATCGAGCCTATATATAATTGTTAATATATATTTGATTTTTTTTTCTTTCGATATTTTCATTAACAAGGCTCAAGGGTTATATGTAAAAATATTTGGCAAATCAATGAGATATTTGATATGTTTAATACAAAGATATAATCATGATTGTTCCGGGTATTAATTCCGAAGTAGGTTTGTTTACCACGCTAGCTTTGTCGAATAATGCCTCTTCTAGCCTTGACTGCTCTCCTCGGCCTCTCCTGCAACAATGGGCAAACTGAGGGCTTGGCTTTGTGCCAAGCGTACTCACTCCGACGCTCAAGTCAGTGAACTTATTGTGATTAAGTAGTATGTAGCTTGATGACGTGTATTGTAGAGAGATGAGAGAGATAATACCAATTTAAGGGGTTCTTAGGTTAGATTCTGGATCGCCTCCTCAATGAGGATTTGAGGAGTATTTATAGACTTTCACCTTTTGTCACGTAGTGGCCAAGTGGGCCAAGTGGCGTAGCAGGTGGAAAGACTGATCTACCCTCGGCCGAGGGACCCATGACAGGCCGGCGAGCCTGGTTGACTCCATGCCGAGGGTTCTTGGATATGAGTACGCGGGTATGTGCCCCGGCTGGTAGGTTGCCATGCCGATACCCAGGCTGGCAGGCCGAAAAGATGCATCGGCTGGGATGTCTAAGTCATTGAATTGCTGTGGATATCTTTGACCTCGTTCAATATGTTGACTTGGTCAGCGGGTGCAGAATATGCCCCATCAATTTGCCCCCAGCGTAGTCTATGCCGTGGTATGGGCTCCGATGTATGTTGAGCGTATATTCTGCGCAAGTGAAAATTTTATGCCCCGGCTTCTTCTCCTCGGCTTACTTACGTACAGACAGCCGTCCCATATCCCCCTCCACATGGATGGGTATTGGACATCAAATGTGGAAGAGAAGATCTTTGTGGCCGGCGGTCCCAAGGTTGAGAGTGCGGTGTGCTTTTTAATTGCCCCACGGCCGGTGCTACCTAGCTCGGTTAGTCATATGCCGGCGGAGAACAGATACTTTAGGATTTTTTTGAGGAAGATGAATAGTCAAAGGGATATAAAGGGGCGTGTTGAAGACGCTTGGTTCTTGTTGCATTGATTGACATTCAATGTTCGTCGATTGACATTCCGTACGCATGCCCGACATGTGTCTCTTCGTTGATTGGCCGACGCTTTATGGGCTGCGTTTTGATTGGTCCTCCTTTATGGGCTTTTGCCTATAAATACCAGACTTTTGAAGTGAAATTGTTTAGCAATTTCATTCATTCTAAAAATTTTCTTCTTTCCAAAATTCCAAGTCTTTCCTCTCTTTCGATCTTCGAATTTTTACGTCGGCGTAGCACTTTTCTTCAAGGTAAACCGAAAAACCTTTTCAACTTTTTGTTTTGTTTAAGTAATTGTTGTGAACCATGTCTTCTACCGATGCCGGTCCCAAAGACTCGTGCGCCGGGGGTTCCGTTGCGTCTTGATGAGGAGGAGGTGGTAGCCGCAATTCCGTTAAGGTCGAGGGGCCCTAGGTCTCCTTCCCCGGAAGTTGACCGCAGAGTTCTGGAGGAGTGGGAGGATGATGACGATGTGGATGACGGTGATGATGATGAGGAAAGGAATCCTTCCGGGCGGAGAGGCGGATCTTGCATCATTACGATGCCTCGTACTACACGGCGCCGATCGTGGTTTTATCGATAAGTTGGTCCGCCGCTACGGCTCCGAATTTTTCAAGAGCACTTCTTTTTTGGCAAGGGGTACAACATTGTCATCCCTGGGGAGGGTCAGCCGCCCTGTTGCCCTCCCGGTCACATCGGCGTATATATGAGGCACCTGGAGTATGGTCTCCGGTTTCCTCTCAATATGTACGTCTCTTCCATAATTCAGGCGATGAACGTTGCAGCGGCGCAGCTTCACCCTTTGGCCGTTAGGACTATAGTCGGCTTCGTGTGGCTGTGTCGCTTCAGGGGGGTGATCCCAACGGTAAACTTATTCCGCCGAATTCATTTTCTTCGAATGAATGTTCAAGGTGGCCGGGGGTGGTATAGCGTCGGGGATCGAGTCGGGCTATCTCACCGTGCCTAAGCTCACCTCTTGCAAGGGCTGGAAGGAACGGTGGGTGTATGTCGAGGTCCCGGATGATTATCCGTTGCCTCGGTCTTTTGAGCACCATGTTAACTTGCGGTGCGAGAGCAAAGGGGAGCGTGAGAAGATGATCCCCAAGGGCAAGAATAAGATGGACGCCGGGAATGTCTATCTTAATGAGGACGAGAAGCAGGCACTGAAGCTTTTCGAGGTCGATGATGATGGGGCGCCGAAGGTTTGGTTGCCCCCGACGCAAGTCATCCAGATGGATGAGCCGCTTTGCCACGTCGGCCTCATACCGGCCCTAGCACAGGGTGAGTGGGGTCGGTGTGAGGCCCATTTTCGCTTTAATGTTTTTCGTTGTTTGTTTCTTGACATGTCCCTTTGTCTAAGTTTTGCTTTGTTTCTTTTACAGAGCACTTTGGTCCCGAATCGTCCGAGCAACTCCTCGAGAAGATGGGGCTGGACAAAGACGGAAACGTTAAGGAGAAGAATCCGAAGGTCGATGTGCATGACCGCCGTCCGTCGCCAGCCCTCGACCTCCTCGAAGGGCTTGGACGATACGGCGGGCCCAGGCCAAGGTAGCCGCCGCCATTCCTCTCGGGTCCGAAAAGCCAAGTCTACGGCGGCGACGGTGTCAACCTTTGTTCCGCCTCCACCAGAGGTGGAGGTCGTTGACATTGTCGATGGAGAGGATTCCGATGCTGAGGGATCTCCGCTTAGGCGTAAGAGGAAAAGATCTACCCATGCCACCGATGCTTCGGCTTCCGTCGCTCACGTTAATGCCAGCGCCGAGGAAACGGATCAACTGGCCAAGAAGAGCAAGCCCTCCGGCATGGTCTAACTTGCGGCTCAGATTTAGCTTGGCTCATTAGATATACCGATGACCGGCTCCTGGTATGTCCATGAACGTTGACGTGGACTCTTTGGTTGAATTTTTGTAGATCAACCGGCGCAGTCCGTCCCGATTCATCGAGCGGCGAGTTGAGAAGAGGCCTATGCAGACGGCGGGAAAAAATGTCGACTCCGTACTCGCGTCGATATCCAACGACCGGCTCATAGCGGAGGGTACAAAGCTGAGCAAGAAGGTTGGGATTTGGTCCGATCTGGTCGGCTCTCGTATTAGGGAGCAAGAAAAGGCCTTGGCCGATACGGGACCGTTGATAGAGCGGTGAGGCTCGATGTTGTTGCCGCAAAGGGGTGGCCGGAAAGGCTAAGCATGACCTCCTTGCCGCACAAGCGCGAGTCGAGGAAATTGAGAAGCTGCTGTCGGCCGAGAAGGCCAAGGTAGAGGCTGCTGATTCTGCCGCCGCCAAGCTGAAGGAGGAACGGGACAGGTACAAGGGCGGCTACGACGTTGTTGTCGCCCAAAGGGAGGAGTCGAAAAGGGCGTATCGGCTCCAAGCAGAGTCGCATAGGGAGACTAGTGCTATCCTTGCCCAAAGGGAGAAGGATATTGAGACACTTCAAAACAAGCTTCTCCCACGCATGTGTGCTCGGTATAGGGACCCGACCAGAAGAAGCTTTCGGGGAGGTGGTAGATGAGGTCTATCCGGATGGCTCCTTTCTATGGACAAAATTTGACGAGCTGTTCGATGATAGGCTCGAAGCTAAAGAGAAGGCTGCGGCAGATAAGGAACCTAAGAACCCCTTAAATTGGTATTATCTCTCTCATCTCTCTACAATACACGTCATCAAGCTACATACTACTTAATCACAATAAGTTCACTGACTTGAGCGTCGGAGTGAGTACGCTTGGCACAAAGCCAAGCCCTCAGTTTGCCCATTGTTGCAGGAGAGGCCGAGGAGAGCAGTCAAGGCTAGAAGAGGCATTATTCGACAAAGCTAGCGTGGTAAACAAACCTACTTCGGAATTAATACCCGGAACAATGATAAAATAGTTTTATAAAACATGAGCAATATCTTATCTAATCACACAAGTTCGAGCCGCTCGTGAGCTTTTCAAGTCAAGCCAGCGTTTGCTCGGCTTGACTCATTACGCTCTCGAGCCGAGCCCGAGCTCACACGAGCCGATCTTAAGTTTCTCGCGAACTGTCTCGTCTCATTAACACCCCTAACAATGAGTATGAATGTACGGAGTAATAACGAGTATATTTTAATTAAATATTTTATATATTGTATTTTAAAATACTTTGATATTACCTAGTTGATGATAAAATAGAGAGGAAGGAAAACAAGAAGATATGGACTCATAAGTCATAAATTCATAATGATTTTTTGTTAAAACTAAAATTAAAAATGATTTGTATTGGATTAGAGATGAATTGTCCTATGAAATATTTACGGTGTGTTTAGAATAAGGGATTTGGAGGAAAAGTAAGGGGAAGTCATTGGAAGGATGGAAAATTTATTGTTTGATAACAAAATTAAGGTAGAAGGATTTGGAGAGGAAGAAAAATGAAAACCTTCATTTCCCTCATATAAGCCAAATTATTTCCCCAACAAAATCACCTTCTCCATTCTCCCTTCCCCTTCCCTTCCTTTTATTTCCCTTCCATCCTCCTCTCTCCCCTCCCTTTCCCTCCACTTTTACTATTCAAAAACACACCCTAGAAAAATCAATGTTTACATAAAACATTTGATAACTCGTTTCTTAGGAGAAACATTAAAAGTAGAATCAGGGATAAGGGAGACATATCACAAATTATCATTTAATTCGGCACTATTCGAATCAAGCAAAAAACATAATGCTTAATGATGGGGCATATTCTGCACCCGCTGACCGAGTCAACACATTGAGCAAGGTCAAGGATATCCACAACAAGTCAACGACCTAGACAGCCTAACCGACGCAGCGACTGTCCAGGTCATTTGAGACAACTAGCAGTAGGGGCACACATCCGCGAACTCATATCCAAGACCCCGGCGGTGAGCCACAGGACCGTCGGCTGCCATGGGTCCCTCGGCCGAGGGTAGATCAGTCTTTCCACCTGCTAGCCACTTGGCCACTTGGCCACTACGTGACAAAAGGTGAGAGTCTATAAATACTACTCTACTCTCATTGAGTAGAGGATCCACAATTTAGCCTAAGAATCACTATTCATCTGGTAACATCTTCCTTATCTCTCTACAACACATATTTAGCCAAGTAACATACAACTTAGTCCATTCGAGTTTACTGACTTGAGCGTCGGAGTGAGTACGCTTGGCACAAAGCCAAGCCCTCGCCCGCTCATTATTCTGAGGAGAGGCCGAGGAGAACAACCAAGGCGAGGAAGATTCAACCAAAGACGTCATCTCACAAGCGCGGGTGGTAAACAAACTTGCTCTGGAATTACACCCGGAACAATTGGCGCCGTCTGTGGGGATGAGATACTAGAAGCTAGTCACATTCATTCCCAAACAAAAAACCCACCCAAAAGGCTAAGAAGATGTCGAAACAACAAGAGGTATTCGTAACTGACGAAACCGAACTCTGTCAAGATGATACCGTCCACAATTCTGGTGTTGCGCAGCCCTCCACCGGCCTAGTAATTCAGCCGGAATACGGGATGCCAATAATGCCAGATACGCCGCTACCCGCCGACCAGATCACCATCATGGGACATGTGGTCGGCAAAGAAACCGAGGTCGCTTCGGAACTAATAAGTAGTGCGCCGGCTCACACTGTCACACCGACAAGAGCGGCGGAACCCGCCCAGAGACCGGGGCCCATAATGTGACTCAAGAGACTTGAACGAAGCACTTCGGAAGAAGCGGCTCTGTCAAGACGCCGGGAGCCCGGAGCGCTAGTGGCGGACCTAAGCCCTTCCCGCACTCACGGGAGGACGGCGTCATTGCAGCCGCCGACGAGGCATTCCCAGGAGAAGTGAAAGAAGTCCGACTTATCTAAGTCGGAGAAGAAGCCCGACTTGCAGTCGGGAAGAAGCCCGACTCACCGGAGTCGGGGGAAGGAGTCCGACTCACCGAGTCGGAGAAAAGTCCTCCCGCCACGGGGAGGAGCCGGACTAGGGGTGCGAGGAGTCGATCGCCGCGTATCGTTCGACACACGGTCGACGACCTCTCGGCGCCACGTCCCTGGATACCCCGGTGCCGACTAAGTGAAGTTGCCACCCATAGCATACAAAGGGGAAGACGACCCAACCGACCACGTTGAGGCTTACGAGTCTCACATGTCGGTATGGGAGCAACCCGACGAGGTTTGGTGCCGAGTCTTCCCAACAACACTGCATGGGATGGCGCAAAGTTGGTACAAGGGGCTACCCGACGGGTCGGCATCGTTACGCCGACCTAAAGGACACTTTCTGGCCCAAGACTCTTGCAACAAGAGGAGAGAGCGTCGAGACATCGGACCTCCCGACTATCAAACGGGAGGGAGGCGAATCTCTCCGGAGTTACGTGAAGAGGTTCGACGCCAAGGTTCAGCAGATCCGTGAGTGAAGCAATGAGGCGGCCTTGGCGATGAAAGGCCTCCCAAGAGGGGACCTAAAAAATGAGCTCATCAGTGTCTTTGCGGCCTGAACTCGGAGTCCGCCAGAGAATGGCCGATCAGGCCATAAAAGTAGAGGACTACCACAAAACCCGGGTAGGCTCGCGAGGCCGGACACTCGGAAAGAAAGAGCGGGAGGACAACACAGACGAAGGACGCCGTGACTACAATAGGTCACGGCCGACAAATCTGTCGGGAAGCGAGAACTCGCGGGCGCCGGGGGAGGTCGGGAACATACTACCCGGCAAAGACAACGAGCACACCCCCTAGTCGTGTCCGCGCCGAGGTCTTCGCCCGAGCAAGAGCGAGGGCGGAAGTGGGATAGGCCCCCAAACCAAAGGGAGACGGTGACACGAGTCGATCTTGTGAATACCACGGCCACACCGGTCACCATATCGATGATCGCCGGCATCGAAGAATGCCATTGAAGAGCTTATCCAGGAAGGGGAGCCTCGGCAAGTATGTTGCCAAAGATCAAAAGACCGATGCGGCGGCTCGAATAAGAAATCCGTCTTTGAATGGATAGGTGTAATCCATGTTGTCATCGGGGGCAACGAGAACGGTGGGTCCGCTCATGGGCACAAACGGGCCACCACTTCCAACATCCCCGATATAACCATTGGGAAGAAGGACTACGGGGGAGTCATCGCCCCGCACAGTGACCCGCTAGTAGTCCACTTGGACATATCCAATCACCTGATCAAGAGGTTCCTAATTGACACAGCGCCTACACGAACATTATGTTCGGGGAATGCTTCCTAGGACTCGGCCAAGATCAAGACTTGAGCCCCGCACCAATCCATTTGTATAGCTTCTCGGAGCCGGCCTGGTACCCCAGGATCGATCAGGTTGCGGTCATGTTCGGCGAGGGGAATGCGGCCAAGAATGTCCTATCGGAGTTCGTGGTCATTGACGGCTCATCCGCCTACAACGTCCTCATAGGCCGAGTCACTCTGAGCGAGGCAGACGCAGTGATGTTAATCCGGGCCCTGACACTAATGTATGTCTCGGACCGGGGGGAAGCGCATAAGCTCGTCTCCAAGAACGAGAAGGACGAGGTGGTCAACACCCGGATATCCGCCGAGGGTGCAACATGCAATCCTCAAAGTGGCAAAACAATCGAGAGAAGGGGAAGAGCCCATCCTTGCAGCGCAGGAGGAAGACCCGATGAATACCAACGTCGGCATGGTTGGAGGAACCACGACCGACCGAGAAGAACCACATCCCGGCATATGGGAAATAACTGCGACGGGCCCCTACACGAACGGCTCGGGGAGCCTGAGCATCCCTATCACCGGCCCAAGCGGGAACGTGTCTAAGCACCCCTTGAAACTTATCTCCTCGGCCTCAAACAACGGGTCCGATTACGAGACGGTGGTAAAGGGAGTCGTGGTAAAAACATGCTCACTATTGGTGGCCAACCAAGTCGGGGAAGAGTATAAGGCCCGAGACGATGGGATGGGAAGATACCTGGAAAGGATAAAAGCCGACACCGCCGCTTGATTAGAGTCTTTCCGGATACAAAGTACACTCCCGTGTCCGACGCTCTCTCAAGACACACCGGCCGGCGGACATGGAGGGTGCGCCTTTAATACACCATTGGGACGGGCAATCTCGGAAAAATCTTGTATAGCGGCGGAGGTGCCCAAAACAACTGTGGGCACCCCGACGCATGTTATTTCTAATGAAGAATGGTCCCAAGTTTTCCATCAAAGTGATTCATTTCCCCCATAGTCACTATCAAGAAGCAGGCACCGTCGCAGTCACCCCAAGAAGTAGACGCTACGGCAGTCACCCTAAGAGGTAGACGCCGCAGATCAGCTCACCCAAGTGGTAGACGCCACGGCGATCACTATCAAGAAGCAAAGCGCGTCGTTAGTCACCCCAAGAAGTAGACGTTACGGCAAAAGTCACCCTAAGAGGTAGACGCCGCAGCGATCACTCCAAGTGGTAGACGCCACGGCAGCCCACGCCAAGAAGAGATAGGCAAAAACCTCGATTACCCGGCTTTAAGCGGAGCAATGGGGAAACGAGCCCACATCTCCACATATGTACACGGCGGATAGAGCAAAACCTTGATCACCTCGGCTAATTAAGACCGAGAGTGACGGGGGAACGAGCCAATATGCTAACATGTGTGCAACAAAGATCAAAACGTAAACTCCGTTGCCCCGGCAAATTAAGACCGGGAAGAGACGAGTAAAACGCGACTTGCCCTCGGCAAATTAAGACCGAGCTTAAGACGTTAAACACAATTGAGATACGCATTCTAAACCACCTCGGCCCGGCCGAAGGTAAAAAGAAGCGCTCAATTAAATAACGCAAGAAGATATCCTCCGACAGGTCCGGGCCAAAATGGTCTGCAAACGAAGCAAAGCAACAGTTAAGTGGAAGGAATGAAATCAAAGTTCAAGAAACATGAACATTTAAAAATGACAGAAAGGGGCCTCACACCGACCCCACTCACCCTGTGCTAGGGCTGGTATGAGGCCGACGTGTGAGCGGCGCATCCGGGAGAATGATCCGCGTCGGAGGAATCCATCCTTCGACAACCCATCATCTCCCACCTCAAACACTTCATCGCCCGCTCCTCATCGGCGTTAAGAGGGACCTGGCGGCATCCATCTTAAGCTTATTTGGGGTGACCCATCCGTCACGCTCCGCCTTAGTCTCACCCCGCAAATTGACTTGGTCTTTGGAAGGACCGGGCAAGGGATATTCCTCGGAACCTCAACAAACACCCACCGATCCTTCCAGCCCTTGCAGGAAGAAAGCTTTTCAACGGAGACGTAACCCGGCTCCGTCTGCACGCTGTACCATCCGACGCGACCAGGAAACGACGGTCGAAGGTGGTGAAGCCGACGAAATAAATTAACCGTCGGAACCTCCCCCCTAAAGAGACAGAGCCAGACAAAGCCGACTATGGTCCTAACAGCCAACGGGTGCAGTTGGGCCACGGCAACGTTCATGGCTCTAATAATGGCCATAACGTATTCATTCAGAGGAAACCGGAGCCCATACTCCAGGTGTCTAATGTACACGCCGATGTAGCCCTTGGGAGGGCAACAGACCGCCTGGTCGACCCCGGGAATGACGATACTATACCCCCTGCCAAAGTAGAAGTGACGCGCGAAAGCGTCGGGACCAGAACAGCTGGCAAATTTATGGGTCCAAGCGCGGTTAGGGCAGGCCTTACAGGCATCGCCGTGATCCTCGATATACGGCCTCCCCTCATTAGGATGAGCCCCTTCGGCATCATCATCTTCCTCATCCTCCCAACCCTCCAGAACTTCTGGATTAACTTCAGGAGAAAGAGGCCTAGGACCCCTAGACCTTATCGGGATAGCCTCTAGTATCTCCTCTTCATTAAGACGCGACGGAAACCCCGGCGCACGATTACTAGGCCCGGCGTCAAGCAGAAGACATGGCAAAGCAACAATTATTTAACAAAGAAAAGATCGAGAATTTGATTGTTTACCTTGGAAAAAGGGTTACGCCGAGTAGAAGTTTGAAGGCTAGAGAGAAGTTCCACAACGAGAGTTTAAGCAAGAAGGAAATTTTAGAGAAAATGAAATTGAGGGCCAATTTCAGGGGCTAACTAACCTATTTATAGGAAAAAGCCCATGAAGAAAGACCAATCAGGCATGACCCCATGAAACGTCACCAATCGGCGAACGGACACGTGTCGGACATGCGACCACGGAATGTCAATCGTTGCAAAGTTGAACGTCAATCAATGCAAATGGTGACCAAGCTTCTTCAACACGCCCTTCATATATCTCGCCTATTCATCTCCTCAAGAAATTCCTAAGTATCCGTTTCTCCGCCGCCACATGATCAACCGAGCTTGGCAAAGACGGCCGGGCAATCAAAGCACACCTAAGCACTCTCAACCTCGGGTCCACCGCCACCGCATCTTCTCTTCCACATTTGATGTCCATTACACATCCATGTGGAGGGGGATATGGTACGGCCTGCACGAAAGTAAGCCGAGGGAGAAGAAGCCGGGGATTTAAATTCGTTTCTTACGCAGAATATACGCTCAACATACATCGGAGTCCATACCACGGCATAGACTACACTGGGGGCAAATTGATGGGGCATATTCTCGCACCACCGACCGAGTCAACACATTGAGCAAGGTCAAGGATATCCACAACAAGTCAACGACCAGACAAACCCTAACCGACGCAGACTGTCAGGTCCTTACCGAGACAACTAGCCACCGGGACACACATCCGCGAACTCATATCCAAGACCCTCGGCGGTGAGCCAACAGGCCCGTCGGCCGCCATGGGTCCCCGGCCGAGGGTAGATCGGTCTTTCCACCGCTAGCCACTTGGCCACTTGGCCACCACGTGACAAAAGGTGAAAGTCTATAAATACTACTCTACTCTCATTGAGTAGAGGATCCACAATTTAGCCTAAGAATCACTATTCATCCAGAACATCTTCCTTATCTCTCTACAACACATATTTAGCCAAGTAACATACAACTTAGTCCATTCGAGCCATCGACTTGAGCGTCGGAGTGAGTACGCTTGGCACAAAGCCAAGCCCTCAGTTCGCTCATTGTTGCAGGAGAGGCCGAGGAGAACAACCAAGGCGAGGAAGATTCAACCAAAGACGTCATCTCACAAGCGCGGGTGGTAAACAAACTTGCTCTGGAATTACACCCGGAACACTTAAGAACACCGCTAAATTTGTCTTATATATAAATGAGAATACTTAACCCGTTTTATTATTAAAACGAACCACTATATCCGTTTGTGAGCTAAACGGATATGTGCTGTCACAAACAAGAATTTGCGTTAGTTAGAATATCACTATTCCAAATCCTACTTACTCCGTACATGTCATTATTACCAAAACAAGCAAACATAAAATACTGAAAATGAGACGGCAGTACAGTAACATATTTGTATTATTATCAGTTGTGTACTCGTGTCTTCTGTAAGTTGTACACCTTCTGCAGAAATTTCATAAAATAGGTTTAAAATTTTAGTTAAACACCCACCAAAAACTCTACTTATTTAGGAAGTACACATTATACAAACTATGCCGGACTCATTAATTTAATTCACAAATTCTTATTTGTGACGGGTATATCCGTTTGCAAGCTTGTGACGAGTTAAGTATTATCTATGTGTAGTAGATAAGACAAAAGCAAATTAAATGCCTAATAAATAACAATTTATTTTGTCTTATCTTCCCGCATGAGTAATACAGAGTACTCAACATCGTGACACAAGGACAGATCACAGATATGCCCGTAGGGAGACTTGCAAATTCAGTGGCCCGGACACTGATACTCGTATCTCTACAGTCAACAGTAGTGTACCCTCACGTGACTTGCAGATGACCTCTTAACTTTAGTCAACTTGACCTTTTATCGAAATTTACCAACACACGTTGCATGTGCAGGGTCACAATCTAAATCATGCAATCATGCATTCATGCACATGTCACCTGCTTATTCATCATCAATTACGCTACCGCTTCATATATTCCCTTCTAGCCGCTCATTTCTTCTCTCCTTCCTTTTTTATGGTAATCAGATTTTCTTCCCTCTTTCCTTTTTTGGAAAGGTTTGTGTGGTCCAAATTCATTGCATGTGGGATAGAGTGTTTTGTGTGGTTCAAAATCATTTTCTTATTTCTTGTGCAAAATGGAAGGAAAAGAAACGAGCGACTGGGAGAGAGTATTATACAAAATTCACTTAAAATAAAAATTATCCGCAAATTATAAAATAAGGCCATTTTTATATTAGACATTTATTTTATTTACCAACCAAGGTCACATAAATCTGAACTAACCTTTGAATCGGATATCCAAGGACTAACAAAAATCATTATTTAAGATGAACAAATCCGTCCGAAACAATAAATGGATGAGACAAAAGATTGAATGTCTTACCCACAAACTCTTCTTCATCTATCTATATAAAATACTCCCTCCAAGTCACTATAATGTTCCCTCTTTTCCGAAACGGATTATTCAACTAATGTTCCCCTTTCTATTTTTAGAAACTTTTACTCTTATTTTATTCATTCTTGTCTCCTATCACCAAAACTCACACAACTCTTTTACTCGTATTTTATTACTTTCTTTTATGTTTTGGCCACAGAATTCTTTATTTAACTACTAATAATTTATCCCTCTTTCCTATCACCAACCTCACACAACTCTTTTACTCTTATTTTAATATTTTTCCCTAAATATTGTGCCCATATCAAATGGGAATAATATAGTGACCGAGAGGGAGTAGTATTTAAATCGTTTTCTTATTAAGACGGATATAATCCGCTTAGAAAGACTCACTTTAGTGAGTTGATATGATAGAGCTCCAATTAAATGACAGTATGTGGGTTCAGTTGACAATATCATCACAATTGGTCTCCCTTGTGACGGGTTACCATTTGTGGCGGATATTTTGTGAGATAAAATGGTAACAAAATGGGTTAGTGGAGAAAGGGGACCACATGAATAGTATTGCAGAGAGAGAAAAAGTGGGTATTTTGTGAGGTAAAATGGTATCCGTCACTCAAGAGTGACGGATATGTGCCGTCACAAACAAGATTTTGTGATATCATAAAGGGAAAGCTAGATGGCTACATTGGCTAGGCAGGCACGTGGTCAAATTCAGAAGAATGGTGAGTGAGTGCCTGAGCTAGTGGTGTGACAATGTGACATTTAAATGATGAGAAAATTGAAGGGTTGGTGAAGATAAGAAACAGTGACATTAAAATGGTGGCTTGCAATAATATTTTGTCGTGGTCTCTTTTGTATCTCAAAGATTCCAGACAATGATACTTCTACATGATTTGTTCATGCATGATTATGATTAACTTGTCAAATTTTTAAATTAACCCTTTCTGTTTGTTATAGAGTGTGCAATTCTGATTCAAGAAGTGTGACTGTGTAAGTTTATAAGCATCAACTTACATTAGGAGATGGTTTATTGATGCAAGGTTTGGAAGGTTAAAATCCGTCTTCAATCGTCTAATTACATTATGTTTCTGCATGTTAATATCAGATCAACCATTTGAGAGTGATAGACTCCAAGTCTATAAAGGCATAGTTTCATGCGAATAACCTTCAAAAGATTGCACTTTAAGAGACTTGAACCTGAGTCCCTACAAAATTTTACCCAAGTTTTAACCATCAAATTTCACCCTTGTGATCAGGCTCGATGATAATGTTGTTCACTCAATTTGCATAGATTTAGGTAATAGTATTCCGTATATGTAAAGAGTATATCAATAATTTTTTTTTGGTATTAACCGGGAGTATCCCCTATCGACATCTGGGACAATCTCCAAGATAGGAGCCCTTATCACTCACACCAGCCAACTTTGTTAAGAGTATATCAATAATTATTGATGATAGCAATAGCGAATACAGAAAAATTTCTTTCCGGGGTCCGGATTAATATTTAAAATCTATATACACATAAAAAAGTTAAAATTTTTCTTTTTAGCCTGAAAATTAGACAAAATACGCAAAAAAAAATTATGTTTCCGGTGTCCGCGCACCCCGGAAGGGCCTTAGTAGATCCGCCACTGGATGATAGTAGCTCAACAATACTCGACCACCAACCAGTCAACCACAAACGACTCCGCCACCATAGTCAGTTTAGTCACACAACCACCGGGCAACCTCTCCTACCCCCACAATACTACTACTCCCTCCATTCAACTCCACTTTATATGTTTGCTTTATCACGTTTGCCAACGCAACTTTTACACAATAAATATCTTTAGTTACGTATTTGCAAAAATTATAAAAGTTAGATATTTTTAATGTACTCTTAAAGACGAATCAAATAAGATCACACATGAATATATTTTAACTTATGTATCGAGAGAAAATTGAAGTTGAATGTCCGCTTGTGAATAGTGTGTAAAATAGAAACATGCAGAGTGGAGTTGAATGGAGGGAGTATCATAGTACAAAAAATCATCTATCAAGTACACCTCAGTAGGGGCAATAGTGAAATTCGAACCACATGTTCATTTGTGCTCACTGGTGCGGGCTTAAATTGAATGACCCCATTCCCATACAACACTATGGGCCTCGACACATAAAGTCATAGTGTCACATTCAAAATTGAATAATCTCAACATCTTAGTCACTGTTTTTTTTTTTTTTAAGAATTCAATTTACCAAACCGAGCAGTCAAATTTTCGGTTAAATGGAGCAAAAAATTCAATATTGGGTATTTTGATCAATTCACCGAACCAAATAGTTAAAATTTCAATAAGAGGCCCATTACACAAAATCGAGACCAAAATTAAGAGAAATTCTAAAACCCCATTCTCTGACACATAGCCAGTACATCACCACTAGTTGTCTCTCTTCCACCTGTCATTCACTAGTCACCTCTGATGTGTCGCTCGCCGGCCAAACAACCAAATTGGTAAAAAAAGTGAAGGGTATTCGCCGGATCAGTAAAAAAACTATGGTTTATGACGAATTGGTAAAAACAATGTGGAATTGTGACAAATTGGCCAAAAAAGTAATAACCATGTTTTGTTTACTATTCATAACTAAATTTGACCAAACTACTCTTGCTCAAATTAATGACCCAATTAAAAACACTAATCGAAATCTTGGCAAATATGGCAATTTGACACATCTCAGTTCCGATATAATCCAAACTACCCTTGCCAAATTAATGACCCAACTAAGGACGAGTCACTTCGAGTCGGGTCGATTTCGGGTTTGCAAGAATTCGGGTCTTGTCATTTGAATTCGGGGCATTTTCGGGTCAGTCATTATCAAGTTATTTATGAATAATAATCAGTTTATAACAATAAGCATCTGGGTTGATTATATTGGGTCGGACAACTCGGATTTTGGATCATTTTTACCGGGTCTAAGTACGAGTCATTTCTGTCAAAATCAATTATTTGGCTATGCCTCAATTGAATAAAGGCCATTTTGAATTTCATCATTTTTGTGGTCAATTTATAACTTAAAAGGATGGAAGAATGGAAAAGTATCTTATTTCGATCGAGTTTAAATAAGGTTGGATTATTTCAAATTTGGGATCATAATTGAGTTGTTAAGGACGAGTCTCGGATCAATTTTTTTTTAATCGGACTACTTGTGTAAGGGTAGTTTTGTCAAATCTATTTGGAATAATGAAAAATTAAGCAAAATGTAACTTTTTTGGCCAATTCGTCACAATTCTTCATTTTTTTTACCAATTCGTCACAAGTCATAGTTTTTTTACCAATTTGGCGAATACCCTTCACTTTTTTTACCAATTTGGTTGTTTGGCCGTCGCTCGCCTCATCATGTGTAATTTATATAAACGGTTTCACTCTTTTAAACGATAATCAGATTAAATTATTACAAATATTGATTTTTTTTAATAAATGAATTCTTTTAAAAAAATAAAAACAGTTACTCCAACGTGATCCGGAGACCGCACATGAACGAGGTAAGAATCGAACCCCAATCACACTTTTTTTTTTTTGAAGGTAAGACCACGAGGTCTCGCTATATTAAATTCGAATCAAAGTTAACAGCATCGATCGCCTTTTCAGGCAAAGTATCCGACCAAAGTACTCTACCACGCACTCTAGGATGACAATGCGCTAAAGAATGCGCTACACTATTGTTCACACGACTCGTAAACGACCAAACAACTGAACTAAAACACGAACTAAACTCTAAAATATCATCCACGACTAGCGAAAAATCACTTCGTCCACTCGCCTTCCTCTTCAAAGCTTCCACGACCATGAGACAATCGCTCTCCACAATCACGTATCGATGACTCCTTTGTGACGCCTCCTGGAGACCTTTAAAGACCGCCAAAGCCTCCGCCATATGAGGCTCCAGAACTTGATCTTGCGCTTCCGCCAAACCCCACTCCACCTGACCCCTTGCATTACGACACACCACCCCAAAGCTCGAGCCAACCCCCTCCTTAACCCCGGCATCAACATTGATCTTCACAAAGCCTTCCGGCGGCACCTCCCAGCCCTGCACACCCACTTCTCTCCCCACTCCCGTCCTCCTTCTCTCACGCATAGCTGCCACAGCCCCACTCCCTTCAGTTTCCTCTAGCACATCCCGCGCCCTTCGAATCACATTTAATGGGTTCACTTCAATGTTGTCAAAAATAACCTTGTTGCGGTGCTCCCATATAGCCCAACATCCAATCATAAAAAGCGCATGTTCCCGACCCCCGAACTCCTTCCATGCCGCCTCCACCCAGTCCCGGATATCTCCCTCATTCCCACCCGTAGTCTCAACCCAGTCGCGATATTTGCTCTTGTTGCTAAGGCCTCGTTGCACAGCTGCCAAAAGAAGAGCTTCACTCGGGGCCATACCAGGACGTTCCATAGCCGCTTCCAAAGCCATTTGACTCGCTCCCATTCCGACATACTCCCCACTTCCATATCCTGGGCATCCCCCGCGAGGCACTTATACGCTGACCGAACTGTAAAGATACCATCCTTTTCCCCCCACCAATACCAGACATCCTCAGGCCTTGTCAAACTGATGCGGATGTCTCTAATTCTCTCACACTCGAACGGCAAAAACAACGAGTTCAGCAAGTTCTCCTTCCACCCACCCCCTTCGTCCTCCATCAAATCCGCTACCAGCAAGTCCTCATGCCCCGCAACCTGTGGAGATAACACTCTACCCGTCTGAGTCTTGGGTAGCCACGGGTCAAGCCACACCCGTGTAGTTAACCCACTCCCAACTCGCCTTCTCCAACCATTCCTTAAGGCGTTCCTAGCCTCAATAATTCCTCTCCTGTGTAGCTAGGATTGTAACCGAGTCCCGCAGCCAAGACATCTCCCCCTGGGTAGTATTTAGCCCTCATGATTCTCGCCCACAAACTATCTGGTTCAGTTATAAGGCGCCATACTTGCTTGCCTAATAACGCCAAATTGAACATATGGAAATCACGAAAGCCCATACCCCCAAGGCTCTTCGACCGACACAACCGTTTCCACGACATCCAACTGATCCCTTTCTTCCCTTCCTCGTGCCCCCACCAAAACTGAGATATCAGGGTTCTAAGCTCATCACAAAAGTGCACGGGAATTTTAAAAATGCTCATCACATAGGTAGGGAGTGAATTGGCCACAGCCTTTATGAGAACCTCCCTACCAGCCCTAGACAGAATTTTCCCCCGCCAACCATTCAGTCTTTTGCTCAGCTTATCACGCAAAATATCAGTCAGTCCCTTCTTCGACCGACCCACTACCGTGGGTAGGCCTAAATACCGAGATTGTTCAGGAACAACCGTGACACCCAACCGCGTTGCAAGGTTATTACGCTTCTGTATCGGTACCCCCTTGCTAAAAGAGACAGTCGTCTTATCTAGACTCACCAGCTGTCCCGAAGCATCCTCATACCGACGTAAAATCTCGGTTATCTTGTCAGCTTCAGCATCATTGGCTCTTGTGAAAAAAATACTATCATCGGCAAAGAGTAAATGAGACACAGTTGGGGCAGCATGCGTAATTCGCACACCGTGCAAGCAGCCCGTTTCCACAGCTCGACGCAACTGGCTAGAAAGGACCTCCGCGCATAGGATAAATAGATATGGTGACAGAGGGTCACCTTGCCTTAGACCCCGAGATGGTCTGAACTCAGCCGAGGGGTAGCCATTTATAAGAACTGAGAAAGAGACCGTCGTCACACACTCCATCACCCGAGAAACCCATCACGAGAAGCACCCTCTCAAGAAAAGCCCATTCTACTCTATCGTAAGCTTTCGCCATATCGAGCTTCAGCGCCATATATCCCTCCTTACTCTGTGAGTTCTTCATATGGTGGAAAATTTCGAACGCAATCATGACATTGTCTGAAATAGCACGCCCAGGGGTGAAAGCACTCTGATTTTCTGACACAATATCGCCAAGGAAGCATTTCAGTCTATTAGCCAACACTTTTGAAACCAGCTTATAAGCGACGTTGCACAAGCTGATCGGTCTAAAATCGCGAATTTTGTCCGGGGCTTTCTTCTTTGGAATCAACACAATATTAGTTTTGTTTAAGGACCGTGGTGACAATTGTCCCCTCAAGATGGCTAAAACTGTCCGCACTACTTCCGTACCCACATGTCCCCAGTAAGTCTGATAAAATAACCCATTCATACCGTCGGGACCAGGTGCTTTCAACGGATGCATTTGATTAAGCGCTTGTGGTGAGTTTCTAAAACCTTAAACCCCAAATAATCCAACACATACAGATCGACATAGAAACATTTCTGGGACGAGGATCTCTTAATCTCAATCATTCATTCCATTTCCAGTAACAAATTCTCAAGGTATTTAATTTATATACTTATTGCTTTCATCAATTTCCTATTTATTTCTATTTTGTTGAGAATTTGTGTTTAATTCCCCAATAGAGATTGTGTAGTAATGAATCGGTAACTACTCCTTCCGCCTCGGTTATTTATATACTTCCGTCACAAAGAATAATAAAGGTAAATAAATGATTAAGACGGGTTAATGCCTATCGCCGTCGCCGACTCCTACCTGCGTGACAATGTCGATGTATTGTTCGCTTTGTAGTTGATAGGTTGGGGATGATGCTGAATTTGATCAATGATGGCAAAACCCTAATTTTTGAATAGGTTATCTCAGGTTCGGGTTGGTTCGAGTGGCGAAAACGGCTTGTGGTTGAATGGTTAATGGAGGGAGTTTGTATTTGATGGTTCATAGGGAGGTAAAAACCGTTGAAAGAGTACATGGGATGAGGTTTCGGAATTTGATAGTAATACGGTTTTGTTTATGGCGCGGGCTTCACTCTTTTGTTTGCCTTTTTTATTCTTTCTGAGAGGTATTTTAATCAAAGGTAAATAAATGATTGGAAATTGGAATAGAGGGAGTATTTTTTTTTTTCGGAAGGGAGTAGGAACTGCATTGTGTTTTCTGAGGCTGCATTTCAGCAGTATGGGAAGATATGGGGAGGATTGTTGGGAGTTTACTGAGAGTGGTAGACAACTCGGTATGGTTCACCAGTGTGAGGATTATGTTGCGGTTTTTAGGTTAAGTAATGGGAGTTTTGCTCAGGAGGGGGAGAATTCGGGTTTTCCTAAGATCAATTGGTTTTCCATGCTTCGTAGGTTCGTGCTGATGAATTTAAGGGTAATTCCGAATTGGAGTCTTCTAGTCAGTCAGAAGCGTAATCGAAATGGTGCATAACATTTTATAGCACGGCCATGATGTTTATTTTGATCAAAGTGTTAGATGCTTGGATGTTGTAGGTACTATTAGGTATGATTGTATGAATCATGGGCTTACGGTTAGTGATGAAGGGACATGACATTGCTTTTGGGAACTAGAATGTCTTCTTCCCTTGTGAATTGTGATGCATGCCTATGAGGGGCTAAGCTATATATTTAAATCTATGGGGAGGGCGAGTGATCACTCGTTATGAAGAACTAGCAAAAGTCATTTTCCAAAGTTGTGCGAGTAATCATGTCCTCCGTCTCAAAATTTTGTTTAAAGTATACTCCCAAGTCCCAAAAGCCAATAAAGTAAACAAGTGATCGGGGCGGAGGGAATATCAATTTACTCAAGCTTAATTTGACATACCCATTTAATTGTTATTAACTGAGGGAATGAATCATCAAAATCTAAGATTACACGGTTACCTTTTTTTGGGGGGACACATGGTTACCTGATTCATGGTACGTTCTGATCCAAATACACGGTATGCATACACGATATGCATACACACCTTTTTACATGGTAGTACGGATAACTTCAACCACCAAAAATCAGGATACGTTGTAATATGGATACACTATAAGTTTGAATGAGTTTGTGATTTGCTGGGATTTGAGGGAGTTTGGTAACTCGGATTATATTTTTGTTGACAGGAAGTAAAATGGCAAGGGGGACTATACCTGATAAATGGTCAATGAGGGTTCTTTGGGCTTGTGCTATTGGAAGTGCTGTTGGTATGTGTTATTTGTATTTATTGATAAAAATGTCCGATCTTGTTTCATAATTTGATCTTTTGACGTGAGATTACGAAAACACTGGATACTGTGTTATAAATTTTGAATTATGTAGGTCTATACATGGTTGCGGTGGACAGACAAATGAAAAATAGGGAAAAAATGATTGCTGAAGGGTTGGCCTCAGTCGACTCGGGTGGACATTCCAGTGAGAATGTGTAATTTTTTTTGGAACTAGGATTGCATTTTGAGTATTGCTTTGTATGTTTCCTTGGTGTAGACTATCAGGTCGAAATGAACGAGAATTGGGATCGTTGAAATTGTTTCGTTTGGAGAATAAGCTTAACTGTTCATACTTTGTATACATCAGCGCGTTTTGATTCATTGATTGAAGATGTGTGCGCTTCTGAGGATGTTGGGACCTTCAGTGCTGATGCTTTAGACTTTGTTTTTGTGACGAATAATCATTTGAATTGCTGATTTTGGTTGTGTCTCAGTGCTGCCACATAAAGTTTGTTGAGAAATATTTCACTAATTATGGTAAATATGTGTTTGTACATCTATTCTATTTTTCATGATATATTCTCAACAAACTTTCCCTAATTATTAAAATGTGCCCTTGAAAGCCGCACGTTGCGAGAACAATGAAAACAACATTATTCGATCGATATCAATCCACACCCAATTCATATCCAAAACTCCGCAATTCAAAATCGGTTTTGATATTTTATGTAATCCAATTCCTAGGCCGATCTGAGTTATGATCCATAACCTGATCTATAAATCTATAATTGACAAGATATAAATTTGAACAAATTTGGTTCGTAAATTGTACATGAATTGATCAATAATAATTCTGATTCGAATTTTGTTAATAAGGGATTTAAATTTAGATTATTAATGGAATTGAGTATGCGTCTACAAAATTTTGATTTGGATCAAATTTTTTTCTGTTGGTGAAGTAGGTTACGGCCTCAATACTAAGTCACAAATTCTCATTTAAGATATCCGTTTTAATTTTAAGACAGTTAAATACCATACATAAGATAAAAACAGAATGCATTGAAATTAGCAAAAAAATTTGTCTCATCTATGCATGATGTGAGTATATGACTAGTTTTATTCTTAAAACGATATCCGTCTCAAGGATGATCTACTGTACCGTGGAGTACTCGCGACAAGCTAACATGTAAAACGCTGAAATGAAAGAAAAGGGGAATAAAACGGGAGAAAAATAGAAAATGAGGAACCCACTGCTAAAAAGACGTTAAAATATCGCGATAATCAGATCAAATCCCCAAATTATCGGTTAAACTCATCCCACCTCATTCCCGTGAATTTCTCACCTGTAAGTGTTCTTCATACCTCTCCTTTAACTTATCGTAAATTTCTCGTCAAATATTTTCCCCAAATTTAATTAATTAATCACTCAAATCTCAAGTTTATGTTTAATTCTTATTTTCTGATGACATGATTAAGTTAGTATTATCAAATTGCGTTGTTTACACTTGATATAGAGTGGAATCAATTGCGCTTTCATTAGTGTAAAACCGCCTTACATTTTACAATCGCGCCATTAAAAAATGTTCCTCAATTGTAGTATCAGACTTGGAATTGGCTTATACGGAGTATCATAGAAAGGGACAGGAATGAACAGTTAGAATAACAATATGAAATTTTTAATCATGTTACTGTGCTTTGCTTGATTCCCCTTGTGCACAATCGGTTGGTCTTGCTTAAGACCGTCTTAGCTTAAACCTTAACCTCCTTTTATTTTCACCTCTATTTTTAATCATGTGTGAGAGATCTTAACTTAAGACGGTCTTAAAATAAGTAACTAAGGCGTACATCAATTCATGTGTTGTACGGTGTAGAATCTGAGCTTTGTGATAAAGTATCCGAACTTTATGTTAAAAAATATGAGCTTTATTAGAAAGTATTGAGCTCATCCATTTACACATTAAAAACATGAACTTTAAATTAGCTCAGAAAGAATACATATATGCTCGGATTCTTATACCTTGGTTGTACAATGCTTATGGTACAACTGAATGTATAATCCTATTTGTGGGCGTACAGGGATGTGTGAGCTTAACAAGTCGCGTTTTTTGTAAACTCAACTAACAGTTAGGGGATTGGCTCGAAGACTATTTGAATGCTATGAATAATTTTGTTGTTGAAACTGCAGTTTTATAACTCGAGTATTTTCTTCAAATTAGATGTAAAATGCTGCAAGTTGTTTAGTAGCAATTTCTGATCTTGTTTACTGGTTAGTGCAGCCGTGCAGGAAGTAAATCAACCTTTCGGATGGTTAAGCATTGCACAGTTCGTAATAAGAAGTAAGTTCATGTTTGCTGCTAAAATGCTGAGCTGATATCTCTTGTTAATACTCGTCATTGTCGTGTGCATATAATTTCTACAACAGCGACATTACCCGAGTATTTTTTATATTCCCAGAAAGAACTGTTATGAGCAATTTAGTTTTATTAACTTGGAAATTTGAGTATTGTTGTTCGATTTCTTATAGTGGTTCGGGAGAAGGATATTTGTTGGGAGTACGCAGATAAGTTGGATGGAAACAAGGTGAGATGCAAGTTCTGTACAAGAGTTCTAAATGGAGGAATAAGCAGATTGAAGCATCATTTATCTCGGCTTCCTAGTAAAGGTGTAAACCCGTGTAGCAAAGTACGAGATGATGTGACTGACAGGGTTAGGGCTATAATCGCGTCCAAGGAGGAATTCCGAGAAACCCCTTGTCCTAAAATTCCTAAATTCACTGAAACCATCTCATCAGGAGGAAGTATACCTCTCAATAAACCTCTGACATTTGTCGACACACCAAAATTGCTTCCGTCATTAAATCAAATGAATCATGATGCCTTAAATGAACAAGATAATGCTGAAAGGAGCATAGCCTTGTTCTTCTTTGAGAATAAGTTGGACTTTTGTGTGGCTCGGTCACCTTCCTACCAGCTAATGATTGATGCTGTAGTGAACTGTGGTTCTGGATTCTGTGGCCCGTCAGCAGAGACACTGAAGGGAACTTGGATGGACCGGGTTAAGTCTGACGTGAATCTTGGATTTAAGGAAGTCGAGAAAGAATGGTCTCGAACGGGGTGTACTATAATTGCAGATACTTGGACAGACAACAAATCGAAAGCCATGATCAACTTTCTGGTTTCATCGCCTTCTAGAACCTTCTTTCACAAGTCTATTGATGCATCATCTTATTACAAGAACGTAAAATCCTTGGCCGATCTATTTGATTCCGTGATTCAGGAAATTGGCCCGGAAAATGTGGTTCAGATTATTGTTGATGGTGGTCTTAGTTATTCTGGGATAGCTAACCATATTTTACAAAACTATGGGACGGTCTTTGTTTCTCCATGTGTTTCTCATGGTGTTAATATGATACTGGAAGATTTCTGCAAGATTGATTGGATTAATCAGTGTATCATACAAGCACAAACCATAACAAGGTTTGTCTACAACAACACGGTTTTGCTGGAGTTAATGAAGAAATTCACTTCAGGCCAGGATGTAATAAGAACAGGCATCACTAAACCTGTTTCCAACTTCCTGTCATTACAAGCGTTATTCAGACAAAGACCGAAATTGAAGCAAATGTTCAACAGTCCCGAGTATTCTGTCTACTCAGGCGGTGGAACCAAATCACAAGCTGTTTTGGAGGATAATGAATTTTGGAGAGCAGTAGAAGAATGTGTGGCTATTTCTGAGCCATTTTTAAGGATTCTTAGGGAAGTTGCTGATGGTAAACCGGCCGTGTGTTTAATTTATGAGTTGATGATGAAAGCCAAGGAATCGATCAGAACGTATTATATAATGGACGAAGGAAAATGTAAGACATTTTTGGATATAGTCGATACAAAATGGCATAACCAGCTCCATACACCATTGCATTCAGCTGCTGCTTTTTTGAACCCTTGCATTCAGTATAACCCTGAAATTAAATTCCTGTCTGCTCTGAAAGAGGATTTCTATAATGTGGTGGAAAAACTACTTCCGACACCTGAGTCGAGGCGCGACATTACTGCACAAATGCTTTTGTTTACAAGGGCAAGCGGAATGTTTGGTTGTACCCTAGCTAAGGAAGCACGAGATGCAGTGACACCTGGTAAGTATTAGCATCCTTGAAATATCAGCTTTTACTGCAGCTGACTTTGGGTGAATTAACCCTATAAAAATGGGGTGATAGTATATCAATGGGGGTAAAAATTGGCCCGAATCAAACCTGAGTATTATCCAAACAGTACAGTAGAAGACCTGTGATCTGAACGGACCGTTCAGAAACTCTTAGATTGTAGCGAATTTCTGAATTTGTATCCAAATACATGTACAGGGGAATTTTAAAACCTACTGTATAAGTTTACCCGAAATTTCTCAATTTTTCTTTTCTTTTTTTCGCTTTTTGAGGCGTGCGTTCACCCATGGACGGTTATAAAGGATGATTCATGCCAGCCGACCCCAAATCATTTTGGAATTAAGGCTCTGATGTTGTTGTTGTATACATGTACAGGGGAATGGTGGGAGCAGTATGGGGATTCAGCACCGATGTTACAAAGAGTAGCTATCAGAATCTTGAGTCAAGTCTGCAGCACTTCAACATTTGACAAGCAATGGAGCACATTCCAACAACTTCATTTCGAAAAAAAGAACAAAATTGATAAAGAAGATTTGAATGATCTCATCTACGTAAATTACAACCTCAAGCTCGCAAGGCCCAAGACCAAGTGTTTTGATCCAGATCCTATACAACTCGATGACATTGACATGACCTCCGAGTGGGTTGAGGAGATCGAGAGCCCAGTCCAAACGACCCAGTGGCTTGATCGGTTTGGTCCTGCTTTTGATGTGAGTGACTTGAATACTAGGCACTTTAGCAGTGGAATATTTGGTCCGAACGACTTTGGCTTGTGACTATAAGACTGGCATTCCATGATCACATTTCATCAGGTAGATATCAGGTACGTCTTGTTGTATACGAGAGTTGTAAGTTTTAGATGGATTTTAGTGTACTCAACATATTATTGAATATGAAGCAACACGTCCAGTTCTTCTGATATGTCAATAGCACCAGACACTGCTTAAAGTTACATGAAAAATACACTGAAACAAATAAGATAAGGAGTAAAGTAGATGATACCAAAGATGGTGTAAGAAGAGCTAGTGTGTTAATCTCGAAAGACTTGCCAACTAACTAGAAGATCTCCGAAAACCTCTGGCTATATACACAACAACCATCACATGAACCCAATCTTGTATATCATCATAGAATCGAAAAAAGGCACGTCTCCACGATCTTTTCAAAACTAATGTGCCACACACTCCCCAAAATCCTGTAATGAATCCAAGCGTCACACTTATACACAATCCTAGGAAAAAACCATCGCTTTTGTGATCCTTTTGCCGAGTGATACGATCTCCGTTTTGGGGAATAGGGGCTGCTTGATCACCTGGACATTTAGAGAGTGGTGCTCCACAAAGTCTAGGGTTCCCCATGTATGCTGAATTATCAAACCCTTGTAACTGAGTTCCTAGAGGAATTTTCCTTGATAAGTTATTCTTCGACAAGTCCAAGATCTCCAAAGCATCAATCGATGCTAAACTTGTGGGAATTTCACCGGAAAGATGGTTGTGTGATAAATCAAGAAATTCAAGAGAGGTCAGTTGTCCTATTCTTGACGGCATAGCTCCACTCAAATTGTTCTTTGATAGGTTTAAGAACACCAAACCAGCTAGGCTTGAAATTTCATCAGGATTCAGGAATTTCACCTTGTAAATTGTTGTCGGAAATATCAATGCCTTTAAGAAGTCCTAACAAAACATCAAAGCTCTGCTCTTTTCTTTTCCACATAAACCATGCAATATCAAAAAAAGGAAAATTATCGTATAGTTCAATTAGGTTCTGGGATTTTTTGTGTGTTAGCCATCATGGTCAGGTTGTATAAGCATTTTGGAAGGGTTCCGAAGACGTGATTGCTTGATAGGTCCAAGATCTGTAGAGAAGAAAGCTGGCAAAGGCTGGAAGGTATGTCCATTGTAAAATGATTGTTGCTCAGGCTTAGAACTGTAAGATATTGTGGACCCTGCCCAAGGTTAGGAGGTATGGACCCTGTCAGTGAATTATATGCTAGATCTAAAACAGCCAAAGACGTAGAATTTATCTACGACATGGGTAGTTCACCATAGAGCCTATTGTTGCGCAGATGAAGCGCTTGGAGATTGGGTAATGCTGCCATGAAAGATGGCAAATTTCCGGTAATGTTGTTCTTTTGTAGCTTCAAAACATACAAGTTAGGGAATGAACTCCAGCAATCCGGAAGCGTCTCAGAAATTAAATTCTCTGAAAGGTCAAGGGTCATCAGATTCATTTTAGCTTCTGGGCATACGAAACTGAATAACCCATGAGAAAACTGGTTCTTGTGTAGTAATAGTTGTTTGAGCTCATGTCTAAATCAGTGAGCGATTGTAAGGTGATGGATAGATCCGGTAGTACCCCATAGATCATATTATTGGACATGTTCAAGGATTGTATAGTAGATGGTGGTGATGCACTCCAAAAAGATTTCGGAACAATGTCACTGATACCAGTTTTGGATATGTCAAGAACTGTGATGTTTTGTTGAGTTGTAAGCCATTTCGTAGTTGATTTCCAGCGAGTGAGAGATACGAGAGTTTATCAACATTCTTGATTTCAGTTGGAATTTGACCACTCAAATTATTCCAGCCCAAATCGAGGGACGTAAGATTGTGCATCTTCCCAATTTCAGTCGGAATTTGACCACTCATGCCTCTAAATAAGGTAGATTGTTGACAACAGAGACCCAATTGGAGACACGACTGAGATCGATATCACCCAAATTTATTTCCCTTAACAACCTCAGATTCGAAAGCCAGGACAAGCTTTCAGCACTATCGACACTGAAACTGAGATCAAGAGACGATAATCTTGAAAGATTTCCGATTTCATGAAGAACCACTCCACCAAACCCGGTATTGGAAAGGTTAAGGTACTGTAGATTACCAAGTGAACCAATAAACTTGGGTGTGAACTTCCATTGGAAATGATTAAAACTAAGGTCCAAATATTCTAAATGCTGCAACTCGGCTAGAGAAACGCCAATTGTACCTTCTAGACAAAACTCGCAGTAGTAATCAGGTCTAGGGATGGCAATACGGGTCGGGCTAAGGCGGGCGGCACGGGCACGACACGAGTCCGGCACGAGCACGACACGGCACGGATGAATAATACTGTAATGGCACGAGCACGGCACGAACGGGTTTGAGGCGGGCCGCGGCTGCATTTTTTGGAAATTCCCGTGCCTAGGCACGGCACGGCCCAAGCACGGAGGGTCCGGCACGAACCAGGCACGGCACGGCCCGAGATTTGGCCCGTTTCTTAATTATTTAATTAAATTCCATTTTTTAATATCGTTTTTTAATTATTTAATTAAATCTAGTACATTAAAAATACAAGTAATCAACTAATCAACACATCAAATACATTAATATTTAATAAAATATATATTTAAATCGTTAATATTCATTATTTATATAAATAAAAGAGTATTTAGAAAAAAATACTAAGGTTATTGGGTCGGCCCATGTGCTAAGGCATGATTAGCCCATTGGCCAGTTACGGCCCAAGCACGAAACTAGGCGTGCCAGGAGCGGGCCGTGGCGGAGATTTGGGTGAGTGGGCCAGGCACGACACGGCACGGCCAGCCCAATATTCATGCCTGGGCCGGGCCATTTTTTGGGAAAGGCACGATGCGTGCCGGCCCAGCACGGCCCAATGCCAACTCTAATCAGGTCCATTTCCACGAAGATGGAGCATGGTAACATGGCCAGTGTAATTTTTGCAGCTAATGCCGTGCCACTGGCAGCAGTCAAGACCGCCTCCCTAAGAATCAAGGAGGCCGCAGTGGTCAACGAGAATGTCGTGTTTTAGTGTTGAGGAAAGTATATTGCAGACTTTGTTGAAAAATGAACGTTGTGGATGTTGGTAAGTCTTCGTCTTGGTGGTCTTCCTAGACTGTAAAATATGATTTGATCCCACTGCTTTCTATATGGGCTCCCTCATACCGACTTTTAATTAACCCGATTAGGCGATTATTGCTAAGTTATCATGTCAACAGATCCTTGATTATTTTGAGATTAACTCATTTAGTTTTCTACTTCTTCCGTCACAGTCAATAGTTTACGTTTGCTTTATTTTCCCCTCACAAGATAAAGCAAACGTAAACTATTCACTGGGCCACAGAGATATTAACTGTAGAACAATTAAAGGATATACTGGATAGAAATTGTATTTTCGACACTGCCTCAAGGTAGGAAGATCCGAGTCCCAAGAACAAGTGTCTTGACCCGGATCCAATCTAGCTTGATAGCATGGATATGACTTCCGAGTGGGTCGAGGAGATTGAGAACCCAATCCAAACGATCCAGTAGCTCAATCAGTTTCGGTCTGCTTTCAATTTGAGAGATTTCTATGTATACATGACACTTTTTAGGCCTGCTATATTTGATATTTCGATCCGAACGACTTTGGTTTGTGAATTGTGAGTTGTGTCTAAAACTCTGAACTAGTTTTAAGTAAATACTTATATTCTGAATGTGTAGCTAATAGTTACTCATACGTCTTAAATCGTACAATTTCGGATTTCTAGAATGTATTTCTAGGATAATCGAATCCTTCGATAGCGAAAAACATAATAGTATTAGTAGAGTGAGAGCGAGAGGGTGGGGAACAAAGTTGGACAATAAATGGCAAAATATAGAGTAGAAAAAAAGTGATTTGAAACATATATAATAGAGTTTACTTATAAAATGTCGATACAGAAATCGCAAAAACACGGTGCAAGGCCGGCATAGCATAGCACATCAACATCATGTGTGACCATGCCTACGCGTTACCACTGCCTTCTCAATTTTGGCACGCTCATTATCCCTACACACAAATTCTCAGTTCAAACGGGCCTATTTCGTCTGAAGGTTTCAGACGAGTCTTATGTGACCATTTTTATGGTTAGAACTTAGAAGTGACCAATTTTAAAAGCTCATCTAAAACGTTCAGACGAAATAGGCCGTTGAAATGAGACTTGCTGATCCTTATAAACAACTTGGAACAAATCTAAAGTAGATGTTGTCTAAAAAAAAAAATCTAAAGTAGAAAAACTACCAAGTTGGCTGAAGATACACGCCAATTTTTGTGTAAAAAAATCAATGTTAAAGATTTGTTCTTATCCTGTACTCCTAGTAGTCTTACTTGGTAATCATGAAATACAATCAACTACTAGTAGAATATATTCTTATCAAGTAGCGCAAGGAAATCTACCTCTAAGCCGAAAGGAGAGATCTTACTGGCTAGATTTTTTTTTTTTTTTTTTTTTTTTTGACAGCGGTAAAGAAAAGTTTTACATTCGTATGGCCTGCCGAGCCAGACCATGAGCAACGCTATTAAGTTGTTTCGGAATAAAATTAAAACATAAGCAATGAAATAAACTTGCAAGACCACGCATTTCCTCCAAGATGCCAGCAATCAAATGATCTTCCTTCTCAACGCCTGCGAGTTCGTTTAGAAGTTGTAGACAATCCGATGAGATATCCAGGTGAAGAAAGCCCCCGGAACGTGCCCATACAAGAACATCACGAATACCCAGTGCCTCCGCCTGTAATGCTGATTCCGCTCTAGTTCTCACCTGCCGCCGCATACGCTCTCGCCCCATCTCATCATAAGCCACCCATCCAACTGCCGCCTTAAAAGATCGTTCCCAACTAGCATCCACCTTAACCCGGATAACATTACAATGATCCGGCTTACCAATCATTTGAAAGAGGTGCCCGTCTCTTATATCCGCTGCATTGTGCTCAAGCAGCTCCCCAACACTCCTTCTTGACCCTTTCGTCAATCCCTTACCATCCACCTGATCATTTAAAGTACGAACCTTTTCATTGATTAAATCAAACAAAATTCCAGACAGTACATGTGGGTTCATAGTCAGTCCTTCAAACTTAACCTTGTTTCGAATAATCCATAAACCCCAGAAAATTGCTATGAAAAGAATTACCTTTTTCACCCCTCCTTCCCGCCTCACCAATACCGAATCCAATCAATAATCCAATCAGTCATATTTAAGGACTTTGCACCTTCAACCTTAATACCTAAATCAGATCCCGCCCAGATCCTAGCAGAGACCTCACAGTCCCTAAACAAGTGTTCTACGATCTCCAACTGGTTATGGTAATCTCCACACAGTCCACAGAACACGTCCATCGCCATATTTCGTTGTTGGAATTCTTTCCCTACGGAGAGCGTGTTCCTAATGATTCTCCAAATAAGAATTTTCCATGTATTAGACTATTAGGGACCGGAAGAGTTCATAGCTGCTTTCGACCTAAGGCCTCGATTACCAATTCTAGTTCTATCCTTCAAAGTACCCTTCCTAATCATATACTCCTCAAAGATCAGACCATAGCCACTCTTAACCGTAAAGACCCCATCCTTAGTGAATGGCCAATAAACCTCATCAACCAGTTTCCTAGACCTCGCCCGAGTTGCCAGAATCCTCTCCGCATGTTCCTCTCGAAACAACGCTCGGACGAATTGTTCATTCCAATTCCCACTAGGTAGCAAAAAAAATGCCTCACCTGTAAGTTAGCCATTTGTACGTCCTCGTGACCCAGCCAATTATCCTTTGGCTCCGGGTACACTCCCCCACCCATCTTGTAGTCTAGACATTTAAACTCGAATTGCACTTGGCTTCCAACCAAAAAAATCTTTGATTTTTTGAAACCCATGAAGAATGCTACGAATTCCCCATGAACAACTGGTTCCTTTACACGGCATTATCCCAGGAGCAATGACATGAGTTCCAAACAATTTTTGCCGAAAAACCCTGCAGAATAGAGACGTATTTCCCGAAACTAATCGCCGCCCATGTTTCGCCAATAAAGCCTGATTCAAACATTCAATGTGGCGGATCCCTAGATTTTGAGTAGTTGTTTAATCTTTTATTTGTTGTGACGAGTATTTGTGTTGAATTAAGCGTGAAGAATTTACTAAAATTAACGAAGTATTATCTTACTATTTTTATGTGAGCAAAATCAGGTACTTGATTCGGATTTTAAATTCATCGGGAGGTCTTAAAATCACTGTATTGCCAGTAAATTTTCAGACATCGAATAGCCTGATGCAAAATGACGTCTCTCAAATCTATTTCCGACCACATTTTCAACCCATAATTTCATTATAATATATTATTTTTACCAATATTAAATACAACCAAACTTATCCTACTTTTTTGGACAATTATGTTATTTTTAAAATCAGACTTCAAATATTTTGAAATGGCTTGAACTTAATACACATCCGAATAATAAAATCGCAATACCAAATAGAAACAATCAAATATTCGAATTTAAAATTCGAACTTCAACTCAGGTCCATAGTTACGAGTTACGACTTACAAAATCAAATCAATTAGATTAGTTCACCCCTTTATCTTTGTAAGTTTTAACTTTTAATACATTGAACATTAGACCTGGCCCGCTGGCCACATACCGAGTAAGGGCCGTGCCAAGTCAGGCTAATCAACCTAGGCCCTGAACCAGCCATTTGGTGCGACCATAACTCAGGTCGTGGCCAAGTCTAGTGTCCACTAAACACATGCTAATAATTCATAAAAAAAAAAGTCATGCAAGGAAAGATGGAGAGATGACTATTTTATACTCCGACTCCTCAAAATAATTCAAAAAAGTCACCCTAACTCGACTCATGCTTAACCTGAATTAGTCCGTTATCCCTATCTTAAACGGAGTATGTTTTTTTTTTAACGGGCTTGGGTGCGTTGGACCCATCTTTTACGCCCTAAATCAACTTCCTACCTTGATAAGGTCTAGAACACACGTTAGAAAAAGCGTTTATGAAAGACGAGAATATCCGAAATAAAGCCATCCACTCAGGCATTCGTTTCTGACCCACAAGAAACCGCTCTTCATAGGGTGGAAAATTCGTGGAACACAGCAAAAGCGGTGGAACTCCACTCTTCCTCTTTCCTTCTTAGGTATTTGTTCTTCCCCATTTCCTCATCCACCTCTTTTCCCCCCTCTATAAAGATCTATTCTTTCTGGGTTTTTCTTATACTATAATTTATATTGATTTTGTTCACAAATTTGTTGTTTATTGGTTGATTAATTATTGTTATTAGAAAATGGCATCAAGGAGGATTATCAAGGAGCTCAAGGATCTCCAAAAGGACCCTCCTACCTCATGTAGCGCTGGTATATCACCTCTTTTTGTTGTAAAAAATTGTACCTTTTTGTGTTTTTGGAGTTTTATTGTTGCGATGATTCATGTTAACCGACCCCAGATTAGTTTCGGACTAAGGATTTGTTGTTGTTGTTGGGTTGTTCTGATGATTCATGTTAAGCGACCCCAAATTAGTTTCGGACTAAGGATTTGTTGTTGTTGGGTTGTTCTGATGATTCATGTTAACCGACCCCAAATTAGTTTGGGACTTGGGATTTGTTGTTGTCGGGTTGTTCCGATGGTTCATATAAACCGATTCCAAATTAGTTTGGGACATGGGATTTGTTGTTGTTGTTGGGTTGTTCTGATGATTCATGTTAGCCGACTCTACATTATTTTCGGACTACGGCTTTGCCGCTGTTGGGTGGTTATATCCTTTTTGTTGTAGTCTCTCCAGCCTGATTATTTGTTTACTTATTTTATTCTTTGTGAGGGATATTTTGGTCAAAAGTACACGAATGATTGAGACGGAGGGAGTAGTATGATTTTATGGTTAGTTGTGGGATTACGATTCGAGTTTTTAGCTGTTATGAGTTGGTGGGTTGCGGTTGATAATGAAAAAATGTATGGAAATGCAATCGCTTTGTCATAGAACTTTAAGGGGTGTTTGGTTCACCCAATATAGGTATGAGGTATGGGTTTGGAATGAACCAAACCCATACCATGTGTTTGTTTGACGGAAATGAAGGTTTCATACCCATACCTCAAACCCATGAGGTATGGGTTTCTCATACCCATGGAGGGGGGTGGGTATGAGATTGATACCTATGGTATCAAATTAGAGATATTAAAAAGTGATAAAAAAAATATTTTTATATTTTTATTTGATTAAATTTTATCTACATGATTTAATAGTATAAAAATTATTATTAAAAAAAATTGTATTTTGAAGATTTTTTTAGCTTTGATTGATTTCTAACCCCATGCCCCCAAAATTGAACCAAACACAAGGTATGAGGTATCAAGTTCCAACCCGATACCACCCAGGTATGATTCCCGATTCCAAACCCATACCCACGCGTGAACCAAACACCCCCTAAAAGGAATAAAATTAATGGCTTTGGTGCAGTTTTGTTACAGTTTTGGACTTCCCTAGAGGCCTAGACCACCGTTCTTTCGGTTTTTTGTGAGTAGGTGGTTGTTGTAGCTCGTAGATTTGTAGGATGTTGGGAAGCCTTCAGGACAGAAATGGCTTTTGGTGGTTCAGCTATCTATTTTATTGAGGAAGATGAGAGGTGTTAGATAAGGAGGCTGTCATAGGAGAGATGTAGAGGTGAGGATGGATTGTGAGACATGTTGCTGGATGAATTATGATGTGCTAGATGTATGAAAATATGGTAGATTAGCATGATAATATCGTCATGGCATTATCAAATCATAACGCTGATTGGTTAAGCGCTTTCTTGGTGAATGGAGAATTTGATAAGTTTTTGTGGAAGATGTTCCAACAATTTGCTATTGTCGAGTAGGTTAGACCTTAAGTCATTTGAGTAGAGTTGGAAGTTGCAGTCTTGTAGATTGAATAGTTTGCGTGAATTCGTGTTTGAAATTGTGTTGATGATTTACTCAACAACAACAACATTACCCCAGTGTCTCAATGGCTCCCGCAAATTGCGGGGTAAGAGGGGGTCGGATGTACGCAGCCTTACCCTTGTGTTAGCAACACAAAGAAGTTGTTTCCGAATGACCCAAGATGAAAATTGCGTCGAAAACTGCATCGAAGGACCACTACTTCACAAGAGAAAGAAGCGCAACCACTTTAGTGAGCCATTTTGCTTTATTCCATCATAATCCAGAACCGAAGAGTAATGAATCTTTGACTCCATTGGAAATATGGAAAGTTGATGATTTACTCAGTTTTCATTTTTTTTTTCTTTTCCACACTTTTTCACTTGCTGTCTTTTGTACGTAGCCCCTATCATCGGGGTTCAAAGACTGAACTCTTTGCCTTGTCAATTTGTCATAGACAATCTTTCATTTACCAAATTATCAGCTTTTCATGTCCATGTGTGATTTCATCTCTTTATAACAACAATCAAAGTGGCGCTTTAAAAGCTAATCCAAAATATTTTGTTGTCGGCTAATCATAAGCCAAATTTACTTGTAACTTCTGATAGGTAATTGCCAGTGAAGTTCCGTACAATATCATTAAAGCTAGCAAATCAAGCCAAAATTGAACTGTACCCTAGGATATATATGTTCCCTCTGCATTCTTCATTGTCAAAATTTGGGTACACAATATTCTGAAATTGTAACAAGGTCTACACTTGAACAAAAATATCTATTGTTGGATGTATAATACGTTTATCATTGTTTTATCTCGTGCTTGTATCATTTGAATTGTTCAACATCGTCCCTGATTTCTTATATCTTTTTCAGGCCCTGTAGCTGAAGACATGTTCCATTGGCAAGCAACGATTATGGGGCCTTCTGACAGCCCCTATGCAGGAGGAGTTTTCCTAGTTACCATTCACTTTCCTCCAGATTACCCCTTTAAACCACCGAAGGTTAACATTCTGTTTCTGTTAGTAATATTGTTCAAAGTATGACTTCGCAATTGTTTGTTGATTGTATGAGCTAACACAATTACAGACTACTCAATGTTATGTTTCTATACTCAAGAACCTGTGAGTTGTGTAAGAACTAGGCCACTAGAGTTGTCGTAAGTTCATGAGTTATTTCTACCCTTTGTTAAAGGATTATTCAGGCCTTGTTTGAATTAGGTCACTTTGGCGTGGGTCATATTCTTCTTGAGCCACACTCTTGACACTAGTGTGGGTTGTACAAACTTATTTCTTTCAGAGCGTTTTGAGCTCGTAATAATGGTTAGAAATTGTTGCATCATTACAAATTGTTATTTTTGCTTGGTTAATGTCGGCTTGTTGAGTGAAGGCCGGCCGGCCTCCATGAAACCTGTCTGGGCTGTCTCCTATGTTACTTTAGCTCTTCTTATTGTCTGACATACCTATGTCCCACACTCGCACTCAGACACTCAGACATTGTAAAATACATGGATGCTCATTTTAAGCCAAAATATGTTGATTTTTCAGAAAAATAGCCGGTTGCAATTGTTTAACATGCACCCATGTTAGGGACTTCTAAGTTCTAAACAAGTCTATCCAATATAGGCCGTTTCTCTTTCCTGATTTCTGTACTATATGTCTGTATCTACAGGTAGCGTTTAGAACAAAGGTTTTCCACCCGAATATCAATAGTAATGGAAGCATTTGCTTGGACATCTTGAAAGAGCAATGGAGTCCCGCTCTTACAATTTCTAAGGTTCGTCCATTACTCCGGTTGCCTTACTATTTTCACTATATACTCCGTGTAAAATAAAGGTAAACTATCCCTGTAAATATCCTAAAGTAACCCTACTCACTAATTTGCAACTTCCACGTCGAGCAGGTACTGCTTTCCATTTGTTCACTGCTGACGGATCCCAATCCCGATGACCCCCTTGTGCCTGAGATAGCTCACATGTACAAGACTGATAAGAGCAAGTACGAGAGCACTGCAAGGAGCTGGACTCAAAAGTATGCCATGGGCTAGTCTTATATGTCAATTGGGCCGGTCCATTGCCAAAAAAAGTCGTTTGGCAGAGTGTAAGACGAGGTTTCAGGTCTCGTCTTTCTCTTCTAACCATTCTGTATTAAACCAAGATTCATTTGTATTTCATGCTGTTCGACAATGGACAAAAAAAAGGGTCCAAATTCCTTGCGTGTTGAAAGAATCAGTTGTTAAATCTTGTATGCTGATTGCTTTGGTTAGATTTGTTAACTTTTGATTTGAAGTTTTTGTTCTTTGCTCATGCATCCTCATAGTTGCAAGGATTTGAATCAGATCCCAATTTGATGTCACCTTATCCGAGTGCAAACATACGTTAAATGACATGTACTCCGTTAGTCGCATCCTTACTTGATCAGAATAAGCCGTTCTCAGTTCTAAGTTGGTTTCGGTGCTTCACCCCCATCTCCTGAAACAATCAGAATAAGCCGTTCTCAGTTCCATGTTACTTGATCCAGAACGTGTTGGTTTCAAATAAGCAATTAGCCCGTCTAAAGTGAGATTTTTTTTGTTTTTTTTTTTGTTCAACGAAGCGCGCACTTAGTCGCATTACAATAGGGGAGGGAGAATTGAACCTGAGACCTATTGTCCAGGATACCTTCGTCTTAACCACTAGAACATCTAGGGTGTGAGCAGATCATATTTAGATTTGGCGAAATCTGGATTTTTGTGATTTGGAATTGAATTCAAATGTGGCATTTGAAATCTTTTAGATTCCTATTGGGCCTGAATATTTTGGGCCTAACGAAATGGGTCAAGTATATCTTTAAATCTAAATTCATACAATCAATCAAATATTAATGTAATCCGATCTAATAATCAGATGTCCCTGAAGGGATTAATCCGATCTAATAATAGTATATCGTGGATTGGGGCTTTCTATCATACTGTTGTCGATATTTGACATTCTATTTGTTTGTCTCTTGAAGTATATATAGATAAAGTTTAGAAAATCAAACCTTATTGAAAAAGTTATTTGAAAAATTATCCACCCCAGTGACGTCCCTAGTCGGGCTTGTGCCTCGGATGTACATCTCGTGTTACTTTGCATTATTAGCCTTTTTTTTTTCTTTTGTTATAAATAATCCAGATATAGAATTAAGCCAACAATGAATGATATGTATTCCGTACTGTATAAGTTTATAAGTTATAACTGCGTAGTAATAAAGATATTTAATTTGTGATTTATGAAAATGAATATATAAATATTCAATTTTAATTATGTAGCATCAAGAATATAAATTGGCACGTTGTTGCATGCCCATAGTGGTCCATTCTAAGGAATCTACCAAGTTTTTGTAATCCGAGATATTCATACCTTACTTATTGCTGTGAGGAAAATACTTGTGTCATCTGGGAGAACGCCCCCTTACATTTAAAGGAGGAGGATCATCCTCCTCATTCACATTTTGGTCCGTCTCCTTTGGGTGTAAGGAGGACGTCCTCCCGAAGGACAATTATCCTCCTCCTTTAGGCGTAAGGAGAATATCCTCCCGGAAGACACAGATATTTTTCATTGCTGCGAGTATTAGGAAACTCATTTAACAAGCTCATGTTAATTTCCATGTAATCATTCACAATTTGACATGATGCAATAACCTACAACAATCTGATACATCGTACATAATACTCCCTCCATCCCTAGTCAATAGTTAACAAATAAAATAAAGCAAATGTAATTTATTCACTAGGACGGAGGAACCCGAGGAAGTACTCTACACACTTTTACTACGAAGTACGTAGACAATACCAGTATATATATATACACACATAAAGCACATAAATGATTATAAGGTGGTTATACAATATGTAACAGTTTTACTTGAAAGTTTATATACGGCATTACATAACAGGAATAGCATTTTAGCTAAAGCTATTGAACTATGTTACAAACTTGAGAGAAATATGAATTCATCTTCCACTTGCAACTTAAGTTAGTGTTTTACTACTATATACATCCTCCTATTCACTATATTCATCCCCTTTCCTTTTTGTACAAGAAATAAGAACGTTAATTTGGACCACACAAAGCACACTACCCCACTTACAATTGAATTTGAACCACACAAATCAACCCAAAAAAGAAAATAGGGAAGAAAACCCGAATAATCCGAAAAGGGAAATATGGAAGAATATAGTGAATAGGAGGGAGTATATGTGCTGCATACTAGCCTACTAACATTGATAGATGAATATATGTTGCGGGGCCAGGCGATGGTTAACAGGGCAGTCATCCCTGCTGAACAATGAAAACTGAAATATTTAGTTGAAATAATGTTCGACTTTTTTCTAATTATTTACTTTATTATATTAATAGTTTATCCCGCTAGAATTTCTCACCTAGCTCCCTAACAAAAAATCCCGACTTTCTACCGTTGATTATACCAAGTTATAAAACACAGTAAATACCTAACTTAAAAATTAAAAGACATGAATTATACACGTTAAGTATCTTAATCAACAAAATTCGCCGGCAAGAGGTCGTGCACACGAGTGGAGAAAGCCAGGGTATGGACCGTATGCATGTATGTATGGTCCCAAATTCCATAGATTCATAGAATCTCTTAATTAATCTCATTTTATTAGGTACTAATGTTTAACATAATTTTAATTATTTCACTTACTTTGACTAATTGCTTAATTATTTTTATTATAATTTTGTCATTTTCTGACGACAATGAATATTATTTAACGTAAAAAAGGTCATTTAACTAACTTAAAAGCTGAAACCCACTAAATATTTGTGGCGAATTGTTGACGTTTTGTGTTTCATACTAATTAATATTCCATTGATATTTTTGGTAATCATAATTATGATGAGTTAATCATACACTAATAATTGTCTAATCATAGTTGAGTGGCTTACATATTAAGCAAGCTTTGGATACTTAAAGCACATAAGCTGACTAGTTGTTAAGGAGTACTTGTTAGCTTAAATTAAACATTGGAAACTTTAAGATTAGATGGAATGAACTATTTTTAAGAATCATGTACCCAACCCATTTTTCCTTGTTTTATGAAAGATTGTTGATTGTTTTTTTACCATTTCATAATACAATAGAGTAGAATAATACAAAACAGCCTAATATTAGGGTTTTGTTATTTTGAATTTAAAGTCACTCCATCAAGTTATGTTCAGAACATATGAGTTTAATTTCAAATTAAATAAGTTTAATTCAATTTATACTCATTTTCCTACAAGTTTAGATTCTACAATCTAGTTTAAAAAGTTTCACATAACTTAGTCCAAAACAATTAACAAAAATAAAGTTCAAAAGAACAAAGTCTAAAACTTCTTAAATCATATCATTACTAATTAAGTTAGCTAATATAATTGTTCCGGGTGTAATTCCGGAGCAGGATTATGACCACGTAAGCTTGTTGAATGATGTCTTTGCTTGACTCTTCCTTTCGCTCTTTCCTGTTTAAGATGAACAAACTGAGGGCTCGGCTTGGTACCGAGCGTACTCACTCCGACGCTCAAATCAGTAAACTTAAAGAGATTAAGTTGTGTGTTACTTGGCAAAGTATATTGTAGAGAGATAAGGGAGTTTATACCAGATTAATAGTGAGTTTTGGGATAGTTTTCGGATCCTTTTCTCAATGAGAGAAGTGGAGTATTTATAGACTTTCACCTTTTGTCACGTAGTGGTCAAGTGGCCAAGTGGCTAGCGGTGGAAAGATCTGTTCTACCCTACATTTGAGGACCCATGGCGGCGGCGGGCCTGGTTGACTCCATGCCGAGGGGACTTGGATGTGAGTACGCGGATATGCCTCTCGGCCGGCTAGTTGCCGAGACCGAGACCCAAGTGACAGCCGACAAAGGCTTCGCTTGAGTTAGGGTTAATACGTTGACTTGTTGTCTTTTGGCTTTGACCTTGCTCAATATGTTGACTCGGTCGGCGGGTGCAGAATATGCCCCATCAATTTGCCCCAGCCGTAGTCTATGCCGTGGTATGGACCTTCGATGAGTGTTGAGCGTATTCTGCGCATGTTGAACTTCTTCCCCAGCTTCTTCTTCCTCGGCTTGGTTTATTCGGCCGTACCATATCCCCCTCCACATGGATGTGTAATAGACATCCGATGTGGGAAAGAAAATGGCGCTGGCCGAGACCAAGGTTGAGAGTGCCGTTTGTACTTTTGATTGTCCCCGGCCGGTGCTGCCAAGCTTGGTTGATCGGTGGCGGTGGCAAGTAGATACAAGGAGCGTGTCGAAGAAGATTGGTAATCGTATGTCGATTGACATTCCGCGGGTCGCATGTCCGACACGTGGCTTGGCATTGATTGGTGGACGTTTCACGGGCTTTGCCCGATTGGTCCGCTTCATGGGCTTTGCTCTATAAATAGAGCAAAGTGTGCCCCTTTTTGGCCATCAAACTTCATTTTCTCAAAAATTTCTCTCTCCGAGTTTTTCAAGAAATTTCTCTCTAGTCTTCAAAGCGTTACTCGGCGTAACACTTTTTCAAGGTAAACAAACAACTTTTTTCCAACTTTTTACTTGTTGATTAATTGTTGTCACCATGTCTTCTGCTGATGCTCAACCCAGTACCTCTGCGCCGGGGGGCGAACTGTCGCGTCCTGATGAACAGGAGCCACAGGTTGTCACCCCGATAGGGTTTGGGGGCGCTTGTCGCCTTCTCCTGAAATTGATGAGAAATTTATTGAGGGTATTGATGATGATGACGATGATGAGGAAAGGACCCATTCTGGCGTAGAGAGGTCGCGCTTCTCGTGGCACGGCGATGCCTGCTCGATCAATCCTGATCGTGCTTGGTCGAATAAGTTCGCTAGTTGCTCCGGTCCTGATCTTTTTGAAGACCATTACTCCTTCGGCGGGGGTATAGAATTGTTATCCCCGAGGATGGTCGGGCGGTCTGTTGCCCTCCCGAGGGTCAGATCGGCGTGTACACGGACATCCGGAGTATGGGCTCCGATTTCCTCTTAATGAATACGTCGTGGCCATAATTAAAGCCATGAATGTCGTCGTGGCTCAACTGCATCCGTTGGCCATCAGGACGATTGTTGGCTTTGTATGGTTATGTCTTTTTAAAGGGGAGGCCGCAACGGTGAACCTCTTCCGTCGGCTCCACCATCTTCGGCAGACTACCCTAGGTGGCACGGGGTGGTACAACATACAGACCGAGGCGGGTTATGTTACCGTTTCCAAGTTGACATCTTGCAAGGACTGGAAGGGGCGGTGGGTATACGTCGAGGTTCCGGAGGACTATCCGCCGCCCGGTCCTTTCGTGAGCCGCGCGTCATTTGCGGTGTGAGAATCAAGGGGATCAAGACATATATGTCTCCCGGAATAAGCTTAAGATGGACGCCTTGAAGGTCTATCCTAATGAGGACGAAACGCGGGCAATGAGGCTGTTTGAGGCTGAGAAGGATGGCACGCCGAAAGGATGGATGCCCCCGACGCAGATCGTTCTTCAGGATGAGCTGCTTTGCCACGTCGGCCTCATACCGGCCCTCAGCCAGGGTGAGTGGGGTCGGTATGAGGCCCATCTATGTTTTTTATGTTTCTGTATTTGAGCCTTGGTTTATTTCTTTTGCTTAACTCCTGCTTCGTTTCTTTTGCAGACCGATTTGGCCGGGAACTGCCTGTCTCCGTCCTCGAGAGGTTGGGACTTGACGAGAACGGGAGAGTTGTTGAGCTGCATCCTAAGGCCGCGCCACGTGTGTGGGAAATAATCTGTATACTTCCCTTTAACATGAAGGATTATAACGATATAATAAAGATGATCTATGGTCATAAAATAAAATACATAAGCATAAGTAAAAAGATTTAGAATTAACCTCGGGTCCTTGCAAGATTTAGAATAGTCCCATTATCGACGAGTTTCTTTACGCGTTTCTCATTTATGTGTCCCATTCGACAATGCCATAGATTGGTTTGATCTTTGTCACCAACCTTTAATTTCTTATTATTCATGTGTAATACTTCCGTGGTTTGATCTAAGATATAAATTCCATTCATGGAAACTGCTTTGCCATAAATCATTTCATTAAAAGAGAGAATACAACTATTATCCTTTATTGAAAATGTAAAATCGTCTTTAGCAAGTACGGAAACAGAAATAATGTTCTTAGATAAACTGGGTACATAGTAACAGTTATTTAATGATAACTCAAAACCACTAGGGAGTTGGATTACATATGTTCCCTTCGAGGCAAAGACTACTCGTGCTCCATTCCGCTCGCAGTCCACATCACCTTTTTCGAGAGGTATGATGTTCTTTAGGCCCTGCAAATGATTACACAGATGAGAACCACAACCAGTATCTAGTACCCAAGTTCCGAAACTTGCATGGTTAATCTCAATCATATGAATATAAGATGACATACCAACAGGAACGACGCGGCCTGCCTTGATGTCCTCACGGTAGGCGGGACAATTCATCCTCCAATGTCCAGTCTTGTGACAATGTGGCACTCTATGTCACCGTCCTTGCTCTTTGTCTTGCCCTGTGAGCCACTAGTCTCACCGGGCACACTCTTACCGTTTCCTGGCTTTTTAAACTTTGGCTTAGCTACAATTAGGTCGCCATGAGCCTTGCCCTTACCTTTACTCTTGTTGTGAATCGTGAGAACATCCTGCTTCATGCTCCCACTCAATTTCATATTCTTCTCGGTCTGTACGAGAAGGGAGTGTAGCTCATGAGGACTCTTTTTCAAGTCATTCATGTAGTAGTTCGCCCTGAAAAGGGCAAAACCATCGTGAAGAGAATGAAGCATTCGGTCAATGACAATGCTCTCACTGATTCTACAATTCAGTGACTCCAGTTTCTCGACATTCTCAATCATGTGAAGAATGTGTGGGCTAACCGGTTGGCCCTTCTGGAGTTTCGCATCAAAGAAGCGACAGGTATGCTCATATGTGATGATTCTCGGTGCCTTTGAGAACTCATTAGTGAGCGTGGTGAAAATCTTGTTTGCACCTTGGGCAATGAAGCGTCTCTGCAAATTGGTTTCCATTGCAAAGATGAGTACGTTCTTTATCGCACCTGCTTCCATAACGAAATCACTATAAGTGAGTGACTCGTTGGCTCCGCATTTGGGCCTGGGTTGACCGGTATTGGCTCGATTAAATACCCGAGCTTACCGTCGCAATGGCAACATTCCGTAGTGCCGCCTCCCGATCCGCAAAGTTGGACCCATCATTCTTCGATCGCGTGGGACCGATTCATTTGGTCCATGAATACTTTTAGCCAGGATGAACGATCTAGTGTGGCACTAGGCATTGAGATTGCGTTATTTCCAGCCATTTGTTGTAACAGTATTATAGATAATTAGCGTGTTCTACACTGCGAAAGAAGAATAAAATAATAAGCATGCATCGTTTTTATTTTAAGTCTAATGAACTAATGTCATAACGCGAAGACTCAAAAACATTTATACAATTGACCTCCCTCAAGAATTATATAAATGACCCCAAGACTCAATTCTCTGTAAATTGATAAGCTAACCTGTTAGCTAATTCTACCGTTAGAATTCCTGGTCGATAAATTTCTATAAATTCTATCTTTAGTCCATCATAATCACGAGAAACTCTTCGGACTATGATGTTGAGGTAAACTAAGTCAACACAACTACTTACCCAACGTAGAAGGGGTCATATTAGGCCTACCGACGAAGAAGGGACTCATAGATGTTTGCCCTTATAAAGACTCATCTCAATTTCCGATTTTTAGAGGAAGATCCCATCAACTTTTTAATTCATTTTAAGTGAACTATAATCTAGCATGCGAGAATGATTTAAACTAAGGTGATGGCTTAAAGACTGTGACATCTGCATGTCCATGAAAACTAACATACAACCTATATGAGTCAATTTTCATGCATTTTAGTAGTAGGTTGTTTGGTTTTAGGCGGAATATGATGCAATTACTAGCATGTGAATGAAAAGCAATAAAATGAAAAACGTAAAAAAAACAGTAAAAGTCCTAGTGTGGCCTATCCTATCAAAATGAACGATAAATACAAGTTTGGAATCCATCCTTGGACCCGAGAAGCTTGTCTTGATGTTCCATCTTGATCCATGTAGCGGGAGTGAGCTTGAATCTTCATCTTTTGTCTTCTTTGAAATTACAATAAATAAAATTACATAATTGACCTATTAATTACATTCTAATTTCAAAAACCCAAAACTAAAATAAAGGAGATTCGAGATCTCATAATTACATAAAAATTATGTTTCCTTCATTACGAAAACATAATTGACTAAGGCCACACTAAGCATTACAAATTACAACCGATTGCAAAATTAAATACGTAAATAAAATTCATTCATTCGATTCATTCAACATAATTAAAAGCATCAACTAAAACTAAATTAAACATACATAATACAATAAATAAATTATGTTGATTAATTTATCCAAACCACCTATTTAAATTGAATTAAGTGACAATTCCGCAATTTAATCACATTAATTTCATTCTTAATCCATATTATACTTGTAATATGAATTCTATCCGTCAAAAATTTTAAACTGCTTTAAAATAACTCGGTATCATTAAATTGTGAACCGATTCACAATAACTAATTGGCCAAAAAAAAAAAAAAAAAAACCAATTAAAATTGGTTCGGCTGAAAAAATAAACAAAAATTTTTTTATTATTTTTAACAGCTACTACACGGCTGATCATAAAAAAAACAGCCCCTTCCCCTTTTTTTATTCGGCAATTAAGAAAAAAAACTTCCATAATTTTTCTCGGAAAAAAAACTTTCCTTCTTTTCTTTTTTTCTGATTCGGTAAAAGAGAAAAAAAATAACCTAAAAACGTTTTTTTTTTTCACGGCATACCTAAAAACAAATGAGCCGTCAAAATTATTTTCCTTTTGCGGCAAAAAGCCCTAATACAAAAATTGATGAAGAACAAAATTTATAGTTGCTAATAGAACATGGTTTAGCAAATGAATTAACAATCATGATTAATCTTATATGCTAAAACTATATAGCAAAAACAAGTTCTTGTATCAATGACATGATGATACTATATTTATTTTAACTTAATCTACATTAAATCAAAATCTACCAATTCTCATATGATAATTTTAACCGATTAAAACAACGATATGATCTAAAAAAATTGGATATAAATCATCAAACAAAAGGAAAAACGAAAGAAGAAAAAAAAAACAGGCCGAAAGATAAAAAAACTCGACCAAAACTTTTTTTTTTTTAGCCGAAAAAAAAAACGAAACCCTAATTTTTTTCTCGAAAATTAGGTTATAGTTTACATACAAATTTTATGAAAATCATCAAAATTAAAATCGTAGCCTATTGTTCTGATACCACTTGTGGGAAATAATCTGTATACTTCCCTTTAACATGAAGGATTATAACGATATAATAAAGATGATCTATGGTCATAAAATAAAATAAATAAGCATAAGTAAAAAGATTTAGAATTAACCTCGGGTCCTTGCAAAATTGGCCTAAGAAAAATATCAAAATTGATATTCGCCTATTAGTTGCACCCAAGACGATCTAAGATATACCCTTTGATTATGCTAGAAATCAATCTAAAATTTTCTGTAAAATTTTATTGTCTTTGTGTTTTTTTGTGATGAGAAAGAGGAGGCTAGGTCAGAAAAGAATTAGGTTAGAAATAATTCTCCACCTTTCTTTTTATATAGACCGAAATCCGAAATCAATTAGGAAAGATTTATATCTCCTAATTTCGGCCAATGTGATCCGAAATAAGGAATTAAATTTCCTTATTTTTGGTCTTTCTAAAAATATATAAAGTGTGTTAAATTGTCATCTAGTGAGGATTGGACCCATGACCTCTTGGCTTGTGTACCCTCACTATTACCACTATGACACATTCAACTTGTTGATATTAAATACAACTGATTATATTTAATTACGAATTAACAGATTAATTCTTTCAAACTAACCTTATATATATTTAATTAAATATAACTTATTATATTTAATTTACGAATTGACAGTTAATTCGTCCCAACTTAATATTATTTACTTTTCATTAAATAATTATCTCATCAACACATTGACTAACTTTTTAGTCATTTTGGGCATCAATGTAATTATATTTCTATAACCACATTTCTCAAATACGTCCTATAGGTGTGACCTTTAGGGACCAGTTGATCACCGCCATCTGTATGATAATAACGTCAAACTTTCTAGCAAGTCAACCGTTATTAGGTAAACGTTAATCAACTGATTAAATATACGAAGTATACCCTTGTGAACCTCTAAGAGATTTACAAATGTTATCACACTAATTTGTGGAGGACACAAGTTCCAACAAACTCCCACTTGTCCTCACAAGTGTATGTGCGATAACCGATTCTCATATCTTATAAAATTTCTCCCACTCAATGTAAAACAATTTGCAAATCCGAATTCACAAAGGTCGTATTTTACAAGCGATCAATATCAAGAGTGGTTTCCCCGACTAGAGAGTAACTTAACTGATAAACGAATCAACATTCGAGCATGGCCATGCATTTCAGTTACAACTCCTCGAGTGGCCCTGAGAAATAAATATACATGATAAGGGTTGGATATTTTCCTCAACTCGAATCCTGCAGATATAAGCACAGTATGAAATGACCCAGAAAAATTCTACTTAGCCCCAGTTACGGTAGAGACCGTGAGAAAGAAACCAAAGTCACCCAAAAGCGCCTTAATCTCAAGAGACGGTCGATAGTCAAAAGAATCGACTCTAGGAACACAATGGATGTCCTATCCACGACCTGGCACCGAATGTTATAAAACATTTAGGACTCCATTACGTTGTCACAAAAAGTTGTCCTACGAGGTATCGTCATAATCTCGCATCTGTGATCGATCAGTCAACCGTCTAGTGGTGCCGGAGGGCACCCGGAGATGTTTGTGGGTATGAGCTCGGCCATGGAGAATGTTAGCTCGGATGTCCACTTGAACACGGACGATTTCATCCGTGAGTCCGAGTTCGGGGCAATTCAAGGTGATGGTGATGGTAATGATGATGATGGAGATGATGATGGAGACGGTGATGGTGATTATGATTTTGAGTAGAGCCTAGTAATGAGGGCTCCACTTCTTCTTCCCTTTTCAATCCAAAGCCGTCGGTATGCTCCCCTTATTCAATCCAAATGACAAGTATGTCCCTCCCTTTTATCCAAATTTCTCATTCATGTTTCAATTTTTCGCATGCATTTAGTTGATAATTCATTTAGTTGCATCATATAGGATTGCATTAGATTTCAATTTTGTAATATATTGTCACATTTAGTAATTGCATTCACTTAGCATAATTTGCATTGTCATTTCAATTTTGCATGTAGAATAGAGCATGCATTGCATTTTCAAAATAAAAACCAACTAAAAATTGAAAAATGACAAAAAACCACCAAAAACATGTTAATTTATTTTACTAATATGCCCTCCCATGTCTATAAATAAGTGTGGGGAGGGCCTAAAAAAAAAAAAACAAAAACATGCTTTTAATTTGAATTCCCTCCACACATTTATTTCCATTTGGAAGTAATGTAAATAAATAAGTGTGGGGAGGGAGTTCTCATATCAAAAACCCAAAAATATGTCTTTTTAATTTTTCAAAGCAAAAAATCACAAAAATATGTTATTTTCCCTTTGAAAAATCAAAAATCAAAAAAATGTTCATTTCTTTTTCTTATTCACTCCCTATGCTTTTGTCCATTGAGGACAATGTACATCTCAAGTGTGGGAAGGGAAATATCCACTCTTGTGAATATTTGTTTATAATTGTAAATGTTTATAAATTAGATAAAATGCCTAAAAATTGAAAAATTTCTGAAAATTCAAAAAAAATTTTGCATTGTATATATATGTTTTGTCTAACCTTTTGGCTTGGCGCATTGACCACTTGAGGCAAAAGGGAGCTTGAAGACCGCTTGGTATAATCCTTCCTATCTCTTGCTCCTTTTACTATTCTTTCTTTTTGGTATCTTGCATACTTTGAAGGAGAATGGGAATTTTGTTGCTTTGGGTGTCTCCTTGGGAGACCGTTTGGAATTTTGGTGTTGATGTTGCTAGGTTTAGCCAATTTGTTGCACGTTTCATTTCATGTTTGTTTAAATTTCCGCATGCATTTGTTCACATGTAAATACTTGTTGCATTTCTTTCTTTTTCCATTAAGTTTGTAAATAAGTTTTTAAGAAAGAGCATGGTCAAAGGAAGGGAACCAAGTACCCCCATGATGAACTAATGTGCCCAATTGTGCCTTTCCTCTCCTCGTGACTCGCACCCGTGGCCTCTTAGTTAGCCGAGGAAGGAGGGCTTGACCAATGAGTTTAGACCGATCTTGTGAGACCTAGGGCCGTAGACTAGACCTTTGGCTCGACTTAGCTACTCAAAAGTAAGGGTAGAGCCTCCTAGGGCGGGTACATACATACCCCGCCCTCATCTAGGTTCGAGAGTAGGTCTCCTCGCGAGACGTGTCGCATCATTACGCATAAGTGTGTCGCATCGTCCTTAGACCATGAAATTGCATTACATTTTTGTGCATATGATATGAAGCAAAAATCAGTTTTTATGAGCCTCACATAGCCAAATAGCCTTGTTTTCTCCCCTACATTGTTTCCCTTTTTTATTCACCCCCTTTGAGCTTAGCCTTTTCATTTGGCAAACCCACCTAAATAGCTACATTCCCATAACCACCCTTCCTTAATCAAGAATTGGTCGGTTTTGTAGTTGTGTTGTAGGAGGTGATTTGGGTCGTGACGGTGGATGGCTTGCACATCCACTTGGGTCGGATTTCGAGGTGAATTTGGTTTGTAAATAAATAAGAGGTTGTAAAATTGTAGTGAAAAGCAAAATAGAAAAGTGAAAAAGTCATGAAAAAATTCAAAAAAAATGAGTTGTGTGTTGTATATATTTGTTTGCTGTCAAGAAAAAGAAAAAGGCAAGCAACACCCCTACTCATCATTTAAAGGGGTAGAAAAAGCCGTTGCTAAATAAAAAGGGGCAAATTGATGTTTTTCCAAAGATGAGTCGGGTTTGCACATTTTTTGCATGGCTTGGGAAGCCGAGTCGTTGTTGCGGTGTAGACGTTACCATTTGTTGAAATAAAAGGAGTTTTATAAAATTTTTCCTACTTGAGTTGGGTTTATGCAATTTTTGCATAATTTTGGTCATCATTGCTATGTTAGGGCATAGACGTGTCTCATGTGTTGCAATAAGAGATGGGATGTGATGTGTCGACGATTCTTGATTTGAGCCCCACATGTCCAAACGGTGCTTGCACCAATCCCGTTTCGACCTTCTCCTTAGCCCCGTCGTAACCCTTGCTTCATGTTTTGTGCATTTTTCCCCTTGTTTGCATTTCATTGGACATAGGACGATTTTACACATTAGATTGCGGGCACGTTTTCGCTAGTCGAGTTAGTTGAGTGATTTTGGTTACTTTTTGTCACAAAAATCACCTTGTTCTTTCATTGAGTGACGAGTGAAAGCCGTGAGGATGTCGTTGCCTTGGTCTCTTTAGTCATGGGTCCTTTGGTTGAATCTCGTGTCGGTTTTGTAATTCTCGGCGGACTTGCCCTTTCTTCCCTTTCCCCGCTCTTGAATTTGTTTCTTGAGCATTGGTCACACAAGGGTTGTTTTTGTCACAATTAGGGGGTTGGAACTTAAATTGGCACTTCGAGACGGTACTCATCGAGACCATGTTTTGTTGTTTGAAAAATCCGACCACTTAGATGAGGAAAGTGGATCATTTTGTTAGATGCATTCTATTTGTTGATTACGTGCTTTCATGATGAATGTGTCAAAAGTTTTGTAGCAAGACCCAACTTGCCTTGCAATAGGGCATTCTCCCCTCATGGGTGTCAAATTGTGAGTTGAAGGGGCGTTGAGTGCGCTAATACTCGATCGGCTTAAGTAGTAGTTTAGTTGAGTGATGCTTATATTGTGCATCCACTCTCCATATCTATCATAATAATGCTTTGTGCAATTGGTTGAGGACTTACTCGGGGACGAGCAAGGTTCAAGTGTGGGGAGGTTTGATATAGGACCATTTTGCACCCTTTTTCCCTCTATTTTCATGCATATTCGACCCCCTTTAAGGCGGTTTTGGACCCCCTTTACTCTCGTTTCTAGTCCCGATTCCCTTTACTATGACACTTTGGCCCCCTTGCAGAAATTGAGGCGGGGGAACGGGGCGAAACGAAGCTAGAAAGACGGGATTTCTAAGCTATGCATGAAAGATGAAGTGAATTATGTTGAGGAGTACCCTCAGCCGGTAGGCCGGCAGCCGGCTAGCCGGCTGGGAGTACATTTACAAGGAAATGAAGGAAGAAGTATGAAGAAGCATCCCAGTACCGGTGGCGGCGGCAGCTAGCCATTTGGGAAGGCATGTGAGCTTAACAAATACAAAGAAATGAAGAAGGTTACAGGAATCTCCCAGTAGGTCAAATGCCGGGCCGGCTAGCAAATTTGGGAGTCCCTCCAAAACCAAAAGTCAAGATTGAAGTCAAGGGTGCCCCACCGGTCAGGGGGCCGTGGCCGGTTGACCGGCCGTGCACGCCGATGACTTCAAAACTTCAATTCAAAATCCAGGAAACTCCCAGCCGGTCAAATGACCGTGGCCATTGACCGGCCGGAGTGCGAGTACGTGTTTCAAAGCCCATTCCAAATTCTATCCTAATCCTGGTGGAACCTATAAATACCCTCTCTTAAACCCCTTTGTACACACAACCCTAGATCTGAGAAACATTCCATATTTATTGTAATACCTCCTTAATCAAGTTCTAATCTTTCAATAATTATTATTAATATTTAGCAAGAATTAGTTAGTTCTAGTAATAGTCAATTGTTTACACTTGTTTGTTGAAGTTTGTATTGGGGATTTTGAAGGGTTTTCCTTCTTATTAATCAATCAAGCATTCATCTTTCCTTTTGTTGGTATAATTCCTCTCCTTTCTTTTAATTGTTTATCATTTGTTTACATTTTCCTTGTCTTTTGATATTGCTATAACATTCATCATGTCTCCTCCTTGTGTTGTTTGCTTTTCTTCTCTATTTAGCATAATTTCCCTTAACATGAGTGAGTAGATCCCTTCTAGGGTTTAGGGTGATTCTTTATGGAATTTATGGGCATGATTCTTTGAATATTTTGGTCTTTGGTGAAATTGTTTAACTTTCCTATTCATTGCACTCAAGGTGTTTGTTGATTTGCTCAAGTGAAAGCTTTTGCCTTTCTTCCATTATTGCTTAATTCTCCTTGGAATGAAAGTTTTGGGGGTCTTGATGTGTGTCTAGGAGGAGGGTGTGATACTTAATGAAAATTAGTAGCCACCTTTAAGATAGCCAAGACATTGGTTCTTCATCTTAGGTTAATCTCTCACCATTGACCCTTTTTTATCTTCATGTTTGCCCCTAAACCATATTGATGACCCCGAAGGCCCTAGCTTTTAATTAACCGTATTCATTATCATCAACTTGTTTGTCTTTTGCTCTAGTGATTATAACCAAAACCCTTTCTTTTAATTTTGATTAAACTTGACTCCTAATCGAACTTTGTAGCAACCCCCGCCATCCTTGAGTTCGACCCCGACTAAATACTACGCTTTTTCGGGTTTTACAAATAGTTTTGGTATAGGAAGTAGACGACAAATTTCCTAATTATCAAATGGCGCCGTTGCCGGGGATGGCGTTAGGTTATGCTTAGTTTTATTTAGAGTCTTTGCTTTAATCTTGTCTCGATTGTTAGGTTGCTTTAGTAGTTGATTGTTGTTTGTAGAGTGTGTGTGATTTTTGCCTTTCCCTAGTGTGTAAAAACACTAGGAGACTTACGATTCGTTAAGTGTATGCCTAGAAGGAATCACCAAGCTCTTCTATTCAACTCCGACCCGAGAGGATTTTTAGGACCTTGAGGACTAGGACTCTTGAAAGAGTAAGGAATAATTCCACCCAAGCAAACATTGATCAACCAAACTCACACATCCCACAAAATTTTGATACAACAACTACGATTCAACCAAATACCACAATTGAGACTTTAGTAGAGAACCCCTTTCATAACTTCCTTAATTACAATAGTCCACCTCAAACACCACCACATCAAGAACCAAACCACCCACCACAAATGGCTCTTAGAGATCACAACCGGCCTAACCATAATGATTCATGTAATCCCATCAATTTTGGCACCTTGGCCCCAAACAACTTTGAAATGCATCCCGCCCAAGTCGGGTTAGTTGAGAAGGACTTGTTTGGAGGTCATATTGAGGAGGATGCCCATGCTCATCTCCGGAAGTTTAAGAGGAAAGTTTCGATGATGAAGAAGAATGGGGTGTCCGAAGACACCTTGAGAATGATGTTGTTTCCGTTTTCGTTGACGGGCAAAGCGGACCGGTGGTTGAACATTCACCCACCGGATACTTTCACTACTTGGGATGACTTAGCCCAAGCATTTATGGCCAAGTACTACCCTTCCTCAAAGACCGCGATGCTCCGCAACGAGATCCATACGTTCCAACAAGAGGATGGGGAGTCCTTAGGTGAGGCTTGGGACCGTTATCAAGATTTGATAGCAAGTTGCCCCCACCATGGAATACCGGAATGGTACATTACTCAAACATTCTTCCAAACTCTACTACCAAGAACTAAGGAGATGGTAAATGCCTCCGCGGGGGGAGGTTTTGACCACTTGAATGATGAAGAGGGCACGGCATTGATCAAAAAAATGGTAGACTCGGAGGCAAACTATGGTTCTAGAGGGAACATGCTACGAAGGAACGGGAAATTTCCTAAGCAAAATGCCTCCAACTCCGAGACAAATGCCAAGCTCGACTTGCTCACAAAGCAATTTGAGAAGTTTTCAAAGAATCAAGTGAACCAAGCCGCGACCTCATATGGGCCGCCCATGGAAGAAGTTGCTCAAGTCGCGAGTTGTGAACTTTGTGGAGGAAGTGGTCATACATATGACTTGTGTGGCAACAATTACAATGGTGCCTATGAAGAGAATGCTCAAGAGGTGAACGCTTTTCAAAGTTACAACAACAATCCTAGACCACCAAGGCCTCCTTACAACAACCCAAACACCTACAATCCAAATACCAATTTCTACCACCCCGGGTTAAGGAACCACCCCAACTTTAGTTACAAAAGCACCAATGTTCAAAACCCCCAACATCTCCAACCACAAACCCAAACCAATCCACCCGGTTTTGCTCAACCAAGAGGAATTCTCCAAAACCCAAGAAATAATTTTGGAAATCAAAACCAATGGTCAAGCAACAATCCACCCCAAAACTATGGCAACCAACAACAAGGGCACCAAGAGTTTGGTGGAAACCAAAGCAACCAAGGGTTTTACCAAGGGAATCAAGTAAATCAAGCAAATCAAGGATTTGGGCAAGGGTATGTTCAAGGGTCTCAAGAACAAGGTCAAGGATCAAACTTCAACAACTATGGTCCGAGAGGTAACTTTCAAGTGGGGCAAAACAACAACCAAGGTCCCAATGCTAGATATGACTATGGGTTCCCTTTACCCATAGCCAACCAACCTCATCAAGAACCCCAAGGTGAGCTCTCTCAAGTGGAGCTTTTGAAGATGATTAAGAACATGCAACTTCAACATAGCCAAGAGATAGCTAATTTTGCAAAAGCTACTCAACAAGAACAAGCAAACTTGAGAGCTACATTTCTTAAGGACATGAGGGAAATAGAATCTAGGATGGCTTCTCATGCTATGGCTAACCCTCAAAGGCCGCCCGGTGGTTTGTTGGCTCAAGGACAAAGCTCCAAAGATGCCTCAAATAGCCACCATGCTCATGCGGTAGTGCTAAGGAGTGGTATAGAGCTTGAGGACCCTTACAAAGATCTTGAGTTGGAAGTTGATGAAGATCCCAAGGGGAATGAGGTAGAAATGGATGATGAAGAAGAAAGCTCACCCATTGAGGCTTCGGGTAAAGCTAATGAAGACAAGAAAAGAAAGAAAGCTTGTGAAGATTTGACTAGAAGAGGAATTCAAGTGGACAAGGGTGTTGATGGATATGTGGAAGACCTCCCTTATGAGGAGGAAGCTATTGAAGAAATACCCTTGCAACATTCTAAAAAGGTAACAAAAAGTTCGGCTCCTCCAAAGGTATCTTCCAATTCCCAACTTGTTTCTAAAATTCCTTACCCTTCAAGAGCCATAAAGAGTAGGGAAAACCTCAAGTATGCAAAATTTTGTGATATGCTTGAGAAACTTGAGGTTACCCTACCCTTTACGGAGGTGATAATGAACATGCCAACCTACTCAAAATTTTTAAAAGACATTTTGACAAAGAAAAGAGTCTTGGGTGACCAAGAAATAGTGGCCATGGAAGAAGCTTGTAGTGCTCATATCCTTAACAAATTGCCCACTAAACTTGGTGACCCGGGAAGCTTTTCCATTCCTTGTGTAGTTGGCGGTGTTCCTATCTCAAGAGCTCTTTGTGACTTGGGAGCAAGTGTTAGTGTTATTCCTTTGAAGGTTGCAAAAAGGATTGGCATTCAAAACTTGGCTCCCACTACCATGACTCTCCAATTGGCGGATAGGTCCGTCAAACGCCCTATGGGGGTGCTTGAGGACGTGCCCGTCAAGGTTGGAAAGTTTTTGATTCCCACCGATTTTGTTGTCCTTGATATTTGGGAGGATAGCCACACTCCCATCATCCTAGGTAGGCCATTTTTGGCCACCGGAGGAGTACTCATTGATGTGAAGAATGGGCGGCTAACCTTCCAAATTGAGGGCAACAAAATCGAATTTAACTTGCCAAATTTGATGAAAGGTCCAAGTGTAGAAAGATTGAGCACAATCGAGGTAATTGATGAAGTAGTGCACGAAGTAGCCCGTGAAGAGGCGGAGATGGAAGAGGTTTTTCAAATCTCTTTGCATGATGAGGCAATGAAAGAGGATCACGATGTTGATGAGGAACTATTAAAGAAAGTGGAGGGCTTTCTCCCTCCAAAGGTACAACTCAAACCCTTGCCTCCCTCCCTCAAATATGCTTTCCTTGATGAGGGAGAGGCCTATCCGGTGATCGTTAATGCTAACTTAAGTGAGTCCCAAGAAAAGAAGCTTTTGGAAATCTTGAAAACTCATATAGGAGCACTTGGGTATAGCATTGATGACATCAAAGGCTTAAGTCCGAGTTTGTGCATGCATAGAATAGTTTTGGAAGAGGGGAGTCAACCCAAGGTTGACGGTCTTAGGAGGATTAACCCAAAGATGGCCGAGGTGGTGAAAAATGAAGTGTTGAAACTCCTAGAGGCCGGTATTATATACCAAATTACCGATAGCAAATGGGTTAGTCCGGTCCACGTGGTACCCAAAAAGGGGGGGATACAAATGGTTGAACAAGAGGATGGCACCACTCTACCCACTAGACCCGTGACCGGGTGGCGAATGTGTATTGACTACCGCAAGCTCAATGCCGCCACCCTCAAAGACCACTTCCCAATTCCCTTCATTGACCAAATGCTAGAAAGGCTCGCGGGCCATGCATATTATTGCTTCTTAGACGGTTATTCCGGGTTTTTCCAAATTCCCATCCACCCGGATGACCAAGAGAAGACGACCTTCACTTGCCCAATAGGAGTCTATGCTTACCGTAGGATGCCATTCGGGCTTTGTAATGCGCCCGACACCTTCCAAAGGTGCATGATGGCAATATTTTCAGATTTCCTTGAAAAAAGCATGGAAGTCTTCATGGACGACTTTAGTGTCCATGGGGACTCGTTTGAGCTTGGTCTTGAGAACTTGGCTAGTGTGTTGAGACGGTGTGAGGAGCATAACCTCGTCCTTAATTGGGAAAAGTGCCATTTTATGGTGGAGGAGGGGGTTGTACTCGGTCACATCGTTTCAAGGAGGGGTATTGAGGTCGATGGGGCCAAAGTTGCGGTCATAGAGAACTTGTCACCCCCTTCCAATGTCAAGGGAGTGAGAAGTTTTCTAGGCCATGCCGGGTTTTATCGGCGTTTTATCAAGGATTTTTCAAAAATAGCAAAGCCCCTAACCTCATTACTCCTTAAGGATTCCCCCTTTGTGTTTGATGATTCTTGTCTTGAAGCTTTTAATAGGTTGAAGAGAGCATTGGTCACGGCACCGATAATCCGATCTCCGGATTGGAATCTTCCCTTTGAGATAATGTGTGATGCTTCGGACTTCGCGGTTGGTGCGGTACTTGGGCAAGTTGTGGATAAGAAGCATCATGTGATATATTACACTAGCAAGACTCTTGATCAAACTCAATGTGGATATGCTACTACCGAAAAGGAAATGTTGGCAATTGTTCATGCCGTGGAGAAATTTCGGCAATACCTTGTTGGGTCTAAGGTGGTGGTTTACTCCGATCACACCGCCTTGAGACAATTGATGGTGAAGAAAGATGCGAAGCCCCGGCTCTTGAGATGGGTCCTTCTTCTTCAAGAATTTGATTTAGAGATTAAGGATAAGGCCGGTTCGGAAAACGTTGTAGCCGATCACTTATCTAGATTGACCGTTGAAGATCATGGGATACAAGACAATAGTGGACCCATCAATGAGTGGTTGCGGGATGATGGACTCATGGAAGTTACCGCCAAAACCCCTTGGTTTGCGGATCTTGCTAACTACATTGTGGGTGGTTTCCTCTAGGATGAAATGGAACCAAGAGAAAGGCGAAAGTTGAGAAATGATGCTAGGAGATACTTTTGGAATGATCCTCACTTGTTCCGCAAGTGTGGAGATGGAATGTTCCGGAGATGTGTTTCAAGAGAGGAGGGTTTGGAGATTGTCGACCGAGTTCACAATTCCGCCTATGGAGGACACTTGGCCACCTCTAGAACAATTGCCAAGATCTTCCAAGGTGGGTTTTATTGGCCCTCCATGTTCAAAGACATTCACTACTTGGTTAAATCTTGTGATGCTTGCCAAAGGGTTGGGAACATTGGGAAGAGAAGTGAGATGCCCTTGACTAACATATTGGAGATTGAGCTTTTTGATTGTTGGGGCATAGACTTCATGGGACCCTTTCCCAACTCTTGTGGAAATGAATACATCTTGGTGGCGGTGGACTATGTATCCAAATGGATTGAAGCGGTTGCCTCCCCCACCAATGATAGCAAGGTTGTGATGAAGCTTTTCAAAGGCACGATTTTCCCAAGGTTCGGAACACCGAGAGTAGTGATAAGCGATGGCGGATCTCATTTCCGCAAGAGTACCTTCAAAGCTTTACTTGAATCACATGGAGTGCGGCACAAAACCGCACTTGCCTACCACCCTCAAACTAGTGGGCAAGTGGAGGTTTCTAACCGCCAAATTAAAGCCATTTTGGAGAAAGTCACCAACAAGAGCCGAAAAGATTGGTCCCAAAGCTCCGGATGTCTTATGGGCATTGAGAACCGCCTTTAAGACACCCCTTGGCACCACCCCGTATAAGCTTGTGTACGGGAAAGCTTGCCATCTGCCGGTGGAGTTGGAGCACAAAGCTTGGTGGGCCCTTAAAGAGATGAATTTTGACTTTGATGCCGCCGGAGAAGTGCGCTTTCTCCAAATGAATGAGCTTGAGGAATTGAGATTGGAGGCTTATGAGAGCTCCAAAATCTACAAGGATCAAACGAAGAAATGGCATGATGCCAAGATCATGAAGAAAGAGGTAAGTGTTGGAGACCTTGTTCTCCTTTTTAACTCCAAAATCAAGGTTTTTCCGGGCAAGCTCAAATCACGATGGTCCGGACCCTTTAAAGTGATGAAGGTATTTCCTTATGGTGCTTTCGAACTTTGGAGTGAAGAAGGGGGAACTTTTAGGGTCAATGGTCAAAGAGTCAAGCGATACTATGACGGTGATAACAAGGGTCCTATTGAAGTGCTCTACCTCGGGGAACCCCTCCCCGAGGAGAGCGAAAGTTGAAATTCTTGGAAGCAATTTGGTTTGGTGGAGTTCCTCAAGAACCACCACTTGTATATATCATGCATTTTAGGTAGAATTTGAGGAATTTTGGATGGTTACTACTTGTCAATTTGATTGTTGTCGGTCTTGATTGTTGAAGATTTGGGGTTTTTGTTTGATGAACTAGCGTTTGACCATTTATTGGCCTTTATCCGACGTCCCAAGTCGGGTTTGAAAGTCGAAAACACGGAAATCGAGGCCAATAGATGATGGGAATTGGAATAAGGGTATATTGGAGAAAGTGTGAAGAAGTGTATTCCCAGCCGGGTGACCGGCGGCCGGTCTCCTGACCGGCTGGGAAGTTTCTGTAAAATCATACGAATTTTTGGAGAATCTATAAGGAAGAGTAGTCCCAGCCGGCAGGCCGGCAGCCGGTCCACCGGCTGGGAGTGCGTATATTAGGAGAAGTGTGTCAAGATGGATTGAAAGGAAGTCCCAGCCGGCAGGCCGGCAGCCGGCCCACCGGCTGGGAGTACGTGTATTTGGGTTTTGCTGAACTTCACCCTTGAGAGAAGTCCCAGCCGGCAGGCCGGCAGCCGGTCCACCGGCTGGGAATGCATATATGAAGAAAATGGGAAATGGGTGACCTCCCAGCCGGGTGACCGGCGGCCGGTCTTATGACCGGCTGGGAGACTTCTGATACCTTTTTGAATTTTTTGAAAATTTACCCGAACTCCCAGCCGGGTGACCGGCGGCCGGTCTCCTGACCGGACTGGGAGTACTCTGATCGTGTTTTTAACACATATGTCACCCAAAAATCCCTCATTATTTTCGACTCTTTCTTCTCTCATCTCTCACTCTTAACCCTACCTCCCCTACCCTCACCTCACCTCAACCCACCAACGACCACCCTACCACCACCCTTCCACCACCAACAACCACCTCAACCTCCTTCCTAACCTTTCACCCACCATCAAAATCACAAACATGGCCCCAAAGAAAAGAGTGAGGAGAGGAGACTTGGCACTTCAATAGGCGGAGGCGTTAGCGGCGGCGGCGACCGACATGAGCTCCGATCCCGACTTCCCGGATATCCAATTCACTTCAATCACAATGAAAGGTAAGTTTGTCTTATTCAAGAAACGCCCTATCGCCCCTACCCGATTTATTGATCGACAATCCATGCGGGAATTAGGATTAGATCAAGTTACTCTTGAATTATTTGATGGGGTGGGAATGAAAATGATGTATGCAATTCATGAGCGGACCTATGCCCGTCTTACATGGGAGTTTTTGAGCTCCCTTCGTCTTGACAAGCATCGCCAAACCCAAAAGGTTGCCTTTTTGCATTTCCGGTGGATGAACAAGGACTACTCCTTGACCCTTGCGACCTTTGCTTCCCATTTCGGGCTTGACACTAGCCCTCCTCACAAGGCACCCGAGACATTTGACCATGGGGCCTTATGGAAGGCTATTACGGGTTTAGATGATGTTAAGGGGGTCAAGAGAGCCGCCAACACTGTCCACAATGCGGCTATCCGGGTTTGGCATAGGTTCATGGGGTGGACTGTTTTCGGCCGTGAGGAAAATCACAATTTCCGAACGGAAGAGTTGGAAATTCTCGGCTCTTATCTTCGTTCCAACCCCACTACTTTCAAAATTGACATTGCCCACCACTTGGCCCTTACATTACAAAGGCTTAGCAATTCTCCGGCCTCTAATACGGCCGTTGTCGTGGGTGGACTCATCACCCATTTGATAAAGAGGCTCAATCGGAGGGTCAACTTGAGTGGGATGCGGTACATGATTGGTGATACAATGTTGTTCAAGAATTATATCCACCACAACCTCGGTTGGTTGAAGACCAACCCGAATGATGGCCTTGACTATTGGCAAATTCGGGTGGATGGAGTTGACCGAAATTCTATCCCTCTTCCCAATGCCGACAAAATGAAAGTAGTGCCTAACTCGGAGTACTATTTGCTTGAACTTGAAAATGTTGAAGACACCTCTATTCCCCAACAAATCAACCCGAATCTTCGGTATACTCGTGACCGACCCATCATTCCCGCAAGGTCTACCTTGCGGTATGTCACACCATCTACCCCTTTTGTCCCCGGGCCTTTCCAACAAGGAGAGGGGTCCTCCAGTCAACAACAACAACAATCGCCCCCTCTCCACGCCGACCTCATTTCCTTCATGGAGGAGATGAAAATTAACATGGCAAACGCCGCCGGTGAGCGGTTTGGGCTTCAACAACGACTTGATCGGATTTACTATGACCATTCTATTGGTCAATTCCCGGTCTATGATGACTATATGAGGAACCAATACAAGCACCCCTCCAAACTTCACCCCTCCTACTATTTATTTCCGGATGGCGGACATCCGGAAGATGGGACCTTCCGCTACGGAGATCTTAACTTGCGGCCCGACTACTTTAGCGCCCCGGTCTTTCCCACCCCGCCTACCACCCAAGGGGAGGGACATGACGCGAGGTGGTTCGGGGGTGCCCCTTCGATCTTCCAAGAGGGCGGGTCTAGTGGTGCCGGAGGGCACCCGAAGATGTTTGTGGGTATGAGCTCGGCCATGGAGAATGTTAGCTCGGATGTCCACTTGAACACGGACGATTTCATCCGTGAGTCCGAGTTCGGGGCAATTCAAGGTGATGGTGATGGTAATGATGATGATGGAGATGATGATGGAGACGGTGATGGTGATTATGATTTTGAGTAGAGCCTAGTAATGAGGGCTCCACTTCTTCTTCCCTTTTCAATCCAAAGCCGTCGGTATGCTCCCCTTATTCAATCCAAATGACAAGTATGATCCCTCCCTTTTATCCAAATTTCTCATTCATGTTTCAATTTTTCGCATGCATTTAGTTGATAATTCATTTAGTTGCATCATATAGGATTGCATTAGATTTCAATTTTGTAATATATTGTCACATTTAGTAATTGCATTCACTTAGCATAATTTGCATTGTCATTTCAATTTTGCATGTAGAATAGAGCATGCATTGCATTTTCAAAATAAAAACCAACTAAAAATTGAAAAATGACAAAAAACCACCAAAAACATGTTAATTTATTTTACTAATATGCCCTCCCATGTCTATAAATAAGTGTGGGGAGGGCCCCAAAAAAAAAAAAAAAAAACAAAAACATGCTTTTAATTTGAATTCCCTCCACACATTTATTTCCATTTGGAAGTAATGTAAATAAATAAGTGTGGGGAGGGAGTTCTCATATCAAAAACCCAAAAATATGTCTTTTTAATTTTTCAAAGCAAAAAATCACAAAAATATGTTATTTTCCCTTTGAAAAATCAAAAATCAAAAAATATGTTCATTTCTTTTTCTTATTCACTCCCTATGCTTTTGTCCATTGAGGACAATGTACATCTCAAGTGTGGGGAGGGAAATATCCACTCTTGTGAATATTTGTTTATAATTGTAAATGTTTATAAATTAGATAAAATGCCTAAAAATTGAAAAATTTCTGAAAATTCAAAAAAATTTGCATTGTATATATATGTTTTGTTTAACCTTTTGGCTTGGCGCATTGACCACTTGAGGCAAAAGGGAGCTTGAAGACCGCTTGGTATAATCCTTCCTATCTCTTGCTCCTTTTACTATTCTTTCTTTTTGGTATCTTGCATACTTTGAAGGAGAATGGGAATTTTGTTGCTTTGGGTGTCTCCTTGGGAGACCGTTTGGAATTTTGGTGTTGATGTGCTGCTAGGTTTAGCCAATTTGTTGCACGTTTCATTTCATGTTTGTTTAAATTTCCGCATGCATTTGTTCACATGTAAATACTTGTTGCATTTCTTTCTTTTTCCATTAAGTTTGTAAATAAGTTTTTAAGAAAGAGCATGGTCAAAGGAAGGGAACCAAGTACCCCCATGATGAACTAATGTGCCCAATTGTGCCTTTCCCCTCCTCGTGACTCGCACCCGTGGCCTCTTAGTTAGCCGAGGAAGGAGGGCTTGACCAATGAGTTTAGACCGATCTTGTGAGACCTAGGGCCGTAGACTAGACCTTTGGCTCGACTTAGCTACTCAAAAGTAAGGGTAGAGCCTCCTAGGGCGGGTACATACATACCCCGCCCTCATCTAGGTTCGAGAGTAGGTCTCCTCGCGAGACGTGTCGCATCATTACGCATAAGTGTGTCGCATCGTCCTTAGACCATGAAATTGCATTACATTTTTGTGCATATGATATGAAGCAAAAATCAGTTTTTATGAGCCTCACATAGCCAAATAGCCTTGTTTTCTCCCCTACATTGTTTCCCTTTTTTATTCACCCCCTTTGAGCTTAGCCTTTTCATTTGGCAAACCCACCTAAATAGCTACATTCCCATAACCACCCTTCCTTAATCAAGAATTGGTCGGTTTTGTAGTTGTGTTGTAGGAGGTGATTTGGGTCGTGACGGTGGATGGCTTGCACATCCACTTGGGTCGGATTTCGAGGTGAATTTGGTTTGTAAATAAATAAGAGGTTGTAAAATTGTAGTGAAAAGCAAAATAGAAAAGTGAAAAAGTCATGAAAAAAATTCAAAAAAAAAAATGAGTTGTGTGTTGTATATATTTGTTTGTTGTCAAGAAAAAGAAAAAGGCAAGCAACACCCCTACTCATCATTTAAAGGGGTAGAAAAAGCCGTTGCTAAATAAAAAGGGGCAAATTGATGTTTTTCCAAAGATGAGTCGGGTTTGCACATTTTTTGCATGGCTTGGGAAGCCGAGTCGTTGTTGCGGTGTAGACGTTACCATTTGTTGAAATAAAAGGAGTTTTATAAAATTTTTCCTACTTGAGTTGGGTTTATGCAATTTTTGCATAATTTTGGTCATCATTGCTATGTTAGGGCATAGACGTGTCTCATGTGTTGCAATAAGAGATGGGATGTGATGTGTCGACGATTCTTGATTTGAGCCCCACATGTCCAAACGGTGCTTGCACCAATCCCGTTTCGACCTTCTCCTTAGCCCCGTCGTAACCCTTGCTTCATGTTTTGTGCATTTTTCCCCTTGTTTGCATTTCATTGGACATAGGACGATTTTACACATTAGATTGCGGGCACGTTTTCGCTAGTCGAGTTAGTTGAGTGATTTTGGTTACTTTTTGTCACAAAAATCACCTTGTTCTTTCATTGAGTGACGAGTGAAAGCCGTGAGGATGTCGTTGCCTTGGTCTCTTTAGTCATGGGTCCTTTGGTTGAATCTCGTGTCGGTTTTGTAATTCTCGGCGGACTTGCCCTTTCTTCCCTTTCCCCGCTCTTGAATTTGTTTCTTGAGCATTGGTCACACAAGGGTTGTTTTTGTCACAATTAGGGGGTTGGAACTTAAATTGGCACTTCTGAGACGGTACTCCCGACTGAGACCATGTTTTGTTGTTTGAAAAATCCGACCACTTAGATGAGGAAAGTGGATCATTTTGTTAGATGCATTCTATTTGTTGATTACGTGCTTTCATGATGAATGTGTCAAAAGTTTTGTAGCAAGACCCAACTTGCCTTGCAATAGGGCATTCTCCCCTCATGGGTGTCAAATTGTGAGTTGAAGGGGCGTTGAGTGCGCTAATACTCGATCGGCTTAAGTAGTAGTTTAGTTGAGTGATGCTTATATTGTGCATCCACTCTCCATATCTATCATAATAATGCTTTGTGCAATTGGTTGAGGACTTACTCGGGGACGAGCAAGGTTCAAGTGTGGGGAGGTTTGATATAGGACCATTTTGCACCCTTTTTCCCTCTATTTTCATGCATATTCGACCCCCTTTAAGGCGGTTTTGGACCCCCTTTACTCTCGTTTCTAGTCCCGATTCCCTTTACTATGACACTTTGGCCCCCTTGCAGAAATTGAGGCGGGAACGGGCGAAACGAAGCTAGAAAGACGGGATTTCTAAGCTATGCATGAAAGATGAAGTGAATTATGTTGAGGAGTACCCTCAGCCGGTAGGCCGGCAGCCGGCTAGCCGGCTGGGAGTACATTTACAAGGAAATGAAGGAAGAAGTATGAAGAAGCATCCCCAGCCGGTGGCCCGGCGGCCGGCTAGCCGGCTGGGAAGGCATGTGAGCTTAACAAATACAAAGAAATGAAGAAGGTTACAGGAATCTCCCAGCCGGTCAAATGACCGGCAGCCGGCTAGCCGGCTGGGAGTCCCTCCAAAAACCAAAAGTCAAGATTGAAGTCAAGGGTGCCCCAGCCGGTCAGGGACCGGCGGCCGGTTGACCGGCCGTGCACGCCTGATGACTTCAAAACTTCAATTCAAAATCCAGGAAACTCCCAGCCGGTCAAATGACCGGCGGCCGGTTGACCGGCCGGGAGTGCGAGTACGTGTTTCAAAGCCCATTCCAAATTCTATCCTAATCCTGGTGGAACCTATAAATACCCTCTCTTAAACCCCTTTGTACACACAACCCTAGATCTGAGAAACATTCCATATTTATTGTAATACCTCCTTAATCAAGTTCTAATCTTTCAATAATTATTATTAATATTTAGCAAGAATTAGTTAGTTCTAGTAATAGTCAATTGTTTACACTTGTTTGTTGAAGTTTGTATTGGGGATTTTGAAGGGTTTTCCTTCTTATTAATCAATCAAGCATTCATCTTTCCTTTTGTTGGTATAATTCCTCTCCTTTCTTTTAATTGTTTATCATTTGTTTACATTTTCCTTGTCTTTTGATATTGCTATAACATTCATCATGTCTCCTCCTTGTGTTGTTTGCTTTTCTTCTCTATTTAGCATAATTTCCCTTAACATGAGTGAGTAGATCCCTTCTAGGGTTTAGGGTGATTCTTTATGGAATTTATGGGCATGATTCTTTGAATATTTTGGTCTTTGGTGAAATTGTTTAACTTTCCTATTCATTGCACTCAAGGTGTTTGTTGATTTGCTCAAGTGAAAGCTTTTGCCTTTCTTCCATTATTGCTTAATTCTCCCTTGGAATGAAAGTTTTTGGGGGTCTTGATGTGTGTCTAGGAGGGGTGTGATACTTAATGAAAATTAGTAGCCACCTTTAAGATAGCCAAGACATTGGTTCTTCATCTTAGGTTAATCTCTCACCATTGACCCTTTTTTATCTTCATGTTTGCCCCTAAACCATATTGATGACCCCGAAGGCCCTAGCTTTTAATTAACCGTATTCATTATCATCAACTTGTTTGTCTTTTGCTCTAGTGATTATAACCAAAACCCTTTCTTTTAATTTTGATTAAACTTGACTCCTAATCGAACTTTGTAGCAACCCCCGCCATCCTTGAGTTCGACCCCGACTAAATACTACGCTTTTTCGGGTTTTACAAATAGTTTTGGTATAGGAAGTAGACGACAAATTTCCTAATTATCAAATGGCGCCGTTGCCGGGGATGGCGTTAGGTTATGCTTAGTTTTATTTAGAGTCTTTGCTTTAATCTTGTCTCGATTGTTAGGTTGCTTTAGTAGTTGATTGTTGTTTGTAGAGTGTGTGTGATTTTTGCCTTTCCCTAGTGTGTAAAAACACTAGGAGACTTACGATTCGTTAAGTGTATGCCTAGAAGGAATCACCAAGCTCTTCTATTCAACTCCGACCCGAGAGGATTTTTAGGACCTTGAGGACTAGGACTCTTGAAAGAGTAAGGAATAATTCCACCCAAGCAAACATTGATCAACCAAACTCACACATCCCACAAAATTTTGATACAACAACTACGATTCAACCAAATACCACAATTGAGACTTTAGTAGAGAACCCCTTTCATAACTTCCTTAATTACAATAGTCCACCTCAAACACCACCACATCAAGAACCAAACCACCCACCACAAATGGCTCTTAGAGATCACAACCGGCCTAACCATAATGATTCATGTAATCCCATCAATTTTGGCACCTTGGCCCCAAACAACTTTGAAATGCATCCCGCCCAAGTCGGGTTAGTTGAGAAGGACTTGTTTGGAGGTCATATTGAGGAGGATGCCCATGCTCATCTCCGGAAGTTTAAGAGGAAAGTTTCGATGATGAAGAAGAATGGGGTGTCCGAAGACACCTTGAGAATGATGTTGTTTCCGTTTTCGTTGACGGGCAAAGCGGACCGGTGGTTGAACATTCACCCACCGGATACTTTCACTACTTGGGATGACTTAGCCCAAGCATTTATGGCCAAGTACTACCCTTCCTCAAAGACCGCGATGCTCCGCAACGAGATCCATACGTTCCAACAAGAGGATGGGGAGTCCTTAGGTGAGGCTTGGGACCGTTATCAAGATTTGATAGCAAGTTGCCCCCACCATGGAATACCGGAATGGTACATTACTCAAACATTCTTCCAAACTCTACTACCAAGAACTAAGGAGATGGTAAATGCCTCCGCGGGGTGAGGTTTTGACCACTTGAATGATGAAGAGGGCACGGCATTGATCAAAAAAATGGTAGACTCGGAGGCAAACTATGGTTCTAGAGGGAACATGCTACGAAGGAACGGGAAATTTCCTAAGCAAAATGCCTCCAACTCCGAGACAAATGCCAAGCTCGACTTGCTCACAAAGCAATTTGAGAAGTTTTCAAAGAATCAAGTGAACCAAGCCGCGACCTCATATGGGCCGCCCATGGAAGAAGTTGCTCAAGTCGCGAGTTGTGAACTTTGTGGAGGAAGTGGTCATACATATGACTTGTGTGGCAACAATTACAATGGTGCCTATGAAGAGAATGCTCAAGAGGTGAACGCTTTTCAAAGTTACAACAACAATCCTAGACCACCAAGGCCTCCTTACAACAACCCAAACACCTACAATCCAAATACCAATTTCTACCACCCCGGGTTAAGGAACCACCCCAACTTTAGTTACAAAAGCACCAATGTTCAAAACCCCCAACATCTCCAACCACAAACCCAAACCAATCCACCCGGTTTTGCTCAACCAAGAGGAATTCTCCAAAACCCAAGAAATAATTTTGGAAATCAAAACCAATGGTCAAGCAACAATCCACCCCAAAACTATGGCAACCAACAACAAGGGCACCAAGAGTTTGGTGGAAACCAAAGCAACCAAGGGTTTTACCAAGGGAATCAAGTAAATCAAGCAAATCAAGGATTTGGGCAAGGGTATGTTCAAGGGTCTCAAGAACAAGGTCAAGGATCAAACTTCAACAACTATGGTCCGAGAGGTAACTTTCAAGTGGGGCAAAACAACAACCAAGGTCCCAATGCTAGATATGACTATGGGTTCCCTTTACCCATAGCCAACCAACCTCATCAAGAACCCCAAGGTGAGCTCTCTCAAGTGGAGCTTTTGAAGATGATTAAGAACATGCAACTTCAACATAGCCAAGAGATAGCTAATTTTGCAAAAGCTACTCAACAAGAACAAGCAAACTTGAGAGCTACATTTCTTAAGGACATGAGGGAAATAGAATCTAGGATGGCTTCTCATGCTATGGCTAACCCTCAAAGGCCGCCCGGTGGTTTGTTGGCTCAAGGACAAAGCTCCAAAGATGCCTCAAATAGCCACCATGCTCATGCGGTAGTGCTAAGGAGTGGTATAGAGCTTGAGGACCCTTACAAAGATCTTGAGTTGGAAGTTGATGAAGATCCCAAGGGGAATGAGGTAGAAATGGATGATGAAGAAGAAAGCTCACCCATTGAGGCTTCGGGTAAAGCTAATGAAGACAAGAAAAGAAAGAAAGCTTGTGAAGATTTGACTAGAAGAGGAATTCAAGTGGACAAGGGTGTTGATGGATATGTGGAAGACCTCCCTTATGAGGAGGAAGCTATTGAAGAAATACCCTTGCAACATTCTAAAAAGGTAACAAAAAGTTCGGCTCCTCCAAAGGTATCTTCCAATTCCCAACTTGTTTCTAAAATTCCTTACCCTTCAAGAGCCATAAAGAGTAGGGAAAACCTCAAGTATGCAAAATTTTGTGATATGCTTGAGAAACTTGAGGTTACCCTACCCTTTACGGAGGTGATAATGAACATGCCAACCTACTCAAAATTTTTAAAAGACATTTTGACAAAGAAAAGAGTCTTGGGTGACCAAGAAATAGTGGCCATGGAAGAAGCTTGTAGTGCTCATATCCTTAACAAATTGCCCACTAAACTTGGTGACCCGGGAAGCTTTTCCATTCCTTGTGTAGTTGGCGGTGTTCCTATCTCAAGAGCTCTTTGTGACTTGGGAGCAAGTGTTAGTGTTATTCCTTTGAAGGTTGCAAAAAGGATTGGCATTCAAAACTTGGCTCCCACTACCATGACTCTCCAATTGGCGGATAGGTCCGTCAAACGCCCTATGGGGGTGCTTGAGGACGTGCCCGTCAAGGTTGGAAAGTTTTTGATTCCCACCGATTTTGTTGTCCTTGATATTCCGGAGGATAGCCACACTCCCATCATCCTAGGTAGGCCATTTTTGGCCACCGGAGGAGTACTCATTGATGTGAAGAATGGGCGGCTAACCTTCCAAATTGAGGGCAACAAAATCGAATTTAACTTGCCAAATTTGATGAAAGGTCCAAGTGTAGAAAGATTGAGCACAATCGAGGTAATTGATGAAGTAGTGCACGAAGTAGCCCGTGAAGAGGCGGAGATGGAAGAGGTTTTTCAAATCTCTTTGCATGATGAGGCAATGAAAGAGGATCACGATGTTGATGAGGAACTATTAAAGAAAGTGGAGGGCTTTCTCCCTCCAAAGGTACAACTCAAACCCTTGCCTCCCTCCCTCAAATATGCTTTCCTTGATGAGGGAGAGGCCTATCCGGTGATCGTTAATGCTAACTTAAGTGAGTCCCAAGAAAAGAAGCTTTTGGAAATCTTGAAAACTCATATAGGAGCACTTGGGTATAGCATTGATGACATCAAAGGCTTAAGTCCGAGTTTGTGCATGCATAGAATAGTTTTGGAAGAGGGGAGTCAACCCAAGGTTGACGGTCTTAGGAGGATTAACCCAAAGATGGCCGAGGTGGTGAAAAATGAAGTGTTGAAACTCCTAGAGGCCGGTATTATATACCAAATTACCGATAGCAAATGGGTTAGTCCGGTCCACGTGGTACCCAAAAAGGGGGGGATACAAATGGTTGAACAAGAGGATGGCACCACTCTACCCACTAGACCCGTGACCGGGTGGCGAATGTGTATTGACTACCGCAAGCTCAATGCCGCCACCCTCAAAGACCACTTCCCAATTCCCTTCATTGACCAAATGCTAGAAAGGCTCGCGGGCCATGCATATTATTGCTTCTTAGACGGTTATTCCGGGTTTTTCCAAATTCCCATCCACCCGGATGACCAAGAGAAGACGACCTTCACTTGCCCAATAGGAGTCTATGCTTACCGTAGGATGCCATTCGGGCTTTGTAATGCGCCCGGCACCTTCCAAAGGTGCATGATGGCAATATTTTCAGATTTCCTTGAAAAAAGCATGGAAGTCTTCATGGACGACTTTAGTGTCCATGGGGACTCGTTTGAGCTTGGTCTTGAGAACTTGGCTAGTGTGTTGAGACGGTGTGAGGAGCATAACCTCGTCCTTAATTGGGAAAAGTGCCATTTTATGGTGGAGGAGGGGGTTGTACTCGGTCACATCGTTTCAAGGAGGGGTATTGAGGTCGATGGGGCCAAAGTTGCGGTCATAGAGAACTTGTCACCCCCTTCCAATGTCAAGGGAGTGAGAAGTTTTCTAGGCCATGCCGGGTTTTATCGGCGTTTTATCAAGGATTTTTCAAAAATAGCAAAGCCCCTAACCTCATTACTCCTTAAGGATTCCCCCTTTGTGTTTGATGATTCTTGTCTTGAAGCTTTTAATAGGTTGAAGAGAGCATTGGTCACGGCACCGATAATCCGATCTCCGGATTGGAATCTTCCCTTTGAGATAATGTGTGATGCTTCGGACTTCGCGGTTGGTGCGGTACTTGGGCAAGTTGTGGATAAGAAGCATCATGTGATATATTACACTAGCAAGACTCTTGATCAAACTCAATGTGGATATGCTACTACCGAAAAGGAAATGTTGGCAATTGTTCATGCCGTGGAGAAATTTCGGCAATACCTTGTTGGGTCTAAGGTGGTGGTTTACTCCGATCACACCGCCTTGAGACAATTGATGGTGAAGAAAGACGCGAAGCCGGCTCTTGAGATGGGTCCTTCTTCTTCAAGAATTTGATTTAGAGATTAAGGATAAGGCCGGTTCGGAAAACGTTGTAGCCGATCACTTATCTAGATTGACCGTTGAAGATCATGGGATACAAGACAATAGTGGACCCATCAATGAGTGGTTGCGGGATGATGGACTCATGGAAGTTACCGCCAAAACCCCTTGGTTTGCGGATCTTGCTAACTACATTGTGGGTGGTTTCCTACCGGATGAAATGGAACCAAGAGAAAGGCGAAAGTTGAGAAATGATGCTAGGAGATACTTTTGGAATGATCCTCACTTGTTCCGCAAGTGTGGAGATGGAATGTTCCGGAGATGTGTTTCAAGAGAGGAGGGTTTGGAGATTGTCGACCGAGTTCACAATTCCGCCTATGGAGGACACTTGGCCACCTCTAGAACAATTGCCAAGATCTTCCAAGGTGGGTTTTATTGGCCCTCCATGTTCAAAGACATTCACTACTTGGTTAAATCTTGTGATGCTTGCCAAAGGGTTGGGAACATTGGGAAGAGAAGTGAGATGCCCTTGACTAACATATTGGAGATTGAGCTTTTTGATTGTTGGGGCATAGACTTCATGGGACCCTTTCCCAACTCTTGTGGAAATGAATACATCTTGGTGGCGGTGGACTATGTATCCAAATGGATTGAAGCGGTTGCCTCCCCCACCAATGATAGCAAGGTTGTGATGAAGCTTTTCAAAGGCACGATTTTCCCAAGGTTCGGAACACCGAGAGTAGTGATAAGCGATGGCGGATCTCATTTCCGCAAGAGTACCTTCAAAGCTTTACTTGAATCACATGGAGTGCGGCACAAAACCGCACTTGCCTACCACCCTCAAACTAGTGGGCAAGTGGAGGTTTCTAACCGCCAAATTAAAGCCATTTTGGAGAAAGTCACCAACAAGAGCCGAAAAGATTGGTCCCAAAAGCTCCCGGATGTCTTATGGGCATTGAGAACCGCCTTTAAGACACCCCTTGGCACCACCCCGTATAAGCTTGTGTACGGGAAAGCTTGCCATCTGCCGGTGGAGTTGGAGCACAAAGCTTGGTGGGCCCTTAAAGAGATGAATTTTGACTTTGATGCCGCCGGAGAAGTGCGCTTTCTCCAAATGAATGAGCTTGAGGAATTGAGATTGGAGGCTTATGAGAGCTCCAAAATCTACAAGGATCAAACGAAGAAATGGCATGATGCCAAGATCATGAAGAAAGAGGTAAGTGTTGGAGACCTTGTTCTCCTTTTTAACTCCAAAATCAAGGTTTTTCCGGGCAAGCTCAAATCACGATGGTCCGGACCCTTTAAAGTGATGAAGGTATTTCCTTATGGTGCTTTCGAACTTTGGAGTGAAGAAGGGGGAACTTTTAGGGTCAATGGTCAAAGAGTCAAGCGATACTATGACGGTGATAACAAGGGTCCTATTGAAGTGCTCTACCTGGGAACCCCCTCCCGAGGAGAGCGAAAGTTGAAATTCTTGGAAGCAATTTGGTTTGGTGGAGTTCCTCAAGAACCACCACTTGTATATATCATGCATTTTAGGTAGAATTTGAGGAATTTTGGATGGTTACTACTTGTCAATTTGATTGTTGTCGGTCTTGATTGTTGAAGATTTGGGGTTTTTGTTTGATGAACTAGCGTTTGACCATTTATTGGCCTTTATCCGACGTCCCAAGTCGGGTTTGAAAGTCGAAAACACGGAAATCGAGGCCAATAGATGATGGGAATTGGAATAAGGGTATATTGGAGAAAGTGTGAAGAAGTGTATTCCCAGCCGGGTGACCGGCGGCCGGTCTCCTGACCGGCTGGGAAGTTTCTGTAAAATCATACGAATTTTTGGAGAATCTATAAGGAAGAGTAGTCCCCGGCAGGCCGGCAGCCGGTCCACCGGCTGGGAGTGCGTATATTAGGAGAAGTGTGTCAAGATGGATTGAAAGGAAGTCCCGGTAGGCAGGCGGCACGGCCCACCGGGCCGGGAGTACGTGTATTTGGGTTTCTTGAACTTCACCCTTGAGAGAAGTCCCCCAAGAGGCCGGGCCGGCGGTCCACCAAGCTGCCGGGAATGCATATATGAAGAAAATGGGAAATGGGTGACCTCCCACCGGGTGACGGCGGCGGTCTTATGACCTACTGGGAGACTCGATACCTTTTTGAATTTTTTGAAAATTTACCCGAACTCCCAGCCGGGTGACCGGCGGCCGGTCTCCTGACCGGCTGGGAGTACTCTGATCGTGTTTTTAACACATATGTCACCCAAAAATCCCTCATTATTTTCGACTCTTTCTTCTCTCATCTCTCACTCTTAACCCTACCTCCCCTACCCTCACCTCACCTCAACCCACCAACGACCACCCTACCACCACCCTTCCACCACCAACAACCACCTCAACCTCCTTCCTAACCTTTCACCCACCATCAAAATCACAAACATGGCCCCAAAGAAAAGAGTGAGGAGAGGAGACTTGGCACTTCAATAGGCGGAGGCGTTAGCGGCGGCGGCGACCGACATGAGCTCCGATCCCGACTTCCCGGATATCCAATTCACTTCAATCACAATGAAAGGTAAGTTTGTCTTATTCAAGAAACGCCCTATCGCCCCTACCCGATTTATTGATCGACAATCCATGCGGGAATTAGGATTAGATCAAGTTACTCTTGAATTATTTGATGGGGTGGGAATGAAAATGATGTATGCAATTCATGAGCGGACCTATGCCCGTCTTACATGGGAGTTTTTGAGCTCCCTTCGTCTTGACAAGCATCGCCAAACCCAAAAGGTTGCCTTTTTGCATTTCCGGTGGATGAACAAGGACTACTCCTTGACCCTTGCGACCTTTGCTTCCCATTTCGGGCTTGACACTAGCCCTCCTCACAAGGCACCCGAGACATTTGACCATGGGGCCTTATGGAAGGCTATTACGGGTTTAGATGATGTTAAGGGGGTCAAGAGAGCCGCCAACACTGTCCACAATGCGGCTATCCGGGTTTGGCATAGGTTCATGGGGTGGACTGTTTTCGGCCGTGAGGAAAATCACAATTTCCGAACGGAAGAGTTGGAAATTCTCGGCTCTTATCTTCGTTCCAACCCCACTACTTTCAAAATTGACATTGCCCACCACTTGGCCCTTACATTACAAAGGCTTAGCAATTCTCCGGCCTCTAATACGGCCGTTGTCGTGGGTGGACTCATCACCCATTTGATAAAGAGGCTCAATCGGAGGGTCAACTTGAGTGGGATGCGGTACATGATTGGTGATACAATGTTGTTCAAGAATTATATCCACCACAACCTCGGTTGGTTGAAGACCAACCCGAATGATGGCCTTGACTATTGGCAAATTCGGGTGGATGGAGTTGACCGAAATTCTATCCCTCTTCCCAATGCCGACAAAATGAAAGTAGTGCCTAACTCGGAGTACTATTTGCTTGAACTTGAAAATGTTGAAGACACCTCTATTCCCCAACAAATCAACCCGAATCTTCGGTATACTCGTGACCGACCCATCATTCCCGCAAGGTCTACCTTGCGGTATGTCACACCATCTACCCCTTTTGTCCCCGGGCCTTTCCAACAAGGAGAGGGGTCCTCCAGTCAACAACAACAACAATCGCCCCCTCTCCACGCCGACCTCATTTCCTTCATGGAGGAGATGAAAATTAACATGGCAAACGCCGCCGGTGAGCGGTTTGGGCTTCAACAACGACTTGATCGGATTTACTATGACCATTCTATTGGTCAATTCCCGGTCTATGATGACTATATGAGGAACCAATACAAGCACCCCTCCAAACTTCACCCCTCCTACTATTTATTTCCGGATGGCGGACATCCGGAAGATGGGACCTTCCGCTACGGAGATCTTAACTTGCGGCCCGACTACTTTAGCGCCCCGGTCTTTCCCACCCCGCCTACCACCCAAGGGGAGGGACATGACGCGAGGTGGTTCGGGGGTGCCCCTTCGATCTTCCAAGAGGGCGGGTCTAGTGGTGCCGGAGGGCACCCGAAGATGTTTGTGGGTATGAGCTCGGCCATGGAGAATGTTAGCTCGGATGTCCACTTGAACACGGACGATTTCATCCGTGAGTCCGAGTTCGGGGCAATTCAAGGTGATGGTGATGGTAATGATGATGATGGAGATGATGATGGAGACGGTGATGGTGATTATGATTTTGAGTAGAGCCTAGTAATGAGGGCTCCACTTCTTCTTCCCTTTTCAATCCAAAGTCGTCGGTATGCTCCCCTTATTCAATCCAAATGACAAGTATGATCCCTCCCTTTTATCCAAATTTCTCATTCATGTTTCAATTTTTCGCATGCATTTAGTTGATAATTCATTTAGTTGCATCATATAGGATTGCATTAGATTTCAATTTTGTAATATATTGTCACATTTAGTAATTGCATTCACTTAGCATAATTTGCATTGTCATTTCAATTTTGCATGTAGAATAGAGCATGCATTGCATTTTCAAAATAAAAACCAACTAAAAATTGAAAAATGACAAAAAACCACCAAAAACATGTTAATTTATTTTACTAATATGCCCTCCCATGTCTATAAATAAGTGTGGGGAGGGCCTAAAAAAAAAAAAAAAAAAAAAAAAAACATGCTTTTAATTTGAATTCCCTCCACACATTTATTTCCATTTGGAAGTAATGTAAATAAATAAGTGTGGGGAGGGAGTTCTCATATCAAAAACCCAAAAATATGTCTTTTTAATTTTTCAAAGCAAAAAATCACAAAAATATGTTATTTTCCCTTTGAAAAATCAAAAATCAAAAAATATGTTCATTTCTTTTTCTTATTCACTCCCTATGCTTTTGTCCATTGAGGACAATGTACATCTCAAGTGTGGGGAGGGAAATATCCACTCTTGTGAATATTTGTTTATAATTGTAAATGTTTATAAATTAGATAAAATGCCTAAAAATTGAAAAATTTCTGAAAATTCAAAAAAAATTTGCATTGTATATATATGTTTTGTCTAACCTTTTGGCTTGGCGCATTGACCACTTGAGGCAAAAGGGAGCTTGAAGACCGCTTGGTATAATCCTTCCTATCTCTTGCTCCTTTTACTATTCTTTCTTTTTGGTATCTTGCATACTTTGAAGGAGAATGGGAATTTTGTTGCTTTGGGTGTCTCCTTGGGAGACCGTTTGGAATTTTGGTGTTGATGTGCTGCTAGGTTTAGCCAATTTGTTGCACGTTTCATTTCATGTTTGTTTAAATTTCCGCATGCATTTGTTCACATGTAAATACTTGTTGCATTTCTTTCTTTTTCCATTAAGTTTGTAAATAAGTTTTTAAGAAAGAGCATGGTCAAAGGAAGGGAACCAAGTACCCCCATGATGAACTAATGTGCCCAATTGTGCCTTTCCCCTCCTCGTGACTCGCACCCGTGGCCTCTTAGTTAGCCGAGGAAGGAGGGCTTGACCAATGAGTTTAGACCGATCTTGTGAGACCTAGGGCCGTAGACTAGACCTTTGGCTCGACTTAGCTACTCAAAAGTAAGGGTAGAGCCTCCTAGGGCGGGTACATACATACCCCGCCCTCATCTAGGTTCGAGAGTAGGTCTCCTCGCGAGACGTGTCGCATCATTACGCATAAGTGTGTCGCATCGTCCTTAGACCATGAAATTGCATTACATTTTTGTGCATATGATATGAAGCAAAAATCAGTTTTTATGAGCCTCACATAGCCAAATAGCCTTGTTTTCTCCCCTACATTGTTTCCCTTTTTTATTCACCCCCTTTGAGCTTAGCCTTTTCATTTGGCAAACCCACCTAAATAGCTACATTCCCATAACCACCCTTCCTTAATCAAGAATTGGTCGGTTTTGTAGTTGTGTTGTAGGAGGTGATTTGGGTCGTGATGGTGGATGGCTTGCACATCCACTGGGTCGGATTTCGAGGTGAATTTGGTTTGTAAATAAATAAGAGGTTGTAAAATTGTAGTGAAAAGCAAAATAGAAAAGTGAAAAAGTCATGAAAAAATTCAAAAAAAATGAGTTGTGTGTTGTATATATTTGTTTGCTGTCAAGAAAAAGAAAAAAGCAAGCAACACCCCTACTCATCATTTAAAGGGGTAGAAAAAGCCGTTGCTAAATAAAAAGGGGCAAATTGATGTTTTTCCAAAGATGAGTCGGGTTTGCACATTTTTTGCATGGCTTGGGAAGCCGAGTCGTTGTTGCGGTGTAGACGTTACCATTTGTTGAAATAAAAGGAGTTTTATAAAATTTTTCCTACTTGAGTTGGGTTTATGCAATTTTTGCATAATTTTGGTCATCATTGCTATGTTAGGGCATAGACGTGTCTCATGTGTTGCAATAAGAGATGGGATGTGATGTGTCGACGATTCTTGATTTGAGCCCCACATGTCCAAACGGTGCTTGCACCAATCCCGTTTCGACCTTCTCCTTAGCCCCGTCGTAACCCTTGCTTCATGTTTTGTGCATTTTTCCCCTTGTTTGCATTTCATTGGACATAGGACGATTTTACACATTAGATTGCGGGCACGTTTTCGCTAGTCGAGTTAGTTGAGTGATTTTGGTTACTTTTTGTCACAAAAATCACCTTGTTCTTTCATTGAGTGACGAGTGAAAGCCGTGAGGATGTCGTTGCCTTGGTCTCTTTAGTCATGGGTCCTTTGGTTGAATCTCGTGTCGGTTTTGTAATTCTCGGCGGACTTGCCCTTTCTTCCCTTTCCCCGCTCTTGAATTTGTTTCTTGAGCATTGGTCACACAAGGGTTGTTTTTGTCACAATTAGGGGGTTGGAACTTAAATTGGCACTTCGAGACGGTACTGAGGTGAGACCATGTTTTGTTGTTTGAAAAATCCGACCACTTAGATGAGGAAAGTGGATCATTTTGTTAGATGCATTCTATTTGTTGATTACGTGCTTTCATGATGAATGTGTCAAAAGTTTTGTAGCAAGACCCAACTTGCCTTGCAATAGGGCATTCTCCCCTCATGGGTGTCAAATTGTGAGTTGAAGGGGCGTTGAGTGCGCTAATACTCGATCGGCTTAAGTAGTAGTTTAGTTGAGTGATGCTTATATTGTGCATCCACTCTCCATATCTATCATAATAATGCTTTGTGCAATTGGTTGAGGACTTACTCGGGGACGAGCAAGGTTCAAGTGTGGGGAGGTTTGATATAGGACCATTTTGCACCCTTTTTCCCTCTATTTTCATGCATATTCGACCCCCTTTAAGGCGGTTTTGGACCCCCTTTACTCTCGTTTCTAGTCCCGATTCCCTTTACTATGACACTTTGGCCCCCTTGCAGAAATTGAGGCGGGAACGGGCGAAACGAAGCTAGAAAGACGGGATTTCTAAGCTATGCATGAAAGATGAAGTGAATTATGTTGAGGAGTACCCTCAGCCGGTAGGCCGGCAGACGGCTAGCCGGCTGGGAGTACATTTACAAGGAAATGAAGGAAGAAGTATGAAGAAGCATCCCAGTAGGTGGCGGTGGTGGCAGCGGCCTAGCCTACCGGGAAGGCATGTGAGCTTAACAAATACAAAGAAATGAAGAAGGTTACAGGAATCTCCCAGTAGGTCAAATGATCAAACAGGCCGGCTAGCTATGGCCGGGAGTCCCTCCAAAACCAAAAGTCAAGATTGAAGTCAGGGTGCCCCACCGGTCAGGACCGGCGGCCGGTGGCCGTGCACGCCTGATGACTTCAAAACTTCAATTCAAAATCCAGGAAACTCCCAGCCGGTCAAATGACCGGCGGCCGGTTGACCGGCCGGGAGTGCGAGTACGTGTTTCAAAGCCCATTCCAAATTCTATCCTAATCCTGGTGGAACCTATAAATACCCTCTCTTAAACCCCTTTGTACACACAACCCTAGATCTGAGAAACATTCCATATTTATTGTAATACCTCCTTAATCAAGTTCTAATCTTTCAATAATTATTATTAATATTTAGCAAGAATTAGTTAGTTCTAGTAATAGTCAATTGTTTACACTTGTTTGTTGAAGTTTGTATTGGGGATTTTGAAGGGTTTTCCTTCTTATTAATCAATCAAGCATTCATCTTTCCTTTTGTTGGTATAATTCCTCTCCTTTCTTTTAATTGTTTATCATTTGTTTACATTTTCCTTGTCTTTTGATATTGCTATAACATTCATCATGTCTCCTCCTTGTGTTGTTTGCTTTTCTTCTCTATTTAGCATAATTTCCCTTAACATGAGTGAGTAGATCCCTTCTAGGGTTTAGGGTGATTCTTTATGGAATTTATGGGCATGATTCTTTGAATATTTTGGTCTTTGGTGAAATTGTTTAACTTTCCTATTCATTGCACTCAAGGTGTTTGTTGATTTGCTCAAGTGAAAGCTTTTGCCTTTCTTCCATTATTGCTTAATTCTCCCTTGGAATGAAAGTTTTTGGGGGTCTTGATGTGTGTCTAGGAGGGGTGTGATACTTAATGAAAATTAGTAGCCACCTTTAAGATAGCCAAGACATTGGTTCTTCATCTTAGGTTAATCTCTCACCATTGACCCTTTTTTATCTTCATGTTTGCCCCTAAACCATATTGATGACCCCGAAGGCCCTAGCTTTTAATTAACCGTATTCATTATCATCAACTTGTTTGTCTTTTGCTCTAGTGATTATAACCAAAACCCTTTCTTTTAATTTTGATTAAACTTGACTCCTAATCGAACTTTGTAGCAACCCCCGCCATCCTTGAGTTCGACCCCGACTAAATACTACGCTTTTTCGGGTTTTACAAATAGTTTTGGTATAGGAAGTAGACGACAAATTTCCTAATTATCATGCGGCAATCGCTAAGATTATCTGAATTGAACGTAGCATTACTACAGGTGCAAAAATCTCATCATAATGCAATCCTTGCACTTGAGTGAAACCTTTTGCCACAAGTTGTGCCTTATAGATATCTGGTTGCGCGTCTACAGAACGCTTTATTTTGTAAAGCCATTTGCACTGTAGAGGTTTTACCTTATTAGGTAAATCAACTAGATCCCATACGTTATTCTCATACATGGAGTCCATCTCGGATTGCATGGCTTCGAGCCATAGCTTTGAGTCGGAACAGGCGATAGCACCTTTATAGGTTGCGGGTTCATTACTTTCTAGAAGTAAAACATCATTCTCCTCGACCATACCAATGTATCTGTCCGGAGGATGAGAGTCTCTACCCGACCTCCTAGGTTCCTCACGAATATTAACCGTATCATCAGTTGGAGGTACAGCTTCCTCCATCTGTTCCTCGGTTGTTGGTTCCGGGAATCTCGACAAACTCGAAGGTTCTATTACTAGACTTGTTCTCGAGAAATTCTTTCTCTAAGAACGTCGCACTAGCCGCAACAAATACTCGATGTTCGGTAGGCGAATATGAGTAATGACCAAATGTTCCTTTTGGATAACCTATAAAGTATATCTTGACCGATCGCGGGCCGAGCTTATCCTCGTGTCTCCACTTGACATAAGCCTCGCAGCCCCAAACCCGAATAAAGGACAAGTTAGGTACCGTTCCTTCCACATTTCATATGGAGTCTTGTCGCTGACTTTAGACGGACTTCGGTTAAGTATAAGAGCGGTGACAAAAGAGCATAACCCCATAATGAATCGGGCACTACGGTGTGACTCATCATGGATCGAACCATATCAAGTAAGGTTCGATTTCTCCGTTCGGACACACCATTTAATTGAGGTGTTCCAGGTGGAGTTAACTGTAGAGCGATTCCACGGTCTTTCAGGTGTTGATCAAACTCATTTGAAAGATATTCGCCACCCCGATCTGAACGGAGTGCTTTAATCTTTCTACCCGGTTGGTTCTGCCCTATTCGGTATTCCTTGAATTTCTCAAAGGATTCACTTTTATGCTTCATTAAGTAGACATATCCGTATCTACTCAAATCGTCCGTAAAAGTGATAAAATATCTATAACCATCTCTAGCGGTAATTGACATAGGTCCACATACGTCCGTATGTATGAGTCCTAATAGGTCATTAGCGCGCATTCCAACACCTTTAAAGGAAATTCGAGTCATCTTGCCAATGAGACATGATTCACATGTGCCATATGTAGAAAATCCGAATGAGGGAATAGTCCCATTATCGACGAGTTTCTTTACGCGTTTCTCATTTATGTGTCCCATTCGACAATGCCATAGATTGGTTTGATCTTTGTCACCAACCTTTAATTTCTTATTATTCATGTGTAATACTTCCGTGGTTTGATCTAAGATATAAATTCCATTCATGGAAACTGTTTTGCCATAAATCATTTCATTAAAAGAGAAAATACAACTATTATCCTTTATTGAAAATGTAAAACCGTCTTTAGCAATACTAAAAGAAATAATGTTCTTAGATAAACTGGGTATATAGTAATGATTATTTAATGATAACTCAAAACCACTAGGGAGTTGGATTACATATGTTCCCTTCGAGGCGTGACTACTCGTGCTCCATTCCGGCTCGCAGTCCACATCACCTTTTTCGAGAGGTATGATGTTCTTTAGGCCCTGCAAATGATTTCACAGATGAGAACCACAACCAGTATCTAGTACCCAAGTTCAGAAACTTGCATGGTTAATCTCAATCATATGAATATAAGATGACATACCAACAGAACGACGCGCCGCCTTGATGTCCTCACGGTAGACGGGACAATTCATCCTCCAATGTCCAGTCTTGTGACAATGTGGCACTCTATGTCACCGCCCTTGCTCTTTGTCTTGCCCTGTGAGCCACTAGTCTCACCGGGCACACTCTTACCGTTTCCTGGCTTTTTAAACTTTGGCTTACCTACAGTTAGGTCGCCATGAGCCTTGCCCTTACCTTTACTCTTGTTGTGAATCGTGAGAACATCCTGCTTCATGCTCCCACTCAATTTCATATCCTTCTCGGTGCATACGAGAAGGAGTGTAGCTCATGAGGACTCTTTTTCAAGTCATTCATGTAGTAGTTCGCCCTGAAAAGGGCAAAACCATCGTGAAGAGAATGAAGCATTCGGTCAATGACAATGCTCTCACTGATTCTACAATTTTGTGACTCCAGTTTCTCGACATTCTCAATCATGTGAAGAATGTGTGGGCTAACCGGTTGGCCCTTCTGGAGTTTCGCATCAAAGAAGCGACAGGTATGCTCATATGTGATGATTCTCGGTGCCTTTGAGAACTCATTAGTGAGCGTGGTGAAAATCTTGTTTGCACCTTGGGCAATGAAGCGTCTCTGCAAATTGGTTTCCATTGCAAAGATGAGTACGTTCTTTATCGCATCTGCTTCCATAACGAAATCACTATAAGTGAGTGACTCGTTGGCTCCTGCATTTGGGCGTGGGTTGACCGGTATTGGCTCAGTTAAATACCGAGCTTACCGTCAGCAATGGCGACATTCCGTAGTACCGCCTCCCGGTCCGCAAAGTTGGACCCATCATTCTTCAGTCGCGTGGACTGATTCATTTGGTCCATGAATACTTTTAGCCAGGATGAACGATCTAGTGTGGCACTAGGCATTAAGATTGCGTTATTTCCAGCCATTTGTTGTAACAGTATTATAGATAATTAGCGTGTTCTACACTGCGAAAGAAGAATAAAATAATAAGCATGCATCGTTTTTATTTTAAGTCTAATGAACTAATGTCATAACGCGAAGACTCAAAAACATTTATACAATTGACCTCCCTCAAGAATTATATAAATGACCCCAAGACTCAATTCTCTGTAAATTGATAAGCTAACCTGTTAGCTAATTCTACCGTTAGAATTCCTGGTCGATAAATTTCTATAAATTCTATCTTTAGTCCATCATAATCACGAGAAACTCTTCGGACTATGATGTTGAGGTAAACTAGTCAACACAACTACTTACCCAACGTAGAAGGGGTCATATTAGGCCTACCGACGAAGAAGGGACTCATAGATGTTTGCCCTTATAAAGACTAATCTCAATTTCCGATTTTTAGAGGAAGATCCCATCAACTTTTTAATTCATTTTAAGTGAACTATAATCTAGCATGCGAGAATGATTTAAACTAAGGTGATGGCTTAAAGACTGTGACATCGCATGTCTATGAAAACTAACATACAACCTATATGAGTCAATTTTCATGCATTTTAGTAGTAGGTTGTTTGGTTTTAGGCGGAATATGATGCAATTACTAGCATGTGAATGAAAAGCAATAAAATGAAAAACGTAAAAAAAAGCAGTAAAAGTCCTAGTGTGGCCTATCCTATCAAAATGAACAATAAATACAAGTTTGGAATCCATCCTTGGACCCGAGAAGCTTGTCTTGATGTTCCATCTTGATCCATGTAGCGGGAGTGAGCTTGAATCTTCATCTTTTGTCTTCTTTGAAATTACAATAAATAAAATTACATAATTGACCTATTAATTACATTCTAATTTCAAAAACCCAAAACTAAAATAAAGGAGATTCGAGATCTCATAATTACATAAAAATTATGTTTCCTTCATTACGAAAACATAATTGACTAAGGCCACACTAAGCATTACAAATTACAACCGATTGCAAAATTAAATACGTAAATAAAATTCATTCATTCGATTCATTCAACATAATTAAAAGCATCAACTAAAAATAAATTAAACATACATAATACAATAAATAAATTATGTTGATTAATTTATCCAAACCACCTATTTAAATTGAATTAAGTGACAATTCCGCAATTTAATCACATTAATTTCATTCTTAATCCATATTATACTTGTAATATGAATTCTGATGGGGCATATTCTGCACCGCTGACCAAGTCAACATATTGAGCAAGGTCAAAGATATCCACAGCAAGTCAACGACTTAGGCAACCTAGCCGATGCAGCCCATCGGCTGTCGGCTGGGTCTCGGCATGGCAACTTGCCGGAGGAGCACATACCCGCGTACTCACATCCAAGACCCCTCGGCGGTGAGTCAACGGGCCCGCCGCCTGCCATAGAAACCTCGGCCGAGGGTAGATCGATCTTTTCCACCGCTAGCCACTTGGCCACTTGGCCACTACGCGACAAAAGGTGAAAGCCTATAAATACTCCTCAACCTTCATTGAGGAAAGGATCCCAACATATACACAACTAAACCTAAATACACTATTCATCTGGTAATATCTTCCTTATCTCTCTACAATATACATTCAGCCAAGTAACAACTTATCCTTTAAGTTTACTGACTTGAGCGTCGGAGTGAGTACGCTTGGCACAAAGCCAAGCCCTCAGTTCGTTCATTGTTGCAGGAGAGGCCGAGAGGAACGATTAAGACCAAAGGAGAATCCAACTCAAGACATCATTCAACAAGCCACGGGTGGTAACTATACCTGCTCTGGAATTACACCCGGAACAATTGGCGCCGTCTGTGGGGATAGATACTAGAAGCTAGTCACATTCAATCCCAAACAAAAAAAAAAAAAAAAAAAAAACAACAAAAACCCACCCAAAAAGCTAAGATGTCAAAACAACAAGACGCAGTCGTGACCGACGAAACCGCATTCTACCACGATGATACTCTCAACAATTCTGGAGTCGTGCAGCCCTAGACCTGCCGGAACCAAGGAATCGAAAAGAGGTTATGATGCTAACCGGGAGAATGGCGGCTCTCGCCCGTTTCATCTCTCGGTCGGCCGACAAGAGCACCCCATTCTTCAAAGTTTTGAAGGGGAATAAAGACTTGGTGGGGGGAGGAACGAGCACGCCTTTCGTGGCGAAAGCTCACCTTCGAACTCTCCCAACTCTGTCGGCCGACATCGGGGAGACGCTATACCTATACATAGCAGTTACCTCGGCCACGGTCAGTGCAGTGATCGTCAGAGAAGAGGACAAGCAACAACACCCAATCTACTTTGTCAGCCATACGCTGTTACCCGCCGAGAGAAATTACCCACTGATTGAAAAAGCAGCCTTCGCCGTTGTCGTTGCCACAAGGAAGTTAAAACCCTACTTCGACGCACACCCCGTGACGGTCCTAACCGATCAGCCATTAGAGAAAGCTCTGGAAAAATTCGAACAATCCGGCAGGCTCATCAAATGGGCAGTGGAACTCTCCGGCTTCGACATTCAGTACAAACCAAGGCCTTCGATAAAGGGGCAAGCACTTGCAGATTTCCTGGCCGAATGCACATATCAAGAAAAGCCAAACCCAGGCGTATGGGAGGTTTACACCGACGGCTCCTCCACGACGAACAGCTCAGGAGCCGGCATCCTTATCATCAGCCCAAACGGGGACGAGTTTGAGTACGCCTTGAAATTCACCTTCTCGGCCTCGAACAACGAATCCGAATACGAGGCGGTGATAACCGGAGTCGAGCTAGCTAGGGCTGCCGGAGCAGAACACATTGTGTTGAAGACAGACTCACTGTTGGTTACTAACCAAATCAGAGGGGAGTTTGAGGCTCGGGACGACGGAATGGTAAGGTACCTAGAAAGGGTAAAGGCCGACATAGCGAAATTGAAATCTTTCCAAATCCAATGCGTTCCCAGATCCGAGAACAACCGGGCCGACGCTCTCTCCAAACTTGCCAGCTCAACCATCAAGAATGTCAGCCGAACCGTCTTTGGTAGATATCGGGAATGCGAAGAGCATCACCGAGACCGTCGGCATGGTGGGAAACATAGAGGCCGAGACAACGTGGATGACTCCGATAATGAAATACAAACTTACGGGTGTGCCGGAGGGCCGCAATCCCTCGGCCAAAATAAAAAGGATCGCCGCGGATACTTGGTGTTCGAAGGGGAACTATACGGAAGATCCGTAACAAGACCACTCTTGAAGTGTGTCGGTCCGGCCGACGCACGAGCCGAGCATCGACAGAGATTCACGAAGGCATCGTGGACACCACATGGGGGCAAGAACACTAGCCCACAAAGCTCTCCGCGCTGGCTGCCCGGCCCACCATGCTTCAAGATTCCGAACAAAGACCAAGAAGTGCACGAATCGGATGCATGCCCGGTGATACACGCTCCCTCCAGGGACCTACAACCGGTGCTTAGCCCCCTCCCTTTCGCACAGTGGGGGATGGACATGCTAGGGCCGTTCCCAACGGCCTCCGGAGGAAGGAAGTTCTTGATCGTCGCTGTTGATTACTTCACCAAATGGGTCGAAGCTGTAGCAGTACCGGCGAAAACCACGGCGGCCGTCAGAAAGGTAATCTGGGAAAATGTTATAACTCGTTTCGGATTACCCCAAGTTATGGTATTTGACCACGGCCGAGAGTTTTGGAGCGACCTGATAATGAACTGGTTAGAGGAGCTTGGCATCAAGTTTGCGTACTCCTCCGTCTGCCACCCACAGAGCAACGGGCAGGCGGAGGCAGCCAACAAAACAATCCTCAACGGTTTGAAGAAGACAGTCGAAGACCTTAAGGGAAGGTGGGCCGATGAACTACCCGGCGTCCTATGGTCCCTTCGAACCACAGAGAAAGAAGCAACGGGATACACCCCTTTCCACCTAGTCTACGGTTCCGAAGCAGTCCTACCAATTGAAGCAACGGTGCCAACATTCAGAACGGCTACCTTTAACCCAGTTGAAAACGAGGAAGGCCTGAGAGCTTCCTTAGACCTGGTCGAAGAAAGCCGAGATACAGCACGCCTCAACTTGGCAGTATATCAAAACCGGATGAAAAGAGCCTACAACCGAAGAGTCCACAAAAGGGACCTAAAAGTGGGAGACCTAGTCCTAAGAAAGTCGGCTGCCACCAACAAAGGAAATATTCATGGTAAGTGACGGCCAATCGGGAGGGTCCCTACAAAGTGGTGGAAGAGATGAGGCCGGCACGTCTGGGCCGACGGACATGGAAGGTGTGCCTTTGATGAGCCATTGGAACACCGATAACTTAAGGAAATACTTTGTATAGCGGCGGAGGTGTCCAACCCCTTGTGGACACCCCAACGCACGATCATGACGAGCAAATGAATCACCCAAGTTTTCCATCAAAGTATTTGTCCTCTCCATAATTGCCACCAGGCGGCCACTAGAAGAATTGCTATCGAGCCATAACCCCGATTACCTCGGCCTTAGCCGAGAGCGACGGGGATACAATGACCGGTACGCTAGAAGAATTGCTATCGAGCCATAACCCCGATTACCTCGGCCTTAGCCGAGAGCGACGGGGATACAATGACCGGTACGCTAGAAGAATTGCTATCGAGCCATAACCCCGATTACCTCGTCCTTAGCCGAGAGCGACGGGGATACAATGACCGGTACGCTAGAAGAATTGCTATCGAGCCATAACCCCGATTACCTCGGCCTTAGCCGAGAGCGACGGGGATACAATGACCGATACGCTAGAAGAATCGCTATCGAGCCATAACCCCGATTACCTCGGCCTTAGCCGAGAGCGACGGGGATACAATGACCGATACGCTAGAAGAATTGCTATCGAGCCATAACCCCGATTACCTCGGCCTTAGCCGAGAGCGACGGGGATACAATGACCGATACGCTAGAAGAAATGCTAGACGTTACGCGGTTGAGATATGCATTCTAACTGACTCGGCCATGCCGACGGAAAAAACGAAGGCACTGAATTAATAACGCAAAAAGATAAGGATCGTGATCAAAGTCCCGGCCAAGCCAAGGACCAAGAAGATGAAACTTTATTGAAAATGACTGCAAGGAGAGTACAAACGACGGCCGTCCCCGTAAGGATAGCCTAAACTCTACCTACCAAAGCTTTACAAAAGCTAGGAAACAAAAAAAGACAAAAGGTTACAGACTTGGGATTTGAAGCGCCAAAAGATGGCAGGGAGAGAAGGCTCAATAATTGGCCCCCGAACAGCTAAAGCTATCCGATACGCCGGGTGAGTCTGGGGACAACCGCCCGTCTCCCTATGCCTGTTGCTGCCCTCCATCAGCAGCAGCGGCATCCTCGTTGGTCGGCTTAGAAGAGGGTTCGACATTTTCAAGTGCCTTTAGCCTATCACCCTCCTTCACCTTTGCATCATAGGCCGCCTTCTCCTCAGCAACCTGAGCCGCCTTCGCCGCCTCCGTCTTCTCCGCAGCCGCTGCCTCCGCAGCCTCAGCCATCTCGTCCAAAAGCTGCTCAAACTTATCCCACGGGAAGGAGCCCTCGGGGACGACCTTTCTTATTGCCTCCCTGGTCGCCTCCTCGGCCTGGTCCCGGAATTGGGCGCACATTTTGGGGAGAAGAACATCTTGAAGCATTGCAATGTCCTTCTCCTTTTGAGCAAGGGCAGCCTGCGCGTCCCTGAGCCCCTCCGCCTGGTTGTGGAACAAATCCTTCCACTTTTCCTCTTTGGCAACCACGGCGTCGTAACCATCCTTGTACCTGTCCCGCTCCCCCATCATTTTGGCGGTGGCGGCATCAGCTTCCTCAACCTTGGCCCTCTCGGCCGCTAGCAACCTCTCAAATTCCTCCACGCGCTTCTTGGCAGCGAAGAGATCCAGCTTAACCTTCGCGGCTTCCCCCCTTGCGGCAGAGAGGTCAAGTTTAAGCTTCGCGATCAGTGGCGCACTTGGGCCATGGTTTTCTCTGCTCCGTGATATAGGAGCCGGCTTGTTGGGTCCACCTCGCCAGCCTCTTATACAATTTCGCACCCTCTGCCACAAGCTCGGAGGCAGAAATTTGCTGGGCTGAGGAGTCAACGATGACATTGCCGCCACCCGCCTTCTCACTAGCCTTCTCAGGCTGCTTCCCTATTTGCCGTACGGTGAGAGCGGCAGCTGCCGAAGGAGGATCTACAAAAAATTTACACAGAGCATCCATGTCACCTTGCATTGACACATCAGAAAGCCGGTCATCTGGGATGTCCAATGAACCGCCTAAATCCGAACCACAAGTTAGATCCGTACAGTTTGAACCCTCTTCGTTCGAGGGCCGGGTGAGTCGATCTTCTCCCCAAGAACGGTGGAAGCAAACGGTGGCTCTTTCCTCTTCTCCCAAGAACAACGGTGGAAGCAAGCGGTGGCTCCTTAGCAACGGTCACCGACCCCAAGTAATATCAATGACCTCCACAGGCTCGAACGACGGGGTCGAAGATGTAGCCGGCCCCACGCCGCCAACCGGACGCTTTCTTTGTTCTCTTTGGCACGCCCCAAGAACCCCCTTGCAGGCCGCCGCCGGATCCAGCGACTTCATCTCCTTATCCATGAGTTCGTTGGGAGACGGTCTACGATCACTTTTTTCAGCCGTAGGATGCTGCTCAACGACCTTCCCGTCCTTATCAAGGCCTATCCTCTTCAAGGTACTCTCGGACAGATCCTGGCCAAACCGATCTGCAAGAAACCAAACAAGAATTACATGAAAGAAATAAAACATAGCTCTAAAAACAGGAGCATAACGTGCAAAGATGGGCCTCACACCGACCCCACTCACCCTGGCTGAGGGCCGGTATGAGGCCGACGTGGCCGAGCAGCTCATCCTGAAGAATAATCTGAGTCGGGGGCAGCCATCCCTTCTCAGCGTCAAACAGCTGCATCGCCCGCTTCTCATCCTCAGTAAGAGGGACCATCGAAGCATCCATCTTAGCCTTACCCCGGGAGATACATTTATCGTACTCTTCCCGGCTCTCACACCGAAAGTGAACAGGGCTCTGGAAAGACCGAGGCAAAGGGTAGTCCTCCGGCACTTGGACGTACACCCATCGCCGTTGCCAGTCTTTGCAAGAAGTAAGCTTGTTCACGGAGGCATAGCCAACTCCGTCTCGCACGCTGTACCATCCCTCTTTCTTTCGGCGATCGACGGCCGAAGGCTGTGAAGTCGGCGGAACAAGTTGATCGAAGGAGTCTCCCCTTAAAGAGAGAGAGCCACACAAAGCCAACTACCGTCCTCATGGCCAACGGATGCAGTTGGGCCAAGGCAACGTTCATAGCTTTGATAATGGCCGCGACGTGCTCATTCAAGGGAAACCGGAGCCCATATTCCGGTGCACGATGTACACGCCGGTGTGACCGGTGGAGGGCTACAGATCACCCGACCCTTCTTAGGGATAACAATCTTGTACCCCTCACCGAAGGAGAAATGGCCTCCGAAAAATGTTTCGCCGGAACAAGCGGCGAACTTATGGGACCAAGCCGGTCAAGACCCGGTCGTGCGGGGCTCGCCATGATCCGGGATAGGCGCCTCCTACCGTCGGAAGGAATCCCCTCATCCTCATCAGCGTCGTCATCCTCATCCTCCCGTCCCCCCAAAATTGGTGGATCGACTACAGGAGAAGGAGACCTAGGGCCCCCAAACCTTATCGGGATGGCGTCTAGTATCCCCTCCCCATCCAGACGCGACGGAGAACCCCCCGCCGCAGAAGTGCTAGTCCCGGCCTCAACAGAAGACATAATAGCAATAATTATCTAACAAAATAAGGAGTGAAGAAATTTGTTTGTTTACCTTGAAGAAAAAAACAATCGCCGGAGTAACAATTCTGAAAAATCGAAGACAAAGAAAACCCTTGAAAATTTAGAGAGAAGAAAATTTTGGAGAATGAAATTGGTGGCCAATTTCACGGGATAACTGCCCTATTTATAGGGAAAAGCCCATGAAGAAGGACCAATCGAGAATGACCCATGAAGGCGTCAACCAATCGAGCGTGCGGAGACACGTGTCGGACATGCAACCACGGGATGTCAATCGTTGCAAACGATTAGACGTCAATCAATGCAACGGTGACCAAGCGTCTTCAACACGCCTATTCACATCTCTCCGCCTATTCACCTTCCTCAACAAATTCCCAAGCATCTGTTCTCCGCCGGCCAAATGGTCAACCAAGCTAAGTAAATTACCGGGGCAATCAAAAACAACCGGCACACTCAATCTGGTCTCGGCCGGCGTCACTTTCTTTTCCACATCGGATGCCCTTTACACATCCATGTGGAGGGGGGATATGGTACGGCCTAAGAAAGACCAGGCCGAGGTAAGAGAAGCCGCCGCAGAAGAAGCCGATGCAGAAATTTTCCGCAAGTTACGCAGAATATACGCTCAAACGTACATCGGAGCCCATACCACGGCATAGACTACGCTGGGGGCAAATTGATGGGGCATATTCACCATGACCGACCAAGTCAACATATTGAGCAAGGTCAAAGATATCCACAAGAAGTCAACGACTTAGGCGACCTAGCCGATGCGACCCATCTACTGTCGGCTGGTCTCGGCATGGCAACTTGCCAGCCGGAGCACATACCCGCGTACTCACATCCAAGACCCCTCGACGGTGAGTCAACAGGGCCCGCCGGCCTGCCATAGAAACCTCGGCCGAGGGGTAGATCAGTCTTTCCACCTGCTAGCCACTTGGCCACTTGGCCACTACGCGACAAAAGGTGAAAGCCTATAAATACTCCTCAACCTTCATTGAGGAAAGGATCCCAACATATACACAACTAAACCTAAATACACTATTCATCTGGTAATATCTTCCTTATCTCTCTACAATATACATTCAGCCAAGTAACAACTTATCCTTTAAGTTTACTGACTTGAGCGTCGGAGTGAGTACGCTTGGCACAAAGCCAAGCCCTCAGTTCGTTCATTGTTGCAGGAGAGGCCGAGAGGAACGATTAAGACCAAAGGAGAATCCAACTCAAGACATCATTCAACAAGCCACGGGTGGTAACTATACCTGCTCTGGAATTACACCCGGAACAAATTCTATCCGTCAAAAATTTTAAACTGCTTTAAAATAACTCGGTATCATTAAATTGTGAACCGATTCACAATAACTAATTGGCCAAAAAAAAAAAAAAAAAAACCAATTAAAATTGGTTCGGCTGAAAAAATAAACAAATTTTTTTTTATTATTTTTAACAGCTACTACACGGCTGATCATAAAAAAAACAGCCCCTTCCCCTTTTTTTATTCGGCAATTAAGAAAAAAAACTTCCATAATTTTTCTCGGAAAAAAAACTTTCCTTCTTTTCTTTTTTTCTGATTCGGTAAAAGAGAAAAAAAATAACCTAAAAACGTTTTTTTTTTTCACGGCATACCTAAAAACAAATGAGCCGTCAAAATTATTTTCCTTTTGCGGCAAAAAGCCCTAATACAAAAATTGATGAAGAACAAAGTTTATAATTGCTAATAGAACATGGTTTAGAAAATGAATTAACAATCATGATTAATCTTATATGCTAAAACTATATAGCAAAAACAAGTTCTTGTATCAATGACATGATGATACTATATTTATTTTAACTTAATCTGCATTAAATCAAAATCTACCAATTCTCATATGATAATTTTAACCGATTAAAACAATGATATGATCTAAAGAAATTGGATATAAATCATCAAACAAAAGGAAAAACGAAAGAAGAAAAAAAAAACAGGCCGAAAGATAAAAAAACTCGACCAAAACTTTTTTTTTTTTTAGCCGAAAAAAAAAACGAAACCCTAATTTTTTTCTCGAAAATTAGGTTATAGTTTACATACAAATTTTATGAAAATCATCAAAATTAAAATCCTAGCCTATTGCTCTGATACCACTTGTGGGAAATAATCTGTATACTTCCCTTTAACATGAAGGATTATAACGATATAATAAAGATGATCTATGGTCATAAAATAAAATAAATAAGCATAAGTAAAAAGATTTAGAATTAACCTCGGGTCCTTGCAAAATTGGCCTAAGAAAAATATCAAAATTGATATTCGCCTATTAGTTGCACCCAAGACGATCTAAGATATACCCTTTGATTATGCTAGAAATCAATCTAAAATTTTCTGTAAAATTTTATTGTCTTTGTGTTTTTTTTTGTGATGAGAAAGAGGAGGCTAGGTCAGAAAAAGAATTAGGTTAGAAATAATTCTCCACCTTTCTTTTTATATAGACCGAAATCCGAAATCAATTAGGAAAGATTTATATCTCCTAATTTCGGCCAATGTGATCCGAAATAAGGAATTAAATTTCCTTATTTTTGGTCTTTCTAAAAATATATAAAGTGTGTTAAATTGTCATCTAGTGAGGATCGAACCCATGACCTCTTGGCTTGTGTACCCTCACTATTACCACTATGACACATTCAACTTGTTGATATTAAATACAACTGATTATATTTAATTACGAATTAACAGATTAATTCTTTCAAACTAACCTTATATATATTTAATTAAATATAACTTATTATATTTAATTTACGAATTAATGATTAATTCGTCTCAACTTAATATTATTTAATTTTCATTAAATAATTATCTCATCAACACATTGACTAACTTTTTAGTCATTTTGGGCATCAATGTAATTATATTTCTATAACCACATTTCTCAAATACGTCCTATAGGTGTGACCTTTAGGGACCAGTTGATCACCGCCATCTGTATGATAATAAGGTCAAACTTTCTAGCAAGCCAACCGTTATTAGGTAAACGTTAATCAACTGATTAAATATACGAAGTATACCCTTTGTTTGTTGCGGCCGACTTTCTTAGGACTAGATCTCCTACTCTTAAGTCCCTTTTGTGGACCCTACGGTTGTATGCTCTTCTCATCCGGTTTTGATACACTGCCAAGTTGAGCCGTGCCGTGTCTCGACTTTCTTCGACCAGTCTAGGGAAGCTCTCGGGCCTTCCTCATTTTCATTTGGGTCAAAAGTTTGCGTTCGAATGTCGCACCATTTGCTTCAATTAGCGGGACGGCTTCGGACCCATAGACTAGGTGGAATGGATGCACCGTTGCTTCTTTCTCCGTGGTTCGAAGGGACCACAGGACGCCGGGTAGTTCATCAGCCCATCTTCCCTTTAGATCTTCAACCTTCTTTTTCAGCCCGTTCAGTATTGTTTTATTAGTTGCCTCCGCCTGGCCGTTGCTCTGAGGGTGGCAGACGGAGGAGTATGCGAATTTGATACCGAGCTCTTCTAGCCAGTTCATCACCATGTCACTCCAAAACTCTCGGCCGTGGTCAAATACCATGACTTGGGGTAACCCAAAACGAGTTATGATGTTCTCCCAAATCACCTTTCTTACGGCCGCCGTGGTCTTGGCAGGTACCGCGACAGCCTCGACCCATTTGGTGAAGTAGTCAACGGCGACGATCAGGTACTTCCTTCCTCCGGAGGCCGTCGGAAATGGTCCTAGTAAATCCATTCCCACAGACGGCGCCAATTGTTCCGGGTGTAATTCCGGAGCAGGATTATGACCACGTAAGCTTGTTGAATGATGTCTTTGCTTGACTCTTCCTTTCTCTCTTTTCTGTTTAAGATGAACAAACTGAGGGCTCGGCTTGGTACCGAGCGTACTCACTCCGACGCTCAAGTCAGTAAACTTAAAGAGATTAAGTTGTGTGTTACTTGGCAAAGTATATTGTAGAGAGATAAGGGAGTTTATACCAGATTAATAGTGAGTTTTGGGATAGTTTTCGGATCCTTTTCTCAATGAGAGAAGTGGAGTATTTATAGACTTTCACCTTTTGTCACGTAGTGGCCAAGTGGCTAGCAGGTGGAAAGACTGTTCTACCCTCGGCCGAGGGACCTATGGCAGGCCGGCGGGCCTGGTTGACTCCATGCCGAGAGGACTTGGATGTGAGTACGCGGATATGCCTCTCGGCCGGCTAGTTGTCGAGACCGAGACCCAAGTGACAGGCCGACAGGCTTCGTCGGTTAGGCTGTTAATACGTTGACTTGCTGTCTTTTGGCTTTGACCTTGCTCAATATGTTGACTCGGTCAGCGGGTGCAGAATATGCCCCATCAATAATAATATCCACATTTATAAGGACATTTTTTATATTATTACAATTTTTCTCACTTAATCCTTATGGTGAGTATCAATCAGTCTTAATAACGTCGTACTAACTTGATCAGTAACCATTGTCATAAAAATATTTTCAATTTTCAGTAAGTCTCTCTTGTGGTGGGTAGATTAATCACAAACTTGTGACGGGACAAATATCACCCATACGGCCATACATGCATGGATAGATAAGGCAAAATTTATCAGTGTAAGAAATCACAAATAATTTATCTTTATCTCTTTCTATTTTATGACTGCAAATGACAAAATGAGACAGATTAGATTCCTCGTTTTTAATTTTAGGGATGTAGAGACATGGTAAGCTCTTTAACTAACAGAATTTTAAAAATTTAGTTAATATATTTTTTGTTTTTTATTTTTAGTTTTTGTTAATAATATGCCATTTGAAAAATCAATAAGTCTCACTTGTGACGGATATATCCGTCACAAACTTGTGACGGGTCAAGTATCACCCACATGAGTAGATAAGATAAAAAGTAGAATACTGGAATGCATAGGGAATGACAAATGAGTTGTCTTTATCTTTCCATGTGGATTTTATTTGACCCGTCACAAGTTTGTGATAAATATCGGTCATCACAAATGAGAATTTGTGTTGAAAAATTACGAGTTTAACTGTTTAAGGCCATAACTAATTAACTACAAATCTTGATTCCGTCGTTTAACTTCAACTTTTTTTCTCCCTAGAAAATGGTAAGTGGCAAGCCGCAAAGAGTATAGTGGAGTCATAGTCATAAGCACATGAAAAAGTACAGAAACCGAAGAATTAAATTGACTGGAGCCGTGATCGGTGCCGATCAATAGTTCAATGCAAACCGGGATTTTTATGTCGGTTTATGAAAAAAGCCGGTTACTCTATAGTAGTATAGTGTAATCCCCAATTCTTATTTCAGACCAAGGTATCCGTCTTATTAATAAGACGGATACCATATTCTCTCACAAAATACCCATTTAGGGTGAGTGGAGAAGCACATGGGGGGTCCCACCTTTGTCCCCTCTACCCATTTCCTCTCACACAACGACCCGTCTTAAAATCCGACCCGTTTTAAGCAAGACTTACTCTAGTGTAATATGTCCTCTAGTCTTAAGACAAAACCCTATACTTTAGGATTTTGACACTATTTTTTATCTATTGTATAAAGCTGTATTATACGGAGTACTACTAACCTAGCCTTTCTGTGTCTATACTATTTTACGTATCACTTTATTCTATTACTTCTTGTTTTTATCTAATTAACATTACTTTCAAGTTTGATATAGCACTTATTTTACCTAAAACAAAGCTAGTTAAATACTTCATCGGTCCCAATCAATAATTTACATTTGCTTTATTTCTCTCTTACAAAATAAATTAAGTGTAAATTATTCATTGAGACGGAGGGAGTACCTTAATCAGGCTAGCTATTTGTGTAATATATAAACCTCTAAAGCAACAAAACATAGATTTGTGTGATTTAACTCGATATAATCTGGCGAGGGAAGTTATAGAGTGGGCTCACGGTGAAGGTATTCTGCACCTAAAAATTGATCGGATTGTCTTCAACTGCTAACTCAGTGGGTGGGAAAGGAAAGTATAAATAATCAAATTAAAGGAATTCTTGGAGACATCTCTCTGCTATTTGCTTTTTTTTTTTCATTGCCTTTGCTTTAGCTATGCGTGTAGGAACCGTAACAGAAGAGCTAATGACCTTGCTCGGAGGGCCATAAATTTGCATTAAGAATCTTTTTTATCGGCTGCCCAAAAAAGAAAAAAAAAAAACTCTTGGTCTCGGTTAATAACGATCTATCTTGTCTTTTTACGAGGAGAATTTTAAACTAAGATACCTATTATTTCAATCATTTGTTTATAACTTTATATATCTACTTCGGAAGTGTCATTCATGAGAACGGACTCTTCGTCCGGCTGTTCCAATATTTTTGCATTCTAGTCCTACGTCAGTAGTGTAAATGTGAATGATATCTTTATAAGTGTCTAGAGAATATATACACTCCCTCCTATACTATATGATCTTCCACACTACTTTTGAACCAATATTTAATGGGTGGTAGTATGTGGAGGAAAATAAAAGCAGATGAGAGAATATGGGGTTATATGTTATATTAACCATAAATAATGGACAAATAAGGAAAGTGGAAAATCTTTGTGAATTTTCCGATTTGGGAAATGTGGAAGATGTTAGGGAATAGGAGGGAGTATATAATAGTATGAGGTCTTTTTGGAAGGAGCCCAATAGTAAATCCGTGTGGGTTTAGCCCAAAGCAGACAATATCATACTATTATGGACCGTGGACACCAGCAAAGCAGAGACCCAATACGAGGATATTCATGCTTCCGTTTAACAATGTTCTACACTTCTATTACTACCTGCTGGATCATGTGATACATCATATTCTTTTAATATTTACCCAATTTTTTTAACGATTAATGCTTGTGTAACAAATGAAGGGAGAGAGGGACGCAAAATAAGACACGAAAATAAGGCAGAGGAGACTCTTCATTTATTTCTTTATCCCTTTAAATTTTAGGAATGTTATAGATAGGTAATTTTGTCATCCGCATACATTTTGATTTACTTGTCATCCAATAAAATTAAAATAACTATTATATGATCCCTTACCTTGCTTTCTTTACTCATGATCGAGCACTAAAATCAATTGTTAAGAGGTTGGATCTTCTATCTTAACTATCTAGAAATCTCCGCTTCGAGCCCTAGGAATACAACAGTGTTAAAATTAATGAGATAGTGCTTTACCATTTTATAGTGATTCTACTCAGCTCGAATCTAGATTGAAACAAATGATATACACAAAAAAATAATATATGATCTCTTACCTGGTCATTGATCTTTGTACCTGTTAGAATACAAAATCAATTATAGGATTCTAATCATCAATTTAAGCTTTTGGTTGAGATGATTTATTAACATGTTAATTAACACCAAGTATGAGGAGACTTGCAACACACTTCAGGTCCAAAGAACATTTGTGAAGGAGCGTGTTATAATATAGAACTATTCATGGGATTTCAACCATCATTTTAAATTTTTGATTAAAATGGTTTTCTTGACAGTAACAAAAACAAAGTTAGCAAATGACTTAGAACCGAGTAAATACGGTGCACTTAATAATTTCTGGACTAAGTAACTTTTTTCATCAAGTTACTTTTCGTTCATTACTTTCGTTATGCTGGCATGCAAATACTAATTATCAACTCCTACGATCATTTATCGTCTTCGAAATCGAGTAGCTAGTCTGACTTTAATCTAAAATAAAAATATTAAAAACAATTAAAAAAAGTATTCGTACTACATAAAAAGCCTAATGTGTTGTACATTTGTTCCTTGAAAGGACGAATGACCTAATATCTTATGGACTAATACACTTTTTATAATATAAAAAATGTGTATATACTCGTACTCCGTATCACTTAGCCTTAATTAACTACTTGTCATTTTGCTTATGGTACACTTGGCTCGATGTGTCATCACAACTCAAGGCTGAATAACCTCTCCAGTACTCTTTTAGTCTTTTACTTGATCAATGATCAGCAACCATTTTTATGATAAAATATAAGAAGTACTCCGTAATAATTATCTGATAAATAAAAATGTGATGGTTATTTCTCTTATAAGATAGTCATATTTTATCCGTTAAAATTTATGACCCGTCATAAGAAAGACAAATTGCGTATATATATACTAAATACTGAATCTGTTGTCTTATTTTCGTGTTTCATCTTGTATCTCGCAATTACTACCTTAGTTTTTATACAATTTATAGCAACTTTTCTACTATCAACGATTTGTTCAAGAAATAAAAATATACGTACTTTGTAATGAACAAAAGATGAGAAATAATATTCGCTCAACTATAATAATAATAATAATAATAATAATAATAATAATAATAATAATAATAATAATAATTTTTGCCGCTTACATTTTTACTAGACTTATATTACCGTTAAGGGAGCGGGCGCCCAAATAGTATCTCGGCTGCCCACTAATTTGTTTGTAAATTTTTGATCTTGTTTTAATAAAAGTGGCGTCATAATAATAATAATAATAATAATAATAATAATAATAATAATAATAATAATAATAGTAATAATAATGTATTCACGCACGTTAGGGAGCGAACGTAGTTTACAAGATCTCTACGATTCATGCTACATTCTGTAAGTTTGATATAGAAGTTGCGAGTAATTGCTTAACAAAGCATAAAACTTTCCCTTCCCTTTAGGGAATGTTTTGTTAGGACCATATCTAGTTAGCTTGCTTGAGGTTCAATTTATCATATAGCGTAGTTCCTAGTTATCAAATACGGAGTATAAAGAAGAAAATATTATGTCGAACGTCCTAAATTTTTACCGATATTATTTTTTAGCGTTCCTTAATTTTGCTTATGAGGAATATTCTACGATAGTCACAGTAATATATTACTCCGATCCGTATTAAAATTCTATAAAGAAGGATCATGTTATACTCCATATTATGAGTAATATAATTTTTCATACAACAAGCATATTGATACCAAAGTCACAACTCGTAGTTCGTACCATTGTATGAAGTAAATTGATTTTCAAATCGGTAGCATATACTCCCTCCATTCAACTCCACTTTAAATGTTTCTCTTTTGCACACTATTCACAAATGGACATTCAACTTCAATTTTCTCTCGGTACATAAGTTAAAATATATTCATGTGGGATCTTATTTGATTTGTCTTTAAGAATACATTAAAAATATATAACTTTTATAATTTTTGCAAATACGTAATTAAAGATATTTATCGCGTAAAAGTCGCGTTGGCAAACGTGATAAAGCAAACATGTAAAGTGGAGTTGAATGGAGGGAGTAATTGGTCTCTTGGTTGAAGTGAAAAACAAAGAAACTAGTACGGAATGCGTTGTAATTACCGTATTCCGTACATCCACATCAATTCTAATTTGTAAATGGGACGGTGAATCCTAGGTTTCTCCACCTTAATTCTAGCATTAAATTCTGATTTTGATGGTAAAAAATTGGAAAAGGCTACATGTACACGGGGTGTACAAGGCCCTTGGTACACAGGCCAATGAGTGCGCGCCAAGTGGAGTTTGGTAGGGACCATATGGAATCTTTTTCAAATAAGTTTTTAGAGGGATAAATTTGAAAATTTTGAATTTCAAATTCAAAAAGAGACAACTTATAAAAGGCTACATGTACACGGGGTGTACAAGGCCCTTGGTACACAGGCCAATGAGCGCGCGCCAAGTGGAGTTTGGTAGGGACCATATGGAATCTTTTTCAAATAAGTTTTTAGAGGGATAAATTTGAAAATTTTGAATTTCAAATTCAAAAAGAGACAACTTATTAATTGCTACACTTTCCAAAGATCATTAGCAATATTAATCTAATATTTTTATACTAATCTCTATGCAAATTATTTTTTGTTTCTTATATTTATTTTATGTTCATATTTATTTTAACCATCCATTATTCTTTTCTCTAATTAAAAAAAAAAATCATTTCTCTCACTTAAAAAAATCAGTATATTTTTTTTCCAAATCTAATAATCCATAAAAAAAATTCGTTTCTCTCAATTTAAAAAATTAGTATATTTTTTTTTTCCAAAATCTAATAATCATATTTAATTATTAAAATCTCATTGTTATCATCATCTTTCAAATATGAGTTTTAGTCAATCTTTTTCAATTGAAATTTTTGGTACTAAAACTGAAATATTTTGAATTTCAAATTTAAATTTAAGAAGTTGAATAGTCTTTCTAACTATTATTTTTTTTGTAAATACTTTTAATATTATTTACAAACTTAGTTTACCAACTTAATTTTCATATTATTTTCAAACTTAACTTACCTAAAAATATTTCATTTGTCCTACTCTTTACTCATATCTCCTCTCTCATTCTTCTCCCACCCAATAACCTCCACCACCAGTCAACCACCCTACGATCGACCACTGCACCCAACATCTCCCCCTTCACATTCAACGAACCACCACCACACCTACCCCATCTTACCTTCATCGTCCATACGTGCCCCATCACCGTCCACCCCTGCAACGTGACCATCATCACTCCACGCGCGACCTCCATCCCCCATAACCACCACCGCCAACTCTACCAGACATCCTAAAAAACAATAAAAACAAGCCGACCACCATCACCTCATTTTTACCATTGAAACACCAATTCTTATATAAACATGGAGACCATACAACCTTTCAAATTAAACAATTTTTTTCATTATGGATCAACGTTTGGATGTATTACATATATTTGTTTCATTATTTGCAAATAATTGAACAAATTAATGTTTTGTTTTATTTTATTTTGATATTTTTTATTTAAGGTTTGAAATTTTGAATTAGGGATTTTATTTGGTGGTATGGCGGCGTGTCTAGGAGGTCGGATATCGTGTGTAGGCAATTGTTGAGGCGATGCGGTTACTGGATAGCGGAAGGGCGCCGGATTTTCTCGTGATGGGAAGGTTGGTAGTACAAAGACGTCTGGCTTGCGCGTGGTGGCTGGTCAGTCGGTCGGCCGGCGAATATCTGACGGTAGGATTGGTGGGTGGTGGTGGTGTTTGGGGTGGTTGGATTTGGTGGTGGGATAAATGGTGGTATATTAAATTGTTGAGTACTGCGTTTTTTATGGTTGGTTTGTTTGTTTTTTTCTTTTCTTTTTTTTTTCTTTTTATTTTTTTATTTTTTTTGATGTATTATAGAGAGAAATGGGGGGTAGTATGGTCATAAGTATACTCTAATGAGTAAAATGTATTCTCCGAAAATCATCACACTTATTTTATTAAGAATTTATTTGAGCATCGTTAAATAATTTTATTATGATCAACGATTAGTAATTCAATATTATCAAATTAATTGAAATAAATTAACTTGGTAAAACTTGACTCACTTACAATTAACTTAATTAATTATAATTTAATTAAAGCTAACCTTATTCAAGTTAAAGAAAATGCTCAAAACGTAACTATAATTAATTTAACAAAGGTAAAATTAACTTAACTCTGGCGTTAATGCGAAATAACACAAATAATATCAATATTATGTATTACTGACATGATACGGTGAAAAAAATACAAATTATACCAATATTTTACAAGCCGATAAAATGTCGTGATTATACGAACGAGGTAGCAAATAAAATATAATAATTTTATCAGTACAATCCCGACTAAACATAACTACTAAACTTAATATAATTAATTTGATTTAACTTAGACTGGATTAACTAAAGTTACTCGGACTTGACTTAACTCAACTTAACTACAATTAAATCAATCAACTTAGCTAACTAAACTTAAGAAATTAAATTCATTATTCAAAGTCCAAATATAATCAAAGTTGATAAGTGATAGGACATGCTCAATTGACTCTACCCGTGTGCCAAGTACAGGTCGATACGGGTCCAAACACTTCTCATGTAAAAGTGTATTTTAAGGGAGTAATTTTAGGAAAAAATTATATAAGTGAGTAATTTTAAAAAACTGGATTTTAAAAGGGAGTAATTTTTTATTTAATCTAAACTTTATTAAATATTACATTACTAGAGTTAACGTAATTACATTAAAGTTATTTAAAACAAACAAAACTGGCGTTCATTTGTTTGAAATTAACTTCATTCAACTTAATTAAATATTATTTATCTAAAGTTGATTAAACTTACTTTAAAAAGGTTAATTTGATTAAAATTGTCTTAATTAAAGTTAAATAAAAATAACTTAACTTAGCTTAACTATAGTTAGTTTAACTAAACTGAATTAAACTAAGAGCAACTACGTTGTCAGCCCTAAAATAAACTAAACATAGAATGTTGGAAATGGAATTAGACTGACGAGCCTGGCGTAGCTGCTCTTAGTAGTAACTATAGTTTAGTTAAGTATATACCCTAAAAACCTTTACAAAAAATCCAACCCTAAAATAAACCAAATCTAAAAATACAAAGACCTTAAAAATACCCAACCCTAAAATAAACAAAACATAGAAACACTAAAACAAACCCTGAAAACAACCAATCCTAAAATAAACCAAACCTAAAAACACTAAAACCCTACAAACACCCAACCCTAAAATAAACCAAACATAGAAACACTAAAACAAACCCTAAAAACAACCAATCCTAAAATAAACCAAACCTAAAAACACCCAACCCTAAAATAAACCAAACATAGAAACACTAAAACCCTAAAAATACCCAACCCTAAAATAAATCAAACCTAAAAACCAAAACACCTTAAACTAAACCTATAAATCGTAAAAGTATCATTAAAATATATCATAAGTGGTAAATAAATGTATGAATTAGACAAGTAAATGTAAATTTAATCCACATAAATAAAATATAAATATATGTAATAACTAAGGCGGGGCCGAATACCAAATATCTTCTTTCATAGACTTAATTAAATTTAAATTAATTAACATAATGTTGTTATCAAATTTAAATTACTTAACTATAGTTAGTTTAACTAACCTGAATTAAACTAAGAGCAACTACGTCAGTCCTAAAATAAATCAAACATAGAAAGTTGGAAATGGAATTAGACTGACGAGTCTGGCGTAGTTACTCTTAGTAGTAACTATAGTTCAGTTAAGTATATACCCTATAAACCCTTAAAAAATCCAACCCTAAAATAAACCAAACCTAAAAATACTAAAACCTTAAAAATACCCAACCCTAAAATAAACCAAACATAAAAACACTAAAACAAACCCTAAAAACAACCAACCCTAAAATAAGCCAAACCTAAAAATACTAAAACAAACCCTAAAAACAACCAATCCTAAAATAAACCAAACCTAAAAACACTAAAACCCTAAAAACACCCAACCTTAAAATAAACCAAACATAGAAACACTAAAACCCTAAAATGTCAAAAAGTAAATAAAAATGTTTTTTTTTTTTTTTTGTAAATAAAAATGTTATAGTATATGATATGAGAGTATATAAATTACTGAATAAATTATGGATTAATAATATTATTATTGACATGAAAAATATTATAGATTTTAATAAAAAGTCCTCCAACTTTCCCTCCTAATCCAAAATTTTCCCTCCAATATAACAAAATTTTCCCTCCAACTTTCTCTCCAAACACATGGCGGGCTACTACGGGCATAAGGGCGATACATGGATTGCTGAAATGGCGGATTCCTATTGGAGGAGAGGCGGTGGCGCGGATTAATGACGTGGCAGACACTGTACAATGGTACAATTTTTATGTACATAGTACGAGAGACGAATTTATGATACTAATTAAATCAATGTGATATGGAACAATGATGTGTATGATACTAATTAAACATGAGTACTCATACATTAACATAAGTCTATGGTTTAAGTTAAATTAACTTCCATCTTATATATTAATTATTACATATCCTTTTAAAATAGAGTTATAAGTACAAAGAAACAACAACCTCACAAAATTAGAACACAAATAAATAAGACTTTTACGATCCTGGACGATCCTACCATCGACCGTATACGATTCTGTATGATCAATATGTGATCCTACCCGATCTTCCCACCAGAACGATCCTACAATGACTTGTATTTAAGTAACTTAACTATTAGGCATGTTCTTTCCGGCTGAAAAGAACTGAATTGAACTGAACTTAGACCTTGCTATTTTCAGCAGAAAAAATCTGAGCTGAACTGAACTGAACTTAATGGAATTGAGTTGAACTAAATCGAATTAACTTAATTGAAGATTATTTGATTAAAACTAACTTAATTTAAATTAAATAAACTTGACTTAACTTAAGTTAACTTAATAAATGTTTAAATAAACTTATATATCTTAACTTAATTAGTTTTAGTTAACTTAAAGTTGTTAAAATAAACTTAAGTTAGAGTAGTGAAGAGACATTGATTTATATATAAAAACATGTTTTTAAAAGGGAGGTATTTGAATTACAAATTATAAGATGGGGTTATTTAAAAAAAAATCGGTTATATAAATGAGTTAGTTATAATTTACTCTTAAACTAATTAAAATAACGTTGTTATCAAATTGGTGAAACTTAGAAGGGGAGGTGTGGATTGATGATATGGCGTACTACTAATGGGTGAAATGAGATAATGTGGATTGATGATGTGGTGGACTACTAATGGGTGAAATGCAAAGGTGTGGATTGATAATCAATCGGCTCGGGTTTCGGTTCCGCTCGGTTAACCAACGGGTCAATATGTTTGATTAGGTCGAGACTGGTTCGGTTTTGGGTCACTCATGGGATCAATAATTTGTATTCCCGACCCGACCCAACCAAACCCGACTTATGAAGTCTATATGAATCGTTTTCCACTTTTTGGATCGTAGGATCGTTCGACCTGACGATTTAGATATTAATCAAAGTTTTGGATTGATACATCTGACTTAATAATGAAGTAATTAAATCAAATGATGGTCGAAAAACAAATTTTAATGATTTAAAATTGAAGTATACGATAAACTTGCAAGACCCGATAGACCTAACCCAAACCCGACCTAACTCGATACATTATTTGACCGAAATAACCCTATCTAATAACAATTTGACTCCACCCGAAAGGCTAGGATGACCCGAGATGGCTTGACCCGACTTTACTTGACTCAAATCCGACCTAAGTTAACTCGATTGCTATCTCATAATATGACCTTCATAGTTTATACATCTTCATCTTTAACAATTTCTCTTTAACAATATTACCAATACCATTCACTTTTTCAATCAAGAACAACAATTCAAGATGACATTTTATTTTCTTTAATTTCCCATTCATTTAGTTTACTTTCTTATTATAGGTGATAATTTATATGAATGGTACCAAATTATTGGAGATTAATTGAAATTACTACCAAAAATCTAGATTAAGCTTTGAGAATGAGTAATTAATTGATGCACAACTATGAATCAAAAAACAAATTGATTCATCAAGTGGCGGTGGATCATACCACCTAGCAAATAAATCAATCAATATATTAGAATATTGAATCACTGCGGACCATCGATACACCTTAAACTCCATTTCGTACAAGGACTAAACCAACTAGAATACCCACCCTTTAACTCTCCTCTCATACCAGCTCACCATTTTAACCTTTCTAACCGACATTCATCACTTCTCCACCACCACGGCCAATCTGACCCACAAAGACACAATAATTCATATGATTTTTAATCAATTCTCACTGTTATTATTTAATACATGATCATCGAAGATGCAACAGACGTCCAGATTCGGCTTTGCTTCTAACTTGAATGGAAGTTGTTGATCAGCGGTTTGGAATAAACCGTTTTTTGTTGGGACGAATAAGCCGCGACGGAATCATATGTAAAAGCAATTTGATGTGAGATTTAAGATGGGTATAATATGTGGTGTCATTTGGGGATTTTGACGATTATGATTAATCGGTTGCTAGATGGTTGATGAGGGACTATGTGGGACGATGGAGGAGAAAAGGAGTGAAAAGGGTTATTTATATTTAATTTATAAACCAACAATAATTCATTAAGTTTATAAAACCAACGCCCAGATTTGACCGGAGACGTCGGAGATGATCGGAAATTAGAGGTCGGTGGACGGTGGTCGCATGTGTTTCCTGGTGGGAGAAACGGGTTGTTGGCGGTGGTCAAATGATTAACAACGGAGGAGTAAGGCGGTACAGAGATTGTTTTTTTGAGGTTGTTGGGTACAATATAATTATAATATAAAGTCTAATGATTTTGTTATAAGGTTTTATCATAAATAATTATAATAAAAAACCTTTTAATTATAATAAAAAGACTTTTAATATTCTTAATAAAATTTCCCTCCTAATCCAAAATCTCCCTCTAAAGCTGTAAAAATTTCCCTCCTAGTTTCCCTCCAAACAAAAAATGGAATCTTTATTGGTCTTGCCATGTGTCGCATTATTACTAGTCAGTGTACAAAGACCTTGTACACCCCGTGTACTCCTAACATCTTTGTAAAAAAATTGAGTTTATTATAACGGAAATATCCGTGTTAAGTTTAGGTCAAATATTAATAACTCATTTGTATAGATAGGACAAACATCTATTATGCATATGCATTTTACTTTTGTCTTATTTAAAATATTTGAACTTTTTTAACCTTAAGACGGATATATTCATCTTAATAGAAATTAGTTAATTTTTAAAATGCAAACCACAACAACGACCATGATTAATTAATGTAATTGGTCTTTTGAATTGTCAATTTTAAATGCTCATTAAGATAGAAAATGGACATTCATATGGGTGATTACCTAAGTAGCTAGCAATCAAAGATTTGAATCATATACTTTTTGCATCCCAATAGTTTCTTTACGTTTTTGAATTAAGTATATATATGAGCTTCAGCTGTAAATAATACTCCCTCCATTATTTTATATATGACGTTTTCGTTTTACGAGTTAAGCCTTTGACTTTCAATTATATAAAAATATACTGTAGGAAAAATTATGAAAATTATATCATTAGATTCGTCATAAAATTTGCTTTCAAAAGAGTATACATTTTATATTATTTATATATTTTGAGATATATTGAAGTGAGAAGTGAGTGTCTCGAAATGTGAGAATGACATATATAAAATAATGGAGGGAGTATTATTATCACCTTAAGTATGTCTTTAATTCCTTCCTTCGTTCCAATCGTTTTTTTTAGTTTTTGTCCACTACGCAAATACTCCCTCTGGTCTGTTTTTTTCCCATTTTAATAAAATACTTCTCACATATATTAGAAAAATGAGAAGAAAATTTATGTCCGAATGAAGTATCAACTCATTTTACTAATAAAATCATTAGGAGTAATACTTATGATCAGGGTCGATTTTCACGAGCAACATATTTATCATAATAATAACCTCTTTTACACATGAAAAAAAAAACTTTTTGCCACAATAGTCAAATAACACTTTCAATGAAAATTTGGTGAAGCTAGATAACCCATATAGGCGGGGGAGTGTTATAATGGGATTAATAGTCAACGGCATTGCAAAGAAAATAAATACTCAAGAATGAGTGATCAGTGATGAGTAACAACTAACAAGTACTTCCTCCATTTAACTCCACGCTACCACTTTCAATTTTCTACACTATCCATAATTAAATATTTAACTTCAATTTTCTCTCAGTACATAAGTGAAAATATATTTATGTGAGATCTTGTTTAATTCGTGTTTATGAGTAAATTAAAAATATCCAACTTTTATAATTTTTGTAAATACGTAACTAATAATATTTGTCGCATAAAACACGCGTTGACAAACGTGAAAAAGTAAAGTAGTAGAGTGAAGTTGAATGGAGGAAGTATAAAAGCATCTACAGTGGTCAGCCACAATCTCTTGTAACTTAACTTGCCATGTCAAAATTTCTAGTCATATTGCTTCAAAACTACATACTTCTCCAATGGTAAGCTACAACCATCTTGTAGCTTGAAATTCTTGAATGGTCCCACATTAACCTAATTATCCAATAGAAAACAAGCTATTTAATTTCAAGCATGTAGCTTGTTGGAGCAGGTGTTGCTCGTAAGCGGGTTATTTTTTCGTTGCTCCAATGGTAAGCATGAAGCTTGACAATTTACATAAATTGCAAGCAAGTCCCTCCACTATACCATTGGAGTTGCTCTAAGAGCATCTCCAATGGTTTGCTCTAGGGACTTGCTTGCAATTTTTATAAAATAACAAGCAAGTAGCTTACCATTGGAGTGAGGAAAAATTGATGTAGCTTATGAGCATTGTAGCTCTACCAAGCATGTTGCTTGGTTTTAAAAAATAAAAATAAAATAAAAAGTAAAATTTATAATTGGAGGAAAATTCTATTGTAGGACCCATAAAGCTAGAAAGTGTTGTAGCCAACCGTTGGAGCAGTATGTAGTCGAAGAGCAAAATAACTTAAAAAACCGTATTGGTAAATCAAGCTACAACGTGTTGTAGCTGTCCATTGGAGATGCTCTAACAATGCTAAATTCAGTAAAAAAAATAAAAATGAACGACAAAGTAAAAAGTTGAAGGCCCGGGTATCTTGGGTCTCACGTGATAGGGCAACACGTTAACCTAGGAGTAACTAAAATGGCACACCTCCCGGCTCCCACACACTAGAGAAAAAAGTTGGCACGCTCTATTGTACGCAAGTGGACTAGTAACCTCGAGTTGACCTCACAAACTTGACTCGACCTAAGCCCGTATTATTGTATCAAATTCGATCCTTACGAACTTGAAGAATTAACACGTTTAATTAAATTGACCCAATCCAACCTGTTTACAACCCAGCAATCAATATAACTAGCTCGATGATCAGCAGTGACTTGAACTCGAACTGGACTTTATATGAATTCAACCGATGCTGACCCTATTAGATTGATAACCGACAATAGTTAGGTCAGCTTGTATGTCTTAAAATCGACATATTTCAGTTAAATTGAAACAGATTAAATAGTATGAAACGGAGATAGATGAGACTAGTTTTGGCTTATAAACCCAATATAATACATTTTGTTTTAATTTTAGTTACTTTATTTAACTAGTTTTAAGTTTAAGACAAATGTATCTAAGGGTGTGCGCGGGGTCGAGTCATGGCGGCCTGGCCCGGACCGGGCTAAGGCTCAGCATCCCGAAACGAGGGAGGGATCGGCTGGGCTGGGCTGGTTTCGTCTTTATAAATATCTAATCTCTAATAGTACGAGACCTTTTTATGAAGAAGTCTAATAGAAAATCAGTGAGTACTTGTACAAAATGGATAATACCATACTGTTATGAACCATAAAAACCAACATAGTAAAGATCCAAAAATAAATATTAACGCTTTCACAAAACACCTCAACTCAAGGTTTCATATAGAAGTATAATCTAGTTGAACATAGGAGAAAACTGTTGGCTATTTCTATCAAACATCAAACACGTATTAAAAATAAGACTGTAAAAAAAAGGCTATATTGAATTTTGTAAGAACGCAAATTATTGTTGATGGGGCATATTCTGCACCCGCTGACCGAGTCAACATATTGAGCAAGGTCAAAGATATCCACAGCAAGTCAACGTATTAGACATCTTAGCCGACGCAGCCTGTCGGCCCGTCACATTGGTCTCGGCCAGGCAACTAGCCGGTAGGGAGACATATCCGCGTACTCATATCCAAGACCCCTCGGCATGGAGTCAACCAGGTCCGCCGGCCTGCCATGGGTCCCTCGGCCGAGGGTAGATCAGTCTTTCCACCTGCTCTGCCACTTGGCCACTTGGCCACTACGTGACAAAAGGTGAAAGTCTATAAATACTCCTCAACCCTCATTTAGGAAAGGATCGAAAATATAACCTAAACATCTCATAATCTGGTATAATCTCCCTTATCTCTCTACAAGATACTTTGCCAAGTAACACACAACTTAATCTCTTTAAGTTTACTGACTTGAGCGTCGGAGTGAGTTCGCTCGGTATCAAGCCGAGCCCTCAGTTTGTTCATTGTTTCAGGAGAGGCCGAAAGGAAGAATCAAGCAAAGTCATTATTCTACAAGCTTACGTGGTAACAAATCCTGCTCCGGAATTACACCCGGAACAATTGGCGCCGTCTGTGGGGAGAGACAATACTAAAAGCTAGTCAAATCCCTTACTAAAAGAAAAAAAAACACAAAGCAAAACCCACCCAACAAGCTAAGAAGATGTCAAAACAACAAGAAGTAATTGTGAGCGACGAAACTGCATTCTACCAGGATGACACAGTCCCTCATTCTGAGATCGGGCAGTCCCCCACCGACCGAGTAATTCAACCGGCGTACGGGATGCCGATAATACCAGAAACACCGCTGCCCACCGGCCATGTCACTGTCATGGGACATGTGGTCGATGCAGCCAAACTAAAGCTATTCCTGGACCTGATGGGTAATACGCCGATCACCCCCGCCGCAACGACGGTGACGGCAAAGACACCCGCAGTGACCAGGGCCATAAAGTGACCCGAACAACTTGTCCGGGGCGATACAAGGAGCCATGCACACAAGGACGCCGGCGGAACCCGTCGCAGTGGCAGACCAAAGTCCTTCCCCTACTCGCGGGAGGACAGAGTCGCCGCGGCAGCAACGAGGCCACCCCCGAAGAAATGAAGAAAGAAGTCCGACTCTCCAAAGTCGGACAACAAGAAGCCCTTCCCGCCACGGGGAGAGAAGCCGGACTAGGGCTGTAAGGAGCCGATCGCCACGTGTCATTCGACACGTGGTCAGACAGCCCCTCAGTGCCGATGTCCTCGACGTCTCCGTGCCAACCAAACTGAAGCTGTCGTCCCTGTCATACAAAGGGGACAGTGACCCAACCAACCACGCCGAGGCTTTCGAGTCTTACATGTCGGTATGGGAGCAGCCTGATGAGGTATGGTGCCGAGTCTTCCCAACAACCCTGCACGGGATGACCTAGAGTTGGTACAAGGGGCTGCCTAATGGTTCGAGATATCGCTACGCCGACCTAAGGGATAACTTCATAGCCCGATGACGCCGCAACAAGAGGAGGGCCGTGGAGACATCGGATCTCCTCACTATCCGACAGGGGAGGACGAGTCTCTACGGAGCTATGTGAAGAGGTTCGACGCAAAAGCTCAGCAGATCCGTGAGTGAACACCGAACCGGCGGCCTTCGACTGATGAAAGGCCTCCCGAAAGGCGAGCTCAAAAATGAGCTAATCAAATGCGAAGTCCTCAACCTGGACTCCGCCAGAAAGATGGCCGACCGAGCCGTAAAGGTGGAGGACTACCACAAGACCTGGGTAGGCCACAGTGAAGCGGGCACCCGAAAGGAAGAGCGCCGGAGAATGTCGATGAAGATCGTCGTGACATGAGTCGGTCACGGTCCGAGAGATTTAACAGAAATGAACTCGGCGGGCGCCGGAGGAGTTCGGACCATACACCCGTAAGCGGTACAACGGTCACACCCCCGGTCAAGTCTCCGGCCGAGGTCTTCGCCCGAGCAAGAATGAAGGGCGAAGTGGGCAAGACCCCCAAGACGAGGGCGGAGGGCGACGCAAGCCAATTTTGCGATTATCACGGCCAGCCCGGCCATAAGACCGACAAATCGTCGCAGCATCAAGAACGTCATCGAGAGCTGATCCGAAAGGGGGCCCTCGGCAAGTATAGCGGGGCCCGGAAACGAGCTCCGACGGGCGAATAGGAAATCGTATTCCAGAGGATGGGAGTGATCCGGTGGTTACGGAGGAAACGAGAACGGAGGGTCAGCTAATGGGCACAAACGGCACCTAAATGAGCTTTACCAAGCCATCAACTTTGTGCCCACCACAGCGATCCCCGCTTCTACCATCCCCGATATAACCATCGGAAAGAAAGACTATGAAGGAGTCGTAGCCCCGCATAGCGACCCGCTGGTGGTCCACCTGGACATATCCAACCACTTGGTTAAGAGGTGCCTAATTGATACAGGCGCCTACACGAACATCATGTTCAAGGAATGCTTCCTCAATCTCGGTCTGAAAATTGAGGACCTGAGCCCCTGCACCAACCCACTATACAGCTTCTCGGGGGCTGGCCTGGTACCCCTGGGGTCAATCAGGTTGCCAGTGATGTTCGGCCAGACGGATGCAGCCAAGAATGTTTTATCTGAGTTCGTGGTCATTGATGGTTCGTCCGCCTACAATGTCTTAATAGGCCGGGTCACTTTGAGCGAGGCCGATGCTGTAATGTCCATCCGGGCCCTGACATTGATGTATGTCTCGGACCGGGGGGAGGCACAAAATCTCGTCTCAAAGGACGAGAGAGACGAAGTTGTCAATGTCCAAATATCTGCCAGAGGGTGTAACATGCAATCCCTCAAAGTGGCGAGGAAATCAGAGAAGGGGAAGAGCCCATCCTTACGACAGGAGGGTGATCCGATGAGCACCAACAACGTCAGCATGGTCGAGGGAGCCGAGACCGAGCAAGTGGAAATTGACCCAGGACGCACCGTAAATCGGTGTCGGGCCGGAGCCAAAATTCGAGCCGATCTCCTAGACTCGCCGAGGAAGAACAAAGACGTCTTCGCGTACTCAGCCGCCGAGATGCCAGGCGTGAGCCGAGAGGTGATCGTTCACAAGCTGAACGTACTCTCCAACGCTCGCCCTGTCAAGCAGAAGATGAGGAACTCCTCGGCCGAAAAGGATGACGCCATCAAGGCCGAGGTAGGTAAACTATTAGAGGCGGGCTTTATCATGCCTTGTACTTACCCTGAGTGGCTAGCAAATGTTGTAATGGTGAAGAAGTCATCAGGGGGGCGGAGGATGTGTGTTGATTTTACAAATCTTAATAAAGCATGCCCTAAAGATTGCTATCCCTTACCTCGAATAGATAGCTTAATTGACGCAACGGCAGGCTACACTATCCGAGCTCGCTAGACGCCTTCTCAGGATACCATCAGGTATTCATGGCCGAAGAAGACATGCCTAAGTGCGCATTCATCACCATACACGGCACATACATGTATAAAATGATGCCGTTCGGTTTGAAAAACGCTGGCGCAACTTACACTAGGCTGGTGGACAAAGTGTTTCAAGATAAAAAAGGGCGAAACATCGAGGCTTACGTCGACGATGCTATTGTAAAAAGCAAGTCTGACAGCGAGCACTTGGCCGACTTGAGCGAAACATTTTGTTCACTAAGGAAATACAAGATGAAACTTAACCCAATGAAGTGCAACTTCGGTGTCCGGCAGTAAGTTCCTCGGCGTGCTTGTCAGCGCCGGGGAATTGATGCCAATCCGAGAAAGTTCAAGCAACTTTGGACCTACCGGAGCCGAGGAATCGAAAAGAGGTTATGATGTTGACCGGGAGAATGGCGACTCTCGCCCGTTTCATCTCTCGGTCAGCCGACAAGAGCACCCCATTCTTCAAAGTGTTGAAGGGGAATAAAGACTTCACTGGGGGGGGAAAGAGCACAGCTTTCGTGCAATCGAAAGCTCATCTTCTAACTCTCCGACCCCGTCCAGGCCGATCTTGGGGGAGACGCTATATCTATACATAGCAGATTACCTCGGCCACGGGTCGTCGTAATCGTCGAGAGAAGAAGACAAGCAAGAACACCCAATCTACTTTATCGCCATAAAGCTGGTCGCCGAAAGAAACTACCCACCGATCGAAAAAAGCGCCTTTCTTTGTGTCGTTGCCGCAAGGACACCGAAACCTTACTTCGACGCACATCCCGTGACGGTCTTAACCGACCACCCATTGGAGAAAGCATTGGAAAAATTCGAAAAATCCGGCAGGCTCATCAAATGGGCAATAGAGCTATCCAGCCTCGGCATTCAATACAAGCCGAGGCCCTAGATAAAGGGGGCACTTGCGACTTCGGCCGAGTGCACATATCAAGAAGAACCAAACTCCGGAGTTTGGGAAGTATACACCGACGGGTCCTCCACGGCGAACACTCAGAGCCGGCATCCTTATCATCAGCCCAAACGGGACGAGTTTGAGTATGCCTTGAAGTTTACCTTCTCGACCTCAAACAACGAATCCGAATATGAGGCGGTGATAACCGGAGTCGAGCTAGCTAGAGTCGCTGGGAGCGTAACACATTGTGTTGAAGACAGACTCACTATTGGTGACTAACCAAATCAGAGGAGAGTATGAGGCTCGAGACGACGGGATGGTAAGATACCTGGAAAGGGTAAAAGCTGACACCGCTAAATTGAAATCTTTCCAAATCCAATGCATCCCAGTGTCCGAGAACAACCGAGCCGACGCTCTCTCAAAATTGCCGTTCAAGCATCAAGAATGTCACCGGACCGTCTTTGGTGGATATCGGGAATGCTAAAAGCATCACCGAGACCGTTGGCATGGTGGGCGACATCGAGACGACGTGGATGACTCCGATAATGAAATACAAACTAACAAAAGAGTTACCGGAGGACCGCAGTCTCTCCCAGAAGATAAGAAGGATCGCCGCAAGGTACTTGGTGTTCGAAAGAGAACTATACAGAAGGTCCGTAATAAGACCACTTTTGAAATGTGTCGGCCCAGCCTACGCGGAGCTCATATTGACAGAGATTCACGAAGGCATCTGTGGACATCACATGGGGGCAAGAACGCTAGCCCACAAAGCTCTCCGAGCCGGCTACTTCTGGCCCACCATGCTTGAGGATTCCAGAGCTAAGACCAAGAAGTGCAAGAATTGTCAGATGCATGCTCCGGTGATACATGCACCTTCCCGAGACCTTCAACCAGTACTTAGCCCCCTACCATTTGCACAGTGGGGGATGGATTTATTAGGGCCATTTCCGACGGCCTCCGGAGGAAGGAAGTACCTGATCGTCGCCGTTGACTACTTCACCAAATGGGTCGAAGCTGTCGCGGTACCTGCCAAGACCACGGCGGCCGTGAGAAAGGTAATCTGGGAAAATATCATAACTCGTTTTGGGTTACCCCAAGTCATGGTATTTGACCACGGCCGAGAGTTTTGGAGTGACATGGTGATGAACTGGCTAGAAGAGCTCGGTATCAAGTTCGCATACTCCTCCGTCTGCCACCCTCAGAGCAACGGGCAGGCAGAAGCAGCTAATAAAACAATCCTAAACGGGCTAAAAAAGAAGGTTGAAGATCTAAAGGGAAGGTGGGCTGATGAACTACCCGGCGTCCTGTGGTCCCTTAGAACCACGGAAAAAGAAGCAACGGGGTACAGTCCATTCCACCTAGTCTATGGGTCTGAAGCCGTCCTGCCAATTGAAACATCGGTGCCGACATTCAGAACGCAAACCTTTAACCCAGTCGAAAATGAGGAAGGCCTGAAAACCTCCCTAGACCTGGTCGAAGAAAGTCGAGACACGACACGGCTTAACTTGGCAGTGTATCAAAATCGAATGAGAAGAGCATACAACCGTAGGGTCCACAAAAGAGACTTAAAAGTAGGAGATCTAGTCCTAAGAAAGTCAGTCGCGACCAACAAAGGAAACATCCATGGTAAAATGACGGCCAACTGGGAAGGACCCGACAAAGTGGTTGAAGAAATGAGGCCGGGGACATACCGGCTGACAGACATGGAGGGAGTGCCTTTAATGAGCCATTGGAACACGGGCAACCTAAGGAAATATTTCATATAGCGGCGGAGGTGTCCGGGACCATTGTGGACACCCTAACGTATGATTATACCTTATAAAAAGTGATCCAAGTTTTCCATCAAAATACTTGTCCCCTCCATAATCATGCCAGAGTAGACGCCGCGGCCAAAGCCGGGCAGTCACTACCGAAGTACAAAAGCGTATGAGCACCGTTGAGACGCAACCGACCGCCCGGCCAATCCGGGAGTGGCAGAGGAAGCGATCAATATGTCTATAGATACGGAAAGCAGTCAAAACGTAAACTCGGTTGCCTCGGCCAAAGCCGAGGGTGACGAGGGAAACGCGACTTGCCAACAACAGTTGATACTCGCCACAACGACCAACATGCTTAGGAACGTATAAGTACAGTTGAGAAACGCAAATCGGACGCCTCGGCCAGACCGAGAGTGAAAGAGGAAGCGATCAACACGTCTACAGATACGAACGCTGTCGCGCCGTAACCCCGATTGCCTCGGCCAGACCGAGAGTGACGGGGACACAACGACCGATACGCTAACATGTTCACAACGGCGGTTGGGAACCGCAAATCTGACGCCTCGGCCAGACCGAGAGTGAAAGAGGAAGCGGCCGACATGCCAACATGTTTAAAAACGTTAAGTACAGTTGAGATACGCATTCTAACTGCCTCGGCCAAGCCGAAGGTAAAAACAGGAAAAAAAGCGCTCAACTAATAACGAAAGAAGACAACTCAGATAAGAATGAGATAAAGACCTCGGCCAAGCCGGAGGCAAAATGAACAAACTCTTATTGAAATGTTTACAGGTAATACAAAGAAAGAAGTCGGCGGCCGTCCCCATAGGGATAGCCTAAACACTACCTACCAAAGTTCAAAAAAGAGAAAGGTACAGCAAAAGGTTACAGACATAAGAATTGAATGCGCCAAAAAAATATGGCAGGGAGGAAAGGCTCAATAGTTGGCCCCCGAACAGCTGAAACTGTCTGAAGGGCCGGGTGAATCCGGTGACGACCGCCCGTCTCCCTATGCTCGTTTACGCCCGCCATCGCAGCGAATAAAGATCGCCATCGAGGCGACGCAGAAGCCAACTTGGCAGCTTCAGCTGCCTTTGCCCTCTCAGCTTCCTCCCTGGCCGCCTTCACCTTTTCAGCATGGGCCGCCTTCTCCGCAGCCTCCTCAGCGGCCTTCTTCGCCTCCTCCTCATGACCTTCGCCTCCACAAACGGCCGCCGCCTTATCATCAAGCAACTGGTCAAATTTTTGCCACGGGAAGGAGCCTTCAGAAAGAGCCCTCTGATTACTTCCCTGGTAGCTTCTTCGGCCTGGTCCCGGTATTGGGCGCACATGTTAGGGATGACGTCAGTTTGGAGCGTCTCAATGTCCTTCTCCCTCTGGGCGAGGATAGCCCTTGTATTCCTGTGCGCCTTCGCCCGAGCCGTATACGGCGACTTCCATTCTTCCTCTTATCAACAAACAAAGTCGAAAGCGCCTGAAGCTTGTCCCGCTCCTCCCGCAGCCTTAGCGGCGTCGGCCTCCGCAGCCTCAACCTTGGCCCTCTCGGCTAGGACCGCCTTCTCAAGATCCTCCCCGAGCTTTCGCTCAGCGAGGAAATCATTTTCGGCGGCCTGGAAGTCCTTCTTCGCCTTCTTGGCCTCTTGCTTAGAAGCATCAAGCTCAAGCCTAAGCCGTTCAAGCGCAGGAGCCACCTCGGCCATGAGCTTCTCTTGCTCCATAATGTGAGCACCGGCTATTTCATTCCACTTCGCCAGCTTCCTGCACAATCTTGTGCCCTCCGCCACAACCGAGCGGAGGAAATCTTCAGGGATGAAGAGTCGACGGTGACATTTTGGTTGCCCGTCGCACCGGCCGCTTCCCCAATTGCCGTTCGGTGGGACCGGCGGTGGTGGCGGTTGATCTACAAAAATTCGGACAAATCATCCATGTCAACATTCATTGACATGCGGAGAGCCCGTCATCGAACGCCTAATGAACCAGCAAACGAGCCACGGGTTAGATCTGTGCACGTGCTTGGCCTTCTTGGTTGGAGGACCCATTTCTTTACCGACCTCGAAAAGAGCGGTGAGACTCCGGTCTCTTTTCTCTTATTCAAAGAAGGAGGAGCCTCTACAACAGTGACCTCCTCCTCAACATCGATGACCACCTGGTGCTTTTGGACCACAGGGATTGAAGGCTGAGCCGGAGTTGACGCCGTCGCCGCCATAAACGTTGCCTTTGGTTTGCGGCGCGGCACGTTACAGGCAACCTTCGCCTGAGCCGCCGTCACATCCAAAGTGCCTTCAATCGCTGGTCCATGAGTTCGTTAGGAGCCGGTCTGCGATCACGCGGCAAGGCCTTAGGATGCAAATCAACAATTTTCCCGTCCTCGCCAAGTCCCAACCGCTTGAGGATATCCACAGACAGATCCGGGCCAAAACGGTCTATAAAAGAAACAAAGCAAGAGTTAAACGAAAGAAGATAAACCAAGGCCAAGATACAGAAACATAAAAAGCAAAGATGGGCCTCACACCGACCCCACTCACCCCGTTCGAGGGCCGGTATGAGGCCGACGTGGCAGAAAGCAGTCATCCTCGAAGAATGATCTCGCGTCGGGGCATCCATCCTTCGGCGTGCCATCCTTCTCACCTCAAACAAATTTGCATTGCCCGCTTCTCATCCTCATTAAGATAGACCGCCAAGGCGTCCATCTTGAGCTTATTCCGGGAGACGTATTTCTCACGCTCCCCCCGACTCTCACACCGCAAATTGACGCGGTGCTGGAAGGACCGAGGCAGTGGATAATCCTCCGGAACCTCAACGTATACCCACCGCCCCTTCCAGTCCTTACAAGATGTAATTTTGGACACGGTAACGTAACCCGGCTCTGTCTGCACGCTGTACCACCCCGTGCCACCGGGGGTTGACGGCCGAAGATGATGAAGCCGGCGGAACAAGTTAACCGTTGGGACCTCCCCCTTAAAGAGACAGAGCCACACAAAGCCAATTATGGTCCTAATGGCCAACGGGTCCAATTGAGCCACGGCGACATTCATGGCTTTAATGATGGCCACAACGTATGCATTCAGAGGAAACCGGAGCCCATACTCCAGGTGTCTGATGTACACGCCGATACAGCCCTTGGGAGGGCAACAGACCGCCTGACCCTCCTCAGGGATAACAATTTTATATTCCCTGCCGAAGGAGTAATGGTCCTCGAAAAGATCAGAACCGGAACAACTAACGAACTTATTCGTCCAGGCACGATCAGGGTTGATCGAACAGGCGTCGCCGTGATCCAAGAGACGCGGCCTCCCCTCATCAGAATGAGCCCTTTCCTCATCATCACCATCATCATCAACATCATCACCATCATCCTCGAAATCCTCCAAATATTTTGGATCAATCTCAGGAGAAAGCGGCCTGGGACCCCCAACGGTTAACGGGGTGACAACCAGTGCCTCCTCTTCATCAGGGCGCGACGGGGAGCCCCCCGGCGCAGAAGTACTAGGTCCAGCATCGGCAGAAGACATGACAACAAATACTTAACAAATAAAAGTTGAAAAATTTGTTTGTTTACCTTGGAAAAGTGTTACGCCGAGTAACGCTTTGAAGACTAGAGAGAAGTTTCGTCAAAGAAGGCTAGAGAAAAGAACTTTTTTTGAGAAAGTGAATTTTTAGCGGCCAAAATCAGGGGCTAACTGCTCTATTTATAGAGCAAAGCCCATGAAACGGACCAATCAGGGCAAAGCCCATGAAGCGTCAACCAATCAACGCCGAGCCACGTGTCAAGCATGCAGCCATGGAATGTCAATCGACAAACAGTTACAAAACTTCTTCAACACGCTCCTTGACAGAATGCCAATCGACGTATCTTCTTCAACACGATCCTTGGTATCTACTTGCCAAACGGCCCGCTGTTCAACCGAGCTTGGCAAAGACCGGTGGGGGCAATCAAAAGCACACGGCACTCACAACCTCGGTCTCGGCCAGCGCCATTTTCTTTTCCACATTTGATGCCCTTTACACATCCATGTGGAGGGGGGATACGGTACGGCCTGAGCAGAACCAAGCCGAGGAAGAAGAAGCCGGGGAAGAAATTTTTACTTACGCAGAATACGCTCAACACTCATCGAAGGTCCATACCACGGCATAGACTACGCTGGGGGCAAATTGATGGGGCATATTCTGCACCCGCTGACCGAGTCAACATATTGAGCAAGGTCAAAGATATCCACAGCAAGTCAACGTATTAGACATCTTAGCCGACGCAGCCTGTCGGCCCGTCACTTGGGTCTCGGCTAGGCAACTAGCCAGCCGGGAGACATATCCGCGTACTCATATCCAAGACCTCTCGGCATGGAGTCAACCAGGTCCGCCGGCCTGCTATGGGTCCCTCGGCCGAGGGTAGATCAGTGTAACACCCCCATACTCCAAGTGTCTTACCAGGACCACTCAGGTATGAAGACATTACCATCTCGGTTACCCGAGGCAATGATAATCAAACAACAATAAAGAAACAACGTTTATTATAAATAATTTAGCGAATAGTTACAATCCTCAAAACCAAACCAAAAGTACGATACATGATTTCAAACTGACTGTTCTAACTGAAATGTAAATAAACAAAAGGCTACAGCGGAAGACTCCTATCAACATGTCGTGGCATCCCAGCTATCCCAGTACTCGTCTCAATACCTGCTCAATATCTGCTCACCATCCCCGAATGGATCACCTCAGGTTTACAAAACAACACCGGGTCGTACTAATCACACAATCAATATAAACAACAATGATAAGATAAACAGATGACTTAACTCGTCACACACACACACAACCCATCGATTCCAATCATCTCAATACTGACTGTCCACTGGACCAGCCCTGCCAGTGGGGGACCGCAGCCGTACCCACCAAATCCCCGCTCCACATAGTGAGCGATAAACCCTGTCCATTAATGTGCACATCCCTTCGTGGCGGGTTCCATGTAAGGCGAAACTAGGCGTGAAGCCACTCCCGCAAGTGACCCCACTCAGCCGAGGCCACGCCTCGCGAACCATCAACAATGATCACAACCACAATCACAATACAATTATTATATCAAACAACCAAATACAATACATCAACCAATATCCCATTATGGGACTAATACTGAGTAGGAAATCCTACCTGGTATGCACACAATCAGACGGTCTCTACTACTGAGTCAAAAAGCCTCTTCTATGAACCCTCCTCCTATCATACAACACATAGAGACTACCACATCACATACTACACATAAAACCCCCAATCTCTAAATTAGGGTTTAACCAAATCGAAGGAAATACTATAAAAAGGGTACATAGATCTTACCCTCGACGTAAGGAACTCAACGGTACGAACAACGACAAGAACTGACCGTCTGAACTCCGGGAATTGCTAAGAATGCGATTATGAAGATGAACTTGTTTGCTTTCCCTCTTAAACAGGAATTTAGGTTTTGTAAAAGTGATTTAGAATAATGACGATGAAACTTAAATACCTTAATCGCATAATTAACAAAACCCGAGAAAACTCCCCGTAAAACCGGACACTCGATCGAGTACCCAAGGTACTCGATCGAGTACCCCCTTACTCGATAGAGTGCCCCAGCTACTCGATCGAGTACCCAACAGGTCATAAACTATTTTATTTCGCAACTTACCCTTACTCGACAGAGTAAGGCCTACTCGATAGAGTACCCCCAAGACTTATAAATACGGAGTATTACAGTCTTCCCTCCTTAAAAGGAACTTCGTCCCCGAAGTTCAAACCACTACTAAACAAAGGTACTCCCATAACATTCCCGACTCAAAAACCTAAAACAAACTTTAACATAAAACATGATACTTACCCAACTCATCCCGACAAACATACCGACACAACATAAAAAAAAGGGTATAAAACTCTTAAAAACTGCTCGCGATCATCTCCTACCCCCCTAAAAGAAACAAGGTTACGTCCCCGTAACCATACATACCTGATCAAAAAGGAAAGGGTAACGCTCTTTCATAGCTTCCTCTGGCTCCCATGTAGCTTCCTCGGTCTCGTGGTTAGACCAAAGGATCTTAAGCAAAACTGTCTCACCACCCCTAGTCTTTCTAACCTTTCGGTCTAGAATCTGCTTAGGCACCTCAAGATATGATAAGGACTCATCTAGCTCTAAGCTCTCTGCCTCTAACACATGTGACGGGTCACTCACATACTTCCGCAGCTGCGATACATGAAACACATTATGCACTCTCTCTAACGCAGCTGGTAAAGCCAGACGATAAGCAACTTCCCCAACTCGCTCTAAGATCTCATAAGGCCCTATAAACTTCTGACTTAGCTTGCCTTTCTTCCCAAATCTCATAACCCCACGCATAGGAGACACTTTCAAAAGAACCTTGTCCCCAACTTGAAACTCTATATCCCGGCGATGTAGATCTGCATAACTCTTTTGTCGATCCTGAGCTGCTCTCATCCGTTCCCTGATCATCTTAATCTGTTCCACCATCTCATGCACCATCTCTGGTCCCAAAACCACTGCCTCAGCACTATCAACCATACCTATACTGGTGTGATAGCTGTTATTGTAAGAAAATTCTATCAAGTCCAACCTCTGCTCCCAGCTACCACCAAAATCCATCACACAGGCTCGCAACATATCCTCAAGAGTCTTGATTGTTCTCTCAGTCTGCCCGTCTGTCGCAGGATGAAATGCTGTACTCATCTTCAAAGTTGTTCCCAACGATTCCTGCAACTCCTTCCAAAACCTCGATATAAACCTCGCATCTCTGTCAGACACTATGTCCTTAGGGACTCCATGTAACTTAAGCACGTTCTTTCGATAGGCCATAGCCAATTGTGCCTTAGTCCATGTATCTTTCATTGGAACAAAGTGAGCTGACTTGGTCAGACGATCCACTATCACCCAAATCATGTTGTTACCTTGTTGACTCTTCCGCAAACCCACAATGAAATCCATGGAAATGGATTCCCACTTCCACTCAGGTACCTCTAAAGACTGAATCTTACCTTGTGGTCGTCTCTGTTCCCCTTTAAATCTCTGGCATGTCAAACAACGGGACACAAACTCAGCTGTCTCTTTCTTCATCCCAGGTGTGACGATCCGCACACTTGAACCCTTAGATTTATTTATGCTTATGTAATTTCATTTTCCTTGTACATTTGTTGTAAGTATTTTCTTAGTAGTTTTAGAATAGGTTTCCATAAATAGGTATATCGCTATTCTGAACTAAACTTGTAAAATCAATGTTTCCTGCTACCAGGATGTAAATATCAAATTTCCCTCTTTAGGGAGTACTAGTGAATGAAAATCTACTTCCTACCTTGTGCCTTCGTATTGCTTGTTGTTGCTTTGTTGTGAACGACTCTTAGCCTTCACTTTACTAACAAGCCGTGTTTGTGGGATCGACACTAGGATCCCGACTCACACCCCGAGACCCGAGTATCGTGCTAGTGGGCGATCCCTCACTAGTACGTAGAGCCTTGTCGCTTGCATCTTGCCTTGAGACGGGCAAAGGTGCGCGCCACGGTCCGGCAAAAGTAGCGGACCGTGACATTTGGTATCAGAGCCCGGTCTTCGGACGGGCGTCTGCAAGCCGCATTTGTTTATCGAGATCGAGAAAATGGGCGAAAAGATCGAGGACCGAGTGGATGCCTTAGAGGACGCAATCGACGTCAAGCTTCCCAAACTCGAGGACATCGTTATGCGGATGGTCGTGAGCCTCGAGGAGTTGCAAAAGACGGTTTGTGACCTTGAGACGAAGGTGGACGGGATGAACACCCGCATCCAAGCGATCAGTGGTGCGATCCCCGATGATCGGGAGGAAGAGATCAATCATCTGCATCGAAAGGTCGAGATGTTAGAGAACACTTGCGCCATGCTCGTGAAAGCGGTGGCCAATGACGGAAAATACGTGGGGAGCCATAAGGTGAAGGCACCTCCACCTCGTGCCTACGATGGGGCGAGGGATTCGAAAGCGGTGGATAACTTTATCTTCGATATGGAGCAATACTTCCGAGTAAGTGGGCTCGACGAAGACGCGGAAGTTGTCACGGCAAGCATGTATCTAGTCGACGATGCCAAGATGTGGTGGAGGGCTAGGTACAAGGAAATCGATGCGGGCACGATTACGGTGACATCGTGGGCCGACTTCAAGAGGATCTTGAAGGATCACTTCTACCCCGAGAACACGGAGTTTGTTGCTCGGAAGAAGTTGAAGGAAATCAAGCACACCAAATCAATCCGGGAATATGTGAGGGAATTCTCAGCGTGCATGCTCGAGATTAGCGAAATGTCCGAGACGGATAGGACATTCGAGTTCATTGACGGGTTGAAGAGGTGGGCACAACAAGAGGTCATGAGGCAGAATCCCAAAACTCTGTCTTCGGCCATATCGGCTGCGGAGCGCCTACTCGACTTTCACGAGGAGCGAGAGGCACCAAGAGTTGTGGCACCAACAAGGAATATGGGTGCATCACAAAGTGGGTACAATGGACAAAGGCCACAAAACAGCGCCATTTCAGTTGGGAACAGTCGGTTCCGCTCACAAGGAAGTCAAGCCCCATCGGCGAGCACTACAAACTCGCCCTCAAGCTCGTCTTCTAAGGTGGGAAACTCTACTGCTTCCACAACGAAGAGACCGTTCGCGTGTTTTGTGTGCAAGGGTCCTCACAAGATGGCCGATTGTCCGAACAAAGCGGAGTTCAATGCCATGTTCAAGCAGATGCCGAAAGGGCCTCAAGAACGTCTTGATGGGGCGTTGGCCGACTATCACCAAGAGTGTAACGAAGACTCGAGTGATGGTGAAGACCAACCACGGATGGGCTCACTTCAAAGGATTAGCGCGATGGGGAAGTACGAAGATTCCTCCGCCAAAAAATCCAACGGGCTCATGTACGTGGACTTGATGGTGAATGGGAAGCAAGCACGAGCCTTGATCGACTTGGGCGCCTCCCATAACTTTGTTACGAAAGAGGAAGCGGATCGGTTGGGGCTAGTTCTGCGGGATGCCAACAGCTGCCTGAAGCCGGTCAATGGGAAAATGAGACGCGTCCAAGGAGTGGCTAAGAAGGTCGCGGTCCAAGTGGGTGAGTGGGCAGGGGAGCTCGACTTCACCACCGTTCATTTGGATGACTTCAAGTTAGTACTCGGGATGCGTTCTTTCGTAAAGCATTGGTAGTATTGAAACCAAGTGACGGATCGATGCTACTAATGGGGTCTATCGTAGTGAATACGGTAGACGGCGACGAAGACAAGGGGCAGCATCGAATTTCGGCTATGAGGGTGATACCGACGCCGAAACAAGGGATGCGACCTTGGAGAATGCCTAAAGGTTCGGTGGAGCCGAGGGCGAACAAGACCCAGGCTAACTACGATGCTAAGTGGCCTGGGGACGAAAGAAGAGTCTACCCCCTCACCGAGGAGTAGACAATGAGGGCCGAGATGCCCAAAGAAGTAGGCCTCGTACCATCAGGGGGCCGCGTCGATGTGCTGAATCGACGTCCTGGTTTGCGGGTCAGTCGACCCAAGAGAGAAGGCCTCGTACCATCAGGGGGCCGCGCCGAAATGCTGATTCGGCGTCCTGGAGATCTCACATTCCCTTGAATGCGGGTGCTGAAGTGACGAGAGACAAGACGAAGGTCCGTTGGGGCCAGTACTTAAAGGAATCCCGAGAGAGGACTTTTCAAGCAGCGGCAAAGTGGACTTTCCCGAGAGACAAGGAGCACGTGGTGGACTTGGAGAACATGATGTTCGGCAGCTTCTATGTCAAGGAACTCCAGCCTATCCTTGAAGGGACGAAGAGGCCAGTCATTGTTTGGGACGAAGCGCACATCCAAGCCGAGTTGTACAAGCCAATCCCCAACACTGCATGGACAGTCAGAGCTCACCGAGGATGTCTCACTGAAGCGCCATTCAAGATTTTTTGTGTTGCCGAGGGCGGCAACAGATTAGGTGGGGGAGAGTGTGACGATCCGCACACTTGAACCCTTAGATTTATTTATGCTTATGTAATTTCATTTTCCTTGTACATTTGTAGTAAGTATTTTCTTAGTAGTTTTAGAATAGGTTTCCATAAATAGGTATATCGCTATTCTGAACTAAACTTGTAAAATCAATGTTTCCTGCTACCAGGATGTAAATATCAAATTTCCCTCTTTAGGGAGTACTAGTGAATGAAAATCTACTTTCTACCTTGTGCCTTCGTATTGCTTGTTGTTGCTTTGTTGTGAACGACTCTTAGCCTTCACTTTACTAACAAGCCGTGTTTGTGGGATCGACACTAGGATCCCGACTCACACCCCGAGACCCGAGTATCGTGCTAGTGGGCGATCCCTCACTAGTACGTAGAGCCTTGTCGCTTGCATCTTGCCTTGAGACGGGCAAAGGTGCGCGCCACGGTCCGGCAAAAGTAGCGGACCGTGACACCAGGCCACCAAAACGTTTTCTTCAAATCCTTGTATAGCTTGTCTCCTCCTGGATGAACTGAATATGGTGTGCAATGTGCCTCTGTCATGATAGTCTTTTTCAACTCCTCGTCATTGGGAACACACCACCTACCATCAAACCTCAAACTACCATCTGTATGAATAGAAAAGCGGGACACTGTCCCTTTTCTACCTGACTCTCCACTCCACTATCTTAGGATCCAAAGCCCTTACCCCGAATATCATCATAAAACTCAAGATGTCTTGTCATATCACCCATGGCATCTCCTTTCTGCATCATATGTATCCCAAAACTCGCTACCTCATCCCTCAACCTCATCAAGGATAGAGCTGTACACAGAGAATGTACACTCTTCCTACTCAAAGCATTAGCAACAACATTGGCCTTCCCTTCATGGTAGATGATCTCCATGTCATAATCGCCAATCAGCTCCATCCACCTCCTCTGTCTCATGTTCAACTCCTTCTACGTGAAGATGAACTTGAGACTCTTGTGATCAGAAAATACCTTAAAGATTGCTCCATAAAGGTAATGTCTCCAAATCTTGAGAGAAAACACCACTGCACCCAACTCCAGATCATGAGTAGGGTAGTTCTCCTCATAAGGCTTCAATTGCCTAGAAGCATAGGCAATCACTTTACCATTCTGCATCAACACACATCCCAGCCCATTCTTCGAGGCATCCGTATAAACCTCAAAGTTCTCGCTCCCTTCAGGCAATGCTAAGACATGAGTTGTGGTCAAACGCTCCTTTAATGTTTGGAACGCCGTCTCACAACTCTCATCCCAACGAAACCTGTTCTCTTTCCTCATCAACGCTGTCATCGGTCTAGCTATCTTGGAGAAATCCTTCACGAACTGTCTGTAGTATCCAGCTAAACCCAAGAAACTCCTAACCTCAGCAACATTCTTTGGTGCTTCCCACTTTGTCACTGCCTCAATCTTCGCCGGATCCACAGCTACCCCATCTTTAGAGATCACATGCCCCAGAAAAGCAACTTTCTCTAACCAGAACTCACACTTGGACAACTTAGCATACAACTCATGATCCCTCAAAGTCTGCAACACGATCCTCAGATGCTCCTTATGCTCATCCTTAGTCTTAGAGTAGACTAAGATGTCATCGATAAACACCACTACAAACTGGTCCAAGAACTGTCTGAAGATTCTATTCATCAAATCCATAAACACTGTCGGCGCATTAGACAACCCAAACGGCATCACCACATACTCATAATGGCCATACCTCGACGTGAAAGCTGTCTTTGGTATGTCCACCTCTCTAATCTTCACCTGATGGTACCCCGACCTCAAATCAATCTTAGAAAAGACTGTTGCACCGCTCAACTGATCAAACAGGTCATCTATCCTTGGCAAAGGATACTTGTTCTTTATCGTCACACGGTTCAGCTCCCTGTAATCTATGCACAACCTCAAACTCCCATCTTTCTTCTTCACGAAAAAAAACTGGTGCTCCCCACGGCGATACACTTGGTCTAATGTATCCCTTCTCTATCGATCATCCAATCGCTTCCTAAGCTCCTCCATCTCCTTAGGACCCATACGGTACGGTGCCTTAGAGATTGGCCCCGTCCCCGGTTTCAACTCAACGGTGAAATCTATCTCCCTCTTCGGTGGCAACCCCGGAATCTCCTCTCGGAAAAACATCTCGCAAACTCTCCCACCACTGGTATCTCATCAATCGTCGGACTCTCTATCCGGTCATCTCTCACATGGCACAAGATCAAAGGACATCCCTTCCTCGGATAAGACTTCAATGTAACAATTTGTAATCAACTTAACTTTGGGTTTGACTAGAAACCCACGATAAGACACACTAACGCCCTTAGGCACTCTTAAAGACACTTTCTTTTGATGACAGTCTATCTTAGCTTTATACTTTCCTAACCAATCCATCCCGACTATCATCTCAAAACCATTAAAAGGAAACTCTAGCAAGTCTACAGGGAAATCAACTTGCCCAACTATCAAAGATACATCCCTGAACAATCTCCCACACGATACAGACTCACCCGAAGGTATGAAAACTTGCTCACTAACAGACTCATATACTCTCAAACCCAACTGTTTGACATGACTCGAAGACACAAACGACTGAGAAGCCCCCGAATAAAACAAAACAAAGGTAGGAATACCATTAACAAGGAATGTACCGGTGATAACGTGCGCATCTTCCTCAGCTGCTTTCTTCTCCATCATAAATAACTTGCCATCGGTCTTCCGCCCACCTCCCGGACAAGATCTTGGGCCGAGGTGGTCGGCTTAGCACCCGACCCTTGATTGTTGTTGTTGTTCGCTGGTGGTTTCTGATAAGAATTACCGCCGTTGCGGTTGCCTCCCACTGTAACTCGACTTCCCGGTTTGGCCATGATCCGGCCCGGTCCGTTGCTCGCGAAGCTCTCGCAGTTCCCCGGAAAGATCCCGGTGCACTTGTGCACTCATGTCTCTTGTGGCCTACGCCACCACAACTATAGCAGGTCACTCCCCAACTATTACTCACACTTCCACGGCCACGCCCAAAGGAAGCCCCAGCACTGAACCCAGACCCAGAAGAAAATCCCTTAGACTGATTGTGGTTGCCTTTCTTGTGATTCGATTGGCCACCACCCTTGCTCTCAGACTTCCTCTTCTCACCACCTAACCTCTCCTGAGCCATCTCCACCAACCTCTCAGCTCTCCCAGCTCTCTCATAAGCTTCCTTAACATCTGTAAGGATTCCCACGGGTAACTTATCCACAATCTTAGGGGTCAACCCCCTCTCAAACCTCAATGCTAGATTCTCCTCACTCAAACCCATATCCTCAGCATACCTAGACTTCTCATTGAACAGCATGTAGTACTCACCACAGACATCTCGGCGTCATCTTAAAACCATCAAACTCTTCTCTCAACTTACTCCTCACATGTTCCGGTACAAACTCCTTCCTCACAGCCCTACGAAACTCCTCCCAAGGTATAGCAGGTAAGCCTTGGTTTGTATATATCTCCTTAGCACTCACTTTCACTGAATCCCACCACTTGCCTGCTGCCTCCCTCAGATAGAACGCAGCCTGTTCCACTCTCATCTCATCAGGACAGTGAACCAAGTCTAATATGTTCTTCATCTCTCTCAGCCAACTATCAAGAAGATTAGGCTCCCCAACTCCCTTGTACTCTTTCGGGTTAAATCTCGCAATGTAGAGGCTGATTTTAGAATGGTCAACCTCCTTCTCCTTATCCTTATTCTTATCCTCATTCACTTTCTTTAGGGTCTCAGTAAGATCATCCTGGTGCTCTAACATCTTAACGATGTCATCCACGGTCATAAGCTCAACTCTCGCATACAAAGCAGTCCTCTTGGGCGGCATCTTGAAACTATACATATATAAGAAAGGGTAGATATGAACACACGTACTAAACTTCCAAGCACGAAAACACGCCACCCAGAACCTACTCGATCGAGTTCCCAAACCCACTCGATCGAGTAACGGGCTACTCGATCGAGTGCCCAACATACTCGATCGAGTACCCAAACATCGACCCTAACGGACCTTTCGATCTCTTACCTACTCGATCGAGTATCTAGGCTACTCGATCGAGTGATTTCTACTCGATCGAGTACCCCTAGTTACTCGATCGAGTGCCCAAAAACACGATTCTGGACTCAAAATCGTCAAAAACCCACCCGATCGAGTCAGTCCCACTCGATCGAGTCATGCTAATACATAAAAGCTACCCGTATGTTACGTCATATGCTAACATGCTAAACTTATAAATCACATTATATCATAGTACACATGCTACGCATCTTTTCTACTATCTACGAGATCATTTCATCATGTTATTAAATGCCACATTGTAAATCATCCAACATGTTATCATCTCATCAACAAATTCCCACCTATCACCATTTTCTTTCACATGTTCATCTTTCTACTTCAACACCCAAAAATTAACACATTTCATCACATTCTTACACAAGTTAACCAAACACACATACGACTCGACAAACACTTCCCCCATGTGACCGGTTCAAAGTTGTAGGGCGACCCCTGCGACTTTAGGACGTCTCCCAAGCCTTTGCACTAGCTCCTACAACTTTTACCCCGGGTTCATTTTAATTGACTCCCTATGTTCATTAGGTTCATTGGTTACAGGTTTCAGGATCGTCGCTCTGATACCATTTGTAACACCCTCATACTCCAAATGCCTTACCAGGACCACTCAGGTATGAAGACATTACCATCTCGGTTACCCGGGGCAATGATAATCAAACAACAATAAAGAAACAACGTTTATTATAAATAATTTAGCGAATAGTTACAATCCTCAAAACCAAACCAAAAGTACGATACATGATTTCAAATCGATCGTTCTAACTCGAAATGTAAATAAACTAAAGACTCCTATCATCATGTCGTGGCATCCCAAACCTATCCCAAGATTCGTCTCAATACCGCTCAATATCTCGCTCACCATCCCCGAATGGATCACCGCAGTTTACAAAACAACACCGGGTCAAGACTAATCACACAATCAATATAAACAACAATGATAAGATAAACAGACAGCTTAACTGTCACACACACACACAACCCATCGATTCCAATCATCTCAATACTGACTGTCCACTGGACCAGCCCTGCCAGTGGGGGACCGCAGCCGTACCCACCAAATCCCCGCTCCACATAGTGAGCGATAAACCCTGTCCATTAATGTGCACATCCCTTCTGTGGCGGGTTCCACAGAAGGCGAAACTAGGGCGTGAAGCCACTCCCGCAAGTGACCCCACTCGGTAGCCCCGAGGCCACGCCTCGCGAACCATCAACAACGATCACAACCACAATCACAATACAATTATTATATCAAACAACCAAATACAATACATCAACCAATATCCCATTATGGGACTAATATGCGAGTAGGAAATCCTACCGGTATGCACACAATCGACCGGTCTCTACTACTGAGTCAAAAAGCCTCTTCTATGAACCCTCCTCCTATCATACAACACATAGAGACTACCACATCACATACTACACATAAAACCCCCAATCTCTAAATTAGGGTTTAACCAAATCGAAGGAAATACTATAAAAAGGGTACATAGATCTTACCCTCGACGTAAGGAACTCAACGGTACGAACAACGACAAGAACTGACCGTCTGAACTCCGGGAATTGCTAAGAATGCGATTAAGAAGATGAACTTGTTTGCTTTCTCTCTTAAACAGGAATTTAGGTTTTGTAAAAGTGATTTAGAATAATGACGATGAAACTTAAATACCTTAATCGCATAATTAACAAAACCCGAGAAAACTCCCCGTAAAACCGGACACTCGATCGAGTACCCAAGGTACTCGATCGAGTACCCCCTTACTCGATCGAGTGCCCCAGCTACTCGATCGAGTACCCAACAGGTCATAAACTATTTTATTCGCAACTTACCCTTACTCGACAGAGTAAGGCCTACTCGATAGAGTACCCCAAGACTTATAAATACGGAGTATTACAATCAGTCTTTCCACCTGCTCTGCCACTTGGCCACTTGGCCACTACGTGACAAAAGGTGAAAGTCTATAAATACTCTTCAACCCTCATTGAGGAAAGGATCGAAAATATAACCTAAACATCTCATAATCTGGTATAATCTCCCTTATCTCTCTACAAGATACTTTGCCAAGTAACACACAACTTAATCTCTTTAAGTTTACTGACTTGAGCGTCGGAGTGAGTTCGCTCGGTATCAAGCCGAGCCCTCAGTTTGTTCATTGTTTCAGGAGAGGCCGAAAGGAAGAATCAAGCAAAGTCATTATTCTACAAGCTTACGTGTTAACAAATCCTGCTCCGGAATTACACCCGGAACAATTGTTTTAAATGGGTCATTTTTGTCTAAAAGAATAAACCGGTGTTTTGATACCATTTTATAATCAAATGTTATTATAATGGTTCAGTTCGTATTTACGGCTTATGGTGATTTTTTTTTCCAAAAATGGTCACATTAACTGTAAAGTGATCTCAAAATTCCGTCTTATTATTTTAAACAAAAATCAACCTGTCCTATTAAAGAATTACAGCTGTAAGAAAAATTAGGGTAAATCACAATTTAGTTGTTCCTAAGATGTGTCCAAATCAAGTCTCATGACACTTGACAGTCCCGATGCGGCGGCTCGTATTGTCTCCCTCTTGTAGCTGTGATTTCCGTATTCCCTCACTGCCCTGTGACTCTCGCATCCCCACTAATCATATTTTTCAATTTTTATGGTCTCATTTGAATACAATGAAAAAAAAAAACAATTACTCGGTAATAAAATTCAGTTTAATTATGTAGCAGAGAAATCGGTTGGAGAAAATATCCACTTGGGAAAAAATACATTTCTCCATAACTTAAATGAAACTTATACGGTGCGATTGAAATATCGTAGTGTACATAATGCATTAATAATTCATCGACACAAAGTTCATTGTGATAGAAAAACATATTACTCAATGCTACTCCGTATTGGAAATGGATATCTCATCTTACTCTCACAATCTCTTTAAATAATAATTTCCTCTTTGACCCTCATTTTCCTTTATCTTTATTCGTAAATTTAGAACCGTTAGACGTTGTCCAAATGCGATCCGGACCATTGATAGGAACTTGTCTCTCTATTTCTTTTTAGGAAATAGAGAGAAAATGGGCTCCTCCGTATTACTCTAGTACTGTCTCAGGAACTCCTACAAATTGCGGAATAATGAAGGGGACAGGTGTGCGTTGTCTTACACTTGTATAACAAGTTGTTTCCGAATAAAAATGAATATATAATGCGTGTAAATTAGTATTATTTGACTCAATATCTTCAAGCAGTTTGTCTTCCATAAGATGGTTCATATTCATTTGAAATATAAAAAGTGAAATACTACTTCTCTAGAGGTTATGTTTTACATGTGATAGATCTATTTAACCCGTTTTATTATTTTAAACGAAAATCCCTTCTTGGACACCATTATTTCCATATCAGCTAGTGTCGGATCCTATATAATACCCACCTCACTCTCCACTCTTCTCCCTCACCTCCCTTGTTTTCTCTCTAAAACCACTTGCACTTTCCAAAATCAAATTAAATTCACTGAATCTTCCTTCATTATTCACTTTTATTTCCTTTCCAAATTCAAATATTTCTCTCCATCACATACCATCTCACACTGTCACCTTTTCACAAATTCCAATATTATTTTCCTTCAAGTTAAAGCCCTCAACTTTTTAGAACTTTCATTCTTTGACCCTTTTTTTTCCTTCAAATGTTATTCTAGTTTTTTGTTAATTTTGTCACACATTTTTGATAAAATGATAGACTACAATATGTTACGTCCCATAAAATACACCGAGCATAAAAACATCACAAAGAAGCAACAAATAATCAAAAACTCACAAAAAAACAAGACTAGTAACAATAAAACGACTTCGAATCGAGTCGTAAGAGTTTCCGTAGTCGACGACGATGCAACCGATTCTTCTAGCGATGAAGAGACGAGTTTTTATGGGCGGCGGAGGGTGAGACGGTACTTGAACGAGATTATCATCGAACCGGTGGCAGCAGAGAAGGCGGTGAAGAAAAAACCGGTGGCGAAGAAGACGATGGGTGGCGGAGTGAAAAAGTACAGGGGAGTCCGGCAACGTCCGTGGGGAAAATGGGCCGTGGAGATTCGAGACCCGGCTAAACGGGTCAGGCTTTGGTTGGGAACTTACGACACGGCCGAGGAAGCTGCGTTAGTGTACGACAACGCAGCTATTAAGCTGCGTGGTCCTGACGCGCTCACCAACTTCACCGTTCCTCCTCAAAAGCAGGACATAGTGAAGCCGGAACCGTTAGTGATGGTTGAGTCTCCAACGACTTCGGGGTCGTCTTCGGAGAATGTGGCGTGCTCTCCTACCTCGACGCTTAACTTCCGTGGGTCGGGCGAGGCAGGAGAGGTCAACCACCGGTTTATTAAGGAAGAGTGTTTTAATAAACCGGTGGTGGACGATGAACCGAGGGAAAATGAAAACTATTTTGATTTTCCCTCGGTTCATCACGAGTCAGCTCAATACACTGGTTGCAATAGCAATAGTGTGATGAGCTGCTCGTCTTACTTAGACGAGTGTCAAGTTGACTCGGTCAACTACCTGGACGCTCCATTTTTGAAGGAGTTTTTCAACTTCGAAGCTCCGGAGCTAATGTTGTTTGAGGACTCATCGGCGATTACTACTCCGTCCGATGAGAAACTTATCATCGACGATATTGATACGTACAAGTTTGAATTCGAAGATATGTTATTGGATTCGTTCAATGAATTCGAGACGACATGTCCATCAACGTTGTTACAAGTAGATGATTATTTTCAAGATATTAATGATTTGTTTACTTGTGATCCTCTTGTAGTATTGTGATATTGATAGTTAACTAGCTAGTTATAGAAATGACATCGAAAAAATGTATGGAAAACGTTTTTTGACTGATTAATCGACAAATAGTGGAGTTCTTTATTTAACGGTTGTATTACATTTATTGGTAATGGTGTTCCATGCCTATTTTCTCTTAAAAAATTAAATTTAGAGGCTATTTAAATTTGTTTTAAGCGAGGGAAATATGCAATCAATGAAATAACCGTTGCAAGTAATGAAGATTTTTACGTACTAATGTTTATGACCGTCTTGATTTTGATTATTCAGCCTAGATAAAAACTCCTATTAACCTCTTTAGCTCTACCATTGATTTCGTACCTTATTTATTTTTCCACCAAATTTCACAAATTGTTTAATTTCATGACTTAATACGATTTCTAAAACAACACTTCAATTTTTTAATGTATTTACTCCGTATGTATGTATGAGTACACCCAGGGCAGGTCCTAAACATATTGAGGCTCTAGGCAAATTATAAAATGGGGTCCCGATTTTATAAAAATACTAGTACTAATAAAATTCAATAACCACTTATTATTTGGTAAGATGCAAAACCACTGGACCACTTTCCTTGTTCTACTTTTTATACGTAAGAAATTTTATTTGACAAAAGACCTCAAGTTATAGTCTATATAGCGGAGTTCTAATTCCGTTTTCATAGGGTCCTTCTAGACTCGGGCCCTTGTCACTTGACACAACAAACACCCCTATGACCGGCCCTAAGTACACCTTTCTACTCAATCACATTTTTAGAGTATTTTATCTAAAAAAATATTGTATGAAGTTTTTTTTTTTTTTTATTGATTTTCATATTTAGTAAGCATATTTACAATTTTTAACATTTAAAATAAATACTCAATAGTAACGTTTGTGCTTACAAAATATCTATCAAAACTTTTACTCATACTGTCATACATATAAAAAAAAATAACACAAATCTTTACCTACGAAAGTCTCAAGCTTATAATGACTCACACCTAATCTTAATCATGTTAAAAAGAACAGTAGGTCTCTCTTGCGACGGGTCGGATATTGCGACGGGTATTATGTGAGTGAAAATGGGTAGAGGGGACAAGATGGACACCCACCCCATGTGCTTTGTCTCTCACCCTTATGGGTTTTTTGTGAGACAATATGGTATCCGTCGCAAGTTTGCGACGGATACCCTCCGTCATAAGGGAAAATTTGTGTAAAAAGAAAGAGGGTGATAATTTGTGAAAAAATAGAAAATGCGGAGGACGTGCAGAAGGAGATAAGCAATAAGCAAGTAGGATGCTTGGAAGCGTGGCTCACTCCGGTTTGACCATAGGATGAACAAGTAGCTAAGATCTTGTTTGTCGTTGAATTTGTTTAAATTTCCACTTCTATGTCACTTCTACTACGGATTATATTTTTGGCATTATTTATTAGTATATTTATAGTAGTATGATTTTATAGTTATAAAAAAAATTAAACCAAATAAATAGTTTGGTCCCAAGTTGGTGTGCAAGTGACACCCTTGAGCTGTTAGCAAGTGTTCGTTTAGAAATTAAAATAAAGCTAGTTTCTTTGTAATTCGTCATTAAGTTCTGAGAACACTCTCATAAAAAAGGAGAGGAAGCAAGATGGCGTCACGTGTCTTCCCACTCACCTCTTAATAGGTATTTTATGAGAGGAAATGGTATCCGTCACAAGCTTGTGACGAATATAGCCCGTCCTCAATGAGATTTTGTGATTAAAATAAAGCGGTATTTAAAATTGTCGTATGATGTGTTTTTTTAATTTTGATTTACTCAGACTACTGTCACTCTTGTGTCCTTGTAGTACCGTGACCACGTGGGACCACCGTGCTGCCTCTCAGTATATTTTTGGAAAACACAAAATTAAGATATTTTCTGAAGAAAACTTTTAATACTCGGTGCAAAATTTTATTGTTGAATCCTCTTTTATTCATTCATATATCAAATTATTATTAATATTCTACTCTTTTATATTGTAGGTACATGTCTACATAGGATAGAAGCAACATTGCAATACGTTTATGTTGAAACGTTAAAAAGTCTTTGTGAAAATTTATATGAAAAGCGTTTAAACAATCTCTTATATTCTCTTAACTATAAGATTAATTTTCCAAAAGGCCACCGAGTATTGGGTCGTGGCCTTGTTGGTCCACCTTAATGACACCTTAAATTAGGATTAAGGGGTTAATTTTGGTGACCTTCAACTACTCGGTCGATTGGTGACCTTGAGTTGAGTTAGTGACCTTTTTGGTGACCATTGGGTAGACACTCTCATTGATTGGAAACAAAAAAAAGGACAACCGTCAAAATAAAGAGAAGGTGACATTTGGTTGAGTATGATGACTCGGTAGGTGGCACTCTCTCATTGGTTAAAAAGTGAAAAATAATTGGGTTGGTGACCTAGGTTGTGACCTTCTGCTTGGGAGGATGAAAGTGGGTCAAGATAATTAAGATGTGATAATGAGGAAAAATATTGGTGACCCAATTAACTCGACCTTCTGCTTGGGGATGGTCTAAGGTTAAACACAAATTTTCATTATAGATCGACACTATCCGTTTATAAAGCAATAAACGAATAGTGTTCCTCTCACAAATAAAAGTGGGTAGTGCAAATGAGTGGGAAATGGATACCCCACTTGTCCTCCCACTTTAATTTTGTGAGAGGCCACTTGTCCGTCTAGACATAGACGGATAATAGCCGTTTATAATGAGACGGACTGAAGGTTAAAAGGTTCCATTTTTGTCATTGGAACAAGCAAGCTTCTTTAATACTCCATCTCATCCCGACCAAAGGTTACATTTGATTTATCACATTGTCGAGGCACGTTTTGTAACGTGCATATCTTTGTTACACATTATTAAAAATTATAAAAATTTGATATTCATATACTCCCTCCCATTCAAAATAAACCTCCCTATTTCCTTTTCCGTCTATTCACAATAACCTCCCTATTTCCTTTTTTGGTAAGTATTTGTGTGGTCCAAATTTAATTGTATGGTGGGGTAGTGTATTTGTGTGGTTCAAATTTAATTATATGGTGGGGTAGTGTGTTTCCTTAATATTTGAGCCAAAATGAAATGGGAGGTTTATTGTGAATGGGAGGGAGTAACATTCATGACGATAAATCAAACAAGATTTCACATGACTATATTTTGTCTTATAGATTAAGAATAATATCAAAGATTCTCTACGACCATGAATAGTGTCAAAAAGTAACTGTAACCTTTGGTCTGGATGGGAGAGAGAAAGTGTTTACCTTTTTTTAGTGTATCTATGAGAATTGTAATAAATAAGTACTATTATTACTCATTGTCGACGGGTAAAGATCACTATTTAAAAAAAATGATAAATACAATCTAGTGAGTTATATTTAAGTAGCTAAAAAAGGAAATAAATACTTTGTACAAGCATTAATTGCATTGATTTATGTGTAATTTATTCTCTAATTTCTAAATTAATATTAAATTGAGTTGTATTTATCATTTTCCTTAAAAAAATCACAATTTTTTGTTGAGGACAGTCTCAAATTAAGCCGTACTTATAATCGATTTAAATAATATTAAAATAAATGAGATATTTTAAAAGACAAAAAGTGTTAATTTAAGATGTTTTAAGCAAAATGTACCGGAGAATAATATACTCCGTAGTTTAAAAAGTAGCGTGGGCAGAGCACGGTGGCATTCGTTTTGCCATAAAGCCCATACGAGTAGGCGCGTTTTCCGCTTTTTGGGCCACTGATTTCAACTTTAAAATGGCCACTCCCTCCTCACTTTGTCTTGCTTTGTTTCATCACAAAATCTCATTAAAGACGGGACGTATCCGTCACTTTGGAGTGACGGATACCATTTCCTCTCACAAATGACCCAAATAAAGGAGAGAAGGAAGCACATGGGGTGCCCCACTTTGTCCCCCCTATCCGTTTTGTGAATGACATTACCCGTTACTTGCTCCGACCCGTCAGACTAACTGTTGTTTCATTTTTACAAGTTCTATTATAAGCTTACGGTAAAATTATTGGTAGTCTTGTGATAAAATTTGCTATGTCTTGAGACAAGATTCCTCAAAACTTTCAATAATATATCCTAATTTTAAAATTTTGAGTCAGTTGAAAATTATCTAATGAGTGTATCTCATGTGTCATTTTTTTATGGAAAAAAAAAGAAGTAAAGTGAAAAAGTAGAATTTGAGTTGAGTCTGACGGATAATATATAAAGTCTGAGATGAGTTTGACGAATAATGCAACGATTGTGTTCAAACCCGTTTGCAAGATTTGACTAACCCCAAAATTAGCAAACAACTAGATAGTGCGATACGGAGTATATTACTCCGTATTTAAGTGAATTTGTTACATCATGTAACATGTTATTGTAAATTCAAACAAACATTTAGTTAGTTGAATATTCCGTATAACTCAATTTAATTATTTCAATAAATGAGTCATTACAAATTTTATTATGCGAATCTATCTCTTAACATACTAATTAGACCTTGAAATAATTAGGTTTATCTGAGATTAGGAATAAATGTTGGTGAATGTTGTGTAGAAAATAGAACACGTACGTACCATACGTTGGTTACTTATATATCACTCAAAGTTGCATGGCATGAGACATTTGTCCGTCCTTAATCATATAATAAAATCCTCAAGATAATGTACATTTTATTTGTTTGCTTAATAATAATAATAATTTACCCACGGATCTTCCTGCAAAGGAACACTACTGTTGATTATGTCCATCATCCCTCTCTAAACTAACACACGTTCATTTTCTTAATCCATAATCACATTATTGACGCACCTTTAGACAATAATAATAATATTCCTCAGATTCTAATAAATAAGATTATTAGTCAAAATCCAGTTAATTAAATCGCGGATTAATATTGATAGAAACAAGTCGTGAACGCAAATCATAATTAACAGAATTATCGACAATATATTAATTACCAAAACACCATTGTACAATGTACATAAGCATAACCAACTATGCATTTCTTTTGCTTTATTTCATCGTAATTCAAATTAAAAATTAAAAATTAAAAATAAGCGAGTTTTTGGTCTAAAATGGCACGTCAAATCATGGTTTTTCCGTATTTAAAAGTACGAAATCTACAGGTTTGGACGTAATATAATCAAATCTTTTATAAGATTTAATTAAACAACAATATACGGAATCATCAAGCAAGAGGAGGATGTTCATACAGTAAGGATCCTCTGTCCCACTTTTGTGTCCCAATTTGTGTGTCACTCCAATCACCTTATGACACGTCACTTGTTGCAAAATAAAATATTGTCATAATTATATTTATTTGGTGATGTGTTAGAAGGTGATTGGAGTGGCACACAGATTGGGACACCAAATGGGATAAAGGATCCCCACTCATGTTCATACACGTTCACAAAGTTGAGTAATTGATTGATGAATATATGTTTATGAATCATAAATTCAAAAGGCATTGAACATAAAAGGCTGCATCCAAATTCAATAGAGAAGGAGACAGTAAACTTATTTGCAATATGAAACAGTCGTACATGTCTACATGTCATATAAAGTTATAGCCAAGGTTGTAAAATTTTAATCAAGGTTAATAATACCTATTTCCAGAAATTCACGTGTATCAAGTCAGTCATCTAAATGATCCACCAGTTAAATGTGTTTTCTTAACTTTAGGAGGGCGTGAAGTGTCTCGAGTAAAATTAATTTACTACATGACTCTCACAAAAAAAATTTTGGTGATTTTGTTTCTTGTACCGTTCATACCACAAATACTATCCTACAACCAGTTGTATAGTAGCATTGTACAACCGCCTTAAAGTTCTTGGGCTCTCACACAAAGTTGTTGAGCTATTTTACAAAGTTATTGACCTTACTAATTTTTTTCTTAAGCTCGATAATTTTGTTAGTAGAGTTCGGTAACTTTATAACAAAGCTCAACTACATTGAATAAGTTGTATATATAATCACTTGTATAATAGATCAACTGCCGTTCATACTCCATATTGTATAGGTATATTTCGACTCAATGACAAATCCAACATTTGAATTTAGGGGAAATGAGTAAAGGAGTAAACGAGAAATATAATAAGATAAACTCGAAAAAAAGTTCGACCTTCAGCATGGTCCACATATATTAAGAGGTTAACATGTAACAACCAGGAGTTACTTTACAGAGGATTTGAAATTGAGCAGTATATATATAATAAATTCACAGTTATTTAGTTTAACGGTGTAATTACTAATTAGTCATTACAACTCAGACAGACGTTGTCAGTCATTCAGTTATAGCTGCTCCAGGAAGTTTGTTAGCAACACTTATTCCTGTACTAGTTCTAGTTAACTTCCTCTCTATCATAAATCCATCTTACATTTAAACCCGACTCGTTGACTTTTACGCTTCCTCAATTAGACCCACAAAATATTTTTGAAAATTCTTAAATTGATTTACCAATTATACCATGAGACTCGGCTTTTCAGTTTTCATTCACTAATGTCCCAACATTAGCCCGAACTTGTGCTCTGTGGACCGGGCACATGTCCGGACTAAATCACCAAGAAAAAACAAAATATTTGCAAAAAACCGCCACATTACACAATCCGAAACTCAATAACACCGGATAGTTTTATATATACAAACAAGTTTTCACTTGAAGCTCAACAAAACCCGAAACAGCAACATATACTATCAACTCTTAACAAAGACGGAATTCAACAAACTCCTACAAAATTCATCAACATATCAAAGAACAAAAAAAGCTAAACCAAAACACTAGATTAGCCTCTCGCCAATCGTACATCCAAGTAACCATCCAACCGACTCAATTTCTTCCCGATTCTGGCTTGCTTCACACTTTTGTTGAAATTGTCATTATTACCCTTATCAGTCACTTGATGTAGATGCAGTAATGCAAGCATGCTGAGGGTAAATAAAGCAGCGTTTCCAAGAACTCCGCCCATTTTGTCGAGTTGTAGTGTTTTCTTGGCAGAACCGAAACCCGACAACAGAACCCTTACCAGAATGTTTGAGTTATCCCCTTTTGGTACCATAGAATGTTGGGTAGGTGCAGTAGGATGAGGATTGGAAAGATTCTCGGGTCCAGTGAAGTAGCTAGCATCTCGAACATCGCCTACAAAATTTATAGCTTCGTCTATCACTTTGTATTTTTTCCCGTGGTGTTCAGCCAATTTTAAAGCAAGAATCATGCGGCTCTCCTCTAATCGAGCGATTGCAACATCCCTTTCAGCACGTTGTTGCACCTGTACAGTCTGATAGAATTAACATACAAAAATAGCAGAACTTAGCACCATATAGATAGATATCAGATAAAACACGTTACGCCTACACAGGTCATGATACAAAATCATTGCATGCTGAATGTTTCTTTCAATAAGCAATTATGACAGCAAACGTAAAGCTACAACAGAAAGTCCACCTTAACTGCATCAATATCATAACGTCCATGGTATGAATCTCGATTTGAGACTTGAACTTAATAACGGAGTCGGTTGTCAGAACGATATATCGAAAATTAAAGGATGGTTAAGGATAAGCCAAAATTATCTAAACATATTTACACCAGACAACCACAAGTATTGTTTCTTAATGACAGCATTTGCCAAGTTATGGATATCCGACCTCAACCAAATGGCCTTGTTCGAAAAGATAATATAAACAGAGAAAATGGAATTTTAGAAGCGAGGACAAGAAGTAAGGAACACTCGACAACTCCACGTAGGTGGCAACCAAGCTTAACAATAACATAATCCCAACTTCCACCTCCTACTATAAAAAGAAGACATAAAGAACTGAAGAATATTCTAGTCAAAGAAGACGAAGCAACTAGTGAACAATATCTCCAAATACAGGGAGTACTACCCTACAGTAAAAAGCTTACTACCCTCGTCTTTCCGATGTACCTGTGTTTTAGGGATGGAGTGGATCGAGCTGTGGAAATCTGTAAACTTCTAAAGTTCTACGGAGTACTACATTATTGCCAACACAGATCTAACCTACAGAATTCCAGAAAAATTGGACGACAAGGTTGCGAAGAGCAGCAAACAGAAAAGTAAGGCCAATCTGCATCAAAGCATAGGAAAGAGAGGAAGAAAAGATGGAAAAGAAAATAGGTGAATTCAGATGGCAGTAAATCTCCAGCAATTGATGCAATCTGTACCTCAAATTGGGAAGCTTAATAACCGCTCAGGTACAGTTACCTCCAAACTTGCAATCTACAGGCGGACATGCAGCCTAGCCGCTGGTTTACTCTCTAGAGTGTGTAGACATTTAGCGAACTTTTCAATTACGATTCTCTTTACCCCTATCCAACCACTCAAAGTTTGTTTGGATGCAGTAGCAGGAGAAAACGGGATGGGGATGGGAATGTAATGCCATTCTTCTTTCAAATGTTTCCCGAGTTAAAGTCAGAAGGTTATAAAGTTGGCTGGTAGGAGGGGAGAAAAGATCCCTTCATCTCCCGCCAACGCCCAACCTGCTAACCAAAAAAAGACATTGTCTCCCTCCGCTCCTTATCCCTCTAGCCAAACAACAAGCAATCTTATGTCCCAATTTAGAAACCTTTCAACACACATCAGAGTAACAGGCCAGAAAAACATCATCTGTGGATGGTGTTCACCTTCCAACTTGTGTAGCAACTCCTACCCCTCGACCATGGTATCTCAAAAGTCATAATGAGAGCAAGAGCCTTCTCAGTTAAACAGTGAATTACTTTACCCCATTATTATATGGAGTGTTGGAAAAGGCCTAACATCCATCCTCTCGTTTCCTTATTTTCCCAGATATCACCATCCACCACGGTAGAATTTTTGTGCATGTACATAATGAAACTGACTTGTGTCACTCAATTAGAAAAATCTATGAGTAAGTTGATATCCCTATGCTGCTATGCATTAACATTTAACAATATGTTCAAAAAAAAGCTGTGAATTTGTAACTCAGTACAACTTTATAAAGACTACCGAAACAACAAAGCTGCAGTCTCAAATTAACTTTGTACAAAGTAAAGATTATACAGATTATTCACTCTGCAGTAACAGTGAATGAAGAAAAAACTTTGGAAAACCTCTAGTCTAGAGTAGTACTCCGCAGTAATCAAGAAATGTACCCTCCCCCATTCAACAGATTCTTTACGTTTCATTAAATTATTCCTCACGAAATAATAAAAACGTAAGGAACCTGTTGAATGGGAGATGGGGGGGAGCAAAACAAAGAAGGAACATACTATTGGACTCTCTGTGGCTCGAAAATGGAGGTGAACACACGAGGCAGCAAAATGGTAAGTTAGGTATAAACCAGCATAACTTCTACTATATTCTACTAATAGTAAGTTACTAAACTCGAAAGCTTATGAGGCTGTTTACAAAAGCTATAGCCAATATCTAAAAGAAATCCATAAGAACCTTGAGCAATGAATTGTACTCCTTTGAGAAAATGCGGCATATGCTATCATTATGAAGGCAACTAGTGGTCAACTAAAATCCTAACCCATATGCGCATTAACCCGCTAAAAAGCAAAACCAACAAATAACTATCCCACAATATTGGTCAAGCTCATGACAAACTTATCATTGGATTGTCTCATGGTAAGCTTATCATGAGATAAACTCGTAATGTCAAAACTTGTGACCTTAACCTACGAAACAGGTGGTATTCCTATCCAAGAAGTAAGTCCAGAATGCATAAACATTACAAGCTCAGCCAAAAGACTAAACCCGTCATAGTAATAAACACATTGCCCATTTCCAATTCATCCACTATTATAACTAAAGGTTTATACAGTCAACTACGTCACAATCTCAAAGCTTATCGTACTTGAATCTAACATCAAATTTTAATACTTCGTATGTAGCACCCCATTCTTCAATTAATTGAGCAAGCTTACAAAACTTGAAACAATATGTTAATGCTTTAGAAGCTTGCAAATAAAACACAATATAATTAAATTATATCATAACAATTACGAGGATTTCCCGAACAAAATGAATAAAGTGGCAGACTCTGACTGTCACTTAAAGAATGAAAAAACAGAAAGACAATCATACTCCACCAAATCAGCCAGCACTGATTAGTTGGCTTCATCAATTAAAGCATCATACTCATATTACACAAAATGAATAAATCCAGTTCATCACTGCCAGCCTTTAATCTATCAGGGACTATCATTACACAACATTCTCTCAACCACAAGATCCAAAACCCGGGCATTCTTCAATCGACAAAATCGGGCTCAATCCTGGAAACTAACATCATTTTGGGACTAAGGCTTTGCTGTAACAATAAGGTCTATCGAAAACCTCCTATTAACTAATTGAATTCATCGTCTCAAACTACCTTCGCCAATCTACAACCACATCTGTAACAACATACCCATCAGTTAAATCCATTTCACTGCAGCAAGTATTCAAATTCCCCCCCAGCATATTTCGAAAAATCGAAAAATGTAGTCAAATGGACGGAACCGTTCACAATGTGGCCCTAATAATCAAACATTATACACCAAATCAACCCCACAAAACTAACTAATTAAGAGTACCACCACGGCACTACCTGCCCACAATTGAAAACATCTTAAATTAGCTCATACCCTACAATTATTCAACCTATTAATCAAAACCCACCACCCATTAAATTAATACAAATACTTGTGTAACACCGACTTACACAAGTAACTATTCCCTCCGTCTCAATCATTTATTTACCTTCAATTCAAATAAATAAATAACTAGGGCAAAGGGACTACTTTTTAACATCGATTGACAATATTAGCATAAAACCGCCTTACATAATAAAAGAAAGAAAGAAAGAAAGACTAACATGAAAAAACTCAAGCTGGTCTTCAAGATGTTCAAGGGCAGAACGAATGGAATTAAGACTCTTCGCTTCCGAAACAGCAGACAAATCCTTATCAATATCCTTAACAAAAACAAACCCATTAGTATTACCTACGTTATTGTCGGAAAAATGGGATTTGTTGTTAAAAAAGGCGGGATTTTTGAGGGATTTAGTGGAATTAAGGAAATGGGTACGAGAAATAGAGTGAATTGCATCACTAAGTTTGTCATGCAAATCCCATATTTTTTCTAAAACTGCTTCAACTTCTTCGATCTCCATTTCCCATTTCATTGTGGGATTAAAGGAGGTCCGAAAATGGAGGGAAATTTGCGAGGCTTATTTGGAACATGAAGAGATTAGAGAGAGTTTTGGAAAAAAAAAAAAGAGAAAAAGTGAAAGGGGTTTGAGTTTGGGTGGTGGACACGTTTGGAATGTTGGATCTTCTTTTGTGTTTTTGCTTAGACTAGAGCCTTCTTGGTAGGGCTGAGAATCGATGCAAGACTAGAACGAAACGGATCTAAAATTTTCGGTTTTGGATTGGATCAAATTCGAAATATTCGATCCGATTCGATCTTAGATCGAAATGAGACCTAAAACTATTATTTTACTATTTTATATAAGATTAATATATTTAAATTTTGATAAATCAATGGATTGAATAATTAGACAATTGTTTTGTATGAAAATAATTATTAATATTAATTTGTAATGTTTTTTTGAAGTTAAAATGATCATTAATTTTATGATTTTAAATGATTAGATTTTAAAAGTATAAAATTCAGTCCAGTCGGTCTGAGCTTAAAATAACCGGTCTTGGACCGGACCGAATACCGAATACTAAAAAAATTTGGGTCAAGGACAAGACTTAAAAGAACTCGGTCCAGACCAAATGATTCGGCCCATTTCTACGGTTTGAACCTAAAGTTGCTCACCCTACTTCATGGAGTGTTTTTTTTGGGGTCCTGCTATACGTCGTCGACAAATTACTAAATATCGTCGACAATTAACGTAAATTTCCAAGTTTGCCCTCCATATCATAACTCCATATCCGTCTCACCAAAATGCAATTTCCGTCTCAAAACACAAATGCAATTTCCGTCTCACTAAAACACAAGTCACCGTCTCACTAAAATATTTCAAACAAAAAAAGAAGTCGGGTTTTGTAATTAACAACATGAACGGGAACGATTTTAACAACGATTCCAACAATGAAGCTAGTAACGAGGTTAGTTTACGATTTAGTTTTGTTAAAAATTTATGTTTTATTATCGTTTGAATCCCGAATTAGGATAGATGCCATGAATATAAGCGGAATTATGATAGAATTTGTGACGGATTTATTTGAAAAAGCAATTAAAAAAAAAAAAAAAAAAAAAAAAATTACACGAACTGGGCCTGGACGAAGAGAATTTTCGTCGGGACCGGTCTTGACGAAAAATTCTTTCGTCAACATGGGCCTTGGACGAAAGAATTTTTCGTCCAAAAGCGATGCCCTGGACGAAAAATTCTTTCGTCCAACGCCCATGTTGGACGAAAGAATTTTTCGTCCAGGCCTGGTTTTGGACGAAAAATTCTTTCGTCCAAGGCCCAATTCGTGTGTTTTTTATTTTTTTTTTTTTTTTTTTTTTTTTTCCGGCTCGTTTTGTATAAAACAATTAAAATAATTAATTCCCGTCTTTGTATTATATTATTTTAATTTTTTATTTTTTCCGACAATTCAAATAATTAACGACCGTCTCGTCTTTGTATTATATTATTTTAATTTTTTATTTTTTCCGACAATTCAAATAATTAACGACCGTCTTTATATTATATTTTTTTCATTAATATTTCTGACTCATTTTTTTCATTAATATTTTTTATTTACTCCGACTCTTTCCGAAGCAAATAATTAATTAATAACTAATTTATTGAAATGCGTGCGCAGGTGATTAACGATGGAGACGGTATTGATTACTCAGATCATTTTACGACAACCAGATTTTTTGCATCTAGTATTGAAGCGTTTAATTGGGCATATGAGATCGGGCTCCGACTCGGGTTTGGTATAAAAAAAGCAAGCAACAAGAAAGTTGGTCGTAACACGAATTTGAGACAACGTTATTTTGTTTGTCGGATGGGTGGAAAAGGTCCCGTAAATAAGGATGCCGATTCTTTAATGAGGGGTAACACCGCTACCGCGTGGTGCAATTGCAAATTTTCAATGAAAGTTGTTGAATTAGAAGAGAATAAGTGGCGGCTTGTGATGAGATCCGGGTTTCATAATCATGGTTTAACGTTGTATTGTGGACGGCGATGGATACTTTGCAAAGCTTGATGACGAGGAGTTGGCTTTTATCGATGCCCAAGTTAGAGCTCACGTTAGGCCGGCAATTATTAGTGCGGGTTTGCATCAGCGGAATCCGGAAAAGTCAAGACCTAATCGGCGACAAATCTACAATCGTTCTTTAAAGTAAGGGCGAGGAAAGAGATGGGAGAAACCCAAGACAACAGATGTTAGCACTTGCGGTTCAAAGATAAGTACGTTCATTATTGGGTCACCGATCGGAGACCGATGAGCTAACCCACGTGTTCATGGCTCATCCGAAGCCGTTAAGATGTTTCGATCATACTATTATGTGGTACAGATCGATTCCACGTACAAGACAAATGAATACCGTCTTCCGCTTGTTGAGATGGTTGGAGTCACACCCGTCGGGAAGAGCTTTGTCATCGCGTTTGCTCTTGTGACGCATGAGTCCGAGGAGAAATATCTGTGGGTACTACGGAAACTGAAGGCCCTGCTCAATGATGCCGTTCAACCTAATGCTATTGTTATTCGATTGCGAGGGAGGTTTGTTGAACGCGATCCCCATTGTTTTTCCCGATTCGTCTCACTTGCTATGTCTTTGGCATATATATTCTAACGTGGAGACGAAAGCACTTGATATCACGGATCAGGATAGTTGGGCTAAGCACGTAACTTATAACTTGTTTACTGCGGTTGTCGAGGCGGAGACCGAAGAAAAGTTTAATGTTGCGTGGGCCAAATTGGCAAGGGAATGGGCGGGAGTGGCGGCTTATATTGAGAGGCAATGGTTCCCGCACTTGGAAAAATGGGCCAAGTATAGAACGAACAAGATAACTCATTTTGGGAATACTTCTACATCCCGGGTTGAGTCGGCTCATGCGAATTTGAAGAGATGGTTGAATAGCGCGAAATGGCGATTGATAGCATCGGATTCGGTTTCATTCTTTGATGGAAACGCAACATGTTGAGATCCGACACTCGTTGGAGTTATCTAGATCGAGGCGGTTGACGGGGATTCAGCGATTATTTTCCAGACTTTCTTTAAAAATATCAAAGAATGCCATCTCGTGAATTGCGTGAAGAATTGAAAGAGGTGCCAAGATGACGGAAGATGCCTTGACGATCGATTGCGGTTGTGTAAAGGCTACTACACTTGGTTTGTTATGTGCTTGTTCACTTCATCGCATTGCTAGAAACGAATCTCGGGTCCCTGTTGATGTGTTACATGCATTTTGGAGGAAGTTGGAGTACGATGGTTCGGAGGCAATGCCGACTTGTGACGATGATCGATTGGAGGAGTTGTTCGATGAAATTCGGAATGCAGATCCTAGTATGAGATCATCCATGTTCGATGCCCTTTACTCTCAGATACATCCGGAACAGGAGGATGTAAACGAGCCTCGGGTGAACGAGAACCCTAGAGGACGTCCGAGTAGGGGAACTCGTAGAGATCCGTCCGCCGTTGAGCATGCACGGGTTCGTGTTCGAGTAGGTACTCCGTCTTCCCAACGTACTCCGTCTAGTACCCCCCCGTTCTACTCCGACGGTTCTGTTACTCGTCGTCTACTCCCCGTTCTACTCCGTCGGTTCGTTTTACTCCGTATAGAACCCCCGGTCCACTCAAACGGGCCGGTGTACACCGTCTACCACCGCTACCATGACTGACTACGGGGAGTTTCGGCACAACGTATTGCGCACTTCTTGAGGTCGACTACACCATTGGTGATTTGAGGTATTTTCCTTATCGTGACTTCCTGCCTTCATTTTTTCACGAGTATGTAGAAGCATGGTTTAATCCTTACGGAGACGGTCATTGTGGTTTTCGAGTTATCTCACATGCTGTTCGGGGTGACCAATCTCATTTCACGATGGCTAGAACAGATTTACTTAGGGAAATTCGTAGTCCCGATTACCGTGATCATATCTATGGCCCAGGGAGATTTGATGCAGAGGTAGATAGAATTACATTTATGGATCAGATACCGTGTGGCTCGGGTCATTGGATGGACGGTTTCGATCTATATGGTTATGCTACGATGTACAATTGGGTGATATGTTGTATTTCTGCATTTGACGATCGACAAAGTCAGCGACATTGGAATGGTAGTTTTACTTATTTGCCTTTACGAGCCCCCCCCGGAGTACGTACCCCATATGGTGTCTTATGGGTATTACATGCGGGAAACCACTATTTGCGGCTCCGGGTACGCCCCTTGTCACCTATGCCTCCATTAGCCCCTTGTTGGGTACATGATGCAAGCGTAGCTCATTATAATGGCCTGTATCGACATCAGTTTCGTGTATGGCGCGATTTCGCGATTTCATCTTAGCTTTTATTTGTCCGATTATTGTATCTTTTATATTATATATCCGAATATTGTACGTTATATTTTATTTTATTTATCCGATTATTGTAGTTTATTATCTTCTGCATCCGATTAAATGACTTAAAACGTAATTTAATTAAAACAATCCTTAAAACACAATTTGACATATTTTAATTAAAACATTCCTTAAAACGCGTTTTGACATAATTAAAACATAAACCAATAAAAACATAATTAAAACATACCATACCCTAAATACCAAACCCTAAATAGCTAACCCTAAACCCCAAACCCCAAATCCCAAACCCTAAACCCTAAACCCCAAATCCCAAACCCTAAACCCTAAACCCCAAACCCCAAACCCTAAACCCCAAACCCCAAACCCCAAACCCCGAACTTAATTATCTTCCGATGATGAAGATGACGATTCCTTATCTTCTTCATGATCTTGAATCTCAATTTCTTCAGGTTGGGTAGACATATATTGAGACAACAAATCATTCAAGTACAGATAAAGAATTCCTTTTTGCACTCTACCAAAGACATAAGTCGATAGTCTTGGGTAATCGATCACGGTGAGAATGCGCTCAAAATATGTAAAGATATCACTTTTCAACCTACGAAACTCCCACATCTTCTCGTTTAGTAATTCATCAGAAACAACCTCATCTCTAACTGCTGGAGTTAGAACATGATCCGGGTTTCCTTGTAAAATTATACAGAGGGTCCCAATTGGAGGTTCTTCAAGCATGTGCCATACGGTGTCACTTTGGGAACCACGATTCAAGACGCTCAATTAGAATTGGTAAATTTTGAACAATTAAATCGATTCTTATTTGATAAACTCGATTTTTGAGCATTTGTGAGAACCATTTTAGGATTGGATGTTGTGAGTGAATAATTAGTATTGTAGTGAGTGAAGATGATTTGGATGTTGTGATTGAAATTGACATAGAATGGCCTATTTATAACCTATTAATTGTAACGGTTATTTTTGAATTACAACGGTTATTTTGAATTATAACGGCTATTTTTGAATTGTAACGGTTATTTTGAATTATAACGGTAACATTTGAATTATAACGGTAACATTTGAATTATAACTACTGTTTTTGAATTATAACGGCTATTTTGAATTATAACGGTCACATTTGAATTATAACGGCTATTTTTGAATTATAACGGTAAAATTTGAATTATAACGGTCACATTTGAATTATAACGGTCACATTTTTCCCTATATAAACATCTACATAATGTTGTAATTTTGCACTCATCTTCAACCTTTTCTATTTTCCAATCATCTTCATCATCTTCCATTTTCTTCTTCAAATCTTTACTTATGTCAACATCATCCTCAATGTGGGGAACCCGACCAATTGAAGGCCTTGATTTTAAGAATCAAATTTGCAATCGTTGTCAAAGAAACGCTATCATCAAGATTTCCGGATTGACTACTAATCCGAAGAAAGCTTTTTTAAGTGCGTACCTTGCGATCATTTTGTGTCGTGGTTGACTGAAGATCATTTAACAATAACAAAAAAGTTGAATATAGCATGTCAAGATGAAGGTGATGATGCATCAAGTGGAAATGTCATGAAAGAGCAAGTGATAGGTATAAAAAAGGAGATTTCGGAAATGACAAGAATGATGAAGTTTTATTTCAAGTGTATCTTGTATTTGTTTGTTTTCATTATGTTGGCCATTGTCATGAAGTAGTTACTATTTCCAGAAATGTATGAATCTGCAAATTGACAAGAACAACTAAAACATTATAAACATTATCGAGGAACAGTAAGAAAGTTAAACAATAATTACAAGAACTGTAAGTAATATTATTACCTCAGCAGGAATATCAAAATCATCATGTGGCGCGATGGCATCACGGTGGTCGGGATCAATGATCAACGGGTGAGAATTCCCATTATACCAAGTCACATAATCTGGCTCCGTCTCACCCGGGAAACTAACTGGTCTCGATTTACGAGAAAGCTGAACCACGTGATCCTCCCAGCAATCCCAAAGATGATCAGTCTCCGCAACCCCAGCCCTAACCTCGTACCCTATCCCCGAAGCTGGACGATGCGCTGTCAATCTCATAATGGGATTGGGTATGATCTGCACATACCCAAACTGTCGTAAACACCGATCAGGCTGGTACGGCTCCGCTATGTCCATGAAACGAATACAACCGGTATACAAAGTACGAGGATGATACTCCTCCTGACGCGGCCCGTACGGATCCCACCTAATGGAAGCACAAGTAAGCCCATCTAACAACCTCCGATACTCCAACAATTTCTCCGCATTTTGAGCGAAGGGACCAACGGATCTCCAAGAACACGACCGAGGCTGAGTAGGGTCAATTGCCGAAGGTGGACCGGGTCTGAACATAGGAAAATACTCATAGATCCACGATTGCAACAAAGTCAAGCAACCACCAATAGTCTTCACACAAGCACGTGAAGCCACCCCATTGTCGGTACATGAAGGCAAGTACACGGCTCCCCAAGCGTAGTCGTGTACACCATCGCATCATACACTAAAGAAAACAAGCGAGGACGTAACCTATCACCCGATTTGTCGACAAAAAGTGTCGACCCCAACACCTGACCAAAAACCCCGAGCAAAAACAACATCACAATTAGCTCTCGCCGTTTCACAAACTGCATCTACCAATATACCCCCACTCTTGTAAATAGGGACCTTCTTCTTAGAGTTTAACGGCAACCTCAATCGCTCGATGAAATCCCAAAAAAGCCACAAACATACATAAGGGGATCCGCCAACGTCCCGTCATTATTCTCTACCTTACAACAGTTACCATCAACCCGAACGCCTAAGATCTGCGCAACATCGTGAAGGAGTATGGACATCTCCCAAAAGGCATGTGAAAGCGTTGGTGTCGGGTTGCCATCTCTCAACAAAAGCAGAAATAAGGGGCATGTTATAATTCTCGGCCATGGAATCTAATAGGTGAGAAAGACCACTACCGTCATAAATAGTCTTAACGGCGGGAGGAGTTGCCAACAACTCAACAACCTCGTCTTACCAAACCGGTGGTAACCGTCAAAAGCGGTCGACCGACCTCATTAGGAGTCGACCATAAGGTGTTGGCAATGTGGCCCCCAAAGCTAGGAATCACGTGGGGAAAGTCAGGACCACCAGGAACACGATGATCGATCAACCAAGAGACATCCTTACCCGACTTCTTCTTCGGAGCCACCACACTACTAGAACTACCATCCGACCTCCGCTGGAAACGCCCCTCCTCATTCCGTCTACGTGGCACCCTATGCACTCGCTCAATACCCGCCTCCTCCTCACCTATCACATCACGGACCGAACCAGCTCCTCCTCCACCCGCTCATCAGTCCACGAATCGGTACTACCATCTCCAACCTCGGACCCAAACCGGAGCCCCTTTCGAGCTCGAACGTGACGGTCATTTCCTCCTAGGCCATCTATTCCAAAAAATAAAACAAAGAATTTATAAATATAAGTTTAAGTAAATTAAAAATTTAAAAAAAAAAACAAAAATAACCCGGAACGGGGTTTATTAATAATAATTAATTAATATTTTACGTAAACTAAACGAGACGCAACAAAAATATATTTACAACAACTTGATTACTTAAATTAATAAAACAAAGAATTTATAAATATAAGTTTATGTAAATTAAAAAATAAATAAAAAAACAAAATATCCCCAAAAGAAGTTTATTAGTAATAATTAATTTATATTTTACATCGACAAAACGAGACGGAAAAAATATATATTTACAACGACTTCGCCACGAACGACAATTATTATAAAAAAATTATATTTTACATCGACAAAACAAGACGGAAAAAAAATTTATTTTTTAAAAAAAAAAAAAAAAAAAAAAGTAACGAGAAATTCTAAAACAAAAAGAAAAAAAAAAAAAAAACGAGGAATGGGCCAGACGAAGAATTCCTTCGTCCAACACCAAGCCCAGACGAAGGAATCCTTCGTCCATGGGCCATATGAGACGAACAGTCCATTAAATCCGGCTTGGAGTGCTGGGACGAAGAATTCCATCGTCTCAGCCCAGAAATTCGTCTTCCTTTTTTTTTTTTTTTTCGATTAATTGTTTCGATTATTCCGTTTGATTTTCGCGTAACACGACTAAATCCAATTGAAATCAAAGCATCTATCCTAATTCCGTCACTAATTTGGCATCTATCCTAATTCCGTCACACATTTACAAACTAAGCAAAATACTACAAAAAATTTTTAATCTCGAATCACATACCTTGTTGAATGTTTGAATTCGTGACGGAAATGATGCGGTCGATACGTTTGTGTCGGGTTTTTTTTCTTCAAAATCTGAGTCGGGTTTTTTTTTTTCAAAATTTGGATTGTGATAGGTAGTTTTTGAATAAAAAGGAAAATATTAGGGGGAGTGTGAGGGAGGGGCAAATTTGGAACTTCATTAAAATTGTCGACGATATTTAGTAATTTGTCGACGACCTTTAGCAGCCAGGTTTTTTTGTGGGTGTGGACCTTGTTGTAATGGGCCAGGTTTTGTGGGTCTTTTTTTGTTTAACTAGCATTCTTTAAGACGGAGTTTCTGTCTTAGTGTTAAAACAGGTTAAATGCTAAAATATAATTTCATATGAGTACATAGGACATATTTATTAGTTTTTTTTTTCTATGCATTTTATTTTAGAAGATTAATATGTAGTATAATGATGGGTGACTGGTTAGGCGTGATGGTCGATGGCCACGATGGGTAGGAAGAGGTTAATAGAGGAGGAGATCTCAATGGTGGGGCATGGGTAATAGTCAATACAATATGGGAGAGTTTTATCTTAGCAGATTAATATATTGTTGCCATATAATCGCACATTCACATATATGATGTCATGTCAGCTGTTATATTAGAAAATTAATATATAGCGTGATGATGATTGAAAACCTATCTTCTCCAATGTCATTACAACACTCTTCATCGCAACTACAATAAACGCTATGAACATCAACAATCAACACTGCCACGCCGTCACCTCTCCCACTCTCTGCAATCCACATCCGCCTTGCCACCACTTACTCTGTCATATCTCCACTCAACAATCTTCATTCCTTAGTCCCTACCCTTTTCCAAATTGTTCTATTCATCATCGTTATTTCGCCATTTACTTCCTCCCACCAGTATATTAAAATCTGAGCTAAGTGAGACTCAGTGCTGTCATGCGTTCTCCAACCACCCCAGCAACAGCTCATAGCAACCACAAGATCACCTGTCAAGACTCCCTGCTCACCATTTGCCGACAATATCAAATGGATCACTGCAGACAACAAAGAAAATAGAAACAACACAAAACACCACACGAGGTCAATAACTGTAATACCCGCCCCGTTAGGGACCCGTTGACTGACCGTAGACACATATCTAGACCTATGGAAACCTTATTAGTTCGATCTTACGTTATGATAACCTTTGGGATTATGAAGCTCGAAATAGCGTAGGCTACTCGATCGAGTAGCCCAGTGACTCGATCGAGTATAGGCCACTCGATCAAGTAAGTCCCATGCTCGATCGAGTAAGTCGAGTTCATACGTAACATATAAATCGTGAAGTCGTGAACCCAAAATCAGTTTTCATTTCATTTTCTTCTTAAACCTAATTGTAGATGCCTCATTTCTGCACCTCCCGCAAACCACCCGGTGATGATTGGGCCGTATGTTTGGTACGCGGAACGATTTGTGATAGTTCGTAAGTTTATCGTCAAGTGATCGCTCAAACATTTATGTCTACCTCTTAAATGTCATCTACGTGCCGATACGGTCGTTTTGGCAGTAATTAGAGTACATTTGGAGTCCGGGCCTAAAACCGTCTTCATTTTCTGACAACCATTAAAACGCCGAGTCGGAATATTCTGGAATGTTCCGGATATTTCTATTTCATATTTTATAAATCTTTTATAAATCTTTTAATCTTTGGTAAACAATTTCCCGTAATATTCACACAAAATATTAAGGAAAACCAAATTATTCCGTTATTCCATAAACTAAACACGGAAATCTTTCTTCCGCAGGAGGAAACCACTTGGGAATAGACGCAGCAAGTGTTGCGCCTCTTCCAAGAGACGCAGTGCCTGCTGCGCCTCTTCCCAAGTCCTTTTCTGCGTATTTTTTCGTATCTTTTCATATCTTTTCAAGATTCACTTCTAAAGTTTCTCCGAAAACCCTACTTCCTCCACGTGATTAGTATAAATACAGACCTTCGGTCTCACATATTTCTCACGCGAGTGTCCGCCCTTCTCTTCTCCCTTTGCATTCTAGACCACGTTCCTACTTTTTGGCGTCTACGTGCTTGAACATTCGACCACATAAGCTCGGATCCTTCTGAGTACCAGCCTCGTTTTGCATGACCGACCAATTTGACCAACTCCACCATAATCAACTTAATCAATCTTAATCGTTTTCCTCTTACGAGGGCACTTTCGTTACATTCGAGTCGAGCATCACTAAACGTTAACTTAGTTCATCTCGTTTCGTCAAACATGTAAGTCTGAGGGTGTAAATCTCTCTTTTATTCATTGTTATTCATTTTTTGTAATCATATTGTAAGATTTATGTCGAAAATACAATTAAAACCGATTTCTAAAACCCTTTGTTTAAAACCCTTTTTACGGATTATCAAAGGACAACCGTCGAGAAAGGACGAAAGAATCGCTGCGCCTCTTGAAGGGACGCTTGATACTGCGCGCCTCTTCGTGAGGCTGCCGCAGTTCCTGCTTCCTTTCTTCTTCCTTCGTCTTTCGTTGATTCGTTCTTTTTCTTTTGTTTTCATTTGTTCCTTGTTTTAATATAACAATCTGAACATAATAATTTGACATATAAATTGTTCATCACCATTAGTAATTAATTCATCTCATTAATTCCCGACTTAAATCCCAAGTAATTAATATTTGCGGGTTTTCGTCATTAAAGTCAAACCGAGTTGTAGAAATTCGATTCATTCATATTGGGTTTCTGGAATTCGACCTTTGATATATTCTTACCTGTTTATTATCATATTCATCATTAGTCCATCATTAATTCATCATATTTAACCTAATTAGTTCATCAATTTGCTCATTAATCTCATTAATCTTGTACTAATTCGTTCTAGTTAGTTTCATCCATGTTTATCGCTTTTATGACCCTCATTCACATGTAAATAATTCATTAAACCACTTCTATCCGAGTCAAATATTATTATCGATCGTTTAAATCACCAATGAACATTAACGATATGCAATTCCGGCTTCACAGCCAGAATTCACCTCAGGAACAGACGCAGTGAGCACTGCGCCTCTTCCAAAGGACGCAACTCTGTTGCGCCTGTTCCGGGTTGAGTTCTGTCTCTGAACTTCCGTTGTTGCTTTGACATAGTTTATAGTTTACGTATTAATTAACTATTACTCGTATTATCACCTAATAATCTGTTCGTTCATTCATTTATTCCTTTTTTTTCTCAAATTATCCGTTTTAGATGTATTTTCGACATAAATCATTAAACCCGATGTAATTATTGTAATTTTCCTTTATTGTATTTATCATTGTACTTTTTATTGCTTGTATGCTTTCACATGTAATTGAACTTAAATCCCGATTCGACCTAATTGTATGCTAAATTAATTGTTTACCGACTTAGTATTAATTCTCACATGTTAGGATTAAAACGTTGGATGTTGCATTGCATGCATATAATCGACAATATATCGAGTATAGATAATTTCCCTAATCATTAGTAGAGGCCGCTATCGAGGCGGGCGGGATTAGGTGTTCGATCAAAAGAGCTTCCTAATACGTACCCTCACCCCTTACTCCAGATCTCTGTGAACATCCGTGTTCATTGACATCCACGAGAGTCATTCTAGACATAGAATGCTAAGGGTAACGAGTTCTTGGTGTTCATGTCACTACTTTGTGTCTTGACATGGCACGAGGTATTCAAATGGTTTCCAATTTTCCACAATAAATTGGTGGCGACTCCACAAATGCAAACGCTTGTTTCCCAAGCGCCCCCGTGGCCCATTGTCCACACTAATCGTCGGTACCTCTCTCACCTCCACCAACCTTCATCTTTGGACCCTTTTTTTATTAGAGGTACCATAGGATGGGAGGCACGAGTCGGGTAGCGACCTTGTCGCCGGAACACCGAGTATAGGTAAGTCATCATCATCATCATTGACTTACTTAGTTTTAGTCATGGTTGTGTTTGTTAGTAACAGGGTTTGCCATACTGTTTGTAATAGGTGATAATGGTGGTTGTTTGTTGTCATATGATTATATGTGGTGCTGCTGCTAATTGTTAAAGGTAGGTTTTCCTACTCAGTACTGTTGATTGTTTGGTATGTTGGTTGTGTTGTTAGTTGGTATTGGTTTTGTTTACATTGGTATTGTGGTTGGTTGTTGTTGACTGTCTGTGGTTCGCGAGGTGCGTCCTTGGCTGAGTAGAGTCATCTCGGAAATGGCTTCACGCCATTGATTCGCCCCTTGTGGTTCCCGCCACAAGGGGATGTGCACATTAATGGACATGGGTAATGTGCTCGATGAGATGAGCGGGGCTTAGGTGGAAAAGACTGTGGTCCCCACTGGTGGTGTGTAATATCTGTTGCGATGGATATTCTGGCAGGACCTTACCTTCGGGTAGTCAGATGATTGATGGGTGATTGGAGGTGGAGTTGGGTTTGTGTATGTAATACTACGGTTTTATGTGTCCTGGGGTACTCTATCGAGTGGGGCTTACTCTGTCGAGTAAGTTGGATTTTATGCAAAACAGTAGTCTGCCTGTAGGGTACTCGATCGAGTAAGTTTGGCACTCGATCGAGTAAGGGTTACTCGATCGAGTAAGGGTCACTCGATCGAGTAAGTGACTTACTCGATCGAGTAAGTCGGTTTACGGGTGATTTGCGACGGGTTTGTTAATAATGTGGATTAATATATATTAAGTTCCGTCATCTTCTTTAAACACTTTTACAAAACCTAAATCACAGTCAAGAGAGATTTCAAGTTACGTTGTCTTGTCCCTTCGCATTATTAGCAAATCCCGGAGCTAGAGGTTTCGGTTTTCATTGTTCTTTATACCGTTGTAATCCTTGCGTCGTGGGTAAGTTCTACATATCATTTTTATGTCATTTGGTTAATGTTGGTTAAACCCTAATTTGGGGATTTGGGGGGTTTTATGATTATGTGGTTATGGTAGTGATAATATGTATGTATGTATAGGAGGAGGCTTTGTTGAGGAGAGATTTTGAGTAGCTGCTTAGATCGTCTGATTTCATGTTGCTTTCCAGGTAGAGTTTCCCTACTCGGTATTAATTACATGATGTGTGTGGTGGTTGTATTGTGATTGTTGATTAATTATATTGCTGGTGATTGTGACGGTTGTTGGTTTATATTGTTGATTGTTGTTGTATAACTGTCTGTGATATTCGGGGCGCGTCCCTGGCTGAGTGGAGTCACTTGCGGGAGTGGCTTCACGCCCTTGGTTCGCCTTATGTGGAACCCGCCAAAAAAGGGATGTGCATATTAAGGAAACTTGGGTTTATCGCTCAGTGGTTGATGAGCGGGGATTTGGTGGGTACGGCGTCCTCCACTGGCGGTGTGGAGTACTTGTTGTGATGGTTACTCTGGCAGGACTACACACTTTAGTGTGTAGTCAGTTGTGTGGAGATTGATTGTGGAGACTGGGGATTGATGTGTTGATTGAGATGTTTGGCATTTGTTTCATTGTGGTTTGTATCGTGTAATTCGTGCTGACCCCGTTGTTTGTTTTGAAAAACTGTGGTGATCCATTCGGGGATGGTGAGCAGTTATTGAGCAGGTATAATATGATGCATGTGGGATGGCTGGGATGAGTCATCACGTGGCTGTAGAAGAGTCTTCCGCTATGTCAGACGATGTCTTATAGTTGTGACAGTTTTGCTAGTAGACATTTTTGAGTACTTTGTATTTCAGTTAACAGTTTTGGGTTTTGAACATGTAATCACTTAAACCGTATTTTACCTTTAAATTATGTTTCTTCATTGTCTTATGATTATCATTGCCTCGGGTAATCGAGATGGTGACGTTCTTATACCTAAGTGGTCTTGGTAAGGCACTTGGAGTATGGGGGTGTCACAGTGTATGCCGTACTTTGTGTTTGGTATTTCTTCAGTTACTGTCCTTGTGTGGTGTTGTCTGTGTTTCTCCTTATGTTGTGTTTGTCGTGATCCATTATGTGGCAGTCAGTCTTAGCAGGTGTTGATATGTGGAGCTTAGCTGGGTGCTTTGGCGGGACGAGTTTATCACTGAGTCATGACATGGATAATATCACCGTAGTTGACAGTTGTTGTTATCAGTTGTACCTTTTCTTTTATTGAGTTGAACTTGTAATAAACATAATTGTTCTTTTATTGACATTATGATATTATTCCCCGGGCAACCGAGATGGTAATGCCATTATCTGTTAGGGAAGGTCTTGTTAAGGCTCATTGGTAGATGGGGGGTGTTACAATAACAGTCAGTACAATTAACCACAAGATACACATGAGCAGGCAATCAGCTAAACAACATAATCAACTTCAACCTCCAACTCCGGTGTAACCTATGTCTGAACCGCGTCGCAGACACCACTGGTTCTCATTGCAACAGGTGACCAACCTCTGCCGATGCCAGACCGCAGCATTGGATGTCAAAAACTTCGCTCATCGCAACGAGCGGACCCAAATCCTTAATGTGCACATCCACCTTATGACGAGAGTCACAAGAGGCGATACATGGGGGTGAAGTCCATCTCCCGACATAGCTTCACACTCACAACCACGATCTCCATCACCATCAACAACACAATAACAATCACGATAATAGAAATCACACAATCATATAATGACAATATCACAATCGTCTCACAATTAATCCTACAACTGTACTGAGTAGGGAAACCTTACCTTTTCGCAATCCAATCACATATAAGTAATCTCAATAGCAATCCTCCATGAAACTGTCACCTACAAGTAACAAACGCATATAATCACTACGAATCCCATGGAATATCCATAACACTGACAATTTCCCCCAAATCCCAATTCTAAGGTTAGTCTCAATGGAAACTGATTAAACAAGTTGGATTAAAGACTTACGCAACAGAGTAGCAAGTGAAGAAGAAGAAGAAGAAGAAGAAGAAGAAGAAGAAGAAGAAGAAGAAGAAGAATGAAGCTCTCTAATCCAATAGTCACAATCGATCGTCACATAATTTGATTAGAAAGTATAGAAATGTGATGGAGAAGGTTTAGAAAAAATTTAGGGTTAAAAATGAAATTTAGTATTGATTACACGACTTATAAACCTCCCTCTTAATCACGACATCGAACCGCGGAATTAAATCTCCAAACCGACAATACTCGGTCGAGTACCCTAGCATACTTGAGTGCGACACTTACTCGGCCGAGTTTCTCAAGGTCAGAGGCTAACTGTGATACCCCCATACTCCAAGTGCATTACCAGGACCACTCAGGTATAAAGATGTCACCGTCTCGGTTTTCCGAGGCAATGATAATCATAAGACAATAACGAAACAACATATAAATAGTTTAAGTTTAGTGAATAAATACAATCCAAAACCAACTGCCCAAAATCCGGGTTACATGTTCTCAAAACGAATGTCTAATCAACTGAATGAAATGTCTGACAAACTACTCAAGCTACAACGGAAGACTCTATCATCTGAAGGTGACACATTCCATCTATCCCATGTATCTCGACTCATACCTGCTCAACAACTGCTGACCATCCCTGAATGGATCACTATAGTTTTTAAAACAATAAACGGGGTAAATACTAATCACACAATTTATATAACTCAACAATACAACAAACAACACAGCTCAACCGTCACAGATATACTCTGAACTCCATCATCAACTCCACAATACTGACTACACACTAAAGTGTGTAGCCCTGCCAGAGTACTTATCGCAACAGGTTACTCCTCGCCGCCAGTGGGGGACCGCAGCCGTTCTCACCTAAGCCCCGCTCATCTCCGTCGAGCGATAAACCCAAATCCATTAATGTGCACATCCCTTCTGTAGCGGGTTCCACAGAAGGCGAATAATGGGCGTGAAGCCACTCCCGCAAGTGACTCCACTCAGCCAGGGACGCACCCCGAAGAACACAGACAGATACAATGAATCACAACTACTATCAACAACCAAATCCAACAACCGTCACAATACGAGTACGATAATATTCAACAATCACAAATCAAAACCAACACATCATGTGACTAATACTGAGTAGGGAAACCCTACCTGGAATGCAAAAGAGTCAGACGGTCTCAACAGCTGTTATCAAAAGGCCTCCTCTACGAATCCTGCTCCTAACATACGATCATACAATTACTAACAATCATAAAAGACAACAAAACCCCCAAACCCCTAAATTAGGGTTTAAATAACCTTAACGAAATACCATAAAAATAGTACGTAGAACTTACCCTCGAAGCAAGGATCACAAGAATGTAAAGAACGATGAATTCCGACCTCCCAAGCTCCGGGATTTGTAATAATGCGACGGATGCGAAGTACGTAGGTTGCAATCTCTTTTCAAAGTAATTAAGTTTGTAAAAGCGTTTTATGAAAGTGACGGAAAGGTTTAAATACTAAATCGCATTATTAACAAAACCCGACAAAACACTACCCGTAAACCGGGCTACTCGATCGAGTAACAGACGTACTCGATCGAGTGCCGCCTACTCGATCGAGTACCAAGGCTACTCGATCGAGTACCCTACAGGTCAGAAACTGTTTTAAACTGCAAAACACCCTTACTCGACAGAGTAAGGCCCACTCGATAGAGTACCCAGAGACTCATAAAACCGTAGTATTACAGTCTTCCCTCCTTAAAAAGAACTTCGTCCCCGAAGTTCAAACTACAACAAAACAAAGACATACTACTACACTCCCGACACAACAACCAAAACAATACTCAACATAAAAACATGCTACTAACCAAACTCAACCCGACTCAACCACAACAAAACATACCGACACAACACCAAAAAGGGTATACAAACTCTTAAAAACTCTTTGCGATCATCTCCTACCCCCCTAAAAGAAACAAGGTTACGTCCCCGTAACCATACATACCTGATCAAAAAGGAAAGGGTAACGCTCTCTCATGGCCTCCTCTGCCTCCCATGTAGCTTCCTCAAACTCGTGGTTAGACCAAAGGATCTTAAGCAAAACTGTCTCACCACTCCTAGTCTTCCTAACCTTCCGGTCAAGGATCTGCTTAGGCACCTCAAGATAAGACAAAGACTCATCTAGCTCTATGCTCTCTGCCTCTAACACATGTGACGGATCACTCACATACTTGCGCAACTGAGACATATGGAACACATTATGCACTCTCTCCAACGCAGCTGGTAAAGCCCAACGATAAGCAACCTCTCCAACCCGGTCTAAGATCTCATAAGGTCCGATGAACTTCTTACTCAACTTACCTTTCTTCCCAAATCTCATAACCCCACGCATAGGAGACACTTTCAGAAGAACCTTGTCCCCAACTTGAAACTCTATATCCCGGCGATGTAGATCTGCATAACTCTTTTGCCTATCCTGAGCCGCTCTCATCCTTTCCCTGATCATCTTAATCTGCTCAACCATCTCATGTACCATCTCTAGTCCTAGAACCACTGCCTCAGCACTGTCGTCCCAACAAATCGGACTCCTACATCTCCTCCCATATAAGGCCTCAAACGGTGTCATGCCAATACTGGTGTGATAGCTGTTGTTGTAAGAAAACTCAATCAAATTCAACCTCTGTTCCCAGCTACCACCAAAGTCCATCACACAAGCTCGTAACATATCCTCAAGAGTCTTGATTGTTCTCTCTGTCTGACCATCTGTTGCAGGATGAAACGTTGTACTCATCTTCAAAGTTGTTCCCAAAGATTCCTGCAGCTCTTTCCAAAACTTTGAGATAAATCTCGCATCTCTGTCAGATACTATGTCCTTAGGGACCCCATGTAACTTTAGCACATTCTTCCGATAAGCCATGGCTAATTGTGCCTTAGTCCATGTATCTTTCATTGGCACAAAATGAGCTGACTTGGTCAGTCGATCCATTATTACCCATATCATGTTGTTACCCTGTTGACTCTTCGGCAAACCCACGATAAAATTCATAGAAATGGATTCCCACTTCCACTCAGGTACCTCTAAAGACTGAATCTTACCTTGTGGTCGTCGCTGTTCCCCTTTAACTCTCTAACATGTCAAACAACGGGCCACAAACTCAGCTGTCTCTTTCTTCATCCCAGGCCACCAGAACGTGTTCTTTAAATCCTTGTATAGCTTGTCACCACCTGGATGTACTGAATACGGTGTACAATGTGCCTCTGTCATGATTGTCTTTTTCAGCTCCTCATCATTAGGGACACACCACCTACCATCAAACCTTAAACTACCATCTGAATGAATAGAGAATCTGGACACTGTCCCTTTCCCTATTCCAGCTCTCCACTCAACCATCTTAGGATCCAACACCTATTTACCTCGAATATCATCATAAAGATCAGGCTGTACTGTCAAATCTCCCATGGCATCCCCTCTCTGCATCATATGTATCCCAAACTTCCCCACCTCATCTCTCAACCTCATCAAAGATAAAGCTGTACACAAGGAATTTACACTCTTTCTGCTCGATGCATCCGCAACAACATTGGCTTTCCCTTCATGGTAGATAATATCCATGTCATAATCGCCAATCAGCTCCATCCACCTCCTCTGTCGATCTCATGTTCAACTCCTTTTGAGTGAAGATGTACTTGAAACTCTTATGATCAGAAAATACCTTAAAGGTCGCCCCATAAAGGTAATGTCTCCAAATCTTGAGAGCAAACACTACTGCACCCAACTCTAGATCGTGTGTTGGTTAATTCTTCTCATAAGGCTTCAATTGCCTAGAAGCATAGGCAATCACTTTACCGTTCTGCATCAACACACATCCCAACCCATTCTTTGAGGCATCTGTATAAACCTCAAAGTTCTCACTCCCTTCAGACAATGCTAAGATAGGAGCTGTGATCAAACGCTCCTTTAATGTTTGGAACGCCGTCTCACAACTCTCATTCCAACGAAACTTGTTCTCTTTCCTCATCAAAGCTGTCATAGGTCTAGCAATCTTGGAGAAATCCTTCACGAACCGTCTGTAATATCCAGCTAAACCCAAGAAACTTCTGATCTCAGTAACATTATTTGGTGCTTCCCACTTGGTCACTGCCTCAATCTTTGCCGGATCCACTGCTACCCCATCCTTAGAGATCACATGCCCCAGAAAAGCAACTCTCTCTAACCAGAACTCACACTTGGACAGCTTAGCATATAACTCATGCTCCCTCAAGGTCTGCAACACAATCCTCAGATGCTCCTCATGCTCCTCCTTAATCTTGGAATAGACTAAGATGTCATCGATAAACACCACCACAAACTTGTCCAAAAACTGGCTGAAGATTCTGTTCATCAAATCCATAAACACAACCGGTGCATTAGATAACCCAAAAGGCATCACCACATACTCATAATGGCCATACCTCGACGTGAAAGCTGTCTTTGGTATGTCCACCTCTCTAATCTTCACCTGATGGTACCCCGACCTCAAATCAATCTTGGAAAAGACTGATGCACCACTCAACTGATCAAACAGGTCATCTATCCTTGGCAAAGGATACTTGTTCTTCACCGTCACTCGGTTCAGCTCCCTATAATCTATACACAACCTCAAGCTCCCATCTTTCTTCTTCACAAAAAGAACTGGTGCTCCCCACGGTGATACACTAGGTCTAATGTATCCCTTCTCTATCAGATCATCTAACTGCTTCCTGAGCTCCACCAACTCTTTAGGACCCATCCGGTACGGTGCCTTAGAGATTGGCGCCGTCCCCGGTTTTAACTCAACCGTGAAATCTATCTCCCTCTTCGGTGGCAACCCCGAAATCTCCTCTGGAAAGACATCTGCAAACTCATCCACCACTGGTATCTGATCAACTGTCGGACTCTCTATCCGGTCATCTCTCACATGGCACAAGATCAAAGGACATCCCTTCCTCAGATAGGACTTCAAGGTTACAGCTGCAATCAACTTAACTTTGGGTTTGACCACAAACCCACGATAAGACACACTAACGCCCTTAGGACCTTTCAAAGACACTTTCTTTTGATGACAGTCTATCTTAGCTTTGTACTTTCCCAACCAATCCATTCCGACTATCATCTCAAAACCGTCTAAAGGAAACTCTAACAAGTCCACTGGTAGATCAACTTGCTCAACTATCATAGATACATCCCTATACAACCTCCCACATGATACAGACTCACCCGAAGGTATAAAAACTTTCTCACTTACAGACTCATATACCCTCAGACCCAACCGTTTAACATGACTCGAAGATATAAACGACTGAGACGCCCCCGAATCAAACAAAACAAAGGTATGAATACCGTTAACAAGAAAAGTACCAGTTATAACATGTGCGTCGTCCTCAGCTGCTTTCTTGTCCATCATATACAGCGTTCCACTGGTCTTCTGTCCACCTCCCTGGATAGTACTGGCTGAAGTGGTCGGCTTAGCACTCGACCCCTGATTGTTGTTGTTGTTCGTAGCTGATTTCTGATAAGAATTACCGCCATTGCGGTTACCTCCACCCTGGTTGCTCTGACCTCCCCGGTTAGACCATGACCCAGCCGGTCTGTTGCTCGCATAACTCTGTGCCGACCCCTGAGAATAGCTCCCTTAAGCCGATCTCTGAAAAGCTCCCTGTACACTCGTGCACTCATGTCTCTTGTGGCCTACACCGCCACAACCAAAGCAGGTCATTCCCCAACTACCACTACCGCTCCCTCGGCCACACCCAAAGGAAGCCCCAACACTGAACCCCGAGCCAGAAGAAAACGCTCTAGCCTGACTGTGGTTGCCTTTCTTGTAGTTAGATTGGCCACCACCCTCACTCTCAGCCTTCCTTTTCTCACTACCTCTCTCCCGGGCCATCTCCACCAACCTCTTAGCTCTCCCAGCCCTCTCATAAGCTTCCTTAACATTAGTACGGACTCCCACGGGTAACTTTTCCATGATCCTGGGGGTCAACCCCCTCTCAAATCTCGGCGCTAGGTTCTCTTCACTCAAACCCATGTCCTCAGCATATCTAGACTTCTCATTAAACTGCTTGTAGTACTCAGCTACCGACATATCAGATGTCATCCTAAACCCATCAAACTCTTCCCTCAGCTTACTCCTCACATGCTCAGGTACAAACTCTCTCCTCATTGCCCTCCGGAACTCTTCCCAAGGTATAGCAGGCAGACCCTGCTTCGTATACATCTCTATAGCACTCCCTTTCACCTTGTCCCACCACTCACCAGCCGCTTCCCTCAAGTAGAACGCAGCTTTTTCTACTTTCATCTCATCAGGATAATGTACCAGATCCAGAATGTTCTCCATCTCCCGATGCCAATTGTCAAGAAGAATTGGCTCCCCGGTCCCCTTATACTCTTTTGGGTTAAACCTCGCTATATAAAGACTGGTCTTAGAGTGATCAACCTCCTTATCCTTTCCCACTCTCTTTAGGGCCTCCGTAAGAGCATCTTGATGCTCCAACATCTTAACTATATCGTCGATGTTCATGCTCTCAGCTCTCGCATACAAAGCGGTTTTCTTTGGCGGCATCTTGAAACTATATAAGAAAAGGTAGATATAAACATACATACTGTTAGGCCCAGTTTAGCCTGGTCAGATTGTAACTTAGCCCGGCCCAACTAGGCTGACTAAGGCATCCAGAGACCGGACAAATCTAACTACTATTTAGCTGTGGAAGAATATTATAGCAAGCAGGCTACTAAATCCTGGAAGAGAAGCCTGATGGTCAGTATAGAATAAGCCTGGCAGAGTATTAAAGCAGGCTGGATTAAGAAGATGAACGAGAAATGCAGATTGTACAAGTCAATAACCGTGTCCTATTCTCAAGGAAGACCAAGTCTAATTATGAGACTATATCATCCATGAACCTAGACGTGCAAGAGGGGAAAAGGCTAAGAATCAATCGAAGAAGAACGAGTCAACCGAATTAATAGAGAATGTGCCCTATTAATCCGGCAACAACCCCGACGAAAGAGAAGAACGTTGGAGATCAATACAACGTTCATATTTGTGACTATAAATATTGTAATCTGACATTTGTAAATCAATTAATCAATCATCGGTGTTATATCACTTCACTAGTTATTTTTCATTACTTTTCAAGCATACAATTACTTAAGCAAATTTGTATATATAAATTCTTTATACTTAATTTTTCCCTGTTATTCATTTACGATATTCCAAACTTATAGAGCTAGATACCCAAATTATTCTCTAATCAAGCCGGACCCATTCAGGGAAAATCCTGCTAAAACAATTGGCGCCCACCGTGGGGCATCTAGTTCTTCAACCAATAAAAATTCCCTTTATCATTTTTCATTTAATATTCATACACAAAAATGGTGGAACTCACCCCAGAACAACAATTAGCGGCTACCTTGGCCAAAATCAAAGAATTGGAGACAATCCAAGAGAAAGCAAATGCAAGCGTAGTAAATCAATAGGTCAAGGAATCGAGTCTAGCTTTCGAGGAAAAAATTGGAAAATCAGGCTTCGGGCTCCAAGACCAGATTCGAACCAGGAACCCCGTTCTCATCCATTATCAAAAATATTGACTTTTCCAATTTTGGAACACCGGAGAAGGATACATTATCCGGTACCCCAACCATTTCCAATGATGAAACAAACAAAATCGAAGCAAAGAATAATGATGGCTATGCTTCAGAAATCCAAAACTCCACAACAAAATAGAAAATATACCCGGAGTACGGACTCGTGGGTCGAGGTAGAAATTGTGACTTTGTCGACTCACCCTTTGCAGATGAAATTGCAAAGATTGACCTCCCCAATAAATTCGCCGTCCCATCCATGAGAACTTATGATGGAACCTCTGATTCACAAAATCACGTTGCTATATTCAAACAGAAGATGTTGGTCGCCTCAATACCCGGTGAACTCAGCAGGTCCGCATGTGTAAAGGCTTTGGTACAACCCGACGGGAGCAAAGACATTACAATGGTTCATTAATCTCCCAAATGGAGGTATCAAGAATTTTGCGTAACTAATCAATGCCTTCAACCAACAATTCGCAAGCGGCAGAGACATGGCCAAAAGACCCGTAAGAACTGTTCGGGATAAAGCAACTCCCCGAAGAATCTCTCAAAGAATTCCTGGCCGTATTTGTCAAAGAGAAGGTGGCCATTCCGTGTGTGATGAAGAAACGGCGGTAGAAGCCTTCGTGCAAGGAGTCCTGCTGACAACGGTGACATCTATGCGAGACTTGACCAAGAAAGCATGCCCAACCTTTGCCACTATTCAATCCATCGCCTTAGAGTATGTCAGATTGGAGGAAGATCTCAACTTCAGGACGAACTCATCCGGAGGAAAGCAAGGCTATGGACACACTAACCGGAAAAGCTCCTACCAGAAAGGAGGCAACCCCAGATCAGCACCCTATTCCAGACCTGAAAGATCTGAAGTCAACATGGCACAAGAACACAAAGGATTAATCAAACGCCTGGAAAGCCTGGGAGATACAGTCAGATGGCCCAAGAAATCAGACAACCCCAGGAAAGACCCAACAAGATGGTGTGACTTCCATCAGGACATCGGGCACACCACAGAAGAATGCATCCAACTCAGGAAACAGGTGGCTTATCTCCTAAAGAAAGGCTTTTTGAAGGACTTAATCCAGCAGCCAAAGAACAAAGATGAAGGACAAAGCAAGATAGATTCAGGGAACGGCATAGATCCTCCTCCTCCTCCCCCCATCTATGAAGTTAAGTTCATAAATGGAGGATCAGAGATCTGTGGTCTAACCAGCTCGGCTGCCAAAAGAATATCCAGGGAGTCAAGACTTCAGCCCCCTTCCAGGTCCAAGTCATTGCCCACTATTACTTTTGATGACTCGGACCTGCAGGGAATATCAGATCTACACCATGACAGCTTGGTAATCACCATGCAAATTGGCACAGCTAAGGTATCAAGAATCTTGATAGACGGAGGCAGCTCAATCAACCTGGTGATGCTTGACGTCCTAAAAGCTATGAAGATAGACGAAGGAAAGATCATCAAGAAATCCAGCGTCCTGGTTGGATTCAGCGGAGAAACAAAGAACACTCTGGGAGAAATCAGCATGCCAACCTATGTGGAAGGCGTGGCTTCATATGAAATATTTGGAGTAATGGATTGCCTATCCTCATATAACGTAATCCTGGGCAGACCATGGATCCACAATGTCAAAGCAATCCCATCAACATACCATCAATGTGTGAAAATTCCAAAGAATGGGGATAACCACCATCGGGGAGAACAGAGGACGGCTCGGGAATGCTACACCCAGGCTTTGAAACCTTCAAAGTCGGAAAGTCCTCGCATAGCAATTAAAGTCACCTGTCGGGGAAGAATATATTGCACAAACACAGATGGAAACAGGAGAGGTCGTTTTGGATTCGAGTTCCCCGACGGGAAGGTACTTGTAGGGTCCGATGCACCGGACTCGGTCGGACCCGATCCGTCGCCTTTCTTAAAACTAAAATGTCCTGTTTTGCTTGGTCGCATTTCGATATGACTGGTATAGATGCTGATATTATAACTCATAAGTTGAATATTGACAAATCATTTAAGCTGTATAAAGCAAAAGAGGAGAAAATTTGCCGCAGAGAGACACGAAATCATCAACCAAGAGGTTGACAAGCTACTGGACATGGGAATGATCAGGGAAGTAATGTACCCTGACTGGCTTGCAAATGTAGTAGTCGTCCAAAAGAAAAACGGCAAATGGAGAGTCTGTGTAGACTACACCGACCTAAACAAAGCCTGCCCAAAAGATCCATTTCCCCTGCCACACATCGATGCAATGGTGGATGCCACTGCAGGCCACGAGATGTTAACATTCATGGATGCCTCCAGCGGATTCAATCAAATAAAGATGCACCCTGCAGACCAGGAAAGCACGGCTTTCATCATCGAGAGAGGAATATATTGTTATCTTTCGCTATGCCCTTTGGATTGAAGAATGCAGGAGCAACCTATCAAAGGCTAGTCAACATGATGTTCAAAGACCAAATAGAAGATACCATGGAAGTCTACATAGATGACATGGTAGTCAAGTCAAAAAAGGCAGAAGACCACGTCAAAGACTTGGAAGTAGCCTTTGAGATGCTGGAGAAATTCAATATGAAGCTCAACCCACAAAAATGCCACTTTGGAGTCTCAGCAGGTAAATTCTTGGGCTATATGGTGACAAAAAGAGGAATAGAAGCCAGCCCTGAACAGATCAAAGCTATCCTGGAGCTAGAACCACCAAAGACGGTCAAAGACATACAAAAGCTGACTGGAAGAATAGTGGCCCTGAACAGATTCATTTCAAGATCATCAGAGAGGTGCAAATCATTCTATAACCTGCTAAAGAAGAACAAGGACTTTCAATGGACCCCTGATCATCAGGCTGCCTTTGAAGACCTGAAAACATATCTATCCTCTCCTCCCTTGCTGGCAAAACCAGTCAAAGATGAACCCCGACAAGATAATTGATCCACGTAAACCTTCTTTTGTCGGTGCGGTCTTGGTCAAAGAAGCAGACGGACAACAACACCCCGTCTATTACGTAAGTAAAAGTCTATCTGGATGCGAGAGATCGGTATGGCCTGCTTGAAAAATATGTTTTAGCTTTAATTATGTGTTGCACAAAATTAAGACCATACTTTGAAAGCCACCCTATAATGTAACCAATCTTCCTATCAAGTTTGTACTTAGGAAACCGTAATTGTCCGGACGAATGTGCAAATGGTCATCCAACTAAGCACATACAACATAACATTTGAACCAAGGACAAGCAATTAAGTCACGGGCACTAGCAGACTTTGTGGCTGATTTTAGTCCGACCCTAGAACCCGACCTGATAAAAGAGGTAAATAAACCGACCAAAGCGACCAAACAGACCTAGAATGGACCCTATTTGTCGATGGTGCAGCCAATATGAGAGGCACAGGCCACGGGGGTAGTACTAAAATCGCCACGGGGGATAAGATAGTACAAAGGCTATAAGTCGTGCATTTGAGGCTACCAACAATGAGGCGAGAATATGAAGCCTTAATAGCTGGATTAAAGGTATGTATTGACCTTGGTGTGCAAAACCTAAAGGTACGTACTGATTCCCTTCTTATTTCCAACCAAGTAAACGGAATATATACAGCAAAAGACTCAAAAATGATACTCTATTTGGAAATTGTTCAAATTTTAAAAGCAAAATTCCGCAATTTTAATATTGACCAAATCCCCAGGGACTTGAATACCCAGGCCGATGCCTTAGCCGGCCTAGGATCCAACTTCAGTCCCCTTGACTTCGACAAAATACCCATCGTACATTTATTGGAACCTGCAATAAATAAACAAGATGAAAGTTTTCCAATTTATGTTGCTAATTCTTGGACAAAACCCTACTATGACTGGCTACAATAGGGAATCCTTCCCCTAAATAAACAAGATGCCAGAGCACTAAAAATAAAAGCTGCTTCATATACCATTATTAACAATGTGCTTTTTAAGAAATCGCAGGTTGGGCCATACCTCAGATGCCTGGAGCCACAAGAAGCTGAGCAGATATTATCAGAAATCCATGAAGGGTACTGTGGAAATCATAAAGGTGGAAGAAGCCTGGCAAGCAAAGTACTCAGAACAGGTTATTATTGGCCCACCTTGAGGGCCGATTGCCTGGAATTTAGCTCTAAATGTAAAGCTTGTCAGATTCACGGACCATATATCCATCAGCCATCTGAGGAACTACATTCCATATCCGCACCCTGGCCATTTATGAAGTGGGGGATGGATATAGTAGGGAAACTACCCCAAGCACCCGGACAAAAAGTCTTCATGCTAGCAATGACTGATTACTTCTCCAAGTGGATAGAAGCTGATTCATACAGGCAAGTCAAGGAAAAGGATGTCATAGCATTCATCAAACACAACATCATATGTAGATATGGCATCCCCTCTGAAATAGTATGTGACAATGGTACGCATTCGTGGGAAAAGAAAGCGATTTTTCCGTGCTCAATGGAACATTAACCTGGTAACGTCCACGCCAGGATATCCAAAAGCTAACGGTCAGGCAGAATCCAGTAACAAAGTAGTAATCAGCTGCATAAAAAAGAAGCTAGAAAGAAGGAAAGGAAGATGTCTTTCAAGAGCTCCCCCGGTCCTCTCGGGGTCGACGTAACCACGCCTAAAACATCCACAGGCCAAACCCCCTACTCCATGGTCTATGGTGAAGGAAATGTAGATTCATATACATACTAACATACTCATATATGTTAAATTAATTTGTCATAAAATTAAATACGGATTTTATGCATGCAAACAATATTAAAATAGAGGAGAAATCATGTCCTTACATTGTTGATTTCGGTATTATGGGCACAAAAGAAATCTCCTTTTCTTTTGTTCTTGAGCTTTCCCTAAGATGGAAGAACAAGATCCAAGTGTAGGATCTCTCCTTAGGAATAATACCCAAAGCTAACCCTTAATCTAATTAATATTATTTGATCTAGTATAATATTAATCTTATGAAAAAATTGAACCAAAAATGTTTGGTTTTAAGCTCTCAAAACCGGTTGAGAGAAGAGGAGAGGAAGAGAGATTATTTTTGTCTCACTAAAATAATTTTTGTGATAAGAATGAATAATTATTTTTCACACACTACTCCATATAGTGAATAATAGAAAAATAAGAAAAAGAACCCTTGTTCTTTCCAAGGGAGAACCGGGTAGGGTGGAAGGTAATGGCCTATGCATGGCCTTTGTGCTCTTACACAAAAGGCACTAGGTATGCATGCCTAAATTAGAGTAATTATCATTATGCTTACCACTAACTTAAACAAACACAATATTTGTTTAAACAACCTCCCATTTTTTGGCACATATGATAATATGAGATCCATATTATTTTTGTCAAATGTCAATATGTCACATGTCATATGTGACATAAATTTGTTATGTAATTTTTAACATGTTAAAAATCAACGTATTAATAAAAATACGTCACATACAAAAATCGACTTAGTAATTTCATAATTACTTGTGCCAAAATATTTTACCAATTTATAAATCGTATTTATAATCATTCATTCAAATTTAATTGTTTCTGTAAACAATAATTTCATCCGAGTAATGATACAATTCAATTACTCAGACCGTATCTCATTTAATCACATTTCAATTTGATACGTAAATTTTACTTCCAAAATCGTCCGTCAATTTTTTCAAGTAATTTAATTAACTCGTAACATTATACGATTAATTAAATGATCAATTAAGAGTATTGCCCTATAGGTATGACCTAGGGGTCAATCGATCACCACCGTCACACGACAAGTAATGTCAAACTCTAGTCACCAATCATTACCGATATATGTTGACCGATTTGACAAAAAAATACTTCCCAATTGTATTCTTTAAAATGAGATTTAATAATGATATTTAAATCATGTGATCGCACTATTGTTGAGGACACATTTCCCAACAATCTCCCACTTGTCCTCGACAAGTGTGCGTCACCAATTCTCTTGTCCTATTACTATCTCCCACTCAATGCAAGGTGTCTTTCAGGTCGTACTTGCAAGTGATCATATCGAGAGTGGTTTCCTCGATCTGGAGAATAACTGATTGACCGGACTTATCTATCATAGATACTTTCCGAGCGTGGCCACGCATTTCCAGTTCATTACTCCTCGAGTGGCCCTGAGATATTGTTATAACCCTGACAAGGGGATGGACAATTCCTATCGCACTCATTCCCTTCGACTAGCCACAACCATCATAACCCAAAATATGCCCATTTGACCCCATTTACGAAGGTCGTAGTAACACAAATCAAAGTTAATCAAATCGTGCCATCTTAGGTGAATAGTCTTTAGTCAAAAGAATCGACTCATTTGAATACTATAGTAGCTCTCGCCACGACCAGGCTATATAAATTGCCAGAACTCTATAAGCGGTCATAAGGCCCGACAAAATGTTCCTAACAGTCTGCCTATGTGATCGACTAGTCATCTCACATGACTCTATGGCACTTGAACTTGCCATCAATCGCATCACACTCTAGTTACTTCGAGACGTCACCTCATACAAGTAACTATGGGCAAATACAATGTTAATCCGTGTTCACTTTAACGGGGTTCAATTGTCTCCACAACCCGTTTGGATGTAACAAAGTATAATAAAAGAGTTTTAAAATAAAACTCGAACGACAAATGCGATTATCACACATGAATAGTCAATGCCTGATTACTATTTCATGTTCTATAATCTAATTTGATCTTGTACATAGTTGTTCATTTCAATTCAATTGAAATAACATGACTCATCATGTTTAGCCTTTGAGAAGGCTTTGGTTAGTAGGTTTTATCAACTTCTTGTACCTTACTCAACCTCACTACATACTCGTTTTCCTTTGTAATGTATACATTTGCATTACAAAACTTTCTGAGTACGTGTCGAGATCCAATCAAGACATAGGCCCTCTAGCCTAAGAATAGCTCCCACTGTTTTCACAGTGTGCGGGACTCATCCTTCTTGCACATCTCATGATTGCAAGTGTACTCAAATTCCGTTATAAATATCTCTCATTGTTCTTTATTACCTAGAACGATTCTAGAAAATCTACTTCTTAATTAACATTGCCACAATGGTATCTTAACCATCCTAATGTGTTTTGATTATGGTTTTGTCGGAAACCATGTGCAATCTCAATTGTCAATTGTCACTTGTGTAACACCCTTACACAATATTGCATCATAAACACTTTGCTTTACTTCCTTAATGCTTCTGCAAGCACTTAAGGGTAATCTTTATAGCTTACTTGGTAAAGATTACTTAAATTCGATTTTTGAAAACAATTCATCATACTCAAAGCATATGAAGTGTTATACATCATTTCTTTTTAATTGATTCGGCAGCGGAAGCAAATGAAATCAATCAAATATGTTCAATTTAATTGAACTAGTCATGAATCTTATCAACATAAGACTTCTTACTGACGCTAATATCATGTGGATTTATCTTCATAAATCGGATATTCAAGATGTATTATAATACTCCAAAAGTCTTAAATCATTCGCAATGATCAATATGTCATCCACATATCGGACTAATTAAAATTTCCGTAACTCCCACTAAACTCCATGTATAAACACAACTTCTCGACTTATCGAGAAATGTTTTATCACATGATCAAAATGTTGATTCCAACTCATTGATGTCCTACTTAAGACCCTCTCTTAAGTTTCACATTATCTTAGGATTGCAAGAATCTACAAAACTCATGACATGTATTGAATACATTTCTTCTTTTGAAGAAGTGGGTTTTAGATTCACTTGCTTCGTATTTCATAACCTCATAATGAAACACAATCCCTAAGAAGATCCAAATAGACTTAAGCATTTCAATTAGTGCAAAACCCTTTGCAACCAATCTTGCTTTGAAATATCTCTTTATTAGTGCAAAACCCTTTGTCACTAATCAAGCCTTTTATTTCGGATTCTCATGGCTCTAAGCCTTGTATTGAGTTGTGACTTAAACACTCTTATGTAAGTCATTCGTTCATTACTTTCTAGAAGTAATTAACTTGAATCAAACAATTTCTTTTGTAAGTTATAAGCTCTTTACTTTCTTAAAAGTAGCATGTATTCATCATTTTTAGCAAGTGACGAATTTAACCTCCTAGGTTTTTGAAGAAACAATGTCTTACACAAAACGTCTCATGTAGCCAAGAAAGACCAGTTTCTTGCGACATAACATTCTCTGTGGCATTCTTTGTGGCTCTTGAATAATTTCTCCCACTCTGTCTTCTAAAATAAACTTGTATTTTAGAAAGACAGCTTCATGAGCCGCAAAACCCGTCGTGCTCGTGATAATTGCAAGGGAAAAATGAGCATTTGTTTCTTGTGAAAAACTTACAACCATGGTACTCTTACCATTTCATATCTCATATGATTCGATTTAGTGGAAAAATAATTTTAGACAAAATGATAAAATCCCCAAAAGGATCAAGTAACTCAAAGTAACTTGATTGAAGTTCAAACCATATCGAATAGCGTTTGATTTCTTATCCAATCACACATTATTTCATAATGCGTGCTAAGAGAGATTAACTTGTGATATTAGATCACATTTCCATTGGCTTATATCAAAGTCTTCACTTTGATAATCCCATCACGACTAAATCGTGATTTCTTTAACTCTTTAAACTTCTTTAAAGATTTTTCTATTTACCTTATTAAGTTAACACATTAGCGTCAACTTAAATTGTTGATAAAAGAGAATGATCAACCTATTTTGGATCAATGATTTACAACCTCGATCTCCTTTTCAACCAAAAGGCACGAGACATCTTGCTTTGAATACAAGATACGCATATACCATTAACAATCTAATGGTTTCAAGAGTACTCGATAACTCTTTACGTTCATCATTCCAAAATTTAAGGTTTAATCTTGGGTTACCAATTTGAATCTTACATCATCTACATGATATATCATTCTAGTTTGTTTTAGAATATAATCACCTTGATAATGGGCTAGCCATACATCAAATCGTGGTGTATAGGGTCACAAAACTGAAAACCCTTATTGTATCTTAACAAGTTTATATTCTTATTTAGAGTTTATGCACTTAATAGTCACAATTAAGTACAACTTTAAATCCAAAAACTAGATTGAGTACACAATTACTCTATCTCTCGACATTATTGTTGCTAGTCGTCATATTCTAATCATCCTATGTATCAAGTACAATGATGAAAACCTCCACTGGTTTCTAATATTGACGAAGTGGTACTAGCAAAATTTATGTTTAATCAAATAAACATTTAAAGAAGAAGGTCCCATTAGATGTCCCACAACTAACTTGTTGATTCTTCAATAATTTGGGGCAGTTTCCTTTCTTGTGTCCAACATTTAAGACAATGGAAACTTTATTGGTCGGGATTGATAGGTTTAGTATCGTCATTCCTCAATGACTTTACTTTCAACATTACCTTATTATCAATTCCATTATTATCTTTACTTCTTGAACCTCGTCCTCATCTTAACGGTTTAAGAGAATGCTCCCACTTATTTCAATGAGTCTTTGCTTTGAGAAGCAAAATTGAATTCATGAAGATCACTCTTCATTTGTTCGTTTTAGTCTTAAAACTTTCATTGAAGTGGTTGCGATATTTTGGTCAATTACGAATTCTGGACAAAACTAATTACCAAAACAATTTATCGCTTCAAGGTACTTAATTCATTTAAGTACATGAAAAACAATCCATTGTAAGTAGACGTGTTAGCCTAGAATCAAAAACCTGTTTGATAATGACTAACTTTAATCTATACTCTTTACAAGAGATCCTTAGCAATGGTTCATATGAGGTTTTAGAAGCAAATTCATATTTGTCTTTAGTTATGATGTTTTAACGGAGATTTGAGTCAAAAATCGAAATGATATCGTATATGAATTGTGGTAAAGAAATAGAACAATATGATAACGGAATAGTGGAAAACACAACATTTATCGTTTTATTAATACTTGTAAATAACAAGTAAAGCATTTACATAGTGACCTCTACCCAACTATGATAAATGATTCCAAGACCCAAATTCATATCAACTTGGGCACGGTGTGGCCGATGAAACCCTTATCAATATAACTCGGTGGATTAACGCTTTAATCGATTCTACTTTTAGAACTCTTGGTCGATAATATTACATTAACATTTATCTATAGCCCAAAACATATTCAACAAGGGGACGGTGTGGCCGATGAAACCCTTATCGAAAAACTTTTGTTGAGTTCAATCCAAATTTCGAATAAATGTGTCCATGATTCAAACCCACATTAACTTGGGCACGGTGTGGCCGATAAAACCCTCATCAACATGAATTCGGTGGATAGACATTTATCACCCACTTCCCCTACGTAACAAGGTTTGTACCCCGGTGTGGCCGAGTGCACTCCCTCACGAAATAGGTTTTCATGGTTTCTACTATTTGGTAAGGCTAAGTCTCAATTGTTTATTTTAGCGAGAGGTCATGTCAATTTATTATCTATCACGTTTTAAGTGAACTAAAGCGGTGAACTACGATAATTTTAATTTTAGTTATGGCGATTTAGCGATGCATGTGACATAAAATAAAATGCAAGCATAAAGATAAATAAATCCTAGTATGGCCTTTCCTAAAATAGAAAAACTATTTATCTATTACATATTCGGAAACCAACTCCATTGGTCCCTTGAACTTCGGTTGTGACACGCATCTCGAGGTAACACCGTCTTTATGTATCGCCATTCTTGAAGAAATCCGTCTTTGGGAACTCCGGAATGAATAAAATTACATAATAAATTACATAATTTCCTATTATACATTTGTAACTAAAATAAAATAAATCTATTAAATTACAAAACGGTGATACGAGATCACAATAAAATTACAACCGAATCGGTATTCCCATACATTTCGGGAAATACCAATTAAAATCTAAGGCCATACTAAGTAAAATTACATAATTCAAAATTACATAAATTAAAATTATGACAATCATAAAGAAAATGCAGCATTATAATATGTATGAACATGCTCAATTTTATGCTAAATCGCCTTTTAATTAGCCAATATCGTATATTACACGGTTTTTACGGATTTGCGTGATTTCAACATTTTATAATCACAAAAATACATAAACTCATATTTATGCATAAGTTAATTACCCTAACCTCTTAGGACTCAAAATATAGTCTTCACTAATAATTTGACCATAATTAACCCATATTTTATAAAATTGTTCATAAATGGACTAAAAATTACAAAAATAAGCTATTACACTTCAAATAAATCACAAAATTTCAAATAAATTCAAAATTTGAAATTTAAACTCATGAACATTCTGGAAAATTTCCATGACACTCATAATGTTCAAAATCTTAGGTTAAAAATTTCGAAATTTTTTCCGGAAAAACAATGTTGCGGTTTATCGATTTTAATAAAATAATCATAAAAACATGGAAAAATTATTTTCATTAACTTTTCAATTTTAGATCTGAAAAAATATAATAAAATGCAACATGAGACGTTTTTCCTAAGTCATAGATTATGTTTTATTAATTTTCACTCATAATGTCACTATTTATGCTATTTTTCTTCAAAAATTCATAAATCATGCAAAAAGACTTCTTTATAGCCAATTATTTTATACACATCTTGTAAAATTGCATGTGACAACATATTAATTTTCTATGACCATATTCGAAATTTAACTCATATTAACCTATTTTTCACTTAAATCCGAATTTAATAATGAAAAATTCATTTTTTGAGCATAACAAGTCCAATAATTATGAAAATTTACAGGTTATCTCAAAATAATATATGTGACAACATATCCAAAAACCAAGTGAAAATTCGAAGTATAGCTAATTTTAGACCAAAAATGACATTTTTACTCATAAAATCACATTTAAATGCCATTATTGTAAATTATGAACAATAAAAATCCGAAAAATTAACCAAAATATCCTAAAACATTTTAGGACCAGAAATATTAACATGCAAGGATTGATTTCGTGATATCTCATAATAACACAAATTTTACAAGTTTTATTTGTTATTCTTATAACTCGGAAAAACTTTTAACCGATTTGCATGCAAACAACCGTGGCTCTTGATACCGATTGAAGGAAATGTAGATTCATATACATACTAACATACTCATATATGTTAAATTAATTTGTCATAAAATTAAATACGGATTTTATGCATGCAAACAATATTAAAATAGAGGAGAAATCATGTCCTTACATTGTTGATTTCGGTATTATGGGCACAAAAGAAATCTCCTTTTCTTTTGTTCTTGAGCTTTACCTAAGATGGAAGAACAAGATCCAAGTGTAGGATCTCTCCTTAGGAATAATACCCAAAGCTAACCCTTAATCTAATTAATATTATTTGATCTAGTATAATATTAATCTTATGAAAAAATTGAACCAAAAATGTTTGGTTTTAAGCTCTCAAAATCGGTTGAGAGAAGAGGAGAGGAAGAGAGATTATTTTTGTCTCACTAAAATAATTTTTGTGATAAGAATGAATAATTATTTTTCACACACTACTCCATATAGTGAATAATAGAAAAATAAGAAAAAGAACCCTTGTTCTTTCCAAGGGAGAACCGGGTAGGGTGGAAGGTAATGGCCTATGCATGGCCTTTGTGCTCTTACACAAAAGGCACTAGGTATGCATGCCTAAATTAGAGTAATTATCATTATGCTTACCACTAACTTAAACAAACACAATATTTGTTTAAACAACCTCCCATTTTCGGCACATATGATAATATGAGATCCATATTATTTTTGTCAAATGTCAATATGTCACATGTCATATGTGACATAAATTTGTTATGTAATTTTTAACATGTTAAAAATCAACGTATTAATAAAAATACGTCACATACAAAAATCGACTTAGTAATTTCATAATTACTTGTGCCAAAATATTTTACCAATTTATAAATCGTATTTATAATCATTCATTCAAATTTAATTGTTTCTGTAAACAATAATTTCATCCGAGTAATGATACAATTCAATTACTCAGACCGTATCTCATTTAATCACATTTCAATTTGATACGTAAATTTTACTTCCAAAATCGTCCGTCAATTTTTCAAGTAATTTAATTAACTCGTAACATTATACGATTAATTAAATGATCAATTAAGAGTATTGCCCTATAGGTATGACCTAGGGGGTCAACTGATCACCACCGTCACACGACAGTAATGTCAAACTCTAGTCAGCCAATCATTACCGATATATGTTGACCAGTTGACAGTAAAAATACTTCCCAATTGTATTCTTTAAAATGAGATTTAATAATGATATTTAAATCATGTGATCGCACTATTGTTGAGGACACATTTCCCAACATATGGATGTGAAGCAGTAATCCCGCCTGAGGTCGACATTCCATCAGCCAGATGCAGCCTGAACACAATAACAAGCAATATACCTCTAATGGAGGACAGCCTGGACTTAACAGAAGAGTTAAGAGATGCAGCCAGCATTAGATTAGCAAAGATATCAGCAAAGAGTCGCAAAAAGCTACAACAAGACTGTCAAAGCCGGGGGTATTCAGGGTAGGAGACCTTGTCCTCAAGAAAGTCTTCCAAAACACAAAAGAAAAGAATGCTGGCAAATTGGCCCCAACCTGGGAAGGTCCCTACCTAATTGACTCAATAGTCGGCCAGGGAGCTTATAGGTTACAAACCCTGGACGGCGAAATGATCCCAAGAGCTTGGAATATTGCACACTTAAAACTATTTCACATATAGAATATATCTCGGTCAGGTATAATTTTCATGTTCACATTTCTTGCACGACCGACGTGAAACTAAATGTATGATACTTGCCATTATATGAATAAATGCCTTATATAATTTCTTCTATTATGTGCCCAAATACTTGTCAATATTCTTATACTTATTTTTACCAAGTAGAATCTTCAATACTTGTTTTACATACTGCATTTTATTTTAAACAAATCTTAAAGATTGGGGGCCACTCCACCAATATCCAACTGATACCCAATTTTCAGTTGCAAAACAGGCCTTAAAACACTGAGCTCAACTTAACATACAAACCTGGAATATCTATTCCTGGATTGTATAACATAGATGGGTCATAAGCCCTCCAGACAGGCAAGGGACGTAAGCCCTCCCGTGCAACAACCCACCCATAACACAATAAAGCGGCGCCAGATCCAAAGACAAAAAACTGGCCCGATCCAGTTGAATAACTGGCCAGATCCAGTAAGACATTCAATACTACAAATGCCTTATCAAAACACAAAAAAGGAATCAACAAAGACCAAATACTTATTTACCCAAAATAGCTGGCCTCGCCACAAACCTAATTATCCATTCCAGGGACATCCCCCCTGGATAAGCCAAAAAATACCTAAATATTCATTCCAGGAACATCCCCCTAGATGGGCCAAAAACAAAAAAAAACTCCAAACTAAGTAGGTTTCTCACCGAAGAACCGACTCACAACCATCCACCATTTCTCGATCACCGATTTTCCCTTGGAAGGAGGAGAATCCGCCTCATCTTCTTGACCCATATTGGCCAAATCAGGATATTGGGCGTCCAAAGCTGCCTCATCACGGTCCGGGTCCCAATTAGCTCGATCAGAATCTGGATCCCTCATAGCATCAACCCGGCCTTTCCCAAAGAAGTACTGAGCGGCATCAGCAAGCCGCGCCTCCACTAGTTCCTTCTCCGCACCAAGCTCTTCATTTTTCCTCAGCTGATCCTGCATAGCCTTCTTCTCTGCAGCCAACTCCTCCCTCACAGCCTCTAACTCCTGCCTGACAGCCTTCTTAGCATTTTTTGCAGCCACCTCGCAGACTATAGCAGCCCTGGATGCCTCTCTAGCTGTCCCCAGCTGAGATTGAAGCACTACCTCATTACTCCTGGATGTATGCAGCTCACGGTTAACTTTATCCACTTTCTCTTCCAAGCTAGAAACCCTGGCCTGAGCATCCTTGAGTTGACAAGCAGTAGCCAACCCAACATCCAATCCCTACAAAAAATAAAATCAATTAGCCAAATATAAAAGTGACACAAAGAACACACAACAAATAAAATATCTCTTCATAGCTAACCTCCTTAGCTTGAAAAGCAAGTTCAGCAGCCTTTGTCACAAGAGAAGTCAAGATAGAGACCACCTTAGTAGAGGACTCAAGGGTATTAGCAGATAAAAGCTGGCTGCCCATCTTGGCAGAAAATTCATCTATCTGTGCCCGGGCAGCATCCATATCATCAATCCTAGTAGACACCTGCCTGATACTCCTGATCGGTTGGGCCTGAATAGGCTCTTTCTCCTTCTCCTCCTCCTCCTCTTCAGGGATAACATCTTCCCTCTTCCTTTTTGAAGCCTGGACAATCTCCGGTGACACTAGCCTGGGTGGATCCTGAGGAGGCTGGACATCAGAAACTAGAATGTCAAGCGTCTTGTCGCTCCCACTAGCCTCCTGGCTCTTGGACTGTTCAGCAATCCTAGCCACCCCAGCCTTTAAATCTTTTGCAGAAAAGCTGGCCAACCTAGCAGAAGACCTGAATACTGAATACACAAAGAATATACATAAATATCATATAAGAAGCGATAAGAAGACAGTAATTAACATAAAGACATATAGAAGACATACAGGAAAGAGCAGTAGAGCTAGGCTTGCCTTTGGGTACTTTGACCCCAGTCAGCTTGGTCTTCATATACCGGGGCAATAATTCCCTGCCCAAACTAGCTCGCCAGGCCCTCTCTTCCTCAGGAATAGCGAGGAAAGCCTCTATCCTGGAAATAGCTTCCTCGTCAAGAGGATCAAAGTTCCAATCAGGAGCTGCAAAAACCGCCAAAAATACACAGGTGAAAATCAAAACCTACTAATTTCGTATAATATATACTGCAAACTAAGAGTACAGGAAACCTACCACTCTCCAAGGGAGGATATCTCAGATGATTAAAGCCTGATCCCAGAGTCTCAGTCCGGATAAACAGGAAAGTCTTTGCCCAACTTTTATCATCTCCAGAATCCAGGTTAGTAATTAATGGAGACATCTTCGACTTGATTCTCAAATTAAAACGACCATTAACAGGATTTTTCATATGATATACTGCCTTGATATCATTAATAGTAATTACAAGATTGTGTTTAGCACATAAATTTTCAATGGAATGAACGAGTTTCCAAACCATTGGCATAATCTGAAAAGGTGACACTTCCATAGCACGAATAGTGTCAATCATTAAGGGAGTAAAAGGTAACTTACAGCCTGCTTTAAACGCCCATTCAAAAATACAGAACCAACCAGGTGACACCCAGTTAGCTCTGACTGGACAAGACTCAGGAATCCATACCTCAGTTGATTCAGGAATTATTTTCTTCTCCCTTAAAATCTTGTCATAGTTTGTTTTCAATAAGTTTTCCTCAGGAAAGTAAGGATCCAAAGATTGAAGGGCAGTGAAAAGAGAATCCTGATATTTAAAAGCCACAGCACGAGCAGGAGGGTCAATTTCCATCACTTCTTCCTCCTGGACGTCTGAGGGTTCAGACTCAGCAGCAGCCTTCTAGGATGCAGCAGCTTTCTGGGGTGCAGGACGCTTTTTGGCTCCCATATCCTTTATTATTTAATTTATTGTGATGAATTTTGTTGAAAAATTATAAGTCAGCAGGGTAAGACTCCTGGGAAATAGGGGAGAATTTTAGAGAAAGTTGAGCAAAGAAAGTGGAAGAAGATTTGTGAAAAACGAAATCATTGCAAACACCATATTTATAGGAGAGAAATAACGGTGTAAAAACCCTAGAAAACACAAAACAGTCAGCGTGACATCACCAAAATTAGCCGTTGCAAGTGTTTAACGGTAACTAGGAGTCTAACAGTCATTGAGTAAATATAACTCTTTTTATTGTTTAACCCGGTAAAGTTGACATCTCACCCCTGGCCTGATCCAGCACGGGCAAAATGTCAAGGGCAATTGTTAGGCCCAGTTTAGCTGGTCGATTTGTAACTTAGCCCGGCCCAACTAGGCTGACTAAGGCATCCAGAGACCGGACAAATCTAACTACTATTTAGCTGTTGAAGAATATTATAGCAAGCAGGCTACTAAATCCTGGAAGAGAAGCCTGATGGTCAGTATAGAATAAGCCTGACAGAGTATTAAAGCAGGCTGGATTAAGAAGATGAACGAGAAATGCAGATTATACAAGTCAATAACCGTGTCCTATTCTCAAGGAAGACCAAGTCTAATTATGAGACTATATCATCCATGAACCTAGACGTGCAAGAGGGGAAAAGGCTAAGAATCAATCGAAGAAGAACGAGTCAACCGAATTAAAAGGGAATGTGCCCTATTAATCCGGCAACAACCCCGACGAAAGAGAAGAACGTTGGAGATCAATACAACGTTCATATTTGTGACTATAAATATTGTAATCTAACATTTGTAAATCAATTAATCAATCATCGGTGTTATATCACTTCACTAGTTATTTTTCATTACTTTTCAAGCATACAATTACTTAAGCAAATTTGTATCCAGCTTATCTAAATAATATAAATTCTTTATACTTAATTTTTCCCTGTTATTCATTTACGATATTCCAAACTTATAGAGCTAGATACCCAAATTATAATCTAATCAAGCCGGACCCATTTAGGGAAAATCCTGCTAAAACACATACTATAACCCAAAACACGAAAACACCTTGCTCAGGACCCACTCGATCGAGTGCCTAAACCTACTCGATCGAGTAGAGGCTACTCGATCGAGTGCCCAACATTCTCGATCGAGTGCCCCGACTCCAGACCCAAAACAGACCTTCTGATCTCTAACATACTCGACCGAGTAGCCTGGCCACTCGATCGAGTGACCCCCTACTCGATCGAGTGCCCATATTTACTCGATCGAGTACCCAAAAACACGCTTCTGGTCATAAAAACGTCAAAATACCCACTCGATCGAGTCAGACCCACTCGATCGAGTACCTCACCCACTTGATCGAGTACCCCCTACTCGATCGAGTCATGCAGACTCGTGAATACTAACCGCATGTTATCTCACCTAACCCAACATACTATGCAACTTTATAATCTCAACATTATAACATACTACGCATGCAATTATACACGACTCCTCATACAATCAACAAAAGAATCTACTTCATGTTATTAAATGCCACATAATAAACAACCATCATGCTTCTTTATGCAAACCAACATATAAACACACCCCACCAACTTCCAACTCTTCAATCACAATTTCAATCTTCCACTCCCAACATCCAACAACTCAAAACATATATCATTACTTTCACATATAAACTGACAAACACCACATACGACCTTGACATATACCCCCCATGTGACCGGTTCAAAATTGAAGGGCGAGTTCGCGACTTTAGGACGTCTCCCAAGCCTTTGCATTAGCTCCTACAACCTTTACCCCGGGTTCATTTTAATTGACTCCCTATGTTCATTATATTCATTAGTTACAGGTTTCAGGATCGTCTCTCTGATACCACTTTGTGACACTCTCATACTCCAAGTGCTTTACCAGGACCACTCAGATATAAAGATGTCACCATCTCGGTTTTCCGAGGCAATGATAATCATAAGACAATAACGAAACAACATATAAATAGTTTAAGTTTAGTGAATAAATACAATCCAAAACCAACTGCCCAAAATTCGGGTTATATGTTCTCAAAACGACTGTCTAATCAACTGAATGAAATGTCTGACAAACTACTCAAGCTACAGCGGAAGACTCTATCATCTGAAGGTGACACATCCCAGCTATCCCATATTTCCCATGTATCTCGACTCATACCTGCTCAACAACTGCTCACCATCCCCGAATGGATCACCACAGTTTTTAAAACAATAAACGGGGTAAGTACTAATCACACAATTTATATAACTCAACAATACAACAAACAACACAGCTCAACCGTCACAGATATACTCCGAACTCCATCATCAACTCCACACATCGACTACACACTAAAGTGTAGCCCCCCGTGAGTACCCATCGCAACAGTTACTCCTCGCCGCTTGAGTGGGGACCGCGGCCGTTCCCACCTAAGCCCCGCTCATCTCCGTCGAGCGATAAACCCAAATCCATTAATGTGCACATCCCTTCTGTGGCGGGTTCCACAGAAGGCAAATAATGGACGTGAAGCCACTCCCGCAAGTGACTCCACTCAGCCAGGGACGCACCCCGAAGAACACAGACAGATACAATGAATCACAACTACTATCAACAACCAAATCCAACAACCGTCACAATACGAGTACGATAATATTCAACAATCACAAATCACAACCAACACATCATGTGACTAATACTGAGTAGGGAAACCCTACCTGGAATGCAAAAGAGTCAGACGGTCTCAACAACTATTATCAAAAGGCCTCCTCTACGAATCCTCCTCCTAACATACGATCATACAATTACTAACAATCATAAAAGACAACAAAACCCCCAAACCCCTAAATTAGGGTTTAAACAACCTTAACGAAATACCATAAAAACAGTACGTAGATCTTACCCTCGACACAAGGATCACAAGAATGTAAAGAACGATGAATTCCGACCTCCCAAGCTCCGGGATTTGTCAATAATGCGACGGATGCGAAGTACGTAGGTTGCAATCTCTTTTCAAAGTAATTAAGTTTGTAAAAGCCTTTTATGAAAGTGACGGAAATGTTTAAATACTAAATCGCATTATTAACAAAACCCGACAAAACACTACCCGTAAACCGGGCTACTCGATCGAGTAACAGACGTACTCGATCGAGTGCCGCCTACTCGATTGAGTACCAAGGCTACTCGATCGAGTACCCTACAGGTTATTAACTGTTTTAAACTGCAAAACACCCTTACTCGACAGAGTAAGGCCCACTCGATAGAGTACCCAGAGACTCATGAAACCATAGTATTACACTAACCTCAACTCAATCCTTACTCGGTCTGCTGCACTCGTCGAAGTACCAACCACTCGGTCGAGAACCGTCCCCTACCTACTCGACCAAGTGCCTCCTCACAGTAATATGGAGTATTACACTAATTGTGTACTAAGAAGAGTGCAAGATTCAGTCAAGTATAGATTGAGTATACTACGAGCGGATAAAATAAATACTCGAGATGGAGTCTAGATTAAGTCTATGAATTTAATTATTAGTGTTTTAGCAGGATTTTCCCTGAATGGGTCCGGCTTGATTAGAGAATAATTTGGGTATCTAGCTCTATAAACTTGGAATATCGTAAATGAATAATAGGGAAAAATTAAGTATAAACTTGGAACATCAGGCCAGGGGTGAGATGTCAACTTTACCGGTTTAAATAATAAAAAGAGTTATATTTACTCAATGACTCTTAGACTCCTAGTTACCGTTAAACACTTGCAACGGCTAATTTTGGTGATGTCACGCTGACTGTTTTGTGTTTTCTAGGGTTTTTACACCGTTATTTCTCTCCTATAAATATGGTGTTTGCGATGATTTCGTTTACCACAAATTTTCTTCCACTTTCCTTGCTCAACTTTCTCTAAAATTCTCCCCTATTTCCCAGGAGTCTTACTCTGCTGACTTATAATTTTTCAACAAAGTTCATCACAATAAATTAAATAATAAAGGATATGGGAGCCAAAAAGCGTCCTGCACCCCAGAAGGCTGTTGCATCCCAGAAGGCTGCTGCTGAGTCTGAACCCTCAGACGTCCAGGAGGAAGAAGTGATGGAAATTGACCCTCCTGCTCGTGTTGTGGCTTTTAAATATCAGGATTCTATTTTCACTGCCCTTCAATCTTTGGATCCTTACTTTCCTGAGGAAAACTTATTGAAAACAAACTATGACAAGATTTTAAGGGAGAAGAAAATAATTCCTGAATCGACTGAGGTATGGATTCCTGAGTCTTGTCCAGTCAGAGCTAACTGGGTGTCACCTGGTTGGTTCTGTATTTTTGAATGGGCGTTTAAAGCAGGCTGTAAGTTACCTTTTACTCCCTTAATGATTGACACTATTCGTGCTATGGAAGTGTCACCTTTTCAGATTATGCCAATGGTTTGGAAACTCGTTCATTCCATTGAAAATTTATGTGCTAAACACAATCTTGTAATTACTATTAATGATATCAAGGCAGTATATCATATGAAAAATCCTGTTAATGGTCGTTTTAATTTGAGAATTAAGTCGAAGATGTCTCCATTAATTACTAACCTGGATTCTGGAGATGATAAAAGTTGGGCAAAGACTTTCCTGTTTATCCGGACCGAGACTGGGATCGGGCTTTGATTATCTCGAGATATCCTCCCTTGGAGAGTGGTAGGTTTCATGTACTCTTAGTTTGCAGTATATATTATACGAAATTAGTAGGTTTTGATTTTCACCTGTATATTTTTGGCGGTTTTTGCAGCTCCTGATTGGAACTTTGATCCTCTTGACGAGGAAGCTATTTCCAGGATAGAGGCATTCCTCGCTATTCCTGAGGAAGAGAGGGCTGACGACCAGCCTAGTTTGGGCGGGGAATTATTGCCCGGTATATGAAGACCAAGCGATGGGGTCAAAGTACCCAAAGGCAAGCCTAGCTCTACTGCTCTTTCCTGTATGTCTTCTATATGTCTTTATGTTAATTGTTGTCTTTTTATCGCTTCTTATCTGATATTTATGTATATTCTTTGTGTATTCAGTATTCAGGTCTTCTGCTAGGTTGGCCAGCTTTTCTGCAAAAGATTTAAAGGCTGGGGTGGCTAGGATTGCTGAACAGTCCAAGAGCCAGGAGGCTAGTGGGAGCGACAAGACGCTTGACATTCTGGTTTCTGATGTCCAACCTCCTCAGGATCCACCCAAGCTAGTGTCACCGGAGATTGTCCAGGCTTCAAAAAGGAAGAGGGAAGATGTTATCCCTGAAGAGGAGGGGGAGGAGAAGGAGAAAGAGCCTATTCAGGCCCAACCGATCAGGAGTATCAGGCAGGTGTCTGCTAGGATTGATGATATGGATGCTGCCCGGGCACGGATAAATGAATTTTCTGCCAAGATGGGCAGCCAGCTTTTATCTGCTAATACCCTTGAGTCCTCTACTAAGGTGGTCTCTATCTTGACTTCTCTTGTGACAAAGGCTGCTGAACTTGCTTCTCAAGCTAAGGAGGTTAGCTATGAAGAGATATTTAATTTGTTGTGTGTTCTTTGTGTCACTTTTATATTTGGCTAATTGATTTTATCTTTGGCTCAGGAATGCTACACCCAGGCCATACCTGATCTCTGCATCCAGTAGACTTTTACTTACGTAATAGACAGGGTGTTGTTGTCCGCCTGCTTCTTTGACCAAGACTGCGCCGACAAAGAATTTCTGTGGATCGCGGGTATCTTGTCGGGGTTCATCTTTGATTTGGTTTTGCAAAGCAAGGGAGGAGAGGATAGATATGTTTTCAGGTCTTCAAAGGCGGCTGATGATCGGGGTCCATTGAAAGTCCTTGTTCTTCCTTAGCGAGGTTATAGAATGATTTGCACCTCTCGATGATCTTGAAATGAATCATTGGGGTACGCTATTCTTCCAGTCGGCTTTTGTATGTCTTTGACCGTCTTTGGTGGTTCTAGCTCCAGGATAGTTTTGATCTGTTCAGGGCTGGCTTCTATTCCTCTTTTTGTCACCATATAGCCCAAGAATTTGCCTGCTGAGACTCCAAAGTGGCATTTTTGTGGATTGAGCTTCATATTGAATTTCTCCAGTATTTGAAAGGCTACTTCCAAGTCTTTGACGTGGTCTTCTGCCTTTTTTGACTTGACTACCATGTCATCTATGTAGACTTCCATGGTATCTCCTATTTGGTCTTTGAACATCATGTTGACTAGCCTTTGATAGGTTGCTCCTGCAATCTTCAATCCAAAGGGCATAGCAGTATAACAATATATTCCTCTTTCAGTGATGAAAGTCGTGCTTTCCTGGTCTGCAGGGTGCATCTTTATTTGATTGAATCCGCTGGAGGCATCCATGAATGTTAACATCTCGTGGCCTGCAGTGGCATCCACCATTGCATCGATGTGTGGCAGGGGAAATGGATCTTTGGGGCAGGCTTTGTTTAGGTCGGTGTAATCTACACAGACTCTCCATTTGCCGTTTTTATTTTGGACGACTACTACATTTGCAAGCCAATCAAGGTACATTACTTCCCTGATCATTACCATGTCCAGTAGCTTGTCAACCTCTTGGTTGATGATTTTGTGTCTCTCTGCAGCAAATTTTCTCCTCTTTTGCTGTACAGGCTTAAATGATTTGTCAATATTCAACTTATGAGTTATAATATCAGCATCTATACCAGTCATATCGAAATGCGACCAAGCAAAACAGGACATTTTATGACCTACCCCCTGCACCACCCATTTATGAAGTCAAATTCATCAATGGAGGATCAGAAATTTGTGGCCTGACCAGTTCAGCTGCTAAGAAAATTGCCAGGGAGTCAAAAATGAAATCTCCTTTTAAATCTATCAATTTACCTCCAATTACTTTTGACGACACTGATATGCAGGGCATTCCAGACCTCCACCATGACAGCTTGGTAATCACCATGCAAATAGAGACTGCACGTGTCATGAGAATCCTGGTAGATGGAGGCAGTTTAGTAAACCTGATCATGCTTGATGTCCTTAAAGCAATGAAGATTGATGAGAGCCAAATCATAAAGAAGTCTAATGTCCTAGTAGGATTCAGTGGAGAAACAAGAAACACACTAGGAGAAATACACCTACCCACATATGTGGAAGGAGTATCTTCATATGAAAGATTTGGAGTCTGGATCGCTGTCATCCTATAATGCTATATTGGGAAGACCATGGATCCACAACATAAGAGCCATACCCTCTACCTATCACCAATGCATCAAAATACCAACAGAATGGGGAGTAGCAACCATTAAAGGTGAACAAAAATCGCCGGGAATGTTATCTTGAGGCATTGAAGCCTTCCAAGACAGGTAAGTCCTCGCCTAGCAATTACAGTACCACTGTCGGGACAACTCATGTGGCGAAACCAAAATGGAAACCGATCAAGTAATTTTAGACCCCGAGTACCCTGACAGGCACATCTTGGTAGGATCGATGTCCCGACAATATCGGACCAGAATTAGTAAGTTTTCTTAAAAGTAAATCTTCATGTTTTGCCTGGTCACATTTTGATATGACCGGAATAGATGCCAATATTATTACACATAAACTAAATGTTGATGAGTCTTATAAGCCTGTCCGTGATGAAAAAGAAGAAAATTTGCCATTGAAAGACATGCCATCATCAATGAAGAGGTAGACAAAACACTGGACATGGGGATGATAAGAGAAGTCATGTACCCCGGTGGCTAGCCAACGTAGTGGTGGTTCAAAAGAAGAATGGCAAGTGGAGAGTCTGTGTAGATTACATGGACCTCAATAAAGCCCGCCCAAAAGACCCATTTCCACTCCCACACATAGATGCAATGGTGGATGCCACAGCAGGACATGAACTCCCGACATTCATGGATGCCTCAAGTGGATTCAACCAAATCAAGATGCACCCATCGATCGGGAACATCTGCATTTATCACGAAAGAGGCATATCTTGCTACACAAAGCAATGCCTTTTGGCACGAAAAAATGCGGGGAACATACCAACGCCTGGTCAACACAATGTTCAAAGATCAAATAGGGGACACCATGGAAGTCTATATTGATGACATGGTAGTTAAATCAAAGAAAGTCAAGATCATGTCGGGGACTTGGAAACTTGACCTTTAAAATCCTCGAAGATTTCAATATGAAACTCAATCCATCCAAATGCCATTTCGGGGTATCCTCGGGGAAAATTATTGGGGTACATGGTGACCAAAAGAGGAATAGAAGCTAGTCCAGAACAAATAAGAGCCATACTAGAACTAGAATCCCCAAGTCGGTCAAAGATATTCAAAAGCGACATGACGAGTTGCGATACTGAATAGATTCATTTCGGATCATCGTAAGATGCAAGGCATTCTATGACCTACTCAGGAAGAACAAAGCATTCAAATGGTTGCACGAACATGAGTCACCTTCCAGAACTCAAAACATACCGACTACACCTCCGTTACTTGCCAAACCAGGACAAAGGAGAACCCCGACAGTCACCTATCGATCACGAAACAAGCAATAAGTGGAGTCGACCAAAGAAATTGATGGCCAACAACATCCAGTCTACTATGTAAGCAAAAGTCTCCTAGATGCAGAAACCAGGTATGGCCTACTTGAAAAATATGTACTTGCTTTAGTAATGTCCTGTACTAAACTTCGACCTTATTTTGAAAGTCACCCAATCATTGTAAGAACCAACTTGCCTATCAAATCTGTCACGAGAAGGCCGAGTTGTCAGGCGAGAATGGCAAAATGGTCAGTACAAATCAGCACCTATGATATAACCTTTGAACCGGGGACGCAATTAAGTCTCGGGCACTAGCAGACTTCGTGGTGAATTCGATCCTACCCTAGAACCAGACCTCATAAAAGAGGTCAACCTCCTTGACACACAAAAAACAGACCAGGAATGGATTCTCCATGTAGATGGGGCAACAAATATGAAAGGCACTGGCCTAGGATTAGTCCTAAAATCACCACGGGAGACCGATTGCACAGTGTTAGTTGTGAGTTCAAAGCCACGAATAATGAGGTGAATATGAAGCCACGATTTTGGATTAAAGGTATGTATAGAACTCGGTGTAGCAAACCTCAAGGTAAAAACCGACTCTCTTTTAATTTCCAATCAAGTTAAAGGAGTATATCTTTGCAAAAGATTCAAAAATGATACTCTATTTGGAATATGTCAAAAACCTTTGCAAAAAATTCAAAACCTTTGACATTGACCAAATACCAAGGGACTTAAATACCCAGGGCGGATGCCCCAGCCACTGGGATCAAATTTCACCTGCTTTGTGTTTGACAAAATACCCATCGTCCCTGCTTTGGAACCAACCATAGAAAAGCACGAACAAATTTGTCCTATTCGGGAAGATACAAATTCTGGACTAAACCTTACTATGATTGGTTCCTACAGGGGGATACTCCCGCAAATAAAAACGAAGCAAGGGCCACGAAAATCAAAGCATCCACTTATACCATTATAAATAACACCTTGTTTAAAAAGTCTCAGACTGGACCTTACTTACGTTGCCTGGAACCAAATGAAGCCAGCCAGGTCATAGAAGACATACATAATGGCTACTGCGGAAATCATAAAGGTGGAAGAAGCCTGGCAAGCAAAATTCTCCGGACAGGCTACTTACGGCCAACCCTGAGAGTGATCGCATAGCATACGGCTCGAAATGTGAAGCTTTGTCAAATCCATTCCCCTATATCCATCAACCATCAGAACTACTACATTCCATCTCGGCCCCCTGGCCATTCATGAAATGGGGCATGGACATAGTAGGAAAGCTACCTCGGCGCACTGGACAAAAAGTCTTTATGCTAGCAATGATGACTACTTTTCCAAATGGATAGAGGCGGACTCTTACGGGCAAGTCAAAGAAAAAGATGTCATATCATTCATCAAAAGAAATATCATATGTAGATATGGAATACCTTCGAAATAGTCGTGATAATGGGACACAATTTGTGGGAAAAAGAACAGCTAATTTCTGTGCACAATGGAATATCAATTTAGTCACATCTACACCAGGCTACCCTAAAGCCAACGGCCAAGCAGAATCAAGCAACAAAGTAGTAATCGGTTGCACTGAAGAAAAAGCTGAAAAGAAGAAAAGGAAGATGGGCGAGAAGAGCTCCCCTAGTTCTATGGGTGACGGGACCACACCCAAAAAAGCGACCACAGGCCAAACACCATATTCCCTGGTCTATGGCATGTGAAGCGATAATACCATTTGAAATTCATGTGCCAACTACCGAAGCGGCTGAACACAAATAGAAGAAAACAGACCCTATTACAAGATAACCTACTCTTAACAGGAGCGAGAGATGCGGCCAAAGTCGGGATAGCCGCCTACCAAAGACGGTGAGCCGGGAGTTACAACAAAAATGTCAATATCGAGTATTCAAAGAAGGAGACCTGGTATTAAGGAAAGTTTTCCCCAACACCAGAGAAAAGAATGCAGGCAAACTAGCCCCTACATGGGAAGGCCCGTACTTAATTGACTCAATAGTGGGACAAGGAGCTTACAGGCTACAAACTCTGGAAGGAGAAATGATCCCCAGATCTTGGAACATTCTCCACTTAAAACTATTTCATATCTGAGAAGCAGGTAAAACTACTCACCCCATATACATGTGCTAAGTTTCATACCTGCTATGTGCTAAATTACTTGCCTATCATTCTTAATTTCACCCAAAACTTTATTTCAAATCCTGAAAACTTGTTTTACGCCTTCTTTTTACTTATTATATGTTATACTTTAGGCTTAAACAAATGTTCAGGATTGAGGGCCACTCCACCCAACCTGAACAGCATTTCTAAAAATGCTCTAATTTGGCACACTGCTGCCGACCCGAAAAATAAAGCGAGCTCAAGTACATAAAAAGACAAGTACAAAGGTGGAATAGACCATAGTACTTGTCAAAAAGCCCCCTCTGACAGTGAGGGCCATAAGCCCTCCCGACCAAGCAACCACCCTCATTTTTAAAAGCCCTCCGACAGAAAAAGCCACCATTCCCATAAACACGGGAATGAGGGCCATAAGCCCTCCCGACAGGCATTATTCTAACAAAAATATCACATGAATATACGGTACAAATTCCGGTCAAAAACAACAAAGAAAATCAAGAAGGAAAGGACATATATATTCAAACCTACCCAGAATACATCCTTCCTGGCAAAAAGAACACACCGTTCATTCGAGCAAAGCCAACAAAAACCAAAACAAATCCTAAATCATTTGTTCAGGGGAACATCCCCCCGAATAGGCCAAAACAACACAAACAAAAAACAAAAAATATTTCAAACTAGCCCACCTTGGACACGATGAGCAGAGCCAATCCCCTCATCGTGACCTCTTCTTCTTCATCTCCATCCCCTTCAACATCACTATTTTTCCCTTTAGATGGAGGAGAGTCCACCTCCTCATCAGCATGCAACTTACAAAGCTCAGGATACGTGGTATTGAGATCGGCCAATTCGATCGGGATTCCAAAAAGGCCGACTTCAAAGCAGCTCTTTCATAGCATCCACACGACCCTTGCCAAAGAAATACGGGCAAAGCATCTTTATACCGGCACGAACCTCGTCCCTCTCCACGACCCAATTCTTCATTTACCTTTAATCGCTCGCATAGCTTTGTTTTTCACCTTCAATTCTTCTGGGCAATATCAAACTTGGCACGAAGAGCTTTCAAAGCATCCCGAGCGATTTCAGCTTAGCAGACTCCACCAAAGAACCGAGCCTTCCCGCCTCATTATCCTCCTTCAACGAATGATTCTCGGCCTTGGACACCTCCAAATCGCTTTAAACTTGTCAAAGCATCCTTTTTCAAGATTTGTACCTCCCAATCCAAGGCATTTTTAGACCATGAATCGATTCAGGTTGACGGGCACTCCTCAAAGACATCATTAACATTCTAAAAACAAAAGAAAATGCCCATCTAAGCCACAAAAAAAAAAAAAAAAAAAAACACACACAAAAACCCACAACAAACAAAGACAAAAAATATATACCTCCTGAAGCATGGTAACCAGGTTGGCAAGATAATCCACGGAACGATACATAGCGGCCAAAGCACGAGCGAAGCCTCCTCGACGATACTTGAAATAAGGATCATCAACCACAAAAGCCGAGCTGAATTTGATCCTTAGCAAATCGGACCTCATCCATACGAGCCCGACTCCCCGACCTCATGAACTCCTCCCAAAGGCTCATCCACTCTCTTCCTCTTCTCAGGACGATCACTTTCATCCACAACCTTTTCGGGCGATACCAACCGAGCTCCCCGCATGATTCCGAATTTGAACAAAGACTATCACTCCCCGTTGCCTCACTTTGCTCTTTGACTTCTCCCCGTAATTTGAGAAACCCCTGCCTTCACCAAAGACAGACCAAAACTAGCAATCTGGCGAAGCCCTGGTAGCCGCACGACGAGTTTCTAAAATCGCAATAAAAGCATGGATCCAATACGGGAAAACAGAATGACAAAACAAGCAAAAGAACTTACTCACGATGAAGATGCCCTGGAACCTTAGTGCTCTTCACAGGCTTATAAGTGCTCAACTTAGCCTTCTTAAAACGAGGCATAGCGGCTTGCCCCAGACAGGCAGGCCAAGCCCTCTCCTCTTCAGCAACGCCATAAACGCCGCTATCCAGGTCACCGAGCCCCTCAAAGACATCGGGATCATTCACCCAATCATTTACTAAAAGAAAACACGGGCAAAGTAAGTAAACTCTCCAAAAAATACTATTACCAAACCAAAAATTATGCAGGAAAGAAAGATTACCTCCTTCAACAATTTGGATAATTGAGATAGTCCAGTCGGGGGCAATTGAATCGGCCTTGATAAACATATAAGTCGAGCCCGGCCTTTATCATCCCCTGAATCAAAATTGGTGATCGGGTGAGCCATCTTTGACCTGACTCGAAAATTAAACCTCGAGTAGAATGACTCTTCAGATGATAAACATTCTTAAAATCATCCAGAGTAATAACCAACTTATGCTTAGAACATAAATGCTCAATAGAATGGACAATCTTCCAAACCATTGGCATGAGTTGAAACGGAGGAACCCTAATAGCCCTAACCACCTCAGCCATAAAAGGAGAAAGGGGAAGTTGACCACCACCCCTGAAAGCCCACTCAAAAATACAGAACCAACCCGGGCTACTCCAATTAGCCCTGATAGGACCATTCTCAGGAATCCAAACCTCAGCCCCATGAGGAATGAGACCCCTGCCCTTTATATAATGCTCAAAAGCAGGTTTCAGTTGATTAGCCTCATGGAAAGAGACTGCTAAAGCCTTATTAGGAGAATACTCAACCCCCTTATAAGACATGGACAGAACCTCTGGAGGAGGAACAACCTCCACCACGTCATCCTCAGGAATGACTTCAGGGACCCCCTCAACCTCAGCAGAAGCCATTTCAACTTCAACAGGAACTTTTTCAACCTCAGCAGGAGCTTTTGAAGCTGCTGTCCTTCTCCTGCCACCAGCCATATATTATTTTTTCTAAAAGATGAATTTTTGCAAAGGAAGAATTTTTTAGAAAGAGAAAGAAGAAAGTTAGAGATTGGAATGTGAAGACATACACGAAACAAACAAGATATTTATAGCCGCAAAACCATAACGGCTAGGAAAGCAAGTGGTTAAGATCAATCATGACTCTCCTAGGGTTTTGTGAACCTACCCTATTTATGGCAAGTAACCATTACAAGAAGTTGAAGCAAACTCAAATTCGAATCCGATAGAAAGTCCCTGCACAAATCACTTGCACTGGCCCAAATTTTTATCTCCTCATTCCTGGCGGACCCAATAAAGGAATAAGAAGATAAGGGGCAATTGTTGGGCCCTAAATTATCTGCCCGACTGATATAGGCCAGGCAACGACTAAAGACAACTTCCAGGCTCTAGAGATCTAAAACCAGGCATTACTCCAAGATTGACAGCGGGCACTAGCGGGAGTTGATTGAAGACAAAGAGAAATAACCAGGCACTGAAAAGATAAAGCACCAGGCCATTGCAGGCAACAAACAAGCGATCTCATATGTTCCCTACAAAAAGGAAGACCAATTCCGGAAGGCAAAGATATAGGGAGCGAGTCAAAGCAACGGCTAAGAAAGAAGCAACCATCTCAGGGTAAATAGGGCACATTCCCTATTTACCAGGAAAACCTAAACGGCACAAAGGGATTGAAAGCAACCACCTATAAATAGAAAGAAAGGGAAGACAAGAAGGATCATCTGAGATACCATCACTTTTACTCATATACTTTGTATTCTTAAGCAATATATTCGCACGTCACGCCCGATATAACAATACTACGTCGGGCTATCCAAAATCATAGTAACAATCACTCCTGGCTTGGTGCCCGTGGTTTTTTCCCTTATTCCCAGGGTTTTTCCACGTATAAAATCCTTGTGTCATTATTTGTTAGTTTGCTTTACATTTAATTATTCCAATCAGGCAAGTTATTCGAGTTAGATCACCCTACATATAAATTCCTGGCAGGACGCTCTAGATCACTGAAAATCCTGCTAAAACAGTCTTCCTTGAGAATAGGACACGTTTATTGACTTGTACAACTTCATTTCTCGTTCATCTTCTTAATCCAGCCTGCTTTAATACTCTGCCAGGCTATTCTATACTGACCATCAGGCTTCTCTTCCAGGATTTAGTAGCCTGCTTACTATAATATTCTTCAACAGCTAAATAGTAGTTAGATTTGTCCGGTCTCTGGATGCCTTAGTCAGCCTAGTTGGGTCGGGCTAAGTTACAATCTGACCAGGCTAAACTGGGCCTAACAATTAGTATTATCAATTATTTTATTAAAAAAAAGTCACTCATTCCAGGTTATTCCGGGTTATATAATATGAAGTGATCCACGCTTGGAACGACTCAACAACAACATATTTAGAATCTACTCAAAATACGAAACAAAACGACTTGATTCGCTTGAAATAAAACCTATGAAGTCCCTCAATAACCCGACTCGAACGTCCTGGATGCCTCATTTGTCTGATATAACAATACCTACGAGTACTATGACTTGTACGAATTCTCATTATATACGGTAGATATCCGTCTATAGTTATAGACGGGCCAAATATCCACCTACTTTAAGCATACGACAAGCAACAAATTTCATGGTGGGGCCTAAAAATGTCACCTCTTTAAGCATATTTGACGCGTCTTTCACTATAGACGGATATCTGTCTATAATGAGACTAATGAGACTAATTGTATAACTTTAGTCCAATTTTCCTTTACATCAAATTTCTTCTTTTTTCGCAAGGAAAAACATCAAATTTATTCATGCGACTCAATGAAAAAAGCTACTACAAGAACTAGCTTATCAAACACGAATTTAATTTCATAATTTTCCATCTAATCCCAAAAAAGAAAAGAAATCAAATTCAAATCACAAAAAAAGGTAACAAATCAAAACAATGACAACATTATCACCAACTATGTTTTTTGATAGACAATCTTTCAATAAAATTATAGAGAGACTAATTACATAATGATATAAAAATAGTTTAGATCTCGCGCAATAAATGCGTGATATTTTATAGAGTTACTAATATAGACACCGTGCAATATATGCTGTGGACAGCGGGGGGCCCACGGGGGCGCTTGGGAGGAAGAGAACAAGCGTTTGCATCTTTGTTGGAGTCGCCACCAATTTTTATGGGAAATTGGAACCGTTCGAATACCTCGTGTCATGTCAAGACACAAAGTAGTGACATGAACACTAAGAAATCGTTACCCTTAGCATTCTATGTCTAGAATGACTCTCGTGGATGCCAATGAACACGGATGTTCACAGAGATCTGGAGTAAGGGGTGAGGGTACGTATTAGGAAGCTCTTTTGATCGAACGCCTAATCCCGCCCGCCTCGATAGCGGCCTCTACTAATGATTAGAGACATCATTTATACTCGATATATTGTCGATTATATGCATGCAATGCAACATCCAAGTTTTAATCCTAACATGTGAAAATTAGGCTAAGTCGGTGAGACACGTAATTAGCAAACAATTGGGTCGAAGTAGGGATTTAATGTTCAATTACATGTGAAAACATACAAATGATACAAAATTCAATGATAAATACAATAAGAAAATTACAATAATGAAAATTACAATAATTATAATGGATTAGGCGATTTATGTCGAAAATACCTTCAAAACGGATAATTTGAGAAAAAAGAAATAAAGGAATGAATTAACGAACAAGTCAAAAGGTGATAATACGGATAATAGTCAATTATACGTAAGCTAATTAAACTAGGTCAAGCAACAACGGAGTTCAGAGACAGAAATCATCTGGAACAAGTAGAAGAAGATGCGCCCTTTGGAAGAGGCGCGGCAGATTGTTGCGCGTCTGTTCAAGGGTTAGTTCTGGTTTCGTGAAGCGAAGCGCAAATCGTTAATATAAATCAGTGATTTTAATGGTTAATTAATAATATTTACTCGGATGGAAGTGATTATCAGGTTAATTACATGTGATTAATGGTCATAAGAGCAATAAAACATGGATAAGACGGAATTAAACGGATTAATTACATGAACGAATGATTGATTAGTGACATGGGTGAACAAAATAGACTAAACATGATGAATTAATGACAAATTAACGACGAAAACGATGAAAGACAGATGAAAATATATCAAAGATCGAATTCCAGAAACCCGATATGAACAAATCGAATTTCTACAACCCGGATTGAATTTAATGACGAAAACCCGTAAATATGAGATTATAAGGGATTTAAGTCGAATTTATGATGGAATTAAACATGTTAATGACGATAATTAATATACAGGTGAAATTATAAGCTATTATGTCAAAGAATTAACGAGAAACAAACGAAACAAATAAAAAGACGAACGAATTACAGAGGACGAAGGAAGAAGAAAGGAAGCAGGAACTGCGGCAGCCTCACGAAGAGGCGCAGCAGTTGTTGCGTCCTTTCTCGACGGTTTGTCTTCTGGAAATCCGCAAAAAGAGGTTTTAAAGCACGGTTTTAGAAATCGGTTTTAAGAGATGTTTTCGACATAAACCTTACATTAATGATACAAAAGGTAAATAACGATAAGTAAAAGAGAGATTTACACCCTCAGACTTACATGTTTGACGAAACGATATGAACTAAGATATCGATTAGTGATGCTCGAAGCGAATGTAAAGAAAGTGCCCTCGTAAGAGGAAAACGATTAGATTAATTATGTTGATTGATTGTGGAGTTGGTCAAATTGGTCGGTCATGCAAACGAGGCTGGTACTCAGAAGGATCTGAGCTTACGTGGTCGAATGTTCAAGCACGTAGACGCCAAAAAGTAAGAACAAAGGTCTAGAATGCAAAGGGAGAAGAGAAGGGCGGACACTCGCGTGAGAAATATGAGGAGCGAAGGCTCCTATTTATACTAATCACGTGAAGGAATTAGGGTTTTAGAGAGTCTTTGGAAGTGAATCTCGGAAAGATATGAAAAAAGATACGAAAATTACGCAGAAAAGGACCTGGGAAGAGGCGCAGCAGCCACTGCGTCTCTTGGGAAGAGGCGCAGATCTGCTGCGTCTGTTCCCAAGTGGTTTCCTCCTGCGGAAGAAAGATTTCCGTGTTTAAGTTATGGTAGGACGGAATAATTTGGTTTTCCTTAATATTTTATGTGAATATTACGGGAAATTGTTTACCAAAGGATAAAGATTGTGAAATATTTATAAAATATGGAATAGAAATATTCGGAACGTTCCAGAACAATCTGACTCGGGATTTAACGGTTATCAGAAAATGAAGACGGTTTTAGGCCCGGACTCCAAATGTACTCTAATTACTGTCAAAACGACCGTATCGGCACGTAGATGACAACTAAGAGGTAGACATTAGTATTTGAGCAATCACTTGACGATAAACTTACGAACTGTCACAAATCGTTCCGCGTAGCAAACATGCGGCTCAATCATCACCGGGTGGTTTGCGGGAGGTGTAGAAACGAGGTATCTACATATGCACGGTATTTATAGAGTTTTACTTTTTAGTGTATTATTTATAGAATTTAAATTGAAAATTTACTTATTTTTGATGTTTCTCCTTAACGTATTTTGATTAGAGAAATAAATAAAAAATTAAATCGTAAGAGTAATAAAACGAGTATTTTTCTTTGAATTTTAGATCGAGAAATTAATGATGTTAATTTACAAATCTTTACTAATAACATATTTTTTAGCTGCAAATTTTTATCATATAAAGTCAATGAATTTTAACTAATATTTACTAATACCATACTCCGTATTTTTTAGCCGCAACTTCTTATTATAAAAAGTCAATAAATTTATATCAATAAGTTATTTAAAAAAAGAATTTCCTTATCCTAAAAAGATCGGAGATAAATTTGTGCAGAATTAAATACAAAAGATTATATCCATTTATAACATATCATCTCCACACATATAGTATACGCTAAATATACCAAACACTATTCTAAGAAATATATTTTAGGCGGGAAAAGTTGAAGTTTTCGCCTATTCATTTAGTAATCCTCTGATAAAACGGTAGATATTTTGTCACAATCAATAGTAAAAAAAAATACAAAAAATACATAATGAGATACGAAAAAGTGCTCTCTAAATAATTTTAGAAAGACATCGTCTCTCCAAAGTCTTTCCGAACCACAAATAGGATCCTACATCCTGTTGTACAGTAGCATTGTACAAAGCCCATATATATATATATATATATATATATATATATATATATATATATATATATATATATATATATATATCTAAGCCCAATAATAATAAAAATAAATTCTACGCATCTTCTTTTTCCCTAATTCTAATTTCTCTTCAGTCGACAAACCCTCTTCTTTCCCTTCTCTAAATTTCTGTTAAACGACAGTCGACAAATCTCTCTTCTCCATAATTTTGATTCACAAATGGTGAAAGGGAAGCAATTTACATCATCATATCAAGGAGGAAAAACGCATCTAACAATATTTCGTGAACGAGAAGCAATTTATATCATCATCAGGAAGGAAAAATGCATCTAACAATACTTTGAAGTAAATTTCTACACCAATCATACGAACTATTATTAAAAGAATACGAACTAAAAAATACGAGCACCTAAGAATACGAGCTAATGTAAAAAGAATACGAGCTTAAGAGGATCACGAACTTAAAAAAACGAGCACATAAGAATACGAGCTATTAAGATAAGAATACGAGCTAAAGTAAAAAGAACACGAGCTTAAAAGGATCATGAGCTTAAAAATACGAGCACATAAGAATACGAGCTATTAAGATAAGAATACGAGTTAATGTAAAAAGAATACGAGCTTAAAATGATCATGAGCTTTAAAATACGAGCACATACGAATACGAGATATTCATATAAGAATACGAGCTAATGTAAAAATAATACGAGTTTCAACTATTTTCATGCATTAGAAATTTTGGATAAAAAAATTCCTTCAAGATGATGCTCAGTTATGCATAGTCAATTAATTATAATAATTTAAGGGAGAAGATGATTCATTAACTGGATGATGGAGGAAGATGAAGATAAGTTAGAAAAATATGGAAACAATCAAAGAGAAATGAGGATTAGATTGAAAATTGAATTACTTTAATTTTATTTTTGCAAAAAATTTGAAAAAAAGACTAAAATAACCTTGGATGTACAATGCTCATTGTACATCCAGTTGTATAGTCTTGGAACTGTTTCCGAACACCAGTCGACTTAAAATTGAACCAAACATTGATTATTGACCAACAAATTCTCCCCAAAATATTTGGAGCCACCAAAACAAGAAACAATTGTACACACATATTTTATTACCAAGTATTTCACACATTATAAAACAAGACCACATCACTACTTTTATGACCGCAAATCCGCAATTAATTAAGAATAATATTCCAATTAACAAATAAAAAATACAAAAAATAAAGACCTTTATTGTAATTTGTAACCTAGAGCCCAAGAAACACAAGTGTTTTCCGTTTCTTCCTCCCTCTATTCTCCTTCGTTCAGGTAAATTTTTCTCCTTTTTCTCACTAATTTAATTTAAATTTATTTCATTTATTTGTAATCCCTAATCCCTAATATCATACGATATATGATTCATGTTTATATTTATATTTTGATCCAATTATTTGCATATGTAAAAATATGTAATTAAAAAAATAGTTAAAGGTTTGATTTTTATTTGACTGTTTGATTGATTTTTGGGTTAATTTGTAGTTTTGATTATCTGGGCATTGATTTTTTTGGATTTTGTAGTTACCCTTTTGTTGGTTTTGATTAATTGTATGTGTAGAGGGAATAATATGGTGGAATCTGATCACATAATCAACCAGCAAAATAAATTTAATAGTTGGAGGAGTTGTGATGAATCGTCTTCTTCGTCGTCGTCTATATGTTCAAATGTTGGGATGAATGAGGCTGATTTTTCAGAGGAATTGTTGAGGAGGCAGGGGATTGATATTGAAGGTGGCAGTGGTACTATGGCTGAAAATGTGATTGATGGAACCTTGTTACAGCAAGCTCAATTTCAGCATCAACCCAGGAAAAAAAATGGTGCAAATGATGCGAGTTCGAGTAATTTTGCTACCAATGCGCTTTCTGCAGCTGGTGCTGCCTTTCTGTCAGCCGTTATTGTTAACCCTCTTGATGTTGCCAAGGTCTGATTTTGATTTAGTCTTTCGATTTTTATTGATTCGGATGATTTGATGTATTATGTTGTTTAATGTTTATCACGTTGGTCATTTTTGTTGTTTTTGTGTTGCCTATGTCTATGATTTTTTATGTTCGAGTTATCTGAATGTTTTTAATGTTTTGAGTAAGGGAGGGTTGCACACCTCTGATTCCCCTAATAGGCAGGAACCTTTAAAGACCTAGGTTATTGTTGCTTTAGTCTATGTTTATGAATTTGTGAATTTGCCATTGAGCTGTCTAAGTGAAAGACTAGAGGTTAGGTTTGGAGGAGGTATTGTTTCAGGTTGTTAATTTTGGATGGATCATTTAGGCTCATATTTTGCGATTCATGAGGAAGCTTACATGGTGGATAATGGATGAAGGTTGGCTTGATTGGTGATATTTGAGTGCTGTTCATGTTGGCATTTTCTTTGGCAATTGTTAACCGAAAGTGTGCAAAAGAGATTTAATTTAAGTTCATGATTTAGAAGCATTTTTAAGTGGCTAGCTTATGGCATGCAAGACTTTTGTCGTGGTGTGATTTGAAAGGTTTAGTGTAGTGTAGATCTTTATAGCAGTTCGTTTGAAATTTTTAAAGGTTGGATAGTCTTCACTGTTCATAATTTGGGGCGTAATGCTTCTGTAGTTTCTAAATGCTGAGTGTCCTTTTTTATAGCCAAGGTGATTTAAGTGTTTTGAAGCTTGGCTTGCCCTTTTTTTTTTTTGTTAATCACATGGATTGGGATTTACATTGGGGGGTTTCTTGCTGATTTTCATATTTGCATAAATGATAGTAGTGGTACTCATTCCTTTTCCCTGATCTAAAACTGCTTTAACCTGTAAAATTTTCTCTGAGCCTATCTATAGTGATCCACTGTGAAACCCTTAAAAAAAATATTGCGTATGCTCCTCTTCTTCTTTCATTCGAGGCTTCAACCTAGTAGCCTACATGTCCTAGTGGAATTTATCTTGACGCACGTTTTTACTGCCTTTCAGACTAGGTTGCAAGCTCAAGCTGCAGGAGTACAGTATGCTCATCCGTTAAGCAATGCCATGGGTCGAATGGCGTTTTTTGGCCCGACAATGGTATGCCAATGATTTCAGAATGTGCTGACTTTAAGAATGTTTTAAATTGAAATTTAGCTGATTTTTTTTCGTCATTTGTTGACCTTGCTGTCCCTATCTATTGCTTTCAGATGTTTGCTGACTTAAGGTGTTCACCCTCATGTGCGCGAGCTGGGATTCAAGGAACAGTGTCAATTTGCCCACCAGATTGTTTTCAGTATAAAGGAACATTAGACGTACTTTTCAAAATTGTTAGACAGGTTGGTGGCCATTAAATTACTATCGCATGTATTTATTTGTTCATGTAAACTGTAAGATAGGGAAATAATAACTACTCTTTATGTAACATGTCTGTATTCAAACTCATAGCCTGCCTTTAGTTTGCCATTTTGCCTCAGCTTCTTTGGCATTGGTAAACTTTACCCTATTTGGCTATTTGTTATGTTTGATGACATTAGGCTTTTGTTCAGTACACCCTTTTGAGTTTTTGTTGGGTGGTCATATATGTCTTAGGTCATATTTCTGCTCATACTTATATTATCATTTGGTAAATTTAATTCGTGCACCTATGCAGGAAGGTGTTACAAGGCTATGGAGAGGAACAAATGCTGGCCTTGCACTTGCGATACCAATGGTAAACTCCCAAAACACTTTGTTTTTGTAATTCTTTTGTGGATGCATACATTCTGAAGTCTTATTAATTTTCTCGTCAACTGTATTTCTCTTCAGGTAGGAATTTATATGCCTTTTTACGATGTATTCCGGATTCGCATGGAGCAATTAGCCGATGAACATGCCCCAAATATGGAGCCATATGTACCATTTGTTGCTGGTGCTTTGGCCCGCTCTCTAGCTTGCACCACGTGTTACCCTATCGAACTTGCGCGAACTCGGATGCAGGTGCTTCTCTTTCCGTCGCCTATCTAACATGGACATTTATTGGGAAATTTGACCTATTTTAGTTTCTGGTGGATGTTATGTTATACTCCATATTACAAGTCTCCTATGACATCTAACTTTGCCTTGTATTATGTTAGGCCTTTAAGGAGATCGGAAAAAAGCCCCCTGGTGTACTGAAGACCCTTCTTGGGGTTGTTTCTAATAGCAGCACAAGTTTCAATAGCACACGTGAGTTTATACTTTGGTCCTTTTAAAATGGTTGGATAATTTTCGCATGGTTTCTTGATGTTCTTTGTGTTAGCCGTAGTGGGGTCTTATTTCCATCTTTTGTGGGTGCATGTCGGACCTTCGTTATTTTATGAGAAGAGAAGTTGTATGGTGCTCTTTTTGTGTTCTTTTCCTTGGGATCATGCTGTGAAGCCAAGACGTTTTGTGCTCTCTTTTCTGATCTAGTCACATTATGTCCCATTTCTCTTTAGTAGATTTTTCCCGAAAAATCATTGAAAGTGTATCCAATTTCTGTATCCTTAAAGTTAGGGTTTTGCATTTTGACTAAATAATTGCTTCTTCCTTTTTCACAATTACCTTCTCGGTCTCTTATGCCTTCTCAGATTTCCCATACTTTCGCTATTGTATCAAAAATATCTTTTTATTTCTTTGGAGGAATGAATGGTTGCTGCCGCTGTTGAAAACTCTAGTTAAATTGAAATGAAAAAAATATGCATACTCATCTTGCTTCAATTTGATAGATGACTAATTTTGATGATCGGTGCCTTGTTATCACTGTTTTTTTCTTACCTTTATCAGAGACCTCCGTTCCTTTTGCTCAGAATTCTTTCCTGTTTATTCTAGAATACTTTTAGAGGGTCAATTTTTCTTTGGAGTTTATGTTCGCCTTTTTTTTTTTTTTTTTTTTTTTTTTTTTTTTGAGAAAAGCCACTTTTGTCTAGCTAAAAATCTAACCATTATTGCCTTTGCGCAGTGCAAAATTTTCGCTTTCTTTGGACTGGTCTGGGAGCACAGTTGGCTCGTGATGTTCCCTACTCAGCTATCTGTTGGGCAACCCTTGAACCCGTAAGTTCAGATCTTTAGTTCTTACCTTTTCTTCTGTACCCACCTGTTCTTCAATTCTATCTGTGAGTCCGTGACTATCTATTACCTTTGAATTGTATAAAATTGATAGGCTAAGTCTTACTTAGCTTGAATGATTTTTTCACACATCATTTATGAAAATGTCATACGTACAAGGCCAACCCATTAGGTATTTATATATTTTTGAAAAATACACAATTATTTGGGGTTGTCTCACATTTAAGACTGCAGACCCATTGTTTTTTCACTGTTACTTGCTGACATCATGTAGATGAGGAGGCGACTTATTAAACAAATGGGAGATGAAACAAGTGCGGTCACGGTCCTTGGTTCAAATTTTGCTGCTGGATTTGTTGCTGGAAGCCTTGCGGCAGGAACAACTTGTCCTTTGGATGTGGCAAGAACACGCCGACAAATAGAGGTGATTTGAAACTAAACGACCTCCTTCAGCTAACCAAGTGATAGTATCAAGTTTTCTTTCTATTTTACTGTCCTGTCATCTCAGTATCATTTTTTCTATAATTCCAGAAAGATCCTCTCAGGGCCATGAGGATGACTACGAGGCAGACACTGATGGAGATTTGGAGGTATATTTTCTCTCTTAACCACATAAACTACTGTATGTTCCATCTGAAGCAGTGTTTTAGGAAGATCTAGGTTCATTGTAGTGCCTTGAGCTTTCATTAATTCTCACTTTCGCGATTTAAGGTTGATATAAAGGTCTCACTTCAGTGACGTCAGATATAATACGTTAAGAAAAGGCTTCTAACTTAAATATCTGAATCTGCATTACAACAGATGATTTGGTTCTCTATATAGGTACTACTCAGTACTCTCACTAGTGTACTCAGATTATTCATTGTAGAAAGTGAAATTAGTGGAACTTCGCGGAACAAATGTGAAAAAAGTTTCTTCTTATATAGCGTGTGATTTGTAGTTAGTTTATTCAGGAAATATTTTAATCTCAGTTCGCTTTATCTAATAATGGCTATGTTCTCCTGAATAGGGATGGAGGTATGAAGGGCTTATTTGCAGGGGTTGGGCCTCGTGTTGCTCGTGCTGGCCCATCAGTCGGGATCGTGGTTTCCTTCTATGAAGTTGTGAAATACGTCTTGCATTCAAGGTCAAGTTCTTGATTACATTACAGATGTAGATTTTAGATGGCCCATCCGATATTGCACAGTTTTCGGGTGACTTGGCGACAGAGATTAGATTCAGAGGTTGAAGTTAAGAATAAGCTGGGTTTGTGGAGGAGCAAATCAGAGACCTGGAAATGTTCGTTTCGAGGTCAGTTTGTGCCCAATTCAGAGACCTGAAATGTTCGTTTCGTGGTCAGTTTGTGCAGGAAATAGTCATGTCTGGTTGCCTGTTTAGTCTGTTTCTCAAGGCTGAGCTACAATTTTGTAGACAAGATTTTTTCACTAAATGATACGAGAGTATGTAGTTTTTGCTGAGGGGTCATCTCAGTTTTGCTTGGATTTCGTTTGTCTCGGTTTTAGATAGTGCGCTTTTTTATCATCACATTTGCGCGATATAAAAGCGCGATAGATTGTTCAGTCCACAAAAAATCCTGAATAGGTTAGAACCGTTTCCTGCGACAGCTTGCTTAGAATTACTGTACCAGACTCTATTTAGAGGCTATCGGTAATCTGATGTTATGTACTTTTGCCGATTTAGGCGAATTTTCTTTAATTGTAGGAAAACTAAATTGTAATAAATATACCAATTTAATGCCATGGTTCTGTTGGTTGTCTTTAGACATTGTTTTTTCAGTTGTCTTTACATATTGTAATTTGATTGTCTCGACTCTCGACTTGTACCTTAGAGCCAAAGGCTTGGTACACAGTTTCGTACTCAAAACTCAACGATAAATCACACTTGAATCCAACGTTTCCAAATACTCGAGAAATATTCATACTCAATAAAGGATTAGTAACGATGTTCACTATCACGCTATGGCAAAAGAAATACAGAAAGTTGACGAATTTGGATGTGATGGTGCTGTTAATTGACGATTCTGTCATAGCGATGCAGAGTTAGTGAATGAGGTATGTTAGCACCAAGGCCAGCAACATCAAAACGTACGCTATCCCTTGATCAATATTTGTACCTGAAAGAAGCGATTCATCAGTTATAAACATGGCTAAACGCGAGCCACCTGAAGAAAATGTCGATTTCTTTCGTGAAAATGAAATAGAATAAACAGAACTCATGTTACACCAAAATTTTAATCAAAATGGAACATTGACATTTTGCACCGCGACTTTGACTTGTAATTCAGACGGAGAAAATGTGAAACATTTTAAAATATAAAACAGCTAAATTATGTAGGATTGTAGAATGTAACATTAGTGTATTTAATTAATCATAAAACATGTTATTTTTCTAAGATTGAAGATCATCATGCCATATGTTCATGGAAATAACACAAAAAAAAGTCCGGTTTAATTGACCTACATCACTATTGTGAAAAACTTGGTTTTACTATTCTCCCATGACTTGAACTTCCTAATATTCAAACATGCAATAATAATATTCAAACATGTTACTAGTAATAATAAGACTTTACAAACTGGTCATTTGAATCGGGATCACATCTGGTATGTTCGTATCAGAGTTTTTTCGAGTATGTTTCTAGTAATAATTAGACTTTACAAACGGGTCATTTTTTCCCAACTCTGTGTAAAAAAAAACATTTATAGATGGGGAGTCACCAAAGTATCCTAAAGTAAAAAAACCTGATAGCAAATATTACGGTATATTAACAATATATTATAATCGGAATAATATTAGTATTATAGAATAAGATTTATTATTATTATGCTACTACAATTAGAAGATGATTATTTTTTGGAGTAATATAAATGAGATATCATTGTAATTGTTTCAAACACGAAAGAAAAATTATCAATAACAATTCTCTTTAAAAAAAACACGGGAGTAAAGAAAAAGCATGGGATAAAATCATACCATCGCTAGTCGGAGCAGGGGCAGGAGTAGGAGCAGTGGATTGAGTTTGGGCCATTGCAAAGATAAGAGTTAAAACAACCAATACTATGAATGAAGCCTTGAACAATTCCATTGTTATTAATAATAAAAATATGTACTCTCCTTTTGTTTTATGAGAAAAAAAAAAGAAAAAAAAGAGAAGTGAAGCACACCAAAAATATTAGTAGAATTTTACGTCAATGAGAAAGAGGCAAGGAGCAGGATATGTTGGTATGGGAGAGGGGGGTCTTATAATGTTGTGTTTGACTGTTTGGTGTTTCTGCCTATATTTTCTAACAGTAAGTCTCTCAAGCGTGTGCCGGGTTAGGTATCACTCATATGGGTAGATAAGATTTATAGATGAACCATCTCAACCAAAACCTTGCCCAACTATAATATTTACATCTAATTAAAGACAAAAGCAAGAGTGCATAGGAAATCACAAATGATTTGCCTTTATCTACCAAGTGAGTTTTATTTGACCCGTCACAAGCTTTGAACTGATATTATAGATTCTCTAATGGTAATTGACAAGTCTCAACGTAGGATGTCTAGGGGTTTCTATTCGCCCATATACTATAAGACTTACCATGAAGGTAAACGGGAAGAAACTATTGCTTGTAAGTTGTAACAAACGTTGAAACATTTTCTAAGGAATGACGAAATACAATGTTAGGCTTTTGCACAACTCTATTAAAACCGAACGACGTTAGTGAATCCAAAGGTTTCAGTGTAGTGATTTGAAAAATTGTTGGGTTGAACGAAACTGGTCCAAAGAGACAACGAAGCAGAGGCCAAAAGATTAGGAATTGTGAAAGGGAAAGAAAGTTAAGGCATGGGACCTCTTTGCCTTACCAAATCCGGTAAGTCTCCTTTTAAGACTGATATATTTGTCTTAAGATTAAAACAGGTTAAACAACATATCAATTACATTAATAAGACAACTAGTATAAGACCCGTGCTATAGCACAGCATTTTTAAGATTAGGTTTATAAAGAGGAGAATTCAATAAAATTATTTTTGGCATAACATATATGATACTTTTAAGTTAATGTTATAATATACGGAGTAGTAGATATAATATTACCAAGGAGGAAAAAAATAAAGTTTATTACTGTAAAAGTATAGTTGAAACTAAGGTGCTGTTTGGCCTTGTTTGTGTAAAATAGCTTTTCCTTTTTAAAAGAAGTTTATCTATAAGTTACTTTTTGGAAAAATTGTGGTTGTTTGGCCATACTTTTGTAAAAACTCTTTCTTATAAAAATTACATGTTTGGCCTAACTACTTCCAATCCATCTAGCTTTTTTTGCTTAATTTATTAATCATGTTGTTTATATATAGTTATTCCCTCCGTTGCATTCATTTGTTTACCTTTTATATTCTTTATCAGATATTTTAATTAACGGTAAATAAATTATTGAGATGGACGGAGTATAAGATTAACGGTAAATAAATTATTGGGACGGACGGAGTATAAGATCATAGAACTAAGATTGTAGCAGAAAAAATAGTTGGAGTAGACAATTAATTACATGTTACTTTGATGGGTACATGTGAGAGAAGCAAAGAATTGAGAGAAGAGAGAAAATGGAGCACTCTATAATACGAGTACAACATATGGGATAATGGTTTGTTGGAGGCAAAAAAAAATGCGCAAAATAATTAGAGGTTTAACATTTTGTAAAAAGTAGAATGAGAAGTAGAAAATATCTACTTCTACTTTTTGGAGTTAATAATCACTTTTTAACTTTTTATAAGTGATTTTGCATATCCCTAATTTATAGTGTTTGGCCTAGCTATTGCTTTTTAAGTTAAAAAAACACTTTTAAAGCTTGGCCAAACAGCACCTAAGTTAGTCTTGTTCAAATTATTAATAATAATACTATAATGTTAAATCATTAAGGGGAACTAATTTATGAAATTAAGTTAGATGTAAATTATAATTAAAAAGACCTATTATCATTATAAAAAAACGGTAGAAATAATATACTACGCATTTAAAGAGACGATTTAAAAATCAAAGGGAAATCAATTTGTTTCTAACGTTAGAATTGTTAGTAATGAGATCTGCCAAATCAAAAGGAAATCCATTTGTCAGAATTTTTTTGGTTATACGTTAGAATGTTAGTAATAGATCTGGCAATCAATGGAAAATCAATTTGTTTCCATATAAGATTATTAATTAGAAAAGTCAAAGATTATTTTTAAATAGTGGGCTCAACATAGAATGTGATTGTGGTGTTTTCAATCCATAAAGCAGGCCCATTAAAGTAGGGAGCACTTGGCGGGAAAATAATAAGAGAATTTTATTCTCTTAGTAGTAGGGGAGAATCTTTTGCTAATATCTAATCATTTTTTATTAAAAAAACAATAAGTCTTGCTTGTGACGGGTCGGATCTTGCGACGGGTATTTTGTGAGTGGAAATGGGTAGAGGGGACAAGGTGGGCACCCACCCCATGTGCTCTTTCTCTCACCCCTATGGGTTTTTTGTGAGACAATATGGTACCCGTCTCTTATTTGTGACGGATACCCTCCGTCACAAATAAGAATTTGTGTTAAAAAAATAGCATTCAACCTTGTTAAATGCCGCTGTGATTGCCGACTTGCCGTTGTGTTCAATAGAATAAATAAATTAATAATATTGTACTACATTTGGAAAAACCACAGCACTCAACCTTGTAATGCTGCGTAGTACAACACAATTAACAATACTCTCTACGTATGCACGCCATCCACTAGTGCAACCCATCGTTCGATCGTCGGCTGGCAAACCACCTCCCCCAATGTCGACAACATTAATTAGTGTGGGTGAAATTAGAGGAGAATGGATGTGTGAAATTAGAGAGATAGATTAGAGAAAAATTAGAGAGGGAAAATAGGAGGGGGAAATGAGAGGGGAATAATTGTCAACAATATACTGCGATGAGTAAAATGTGTACTGCGAAAATCAATACCCTTTTTAAAACGTGTACTGTGTACACAGTGTATTATTATTAATTTACTCCGTCGAACAAAACGGCAATCATATCTGTCGTCCCTCTCGCCAGCATCAAGTACATCAATACCCCATCCCACACCAATTAACCCTAATTAAAAAGATACCAAATTATAACAAAGAGTCAATTTAATTAGTAATATAGGTATTAATAATGAATTCAATATCTACTCTCTACTCAGAATAATCCTTCATAATTGAGGAATTTGAATGAGGGATTACAATAGAGAGAAGTTAGAGAGGGTAAGTTTGATGTTTTTTAATCAGGGGTAGACAAATGGAAAATTTCGTGCAAAAAGTGCTATAATGAATAAAAAATATACTGCGAAAATAAATTACGTTTATTTATACAAGTAAGATGTTATTTGACTACGTTTTAGAATATAAAACGTATATACTCGTCTTAACTAAGAATTTATTTACCAAATCACAACCCCAACACTATGTTCCAAACTTAGCGTCACATGGTCCGTTTTCCCTTGCATGTGCCCTGCAATTTGCGCTACCCTCTTCATCATTTTGTTTTTTCGACGATTATGTTACGTAGGACGATTTTATGTTGATATAATTACAAAATGAATTTAAACACAATTCTAATGATTACTAAAAAATCACGTTTTGTACTGTAATAAATTTATATAAAATCGCTTTAGATATGTATTTATGTTGTTTTTGAGCGATTATTTTAGTTTCTTAGGTATAATAGAGGGAATGAACCCTGAAATGAACATATTAGCTATAAGGCGGGGAATAGAAACCCTTAGACATCCTCGCGAAGAATAGTATGCACTGAAGGTGGAGAATTATGTTAGATCGCCATGAGCCTGGGCCGCACCCGTCGAGGAAGAGAGAGTGTCCACTTTACAAGTCCAAGGAGGTTCCATCCCAAAATCAATTGACAATGGATGGAGTAGGCCCTTGGGTTATAAGCTAGATCAATCTTCTCTATTTCTCCGATGTGGGAGACCTACATGTGATTCTTTACACGCCCCCTCACATGTAAGGTCTCCTTTCGATCGATCGACAGGAACATCATTCGTTTTTTTTGAACCTGTTTCGTCGGACGTGAACGTCGTCGCTTTTCGGACCCGTTAAATAGTGGCTAGTTTTTCGTCGGACAGAAACACCGTTGCTTTTCGGACTCGTCTTCACCTTACAACCCAGGATGTACTAAACCTTGGGCTCTGATACATTCATTGTTTATCGGAATTCCGATTTGATCCTATGATTCTACGATTTTATAATCTAAGAACGCTTGACCGATCCCAAAGCTTATGATTCTAGTATGTTTGTAGAATGATATGATCTTATTAGTTTGAAAATTTCTAAAGATAGGACCATAATACGATCCTACTATGTTACGATCCTTAGGATACAATTTCCTGATAAAGAGAATAAATATATATCTTATATAATGTTCATACAATGACTCAGAAATTGTTAATCATCAATAATTTATAGAATCTTAATAAATACAATTTGTATTTTGACTTTCAATTTTATGTTTTTTTATCAAATAAAATTATATTTGGTGAATTTGTAGGATCTTATGATCCTATATCCAATTCTATCGTTTCGATCCTAACTACTCCATTGCAATGTAATTTGTTTATCTAAAGAACTCATAATTGTCACAACCAAAGAACTGCTTTGCTTATTCCCACTATTAAACAATAATAATGGTTAGGGCTATGCGATGGGTCGGGTCGGTGCGGGGTAGGCTGTGCCAGAAGGCGAGACGGACTGGGAAAGTGGACCAGTGTTCGGCTAGCTTTGTCTGGCACTAACCCGACCTACTTAGTAGCGGGTCCGTGCCGCGCCGGACTAGGCCTTATATGTTTTTTTTTATTTGTGTTTGGACTAGGCCGGGCCGAGGAAATCGTGGCACTAGCCCGACACTAGGGGTTGACCGGGCTGGGCTGTAGGCTGACCGGGCTGGAATTTTCAACACACACCTGGGCTAGCAAGCCACGTTTCACAGCTTTAATAATGGTAAAAGTTTCATATCACCTTTTCCCAGTGTCACAACTCATGAAATTCTTTATTTCTCCTTAATGATAAAAGTTCCAAAGTATGAAACACATTTTCTACTATACAAACTGGTTTCATAGACAAGTAATTTCATTTCTTATTTTGTAAATTAATCAAGTGGGTAAGGAGTTTGTAGAGAAAAGAAAGAAGAGGCAGAAATATTTTTGTGAAAATTGTTGTGTGATTAATCGTTAGTCTCCAAGCTAATATATACACTCAGACATTGCTAAAGATCAGGAATGACCTAATCAAAAGCCTAAACAAACGCCTAAACAGAATCCTCTAAAACAGGAATACAAAATACATAAATAATATATTAGTAAAATATTCTAATTGCATAATATTTGCCTAATATTATGCTAACACTCCCCCTCAAGTTGGAGCATGGGGGTTAGCAATGCCCAACTTGCCCAACAACCGGTGAAACTGAGTTTTCCCAAGAGCCTTTGTGAGTATGTCTGCGAGTTGAGTAGTAGTATGAACATAAGATGGAGCAATAGTACCTCGCAGAATCTCGTTCCGAACAAAATGACAGTCAATTTCAATATGCTTCGTTCGTTCATGAAAAACGGGATCATTAGCGATGTGTAGAGCTGCTTGGCTATCACAGTGAAGTCGGACAGCTATCGAATGCTCAAAACCGAGACTGCGAAGCAAACCTTTTAACCACAATATTTCACATGTAGCGGAAGCCATGGCGCGGTATTCAGACTCAGCAGAGGAACGGGAAACAGTAGCTTGTTTCTTAGCCTTCCAGGAAATTGGCGAACCTCCAAGAAGAACAAAATAGGCTGTAATCGAGCGACGACTGATATGACAACTTTCGTAATCAGCATCACAATAAGCTTCAAGTACCATAGGAGCATCAGCACGCAATAATATTCCCTGACCCGGGTTTCCTTTTAAATATCGAACAACTCGAATAACAGCATCCCAATGGGCTTGGGAAGGAGCTTGCATAAATTGCGAGAGAATATGGACCGAATAACCGATCTCAGGACGGGTAAGAGTGAGATAAATTAGTTTGCCGACCAAACGGCGATATTTCGATGGCTCAGAGAACAATGGCTTGACATTAAGTGCAAGCTCATGCTTTTCTTCCATTGGAACGGGGGTCGGTTTAGAACCTAGAAGTCCTGTTTCCGTCAATAAATCGAGAATATATTTTCGTTGACAAAGAAAAATACCGCTGGAATCTCGGGCCACCTCAAGACCCAAGAAATATTTCAATTTACCCAAATCTTTCATACGAAAACATTGATTTAGATAATTTTTAAAATCACTAATAGCGACACCATCATTTCCAGCAATTACCAAATCGTCAACATAAATAAGAACATTGAGCACAATATCACCCTTACGATAAATGAACAACGAGTGATCGGATGGACTGTAGGAAAAACCGTACTCACAAAGGGCATTTGCAAGTTTAGCATACCAACAACGCGGAGACTGACGAAGACCGTACAAGGATTTGTGAAGACGACATACCTTTCCCTGCAGCCCCTGACTGAAACCAGGTGGAAGCCGCATATATACTTCTTCCACTAAATCCCCGTGAAGAAAGGCATTTTGAACATCCATTTGATGTAATTCCCAATTATTTATGGCTGCAACAACAAGAAAAGTGCGGACCGTAACCATTTTGACCGTAGGAGCAAATGTTTCAGTAAAATCGACTCCTTCCTTTTGATGATTACCAAAAATTACAAGTCTTGCTTTGTAGTGCTCCACCGTCCCATCTGATTTGCGCTTTACTTTATATACCCACATACACCCAATAGCGGTTTTATCAGTCGGTAACTCCACCACGGACCAAGTGTTGTTGGCCTCTAGTGCATAAATTTCCTCCTCCATTGCCTTCTTCCACTTGGGATCACGAATAGCTTCCTTAAAGGAAGTGGGCTCCGTATCATTTGTAATGGCTGCAAGAAAATGCTGATGTGCATGCGAATTTTTTTTACAATTAACATAATTAGCAATAGGATACGGAGTACCTGTGACGGACGTTGGTGTGTGTGACGGGTCGGAGGAAACCAAAGTCGTGTTAATGTGTTTATTAATATCATCCCATTTCACAAAATCCTTATTACGAGTATTATCAAATTTTACTCGTTTACCTCGGCCCATTTCATCATTCGCTAGCTCGCCCCCAACTGCATTATTTGCCTCATCAGAACTAACAGGAGACCCACTATCGGCCCCATCTTCCCTTGCTACATTCCGATCGGGAACGAACACATTGGACGAAGTCGAAGTAGCATGCTGCGTATTCGTGTGGTCTGGATCAGCCGAGGATGTTTCTGGCTGCTCTATTTGCTGCTGTGACCCCTCTGTGACGTCATAAGAAAAGCCACCCAAACGTGAAGTATCATCATAAAACTGAAAATCATCATGATCCTCACCGATTATAGATGAATCAGACGCAGTATTGGATATATCAAAAGGAAATTGATCTTCAATAAACTGGACATCTCGTGACTGAAAATAATCCCCTGTCTCAAAATCATATAAGTGCCATCCTTTCTTACCGAATGGGTAGCCAAGAAAAATGTAACGACGGCTTCGCGAATCAAACTTATCACGAGAATAAATGTTCTTAGCATAGCATAGACACCCGAAGACTCGTATTAAACTCATGTCAGGTGGCCGGCCAAACAATGATTCAAACGGAGTTTTATTGTGCAAGACACGAGAAGGAGTACAATTAATTAAATGAGCTGCTGTCAAGACACACTCACCCCAAAACTCAATAGATAAAGAACTTTGAAAACGTAGAGCACATGCGACATTTAAAATATGTCGGTGTTTCCTTTCTACTCGAGCATCTTGTTGGGGTGTTTTAACCATGGAGGTTTGAAAAATAATGCCATGCTCTCGAAAATAAGGAGTAATCCCCCGAAACTCCGTCCCATTGTCACTCCGTACCGTTTTTACATGTCCATTAAATTGTCTAGCAATTAAAGAAAAGAAATCACGCAGAAGTTTAGGAACTTCATCTTTAGTTTTCATTAAATATACCCAAACATAACGGGAATAATCATCAACAATGGACAAGAAATAGCGAGAATCACAAGCACGATTAGGATGATATGGTCCCCAAACATCGCAATGAATTAAATCAAATAAACTATCAGCTTTATTGTCACTTAACGGAAAAGGAGAACGAGTCTGTTTGCCCGAAAACAAACATCACAAGAGGAAAATTTGGAATTATCAAAACTAGAAATTGAAGGAAAATGTTTCATAACCCGAGGTGAAAGATGTCCCATTCGCCGATGCCACAACTCAACATTATCTTGCCCAGTTACAACATTAAGACGAAGTGGTTCCTCCATTGTCAGGTAGAAAAGGCCGTCTGGAAGATTACCCACACCAATCGTCGTCAAGGCAGGGTCCTGTATCACACATTGGGAATTAGTAAATTGCACACATAAGTTTTGTGTAGATAAAAGCTGTGAGACTGAAATAAGGTTGCACTTGAAAGACGGGACTAATAAAACATTATACAAAGATAATTTATCATTAATCTTGAATATAGTTCCAGCCTTGCTAGCTTTCAAACTTGCACCGTTAGGCAAGCTAATGTTGATAGGTGAAATGGGAACACACGATTCAAATAGATTTTCGTCATAACAAACGTGGGTCGACGCACCCGTATCGACTATCCAAGTGAACAGAGACTTACCGTTCAATCTCACCATATTAGCAACCACACTAGTCTCACCAAAAACTACATTGGTTCTCGGATTTGATGTCGAGGCTGACGTCGATGTTTCTCCTGTCCGAGCAGAGTGACGTGGATGACCAACAGGAAACCCGACTTTCTCCCAACAACGACTGACTGTGTGACCGTCCTTGTTGCAGTGGGTGCACTTATAGCGAGGTCGTGTACTGCCGTCATTCTTACCCTGCTGTTGGTGTTTTCCACCCACTGCACATGCCATAGGATTTACAGCATCCGCACGAGACTCGGCAACATTACGGACTTCCTCCTCTTGAGCAATGCGAGAATAGACTATGTGCATCGAAGGAATAGGGGAAATACCAAGGATACTAGAACGAGCAGTAGCATAAAAAGAATCAAGACCCATAAGAAAGCCTCGTACCTGGTTAGCCTCCCTTCGTTTACGCAACACGTTTTGTAAATCACATTTCAGTCACAATTGGGCAGGGCATCAAAATCAGTGATGTCATCCCATAACTTTTTAAATCTACCATAATAATCCATAACAGACTCACCAGGTTTTTGCTTACAGTTTGCGAGATCGCATTGAATTTGGTAGATTTTGATGTCATTAGCCACCGAGAAGCGCGAACGAATATCCTCCCAGAGATCAAAGGCAATTTCGCGGTATGAAATTGACGATTTTAATCGTGCATCTATAGTGTTAAAAATCCATGCTATGACAGTGTAATTCACAGTCGACCAATCGTCCCATTCTTTCGGATCAGACGGCTTCTGTTTGAGAGTTCCATCAATGAACCCCAATTTCCTCTTTGCACCCAACGCAACTCGGAAACCTTTTGCCCATTCTTCGTAGTTTGGTCCTGTGAGAGTCACATGGGTGATCTTGGCTCCCGTACCATCTTGATTTGAAAGAGCGTAAATTGGATTGACAAAATGAAAATTTTGTTGTGGAATGTTACTTTGTTGTGATTTGTCGTCACCCATTGTGAATCAACAAGAAAAAATAAGAATATCGCAAGGAAATAACCTGCTCACGATACCATGTAGAGAAAAGAAAGAAGAGGCAGAAATATTTTTGTGAAAATTGTTCTGTGATTAATCGTTAGGGGTCGTTTGGTTCGCTGGAGGAATTAAAGTTCCAAGGGAGTTACAATTCACATGATTTTGCAATTCATGTGAAATGGAAAAAAAGTGTTTGGTTGGAATGTGGGAAGTGAATTCCATAGGAATTCCCACTTACCTAGGGGGACCTAGGTAAGCAACTTCCCCCATCATGGAGGAATTAGAGTTCCTATGGAACTTCAATTCATGTGATTTGGGGCAAACAAACAACCCACCAATTTTACAAATCACATGAATTGCAATTCATGTGTTTTATGCTGGGTAACCAAACAACCCCTTAGTCTCCAAGCCAATATATACATTCAGGCGTTGCTAAAGATCAGGAATGACCTAATCAAAAGCCTAAACAAACGCCTAAACAGAATCCTCTAAAACAGGAATACAAAATATGTACATAAATAATATATTAGTAAAATATTCTAATCAGAGTTGCTTAAGGATGAAACTTCTTATTTTTATACCATGGCTATTGCTAGTCTTTTTTGTCTTTTTTGAATGAAAGAATGTTGGACCCATGTGAAAAGTAATGACAATAACATCGGCATGAACCATCCTTTGACACCGTAAATAATAAGTTATAAAAATAAAAATAAAAGTCAATATAATAAAAATAGGAAAAAAAATTCGATAATAAAAACTCTCTTGTAGAAAGGTTTTATCAATTTTTTTTTTTTTTTTTTGTGAAAATCGAATTTTATCGTAAAACAAGTTATTTTACACAGTTAGGGGTGTGTTTGGATTGAGGTATTTGGAGGGAAAAGAAAGGGAGGGAGAGTAGGGGATTTAAAATCCCTTGTTTGGATAACAAATGAGAGTGAAGGGAAATGGTGGGGGAGAAATTTGGAGGGATGCAATTTTCCTTCTCCAAGCCAATCAAAATCTTTCCACAATAGGCAAGATTTGGAGGGAAATTGTATCCAAACAACCATACCCATTCCCCCTCCCCTTCCCATTCCCCCTCCCCTTCACTTCTCTCCCTTTCCCTTCCCTCCTTCCCCCTCCCCTCCCTTTCCCTCCATTTTTGCTATCCAAACATACCCAATGACCTGAATAATAGTGGATCTCTCCCGCCTTTAATGGGGTAATCACCAGCCTTCAACAACTGCACAGCCCTAATGTTCCAGGTGTAGTTCAAATTTGAACTTATTGGGTAATGCACACCACCTGTTTGTTGAAATGTCTCTTAGTGCTTGTGCTTATTTGGTTCCTTTGATCGCATCCAATTGTTGGGAAAATCACCATCATTGATTGATCAGCAATGTTACTCTCTCCGTCACGAATCACCATCACTTTTCTACGTTTTCGTTACTAGGGTGTCTCGGTCATTTATTTACGTTTCCGTTTTAAGCATAAGCTTTCTTATTGAGTTACTTTCGAGGCCCTTGTACCAAAAGCAAACGTACAGAAATGACTACTGAATGTTGATTTAGTTTCCACTGAAGCTTATATTTACACATCACTTGAGACTTAAGAGAGTTTCCCTGTTTGGAGTAATACATGAGATCAAATGGAGACACTCAGTTACGCTTCCCGATATGCGAAATTTTCTTGGAAAAGATGCCTAGCTTTGGATTCCGTCTTTCCTAGTGTAAAATTGGGGTGCGTTAGAAAGTTGTTTACATCATCGGAGTGCCCGGAGACGAGGGAGTTGGTGGAGTACTTGGACAATCTAAAGAATTTTGAGAAACTAGGAGTACCTGAAAATGCTGGCACTGATAGCAATGATGGGTTTGACTTGGATCGTATGAGGCGTTTGATGGACCGTCTTGGTAATCCACAGTCTAATTACAAGGTTATCTCTACCTGCTGCTTTTTTTATCCTGTTTAACATTATGTGGTTCCTTTAATAATTTGGATAATGCTCACAGAAAAAGTATTAACTAGGTTTTATTTTTCCGGTAAATGCATTCCTCAATAGACAACAGCTCACGAGTTTAACTGGTTGTTTTAATAACTTGATGTGGTGTATTAACACCCTTTTTTTTAAATTTTTTAAGTTGATGTTGTGTTAATTTCTGCTCCTGAACATAAATTGCTGCTTTAGCCTTTATGTATTCAGTTATTACTCATTTACTCTATAATCTGAAGTTTGCCTTGTTACCCCTTAGCTTCATTAGCGTGATCTAGGTTTCAACTGGTCTTCGGAAAAAAACTATTTGTGTGTTTTTTGTTACTTGTCATCTTTCCTTGTCCTTACATTTGGAATCGTTTATGTTACCATTGCTTTTCTCAGTAAAGATCATATTTTGATGTGATGAGTGCTAGGGTGTTGTCGAAGTAAAACTGTGCTAGCAGTCTGGTCCTAAGCATTGTAAACTGATTAACCACTTAACCTTTGTGCCAGCTTATAAAAAATACACTTATTAGTCAATTTCAAACATTGCCGTTGTGCGCGTTTCTTCACTTTCTTATAACCTTTGAAGATCTTAATCTTTCGACGTTCCATATGACAGCAAGGGTGTTTTCATTTGACCCTTAATTGAGGATTAGAATTTCGGCCATCTGCTACTTCAAAATAAACCACAAGAGTGGATAGTATGATGAGGTGTTTTAAGGTGTTCCGTAAACACAGAAATCAAACAGCATCAGTCTTTAGTCTTCTATTACACTGGCCATGACTTCTATTCTCTTGTGAAAGATTATACTTGTTTGATACATAGAATATGGTCTGACTGGCGGACACCTGATCAGGTAGTTCATGTTGCTGGGACTAAAGGTAAGGGATCAACAGCTTTGTTCTTGTCCAATATCCTGAGGGCAGAGGGTTATTCTGTGGGTTGCTACACAAGGTATTTTCATCTGTGTTTTTCTTTCTTTGGCATGGAGTACATAGTTAATTTCTTAAACATCCATTTCGTTGTACATTGATTTTTTACTGTTGCTCAAACACTTGTTTTCCTTTGGCAGCCCTCATATCCGAAGTATCTGGGAACGTATGCATGTGGGAACACGAGATACACAAGTGTCAACAGCTAAATTGTTCTCTACTTTCCATAGAATTAAGAAAATCCTTGATCAAGCTGTGGAACATGAGCATGGACTCTTGAGTCATTTTGAGGTATTGAATTGTCTTACATATGTAACTACTAGGAACATATTAGTAAACGTTATGCCCTTTTGATGAGATGACTATATATTTATTTGTGGCTGCTGGGGGAAGCGGAACAGCTGTTGTGAATAACAAGCACCAACGGCAACAGTGATTTTGATTGATAATGCGAGACATTTTGAATCATGGTCACTAATCACTATTGTCTTGAATCATGTCGGGTTTTTATCAAAAGTCATTTGCCGGGCCATATTATCTGTGGGCTTGGGCTTAACATACATCGTGTATTGGTTCAGCATTGGGCAGTTTTCGTTCATCATATCTTTGGGTTCTATTGTACATTTTCTACATATAACGTTTGTGCGGTTTTCTTGTGTTGGGTCAGCTTTTGCTAATATTACTGAATATTATGGACTTCAAAGTTCAAACATATGGACATGAACTGGTATACTGTTCTCAGAGTCTTTCACAAGTGCCGTGAGAATTCTTTATTTTATTGATTTGTTATGTCATATATAGACAGTAACCTCGGAAACAGCCTCTTTGTGTTGCTAACACAAGGGTAAGGCTGCATACATCCGACCTCCCCCTTACCCCGCAATTTGCGGGAGCCATTGAGGCACTGGGGTAAGGTTATTGTATATATAGACGGTAACCTTAGGTGCACTTGTGTTGATTTTTTTTTTTTTAAATCTTATTCTTCTTTTTCCCTTACTGAAATACTATTATGTTCAGGTCCTGACGGCCCTTGCATTTACAGTATTTGCTGATCAGAATGTTGATTTCGCTGTTGTTGAGGTTCACCACTTAGCTCTTCACTAGCATGTACTCCATCTCATTACTTGTTTTTTTTTTTTTTTTTTTTTTTTTTTTTTTTTTTTTTTTTTTTTTTTGAGTTTGTTTTGACCTACAAAACATGTTTTGTGTGTGCTGAAGTACATTGTCCCTTTAATATGGTCAGGCTGGGTTGGGTGGAGCCCGAGATGCTACAAATGTAATATCTAGTTCTGAGCTAGCTGCCGCAGTCATAACAACCATAGGAAATGAACATTTGGCTGCTCTTGGAGGTTCCTTGGAAAGCATAGCATTGGCAAAATCGGGAATTATTAAACATGGCTGCCCAGTATGTTGTTCCTCCCCAGTCCCCGCATACTTTCTTCTTGTGTTCTGCTCAAATATGACCATATTTCGTTGAAATGTAGATTCTTGTGAAATTTAACCTATGGTCGAAGTAATTCTTACTGTAGTAGTCTTAGAAATAGACACAAGGTAGATGATTGACAATCCTTGACGCCCATGAGAATCTGTTTACTTGCATTTTGATTCACCAATTTGTTAGGTTTGTTATGTTGTAGTCCCTGAAATTCCTTGACTCGGTTGCAAATATCAAACACTCAGACACAACACGGTGTTGACGGTTGGACAAGGCTACTATGTGAAATTGTTTTACGTTTTCAGATGCTGTCATGCAAATACTGAGTTTTGGTCGCCTCTTTTTCTCTTAAAATTCTTAGCAATATTATATTGAGTTCAAATTTGTTTAACATATCAGGTAATTCTAGGGGGACCATATCTTCCTCATATTGAGCAAATTCTACGTGATAGAGCTTTGTCAATGTGCGCACCCGTGATTTCTGCCTCGAATTCTGGAAGCAAAAGTTGCATAAATGGGTTTGGCAAAGTCGGTGGGAAACCACGCCAATCTTGTAATATACTGATTCAAAATGAGGACATTCCACTAGTAAGAACTCCAAACTATGTTTTTTTTGGCATCCTTCTTGTTCCAACATCAGAGTTCTTGTTTATTAACCAAATTGCGTGTGCCACTCATGTAGTCTATCGAGCTGTATGACGTGAATTTTTCGATGCTTGGCTATCACCAACTCCAGAATGCTGTAACTGCAACTTGTGCTGCATTATGTCTCCGTGATCAAGGTGAGAAATTCTTCGTTTATTCAGTTTTTTGTGTTTTGACTAGTAGCTTTTGTGGACAACAGTTCATGAGATGTTTATAAAATCTGTGTAATAGAATCCAGCTCTAAAATTTTGGTAAGATGTGCGTGTTTTTCTGTTTTTTCTTTTTGTAAATCTCGTCTCTTGAACTGAAGATGTTTGTACCTGCGCTAATTTTGTGTCAGGATGGCAAATATCTGATGGGTCTATTCGTAGTGGATTGGAGTGCACACAACTGCTTGGGAGAAACCAGTTTCTGAAAAAGGAAGAACTAGAGGCACTAGGATTATGTGGGTCAATGGCATTGCTTGATGGAGGTTTGTTCATGTAGTCTATTTCGCCTTCTTGTATTTCTAATGATAGTATTTTTGTTCCCAACCTATCTTACAATAACGGGGATTGCTGAAGTCACTTGATTAATGCTCCTGCTGCCATGATATTAAATCTGGGCTGTGACGACCAATTATGAGATCAGGCCTTCGAAAGAAATTAAACAACCATTGTTTAACCCAGGACGAGTGCAGGAGCCCTTGAGGCACTAGAGTAATATTCTTGTTGTCAGGGGAGAATGGGTGCTCAAGACAACAATACTTTATCGAAAATAGATAAGAATTCGTAATATACCAGTAGAAGGAAGCAGTACATCTTTCAAACAATTACACAATTGCTTACCTGTTATTTGCTATTAAAGCGTTTTCATTCTAGGGTTATCATTGGCACATAATTTCATCATGCTCACATTTCTGATATATACAGTACATGGTCATTTTCTCGTTTCTGTGTTCAGCCCATACCCAAGAATCTGCTAAAGCATTGGTGGATACAATTTCTACAGTATGTCAAGACTCTGGGTTGGTCCTTGTTGTTGCAATGGCTAGTGATAAAGATCATGTCGGATTTGCAAAGGAATTCCTGATAGGTTAGTTTCTCCATACGCATCATTGTTTCCTGGTACTCAGCAGCATCATTTCATCTATGACTGTCCTAAAAAATTGATCATTCAGATGATCCTTATTGTAAGACCAACTGTTTTTTGAGTGAAAATGTAGCCAACTACGGTGAACTTTTTTAAAATCTCAAAAACAAATTCTACTTATCGTTTTTGGGTTATGTTACTTGCCCATCGACAACTCTGCTTGTTCCTCTCCTTTTCCCGCTTGAATGCTTGATTACAAAGATTTATGCTTTGTGTATTCTAATCCAATGATATCCAAGGGTCTGAAATCTCTCTTTAAATTAACAGGTTTGTCATTTGAAGCTATTTTTCTGACAGAAGTAAATATCGCCGGAGACAAATCTAGAACTACTTCAGCATTGATTCTGAGAGATATCTGGGCTGAAGCATGCTCCAATCTTGGTGTCAAATTTACTCCAGAAAATGCAATGTATGACCTAAAGTCACTCGATGGATCATTTCCTTGTACCGGCAATTCAACGAAGATGATTTTGGGTGCTGCAAATTTAGTAATAAGTTGTTTGAAAGCTGGTCATAAAATACTGCAGGAGAGAAAAGGGAAGCAACCAGGTACAATTGTAGTCACCGGATCTCTGCATATAGTTTCCTCGGTGTTGTCGTCAATTAATTCCTAAGTTGTTATTGGCTATTTTAAATTTGTTGCATTTTATTTCAGAATAATTTATTAAACAAAACATACAAGGGTTTTTAGCTAATGATTAAAATTCCGAAAGCTAGTAAAAAAAATCGTTCTCTCGTCTGTTAGACGATAAGCAGTGGAGTGCTCCATATTTCTGCTATGCACCTTGATCTACTCACTTGTGTATTTACCGTTTGTTTGCTTTTAGAAATGTTTCTACGAGATAAACAGACTGAGCTACGCGAGTAAAACGAGAGCTGGTTGAACGTAAACAATCCAAATAGATAGCTTGACTCGACAAGCAAAATGGTTAATCCAGGCAGTTGATCAGATCAGATAGCCCTTCGGGTAACCACGCTCTTGACTTCTGATCAACGACTTGGAGGGATGGCTGAGTGGCTTAAGACCGCCCCCTACGTAGTGATTCTATCAATCATGTACCTGGTTAGGAGCCTCCATTCTGCTTGGTATGAGTATGATACGACATTCTAATTGATCTAATTTAACCTAAAATGGCACCTGAGAATTATACAATTGAAATAAGTGTAATTTTCTGACAATAGTCTCATACTTACCCGTCCCGATCATTTGTTTATTTATTCCATTTTAGGCCTCTTGTTCATTTGTTCACCTTTCTATATTAGAAAGATATTTTATCGGTAATTTGATCAAACACATCAATTAAGTTCCACTTGCTACCCACTAACAACTACATGGCGAGCACCGAAAAAAAAAAAAAAAAAAAAAACTACATGGCAAAATTGATCGACCCGACACCCGAACTCAAGCCCCGTACTTGACCCGAACCCGAGTTGACCGAGCCGAATATTTATTATTGTTGCAAGCTGATTATATCCACAAATAACTTGATAATAGTCGACCCGAAAATGAACCGAACCGAAAATGACCTGCCTGACCCGACCCGAAGTCTACAGACCCGAAATGACCCGACTCGGTTGACCACTTTGCCAAGTCTAAGTAACAACACCGCAAATGGTCTCCTCCCCATTCCTTGGTCTTTGTGTCAAAACTAGAGATGACAATCAAATCAATCGGGTTGGGTCGAGTCATATCGGGTCGTGACTTTATTAGGGTTAGGTTCGGGTCACTTATGGGTCTGGTTAGTTGGTTAGATGAAGTCATAGCTCGGGTTCGGGTCGTTGTCGGGTCGGGTCATTTAGATATATTTGTCGGGCTAGGTCGGGTTTTGGTTCGTCAGGTCATCGTGGGGTCGAGTTATTAACAGGTTTGTTATTGGGTCGGGTCACTATCAAGTAAGGTCATTGCCAGGTCTGATTATTGTATGATCGGGTTATTATCGAGTCGGGCCATTTTGAGTTTGAGATGACACCCTTACAAAATAACTCATCTAATTCCGAGAACCAATTAATAAAAACCGTGTAACTCATCGAATTCCGAGTAACCGATTAATAAAAATCGAGTAAGTCATCTAGGTTGTAAAAAATATCTTCAAACACAACCTAAAATCACAACACAATCAAATCAAATAAACCATCATCTCCATCTTCAATCGTCTCCTTCTTCATATAATAAACCATCGAGATGTTCAATCGTTTCTTAACTTGGGATTAATCGTTTCTTAATTTGAGATCTTCAATCGTTTCTTAATCGTTTGTTGCCATGGTTTGATGAACCGGATGAAAGTAGCTGGTATGAGTTCAAGATCTTGGGATTAATTTGTTGCCATGGCTGCATGTAGCTGGTATGAACACTATTAATTTTTTTTTTATTCAAATCTTACTTTGTATATTAATCTGCTGGAACTGGTAATTTTTTTTTTTATTAAACCCGGTTTTGTGTTGGTTAGCTAATGCCAGCCTAGCCCTCCCCGTGGACCGGTTCGGGGCCAGCTAAAGCTATTTCAACCCTGACCCGCTCCTCCACGGGCGGCTCAGGCTCAATCGACCCATGCGACTTCTGAGTCCAATTAAGGTAAGATTCTTTTGAATTTGCTTTAGTTTTAGTTTATATACGTACTTCAATTCGGTATGTTGTATAGTTAAAGAAACAGCCTAATTATAAATTCAAACACTAGTTTAACTACTACTCCTTTATAATGGTATATTGTTGTAATTTATTTATGCTTACCCCTATTAATTTGCAGTAGGTCTCTCACTAATTTAGTGGGAGACATAATAGGGGAAAAAAATTTAGTGGATCATGTGAGAGGTCTCTCGATAACGCTATTGAGGGACCGTCTCTCCGGAGTTTTTGTGATTAATTTGTAGTTATTCTAATTTTGTAAACCAAATAACGCTTAATCATCCATTCTACATCGTACTCCCAAAATCAATCATTGTTGCTCAATAAACATTCATTTTATGCTTTATATTATTATTTTTTGAGAAATTTAGTAGGATTACAACGAAATTTATCACGCTCTTTTGTACTCCGTAACATAAGAAAATAAGTAAATCCTTTTACTATAAAAACAAAGTTCTTTTAACCTTTTTTATTGGCTGCTTAAATTAAGGAAATAAAGAAACTTTTGATCCCACCACTACTTTCATTCACTTAAAGAAATTTTTATCAATTAATTTACATATTTGCTAAGTACCGCGCACAAAAGTGTGTATATTATTGTTGAATATCCAGGTGCAATTTTGCACGGGTTTATAAAACTAGTAAAGACGAGTAAAAACGAGAACACAAGAGATCGACTAACCGTAATCCGTATACAAATAGGATTATATCCAATTGCATGGCTTTAAAACTAGTAAGGACTCAAAAGACGAGTAAAAACGAGAACAAAAAAGAACACAAGAGACCGACGAACCGTAATCAGTATACAAATAGGTCACATATTCGAATCCCCCCGGCCCTCGCTCGTAAATTTTACTGACCTTGTACCTGGCGTCGAAAAAAACCACCGTTGAACTTCCGAACACCCGAAGTTCTGATCTTGCTTCAGTTCTTCCTAAAAGGTACTATGATTTTTTCCTTGAAAATTTCGTATTTGTCAATTTTACACATTAATTCTCTACGATTATCTTTAATCACTGTTTTTTTATCTCTTTGTTTCAATTTAGTAGCATTAATAAAAAAATCAGTTTTTTATGCATTATACATATCACAAATTCAATCGCAGATGTTCTCTTTTTTTCCAATCGCTTGTCAGTATTCATCATTTTGTTCTTCAAATTAGGGGAATTATTCAGGGGTTTAGTTGCATCTTCTTCGTGTTGTTGAACCTTGAATTTATGATTAAAGTATCAATAAATTTGTGCCCAGTTTCCTAATTCGCTTTAGAATTGATTTGTTCTATTCATTTTTTTACAAGTTCATGTTTAATTATTCTTAAATTTGTGCCCACTTCCCTAAGTATAGTATTAGTATATTTGCAGCTTGTAATTTGATTAAAAAATTGCAGACGAAGGTGGCCGAATCCGAGACATAGATAGGATCTCTGACATTGTCAAAGTGGAAGGAAAGAGTAATATTAATTGTTAATGCTTCTGAGATTTTCTCTGTTTATAACTTCAACCTCTAATTATCGCCGTCTTATCCCACTCCTTCCTTCGCCCTGTACCGCTGTATCTTCTGTCGTTGTCGCTGCTGTGTGCTGGAGTTTTCCGACAATAAGTAGTATGGATATGAACCGGTTCACTTCTTTATCTTCCTGTACTATATCCTCTCCAAGGTTATACCCTCTATTCTTTCCATAAAGTTGAAAATTTTCATTTAATTTGTTGTTGTCCTTCACTGTGAAAGATTGAAGCTTTTCTGGTGAATGAATACTTGTCAAAATCTATTTTTTTTTAAACCGAATTGGTGAATTTATGTGCTCGCAGTTACTTTTTTTTTGTAATAGTTTATTGTTATATACTGCGTTAGAATACTCGTGTGTCTCGCTTAATACCAAAACATGAAGAGGGTACTTATTGTTATTGCCATTGGCATTTAAGAATTATATAAAAGAAACATACTTTGGATATTATTGAGCGATTTGGATGTTGGAATGAGTGCATTAGTAATGGAATAGCTTAGCTTGATGTAGGGTGCGTTTTTAAAGTTATATGTTTTTAGGGGTTGACTTGCTTGAATATCAATATTTGGTTGCTACGAGGTTCAAAATAAGTTGAAATCCACTTCGAAATAGGGTTATGCTAACCTCGTTTGGTTGGATCTTTGCCTGTAACACGGGATAAAAAATGATTGATTAGGAGGAAAGCTGTAAGATCATTAGGCGGTTTAGCCAATGCTAGGTCTGCCAAATTTAAGTGTAGTGAGCTATGTATAACAAACAACTGATATTTTTTTCGATTTGTTCTGGTCTGCAAATTAATTTAGGAAGTAAGCAATTGGGTATCATATTCTTGACTCAATCGAGCAACATAGTTGAGAAAGGACTAAGCCTCTTTTATTTTATTTTATTTTTATTTTTATTATTTTATTTTATTACAATAGAGAAATATACCTGTGAACTGTGAAGGCATCTATAAGTATTTGTTGGAAATTATAAAATATAGGTAGACGTTATAATGCTTATTCTCACTACTCGTTTTTTATACAACTTGTAGTGGAGGTAGAGGACGGGGCCAATCTGGTACAAGAGGGAATAGTCAAGGTTCAAGAGGTGGCCGAGGTCGTGGAACAGCTGCTGATGGCACTTCAAACAGAGTTAATGCATCCTCTGTCGGTACCGCTGCTGTGTGCTCTAGTTTTCCGACAACAAGTGGAATGGATATGAACAGGCTCACTTCTTCTGTCTTTTCCTGTACTATATCCTCTCCAAGGTTATACCTTCTACTTTTTCCAGAAGTTGAACTGTTCTGTTTAAGTGTTTAGTGTGTTGTTGACCTTTACTGGAAAAGATTGAAGCTTTTTTGGTGAATGAATACTTGTCAAAATCCCTTGTTTTTCAAAATAAAATTGGTGATGGGTCGATAATGATTTATCTTCATAGTTCATATTGCTAGCATATACTGCGTAAATGTGATATGATGAATTTATGTGTTCTAAATTACCTTTTGTAGTAGTTATAATTTATACTCCATTAAAATACTCGTGTCTCCCTTAACACCAGAGCATGAAGAGGGTAATTTTTAGTTTTGACGTAATTGGATAAAAGAAACATACTTTTGGTATTCTATGCTTTGATAATATTGAGCGATTCAGAAATAGAATAAGTTGCATTAGTAATGGAATAGCTTGGCTTGATGTAGGGTGCGTTTAATTTAAAGTTGTAGGTTTTGAGGGGTTGACTTGCTTGATTGTCAATATTTGGTTACTATGATGCTCAAAATAAGTTGAAATCCACTTTGAAATATGGCTACGCTAACCTGGTTCTGGTTGGATCTTTGCCTATAACATGGGATAAAAAATGATTAATTAGGAGGAAAGCTGATAGAGCATTAGGCCAATGCTAGGTCTACCAAATTTAAGTAAAGTGAGCTATGACGAACAAGTGATATTTTTCCGATTTGTTTTGGTCTGCAAATTAATTGAGGAAGTAAGCAATTGGGTTCATATTCCTGACTCAGTCGATCAAATAAATTGAGAAACGACAAAGCCTCTTTTATTTATTTATTATTATTATTATTATTATTTTTTTTTTTTTTTTACAATAGAGATAGAGAAATATACCTGTGAAGGCACCTATATGTACTTGTTGGGAATCATAAAATAGGTAGGGGTTATGATTCTTATTCTCACTACTAGTTTTTTATACAACTTATAGTGGAGGTAGAGGACAGGGCCAATCTGGTACAAGAGGGACAGGTCAAGGTTCAAGAGGTGGTCGTGGTCGTGGTCGTGGAGCAGCTGCTGATGGCACTTCAAACAGAGTTGATGCACTTGGCAGAACCTTGTAAGCATCAAAGACACCTTTATTTCATTTTTCTCTTTCGAAAGAAAGAAGAGGTGCAGTTAACTATTTATAGTTTCTAACTTTTCTCGAGGGAGTTCCAATTTCTGTCGATGATATTACTGGTTGATGTGTCTAAATTGAATCGTCATTATGTTAGCTGGTGAAGGGCTGAAGGCAATGACGTGTTTAAAATCCGCCAGCCTCATAGTTTCCCTTGTGCGTCCCTTCACCAAACAACGTCGCATGTATTGTGTAAACATGCATTTTTGTCGCCTATGGCAGATGTGTTCAAATCTTATCAACATTATGCTTTGTCTAAACTATTGCAACTATGTTAACTAATGTCACTGCTTCTTAGGGTGCGCATACTGAGGCATATGGCTACAGAGTTGAATTTGGATATGCGGAGTGATGGATATGTTAGAGTTCAAGATTTGCTGAAGCTAAATATGAAAAGTAGGGCAAATATCCCTCTGAAATCACACTCTATTGATGAAATTCGAGAGGTTAGTTCTAATAAATTTTTTTGTTCTCACATTTCATTTTATGTTTTCATTTGCTTAAACCGTGTATTTAATGTTTTTCTCTTCCTCCTTAATCAATTTCCGTTAATAATAAATATATTCAAAATAGTTAACCATAGTGAAAAGAGCGTAAAAGGAAACTAAGGAGTAAATATTGAAACTTAAGGTTCAAAATTGGAAGATCGTATGTATTTTTTATTTTTATTGACCCCAGTTTATTTTTTTATATCACCTGAACTTTTCATCTTTCAATTTAGTCCAAACACGTAATTGCATAGGTTTATGCCAGTTTGGTTATTTGGCCTAGCAAACCTTATGAGCCATATTGCAGGCGATGGAATCTAGTTTAGATGCCTATCTTGCTATGATTATGTAGTATGCTAGTATGTACTATGTACCGTACCTGTTACCAACTAGCCGTTGTGCATGCTAGGTACTATGTCAAATGTTCTTTGATCTACTCCGTATGTTTCATGAGCTTACAGTTGTGCTGGGAAATAGTCTGCCATTTTGGTTTTGCCTTCAGTTCCTTCAATAATGAAGAATTCACCATGATATATCTGATCTGTGTGCATGATAATATCATGAAAAATAGATACAAAATTTTCACTGCTACTTGGTATATTGGCACTAGGTATAAAAAAAAATAGAAAATTTAGCTATTGTACCCTGCTGAAGTAAGGAACATGGCATATATGTTTGGAATAGAATCCATTTTTAGAGAGTTGAAAAGGCGCTATCTTTTTGAAAGGTTCTATACATCTGCCTTTTCTGAATGCAGTTTTTTTTTTTTAAAATATAAAGTGCATTTGCTGCAATTCCCCCCCATGTCATCCCTTACTGCATGATAACAAGCTAGTAGGAGTAACTTGTGAATTTCGACTGTCAATATGTCTCCACGACTCCACCCTCATATCTGGTTTGTCTTAATTGTAAATTTCAGGCTGTACGAATAGACAATAAGCAGAGGCTTGGCCTTTTGGAAGAGGATGGGCAATTGTTTATACGTGCAAACCAAGGACATTCTGTAGAGGTGAGATGTTTGCAGTTCAACTTTCAGGGACAAAAATCCTTATATTGCAGTATCTCCGGACCCTTAAGTTTTACTTTGGTTTTCAAAATTGTTTTAATCTTTATTCTCGATTTAAAATCTAAGTTTTTATAAAAGAAATCCGGACTTCGATTTTAAAACCTATAAGTTTACCTGGCTTTTGTATTATGTTTCACCCCCTTTTGTTCTTCAATTTCTTTTTTCTATTTTTTACATTTTGAGGTGTGTGTTTACCCTTGGACGGTTCTAAAGGATGATTCATGTCAGCCGACCCCAAATCATTTTGGGATTAAGGCTCTGATGTTGTTGTTGTATACTTCCTCCATTTCGTTCAATTCCATACATTTGCTTTATACACGTGTATATCAATGCCCGTTTTCTTTTGTTCATATCTTTAGTTACATATTAGTAAAAATTATAAAAATTTGTCATTCACAATGTACTCGGTAAGACAATAAAAACAAGATCTCACATGATTATATTTTATGCTATATATTAGAAGTTGTATCGAAAGTTCTCCCTACTTGTGAATAGTGTTTAAAAAGGCAAATGTATGGAATTGAATGAAATGGAGGAAGTATAACTTTGCAATACAATTTAAGGCTAGGAGTGAGTGATCGTGATTCTGGTGAAAGATTTAATATTGCAGAAATCAAGCAGCGTAATTCCATTTGTATATTTAATTTAGTATAAAGTCAAATATCCATGGCTATAAGTCAGTTTCCAAGAGTAAAAAATTCATTCGCCCTATATTTTTTTTTAATGGTCTTCTCTTGACCTCGTCCTATTTGTATAAGTTGTTTAACTTTACATTAACTTTCAGTTTCTTACAATTATTAACAGTAACTCCTGATTGTCTTTTCTTGTCAATGTAGTATTTGACCCGTCCACTTTCACTCTTCAGGCTGTAGAAACCGAGAGCTTGTTGAGACTAATAACTTCAGCCGAAGATATCCCTGGTAAGGGCACTGTCATAAAGTTAGAGCTACATTTTAGGCATTTTCTGGTTTATATAATTTGTATTCTAATAATAACCTGCCGTATCTTTTATGCAGTATGTGTTCATGGCACATATAAGAGGTTCCTTGACTCTATTCTTCAGTCTGGTCTCAAGCGAATGGGTCGGTTACATGTTCACTTCTCAAGTGGATTGCCCTCAGATAATGAAGTAATCAGTGGTATGAGTGATTTTTTTTTTTTTTTTTTTTTTTTTTTTTTTTTTTTTTTTTTTGTATTGACCACTTTTTACTCAATCAAAAAGTTTCTGAATTGAAGCTTAGTTGATGTTTCTGCTGACATATCTCGTTCCAATTTTTCAGGGATGAGGCGGGATATCAATGTGGTAATCTTTCTGGATGTTAATAAAGCGTTGGAAGGTAAACTTTCATCTCTTTTTGATGAACCAGCTCGATTGTTCCTCCATAAGCCCCATATGTGTAGTCAATGCTGCCTAAAATTGCAATCACAGTAATCTCAAAACCCTTTCAAAGAGATTGAGATGTGGATCATGGTGAAAGTACTGAATTAGACAATGCATTCAAGTAACAAATATATGGTTGAAGTGTTGTAATCTGTTATTACAGGAGATTAATCCTTCCTTTTCCTTACTGATACTTGGTTGTGTACTTGGTAATTAGTATAGTGGTTTCGAGAACTGTGTATCTGATGAGTACCTTTTTTTGGGCGAAATATCACAATTGCAGACGGAATGAAACTGTACATGTCAGAGAATAAGGTGATTTTGACGGAAGGCTTTGATGGTGTTGTTCCAGCTAAATATTTCCAGAAAATACAGTTCTGGCCTAGTCGGAAGCCGGTGCCATTTCAAATTTAATGCTATTTTGCGTATTTATCATCAATCATCATTCTTATATAACTCTGAACAATAGTGTTATATACCTCGACGCACTTTTTGCAGTGTATAATTTATTTTTGAGAATTGGAAGGATATTCATTCCATTTTGTATTAACACAGAATAAAGTGTTTTTTTTATTTATTTTTTTATTTTGGTGTGAAGGAGCGACGAACTCATTTTAATACCGACGGGTTTCAAATCTATGTTCGTACATTCCTCAATGACTTTCGAGCCAAGCCGTCTGATATATGTAAAAAGTAAAGTTTGATCTGTTTTAATTCATTACGGAGTACTTCATATATCCGAGGAACTAATAATTGCTATTTTAATTTTTTATATTAGACCGTCTCGCACTAATGAGGACATTTCTTCCAAATTCATGAACCATAAAAAATTATTTTTCGGATGCAATGGCAAGTTAGTGAGCTCGACTTGTGCTAAATAAGGTTCGAGTTTTCGAGTACAAGCTACACCGTATAAGCTAAATTTCTGCAAGCTCAAAAGTCTTAGACTCGACTAGAAAAGAACTTGAATTATGATTAACAAGAACACATCAAACAAAATTGAAATCAAACAAACTGGAATATTTTTGAAATAAATATAAGAAATAAAAAAAATTATCGATTTGTATCGGTTTTAAAAGTATTTGTCAAATTAGAGTACATATTGTTAGTTTCTTCCATTCTCAACGTTCTTAAAAATCACAAATTATAGAGTAAGACGGTCTTACATGTGAAACGGTCCATTTCTGAAATAAAAAAACAATACATTTATATTGCTTATAAATGAGCAATCTTTTCATATAATGAAACCATCTCACCCAATAATTACTGCTTAATAAAAATATTTACGAACAGTGTTAGATTAATCATTGTTTTTTTGTATTTTTTGGACGAAAAACACTTTGAGCTTTAACGGTTTTTAACGGTCAACTACAAATGAATGAAGCAGCTTCTTTAACAAGCCTTGTTCTACAAAAATGTCCCTCCATAATTTCTCTCAGGAAAGCTGGGGAACTCCATGCCGTCATCTTCGCTTCGTCGACACCGTTCACTTACAATCAGCCGTTCCTCCACAACAACATTATCTCAATGTATATGAAATGCGGCTCGCTAGGTAATGCACACCAAGTGTTCGACAAAATGCCTCAAAGAAATTTCATTTCTTACAATACCATTATTTCCGCATATGCCCGTCGTGCTAATTTTGGTTCTTATTCTGTTAGAATGTTTGTCCTGATGAGGTATCAATGTTTTGTTCCGAATGGGGCGACTTTTATTAGCTTGTTGCAGTCGGCGTCTGGAATTAGGGTTTGTTTTTTAGGATTGACAATTCATTGTCTGATTATGAAGTATGGATTTTTGTTTGATGTGCATGTTCAGACTGCTTTGGTGGGTTTTTACTCTAGTATAGGGGAGTTGAAATTGGCCAATCAAGTATTTGGAAATGTTCTTACTAAAGACGCGTATTCCTGAAATTGTATCATTTCAGGGCATGTCAAGAATAATAAGTTAACAGAAGGTCTGTGTCTTTTCAGCAACATGGTAAGGAGTGGTGTGTTGCCTACGGAATTAGCTATTCGATGGTACTTAGTGCTTGTTCAAGGTTGAGTGATTATGCTTTCGGTAGACTTACTCATGCTCATGTTATTGTGACTGGTGTGCGTTTAGATTTGCCGTTGCCGAATGCTATGGTTGACATGTACTCTAGCTGTGGTGACTCCCAATCTGCATTTCGTATGTTTAACGAAATTCAGAACCCAGATCTAGTTTCATGGAACTCAATGATGGCAGGATATGCCGAGAATGGAGAGGGAGACAAGGCTATGGATTTGTTTGTACGATTGCTACGTCATGCGTCTCAGAACCCAGACGTGTACACTTTTGCAGCAGTAATCTCTGCCAATCAAGAGTATCCTGTTTCACGCTATGGGGAAGTACTCCATACCCGAGTCGTAGTATCAGGATTGGATAAGAGTGTATATGTCGGAAGTCCGCTGATCTCTATGTATTTCAATAATGGAAGAATTGAATCTGCTGAAAAAGTCTTCCACTCAATCCCTAAGAAAGACGTGGTTTTGTGGACTGAAATGATGGCTGGTTATTCTAAAGCATTAGACGGTGAGAACGCTGTTAAAGTTTTCTTTGATATGTGGAAAGACGGACATAACATCGATGACTTTGCTCTAAGTTGTGCTCTGAGTGCTTGTGCGGATCTTGCAACTCTAAAACAAGGTGAAATGCTTCATTGCCTGGCCATTAAAGCTCGATATGATTCTAAAATGTCAGTTTGTAGAAGTCTCATTGATACATATGCCAAAAACGGAAGCCTTAAAGCTGCTGAGTCGATTTTTTCAATGGTCAAGGATCCAGATTTAAAATGTTGGAATTCAATGATAAGTGGTTATGGTCACCATGGGAAGGGAGAGGAGGCAATGAAATTATTTGACGAAATATTAACTCATGGTCTGGAACCTAATCTTGTTACCTACATTTCATTACTATCAACTTGCAGCCATTCTGGATTGGTTACTCAAGGAAGGCACTTATGGAATAGGATGATGGAGAATAATCTTTCTCCGGAATTTAAACATTACTCTTGTATGGTAAGTTTGCTTTGTCGAGCAGGGCTTCTGGAAGAGGCAGTTGATATTATCAATGAATCGGAATATGGGGAGAATCATCTTGAACTTTGGAGAACTGTGCTGAGTTCATCTGTTTCCAGCAAAAATTTATCAGTGGGAGTTCATGCTGCTGGAAAAATCCTTAAAGTCGATGCACATGACAGTGCAACCTATACTTTGCTTTCGAACCTTTATGCTGCCGTGGGGAGATGGGAAGGTGTCATGGAAATACGAAAACAGGTAAGTGGGCTCATGTTAGAGAAGGATCCTGGATTGAGTTGGGTGGAGACTGTCGAAAAATTGGTGGTTTTATAATCGGGTGATCAGTCGCATCCAAGGATTAAGAGGTGAAAGCTCAGTTGAAGATACTACAGGTGGACCTGACTGTAGTACATCAAGAAATCAATTATTTATAGTGTCGAAATATCCTTGTCTACAAGAATAAAACGGCAGAGCCTTAATCCCAAATTGACTAGGGACAGCTAACGTGAAAAACCGGCAACAACATGTGATATAATGAAATTTTTTGGATTCATGTCCATACAAGTGACTTGTTTTACACTGGGTTGCCACAAATCTACCACGACTCTTCTTTATCTGGGGAGTGAAATCCGGCAATTAATGTCATGAAGACGCTCAAGGGATGCTGAGGAAGGTTTCTGATTGTATCCATCCAGATTAATCAGCTGAGATGAGCTTAATAGTAAAATTCAGAAACTTTAAAACAAAACTCGAAAACTTTATTGTAAGGCTCAAACACTAAGCAATTAGTGGTAATATATCGGATGTATAATTCACTTATTGCCCAAAATTACTCTTGAACCTAAGTTTTAACCAGTGTGATTTACCCCCACGCTTGCAGAGTTGCGGACTTGCGGGTAGCAAAATCGTTATTGCAAAACCGTTCTTCAAACATGTAGAACAAACAGAAACCCTCTGCATTAGCTCAGCAAAAAAAAGTTCACACTTTCAACATCATCAAAACGCAATCCCAGAATTTTCACCATGTCATTCTCTTCATCATCAACACCACATTCATCTTCATCTTCAGCTTCTCCCTCAATCCCAGATAATACTGAACAACAAACATCAAAAATCAACCAAGTTTTACAATACCATAAACAAACCAAACACAATTTCACCCAATATGCAAGAAGTCCGGGTCGTCTAGATTGGGCCAATCAACCCGACCCATTTAGAAGGTACATCTCTTCTCCATTAATCAATCTTCAACATTTTCCAATTACTGATGAAGAACAAGGAAAAAAATCGAATCTTTCATACTTTTCTGTGTTTAATTCACTTCCTTCTGCAAAACCCATGTCTTTTTCTTCAATTTATCAGTTTTTGTATGATTCTTTAGCTTTATCTGCTTGGAAAACTACTGGGTTTTCAACTTGGTCTCTTAGGGTTAACCCTAGCAGTGGGAATTTACACCCTACTGAAGCTTATATCATTGCTCCTGCAATTGGGTCATTGTCGAAATTTGATTTTGTTGCACACTATGTTCCGAAAGAACACGGGTAAGAAATTAGGGCTGAAATTAGAGATGGGTTTTTTAGGGATTGTTGTAAGTTTGGTTTGCCTGATGATTGTCGGGTTTTTTGTCGGGTTTTCTTCGATTTTTTGGAGGGAAGCTTGGAAGTATGGAGAGAGAGCTTTTAGGTATTGTAATCATGATGTGGGTCATGCTATTGCTTCTGTTGCTATGGCATATGCTGAGTTGGGGTGGGATGCTAAGTTGCTTGATGGGTTAGGGTTTAGTGAATTGGAGAAGTTAATGGGGGTTGAGGATACTGGTAAATTTTCGGTGCCAAGTCGCCCGGTGAAGGGGGAGTTTCCTGAGATTGAGTTTGAACATCCTGATTGTATGTTGGCTGTTTTTCCTTGTGGTGAAGGAGAGGGTCGTAGCGTTGATTATGCAAAGTTGAGTGAGGCTGTGAAGGAGTTTTCGAGATTGGAGTAGAAAGGGAAGGCTAATATGCTAAGTAAGGAGCATATAGTTTGGGATGTGATCTACAAGACTTCAGAGGTAGTGAAGAAGCCGTTGTCAGTGGGGGAGTGTTCGAGGATTGAGTCATTTCAGAGCAGTGGAGTGTGTAGTGAGAGTTCATACAAGGAGTTGACAGTTAGGGAGGTGATAAGGAAGAGAAGGAGTGCAGTAGATATGGATGGTGTGACTGAAATTCAGAGAGATACATTTTATCAAATTCTATTGCATTGCCTCCCGTCTGGGTCGAGGAGTGGAGGGAAGCAGGGGAAACCATTGGCATTGCCATTTAGGGCTCTTTCTTGGGATAGTGAGGTGCATGCTGCGTTGTTTGTTCATAGAGTTTCGGGTTTGCGAAATGGTTTGTATTTCTTGGTGAGGAATGAGGATCATTTTGAAGATCTTAGGAAAGTTATGAAGCCGGAATTCACCTGGAACAAGCCTGACGGTTGTCCTGATGATCTTCCGTTATATGAGCTTGTTCTTGGTGATTGTAGGGAGCTCTCAAAGAGACTGTCATGCCATCAGGTAATGTTGCAGTTGCCAACTCAGAGATTTCGTAATCTGATGTTCATACATGTATAAAGAGTAATTATGATCCTTGTAGCAGTGATAGCTCTTGTTACTTTACGGTACCTCAAAAGTTTTGAGCTTTGAATGCCTTCTTAACTTTTACACCCTTTTTGCTTCTTAACTTTTGTACCCATTTTGCTCATATACCTCCTTACAGTTATCAAAAAGGTTTGTACTATTTTGGCCCCTATACCAATAGGAATGGACGGTAGAGTATGAAATATCATATCTAGAGCATAGGAAAAGGACAAAAATGCCAAGTTTTTACAATCAATGATAATTGTGAAATGTCTTGAAACTGGGCATATGGTACTTAATGACGTATCTTTCTGCAGAAATTGGGGAACACAGGTTTTGTAGTCTTCTCGTAAGTGAATGGAATGAGAAACACCATAAAAGGACGGGAGGGGGGTAGGTTTCGATTTAAAATGAGAGCCGACAAATCCACAAGAAGTCTTGTATGAGATGGTTTCACTTGTATGAGAAGGTCTCACATGTTACATCATCCCAAATTCTTAAACATTTGTATGTGAATTGTTAGAAAATATTTCTCAAATGTCTGTCTGAACTCTGATGCAGGATATTGCTAGTGATGGCTGTTTCAGCCTCGGCATGATAGCACATTTCGAGCCTTCATTGAGGGAAAAGGGTGCTTGGATGTATCCTCGTCTGTTCTGGGAGACTGGTGTTCTAGGGCAGGTGCTTTACCTGGAGGCTCATGCAGTTGGCATTAGTGCCACAGGAATTGGGTGCTTCTTTGATGATCCAGGTAATATTCACGTTAATTTTTTAGCTGCTTTCTTTTTTAAAAATACAATCATGAATCTGCTTTTCATTAATACTCTTTACATACTCAATGGAAAAGGAAAAGCTCTGTTGGAATTTTGTTTTGTTGAATCCGAAGATAATAGAAGCACCGTCAAAGGTAAAAGTGTAGGAATATTAGATTGCTTCAAATGTGTGCTGAATAGAAAATGTAGATACCTGTGCTTTCTATATTGATTCAAGTGTTGGCCCTTGTTTTAGACTACTTCTACCTGCGCCCAACTTATGACTACTCTTGAAAAATGGTTCACTCGGGCCAGATTTGGGTATGGATTTAAATGATTCATGTCATTCTGGGTTAGAGGTCGGTCAATTAAGTTGGTTCTGTTGTAACAATAGGATTTTGTTCTAATTAAGCCATTTAGTTCCGGTTGTTTCAGATCAAGTTAATTCGGTGTTTGGAATTACTTTAGCTTATTGTTTTCGGCTTTGGGTTAGGTTTGGGTAGGTTACTTCCATCCGGTCAACATTTTTGTTTGGTCCACTTATTCTAGCTTTAAGCTCACTTAAACCTTTCACTTAAAGATCTTTTAGGAAGCTTGAAGCAAACTGCTCTTTTGGTAATGTGAAGGTGCTTCTTTTTTGAGTAAGCTTAGGCTAGGTTAACCAATACTTTAGTAATTTCGAGATATGCAGAACGCTGAAGAAAATCTGATTTACTCTACTGTGTGGATTAATGTTGTTATATATTATGTGACAACTGTATGAAAAGTCGCCTATATATTAGTGTGCATGAGGTGCTTGGTCTGAAGGGATCAGACTATCAAAGTCTATATCATTTCACAGTCGGAGGCCCAGTTCTTGACAAGCGAATAATGAGCTTACCCGCGTATCCGGGTCCAGATATCGATGCCTAAGGTAAATTAAAAAGCTACTTACTAACTTGTGCCAGACTTCAGCATATGTCAATATAGAATATACCATACTGTCCGTAGCTGTAGTCTGTAGGTTTTTAGGATAGTATGAGTTGCCACCATATTCATCGTTGTTGCTTGCTGGTGAAAATGGATGCTCGGAGTTTCTGTTACTTTCTTGATACTATGATTTTGTTCCGCAAGATTTAGTTGTTTAGTATGAGCTTACCGCTCAGTGGCTGACCCAGAAAATTTTATTTCTGGGTTATTACTTATTAGAGTATTGTCTAGACTAGGGGTGCTAACGAGCCGAGCCGAGCCCGAGCTTGGCCTTGCTCGGCTTGTGCTCAAGTACCAAAACTCGAGCTCGAGCCGATCTCGAGCTTACCCGAGCTTGATAAAAATGTGCTCGTTATAAAGCTTGCGAGCTATAAAGCGAGCTCGAACCAAACTCGAGCCCAAATCGAGCCTATATAAAATTGTTTATTTTTTTATTTCTTTTCTTTTGATATTTTCAATAACAAGGCTCGAAAGTTACATGTGAAAAGATTTGGAAAATCAGTGAGACATTTGATATGTGTGATATAAAAATATAATCATGATAAAATATTTTTATAAAATATGAGCAATATCTTAGGTAACACAAGTTCGAGCCGCTCGCGGGCTTTTCGAGTCGAGCCAGCCTTTGCTCGGCTTGACTCGTTAAGCTTTCGAGCCGAGCCCGAGCACGAGCCGAGCTTTGACCGAGCCGATCTCGAGTAACTCGCGAGCTGTCTCGTCTCATTAACACCCCTAGTCTAGACATTGTAATAAAAAAAATACAACTTTTTATCTTGTTAAGTACAAATCTGGAAAAATGCACAAACAATATCAATTGTTGGAGGGTGGCCCTATAATGTGCGTCCGTCAATGCTATCAGTATACCAGGGTCTGAAATTGATGCATTGTTAGTCACAGTATCCATAGATCAGCAAACTAGAGTAGCTCAATGCTAGGAAACACAAAAATGATGGTATTTAATAGGAATCAAACACTTTAGGCGGTAAACTGTACCTGTTCGTTTAACACTGTTATTAGCTTGAAACGGATCTAAGCAATTCCCTTAAGAGGTTTGTTCATAGAAAAAGGCCGAGTAGTTGTAGTTGCATAGATTTGCATCATAATTTTTGCATGTAATTCCAAGGTGACAAAACTTTGCTAATGTTTCTAATTACAATGTATGTATTAAACAACACTTAAAAGTTTATGAACACACACTTACATAAAGAGCCAAAAAAAAGAGAAGATTAGGATTAGTATTCAAGACATTTATTGGACTAGAGGTTGTTCGCTAATCAGCTTTAAAACCACAAAGCCTTGGTTTCATGGTCGATTTAGGGCATATGGGTTCCACGAGCAAAACGGTGTCTAAGAACAAACCGATTAACCAAAGCCAAAGCAACACTAGTAACCTTAGAGACGTCGTTCACCTTCATACTAACAAGTGCCTTGATGCTGTTCCCTCGCCTACCACCTGAAAAAGCCTCGGCACAATCATTTTGGTCGGTGAGTGCAGTGCTAGTCCATGTGACAACATTACTCATGTGCCACATAAAGTCAACAACTCCGCCCTCTGTATTAAACTTGTGTAACTCAAATATTGATTGCCTGAGTTGTGTGACGCTATCATCAATTTTTTCCATGCAACTTCCTATGGCTTGTTACTCGGAAGTATGGTTATGGTGTGACCTCTTAAGTTTACTAGCCAACTTGGTTAAGTAGGCTTGAGCAAACCTAGCTCGAGTCAAGCTAACCTTTAATGCTATTTGAGCCAACTCTTCATGACTTAGGTTTGTACTATTGACATAGCCGGACAGGACAATATTTGCTCACATACCTTAGGGTAGCGCGTTGTGCTACACGCGGACATGATGAATGCTCTAGTCCTAGAGCACCGACGACAACTTGCTACATCTCCGGCCATGAGGAGGATGGTGAGGGAGAGAAGTAGCAAGGAAACTTGATATCTCGCCATATTTGTTTTTATTATGCTTTGAGATGTAAATCTGGGGTTGCATACTAGTAACAAATATACTCAGTAATTTGATGGATTCGAAAAATGAGAGGAAATAGGTGTAATGAATGTTTAAGAAGACAGGCTTATTTGTTTGACTTTTATTTGTCAACTAGACTAGATAGATGTATGGAGTATTTTGTAGGGATACTTAAAGCAAGCCGGTTATGCTTCTTCGATCATCACCATATTCACGCTGTATTCTGATGATCAAGATTCAATATATAATACTCTGTAGTTAAGATTGATAATACAGTAGTTTGTAAGACAAGTTTACGTGATTTATTTTTATACAACTTTGTGTGACAGTCCGTCCTATTTGTTTGACGGAATACTCATAAAACATGGGCATTTTTATAGCAACGAGCTATGCATATGCATGTGCAGAGTGCACGTATATAGTATTAGGATACAAGTCAATTACATGCATTTTTATTCGATACACAACTACTACATTCCAGGAAACTGTCCAAAAGATGCATGCCAGCTTCTGATGTTTTGATGATGTTTTTCAAAGGAAAATGAGATAGCGCCACCCGGTGACACTCATTTTCAGCGCCACCGGGGGCATTTTTATAAATTATATTATATTTGATCTTTTTTGTTAATTTTTATTAGATTAAGTCAACTCATTTAATAAAGGGTAATCCGGGAAAACCGCATATATTTAATTGACATTAATGTATTTAAATTAGGCCCTCTTCGTACCTCCACTTCCATGTTCATCGTCTTCGACTCTTCGCCATATCGCCGTCGTTAACTAATACACATTTCCTTTTCAAACTATTAGTAAACTTTACCATGGTGATCCTTTAGGGAACATACAATAGTATATTAGTATTATGTATGGAAAATCTCAACGCAAATTAAGGTTATAATACTGTAAATTGAAATGGTGGTTTTATAAGATTGATTGTTTGTACACCTTATGCTGTTAATCAAAGATCCCTTCAACCCTTCATAACTTACGTTTGAAACACACCCCTGGATATAATGCATACTCCGTACAACATTTTATAAACTATACAAATGTCTACTTTACTGGAAAGGTCTCAACAAGAAGAAACAAGCAAATGAAATTAAGGTGTGCTGCAATTGTGATGATGTTAACCGGGACAATAATATTAATGGTGAATACAACATGTTTCCTTTTATGCCCTTCCATATAATGTGCAAAAGTTGTTATGATTTCAATGATTAATTATTATTTCATTATTTTAGTTAGGGTGGCACCGAGATTGTGTACCACCCGGTGGCGCCCTATCGCCGTCCTTTTTCAAATGTTTGGCTTCCTTTCTAGGCAACTTCTCATGTAACCTTCCCCATATGTGGCTTAGGGGTGCTAATGATCCGAGCCAAGCTCGAGCTTGGCCTTGCGAGCTTACTCGAGTCTGGAAAAAGTGTCGAGCTCAACTCGAGCCCATATATAATTGTTGAATTTTCCTGTTTTGTTCAATATTTTCAAAAGCGAGGCTTGAAGGTTATATATACAAAGCTCGAAGGTTATATTTATATATATATATATACAAATATTTGGAAAATGAATGAGATATTTGATATGTGTGATACAAATACATTATCATGACAAAATCTGAGTAATATCTTATACAATCACGCAAGTTCGAGCCGCTCGCGAGCTTTTCTAGCCGAGTCAACGTTTGTTCGGTTTGACTCGTTAAGCTCTCGAGCCGAGCTTTGACCGAGCCGAGCTCGCGAGCTGTCTCGTCTCATTAACACCCCTAATTGTGGCTCTTTTATAGCTACACTTAAGTGCTAACGAATGATTAGGCGAAGAGGTAGAAGACTTTAGTTATGCCGGGACGGGGGCATGGACGCATGGTACCCTCGCCGACATTTCTGTTAAGCAGTGGTCACCCAGCCCCTTTTCCTCAGCCGTTGAATGTAAATATATTTACACGTTAAGATTAGGTGTTTAGTTCTTGGCCGGTTTTATTTCTTATTTTTAAGATTCATCACTGTGAAAAAAGCTCTTACAGCGAGTTTGCTACGGGATAATGCATTGCATGCAATATTTTACAGAGTACATTTGTAAAGGCTAATTAATTACTGAACTACCGAAAATGTCAATTTGTAAATTATGTTCCTACAACAGCTTAGTTTGAAAATGATTTGGGTTCGTCTTACATAAATCATCCTTTAGAACCATATCCATGATCCATGAACATGTACGGAGTAATTTACATTGAATTCTTTGAGAAAATTCATGGAAATGAAATCCACAAGTGAACCAATGAAATGAAGTTGGAAGTTTATTTGCCGCTGCCACATGATTTCCGGCAAACGGAGAGGAGAACGATGAGAACAGCAATGCCGCCGATAATACCAACAATGATAGCTATTGTTTTTGCAACATCATCTTCATGCGTTGGATCTACTCACCCACATATAGGAATAATTAAATCAGGTAAAAATATCAAATATTACGTCGTCTTTTCTGAATATATTCTCTTTATCTTAGTTATTTATTGTCTTTTTTCATTTTGTGGTGTCTCGGTCAATTATTGTCCGTTCTAGTTTTTTTTTTTTTTGACAGTAAGAGAGAATAGAATGTCACATCAAAGCCGATTTGGCAATGTTGTGAGCGATCCTATTAAGGGTCCTAGGGCAATAACTTCAAGAAAAACAGTGGAAAGACGAAAGTAAACACTGAATAGAACAAATGGCTGTTTTGGCATCAAGGTCCAGGTCAAGTAGTCCACAAACTTGAAGAACGAGGCTAAGACAATCAGAAGAGGCATCAACATGCTTAAAACCATGACCGATGGCATCAGAAATTGCATTCCGTAGAGCAACAGCCTCAGCATGCAATGGTGATTGCGCCCAAAATCTAGCAAGACCATAATGAGTAGTACTACCACACCCATTTTGAAAAAAACATACCGCAGAGGCTTCACGATTTAGACGCCAGGATGCATCACATTTCAGACGAAGAGAATCCCCACAAGTCTTGGAACCAACAAGAAAGAAGGAATAGAAATTCCGAATATGCTGCATATCAGAAAAATCATCCGGATCCAAGAGTGGAAGAGGTTTAGGGATTTTATGGGAGGCAACAGAAACATTCAAAGTTGCATCGTAAACAATTAAATCCATAGATGAAGAAAGATCCACATACGCATGGCCAAACCGAACATTATTTCGCAGACACCAAATTCTCCATAAGGTACTCATAAAATAGGAAATCAGATGGATGAAGTCGGACTTTTTACGCAATAGAAGAATCCAGTTGATAACCCATTCTTGAAATGGAAGATTATCACCAAGGTTACTCCGAATGCCCAAAGGAGAGCTAGACCATATTCTAGCTGATAAAGGACAGTCACGGAAAAGGTGGAATAAAGATTCAACAGAAGAGAATCATTAGGACAAAAGACACACGAGAAGTCCCAATCAAGATTACGCTTTCGTGCCTCATGACCAACAGGGAGAGAATTAGACAGAATTTTCCAAAGAAACACTCTCGACTTATTATGCACCGGTAGCGACCACAAAGCAGACTTACAAAAAGAGACAATACTATCATTCATTCGGCTAAGATCAGTCGTAGAGGCCAAATTATTCCAACGGGATTGGAAGGCAAATGCATAACCACTCTTGATCGTATACTTACCATTCTTTGTCGGTTGCCAAAAAACAGTATCCTTGGAATCAACAGACGGGAAGTCAATGGCAAGAATGCACGGAGCCACTTGGTCACCGCAAAGGGACCGAACTAGTTCAGAATTCCATGTACCATTCTCATTTTGTAACTGACAGACATAGAGGTCAGGTTTCGCTGCCACTTCATGTTCAGAAAGGTGGAGAAGCTGGGCAAGGGAAGAGCCAGAAATCCATTTATCTTTCCAAACATCCAAAAGAGAAGGGAAGCCGACTTCCCAAGATAAATGAGGTCTTAACAGATCTAATCCCCACAAAATGCCACGACATCCCCAAGAAAGAGAAGATGTAGGAGCCTTGTTAGAGGACATAAGACTTCCTTCCGAAATATTAAGTTTTCTTCCCAAAGTGCAGCTAATCAAACTCTCAGGGGATTGAAGAATTCTCCACCCAATCTTAGCTAGTAAACTCTGATTTAGACAACCTGTGGAACGAATTCCCAAACCACCCCTAGATTTAGGGGCGCTGATGAATAACTTACTGCTTCAATGTAGATTACTCCGCTCAGAAGGACCACTCCACCAAAAATGCGAGAGCAAAGAATCAATCTTGTCAATCACACTTACCGGCATTTTAAAAGCCGATAGAGAGAAAATAGATAGTGAAAATAGAACCGAACAGATGAGAGTAAGCTTTCCAGCTGAAGACAAAAAGTTATTCTTCCAACTCAGAATCCTTTTCTTAACCTTTTCAATAACGGAGGCAAAAACCGATTTCTTAGTAGTACCAAAGTCAGTAGGCAACCCTAGATAATTACCCATATTTCTATTGCTACTGGCTCGTAAGAGATTAAGACATGAACGAGTAGTACGAAGTGTGCAATTAGGACTAAAGGTAACCGCTGATTTGGAGGCATTAAGACGCTGCCCCGACGCAAGGCAAAAAGCATCAATGATGGACATAAGTTTCTTACAATACCGGGGTTGAGCTTCAATAAAGAAGATAGAATCGTCAACGAACAATAAATGAGATATCATCCGAGCATTCCTAGAAACTTTGATACCCTTCAGAACTTGACGTTGTTGAGCATGAAGAATCATTTGGGACAAAATCTCAGTACATAAAGCAAACAAGGGGAAATAGGATCACCTTGTCGAATACCCGCCTGAGGTTTAAATAATTTTCCACAGGCTCCATTTAAAAGAACGTTGTACGAAACTGAAGAAATACAATTCATACTGAGAGAAATCGAAGCCATTGGAAAGCCCATACTGGTAAGAGTAGCTCTAATAAAGTTCCAATTAAGACGATCATAAGCTTTACTCATATCAATCTTGTAACCAAGTAATCCTTTCTTGCCCTTGGATTTTTTTGAAATTTGATGAAATAGCTCATGAGAGATAAGAATATTATCACTAATATTTCGACCTGGAATAAAACCATTTTGAAAGTCTCCCACAAGGAAAGGCATCACCCGTCGTAATCTATTAGAGATACATTTGGTCACAATCTTCATAATGATATTGCACAAACTGATAGGCCTATACTGATCAACAGTTTCAGGATTTGATGTCTTTGGGATTAAGACAATAGAAGTACGATTGAAAGCCCTTAAGATATGACCAGAGTCAAGCATTTTGAGAACGGCCTCCGTAACCTCATTTTTGACATGAAACCAATATTTTTGATAAAAGAGTGCAGGAATACCATCCGGTCCTGGGGACTTAAGAGCATCCACAATGGTAAGCTAGCTAGTTGCTACTAGCTTACCATTGCCACATAAGATTTTCAAGCTACAATATTTTTAAGCTAGAAACTACTACAATGGTAAACTGCTAGTGTTGTGGCTTAGATGGGCCCATATGCACAACAACATTTCTGAAAATGCAATTGTACTTCATGCCTATTTCCACGTGTATTAGTTTAGTTGGTAGATTTTTTTTGTAGGACCATTTGAGCTACTAGCTCCATGGAGCTAGTTGCTCAATTTAAGCTAGTTCAATAGGAGTGCTCCAATGGTTAAGCAAGTAGCTTGGAATTTTTTTTATTTGCAAGCAAGTCCTTTTGGGTAACCATTGGAGATGCTCTAAGAGGACCCAACTGAAAAACAGCCTTACGAACCTCTTTCATCGTGTAAGGTTTAGAGAAATAATCTTGTTGATCATTGCTTAACTTAAAACGAACATTTGAGAAAATCCCCTTGAAATCATTGAAATAAGTATCAAAATCATCAACATCATTCGAAGTGCCATAAATGCCCATAAAATAATTATCGAAACAGTCCCGAATATCATTTTCCTTGTAAAGCCATATATCCAATTGATCTTTAATACCTGCAATATAATTGCGACCAAATCTGCATTTGACGGAGTTAAAAAAGAATTTGGTACATGCATCGCCGTCTTTAATCCAATTGATTTTTGCTCGTTGTTTCCAATATAAAGAAGCAGCTCGATTAAAATCTAAATAGCGTGAATGGCATTCATCATGTCCGTTCTAGTTTGAGAAGGGACTTGATGAGCAATTTGATTATTCACATTCAATTTGTTCCACTTGTCATCAAGTAATTGACTCATTTCTCTTTCCTTGATTTTTGTGCCAAAACCAAAGAAAAATAATTGTCAGGGATGGAGGGAGTACTTTATTGAGGGTGTAGACATAAAAATATGTCTCACATCTTTAAAATGGGGTCAAAAGTCAAATGTTGACATTTGTGAGAATATCGTTTAAGAAATGGGTCGGTGAATTTTAGCCCGAACAAATATACGGTATTTAGTTCATCTTGTCAAGATATAAAATCAGTTCAATCGAAAAATGGGTTATGCCATATATCTAATACGAAGTATGAGCCGCAAATAATAAGTCCGGAAATAAGAGTGTTATGTCAAAATTGGACTCAATAAGCATGACAAGCCCATAATTTCTCAAAGAAATGGAAGACCATGCATTGTTGACGTAAAGGTTGGCATGTGTATACATATTTGATCATGGGATAATGATTGCTTTTTAGTCAAGAACGGAATTGCGTGTTGTCCCGCAAATAATGGAAGATCAACGGGAGTCTAGGAAGTCAACGCGAGAAGAATGGACAAAGTTGTTGGCTTGTTGCAAGTAGGGATGGCAATGGGTAGGGTCTGGGTAGGGTCCGCTGCAGACGCGGGACCCGGACCGAGATTTTCCTGGATCCGTCCCGGCCGACCTGCAGGGCCATGAGGGTCTAAAATTTGAGGACCCATACCCGAACCCTATGGGTAAGGATAAGTCTGGTCTACCCATGGTCAGAGTTTTTACCACTTTAAGAATAAAGATTAATAGCTATGGGGTCTATAATATTAAAAAAAAAATTCATACTACTTTAACATTATGAGTTTATTAATCTGCCGTTAATGGTGGTTGTCGCCGCCTATTAGAGAGGTAGTTGTCAGTCGCGTATCAGTGCCGTGGTGGTGGTTTTATTTTGTCAGTGGTGGAGTGGTGGTATTGTCAGAAGAGTTTGGTTGAGTTTTATCACTTTATGGGATGATGGAAGAGAAAGAGACTTTAGTTGGGTTTTCTGATCTGCACAAGTATGAATTCGAGAAAAGTTGTGATTTTGATTTTTTTCTTTAATAAAGGGTCTAAGGGTCGGGTATGGGTCTCATAACTTAGACCTGGGGCCCAAATATTTTCTTAAGACCCATACCCGACCCATACCCATTGGGTCTGAAAAAATGAGACCCATACCCGACCCATTAGGGTCCGACCCTCAGGGTCTGGGTCGGGTCCCCGACCCACTGCCATCCCTAGTTGCAAGTTTACCGTAAAAGAAACAAACAAAACAAAGCTCTTATAAATTGAGAGTAAACCCTCTCATTAGAGACTAATCTTGATAATCACAAAAAATCACATTCTCACACAAAATCATAAAAAACCTCTCTAAAACAAAACCCTCTTTACTAAAAAAATCTCTTCTAAGAGAAAGTAAGGGAAAAGAAAATACATTTGCCTTTCTGCAAAAATCTCTTCCAAGAGAAAATAAGAGAAGAAAACACATTCATTTCTAATCATCTAGATTTGAATATTATACTACTCTTTCACCTGACGTCAAGCATCCATCGCAGTCAGTAGAAGAGAAGCAAATCAAAATCGTCACAGGAGAACCAAGTCTTCAAATCAAGACCCTCCTATTCATTCACTTGCGGAACTCGAATCAGTAGAATAACTAGTAGATTGTACCCGAAATCCTTTGAATTAATAAAATTATTATTTTGTTGCATTCTTTTGTGTTTTCTCTATTTATTTGCAGATATAACGCAAATTTGTTGTTACAAATTTGGCACGCTCGGTGGGACATCTCTACTAGTCATCTCTTTTTCCGCACAATCAAGTTTCACAAACATCGTTTCAATGGCCTCTAACGAAAGGTCAATCTGTCTCGGTGGGTCTCTCGACAGATCGCCCATTGGTGTTTCTACAAGGGGCAGGACCAGATCCATCCTTTTCCGTACCGCTGCAGCAAGACTCCGTTCTGCATCTGTGCCTACGAGACCCCGAAAATCCAACGTCACCGTCAATGCTTCAAGGGAATCATATGGTGCCGGCGACTCTAGGCCATATGATTATCCTGTGTTCGGTGCATCATCTCACATCCGAGTCGACGACCCTCAGTTTGTCTCATCATCGTTTCGAGAGAAGGTGTGCGACGCTTTTGAGAAGACGGCTATTCACAACGGCCCGTCGTTTCAGCTATTCACCGAGGATGGTAGCCACAATAGCGCTGGTTCGTCTCCGTCGTCACTGCGAAGATGTGACCAGGAGGTGTTGAGCCAACAGTCGTATTCCATGGTTGCACCCGTCATGGTTATTGAGGGCGGCGACATGGAGGATCAACTCAACAAAATGAAAACCATTCTCGAAGAACTCCATAAGGAAAACAAAGAAAAAACGAAGCAGATCGATGCCTTGACGAAAAGGTTGGAAAGGCGGCCCGCTTCATCGTTTCACAATGAAGATAGTGATGACGCCAGCGACAACGATGATGATTGTGACAAGGGTAAGTCGTTTACCGCTAAAGACGTCCAAAAGATGATCGCGGAGGCCTTCAAAAGACAGTTCGATGGAAACCTCCACTCCGTCGACAATCACCGTTACGTCAAGCCCTATAACAAGAGGATTGACTGCATGAGGATGCCTATCGGTTATCAACCACCGAAATTTCAACAGTTTGATGGAAAGGGCAATCCCAAGCAGCATATTGCTCATTTCATTGAAACGTGTAACACCGCAGGCTCTGAGGGGGATCTCCTTGTCAAGCAGTTCGTCCGATCTCTGAAGGGGATCGCCTTTGATTGGTACACGGACCTACGCGCCAAGTCGATCGACAGTTGAGACCAGATGGAGAAAGAGTTCCTCAATCGCTTCTACAGTACCAGGCGTATTGTAAGCATGACGGAACTCACTAACACGAAGCAATGGAAGGACGAACCCGCCATTGACTATATCAGTAGGTGGCGCGCGTTAAGCCTCGAATGCAAAGATCGTTTGTCGGAAACTTCTGCTGTTGAAATGTGCATCCCCGGAATGAATCTGGAGCTAGTCTACATCCTCCAAGGCAACAAGCCAATAACATTCCAGGACTTAGCCACTCGAGCTCACGACATGGAGATTACCATCGCTAGCCATGGAGGACGACTTTTCACTCATTACGAACCAAAAACGGAAAGGAAAGAGTTTAAGAAAAATGACAAGGCGTCCAGTAGCACTTCAAATGAGGTTATGACAGTTTCTGCTTCTAATCCGGTGAAAATTACGGCGCGACCTAAAACTGACAAGAAGGTGGCGACGTATGCAAAGTCACGGTCGACTCTTAAAGAGCTTGAGCAAAAGAAATACCCTTTTCCAGATTCAGATTTAGCAGGGATGTTAGATGATCTATTGGAAAAGAAGGTTATCGAGCTTCCGTAGTCTAAACGACCATGTGAAGCCGGACGGATAACTGATCCGAAGTATTGTCGATATCATAGGGTTGTGAGTCATCCATTGGAGAAATGCATAACCCTCAAAGAGAAAATAATGAGGTTAGCCGAAGAAGGGAAAATTCTCTTGGATCTAGATGATGCTACCGAGTCCAACTGCATTGTTGCACAAGTGTATGTTGAAAGCCGTAGGCCATACCTTCGTTCTGCAGTCAAAGAATGTACACAAATGATTCAGTTCGGAACTCTAGAGCCGGTGATCGTCGTTACGCCTGAAGAGTCTATATTCGCCATGTCATCAAGTTCCGACGCTCCAAATCAACGAGACGGCGACGAAGGGTGGACCCTTGCGACTAAGCGACGACCAATTAAGCAAAAATGCCAAGTGCCAATTTTCCAACATCGAACATCGACTTGTCCAAAAGTAAGAAGATCGTCATACAAGAAAGATTGGAGAACCGACTTGAAGTCTCCGCCAAATGTGACATCGTCTGAGAAAGTGAAGTCGAAGTTACGTCAAATTCTGACATTATGGGACTATTTTCCCAAGTCCTACCTCCCCCAAGCTTCGGTGAACATCGTGTATTTTGCTGTTGTCGAGGATGCTTCATCCCAATATATTGCGGCAGATCTCACGGAAAGTGAAAGCGATAATACAAAAATTTTGCCACAAAGGTCTATTTTTGACAGGCTAGGTCGACCAACTTCTACTCCTCGCTCTTTTGTGTTCGACAGGCTGGGAGAAAGGTAAGAGACCGCCCGCATGCAATTAACTTCAGGTCCGCAACAGCAAAGACAAAGTGCGTCGGTGTTCACTCGCATTGGAAGAAATAAGGTGAAGAAATCAGTTTTTAGTCGCATTGGTAACTCTAAGGTGCAAAAGAGGTGTCGACGAAAGCAGAAGAAGTCCTCGAAGACAAAAGTTGCAGTCGGCCTCAACAAAGATACTCATAGTGTAATTCCCTCTCGAATGAAACGTCATCTTGAAGTCGAAATAACCACGGGTAAGTCACTAAAAATAAAAGGACGTACCGTCATCTTCACAAATCCGCAAGAGGAGTCAAGTCAAAGGAAATCGTTCGGGATATTGCCTCGTCCAACCATGTGACGACACAAAAGTACCAAGATTCGGATGATGAGATGGAAGTTGTTGAAACTCCTAAAACTCTTGAAGATGGTGTCAAATGATGTTGGTGACTTGAAGGAAATTAACCTAGGCACAAGTTGAGGTGCCATCGACTTCCAAGTCAAGAGAAAAAAATCAAGAAACAATTTCACGACTGGTCATCCGCCAAGTCATATAATGACAGGGTCACTTCAAAAAAAAAAAACCATTACCATTACGACAAGTTTTGGTGCGCCTTTACTTCCAAGTCAAATACAAATTCGCCCGCCAAGTTAGATAATGAAAGGGTGATATTAGAAGAAAGATGAATCATCCTTACGACAAGTTAGGGTGCTGATTAACGACTTCCAAGTCAAGCCAAGTGGAGCTGCCTTCGAGAAAAGTTAAGGCGCTCGTCATCGACTTCCAAGTCAAAGTAAAATGGATCGGGACTCCGCCACGTTAAGATGCCAAAAAAAAGTGCACGTGACAAAATCCTGAGGGGGGCAATCGTCCGGATACCCATTATCATGCCTATCATCATGTCTCGTAAGGCCGGAAACAAGTTCACTTCCAAGTGGGACGGGCCTTATGTTGTGTAAGAAGCCTACACGAACGTCGTGTAAGATGACGATTCCGCAATAAGCTCCTGAGCACGAGTCCAAACTGCACAAAAAAAAAAAGAAAAAAAAAAAGAAAAATCCGAAAAGAAAAAAAAAAAAACAAATTCCAAAAAAAAACAAATTTTCATTTGATGAACTACGTTGGCTTGATCCTGCGAAGTATTATTACTTTGTAGGTACGTAGGTAGCTTAAGTAAAACTCCTTTACTTAGGTGCGGCCAAACGCCCAAACAAAATCGACTTTGTTTTGTAGGAAATACGTTGACTTGATCTCGTGAAATGATTTCTCATTTTTTACGAGTACGTAGGCATCTTGAGTCTTACTCGAGTCCAGCCACACCTGAAAAACTCAAAGTTTGTATATTGGGGGCATCACTCAGACGCTGTCAATTACCGTCACTTGATTCCTTCATGATCTACAATTAAAAAAAATAGAAGGCTTAGAGAAAGCTTCAAGTACCAAAGTTTTCAAGTCTCACGCTGAAAATTTAGAGAGAGCTCAAACGCCCTAAGTTTTCGTCAAAATAATCAAAGATAGGCGGCATCGTGGAGAAAGCTTTTAAGCACCATTAGTTCCATCAAATAATCAAAGACATATAGATTAGGAGAAAGCTCGTAATCACCAATTATCCATCAAAGTAAAAAATCACTATACTTTTGGAGAAACCTCACGAGCTCTAAGTCATTTGTCAAAATTTTCAAAGTTTGGTTAAATCTCGGAGAAAGCTTTCAAGCGCTGAGACTTTGCCGTAAAACCAAATGATACAGATTCGGAGAAAGCTTCTAAGCACCGAAACTTATCGTATAGATCAACGTTGAACGGTTGGAGAAATCTCACAAGAACCAATACTTCATCAAATCAAAATTAATTGATAAAATGTTATCTGGATCCGGAGAAAGCTTTCAAGCCTCGGGCCTTGCTATAAAGTGTGATTCACGCTCAAATAAAACAAGCTCACAAGCACCAAATTCACTCGAATGATGAGAAGTACTTATGCACCACAATTCGTTTGTCGCAAACGCAAATGACGAGAAAGATTAAGAAAGCTCCCAAATACCAAGATTTCATCATTGGTTTCGTCGACCGTCACTAAGTACTTGTTGTCAGTCGTCTGAGATCCGCTCATTTTGAAGTGCACCATTATGGTCTCCTGGACAAAACACAACTTAATTCCTTTTCAAAAAAAAAAAAAATGAAATAAAGTGTTGTGTGGTCATGTGATGAAAATGGTGCAAGTCTACAATTACTACACAGGCCACGGTCCAATACGGATAGGTCAAAACCAAAACAAAATTTTCCAAATAAGTTTAATACTCTCTGAACTCCCAAATTGAATTTAATAGGCCTCCCCAATTAATTTCAAGTCCATAGTAGTAATTCATTGGGATCTTTCAAGCCGTATTTCGTCCTGCACGATGTCCACTAAGTGAGAGTTGTTTTCGCTCGCCGTCGAAGTCACATGCCAGAGATGACTATCGGTTTCGCTTCGTGGATTCACTGACTATACACTCGGATTTCGGATGTCAGGCGTGACCCTCAATTAACAGCTGGCTATTTGTCATTGAAACAGCTCATTGATGACGTGTTCTGGCGGCAGTTCGGATCACCACAATAGCAGAAGTCGACGATGACGACGCTATTAGTAGGTGTAATTCCAGCGGCTTTGGGATGCGAGGAGTCTGACATGGGGGCAAGGAGCCAATCGGAGGCGTGCTTTTGTGTCAAATCGGTCGTCAAAACAGAGGTGTCAAGAACTCGATGAGGATGACGCTGCATCAAGAAGCCAGTCGAAGACCGATTTTCATTTCAGCCGAGATGGATTCGGGTCAAGTTTCACGAGCTCGGTATTTGCACAACTTTTAGATTGGCGCCGTCTTTGTGAAGGATGAATAACTTGTATTATTTACGAAACATGAATACAATATTTATAGTAGGTTACAAGGCTAGGATGCTAGGGTTACATAATTACAAAATAAGGAATACGAGATATACACAAGATACAGGAAAGATACAAGGCGAGATATAGGAAATATATACTATAACTAAATATATTACATAGACGAGAATTAGGCAGATGATATATTCTCTATACGCCCCCTCAAGATGGACGGTCGTGAGACAAGGCCAATCTTGGAAGTAAGAAGGAGAAATCGATCCTTGGGGAGCGGTTTAGTCAACGTATCAGCGAGTTGATCGTCACCGTTGATATGTTGAACGCGGATAGCACCGAGCTGTACCTGCTCACGGACGAAGTGAAAGGCAAGAGCAAGATGCTTCATTCGGGAATGGAAAATCGGATTTGCAGAGTAGTTCGTGGCTCCCAGATTGTCACAAAAGACAACAGAGACGTTAGGCGTGGAAATGTCGAGCTCAGACAACAGAGATTTAAGCCATAAGACTTCAGCAGTGGTGTCAGCAATGGCTCGATATTCAGCTTCGGTAGAGGAACGAGATAAAGCACAATGTTTCTTAGATGACCAAGAAACCGGATTCTTGCCCATAAACACGATATAACCAGTCGTCGAAACATAATCAGCTTGATCGCCACCCAAGTCAGCATCACAAAAGGCATGTAATGTAAGAGGAGAGTGACGATGAAGAGTGATGCCACGGTCAAGAGTGCCACTTAGATATCTTAACAAGCGCTTAAGGGCAGTCCAATGGTCAGAGGTCGGATGAGCTAGAAACTGGGCAAGTTTATTAACCGGAAATGCTATGTCGGGGCGGGTCAGATTGAGATACTGGAAACTACCAATTATAGCTCGATAAGTCGACTCATCGTGTATTGGAGCATTTGGTTGCTTGACCAACGGAGGGTGAGCAACCATCGGGGAGAGCATAGGGCGACTATCGAGCATATCGTGACGAAGTAGAAGGTCGGCCAAGTATTTAGTCTGATTTAGGTGAAGTCCCAAAGGGGAGTGCGTGACTTCGACCCCTAGGAAATAGGACAGGGGTCCCAAATCCTTAAGGGAGAAGCGGGTTGACAATGCCGTGATGAACGAAGCAATGTCAGACGGATTAGGACCAGTTACAACAATATCATCAACATAAACTAAAGTGTATATTCGGACATTTTTATGAACATAAATAAATAGCGATGAGTCGGATAGTGAATTACGAAAACCAAATTGCAAAAGATAATTACGGAGCTCATTGTACCAGGCACGAGGGGCCTGTTTAAGACCATAAATCGCTTTACGCAATTTGCACACATAGGACGGATTAGTAGGACTCGGAAAACCAGGAGGCTGCATCATATAAACATTTTCAGTAAGCGTACCTTGCAAGAATGCATTATTGATGTCGAGTTGACGGAGGGACCAACCATGTGTAATGGCGAGGGATAAAATGAGACGAATGGTGGTTGGTTTAATTACGGGACTGAAAGTTTCACAATAGTCTATACCGGGGCGTTGATGAAACCCTTTTGCAACAAGGCGAGCCTTGTGTTGTTTAAGAGAGCCATCGGGGTTATATTTTAAACGAAATACCCACTTACATCCAATAACATTTTGTGACGGGTCAGGTAGTGTAAGGGACCAGGTATTATTGCGTATGAGAGCGTCATATTCGGACTGCATAGCTGCGCGCCAAAGTGGGTCGAGGAGCGCTTGTTTTACAGTGGTGGGGGTGGTATAAACGGGAGTGGCAGTGGAGTGGAAGAATTTGGCATAGCGAGGATTGGGTTTGCGGATGTTGTTGGACAGACGTGTGACATGGGGAGGCCGTGGCGGGGGAGGGGGTGGTGGTGGGGGAGGTGTTGAAGCTGGCGAGGCAGGGGAGGGCATGGGTGTTTCAGGGGACGTGGGGGAGGCAGGAGATGCGGGGGAGGCTGGTGTGTCGGGTGGGAGGTCAGGAGTGACATGTGGTGTGGTTAGTACAGATGTAGGGGAGGCAGGGACGGGTACGGTGAAGGAGCACCAGTCCTCGGCCGTGGTGGAGAGGGGAATGGGTTGTTGTTTGAGGAGACGGTTGTACGGAAATTCGTTGTCAAGAAAACGGACATGTCGTGAGGTATAAATTCGAGAAGTGACGGGTTCGAGACAGAGATAAGCACTCTGTGTGGGTGAATATCCAATAAAAACACATTGTGAGGAGCGAGGATCGAGCTTGTGATTAGTGTACGGACGAAGCCATGGGAAGCATAAGCAACCAAAGTTGTGTAATTTTCGAAGATTGGGTTCTTGATTAAAGAGAAGGAAATAAGGAGAATTATTGGAGAGAGTGGCGGTAGGGAGTCGATTAATGAGGTGAACAGCGGTGGTGAATGCATAAAGCCAAAAGTCGAGCGGAAGTTGTGCGTGGGTTAGAAGTGATAGTCCGGTTTCGATGATGTGTCTGTGACATCTTTCAGAAAATCCATTGTGTTCGGGGGTATGAGGTGGGGACGTTAAATGGGTGATTCCTGTGTCGTGTAGATGAGGGGTGATGGTGGTGTATTCACCGCCATTATCCGAATAGAATTGTTTAATTTTTCGTTGGAAATAATTTTCGACTATAGCTCGGAACTTTGTAAATGTGGAATGTGAATCGGATTTGCGTTTGAGGGGATATAGCCAAATATAATGAGTGAAATGATCGACAAAGATAATGTAGTATTTGAACGATTGTTTCGACAAAATAGGGGATGTCCAAACATCCGAAAAAATAATATCAAGAGGGGCAGACGATTTAAGCAAAGAAATACCAAAAACGAGTTTGTGACTTTTATTGATATGGCAAGAAATACATTCGTTAAAATCGGAAATACTTAAATTAAATTTCGAACTTAGAAATTTTAAAGTATTGATAGACGGATGACCAAGGCGATGGTGCCAAGAGTCTTGAGCGGGTAGAATTGCAGCGTGAGCGTCAGGCGAGGACGGTTCCCAGACATACATGCCATTAGTGCGACGGCCTTGAATGAGAGTTTTGCCCGTCAGAGTTTCCTTAATAAGAAAAGAATCGGGTAAGAAAATAGCGGTGGCGTTATTGTCTAAACAAAATTGCGAGACAGAAAATAATTTACGGGAAATTTGTGGAACAACTAAGACGTTATTAAAGAAAATAATTGAAGCAGAGGAGTGAAATTTAAAGGAACCTGTGTGTGTGATTTGAAGAGGACTGCCGTCACCAATCGTGAGATCATCGGGTCCGTCATAGACGGAGTGAAGTGAGAGTGTGTTTAGGTCATCGGTGACGTGATGAGAAGCGCCACTGTCAACAGTCCAGGCATGGGGTGGCGGGATAGGTGCGTGAGAGGCAGAGTGTGCTTGGGGACGGGATTGGCGAGGTTGTCGAGTGGGGAAAACAACCATAGGATATCGTTCTTGAAGAAGGCGACAGTTTGAGGCAACATGACCAACAACGTCGCAAAAGTGACAACGACCTTTATACGGGTTTTTGTATTCGGGGTTCGGGTTAGCTTGAGTGGTATTCTGGTTCGTGTTGGGTGTATAGCGAGGAGTATACGGGGTTCGGTTTTGGGAACGGTAATTGGCAGCGTGGGCAGCGGGGGTAAATTCCGGATTGGGGGTCGAATTTTTGAGTCGTAATTCCTGTTGGATAAGCTTTTCATGTAGGGCTTCAAAGGATATGGGTGTGTCACGGGCTCGGATGGCTTCTATGACGGATCGATACGTGTTTTGGTTTAGGCCGTTGAGGACTTTGTTGGTAACATCGTCCTCATCCATGGGTCGTTCTAATTGGGAAAGGTCATCGGTGCATGCTTTGATTGCGGTCATGTACTCAGTTATGGTCATATTGGTGTGGGATATGTTTTCAAGACGGTCTTTGATTTGGAGGCGATGGCCGCGGGATGAGTTAGCGAAGGTTTTGGTGAGGGTAGTCCAGGCAGCGTGAGAGGTAGAGTCGTTTACGATAAGGGCAGCAACGGGTGGGGCTAGGGTTCCAGCAAGGGCACCAAGAATGAGTTGATCTTGGCGGTACCAAGTGGAGTAGGCCGGATTGGGAGTGACAGCGGTTTTGGTGTCGGGTGGGGTGGGTTCGGTGGTTAGCGTTTCAGCGGGGGGTGTAGTGGTGCCGTCAAGGAAACCAAATAGCTCAAGGCCGTTCATGATAGCACGGACTTGAAAGCGCCATTGGCGAAAGGTGATGGTGTCCTTGAGTTGGGTGCAGTTATTGAACGTGACAATGGTGAACGGGTTCTTGGGTTCGGCGGCGTTGGGAATGTGAAACGGGGTGGGAGACATGGTTGGTGTCCGTCGGAGTTTTGGACGTGAGGTCCTGAGATGACGTGAGGTCGGAAAATTTTTGTAGAGGATCGTTAAGGCTTGATACCATGTGAAGGATGAATAACTTATATTATTTACGAAACATGAATACAATATTTATAGTAGGTTACAAGGCTAGGATGCTAGGGTTACGTAATTACAAAATAAGGAATACGAGATATACACAAGATACGGGAAAGATACAAGGCGAGATATAGGAAATATATACTATAACTAAATATATTACATAGACGAGAATTAGGCAGATGATATATTCTCTATAGTCTTTACCGTCGTTGTGCGTGGTTCTCGACAAGTCACTTGTTGCACAGCTTCTCTACGGATAAAATGTCGAGAATGACGAATATGGCGTGAACAATCAGTCTGAGAAGCGTCAGGCGGCGGCGTCTGAAAGTCACAAGTGAGATGGATTCAGAAGCATGGCGTCGTTAAGGCAGGGCACCGTACAGGTCTGTAGAATACTGAAATCCCTCATTTGGGAGGTTGTATTATTCACATATATATAGTTACATAGTCTAACTAAGCATCCTAAATACAAGGCAAGTATCTTGCTATTATGGAAACAGTATAACTAATTGATACACACTATCAATTACAATCAATCACAATATTTACTAATACACCCCCACAGTCGAAGCGGGAGAGGAACGGACGCTTAGGCTGGACCGAAAACGTGTGAAGAGATGCTTGGGAAGGCCTTTGGTAAAAATATCGGCGTACTGGTACTCAGCTGGGACATGAAGAACTTTGACTTTCCCAAGTTTAACCTGATCGCGAACAAAATGAATATCAATTTCTATATGCTTAGTTCGCTGATGTTGGACCGGGTTGCCGGATAAGTAAACGGCGGAGACATTATCACAATACACTAGACTGGCCGTGAAAATTGGAGCGTGGAGCTCAAGTAGTAGATTACGTAACCAGCTAGTCCCGGCAACCGCATTAGCAACACCCCGGTATTCTGCTTCCGCGCTAGATTTAGAGACAGTAGCTTGACGTTTGGAGGACCAAGACACCAAGTTATCACCAAGAAAAACACAATAGCCGGAAGTAGACCTACGTGAGTCTGGACATCCACCCCAATCCGCATCGGAATAAGCAGTTAATGTATTCGTGGCAGATTTCGTGAGGGTGAGACCATAATTGAGAGTCCCCTTCACATAACGTAAAATTCGTTTTAAAAACTGAAAATGGGGCTCACCGGGGCAATGCATAAAAAGACAAACCTGTTGTACCGCATATGAAATATCGGGTCGAGTGATAGTCAAATATTGAAGGGCTCCGGCCAAGCTACGATAGAGCGTAGAGTCAGCAAGTAAGGGGCCTGCCGTGGAGCTCAATTTGGACCCGGCTTCAACAGGGGTGGACACGGGATTGCACGATGCCATGGATCCACGGCTAAGTAAATCACGGGCATATTGATTTTGCGATAAAAATAACCCATTTTTCGTGCGTGATACCTGGATCCCGAGAAAATGATGCAGCTTGCCAAGGTCGGACATTGCAAATTCCTTTGATAAATCGTCAATGATGCGTCGAAGTAAGGAAGTGCTAGTGGCCGTCAACACAATATCGTCAACATATAGAAGCATATAGGCCATGTCAGAACCATGATTATAAATAAATAAGGACGGATCACAAACGCTGCTGCTAAACCCCTTTGATAAAATAAAATTCGCAAACCGTTGATACCAAGCCCGGGGGGCTTGCTTGACGGGATTTTGGTAGGGGGGAAATGGGTTCGGTTGTAGCTGTAAAGGACACGGGGTTTAAAAATACCATTCATGGCTCGAGTAGTCATGCGATGGTCACGAAAAGACGAGGGTGGTGGGTCAGGGAGAGTGGCAGAGGGTGAGGAGGTGGAGGGAGGTGTGTCAGTGGTAGGAGAGGGAGTAAGGGATGCCGTGGTGGGATGGTCAGTTGTGGATGGTGGGGAGGTTGTGGCAGATCATCTTTGATAGACGAACTGGAGGGGGGGTTGTGTGGGAGCAGTCGAAACAGAGGGGGTTAACACGGTGGTGGAGGGAGTGCTGGTGGAGGGTGGAGGAGAGGACACGACTTCAGGGAGCACGGGCAGAGAGATGGAGACCCATTCATCGGTGGTAGGGGTTGTCGATGGATTGGGCGATGGGTTTTTGAACGGGTAGATGTCGTCATAAAACTTTACATGTCTCAAGGTATAGACTCGATGCATTTTTGGGTCGAGACAGTGAAAGGCACTTTGCGTGGTGGAGTATCCAATGAATACACATGGGGTGGAGCGATATTCTAACTTGTGTTTGGTATAAGGTCGGAGCCAGGGATAGCAAAGGCAACCAAAATTATGTAGGTTGGTATAATCGGGTTTTTTTATTATGAATGACAAAGTAAGGTGAATTTCCATTTAAAGAACGAGTAGGTAGTCTATTAATCAAATATGTCGCAGTACTAAAGGCAAAGGGCCAATATTTCGTGGGTAAGTTGGCGTGATTAAGTAGGGCTAAACCCGTTTCAACTATGTGACGGTGTCGTCGCTCCGCATATCCATTGTGTTCGGGAGTATGAGGAGGAGAGGTTGAATGTGAAATGCCATTATTGAGGAGCGTGGTATTTAATTTAATAAACTCGCCGCCATTATCGGAGAAAAAATGCTTAATTGGTTTGTTAAAATATTTTTCGACGAGTGCTTTAAATTGTAAAAATAAATTGGTTGTGTCGGATTTCTTTTTTAATGGATACATCCAAACATATTTGCTAAAATGATCGACAAAGACAACATAATATTTGTAATGGTCGAAGGAGGTGACGGGACTTGTCCATAAGTCGGAAAAAATGAGGTCGAGAGGTGCGTTGGAGTCGAGCGTGGAAGTAGAAAATGGTAGTTTCTTGCTTTTGGCAACGTTGCAAGATTCACAATGCGAAAAATCGGAAATAGAAAATGCTAGTTCTTTATTGATAATTTTGATTACATCATATGTTGGGTGACCTAACTTATGATGCCAAGATAATGGAGCGGTGCCTTTGATAGAGGTGTGGACTTGTCGGTTTGAGGGGCACCACTCGTAGACTCCGTCTTTAACTCGGCCCCGGAGAAGGATGGTTCCCGTTGCTATCGCCTTAATAATAAAACAATCACGAGAAAAAATAACATAAGCATTGTTGTCATGGCATAATTTAGAAATAGAAATAATGTTTCGGGAAATTTGTGGTACATGAAGTACGTCATTAAACTTAAGAGATTGTAATTGAAAATTACCTATATTGGCGATAGGAATTGTGGAACCGTCTCCAATGATGAGATCATCGAAGCCATTGTAGGGAGAGTGGAAGGTGAGATTGTCTAAGTCATGAGTGACATGGTGACTCGCGCCACTATCAAGAAGATAGTTCGGGTTGGGGGTGGCAGGAGTGGTGGTCACGGTGTGGGCCTGGTGCGTGGTTGGTGGCGGCTGGGTTGCGGGTTGCTGCTGCTGGCGGTAGGAGGTGGGAGCAGGGAAGGTAATGTTGGGAAAGAGGCGACGAAACAGGGGGCAATTGGCGATGACATGCCCTGTTTCGCGGCACCACTGACAACGACCCTTGAAAGGACGTGGGTTGGGAGTGGTGGTAGGCTGATTGTGGTTGAGATATTGGTTGTTTGAGGAGGGTTGGTTGGGGTAGCCACGACAGGAGCCACGGTTGGGGTGGTGGCCACGATAGGCTGGATTTGCCGAAGGGGCAAAGTGGTTGGATGAGGGTTGATGTTTGAGAAGTAATTCATGCTGTAAAAGTTTTTCGTGGAGAGCCTCAAAACTAATGGGTGTGTCTCGGGCTCTCACTGTATCAATGACGGGTTTATAAAGTTCATAGTCGAGGCCTTTAAGAACCTTCGCAATGATATCTTCGGGGTCGATAATCTTGCCCATAAGAGCAAGTTGGTCGACACAAGCCTTGATAGTGTGGATATAATCGCTAATGGTTTGGTCCGTGGTTTTCACTATCGAGTCAAGTCGTTCTTTAAGTTGTTGAATATGGATACGCGATGGGTTTGCGTAGGTGTGGGCGAGGATATCCCAAGCCTCTTTAGCGGTTTTTGCCCTTACGATTAAGGTTTGTAGGGCGGAGGTGAGAGTACCCATTAGGGCACCAAGGATAAGACCGTCTTGCTTGAGCCAAGACAGGTGCGCGGGGTTTGGAACCTCCTGTTTTGCGTCATTGACAGTGGTGGGAGGCGGAGTGGGATTAGAGCCATCGAGAAAACCGAATAGGCTGAGACCGAATAGGATGTTGGTGAGTTGAAATCGCCATGAGGTATAGTTTAGCGGAGTGAGTTTGATGACATTGTTAAGGTTTGGTGCGGTGAGTGGGTTGTCGGCATTGTGGGGGTTGGGAATGATGGTGTTGGTGGTGTCGATTGCCATTGAAGAGGACGGGTGAAGAGGATGGTTATGGCTGCGTTTGAAGGAGCGGCGTTTAGGGCGTAATAGGTTGGATCGTTCGTGACTCGTTGATACCATATAAGACAAGGGTGATTATGAATTGAGTTGTATTAACTGATGAATGAATTACAAGTATTTATAGGACCTAAGGCTAGGGTAAACAGGAAGAAAGAGATCTATACAAATATACTAGATGATATGCTAAGGATACTAATTGCTATAATACAAAGATTATGTGCTAAAAGATTTTATACAATATGTTAGGAATTATTTGTTGCTATATTGTTAATACAAGGCAAGTATCTTGCTATTATGGAAACAGTATAACTAATTGATACACACTATCAATTACAATCAATCACAATATTTACTAATAAGGTCAATGAGGAGAACTCAGTATAAATCTCATCGTCAAGATGATAATGAACACTGAGTCCACGTCAATGATGAAGCCGCTATGGTGATTAGAAGTTCATTACAGTCCGAGAGGAAATACCCTGCATTCACAAAGAAGAAAGAAGGGTCAATAAAATTTGAAATTTCGCTCACCTACAAACCTGGTGTTTGTAATCTGGTTGTCTGTGCGTAGCTTTGATTTTCATCATCGGAAATCGAGATGAACTTTGAATGCTTGCGTAAGATGAGTTTGGTCTCGAGGGTGCTTTGGGTCAAATTGCTTGTCCGACGAATATGGTTGATCGTGCTTCTAGCCAAGTATAGCTCTCGGTCGAGAAATGAAGGTGATAGGTTGAGTGATAAAGTGGAATAAAAATTGCGCAGCTCATGGTTTCTTTTATAGTAATTGGTGGGTTTACTATGAGGAATTTGAGTAGGCATGAAAGACTAGTAGGCATGAAAGACTACCAAACTTTATCTTGAAAAAAGATATTTCCCAGATGCATCAAATTATCCAATGAAGACAAATTCTATCACTTGCAAAAGTAGTTGTGTATACCCGCAAAATGGAAAGGCTCCGTTAAAATGGACCTGCGGCGCTGCAAAAGTAAAATATCGGGATCGACTCACGCTTAAACACTCAAATTCGTGTACGTGACTCAATCCCGAGGGGGCAAATTTGTAGACATAAAAATATGTCTCACATCTTTAAAATGGGGTCAAAAGTCAAATGTTGACATTTGTGAGAATATCGTTTAAGAAATGGGTCGGTGAATTTTAGCCCGAACAAATATACGGTATTTAGTTCATCTTGTCAAGATATAAAATCAGTTCAATCGGGAAATGGGTTGTGCCATATATCTAATACGAAGTATGAGCCGCAAATAATAAGTCCGGAAATAAGAGTGTTAAGTCAAAATTGGACTCAATAAGCATGACAAGCCCATAATTTCTCAAAGAAATGGAAGACCATGCATTGTTGACGTAAAGGTTGGCATGTGTATACATATTTGATCATGGGATAATGATTGCTTTTTTAGTCAAGAACGGAATTGCGTGTTGTCCCGCAAATAATGGAAGATCAACGGGAGTCTAGGAAGTCAACGCGAGAAGAATGGACAAAGTTGTTGGCTTGTTGCAAGTTTACCGTAAAAGAAACAAACAAAACAAAGCTCTTATAAATGTTAAAATTGAGAAGAATTGATTTGAATGTGATAATATTATTGATCAAACAATGTACAATATTTATAGGTGTGCACATACAAGCAATTACCTAAACTAAACTCTAGAAATAGGAAAGACGACAACCTAAGGAAATATATACAAAGATACATTAAGTGACGAGCAAGGAACGAATATTAACAAAATAAGGACACGAGATATTTTAATGACTAACACGCCCCCGCAAGATTGACGTCCCAAAAGACAGGCCAATCTTGGAGCAAAGTGACTGAAATAAAGGACGAGGTAAAGGCTTAGTAAGCATGTCAGCAAGCTGATCGCCACTGGAAATGTGCTGAACACGTAACTTATTAGAATGAACTCTTTCACGGACAAAATGAAAAGCAATGGCAACATGCTTCATACGAGAGTGAAAAACCGGATTTTTCGAGTATTGAGTAGCACCAAGATTATCGCAATAAATGACAGGCGCCATTGTAGTAGAAATACCGAGATCAACAAGAAGAGCTTGAACCCATTCGAGTTCAGTAGTGGTGTCCGCAATAGCGCGAAATTCAGCCTCCGTAGAGGACATGGCAAGAGTACGGTGCTTGCGAGAGGACCAAACAATAGGATTTCGACCAAGATATAGAATGTAACCAGTGGTAGAGACATAATCGTTTTTATCGCCACCCCAATCAGCATCACAAAAGGCATGGAGACGTAAAGGAGTGTCACGATAGAGTTGAAGACCCACAGTCAAGGTTCCATGTAGATATCGAAGAAGACGCTTGACTGCAAGCCAATGAAGATCAGTAGGACAAGACATAAATTGCGCAAGCCTGTTCACAGTGAAGGAGATATCCGGACGAGTAAGAGCCAAGTATTGAAGGGAGCCTATGGCAGCACGATAATCCGTGGAGGATGAGGGAGATAATGGAGTTCCAAGAGAGCGGAGCAAGGGAGGAGTAGGGTACGTACCATCGACGAATTTGAGTAAATCGTAGCCAAATAGTATGTTGGAGAGTTGAGTTTTCCAGTTGAAATAAGTGAGAGGGGTGAGTTCTTTGCATTGAGAGAGGTTAACATCAATGAAGGGAGATTGTGGGTCATGAGGATTGGGAATAAGGTTGCCATGAGGAGCCATGGAGAGGAAAGGGGATTGTGTCGAGGTGATTTAGGGTTCTAAACCGAAAAAAAAATTGGATGTATGGAGGCAAGACAGATCTTACAAGCTCGATACCATGTTAAAATTGAGAAGAATTGATTTGAATGTGATAATATTATTGATCAAACAATGTACAATATTTATAGGTGTGCACATACAAGCAATTACCTAAACTAAACTCTAGAAATAGGAAAGACGACAACCTAAGGAAATATATACAAAGATACATTAAGTGACGAGCAAGGAACGAATATTAACAAAATAAGGACACGAGATATTTTAATGACTAACAATAAATTGAGAGTAAACCCTCTCATTAGAGACTAATCTTGATAATCACAAAAAATCACATTCTCACACAAAATAAAAAAAAACCTCCCTAAAACAAAACCCTCTTTACTAAAAAAATCTCTTCTAAGAGAAAGTAAGGAAAAAGAAAATACATTTGCCTCTCTGCAAAAATCTCTTCCAAGAGAAAACAAGAGAAGAAAACACATTCATTTCTAATCATCTAGATTTGAATATTATACTACTCTTTCACCTGACGTCAAGCATCCATCGCAGTCAGTAGAAGAGAAGCAAATCAAAATCGTAACAGGAGAACCAAGTCTTCAAATCAAGACCCTCCTATTCATTCACTTGCGGAAATCGAATCAGTAGAATAACTAGTAGATTGTACCCGAAATCCTTTGAATTAATAAAATTATTATTTTGTTGCATTCTTTTGTGTTTTCTCTATTTATTTGCAGATATAACGCAAATTTGTTGTTACAAAGGGAGTACTTTTGTTTTTTACAAGAGTTGATGGAGTTTTGACCAGGGCCGTCTCAAGAAAAGTGGAGGCCCGGTGCAAAAAAATATGAGGCCTTAAATTTACAAAATTAAAGAACGTTCATATATAAATAAAATATTAAAGCAAATTACAAATTATTTGAAAGGCGATTATTTCTGGTAGTTTTTCGAGAACTTGCACACCGTCCGTGAAATAAAAACCGATAAAATCAAAGTCCTCTGATAATCTGATATCCAACTCTGTCTTTCGTTCAATAGCAGCAAATGCAGCAAATTTAGTACAATATTGAAGATTGCAAAGCAAATAAAAAATAAGTCGGTATATGAAAGAAAAATAAAGACCAAATTCACAAAAAATCGACATCATCACCATAAACAGAACAATTAATCAATTTAAGTATAAACATTTACATATACCCACTGGGTTGTGTAATTTTACACAAAAATCATGAATACAATATTGAGAATGTGAAATTCATTAAAATTAAGAAGAAAAATTACCTATTCGATCCCTTTGAAACTGAAGCATAAATCTGGATTTTTATAGGCATTTGAAACTGACTACATTGAAAAGTTTTGATTCTAATTTCTCTAATTGTAAATTTGGAATGATTTGTGAGGAATTGATTTGGGGTAATCACATTTGAAGATTGTTTACAAAAGAAACGTTAGATAATTTAATGGAAAAATTAAAGAGCAAGTATAATTATTTTTGGGGAAAGAAATTAATTATTTGGGGAAGGATGGAGATTATTGAGGATTGGAATAGTCACCCGGTATTGACTATTGAATGTAGCGTCTGATACTCTGATTTCATTGTTCTTTTTTTTTTTTTTTTTTTAACAATCACATGGGAATGCCTAGATTTGGGCCCCAAAATTTTGAGGCCCAGTGCCATTGCCCATAGAGCACCATGGGTTAGACGGGCCTGGTTTTGACAAGAAAATATGTTCAAGAAAAGAAAGTCAAGGACTACTTTGACTAGGGTATGACCAATTTAATCATATCCTTTTGATGAATATAAGGAATTAAGGAGTGATGTTGGGCGAATGAACTGTAGCTCGATAATCATGTACAAATTGTATAGTATGTACCCTTGCAGCCCATGTTAAAAACACTTGAAAAGAAAACTTTGATAAATTTTTTTGTTAAAAAGTATATTTAATTTTTCAGTTTTACGTGCTTTTAACATATAGTATTAGAATAAGAACATGAAATAAAAAGTATAAAAATAATTAATCGATTAATGCTTCAATTACAATCAGAACTTGAAAAATACAAAATTGTTAGCATTGGCAAAATTTCTAACCTAGAATTAGTGACAACAGGAAAATAAAATAAAAAATAAAAAATGAAAAAACTAAAACTAAAATACCTGTCTTGTTGGCACTGTGAGTGTATATGGAGTATATATATTTACTCCTTCTATTCTCGTCGATAGTTATCATTGTTTGAAATCTATAAGCGGGATTTCAATCAATGATAATTATTGACCGGATAGAGGGAGTACTAACTAGTTACTCCCGAAAAAGATGCGGGTTTTCAAGAATAAAATCAGGGTAACCTTGAACACATGATAATAATTCTGATGTTATATCTAGGGGATCATTAGCTACCAAATTAGAAGCATCATCTTGTGAATTATTATTATTATTATTATTATTATTATTATTAGTACGTTGATGATTATTATCGAAATCATTATTTCTAATAATCCTCGGAGAAAATAAATTAGAATCATAAAATTCATAGTTATGTAGGGCATTATTATTATTATTATGGTGAGTAGATGAAAAATGGGGTGGAAAAGAAGATGATGAATAAAGGTGATTATTAGGTTTAATGTCATTCGAGTTGGTCTCGAAACTCCAAAGGACTTCTTGATGAGGTTGAATGCGCCTCGTGGCATGGCTAGGTTCGGGTTTTGATAGAGGAATAGGCATGGAGGAAGATGAAGAAGCATAAGCTTGATAACATGTATGTTTTCCTCGGTACGTGACTTCAAAGTATGTTGGATCGTTATCACTTCTTTGTACTTGCTTTGTTGCAAAACAATCTTGGCTTCTTTGTGTGCACCTAAAATAAGCCCTGAAAATAATCATTCAAGTTAATAATAATAATAATAATTCACAAGATGATGCATTAATAGATTAATTTTGTCAATGCTAACAAAAATTTCAAATTATTCATCGCATCAAACGCATAGCTTCTGATTAGTAAAAACAAAACACAAGAATATCACGTAGAAAAACCCTAAAATAAAAGACAGAATAATATATCTTTGAATTAGAATGTGTTAGCTGTTTCGGGGTCGGAAAAATATATCTTGAGTCGTTTCGTATAATAAGTCACAATAGTAATTGATTTATATATATCAGGGGCGTCTAAGGCCATGTTCAGTCATGAGCATGAAAATCGGGCCTCCAATTTTGGATATTAAATTTATAAGCTTTATTGATAGTATTTAATCGCGATCTTGAAAATTACATCTTGAGTCGTTTGGTATAGTAAGTCACAATAGTAATAGACTAGTTTTGGTGCCCGGCTTCGCCCGGGCTACCTCTATTTACTGTTAAATTTTATTTTCAATGAAATAAACTATGTTGGATTTGTCTAACTCACACGTTTACTATTTGTAATATATTTTTCTACGGCATATCTTGTAATTATGATGAAATGTAAAATTTATTTTCAAATTATGAGACACGTTCACTACCCCGCTATTAATATTATTACTTTCACGACATTCTTTCTTAATATCATTACGTTCACTACTCCCGTGGTTACTATTGTTTCTTTTACTAATTCCTCTATTTTTTTTCTGTTAAATTCATTATTCCCGTTAATTTTATCCGGCCTATATTTAAATAAATAAAATATTTTCTTGAGTCGATTGGTTATTTAATTGTTCATACTTTTTCTCATTGTTACCACTGTTACTTTCACTACATTCGTAGTTACTTTCACTACTCCCACTATCATTATTATAAATGTCACTACTCCACATTAATATCGTTAATTTTATTAATCTCGTTGCTGCTACTATTACTTTTACTACATTTAATGTAATGTATAAGTCTATGATGATACTAATTAATTCCATAAGTGGGACATGTTAATTTTAAGGAAAATCACTATATTCTTGTGTTTTCTAAATTTAATTACTTTAATTTAATGTAATTTCCATAAATATTCTTCATCAAGGCATCTTTATATTATACTTTAAACCAAAACTATATAATATTTACATTGAGGTCCCTTTATCAGGTCCATCACACGGTGCTATTGATTTAAAACTATATAGTATAATTAATTTGTATAAATTTCTTTAATTACATTGAAGTCATTTGGTTTCTGGAATTAATATATAGTATTGATTTATATGTCATTTTACATATGCCCTATGTATTTCATATATAGTCTAATAGAAATGAGTACTCCCGTCCTGATCAATAGTTATCTATTGTTTTGGCACAAAGAACAAGAAAAAGGAAATGAGTTAATTTGGACCACACAAAATTACAACCCCACATGCATATGAAAGATGGTCCACAAAAACCTCCAAAAGGGGAAATAGATAATTATTGACTCATGCACTCTCAAGAAATAAATACGGAGTATCTATTAACCATGACACGGAGGGAGTATATGAATTCTATAGCTAGGTACTTACTACTTAGGTCTAAAATGGCTCAACTTTGTATAGAAACTGAAACTTTGGAGCTCTACATATACACAAATACTTATATGAGATCGATAGGTCGTCTAAAATGGGTTATTGTACTCCGTCCTAGTTAGAAATACGGAGCAACACTTACTCCTTTCGTTTCACAAAGACCTTAGCTTCCATTTTTTACTATTAATTGGTTTATTTCTGTTGTACTATTCAAAATCTCACTTGCATTTCATCCGCACACTTAACTCACTTACATCGTCATATGTGGTCCTTATTGCTTGTATTTATACTCAATTGCCATTTTAGACTATGTATCCTCCTTATGTGTGTGTAGGGAGGACGTCCTCGTCCTTCGGGAGGACGGAAGAATTTCTGTCCCACTGAAGACGGGTTGATGGCATGGTGCTCATCGTATGTAAATAATGTTTGTTAGTTTAATTTTTTATTTTAATTTGTGGCTACTAGGTTTTAGGCTAGTAAACAACAACAAACACAACAATACATGCACATAACAACGGTAACAAAGGTCTATTTTTAAGGGACCGGGATTGACTAACATGAATCATCATCTGAAATGATCAGTGACATCCTAAGGCGAGGAGCTAGCCTCCGGCCTCGTGTGATGCTTATAATCAAGTACTATGAAAAACATCATGTATGTTGGTCGAAAAATGCAATTGTATGTGTGCAATCAAATGGAAAATGGTATATATTCTAAGAGATGATATGAGATATCATATGTGTATAAGTAATACTCCCTCCGTCCCGGACTCCCGGTTATTTGTTGACTTATTCCATTTTAGGGTGTCTGTCAATTGTTATCCTTTCTATTTTAGGATTGTATTTGATAAACAATTTGAACTTTCACACTCAATTTGGTCCACTTGTCATCTTATAATTGATCCCCCCTCTTTTAATTTCTTGGTCTTTATGCCAAAATAAAGGACAATAACCATTAACCGGGACGGAGGGAGTAATTAATAACATACCTTGGATATTTGGCTCCAAGAATGTCTTTTTGTCCATATTTTCTCCAACAAAAACCATCATCAACTGGTATTTCAAGTCCACTTTTACAACAACCTTCAACTTTCAGAGTGGATCGTGTAATAACCTTTCTGCAAGATAAATAAAATAAACATAATTGAGCATAAATAATTTCTTTTTCAAACATAACACAATCTTACCAACTCATTTTTAGACTAGTGAATTTGTAAAAGGCCTTGTGTAGTTGATGTAAATCTTCGTTATTTAGATATGTTGGAGATTTCATAAGTACCCATTAGGGGGCGAAAAATTTCAGGAGAGGTGGACAAGTAATTTCATGAAGTAAATTTGAAATAAGATAAAAAAATTGACTAAAAACTCTGGATTTTTCCATTTCTAGCGGGGGTGAACGCTCCTAATAACCCTCCTCGTTCTACCACCGATTTCATAGTAGACACTATTTTTAAATTGATAGTGTTGAGCAAATTAAAATGTGAACCTTCTAATCATAATTATCATTCACATATATTCCTTTTATTCATTTTATGAGAATTTTAAATAATGAAACGAATGGAGGAATTGTTGTTGTTGTTGTTGTTGTTGTTGTTGTTGTTGTTGTTGTTGTTTCACCGATAACAATATTATTTTTAAAGTTTCATTACTAAAACAAAAAAAAAGTTTGTTATAATTAAAATCGTAAAATGAATAGCTGGTACTGGACAATATTTTCGATAAATAAACAGAAAATTAGTATACTTAAATAATAATAAAATATGGCTACAAGATGTATCAAATTTATTTTTCGTGAGAATGTAATTTTTTTAATTAGGGAAAAACCGAGAAGTAAATATTTAAAAAATAATTACTCATGGGAAAGGGACTTTTTTTATTTTTTTACTTATTGCCAGAAAAACCTGACCAGGATGCACTTTTTAAGAGAGATTTGACACTTAAAATCATCCAAAAAAGGAACAAAGTTTACCTTTTCCTGGAGTCCTCTTTGCAATCAAGTGGATCTTTGGAGTCACCCTCAGAGTCTGTACTTTTTGGTGTACCATTAAATGAAAGTGGTGAATCAATTGCTTGCGATTGCACCATTATAGGTTCATATCTCAATATACTTAGTGACCTTTCTATTTTTGACAATATTTTTTGTGTAACACTCAAGCTTGGTGCTTCATTGGCTAAGGTGGACGACGATGATGACGATGCTGATTCTTTGAGGAGGATCGAGTAAAGTTGCTTTGTTAGATCTCTTCCTTCAATAAGTTCATCTACTAAACCCTTTTGGTTTGTAGGATCGATTCCATTATTTTCCATCTAATTGATGTTTGTATGGAAAACAACAATGCTTGCTGGTTGAAAATGATTTAGGGTCGGCTGATCTGATGATTACTGGATGATGGGTGTTATTTGACCAAAGATGCACTCTATACCAATATATAAGGAGCAATTATTATTAGTTGCTTTTAAAAATGTTTGATTAAATCTAGGATTATGAAATGCTCTATTAATAGAATTTGAGGGTTATGATGACTAAGAATGTCAACTTTGCAAGTTGAAAATGTTGAAAGTAAATATATGAAAATTAAAATGAAAATAAATTAAGAAAACTTCAAAAGGATTAGCATAAAATGGGAGTGTTTTTAGCTTTTCATAATAGGAAAAGGCTTCTAATTAGTATTGTTACTAATTATGCTGTATGTATAGATTAAGACAAATGAAAGCCAAGTTTAGACAGCTCAACTGACCTTTGAAAAACCCTTGAAAGGATCATGACCTTGTCAGATTATGGTATGTAGAAAACCCTCAAAATGTAAATGATAGGAATATGCTTTCCATGGTCATCAAGTGCCATTGATTCCCATCTTCTATAATTTAAACTAGCCGACTAGGATAGGATAGGTTGATTATATATATTTTTATTATTTTGGACACTTGCAAATTCTGAACTCAAAAACATAATTTTAATATTTTGGATCTGAGCTAAAAAAATAATCACGACGACTTAATTATTAGGTTAATCAGAACAGGTAACAGTTTAATTATACAGTAATGCGAAAATAAAGCTATGAAGTGGAGGTCCCCTCTCTAAGTACATGAAGAACTAGTTGTATAAGGTGGTACGCGTAATAAGAATCACTTCATCTATTTACCTATATTTACCTGGTTTTCTGACTGTGTCAACAATGGTTGTTAAAATAATAGGACATGGCCCGACACCTTTAGATCATAAATTTGTAATTGCTATTAATATACTCCATCATTTACTAAAATGTCGTTGTATCCTTTAGTCTCTTAATTTTATACGGTGTATATACTAATGCGAAAAGCTAAGCTATGAATAAGTGGAGGCCCCTCTCTATGTGAAGAACTAGTTTTATAAGATGGTACACGTAATAAAAATTACTTCATGTATTTACCTATATCTACCTGGTTTTATAACTGTGTCAACGATGGTTGTTAAAATGACAGGACATGACTCATCCATTTTAAATCATAAATTTGTAATAACGATATTGATGAATTTATCATTTACTGAAATGTCATTATTAACATTGGCTAAAGTATATGTAGTTTATTTAGTCTCTCTATTTTCTTTAATAAATGTCATTATCTAAAAATTAGAACTAGATCTGCTCGATGGGTGTATAGCATAAGATAAGGTTTTATGTCAGTATTATGTGATTATGTCAATGATGTGAAAGAATAATATTAGTTAATAGTAAAAAATGATAGAAAGTCAGATACATAGCTGTACACAAGTGTGTGTTTGTTGAGAGAAAAATGGAATCTTCAACTAAATTCAATCGAATCCATAATTGTACGGACACATATAATTCCAAATATAAATCCTAGGTTAAAAATTGAAGATAAAGTTTTATTACTAGGGTTTTGTAATCATTTGTAAATGATCTTGTAAAGTTGTAATGTTTGGTTTTAATTAACTAGAGTGAATGATTGATTATCTTTGGTGTGTATGTTTTCTCCTAGCAATGAATTTAATTTAGTAGTTTTATCACAACTCGGACAAAATTGAAGTTAAAACTATAGTTATTTATTTAATTGTAAGATCCGTCATAGTTAAACCACTGTTATTTGCTAATCGTTTACTGTTATACTGTTTTGGATGTTTAGTTATTTGTGTATGTTTAATTGTCACTTGCATAAAGACTATATATAATCTACTTGTTATCCAAAACAATAGTTAGAAATAATCACTTATCCTCTCGATCCTCATCTCATATTTAAAACAAAAATAAACAAAGGACAAAGAGTATATATCTATGTTTTCATAATTAGAAGTTTTTCTATGTAACCATCTTACAATATTTACTTTAATGCATAAAAAAATGTGATTCTTTTTTATATGTTTTTTGTACCCTTTTTTAATGATGTCACACTTTTAATGAGTGACTATTTTAATAATGTTAGTACCTATTTTATCATATCTTGCTATCTTTCATTTTTATTATCTTGTTTTGTATCTTTTCATATATATATTTAACGACTTTTATCTATAATAATGTTACTAATAGTCTTTTTATAATTTAACATGAGACAGTTTATAATAAGTGAGCGAGTTACTTATATGTAGGTAATAATCTTCTTGATCTATTTTTTTTAAAAGATAGGTAGTTTCTATAGCTATTAGCTAAGGCAAAGTAAAAATTTATTATTCCTTTCTTATAATTTCTTTCGATATGAATTTTCATTTATCTTAATCCTTTATCTCATGCTCAAATAATACAAAAGATATAAGCTGACAATTATTCAAATGTCAAATTAATTTGAGAGAAACAAAATAATTCCAAAAATGACACGATTAACATGTGTAATTCTACGAACAACCCTCACTACTTCTTGTCCAAGTTACCAAATAAAAACAAAGTACGGAGAAATGCTTTTGTAGTATGATCAATAATTTTTTTCGATTTCAAAAATCTCTCCTAAATTAGAAACAAAATCAATTTAATCAAATTAAACAATAATTTATACCAAGAATTGAATTGGAATCCAAACTAGTACAACCCTAGTCATTAGTCAAAGATGGCTCCCTTCTATAAAAGCCGCCTGCAAGATGCATATTAAATATAATTAACGTCGTAATTACACTTTCAAATTAATCATAATATATAGATTATATAAACAAGTGACGTCATTTAGAGTTAATTTGCTTACGTACACCACTAGAGGTCAGACTTGGCCACGAACTCGACCTTAAGTTGTATGACCTTTCATTTTGTTTATTTTATTGAGAAAGGTGGCCTAGTGGTAACGTTTTCATTGGCAAACATGCATATGTTTTTGTCCCATCCCTCTCTTTATTTGTGTCTTTGCTTCTATCCATACTTCCCTACCTAGTGGTAATATTTGAAAATTCTCATTTAAGACAGGTAATATTTCTCTTAAATTTAAAATGGGCTAAATGCATATCAAATTACATGATTGTCTTAAGTTTTAATTATGTGATTAACCTAACTTAATTAGAGATCTGGAATGGATGAGACGGTTGTAAACACGGAATGGTGAATAACAAAAGAGGGTTTTACTATTCTTAAGAATTCAGACAATTTAATTCCGATCTAAGTTAAGTTCTGAAATTAGGTTATAAAATTACATGAATATGGTGAATCTCTTTGTGTTATCATTGTTGTCTCTACCTTTAGGGTTTTTTTTTTTTTTTTTTTGGAAAGAAGTGCATAACATTAGAAAAAAGAGGTTCGATTACCTTTAGGGTTTGAAGTTCAAGACATTGTTTGGAGTTCAAGAGAGTCCAAATCATAATGTTATGAGTACTCACTCTAAAGTTCGATACAATTTTGGCCAATGTATTAAAGGGGAAATAGAGAGGATCCAAATTCTCGACTAAAAACCTTCTATTCTAGTCCACAATTACCTTGTAGTCTAAAAAAATCAACTATTTTCATTTCACATGACTTATATAAGATTGTACATTTTCCATTTATAAACAGAGTATTTGTCTTCTCTATAGGGTTGTTTTACGCAAGAAAAATAGTGCACAACGGATTCAAACATAATTATATAATTAGTGGGTAAAAGTAGTTAACTAATGGAAATCGTTTTCAATAAACTCGTGTAAGACAACCGACTTATACAAATATTTGGGTAAATAGTAAAATAGGTACTATTATATTGAAATAAAATATACTATGTATTCCCCCGTCTTGGTCATTTGTTTAATTACCTTTGATTTTGCACAAAGACCATAAAAAGGGAAAGAAGTCATTGTAGATAGTGTAATTACATGACAAGTGGACAAGGAAACTTATCGGTGATAAATTACCTTTGAAAAACACTCTTAAAAAAGTAAACAAATTCATGAATCACCATAAAATGAAATAAATAAACAATTCACTCAGACGGAGAAACTAATATTCTCATTTTATTTTCAAATAGTAGCATCTACTGTATTTCTTAAGAATACCGCTTTCGCATTCTTGAAAATTTTGTATTAATTGCTGTATATTCACTTGTTTTTGGTTTATAGTTTATACGAATCAAACAAATTGTAAAAACAGAATAATTGGATAATGTACTTTTCATTAATATGGATCATATATATTATGATCACAATTTACGTAACAATTTTTATTTAAAACCGTTTTACATTTATTATCATTGAAAAATCAAGTGAATATTTACATAAAAAACAAAAATTCACCAATCACCAATTTTCATATAATATGTACTTTAATATCTTTTGTTATATGATTTTTCAATATAATAGATATTATAATACTCTCTACATAAAACCTTCTCAATTCGAGAATCAACATAACAAAGCCTAAAACAAGGGTTGTCGATCATCATTATATTAATTTTAGATTTTAGATTAGATGCACGTGGCAATAGTCATACTGGTCGTAAAATAATTGGTTGTCATTGCATTAAGGTCCTTGCTTACCGGAGCCAATATAATGCAATTGTCCCTAGATTAATACTTTAATAACCTAAATTAGTTTTGTCTCTAACAGTAGTAGTACAAGTACACAGGTGTTACAACCCAAATGCAGTACAACACTACATTACTACCATTATCTCTCCGCTAAATATTATATAAGACGGTCTTAAGCTATGAGACGTTCTCTATATAAAAACGTTCATTTATTCACTCTTTTATTTGCTTACTTTGATGCTAGAATAGTTTATTTATTGATTAAATCTTGGTTTATTTTGCTCATGTGCATGCCATGTAAATATTTCTTTTACATGAGAATTGATATTTCATTAATGGGTTGTTATTGGCTAATCACAAAATTCTCATTTAAGATGGATATATATATATATATATATCTTAAGGTTAAAGCGTGTCAAATATATTTATATGAGGGGATTGAATAAGGCAAAAACAGAATAAATTGGGAAAAACAAGAGGTTTATCTTATATACTCATGTAGGATGATATTTAACCCGCTTTATTAGACTGCTACCTCTGTCTTAAGTAACACAAAACTAGTTGTTGTGCGATATCGTAGATTTTATTTTGTTTGGGTTCAATTCATCACTGGTTTTAATGTTTTATACCCCCGATTCCAATTATTTATTTACTTTTTAATTTTTTGTGAGGGGTATTTTAATCAAAAGTAAATAAATAACTAAGACGATGAAAATACGTAATAAGATAAAGTGATGAATAGATAAAATTTGAACTAATGTTACGAGTAGATAAACAAGCTAAGACTCGTTAACATTTAAAGGTAGTGTGTAGACTCTAGTTATTATAGAATATGTATATACCGCTTTCTCTGTCCCCGTCAATTGTTGTCTTTTGGTTTTGACACAAAGACCAAGGAAAAAGGAAGAGGCTATCCAATTACTAAATGACAAGTGGAACAAATTGAGTGTGAATTATTAAATTGCTCATCAAGTTTATTCTCAAAATAAAAAGGATAACAATTGACTGAGACATCCAAATATAAAAAAAGCCAACAAATAACCAGGATAGAGGGAGGACACGCGATATGAAACCATTTAAGGAATTTTTTTCTTTTTGAGGTGTAAAAGTTAGTAATATTAAAACAGCAAATAAGCATTACATATTTTACTAATTAAGGAATATTAAAAATATTATCATAAATAACTTTTGTAATTTCTTTTGGCAATACATATTTTACTCAATTGAGTATATTTTATCCATTAATTTTCATTTGTTACCCCTAAAAAAAACGATTGAAACCTAACCCTCTCAATTGGTAAATTCCTAATGTCATACCACCTCTCAAATTACACAAATTTGTCAATTGTGAATGATAATTTAAAAGTTAAATATGTATTTTATCCACTAATTTCATGTTTATGAAACTATCTATGTCTCTCTTTCATTTTTTTTTAATTAACTAAAAGGGTGGGAGGAGTCAGGAAAGGGATGGAGACAGGTTGTCGGGGGAAGGGGTACTGGTCGGAGGCGGAAAGAGTGTCGTCCGTGAGGTGTCGCCGGAGTGGTGCAAGGAGTATTAATTTATTGCTTATTCTCCAAGTAGGCGTAATTTTTTTGTATTTCACTAGGGCTAGGATTGATTTCTCACATAATCTCGTTTCGCATATACTCCCTCTGTTTCGGTCATTTGTTGTCCTTTTCCATTTTGGGGTGTCTCAGTCATTTGTTGTCCTTTCTATTTTAAGAATGAATTTGATGAATAATTTGATCATTCTCATTCAATTTGTTCCACATGTCATTTAGTTATTGGCCTATTCCTCTTTTCTTGATCTTTATGCCAAAACGAAAGGACAATAATTGACCGGGACGGAGGGAGTATAAAATTATAAATACATTTATCGTCAATAATATCAATCACAGTTCTCAATTATATTTCTCATACTCTTCACCATAAATTTTCCCGTGTTTCCAAGAAGATGACGAAGTTTGCTATGGGTATTATTAACCTGAATGTGTGAAAAATGTTTGTCTTTTCGTTGTGTTGGTGTTGCTCATCATTGGATTAATAACAACCCTAATATTGCTACTGAGTCTTCCTCCCTTCAAATTCGAGCTTGCATTGTCTCAGTAGACGTATCTTCCATGACAATCTCTAACAATGCAACTTCCGATATTCACAATTCCGTGTCAGCGGACATAAAAGTAACGCTCAACTTTATTCCGAACAAATATAAGGATCAAGTGGTAATGGTCGATCCACTTTTAGTGTCGATTAAGTATGGCAATGACAACCTTTCCTCGGTAATGATGGATCCTTTCTACGCAAAGCCCCAACAACATAAGACTATTCAATTTGACATGAACATTAGGGCTTCTGACCTCAAAGATGTGACGGTTGATTCAATTGCTAAAGATTTGGCCGTAAACCAAGCTATCGACTTCATATTAATTTTTCGGGGTCAATATTGGGTTAGCTCGAAATCCGCTCATAGAATGTGGATTACTTTTGAGGGTGTCAACGTCAAATTTTCAGCGGCAAATAACTTCACAGCCGGAATCATGATCGGTCATCGGCGCTCATGTGATTTAGGGTCCGTTTGGATACAATTTTAGGAGGGAAGGGGAGGGGAGGGGGAGTGAGGGGAGGTGAAGAGAGGGGAGAGAAGGGGAGGGCAAATGGGATGTGGGTGTTTGGATAACAAAAATTATGAAGGGAAATGGAAGGTGAGGAAGGAGGGAGATGAAGAATGGATGGAGGATTGAAGGATGCTAGTGGTATAATTAGAGTCCAAATAATGTTTTCTTTCCAAATCTTGTCACCATTGGAAAGATTATAGTTTGTTCTATAGGAGGGAAAATAAGTCCTCTCATTTCTCTCCCCTTTCATTTCCTTTCTCCCATATTTTTTATCCAAACAAAGTAAATTAAATCCATCCCTTTCCCTCCCCTCCCCTTCTCTCCAATTCCTTCAATCCAAACGGACCCTTAGTTTATCTTACTTAGTTTCAAATTGATTGTCTCATGAAACTGAATTCTTTTTCAATTTCAGCTTTTGTTCTTTGTATTAATTGTTGATGTTTTTCGTATTGGTTTACTTTTAATGAAATTGGAAGTGATTATTAATGGTTTTTGAGTAGCGGCTGCAATTGCTAGCTCCTCCATCATAGACACTAGTTCTTGTAATTAGGGCTAAGCAAAAAATATCCGATCCAAAAATTTTTCCGAATTCTATCCGGGAAAAAAAATAAGAATATATGGATACCAATTAAAGTGGATATCCGATCCGATTTTTTCCGAATAAACTATTTCGGTTCTGGATTTTGATTTTCTTAAAACCGAATATCCGAATTCAATCCGAATTCTAAAAATTTATATATATATAAAAAAAAAGAAAACTTTATGTTTAGTTTATGCGGGTTTAGACTAGTTTTGAAATTTGTAATAAAGATTTATAATTTATGCAATTAAGACTTGTAATTTATACGATCGAACACGTTATCTTTTTTAGTGGATTGCAAAATGCGAAATGGACCGAAATTGCCTTTAGTTTTAGTCGGCCAATAGCCCAATACCACCTGCCTCGGTGTAATTTATATTGTACGCTTAAATCCGGATCGAATCCGGTTTCCGAAATCTGGATCTCTGAAATTTTGATTCCAGATTTTCGAATATCCGAATTATTCGGATCGGATATGAATCGGGAAAAATGATGATTTTAAATTCGGATATCTAATCCGATTTTGAAATCCGGAACGGATCTCCGATTTTGCTCAGCCCTACTTGTAGTGGTTGTTTTGATTGGGCTTAATTGACTATTGCACATTAGACTTTGTTTCGGCTTGCACACCACTTAACCCCGACCCACCCATGTGATGTGGTTAGACCTGTCAAACGGGTCAAACGGGCGGGTTACGGGTTCGGTCATTTCGGGTTCGGGTAAAATACGGGTCGGATCTATTTCGGGTTTGGAAAATACGGGTTTATACGGGTCGGGTTTATACGGGTTTTGGGTCGGATTTAGGGTCAAAACGGGTCAGATTAACGCCTTTTTTTTAAAAAAATTCATTTTCTTTAATTATACTTATAAACACATAATTATTCTTAATTTTTTATTATTATCTAGTTTAATATATGATATTAGTAAGATTAAACATTTTTTGCTTAATATTTTCAATATCACACCGTTATACGAACGGGTCGATAAGGGTTTCGGGTAAAAAAACCGGGTCAGAGGTGATGAGGTGGCAGTGCTGACGTGGAGTGCGATTCCACGTAATACGATGAAAGTGACGGTGTGACACACACTTCGAAGTGATGACATGGCATGTGATCGAGGTGATGACGTGGCAGTGCCGACATGGAATGCGGTTAGATGTAACACGGTGAAAGTAATGCGTGGCACACACTTCAAGATGATGACGTGGCATGTCGCCTGAAATGATGACATGACAGTGCTCACGTAGAATACGGATTGACGTAATATGGTGAAAGTGACGGTGTGGCACACACTTTGATGTGATAACGTGGCATATAGTTCAAGATGATGACGTGCGTATATATACATATCTTTCCTTAAAATTCTATAAGTCAATACCTATTTGACATTATCAATTTTAAGGAAGATATATTGCCTTGACCCAACGGTCAACCCGTTACGGGTCGGGTTTCGACCCGCTATTTACGGGTTAAAACGGGTTCGGGTATTTTTCGGGTTCGGGTTCAAAACACCGGGTTATTTGCGGGTTATTTACGGGTCGGGTTACGGTCGGTTTTCGGGTCGGGTCAGGTTTTGACAGGTAGACCTTTTTCTCCTTCTCTATAATAATGTGTTCGTTCCGTAAAAAAAACAAAGTTTGAATGTGGCCTCTAAATTATACTAGCTCGTAATTAAATCTTTATCTAATTACTTATGAAGTTACGTGCAAAAGTCAAACATATTAATGTATACGCAATTTATTTATTTACCATTTTTTTATTTTTTCGAAGGGTAATGATGTACCCACATTTGGTATTTATGTTTAGATGAACATGTTGTGGCCAAGAAAGATAACAACAACCAACTAAAAGATAAGCAAGTAAATAATAACAAACACAATTATTACAGCTAATTTGGTAGTAGAGTTGATAAGCTAAGAGCCAAAATAATTAAAGACAATAATTAGCTGAGCAAACAAGAAACGATAACTGAAACAAGTATTTCCCGGTCATGGAGATTGAGACGACGATTCTCCAAATTCATTTTCAGATTCATTTTCCACCCCACGTATGCCTGTCTCCCATCCGTATACCGCCTGTTCTTTTACATCCTTAGCAATTGGATAGACATATGTTCTGCAAATAAAAAGCTGAATTGAAGAGCCTAAATACGAGTAGTATTAGGCGGAATGGTAAACACATGGAGAAATACTCACTCAATTAAGAATAACGCAACAACCGCTAGAATCGCAGTTGGAAGATACTGTGCTACCGAGGCAGGCCCGGTCCTGAGGTTTATGGGACCCTAGGCAAAATTGTAGATTAGGGCCCTTTTAAAAAATAAAATGTATGTGATCATTTTCTTTAAAGCACTAGTTCTATTACCAGTAAAATTCACGGGACTATCTCTGTTTTTACGTTGATGGTGTTTTGTAAACCCGGATTCGCGATCCCATTGGGCCTTGAGGAAAAAAAAAAAGACTTGTAAGAAAAAAAATCTTTTATTAATCAATAGGTATATTGCCATAATATATCGTCAAACATATGTTATGTTTTGACCACAATTTACTAAACTTTATCACAAATTATTAATATTTTGCTATGAATATTGTTACGTTTATTAGTCTTTTGCCACGATTTTTTTTATTATTGTTGTTTGTTTTCAATATTTTGTCTTTATTTATTATACTCCCTCCGTTCCGGTCATTTGTTTACCTTTTACTAACTTTAAACCCGTGCAAAAATTACACGGATCTACTTATTCATTTTATTTGTAAAGTCTAAATAATGAATGAAGTTTTTTACAAAAAATGCACAAAGTTTTGACTGAATAATGTTTTATCAAAATTTATTGATAAAAAAAAGTATACAATTTGTATACGAAAGTTTTGTCTATATTTATGTTATATTCTAAAAATTAGAAAAAAAATGTTCACAGATTACTCGTATATATTAGAATATGTAAATATTCCATATAGTTTTGATATTATCCTTGTAATATTTAGTTTGTTATTAGCTAACCTAATTAGGAGATTGACTCTCCATAGTTAGTGGTAATCCCATGATTCTAGGCTCAATCAATGAGATTAGTTTCCTTAAGATATTATTGTAACATTGTATATATGACGTAGGAATATCAATGAGCAGATCATCTGATTAAACACTTTTATGGTATCAGAGCATTGGGCCACATATTGGGAGGCATGTGAGCGTGAATAAGAAGGGTACGCATGATATTATTTATGGTACGAATTTTTCGCTCGGCCTTACCATTTTTTGGTGACGTATGTGGGCAAGAAAATCGAAACAGCATACCATGACTAGCAAAGAATTTGTGAAAGGGGGAGTTGTCGTATTCGCGACCATTATCACATTGTAGAGTTTTAATGGAGCAATTAAATTGGGTCTTTATCATGTTGTAGAAGGTGTGAAAAATAATATATACATTCGATTTATTTGTAATTGAATAGGTTCATAGGAAATTAGTGTAATCATCAAGAAATAAAATATAATATCGATGGCCTAAATTACTTGGAATGGGAGATGTCCATAAATCGGAATGTAAAATATCAAATGGGGAAATAGTACGTGATAAAGACGGATAAAACGGAAGCTTGACATGCTTCCCTAACTGACACGAACGACAAACAGTAAGTTTAAGAGGGCTACATGAAATAGTCTTATTCTAGGCCCATTGATTGAGCCTAGAATCATGGGATGATCACTAACTATGGAGAGTCAATCTCCTAATTAGGTTAGCTAATAACAAACTAAATATTACAAGGATAATATCAAAACTATATGGAATATTTACATATTCTAATAGTATATTCTATGTTATCTTCGATACAATCATATAAGCATAAAATCTCAATATCCTCTCTCTTAATAAAATTAACTGCCCGACAATTAATACCAACAAGTAATATATAATAATAACTATTTTTACTTTTTGTTATTTATCTCCTTTTAAAGTTGATTATTAAATAAAATTAACCGCTCGACAATTAACATCGACAAATAATATATAATAATTAATTATCTCCTTTTAAAGTTAATTATCTTAAAAAGAAATTTTTAAAATAAAGTAATAAATGTTTTTACTTTTTGTTCAACAATTTTAAATTACAATTGTAATATTTGAGTTCTAAAGTCATATTTAAGTTTTTTTTTGTTTTTGTTTTGAGTTACAATTTACATTTGCAATTAAAGTAAATAATGCATTAGGGTCAATTGGCTAGGTAGTTATTACAGTATGTATGATATATTTTCTTTATAGTTAAATTTGAGTCAATACTTTGTCTTGTTAGGCAGGGACTTTAAAAACCCGACTTACATATCAAATAAAAGTATTCAGATAAATAAAACAAAATTAGCAAAAGTAAAACTCTCTAAATAGTTACATACCCGTATAAATTGTTAAACCTATTTTTTATTTAGTCAAACTCATTTACGTTTGTAGAACCCGTGCAAGTTTAAAATGATTTTGTTCCGTGCACGTTTAAATTTTAAAAATTAACCCTTTTTTTGTTTAGTTTCGATTGTTAATTAGTGAAAATTGCACGGATATGCACTTCAAACATCATTATTTTAAAAAAAAATCATAACACTTAACTTTTGTATAAAGTCATATTTAAAAATTTGGACTTGAAGTATAAATTATATTTGCATTTAGAAGTCAACAAAATTAGGATATAAGACGCATTAGGTTTAATTGTCCAATGATTTGTCCTCTTAAAATCTAAGTTTGAGTTCCTATTTGACATGGTGATTGAGAGGCTAAATAAAACCGAGAAATATGAATTAAATGAATTGGGGTAATCTTAAAAAAAATTATAAATTCTAAGGTCAAACATTAAAGCATCTATGATATACCTGTAAAAAATTGACTTGACTCCGGCTAGTGTTTTCCGAGGTTAAGTCCAGCGAATTTTGATATAAACCAGTCGGGCTGAAGTAACCCGTTAACTTAGTTCCCCTTAGATTCAACCTGTTCTTTTCATGGTTAAGTCCAGCGAATATTGACATGGGACCCTGAAGTAACCCGTTAATGTAAGTTGTCTTAAATGTAATTATAGAACATATAAGTCACTAATATTAATAAAATACATTAATATTTATATAATCTAACTGAAAGAATAATTAATTGTAGTACTTATAAATTACAAATACACTTAAAACTTTAGTTTTATCTAACATTTATAACCTTACTTGTATTATGGTTTATCCCGTATAACCCGATCTAAGGCGATAGTCTTATGCTCATAGGGTACACATATAGATTCTAATAAATTTTGGGTGCAAATAAATACATTCACAAAATCTCTTGGGACACTCCAATTGATGCCCTTATCACTCAACCATGTTAAGTAATGGAAGTTTTATGAGGTTAATAATGTAAAGTTATAAATGGTTTTTTATTAATGCATGTGTAAAAACGTATTATAAAAGAATTAATAATTTAAAAAAAAATGGACTCCTTAAGCGAAAATTAATGGGCGTAAGTCGTAAGCAATCAGAGTTCGAGCAAAATTCGCACGACCCAATATACTAGCCCTTTACCAACTACAATCTACAAAACCTATTTAATTTGACTCGCCTAATAAAAAACCTAAAAATACACACAATTACTCTCCTCTTAGTCCTTCACCGTCTTAACTTCACGCTATGTAAAAACGTTTTATAAAAGAATTAATATTTAAAAAAAAAAATGGGCTCCTTAAGCAAAAATTAATGGGCATAAGTCGTAAGAAATCAGAGTTCGGGCAAAATTAAGCCCAAGTGTGCGGGCCTATTTCATCGACCCAAACCTAGCCCGTCCGAGGTTAAAGCGGGCTTTCGAGCCAATTCGGGCTAAATTTTATTTTTTCTCTTGAAATAAGTTTAGAAATCCACATTATGAAGTTAGATACTTTGTGTATTTGTTATCAAAATTTTCGTATAGAGTGATTTTTTCAAGTATTGTCAATTAAGTAGTAACCTAATGTACCTTTTATGAACCTACTGATAGAGGTGACTCATACAAACTAAATGCAGAATTTTTAGTAGTGTAATAATATATTTTAGTGCGGTGCTTACTGTATGTTGTTGTAGTGTTGTAATTGATTTGATATTTGTTGTTCTTTAGGCTCAAAAACATTGATTAACACGCCGATAATGGTAAAGAATTTATCGGCACTAGTGTGATACAAAATCATTAGCTCACTTTTTATCATTTAAATACTAGTAAAGGAAAATACTAAGCCTTATCAAACTAATACATGTAAACAAGTGACTACGGCTTATTTACAATACAACAATTGATTGGTTAATCCCCCTTAAACTAAAAGAATAAGGAATTCTAAACTTTTTCCCGCTCAAATATTTTAGTAAGGAATCAGACATTCTATATTTGGCTATTATATAGAAATAATCTATAGAAAAATTATGTAGCATAAAAATCTCACCTTAAATAAAAAAACGGATATTCTGACATGTGCCCTTAGGGCACATGATAATAAGTTAAGTAGGGAAAGTTTGTTGAGAATATATCATGACAAATTAGAATTAAAACTCATAGTATATTAAAAATTAGAATTATATTCTAACTATAATTAGTTGTTACCACATTTTTTACTCATAGTATATTAAAAATTTGACATTTCACATACACATATCGTAATTTTTATAATTATAATCATTAATTTGTTTTAAGTATTTTTCAACACTAATGCGGATTGTCAACGTTTATAATCCGATCTTATATTAACCCTAATTGCGAAACTCTCTAAAACCCTTATCTAGAAGAAACCGTACAAATTGTACGGGATCAACACTAGTTATTTTACTAAATGCTTATTAACATTCTTAAATTTTACATATTCGTAAATTTTGCAATGTTTGGGCCGGGCCGGGCCAAAATCCGGGCATAACGACGGCCCAAACACGGCCCTATTATATTGAATCGGGCAATGGGCTTCGAGCCTCTGGCTTTTCGGGCCTAAAATCGAGGCCCAAGCCTGGGGAAAAATCGGGCTGGGCCGGGTGGGGCTAGCGGGCTTGGGCCATATGATCAGCTCTAAGTAACACACATGGTTCTATTTTCTAGATTAGGATACTCTCCAATCTCCATTTCCTTCTCTCAACCGCATTTAATAATAATTTCTCTTCTAACTTTCATTTTACCTTTATTTTTATGAATATTTATGAATAAATTTAGGACCGTTAGAGGTTTGGAGAAAACAATCTCAACCAAATAATCAATGTAGTAAGTATGGACTCGAATATGGACTCCTAATCTATAAAACTATATTAAAAGGGTAACCTTAAAAGGCCACGTAGACAAAGCCACATAGGCAAAGAAAAAGCCACGCGTGCATTACGAATGCCACATCTATAAATCTATATAATCTATACTATAGAGTTAAAAGGCAACTTAATACATTTAATTTTTTGCCATGTAGGATTATCATAATTAAATTCTATTAATTTATATTGTTAATATTAAGGCTACTTTAATAAATTTATTAAAATTCATTATAAGATTTAGTAATATTTTTTTTTGTGTGGAAACCATAAGATCATGATTTAAATTATAAAAATAAATTAAGAATTTAGGATCATCATTTAAATCATTCAATTTGTTCATCTAACTCCTCCTTAACCATAAATATAGTAGCTAAAAGGTCTTATATAGTAAATAAAAAATCTAATAATTTGGATTATAAAGCTACTAATATCTACAAGTTTATAAATATAATTAAAAGGAAAACCAAAATATCTATCATCATCAATATGTCATATTTTAACTATATAGTTAAAAGGCAACTTAATACATTTATTTTTTTGCCATGTAGGATTATCATAATTAAATTCTATTAATTTATATTGTTAATATTAAGCCTACTTTAATAAATTTATTAAAACTCATTATAAGGTTTAGTAATATTTATTTTTGTGTGGAAACCATAAGATCATGATTTAAATTATAAAAATAAATTAAGAATTTACTCTCATCATTTAAATCATTCAATTTGTTCATCTAACTCCTCCTTAACCATAAGGATAGTAGCTAAAAGGTCTGATATGTAGTAAATAAAAAATCTAATAATTTGGATTATAAAGCTACTAATATCTAGAAATTTATAAATATAATTAAAAGGAAAACCAAAATATCTATCATCATCAATATGTCATATTTTAATTACATATACAAGATAAATTTTTAAACGACTTTCATGCAAAGTGGAGTTTGTAAGAAAAAAAATTAATAATAATAATAATAATAATAATAATAATAATAATAATAATAATAATAATGCAAACCTTTTACGTACCATTTCTCATTTTCCCATATTTATGTTTATATTAAACTTCATAATAATGAAAAATGGATGCTCAAAAGTCATGAACTTGATCTTTATTTATACCTATATTAAATTTGATAATAATAAAAAAATAATATTTAATAGCCATAAAACGCATCCTCAATTGTTTATAGATCTTTTGTGGAAGGCAAAATTTGTAAGCAAAAAATTTCTTATCTCTATCGTTAGTAGAATGGTATGTGTCACCGATATTATTAACTATTTTTTTTTATTGGAAGTTTCATTGGGTTATGAAGTGTTCATCACATTTTCAATTTCGCGTATGTGTTTGTTTTGTTCTCATTTAGGTGCTATCAAGATTATTTATTGTGTTAAGCTCTACGATTTGATTATCATTATTTTTTTTTCATTACTTAAGGTGAAACTAAGTTAATAACGATAATATTGCATAAAACAAATTCCATTATTATTGTGTTACTTTTTTTAATAGGTATGATTTATTGAAGAAAGAAGATTATAAGGAGAAGTGAAATACTAAGATTGCTTAAACAACTATATTTTACATACTAACTAAAGATTGGTGACATCAACGTGGAATCGTGGATGATTAATAATTTTTTGAGCATTTATTATATATATTTTGAAATATCACAAAAACTCCAGAGAGACGGTCTCTCAATAACATTATTGAGAGACCTCTCACATGATGGGGTGAGGGACCCACTGAATTTCTTTTTTCCCTATTATGTCTCCCACTAAATTAGTGGGAGACGGTCTCTCATCAGACATACTGTTGAAATATATGGCTAAAAGGTGGAAATTTGAGGGGATGACATAGCATTTTTTGTATAATATTGTTTAATAGGTGAAGTATTCGGCAATAATGATTCAATTGTTGTTCAAGTTGTTGTTGCTTTAAAATTTTTAGTTCCGCAATTTATTATTGTATTCGCTTCAATTTTATGGGGGTATGAAATGTTAGTTTTGTTATAACATTTCTAATTGTGTGTTTTATGTTATTTCCAGAATTTTTGATGAAATTTTGATATCTAATTTGTGAGGGTGCTCTATCTTTGGAGATCTTTGTTTGATAATATAATTTTGTTTAATTTGATTATATGAATACTTATATTATTAATTCATTTTAGCTTGCATTGAGTTACTTTAGTTTTGATAGGGGTATCTTAGTATATCTAATGTATGAAATTTTAATTTCGGATAAACTGTTGTATAAAAGACTAATTGAATTTATACAACCCTTAAAACATGAAAACCGTAAATTGAATTGATCGTAGTATGTTATTGTATTAAATCACTAAAGTATTACACTAGAAACAGAACAACCCGTGAATTTCACGGGTCACAAAACTAGTTTAGTTTCATATATGCCACTCAAATTATATAAATCGTAAATTGTTACTCTCCCAAATTTTATCAATCTTTGATAATTTCTTTTGTGTCTATTTTCCTATCTTTTATTTTCCTTTTTTTTTTTATTATCTTTTACTATTTGTTGTTTATTCATCCTCTCTCCCAAAAATTAAACAATTTCCCCTACTTTATTCATTCTTTATTTGTTAAGTATTTATTATCCAATCTTTATTATTTTCTCCCTCTCCCACTCCAAGTCTGAATATTCTCGCAGGTCTAAGACGAAGACGCATAGGGAAAGCTATGACAGTTGACATGGTATGTGAAACCCCAATGAGTGGGGTGAAGAAGCTGTTGTTCCCTTAAGAATGCCGTCTCAAATATTCTTGGAAATATTACCTATACCGTCTCAAATATTCTTTCCTAATATTGTTGTTAATAGAATTTCCTTATGGTCATGATATCTTTCATATTCCTAAACTTTTATCTTATATTATATATGTTCTACGACTATTATTTATGGTAAATTTAGTCAATTCTAATATTCTCATTGGGCTGATGACATAGTAAACCCGATGTACCCAAGAATTTCTCATATTATATTTCAACTTATAAACTAATTAATCGTTTTTTAAACGTGCTCGGGGGCTCACGTTAATAACCTTCTATTCATCTAATAACAACATAATATGGAATCTTTCAAATTATTTTTAAGGAAACTCCATAAACGGCCCCTCCATAAACTAGGACTCATGTAACAATATAAATAGACCTCTTGTATCTAATTACCCTGTATTATTCATGCAATTCATTATTATTAATTCAATTTCTCAATAAAACTCATGTTTCCAAAAAAAATTGTCTGTCTTCTCCTTGTGTTGGTGTTGCTCATCATTGGATTAATAACAATCCCAATATTGCTACTGAGTCTTCCTCCCTTCAAATTCGAGCTTGCGTCAGTAGACGTATCTTCCATTACAATCTCTAACAATGCAACTTCCGATATTCACAATTCCGTGTCAGCGGACATAAAAGTAACGCTCAACTTTATTCCGAACAAATATCGGGATGGAGTGATAATGGTCGATCCACTTCTAGTGTCGATTAGGTATGGCAATGACAACCTTTCCTCGGTAATGATGGATTCTTTCTACGTAAAGCCCCAACAACGTAAGACTATTCAATTTGACATGAACATTAGGGCTTCCGACCTCAAAGATGTGACGGTTGATTCAATTGCTAAAGATTTGGCCGTAAACCAAGCTATCGACTTCATATTAATTTTTCACGGTCAATATTGGGTTAGCTCGAAATCTGCTAATAGAATGTGGATTACTTGTGAGGGTGTCAACGTCAAGTTTTCACCGGCAAATAACCTCACAACCGGAACAATGATCGATCATCGTCGCTCATGTGATTTAGTTTATCTTAGTTAGTTTCAAATTGAATTGATTGTCTCATGAAAGTGCATTCTTTTTCAATTGCAGCTTATGTTTTTCGTATTAGTTTACTTTTAATGAAATTGGAAGTGATTATTAATGGTTTTTGAGTCGCGGCTGCAATTGCTAGCTCTTACATTATCAAAGACTATACTAGTTCTTGTAATGGTTGTTTTAATTGGGTTCATGCCCCGTCTTTTGTAATTGACTATTGCACTTGAAGACTTTGTTTCGGCTTGCATGCCACTTAACCCCGACCCACCCCTGTGAATCTGTTATGTAATTTAACTATTCTTATTCTTTATTATATTAAATATGGAAAATATAATAAATCACCCCAATAAGTTTGATACTATGTGCAATTAAGTCCTTTTAACTTATAAATGTAGCAAATAGGCTCCATAAGTTTTTCTTAATGTGCAATTCACCACACATATCTTTTTTTTTAATGATGAAATTAATGAAATTTACTAAATTAAATATATTTACTACAAGTATTATTAAAACTCAAAACTATTGATCAAATATTAATCCTAAAATTCCTAATTATTAGGGCATTAGCAATAGAGGTTTGTCAAAAGGTTTGTAAGATGATGTGTCCATTATTTTAGAGGTTTATCTACAAGTGATGTGTCAGAAGGTGATTGGACCTTGGAGAGGTTTATCTATTGTTGATATGAGGTTTGTGAGTAAATGAGTTTGTATATTATCTTATGTGACATGAGAACAAACTTATTGAAAGTTTGTCTATTGCTAATGCCCTTAGATAGCATAATCAAATTTTTTTTTTTTTGGTGAAAAAATATTCATAGTGAGTTGCTACTAAATATTTTACTTCTTAATCGAATTGTACGAAAATCGGGTTGTATACTTGATATGACATTTTTTTTGTTATCTAACAATTCAAGTGAAATCGTCTTTTACGAAACTCACCCCTAGAACCTAAGTGAATTGTACAAGCATTTGCAAACATGACTAAAAATCAAGAGAATCAGTGGCTGGTTAATAATGTAATTACTCTTATTTGGTTCGATTTGTTACGATAATTTTTTTCTTTCCGTGGTTCATCCTTTTCACCTAGGGGTGGTCAAGCATGTGGGCCGGGCAAAAGGTGACCCAAGGATGGGCTTTTGGGCGGGTCCAGGTTGATATGGGGGACCCGGAACCGACCCAGGAAAGAGGGCGGATCGGGCTGGTCAGGCCAAAAGTGAACAGGGTGGGTCAGGCCGAGTAAAGAAAATAACAATGTAGTCGTGCTCGAGCTGATTTCAAGCTTTGATTTTTTTAAGTTCGAAAAATTCTGAGCCGATGCTGAGCTCAAGTTCAAATTTCCGAGCCGTTTCAAAGCCCACCCAAGCTTGAGCTTAAATCGTCTCGGTTACACTCGACAGAACTTGATACTTGGGGCTCGTAAAATATAAGTCTTAGGACCAATATATTGTCACCCATATATAAATCATTGGTCTGCTTCATATAAGTAGCCCAATGTCTATCAATACGGTTTTGGCCCAGCAAAACTGACATACAAGTCGACTTCGAGTTTGTATACAAGTCGCATATAAACAAACGGCCCACAAATTCCTCAACCTAAATAATTCACAAGTTGTGTTCGTATTTACCCAACTAAATAAATTTCTTTTTTTAGTATTACTAGTTGAAAAGCCCGTGCGATGCACGGGGCTGCCATTAGGGTTATCTTTATAAATATATTCTATAGTTGATAAAAGAAGTTCAATTATGTTTAAATCATTGATAAACAAAAGTTCGTGGTTGGTATAGTTGATCAATGAACTATCGGTGTTTTTAACATAGTAGTTTTGTCATTTAGTAGTTATCATTTCAGTTGTAAAACATCAAATAACATGGTAAGAGTATGTAATTAGTTTTTCCATTTTTGTTATAGAAATCATTGGTTTTAATTAAATACTCCCTCCTATTCCGGATAACTGTCCCATTTTGAAATGGCACAAGAATTAAGAAAGTGAGTGAATAGACGGAAATGGACAATGAAAAGTACTAATAGGATGAGTTAAGGGTTGGTTGGGTTGTAAATAATGAAAAGTAACAAAGGTAGTATAGTCATTATGTAAGAAAAAAACATTACAAAAAAGGAACAATGGGACAGTTATGTGAATAGACGGAAATGGACAATTGGAAAGTTATCGGGAATAGGAGGGAGTACAAAACATTCTCTCCATAAATATAGTGCAGCTCACCAAATGAACCGCCCTTAATAACTGAGAAAGACCTTTATGAGTTTTGCAAATTATTTTAACCCATAACAACTACGTAAAACTAAATGGTGTTACGTAAAGCAACAAGTATTATAAATATCTATATTTAGTGTGTTTAGAGAAATGTTAGATCTCCTATAGCAAACGTTTACCTTGACTATCTACAATTAAGAGAGTAGTTTGCTCTTTATATACCTTCTCGTAAAATCAAATCCATACTAAATTCTAATAAAATTAGTAGTCTCTAAACAACAGTACAAAAATATTTGTGAACCTGTTACATAGAATGCATGAGGCTCCCATTAGGATCATCTTAACAATATGCATGTTAAACGTTCTAAGAATTTGTTGAACAACAGATTGCAAACGTTGGTTTACATTGTCATGGTTTGATAGTAGAAGTCAATTAAGTTGATAAAAAATAAAGTCCAACTATCTTGAAAATCGAAACATAGAAAACTTTTGGGTTGATTATTGATGGATCATCAGTCCCTTTAACTTAAAAGCTACTCCTTTTGGTATTAACTATATCAGTTGTGTAGCATCCGAAGACACGGTTATGTTATGTAATTACCTATTTTTATTGTTGTACGTGCCACCGATTTTAGTTAATTTAAAACGTTATTCCCAAAAATGTGGTTTAATTCCATAAAATGAACACGTGATAACTGAGACCGATTTTATAAGATTCACAAATTAGATTAACTTATAACATTTACGAATATTCCATTTTGTAAGCATACGACCATGTAAATGTTGAATGGTAGTACGCAAAACAACATGTATCTCAATTATATATGTAGCCTGTTTGGAGGATTTTTGTTTGATCTCTAAACAATAAAAAATTGTTTTTGACTATTAACCATTAAGACTGGCTGTTTCCTATGAACTTCATGTAAAATATATAATACGAAATTTAATTTTTTAGATGTGAGATATATTTTTAAGTGAATTAACGGTCAAATTTTGCAAAGTTTGACCTCCAAAAAACAAATCAGGGGTTTTGTGTGGATTCGAGGGAGTAGGATATTATGATACTACTCTTAAAATAAATTAGTTTTAGATTAATTCTATTAAAATTATAATATAACTCATTTTTGTTTATTTGAAATGTTATCTATTCACAAAATCAAGTCTCGTTATCTTATATTGTTATTCTACTTTTTAGTTATAATAACAAAATGAACAAATTTTCAAAAATAGTTTCAATTTTAAGAAAATTGCTTCAAATTACTAAAATATATACGTACAATCGTTTTTCTTCTTAACCAATATATATGCAATTATGTTTTTTATCTTAAGGTCAAACTCTTAAGTTTGACCTAATTTATTACACTAAGAGTACTTTATATTCAACTAAATCCTTATGGGATACCCCATAGTTAACCATAAACAAAAAAAATGATTATTTCCACTTTGGTGCCCTAAGGTTCAGCCTAATTTAATTTTACTTTACTGTCCCGAGGTTTGCATAATTACACTTTGGTGCCTTGAGGTCTACTTCCCACTTAAGTGACCTATACATAACATTCTTAATATTTTATACTCCCTCCATCATCTTTTATCTCCCCGGCCACTTCTCTAATATATGTGAGAGAATTTTATTGAAATGAGAAGATAAAAGATAATGGAGGGAGTACTAAAAAAATATTTTGAACATAACAAATCAGGCATTTTTTGCAATATTACTATTTTGTATGCAGTTTAATATCCAATTATGCACTTCATTTTACTGAAAATATAAGTACTTAAGATAAAAGTTGACTATTAAATGTTTTAGGCCACCAAAAATGAAATTTTATTCAAAACTCAAGTTAACAAAGTAGAAGTAGTCGAAACCTTAGGACACTAAAGTGGAATAATGCAAACCCCATGGCACTAAAGTGGAATTAACCCAAATCTCAGGGAACAAAATGGAAATTTTGCAAAAAAAAATAAAAAAACACCTTTGAAAAGCTATGTAAAAACTATTGCACTTTTTAATATACAATCAATACATGACAAAGTAATAACCAGCCATTCGCAAACCGCGGTAAATAATTAAGTGAATAAAAACACATAGAAGAATTGGAATTTAAAAAGTAAAAATTGATCTAACCGCGTAATTTTGTATATTTCGCAGTTCAATACATTTTTAATATCTATTATGGATTTGATATGAATTTGAAACCAGTTTGAAAAAATAATTCGGTGATATAATAGTAGATTATATATTGTTCTCACAATTTGTATATATATTTACATTGATTTATTCATAGTTAGCTGGTTCTTGAAATATTAGTCTGCATAAAATCGAAATTCTTGACTTTGTTCATTTGTATTTAATTTTTTGACTCATTTGACAAAATCGATATGAGACTTATTTAATATTTTTAAATGGTAGCTCAATTTTTTTTAATCTTATGTGAATATTATTGGTAATCTGATCATACAAATTTTATACGTTGTAGAAAGTCAGAGTTAAAACTATTTCATGCCATCGTTGAAGTTCTTTATTTCTAAATAAAACTATCTTTATTACTACATGAATTTCACCAAATAGTTAAAATCGAATAACTTAGATTTTTGATAATATTTATATTTGTAAGAAATTATGATCTCTCTTTTTTTTTTTCTCACAAATATTAATTAAATGTGTATAAAATATACAATTTTAACACTTTTATACGTTTATTGAATGACTTTTTTTAACTTTACAAATATTTTTAAAATAAATATTCTTTATAATCTATTATTATATTAGTAAAGAATAATCGATAAATTATTAGATCCACTTCCATTAGTATTTTTTTTCTTATAAAATATTACATTTATTTACTTCTATTAGGATTACTTTCTCATAAATTATTAGATCTACTTTGATTAGGATAATTTTATCATAAATTATTAAGAAAAAAAAAAGCTAAATCTACACTTATTAGGAATTCCAAAAAAGTTGGACTCTCTAATATCGCTCGAAAAGTTTCTACTTTATATATATGTATTGATTGATTGATTCAATTACATAAATGAGTCATTAAACTTAAATCAAAATCCATTAATTTTATGGTGTAGAGTGATTTAACGTGTTTTATCCTGTTACTATGATAATATACTTGATTTAACGAGTATTGTATGATGTTATATTGCTACTAAAAATCTGTACCGAATGGCGACAAATGCGGTCTAGATCCTAAAATCCAAACCCAACAGGTCAAGTGTAGACCATAAAATTCTATGGTAAGATTAAAAAAAAATGTGGATCGATGGATGTAAATATAATCTCATCTCATTTGTTGTAAGTAGTTTGTTGTAACATTTTTGTTTACCCATGAAATGAAGTAGTAATAATCTTATCTATATTAATATAAAAGACAATACTCAATTTTTAGCGCGCCACGTTATTAATGCAGCCCCTTTTTTTTCTTTTTTTTTTTGGAAATTCATGTTATGGTGGGATCCGTTAGTGTGCAATGTATTTATTTCTTCAGATTTCCGTCTTTTCAAACCTACGATAAATTCCGTCTTGCAAGAAATTCTATGAAATAATATTATGAAAAAATTCTATGAATTAATATTATGAAATAATTTTATACATTCCGTGTAAATAAAATTAATAACATATAACCATAATGAATTACAAATGGGAATAAATGAAATTGAATTACATAATTTTTAAAACAAAATTAAATAATAAAAAAATTACATAATTACGAGAAGGAATTACATTTATTTACGGGATAGAACATAAAACGCAAATGAAATACATACATAATTTTTTAAAACTACATGGTACAATAATTTTTGTTTAAAAAATAAATCTTGACGGAGTATTTACTTGGAGTATAAAATATTCACGTATTTTGGTTAATATTATTGAACCATGAAGCAAGCCAACAACAACATGACAACATAATTTTTTAAAACTACATGGTACAAAAATTTTTGTTTAAAAAAGCAATCATGACGGAGTATTTACTTGGAATATAAAACTCGGCAACTTAACTATCAGCCGCACACACCGAAAATGGTAGATGACTATGATAGGCAACCGAGTTAATTTAGTCTTCAACTAGCATTTAAAGCAAATTATAATTTTTTTTTACTCTGAAAAAACAAATAAATTTTAATTTAATTTACAACTGATTAAATTTTTTTAAAAAATTTATTTAATAAATAATTCACATACAATTGTTGTAATAAATATTTTTTTAATAATAACAACACGATAAGTTAACAGTCGAAAAACTTTAAAATATGTTGTTTTAAAAAAAAAAATCCTCTCAGATCTGTATAGAAAGCCGTTCAACACCGAGAATTTTTGCTCCAAGGACATAAATTCTGGCAATTTTATTATCAGTCTCGCACTCCGAATTCGGAAGATGACAATGATAGGCTACCGAGTAATTTCTACTTCGACAAGTACGAATGATAGGCAACATTAATATCCTCATGATAAATACACTTGGACTGTTCAAACTTCAATCAGAAACTGCATTAAAATCAGAGAATCAGTTTATCCTGAGATAATGACGCGCATATGGAGTTTCAAAATCACCCCAAAAAAACCCATTTTTCACCCACCACCATACTAACCATCATCATCTTCTTCTTAACTGGCGCTATCTGCCCCGCCCTCCTCTAAATCCGCTCCCGATCCCAATACCGAGGTGGCTGGATAGGCTTAATCAGAATAATGGCTAGACTCCTCTCGACCCACCACCGTACTCCGTCACCTCTACTACACCATCTTGCCACCGTCCGTCACCATTTTTCGAAATCATTAGCAGCGGTAGCTAAGCAGGAGGAAGCGGTACATAATGTAGTCGTCAAGGTGGTTACGGGTTTGGTTAAGGAGGAGATGGAGGTGAGAGAAATAATTCATTTTCGTCGCCATTACCACGTCATTTTCCGTCGACGGAGGTTCGAGGTAGGTGGTTTCAATTGATCGATTTGGACATCGATGGTGGGTTTCGCCCTGACAATGCCGGATGATGATGTAGATTGCAGTGGCGGGATCGAGGATTGTTTCGGGTGATTGATTTGCTAAACCATGATGATGGTGGTTCGTATGGTGGTGGGTGAAAAAGGATATTTTTTGGGGTGATTTTGAAGAAGATGATGATAATGTGGTTTGGGAATTTAGATTTTAAAGTTAGTTTATTGTATAAAATTAGAATTAATGTATTAGATATGAGGTTAGTGTATTAAATAACAAAAAAAAGGCCATCAAAGTATTAACGGAGTTATGACGGAAGTCTGTTAAAGGGTATTTTGGGAAAGAAAAAGGTAAACACAGAGGTACCATATGTAGAAACTTAAAATGAGGGGTACCACATGTGTAATCTGACAAAGTTCGAGGGTACCATAGGAAAAAACCGAAATATTTATAATTTGGTATATTTCACTCCTTATAATTCTTAGAATTTGGTACGTATTTTCCTTAATCATCGGTTACGTTCATCACCTGCTAAACCACCAACCCATGTCAACACCACGACACTCCACCAGCCGCGGCAAGCACCAAACGTCGGCACATCGGTGATCATCACGCTCGCGAACTCCCTCCCTTATCCTGTCTTTGCCACCTCTTGCCTCCACCCACGGTGTTGATTTCCATAACGTCGTCTTACCCGTCTAACCAATTTCGATAATGACGACGACACTACAGATCGACCACAACCAAGCAAACCATGGCAATAGATTGCTCTTATCCCTTTTATTATTATGAAATTTCAATGTAAAAATTTAAGTCTACCAAATATGCGAAGAATTTCAGAATATTAACATTACCATGTTTGTGTGGCGGAAATTGTTTGTGGTGGGGGATGACTGAAAGTGGAGCGATTGGCGACGGTGGTCACAGGAAATGACGTGTGGGTTGAAAGTGATCGACGTGATGATGGCTATGAAAGGTTTAGATGGGTGGCTGAAGGAAGGTGGTGATAGGGGGTGTTGAAAGATTGTAGTAGAGGAGGGGTAGGTTGAAAAATGAAAATAAATTATCCGAAATTTCTTTTTTCTTCTTTAAATTAAAAGTAACCAAAGTGAATTATATTGGGAAAAACATTTTGCACTATATGATAAGATATTATATTAGTATAAGATAATCAATATCTATCTATATTAATAAAGGAGACTTTTTTCGAGCGATTACAGAGAGTCCATACTTTGTGAAATACGTAGAACAAAAGATAATATATACAATATACCATAACAAGAAAATAATAAAATGATTTAAACAATTCAAATAAAACTAGAAGATAAAGTTTGTAAAAATAGCAGTGCGTTAAGGAAGTCTAACATGACTCAAATATGTCTACCTCTCAACAAAATTTATAAAACACAAAAAATTTGGAATTCATTTGAATTGCAAAAAAAATACTTTCCTAAAATGACATTTTTATCATAGCAGTGCGTTAAGGAAGTCTAACATGACTCAAATATGTCTACCTCTCAACAAAATTTATAAAACACAAAAATTTTGGAATTCATGTGAATCGAAAAATAATATATGTGAAAACATATCCAAAAACCACTGGAAAATTCGAAGTTTAGCTAATTTTAGTCCGAAAATGTCATTTTTATCATAAAATCACATTTTTAATGCCATTATTGTATAAAATGAACAATAAAAATCCATAAATTAACCAAAAAATCCTAAATACATTTTAGGACCAGAAACTTTAACATGCATAATAAATTTCGTGATATATCATAATAAACACAAATTTATAAGTTTTATATGTTAATCGTATAACTCGGAAAAACTATAACCGATTTGCATGCAAACAACCTTGTGCTCATGATAACGCTTGTTAGAAATCTATATCTCATTTTACAACATATTCATATATGTTTCAAAATTAATTTAGTCATAAAATTAATTAAATCTTATGCATGCAAACTAAAATAGATAAGTGAAGAAATCGTTTTCCTTACCATCTAAATTTCGGTCATCATATGGGCACCAACAAGACCTCTTTCTTGTTAGTTCTTGAGCTTTCCAATAATGGATGAACATTCATGACTTCAAAATAGAAGCCCTCCAATTAGTAGCACCCAAGACTATCCCGAAATCCCACAAACTAATATGTACTAGATATTTGTAATGTGGTTTACCTTAAAATCGGTTACTAATACTCATATACTACTACTAGTATTATTAGTGATTGATATGAACAAATTAGATTCATAAAAAGGACTTTTATGAAGAACAAGAGAGAGAGAGAGAGAGAGAGAGAGAGAGAGAGAGAGAGAGAGAGAGAGAGAGAGAGGTATTTTCATAAAAAGTGTAAGAATGAATAATAGAGAAAAATCTCTCTATTTTTTTGCTACCCAAAAACCGGTTGGCACAATGGCCATATAGACCATTTCTCTTTTCCCTTTTTGTCTTCACAAGACAAAATGTGTAAGCCTTTGTCCATAGTCATGTCACTATTAAGCATTTTGGACAAATGAATAAGACAAATGGAAAAAGACAAAACTACTCTAAAGCTCACCAATATTTCGGTTTATGTAGTAAAATGGATTCCATTTTATTTTTTTGTCAATTGTACAATTGTATGTCATGTGACATGTGACATGTCTTATGTCATGTTTTAATTTAAAATGCATATTTAACAAATTAAATATCATTTACAAATTAAATAAATCACATTTAACAAATTGACTAGTAATACAAAATTACTTTCACATAAAATGGTCATTTAATTACTAGTTAGTATAATTCACAACATCTTGTAATTATAACTAACTTATCATTCTCATCTCGCGTGTTTCGCAAACACCGATTAATTTTAGTAATATAACTTCTTAAATTACTAAATAAAATCTCATTTAATCACATTATAATAAGATGTCATATTCTCTCTTATGATAATAATTTGTTCAATTTTAAAGAATTAATTAATCTGTATCGACATACAATTAATTAACCTTTTCAATTAAGGGAATCGTCCTTTAGGTGTGACCTCAAAGGATCAACTGATCACCATCGTCGCACGACAGTAATGTCAAACTCTAGCCAGCCAATCATTATCGATATGTGTGGACCAGTTGACTATATATATGTAACGTATCATCCCTTTCGTATTCTTGATATGAGATTTAAATATGTGATCAATATGATCGACAATTGTGATCGCATTATTGTCGGGGACACTTACTCCAACACATTCAACATTTAAAAAGTGACACACATCTACACTTTTAAGCGAAAAAAATATTTAAGCAAAATTTATTTGAGCTTTAATTCTTATTTTACAAATTGCTTATACAAAAGTTGCGCATCATATTTGTCAATCACTCAAAGAGAAATCGTTATAGGATACTAAGTACACAAAGATATTATACTCACTCGCATAACGTGAGATTAGTATTTATCGTTGTGCTTTTCTTATTAACGTAAGAGAAATCTAGAGTATTTAGCGATACTCAATCTGAGTTATAATCATATAGTTGATTATACGAGTGGATTGATAATTTTTGTAATCCGTAGAAAGGTACTAAAAATTATTAATCGAGAATAGTGGACGTAGGTTTCAACTTGTGAAACTGAACCACTTCAAAAATCCTGTGTGTATCTCTTTCTCTCTTTCTTTATTTTTGTTATTTCGATTTTGCGCTTATTAGTAAATTAATTAGTTGATTTTAATCAATAAAATCAAATAATTAATTTTACATCATATATTTCGAAAAAGTGGGCATGGTTTTTAATACTCAATTCACCCGCCTCCCCTCTTTCGTATTCGATCAATAGACTCCTCATTTACGTTTTATATATTAAAATACTCCTCACAAAATAAAAAAATTAAAAACAAAATTAGAAACCTTACATAAATAAACAACTCTAGGATCACATTTTTCAACTAAAGTCGCTACTTGAAGAATTGGAGCGATTTCATCAAGTGAGGACGGAGGAATTTCACTACCAAACTTGGACGACCACATTAAGAGCTATTTTTATGAGAGAGGGAGTTTGCGTTATTGTGTTCTTGAGAAATGAAAGTCGGTAATTTAAGAAAACGGGAGAGCGAGAGAAAAATAAGGTAATTAGGACAAATCCAATATAAGAATGATTTGATGTTGAGAGAAAAACAGAGTACTGGACTACTGGTTAGCTTTTTGGTCTAAAACGAAGGAATAGATGAAATAAATGCTTCTCGTAGGGAGCGGTCTATTAATTAATAATCATTTCTTGTTACGGGGTCTTAAAGACATAGAATTTTCAAAACGGACAAATTTTAATGATAAAAAATATCAATTGTCGAAAAAGTTGTGGACCGAGACCCCACAACCATATGGGTGGCTACGCCACTGATAGGGAATCAAAACAATCGCAACCCGAACTTGACTCGAAATCAGTTTACACCTGGTAAACGGGTCAATCGGGTCGGGTTTGGTCGACCAGTTTCGGTCGGGTCATTTCGGGTTTCTCAAATTTTCGGGTTTCTCAAATTTTCGGGTTAGTTTGGATTGGGTCAGGTCATTTCGGGTTATGGGTCAGTTTTGGGTCAAGGGGTCGGGTTATTTCAGGTCAAGCGGGTCATTTTCAGAAAACTACGGAATTAATTACAAAATAACGTCGGTTATGATGTTATTTGCGAAATTGTTCGGAACGTACTGATTTAATTATTCGAATACAACAACTCTTGTAGTCTACCATGAAATTTTTCAACATTTGGAATGATAGTAGACTATTTTCGTTAATTCTACAATTATGTTTATTCAATTTGATTGTAAACCCTTTTCAAATTTGATAACTATTTCCATTTTATAGCGATATTTATATTGTTTGCTTTTTATTATTTCCCATATATACTATATACTATATACTATATACTATATACTATGTTTCAGGTTACAACACCGAATTTATGGGGTATATATCACATATTTAAAACATGTACAAGTTTCAATCCCTTGCAAATTTAGCACGTGTTTTATTCTATTATCAATATATAAAAGAAATACAAATTAAAATATCCATGTATATTACTTAACATTTTTTAAATATTTACAGTGATTTCAGTGATTATAAATTCATACCCGTGCAAATTGCAGGGGTTGAAAACTAGTAAGAATAATAATAGAAAACGATTCATACAAGTGTTGAGCCCAAGGAAAGTATTTTAAATTTTAAAATTCAACTTTTGATTTCAGTTTATGTGTTGTTGTTTTGTGGTTATTTTAGGGTTGTTGTTCATTTTTTGTTGATTATAGTTGAAATTTTTGCTTGAATGTGCATAGGAGGATTTGTTGTTAATTTGGATTTTTGGTGTTTTAATTCTGGTATTTTCATTTTTACGGATTTTTTTGTGTTTTAATTTATGGGTCCGGAATACCTTAAATTAACATTACATATTTAGGGTCGTTTGATTGCATATAGGAATTTGTATTGTCTAGGAAGTCATAAAACACGTGAATTTGGAATTCATGTGAATTGCAAAAAAATGTTTGGTTGTCATGGAGGAAGTACAATTCATGTAGGCATTCTAACTTACCAAGGGGAGGTCTAGGTAAGCAACTTCCTCCATTGTGGAGGAATTGAAATTCATGGGAACTTCCAATTCATGTGAATTGGGGTAACCAAACAACATACCCATTTTGCAATTCACATGAATTTAAGTTCCTACATTGTTTAGTGGGTAACCAAACAACCCCAGGGGTTGTTATATATACTCTCACCATACCCCTAAACTCTCCATATATTCATATTCTTTATATTTATATTTACTCCGTAGCACTTTGTAGCTTATAGTAAATTTTTATTATTTTCTACATATTTTTATTGTTTTTCCTCATTTTATGGTTATTCATGCTATCTTTGATGTTTTCAAATGATTGCAACTGTTGTGCCTTTCTATTTATAGGACGTATGCTAATCACACATGAAGGTTTTAACTGAGCTAAAGCAAAATTAGTAGGAAAACTTCAGGGATGTGGCTTAAGATCAAAATATAAAAGGAAAAGTTCAAAAATATGGCTTTAAGTTACTACTTGCTGAAAATTTCACATCACAAAAAGTAAGTTATGCACTATTTTTGCATATGTAGATCGTACTTTTATGTTACTATTTGAGTATCGTTTTCATCCTATTAACATTGTTATCTTCTAATTTTAAGGGTTGTTAAATTTCACAGTGACACATCATGGGTCTCAAGTCACCACGAACTTGGTTTTTGACATAATGAATAATTAACACTCTAACTCAATAACAAAAGAACCATTTTCATGCACACACAACGCCAAGATCCTTCCTTCACTCGGTTAGCTTTGTGCCAATTTCTTAAAGGTAAATATGTATTGCGTAAGAATGTTCTTCCTCACATCTAAAGCAACCAAAGAAAATATAAATACAATTCTTAAAACACTGAAATTCAATATGATAACTCAGTTTCGTGTTAAGATATATTGGATTTTATATGTCTCGAATTTAGAATGCCCAGTCATGTTATAATTGCAGCCGACTTTTATTAAATGAATTTTTTTTCGAACGATGATAGAAAATCCAATTTTTTCAACTACCTTCATTTGATAATAGAGTCTCCCACTTTTACTAACTACTTAACTAATTTATTTAAATTAGTAATATTTAAAATAGATCAAAATGTCAAGAGATAAGACTTCGTTTAACATAATGATTTGGACGTATGGGTTTACTATTTATTTTATTTTCAATGCAATTACTACTCTCCAACTCCTTTTTTTTTACATGAACAAGGACTCTCGCAAGATGAACACTCATAAATAAAAATTATTAATAGTGCAGCATCAACTCTTAACTTTTGGAATCAGATAGAGGAAGATTTTCTTTTGTCTTTGGGTGTTGCTTAATTCTACTTAGGTCTTCTGATTTGACATGCAGCAAAAGAAATATTTATGTATTGTAACTTTTTATTTTCCTTAACTAAATCTGATTTGAATTTTATTTAGCAGAACTTATTTTCAAAGTTTATGACACATAGTGCTATAACTTATATGACCTATTATGACATATTTGATCCGTTAAGGAATTCGCGAAGATCATATATGTGCCGATTATTTGAGATGCAAAAGAATGATCATACATGATTAAAGAGAGGAAGCTAACACTATTGGGTGAAGCTTGCGACACAGTGGTCTCTTTTAGATTTGTTATTTATAAACACTTACCCAAAACATTGTATGAAGCTAGAAATTGTAAATATTTACTTCCAAAATATCATGAAGATTAAACGATATGGGTTGCATGTTCAAAGAGATTTCATCATTTTATTATTCATATAAAAGTAATATTTTAAGATTCTTTAGGAGTTTAAATATGCTCAAATCACTATAATGTACATATTTTAGATATATGGGTTGTCTTATTATTTATTATCATTTTAAAGGACTTATATTTACATTATTGAGACTTGAGTGGGGCGACATGTAGCATGAATAATCAATATAATACTCTCCGTCCCGGTTATTTGTTTACTTATTTTATTTTAGGGCATCTCATTTATTTATTATCTTTCTATATTAGAAAAGCTTTTTTATAGGTAATTTGATCACACCTCTACTTTCCTTAATCTTTGTGCCAAATCCAAAAAATAAATAACGGGAATAAAGATAGTAGTATCAAACTATTCCACATAATCCTAGAAAGGTCTTGAATGTAAGACCCAGGATAAACAAACTGCTCTCTTCCATAGCTAGAGATATGGTGGTACACTACATAAATTATTAAGAATTGGTTAATGATTCATGTTAATCAAAAAATTCTCTTTGGACTCAAATGTCTAATATATATGTGACACATGGATGTGAAACACAACTATCTGAGGTTTATAAGTTACAGATGATCGGTTATAGCTATGTATTTGAGTTGCGTTGAACTACGACTCTCTGAGTAAGAGTGTAAGAGGGCCTTATATTTGAAACTTTAACGGTCTTTTTAGTCTTATAAATTTGAACTCGAAATTTTAGGTTAACTAATGTCATCAATTTAAATCACTTATAATCAAGGTTAGATCTGTGAAGTGAGAATGATTTAAAGAGGATAAGTTTAATTTGAAACAACGACTTTAAATAATTAGTGGCAAATTTCATAAGATCAACCAAATTGAGTTAATTAGTTATTTTAGCGATGATGAGAGTCGCTAAGGTCATATAACAAAAGTAACTAATTTCCTAAAAGTCTTCAAGTTTATTGGTAGGCAGATTATTATTGAATCAGATCATATAGCATAGATATTACAAATGGCCTGTACATCGCACATGCATTAAATCTAGTCTAGTATATATATATAAAAGAGAGTTTTTTCGAGCGATTCTAGAGCGTCCACATCATCAAAAATTAATTTTGGAAATTTTCATAAACAATATTTCCTACATAAAAAATAAAGTGGAGAATCTTTTAATTATTATAATATGTATATTTCCTATTTTGTATTCATGAGAAGTTTCTAATTTTTATATAAAAACTTTGACATTTCATTTGGCAAAAAAATGTTGTTATAAAAATTATGAAAATAATATAATTAGATTCGTGGTAAAAAATGCTTTCATTAGAGTATAGATTTCATATGATTTGCACATATGAATATTAAAAATGGTGTACTTCTTAATATGTTATATGTCCCACATTGAAAAACAATGTTAGTGTGGTGATTATAATACGTATAAATTATAGAATTGTCCCACATTGAAAGATTAACATAAGGTGAGCGATCCTATGATTATAAATATGACTCATCATTGGAGCCTATATACCAACCAAAAACTTGAGTCTCTTAAGTATTGTTTTGGAGAGCTCTTAAGAGTTTATATCATTATCTTTACATTATGATATATACATATTTTTTCTATATTATGTATTATATTAAAGTGATGTTTATAATATTTATATAAAAACTTATACATCTCATTGCCAAAAAAGTACTATAAAAAAACGTACGAATATTAATAAATAGTATTCTCTCCATTCAGGACCAAATACAACATTTTCATTTGCACACTTGCCAAAACACAAATTACAACGTAAATATCTTTAAGTTTACATTATAAAAAATTTAAAAATTTGATATCTGATTGTACTTTATAGGTGAATCAAATAAGATCCCACATGACCATATTGTCTTACATATTGTAAGGAATCGTAAAGATTCAATTTGTTCATAATAGTGTAACAAAAGGAATGTTGTATTTGGTCTTGAATCGAGGGAGTATAGTATTTGCTCATTATATTAACCTGGATTAGATGTCGAATTATGTGCGAAAAAGATGGTGTATTTCTAAGTATTTTATTTTGTCCCACATTGAAAAATATGTTGGCGTGGTAAATATATTACGTATAAATAATAGAATTGTCCCACATCGAAAGTTTAGAAGATTATCATAAGGTGAGGTATCATATGATTATAAATATGAGTCATATTTGAAACTTAGGGGTATCAACCCAAAATCTTTTGAATCGCTTAAAATTATCTTAGAGAGTTCCTATAAGAGTTTGTATTAACGGCAAACCTTAGTTACAACAATACCATACAAATATTAATCACGTAGATATTTAAAAAGTGATTATATATTAGGATTTTTTTATAATTTATACCTCGAATAACTCACTTTTTCAAATCTTATATCTAAGATAACATTCGTTAAAATTTTATACCTAAAATAACATTTTTTTTCAAATTTGATACCAAATCAAAGCCCTAAATTGACGGTATAACTGATATTATAATGTTTATTTTAAGACAATCGATAGTATAATAACTTTACTTAAGACAAAACCATAATTAAAAAATAAAATGGGTGTTAAATATACATAAATTGGTTATTAATGTGTCATATACTGATAATCTCTGCACTAAAATAGAAAATTTATGAATTATAATAAAATCAAGTGTTGCATAAAAAGATCTTGAATCCACAAACAAATCAATAATGAGCTTTTTTACTTTGATAAATAGTAGAATTGAATCTTTTTAACTTTCAAATATAGGTAATTATTATGCCTCATTACATTTGAGTAACTAAAACACATCATAATTTTTAACCATTAATCAAAATCGCACCAGGAAAAGAAAATATTTTGCATTTGTTTATACATTTTATTGCTTCCTCAATTACATCTTAAAAGTCATGTTAGGAAAAAAATGTAATTTAAATCATATTATTTGTACAAATTTTAATTATAACAAAAAATGGAAAAAAACGTACGAATATAAATAGATAGTACAATATTTTCTCATTATTAAACCGGGTTGGATATCGAAATAGGTGCAAAAAAGATGGAATACTTTTTCGTGTGTTATTTGTCCCACATTGAAAAATAATGTAGGTGTGATAAATATACTACTTATAAATAGTTGAATTGTCCCACATCAGAAAATTATCATAAGGTGCGGTGATCTTAAAAATTAATTTAGGAAAGTATCATAAATAATATTTTTTGATGTAAAAAATAAAGTGGAGAATCTTTTAATTATTATAATATTTATTTCCTATATTATATTCAAGTGATGTTTCTAATTTTTATATAAAAAATTTACATTTCATTTGGCAAAAAAATATCGTTAAGAAAATTATGAAAATAACATAATTTGATTCGTGGTAAAAATGATACCATTAGCGTATGGATTTCATATAATTTGTACATGTATAAAATTGTGTGCTTATTAGTATGTTATATGTCCACATTGAAAAATAATGTAGAATTATATAAAAATAATAGAATTGTCCCACATTAAAAGATTAACATAAGATGTAGTGGTCTTATGATTATAACTACGAGGCATTCTTGGAACTTAGGTATCAACTTAACATCTTTTGCGTCTCTTAAATAAGATGTTTAGACTTTTGATCATATCTAAATAAATGATTAGACATAAGATGTAAATATTAAGATCTTATAACCAATTTTTTTTACTAAATTAATTACCCCGTTGCAACGCACGGGCATCCAAACTAGTATATACATAAAAGAGGCTTTTTTTAAGCACTCTGAGAGACTCCAACTATTCTAAAATACTAAAATAAATAATTAGTAACTATTTTTTATCATACATACAATATTTGCATGAGTTTTAGTGAATAGAAAACTCAAAATAAATATAATAAATAAATATAAATAATGTATGATTAAAACTAAACCAAACACTCCAATATTACCTTATTCTATATATATACCCTATGTACCTATCTATTCCAACAAATATACGCAGGTACAACTTTCACATTGATCTTTGTTATTTTTATTATGCTTCATTTTTTTTTTTTGTATTTTCTTCATCTATGACGTACATGGCACATGATTTTAACTTTTATTGCTTGCAATCATAAGTTTTTTAACTTTCTGTTTATTTTCTTTTGATAGAGTGATCAAAAAGAAGAATAACGATCGATCATGGTTATTAACTAGAAGCACTTATATTTGATATGGAGTAATATGAAAGTGATCAGCGTCATATATATCTTTGTATACGCAATTGGTATGAATTATACCCATTTCCAAAGCCACAATGACATCCCTAACTGAGGAAAGCAACACAGATCAAACGAAGACAGGGATGCATAGCTATATAACCAATTAGTATAAGAGAAAGATGAGACCAATAAATTCTGTGTCTGCTTTGCACAAGCAGCAAGGACTAGCTACAATAAAATGGCAATACTTCTACAATTCTACATGTCATTCCGTATTTTTCGTAAAAGAAAAGACACAGACATATACAACAACCACAACAGCCACAACCACAAACATAAACACAAGTACACAACCACCAGTCCACCACTACCACAATAACAATAAAGGGCCTTGGTGTTTTATCAGACTTTTACAAGAATAACAAAATTCTAATCTATATGTAAATCGTTCTCTATTCGTAAAATAAACCGCTACTTCATTATTTGAGTGTATTATCGAGTGCGTTTTTTAATTATATACGCGTAACATATTCCTAGCTCCATCTATTTTTGAGTACAAATGTACCTTATGCATGGCTACATACCTCCATTCTTAAAATAATAATCATTAATACTTTTGTATCATTACTTCGTTTTGCTTTTCTTTTGTTATTGTTTACGTAGGAATGTAGAATGTATTATAATCTTAACGCAGGAGAACGTTAGGAAACAAAATATGTGACTGTAAGATATCGACCGGGTTTGTAAACTACTATAAATTTAGTTAAACTCAATTCAATCGTATACACGATCAAAGTTTTTGAAGTTTAACAACTAAAAAGTGAATGTAACCTTTTAATTTGAACACTAAAACTTGGGAGAGACGATCTCTCCTTAAGTTATTGAGAGACCAATCTTTCGTATCTATTTATTTGTTTAATAAGAAAGGTATTATTATACCCACAAGATATTATAAGTTCATTAACTATTGCTATCATAAAAAAATTTGTCAATTTTTAGCATTGCAGATAACAGACGATTGGTTGTTTGTGTTGTTAACAACTTAGAATAAATAATGGAAAGATTTTAATAATACTTCTTCCGTCACAACCGTTTGTTTAATTTAGATTAAAATATCTCCACAAAAAATAAAAAAAATAAGTACAATAATAGGGATTGCTTGGGTTTATACTTTATAGTTTCATAGAAGTAGAATCCCTCAGAATAACGACGGGGTGATGGGCAAGGTTTATTATATCGACGTCCAATTCTCCAATAATTCTAAATTCTAAATTGAATGTCATGAATTAAGTTCCTGTATATGCCGTAAGGATTGGATTACTCTTTTTTTTTCTTCTATTGAGCAATAACGGTATAATATCTGCAACGAATACGAAACCACGCACGATCAAGTATATAGCCAGAACACAAAACAAAAAACTATGACACCAACATAGATGTCCAGGGAAGTTTATACATGACATTTATTTAGTGTTTGGTGTTGGAGATGTGTACGGATGTTTGTGATGATTATAATTTTATATCTTAACAAATCAAATTTTTATCTTTTATTTATGAATTTTTATCTTTTATTTACGTTTATTTTATTTAATCATGATTTCAATTTTTATCTATAAAAACCTTAAATATTATCACCATTCATATTTATGTTCAAATTTATTTAAATAAATGAGGTAGTTTACAAAAATTGGAGACTATCTTTTATTAATTGTCTTGACCATAGATCATTATTGTCTTTTCTTATTTCTTAGTTAATAAAGACAAAGATGTTATGAAACATTAGTTAGATGGATGTTCATTGGGCTTATACCCATTATACATGTAACTAGGGTATTGATAAACCCATCATCTATGTACTATATATACCCCATATGAGATGAATAATAAACAACCACTCTTACCTCTCCCAATCGATTTGCTTAATTCTCTCTAAGTTCTCTCTACTCTTTATTCTCTATTTCTTATTCTATAACACGTTATCAGCACGAAACTCTAATCGTATGAGCATAAAATCAAAGAGACCATTCTCTCTACAAATTTGCCCCACCTTATTTCTCTTATTGAGGTATGTTTCTAACAGGTTTGCTTAAACTTCTCTCGTATTAGAACAATAAAGGTATACTTTTAATCCGTAAACGCATTTCATTCATTAGATTTTTACGTTTGTTTAATCCAGTGGCGTATCTAGGATTTAGACGGTGGGGGTGCAGAAATTTATTAGCTAGAATACGTCAAGTTAGTAGCGAGACTTAGAGGACATCAACGCTAGAGTTTATTTATAATAAAAAAAGAGCTTTCGTGAGGAATTAGGAATGATGGCATGAAATCGTAACATTGACTAAAAAATAAACCCATAATTATTGCATGAAATCATAACCATTAGTCGTGTGTAGGGCAATTTTATATCAAATTAATGCAGAACGAATCCAACATACACATATTAGTGGGTAAAAGAAATTATAAAAAAAACAAATCCGTTTTATGAAAACGTGGATAAGATTGTTCTACAAAAGTATTTTAAATGAATAATAGATGTATTAAGTGTATACAACTTGAAAATAATATTGACCTAAAATGCATACACGTATATATGTAAATTGGGGAAAAAAGTTAATTTGTGGCAACGGGATTTGAACCCTAGAAGTCAGAGAAGGCGGCATCAGAGTTTACCACTCACACCAGAGCAGAATAATGATAATCATGAAAACTAAAATATATACATTTCCAAATTTCAGGGGGTCGACGCCACTGGTTTAATCATATGAAAAGTTTATAGGGCTCGACTCTTGTATTATTAACGGGGTGCATCTGACCATAAAATTTAGGATTGGTTTGATCTGCCTTCAACTTAAATCGGAATTTTGATTATGTAGATTGATTGTTTACGTCTTACAACATATCTTATACGAGTATCACGGAATATATCAACCCATCCCACAAATTGATCTTTAATAAAGATTTTATACCAAAATCACATTCATTTAGTAGTAAAATATTCGTGTGTATGCAGTATGATATCAAGCATTCAAGTTGGATGTACTCATTACATTTTGACGCATTTGTGATATAAAACACAATGATAGAGTTGTTATTGAAGTTTTATGTTATACTTTTACTACTTACCATTTTATTGTACTACCCCTATTATTATTAAATGATGAGCGACAATATATTGTCTTAATGTGATAGATCGAGACTCCTATTTATTTAATGTGAGACGATCTCATATCTATTTAACATAAGACGATCGTTATTATAATTTAAGACGGTCTTCTATCAATTTAAGTGAGACAATCTAATGTCGTTATGATACGAGAGGGTCTTCTATCTATTCAATGTAAGACCGCGTCCTATCTATTTAATTCGAGATGATCTCATATCTATTTAATTGACGAGTTCCTATATCTAATTAATTTTAGACGATCTCATATCTTTTTAACATGAGACACGATCGTCATTATTATTTAAGACGATCTTCCATCAATTTAATGTGAGACAACTTCTCATCTATCTATTTCGAGACGATCTCATATCTATTTAACGTGAGACGGTCGCTTATCTATTTTATGCGAGATAGTCTATAGTTATTATAATTTAAGACAATCTTTTATCAATGTCATTATAAGAGATATAATATCTCATTACATTAAAGTGAAATAGTAGTCTTCTATCAAAACAACCTTATATCAGTTCACTATCTCTATAATGTGAATGAGTCTCCTATAACTTTAATGTAAGACTAATAGTTTATGGAGTAGTCTTACCCATATTTTTTCATTCTTCAATCGGAAATCATATTTTCTAAATTCTTATGACTTAATTATTTATCATTCGTCATATTTTCCAACGAGGATATTAATTCTTGCCAAGTTACCTTAGACACTAAATGTGCCATATAACAAATCATATATTTGGCAAGATGACGATGCATTATTTTGAGCACATACGATATAATAGCTAACTATAAGTTAGCATCCAACTGTAGTTTGGCAAGTCCGTAGTGCACAATTGCACATATTAAGGCATATCTAACCCCAAATATGGAGGATTATAATAAATTGCTTGCGAACTACCATCACAAGTTGACATGGAATGACATATATGATCAACACGTGCTTAAAGAACTTTGATGTAACATTGAGTTCATATGGTTTTTACTATACCCGTTTATTATAAAGATAAAGCTTATAATGTGCTAAAACTCTCATGTGTAGCATATAAATATTACTCCGTATTACAACAGGAGACTACACTAATAAGTATGGTTGATATTTGAAGATCTAAACACGTGTTTCACATTAATACTCGAGGTTAAAAAGACCTAATAAATTCAATTTACAAATTGATATTGCTTTTAGTGGCTTGAAAACCACGTAGCAAAATACGAGTAATTGTGCAATAACATTTTAGAGTTTGATTATTATCATGTGAACAAGTTGATCTTCTAAATTGGGCGTCTTGATTCAGCACATTAAGAGCCAATTACATTATTCACTACTCCCAAAAATATTTTATGATTTTACAAAATGCCCACTATTGTATCTCATTTATATATGATATGAGAAATCGGATTCTAAGGTGGTTATGTAAATGATTGCAATCTATCTTGAATATAGTTTTTACCACCTTAGGGGAGAAAGTAAGTGAAAAATTGGTAAAACAAAAGAAGTTTTATCATATTAAATTACACCTACAGTGTAATATATGAACAATATTGATTCTACAAATTCTAGTATATGATCATAAAAGTATATCCATATAAAACGGATACACATTTGCGCGCACTATTTAATTGCCATTGAATTAGGACTTTATAAGTCTATTTGACCGTCGACATACTTATGGTTATGAGCTCATAAACCTGAAATCCATCCAAATCATGGATATTGAAAATAAAACTGTACAGTTTGCATTATTATCGAGTCATCATATGCATATACATAAATTAAGTTAAGCATTTGCATTTTATTTTTCTATTACATCATTGCATTACTTCATATCATATAGTTTAGAACTTAGTCACGTATCATATGCATGCATATTATTGTTGATGATATGATCATTCAAAGAAAAGGTGCAGCATTACAAAAGTGACAAGATTATTTGAAGTGAAGACGCAAAAATCGTTATGAATTACTATCTTCATATTATGAAATTTGAAGCAATCAACGACTCCTAATAATTGAAGACATATATCAAGTTGATTAAGTACGATGACATCTATTTTCAAGATCGAGAAAATTTGTCACACCATGAGTTGTATTGACGTTCTACAACTGATGCAATCATCAGGGGGAGTGTGCACGCGTTGTACTCTTTTTCCTTATCTATGGTTTTGTCCCACTGGGTTTTCCATAGAAAGGTTTTAATGAGGCAGCTTATTCCTTTGCGTGCTAGAGGAATATTGTACTCTTTTCCTTACTAGTGTTTTTCCCATAGGGTTTTTTTTAGTAAGGTTTTAACGAGGCGTGTTCTTCAGTAATGTACATCCAAGGAGGGGTGTTATGAAACATTAGTTAGATGGATGTCCATTGGGCTTATACCCATTATACATGTAACTAGGGTATTGATAAACCCATCATCTATGTACTATATATACCCCATATGAGATGAATAATAAACAACCACTCTTATTACCTCTCTCAATCGATTTGCTTAATTCTCTCTAAGTTCTCTCTACTCTTTATTCTCTATTTCTTATTCTATAACAAAAGAGTATTTTTTTTAAAGAGATGAGAGGGGAGCTAATTATTTAAGTTTCAACAAAAAAAAAGGAAAAAAAATAGTACATCCCTCTATTACAGTATTACGTACCCTCAATGGCTTGATCGTCATATTAACATCGACTCAACTTGAAAATAAAATGATCTACTTCATAGTGTTATCTTTTATATTAAAGTAATAGTAGTATTTTTTTATGTAACATAATATAACTAAGTGACTTCATAGTTTTTTTTTTTAATCTCAAGTTTAGTACAAACGTGAAAGTAGAGTTGTACACTAACGTGATTTGATTAAAATTCATTTAATTTTGTATATATCAACATGATTAGACTTATGAGATTTATGTAAAAGTAGAATTTTACTTCAATACTTCATGAGTAATTGAGTATCACTCCTCATAATTTTACGGTTTTACCAGCTAGCAAGTTGGAGTCCAACCTACATGCATATGCATACAAAAATACATCTATCTTATCCATATGCTATTTATGTATTTACATTTTCCATAAGTTCGATTAAAAAAACATTTTTTAATTACCCGTGCAACGCACGGGCACAAAATCTAGTATTTTTAAATTTGGTAAATATAGTTGTTAGTTTATAATTCCAAAATTAATATCCTAAGTTTTCCTAATAATTTCTCCCCTTATATGTATTAGATTTTTTTCCATTAATAAATACAACAGAATCTGTCACATATTGTTATTTTATTGGTAGTGTATAAAAGATTCGGTACACTAAGTGTAACCGTAGCATCTTCCCAAAGACGGCCCTAATTACAATCGACGTCATTCTTCATTTATGTCATTTTTAGTGTTACCATTTTAGATAACTCCATTTACTAATGTAAACAAACAATTGCATAATGGGAACATATTGCTATATGGGTTTTTCTAACGTGTGCCCTAAGGGCACACATTAATAACCCATATATGGTAAATTTAACAATATATTCTCATTAAATATGGTAAAAATGAGAATATACTTGAGTATCTTATATGAATTTATTGTTAAACTTACCATATATGGATTATTAATGTGCGCCCTTAAGGCACACGTTAGAAAAACCCTTACTATATTAGACATTACAAAATGATCACCATTTTTGTTACTGTATTATGTTACCATTTCAGATCAATTATATTTAGTAATACATCTTAATTTAAAGTTTCTAAATGCATGGTAACATACTAAATTTCACAAGTTGTTTTGTTTATTGTGCAATATGCTTACATTTGTTACCTGGAAATAAAGCATACACAAAACAAAACAATTATCTTGAAAATGGTCGCATATTATTTTTTGGTACATATTTACCCTATTTTTAATATGTGGCCATTTAAAGAGCATAAATAACCATTTCAATTTACTAATATGTTTTGGGCGTAATAAATTAAACTCGGAAAATATGGTCACAAATATTTATGAAATGGTAACATCTTTTAGTTTGTTAGAGGTTCAGTTAATTGATTAATATGTTATCACTTAAATAGCATAATTAACCAACGGATAAAAATGGTTTTGAGCAAGGAAGAATAAATTACATGAGTGAATCTTTGGATTTAATGGTTGTTTAGAATCTAGAAAAATAAATAAAACGTTTTTAAATTTATGGTAATGGTGTGGAATGAAAATGTTTATCAGTTAATGTATTATACAACCGGTTGTATATACAACTTATTTAGTGTTGTGGAGCTTTGTTACAAAGTTGTCGAACTTTATTAACAAAATTATCGAGTTATGATACAAAGTTGTTGAGCTTAACAGAATAATTATTAAGCTCAACAACTTCGTAAAATAGCTCAATAACTTGTAAAATAACAAAACAACTTTGTGTGAAAGTTCGATAACTTTGACGCGGTTGTACATAGCTCTTATACAACCAGTTGTAGGATAGTATTTGTGAATGTTTATTAGGACTCACGTATAATTTATTTTTTAAATTTGCAATGTCCACATTTAGTCATTTCACCGTCACATATTCTCTTTAGCGCCTAGTTTGGTTTTACCATATAGGTAGGTTTCTCCATATTCACTTAATATGGTATTGACCTGACCCGTCTTACCCTTAAGTCGGACAATGTTGGTCTTAAGAGAGACTTATTGCTCATCATAGTATTTGTTTTTTTCCAAACAAATTATTAAAATCAATTAACTGTTATTTTTACATCAGGTCACTTTTACGTATTTGTCATAATAATAACATGGAAAGAAACTCAACATAGACCATCTTACAGTTGCTAAAACACGTTTTTTACCTCTCCTTAATGTCAGATATATCAATACACACAAACTAACAATATGTAATTATTGTGTGAGACGGTCTTATTGTATAAATAAATATACAAATAGATATACAACTCATTTATCAACAATAAATGAACGGTTTTAACAAAATTGGACCGTTTTATATTGTAAGACCGTGTTATTTTATAATTTGTGATTAACTAAAGATAGAGTATGAATTACTACCGCCATGTACGTATGATTTGAAAGTCACATGATTGTGAAAATTTTCTTTTCCAAGAACAATTGTATATTATATTGAAGATATTGCTAGGCAAAAATAACAAAGTCAAACATTCACATTGCTAGCTACAATCTCGGCTGCTAACAAACAATCAAGTCCTTATCTCTTTGTTTATTGTTTCCTATTATTGTGCATAAGATCTTTTTGTTACCTATTATTTCTCATAGTCTTAGGATAGTTTACAAACTCTTTTATCTATATATTCTTGTACATTTTCTGACTATTCATCAAATACAAAAACCTAGTTCATAATCTTATATGGTATCAATTCCGCTATCGATCCTAACCCTCCTTCTCCTTTTTACCTTCGATCAATCATCCATGGCAACCTCCTCAAACAACCTCATCCCAAACAATGATGAACCAACCAAACCACTCCTTTCCATCTCCTTTCCTACCTGCACTAAACTCACCCCGACAACTTATCGCTCATGGCGCTTCCAAATAACCCGGCTTCTCCAAGGCTTCGGCCTCTTCTCATTTCTTGATGGCTCGTCTAACCCGCCATCCCAAACCATCACACCCGCTGTGACACCCTTAAAACTAGCCTTAATATATACGTAAATTCTACAGAAAAACTGGTAGGATATGTTTGTAAATGGTTCAACTAGATAACACCTGCAATTTCAAAAAATTTTCTAACTAAACCATTCACAACCAATCCAACTCAAGAAGTCCAACATTCCCAGAAACGGGTGCCAAAACCCTGCAAAAGCTGATGAACTACTTCACATGCCATAACTAAATAAGAAAGTAGAATGATACAAACCCAAAATAGAAAAAGGGAGACATATGTCCCTTCAAATAATATACAAACCAAAGATAAAAGGTTTACTAATAGAATAGCCAAAACTAGGTCCAAGGTTCCTTGCTCACTAGCTCGTCTGTGACCCCAACTAAGCATCAACAACCTGTCAATCGCATTTTATACAAACACGAAAGCCACAATTCAGTGGGGAGTAACTTCGAGTCCTCCCAGCCACGAATCGTCATAATTAATGTAACATGTAGTAAAACATGTAAACAGTATGATAAACAATGTAATTATCATGTAAATCTAACCTATGACCCCTAAACTGACCAAACTAAACTATCATGTGAATCATATACTTCAAATAGTAATCCAAACTTTATCAATCAGAACCGGCTTACATCTCACCTATTATGAGTTCATAAAATCACCATACAAGAAAGGGCAATATATCAAAGACAGGCATAAGTTCTTAGCACCGTCAATAGTCACATTGTAACTCGAGTCTATACCACGAGGTAGGGAAGGTAATCGAACCGGTATCTTGGCTCAGCGGTTAATATTAATAAAACATGGCCAAGACACAACACAACCCTAGCCTAAAAATCACAGAGACCTAGACATGCGGATACACACCACCGCACCCAAGACCCACAACGTTTTTTAAAACAAAGTGAAGTGAGTACCCTAAGGAGTCCACCAAAGGGTTGGCTAGTACTTAAGCTGACCACTTACTATCAAAATAAGTAACTGAGGTCATGCCCCAACTTGGATATAAATCCACTAGTCAGGAACACAAAGGCTATCAAGCAGTGAACATATACTCGTCAAAGACTATAAAGACCTATCTATGATGAAGGCCGAAATACTCACCCAGGACCTAGTCCCAGCTTGAATACTTTAGCCCACACCACCCAAGACTCACCACACAAGTCAAGTAAGACACCCACTTAACCATAAGAGGGCAAAAAGTCCTACTTACCAACATAAATTCTAACATTCTATCATGTGAAAGGCTATATAAATGTCTAATCAGCAGATAAACCAACAGTGTCCTCAATAAGAATTCAATACTAATTTCCAATTCTAACAATATTAACCATGTTAAAGGCTTCGGGGAATCTAGGGCCATTTCTACAATATAAGATACTACTAAATACAATCAACTATACATGTGAACCTAAGATATAGTAAATGGCCTAAAACAAGAAAAAGGCCAATTATCTAATTCATTCAAAATTTCATCCAACCGAATTTTTACCCGCAACCCCAGCCCTGCGACAGGTACGGGTTAAATTGCGGCTGACCAATCACTCAATTAACTGACATCGCATCAGTCAAAGGGACTAAGGCTCAGTTTTCGGCACAATCAACAAAGCATTACAATTATCGCTATAAAATTCATTTTGTAAACTATCCTAACCTGTGATAACTATTAATATAAGCACAATTTCACCATTAACATAATTTTTGTTACTAGTATGCTTCAATTCAAAATACTACCCATTTATTACTTATATTAATTAGAACATTAATTAACCCGAAATGACCATTATTGTACGAAAAACCGCGAAACAAGCACGGACCAACCCGGGCCAACCCCAAGGCCGGCCGTGGCTGCCGTGGGCCTGCCGGCTGCTGGTCGTCCCCCTACACCACCATTATTTTCCATTTTTGTTTAGTAAAAGACCGTCTGAACATTAATTAATCGTTCCCAATTCAACTTTGTTAATTTAAACTAACAAAAGGCATAAATTAAGCATGCATGCAACCAATTTTAACATGTGAAAACTACTACTCAAACAAAAATCACCAAACATACAAAAACAACACAGCATGTGACGATCTTTCGTCGAGTAACTCGAAATATGTTACCTTAAGCTAGAAAAAAGAGCAATTAGCACCTCAAACCCAAACCCTAACTAGCAACTATCTGCTTTCTTCGACAATATACGAGTCCCCAAACTCGTCTTCCAAATCTTCACCTAATTAAACAATAAAAACACAATAATTAAGCCTAAAAACCGAATTTACCGAAATTTCATCTTAAAACAACTTCAAGAAAACTGAAATTAAATTATACCAAGTTGTAGATCTCGTCGAGGGGATTCCGGAAATGTAAATTTTGCATAAAATCCGATAAGAAATGAAGGAATTGTGTCGATTTTAAGCTTGAAGGTATGAAAATGGTGTTTTGGAATATGAGGAAGACGATAAGAGGAAAAATCAGAAAAAAAAAATGAAGGGGAAGGGGGCTGGTCCGCGGGAAAGGAAGAAAGGAAAGGAAAGAGCGGGATCGAGTCGGGATTTTACGAGTCGGTTTTGACTCGTTTCGATAATAATTAAAACCGTAAGTCAAACGCAAATTCCGTCAAGACCAAAATTCTTAAACACGAGATTACAAGAAAATTGAATATTCATACGACCCATTTCCAAATTCGTTTACCCAACGTTCAAAAGAATTGTCATTTTCCCCCCGATACGCCCTTATTTCAAAATAAAAGATTTTACACGGTTTAAACTATTTTTAAACATTTCAAACTATCAAAATAAATACTTTTCTTCAAAATATAATAAAATTATATTTCTTTGAATTATTTTTACTTTAAATACTTAAATATCAACTTTTATTTGATTAATAAATTATTTCCGAAATATATTAACGGTCCGAAATTACGGGGCGTTACAATCACCCCTCCTTTTAAAAAGTTTCGCCCTCGAAACTTAGAAGGAGAAATTATAGTTATAAGAAAATATAGGTATCTTTTCAATGAAACGGTGATACTCTTGTTGATCAGACAAGAACATCCATATTCATATCAAGATATAAAAATATTTCTACACCAATAAATGAGAAAACCCATTATTGGGACGTCACCAACAACGAGATTCAACATTCACTAATGTTAAAACCATTGAAAATCATACAAGCATTTTCAAACTTTTAGTTTAAAATTCTATAGTAAGAATACTATCTTTACTAATTATGATTATATAAGGCTTAGTAACTCGGAAAAAGAGTAAGAAAAGGAATCATTACACAAAACGAGAAATAGCTTAGATATCCAATTGAACACTAGGGTTGAAAGAAAGTGAGAAATCATTTTTGAAAGTTATAGAAAAAGGTCAAATGAGTTTCATAAAGGCGAACACAACGGAACAAGCCAGGATAGCAAAAATGACAATTGTCAGAGATCGGAATTAGGAAGATCGGTACATCGAGAATGGTTCACTCAATTTTCCAACCACAGAGTCATCTTACTAGGTCCTCTGAACATCAACAGGGCAACAATCAAAGGCCACACTAATCCAAAGAGCCATCTGAACCACTCATCGACAAGTCTATGCATAAGCTAATCCTTGAGACAATTCTATCCTCTACAATATTCCAATTCCAATAGAAAGATTCCTCAAAGGATTCAATATAAGGTCCAAATTTACAATAACATTCAAAACAACTTTCATAAGCCTAAGGTTAAAGCTTCCAACCAAAATTATATTCGTATCCAACTAGTGTCAACTATGGGTTCCTCAAAAATTCTACAAGGTTTTCATTTCAAAACAAGGTAGTAACATACCAATCCCAAAATCCGAAAAATCCATAGGATCTCACGTTCCTTTATCCTTTTATTTATTAAGGATTGCCGAAAGCGGAGCTACACTTAGTTACACTCAGCTACAACACCGTCCCAACATCTCAAGTACTCGGTGCGACCTCAAGGTCTATAAAACTATAGGATTAACAAAATCTTCTCAATACTAAGTCTCTCTTAACTCAAGAACTCTCAAGAGCCAACTAATACCAAATCACATCACCAAGGAGTATTCTTTCAAATTTGATATCCTAAACTCACTTACCATCAAATTCTCAAGGAACAAGGTCATCATTGTAACAACACTTTATCACCTCAGAGTTCCTAAAATCATAAATTGAAATTATGTTCCTTAGCCTAACTATTGGTGTCAACCATACCATTACCTTTTCTAGTTTCCAAAACAAGTGCTAAAACCTCCCAATAAAGTAACTTACTCTCTCTTTCATACCATACCTCAAGTAGTAATCAATATCACTCACTAAAACCAACTAATAATCCCACATTTAACATTTCTCACACGGTAACATATACATTATCAAACCCTCATCTCCAAAGTGATTATGGAAGCCAATCACAATCTCGACTACTTAGTCAATCCTATATCCTCCAGTCACATCTCACTAACTCCGTGAACATGGTCAATAAGGTACCAACTATACTAAGGAGATAAGGAGTGATAAAGGAATTGAGAAACGATAAAACATTTCCAAAGGGTGCATGAATCTGACAAGTTAGGAAACTAAGGAGTCGGTCCGTAAAGATAACGGTTGACATAAATAAGAGGTATTCGAGTTAAGAAGATATCTCAGGCAAGAAGAAGATACGTAAAATTTGGCATAAAAACAAGGTTCAACGAACGTTAAAGAGAAGGAAAGGAGAATAGAAGCGGCACAATGAAAGGGTTACCGCTTACCAAACACTCATCAAAGCTTATGATCGATATGATAAAGTTACACCACTAAGGTGCTCAACAAAGCCCCAAAAGTCTACCAAATTATAAGACTAACAAGGACTCCACAATGGTAGGTATTCCTCAACTCTATTGGTTCTAAGAGCCAAAATCAATTCACTACACAAATTCATTTGTTACTACCCATGTCCCAAAGTATCTTCTTTACAATTCTCGTCATTGAACTTCACTTACTATGTCATCCCCAAGTACCATAACTTGTCTACTCCACCATCTCACCCACTTAATACTTCTAATCTCCGATACCATAAATTGGAATCACATCCTTGAACTCACAAACTACATTGAACAACATTCCACCAAAATTCCCAAATCCAGACACTACAAGAAAAACGCGGCTTACTGACGGCCATACCGACGGAAAAAAGAGGCCGTCAGAAAACACGGGTTACTGACGGATGTGTGACGGAAATTCCGTCAAGAATTTTCCGACGGATATCCCGTCAAGGTATATATTGGCGCGTTGACCAAGTCAAAGGCGCCAAAGAACCGTGACGGATATTCCGTCGATAATCTCTTAATCGACGACGGAAAATCCGTCAATGGTATTTGCACGTTAAATTATGTTACAAATTTGTAAATCACTTTATCTTACTGACGGAATATCCGTCAGTGTTTCCAAAATACTGACGGAATATCCGTCACTTGGTCAATTATTAGTTGGTGGTTGTGTGTGACAGGGTGTCACAGTAATTGTGATACTGACGGATTTTCCGTCAGAATTTTTAAAAAACTGACGGATATTCCGTCAGTAGTTGTACTTTAACTGACGTGTGGCAGTCACATGCATTATTTGCTGATAAAGTGAGTGTCTGACGGAATTTCCGTCAGTTAAATAGGAATACTGACGGAATTTCCGTCAGAGTTTTCTATTAACTGAAACACGCGAAGACTTCTCCTTCACTTTACTAAAATTTCCCCAAATCAATTAAAATCGTCTTAACCCCTTACCTCCTTAAAACCCGACACCACCACCACCCTCCTCCACTTCCGGCGCCACCACCACCACCACCAACACCACCACGCCGTCGCCATCATTATAAGGTAATTAACTTTATCTTTTTTTTTTCTATTTCCTTTATCCTTTTACTTCTCCTTCATCCTTTTCTTATTTATCTTTTTTTTTTGTTAATAGTAGACCGCCGCCGCCTCCGCCGCCCCGCCGTCATGGCCACCGCCCCGCCGCTCACGCCGCCGCCGCACACCAGCCCGCGCCAACTTGCCGCCGCCGCCAGCCACCGCCACTTCCTTTTTCATTTTTTTTTTTTTTGTCAAGTTAATTAGGTATTACTCCTTTTAATTAGTTTAATTAATTTAGATTATTAGTTATTGTTTTAATCCGTCGAGAGGTTTCTCGACGGAATTTCCGTTTAATTGTGAAAGGGTTGATGTTGATGCATGTTGACTTAGGATAGAAGCCAATATTGTGACGGATGTATGTTGTTAATGTATATTGTTAATTTAGATTATTAGTTATAATTTTTTTTTTTAAATGTATGCATGTTGAGTTAAGATATATATTTAATTTTATTATTAAAAATTAGATTATTGTTAAATGTTAATTAGAATAAATATGAATTAGACTAGATATGTAAAATGAAAAGTAAATCATGTTAATTTTTGTTAATTGAAAAAGTAGTCATTGTTGTATGTTTTGTTTTTAATATTGTTAAAATTATTGTTTATATTGACCTAGTACCCGTTCAAAAATTCCCAAATCCAGATCGATATGATTGATAAAGTCAACCACGTGTCCTCAAATTTCGAAAGGTCAACAAGGGCTACTCTATACTAGATTTGGTCAACTTAAAAGGTTTAATAAACTAACTAATTCCAAAGTACAATACCAATCCATTAAGCAACATCAATGTCCTATTGTATTCCTTTCAAGGCCTACAAGGATTAGGGCTAACTATCATTCCTTTAATTCTCCACAAGAAATATCGAGACTCTCAAATGAAGTAGCTTAGGTTCATTCCATCTTATGTGCTAAGGTAGTAACCATGCTCAAACATCTATAACAAACAAGCTCTCAATAGAACTAAATCCCAAGGTGTTTCTCAACTCACTAGGCTCTCATATTAAGTACAACTAACAAGACTAACCAAAGGATCCCAAGTTATATTCTCCTATGCAACTCAAACCTTAACCAATCAATTTCTCAACTCGTTCACGCCCTCCAATGCTACATTCTCTCAAAACCGGGTTCTCTTGAACAAGGGAACTATCCTGCGGAATAAAAGGAAGGTGTCCACATGGACTTTATTATAAGAAAAAAAAACGAACCTAAGATGAATCGGGAGAAAGAATTGAAAGGTAGTTACCAAGGCGAGAGAAGAGGAATTTGAAAGACGAATAAACAACGAGATTGGAAGACTAAGGTAAGATTGCATTATCTGCATCTATTGGAGAGCCATCTTTCAAAGAAGAAAATTAATTAGTACCTAACAATTAGCAATCACAAACAGACTACCACATAAAATCCTAATTCTACCCATCCTACCCATCTCTCAAGTTTATTATTTAAAGGTCAAGTGATTCTAAGTGGGATGCACAAACGTGCGTCGGGAGCAATAGGCTCTGATACCAACTGTGACACCCTTAAAACTAGCCTTAATATATACGTAAATTCTACAGAAAAACTGGTAGGATATGTTTGTAAATGGTTCAACTAGATAACACCTGCAATTTCAAAAAAAATTTCTAACTAAACCATTCACAACCAATCCAACTCAAGAAGTCCAACATTCCCAGAAACGGGTGCCAAAACCCTGCAAAAGCTGATGAACTACTTCACATGCCATAACTAAATAAGAAAGTAGAATGATACAAACCCAAAATAGAAAAAGGGAGACATATGTCCCTTCAAATAATATACAAACCAAAGATAAAAGGTTTACTAATAGAATAGCCAAAACTAGGTCCAAGGTTCCTTGCTCACTAGCTCGTCTGTGACCCCAACTAAGCATCAACAACCTGTCAATCGCATTTTATACAAACACGAAAGCCACAATTCAGTGGGGAGTAACTTCGAGTCCTCCTCCCACGAATCGTCATAATTAATGTAACATGTAGTAAAACATGTAAACAAAATGATAAACAATGTAATTATCATGTAATCTAACCTATGACCCCTAAACTGACCAAACTAAACTATCATGTGAATCATATACTTCAAATAGTAATCCAAACTTTATCAATCAGAATCGCTTACATCTCACCTATTACAGTTCATAAAATCACCATACAAGAAAGGGCAATATATCAAAGACAGGCATAAGTTCTTAGCACCGTCAATAGTCACTTTGTAACTCGAGTCTATACCACGAGGTAGGGAAGGTAATCGAACCGGTATCTTGGCTCAGCGGTTAATATTAATAAAACATGGCCAAGAGACAACACAACCCTAGCCTAAAATCTGCGCAGACCTAGACATGCGGATACACACCACCGCACCCAAGACCCACAACTTTTTTTAAAACAAAGTGAAGTGAGTACCCTAAGGAGTCCACCAAAGGGTTGGCTAGTACTTAAGCTGACCACTTACTATCAAAATAAGTAACTGAGGTCATGCCCCAACTTGGATATAAATCCACTAGTCAGGAACACAAAGGCTATCAAGCAGTGAACATATACTCGTCAAAGACTATAAAGACCTATCTATGATGAAGGCCGAAATACTCACCCAGGACCTAGTCCCAGCTTGAATACTTTAGCCCACACCACCCAAGACTCACCACACAAGTTAAGTAAGACACCCACTTAACCATAAGAGGGCAAAAAGTCCTACTTACCAACATAAATTCTAACATTCTATCATGTGAAAGGCTATATAAATGTCTAATCAGCAGATAAACCAACAGTGTCCTCAATAAGAATTCAATACTAATTTCCAATTCTAACAATATTAACCATGTTAAAGGCTTCGGGGAATCTAGGGCCATTTCTACAATATAAGATACTACTAAATACAATCAACTATACATGTGAACCTAAGATATAGTAAATGGCCTAAAACAAGAAAAAGGCCAATTATCTAATTCATTCAAAATTTCATCCAACCGAATTTTTACCCGCAACCCCAGCCCTGCGACAGGTACGGGTTAAATTGCGGCTGACCAATCACTCAATTAACTGACATCGCATCAGTCAAAGGGACTAAGGCTCGGCCAGCACAATCAACAAAGCATTACAATTATCGCTATAAAATTCATTTTGTAAACTATCCTAACGTGTGATAACTATTAATATAAGCACAATTTCACCATTAACATAATTTTTGTTACTAGTATGCTTCAATTCAAAATACTACCCATTTATTACTTATACTAATTAGAACATTAATTAACCCGAAATGACCATTATTGTACGAAAAACCGCGAAACAAGCACGGACCAACCCGGGCCAACCCCAAGGCCGGCCGTGGCTGCCGTGGGCCTGCCGGCTGCTGGTCGTCCCCCTACACCACCATTATTTTCCATTTTTGTTTAGTAAAAGACCGTCTGAACATTAATTAATCGTTCCCAATTCAACTTTGTTAATTTAAACTAACAAAAGGCATAAATTAAGCATGCATGCAACCAATTTTAACATGTGAAAACTACTACTCAAACAAAAATCACCAAACATACAAAAACAACACAGCATGTGACGATCTTTCGTCGAGTAACTCGAAATATGTTACCTTAAGCTAGAAAAAAGAGCAATTAGCACCTCAAACCCAAACCCTAACTAGCAACTATCTGCTTTCTTCGACAATATACGAGTCCCCAAACTCGTCTTCCAAATCTTCACCTAATTAAACAATAAAAACACAATAATTAAGCCTAAAAACCGAATTTACCGAAATTTCATCTTAAAACAACTTCAAGAAAACTGAAATTAAATTATACCAAGTTGTAGATCTCGTCGAGGGGATTCCGGAAATGTAAATTTTGCGAAAATCCGATAAGAAATGAAGGAATTGTGTCGATTTTAAGCTTGAAGGTATGAAAATGGTGTTTTGGAATATGAGGAAGACGATAAGAGGAAAAATCAGAAAAAAAAAAAATGAAGGGGAAGGGGGCTGGTCCGCGGGAAAGGAAGAAAGGAAAGGAAAGAGCGGGATCGAGTCGGGATTTTACGAGTCGGTTTTGACTCGTTTCGATAATAATTAAAACCGTAAGTCAAACGCAAATTCCGTCAAGACCAAAATTCTTAAACACGAGATTACAAGAAAATTGAATATTCATACGACCCATTTCCAAATTCGTTTACCCAACGTTCAAAAGAATTGTCATTTTCCCCCCGATACGCCCTTATTTCAAAATAAAAGATTTTACACGGTTTAAACTATTTTTAAACATTTCAAACTATCAAAATAAATACTTTTCTTCAAAATATAATAAAATTATATTTCTTTGAATTATTTTTACTTTAAATACTTAAATATCAACTTTTATTTGATTAATAAATTATTTCCGAAATATATTAACGGTCCGAAATTACGGGGCGTTACACCCGCACCCACCACTGCCAAACCCGACCCTGAACCAATTCCCAACCCCGCCTACAATACTTGGTTCAAACAAGACCAACTTATCCTTGGTGCCCTCGCCGGTACCCTTCATGAATCCGTCGCCCCTTTAATACTCGACTGTACCACCTCTCAATCGGCTTGGAAACTCCTTGCCACAACATATGCCAACCCCTCTCGCGGTCACATTCTTCAACTCAAAAACCGTCTCAAAAATATCACCCTTGGCGACAAATCCATTACCGACTACATGTTAGCCATCAAAACGTGCGCTGCCAACCTTGCCCAATTAGGAAAACCCGTAGACAATGAGGACATAACCAGTCAAATACTCGATGGCCTTGACCAAAAACTCTACCAATCTGTCATCGACAGTGTTCGCGCGCGTGATGTACCCATTACCTTCGAGGACTTACACGAAAAACTCATTAACCATGAACTTCTTGTGACCAACCAACCCATTGCCTCTCCTTTTACCCCATCGGCCCATGCTGCTTCAACCCGTCCTTACACACCTACCACCCCACGCTACCAGACCCAAACCACCCAGTCACGCCAACCCTATCAAAACCCTCCTTGCTATTCATCTCAAACCCAGTCGACAAACCCCGAACCCAAACCTTTTCTAGGACGATGCAATACTGTCGCAGCAAAGGTCACGTTATCAGTGACTGCTCCGACTTCAAGCGCCTATCCCACTGTTGTCTTCCCGCCACCCCCACCAAGGCAGAACCGACCCTATGCACACACTGCCACTGCCTCCTCCAACCCTTACTCCTCTTATCTTATTGACAGTGGTGCTTCACACCACGTTGTCAATGACCTCAACACCCTCTCCCTTCATGCTCCTTATGATGGACCCGACGATCTCATAATTGGCGATGGATCGTCTCTACCTATTACTCACCATGGTTCTTTCTCTTTTCACTCACTTGTCTTTAATAATGTTTTAGTTGTTCCAACCATTTCTCGTAAATTACTCTCCGTATCTCAATTTTGTAAAGATAATGATGCTATTGCTTATTTCTCACCCACTTCCTTTTATTTTAAGGCCAACTCGACGAGAGCAATTCTACTTCAGGGCCACTTCCGTGATGGTACTTACGAGTGGCAACCCTCCTCGTCCAACCACGCCTTCTCCGCAACCTCAAGCTCTTGGCACCACCGTCTTGGCCACCCCTCCAATGCAACCCTCAAGCTTTTAAATTCTCAATTTAATTTTCGTATTTCTAGTTTTTCTCACTGTACTCCTTGCTTGATGAATAAAAGCCAAAAGCTACCTTTTTCTGTCTCGACCCTCACATCGACCAAACCACTCGACATCATATACTCGGATGTCTGGACCGCTCCTCTTGTTTCTCATGATAAGTTTAAATACTATATTATTTTCGTCGATCATTTTAGTCATTATTTCTGGCTATACCCCATTAAAAATAAATCCGACACATTCACAATCTTTCATCAATTTAAATCCATTGTTGAAAAATATTTCAATACACCCATTCGACAATTCTATTCCGACAATGGTGGAGAGTATAAGAAATTAAACCCGGCCCTTCTTAATAATGGCATAACACACTTAACTTCTCCTCCACATACCCCTGAACACAATGGGTTTGCGGAGCGCCGTCATCGACACATTGTCGAAACCGGACTCGCTCTTCTAATCCAAGCCCACCTTCCAACGACCTTCTGGCCCTACGCTTTCTCCGCTGCCGCGTATCTCATAAACCGACTACCTACAACAACCCTACATAACAAGTCACCCTACGAAATTATCCATCAAAAACCACCCAATTACCAAAAACTTCGATCTTTCGGCTGTCTTTGTTTTCCATGGCTTCGTCCCTACACTAACCACAAATTAGAACATCGCTCCAAACCTTGTATATTTGTGGGATATTCAACCACCCAAAGTGCCTATCTTTGCTATGAACCATCCTCCCACAAATTATTCACTTCTCGCCATGTTCGCTTTGTTGAAAACGAGTTTCCCTTTCTTACTCTATCAAACTCCACCCCATCTACTACTCCCACCACTGACGAATGGTGTACTTTTTCCGTTCCTATTCTAGACCACACCATTCCCGACACTACCTCACCTGAAACAGCACCCATCCCCACCTCTTCCCGTCAAACCACCCCCCTGCCTCTCCCACGCAGCCCTCCTCTCAACCCACTACCCCTGCCTCTCCCACGCAACCCTCCTCTCAACCCACTACCCCTGCCTATTCTCCACCCTCCACGGCTGCTTCTGAAACCGCACCCTCCCCTCCCCACACCTCGCCTTCCCCGCCACCCCCACCACCTCCACCCCCTCCTCCACGATGTGTTGTCACCCGTCTCTCCCATAATATTGTTAAACCCAATCCCCGATATGCCAAAGGTGCCAACACTGCCCTTTCCTCTATCACTCATACCACCCCAACCACCACCAAACAAGCACTAATTGACCCTCGTTGGCGCGCAACTATGATTGATGAACACCAAGCCCTTCTTCGAAACCACACTTTGACCCTCGTTCCTCGTTCCCAAGCCCATAATGTCATTGGTTGCAAGTGGGTCTACCGTGTCAAATACAACCCGGATGGAAGCCTAAAGCAACATAAAGCTCGCTTAGTCGCTAAAGGATTCCATCAACGACCCGGAATTGACTATTCTCAAACCATTAGTCCCGTCATTAAGCCCACCACAATCCGCCTCATCCTAACCATTGCCGTTACACAAAACTGGCATCTCCACCAACTCGATGTCAACAATGCCTTTTTACAAGATAATCTCACTGATACAGTATACATGACTCAACCATCTGGGTTCGTTGACCCGGATAAACCCAATTATGTATGCCAATTACACAAAGCCCTTTACGGTCTCAAACAAGCCCCGAGAGCGTGGTACACCGAACTCAAGTCCTATCTAATCCGGTATGGTTTCAAATCCTCCATAGCCGACCCATCCCTTTTCATATACACTGCTAATCACGTCAAACTCCTTGTCCTTGTTTACGTCGACGACATTATCGTCACTAGTCCATCCTCCACCCACATTCGAACCTTCATTGTCACCTTGCCACAAAATTTTCTCTTAAAGATTTGGGACCCCTCTCCTTCTTCCTCGGCATTGAGGTCACTCCCACCACCACGGGTCTCCACCTCAACCAAACTAAGTATCTATCCGACCTCTTGCATAAATTCAACTACCATGAGTACAACCCGGCATCCACCCCCATGGTACCTCATCCACCACTCCTCGCTGAACCAACCCAACCCATTCACGATGAAACCAGTTATCGTGCCATTATTGGGAGCCTTCAATATCTTTCTTTAACCCGACCAGATATCGCCTACTCGGTTAACAAACTTGCCCAATTCTTAACTCTTCCAACTGCACTTCACTGGACTGCACTAAAACGGTTACTGCGCTACTTACGTGGTACTCTCCATCTCGGTATTCACCTCCACAAATCATCACCTCTTCGCCTTCATGCCTACTGTGACGCGGACTGGGGTGGTGATACCACAAACTATGTATCTACTTCCGGCTATCTTGTTTACCTTGGTTCGAATCCTCTCAGCTGGTCATCACGCAAACAACGAGCTCTCTCGCTTTCGTCCACTGAAGCCGAATTTAGAGCTGTCTCTGCCACGACATCTGAACTTTTATGGCTATTATCTCTCTTGCAGGAGCTCGACATTCGTGTTCCTCAGCCACCGGCAATTTATTGTGATAACTTATCTGCCACTCATTACTCGGAAAATCCAGTTTTTCATTCCCGGATGAAACATTTAGCACTTTCGTTTCACTTTGTGAAAGAGCAGGTTTGACTTGGTCATATTCGCGTGCAACATATTAACGGCAGTGATCAGTTGGCTGACACACTCACAAAACCACTTCGCAAAGCCCGGTTCCTCGAATTGTCATGCAAGATTGGACTCCGTTCTCGACCGTCCATCTTGAGCGGGAGTATTGAAGATATTGCTAGGCAAAAATAACAAAGTCAAACATTCACATTGCTAGCTACAATCTCGGCTGCTAACAAACAATCAAGTCCTTATCTCTTTGTTTATTGTTTCCTATTATTGTGCATAAGATCTTTTTGTTACCTATTATTTCTCATAGTCTTAGGATAGTTTACAAACTCTTGTATCTATATATTCTTGTACATTTCCTGACTATTCATCAAATACAAAAACCTAGTTCATAATCTTATATATTACTCATATTATTATTCGTAATATTTAGAAGAGAGTATTAATTTTAGAATATTAAAAACTCTAACTTCTACAAATGATTACTATAATTTGTGATTAACAAAAGATAGAGTATTGACATACAAGTCGACATGACAAATATAGATGATAGATCCAATCATTTCGAGTTCGTATACAAGTCGCATATAAACAAACGGCCAGCAAATTCTTTGACCTAATTATTCACAAGTTGTGCTCGTGTTTACCCAATTATATAAATTTCTTTTTTAGTACGTATTATTCAATTACATAAATGAGTCATTAAACTTAAATCGAAATCCATTAATTTTGTGGAGTAGTGATTTAACGAATTTTACCCCGTTACTATGATAATATACTTGCTTTTACGAGTTTTTCATGATGCTATATTGCTACTAAAATCCGTACCAACTTCAGCTTAATACAAGTTATGTCAATTCGTTTATCCTAAATTTGACCGAGAAAAGTTACTTTGCAATCTTTGCATCTGTGAGTTGAGATCTTTAATCCCATTTTTGTTTTTCATATATCTCATCCTCCCATTTTTTTTGTAATATATTTGTTTCAAATAGAAAATTGTGTATATATTTGACATTTTGTACGAAATACTCTTTTTTTAACCGAAAATTCTTAAAGGCCATAATTCGTCTTTACGAGCTCGGAAAATGGCAATTGTTTTTCAAGTTGTTCATCTTTCAGAGAACTACAATTTGGAAAAAAAATTAAGTCGTTTTTGGATCTCGTGACTTTTTTTAACAAACAAATTTTGAGTGACCATATCTTTTGATTATGAAACTCGACAAAAAAATAATTCAAATCGTAGTTCTCAAAACGATTAGTAAAAAAATCGCCATTTTATAAGCTCATAAATATGAATTATCTTCACTTAAAGTTTTTTCGATCCAAAATATTGGATATTTCGTGTAGTATGAATTATCATGGCGCCGCGTGAATTTTCCATACATTAAATTAAAGAAGATTACCTAGATTTGATCAATACATCACCAAGTATTAACATTGTTCAACTAATTCAAAGAAGATTACCTAGATTTGAAGTTAAATATATTTCATCCAACTAAAATAGTTTGTTGTTTCCAAAAGCACAATATCTTAGATACTAGTTCCGAGTTACCAACATCACATAGAAGAAAATATACTCTCTACAAAGCTTAGATCATTCTAGACTCGACAAAAATAAAAATCCAGGTACTTCGTCATTCGTCATCTGACCTCCAGAAAAACGTACATGAATTTATTCATGATCATTTTTACCCCTGATAGTTGCATTAACAATATATTAAAAAATTGGGATATTCTACATGATACCCTTCAATTTTTCGACTTTCTACATGGTACCCCTACACTTTTTAAAACATACATGGTACCCCTAATTGTTGTCATTATCACTAAGTCTACCCCTAAACTTTATTTTCCGTCAATTAAAATCAGTTTTAAGCGTTAAGCAATTACTTGGACGCGTAATCAAGTTTGTCATTTATCATCTCATGACATAAGGACTTTATTAAGCTCAATATCCATCTTTGAACGTGATAATTTGGCAAGGGATCAATAAATTTTCCGTCAAAAATGTTTTAGCCCATATATATCAATAAATATTAGGATCGAGATGGATATTGAGCCTAATAGAATCCTTATGTCATGGGATAATAACTGACAAGCTTGGTTACCCGTCCAAGTCATCATATAACGCTTAAAACTGAGTTTAATTGACGGAAAACAAAGTTTAGGGGTACACTTAGTGATAATGACAACAATTAGGGGTACCATGTATGTTTTAAAAAGTGTAGGGGTACCATGTAGAAAGTCGAAAAATTGAGGGGTACCATGTAGAATATCCCTAAAAAATTTATTCAGTGATCTCAACACATTAAAGCAAGTAAGCAACAATATGCAGCATTGCAACAGTAGACCATCTCACTAACAACATTGACATATCTAACACAGGGGCGGAACCAGGAACGAAATCTATCTAGGGCTAGATTTATTGACTATTGAAACTTATTCGTTAAAAAAAATTTCAAACCGTTGGCAGATTCATGTATGGGTTTTCGGATTCTTGAACACTTGAAAAGTGAAAGTTATTATTATGTCCAATTTTTAGGATAAATAAAATTAAATTTATACTTTTTACGCAGAAATCGCCTTAATATTTTGATTTGAATCCCGAAAACAAAAATTTACGGATCCATTGCTAACCGTGACAATTTTCTATCGAGACAGATTGTAACTATTTTAATTAATCTTACATGAGCAATACGATAAAATCCAACATATTAAGATAAAAAAAATATTAAAGATTAACAAAAAAGAAGGTATCTAAAAAAAATGTTTTATTTCAGTCGTATACATTTTTTTTATCAATCAAATATATTTTATTATGGTAACAATATGACACTCAATAATTACTTGATATAAGTATATATTATACTATAGTAAAATATTCAAGAAGAGATTGTCTCGTACAAAAAAAAATAATATTGGAGGTTGTGAGGAATGGATATTAAAAATAAGGAGAGAAAAAAATGCATATATGGGAATCGAACCTGCGCCTCCTAGCTAGTTGTCCACATCAATTACCATCTGAGCCATTCTGTGGCCATGACTAACTACTGCACTGAAATGTATTTGTAGTTTATCTAGGGCTATAGCCCTAGTAAAAAGAGGCTAAATCCGCCCCTGTAACAACAATAACATATAAAGCAAGGGAGACAACAAAATGACATATATACAGAGAATAAAGCTATATCATCACAAACATTCATAAATCCAAAGGGATGACTCATACAAACTGATCTCCCAGACCCATTTTTGACGAGTCATACACTCATTACAACAGCTCTGTTCGGCATATTATATTGTCATAATATATCGTCAAAGTATATATATTGTTATATATATGACCACAATTTTACTAAACGTTTGCCACTGTTTATTAGTATTTTGTCACGAATATTGCTACGTTTGTTAGCGCTTTGCAACGATTATTGTTTTCTATTTGTTTCTTTTTTTTATCATGTTCCCTCTGTCTCGGTCATTTATCTACCATATACTATTATTTCATTAAAAACAATTGATATATGTAATTGATTCAACCTAAAAGAATATTTTCGAAATATAAATTTCGAAATTTTTATTTTTCTTTGCGAATTATAATTCAAGGTAGATTTTATGATTAATATTCTTCCACTACAGTGTATTTTTGTTATATTTTTTTTTCTTTCTTTGTAATACAATTCTTTTTAAAATATCTTTACAATACAATTTTTTGTATTGTACGATAATTTGACTGTAGAAACTTCTTTTTATCACACTATATTATTCTTACAATTGTACGCAATCAAATGTTGGTACGTACTCCAAAGAACTCATTGACATATTAGATGAAATGTATAAGTTAATTACATTGGGAAGTTTATAACAAAAAGTGAGCTAAATATATAAACAATTTAAAATTAGGGTGTTGTAATTTTTATTTTCATTTGATTTATTCTAAAAATTAACATCTTAATTTAATACAGTTAATGTATTATACAACCGGTTGTATATACAATTTATTCAGTGTTGTGGAGCTTTGTTACAAAGTTGTCGAGCTCTATTAACAAAATTATCGAGTTATGATGCAAAGTTGTTGAGCTTAACAGAATAATTATTAAGCTCAATAACTTCATAAAATAACTCAATAACTTGTAAGATAACTCAACAACTTTGTGTGAGAGCTCGATAACTTTGACGCGGTTGTACATAGCTCGTATACAACCAGTTATAGGATAATATTTGTGAATTTAATATTGAGTTTGGATATTGATTTTGAATTTTTTTAATTTATATCAATAATTAAAACGCCAAATTTAATTGTTCAATTTGCTATTATTAATTTGCATTTAACATTTAAAAAAATGCATTAGTTTCTCATAGAGTTAAATTAGAATGATGTAATTTTTTTTTCTTTATCTTATTCTAACGATACACATAGAAATTTAAATTTTAGTATGTATCTTAATTTTTTATTGTTGTTTAAATTATTATAAAATTAATTTGGTCAAAGTTTATATTTATTATGCTATTTATTTGCATTCAATGTTTACAAATTCATTTTTCTTTTTATTTTTATTTTCAAAATAAGAAATGGTGATGTGGCTTGATAAATTGCTCTTAAATAGTTGTTTGGTTGATCAAGGAACTTAATTTTCCTAGGAACCTACAATTCATGGGAATTAAGTTCCCTCATCCTTTCGGGTGAATTTCGAAAAAGTGTTTGGCTGATCATGTAGGAATTAAATTCCACAGGAACTTCCAATGACCAAGAGGGGAGTAGATAAGCAACTTCCCACATCATGTAGGCATTGGAAGTTTCTGGCAAGTTCTAATTCCTACATTTTCCAAAATTTATGGCAACCAAACAAGCCATATTTTTCAAAATCATTTTTCCAATGCCTATGTTTTCTAAGTGGCAACCAAACGACCCATATTTATAGATTTTACAATACTGACGTTCAGTTTTATAAACTAATATAGAACCCCGTCTCATTAAAGCCTAAGTAATAAGTCTTTACTAAAGTACCTTAAGTTAAAGGATGATCTTTAAAGTTTAATTTCATTAAATTAATTTATTTAAAGTTCTTAAATAAATTTTATACTTTTGGATTTAAGTTTAAGTTTTCTAATTCGAAAAAAAATGAAAGTGTAGTTCACCTACGAACCATTTGAATGATATACATATCACTTGGAATATTTTTTTTTTTAGTCTGGAATAATGAAAGTAAGGGCAAAAAATAATAAACTAAGGCATACGGTTTTACTAAAACAGCTTACAGCTATATGGTTGGGTATCCTGCGGGCGGTACAGATCGTCGTAGAGTCATGTACATGGTAAGGTTATTTTCAGTCGTTGGCCTTAATCAAAATAAATCCTAGCTTAGTACTAACAAAATAGCTAGCGGTAAGTTAGGGTCGAATCCATAGGGAGGCGGTGATTATCTAGTTTGTTTATATTTAAATCTGTCTTAAAGGTAACAAGTTATGGGGTTTTGATTGGTTTGATTTCTAACAGCTAATTGTAAAGTAAATAAAAGATGAATAACAATAATATTAAAGAGTATAGCGATTCGGGTTCACTAAGTAGTCATCAAAGGGTTGAATTTAATTCATTGATTGAACAATTTATATTGTTGAAAGTCATAAGATCAGTCGATTCTAATACGTCTTTTTAGATCTAACTTAACATGCAATCGCTATCATTAAGCCGGTCTAATTCAATTATCGTGGCCTATACTAGTCTTAACCATGTCGGTAATAATCCTAGTTTATGCGATACTAATGAATCAATTATGATAAGTAATCAACTAATTAGAAGTAGAACAATAATTGAACAACAGTAGAAAACAATTTAACAATCAATTCATAATAATCCCTTTTCTAACAACCTAGATCTCCTTTCACCCTAGATTAAAGATTTAGCTAGTCATACTAATTATAATAACAACAATAACAATATAAGAAGGCATAATTAAGAATATAATAAGATGAACAATAATGTTAAAATAATTATTAAAGAGAGATTGATACCGTAATAAAGGAATGCTTAAATCTAGAAGGAAGAACAATAATTAAACTAAACTAAGTATTTGAGAGAGTTTTCTAAGGTAGCTAAACTAAACCTACGTAAAATAAAGCGTAAATAACCTAGGGTACGAGTTTTGGTATTTATAGCAATACATAACCGACTTAAGAAAAGTTGCGGGAATTATAGAAAACTGGAAGATTCCTCGATCGAGCCTAAGTGCACTCGATCGAGTCACCACTTTCTCGATCGAGCCTGGCCTTACTTGATCGAGGCATCAAAGTTCAAGAACCCCCAACTCTCGACATTGAAAATTTCAGTTGACTAGGTTGGTTCTTCGATCGAGCCCAAGGTGTACTCGATCGATTATGGAGGTTCCTCGATCAATCCCAATGTGTACTCGATCGAGGAACCAAGTTCCTGCTTCGCGCACTGAACTTCAAATGGCCGCCATTTCTTTGTTACTTGTCAGAAACAAGCGATTTTTACGGCGTTGGAAGGATAAGAAGATAAGCTTTCACCTCTAAGTTAGAGTCACTTATATATTAGTTGTAGAACTCGAGATATAGCTCTTCAAAGTAGGTACTAGTAATAAGAAGCTCTTTTCTTCGTGTTTTCTTCTTAACTTCACTTCCTTCATTCTTATGGATTCTCGTGCCATGCTTCGCGTATACCTTGATGCCTACTCCGCGATGCCTATTTTATTCCTTTGCTCCTCAAATGCATCATTCCTGCATTAAACATCAAAAAGCGGAAGTATCGACATTCTAACATAAAAGGCATGTAATTAACATAATTTAGCACGAAATCGTATCAAAAACAATTAAGGGGAGGCATAAATATGTATATAATTATGACTCATCAGTACATGTACTTAGACTAGGACTTCGCACTGCGTGGTAAGTCGTGTCCTATTATAGTTTGTTGTCTAGTTAGCGAGTTTGGAGTTGGTCATCTTAGCGTGACACTGGGTTCCCAAAACTAGTAAAGATGATGCGGTGTCAAAAGTATAGCTAACGTGGATATCTAGTCTGAACTAAATTATTTGCATTCTGTCTTTTGAATATTTTGCTTGTAAGCATGCAACACGTTGGTTTTAATATGATTTCGTAATCATATTTTGTCACTTAAGTTTTATAACATTTCAATTTACTTTGATATATTATCTGCTTCTATAATAATTATATCATGTGATATGGCTGAGAGAACGTCGAGTTACTCCCCACCGATTATGGCTGTTATGTTTATAATATGACATGTGTTAGTTTTGCTGGGATTTCTTTGTGAGCTAGCGAGTTAATTGCAGATCCTACTATATTTTTATGCTTTCTTTTATGGTTTAGTCTTGAACACTTTTGGATGTTTCCTTTATTTCGCCCTTTTTTTATAAAAGTGGCATTTGTTTAGACTTGACCATTAATTTTATCCTTGAGAATTTTATACATTCTCAATTTATAACAGTTATAACTTTTGTCTTTGTATATTTAATCTCATTCGACAGTGTTTCCGCCACTGTTTTGCACTAGATTTATAGGGGATTACAGATGGTATCAGAGCATCACTGCTCTCGACGCTCACACATTGATCTTTAGGGAAATGCCTAATAAATGATTTGACTAAATAAATGATTTAGTGAGATATGGGTAGAAACCATAAGGACTTGGATGTTAGTTTATGTGTTCTTGCAAAATCAATGACTAGCATTGGATCCATATTTTATTTCCCCGAAGAAGAAGATAAAAGAAGGTGGACGTGAACGTTGTGTTTTCCCGGACCAGAACGCGATCATTATGGTGATATTGAACTCGCTCAACAACCTAGCTAACCGCTTGGAGAACTTGATGCTACAAGGAAGAAACAATGGTGGTTCCAGCCCAGATTCAGTTCTGCTCAAGCTACAAACCAGTTGGCCGAGAGAGGACTCAAGTTCTATAATGGTGCAGTACACCCAGAGTAATTACATTGTGGATCCGTCAGATGGAGTGACCCAAGACTATTGTCTTTGTTTTCTCTACAAGATGATGAAGTGATCCAACAAGCCATATTGCGTACTCTGGAGGCCTGGAGATTCCTTCTCTGGTCTCAGACATTATTAGTCTGCGATCATCGTTCGTATTCCTTCACTCTTTTCAGCTTTAGCTGCTTATGTGTCCTTCTTATAAATCTTTATCTCCCACCACGATGAATGAATATTTGTTTGCGACTCCTCTTTTACTCTATTCTCTTGAGATTCATTGGTTAAACTGACTCTTTCTTGGAGAAATGTGATGGAAGTTAAGTGTGTTTGAGTAGTGGAGCCTTGTTACTTATAGTTTGAGGATAGTGAGTTTTACCCTTAATGTCTATCTTGTAAGAGCTTTTATTTCTTGAGGATTAACTTGAATGGTGAGTAGTGGATTATGCAGTTAGAATTTTGGCGTAGTTACTGGTTTTGGATTATAGGTAATTTACATATTTTGGACTGGAGGTGATTAAGGCTTTTATAGTAACCATGTATAATTATTGGTTGACCAAGATTGATCTCATTTTCAATTCTTATGCATTTAGATCGTTGAGTTCTTAAGTAAGGTTGTAACCTTTGAACTTTAGGTGCTATCACTTAACTTTATTTGGGTTGATTAGTGGTAACCTTGTGAATAAGGAATGTTATTGCACAATCGCATTGTGGGTTGATTGTGTTTACTTGAGGAATGTAAGATCTTAAAGTTGAGGATTGTGTACCTTTCGTGCTTTGATGTCTTAACCATAGTATATGGAATACTTCGAGGAATATTTTGGTTCGAATTACCTTAAAGGAAATATTTATTTGAGGGACTTAGACCATTGAGATTGTGGCTTAGTTGAGTTGATGACCACCTAGTGTTGCAGTGTTATAATTGGACTTTTTTTGGTAGGGCTTCTAAAAGACTTTGATGGAATGGTGTTGTTAGATGGTGGTTTTTGTTTGATGTTCCATCACTTGGGGAGTCTTATGGATTTAGTAACCTTGTTGGTTTGGTTGTGATCTCAGAAGAGTAGAATCTTTGAGTGTGGTATGTCTTATTTTGACTATTCTGATTCTAGAATATATCTCGAGTCACTAATGGAAAAAACCCTTATTGCGTCAATTATAAAGGGCCTTTTGCGTCAGCTCTGGCCTGACGTATATCGAGGGGTCGTATTTACTTTGCGTCAGTTGTGGAACTGACGCAAAAAGTTTAACATTTGCGTCAGTTCTGTCTTAAAAATCGACGCAAAAAAGCACCATTTGCGTCAGTTCTAACGATATAACTGGCGCAATAAATATCTACAACTGATGCAAATAGTTATTATTTGCGGCAGTTCTTTTTATAACCGATGCATTTTGTTTATTTTTTTTTTGTGTTATTTGTTATAAGAACCGATGCATTTGATATTTTGTTTTAGTGAAAATTAATTTACCTTATTTGCTTCATTTTTTCAAGAACCGACGCAATTTATTAATGTACTTTTTTATATATATAAATTTGCTACCAAAATTTCGGCACCACCTCCCCATAAAACTGACAATATGAATACCAAAACTTAAAAACCTGCAACAAAAAATCCAACTAACCACTAATACATCACATGTAAAACAACATTACATTTCATTCAACCAAACAACGTTCCGAATACAAACCACTGTATAAATAATCCACAAACGTTTTAGTTACTAAGCTAATTTATACTAAACGTTCTCTAAACATCTAGTAAACTTACATAAAACTATATATCAATCCAATCTTCAAGTATATCTCGTCACGACTCTTTCTAAATAAAACCTTGCTGAGTCGATCCTGTAATGAATGTCTTAATGAACCTATTATCAATCATAAAGAAAAAAAAAAGGATCAATGATAACTTGATACGATAAGGTTAACGGAAATCATAAGTCAGACATTTCTTTACACCACCAACTTAAATCCTAAAAACAAAAAATACATAAATTGATATGGTTATAGCCTTACTTGTAGAAACCTGCTGGGTTTTGTTGTCAATTTGAAGCACAATGGATTTGCTACTTAAAGAGCTATCTCTGTTCAAATCAATGCTTATTGGAGCCTTATTGCTTCGTTTTCACCCGTTGGTTGTTCGTCCGTAAGAGAGAAGTAAAATATTCAAAGTTCCAAGAAAAAGCAACCACTGTTGTACTATAGTGGAAAAATAATACACTTTCTTTAACACCTTACCAAAACAGGATATCCAATCAGACTGTTCAGTACTGCCGATTTACCTTCACCTTGTATAATTACACCCAAAGAGATATCAAATTTATTGAGCACCAAAAAGGTGAACTGTCGATCCTAAGAATGTGTATTATATCTTAACTGTTACTCCCTCCTAGAGATGGCAACGGATCTTGGACCCTATCTAGATCCGCGGATCCGGACCCTGATGGGTAGGATATGGATTCTAATTTTTCGGACCCCGTGGATATGGGTTGGATATGGATCCACTTATTTGAAAATGGATCTGGATATGGATCTAGAAATTTTGGATCCGCTGGATATGGGTCGGATATGGATCCAACGTTGGTATGGCGGATATGGATCTGGATCCTATCGGACCCTACCCAGATCCGGTCCATTGCCATCCCTACTCCCTCCTATCCATCGTTTTTTTCCCCTTTGAAGTGGGCACGGGGATTAAGGGTGGGGAGTATAATATTGATAAATATATGAGTGGGGTTTGGTAATTGGAGAGAGGTATGAATAATTATGATTAAATATTAATAAAGGTGATTGGGTGGGGTTTGGTTATTGGAGAGAGGTAGGAATAATTAGAATTAAATATTAATAAAGTATATAGTGGGGTTTGGTGAGTGGAAAGAGGTAGGAGTATAATATTAATAAAAACTTTCTCAAAAAGAAAAGGAGAAGAAAACCTGAATAATCCGTTTTAGGAAATAGGGAAAAAAAGAGTGGATAGGAGGGAGTATGTAAGACCAACACAAACCAAAACACAAAAGGCAAAATTAAACGATATCTAATCAGAATTGTACTCTTTTAAGTTAACGTCGTATACTATAGATAACCTAGAGACATCTCAAATGCTTTTCTAAATGTAGGAATCTAGAGAGAGTCGCTCCAAATATAATTGATCCATAACTAGGCAAAGAATATGATAACATTGACATGAACAACCTTGAAGCTATTCAGTTATTCATTCAGAATAGGACTATTACACTAATAGTCAGGTTGTTCACATCAGAGCCAAATGCAGCAACAAACTCGAGAAAAGAACACATATTAGTAAATAGGACATCAGAAAGTATTATCTAACATAATAAATGAGAAAAATCTAGTTTCGATTGATATAAAGAAGAATAGAAACGAATCAAATACCCTCACAAGCAAATATGTATACATTTTGTAACCAGCAAAACAACATACCATTCCAGTTACTCAAGGTAAGTAAAATAAAAGCTAAGATAAACATAAAGGCATTTATGGCACCAAAAAAGTAGTTTTACATGGCAAATACACCGAACAAAAGAGTATTTGACTCATCAAGGTCGAATACGCCACAACGACAACCACATATGACACATTATCGTAATAGAGTGTCATACAAAATTAATACGCTTGAACTGATTTGCATTTTGCTGGGGTTTGAGCTACCGCGGTAAACCAGGTCCCAATTACACCGACTCTTAAAAACAAGTTTAGTTGTCCAGTGTTGGCCGGCTTTTCAGAATTTATACACATATATGCTATGCCCCACTACAATTCATCTCCATTCAAAATCATGAGCAACTTAGGCAAAGTTCACTAAGGGAACATTAGAAAAACAAAATGTAACAAACTCATAGAATCATAGTCAATGTGCCAATTCTTAAAGAGGTATAATTTCGGGAAAAAAAAAAGAGTAAAGGAAGTTCGTATCAGGAGCAATTGGTCCCCATAAACAATAATAAAATTTAGCCACTTGCACTTTCACGGTGCCAAGTGAATACATCTATGCCTCTGAAAAAGGAGACTTGCAAATTTAGTAATCTAGAAGGCATCAACTCAATTACAAATGGAAATAGTCGACATGACATTGCTTGATTGGCCTCACTTGCATCATTAGGTATCGGTATGACAAATCTAAGACACGGTCGAAAACAATATCCCCATTTTATCAACCTTCTTATATACTTCATCCTAACGCCAACCATCCTTAATGCTTAAAAGTTCAACTGTCAAATGGCTGGCTTTTCAGTAATCTAACCTTGTTCAACTTTTACTCTTTATTTTCATTATTAAGACATTTCCTCTGTACCTTAATTATGAAACGACGAAGCAGGCGTACCCATTCATACTGGATACACCAGCAATCTTTTACAAATCCCAATGAGAAAAACTAGAAAACGGGTTGTTGTGATTTTTACTAGAAGTTATTCATTTCTAAAATCTTTGGCCAGACAGTACAATATGATTAAGGCACGAGAATTTCTAAATGACAGGTGAACAACCATTTCCAAAAAATAGAGAAAGAAATCTCATCAACAAAATTCATAAAATCATACAATGCTCTTCTGAACAGCTATGTTAATCAGACTCGTATAAGGGTATCTGACACAAGTGTTTGTTTAAGTATCGGACTCAACTATTTGGTTGATAAATCAGCGTATTTTGGCGTGTCCAAGGTCATACCCATGGCCGAGTGTCGAGTGTTGAACACGGGTATACGAGTGAATAAGAAGAGTCCAGATTTGAGAGTAACATAGTTCTGAAGAAAAATAGTCAACATCTCGCTCCCTATTATCACTTATCATCACCAAAATGATAGTTCACAACTAAATACAATTAACTTTCACTTGTAATGCATAAAGTCAAGTAATATCAATTTAATCCTAATAAATCAAATACAACATCAATTGATTATCAAACAAGAACAGTAACATCATATAACAAACTAATATAGTCGATTTAACATGAATCTGGGTAACATGAATCGTTGTTCCAAACCCTAAGTTCAATAACCCTAACAGATCCTAATTTTCAAATTAGATGACAGAAATTTTCAAACTCTAAACTATCTTAACCCTAAATTTCAAATAAACGTAACTCAAAATCAAATTAGAGGATTGGAGTAATTGGATTCAAAATAGCGTGGACGAGGCCGGTGGAGGGATTGGAGACTGGCGTTGGAGAGTTGGCGACTGGTGAGTTGACGACTAGAATGGCGGTGTTGTTGTCGTGGGTTTTTAAATTGGGGATAAGAGGAGAGGATAGAAGAGGGGATGTCGGTCATGCGACGACAGAAGTAGGGCACCACAGTTTTGTTGTATGAGCCTTTAATGGGACATGGGGATGGCGGTGGTGCTGCGACAGGAGCAGCGGAGCACGATGATGGTGGTGGTGGTTGTAAGACGATGGAGCAACACTTATGATTTTAGAGATGAGTTGTTTAATTTGACATGAGTGTATAATATGAGATATTGAGAGTAGGGATGGCAGTGGGTCGGACCGACCAGCACTCCTCGGGTTGGGCGACTAATGGGTTTAGTATGGCCTCATTTTTTGGGACCCGTGGGTATGGGCGGGTATGGGCCTTAAGAAGAAAATATTTGGTCAAGATTACATGTTATGAGACTCATACCCGACCCTTAGACCCTTTATTAAAAAAAAAAAAAAAAAAAATCAAAATCACAACTTTTCTGAATTCATACTGGCAGATCGTAGAAACAAAGTAACTAAAGTCTCTTTCTCTTCCCTCATCTCATAAAGTGATAAAAACCAACCAACCTCTTTTGATAATACCACCACTCCACCACTTACACAAGGAAACCACCACGACAACACTGATACGCGATTGACAACCATCTCTCTAATTAATTTAGGTCTTCTTTGTCTTTCTTAATCTCTTTGGTATGTATATTGGATTTGGTAGTATACAATAGAGATTAATAAACTCATAATGTTAAAGTAGTATGATGTTTTTTTTTAATATTATAGATCCCATAGCTGTTAATCCTATTATTAAAGTGGCTGAAACTCGGACCCGCGGGTAGACCCAAACCCGACCCTTACCCGTAGGGTCCGGGTATGGGTCCTTAAATTTTAGACCCTTGCGGGTCTGGGTCGGGTACGGGTCCAAAGGAAAAATCTCGGGTCCGGATTCGGGTCTTGATGGACCCTACCCAGACCCTACCCATTGCCATCCCTAATTGAGAGGTTGTAAATATGTATGGTTCAACTAGTGGTATTTTTTTAATCAAATATCATTTGTATCGGTTTTCATAATAACTGATGCAAAAAACTTATATCAAATACGTCTGTCGAAAAAACATCAAATGCATCGGTACTGCTAATAACTGACGCATTATATACGTCGGTTTCTTCCAAGAACCGACGCAAAAACCTTGACTATAGAGAAAAATTGCATTCCCGTCAAAACTAAGTACTTTTTGCGTCAGTTTTTGTAGAACCGACGTAAATCGACTGACGCAATAGATGTTTTTTTCTACTATTGAGTGCAAGTTTGATGAGTTTGAACGATTTAAGAGCCTTATTGGTTAACATGATTAGTTGTGTTTTGATAACATGTGGAATCTTGGTGAGTAAGATTGGATATTGAAGTACTTGATGGATTTTTACCATGATATTTTGAGCGGCTGATAAGTTATGTAAGGATTTGAGATGGAAATTGTGTTAATCGATAATCTTGGAGGATGTAGACTATGAAGTTTGGCAATTCTGAGCTTGACAACTTAGTTGCCTGAGTTTAATAACCTTGGTGTTGTTTTCGATGGAAATAGAAAAATATTGGGTTCCATAGAGGAGTCGTACCAAGAATCTTCAGATCTATAGCCTATTCTGTAATCCTTGAGAGAGCTTTGTATAGCTCTCAAATCTCTCATTCCCACTTCTTCACCCGAGCATCTGTTACTACCTTAACCTTGACTTAAGTTTGAAAACTTTTACCTTTAACCTTTTTCTCGAATATTTCTGTTTTATAAAAGGTTTAACTTCAAAGTTTTGATTATCTTGGGAATTTATGATTTATGATTTCAAAGTGTTAAACTTCTATTTCCGTTTTACTCTTGGTTATTATCTAAATTTTGTCTTGTCTTGAAATATTTTTAAAACTCGTTTGAAAGTATTTCAGAATTGTTTCGAAAAAATTTGTTTGGATGCTTCTAAAACTTTCACAAGTTACGTTGTATTTACAAATTCGATTTATCCAAAGGTTTTAAGTAAAATTTGCACATCTACTTTTGGATTTCGACATTGGTTGAATACTAGGACTTATCATCTAGGTAGCACCGACACGGATACGGACATGGACACGGACACGACACGGACACGTGATACGGCATCTCATGAAATTTAGGACACGGGACACGTCATTTAAATTTAATAAAATATATATTTTATATTTATTTATGTGCGATTTTATTTTTGAAAAAGTATTTGAATATTAAATTTAAATAAGTGAAGGTAAAACTTGACGTTAATTATCACTCATTCTCATTTTCAAAACCAAAAACTAACTTAGAATCAATCTATTTCGACATCTCATTACTAGTCTAAAGAACATCATTTACCGCTAATTCAACTTATTTCCCCACCAAATTCAACCATATAACAATTCACACAATTTACCTTAAATTCAACTTGATTCCGTTTGAAGGTGTGTCCAAATACCATGGACACGGCTCAAAATACCATGGACACGTGTCGGACACGTGCCCAAATAAAAGATGAAAGTTAGACACGGCTTTACAAGTGTCCGACACGTTTTGACGTGTGTCCGACGAGTGTCGTGTCCGACACGAGAATGCCGATTAAGAGGAGTGTCCGTGCAACCTAGCTTATCATTAAAGACGTCTAATGACCGGTTCGGTACTCACAAATATATGATTTTGAAATGATTTTGTTAGAAATCTATATCTCATTATACTCAACATATTCATATATGTTTCAATTTAATTTAGTCATAAAATTAAATACAAATCGTATGCATGCAAACTAATATAGATAAGTGAAGAAATCGTTTTCCTTACTATAAATTTCGAATTTATGGGCACCAACAAGATCTCCTTCTTGTTAGTTCTTGAGCTTTCCAACAATGGATGAACAAGATTCACGTTTAGAATCTCTCCCAAAAGCATATACCCAAAGAAATCTCTTAATAACTAATATTATTTTGTACTAGAAATAATATAAGTCTTACTATAAATTGACACAAAATTATAGTTTTTTGCTCTTGAAAAATCGGTTCAAGAGGAAGTTTTGTGAGGTTTATTTCTCTAGAATTTTCATAAGATGTAGAGAGAATAATTTTCTAACGCTAGAAAATATTATTATCAAGTATTGAATAAAAAGATGGAAGAAAACCTCTCTCTTTTCTCCTTGAAAAAACCGGTTGGAGGAGGGTATGAGTGCCCAATGCATGGGTTAGTTTTTCTACCCAGGAAATCATAGGTATGCAAGGCTACAAGCAAGGTCTTATCATTGTGTTTTCCACTAAAAAATGAAAACACAATATACACCTTAATTCCCTCCATATTTCGGCACTTTCAATATAAAATGGATGGTCCATTTTATTTTGTCATTTGTCAATTGTGACATATGTGACATGTAACTTGACATGTGAAATTGTAATGTATTTTTAACATATTAAAAATCAACATACTCATAAAATATTTCATATACAAAATCGACTAGTAATTCGTAATTACTTGTACCAAAACGGTTTATCAATTATAAATTACAACGTCTTGTATTTATAATAAATTATTCATTCAATTTCAATTGTAAACAATAATTTTATGTAAGTAATAAAAAAATTCGATTACTTAGACCGTATCTCATTTAATCAAATTACAATAAGACACGTTAACTTTACTCACAAAATCATCCGTCAATTTTAAGCAATTTAATTAACTCGTATCGGCATACGATTAATTAAATAATCAATTAAGAGTATTTCCCTATAGGTATGACCTAAGGGGATCAACTGATCACCACCGTCGCACGACAGTAATGTCAAACTCTAGTCAGCCAATCATTACCGATATGTGTGGACCAGTTGAATGTAAAAATTACATCCCACATGTATTCTTAAAATGAGATTTAAACATGTGATCATCATGATCGACAGTTGTGATCGCATTATTGTCGGAGGACACTTATTCCAACAATCTCCCACTTGTCCTCGACAAGTGTGCGTCATCAATTCTCTTGTCCTATTACTATCTCCCACTCAATGCAAGGTGTCTTTCGGGTCGTACTTGCAAGTGATCATATCGAGAGTGGTTTCCTCGATCTGGAGAATAACTGATTGACCGGAGTTATCTACCATAGATACCTTCCAAGCGTGGCCACGCATTTCCAGTTCATTACTCCTCGAGTGGCCCTGAGATATTGTTTTAACCCTGACAAGGGGGTGGACAATTCCTATCGCACTCATTCCCTTCGACTAGCCACATCCATCATAACCCAAAATATGCCCATTTGACCCCATTTACGAAGGTCGTAGTAACACAAATCAAAGTTAATCTGAATGTAACGCCCCGTAATTTCGGGTCATTAATATATTTCGGAAATAATTTAGTAATCAAATAAAATTTGATAATAATGTATTTAAAGTAAAAATAATTCAAAGAAATATAATTTTATTATATTTTGAGGTAAAGTATTTATTTTGATAGTTTCGAGTTGTTTAAAAATAGTTTAAACCGTGTAAAACTTTTTATTTCGAAATAAGGGCGTATCGGGGGGAAAATGACAATTCTTTTGAACAAGTTAAAATCATTCGGGAGCGAATGAAAGCCACTCAGGACCGTCAAAAATCATATGCATAGATTATCGTGAACTTAACCGAGTTACTATCAAGAATAAATATCCTCTTCCTAGAATTGATGATCTTTTCGACCAGCTCCGTGGTGCTTCTACTTTTTCTAAAATTGATCTTCGTTCGGGCTATCATCAAATTCCAGTCCGAGAAGCTGATATTCTTAAAACCGCCTTCAGTACGAGATATGGTCATTTCGAGTTTACGGTGATGTCATTCGGTTTGACCAATGCTCCAGCAGTATTCATGGATCAGATGAAGCTCTGATACCAACTGTGACACCCTTAAATCTAGCCTTAAATAAGAAGAAAACCGAATTGGCCTTTCTAATCATTTGATAAGATACACGGTGACCTGAAGGGCTTGTAAGAATTATTTTCTGATCTCGACATTCAAATCGAGCATGATAAGTATGTAACCAATCCATTCCCTAAAAGACATTGAAAATGAAGCTCGTGCAACTAGTTCTAATCTTGGCAAGAGGCCTTTATATCCCTCTTCTAGGCCCTTTACTCCTTCACCTAGGTTCATCTCTTCTCCCTCTGACTCAAACAAGAGGAGATTTGTATCAAGTATTCCAGTCCGAGAAGCTGATATTCTTAAAACCGCCTTCAGTACGAGATATGGTCATTTCGAGTTTACGGTGATGCCATTCGGTTTGACCAATGCTCCAGCAGTATTCATGGATCAGATGAACCGTACTTTCAGAGAACACTACAACGCATTTGTCAAGAGACTAAGGCTCAGTTTTCGGCACAATCAACAAAACATTACAATTATCGCTATAAAATTCATTTTGAGCCTATTAATTACAATTTCATTTTGTAAACTATCCTAACATGTGAATCATATAATTCAAATAGTAATTCAAACTTTAGAGGATCTTCTTCGTGCCTGTCTTTGATATATTGCCCTTTCTTGTATGGTGATTTTATGAACTGTAATAGGTGAGATGTAAGCCGGTTACAGTTGATAAAGTTTGGATTACTATTTGAATTATATGATTCACATGTTAGGATAGTTTACAAAATGAAATTGTAATTAATAGGCTCAAAATGAATTTTATAGCGATAATTGTAATGTTTTGTTGATTGTGCCGAAAACTGAGCCTTAGTCCCTTGACAAATGCGTTGTAGTGTTCTCTGAAAGTACGGTTCATCTGATCCATGAATACTGCTGGAGCATTGGTCAAACCGAATGGCATCACCGTAAACTCGAAATGACCATATCTCGTACTGAAGGCGGTGGAGTCTATATCCATGGATTTTGTGATGGCTTTACCCAGGACTTCCACTGGGAAGAATGCTATTTGGGTGGTTGTGGACCGATTGACTAAATGTGCTCGGTTTATTCCCATCAAAGAGACTTGGAGATTAGAAGTTCTAGTTGGTGCCTATGTGAATGAAGTAGTACGCTATCATGGGGTTCCTAAAGATATAGTTTCAGATCGAGATCCTCGATTTTGTTCTCGTTTCTGGACTGCATTACAGGAGGCCTTGGGTAGTAAACTATTGATGAGCACTGCTTTTCACGCCGCCACTGATGGTCAAACAGAGAGAACAATTCAAACTTTAGAGGATCTTCTTCGTGCCTGTGCTTTAGATTTCCAAACTTCTTGGGAGAAATGTTTACCTCTGGTTGAGTTCTCTTATAATAACAGCTATCAAGCTTCCATTAAAATGGCACCATATGAAGCTCTGATACCAACTGTGACACCCTTAAATCTAGCCTTAAAGGAAAGGTCCAATATATTTAGGGCTCAGCTTCCCTTTTACGCCAAACCGTTTAATTTTAGAAAAAGTAGAAGCACCACGGAGCTGGTCGAAAAGATCATCAATTCTAGGAAGAGGATATTTATTCTTGATAGTAACTCGGTTAAGTTCACGATAATTTATGCATAATCGCATAGATCCATCCTTCTTCCTTACAAAGAGAACAGGAGCACCCCAAGATGAAAAGCTAGGTCGGATAAAACCTTTGGCAATCAAATCATCTAGCTGAGTCTTCAGCTCTTGTGGATAGAAACGGGCCTCCACTAACTCCTTGAAACGTACCCAGTCAAATCCCGGTTCAGCTGAAATGGTAGGCCCAGTCATGGACCACCACCGGTCTGCTTCTCGAACTAGGAAGTGAGAGGCTAGCTTCACTTTATGTTCCTCCTTGACATCATACAATACAAAGCTTTTCTCCAACTCCCGAAACCACCCTGTAAGAGCAGCTGGATCAATCTCTCCACCATAAGTGGGAGTGTTGATTCGGGTTAATTGGTTAGCCACCCAAGTATAGGTGCCTGGAGTACCCTCAACAGGCGGAGGAGGAGGAGGAGCTTGTTGATTTTGGAGAATGGAAAAATGGAAAGTTGAATTGGGAACGATTAATTAGTGTTCAGACGGTCTTTTACTAAACAAAAATGGAAAAAAATGGTGGTGTAGGGGGACGGCCAGCAGCCGGCAGGCCCACGGCAGCCCACGGCCGGCCTTGTAAAACAACTTCAAGAAAACTGAAATTAAATTATACCAAGTTGTAGATCTCGGCGAGAGGATTCCGGAAAGGTAAATTTCGTGAAAATCCGATAAGAAACGAAGAAATTATGGCCAAAACAGCTTGAATTTTTGTTAAAATGTGTTTGGTTTTGGTTTTAAGTACTTATTATTGTGTTTTAATTGTTTATTTAGGTGAAGAATTGGAAGACGAGTTCGGGGACTCGTATATTGTAGAGGATAGCGGCTAGTTGTCGTTAGGGTTTGGGTTTTGAGGTGCTAATTGCTCATTTTCTAGCTTAAGGTAACATATTTCGAGTTACTCGACGAATTATCGTCACAATCTTTGTTGTTTGTGTATGTTTGGTGATTTTTGTTTGAGTAGTAGTTTTCACATGTTAAAATTCGTTGCATGCATGCTTAATTTATGCCTTTTGTTAGTTTAAATTAACAAAGTTGAATTGGGAACGATTAATTAGTGTTCAGACGGTCTTTTACTAAACAAAAATGGAAAAAAATGGTGGTGTAGGGGGACGGCCAGCAGCCGGCAGGCCCACGGAAGCCCACGGCCGGCCTTGGGGTTGGCCCGGGTTGGTCTGTGCTTGTTTCGCGGTTTTTCGTATAATTTTGGTCATTTCGGGTTAAATAATGTTAGAGTTGTATAAGTAACAAATGGGTAGTATTTTGAATTGAAGCATACTAGTAACAAAAATTATGTTAATGGTAAAATTGTGCTGATATTAATAGTTATCACATGTTAGGATAGTTTACAAAATGAAATTGTAATTAATAGGCTCAAAATGAATTTTATAGCGATAATTGTAATGTTTTGTTGATTGTGCCAAAACTCGAGCCTTAGTCCCTTTGGTCGATGCGATGTCGATTAATTGAGTGATTGGTCGGCCGCAATTTGACCACTGCCGCTTAGGCTGGGGTTGCGGGTAAAAATTCGGTTGAATGATTTAGATAATCGACCTTTTTCTTGTTTTAGGCCATTTATCAAGCTTTAGTTCACATGTATAGCTTATTGAATTTAATAGTGTCTTGTATTGTAGAAATGGCCCTAGTTTCCCCTAAAGCCTTTAATATTGTTAAAATTGCTAGAATTGGAAATTAGTATTTAATACTTATTGAGGATTCTGTTGGATTGTATGCTGAATAGACATTTAAATAGCCTTTCACATGATAGAATGTTAGCATTTAGGTTGGTAAGTTGGACTTTTTGCCCTCTTATGGTTAAGTGGGTGTCTTGCTTGACTTGTGTGGTGAGTCTTGTGTGGTGTGGGCTAAAGTATTCAAGCTGGGACTAGCTGGGACTAGGTCCTAGGTGAGTATTTCGGCCTTCATCATAGATAGGTCTTTATAGTCTTTGACGAGTATATGTTCACTGCTTGATAGCCTTTGTGTTCCTGACTAGTGGATTTATATCCAAGTTGGGGCATGACCTCAGTTACTTATTTTGATAGTAAGTGGTCAGCTTAAGTACTAGCCAACCCTTTGGTGGACTCCTTAGGGTACTCACTTTGTTTTAGAAAAATTGTGGGTCTTGGGTGCGGTGGTGTGTATCCGCATGTCTAGGTCTGCGCAGATTTTAGGCTAGGGTTGTGTTGTCTCTTGGCCATGTTTTATTAATAGTAACTAGGCCGAGCCAAGATACCGGTTCGATTACCTTCCTACCTCGTGGTATAGACTCGAGTTACAAAGTGACTATTGACCGTACTAAGAACTTATGCCTGTCTTTGATATATTGCCCTTTCTTGTATGGTGATTTTATGAACTGTAATAGGTGAGATGAAAGTCGGTTACAGTTGATAAAGTTTGGATTACTATTTGAATTATATGATTCACATGTTAGTTTAGTTTGGTCAGTTTAGGGGTCATAGGTTAGATTTACATGATAATTACATTGAATTATTTATCATATTGTTTACATGTTTTACTACATGTTACATTAATTTTGACGATTCGTAGGACAGGAGGACTCGAAGTTACTCCCCACTGAATTGTGGCTTTCGTGTTTGTATAAAATGCGATTGGCAGGTTGTTGATGCTTGTTGGGGTCACAGACGAGCTAGTGAGCAATAGGAACCTTGGACCTAGTTTGGCTATTCTTTTAGTAAACCTTTTCTATTTTTGTCTTGTATATAATTTGAAGGGACATATGTCTCCCTTTTCTATTTTGGTTTGTATCCTTATATTTCCACTTGAAGAATTTGATGTCATTTTGGGCATGGATTGGTTACATACTTATCATGCTCGATTTGAATGTCGAGATCAGAAAATAATTCTTACAAGCCCTTCAGGTCACCGTGTATCTTATCAAATGGTTAAAAGACAAACCGGTACTAAATTAATTTCTGCTATGAAGTTTATCAATGCGATGAAAAAGGGTCATCAAGCCTTCTTGTGTATGGTGACTACTTCTGATTCTTCTTCTCTGCCTCCTAAAGAGAACATTCCTGTAGTATGTGAATTTCCCGATGTTTTTCCTGATGAGCTACCGGGAATTCCTCCTAAAAGGGGTGAAACGGTTTGGCGTAAAAGGGAAGCTGAGCCCTAAATATATTGGACCTTTCCTTTAAGGCTAGATTTAAGGGTGTCACAGTTTCTAAAATTGATGATCTTTTCGACCAGCTCCGTGGTGCATGCTTTGAAGATTTGGAGAGATTGATCCAGCTGCTCTTACAGGTTTACTGTGACACCCTTAAATCTAGCCTTAAATAATTACGTAAATTCTACAGAAAAACTGGTAGGATATGTTTGTAAATGGTTCAACTAGTCAAAAACCTGCAATTTCAAAAAAATTTCTTCCTAAACCATTCACAACCAATCCAACTCAAGAAGAGTGTCAAAAACCCTGCAAAAGCTGATAAACTAATTTACATACATAACTAAAGACGCGGAAATATAAGGATACAAACCAAAATAGAAAAGGGAGACATATGTCCCTTCAAATTATATACAAGACCAAAATAGAAAAGGTTTACTAAAAGAATAGCCAAACTAGGTCCAAGGTTCCTATTGCTCACTAGCTCGTCTGTGACCCCAACAAGCATCAACAACCTGTCAATCGCATTTTATACAAACACGAAAGCCACAATTCAGTGGGGAGTAACTTCGAGTCCTCCCAGCCACGAATCGTCAAAATTAATGTAACATGTAGTAAAACATGTAAACAATATGATAAATAATTCAATGTAATTATCATGTAAATCTAACCTATGACCCCTAAACTGACCAAACTAAACTAACATGTGAATCATATAATTCAAATAGTAATCCAAACTTTATCAATCAGAACCGCTTACATCTCACCTATTACGAGTTCATAAAATCACCATACAAGAAAGGGCAATATATCAAAGACAGGCATAAGTTCTTAGTACGGTCAATAGTCACTTTGTAACTCGAGTCTATACCACGAGGTAGGGAAGGTAATCGAACCGGTATCTTGGCTCAGCGGTTAATATTAATAAAACATGGCCAAGAGACAACACAACCCTAGCCTAAAATCTCTTGGAGACCTAGACATGCGGATACACACCACCGCACCCAAGACCCACAATTTTTCTAAAACAAAGTGAGTACCCTAAGGAGTCCACCAAAGGGTTGGCTAGTACTTAAGCTTACCACTTACTATCAAAAATAAATGGCGAGGTCATGCCCCAACTTGGATATAAATCCACTAGTCAGGAACACAAAGGCTATCAAGCAGTGAACATATACTCGTCAAAGACTATAAAGACCTATCTATGATGAAGGCCGAAATACTCACCTAGGACCTAGTCCCAGCTAGTCCCAGCTTGAATACTTTAGCCCACACCACACAAGACTCACCACACAAGTCAAGCAAGACACCCACTTAACCATAAGAGGGCAAAAAGTCCAACTTACCAACCTAAATGCTAACATTCTATCATGTGAAAGGCTATTTAAATGTCTATTCAAAGATATTAATCCAACGAGAATCCTCAATAAGTATTAAATACTAATTTCCAATTCTAGCAATTTTAACAATATTAAAGGCTTTAGGGGAAACTAGGGCCATTTCTACAATACAAGACACTATTAAATTCAATAAGCTATACATGTGAACTAAAGCTTGATAAATGGCCTAAAACAAGAAAAAGGCCGATTATCTAAATCATTCAACCGAATTTTTACCCGCAACCCCGACCTGCGACAGTACGGGTCAAATTGCGGTGACCAATCACTCAATTAATCGACATCGCATCAGTCAAAGGGACTAAGGCTCAGTTTTCGGCACAATCAACAAAACATTACAATTATCGCTATAAAATTCATTTTGAGCCTATTAATTACAATTTCATTTTGTAAACTATCCTAACATGTGATAACTATTAATATCAGCACAATTTTACCATTAACATAATTTTTGTTACTAGTATGCTTCAATTCAAAATACTACCCATTTGTTACTTATACAACTCTAACATTAATTAACCCGAAATGACCAAAATTATACGAAAAACCGCGAAACAAGCACGAGACCAACCCGGCCAACCCAAGGCCGGCCGTGGGTCGCCGTGGGCTGCCGGGCTGCTGGCCGTCCCCTACACCACCATTTTTTTCCATTTTTGTTTAGTAAAAGACCGTCTGAACACTAATTAATCGTTCCCAATTCAACTTTGTTAATTTAAACTAACAAAAGGCATAAATTAAGCATGCATGCAACGAATTTTAACATGTGAAAACTACTACTCAAACAAAAATCACCAAACATACACAAACAACAAAGATTGTGACGATAATTCGTCGAGTAACTCGAAATATGTTACCTTAAGCTAGAAAATGAGCAATTAGCACCTCAAAACCCAAACCCTAACGACAACTAGCCGCTCAAACCGAATGGCATCACCGTAAACTCGAAATGACCATATCTCGTACTGAAGGCGGTTTTAAGAATATCAGCTTCTCGGACTGGAATTTGATGATAGCCCGAACGAAGATCAATTTTAGAAAAAGTAGAAGCACCACGGAGCTGGTCGAAAAGATCATCAATTCTAGGAAGAGGATATTTATTCTTGATAGTAACTCGGTTAAGTTCACGATAATCTATGCATATGATTTTTGACGGTCCTGAGCGGCTTTCATTCGCTCCCGAATGATTTTAACTTGTTCAAAAGAATTGTCATTTTCCCCCCGATACGCCCTTATTTCGAAATAAAAAGTTTTACACGGTTTAAACTATTTTTAAACAACTCGAAACTATCAAAATAAATACTTTACCTCAAAATATAATAAAATTATATTTCTTTGAATTATTTTTACTTTAAATACATTATTATCAAATTTTATTTGATTACTAAATTATTTCCGAAATATATTAATGACCCGAAATTACGGGGCGTTACACTGAAACTGTGCCACCTTAGGTGAACAGTCTTTAGTCAAAAGAATCGACTCATTAGAATACTATAGTAGCTCTCGCCAGGACCAGGCTATATAAATTTGCCAGAACTCTATAAGCGGTCATAAGGCCCGACAGAGTGTTCTTAACAGCCTGCCTATGTGATCGACTAGTCATCTCACATGACTCTATGGCACTTGAACTTGCCATCAATCGCATCACACTCTAGTCACTTCGATACGTCACCTCATACAAGTGACTATGGGCGAATACCATGTTAATCCGGGTTCACTTTAACGGGGTTCAATATTGTCTCTACAACCCGTTTGGATGTAGCAAAGTATATAAAAGGAGTTTTCAGATTTTAAAAAACTCGAACGACAAATGTGATTATTACATATGAATAGTTAATACCTGATTACTACTTCATATTTTTATAATCCATTTTCATCTTATATGTAGTTGTTCATCTCAATGCAATTGAAACGACATATGATATGACTCATCATGTTTAGCCCATGAGAAGGCTTTGGTTAGTAGGTTTTATCAACTTCTTGTACCTTACTCAACCTTACTACATACTCGTTTTCCTTTGTAATGTATACATTTGCATTACAAAACTTTCTAAGTACGTGTCGAGATCCAATCAAGACATAGGCCCTCTAGCCTTAGAATAGCTCCCACTATTTTCACAGTGTGTGGGACTCATCCTTCTTGCACATCCCATATTGCAAGTGTACTCAATTTCCGTTGTAAATATTTCTCATTACTCTTTATTGCCTAGAACGATTCTAGCAAATCTATTTCTTAAATAACATAACCACAATGGTTCCTTAACCATCGCAATCTGTTTTGATTATGGTTTTGTCGGAAACCATGCGCAATCTCAATTGTCAATTGTCATTTGTGTAACACTCTTACACAAAATTGCATCAAAAACACTTTGCTTTACATCCTTAATGCTTCTGCAAGCACTTAAGGGTAATCTTTATGGCTTACTTGGTAACTATTACTTAAATTCGATTTGAAACAATTCATCATACTCAAAGTATATGAAGTGCTATACATAATTACTCATTTAATAATCCGGCAGCGGAAGAAAATGGAATCAATCAAATATGTTCAACTTGATTGAACTAGTCATGAATCTTATCAACATAAGACTTCCTATTTGATGCTAATATCATGTGGATTTATCTCCATAAATCTGGATATTAAAGATGTATTATTTCTCCAAGTCTTAAATCATTCACAATGATCAATATGTCATCCACATATAAGACTACTAAAATTTCCGTAACTCCCACTAAACTCCTTGTATAAACACAACTTCTCGACTTATCGAGAAAAGTTTTATACCATGATCAAATAATTGATTCCAACTCATTGATGTCCTACTCAAGACCCTCTCTTAAGTTGCACATTATCTCAGGATTGCAAGAATCTACAAAACTCAAGACATGTATTGAATGCATTCCTTCTAATTGAGGAAGTGGGTTTTAGATTCACTTGCTATATGTATATCATCATAATGAAACACAATCCCTAAGAAGATCCAAATAGACTTAAGCATTTCAACTAGTGCAAAAACCCTTTGCAACCAATCAAGCTTTGATATCTAACAATTCACTTGGAATTTATTTCGGATTTTCATGGCTCTAAGCCTTGTATTGAGTTGTGACTTAAACACTCTCATGTAAGTCATTTGTTTATTACTTTCCAGAAGTAATCAACTTGAATCAAACAATTTCTTTGTAAGTTGTAAGCTCTTTACTTTCTTAAAAGTAACATGAATTCATCATCTTCAACAAGTGACGACTTTAACCTCCTAGGTTTTGAAGAAACAACGTCTTACACAAAACGTCTCATGTAGCCAAGAAAGACCAGTTTCTTGCGACATAACATTCTTTGTGGTTCTTGATAATTTCTCCCACTCTGTCTTCTAGAAATAAACTTGTATTTTAGAGTGACGGCTTCATAAGCCACAAACCCGTTGTACTCGTGATTATAAAAGGAAAAATGAGCAATTGTTTCTTTTGAAAACTTACAAACATGGTACTCTACCATTTCATATCTCATATGAATCGTTTAGATTTAGTGGAAAAACAACTTAGACAAAATGATAAAATCCCCAAAATTAGATCAAGTAAATCAAGGTAACTTGACTAAAGTCCAAATCTTATCGAATAGTGTTTGATTTCTTTATCCAACCACACATTATCCCATAATGCGTGCTAAGAGAGATTAACTTGTGATACTATATCACATTTCCTTTGGCTTATATCAAAGTCTTCACTTTGATAATCCCATCACGACTAAATCATGATTCCTTGAACTCTTTGAACTTCTTCAAAGATTTCTCTATTTACCTTATTAAGTTAACACATTAGCGTCAATTTAAATCGTTGGCAAAAGAAAATGATCAAACTATTCTGAATCAATGATTTACAAACTCGATCTCCTTTTCAACAAAAAAGGCATGAGACATCTTGCTTTGAATACAAGATACGCATATACCATAAGATTAACAATCTAATGGTTTCAAGAGTACTCGATAACTCTTTGCGTTTATCGTTCCAGAATTTAGGGTTTAATCTTAGGTTACCAATTTGAGCCTTACATCATCTACATGATATATTATTCTAGTTTGGTTTTGAATATAATCACCTTGATAATGGGCTAACCATACATCAAATCGTGGTGTATAGGGTCACAAAAAGTAAAACCTCTTTTGTATCTTAACAAGTTTATATTCTTATTTAGAGTTTATTCACTTAATAGTCATAATTAAGGTATAAATATAAACCCAAAACTAGATTAAGTACACAATGACTCTATCTCTCGACATTATTGTTGCTAGTCGTCATATTTTAATCATCCTGATACCGTCGTTTCAGTACCAAAAATAAATACCTAGCTACTACTAACAGAAGTCAGCGGTAAGTAGGGTCGATCTCCACAGGGAGGCGGTCACTATCTACTTGTCTATTCGGTCTGTCTAAGTCACAAGTTGGGGGTTTTGAGTTGTTTGACTAAACTAAATAAGATAAAGCAAGAGAAATAGAAATGAGAGGAATTAACAAGCAAGGAAGAGAGGACTAGGATTTCGGGTCATCAATGAACGTCAGTCAATCGCAGTTAAGGTCACAGATCAGTCGATGTGTCGGTCTAAGGGGCAATGAATATCTCCTTTCGGTCTCAATTCGCCCTAAAATGCTATTAGCTTACCTTTCGCCCTCACTAAAGCATCCTATTGTTCACTGCAGGTCTCACCCCTTCCAACCTTTCGGTCTAGGTCAAGGCTTACCAAAATTAAAAAGGCTAATTGCATCGATTCAATCAACTAGATACAATTAAGGGCAGTGATTAACAACAAAGACTAAAACAACAACGACCAATCTATAAACTAATTAGCAATTAACATTCATCCATTGAATCACCTAATCCTAGCAGAGAAACTAGCTAGACATGAATAAATAAAGAACAAGAATAACAGGAAGAAGAACAATAAACATTAATTAAGTAAAAGAGAAAAGGGAAAGAAGGAGTTACAGAAATAATCCGGAAATTAGAGATGAGCAAAGTAACAGGAGAAAAGTACTGTCAAAGTAGTGTATGAGATAGGGAGAAGAGAAGGGAGTACAAATGACGTCCTAATCTTCCTATTTATAAGAAAATAGGAATTATTTAACCTAATGACGGAAATAAACTAAAAAGACCAAGCCCATAAGAGAATCCACTCGATCGAGTGATTTAAAACCGCTCGATCGAGTAAACTAAAGCTTAAACCACTCGATCGAGTATAAAATCTACTCGATCGAGTAAATCCTAAAATGCAACTACTCGATCGAGTAGAAAAAGGACTCGATCGAACATAATTGTACTCGATCGAGTACTTTCCAGCAACAGTTTCCTGCTTTGCGCACTGAACTTCAAACGGCTGCCATTTCTTCGTTACTTGGGCAAACAGGGCGATTCCGGTGGCGTTAGAAAGCTAAGAGGACAAGCTTTCATATAAAATGGGAATAACCTCAATATCTATTGTAGAACTCGAGATATGGCTCTCCAAAGTAGGCACTAACAATTTAAAGTTCTTCCTTTGCTTGCCTAGCTATCTTACTTCTTTGCGCATCTCAAAATAGCTACATTCCCGCTCCAAATTCACTCTTCCTCCAAATGCATGCTAAACGGACGGTAAAAGGCTTGATTTCACTACTTTCTGGTTCATTCCTGCAAATAAGACAAAACAAACCAAAGTAGCATATTCGGGGCATTTCGTAGCAATAAACTACGATATTAGCATAGAAATACGTGCATAAATAGGCTAAAAAGACTATATAAAATGCACGTATCACATCCTATGTATCAAATAAAATGATGAAAACCACCACCGGTTTCTAATATTGACGAAGTAGTACTAGCAAAATTTATGTCAATCAAATAAACATTTAAAGAAGAAGGTCCCATTAGATGTCCCACAACTAACTTGTTGATTCTTCAATAATTTGGGGTAGTTTCCTTTCTAGCGTCCAACAATTAAGACAATGGAAACTTTATCGGTCGGGATTGATAGGTTTAGTATCGTTATTCTCAATAACTTTACTTTTAACATTAGCTTGTATAAATTCCATTCTAATTTTACTTCTTTAAAACCTTATTCTTTTCTTAACGGTTTAAGAGAATGCTCCCACTCAATTCAATGAGTCTTTGCTAAGAGAAGCAAAATTGAAATTTATGAAGACTACTCTTCAATTCATTTGTTTAGTCTTAAAACTTTCATTGAAGTGGTTGCGGTATTTTGGTCAATTTTGATTTCAAACAAATCTAGTTACCAAAATGATGTAACGTTTCAAAGTACTTAACTCAATTAAGCATATGAGAAACAATTCATTGTAAGTAGATATGTTAGTCAAGAATCAAAAACCCTTTTGATCATGAATAACTCTTATCTATACTCTTCACTAGGGGTGGGCATAATCCGGTCCGGACCGGAAAAATTGACCGGTCCGGTCTCCGGTCCACCATTTTCCAAGATTCCGGTTTTCGGTCCGGTCTGGTCCGGGACCGGTATTTTCCGGTCCGGGCCGGTTTGGACCGGAATGTCCGGAATTATTGTTATTTGCATTTCTTTTTCGGAAAATTGTATTTTTATTCCGGTCCAATCCGGTTTTGGACCGGTGCCCACCCCTACTCTTCACAAGAGATCCTTACAATGAATAATACGAGGTTTTTAGAAGAAAATTCAAATTTTGTCTTTAGTTACGATGTTTTAATGGAGATTTGAATTAAAATCGAAATGATATCGTATATGAATTGTGGTGAAGAAATAGAATGATGCGAATGATGCGACAACGGAATGATGAAAACTAACATTTATCGTTATAATAATACTTGTAAACAAGTATAACATTTACATAGTGACCTCTACCCAACTATGATAAATGATTCCAAGATCCAAATTCATATTAACTTGGGCACGGTGTGGCCGATTCATCCCTTATCAATATAACTCGGTGGATTAACTCTTTAATCGATTCTACTTTTAGAACTCTTGGTCGATAAAATTACATTAACATTTATCTTTAGCCCAAAACACATCCGACAAGGGGACGGTGTGGCCGATTCATCCCTTATCAATACTTTTGTTGAGTTCAACCCAAATTTCGAATAAATGTGTCCATGATCCAAATCCACATTAACTTGGGCACGGTGTAGCCGATTCATCCCTTATCAACATGAATTCGGTGAATAGACATTTATCACCCACTTCCCCTACGTAACAAGGTTTGTACCCCGGTGTGGCCGAGCGCACTCCCTCACGAAATAGGTTTTCATGGTTTCTACTTTTTGGTAAGGCTAAGTCTCAATTGTTTATTTAGCGAGAGGTCATGTCAATTTATTATCTATCACGTTTTAAGTGAACTAAAGCGGTGAACTACGATAATTGTAATTGACACGGTCGATAAACTCGATAAAATGATAATGCATGTTTTAGTTATGGCGATTTAGCGATGCATGCAATATATAAATAAACTGCAAAGCATAAAAATAAATCCTAGTATGGCCTTCCTAGAATAGTAAATCTAATAAACTATTACAAATTCGGAAACCAACTCCATTGGGCCCTTGAACTTCGGTTTTGGCACGCATCTCGAGGTAACACCGTCTTTAATGGATCGCCTTCTTAAGTGGCACCGTCTTCAAGGATCTCCGGAATAAATAAATTACATAACAAATTACATAATTTCCTATTATACATTTGTAATTAAAATAAAAATAAATCTATTAAATTACAAAATGGTGATACGAGATCACAATAAATTACAACGGAATCGATATTCCCATACATTTCGGGTAATATCAATTAAAAACTAAGGCCATACTAAGTAAAATTACATAAATTCAAAATTACATAAAATAAAATTATGACAATCATAAATAAAATGCAGCATCATAATATGTATGAACATGCCTAATTTTATGCTAAATCGCCTTTAAGGAGCCAATATCGTATATTAATCAGTTTTTACGAATTTGCATGATTCAACCTTTTAAAAATCACAATAATTACATAAAATCATATTTATGTACTAGTTAATTACCCTAACCATCTTAGGACTCAAAATTAGTCTCCACTAACATATTGACAATAATTAACTTATATTTCTTAATATTGTTCATAAAGGACATTCTGAAATTCTGGAAAAAAATACCATGACACTCATAATGTTCAAAAAACTTAGGTTAAAAATTTCGAAATTTATCGAGAAAAACAATGTTGCGGTTTATCGGATTTATCAATTATTACCATAAAAATATGAGAAAAATTATTTTTATTAACTTTTCACTTTTAGATCTGAAATTTGTGATAAAATGCAACATCTGACGTTTTTCCTTAGTCATGAAGTATGTTTTAGCAATTTTTACTAATTAAGGTCACTATTTATGTGATTTTTCATCAAAAATTCATAAATCATGCATAAAGACTTCATTATAGCCAATTATTTTACATACATCTTGTAAAATTTCATGTGACGACATACTAAATTTCTATGACTATATTCGAAATATAACTCATATTAACCTATATTTCCATTTAAATTCGATTTTATCTTGAAAAATCCATATTTCGAGCATAAAAAGTCATAAAATTATGAACATTTACAGGCCATCAGTATATAATATATCTGAAAACATATCCAAAAATCACTAGAAAAATCGAAGTTTAGCTATTTTTCGTCCAAAAATGACATTTTTATCATAAAAATCACATTTTAATGCCATTATAATATAAAATGAACAATAAAATCCATAAATTAAACCAAAATATCCTAAAACATTTTAGGACCATAAACTTTAACATGCATAATAAATTTCGTGATATATCAAAATAAACACAAATTTATAAGTTTTGTTTGTTAATCGTATAACTCGGAAAAACAATAACCGATTTGCATGCAAACAACCTAAGGCTCTGATACCACTTGTTAGAAATCTATATCTCATTATACTCAACATATTCATATATGTTTCAATTTAATTTAGTCATAAAATTAAATACAAATCTTATGCATGCAAACAAAAATAGACAAGTGAAGAAATCGTTTTCCTTACTATAAATTTCGGTTTTATGGGCACCAACAAGATCTCCTTCTTGTTAGTTCTTGAGCTTTCCAACAATGGATGAACAAGATTCAAGTTTAGAATCTCTCCCAAAAGCATATACCCAAAGAAATCTCTTAATAACTAATATTATTTTGTACTAAAAATAATATAAGTCTTACTATAAAATTGACACAAAATTATAGTTTTTTGCTCTTGAAAAATCGATTCAAGAGGAAGTTTTGTGAGGTTTATTTCTCTAGAATTTTCATAAGATGTAGAGAGAATAATTTTCTAACACTAGAAAATATTATTATCAAGTATTGAATAAAAAGATGGAAGAAAACCTTTCTCTTTTCTCCTTGAAAAAACCGGTTGGAGGAGGGTATGAGTGCCCAATGCATGGGCTAGTTTTTCTACCCAAGAAATCATAGGTATGCAAGGCTACAAGCAAGGTCTTATAATTGTGTTTTCCACTAAAAAATGAAAACACAATATACACCTTAATTCCCTCCATATTTCGGCACTTTCAATATAAAATGGATGGTCCATTTTATTTTGTCATTTGTCAATTGTGACATATGTGACATGTAACTTTACATGCGAAATTGTAATGTATTTTTAACATATTTAAAATCAACATACTCATAAAATATGTCATATACAAAATCGACTAGTAATTCGTAATTACTTGTACCAAAACGGTTTATCAATTATAAATTACAACGTCTTGTATTTATAATAAATTATTCATTCAATTTCAATTGTTTCGTAAACAATAATTTTATGTAAGTAATAAAACAATTCGATTACTTAGACCGTATCTCATTTAATCAAATTACAATAAGACACGTTAACTTTACTCACAAAATCATCCGTCAATTTTAAGCAATTTAATTAACTCGTATCGGCATACGATTAATTAAATAATCAATTAAGAGTATTTCCCTATAGGTATGACCTAAGGGGATCAACTGATCACCACCGTCGCACGACAGTAATGTCAAACTCTAGTCAGCCAATCATTACCGATATGTGTGGACCAGTTGACTGTAAAAATTACATCCCACATGTATTCTTAAAATGAGATTTAAACATGTGATCATCATGATCAAAAGTTGTGATCGCATTATTGTCGGAGGACACTTATTCCAACAGATTTTTAAATCGTTGACTTGCTTTTATCTTGGACGATATAATTCTTGTACGCGACGGGCATTTTTTCAGTCCATGAGATGAGACAAGAGGTTTCTAATACTTCGATTATGAAAGTTGGTTTAAAAAAACAAAATTGTTTTGAGATATTTTAAAAGAAAGTCTTTGAATTTTAAGTAATGTTTTTTTTTTTTACTTTCAATTTCGAGGACGAAACTTTTTTTTAGTGGGGGAGGTTGTAACACCCGCCATTTTTGTATTCTATTTTCGTAACCATATTTTATTTTCGATTACGATTTGATTTGTATGACTCGGAATTTACCTACGAGCCATTTCTTTTCTTCCTTTGAATTCTTAAGTTTTCTTATGTCTCGAATATTCCTTTGTTTTCGAGAGTTATTATGTTTCTAATCATTAAAGCTTCGTTTTATTTATTCATTTAATTCGTATTCTAATTCTACTCCGAGTTAATTCGTTGGAGTTCGGAAATTATTTCTATTGAACCCTCTTTTTATTCTTATTCATTTCTAATCTCATATATTTTAATTCTTATTTATGAGATTTAAATTTTTATCTTTTAATTTAGGGTTTTGATTTATTTATTTAATTAAATCCGTTCTTAGTTGATTTGTGGTCCAATTTCTCAAATGGATCGAGTTTTATTCAAATGATCATTTTAAAATCAAAGCCCATGCCTTTTGCCGAGATATTTTGAAAGGTGTTTAAAATCTTTTTATTTTATATATTCACATTATATCTTATCATTTATCATTCTCTCTTGAAAAAACAATATAAAAGAGCGAAACCATACAGCTTCTCCCGTTCACTATCTCTAAAAAATTTACGTGCGTGTCTGCCTTCTTGCTTCTTTATTTCCGTTTTACAAATCATTCTACGTATGTGCTTACCTTCTTTCTTCTTTATTCGGATCGATTATCTATTTATCCTATACCAAGGGATTTCGTGACGATCCGCACGAGGACGGGTACTTGGTTTATTCGGATCCGGAATAAGGTAACTTAGACGTTACTCGGTATTACATCGATTTAATTGTTGTAGTTGTATGTATTATTGGATTTTTAATGTTTTATGATGATTTATTGATACATATGATTTTTGAAACCTTTTATTTTGCCAATAGGGAATTTATTTTGGTTGATTTACAAGTTTTATGATCAAATCAATTATTATGATATAAAGATAGTATAAATCGTTTTTATGATTTCCATGTGGTGTAAATTATTTTTCTGGGTTAAATGATAGATTTTAAGATACCATGAATTTTCGTGGTAATTGTTTTGGAGTTTTAGTATTTATTTCGTAATTTAAAGTATTGATGCAGTTTTTGTGATTATAGCGATTCTGTTCGGTTTTAATTATGTTAAAAATACTAAATCAAATTATAAATTCACGAAATTTAAATATGTGGCAGAGACATGAAGTACTAGGTTGTATATTAAATTTTAGGTCCTGAATCATTATTTTCGATTTATGGTGAATTTTACAATTCTGATGAAAACCGTTGTTAACTCTGTCAAATATGTTCGTCTGTTTGTAAAACTCATATCACCTGTTTTTATTTCGCATTTGCAAAAGTGTAAGGGATAGACTCCTGTTTTTTTTCAAGTGTAGAGTCTGCATAAAAAATTTCATAAGATTTAGACTTACGGTTTAGTCAGAATAGATTATTTGTGAACAGCTCGCCTGTAAAACGCGTTTATGACCTTTCTCAAAGATTCACTTTTTTAAAATATAGTTTCCTTTTGAAACAGTTGCTAATCTTTTTATCACAGATGTCTAGTTATGTTTAAAATTTGGCCTTGCCGAATGTTGCCTTTTAATAATGGATTTATAAATTAAAACATTCTGGGTGTCGTTTTATGATAGCTTCTAAAAATGAACTTTTAGACCCCTAATACTTTCATAATTTAAAATTGGCCTTGCGTCATTTCGATTTTGCGATTACACGGGTCCCGAAAGAAAAAAGGGCTCGTAAGAAAAAAAAAATTATTAATCAATACGTATATTGTCATAATATATCGTCAAAGTATATATATATAACCACAATTTAATAAACGTTTGCCACTGTTTATTGGTATTTTGTCACGAATATTGTTACGTTTGTTAGCGTTTTGCAACGATTATTGTTACTTATTTGTTTCTTTTTTTATTATGCTCCCTCTGTCTCGTGAGGGGACAGTTTCAGAGTTCCTTTCAGTTTTTCGTTGCCGTATAACAAAACGTATGAGTTAGTTTCCTCCACGCTATCCATCTTCAACGCACGGTAGAGACACATATGGGTGAATATTTGACTGTTAACCATAATCTTGTTATCTTTGTCAGATCGATAGGCATAAAATATGGTAACGTAAATAAATCCTACAATTTTTATAGTGCCCAACTTATGGGTACATACCTCTATCGTCTTCTTCTCAACATTATCGAGAACAAGAGAAACTATCTCTTTTGTTGATTTCACCTTCCTTGGTAGATTCGCCGTTCTGGTGACAAAATACTCCATGAAGTCCATTAGAGAGGATAAGAATGTGAAGATTGATTAATATAGAGAGAAATGGAGAGAGATATGCGCCTTCTGCTAGGGTTCCCATTTTACTTGTGTTATTATATAATGGGCTTAAAGGTGTAAACGAGCCCGAACTTTGGCTCATATGATATTTTACGAACTCGAGCCCCGGGCTCGTATCCCTAAAAATCCACAAGGCCTTTCCCTCATTACACCTCCGTAAGTGAAATTTTAGTTATCACATAAATCCATTACCACAAATTTTTTTAAAATAAATCTTATTCGCATAAATTTAAATCTTAAGTAGTTGAAATAAAGATAGAACGACAACAAATAAAAAATGCATAATACTGAAGTCGAACATGCGCATTGAAGGAGAAAAGGAAGTAACATGACTATTGCGCCGCTAACAGAAGTAATATTAGTAATGTCTACAAAATTTTCATATATCTACTCCGGCCCTGGTTGCGTTAGCTCCGCCATTGCCCATTCTGCTAAAGCAACAATCAGCGCTTCAAAAGGAGAAGACTGGACGGAGCATTCTTTTTTTTTGAATGAAAAAGGAGAAAACATATATTAACCAGCACCCAACATGAAGTCGGAAGAAATTACATCAGCATTGGTATCAGGACACGTATCCACCCAAACCCGAGTTGTAAAGCTTATGGGTAAGTAGTAAGCCATGACATGAGCACCCGCATTACCACTTCTCCTTACATAAGAATAACTAACATTATAAATTCGACTCCCGTAAGGATCTCTCTCACAATATTACCAAGGTAATTCAAAGGGATATTTTTTGCTTTGAGGAGGGATATAACGTGCAGCGATTCCGATTCCAAAACGACCGAGTGAACACCCATTTGATATGCCATTAACAGACCCAACGCTGCAACTTTAGCCTCAAGTATGTTGACACTCCATTGATGTTGGACTTGTTGAACAGCATCTCGTCTCACTTGCCCCTCATGATCACGGGTTACAATGCCCAGTCCACAACCAATGCCATCAAGCATGCCACATCAACGTTAACCTTCCAAGTACCCTCTTGGGGAGCTTCCCATGTAACATGGACAGGACTCCGTCTCTCCTCCTGCTTCCCTTGATCCCGAGCCGCACTCTCCAAATAGATGGCATGATAACTGTCCGCACCTTCGATAATAATGGCCGGAGGTTTTGGCAAACCCCCATGAAGAATTGCATTTTTCTCATTCCAAATTGCCCACAATATCATTACCCACCGGCTCGTCGATGGTGCGTTATCTCTGCCTGTCACCAATCTCGCCCAATCCTCCATGGATGCAAAAATTTTCCAGTCTTCCTCCACATCAACCCGAGCCTTTCCCATATATGTTGGACAATGGGACAAAATAAGAGGCCATGGGTATCGGTTTCAATCATCAATTAACATACGCAACACGATGGATTAATGTGTCAACTCTTCGATTCACATTTGCACAACTAGGAAGGGCACCTCGAGATGCTCTCTAGAAAAAAGTACGCACCTTTGGTGGGACATTCACTTTCCAAACCACATCCCACAAGGGATCATTTGCATCACCACTTCCCAACGCAACATCTTGGTTTAAGGCCCATCGCACAAAATGATATTCCGTTTTAACCGAATACTCCCCGTTATTTGAGTAGTGCCAAGTGAGCTCATTATCACCATTATTTTGACAGATGGGAATTTTCATAATTTCTTGTGCTTCTTCCTCAAAAACGCAACTACGGAGTTTACTTTCATCCCATCTACCATTAACAATCCACTCTGTAACTGTAAAACGATGAACACATAGAGAAGAGAAAATATTGTATGTTATTGATGAATAATCAAAACGATACATGGTTAGCTTAATATATACAACTAGATGAATATTTACTTCCTAATTATCAGCCTACAACTAAGGTAATAGTATAACTATAATACATAAATAGCTAAGATATTATACGGATAATATCGCAACAATATTGTTACAATATCATGATAATATCGTAACAATATCGTTCAATACTCCCCCTCAAGTTGGAGCACCTGGTAAACCAATGCCCAACTTGGACTGTAGAAAACGAAATGGATCCCCCCAAGCGCCTTCGTAAAAATGTCGGGAATTTGCTCCTTACTTCGTATGTGCGAAGTTGATATCGTCTTATTGACGAGATGATGGCGTATAAAGTGGAAATCGATTTCGATGTGCTTAGTTCGATCATGAAAGACCGGATTTTTAGCAATGTGCAGAGCAACGTTGTGTGGGAAATAATCTGTATACTTCCCTTAATTTAGAAGGATTATAACGATTTAACAAAGATGATCTAAGGTCATAAAATAAAATACATAAACAAAAGTAAAAGATTCAGAAATAACCTTCGGTCCTAGCAAATATGGCCTAAGAACAATATCAAAATTGATATTCCCCTATTAGTTGCACCCAAGACGATCTGAGATATGCCCTTTGATTATGCTAGAAATCGATCTAAAATTTTCTGTAAAATTTAGTTGTTTTTGCGTTTCTTGTGATGAGAGAGAGGCTAGGTCAAGAAAAAGCATTAGGGTAGAAATAACTCTCTCCCTTTCCTTTTGTACAGACCGAATTACCAAGTTAATTAGGAAAGATATCACTCTCCTAATTTTCGGCCAATGTTGACCGAAATAAGGAATAAAATTTCCTTATTTTTGGTCTTTCCAAAAATATATAATAAGTGTTGAATTGTCATCTAGTGAGGATCGAACCCATGACCTCTTGTTATGTGTATCCTCACTATTACCACTATGACACATTCAGCTTGTTGATATTAAATACAACTGATTATATTTAATTACGAATTAACAGATTAATTCGTCCAAGCTAACATTATATATATTTAATTAAATATAACTTATTATATTTAATTTACAAATTGACAGTTAATTCGTCTCAACTTAATATTATTTAATTTTCATTAAATAATTATCTCATCAACACATTGACTAACTTTTTAGTCATTTTGGGCATCAATGTAATTATATTTCTATAACCACATTTCTCAAACACGTCCTATAGGTGTGACCTTTAGGGACCAGTTGATCACCGCCATCTGTATGATAATAACGTCAAACTTTCTAGCAAGCCAACCGTTATTAGGTAAACGTTAATCAACTGATTAAATATACGAAGTATACCCTTGTGAACCTGTAAGAGATTTACAAATGTTATCACACTAATTTGTGGAGGACACAAGCTCCAACAAACTCCCACTTGTCCTCACAAGTGTATGTGAGATAACCGATACTCATATCCTTTAAAATTTCTCCCACTCAATGTAAAACAATTTGCAAATCCGAATTCACAAAGGTCGTATTTTACAAGCGATCAGTATCAAGAGTGGTTTTCCCGACTAGAGAGTAACTTAATCGAAAAACGAATCAACATTCGAGTATGGCCATGCATTTCGATTCTACAACTCCTCGAGTGGCCCCGAGAAATAACTATACCTAATAAGGGTTGGATATTTTCCTCAACTCGAATCCTGCAGATGTAAGCACGTATGAAATGACCCGGAAAAATCTAATTAGCCCCGATTCACGGTAGACCGTGAGAAAGAAACCAAAGTCACCCAAAAGCTGCCTTAATCTCAAGAGACAGTTGATAGTCAAAAGAATCGACTCTAGGAACACAATGGATGTCCTATCCACGACCGACACCGAATGTTATTAAACATTTAGGATCTGCATTACGTTGTCACAAAAAGTTGTCCTACGAGGTATCGTCATAATCTCGTATTCGTGATCGATCGTCAACCGTTTGACTTATGGCTCGTTGAACCCACCATCAATCGATTGCACAATATAATAGCCGGAGTTATCAGCTCACATTGGCGATTACGGACCAAAACAAATATGATGTAATTGATTCACTTTGTGGCGTTCAATGTTGTCGTGACAATCCACATGAAAAACAAAATATTATATATATAAAACGATGAAGTTATAAATAATATATGAAAAAGATAATGTATCAAATCCATAATCAAGTACTACAACTTAGGAACATGTTTAATTCCCATGGAATTAACATGCCCTACATGCTTATCATAATTCAACGGTTTGGTGAGAGGATCTGCGATGTTATCATCCGTCGCAATCTTGTCAATCACTATCTCTTCTTGCTCCACGTAATCACGGATCAGATGAGCCTTCCGAAGTACATGTCTATATTTGTTGCTAGATTTTGTCTCCTTAGCCTGGAAGATGGCACCTCTATTGTCACAATATATGGTGATCGGGTCATTCGAACTAGGAACTACCGAAAGCCCTTGTAAGAATTGACGCATCCATATCGCTTCCTTTCTTTGCCTCCGAGCGGCATAGTACTCGGATTTAGTAGTAGAATCGCTACAACACTGTTTGGAACTCTTCCAGGTGACCGCAAAGCACCATTAAGAGTGAAGACGAACCCGGACTGAGATTTTGAATCATCTCGATCCGTTTGGAAGCTAGCATCTGCGTAACCGGTTGTGCATAGCTTAGTATCGCCTCCATAAGTCAATACCCAATCCTTAGTCGTCCGTAGGTACTTGAGGATATTTTTTACTGCTATCTAGTGTGTTTCACCTGGAGTCTTTTGGTACCGAGTCGTCATACTCAATGCATATGCCACGTCTGGACGTGTGCATATCATGACATACATAATCGATCCTATTGCAGATGCATAAGGAACACGACTCATGCGCTCAATCCCTTCAGGCGTCGTGGGTGACTGAGACTTGCTCAACTGCATCCCAGTCGTCATAGGAAGGTTCCCCTTCTTGGAGTTGGTCATGCTGAACCTCTCAAGAACCTTATCCAAATAAGACTCCTGACTAAGTGATAACGTCCGTCGTGATCTATCTCGGTAGATACGGATTCCCAAAATGCGCTGTGCCTCACCCAGATCTTTCATCTGGAAATGGTTCTTCAACCATTATTTAACCGAAGATAGGAGAGGAATGTCATTCCCAATCAAGAGTATGTCATCGACATACAATATCAAGAATACAATCTTGCTCCCACTCGACTTGATATATAAGCATGGTTCCTCGACCGATCGAGTGAAGCCATACTCTTTTATCACTTGGTCGAAACGATGATTCCAACTCCAAGAAGCTTGCTTAAGTCTATAAATGGAACGCTTAAGCTTGCATACTTTCTTAGGATGTTTAGGATCTATGAAACCTTCGGGTTGCACCATGTACAACTCTTCCTCCAAATAACCGTTTAAGAAGGCGGTTTTTACATCCATTTGCCAAGTCTCATAATCTTGAAATGCGGCAATCGCTAAGATTATCCGAATGGAACGTAGCATGACTACAGGTGCAAAAATCTCATCATAATGCAATCCTTGCACTTGAGTGAAACCTTTTGCCACAAGTCGTGCCTTATAGATATCTGGTTGTGCGTCTACAGAACGCTTTATTTTGTAAAGCCATTTGCACTGTAGAGGTTTTACCTTATTAGGTAAATCAACTAGATCCCATACGTTATTCTCATACACGGAGTCCATCTCGGATTGCATGGCTTCGAGCCATAGCTTTGAGCCGGAACAGGCCATAGCACCTTTATAGGTTGCGGGTTCATTACTTTCTAGAAGTAAAACATCATTCTCCTCGACCATACCAATGTATCTGTGCGGAGGATGAGAGTCTCTACCCGACCTCCTAGGTTCCTCAGGAATATTAACCGTATCATCAGTTGGAGGTACAGCTTCCTCCATCTGTTCCTCGGTTGTTGGTTCTGGAATCTCCGACAGCTCGAAGGTTCTATTACTCGACTTGTTCTCGAGAAATTATTTCTCTAAGAATGTCGCACTAGCCGCAACAAAAACTCGATGTTCGGTAGGCGAATAGAAGTAATGACCAAATGTTCCTTTTGGATAACCTATAAAGTATGTCTTGATCGATCGCGGGCCGAGCTTATCCTCGTTTCTCCACTTGACATAAGCCTCGCAGCCCCAAACCCGAATAAAGGACAAGTTAGGTACTGTTCCCTTCCACATTTCATATGGAGTCTTGTCGACAGCTTTAGACGGACTTCGGTTAAGTATAAGAGCAGCTGACAGAAGAGCATAACCCCATAATGAGTCAGGCAACACGGTGTGACTCATCATGGATCGAACCATATCAAGTAAGGTTCGATTTCTCCGTTCGGACACACCATTCAATTGAGATGTTCCAGGTGGAGTTAACTGCAAAACGATTCCACAGTCTTTTAGGTGTTGATCAAACTCATTTGAAAGATATTCGCCACCACGATCTGAACGGAGTGCTTTAATCTTTCTACCCAGTTGGTTCTGTACCCTATTATGGTATTCCTTGAATTTCTCAAAGGACTCACTTTTATGCTTCATTAAGTAGACATATCCGTATCTACTCAAATCGTCCGTGAAAGTGATGAAATATCTATAGCCATCTCTAGCGGTAATTGACATAGGTCCACATACATCCGTATGTATAAGTCCTAATAGGTCACTAGCGCGCATTCCATCATCTTTGAAGGAAATTCGAGTCATCTTGCCAATGAGACATGATTCACACGTGCCATATGCAGAATCCGAATGAGGGAATAGTCCCATTATCGACGAGTTTCTTTACGCGTTTCTCATTTATGTGTCCCATTCGACAATGCCATCGATAGGTTTGATCTTTGTCACCAACCTTTAATTTCTTATTATTCATGTGTAATATTTCCGTGGTTTGATCTAAGATATAAATTCCATTCATGGAAACTGCTTTGCCATAAATCATTTCATTAAAAGAGAAAATACAACTATTATCCTTTATTGAAAATGCAAAACCGTCTTTAGCTAGTACGGAAACAGAAATAATGTTCTTAGATAAACTGGGTACATAGTAACAGTTATTTAAAGATAACTCAAAACCACTAGGGAGTTGGATTACATATGTTCCCTTCGAGGCGTGACTACTCGTGCTCCATTCCCGACTCGCAGTCCACATCACCTTTTCGAGAGGTATGATGTTCTTTAGGCCCCGCAAATGATTACACAGATGAGAACCACAACCAGTATCTAGTACCCAAGTTCGAAACTTGCATGGTTAATCTCAATCATATGAATATAAGATGACATACCAACAGAACGACGCGGCTGCCTTGATGTCCTCACGGTAGACGGGACAGTTCCTCCTCCAATCTCCAGTCTTGTGACAATGGTGGCACTCTATGTCACCGCCCTTGCTCTTTGTCTTGCCCTGTGAGCCACTAGTCTCACCAGGCGCACTCTTACCGTTTCTTGGCTTCTTAAACTTTGGCTTACCTACAGCTAGGTCGCCATGAGCCTTGCCCTTACCTTTACTCTTGTTGTGAATCGTGAGAACATCCTGCTTCATGCTCCCACTCAATTTTATATCCTTCTCGGTCTGTACGAGAAGGTAGTGTAGCTCATGAGGACTCTTTTTCAAGTCATTCATGTAGTAGTTCGCCCTGAAAAGGGCAAAACCATCGTGAAGAGAATGAAGCATTCGGTCAATGACAATGCTCTCACCGATTCTACAATTCAGTGACTCGATTTCTCGACATTCTCAATCATGTGAAGAATGTGTGGGCTAACCGGTTGGCCCTTCTGGAGTTTCGCATCAAAGAAGCGACATGTATTCTCATATGTAACGATTCTCGGTGCCTTTGAGAACTCGTTAGTGAGCGTGGTGAAAATCTTGTTTGCACCTTGGGCAATGAAGCGTCTCTGCAAATTGGTTTCCATTGCAAAGATGAGTACGTTCTTTATCGCACCCGCTTCCATAACGAAATCACTATAAGCGAGTGACTCGTTGATTCCTGCATTTGGGCCTGGGTTGACCGATATTGGCTCAGTTAAATACATGAGCTTACCGTCCAAGCGGGCGGCATTCCGTAGTGCCGCCTCTCCCATCCAAAAATTGGACCCATCATTCTTGATCGAGTGGGTGATTCATTTGGTCCATGAACATTTTAAGCCAGACGAACGATCTAGTGTGGCACTAGGCATTGGGATTGCGTTATTTCCAGCCATTTGTTGTAACAGTATTATTGATAATAAGCGTGTTCTACACTGCAAAAGAAGAATAAAATAATAAGCATGCATCGTTTTTATTTTAAGTCTAATGAACTAATGTCATAACGCGAAGACTCAAAAACATTTATACAATTGACCTCCCTCAAGAATTATATAAATGACCCCAAGACTCAATTCTCTGTAAATTGATAAACTAACCTTTTAGCTAATTCTACCGTTAGAATTCTTGGTCGATAAATTTCTGTAAATACTATCTTTAGTCCATCATAATCACGAGAAACTCTTCGGACTATGATGTTGAGGTAAACTAAGTCAACACAACTACTTACCCAACGTAGAAGGGGTCATATTAGGCCTACCGACGAAGAAGGGATTCATAGATGTTTGCCCTTATAAAGACTAATTTCAATTTCCGTTTTAGAGGAAGATCCCATCAACTTTATTTAAATTCATTTTAAGTGAACTATAATCTAGCATGCGAGAATGATTAAACTAAAGTGATGGCTTAAAGTCTGTGACATCTGCATGTCCATGAAAACTAACATACAACCTATATGAGTCAATTTTCATGCATTTTAGTAGTAGGTGGTTTGATTTTAGGCGGAATATGATGCAATTACTAGCATGTGAATGAAAAGCAATAAAATGAAAAACATAAAAAAAAACAGTAAAAGTCCTAGTGTGGCCTATCCTATCAAAATGAACAATAAATACAAGTTTGGAATCCATCCTTGGACCCGAGAAGCTTGTCTTGATGTTCCATCTTGATCCATGTAGTGGGAGTGAGCTTAAATCTTCATCTTTAGTCTTCTTTGAAATTACAATAAATAAAATTACATAATTGACCTATTAATTACATTCTAATTTCAAAACCCAAAACTAAAAATAAAGGAGATTTGAGATCTCATAATTACATAAAAATCATGTTTCCTTCATCACGAAAACATAATTTAACTAAGGCCACACTAAGTATTACATAATACAACCGATTGCAAAAATTAAATACGTAAATAAAATGAAGATGCGTCGCTGTTTTAAGCATTTATTGACTTAGAAACTCGGCGGTTTTTAGTCAAATATCGTGGTAAGTAACTGACCTCGTCCCTCCAAACCGAGAGGCACGAGTTCGACTCCCTTCCACAACTCTTTTTATTTTATTTACGCTTCCGTACTCATATCACTTCTACTCTTCATTTGCGGATATTTTCCACTCTCTTAAAATATACTCGTATGAGATATAAAATATAAACAAATGACACCCAAACTAAAAGTGACCATGTACTATAATGGTTCTAGCTAGATCGGCACTAGTGTCTACTCGCACTTCATATGAGCTATCGTACTTGTGTCTAACACTGTTAACCTTGGGCATGCTATGACACTCCAAACATTTATTTTAGACCAAAAATTTGTCAATTTTTCATAAAATAACCGAGCCTGGCCTTTGGGTATGCACCCCCGTGTTCTACCCTTCATCCCTTTGAATCGACTAGGAGTAACATAGTTTCTCAATGCAAATCAATCATGTTCTAAAAAATCGGAAGATATAAAAAATTGCAGTAGAGTATTATAAGGCCAAATGTGGAGTAGATTGAATGCAGAGAGGCAGAGAAGTGTTGGATATACAGGACTCTTAATCTTTACTACTTGATGTCAGCGAATGTGTCCTAAAATACTCGTATAAATAAAACAATCCTATTTCTAAAGCCTACACGTCGTCGAGCTCGTTGCTCAGTTTTATTTAGTATACAATAATAAATATTGTAGAAAACATTGCAATAGATGTCTTACATTTATGGTTCGCTTTTACGCCACATATTACAACAACTGAAAAAAGAGTGTAGAATGTGATATCAAAAACTGGAATATAACAAAAATCTATATATAGCAAAGTAGAAAACTGGAGTATTTAGGTAAAATAAGAAAGAAGATTTTTCATTAACTAGAGCATACCATGAATTATAATAATGAGGTTGGCATCTCCAATCAATCGAAAGCAAACATAGTCTAAAGATACTACAACTCGAGTCGACGCAGTAATAAAAAAAGAAAGGATAAAAGAAATAAAAATAAAAATCAAGTGGTAAATTAATCTTATCATATTCCCAGCTCCGTATCTACGCTGTTGAACATACATTTGTTGTTTGTTATGATGGCAGAGAAGGTAAGTAGTAAACAAGTGCTGTATACTCATGATTTTGCTCATACACTCCTTCAGTCGGAACTTCTGTAACAGGTAATTAGCAAGGAAATATCCGTACACCATTTAGACTCGTCGTAATGTACAGTTGTCCAAAATCAAAAGGGAAATAAATAATCTATCAACATACAGTAAAAGAATTTGGCATTGTAGATCAGAAGTAATTGTCAGAAAAGTTCATATTTACTTCTTAATATCCTCTAAAACAGCATGATCGAGCAGCATTGCGTCCAGGTGCTCCCATAACACCCCCGCCTGGATGAATTCCGCTTCCACACAGATATAATCCTCGTAATGGAGTCCTATAATTGGACCTACACGGCAAAAGTTCAGCGGAATTCAATTTCCTAATATCGACTCAAGTAAATGTAAAACAAAATGTCAAAGGAGATTATCATGAGCAACATAAGGTCTCATCAGAAAAAGAGTCTACTCTAGTCCCATTGCTCCATGAAAGATATTCCCTCCTGCAAAATTCATTTAGAAATATTATTGTCATGTTCTTGGGATACGTCAGTACGTGGAGAAAGATGAAGTTCGATATTTGAGAGGGAAAATAGAATTACCCGTCAACCCAATTAACCTCTCAAGGTCTGGAGGAGTAAGCATGTCGTATCCAACAATTGATGACCTGAAGCCGGGTGCGAATGATTCCTGCACACACAATAAAATCCATGGATAGTCAATTGACTGACGGAGCCAGAAATTGAAGAATCGGTCCTTTTTTAGACTTGTTGAATCATTGTCACTCACTTCTCACTTGTCTATTTATAATAATAATATGAGGTTTTAATAACAAAGTTTATCATTCTCATCTTAGAAAGAGCAACATGCATATGATCAAATTACACTACTTACTTCTTCAGCATTAGTCACTACATGAGTAGCCCCAGCTTCTTCTGCAGCACGGCTAATTGCTACAAAATACAGCGCAGGCTACAAGTAGTCACAATTTCCATCATGCTGCAAAATGCCAAAGGTCATAACATAGTGGTAAGTAATTGACATTATGGCGCAAATTATCAAGGAAATTTTTAAAATGTGTCCATCTTCAGACACGGACGGCTACACTTATTAGCTGGCATAGTTTAGCTGTACTTGTGTTGAAGAAACCAGATCAGATACCTTGACTGCAAACTTACATTGTACAAACATATTTGGCTTGGTTATAAGAGCGACTAACCACCGCCAGTCTCTCTTCTTCATTCCCACATCTGGTTCGGTGGTGTGGGTTTGAAGGTTGTTATGTGGGTAGGGTGAGATGTTGTGAAAGTACTTTGAAATTACGTCATATAATAAAATACTTTGAAATTAACTAACAGATGACATCATGTCACAGCCATTATTAGCCTGTAGCTTAGCAGTGGTGTTATGATCAAATATTTTTGTGTTCTTTCCTCCTAAGTTACTCTGCTGCATTACTAATCCGTTCCACTAAAAGGTTTCCGTCTATGTTTTAAACTCATCTAACTTCAAATCTCGGCTCTGCCAATGTGTATTATGGAGTTGCATTGTCAAAACTAACACAATTAGTCAATAATTACCAAGATGTAACTAACACAAATGAAAGCAACAGAAACAAAATTACATCCAGAAACAAACGCTAACAGCCTAACCTTGGAAAAGCAACAGAAATAAATACCTTTCATACAAATTTACTCACAAATAAAAGGAGCATAATAGATTTACCAACAGCAAACAGTTTCACACTTCCAAATCCAAAGTTAATCCTTCGACAGGTGTTATTTAGGATAATATACTAATTACACCTAAAAAGACTAGCAAGATAAGCCATAACTAACAATTAGAAACTCCTACGTGCAAGACGGTGAAGATTGAGACGAGACAGCATGCGAAAGCTCAAGTCAGTCAAGCATATAAATTCTCGAGGCAATGTCCTGAACTAGCCAGTCAAATCCTTCAAGCAATCCTTCTCCAGTGTAAGCACTGCACCCTTCTATTTTCCAGTGCCGGGTTTTGTCCATGGCATCCAAGTTCAGCACCTAAGCATTGGATGATGCCAAATGAGAGATGACAAATACATGTATGTATACACAATGAAGATAGCCCGATCATTTAATCAGTCAGATAATAGACAAGAGGGCGAGACTTCATCTAATGGTCATAAGGCTTTTATTACATTATTTCCATGGTTGCAAAACTGATCAAAGATTTTTGTCTAAGGAGAAAAAATATCATGGATTTACATGTTTACATGAAGTTAGAAGACAGAATGCTAGCCATTCTCTTGTCTATCGTTGTTTTACCACCTTGTTTTCCCTTCTCCTTTTCATTGTTTCCTTACCTTTTTGTTCGGCAACAAGTTATGAGGGAAGGGGATGGGATAATTTTCCTTCCAAATAGTTTCGATGGTGAACCTTGGAACTTCAAAGACGATTTAATTGAGCTTATAGGAAGGGAAATTGCCCCCTCCATTTTCCTCTGCATTAACACCCAAGAGAAAAGAAAATTACTTTGACAATTTCAGCCGGTGAAAGTGCGCCTTGTATATCCTGCTTATTTGCAAAAACCAACAAGGATGCTCCTGATAGCCTCTACAATAAAACAAACAATTAAATCCCATTTGAGGCAAAGTACCACAGTGTCAAACGCTATTCAAAGTTGAGATATATATATCAAGTAAAATAAACCAACTAAACAAGTTCACCAACAATGAAGAGTACGTCCACAAAGCAGATAATAACAACGGTATCTAGTGTCAGCACTTTCATTATGTTTGCAAACATATATTTTTCCCAAGTTGTTTTTTGTACTCTCTGATACTCTTTGGACATGTATAACTTGTTTTTCTCATTCAAAAAAGCAAAACATCCACTTTAGAGGTGCCTTCACGGACAACAGTTAGACAGTGTCACAATATTATCAATAGTCACAAACTTAGAGACATGAAGAAATTTAACAAGATATGTACCTCCTCTTTCAGCAGATTATGCAGTTCATTCCTGCAATCATCTAATCGACGAAGATCCGAACTATCAACTACCCAAATCAAACCATCAGTCTGTTCGAAGTAGTTCCTCCAGTAGGCTCTAATTGTTTTTTGACCACCTACGTCCCATATATTGAGCGTATACCTGCCAAATTTTGCCATCAGACGCAATTTAAGTACCCATATCGTCTTGTCAGCAATCTATGCAATTACCTTTTCCAAAGACCAGAAAGGCAGACACCTAACATCATCCTATATTGGAAACGGTTAGCAATAGTTCATAGCTACCATAATGGTCACTTATGGGATAGGTTTTCTTCAAGAATGTCAAAAGAATTTATCATTTTTATATCATAAATTGCCCGTGTTATTCAATAGAACCCAAGTATCCAGAGGTCAGACGGCTCTGACCTTGATACATTGGGCTGAGATAAAGAGTCATATAAGCTAGGTTAGGAGGAAATACACAGTTATACACAGATGTAATGTACGGAGTAAAAATACTGTTGACGTGTAGAAGGGCCATCACCACTTCACAAGAAAATTTCAGCCATTTCCGGCAACCACCATAACTATAGTAAAGCAAGAGAACGAACACAATAAACTTATACGAGAGAGTCTCACACGTGAGACAAATCATCTACCATATAATTAAAGAGGAAATAACTCTAGAAGGTTGCTTTGATTGGTGTTAACATATCATGGGAGCAATAGAGCTCAAAACAAATGAACAAAGGAGAAAAATGAGGGTAATGAATGGAAGATAAGGAGTGGTGACAAGAGGATGAAGGGGTTGTGAGGGTACTATTAGCCCATCAATGGTGTAGTTACTAGTTACTTTGCATTAGCTTATATTCGTCTCTTTCCTCCATCAACCACCGCCACCGCTATATTCTCCATCCAATTAACAATTACTCCAGTCTAAGAGACTCTTAAGAAATATAGCTTCATTTAATACTTTAATGAAGAACATAGTAATGCACTACATCATTTAATTTAACTAAGCTAAATATCTTCTCAAAATTTGCCACGTCCTTCACTTGAAACGAATACTCACAGTAGAAGCACTTGTTGCTAAATTTGAGCACTATAGTTAGCAAATTTGGACTATGACTTATAAGCCTTGTTTGGATATCAAAAACGGAGGGGAGGGAGGGGAGGGAAAGGGTGTTAGAGAAAGGGAGGAGGAAAGGAGGGAGGGGTGTTTTCCCTCCAAATCTTTTCTGTGTGGGAGGGTAAATAATTTGCCTTGCTCCCTCCAAATCCCTCCACCCCATTTCACTACCCAAACAATGGAAATTTTCTCCTTCCAAATCCCTCCCCTTTCTTTCCCTCCAAAGTCCATAAGGGCTTGTGAAAATAGATGGGACTTGAAACGGATGAGATGGGAAGCGTACGAAATTCCCTCGTATAGCTACTTTGCTCCATCAAATCCGCCCTCATGAACTAGCAATCCGAACAGTTCAAGTTCGCTCCATCAAATAGCTTTCAAGTCACATGGGTAGATTTTGGGGGCAATTCTATCCCAATATCAGCCAAATCACAATATTCACAATATCAGCCAAATCACAATATCTATTTAAATACTATCCAAACACAGCGGTAATTTGTGGGAGTAATTCTATTTCACTACTTCTACAACGCCCTCCTCCGAAACATAAATTCTTGATATTATAAAAGCTACTCTAATTAAGTGAAGTGCAAGGGTAAAAAATACACTACTCCATATTAAGCTGTAAACACTGGAATTAAACATAATAAGCACAAAAATGTAAGTAAGAATGAAGGAGAAAGTAATACTACTTTTGGTAGGAAATGGTCTTAATATTAAAACCCAAGGTAGGACTGATAACACTAGTATCCTCTCCATTGATTTTCAGAACTATGGTTGTCTTCCCTGAATTGTCCAGCCCCCTGCATTCAACATTATACTATTAATTACAATCAAATCTGGGTAAAGTAGAAATTAAATAAATTAAGAGAGAGAGCACATAGTATAGTATACATACACCATGAGAATTCGCATTTCTTTCTCTTTTCTTTTGATTTTACGGATTATGCTCAGTAACCCCATGCTTCTAATTGCTCTTCGATTTCAATTTTCAATCCATCTCAAATTTTGATTTTGATCTTGATTTTACGGATTGTCATGGTTGAAGCCTTGAAGGATTGGATGGAAATCAACCATATATTTGGGCCCCATATATTTGTATTTCGTTACGTTATATCGATACTATAGCTAGCGGACATGAGACAACCAACCAAAGCCCGACCCAATACATAACGAAATTGACCCAATAATGACTCAAGGTTGATCTAAGATCGAATTTGACCCTGTCCAAAGTCACCCATAACTTCAGTTAACCCGATTCCACTTCGAACCGCCCTGACAAAACTGTTGATCCAACTCGTAAGATAACTTGAAATTGACTTGAAAGCTGGTCTAATTCGAAAGATAATCTGACATCGACTCAAAATATAACCTCGGCATAACACAGGCCTTGTTTGGCAAATGGCAGAAGCAGATTTACAGCAGCAGATAACGTTAGCAGAATACGGTTGGCAGATTTTAGTAGCAAGTTTGACTATCGAATTAAATTAGCAGAATTAAGAAAACGTGTTTAGTAATTAGCAGATTATATGACAAATCTACCATTTTCATGTATAAAATGAATATGTTATTACAATATGCGGCTAATATAGCAGCATATTCAAAAACAGTAGATTTCGGCCAATATGCTATCCGAATATGTCATTAACCAAATGCGTAAAATTAATAGATTGATTGGTCAATCTACTTATTTAGCATCATCTCCTCTCTTTTTTAGGTATATGGTGTGTGCGGAATTGTTTGTGTTTTTTACCCTTCGTGAGAGTCTAGATACTTTCATATTTTTGGGGCGCGATTTTATCTCGATTGTGGCGATTAGTAGATTTGGAGGGCAAACCCCAAAGGAGAACTTTTCCAATAACATCTATTGTTTGAACCATTTTTGTTAACTATCTTGATTTTAAGGTAGTTGGATTATATTTTACTAAATTTGATTACATTTGGTTGGTTAAAGTTGACGTTTATTGGTTCAGACGAGGAAAATTGGTAACAAAATGTGATTGCGAAGAAGTTTTTTTTTGGACCTTTGCCATTAGTTTTGGGCTGATTTAGTCGATGTTTGATGAATGAATGTAAATGGGTTTTGGTGATATAATTAAATTTGGTTAGCTTTGAAGTTTCTTGGTTGAGAGAAGGTGAATTTGCACAAATAACATTATACCTTCAGTGGTACAATAGCATCATACAACCAAGTTATATCTTATCGAGCTTATGTGTAATTTTATTGAGCTTTCTTAAAGTTAATTTTTTTTATGTTTAAGTGAGTGGATTCAGAAATTTTATGGTATAGCTCGACTTCTTTAAAACAAAACTCGAAAACTTTATTATATAGCTCGGATTCTAGAGCATACAACTGGGTACAACTGGTTGTAGGATCTATTAATTGGTGAATTTTTCGGTCATGCCTCGCGATATACTTGATGTAGTGATGGTGCTACAAAGGACATGTGTCATTTAACATGATAAGATTGTAGATTTTTGGCTACCAACCTAAGTGTGGAGTTGAACTAATAGGCCTAACCTCATCACCATCAGAGGACCAGGCACCACCATAGAGTTCACACTAGTTATAGTTGAAAAGTTTTTAGGTCGCGAAAAAAGCAATCGAGCTTGCAAAGACCGTGCTTGAAAAATAATGATTTGCACATTAATCTTGAGTTTGGATGAAATACGAGTGGTAAGATGAGCTATATAGTGTCATTTTGTGTATAAATAAAGTGTCATCGGAATCATGCTTCAGTGGTTTACCGATCGTGGTGTATGAATAAAAGGCTTGTCTAGAACATGTTTCAGTCATGACTTGTACCTTTATGTTGCATAATTGCATTTCCAAGTACTTGGTGGTTTCTAGGCTACATTCACTCTCACTGTTGACTCCGACTCTGCTCATAATGTTGCGATAGCTGGGTTGTCACGCCGTATTGGGAAAGAATTATCTGGGCCTGCATTCGGAGTGTTTGTTACCTTCCTTTTATTGCTTTATAGATTTAGATATGGAGTGAGAGCTTCAGCTCAGATCTAGAGGTACATAGAGGTATTGATTCTGACCCTAATTATTCAAATTCCGCTTGGTTGTGTTAATTCGTTTTTCGTATTCCATTAGCGTTTTTTCGTCTTCTCATTGTTTATTATTTTTATCTTTGATTTCTGGGTGGGTTGGTGGCTTACATTGTAACACTCCCATACTCCAAGTGCCTTACCAGGACCACTCAGGTATGAAGATATTACCATCTCGGTTACCCGAGGCAATGATAATCAAATAAACAATAAATAAACAACGTTTAAATATAAATACTTAGTGAAGGGTTACAATTCTCGAAACCAAAACCAAAAGTATAATACATGTTCTCAAACGATTTGTTTTCGTTCTAATGAAATGTAAAGAAACTACTAAGCTACAGCGGAAGACTTCTATCATCTTATCGTGGCAATCCCGGCTATCCCAGACTCATCTCATACTGCTCAATATCGCTCACCATCCCCGAATGGATCACCGCAGTTTACAAAACAACAACCGGGTCGACTAATCACACAACTCAATATATATCAACAATAAGATAAACAGACGAGCCTTAATCACACACACAACCACACCAATTCAATAAACTCAATCACCGATGTCCACTTGACCGATCCTGCCCGATGGGGACGCGTGCCGTACCCACCAAATCCCCGCTCCTCATAATGAGCGATAACCCTGTCCATTAATATGCACATCCCTTCTGTGGCGGGTTCCATAGAAGGCGAAACTAGGGCGTGAAGCCACTCCCGCAAGTGACCCACTCAGCCGAGGACACGCCTCGAGAACCATAGACAACAATCACAATCACAATCACAATCACAATCACAACCGTCACAATACAATTACTATATCAAACAATCAATCTCAACACATCAACAAACATCCCATTATGGGACTAATACCGAGTAGAAATCCTACCGGAAAGCACACTATCGACGGTCTCTCTTCTTTGTATCAAAAAGCTTCCTCTACGAAACCTCCTCCTATCATACAACATACAAATGTTATCAAATCACATACTACTCAAAAACCCCCAAATCCCTATATTAGGGTTTAACCAAAACAATGGAAAGACAACAAAAAGGGTACATAGATCTTACCCTCGACGCAAGGATCTCAACGGTATAACCAACGATGAGAACCGACCTTCCAAACTCCGGGATTTGCTAACGATGCGATTAGGATTAAGAACGTACTTGCTTTCTCTCTTTAACAGTAATTTAGGTTTTGCAAAAGTGTTTAGAATAATGACGACGAAGGTTATATATCTTAATCGCATAATTAACAAAACCCGAGAAAACTCCCCGTAAAACCGGCTACTCGATCGAGTACCCAAGGTACTCGATCGAGTACCCCCTTACTCGATCGAGTATCCTAGTTACTCGATCGAGTACCCAACAAGTCAGAAACTTTTCTAAAATGCAACTTACCCTTACTCGACAGAGTAAGGCCTACTCGATAGAGTACCCGAAGACTCACAAATACGGAGTATTACAGTCTTCCCTCCTTAAAAGAATTTCGTCCCCGAAATTCAAACCACTACTAAACAAAGGTACTCCCACAACACTCCCGACTCAACAACCAAAACAAAACTCAACATAAAACATGGTACTAACTCAACTCATCCCGACAAACATACCGACACAACATACAAAAAGGGTATAAAACTCTTAAAAACTGTTCGCGATCATCTCCTACCCCCCTAAAAGAAACAAGGTTACGTCCCCGTAACCACACATACCTGATCAAAAAGAAAAGGGTAACGCTCTTTCATAGCTTCCTCTGGCTCCCATGTAGCTTCCTCAGTCTCGTGGTTAGACCAAAGGATCTTAAGCAAAACTGTCTCGCCACTCTTAGTCTTCCTAACCTTTCGGTCAAGAATCTGCTTAGGCACCTCAATATATGATAAGGACTCATCTAGCTCTAAGCTCTCTGCCTCTAACACATGTGACGGGTCACTCACATACTTCCGCAGCTGCGATACATGAAACACATTATGCACTCTCTCTAACGCCGCTGGTAAAGCCAGACGATATGCAACTTCCCCAACTCGCTCTAAGATCTCATAAGGCCCTATAAACTTCTGACTTAGCTTGCCTTTCTTCCCAAATCGCATAACCCCACGCATAGGAGATACTTTCAAAAGAACCTTGTCCCCAACTTGAAACTCTATGTCCCGGCGATGTAGATCCGCATAACTCTTTTGCTTATCCGAGTTTGCTCTCATCCGTTCCCCGATCATCTTAACTGTTCCACCATCTCATGCACCATCTCTGGTCCTAAAACCTTTGCCTCAAAGACTATCGTCCCAACAAATCGGACTCCTACATCTCCTCCCATACAACGCCTCAAACGGTGCCATACCAATACTAGTGTGATAGCTGTTATTGTAAGAAAATTCTATCAAGCCCAACCTCTGTTCCCAGCTACCACCAAAATTCATCACACAAGCTCGCAACATATCCTCAAGAGTCTTGATTGTTCTCTCAGTCTGCCCGTCTGTCGCAGGATGAAATGCTGTGCTCATATTCAAAGTTGTTCCCAACGATTCCTGCAACTCTTTCCAAAACCTCGATATAAATCTTGCATCTCTGTCAGACACTATGTCCTTAAGGACTCCATGTAACTTAAGCACGTTCTTTCGATAGGCCATAGCCAATTGTGCTTTAGTCCATGTATCTTTCATTGGAACAAAGTGAGCTGACTTGGTCAGTCGATCCACTATTACCCAAATCATGTTGTTACCTTGTTGACTCTTTGGCAAACCCACAATAAAATCCATGGAAATGGATTCCCACTTCCACTCAGGTACCTCTAAAGACTGAATCTTACCCTGTGGTCGTCGCTGTTCCCCTTTAACTCTCTGGCATGTCAAACAACGGGACACAAACTCAGCTGTCTCTTTCTTCATCCCAGGCCACCAAAACGTTTTCTTCAAATCCTTGTATAGCTTGTCACCACCTGGATGTACTGAATATGGTGTACAATGCGCCTCTGTCATGATTGTCTTTTTCAATTCCTCATCATTAGGGACACACCACCTACCATCAAACCTCAAACTACCATCTGTATGAATAGAAAATCGGGACACTGTCCCTTTCTCCACTCCAGCTCTCCACTCCACTATCTTAGGATCCAACGCCTGCTTACCTCGAATATCATCATAAAACTCAAGTTGTCTTTGTCATATCACCCATGGCATCTCCTTTCTGCATCATATGTATCCCAAACCTCGCTACCTCATTTCTCAGCCTCATCAAAGATAAAGCTGTACACAGAGAATGTACACTCTTTCTACTCAAAGCATCAGCAACTACATTGGCCTTCCCTTCATGGTAGATAATTTCCATGTCATAATCGCCAATCAGCTCCATCCACCTCCTCTGTCTCATGTTCAACTCCTTTTGAGTGAAAATGTGCTTGAGACTCTTGTGATCAGAAAATACCTTAAAGATTGCTCCATAAAGGTAATGTCTCCATATCTTGAGAGCAAACACTACTGCACCCAACTCCAGATCATGAGTAGGGTAGTTCTCCTCATAAGGCTTCAATTGCCTAGAAGCATAGGCAATCACTTTACCATTCTGCATCAACACGCCAAACCAAACAAGTTTGTTTCGCCCCAGCAGCGCTTTTTGGCTCCTTTCTGAGGTCTGAGGAAGATTGAGGCTCGCTCGATTTAATAAATTACGGGAGAGGAAGCTTGTTTTTGGCAGGAAAAGTTATACCTTCGCACATCCTAACCCATTCTTTGAGGCATCTGTATAAACCTCAAAGTTCTCAATCCCTTCAGGCAATGCTAAGATAGGAGCTGTGGTCAAACGCTCCTTTAATGTTTGGAACGCCGTCTCACAACTCTCATCCCAACGGAACCTGTTCTCTTTTCTCATCAACGCTGTCATAGGTCTAGCTATCTTGGAGAAATCTTTCACGAACCGTCTGTAGTATCCAACTAAACCCAAGAAACTCCTAATCTCAGCAACATTCTTCGGTGCTTCCCACTTTGTCACTGCCTCAATATTCGCCGGATCCACAGCCACTCCCTCCTTAGAGATCACATGCCCCAGAAAAGCAACTTTCTCTAACCAGAACTCACACTTGGACAGCTTAGCATACTACTCATGCTCCCTCAAAGTTTGCAACACGATCCTCAGATGCTCCTCATGCTCCTCCTTAGTCTTGGAGTAGACTAAGATGTCATCGATAAATACCACCACAAATTGGTCCAAAAACTGTCTGAAGATTCTATTCATCAAATCCATAAATACTGCCGGTGCATTAGACAACCCAAATGGCATCACCACGTACTCATAATGGCCATACCTCGACGTGAAAGCTGTCTTTGGTATGTCCACCTCTCTAATCTTCACCTGATGGTACCCCGACCTCAAATCAATCTTAGAAAAGACTGATGCACCACTCAACTGATCAAACAGGTCATCTATTCTTGGCAAAGGATACTTGTTATTCACCGTCACTCGGTTCATCTCTATATAGTCTATGCACAATCTCAGACTCCCATCTTTCTTCTTCACAAAAAGAACTGGTGCTCCCCACGGCGATACACTAGGTCTAATGTATCCCTTCTCTATCAAATCATCCAACTGCTTCCTAAGCTCCTCCATCTCCTTAGGACCCATACGATACGGTGCCTTAGAGATTGGCCCCGTCCCTGGTTTCAACTCAACGGTGAAATCTATCTCCCTCTTCGGTGGCAACCCCGGAATCTCCTCTCGGAAAAACATCGCAAAACTCTCCCACCACGGTATCCGGTCAATGTCGGACTCTCTATTCGGTCATCTCTCACATGGCACAAGATCAAAGGACATCCCTTCCTCAGATAAGACTTCAAGGTGACAGCTGCAATCAACTTAACTTTGGGTTTGACTAGAAACCCACAATAAGACACACTAACACCCTTAGAACCTCTTAAAGACACTTTCTTTTGATGACAGTCTATCTTAGCTTTATACTTTCCTAACCAATCCATCCCGACTATCATCTCGAAACCGTCAAAAGGAAACTCTAGAAAGTCTACAGGTAGATCAACTTGCCCAACTATCATAGATACATCTCTATATAACCTCCCACAAGATACAGACTCACCCGAAGGTATAAAAACTTGCTCACTAACAGACTCATATACCCTCAAACCCAACCGTTTAACATGACTTGAAGATACAAACGACTGAGAAGCCCCCGAATCAAACAAAATAAAGGTATGAATACCATTAACAAGGAAAGTACCGGTGATAACGTGTGCATCCTCCTCAGCTGCTTTCTTCTCCATCATGAATAACTTTCCATCGGTCTTTGTCCACCTCCCGGACAAGATCTTGGATGATGTGGTCGCTTAGCACCCGACCCTTGATTGTTGTTGTTGTTCGTTGGTGGTTTCGGATAAGAATTACCGCCGTTGCGGTTGCCTCCACTGTAACTCGACTTCCCGGTTTGGCCATGACCCGGCCGGTCTATTGCTCGCATAACTCTGCGCAGGTCTCTGGAAAGTTCCCGGTGCACTTGTGCACTCATGTCTCTTGTGGCCTACACCACCACAGCTATAGCAGGTCACTCCCCAACTACCACTAACACTTCCACGGCCACGCCCAAAGGAAGCCCCAAGATCGAACCCCGACCCTTAAGAAAACCCTGGGAGGCGATTGTGGTTGCCTTTCTTGTGATTAGATTGGCCACCACCCTCGCTCTCAGACTTCCTTTTCTCACCACCTGACCTCTCCTGAGCCATCTCCACCAACCTCTCAGCTCTCCCAGCCCTCTCATAAGCTTCCTTAACATCAGTAAGGACTCCCACGGGTAACTTATCCATAATCTTAGGGGTCAACCCCCTGTCGAACCTCAACGCCAAATTCTCCTCACTCAAACTCATATCCTCAACATACCTAGACTTATCATTGAACTGCCTGTAGTACTCGGCCACAGACATCTCAGCGGTCATCTTAAAACTGTCAAACTCTTCCCTCAACTTACTCCTCACATGCTAAGCATTTAACTCCTTTATCACAGCCCTACGAAACTCCTCCCAAGGTATAGCAGGTAAACCTTGGTTTGTATATATCTCCTTAGCACTCACTTTGACTGTATCCCACCACTTGCCAGCTGTCTCCCTCAGATAGAACGCAGCTTGTTCCACCCTCATCTCATCAAGACAGTGAACCAAATCTAATATGTTCTCCATCTCCCTAAGCCAGCTATCAAGAAGGTTAGGCTCCCCAACTCCCTTGTACTCTTTCGGGTTAAACCTCGCTATATAGAGGCTGATTTTAGAATGATCAACCTCCTTCTCCTTATCCTTATCCTTATCTTTCCCCACAGTCTTTAAAGCCTCAGTAAGAGCATCCTGATGCTCCAACATCTTAACGATGTCATCCATGGTCATAAGCTCAGCTCTCGCATACAAAGCATTCTTCTTGGGCGACATCTTGAAACTAAAAGAGAAAAAGGGGTGGATATAAACATACGCGCCAAAACCTCAAAACAGGAAAACACGCTGCCCAGAACCTACTCGATCGAGTTCCCAAACATACTCGATCGAGTAACGGGCTACTCGATCGAGTGCCCACCATACTCGATCGAGTGCCCCAACATCAGACCCCAAACAGACCTTCTGATCTCTAACATACTCGACCGAGTAGATCGAGTGACCCCCTACTCGATCGAGTGCCTGAGGTACTCGATCGAGTGCCCAAAAACACGATTCTGGACTCAAAATCGTCAAAAACCCACCCGATCAAGTCAGTCCCACTCGATCGAGTCATGCCAACTCAGAAACGCTACCCGCATGCTATATCATATGCTAACATGCTAAAAACTTTATAAAACCAACGTTATAACATAACTAAACATATAATGTTACGCATCTTTTCATACGATTCACGAAATCATTATATCATGTTATTAAACGCCACATTGTAAACATTCATCATGTTCTTCATTCCAACAACAAGTCTACATATATCATCAACCTTTCTTTCATATTTTCAGCTTTCTACTTCTCCAACAGTTACACACACTTCATCACATTCACACACAAGTTAACCAAACAACACATACGACCTTGACACACCCCCCATGTGACCGGTTCAAAATTGTAGGGCAAGTTCGCGACTTTAGGACGTCTCCCAAGCCTTTGCATTAGCTCCTACAACTTTTACCCCGGGTTCATTTTAATTGACGCCCTATGTTCATTAGGTTCATTGGTTACAGGTTTCAGGATCGTCGCTCTGATACCGTTTGTAACACCCCCATACTCCAAGTGCCTTACCAGGACCACTTAGGTATGAAGATATTACCATCTCGGTTACCCGAGGCAATGATAATCAAATAAACAATAAATAAACAACGTTTAAATAGAAATACTTAGTGAAGGGTTACAATTCTCGAAACCAAAACCAAAAGTATAATACATGTTCTCAAACTGATCATTTCATTGTTCTAATCGAAATGTAAAGAAACTACTAAGCTACAGCGGAAGACTTCTATCATCTTATCGTGGCAATCCCGGCTATCCCAAAGACTCATCTCATACTGCTCAATATCCGCTCACCATCCCCGAATGGATCACCGCAGTTTACAAAACAACAACCGGGGTCAAGACTAATCACACAACTCAATATATATCAACAATAAGATAAACAGATAGCTTAACTGTCACACACACAACCACACCAATTCCAATAAACTCAATCACCGATCGTCCCTTTGGACCGATCCGCGCGATGGAGGACCGCGGCCAGTACCCACCAAATCCCCGCTCCTCATAATGAGCGATAACCCCGTCCATTAATGTGCACATCCCTTCTGTGGCGGGTTCCACAGAAGGCGAAACTAGGGCGTGAAGCCACCCCGCAAGTGACCCACTCTCCCGAGGACACGCCTCGAGAACCATAGACAACAATCACAATCACAATCACAATCACAATCACAACCGTCACAATACAATTACTATATCAAACAATCAATCTCAACACATCAACAAACATCCCATTATGGGACTAATACTGAGTAGGAAATCCTACCTGGAAAGCACACTATCAGACGGTCTCTCTCTTCGTATCAAAAAGCTTCCTCTACGAAACCTCCTCCTATCATACAACATACAAATGCTACCAAATCACATACTACTCAAAAACCCCCAAATCCCTATATTAGGGTTTAACCAAAACAAAGGAAAGACAACAAAAAGGGTACATAGATCTTACCCTCGACGCAAGGATCTCAACGGTATAACCAACGATGAGAACCGACCTTCCAAACTCCGGGATTTGCTAACGATGCGATTAGGATTAAGAACGACTTGCTTTTCTCTCTTTAACAAGTAATTTAGGTTTTGCAAAAGTGTTTAGAATAATGACGACGAAGGTTATATATCTTAATCGCATAATTAACAAAACTCGAGAAAACTCCCCGTAAAACCGGCTACTCGATCGAGTACCCAAGGTACTCGATCGAGTACCCCCTTACTCGATCGAGTATCCTAGTTACTCGATCGAGTACCCAACAGGTCAGAAACTTTTCTAAAACGCAACTTACCCTTACTCGACAGAGTAAGGCCTACTCGATAGAGTACCCGAAGACTCACAAATACGGAGTATTACATACATATTGCAAGTTTTCATACGCAGGATATTTTCCGTTTGTTTGAATGTGGCGCTGTATTTTTTTGAACCTCTGGATGCGTTAATTTTGTACTTAAGTGAACAAATCTTTGCCTTGTGATCTGTAAAATCATTGTTTGGTTTAGTCTTTTTTAGGGTATTTTAATCATATTTACACAAATGACTCAGGCGGTGGAAGTAGTGCTTAAAGCCCTTACATCGGCTCACTCAATTTTGTTTATGAAATTGAGTTGTGACATGTTTCGGAGCATCTTGTAATTTTGATGTTCAAAGGCTGAAACTTTCTTAGGAATTCATTAATGTCTAAAGAAATGCAGAGCTGACTTGCTTAGGTGGTTATTACTTATTAGCGATAATTTTATTTAACCTTGACCGAGTTGTAGATATGTTCTAATGATAGTTGTATTGTCTTACCTGGTCGCCGTCACAGCTTTAACTGTTCCCATTGACATGTAAGTTTTGGCTTATTTTAATATTAGGGAGTTGAGCTGTTGTATGATAGTCTCGCATGTTAGCCTAACCCAAGTGCTTAAATATTTCTACTTCAACAACAAACCGTGTTAATCGGTTGGTATAACATATTTGACAATCTCATACAAGTTGTTTTTGTGTATAGAATACTCTTGCTAGCTCTACTTGTGACTCATTTTCTTGTTTTGTTCCTACAGTGAATGGAGTGATGAATGTGAGCGAGCCAAGACCGTGGAACACGATGTTGAGTAAGCTATGGTCAATATGAACGAGAAGTGTCACTGTCTGTTAAATTAAATAATCACTCTTCACCCCTTATCAATGCTCTATGTACTTGCTATGAAGGTTGGTTAGAGGCCTGGGATACTTGGTAATATTAACGAATTGATGCAATAAACTGGTTTGTGTAATCCTATGGTGACACTTCCATTCTTGGGTTTTTTATGTAATGCTATGGTGACACTTCACAGTTTGTAATCGTCTTATAATTCGACAATAGTTAGTACCTTGTTTCTTCACTAATTATGGTATTCACAAATGTAGTTTTTACCTTTTAAAGTAGCAATAGCTCTCTTGTTGGACTGTTTTCCGTTGCTTAAGATGTACGGTGGAAATATAAAGTTGCGCGGAAGGGTCGGCTACCTTCATGACAGCCATCCTCTATCGACAATTTAACATATTTCCCAAAGTTAATTTTATCGTTTTAATAGAACTATATTTGTAAATCAATTAATAACAGGATGTAAATCAATTCATAACACAGATGCTACATATGGCTGTCAAGTTCTTGTTATCAACTGGCATTATGAACTCTCCAAATCAAATGTTCAATTGCTAAATCAGTACTTGGTAGGAAAACATAGGAAGCAAGCCTTACAAAAAACAAAACTGACCAAACGGCCAGCACATGAGAAGTTTTTTGTATATTCGTGTTCGTTTCATTATGGTTTTTGGTTTGGTAAATTTATTTGATCTTATAATACATGTTTATTATTCCAAGTTTGGTTGTTTGGTGTGTGAAAGAGATGGTTTATCGAAGAATCAAGCATTCATAGCCCTTAATTGATAACAAAGGTTGGACAGTTTCGTTCTAAGTAATATTAGTTGCATTGTCATGACTCATGACTCATGACTCTGTGTATTACAAATATGAATGGTGGACTTTTTCATCATTTTTGTAGGACCTAGCTTAGTACTTCACAGTAATCAAAATTTGAATTATTTGTAAATTAACTTGATGTTTCTTAACATGTAAGGCTAACTGTATGTGAACTAGCTAAGGGCCGAGCCATTTAGTGTTGATGAAGTTTGAAACTCCTCGGTTTAGGTGTTTTATGTATAGTCCAGTGTTGCTTATGTGTGTAGTTCCGCAACTAAATTTCCATTTCTATGCGTTTATGTGCTCGCCTCAACGGTTTTCCAAATTGCGGTCTCGCGCCCCATAGGGCGCGGGGCATCAACTAGTGCTCAAAAAAAAAGTTTGGGGTAATAAACTCAAAAAATATACCCAAATGCTCAAAAAAAAATCTAAGGTACATTCGATGTAATTTGGATCCTCTCTATTAGTTCTCTCTCTAATACATTCTTATTCTAATATATTTTTTTTTCTCCATTCATTAAACCATTACTTTTATGAAATAACTAAAATCACTAGATCATTTAAAAGTAACTAGTTTAGACCCCCGTGCAATAAATGCACGGTATATATAGTATTTTTTTTATAAATAAATAACTTATAAAATAATGATATTTCATTAATTGTCCATATTTCTCATTATTGTATTTTGCTTTGTTGACAATTAATCAAGAGATTTTTTTTGCTGAAATGTATTTTAAAACAAAATATTTTTACCCACAAAGTTAATGAATTCAATTTTGTAGTCATCTCAATTTTTTTGTCACGAAAGTAATAACAGTGATTCAGTTTTGCTTTGTATGTAGCATGTATTAAGTCATTCTTAAATAATTGTATCAATAAAAGATTTAGCAATTTATAATTTTATATAAATTTTATTTATATTTTAATTAAGATATTATAGTTTGGAGTTAGAGGTGAAAATAATATAATTTCATGAAAAGATTAATTTTAATTAAAGGATAATAATTTAATCTAATAAAAATGTAATTAGTAGTTTCCTTTTTTTAGTAAATGCACATAATTGTAATTAATTTCCTTATTTAAAAAAAAATGCTTTATGAAAAAAAGTCTCGTCTTCCTAGGGTTTTCTATGGGAGCTCTGTCTTAGTTCAATCTTTGCTTCTTCCTTCTTTGCTCAAGGTTCTCTCTACGACTGGGTTTGTAGGCTAGGGCAGGCGGTCTTTCGAGGAGTACGTGTGATTGGTTAGTTTTTTTCTCGTTCTTTTTAGGAGTTCCTATTAGGGTTTGAAAAGTTGTTTTTTTAGGGTTTTGTTTAGGGTTGCTGGAAGTTTTCTTTTGTGGAGGTGACGATGGAGCGTGGTAATTGTTCCAAGGGAAAAGGGATTATGGGGGAGGACGTAGGGGATAGGGGGAGCGTGTTCGAGTGGGATGTGGATGGCATGGAGGTTCAGGAGATCTCCACGGAGCGGATTCTTGTTGGCAAGGTATGGGCGTCGAAGACGATTAATGCGCATGCTGCTATAGACACGATGATCAGGTTGTGTAATCCTTCGGGGAAGGTGATGGGTAATGTATTGGATGCGCGGGAGAAAACGTTCATATTTCGTTTTGAGGAGGAGCGAGACAAAAACAAAGTTATGGAAGGTCAGCCGTGGCACTTCGATAAATTTGCTTGGTGCTTTAATGAACCTGATGCAGAGGGTAAGGTATCGGATACTCATCTATTCTATCTTCTTATATGGGCACGTATATATGACCTTCCGATCAAGGGTCGTATGAATGAGGAGAATCTAAGGAGACTGGGTATGCAGCTAGGGAAGTTTGTGGCGAAAGATGACACTCCCTTCCCGGAGATGGAGAGAGCTGTCAGGGTAAGGATCATTCACGATGTTCGCAAGCCGCTTCAATCTAGTACTAATATCCGGATGCCCAATGGGAAAGTCACGAATTTTGAGGTAAAGTATGAGAGGCTACCTTTGTTTTGTTATGGGTGTGGGGTTCTAGGGCACGGGGCCAAGGAATGTGAGGGAGGTCCATATGAGGAGGAGGAGCTAAAGTTTGGGGATGGTTTGAGAGCTTCACCGTGGAAGGGTGGTAAGGCTGGGGTAGCACACGGGAGGAAGACCGGCCGGGATTTAAAGACTGACTTTGAAGAAGAATTTTTGAGAAGTGAGCACGAGATGATGGAGAAGCTGCGTCGCTTTACACTGACGTGCAAGGCGAAGTCAGGTGTGGGAAAAGGTGGGCAGATGGTGAATAGCGTGATAAGGGAAGATATGGGGGGGGGGGGGGGTTGAATAAGGGCTGGGCTGAGCAAGGGGGTATGTTACGTTGGGAGCAAGATATCAGCAAGGCTGGAGTGAGCAGAGGGGAGCGAGATTGGGGATCGCGAGTCGGGAGGGTGGCGAAGATATTGTGCGTGTGGTTTGTGTGGGTGTCGATGGACAGATTGCTGGGAATGATGGGGTTACTAGGGGAGGGCGTGATGGATGCTTTGTTGATGATTGTCGGACACAGGAGCTGGTGGAGAATGGAGGAGTGCAGCCGGGAATAGTGGGGGGACAGGAGCAACAAGTCCAGGAGGAGAGAGTACAAGGACGGTTCGTAGTGGAGGGTAGTAGTGTCAAGGGGGTGGATGGGGAGTTTGCGGTAGTGGAGACAGGTGCGAAGGGAGCTCATTTTGGTTCGACATGGACGAGACGAGCTAGGCAAGATATTTTATTGATTAAAGGCGATTCAAATAGGATTGTTAAGGAGGGGGTGCAGTCGGGTACTAATAAAAGGAAGGGAAGGCAGGAGTTCGAAGCAGGAAAGATGGCGAGTAAGAAGCTATATATCGACATGGGTGTAAGTTCACCTGAGGCGGAGGTTGAGGGCACTCAACCCCGCCGGGCATTATGAATCTTTTAAGCCTAAACTACAGGGGGCTGGGCAACCCCGATACAGTGGGCGGTTTGAAGAATCTGCTCAGGAGGGAGGAGGCAAGTATGGTTTATTTGTGTGAGACTAAATTGAGTAGTAGGGAGATGCAGAGGGTGTGGAGTAGGTTTGATGGGTATCAAGGAGTTGCTGTAGATAGTGTGGGCAGGTCAGGTGGGCTGGCGTTTCTTTGGCGTGGTGATGTTCGTTGTTCCCTTAGGAGTGCTTCAGTGCATCATATGGATTTCGATGTTGAAATGGGCGAGATTAAATGCAGGATTACAGGATTCCATGGGTGACCGGCTGTTCAGGATAGGTATCTCTCATGGGAGCTCATGCGTCTTTTAGCATCGGAATCGATGGGCCCTTGAATGTGTCTTGGTGATTACAATGAAGTTATTTTTTCTAACGAGAAGAGGGGTGGAGAGCGTGCACAATGGCAGATGAATAATTTTAGGGATGCAGTTGATGAGTGTAGGTTACGTGATATTTCCTATGAGGGTTATGAGTTCACTTTTGATAACGGGCAGAGTGGGGAGGATAATAGGCAGAGCAGGATTGATAGGGCTATGGCTACGGATGATTGGTTTGATTTGTTTCCTTATGGCCGGCTTTTCCACCTTGATAGGGAGTGGTCTGACCACGCTCTCTTAAAGGTAGTCTTCGATAGGAGGATACGGGAGGAAGGGGGTCGGAGGAGGAAGTTTCGCTTTGAGCATGTTTGGGTAGGGAGGAAGGGTGTGAAGCTACGATTAAAAAGGCTTGGGAGCGAAATGATGGTGATGTACTCGCAACAAATGAGAGTTGTGCTAGGGATCTTCAGAAGTGGAAAGGGGTAAGCATTGGGAAGGTAGTAAAGGAGCTGCGGTCAAAGAGGTTATGGCTTAAGAGGCTTACTGAGGGGAGTCGGTCGGTTAGGGAGGTTGAGGAGAGGCGAAGAGTGACTAGAGACATATCTAAATTATTAAGGCAGGAGGAGCTATTTTGGAGGCAGCGGTCCCGTGCAATTTGGCCGAAGGAAGGAGATAAGAACACAAAATTTTTTCATCGAAAGGCTAGTCAAAGGAAGTAGCGCAATCACATACATAGGCTCGTCACTGACGAGGGTAAGGTGGTGGAGAAGACTGAGGAGGGTGCGGGCGTGGCGGTGGAGTATTTTAAGCAGTTGTTTACCACGACGGGACCGACTGATTTTGGGATATTATGTGAGGTGTGGAAAGGCGTGTTACCAGGGAAATGAATGAGGGGTTTCGGGCTGAGTAAACGGGGGAGGAAATAATTCAAGCTCTAAATCAAATGAATCCGCTCAAGGCTTCGGGATCAGATGGCATGAATGGCCTGTTTTTTTAGACTTACTGGCATATAGTGGGGCCCTCTGTAGTACGTCAAGTGTTGGGTATCCTTAATGGTGCACCGATGCCCGGTAATATGAATCTCACTCACATTGTTTTAATTCCCAAGAAGAAGGCTTCGGACAAGATGGTTGATTTTAGGCCTATTAGTTTGTGTAATGTTCTGTATAAGATCGTCTCGAAGGTCTTAGCTAATAGGTTGAAGATGTTCTTAGGGAGTATTGTTTCTGAGAATCCGAGTGCGTTCACTCCTGGCCGTATTATTACAGATAATATTCTTTTGGCTTTCGAGATGTTTCATTATATGAAAAATTCGAGGGGTGGAGGAGGGCATATGGCACTCAAATTGGATATGTCAAAGGCATATGACAGGGTCGAATGGCCTTTTCTGGAGGAGCTTTTGAGGCGTATGGGCTTTGATGGGTTATGGGTAGGGCGAGTTATGGAGTGTGTGACATCGGTTAAGTATGAAATTTTAGTTAATGGTGCAAATTCTGAGATGTTTAGCCCGAGTAGAGGATTGCGACAGGGTGATCCACTTTCACCATATTTGTTTATATTGTTTGCTGAAGTGTTGTCTAGTCTTCTAAGGAGAGCTGTTGAGAATGGTTCGCTTCATGGTATTCGGCTGGCTGCAACGGCGCCGGTTGTATCACACTTACTATTTGCAGATGATAGTATTTTTTTTGTGAAGGCAAATGAGAGGGAAGTTAGGACAGTGATGGATATTCTTAGGGAATATGAGGTGGCTTTTGGGCAGCTGGTTAATCTTGATAAGACGACGGTGTCATTCAGTAAGGGAACGAGAGGGGAGAGGCGTCAACGAGTGGCGGAGGTATTGGGTGTGAGGGTCGTTGAGGTACAGGACCGGTATTTGGGGTTGCCAACAGTTGTGGGTCACTCGAAGCAAGTGGTTACAAGAATTATTAGAGACAAGCTTAGTAAGAAATTGCAAGGTTGGAAGGGAATGTTACTCAGTGAAGCGGGTCGGGAAGTGTTGATAAAGGCAATCGCCCAATCAATTCCGACATATGCGATGAGTGTATTTAAATTATCAGCTAATTTTTGTGATGAATAACGTGTTATTGTTTCTAAATTCTGGTGGGGCTCAGAAGGTGGGAAGCGGAAGATGGCGTGGTTAGCCTGGGATAAATTGTGTAGGCCGAAGGAAAGGGGTGGGTTGGGATTTCGAGACTTCAATAAATTTAATCGGGTTTTGTTGGGTAAGCAAGGGTGGCGGCTCATTACTGATAAGTGCTCGTTTCTTTCTCGAGTTTTGAAAGGGAAATATTTCCCTAACACCGATTTTATGGAGGCTGAGTTAGGAGTTAACCCGAGCTATACATGGCGGAGTATATGGGAGGCGCGTAATGTTATCAGCTTAGCTGCTAGGAAGCGAATTGGAAATGGGGTGGGGACTCGGGTTTGGCTAGACCCGTGGATTAAGGAGTCGAGGTCCAAGTTCGTTCTTTCGCCGTTGGGTAATGCGGATGTGAATATGAAGGTAGCTGATTTATTGATGCCGGATGGAGGAGGGTGGAATCAGGAGGTGTTAGCGGATTTATTTTTGTCGTTCGAGGTTGAAAGAATTTCAAAGATTCGTCTTAGTAGGAGGGACAGTCCGGATGAATGGTGTTGGGACCTGACGAAGGATGGTAATTACTCCGTGAAGTCGGCTTATTGGGCACAAGACGGAGAAGGAGAGGAATTGATTGAGCAGTCGGATTTTGAATGTGAAAGGTGGTTATGGAATAAGATATGGAAGGTACCGGTCCTTCCTCGGATCAAAGTTTTTTTCTGGCAGCTGTGTAATGAAGCTATAGCTACAAAGCGTAATTTAGCTCGTCGGATAAGTGGAACAGCTGATGGTTGTCCTATTTGCTCGTATGATGTGGAAACTTGTTTACATGTTGTACGAGGGTGTGATTGGGTTGGGGGAGTTTGGGATGGGTTGGAGTTGGAGACGATGAGGAAGGTCGGGTTTACAATGGTGAGGGAGTGGGGTGAGGCGATAATGAAGAATGCATCGGTGGAGGAGTGTGTGACTTTGATGACGGGGTGTTGGGCAATATGGGAAGCGAGAAATAAGATGATTTTTGAGGGACGTAGTGTGTGTGAGAGAGAGGTGTTGCGTAGGGTTCAAGAGTTAGTGGAGGAAATGGAGGAGTCAGGGTCACATACAGAGGGAGGGGCTGCTATGGAGTGAAGCATACCGGAGGTGAGGTGGATTAGGCCGAGACATGGCTCATGTAAAGTTAATGTGGACGCGGGGATAATAAGTGGTCAGGGGTGGGGTTGGGCGCGGTATGTCGTGATGCTGAGGGAGGTGTTTTGTGGGGTGTGTCTTTGCAGCAGCGAGAGGTGAGAGAGCCTCGAGTACTTGAAGCTGAAGCCGTCCGATCCTTTTGGGGTTAGCTGTAGGGCTGAGCAAAATAAACCGAACCGAATTTTTAAACCGATAACCGAATTAAGAAACCCGATAATTCGGTTTTTTTTCTGGTTCGGTGCCCGAACCGGTTTTTTTTGGGGAAATCCGGTTCGGTTTCGGGCCCTAAAAAGGCAAAACCGGTTTACTTTTTTTTTCGAAAAAATAAATAAGAAAACGACTTAAAATAAACAAAGATGTGTGATTTGGTTGAATTAATGGGGATGCACGAAGGTTTACGTAGGAATTTAAGAGTTAGGATGGAGAGGTGGGTTGAAAAGCGTCAATTTGGGGTAAAAAAAAAAAGTTAAAACCGGTTTATAAATTCGGATCCGGGTAACCGGTTTTCGGATCCGGTTTTTAAATTGCTAAAAAACCGGTTAACCGGTTTAAAACCGGGGCGGTTTCGGTTTGGGAAAAAACCTGTTTTTGAAAACCGGTAACCGAACCGATTTTCAAATCCGGTTCGGTTAACCGGTTTTGCTCACCCCTAGTTAGCTGAAGCAAGAAGACATGGTATTGCAAGAGTGGAGATCGAGAGTGACTGCTTAAACGTGATTCAAGACTTCAAGAGAAGGAGCACTGACAGGAGCGATATATTTCAAATTTATGATGATATTTATGATTTATGTTCATGTTTTGAGTCGGTTGAGTTTTTATTTGCTAAACGTAAGTTTAATAGTGTGGCTCACGAATTAGCTCATGTGTGGCCTTGGCAGCTAGGAAGAAGAATTTGGTATGAGGATCTTCCTCCAAACATTGCTGAGTTTGTATCGCTTGATTCAGTTAATATAATTTAAAGCCCTTGTGGTTTTACATCAAAAAAAAAAATGCTTTATGGAGGAAAAAAATGTGAGAATCCTATTCATTTAGGGGACGTTTGGTTGGGGTCTATAAGAAAGGGAAATGAAAACAAAGTTATTGATTTCCTTTGTTGGTGTTTGTTTTACACAAACAAAGAGAATGAAACTCATTTCCTTACCGCTCAATCCATCTAATTCATTGCCCCCAACCCCCCAAGGTATGAGATTTCATTACCCTTGTTACCCTTCAACCACCTTATTTACCTGTCACCACACTTGCGACTCCCACCACACCAGTTACCATAAAGATGCCATCACCACCACCACCACAACAACAACATCCACCCCACATAAACCACCATCACCACAACCACCGTGACGCCACCACCGCCACAACTACCATGATGCCGCCACCACCATTATCACCACCACCAAAGCCACCCCACTAGCACCACCACCACCATAACGCTACCACCACCCTCGCCACCACTGCCGCCACCACCATCACCACCACCACCACAACCACCCCACCTAAACCACCACCCGCACACAAAAACAAACCACAACCCACCATACTTGATTTTCTTGATGTAACCAAACAACTAGTTAAGTTTTAGGTTTACCTTTCCCTTTCTCTAACCAAACGTCCCCTTAGTAAATATAGGGGATGAAGGTCCATTTTTTTTTAAATAATGGCAAAAATTCAAACTGATCAAATATACTTCCTCCTATTCTAAATAACTCTCACTATTTTCTTTCTCGTCTATTCATAATACTCTCTCTATTTCCTTTATTTGACAAACTTTATAATTATTTTAATCACCCAATCCCACAACAATACCCCACAATACTCATAGTTTATCTTATTTTAACCACCTTACCCCACAACAATACTTATTTTAATCAAACAATACATTCTCTCTCTCCAATCTCCTACCCCACTACAATACTTTATCATATAATACTCCCTCTCATAATTCTCATGCTTTCCATAAAAAGGAAGGGTTATCATAATTCTCATGCTTTCCATAAAAAGGAAGGGTTATTAAAAATAGGAGGGAGTATATTATTTTTGGGATATTCTACGGTGTACCCTTGTGGTTTTTGGTTTTCTACATTGTACCCCTCCTTTTTTTATATTCTATGGTGTACCCCTAAACTCTATATATTAGTCTATATCGTGACCTTATTTATTGTCTTTGCTAACATAGTTTCTTAAATGATCTATTTTTCATTCCAATTACTCGATAACCTGCTCATTACTTATTAGTTTGTCGAACTATCCATTAGCCCACGAAATAGTATACGAAACTAACTAAAAGTTCAAAAACTCTTCATTATTATGTCATGACTCATAACCACTCATAACATATGTTTTTAATAGTAGTTGGTGCCTATTAAAAGTGATTTATGATGTTTCTCATATAGAATGGTGATACACCATTAATAAGTCAGAATAAAGGTCAAAATATCGTCATTTGATAGTGATAAGGTTAATGGAGAGTTCAACGAGGTTATGCTGAAGAAAAACTAAGAAGTTTAGGGGTATAACGTAGAATTAAAAAAAAGGAGAGGTACAACATAGAAAATCGAAAAATTCAGGGGTACACCGTAGTCCCATTATTTTTTCTCTTTTTCTCTACAATCACCCATGCCATAGTCCTAAAAATCGTACACTCTTACTCGACAACTGGCTGCTCTTATCTAACGCAACTCCGAGCTCCATCCTTTTTTGAAGCATCCACAAAGGCATTACTCAATGGGATGCGTAACGCTCACTCAAGTGAATGTGCCTCGGTCTCGTTTGTGATCTCTTGTCCAAAACTATCTTCCGTTTTGTCCCAATTTCGGTCAGTCCCAATAAGTGTTCGCAATTCCATTGCGAAAATTAGATATTTTCTTGTATTATATCCTCAATGGTCTGTTAGCTTAGCTACAGGCTGAACCGTTGGTAAGGTGTTTCTTTCTTTATTTATATCAGTTCATTGTTGTCAAAAAAAAAAAAAAAAAAAAATCGTACAATAATCCTCGAGCCCTTTTCTCTCATTGCGCCCCCGTCTTCGCTCCTCTCTCCCCACTGTCTTACCTGCTTTTCTCAAGGTTTGTTCATCTTTCTTCCTCTTTTCCTCGCGTTTTTCCTCTATTTAATTCTACTCATTCACGATTATGATCTTATATCACGCCGATTATTTAATTTAAATTTGTTGATTTTCTTGTGTTTTGATTGCTGAGTTGATTTTTAGAGAAACAAGTTTGATTTCGAAAATTAGGGTTTCGATTTCTTCCGGATTGAGATTTTGATATATTATTTTTTTTTGGTATAGTTAGGGATTTAGATTCACTAGTTTTTTTGTATAATTCGTCACAATTCTGCGAAAAACAAGTATTTATTCGCTGATTGTGGTGATTTTTGAGTAGTTAGGTTTAGTGATTGGAATTTTGTGATTTGATGAAATTGTATGTATTTGTATCTCGTTTTACAGAAGTTGTGGATTGCGAGGAGAGAAATGGTCGGAGTTATTGATTTTCGAATTATGTGAAAATATGAAAAGATTGAGTTATGCTGAGCTGAACTGTCATCTAGTGATAATTCGGTTCTGAAGAGTGGGTGAAGAAGAGTAGGGACTAGAGGAGTGATTTTTTGTGCGAAAAACTCATTTGAGATTTATGTACACATGTACGTACAACGAACTCACTGTATGATATATGTCGTACTCTATAAGTGAATTTATGACTGACTTGTAGGCAGCTACGCGTACAACCGTCTCAGTTCGCACACGAGTAACTAATTATTTTGGGGCGTGGATATTACCTTTTGAGAAGTAAATGGAAAAAATCTAAAATTAGGTTAAGTTATAAAGGGCAATGTAATTTGATAATCTTTGATAAAAACTAGTTGAAGTGTGATTCATTGTCAGTTATTAGACTTGAGGCTCGTCTTAGGGAATAGTTGTTAGATGCAAACCCTAATGTTCAGAGTTATTTTAGTTGTTGTTTTTGTCTTCTATTGAAGTTTTGAACCTTCTCGGTGTTTACCCATGCAGGAAGGAGTTTTGGTTCGTGAGGGTGCCTTTGTCCGAATTTTCAGTGTTGGGCTGCTTGTGTTATGGCATCTGGGTCTAGTCAGCCACAATTCCGTTACACCCAACCTCCATCCAAGGTGCTTCATTTGAGGAATTTGCCATGGGAATGTACACCAGAAGAGCTGATTGAATTAGGGAAACCATTTGGTAAAGTTGTTAACACCAAGTGCAATGTTGGCGCCAATAAGAATCAAGCGTTTATTGAACTTGTAAGTGAAGATATTGATGATCTTTTCTTTCTCAGTGTCTCATTAGACATAGCACATAGCTATAGCTTTCATTGGCGCAGCCCCCTTGCCCACCCTTGATATAAAGAAAATAGATTAGGAGCTGAGAGAAAACATAAAACTGAAATTTTTTGATGAGTAAGATATAGCATTAATTAAAGAACACAAAGAGGGTGACAGCCATGCACAAAAGAATTGAAGAGTGACTTTTAAAAAGGTTTGTGAGGTTTGGACTTTGGACTATCTGGTATAGGCGTCACTTAATCAACTATTACGTGTTTTTAAGGTTTTTATCGGTCACGTGCTTGGTCTAACATGTACATTTCGTCTTCTGTTGTTGGGGTGTATTATGGTCCTTCTAACGTGGAGGGTAGTTTAATCAATACTGTTCCATAATCTGACTCCGCAACTGTGCAAGTGTCATATGTGATACGGTGTCGGAGTGTCAGACACAACTATTTTAAGTTTCAAAGTGTTTGGCCTATAATGAAGTGTGGCTAGACTTGCGGACACCATTGATGTGAAGTGTCGAAGTAACATAGCTTTGTGTATGAGATTCTTGCTTAATATATGTGTTATGCTAGCTAGTCATCTTACCTACACTTTTACGTGCGACATATTTGAAGTTATTAGTAGCATTTTTGTCTCATTTGACTAATTTGGATTTTAAAATTTTCCAGTACTAAGCATGCATCTTTTGCAGGAAGAGCTTAATCAAGCCATTGCCATGGTGTCTTATTTTGCTTCAGCGTCTGAACAAGCACAGATACGAGGGAAAACTGTTTACTTACAGTATTCCAACAGGCATGAAATTGTAAATAATAAGACTACTGCCGACACCGCAGGAAATGTGTTATTGGTGACTATTGAAGGGGATGATGCGCGCCAAGTCAGCATTGATGTTATACACTTGGTAAGTATATTGCATGGCCCATGTCGGAATATGAGATACAACTGGTTGCAATGAGGATGCGTGGTTTATTTTTCTGAATAGGCTATAGTTGACTGTGAAGGGGAGCCTTGGCGCATCGGTTAAGGTGTTGCTTTGTGACCGTGAGGTCACGGGTTCAAGTCCTTGGAGCGGCCTCTTGCCAAAATGGCAAGGGAAGGCTTGCCCCCATTACACCCTTGTGGTGGGACCCTTCCCCGGACCCTCGCCTAGCGGGGACGCCATCGTGCACCGGGCTGCCCTTTTTAGGCTATAGTTGACTGTGCTTAATAAGGTGTTATTTGACGTGAGTGTAACTGGATCAGCAGGCCCTTGTCAAGGACATATCTTCGATGGCAGCTTACTGCATTGGGAGAAAGAGCACGTGTGTGTTTGTCTCCTTTCTCCTTTCCCTAACACTGCCTCTTTCTTCCCTTCTCTTCTTTTCCCCTTCAAAACCTACCGTAATTAGAGTCATGTTTGCTTTATGCTGTCGTCTCATGTGCCCGATTGACTTTTGCATGCCTTCTGCCAGTTCAAAGATATGCACAGTTTGTAGGTGTTCATGTTCACTGAGTTGGAATGTGCAAGTCATGACTTGTTAACCACCAACATTAGTCTAGTGTATCTGAAATGTGGTATTTATCATTGGGAAAGTTACTAACTACGCATTGGGAAAATTACACTCATTATGTCTCGTTATTATGTCGAAACTGGAAATTTAACTATAAAATCGGTATCGGAAAATGAGTTTATGGGATTTTTTAATTTTTCAATCGTAATAAGATTTTGTTTTAGGTTTTTTTATTCTCCTTTTTTTTTTTTTGTGGTTATGATCTTTGATCATCGCTTGCTTGTGGCTGTGTTTGAGAATTTTTTATTAACACAGCCATAATATTAAATCTCGGATTGGAGACTTGATCTTGAAATCAGTCGCTGTAGCCTTTTTCTTAATATGAATCTTCAATTCTTTATATGTTCTACATCGAGTGTTGCTGATTCTGTGCATATGCATTATCATACGAAAATCATACCGAATTTTACTCTGTGCTCCCATGTACCAGTTTACATTTTGCTGTACACTTGTACCTGGCGAACTCGGGAGCTGTTTTAAAAGAGACAAGTGTTTTTGTTTTTCTTTCTGCCTTTTGGTGGAAATTTTCATGTTTTCCATTTTTTATTTCAAAGTTCATCCATTTAGCAACATATATACTTCTGGCCTTCTGCAGGTATTCTCAGCATTCGGATTTGTGCATAAAATTACAACTTTTGAGAAGACAGCTGGATTTCAGGCAAATATCTGTCTTTACTTTTCATTTTTTTGCTCCCCTTGTTGTACTGCGTTATTATACCCTTCTTTTTTTTCCCTGCTTTCTGTTGTAACTTGTAAGTGTTGTTTGCATAGATGTTTTAACTTTTAAGTCTGAAGCTCATCATTTTTCCCTCTTGCAGGCATTGATTCAGTTTACTGACACGGAAACTGCATCCTCTGCCAAGGACGCCCTTGATGGAAGAGGCATTCCAAGGTGAATTTGGATTTATTGTGTGGCTTCTGGGATAGCCCACTTTTTCGGATCTTATGCTATACATCAATACATGTCAACCCTAGGTGCAATGAAACCAGTTGAAGTCTTTGTGAGATTCCTTTTCGCATTACTGTATAGATGGTTTTAACTTTCTAAGAATTTTTGTTATGTTATTTTCTTCATTGTTCATCTTATATTTTTTGTGAAGTCGTTTTTTCTAAAGTATCTATTTCAAAGTCTTACTGGGGGCAATTGCAAGTTTGCAACTTGGTTTGAACGGTATAGTTTGTTATTGTTGTGGAGTCAGACAAGTAAGGGCTCTCATCTGATAATTAAGAAATTGTTTTGTTACTATTTTACATGGACTGATTGGTATGCCTTCTTTTTTTTTGCTTTGCAGTTACTTGCTCCCAGATCATCTGAGTCCGTGCACTTTTAAGATAATGTATTCTGCACATACTGATCTGAGTGTTAAATTCCAGAGCCATCGGAGCAGGTAAATTGACATAATAAATTCACAAAAATATTGGACCGACACAATACGTACCTTATTTGGCTGACGCATGTTTCATTATTGTAGGGATTACACTAACCCATACCTTCCAGTCGCTCCCTCAGCTATAGATGCAATGGGCCAGGTAACGATACATTCGTTTTTCAGAACTTATATTTCTTCTCACTTTGACTGATCTCTATCTCACTTTAGCTCATGGTGACATCTGACACTAAGAGCAACCTATTTCTATCTTCTCCTTCCATCTTGTGCAAACAGATTTCTTTAATCACTCTTGTTCTTTGTGACCACTAATGGAACAATGCTTGCAGATAGCTGTGGGCTTAGATGGGAAGAAATTGGAGCCTGAAAGTAATGTGCTTCTGGCATCAATTGAAAATATGCAGTATGCTATTACATTGGAAGTCCTGCATACGGTATGGACTTCCACTACTTCACCTTTTTTTGCCTTCAATGCTTGCTGCTTAAGTCTTAACTAAGAGTCTTCTTGACCTCCTGTGCAGGTTTTTTCTGCCTTCGGATTTGTCCAGAAGATTGCTATGTTTGACAAGAATGAGGGGCTGCAAGCCTTGATTCAGTATCCTGGTCAGTGTTAACGTTTTCCTTTCTTTTTACCATTATTGTGGGGAAGGAAGTTTTTAAGAGTGTATCAATCTTTATTTGGCAAGTTGAAATATAAGTATTTAAGACCTCTTAGTTCTCCATTCGTAAGTAATCAAGTGTTCCAATGGAAATCTCACTTGGTTTTTGTCATATTGCTAAATACACATTTATTGTTACTCCCTTATCTCATTTTATCTCACATGGCTGAACCTGCTTACCCTTTTTTCTCATTTTCTCATCGTGTCTAATATTTTTAAAAGCCTCTAGACAGAAGTCTCACTTGGCCAAAATCACTTCCTATTACTCCTGTACGTTGTTAGAGAGCTTCCTCCACCCATCTCCCCTCGGCCCCTCCTCTTCTGCCTTTCCCTTCTCTTGCCTTTCTCACTCCGACTCTTCCCCTTAACCTCTGTTAGTCTTCCTCTTCTCACTCATTGCGTCAAGCTCTTTCACTGAATTTGTTTAGATGAAGATCTCATTAGGTGTAAGCGATTATTTAAAAGGTAGATATTTTCTTTTTTGGTGGTTATTTAAAAAATCTATGCTACTCTGGGTGCTGAGTGTCAGCTTGCCATTAACTGCTGTCTTAACTATTAGTCTAGTACCTAGTTATTTTCATGTGACAGGTCTTCTGTTATTTAGGCAATGGAGTTCTATTAATATTACTAACTTTTTAAGAGTTCATGTAGTAGATGTTCTGGGATTTGTGGCTGTTGTCAGACTCAGTCTGCGGCAGTGGCATTAGGCAAGTATAACAAGTTAACAACGCTAAAGAACCTAGATCTGTAGAGCATTGAGGCTATTAACAAGTATGTTCAATTATCATCTGAAATAACTGCCTAGCACACTGCGTTGTTTGAGTGGTCGTTTTGCTGTCACATATCCACTTCATTCTTTTGTGGAACTAGATCATATAAAAGTATGAAACCGCTGACTTAGGCCTAATATACAGACCTCTTTTTGCCAATTTTATAGCACCTCCTTTCATTGTGTTACACAAGGGTACTTGGTACGCTCTACTTCTATTTTTAAGTTATGTTCTGTATTACCCTGTAGCAAATTGGACAACTTATCTTTCGAGGAAGATGTGTATATACTGTTAAGGGTAGTCCACTCATTTTTTAGTAAAGAATCGTAACTTTAGCTCTGTAAGCTATGAATCCTTTTCGCTATAGAGGCCTAGAGGGTGTACAAAGTTTTGAGAACTCTTTATGCTTCACACCTGCAGATGTTCAGACAGCAACTGTTGCCAAGGAATCACTTGAAGGTCATTGCATTTATGATGGGGGGTTTTGCAAGCTTCACCTTTCATATTCACGCCACACTGATCTAAGCATCAAGGTAACTTATTTTCCGTCTCTCGAGTTCTGCATTGAGCGCAGGCAGTTTTTGTGTGTGTTTGCTGTGATAGTATGACTAATCGTATTACAGGATTGTCTGAATGACATTTTTTTTTAATGTTCACTCTCTTATATGTTATATGTGCCTATTTTGCTAAGGGAATTATTAATTTGATATGTCAAGCATGTTCTTGAGGGTTTATGTATTTTTGATGGAGTCGCTGTGGTTTATATTCTTTTGGTGCAAGGAAACCTTGCGCTGTTTGCTGTACATCAATTTTGTGATAAATATACTCCTTTTCCTTAATGGGATGATGTGATGAAATTTTCATCAACCAGCTCCTACTTACGATATAAAAAGCGCAAACATTCTAGTGCGTTGTGTGTTTGTTCTATTTCCCTTAATTATCTAACATCATATACATGTTCGGAATCCCTTCACCAGCAATATTTTTCCCTTGAAAAGACAAGTCTCTTTCTATGATGTTAATTGTTACTAATTTGACGTTTAAAATCCAGGTTAACAATGACAGAGGCAGAGACTATACCCTACCCAACCCTGCCATCCATGCAATTCCTGTACAACAGCCAGCAGTCCCATTGCCCGGCCCTCCCTATAACGGCACTCAGTATGCAGGTCCTCCGACATCTTATGCCTGGGGACCACCACAGCAGCCTATGGGATCGCAGATGCCTATGCATCAGCATAACTATCCATACATGCAACCAGGGTCTGTCCCTCCCGGCCCACCTGGCACATCTCCGCAGCAGCCTGGAATGCGACCGTATAGCGGATGACAGATGTTTCAACTCTAAAAACAACCATGGTTTTACTGACATGGTTGGTTGTTCGAAATACATGCAAGACGTCACCTGTCAAGCCAGGCCTGATTCGTCAATTTTGGTTTGAAAATGTTAACTCTAAATACTTTGCAGATAGGTAGGGCAGCATGTAATTCTCTTTCCCTGGGTTTTTGAATTTCAGAATTAAAATTTACTTGTGGAGTCTCTTTTTATATCTTCTGCCCATCAAATGGCGGAGTTAATTTTTCTTCTTCAACCTTCTTGGCCATGGTCGTTTAATATGGGTCGACGGTTGTGATTGGTCGTGGGTGCAATGGTGTGGGTCAGTCGAGTTGTGGTTGTGGATGGTTTTTGGCTAATAATGGCTGTCTTGGGTCGTGTGGTGAAGTGTAGTTGCATGGTGTTCTTGTGGTTGGAGGTCTCACTGTGATACCGAGTCAGTGTGGTAGGGTTGCGCTGTGTAGTGGTTCATTGGTGGTGTGGGAGGGTTGTTTCATTGCGTTGGTGAATACCGAGGCAGTTTAAATAATTTTGGTAAAAAGTAGGCAAATTGAATTTGAAAGAGTAGTTTGGAGGTCAAGTTTGAAGTTTGATCTATCGCTGACAAAACATCAAAAATTAAAATTAGAGTCGTATGGTCAATTGTTTTTGAATGACCGGTAATACTACTCCGTATATATATCACTCGTTCACCACATAATCTCCAAATAGAGTAGTTAATGATTTTTTTTTTTTTTTTTTTTTTTTTTTTGTGTAAAAGGAGCACGGTGATTTTGAGTCTAACAATAATGTCACAGATGAAACGGGGAGAAGTTGACGAAATGACCACAAAGGTGATATTAATGGAGATTCAAACATGTGACCTACATATTGTCTACGTCCGTCCACGGAAGCAATACACATGCAGAAAGGTCAAGGATATTGGTGTCTTAAGATCTCCCAGATTTTCACAATCTTACCGATAGTGTGCAAGTTTTACATTATGAGTTTTTGTCCTTCCTCCTGCCCAGTATTTCTAGCTTCACCATTTTCATGCAAAGAGCTAACTAATGTATTACTGAAACCAGATGATCCCTATCAGAAGAGCAATTACGAGGTGTGTCGCCGCAAAAACCATAACGTAACAATAAACTTCAAATGTAAGCATAGACATCCACAACAAGCGCATGATCCTCTCTACAACAATATTGTCTTTATTTTTCGGTATGCTTTGTAGTTTATTTTGGGTTCTCATCCCGCTTCTCTTTACCAAAAAAAAAAACAATATTGTCTTTATTGGAGACACTCTGAAATTCTATTAATCTCAGGCAAAAAATTTAGCAACTCGCTCAGACTTGCAAAATGCAAATCACTCACATTTTACTAATTCACGTGTCTCAAGTTGAGTCTTAAGTTGAGTCTTAAATTTCTAAAAGCAAACAAAATTTTATCCACCTTAATGAGCATCAGACTCGTAAAAGTCTGAAGCTTAGATCCGAGTTAGGTCTTAGGGTTTACGTCAAACTGAAGTACATGAGAAATTCAACAGTGGGTCAATGGTCTTCTAACTTCTTTTCACTAAAAGGATCTATCTATATACAACGCCATAAATTTAAAGGTTCCTAAAAATAGGTAAGCCAAGAGTGTAGGGCCCATATAAATGGGAATCATCCCCCAACCTCAACCTCATTTTGGAATAGAATAGAATAGTTGCATCTAGAAACTTCCTTGCAATCGCACACCACACACAGATTTTTCCAAAGAGATAATACCTAACTCAAAACGACGCAAACCTACCCTCACCTCATCTTATCTTGCCATTAAACTATTTCACTTAGTTGGCTGCTAAAGTATCGAGCCACAAAATCCGTGGTCTGGGAGCAAAACCGTTAGTTTAATTCATAAGGGCATTATTAGACGTGAAATGAGCAGGGAGATACTTTCCGACATAAGGACAAAAAAAAAACAGTTTTCAAAACGAATAGTTTACTAAAAGAGAAGATAACTAATTACAAGCATCCCAGTTCCCTAATGCAAATTGTAACTACACTATCAGAACACCTCTCGAGTCTTTCAACAGACCCTGTGAAATTACGACAGAGATCTACAAACACTCGTTTATATATACAACTAAGATGCATGCACAAGAAAAAGAAGTTTTGAGAAAGATGGAAAAAAAAAAAAAAAAGGTATCTATTTCTTTTTACTCTTCCATGAACATTTTATGGCACCCTTTTATGTGAGCTTTGTGGTTTCACCAGTTTTATAAAATGCACGAGCCTTTGCAAAACCGAAAGTAATGAAAGCAGTCGTATATAGAAGATGGGGAAGTACCAGCCAACGTCAAAGTCTCTCTGCAATATGAATTATCTTCCAAGTTTCATCCACGGAGAAGAAAGCTTAGTGCCGCGTAACTTCAGACCTGTACTGACATCCTGTCAATTGGCTCGGTTCTGTCTTGTACAGCCAAACGCTCCGAGACATCAGCAAGTGACTTGAGATTGCACTTGATTAGGGCTTCAACAAAGTAGCAGGTTTCGTCCTTGGTGTTGCCCTCGGGTACATCAACTACAAAGGACTCGATCACCATTGTACCAGGCCTTCCCTCGATGATCTCTGGATGGAGAGATACAACAGAAGAGTAGTTCTGAAAGTGAAAAAGATGTTAAATTCCTCTCGATATCTAGATGGAATCATACACATGTTTAACCGACATATATTAAATAATAGGAGAACGATCCCCCATGGCAAACCAATTATGAGAATAGCATCGAATGACAACAAAATGAAGCACAGATAATACAGGTACCAATTTTACTTTATTTCATCATAACCAAAAAACAAATAGCGGGTTTTTGGCTACACTAGAAATAAGAACAAAAGGTGCATATAATAGATTAAAAAAATCGTCCAAAAAAGACTCTCTACGACCATATAAACCTATAAGCCTATGACACAATAAATATGTTCAGCAGAAAGCAGAGAACTCGTCGTGTGCAGAGAAAGCTGAGAATGCAATGGACATACCTTTAGCCTGTGATCTCCTCCAACAATCCTGATGCTAAGAACATGTTCATTGTCATCCAGAAGCTCCAATCTCTCAGTGCTAGTAGTTGCTGGAAGTCCAGACTTAACATCGACTTCTCTAACACTTCCAATCTCAAGATTTCCCTGAACAACACATCTGCTTATAAAGGGCTTGTATTTTTGTGGCTGATCAAATCTCCTGACTAGCGACCAGACCTGCACGAAGATACTGTTTCATCAGCAAAAACCAGGAAAACTTTAGGTGCTACTTCGACAACAAATGCAGCATCTATATCATCAATTCAAGTTTCAACAACTCGATGCTAATCGGTCCGGAAAACCACACACACTCCCTTGTCCGAAAGGAACATACAACATTCTTGTTAGTCGGTCGAGCAACATCTGGAAACAACTCAATACCTAAATGCACACTTTCATCGCGAAAAGGGATATGACTCGACTCAACTGTGAGCAAGTTCATTCAAATGACTTTTCCTACATTTGTAAATCAACATTCCAAAAGATTTTCCGCAACCACAGGTAACGTATCATCTCAATTTTCAAAGGCACCAATTTGACCATAAAAGACTATATATCCTATAGACATTTACAAACCCTACCCTCGCTATGAACTAGTTATTCATTCAATCCTTCCCGAATCTTGCATTCTAAACGTACTAAAAAAAGGCTCAACATCAAGAAAACCCTACTCAAACAAGAAATCAGAGCTATCTCTTGTCGTTTGTGTTGCACATTAGTTTATGAGACAGATGATTCCAGTACATTCACAAGTGAAAAACATAGCCTCATTTAGCTTCTTTCTACATCTTGAATGATCAAAATTATCATTACTTCAATTAATGCAACAAATTCAATTTGACATTTCAACTCCTAAAAATTCCCGCAATTTATAGTAAAAATCAACACCAAACAAACTAAATACAGTCAAATATCAAGAATCCAAACAAAAATACTACGTACGTAACATTCCACATTATTTACACGAATCAAAACGAAGAAAACACAAGACAAATCAATTTGACATTAAATACTTGTAATTCACATCCATGATCAACAATTCCATAAAATAGAGACAATTAGACACAAGAATCCAAACTAAATAGCTAACATAACATCCATATTATTTACGCAATCACATAAATTAACATACATAGATCAACAGTTACAAAATTACATCAACAAAATCAACCGAAACAAAAAGAATTACCAAACAATATGCGACAAAATCTAATTAACTTTAAATTCCTGCAATTCATAAACTAAAAACACTCTTAACATCAAAATTGCAACCCTAAAAACAGAACATTCCACATTATTCACACAATCACATAAAAACAACATACACAAACCACAAATCAACAGTAACAAAATTACATCAACAAAATCAACCGAAACAAAAAGAATTTCCAAACGATGAGCTACAAAAACAAATTAATGTTAAATTCATGCAATTCACTTTAAAAGATCACTAAAATATCAAGAATCCGAAATTAAAAACACAATATTCCACATTATTTACACAATCACAGAAGACAATCAGCAAGAACAAGATTAACCGAAACAAAAAGAAATTACTAAATGATACGGAGTATGTAACAAAATCAATTTGACGTCAAATTCATGCAATTAACAGTAAAAATCACTTAATTATCAAGAATCGACGACTAAAAACATAACATTCCACATTATTTACAGAATCACACAATACAGAAATCAAAAACAAAATCACATCAACTAATTATACCGAAAATTATCAAACAATACGCGATAATCAATTTGAGGATAAATTATTGCAATTCACAGCAAAAATCACTGATAAATCAAACACAAAACACTCAAACATCAAGAATTGAAACGAAAAAACACAACATTACACATTATTTACACAATTAACATAAACAAATCAATAATAACAAAATTACATGAACAAAACGAAATTAATTTCAACAAAAGTAAGAAATTACCAGATGAACAGGTGCCTTAATATGCTTAATAAGAACAGAACTACATTGACTATCAACAATCTCATGCTTATGATGTCTTCTTATATACTCTTCCTCCATTACTCCGCCATATCCATCACCATTCATCGTCATCCTCCTTTCTCCCTCTAAAAAAAAAAAGTCAACCGCGCAATCGAACAAAAATCGAAACCCTAGCCGCCGCAATCGCAGAATCTCAGGCGAATATCCGGCGAGCTACGGCGGAATCAGCAAGTGTTGACGAGTCGAGTTTCGTGACTCGGACGAGTCAACTCGGGGAGTGCGGTATTTCTCTCTCCTAACTGGATGTGAATGGGATTTGTTTGTTATTCGCGAAGGTCTGGACAACCTCATCGCGTTTATATTTAATTTTAATAAAATAATGAAATGGTACTTTTTTGTGATTATTTTATTTGTACGGAGTGATTTTTTATTTTTGTTTTTATTTTTTGTTACTGTTACAGTAAATGGAGGAAGATATTTGATGGGATTAATGCGTTTGTGTTTGTGAAAAGTGGGTGAATTTCCGAGAACGTCCTCGTGGTTGCGTGCTCCTTTTTTACGGAAATACTTGGTTGAGACGGTTTTACATAAAGTTATTGGATATTGGAATTTTTTAATAACCATTTTTATTTTTATTCATTAGTGGAATTGTGTTTGGATCTGTTTTACTATATACAAATTCTCATTTGTGACGGACGATATCAGTCACAAGCTTGTAATGGGTCAAATAAAACTCACTTGGCTAGATTTTGACAAGCCATTAGTGATTCCCTAAGCACTTTTACTTTTGTCTTATCTACTTGAGTGGATGATATTTGACTCGTCATAAACTTGTGACAGATATACCCGTTACAATGGAGACTTATTATTTACTATATAAGTGTAAAACTGTCTTGCACAAGACTAACTTTTCTTTTTTTGAGAGGCTTGTCTGTGATCGGTTTAAGTCTAAAGACGGTTGTAAATGTGAAATTATCTCAAGTAATTTATATGCCTAGCAGCCTAGGCGACTTAGTAACGGTTACGCCTAAAAATAAAATAGGTAAATAAGTGACTGAACAGAGGGAGTACATGCGATGAATAAACTTGTGTGAACTTGTGTCTACATGCGATTAATAAACGATGCCCCCGTCTTAACCATTAAGCTCATTTTGTAAGTGGTGTGAGTGTGTGACCTGATGACTTCGTATTGAATTTATTAGTGCTTTACTAGTACTAGTACTAGTACTACTTTATTACCTTTGGAAAAGGACGTGAGTTTGTTTATTTGTGTTGAAAATTTTTGATACTAATCCAAGAACAATGAATATAGTTTTGGATAAGTTTGGAAATACTCAACAAACCTTGACTAAGCTTAAAATAGGTTGGGGAGAATGGTCCTCGACTCTTCGTCATTGGTTGGTTTGAGATAAAAACGAGTACAAAGTATTATTTACATCCTCCGTTTTACTTTTAGGCCTGGTTTGGTTCATACACGAACTAAACAATGGCGGAGCTAAGATTTGAACTTAGGGGGCGAAAAATTCTAGGGGGACGAACGACTAATTTCATAAAGTACATTCGAAAAAAATCGGAAATTTAACTAAAAACTTCGAAAATTTCATCCGTCAGGGGGGCGCGCCGCCTCTGCTAGCCCCCCCTAGCTCCACCACTGGAACTAAATTGATGTGTTAATTTGTAATGCATGTGATTTTAATTCTTATATCGAAATTCACCTGAATTGAAATAATACGTATGGTAGTTAATGCTGGAGTTTGTTTTCTAGGAGTTTCCAATGATTATGAGGGGGTAGGTATACGTATACCCCATCATGTAAGAGTTGGAAACTCTTATTGAATTTGAAACTTCCCCATTTAATAAAAAATGGGGTAACCAAACAACCTTCAAAAACCGCAATTCATTGGATTTTATTGAGAATAATACCTGAAGGTATCAATTCAATTATATTAACAATAAATCAAACCGTACAGCATCACCTGCAGCCGGAGGTAACGAATCCGACTACATGCATCTAGTAATCCTAGGTTCGACATGCGCAAGGGCATGTGCCACACTATTATTAACTCTACGAGTAAAGACCAAATAACTGAAGTAAAAGACTCGCAAAGGAACAAAATATCATCTACAAGTTGATTAAAAATACTTCGATCGCGCTGCAACTTCTTCAAAGCGTCCACAACTTCACGACAATCACTCTCCAAGACAATCTTAGCATGACCCCGGTGCTTTGCTTCCAACAATCCGTCATAAACAGCAACCGCTTCAGCAATCCGCGGCTCCCACTCTTGCTCCTTGACACAAGACAAGCCCCACAACACGCGACATTCCTCATCTCGACAAACCGCTCCCACACTAACTCCCTCGCCTTCTTTAACCCCGGCATCACGTTAACCTTTACGAAATCCACCGGAGCAGCTGTCCAACCCTCCATCCCCTCCTCCACTGCCCCCTACTATCACCGCCACTTCTATGCCGCCTCCTTACGTACCCACCCTCCACTCTCGGTCTCCTCTATGACATCACGGACACGCTGAATAACCTTCCACGGATCAGGAGTCATCGCCTTGAAAATAGCCTTGTTGCGATGTTCCCATAAAGCCCGGCACCCCACCATAAGACGACCATACTTCACCACCCCCATATCCTTACAACAAGCCCCCATCCAATCTTGCACACTTCCCCCATCTCCATCATCCACATCCCAATCGAGACCCACCTCCTCCCAAACCCGTCGCGCAACCCCACAATTTTTAAATAAATGACGACTTGACTCAATATATAAATTACATAAAGGATAAAGAGAAGACTCACCTCCCACTCGAGTTGCAATATTCGCTCTTATCGCTTCGCTGCACAGTTGCCAGAAGAAGGGCTTTACTCGGTGCCAAACCGGAATTTTCCAGAGCCTAATCCATAACCATTTCTCCCTTTCCCATATCGAAGTATCACCCATATCAAGAGCTTCCCCAGCAACGAGTCCATACGCCGATTTAACCATATACTCCCCATACCGATCGGCCTCCCAATACCAAGAGTCAACCGTTCTATTCACGCAAACCCGAATATTCGCAATCCTCTGAGCTTCGAAAGGTAGGAACAACGAACTCGGAATGTCACTCTTCCAGCCACCTGCCTCATCGATAAGGTCAACCACAACCATATTTTCGTATCCAGCCGTGCACGGCGAGATGATACGACCAGTCTGCGTTCCAGGGATCCAAGCATCCCTCCAAACCCGTGTATTTGCTCTATCACCAATCCTCCATCTCAACCCACAATTCAACACCGCTCTAGCCTCATAAATTCCCCGCCATGTATAACTTGGATTATGTCCGAGAGTAGCATCTATAAAATCGCAAGTGGGAAAGTATTTACTTTTAATTATCTTTGCTCATAGACTCTCCATCTGAACCGTCGATCTCCATGCTTGTTTTCCCGAGCAGAGCTTGGTTGAATAAGCGGAAATCTCTAAATTAATTGTATTCTTTCAAATTTGGTATACTAAAAGGGGTGGACTACCACATTTATCCCTAATCTTTTAACTACCACCTTTCTATCAAAACCACAATGCCCTCGTTCTTCCTAATGAAAGGGGTATAGTACGTATTTTTACCCCTATTCTTCCAGTTCATGGATTATACATCGAGATGCACAATGCTATTGTACATCTAAGGTTATTTTAGTCTTTCTTATTTATTTTTGTTAAAACCTAAAACAATACTACGTAATCCAATTCAACCCTCTTCTCTCTCTAACTGCTTCTATATCTTTCTTCCCTCTCTCCATCTTTCTTCATTACGCAGTTAATTAATCATCTTCTCCCATTAAATTAATCTATCAACTATTATTTCTCTCCTTCTTCAATCATAATCAATAAGTATTTAATCAATTTTTACCAAAAGTGGAGGAAGTTTCGAAGGCGGATGAAACACCATATGTATCATCATCATCAGGAACATGAACATCAAATGAGCAATAAATTTCAATGGAAATTGAAACATTTAACTCATAATCAATGGCTTTGGAAAAACAATTAGAAATTACATCTCCTTGTATTTTTGAAAGTTTAAGCTCGTATTCTTTTCATATTAGCTCGTATTTTTGAAAATACATTACAATTAAGCTTAAACTCGTATTTTTTTCATAATAGCTCGTATTCTTTTCATAGTAGCTCGGATATTTGAATGTACACTACAATTATGTTTAAGCTTGTATTTTTTTCATAATAGCTCATGTTTTCGAAAGTACATTACAATTAAGTTTAAACTCGTATTCTTTTTTATAATAGCTTCATAATAGCTCATATTCTTCATGTGAATTTAATTTATGAGTTCATAGACATTGAAGCTGAAAAATCAGAATTGGTTGGACTTAAACGAGTATGGAAGTCTCCCACATTAGAGAATAATGGAGTTTTGTCACTTAAGAGAGGTTTAGAGGGGGTTTTGCAATAATCGTTTGGTTACACTGAGATTTGGAGAGGGAGAGTGTTTTGTTTAACAAATATTAGATTGGGATTCAGTTAAATATACTATAAATGAGCCAGTTGTATAATGCTAATATACAACTGGTTGTAGGATCTTACTTGTGCTATTCTTTAGATCAACCCAAAATAAAAAGTAAGATAATAAAAGTGGAATAAAAAAAGTATAATATGATAATAATAATAATAATAATAATAATAATAATAATAATAATAATAATAATAATAATAATAATAATAATAATAATGTAATGGAATCTATGTACAATGGAAGATAAAGAGAAGGGATGATAGTAAAGTTATAAATGAATAATATATTGTTAATATAGTTTAATAAATATAATTTTCCGAAAAAAGAGAGTTAAAGAAATGCTTTTAATAAGCATGAGTTTTGAAAAATAAAAAGTAAAAAATGTGAGTTTTGAAAAGGTGATATAGATCAGGTTGAACTGTTGAAGGTATAAATTTGCTATAAAATATAGTATACGGTATTTTTCTTTCATCCCAATTATCTATATACTTGTTGCATTTTAGGATGTATTGTAGGTTGTTATTGTCGAGGTGAGATGGAATTCCTTGCTATGTGCCTATTAAGAAAAACTCGTACCCCGTACCTCTGACACCACCTTAACAATTGTGTATTTCCAAAACCATACTTGCCCCAATACGTAGAAATCTCAAACACGTACCCACCCCATTCCCACATGTGTTTACCAATGCGGTGAACACTCCTCACTTTGTGTTTCACCAAGTTGGTTATTTGGCTACAAAAAGTTTGTAAAACTCTCTATAAATTAGTATATTAACTTCTAATAATTGACTGTCCTGATATGAAGTGTGTATGATGCAATATCCATCTTCGTCCCATCAGCCATCACCCAAGACGGACACAGTTTTTGTACCATACCCACCCACGCACCCACCCGTGAAAGCTCTAATCCATATCCGCTTGTTAAATCATGCAAGCGGGCATGGGCCGCTCCCAAATGGAGGAGTGGAAGTCCATTTCATAAGCTCAAGAAAATTCTACACTAAAACCAATTGACAATAGATGAAGTATCCCCTTAGCTTATAAGGTGGTAAACTTTTTTCTTTTCTATCGATGCTGGACACTCACATGTGAGTTAATATGAGTTTCTTCATACTCTCCCCTCACATGTGAGACCCATTTTAAATCGGTTTGCGGGTAATAAGGGCACAGTTCATACCCATGATAATAACCGTGGGCTTTGATACCATGTTAAATGATGCAAATTGGCCTGGCCGAAACCAAATGGAAGAGAGAGAGAGAGTCCACATAAGTTCAAAGAGTTTCCACTATAAAACCAATTGCCAATAAAGGGAGCAACCTATTAACTTATAAAGTGATAAACTCTTTCCACTTCTATCAATTTGAGACACTCACATCGATCACATGTGAGTTAATATGAATTTCTTCACACCACTCCAACTAGGACGGACGCGATGCCACATTTAATTGCCTCCCGACCATCCTAATGTCTAATTCATTTGTGTTTCTATTTTCATAATGTTTCGCATGACTAATTTGATTAATTATATGCGTTTTGAGAGCCCTGGTAAATAGGTTAGATCGTTTTGAGTTTGTAGGTGATACTTTTAAATGGGTCATCATTACCTCAATCTGAATTCGACCCAATTACATAAAGATTATTTGTTTCAACCCTTACTCGACCCGTTTATTTTTTTCAACAATCCAACCAGCCCCATTAAACCCATTTATTCCTTAAATAGTTCATTTTCAAACCGCTTAACTCGTTTAACCCATTTAATTCCTTAACCCAACCCAGATTTCATAACCAATTAACCCAAAATGATGACTTATAACTACTACTTTTGAGCTTGTTGGTTTTGATTATCAAGTTAACCAAACAAAATTACAACTAACTTAAATAAATGGGTTATTTGTATGGATGGCGCATTGCAAAACCGCAACCCTAACCCACATGCATAAGTTTCGTGTCGTGTTTGTGTCAATTTCATTACATAAATGGGTCACAATGTCTTAGTCATAAGCTGTTAATTTGTCGAGTTCGTGTAAATCGTGTTGTGTTTCGGGTTAGGTCAATGATTGTTATTTGTCAGAATTATCACCTTTAATTTTACACAAATTCTCATTGAAGACGGACACTATCCGTCACAAGGTGAAGACGGATAGTGTTTTTCTCACAAAATGCTAATGGATAGTGCAAGTTGAGGTGAAATGGATACCCCCACTTGCCCTCCCACTTGCATTTTATGAGAGGACCACTATCCATCTTCAGCTTGTGACGGATAGTGACCGTCTTCAATGAGACGGATTGTTAATTTTAACCCAGTTGACATTCTTTCCCACATTTTTGCTTAAATAACCAACTCTCTTTCGTAAATAACCAACACAAACCATAGATAAACAAATAACCGCCCCGAAAGCAACGTGTCCCAAATCAGCAAAGGAATAACTACCAATTGGAAACGAAGTAAAACATACCCAACCAAATTAAAAACATTAACTTGCTACTGTGTGTGTATTCACCATCTCCGCACGGACCACACTTCGTCTCAGGTACCCTTTTTAATCTTTTTACTCAATCAAATCACTATCTTTTGATCTACTTATCCCTTTTAATCCCATAATAATTCTCACTGTATTTTCCAATTTTCATGTTTTTTTTAATTATTTGATCTTATTACTTGTTGGGTCGTCTTGTTTTATTGGATTAGTAGTAAATTAGTTTTGGGTCTGAGAAATTTCATCGATTTGATGTGTTTAAGCGTTTTGGGGGTGATGCTTTGATGTTAATTGTATCTGCCCATGTTGTGATTTGACTGGTTTCGTTAAATTTGTGTGATTATTATGTTGTTATTGGGGAATTTTGGGTGTGGAATTAGGTTTTATGGATTAAGATGTAGTTTACGACTTTACGGGTTTCGTGATTCGTTTCGTTGGAAAAATTTGGAGGGTAAGTATGTAAGGAGTAAGGACTAATACTGTCCCAAAAGAGTGGTGACACTGACGATTTTTTGTATCACTGGATGGATTGGCCACATTGACAGTTTTTGCATTCCGAAGAGAAGCCGTGTTTTATTGATAGCTTGTATACTGGTTGGCATTAGCAGTATAGTAGTAGTTGTTACGAAAATAGGATGGCTATACAAGTGGTGATTTTAGGAATGGTGCGTGGATAAATTGACCACGAATAATCTGATCTTCAAGTTTCATGAAATAGATGGAAAGCTGTGGATTTGATGCTTTATTACGTGTTCCATAGTTGGTGTGTCCAAGTCACATGAACCGTAAATACTTTGGCTTCTGAGGCCTCCACGCTTTTGCTCAAAATGTTTGGAGCATTTTTTTTTGATATCTTGTGCCGTGTTTTTGGGCAACATGATCTATTAGTCATGTAATCTCATTATGCAAGCTGTTAGAATTATGTGATAGTGTTATACATCTTGTCTATCGCCAATGATATATATTCTGGTTAGATTAAAGGATCAATTCCAGACATCACCTTCTAAATTCCCGATTTTGCAAACTTCTCCTTTTTATATTCATCTTGTGAAACACTCCTCTTTAATGGATCTTTATGTCTTAACACTACCTACAACCAATTTCCGGGAAAAAAATAACCTTTCCGGTACTAACCTTTGACTTGATTTTGTTGTTTTTTCGTGGATAATTTGGTTATTAATAACTTTGAATGGGGCGGCCTACCCCTGTTTTGTAGCAATTACTTTGCACCGTATGTCCAGAAAGCTATGAAAAATAGACTTTAAATCTCATGATTGTTTGACCCAAAAATAAAGGAAAAAGGAAGCAAAAACAATTGGATGGACGAAAAGAAAGAGGATGTACTATTACCATATAACCATAAAAGAAAAGGAAGCAGTAACCTCTGATGTAGTGTTAATGCATTGTCCACATATTGGAGTAATGGTTCCTTATTACCTAGTCATCCAACCTTCACCACCCCTTTATTTTCCCTTTATCACCATCATTCCCTCCTCTACTTTGTTTCGAGCTGACAAGCTGCATTACTTCTGTGACAATAACATCCAGGCCAAGCAAGAACCCTAAACTGCAAAATCTTTGAAGTGATCCACTGTGTTGTTGGATATTCCTGTATTCATATTTCAACTCCATGTATTATGATTACTGTTAGATGACAGTGAAGATGATATTTTCCGCTTTTCCTCTGTTTTATTAAGTCTTTAAAAAAAATTAGAACTATATATATTGAACATCCTCTTTTCTTGTTTCTGCATTTTTTTACTGAATAGTTTTCTGTATCAAATTTCCGGCAGAGGCAATTGACCAGCGGTAGCAGTTTTGTCAACAATCAGGTATAGACAGTGCTGTTAGATGCACTTGAATTACATTTTATTGTTAATTAGTTGATGCAGTTCTCCCTTTTTAAACTCTCTGAATGCAGGAATCCATCGAGGTCTTACAGTATGCATGGTGGTTTTAACGTTCCCAATACTCTTGCATCCAGAAATTCAACAATGAATACTGTTGCCTCTGGTGGGGTGCAACAAAATACAGGCAACATACCAGGTGGGCGGTTTACATCAAATAACATCCCTGTCGCTCTGTCTCAGGTAACAGTTTGATGTAGATTATGCAATGCATTTTAGTCTTTTGGCTTAATCTTATTTTAAACCCTGATTTTAACGTTTGCGTACTAATTTTTAGATGTCTCATGGGAGCTTGCATGGTGGATATTCAGGGATTAACAATAGAGGAGGTATGAATGTTGTAGGAAGTCCTGGATATAGTAATAACACAAATGGTGCGGGTGGTTCTATTCCCGGTATTCTTCCAACTTCTTCTGCTATTGGTAATCGTAGTGGTGTTCCAGGCCTAGGTGTCTCCCCTGTTTTGGGCAATGCAGGTCCTCGAGTTTCTGGCTCGATGGGGAGTATGGTTGGCAGTGGCAATATAGGGAGAAATTTAAGTTCAGGAGGAGGAATATCTGTGGCCGGTCTTGCTTCCCGTCTGAATATGTCTACAAACAGTGGATCTGGGAGCTTAGGAGTGCAAGGACCAAATAGATTAAATAGCAGTGTACTCCAACAAGGTATCACGTTTCTATTCATATTCCTTTCTTCCTATATCACTTACTACATGATCCAGCAAGAAAAGAAGTGATGATGAATTTACGAAGCAGCATGACTAACTTGGTGTGCATTACCACTATCTAGGATTTTTGGTTGTTGGAAGTTGAAATAAAGAACAAAACTATTGTATGTGGCTGCTTCATAAAGAAGAAAAAGGAAATGTTGCAGGGTGAGTGAGGTCTTTATTGAAAAAAAATAGAGCTATGTTGCGTAGTTGAGATTGCCCTTTTCTATAGATATCTCCTCTGCAATTCATAACAACAAGGAAGATATAGACCTAAACTGATTTGAGGTTGATTAAAATGAATTGCTAAATGGAACAAACACTGTGTCAACAATGAAAAAGTTGAGGGTAGGGAAAATACGATGTTGTAAATGAAGAAAGGCTAGAAAATAAGTGTTAAGAGAAAGAAAGGGCAGCGACATAAAATTGAGAAAAACCTTTTGAATAGAGATTAGAAGAGATTTAACTATAGGAAATAAGCGATCAAAAATTAAGAGGAAAAGAAAATCATTGATAGATGATGAAGAATATATTCGAGAATCTGTTCAGACAATTTAATTATGATTTATGGCCGCTTGTTAGAGAAGGAACAAAATGAAAAGGGAAGCATGGATGAAAAAGATATTTAATGTTGGTAAAGCCGATGGGAGAGAGTACAGTACTGCAAACTTAATTGTGCTGCAACCAATACAGAGAGACAATTTGACCTGTAAAAATATTACACAAAAAGGATCTTTTACTTTTATTGCCAACTTGCTTTTGAAATCCTTGTTGCACTGCCCATTTTTTTTATATAGCTCACAATCATCACATTGATGCAAACCCCTTCGCTCTTAAGATTGAGCAATGCTCTTTTGATTGCGGGCTTGTTGCATTATTACCTACCTGCGACCTCTTGCTGTCCCTTTGATTGCTCTTTTATCTAGAAGAGTAAAATTTAGTGGCCTCTATCCCGTTTCTTAGCTGATAAAACAACCAAGCAAGTATTTGTGGTCCCACTTTCTTTTATTTACTAAAGATGACTGTAAATAGTATCTTTGATAGAATTGTAACAATGAATGTCAATATGGGTTGAATGATTGGTGGTTTTTCTCAAGGATAATGGATTTGGAATAGCCAATCTCCTGTGCTCCGTTCTATCTCTTTGTAGTGATACCATCAGCCATAAAATTAATGTTCTAATTACGGTTCAGTTTACCACCTCTCCGAAGTCCGACCTTTGTAGGCCTTTCTGCATAAATCCTTAAATCGTGTACATGGTATAATGCCTTCAACAATTTAGGGTGGACCTGACTGATGTGAGTTATCCATTGATTCTTGCGTTACCTAATTGTGATTTTTTTTCCTCAGCTTCTCCTCAGCTACTTTCCATGTTTGGGAACTCGTATCCTTCGACTGGAGGGCCTCTTTCACAGAACCATGTTCAAGCAGTAAATAATTTAAACTCCATGGGAATGTTGAATGATGAAAACTCCAACAACAGTTCTCCTTTTACTTTAAATGATTTCCCTCAGTTAGGTAGTCGTCCAAATTCTGCTGGAGGTCCGCATGGGCAAATAGGTAATAGCTAATTGTGTTTTTTTGGTCAATTTTTTTTTCTTTTCCCAATCTTTATTCTTGTAGCTTGAGGTTTATGATGAAATATGCAGGTTCTCTAAGGAAACAAGGACTTGGTGTTAGTCCCATTGTACAACAAAACCAGGAATTCAGTATCCAAAGTGAAGATTTTCCTGCATTACCAGGTTTCAAAGGTTGGCGGCTAACCTTAAAACTTTATAGTGAGAGTGTGGTATCTGTGGTCCAAATAGTGTGTGTTATTATTTCTAGTGATGAAATCAACTAGATTCCTTCTTATGATTCTACTTGATATTTGCGCGTGACATTTGCCAGAAACTTGAAGACGTTGCTGCCTCTGATTATTAAACAAAGAGCTGCTTTAGATAATGCCTTACAACCTCACGATTGTCTATACTAAGTTGTTTGCAGACAAGCTTTTAGAACTCCATTTACCCAATTCAGTCTGCTGTCTTTGTTGACTTATCCATTGTCCATTGTGATTGTTTCTCGGGCCTTGGTATTATAATTCGATTGACACACCGGGTGAATACGGGAGACTCCAATTTTAAGTTTCTCCCTTTAGTTTTACAAGTCTTGGGATTTTAGATGGTGATGTTTTAATTTGAGGTGATTGATAGCCAAGTTTATGATTTGTCTCCTCCCATTTCCTCTACCCTTTGTAAGTATAGATATGTGGAGAAAGACGCATTCATTTACAAATAGCTATTTTACATTGTTGCAAAATCAGTCTTGTTGGTTAGGACTTAGGAATCTCAGGGTTTCTGTATTCTGTATTTCTAACAGTGGTTTACTACTTTACTGGTTTATTTTGTTTTATTTGATTTGACTTGTTTATCACATCGATACTAGTTTCTCCAATTTTCTGCCTTTCTTTACTTTACGCATCGTGCTCTTCACAAATTTATGCAATTCACTTTTAACAGCTGGAAGTGCTGATTATGGAATCGATTTTCAGCAGAAGGAACAGCTTCATGATAATGGCGTACCTATTCAATCTCAACATTTTTCAGTGAGTCATTAGTGGTCAAGATTAAGTTGTGTTCTAAAGCTGGTATTTTTGCCTTTAACTTTTGAGGCTTATCCCCGTGTGCCCTTACGTTGAAAAGTATTTGTTGTAGATGGGAAGATCTGGATTCAACTTGGGTGGAATGTACTCATCTCACCGTCCACAGCAGCAGCAGCAACAGCATACCCTATCTGTCAGTATTTTATCCTTTTCACTTTTAGTAAGCAGCATTTCAATTGTGATGTAGTATTCATTTGAAAGTTATATGGAGCAGTAATATGGTACAAATCTAATAAGTTTCTTGATTCTTCAAAACATGACCGTTCTCTTGAAAGTTAAAACCGTCTTTGATAAAAATTTCGAGGGAGTATTAATTTTGAAGAGAGGAAAACAGGGAAAAAAAAAACATGCTATTTGGAGTATTTTCTTATGTCCTGTATTTGGTGATATTGTTACTAAACAGAGCAGCATGCCTCCTGGTATGAGCCTAAGGACCCTAAATTCACCAGGCGCAGTTTCTAATATGGGTACATATGAGCAACAATTAATGCAGCAATATCAACAGCAGAATCAACCGCAGTTTCGCCTTCAGCAAATGCCGTCAGTAAATCAAACGTTTAGAGATCAGGGTTTAAAATCTATGCAATCATCTCAAGTGGCTCCTGACCCCTTTGGATTACTTGGTTTATTAAGCGTAATAAGGATGAGTGATCCTGATCTAACATCACTTGCCCTGGGTATTGATTTGACGACTTTAGGTCTTAATTTAAATTCATCAGAAAATCTTTATAAGACCTTTGCCTCTCCTTGGTCTGATGAGCCGGCTAAGGGCGAACCCGATTTCAATATACCGGAATGTTATTTCGGAAAACAACCTCCTGTTTTAAATGTGAGCTTCTTGACTTGATCAAGGTACTTTTGTTTTCCATTGGGACTGTATATGTTATTTCCTTGACTGTTTGCCTTGCACTTGCAGCAAGCTTATTTTGCGAAGTTCCAGCTACAGACACTATTTTTAATCTTTTACAGGTAGCTCTTCTCATCAAGGTTCTTTACTGTTCGTGGTTGATCTAATTCAAATCTTGAGCGATGTTTTGATTGAGCCTTGTATTCTTTGCAGTATGCCAAAAGACGAAGCTCAGTTATTTGCAGCAAATGAGCTGTATGACCTACACTTTATACTCCTTTCTATTGCTCCCGCCCCCATCCACTCCGAGTTCTTTATCTATTTACTCGACTTTGTTTATCCTCAAACTCTTTGGAAAATTCCCTTTGGTGGCTGGAGTTTTGGGCAAATTCCACTTTGCTGATGTGTGCTTAGAAATTTCTCACTTTAATAATTGCAGTAATTTCTCACGGATGGCCCAAGATATAACATCATTAATATTACCTAAAGTACTTTTTTTGACAAAGTGAAAATATTTGTGTTTTTGATGAAATGTTGGGTGCATCAGTCATCACACCACCATAGGTAACCTAAGTAGCAAATAAGACAAACCCCGTGTCACCAAAGTAGAATTTGTGAAATCTAATGCGAAAGCGTTGGTCTTGTGTAAGGCGATTTTACACTAATATAGTTGTAAAACGGATCCAAACACAACCATATTAGTGGGTAAAAGTGGTTATTAAAAGAACCTGTTTTACGATAAATTTGTGTAAAACCGCCTTACACAAGCATATTTTCCTATGTGAAAATATCTTAAATCAAGGGCCTGAATTTTTTTACAGCAGCTATTCAACTTTGCCAACTGTTTGTTGCATATTCTCGCAGCTATAACAGAGGTTGGTTTTACCACAAAGATCTGCGGTTGTGGTTAATGAGAGTTCCGAACATGGAATCTCTTGCCAAGACCAATACATATGAAAGGGGATCTTTTCTTGCTTTCGACCCTAATTCTTGGGACACATCCCTGAAGGTATCTATCTATCTGTGTTTCTGTTTGTTGGTTCTTTCCCCTGATTTGATTGATAAACTTAAGCTTAAACCCTGATGCATACTTTTTTTTGCAGGAAAACTTTGTCATCCATTATGAATCTGTCGAGAAAAGACCGGCTCTACATCACCAATAAATCTCCCAGTAGCATGTAAATTACTAAGTCATGTGTATTACACACTTGATCTTAACACCAGTCGGGTTGGCCGTCATTACCAGAGCTGTTCTATAATTTTTATTTGGTGAATTGAAGCCAATCTTGCTGTTAATTTGGGAGAGTCTAGGGCCAAAAGGGTAGTAGCAACCCTATTTCTTCTTTTAATTCGATTCACAAATTGTAAATTATCAGTGTAATATTTAGGCAGGATTGGTTGCTCTTGCCAGATAAATTCAATTCAGGAAGTTTAATAACAGAGTTGTATCTTTTTCAATGTTTTTACTTGGTTTTATCCCAAAAATCGTAATAGTTCCATTTAGACCCAATGGGGTTCATTTTTCCAGTTTCTAGTTTACGACTGTCGTTTATTGCATCAAATTGCGTTTGAACTTCGCCAATCTGATGTATATGCTCTCTCTGTTGCATCAAATTGTTTAACAAGTTCGAAAATTGTGGGAAGATGATTATTTACTCCGTTTCATTGCTATTAACAAGGGAGAAACAAAGACGAAGCAATTGCTCCTTTCTGGAAAAGCCTGGAGATTTCGAAAAAGCTGAAGACTTTTGAATCGTTGATGATCCTACGTTATTGCAGTATCGTTTATTGTTTATTTAACTAATTAATCGCCTTTTTTTTCCCCAAAAAACTATCAAAAAGGGGACTGTCTGTATCATTTAATAACTTCAAGTCTTCAAGATACAGTTTAAAGCAATGCCTTTCCTAATTCCATTAACCAACGCTGATTGCAACACATAGCGCACACATTGCGTGATGCTCTGCATAACTAGTTCATGTCATGCGTTTCCGCATCGTGGCGAAGCGTTGTCTCAGCATTTTGAAGGTGATATTGCTTTTAACTATCTATAAAAAGCATTTAACATAATGAACTAGTGATGACCGATGTGTAACCGTAATCCCGAATAAATTATTCTTTTTTGTGTGTGTTAATCAAGAGTATCTCCTACTAACAGCTGAGACAATCGTACTGAAGGCAATTTAATCGTATTGAAAACAATTTAATGGGTTGACCACTTGTTTAAGAGACCACTCACACCAGCCAACTTTGGTATAAATTATTCTTAAAGTACACGAGAAAATCTTTAAAAATTGTATCGTCCTATTTATTAATAGGTAAAATGACAATAAAAATTACACCGTCACCAAATATTACTTGGGGCAAATCTGGGATTTATCGTTGATCAATCAAGAAATAATATGAAAGATTTTCTCCACATAAATATCTGCTGTATAATAGAGTTGTTCATGGATCGTCCCGTTTATTAATTCCAGCCCACCCGACCTGCGTACAGACACATTACATAGGCCCGATCTACTAACCCGCCTCAAACTTGTTAAACCACTTGTCCGTGGGCCAAAAACTAAACATAAGCTCGACCCGTGCCCGGTTCAAACTCACATTTGATCACCTCTATGTCTCTACTAGATAGTTTAGAGATTTTCTTATGTTGCACACTTGCAAGTTGCACCTTCGAATTTCAAATTTTACCATACACCGAACATTTTCAAAATCATTTATATATACCCTGAAACTTAATCTAACTACAACAATTTTGTCCGTTTTAACATTTAAAATTGATCATGAAAAAACGCTAATTAATAAGACAACAACAATTCTATTAATCAAACACAAATCACCAATTAAACACGATTCAACATTAGTCATTTCATCTACAAATAAACTCATCAAACTTTAAAAAAAAAAAAAATAATTAGATAATAGCATTAAATATAGTTTTAAAAATTCATAAATTTAAAAATGTGGTGACATTTTTTGTCATTTGTTTGGTTGTTGTATATATCGTGCAACTCCAGTCACCCTTGTATTTCCTGTTTGTTGCCACAAAAACAAAAACTTAACTTTGCTTCTCAATTTACTTCGATCCAAATTTGTCCTTTTTTATTTTTCCCCAATTTTTATATTGTCGCTGATTCTTAGGGTTTCTTCACGCTTCATCAACAATTTCAATTCAATTTCAATTTCAATTTCAATTTCATTTCCAGCAGGTCTTCCACTAACTTTCTATGGTAAATTTATTATATTAATTGTTTTAATTGCATTTTGTGTTTTTTTTACTGATTGTTCTTCACCTACTGCTAATTAATCTGCTGATTAGTTTAAGTAATGTTGAAGTTTAGGACTTTGGATTATATGTTGATTTTGTTTTTGTATCGTTTAGTTGAAGATTTCGATGTTGTTTTGTGTTAATTGTTGCTGCAAATAGTGATTTTGTGCGTTTGATTTGATTTTAGGATGATATTGTAATGAATTAGGGTTTTTCCATTTTTGATATTGAAAATGTTGATTTCTGAATGTCATTGATTCTTGCTTGCTGATTAGGCGTAGTTTGAATTGGAAGGTTATTTGTTAGTGTTTTGGTATTGATGTTAGGGATACGGAAATCGATGTTTTTTAGTACTTCAAGTTACGGTAATTTGTGTTTTGTTATCTTATGTGTTAGGAAATTTGAAGGACCTTACTTGAACAATGCGGTCTCTTGTTAATCTTTGAATGTTCATGGTTTATGTGGCGAAGTACTAATTGTTGCTGCAAATAGCGATTTTGTGCATTTTGATGATTGTTGTTTAATTTGATTTTAGGATGATTAGGGTTTGTTCATTGTGATGATCCAAATGTCGTTAGTCTCTTGTTGATTTTTGAATGTCATTGGTTCTTGATGCTAATTAGCGGTTTTGGGTTGTTAGTTTGTTTGTTACTGTTTTGGTATTGATGTTAGGGATAGGGGAATCAATGTTTTTTTTTAGTACGTCAAGTTAAGGTAATTCGTGTTTTGTTATCTTGCGTGTTAGAAAAATTAAAGGTCCTTACTTGAACAATGTTGTCTTTGAATGTTCATGGTTTATGGATTGGTAATGAATCTATGAGTGCTAGACGTATTTGATGTTTGAAGAGTATTTGGCTATGTATTAATTTGTTATTTGCTGTTGTGTCGTGTTAGACAAATAGGAGAAAGAGACTTGAGAAGAAGGAACAACATCCAAAGATTGTTATGGGTGGTTGTAGTGAATGGTCGCAAGAGAATGGTTTCTGCCCCAATGGTCTTGTAGTGGAGGAAGCGGCTTCCATTAATAGGTCTCTTGACCCTGGACGATGGACAAAAGCTGAGGAGAGAACCGCAGAACTCATTTCTCGTATCCAGCCAAATCGGCCATCTGAGAAGCATAGGAATGCTGTGGCATCCTATGTCCAACGTCTTGTCAGTAATTGCGTGCCTTGCCAGGTTTGAATCCCTTACCCTTGATTGTGCACATTGTCGATGTTTTGCTGGACTTGTTGAAGGTAGTATGGGTGTTAGTTGTGATATCAGCTTCTGTGAACAGATTTTATGCACAATGTTGACGTTTCTCGGCATATGTAGGGTATTAGAAACATAACTTCTATTTTGTAGTATTATGAACATGGTATCTGGTATTGAGTATTGACCGATACACAGCATATTACACAGTTTGGAAATGTATCTTTCAAATTAGCTGGCACGTTGATGACATTTGACAGATACAGGTGGTACTTGTCTGATCTTTGTCCAATACGGCCGTCACCTGCTGAAATTTGACTGATATGGGCCAATGAGGCCAGTACTCTATTGATATTTGACTGATGCGACCACTAATGTAACCAACAGTATTTGTATTGGACCAATGTAACTGATGTGGCTTTTGAATAGGCAAGCTGTGCCATTGTTCGTGCCATTTCTTGTTATGTTACAGAATTTACAATTGTTATGGCGCTCGCGTCCAGAGCCCTAATTTAGTATCATGTCTGAGTAACTCTACGCAAGATATCCTATCAAACATTTATTTTAATGAAAACTCATATACACACATGGATTCTGTCATTTATGTGCGACAAGCATTGTAAAGTGAAATTTGTATCAAGAATTTGCCTTTATTTAGTTTTTTTTAATAGCCGGAGCAATGAAAAGCAAAGTGACTTGGTGTTTAAATGTTGAGATTGCTTGATTTTGAAAGAAAATGTCATCATTCTGTCATTTTTTTCTCTTTAAACTGTAAATTTACCTTTTGACATCGTGCTTACTCTTTTTCTCATCTCTTTGTTCTGGGTACGATGACCTTCTTGCAGGTGTTTACTTTTGGTTCTGTACCCCTAAAGACTTATCTACCTGATGGGGATATTGATTTGACTGCATTTAGTGAAGATCAAAATGTAAAAGACCATTGGGCTGAGGAAGTCCAAGATATGCTGCTAAAGGAGGAGAAGAATGAGAATGCAGAGTTTCAGGTCAAAGAGGTTCAGCTCATTCAAGCTGAGGTGACCTTTTTTATCTGTCCTTATTTGTGTCTGGTGGATTTCCTAAACTTTGTTGAGCAAACAGGCGCTAATGATAAGTAAATCACTGTGCCCGCAAATATTCTTGACAATGAAATTTTGTCATTGCTACTTGCTTGGGTACACCTTTAATTCATCATTGGTTTTCCTTATTTACTTTAATTGCTGTTGTGCTTAATCAGTTTCAATATAACTGGCTAGCGTATCACTGTGCACAATCTTAGATCCTGCATGAATTGATGACACTAATAAGTACATGAACAAAGTTGATAAACATTTATAACCTAAACTACCTGATTGTATGCTCAAGAATTTGGCATGACTGATGACCTGATTTGGTGCTAGGTTTCAAATTTTATACTTTTGTAGTGACTAATATCCGAATCTTGTTTCACTGTACTGCTTTGCAGGTTAGGATTATCAAGTGCCTTGTGGATAACATCGTGGTTGATATATCTTTCAATCAGCTTGGTGGTTTATGTACCCTTTGTTTTCTCGAGGAGGTGTGATTTTATTGCATATGAATTGTTTTTTTTGAGTGTGTCATGATTTTAATGTAAAGGACTTTTTCACACCCAATGTTTTGTTTTCAGGTTGATAATTTGATTAGTCAAAATCATCTTTTTAAGCGAAGCATCATATTAATCAAAGCGTGGTGTTATTATGAGAGCCGTATACTGGGTGCCCATCATGGACTTATATCAACATATGCCCTTGAGACATTGGTCTTGTATATTTTTAATGTTTTCAACAACTCGTTTGCTGGACCACTTGAGGTATCCAAGTAACTTTATGTGGTTTTCTCCTTCATGAGATATAAATGGACTTCCAATCGTGCATTTTGTTTGGATGTTCCATTGGGGATTTTTTTTGATCTCTATGGCCATTATTCGTAGGTGCTTTATCGCTTCCTGGAATTCTTCAGTAAATTTGATTGGGCAAACTTTTGCGTTAGTCTGTGGGGTCCAGTACCAATTGGTTCGCTTCCCAATATTGCAGGTAACTGTGTAATAAAAAAGGTAATCTTATCTAGAAAGCAATGAGTTCTCCTAGTGACTGATGCAGTTTGTGTTTGAAAACCTTGCAGCTGCTCCTCCTAGGAAGGATGGTGGAAATTTACTGCTTAGCCAAATGTTTCTTGATGCTTGTGGCACAGCATATTCTGTTTTCCCTGCTGGTCTAGAGAATCGGGAGAGCCGTTTCAGTTCCAAACACTTGAACATTATTGATCCTTTGCGTCTAAACAACAACCTTGGTCGCAGTGTGAATAAAGGTACGGTCTAAAGTTCATGCCTCTTAAAAATAGTTGGCCAATCTTTAAGTGTTTGCTTATGTGGTTGTGTTCGTTATGCGACTGAGATGGTGTTAGGAAAATGGCTGCCATCTTGTGGCAAGAAGAAAGTAAAAAGCTGGTGTAGTGGATATGATTTTTTTTTTATCTTTGGACTTCTCACTTTATTAATGGCAACAGTTGATAACAATTTTTGTATATATTTACAACTTAAAGCTTATTTGTGATATTTTCTTGCATATGCTGGCCATATGTTTGGCCTAGAAACCTTGAGGATCGTGCTCTATGATGAATAAAGTGAAATTAATGCATAATCACCTCGATGTCAGCTTGTTAACCGCTGGGAACTGAAATTTTTTTAGAATATGACTTGGTTACCACAGCTATGCTTTTCTACAAATTTTTTCAGGCAAATGGATTGATAAATGTAGTAATTAATACGAAGTATAATTTGTAAAGCATTCTTGCCAAGCTTGCTATCCACTAAAGCATACAAACAAAAACACTACCCTGGTGCCTCAAGGGCTCCCACAAATTGCGGGGATAGGGTAGGGAGGTCGGAGGTACGCAACCTTACCCTTGTGTTAGCAACACAAAGAGTTAGTTTTCGAATGACCAAGATGAAAATTGTGTTGAGAACTGCATTGAATGACCACTACTTCACCAATTTAGTGAGTTGTTTTGTTTTATTCCATCATAAACTTGAACTAAAGCATAGTCAACTACTCAACTGAGATTCGGAAGATTGTGTGTGTTGGAGATTTTGACCAACCTTTAATCTTCTAAGGCTGTGAAGTACAGATTTAATTTCAAGGGGACTAAAGGATTTTTCAAGTCAAGTCTTGTAGGAACATGCTGATGTACTATGTTTCTCGGGTATGGGTTTCGGACTGGTATATATGTAAGTGTGGGACTCACTATGACTCAAATAGACACGGGACACTTCAAAACATAAGTTTCATCAAATTTGAAAATTTTAGTGTTTTTTAAAGTGAAATGAAAAGATATTGGAAAAATTACGCTCAAAATAGTCGAAACGCTTAAAATAGTTGAAAAAGCATTTTAAATGCTCCATACACGATCTGTTCATCTATCCATTTCTGTTTGTGCTCAGAAAATTGTCGGATTTGGAATGGCCGCCCTAGGAATCCATACTCATATTCTCAAGTGTTGTATTGGACACGGATATTGCCCTACCAGTGAAGAGTTGATACATAATTGGTGTATTGTAAAGTAGGGAAATGGTGTATTCTTCGATATGATTGCATTCTTGAGGTAGCTATATGTAGGGCGTTTCTACTGCATTTGAATCCGAATCTAAATCTATACCACATATTTTTTCTTTAACTGAATTCAACTTTTGTTTACGTAGTCTAACCTTGAATCAATAAGTGTATCTGAAGGAGAGCTAACTTTAATTAAGTAGTTTTCAACTATAAGGGTGAGACAATTTAAAAATCAGCATGCATAAAGTCCTTCACTATACTCTAGTAAAGAGGTGTGACTAGATACATTTTTTTAAATAAGCTGTATGGCTTGACAATTGTACCAAATATCTTCAATATGAAGTTTTGCAGGAATGTTATTGTTGTTTTGATGGGCCCTTGGGGGCTTGAGCGTGTTATGATGGTATTGTTTTTCGTAGTGTTATTGCGGCATCTTAATTTCCCCATATTGAAATTGCACTTCTAAGGGGAATAAGCAAGGATTTTAGTATTTTACTAAAAGGGGGTCATTATATGAAAAGTTAAAAGAGCTCAAGAATTCTTCTTGGGGTTTTATGGTGCTAGTTTTAGCACACTGTTGCAGTCATATTCTGTATTGATGCAGTCATAATCTGTATTGATACTGTCATCATCTGTACTGATGATGGTATTCAAGGAAATATTTGTGATGCGATCTATGCCATGTATCAGTTAATTTGCTGTTGCAGTCATTTATCGTTAAGTTGGTCTGTCCTTGATCTTGACCATGAATGACATTGACATTTCATCTTGAGTGAAGTGCCTCCTAGGGTATCTGAATGATTGTGCTCAGTAGATGTTTGTCCGGGGCTTGTTTCTGAAGTATTGTAACCCAGTCACTACTTTTTTGTCCCTTCTTTGTAGCCCAGTCAAGATTATCTAAAGGCCAAGGTTTAGCACTCACTAATTTATTTTTGTGCTCTGTTAGGTAATTTCTATAGAATTCGCAGTGCCTTTAGTCTTGGGGCTCAGCAGCTGGCCAAAATACTCAAGTGTCCTGTAGATGACATAGTGCCTGAACTCAACCAATTCTTTGTAAACACATGGGATAGACATGGGAAGGGCTGCCGTCCCGATGCACCTATTTCTGACTTCGGTTATCGGGAGCAAGAGGTTGATGAACCCCATAATATAATGCAGCCCGACACTTTTCCATTGCTTCCTACAGCTAGGACAGTAGATTCCCAAAAGGATTCGAGTCTTCCTAAACAGAAGGATCACGATGAAACAAGAAATCAAATGACTTCTGGTGTGAATCATTATTCCACTGAGAGGAATAAGCTTTGGAAGAAGCAACATGATGATATAAAGCGAACCTGCAGGATGAACATCTTGCAAGCAAGTGGGCATACGACACATCAATTTGCCAGGACATCGTCTAGTCCTGAACTGACGAATATGTCAAGTGAAGTTTCATCTAGTTATAGGCATAATGGGGCAACAGAAAAGCTGAATGATGATTCCGGTTCGAGGTCTGGATATTCTAGGAGACAGATTGATACCGCTATTACTGACAATCATGTTACAAATTGCTTTAATGATGATGAACCATGTATAAGAGAGAGCTCTTCTCGAAATACTGTTGCTTCTGGTTCCGATAATTCGAGACAGAGATTTGTCGAGGAACAAGAGTTTGTGAAAAAATTGTCATCGTCTGGGGTTCAGAATTATGGAGGGCATGTTCAGATGCCAGTAAATCTAGCTTCTCATTCATTTGTTCCATTTCCGCCCCCTCTTATGGGATTTAATCAGCAAAACTATGCTGGAACGAATCCGACAAACTTGTTGGCTGTTGAGTCAGATTGGGGCTCGATGATGAATTATCCCAACGGGCGTTTCCCAGTGCAGTTCCATCAGCAAATTCCCCCTTTTAGAGTCATACCTGAACAGGAAAACATGATTGAAAGATTGGAAAAAAGAGCGGCGTCACCGGGACTTGATGATCGTGTAGACGAAGATTCTGGTATCTGGATTGATGGTCGTTCTAACAGAGAGATTGATCCTCAAAGCGAAAACTTCTCTATTGCTAGTTCCAGGTTATCGCCTGCTTCTCCTTCAGCTTCCTCTAGAACAAAGGCCTCATCAGAAAGTTCTTGGGAGGGAAAACCCACCAAGATGACAAATTCGAAATACCCACTTGGGAAAAAGGGAAGTTCCACAAGGAATTCCACTGTCACAGTCCATGATAGGTGGCAGGAGGATGGTGAGCCAGCTCATCACTCTTTTGAGGATGTCAATGATGACCGCAAAGATTGGGTCCACTTGTCAGCTGCTGAATCTGTGGCAACATCACATGTCGAGGTTAATCAGATTCCAGGATTTGGACACCCTCAAATAAGTTGTCCAAGTTCCGTTTCACCTTTCGGCTCTGTGCTTGTGCATCCTGCTTCACATCACGGAGCTGTCCATAACCATGCAGTCTTACCGGTTGCATTTTATCACGCTGGTCCTCCTGTGCCTTTTGTAACTATGGTCCCCTCATACAATTTACCTGCTGAAACCGGAAGCTCTGGTGGACCCACTGGTCATGATAATGAGGAACAAGGGAAGCCCACGTTCCCCACTAATCAAGAGCAAGAGCAGTTGAGACATACTGACAATCATGACTCAAGGAATTTTATTGCTTCTGGAGCACGTTCTGACGAATTTTCTGACATATTTAATAGTGATTTTGCTAGCCACTGGAAGAACCTCCAGTATGGCCGCCTCTGTCAAGGCACGCAATTTAGACATCCTTATGCCTATCCACCTCCACTGCCTTCGCAAGGAACCTCAAGTGTTTCCCCTGGGGGGTCGAACACCTTTGCTCATGTAGTACCTGTTTCTGTTTATCCTGCTGGTGTATCTAGACATTATAGTGGAGAAGTTTCTAAACAACGCAATGGAACTGGAACTTACTTTCCGAATCCAGTAAGAATTCTTCCTTGCTAATTGGTGGAATTAAGGAGCTATATCTTTTTTGTTTGTTCCTCAAATCACATGATAATCTTTAGTGATTTCTTTCTTGAGTACAAATGTACAACACCTCGGGTATTTGGACTTGCACGGCTGATTTCATAATTTATTTAGCTTATCCATTTTAGACAAGAAAAAAGAGAGAAAAAGCGATAAAATTGTAGTAGTATCTGACTTCAACTAAAATATTAGAAATGGAAAACATCTTACTAATATTTGATGTGTCTTTCTCTAACTTGTTTCAGAACATAATCAAGGAGCGCCAAAGTCCTACCCCGAGGCAGTATCGAGGGGGCTATGGTCATGAAAGGAATGAGAATCATGGGGACAGAGAAGCAAATCGAAATGTCTACAAGCCCCGATTTGGTGGTCGTGGTCAATCTCAAAGCTACTATGAGAAGAAACACACAAAGATAGACCGGTCAGCAACTAGTATTTCCCAAACTGATAGAACATGGGATACCTTCCAGGAGAACTCTAATCCATTATATTCTTTGTCAAACTGCCCATCCCCTTCAAATTCCACACAGTATGTTCCTGACGCCGTTGATTATTCAGTGTACCAGGTGCATTCTGAACACAATGATGAAGTTTCTTCGGCTGGCAATGCTCTTCATCGTCTTGTTATGCTATATCCCTATCCTCCTCACCCTACTGATTATGGTTCGTGGACTGAGAACGTTCAATTTGGATCTGTTCGACCAGAGCATATTGCGAGAGCACAAGTACAAGAGTTCAGTGGGTGTCCAGAAAGAGGTTCCCATGAACTGCATAATTTTGAGGGAGATGTAAGACCAACTTCGCCAGACTATGCATCTTCCCCCAGGTTTCTGCGGTAAATCGTTCAACTGACTTTCAATTCAGATTTGGGTCCGTGATCTTTTTATAATTGAAGTGATGGTCAATTCATTGTTTTTTTCCTGAAAGGGGAATTGCATAGCAAAATATTATTGACCAATTGCGTGGACGGCTGCTATTTCGAGAAACAGACGCACTTGGTTGGTGAGGAGTGATAGTGGAAATGGAACTGGATTTAGTTATCGAGTTTCATTGACTGCCAATAATCGTTTGGCACTTGGTATCGACAGCCTTTATCAAAAAGTATATCTAGTGATGAATTATTAGTGATTGCATATCACTAAAGCGGGAAAAGTTTTTGGTCATTTGGTGACGTGTCTTTCTATGATTTTACAGCGGTGGTGGATCCTGATCATTATCCCTAACGATTATGTGCCTACACATGAATTTTACTGCATTGGAGTCTCATCTGCTCCAGCCTTCGGGAATATGTGGAGCAGGAACAGGAATCGGCGTTGCGCTCCTTGACGACTTACATCTAGATTCATGCGCGGAATGTTATCATGCTATTATCTGAGGTTTGCACCTCCCCAAGTCTGAAGCACCCACTAATCAGAATCAGAATATCAAAGAATCTCGAGAATTATAGTGTGGTCGCGTATTTGTGCTTGGGCATTGGTTTTTCTGCTGTGTCTCAAGAAACTATAGGTGGTTGGCCAATTGAGGGAGCTTTCATCCTACGCCGGTCCAGATTATTTTTTGCTGAATTCTGTTCTGGTCTAACGAGTTACGAGTGGGTTAACTCCTGTTGTAAATTGAAGTACCAAGCGATACTCTAATTCTCACAGGATATGTACTGATTGTAATTCCTAGTCTCAGCTTTCAAGAGTCGAAGAGCATGTAATATACCGAATCTGTACTTGTGACTAGTATAAACTTGTATCCATCTTGAAAATCTTTCATTGCTCATAATCGTGTGGAAAAGTAAGTCGAAGATTTTCACTCTGTCGATTTTCACTCGGTCGCATGCATGGACAAAGTTATAGGACCTTTAATCCGATGCATATGTCCGCTAGCTTAATTGAAACAATCCCGAATAGGGCATAGTAACGTAATTATGCGATCCCCATGTATTATTGCTGAACAAACGCTTATAAATCGACAACTTTCGGCCATGGCACTAGCAGTCCCACAAAAAAGAGGGCACTTGGCTAGTTTGGCTTAAGACTCTAACCATAAGTTGATAAGTTTTGTATGTTCTAAACTTCTAGTACTTGGTTTATATTAATATGCACAACATACTATATAAACAACCAAAACTCACTTGGCAGTCATTCAAAAACTCACTGCCCAAGCAAAGGGATTTGGCTAAGTCATATACGCGCTGAGGAGGAGTTCCTTCTCCATCTAGCTAGTCGTAATAGAAAAGTTAGAACTTCAGAGGGGTCGCGAAGTGAGTATGAAGCCATTGTCTCCTTCGGTTTCTTTGATACTAGGATTGCAAATCCTTGGCCTCTTTTGTGTATTACCTGCAAAAACATCAAATTTTACGATTAGCAAAGAGGTGAGTATCATGACACGGAACTCTGGGTCGCAAAACATTTAAGTCGCAATCCTATATTCTACATTAGACGCTTCCACCACGCTTTGCTCATGAACATCGAAACTGTAGGAGACACCAGGGAATTTCCATATGGACATTGGACAAATTCAACCAGGGACGGTTCTAAAAGATGATTCATGCCAGCCTACAGTACGTTAATGAGTACCTTGAAGGCATCTTCATCCGTTGTATCATCTCCAATATAGATGGGGAGGACATCTCTTGATTTCGCAAGGCCTAAAGTCTCAAGCAAGTATTCAACCGCGTTACCTTTGTTCCATTTTATAGACGGCCGTATCTCCAAAACCTGTGAACGAAAACTTATGTTAATTCTATAATTTCCAGAGTAACAACTGTGCCTTTGATAACTTGTTCTCTCTTCTCTGTTCATGGTCTTACCTTTCTACCTCTGGATAAATGAAAATTTGAATGTTTTGCTAGCACCAACTTCACTCTTTCTTCTACCAGAGGATAATCCTGTAATTTCACATATACGAGTCTTATCAATTAACATAGGAGTAGTTCGGAGTCTAAGGCACTGAAATAATGTTGTTATTCGTTACTCTGTATTCTTTAGTAGAACTAGATTTATTTCTACCATACCTTCTCTTTAGCTCTGCGAAAGTGGACCGACACACAGAATCTGTTGTCTTCCACTGTCACTCCTTCTATCTTTTCCACAGCCTCTTCAAGCTCTTTGTATATCTGTTTGCAGCAAAATCAACTGATGACACTACATAAAAAAAAAAAAAAAAGAATATTCTCTCGTATACCCCTGAATCTTTTCTAAGATGTACCTCTCGTTTTACATTAAAAAAACTTTGACCGACAATAACTCTATGTTACGAGTTCAAAAAACGGTAATTTTTTTTTTCAAACCAATTATCTCGTCCAGGCCTTGAATTTGAAAAAAAAAAAAATCATCACGTTTTGAACTCGTAGCCTGCAGTAAGTGGATTATAAATCTGATGTACTACATCAGATGATATAGTTTTTGAGCATTGATATAAAGTTTTTGAGTTTTAATCTAAAATTTTTGAGTTTTATTATAAAATTTTTGAGTTTATTTACTTAAACTTTAATCTCAAAAAGCTATATTATAACTCAAAAAAATTACATATAAGCTCAAAAAAATTTGACTTTTGACATCATAAAACTAAAATGTAATTTATAACCTCTATAATACTCGAAAAAAATACACAAAAACTCAAAAAGTTATTAAGTATGATGTACTACATCTGATGTACAATCCTTTTTCTCCGTAGCCTGTAATTATGGTTGGTCAAAACTTTTTTAACGAATAAACTTTGACCAACCATAATTCCCGACTACGAATTGAGACGGCGGGGACTTCTTTTTCAAACTGAAGACCTCTTAAAGACTGTCAATTTGAAAAAAAATGTTTTAATCGTATTCTGAACTTGTAGAAAAGAGTTATTGATGGTCAAAGTTTTTTTTGGTAAGAAAAGAGGGTAACTTGTACACAGTAACTTATTTTGGTCACAAGAAAAACTGTTCTTTCTTAAAATAAGCTAACCTTCTGAATCTCTGGCAAAAATTCTCGAGCAGGTTGAAAGATACTGCCATCATTGCCCTAAATTATCATAAAAAGCTCGAAACTTGAGATAATGATGCCTTCAAAGACGCTTAATCAGTACACAAAGAGAAAGAAATAGTTGTGAGATGTGACTGACCTTTTTGTCGACAGATTTTTGCCGCCTTGCCATGATATCCATACCATGACTTCCTGCATAGTATACATCATTCAGCTGTACAAAGTCATAAACCTGTTAAAAAAAGCGATAACTAGTTAGTTACTCCGTAAAATGTTAATTCAACTATATAGATAGATTTTTTTTTTTTGGTAAATCTATATAGATAGATGAAACAGGGCTTAAGTTTTGAATTCCTGAGCAAATGGTGAAAATGACCTTGTTTCGGCTTCTTCCACTTATAATTGCTGTCGGAAAATTAGTAGCAACTTCGCGTACTGCTGATCTCATCTGTGAAAAATCGGCAAGAATAGCCCACAGGCCACATTTGAGTAAAACAGCATGTCATTAACTGTTAAACACAGATTGTAGAGAAAGTTTGTTGAGAATATTACAGTATCGGACATGAAGGCTAATTCAGGGTCATCGACAATTGGGGAAAGTGTTCCGTCATAATCTAGAAATACAACCATCTTCTTCCCCTTTGCGAAACTCACCATTCTCTCAAATGACATCAATGCCGAGGGATGATCAACCTACAATTACAAAGGAAACAATTAGGGTTAATTTCATGCTGACGGGTTTTGAACTCAGATCATGACTACCAGCACTTAATGTCTCAATGTCTTTGGTTTCCGATACTTACCACCCATGCTTCATATTTTGAATCTTCGGCATTTGGTTCTTTGAGCTCGTCTTGTTCAAATGGTTCCGGTATCACCATACTAATACTCCTTTCGCTCCTCACATTGGTCGGAAAACCAATTGGATGAGGATTAGACGATGAGTTCTTCAAACCAAGTGCCATGCACATCTTGTTCAATTGGGTTCTCTTCATTACCTAATTTCAACATCAAATTGTGCCAACTTCTGTAAATTTAAGCTCATGTGATGTTGAACAACGTATTAACGTGGCAAGGTAAGACGGGTCAGATGTACTCATCCTTACCTTACCTTATACGTTGATAAGACAAACAACGTTACTTTCAAATCAACCATAATGAAAAAAACGACAAAAATTACATTATTTATCTCGTTATTTCACAATATAAGAAGCACATTCAAACGAAAATAAAAACTAATGACAAAATCGAAGATGGGTAATTTTAATTTCTCGAAACTCTTACCTTGTTACAAATTTCGGCTAAGAAATACTATGGAGTTAAAATTTACAGCTGCTTCACCCAACTCTTATATATATATATATACACAATACCTGCAACATAGTTTATATGATGATCAAATATTCAAATTAAATTAAAAATGTAGAATAAATTTAATAAGAAGAGACTATTATTCTGACCAATTGATCACATAAAGTTTGAAAGCAACATATAGTGTTACAAACTCATAAAATGGCAAATAGTTTCAAAAATTATAATGAACATGAAAGCTATGTTAGATTTTATATATAAACTTTGTGCTCCTAAGCCAATTAGAAAGTCCAATTTCTTGTAAAATATATTAATTAATATTAATTCAAGAGGTCCCCTTACCTGTCCCATAACTTATAATAAAATGGACTTATTGTTTTTATATATGTAGCCTATCATGTACCAAATTGAGACTGAGACATTTATGTATCAACCGGTCTACGAAACGTCTATGATTAGGACGTGTTTTCTTAAGATTTTAGGCCGAGTTTTCCACTTAATTAACTTTATAAGTAATGAACTTTCTTTGTGCTGCTAACACAAAGATAAGGCTGCTTACATCCGACCCCCTCTACCCCATAATTTGCGGAAACCATTAAGACACTGGTGTCATGTTATTACAGATTTACTGTAGAAATTAAACTTCTTTTAAACTTCGAGTAAATCAACAATGTAATACATTAAACTATTAAAAAACAAAGTCCTAACTTCTTTTAAACTTGGAGTAAATCAACAATGTATTACATAGTAAGTATGATCATATCAACTCGTCTTCAAGTTAAGACTAGGACGTGTTCTCTTAAGATCTCGGGACGAGTTTTCTAAATTAACTTTACAAGAAATGCATTTTAAAACCCGTGTTTAGGTAGTTTTTTTTATTTTTTTCAAAATCATGCCACGAATGTGAAAGTGAAGGAAAGGGACATGAAATAGATGCATGGGTCATGGGAACAAACGAAAGTTGTACAACATTATTTGATTTCTGGCTATACGTACCAAACAACCTATAAAACACAAGTCTTCACAAACATAGCCTCATTATTGGTTCATCATTCAACAATTATTTATTATCTTCATATTATTAAATTAATTACTACTACGTAATTGATTATTAAGTATTCATAAAATATTAAAAATGTGTTGATCTAAAACAACCTATCATGGCTCTTCATTAACATGAAAAGACAAGAAATTAATATAACTACCAGTTAGTTTCCATTAAGACAAACGTCTTAACATTAAAATGGTTTAAGTATCATACAACTTGAGCATATAAGACAAATCTTTTGTTTTTATCTATGCATTCTGTTTAAGTCCCATTCTTATTATCTGTCTTATGCTTAAGACTGATACATCCGTCTTCAACAAGAATTTGTGCATAACTAATTACAACACTAAACCCCAGAAGATAACAATAAAAGTAAAGTATTAATGCAAATCAAGAGATTTGAATATCTGATTATGTCTGCAAAATTCAGTGACCAAACATATCTGACACCATAATAGTGATAAGTAGTGAAAACTTAACGAACATCTTAATATAAATACATGCAAATATCATTAATATGCTTATCATGTTTAAAAAATGAATAAACTTCCTAAATCATAGGGTCTTAGTCAGTAATTATATTACCAAAATCAAATAATTGTTGACAAGTGTCTAATTGGAAGTCGGTAACGACTTGGACTCGTTACTCGGACTTAGCTGTAAGTATCGGACATGGATTAATAGTAGAGTGTTTGACACGACTTTCATGAAGAATGAGATTTATGGTAGAACATGAATTGTTCAAGTTTGTTAGGCATAAATTCTTATTTAAGACGGTTATTATAAGTGTGAAACACATCTAAAATAATCCAGCGACAAATACCCAACATGAAATAAGCATTATTAATGTTATAACATGAAAAAGTAGGTCGCTGGATCGGTTTCACGCATAATAAAGTCTTAAGAGAGAATTACTAATAATTATAATTAGGTAATATAAACATGAAATAAAGGTAGGTCACATGGGAAAAACAAGAAAGTCATTGTAACCAAAATTGTGGGAGATGTGGAAAGGAAAATGACTCTATTGAAGGTAATATGACAAGGTCTATATCATTGTAACCAAAATTTAAGATGCACGAAACTATCAAGCTGGCATAAGGATTCTCATGCACATGTTGTCGAGACCAACTTATAAGAGTGGGTGAGTAGTGAAGGCGACGATCTAAGGAGGCGTTTAGTTATCCTTTTTAAAACACATGAATTGAATTTATGGGATTTGTAAAATTAATGAATTGTTTGTCCCAAATTCTATGAATTAGTTTAGACTTCTATCAGAACTCCAATTCTTAGGTAAGTGAGAGTTTCTGTGGAATAATTCACTTCCCGCATTCCAATCAAACGACTTTCTATTAATTCATGTGAAATGCATAATTATGTGAATTACTACTTCCCAGAAATTGCAGTTGCAGTTCTTGTTACGAACCAAACGATTCCTAATACTACGTTGTTCGGTATCTTTCTTCACATAAGAAGGTATATACACTCTAAAGAGTGTGCATGTATAACGCATGACATTTTTCCACTACCTAATCTTTCGGAAAAGCTGCCGAGTCTGACCAACATAGACTAATTACAACTTTATAAACATGAAATGAATTTGTAATGCAAAAAGTCATACCTATTTAAGCAATCTAGCCAACACTTTTCTGTTTGTTCGATTTGATTTTACAATTAGGAATTGTAAATTAGGTCATTACCCTTAAAACTGGCTTAATTTGATAGAAACCAAAAATTAGGCATGGCTAAAATGGATGTTAAGGCCAACTGGCCAAGTGACATGGTACATTGTGCTCTACTCATAACTTCATACACAATAACCAAATACCAAACAAGTTGTGAGAATAATCAAACTTATTATCTCCCTTGTTTTTTGTGTATATAACATCCGGTTTGCCTAAATTCAAGTCAAATAGCTAGGAGTACTATGACAGTACACTCTCGTGAATTTTAACATTATTACATTTTCAGGAAAATCTCTAATTAAGCTAGAATAACATCTTGCACTCTTATCAGTTGGTCAAATTGATCATAGACTAAAGACTAACATTTTGCAATAAATTTGATTATATATTACATTAACGCCAATATTTCAAAGACTTGCATTTCTTCGGTGTACAATATCCAGTTTGTCGGGATTCAAGCTAGATAGGAGCACAAGGACAGTAAAGTACTCTTTCTCTAGTTTTAATATTGTTGTATTTTCAAAATTAAAATTAAAATCTCTGGTTAAGTTAGAATAAGTCGTTGTAGTCTTACCAGCTGGTCTAAGTGCTCATAGATCAAAGCCTCACATTTATAGCAAGGTGTGAGGGGTCAAATAATGCACGTACCTGTACCTTTACACCGATCCCTGTGTCGAAAACACGGGGACCCTATTTCAAAAGAACCATAGTAAAAATTGACTAACAACAACTAGTTATTGTGTGCTAGCTAATGTGTACCTAATTAAGGAAATTGACATTGACAAGATCGCAAGAGAAGGAAAACGTTTATAATGATAATAATAAAAATAATCATAATAAGAATAATAAGAATAATAGAGTGGGCAACAATCTAGCAAGGCAAAAAAGTAGGTATAAAAGCCAAGACAACAAAATTTCACAACCACCTTGACAACACTATTGCACCATTATGCGACTAACAAGAATTCAAGAAATGACTCAACACAACTTCTAGTGACAGCTAACTTAATTGGAAGTGATTAATCATGGGATTGCAACTTAATATGAGGTAATTATCATAAATGCAATTTTGTGGCTCTAATTAACATGTTTTTTTTTTTGTTATGCCATCTAGTTTAGTACGGATTGAGCCGGGTAGATTTACTAGGGTAAGAGGTAAAACTCTTCTCCATAAGTTTTAATACTGCTTTATTCCTAGAACTTAAACTCATAACCTCTCGTTAAACTAAAACAACTTTTCTCATTCATGGGAATGCAACATAACATGACTTAATTATCATAAATGCAATTTTATGGCTCTAATTAACATTTTTTTTATTATGTCATCTGATTTAGTTCGAATTTGAGCCAGATATGATCATTAAAGCAGTAAATTAAAGCTCTTTCTCATGAGTTTTAATCCTGCTGCATTCCTAGCTAGGACTTGAACCCATGACCTCCGATTAAACTAAAACAACCTCTTCTCAAATCTCAACTGATCTAAGTTTTCATGGGGTATTAACATGTAACACTATAAAATCTCTCGTATTATTTACCTTATTTCTTATATCCATTATCATAATTGTAATGTCGTTTGACGTTTAGTTAATGATAATTTCCCGTTTTGTAAAAATAAATAAATATAAGTCTTCTTACAAACGGTTTAAGGCCTTTACATGTAAAGTTTTCCTATTATAAGATCAGATAATAGCCCCTTATATCTCATTTTCTCATTTGCACTTCATACTTTTCTATTTTGAACATTTCGTATTAATTTTCTATCGACTTTAGGATGACCGATTTACTTATTTACAAAGTGATTAAATTGTTTTATAAAGTTGTGAAGGTATAAGATCATTGATTGAGCTTCAATCATCACACCTTAAGGTTTTGCTTGAGATGGTATTTTATCATGGTTCAAGTCCTAGCTAGAAGCCTCCAAAAATCTCACAAGTGGAAGTTGAACACATGGTATGGGTGGACCTATGCATTATCCACTCTTTAAAATTAATAGATATTCGAGTGAAGGGGCATGTTAATCTATAAGCTAAGACCATTGACTGAATCTCGATCATCATCTTAAGGATTTCATTGAGATGGTCTTTATCAAAACCAAATTGATTGTATGTAGATGGATTAATAATACATGAACATCTACTGATGTACAAATTATAATCATATACTAAGGATTAAGGCTTAAAACAAGGAATTGAAATTTGATATGAACTGTTACTCCTAATTTCGTTTCCAATTACTATAATATTGACTCGGCGGCTTGTACTAAGCTTTCCCCCTCCGCCTAACTCTTTGATTATGTTTCTTATTTGCTTTAATCGAATCTAATTAAGTACATTTCTGGATCATTATTGAAATCAAAGGCAAGAATAAACACTATTTAGGCAAAACCCTAATTCTCCCCTACAAGGCCGGACGCATTCTATTATTGGAGTGCAACCAAGATCAACAACAACATAACAATAACATTACCTCCATGTCTTGCTGGTACGTAAGTGGAGGGTCACGGGGTAAAAAGGGGTCAAATGTGTAATAAATTTATTATTACTAGTAGCTAGTGCGAAATTGTACTATACCTTAATCATTAAAAACACGTTTCCAAATTCCAACTATAGTTGAAAAATCGTTCCATCATGTACGGTGGATTTAGAACTATTGCTAGTTTGCTACTGTTGTGTTCTTCCTCGTTTTTTTTCTTTCTAGTTAAAAAATCAAAGAAAAAGGACACGGATGGGGAACAAAATATAGCATGTAAGACCACCTCTACTACCTACTTGTTTCAACACCCACCAAAACAAATGACCCCACAAAAGATTATTAAACTTGTACTACACCACGCTATATATTCCATGTTACCATTGGTGTGGTATGGAGAGAGTACAAGTTACAATACCGCACCAGTGTATTGACGGATTCAAACCTAAACGAGAATTAAGATGATGATTTATATTAGCTGACCCCAAACTATTTTAACGCTAAGGCTTACATGATGAGCAAACTTCTTAATTATATTGCACTCTTTTTTACTATCCAAAACCAATAAATCTTGTTAAGACCTCTCAAAATATAAAGTTATGTACATCTCAATTTAGAACGATTAATTGATTGATATATAAAAATGTCTCAGCCTCAATTCGGTACATGCACCCACTGCACCCCCACTGGAAACACCTTTAGCTATCAAGTCTCAGTACCACCCTCTCTCATGCTTTACGTGGAACATAGAATCCATCATTTTGATGGTCACTCCATTTTGAATGTGAAAGGGTTATCGAGATTTAGTTCTATCGTCTAATAGTGTCATTTCATTTTCGCTATTCTATTAAGAGCGAACTTCAATTAGATTTGTTCTCAAAGAATTTTCTAAGGTAATACCATTGTAGGTAAGGTAAACTTTTACTCTTTCAAACTCAATAGTCACAACAAATTGAAGTAGCAAGCTATGATTATTCTTCCATAGATTAATTGCATCGCACATCACTTTGTATAGAAGAACACGTTGGAAAGGTAGGTAAAATAACACGACGATATTGTAAAAGTGACTCATAACTACATAAATCACGGTCTAAAGAACAACATAACCTAAAATTAAAAATTTAATTATTTAAACTATAACTTTAGGTAGCACGTCTAAATCATCAAATGAAAATTACCCTTAAGCTAAGTTAAATTATTTTATTTAGTTTCAACATAAATTACAATTAGCTTACATGGCATGTTCTTAAAGAATGAGAGATTTGAATTGAAAGTCAACTTTATAGGGTTACTTGGATTAATTTGAGATCTCATATGAGTCATGATCGAGTCTCATGCATGACTCATGACTCTTACACAAATTCTTAATTAAGACGTAACGCTATCTGTCTTAAATTTAAGACGAGACAAATAGCTATTATTTTTATAGATGACACAAAAACAAAATACCTAGATATTAGCAAAATTGATTTGTCTTATCTAAACAATGATGTGTGTATTTGACCCGTTTTAATATTAAGATGGATAAGAGACTTATTATAACTCTTAATGATAGTTTATAACCTAACAAAAGCAAATCTACTTAATTAGACAAGTGGTATATAGTAGCTAGCACAATTTATTAGTCTAGGAAAACTTGAAATAAGAGTCAAAGTAGACAAGTAGTACCTAAGGGTGTCTATTTAGTTGATACTCTCTCGTTCGATTATCTGTTTATCTTTGATTTTTACTTAAAGACTAACGAGATGGAAGGAGACCATTTAAGGATGTTGTTGAGTGACAAGTAGACAATAAATAATGTGAATGGTCAAATTAACCTTTGAAAATATTCCTAATATAAAAAAAAAGTAAACAAATGACTAAGACACTCACGCACAAATGTAATAGGTAAACAAATGTCCGGGATGAAGGGAGTATTCTGAAATTGTTTTTCATAAGACAATTGTAACTCATACACCGATCTTATTACAGTTTATGTAGTTTAATTATCTTTTTTTCACACAACTAAATGAGTTGACATTGTTGTCATGAGGTCATGAGATGACTAACGCCTCCACCACTTTGTCATATTAGTATGATATTATCCATTTTAGGCCAAACTCGTACAAATTTGTTTGATCGAGTACTTCCAAAAGGCTACTAATGGATCCTTCTAATAAAAAAAAGGCAAGATTCAATAACTTTTCTAATGCAGGATTTGGGTTTTTCCCGCAAGAATATAAAAATTAAATGTTTTTTTTTGCCATCGCCATTATATATATGTGTCTAAATTTTAACATTTCAACATGTTTTAAAGGTATAGACAATAGACTCAATCAAGATTCAAGAGTCTCTTAAAGTTAAATGGTTGAAAGTTCTAATTTACTCAACTTCTTCATTTGAAGTTGAAATAGATTATGATAATGAACTAAAGGCAACTTCAAACCTTTTAACATTTCAATTTTTTTTGTCACATATAACACATCTGACTCGGTAAAAACAACTCTTAAGCTAATTTTAGAGTAGTGTTATAATTTTAGAAATGCACTATGGATACTTTTATATAAGGACCTATCAAAAGAATATCATATTAGATAAATCAAGTGAATTTTTGGTCCTACATCAAAAGAACATCACATCACATAAACGATATTCTTTAGTAATATATGATTTTTTCTATATTCACCCATGCGATTCAGAATGGTATATAGATGCGCATGTATTACATGATGACAAATATTTATATACCCGCATCACATTAACACTAAATTTTCACTTTCTAAAGCTAAATATCACACCATTAGTCTTTTTAATAGTCTTACTCCTATATAGTAAGGCTACTAAACTTCAACAAATTAAAATTCATACTTATCCAGTTATCCTATGCCCTTAAACTTGAAAAAATTTAACTAATCTACACAAAATATCATCGCGGCATTAACCTTATCATAAAATCGTCTCATATAAGTTATAATTATTTCAAATAAATATATTATTATAGTAATATATTCCTTTACCTAGTCCTCCACTCTTCCTATAAGAGTTTGACAGAGTTAATTAAAAGTTAAACCAAAACATAAGATTCCTAGTCAACGAAACAGCTAAGAATCTGCCACGTGTATAGCAGATTCACCTAAACTGTCCCCTTTTTCTATGCATCTGACATTGACCTTCAACCGTCTTAGGATTCTTCAACTGAACTAACGGAAACCTCGAAACCCCCACCCTCACCTACCCCACGTGAACTTCACGCTCCTTTCCCCTCTCTCCACATGTACCTTCCACGCGCCCCTCCGCATTCTTAAAAATACATTCAATAAAAACTCGTTTTATGATAAATTTGTCTAAAATCACCTAATATTTATGCTATTCATCGAAGAATCAATGAAAATAATCGAAGAATAGAAGAATTAATTAAATTAATTAATCAAGGAATATAAGGAAAAAAAATAATCAAATTACACAATGCATGTTGATATATACTAATGCAAATTAAATTTAGAGGTTAATTAACGGAGAAAGAACGTACCTTAAAAGTCGGGAAGAAATGGAAGTGAGGTTTTTGGCAATGGAGAAGAGAGAGAGAGAGAGAGAGAGAGAGAGAGAGATAATTGCAAAGGGAAGATTATGAAGGAGAGAATGAAGGAAGGGGGTGAAGAAATGTATGAAAGGATGTATTTATAGATAATTAGGACTTGGGAGGGAAGATTTGATTATGTTTAGGATTCTTCATTATTAATTAATTTGTTTAAGGATATTGTCAAAAAAAGATTTAACGTTTTAAGGATATATTTGTCATGTTTTGATTTGTTTCCATTTATATTTAGGAACATTTAAGTATTGTTTTCCTTTATTTTTGTTATTTTTTCTTTTTTGAGTTTATATTTGTAATAAGTTTTTTTTATTGGTTTCCTTTTTGGTGACTCACCCCTTTTTTCGTGGAATATAATTTCGGTGAATTATTTTGCATCGTGACAAATATTGGTAGAAAGTTCATTTGTTTTTCTTTTTTCGCATATTATCTTCCTATATAAAAATATATAAAATACTCTGCGTATCATTTTAAACTGGATTCTAGATATATACCTTGATATAATTGGCCATATATTGTGATTCTAAGAACTTACTTCGTTCTAATGTCTATTATAAATAATTGTATGCACGCGATATCTAATACGAAATATTAAATATTAATGAAAGGGATCTCCTATAGAAATTTAGAAATTATCGACATAAATAACGCATACTCGCAGTTGCTAATTTGCTATATCTAAATTTAATGAACGAGGGGATCGGAAATCGTATTTGATGCACTCTTTTTCAATGCAGGCATGCATGTAGACTTGTCAAACGGATCACATAAATCAGGTTAAAACCCGATTGACAGACGAGAAGCCACATACAGGTTGAGTCGGAAGAAGTCTCGAACCCATTTGGTTTCGGACATCAACCAAGCTATGGAAAAGATTCAAAGATTAATCCAAGTTTCAAAGAAGGCTTAGTTAATCTAACGCGGAAAATACATCCCTGAAACATGTTGAGGTCGGGCGCTAACCTACCCCTTCTATGACCCGATACAATATACATTAAGCTAGACTCGAACCTAACTAACACCATTTTGAGTTACCACCGAAAAACATTACCGGCAAACACATCCCGGAAGTTCAACTGTGTTTTACATGTATCTATTCCCCAACCAGAACTACAGACTTCTTTCTACTTACCAAAATCCCACGTCTCTCGCGCAAAACAACTTCTTCCATAAATTCAGCTCTCAAAATCCTCCGGTACTAACTTCAGGACGCCATTTGCTTGATCCGTACTTATTTGATATGCCATTCGTCTCCCTCATCTTTTTCGCTGGTCTCTCCGAAGCAGTTGCCCCACGGGGTCGAAGTGGAGCGAGACTTGAAGGTGGTGCGATTTCCTCAGCTACAAACCCAGTCTTACATTCTGGGCATTTAAGGAGTTTGCCCAGATAGTTTCGCATGTATTCATACTTCATCTTGCATACAGCACATCCAGTCCAAAACGTCTCACCGTCCATGGGAAACGATTGCGCATTTGCAGATTGTTCCTGGCAACCACCTTTTTGTGTCTTTCGACTTTTGTAAGGTTTCCTAGATGTCGATTTAGGTATTGGGATCTTCAGATCAACAGGTCTTACAGAAGGTTGTGGAACTGGAACTCTAGGATGAGAAGGATGAGACGGAACCTTCTGGGCTATCTTAACATGGCGTCTTGTATTATAAGCGGATCTCTTGAGTTTATCACTTAAAACATTGTAAGCATCAGTCACAAAGCGAAAGGCACCATCAGCACCGACAAACTTATTTTTATCGGGATGGAGTTGAAGTACTAGCTTTCTATAATTCTTCTTAATAGCCTCGTCATCAGCCATAGGGTTAACTCCAAGTATTCCATATAAGTCAGGTTCTCCCCCGGCTTTATTCTCGGCTGATATGTAAACGTCAATGGAAGACAACATCTGTGAAATACCGTCAAGACCAGGATACAGAGTTTGAGCCTTAAGAGTGAATTTCTTTGCTCCCATAAAATCTCTATCTGTAAACTTTCTCAAAGCAATGTCCTTCGCTCTCATGGCTTCGTCTTTATTGCAGTCCATCTTTTCACTTGTAAACTGTCGGTGCAAATCTGGAATTCTTTGAAAATAGCACCTGAAAAATGATTAAAGTTCCAAAGAATTAATCAGACCAATATGTTCCCATAATTCAATTCAAGAATACATTAGGCATACAAGACAGGTGAACAAATAAATGAGCCGAATAATCATTTTGAACGTTAGTGTTGGACAAAAATTTCAGCCAAGCCTCAAGGAGTAGCTAGTGGAGTCCCAAATCTACTCGGGGAATCAAACACGTATATAATTCAACAGGATGGCAGGCACTCAAGCAAGAGTTCTCTTCATATTTTAAGAAATAACTGAAAACAAATCCTGAATGTTTTGTTAGACATGAACGAATATTTCAAGTAACCATTCAACAGCATTCGTTAATCAGATAAGAACATCCAGATGCTAAGGGAAACATGAGTAGTAAAAAATCCCAAGCATGCCAACATGATAAAGAATATCTTTCCAAATTCCACAGTTGATCCAGAAATGAATTTAGACATATCGTGTAATTTTTTTCATAGCCCTGGATTATATGACGGAAATGAATAATATATCCACAACCACAACCCAGCCAGTGCATCCAAGATAATTAGTTAAAATAACTTCCGGATGATAATTTCTTCAACTGTACGCAAAATTTGAGAGGATGAGGGGATTAGTAAACCATTCTTGTAAACATGGCACAAAAAGGATACGATGAACAGAGTACAGATTGAGGTAACAAACAAATTGCAATTTTTTTTTTCTGAGTGAATGCAGACAGAGTGAATGGTAACAGACTCCAGAAAAAGCATGTGGGTATATGAGTATATCAGTCCAAACTGTAACAAATTATAACTACTTAGCGAGCATGCATAATTCCGGAAATGAGATCAACAATCCTCTTCAACTCTAACTAATCGGAAACCATGGAGGGAAAGGGAGAGAAGAACGGTTCTAATAATAACAAGAATCTTATAAACAGACATGCTCATCATGAATATACACACCTCCTACAAAGAGTACATATTACTCAAGGTGTTTAAGTAATAGCCAATTAAAAAATCTGTCAAGCACAAATGTCGTAACTAAAACAAAAGTGGTAGATGGCAATCACGTCATCACGCCAAGAGAGCACATGCGAAGACCGCAAGAGCTACGTAATCATTGCATAAGTAGAACACGCAAATTTGTGCCTCAACATTAGATAACATGGGATACTCATTAACATATAACAGCATATATGACCATTCAGTAGAAAAATATATGCACAGAAGTTAATTTTTTTCTAACTGAATCTTGTAAAAAAAATGCTGGTATACAGTGAAACCAATTTGATTAACTGTCCATTTCTGCAAAATGTAGTTCAGTCAGTCAGTCAGTCTTAGAGATAATTACTCAATGACGTCATCTCTAGAAAAGTTACTTGTAAGAAAATTGACAAAGAAAAAAGTAGAATAGAAGCACGGAAGCTACTTACATTTCAGTGAAACGATTATTGTTTTTATACTACATACATAAAGACTATGATATCTTACTCAGTATGCAGATCAGCAAAAGGAAAAATATAAGATTATGTAAATGGTCTGTTAAAGAGCAACACTTATCAGTTATTGAAAAAGGTAAACCGGAAGTAAACGTAATAAGTCTCTTGAAAGATATTCCGGTCAGTAATATATCCAGTTTAACCCACCTAACTAAAATTTAACTACCATACTCCGTATTAATTAAGAAATATGGGTCAGTAATTTTATCATTAAGCCTTCCAATATCAGAATTTGTGAAGTAAGTAGGCGAGGAGAGACTTTAACAGAAAGGTTAGATTGTTCAAGTATAGACAACCCTCAAAACAAGAAAAGATGCAAACTGATTCCAAACATGAAAGCCAAATCAATTCAATATAGAAAGCACCAAGAGCCTTGCTAAGGACATGTCAAAATTAAACTACACATTGAAAACTCTGCCATCAGAATAACTACGTCAGTTTTTTCTATAAAAAAACATAACTTGATAAAGTTGATGATAACATGAAGTTCATAATCAATGAGCTAATCTCAGGTGAGGCAGTACTCATGATAACATGGAGTGGATGTTCGAAGTTTGATGTAAGAAACTCAATCTATAACATTGATTACTCCCCCCTTTCCACGATGAAAGTATCTCACAAAATTAAGCAACAAGCCTACAACAACACGTCGACACCTAATAAGCAACAGCATTTGCCATGCAACCTTTGACGTATGCATGTCTAATAGTTAAGACGACACACATTTTGCTAACGTAGAAACGGAAATAGAACTTTTTTGTTGATTCTTTGTCTATTACTAACCATATATGACCACAAACCCGCAGAGAATTAATAAGCAACTAACGACAAACTCATTGATTGTTGGGTTTCAGTTATATCCTCAGATTCAAACAGCACTCGATTCATCCTATGAATACCAATTAACAGATTTTCAAAGTTAAATCAGCACAAGGGGTTGAAACAAAAGACGTACAAAAGTAACATGCAGCAACGAAAGATAAAAATGCGCCATATCCCAATTAAATTCCGAGATTCTATCAGTGCATTCCCCATCTATGGTAACAAAATTACTCAACCATAGACAACAGAGGCATCAGTTACTCAGCCCCGTTTGTCTACAAATCAATTCAGACAACCATTCAATGAACTATAGAGAACATCTTGATTCTACGGGTTGCTATGAAATCAAAGACATTTAAGAAGCCACTTAATGACATGTTAAAACAATGAAAAACAGTGTTAAAGCCTACAGATTAATGAGAAAAACTTAGTAAATCCTACGGATTAATGAGAACAACTTAGTAAAATAAAGAACAAGTCCAAAATCATTACTAAAACCCATCAAGAAATAAGTTTCAAACAAGAGCAAAATAGTCTCGTTGAGAACCGTCCTAAACTTACTACATAGTAATCATGACTATCATTATATAATTCTCATAACATGGAACGATATCATCTTAAACTTGAAACGGTCTCGAGATTTTGTGCAAAAGAAAACAAGAATCAAGAATCAAGAAAATGCAAATGCAGATCGTACCACTTCATAGACATTAAAAAAAATGGAGGGAAACCCCCAAAACATCATTAATACCATGTGACAGCATTTCATTCAAAATTAAAACGCCATTTTCACAAAAAAGATTCAAACTTTTCAATAATCATAATCATATAAATCAAGGATTTCATTTATCCACTAATCAAACTTAAACATTTACACTCAAACTTCACAAAAACCAAATTAAACCAAAACCCTAAAAATGCATATACATTTTTACAATCAAACAACACAAAATTACAGTATCAACAACAATAAATACAAACAAAAACATAAAATTAATACCCAAAAAGCAAAATTTACTGTACAACACTAAATTTAAATTCAATAACGGCCATAAATTATAAGAAAGTCAATCCTTAGATTATATGAAAATGACAAGATTATACCCAATTTAAGAACTTACCCACAAGTTAAAAAGATGTGAAGTGAAAGAAGGAATTAACAAAGTGGGGCAAATTGGACTATTGTTCTTCCCTAAATGAATTGTGAAAAGAAGAGTGGTGGGTAAATTGATTAATTAATTTCCTGGGTGTATTTGTAAACTGCTACATGGGTACACCCAGGCTAAAAGTGTGTGCTTTTAAAGACTACCCACAAACCATCACACCCCTTCGATAAGGGGTGGATTACGATTTACGATTTACGATTTACGAGTTGTTCTGTTCATTGAATCTGACCCGATTCTTTTTCAAAATGAAAAGGTTGGATGGTGAATTTTTTAGTGTTTACAATGGTTCAAATTAGATCGGTGGACTAAAATCCCGCACTCGGCTGACCGATGTGAGACATACCGAAATAGTCTCGCATTTGCTCGATTAAACAAATTTTATCTTTACGTGAAAATTAGACGTTGTTTATAAGAGTTACGTGTTTTACAAGTAGATAATAAGTCGCCTTCTTCAATTTTGTAGTATTTTTTTCCAATTTTGTGGTATTTTTTTCCATGATTACATTTTAGTAGTATTTTTTTCCATGATTACGTGCTTTTAAAGACTACCCAAAACAATCACACCCCTTCAACAAGCAATTAATAGACTATCCCGGCCACCAGTTGTAGAATCAAAGTTTTGTACTAAAGTTTTTGAATTTTGTTGTTAACGAACTGAGTTCTGTAAAGTATCTGAACTCACCCACTTCAAAAAAAAATCTTAAAAAACTTTCTTTTTCAAAATGAAAAGGTTGGATAACGCATTTTAGTGTTTTCTTAATGACGAGGGATGACAGTCACTATTTTTTGTGCGCACTGGTGAAAATCTAGTAAGTGGATTATACATCTGTGTATTACCACCAGTTTTATAATTTTTGAGTATTATAATAAAGTTTTCGAGTTTTGTTTTAAAGTTTCTGAGTTTTGCCAAAAAGTTTCTGAGTTCATTCACTTAAATATCAAGCTCCAAAAATTACAATATAACTTAAACATATTACATATAAACTTAATTAAATTTGAGTTTTGACGGCGAAAAATTAATATGTTAGTTATAAGCTTTAAAAAGCTAAAAAAAATTACACATAGGGGGTGTTTGGTAAACAGCGGATTGAGAAATTTTCAGCATATTCAAGGCTTTTAGCATGTTTAACTCATAAATCTACTATTTTGAGCGTTTGGTAAATGGCATATTGAAATAGTAGATTGAAGCTCAATCTACTGTTTTCCAATATGCTGCTCTACCCAGCATATTCACATTAGTAGATTGTGAAATATGAATTCGTCAACAATTTATACATAGATACAACAATCTATTAACCAAAATTTGCTAATTACCAAATACTTTTACTAAATCTGGTAATTGAAATATACTAGTCAAACCTGTTAATTCAATCTGTCATTTATAATCTGCTTAACCAATCTGCTTCTGCTAATAGCAATCTGCTGATTACCAAACAAGGCCATAAACTCAATAACAAATGAGGTTTGAGGCCGGTACTACATCTGATGTATGTTCCTATTTCTCGTGAAAACCCCCGATATATCGTATAAATAATAGCCTGCAAACAACGTATACCAGATAAACCACCCGAGGGTGACAAACTCAAAGTCTAAAAGACATTTTTGTAGGTGATGGGGCATATTCTGCACCGCTGACCAAGTCAACATATTGAGCAAGGTCAAAGATATCCACAGCAAGTCAACGACTTGGGCAACCCTAGCCGTCGACCCATCGGCTGTCACTGGGTCTCGGCATGACAACCCGCCCCGGGACACATACCCGCGTACTCATATCCAAGACCCCTCGGCGGTGAGTCAACAGGGCCCGCCGGCCTGTTGAAGGTCCCTCGGCCGAGGGGTAGATCAGTCTTTCCACCTGCTAGCCACTTGGCCACTTGGCCACTACGTGACAAAAGGTGAAGTCTATAAATACTCCTCAACCTTCATTGAGGAAAGGATCCAATCCAGAAATACACAACTTAACCTAAATACACTATTCATCTGGTATAATCTTCCTTATCTCTCTACAATATATTCCTAGCCAATTAGCATACAACTTATACATCTAAGTTTACTGACTTGGGCGTCGGAGTGGGTACGCTTGGCTCAAAGCCAAGCCCTCGCCTGCGTTCATTGTTGCAGGAGAGGCCGAGAGGAACGATTAAGACCAAGGGAGAATCCAACTCAAGACATCATTCAACAAGCCACGGGTGGTAACTATACTTACTCTGGAATTACACCCGGAACAATTGGCGCCGTCTGTGGGGATCGCATACTAAAAGCTAAGAAAATGTCGAAACAGCAAGAGGTGTTCGTAACCGACGAGCCCCTCCACCCAGATGATACCTTCAACAATTCTGGAGTCATGCGGCCCTCCACCGGCGGAGTGATCCAACCGAGTTCGGGATGCCAATAACACTGGATGCGCGCCGCGACCCAACCAAGTCACCCTCATGGGACATGTGGTCGACATGGCATTACTAAAGCAACTTCTAGACCTCATTGGTAGTACGTCGGCTCACACTGTCACACCGACAAGAGCGGCGGAACCCGCACAGGAGACCAGGGCCCAGAATGTGACTCCAAGAGACTTGAATGGAGCGCTAGAAGAAGTTGGCCCTGTCAAAACGCCGGAAGAGCCCAGAATGCAAGTGGTGGACACAAGTCCTGACCGCGCTCGCGGGAGGACAGCGTCACCGCAGCAGCCACGAGGCCTGCCCCGGAGAAATGAAAGAAGTCCAGGCTCGTAGTCGGAGAAGAAGAAGCCCGACTCGCGAGTCGGGAAGAAGTCCTTCCCGCCACGGGGAGAGGAGCCGAACTAGGGGCGTGAGGAGCCGATCGCGCGTGTCGTTCGACACGTGGTCGACAGCCCCTCGGCGACTACGTCCTAGAAATCCGGTGCCAACTAAGCTAAAATTGCCACCCATATCGTACTCGGGAGAGGCGACCCATCCGACCACGCGGAGGCTTTCGAGTCCCACATGTCGGTATGGGAACACTGACGAGGTCCGGTGCCGTGTCTTCCCCACAACCTTGCATGGGATGGCACAAAGTCGGTACAAAGGACTCCCCGACGGATCGATATACGGGTATGGCGACCTGAGAGAAAGATTTTTGGCCCAGTATTCCTGCAATAAGAGGAGGGCCGTCGAAACATCGGACCTCCTGACTATCAAGCAGGAGGGAGGCGAGACTCTCCGAAGCTATGTGAAGAGGTTCGACGCCAAAGTTCAGCAGGTTCGGGATCCGAATAGCAATCCGCCTTCGCGCTGATGAAAGGTCTCCCGAGAGGGGACTTAAAAAATGAGCTCATCAAGTGCGGCGGCCAAAGACTAGACTCCGCCAGGAAGATGGCCGACCAAGCCATTAAGGTGGAGGACTACCACAAGACCTGGGTAGGCCCCAGCGTGGCTGAGCACTCGGAAAAGAAGAGCCGCCGGGGGGATAATCCGGATGAAAGACGCCGTGACGACAATAGGTCACGGTCCGATGAACGACGCCGTGAGAATAATAGGTCACGGTCGGACAAACCTGCCAGGAGACAGGACTCGACGGGCACCGGGTGGAGTTCGGGAACGTACCACCAGAGGCGGTATAGTGATAAAACCCCACTCGTCGTATCGCCCGCCGAGGTCTTTGCCCCGAGCAAAAGCGAGGGCGAAGTGGGAGAAACCCCCAAGCCAAAAAGTGACGGTGACACGAGCCGATCTTTGTGAGTACCACGGCCACACCGGCCATTTAACCAACGATTGCCGGCATCTAAAGAATGCCATTGAAGAGCTGATCCGGAAGGGGAGCCTCGGCAAGTACGTTGCCAAAGGCCAAAAGACCGACGCCGCGCAAAGACGGGTAAGAAATCCGTCTTGAACGGATAGGAGTAATCCATGTTGTCATCGGGGGCAACGAGAACGGAGGGTCCGCTCATGGGCACAAACGACACCTGAACGAGCTATATCAGGCCATCAACTTTGTGCCCAACACAGCGATCCCCGCTTCCAACATCCCCGATATAACCATCGGAAGGAAGGACTACGAAGGAGTCATCGCTCCTCACAGCGACCCACTTGTAGTCAATTTGGACATATCCAACCACATGGTCAAGAGGTGCCCGATTGACACAGCGCGTACACGAACATCATGTTCGGGAGTGCTTCCTCGGCCTCACCAAAGTCAAGGACTTGAGCCCCCGCACCAACCCACTATACACTTCTCGGGGCCGGCCTGGTACCACTGGGATCAATCGGACTCCGTAACGTTCGGCGAAAAGAAAGCGGCTAAGAATGTCCTAGCCGAGTTCGTGGTCATCGACGGCTCGTCCGCCTACAACGTTCTCATAGGCCGAGTCACCCTGAGCGAGGCCGACGCAGTGATGTCCATCCGGGCCCTAACACGGATGTATGTCTCGGACCGGGGGAAGCGCATAAGCTCGTCTCCAAAGACGAGAATGACGAGGTGGTCAACGTCCGGATAGCGCGGAGGATGCAACATGCAATCCCTCAAAGTGGCAAAGAAATCGAAAAAGGGAAAGGTCTATCCTTACAACAGAGGGCGACCTCATGGATGTAACTAGTGGCCGACTAGGCCATTAGGACGCCGGTAATCTCGGGAATAATCTATGTAGCGGCGGAGGTGTCCAAAACAATTGTGAGCACCCCGACGCATGTTTTTATCTAAATGAAAAATCATCCAAGTCTTCCATCAGAATGTTCGCTCTTCCCATAGTCACTAGGAAGCAACAGACGCCGACTCACACTGTCATACCGACAAGAGCGGCAGTCTTTATCGATAGCGATGTCGGCTCACACCGTCATACCGACAAGAGCGGCAGCGATCTCTATGAAGAAACAGCGCGTCGTCGCAGTCACCCCAAGTAGTAGACGCCACGGCAGACACCCCAAGAGGTTTGACGCCGTCAGATCACTCCAAGTGGTAGACGCCACAGCGGCCTCTATGAAGAAAACAAAGCTGTCGCAGTCACCCCAAGTAGTAGACGCCACGGCGATCCACCCCAAGAGGTTTGACGCCGTCGCAGTCACTCCAAGTGGTAGACGCCACGACAGCCTCTATGAAGAAACAGCGCCGTCGTTAGTCACCCCAAGTAGTAGACGCCACAGCCACCCCAAGAGGTTTGACGCCGTCGCAGTCACTCCAAGTGGTAGACGCCACGACAGTCTCTATGAAGAAACAGCGCCATCGCATCACCCCAAGTAGTAGACGCCACGGCGATCACCCCAAGAGGTTTGACGCCGTCGCAGTCACTCCAAGTGGTAGACGCCACGGCAGTCTCTATGAAGAAACAGCGCCGTCGCAGTCACCCCAAGTAGTAGACGTCACTAGTCACCCCAAGAGGTTTGACGCCGTCGCAGTCACTCCAAGTGGTAGACACCACGGCGATCGATAACAAGAAAGATCTGGCTCACACTTTGTCACACACCGACAAGAGCGCAATCACCGCTAGGGAAGCGAGACACCTCGATGGCAATGACCAACGCAGGTGATACTCATGAGCGTTCAAAATGCCTTGGAAGCGTTAACACAACCGAGATACGCACTCTAGATCGCTCGGCCAAGCCGAGGCGGGAACAAAAGAGACACTCAATTAATAACGTAAGGAGACAACCCAGACGAAGACATAGACGCTAAGGTACAATCGAGACGCACAAATACTAGCGCAAGAAAAAGAAGTGAGGTAAAAACCTCGGCCGGGCCGGAGGCAAAAGAAACGAACTCTTATTAAGAATGTTCAACGAATTACAAGAAATTACAAGCATAAGCCAAAAGACAAAAGGTTACGGATATTATCTCCCTATGTCCGTTGTTGTTCACCATCGCCAGCTAGCAGCAATGCACTTTCTTCGACGGGTAACCCAAATGACTCTCTTAGTGAGCCTCACCGCCTTGCCCGCTTGGCTTCCTCCGTGGCCTCTTTAGCCTTCTCAAGAAGAGTCGCCTTCTCGGCCGCCGCCTCCTTCTCCGCCTTCTCCTCACCGCCTCTTTAGCCTTCTCCGCCACGGCCTTCTCCTTGGCTTCGAGCTTGTCATCAAGCAGCTCGTCATATCTATCCCACGGAAAGGAACCATCAAGAGGGAAGAGCTCTTCAATCACTTCCCTAGCGGCTCCTTCGGCCAAATCCCGGATTCAAAGACACATGTTAGGGAGCATGACGGTTTGAAGCATCTCAATGTCCTTCTCCTTTTGCCTAATGACGGCCTCTTTGCTCCGAACCACCTCCGATTGGGCCTTAAACAGGTCCCTGGATTCATTCCTCTCTTTGGAGGTAGAGGTCGGCGTGCCTCGAACAAGTTTACACTTCTCCGGCCAGCTTAGCGGCTTAGTGCCATGAGCCTCGGCCTTGGCTCTCTCAAGAAGGACCTCCTTTTCAACGTCCGCCTAAGTTTTCTTTCAAGAGCGCCCTCTCAAAGATCTCCCTAAGCCTCGCTCATTGAGAAGATCGCTTCGCCTTCGCGGCCACCTTCTTAGTGGCATTAAGCTCAAAAGCGGATTGAGCCACGACCTTCTCCTGCTCTACGATACGAGCACCGGTAAGACTGTTCCACCTCGCCGGCTCCTTGATCGGCTCCGTGCCCTCATCTATGAGTTGGGAGAAGGAAACCTTCTGGGATGAAGGGACAGTGGTGACCCTTTGATCACCTACAGAATGGGAGAAGGAAACCTTCGGGATGAAGGGGGCGGTGACATTTTGATCACCGACTGCACTGGGGAGGAAAACCTTCTCGGGATGAAGAGTTCACGGTGACGTGTTGATCACCACCGCACGAACTCCCCTCCACTTGTCGCCCAACAGAGCGGCGGACGATCGCGGCCGATCTACAAAATTTAAAGTAGGCATAAGTATCGACATACGCAGACATGCCGGAGAGCATCACTGAGCGGCGCCTAAGGAACCAAACTAAATCGAAGCCACAGATAGAACAATACCGTGCTTGACCTTCTTGGCCGAAAAACGCGTTTCCTCGTCGGCCAGCCAGAATCAACGGTCGCGGTAAAGACCGTCGCTTTCTTTTTACGGACAAGGGGCGACCCCTCCTCCTCGTCGGAGTCATCCCCGTTGGAGATACAAACGATCTCCACCGTCTTCTTCTGAACAGGGGGATGGAAGGCGGAGCCGGTGTCGACGCCACCACCGCCGAGGACTTCGTTTTTCGCGTGTGGCGCGGCACGTTACTAACGACCTTCGCCTGGGTCTCCACCGCACTCAAGCTTTTTCACCGCCGCTCCATGAGATCGATCGGCGACCTCCTGCGGTCATTGGGGAGAGCTTTGGGACGTAAGTTAGCGACGGTCTTATCTTTGTTCAGCCCCATTCTCCGGAGGATATCCTCGACAGTCCGGTCCAAAATGGCTGCGAAGGAAACGAAGCAAGAATTAAGTAGAAGAAATAAATCAAAGTTCAAAGACACAATGAGAACGGTGATGGGCCTCACACCGACCCCACTCACCCTGCGCTAGGGCCGGTATGAGGCCGACATGGCAAAGCGGCTCATCCTGAAGAATGATCTGCGTCGGGGGATGCATCTTTTCGGCAGCCCACTCTTGTCCAACTCAAAAGCCTCATCGCGTTTCGTCCTCCGTAAGAAGGACCTTGCCGACGTCCATTTTAAGCTTCTTCCGGAGACCCATCTGTCATGCTCCGCCTTAGTCTCGCACCGCAAATTAACTCGGTCTTTGAAAGTCGCGGGGCGGCGGATAGTCATCCAAGCACCTTAACGTACACCCACCGACCCCCCGCCCTTGCAAGAGGAAAGTTTGTCGACGAGACATAACCCTTCTCCGTGTGCACACTGTACCACCCGGCGCGGCCAGAGAATGACGGCTGGAGGTAATGAAGTCGGCGAAATAAGTTCACCGTTGGGGCCTCCCCCTTGAAGAGACAAAGCCGACTATGGTCCTCATAGCCAATGGGTGCAGTTGGGCAACAGCAACGTTCATGGCCTTAATAATAGCCATAACATGCTCGTTCAGCGGAAATCGGAGCCCGTACTCCAAGTGCCGCATGTATACGCCGGTGTGGCCCGGGGGAGGGCAACAGACAGCCTGACCCTCCTCCGGGACAACAATTTCGTAGCCCTCACCAAAGAAGAAATGTTTCTCGAAAAATATCTCACGAACAAGCGGGCTAACTTATGGGTCCAAGCACGGTCAAGACGGACTTTACAAAGGCGTCACCATGATCCATAACGTACTCCCTCGCCTTACTAGGACGAGCCCTTTCAGCATCATCATCAAAATCGTCTGGCTCATCATCGACATCAGAGTCATCCTCCCATTCCTCCAGAATACGAGGATCGACTTCGGGAGAAGGAGACCTAGGGCCCCCAGGCCTTGTCGAGGAGGTCGTCCCCGGCGCCGGCTTACTAGGCCCGGCATCGATCCAGAAGACATGTTTACAATGAACTTACAAAATTAAGAATTGGAAAGTTTGTTTACCTTGAAGAAAACGCTCGTAGGAGTAACAAACTCGGAAATTAGAAGACAAAGAAACCCTTGGAAGTTTAGAGAGAAGAAAATTTTGGAGAATGAAATTGGTGGCCAATTTTTTGAACAATCGCCCTATTTATAGGGAAAAGCCCATGAAGAAGGACCAATCAAAGAAATGACCCATGAAGCGTCAACCAATCAGCGTGCGGACACGTGTCGGACATGCAACCACGGGATGTCAATCGTTGCAACAGTTAGACGTCAATCAATGCAACAGTGACCAAGCGTCTTCAACACGCCTATTCATATCTCTTTGTCTATTCGCCTTCCTCAACGAATTCCCAGGCATCAGTTCTCCGCCGGCCACCATGTCAACCAGGCTATATAAGCGGCGTAGGGCAATCAAAAACAACCGGCACTCTCAACCCTGGTCTCGGCCAGCATCACTTTCTTTTCCACATCGGATGCCCTTTACGCATCCATGTGGAGGGGGGATATGGTACGGCATAGGAAAGACCAGGCCGAGGTAAAAGAGGCCGCAGCAGAAGAAGCCGATGCAGAAAATTTTTTACAAATTACTTGCGCAGAATATACGCTCAAACGGACATCGGAGCCCATACCACGGCATAGACTACGCTGGGGGCAAATTGATGGGGCATATTCTGCACCGCTGACCAAGTCAACATATTGAGCAAGGTCAAAGATATCCACAACAAGTCAACGACTTGGGCGGCCCTAGCCGATGCGCCCCATCGGCACTGTCACTGGTCTCGGCATGACAACGCCAAAAGGACACATACCGCGTACTCATATCCAAGACCCCTCGGCGGTGAGTCAACAGGGCCCGCCGGCCTGTTGAAGGTCCCTCGGCCGAGGGGTAGATCAGTCTTTCCACCTGCTAGCCACTTGGCCACTTGGCCACTACGTGACAAAAGGTGAAGTCTATAAATACTCCTCAACCTTCATTGAGGAAAGGATCCAATCCAGAAATACACAACTTAACCTAAATACACTATTCATCTGGTATAATCTTCCTTATCTCTCTACAATATATTCCTAGCCAATTAGCATACAACTTATACATCTAAGTTTACTGACTTGGGCGTCGGAGTGGGTACGCTTGGCTCAAAGCCAAGCCCTCGATTGTTCATTGTTGCGGGAGAGGCCGAGAGGAACGATTAAGACCAAGGGAGAATCCAACTCAAGACATCATTCAACAAGCCACGGGTGGTAACTATACTTGCTCTGGAATTACACCCGGAACAGTAGGGTTTACAATGGTTCAAATTCCATTTGTGGACTAAAGTCCCCCATCCGGTTAACCGATGCGAGACATACTCTCGCATTTATTCGATTAAACAAATTTAATTATCACATGATATTGAGACGTTATTTATAAATGTTACGTGTTTTATAAGTAGATGATACATCGTCTTCTTCAATTTTGTGATATTTTTTTTCCATGATTACTTTCTCTTAATACGAGAGGATCACATACATATAAAGAAAGTAATTTTTTCTTTGGTATTCTCTCACACTCCTTTTAAATTTCGTTCTTGATTCCATTAATGTTGAGCTATTTGGTATTTAAAAAAAAATATATATAAATTTATGAAATTACGGATCATGGAGGATTATTGTTTAACGTGGAGTTGATTTTCTTGAAAACCGTCTCAGCTCTCCCAACAAAATAGTTTGAAATGAAAAGGTTGGATAATGCATTTTTTATTGTTTACAATGGTTCAGAGTACATTCATGGACTAAAGCTCCGCACCGGGTTGACGATGTAGGACATAATCTCGAATTTGGCTCTGTTTGACAAGATATTTTAGGTAGCTTATTTGACCAAAGTAGTTTATTTGACCAAAATTTCAGCTACCTGATTTTTTTGCAAGTTTTTGGTAAATAGCTTATTTGACCAAATAACATACCTGAAATGAAATGCTATTTTAGGTAACATTTGAGAAATCAGATCCCTGAAATGACTTATCTTCCAATTTTTACCCCTTTAATATATACTCCCTCTCATCCACTATATTCTTTCATCTTTCCTAAAACGGATTATTCAGGTTTTCTACCCTCTTTTCTTATTTGAAAAGTTTTTATTAATATTATACTCTTATTTCTCACCAATCACCAAACTCCACTATATCCTTTATTAATATTTAATCCTAATTATTTCTTCCTCTCCCCAATAACCAAACACCACCCATATCTTTTATTATTATTTAATCCTAACTATTTCTACCTCTCTCCAACACTAAACTCCACCCACATTCCACCCTTAATTCCTGTGCCCACAAGAAATGGGAAGAATATAGTGGATGAGAAGGAGTAATATTTAATAATTATCATATATTTTTACGACATTTTATCAAAATCAGCGACATTTTCAACTAGTTTGCTAAACACATTTTTATATCATAAGTTATCTTATCAATTCCTAATTTTCAGCTAGCTTATCAATTAGTTTTTTAGTTTTCAGCGACTTTTTTAGATTTCAGCTAGTTTTACTAAACAGGGCCAAATTATTCGCATTTTCTAAATAGAGGATACATTATCTTCTTCGATTTTGTAGTATTTTTTTTCCATGATTACTTTCTCAGAGAGTCTACTGCACATACATCAGAGCAGATCTTCTGTACCATCTTGTGTCTTATTACTTCTCCTAATGACACGTTAGCACTTTAAGATATAATAGTATCATTTTTATTATTTCAATTGTGATGTGTCAAGACTCAAGATCTTAAGGAAATGAGACATAAAAGTGGGATATGTGATCTCTACTACACATACATATGAAAAAAGTAATTCCTTCTTTAGTATTCTTTCCCACTCCTTTTAATTTCGTTCTTGATTCCATTAATGTTGGACTATTTGGTGTCACTATATGGACCACTTATTAAAAAAAAACATGAACATAGAATTTATGAAATTAGGATCATGAAGGAGTATTGTTAACGTAGAGTTGATTTTCTTGAAAACCGTCTAAGTTCTCACACTAAAATAGGACGATATATCAATCTCTTTCAATAATACAATTTGAGTCGTAATGTTACCCACCTACTATAAATAGGTCGATCTCTTACAAGAAATTCTGTATCACAATTATTCATCAAATAAATATTTTCATCCTAAGGTTAAAATCAATCCAAATTATTGTAAAAATCCCTTCACTCAACTAATGAATAGTTAATAATTACACAATAAAACTCACCACATTAATACAACACCAAAAGTCATAAAAAAACTAAAATAAAACTCATCTCCAACCATAACTAAAGGTCCGATCACTATTACCAATAGAATCTGGGCTATATCCGGCAGATTTCCGGGCCTGTGTGGGCCCACTACTGCTTTTTGGGCTTGGAGTGTTAAGGAATTGATAATGGGCCGACCCGCCCGAGCTAGTGGACTCACCTCCACATGGGCCCAATGGAGATCTCTTTGTTGTTGGAGAAGAGTGATTCCAAGGTGATGGTGATGATGACCTCGGTTTCGATGGGCCTTGGGTTCGAACCTTGGCTTTCGCCGACTTGGTTGGAGCCATGTAGCTTGGCACTCCATCGAAACTCGATTGTCTTGGTTCCCTTCGTGACCTGCGAATGACAGGTCGTTATTAGTGATGGAGCCAAGATTCGTTAGGAGTAAAAAAGTTCGAGGGGACGAATTGCTAATCTGGTAATGTGCACTAGGAAATAAAAATGAAGATTCTATAGGAAAAAATTCGAAATTTTTCATTGTTCAGGGAATGAGCGCCTCTGTTAGACCCCTTAAATCCACCATTAGTCGTTATATCGTGCACGTATAAACATCATTAGGAATTATTAGATTCGTTTGTTAATAAGTCGATGTCGTGAATTAGCCCAAGGTTTACCATCCAAGATAAGAAAATAATTGAGTTTTGCAAATTACTCAAAACATGTTTATAGTAGGAAAACAAATCACGTCCATGACAAATGACACCATACTTTTGGCATAACCTTCATTTCAATTATTTATTTCTCTTTGATTAAAACACCTCTTACAAAAAATATGAAAGGTAAACAACTGAATGAATCAATTGAGACTTATTAGTTGTTACCTATACGTAGAGGCAGAGTCTCTAAGGGGTGGCTCAATCATGTCCATCTCAACCGTCCTCTCGGAGACAACATCATTGCTAGTGGCCGCAGTCACGTAGGTTGTCGCATTTGGGCCGGATTTGGTGGCTAGATGAGGCTGTGCCGCCATCCACCGCTCTAGCCAATTCCATCCCCACGGTGGCTTTTCCATTGCATTGGCGTATGCCGTGATCATGCCATCGTCTATAGCCGGATTTGATTCTATTAGTTGGTACTGCTGTTGTTGCTGCCATTTTCAAAGTTCAAAATTAATTAATAATATCATGCCAAATAACTTTATCTAATTGATATTATTTCGGAATATTTTTTAAAAAAATTCACTGAGAATGGTAACAATGAGTATATATTTCAATTTTTCATGATAAAATCATAAAAATATTTTCTCAGATAACTTCATCGATCATGTGTCATCAGGAGCAGGACACGCGTTAGAACAACCAATATTATTAAGGAAAATGAGATAACGTCACTGAATATAGTACTTCATACGGAGTATAATATCAAGTGTAGACTCCTCTATTTTTTTTTTTGGCAACCATAAAAGATAGTACTTCATACGGAGTATAATGTTTGACTTTGAGAGTCGTGCTACTAGTTTGACCATTAAAATAGCGGACTCTACATGAAGCATGTGAGAGCGTAGTAGGGAAACTCGATAACTAACCTGAAAATTATAAGCATAAGCAAGAGCACGTTCTCTCATCAAAGCAACATCATGTTTCTTCACAGAACTCTCTTTAATTTGTTCATAACTTTGATACCTTCCATCCCAATCATGATCACCATTACTCTTAATTCCATTATTAGTATGATTAACCTGATGAGCTTGATTCGGAACTTTGTCTTGAACCAGTTGTCGCCTTCGGGCTCGGACTCGGGCCTGGACTCGTACTAGAGCTTGCATGCATCTCATTGTCATTTGGGCCTGTTTTCGTACGTTGTGTCCCCTTACTAGTGCTTGTAGTCTTACCAACCCTTTTAAGGCACGCAATGCTCGTCGAGCCTGAAAAAAATATATATCGACTATCATGATCACATATAAAACCGTAACACGATATATAATAGTTTTATAATAGTTTATATGTCTCATTACTAATTATAGAGAAATGAGGCGTATAACTTTTAATGAGACCGGTTGACATATAAAGACTTTGTTTGGCAAAACGACATATATATAATGGCCTTGTTTGGCAAACGATATAAGCAGATTTATAATAACGGATAATGTTAGCATACTACGGTTACAGATTTAGTAATGTTTGACTATCAAACTAAATTAGCAAAATTAAGAACATGTGTTTGATAATCAACAAATTATATGACTGTTATATTATTTTCATGTATAAACTTGTTGGAGTATAAATCCACTTGTGAGTCCCACATCGGTGAAAAAGAGAGAGATTGTCTATCTTATAAGGCCTAGGGGTGTTTCTCCCATTGCCAATTGGTTTTGGGAGATAAGAGCATTCTTGGGCTTGTGAGTTAGACTTCTCTCCTCTATTAAAACTGAATATGCTTTTACAATATGCAGCAACATATTCAACAATTGATTCCGACCAATACGTTATCAGAATTTGTCCTTTGTTACCAAACCGATAAAATTAATAGATTGATTGGTAAATCTACCATTTCGGCCGAAATTAATATGCTAATTACCAAACAGAGCATGTATTTAACAATTTTCGCACAATATAAAATAAAAATAATATTTCAAATCAATATATTTGTGCATTTAGTGAAAAGATTATTACCAAGTATCCTCTATAGTGTGATTGAATCAATGTAGCAGCTATATCTTCCCTAGAGTGACGACTATAACCAGCCAATTGAACAACCTTAGCAGCCGCTTGTGCTGCCGCCACTGCTGCCTTAGCGGCCGCTGCAGTGGCGGCAGCAACAGCTATTGCATGAGTTTGGTCATCCCTGTTTGGTGACATTGTGCCGCTTCCATCATTTGTATATTCCGGTGAGCTTCCTATTGAGTAACGCTCTACTGAAACTACCTCTGGTACTTCATTGTTGCTTTTTTGGAGATTATCTTTCTGTGACAAAATGCAATAATTATTTATACCGAACATAAAATTGGTAATATTGTTGGATTATTTAGAAGAAATCAAATTCTATTATTGCACATTTAATAAAAAAAAAAACAATTTATTGCATGTCACGGTTATTTATTATAGATAACGAACACAAATTACAAATTATCGAAAAATTACATATACGGAGTAGCATTTTTGAAATTCTTGTTAGTAGAATTGTTGTTTCTTTCGCGACAGGAGAACGAGTTCACTTAACTTACAAACTAATCTTCACCAACTAATCTTGACCTAAGTTATGTCCGAAGGGGCCGGGTTAGGCCCCTGTTTTTTTTTTTTTTTTTTTTTTTTTTTTTTTTTTTTTCTTATTTCAGTGTAAATTATCATTTGACTCTGCCTTGACTCAATGACCGAGTCATAAATTAACATACGACATCAATAGTTTAAATTAAACACTGGTCGCGACTCCTTTTTATACACTCCAAATATTTGCCATCGAATCATGTTATCACTTGTTAGATTTTTACAATAAATCCAAAACAACAGGTAATATAACTAACTTATAAACTAATCTCCTCGCTCCGATTTGACAATAGTACAAAACAAGCATCCTTGGATAGATCATTGAAGGATGATGATGGGGATTGAACATGTAAAAAACACATGATGATGAACAAGGGAAGATGTGATAGCCTTAATCTCAAAGGCTCCATCATAAAGTGCAACTTGTGAAATTGGGACCATATATAAAAATACTAATAATAATTGGAGACATTTCAATTTTTCAATGTTGATTCATGGTCCTAATTAAGGGCACTCGTGAATCAAGGTTCCCCCCACTAAAGGGTTCTTCAATACCTACCTAATTTTATTAAGTTGTTACATTTTATTTACTTTCTTATTAAGAAAGCAACTTTTTTGTATGTGGTTAGATGAAAAAGTTTAAGCTACTTGACATACAAGTGATTGAAGTGATCAATATAATAAATAGAATAGTCTAGTTTTTTTAGATGATGAGGAAACTTACAAAACGTAATCTTTTTATCAGATGCGTATCGGTATAATCTAGACATACGTAATGAGTCGGAAATTAGCATATACTCATATTTTTTTTTTCCACCAAAATGTAACTTAAATTACAATATTCTACTTCGTTCTACTCAACTAACTATATTACAATGTGAAATTCTAAGGTACGCATCATTTTTATTGCACTTAGATTATGTTTTGTTATTCATGAGAAGTATTGACAATTCCAATTTCCGGATTAATTGGGAAATAGAGTCATGTGCTACGCAAAGTTACCTCACTTAAAATATTTACAAATAATGCAACATAAAATGCAACATTGTTAAATTGATAACGGATTGTGAATAATTGAAACTCTAAATTTGATATAGAAAATTACACAAAAAAGAAATCAATAAAATGTTTGTTTATATATGGAGAATGTGATGAATATGGCATACCTTTTTCTCGGACGACTTAAAAACCTTCTTGACATTAGAAAACCAACCACCTCCTTTCTTCCCCATTTATACAAAATCACTTTCAAAAAATAAAATAAAAATTAGGAGCACATTAATCCAATAAATAACAATAACAATCAAAACGTTGATTAACATACAATATAACAAGAGTAATTAAGTCTTATACAAGTACTATTACTTCATCCGTCCTGGTCAATAGTTATCTATGTTTGAATTTCCCGTCACAAAAAATGAAAATAGATAAGCATTGATTAGGATGGAGGCAGTATATGAATACAAAATGTTACGAAGATCAATAGATCATACCTTATGACAAAATATTGATGAAGAATAATACTATATAGAAGTTATAGATTAATTTGCAATGTTGGTGTAGGATGACTTGAAGATTTTGCATAACATTTGATGAATTTTATAAGACATTGTTATGTTATATGAACAATGTAGTTAATTAATAGTGAAATAAAAACTAGGAAAGAATGTGATTTTAGGAAGGTCTAGAAAGAAAAAAGGGAGAGATAGAAGGCGAAAATGATAGAAAAGTATGTAGTTTAGTAAGTAGTAACTGACCTGCCGCGGGATCACCGTTATGCATTTATACCTATCACGGGATTTTTCATAGCTCCCTATTCCTACATTTTAGTTCCTCTTATCCAATCCCATTTTGCCACGTCTATCTATTTGTATTTTTGTAAATGTTAATAGCGCCTGCTGAAATTTCTCGCCTCTTAACGTAAAATCCTACTTTTGTCCCACTTATGTATTTGTATAAGGAGAGCTCGTAACCACTATTATGTGAGTACTAGATATGTTTTGCGTTAATTACAATATATATGATGCTTATCTTGCAAACAACGCATATTAGGTTAATCACCTTTTTTTTGGTACAGACTCTGATTCATCAAAGCATAATCTCGAGTCAAATTGTTCTTTCAGGAAGTTTATTGATCATATTTTAACCAACGAAATGAGTTTCAAATATATTACATGAATTTATTTATAATTCGAATATGATGTACTCCGTAACATTTTCCTATACTATTTGTTGGTTTCAATTAAAAAAGAGTGTATTGTAAGACGTAAGTAGTATACCCTATAATCAATATATGTCCTATTGTCTAATAATAATAATAATGGATATTTAATAAAATGAAGAAAATACGACCAAAAATTAAATTAGCTACACAAAATTTGTACTAACACATAAGGAGTATACAGTGAAAGAAAGAATAGAAAATCACAGTTTAGGATAGTGACAGCCTAATTACCCAAGGTCCAAGTAATCAATAGATTACCTAATCAAAGGCGCCAATGTCTAATATTGTACTTGACAAATATAACATACTCCATTTATTATCATACTCCGTATTGTTTCTTACCAAAACAGTCTTAATCGGGTGGATGAGTTGGGAATAGATTGATGAAAATTAAATGCTAACATCCAAGTTGATTTTTTCTTTTTAAATTAAAAAAGGAAAAACTTTTTAACCTAGAGGTCATCAAATGCGGGTTTTGGTTGAAGGCCGGTCGAGATCACACTAAAATTTGGCCCACACAAGCGGTTTTACGGGTTTGGGACGGCTAACCTTTTGAAATTTTCTTAAAATACATTATCTATAACCGCTTATTTTGTGGGCCGGATTGGCCGGGTTCAACGGATAGGATGAACCATGAAACGCTTTAATTTAATCGGTTGGTTGCATATACATATACATATAAAAAGTTCACTTTCGTAAAAAAAATCATTTCACATGATTTTATATTTCACGTGAATTATAAAAACTTGTTTGATGTCAAGCAGGAACTTTGGTTTCATGAAAATTACTTGCCAAGGAGAACTCGGCAAGCAATTTCATCCATTGGTGATGGAATTAGAATTAGAATTCATGTGAATTGTAATAGTCAAATAGCTTACTGTAACACCCCCTTCTTACCCAGTCAAGGTAATTAGGAAATGTTAGCGTCTCGATTTCCCGAGGTAGTGAAATGACTGAAATCGGAATTACAATTAAGAAACTTTATTAATAAATGACAAGTTTAGTTGTTACAAACATAAACAAATGAATAAAATACAACTTATGACCACTATACTCGTCTCGTGACCCATCAGGCTCGCCCCGTCTCCCGCGTGCTCTCCCAAACAACATGTACATAACCTGCTCCCCATATGATTAGAAATATCATATGGATCGACACAGGTCACCCCGGAAATATGTGACAATTAAACAGACACACAAACGTCAGTTTCAATAAACAAATAAAGTGTGACACGACCCAAGTGTGTGAACACGCAACGTGACTACTAGTATGAATGACACACTATCAACCAACCTCCACTACCACGGTACCGGAACACGCCCAGATATACCGACAACCACACTGGTACCGGGACACGCCCAGACATACCAACAACCACAAACAGGGTATCGGGACACGCCCAAACGTACCGGGTTCGAAAGCCAACTGGATCCCCTGCCAGACGTCGTGTCTCAACCACACAAGTCCCTCCGTGACTCAAGCCATTAATGTGCACATCCCTCTTGGAGTGGGAAGCTCCAAGAGGCGACTCAAGCGTAAAACGGTCTCCCAACCGTCTTACATCTCCTCAACAACAACACATCCTCCATATACACAATAATAACCAAAACATGAAATACAACCCAACATATCATAATCATCCTCTTAATGATGCAATTAACCACTAAACATGTTATAATGCAAATGCCCTAATTATATGAGACTAATCACAACATCAACATAAACAACACCACATTATTGAAACCGAGTAGGATTAACCTACCTTTTTGCAATCTCTTCAAGCTACTCGGATCCGGATCAAAACGTCTCAAGGAACCGTCTCATCCTATACAAATAACATAATAACTATCACAATGCATCATATACTAGTTCAGTAACTCTCTTATAGGACCGTCCTATAGCATAAGACGGACCCAATAAAGGAGTCTATAGTCCAACAAGAGGAAGAATAAACCAAAATGAAAAAAAAAAAAATAGAAAACTTCTCACCCTCTAGTCCTCCACTACCCCTTCAACTTTCAAGCTACGCCTGCCATCTCCTTTGAAACCCATGTCCTCATCACACCAACTCTTCCATCTCCGTTGCAGCCCGCCGCCTCTACTGCCACAACATGTTTCATCTTTGCCCCCTTCACGGTTGTCGTTCCTATGAGCTTCTTTTTACCCTTTCTGATCTATCTCTCCACCAATCAATTAAAACTCAAGATTAAGATCTCGCAATTGTTGTCGGCGACTTCTCAACACCGACCACCGATAACTAGGTTTGTATTTGATCTTTTAAAATTGAATACTCGTGTTTTTAAATAGAAAACTTTGAGTTTTAAGTCGATAATTATGGGTTGTGGTTTATGCTTAATTGAAGTTTTGTACTTCCCATATACATATTTTAATTATCTTAAATTTTTAATTTCAAAACTCACAATTTTAACTTGAAAACTCAAAAAAGAACAAGAAATCTCAAGGGTTTTAATTTGTTACGAGTAACTTTTTGTATTTATATTAAGATTTTAGTTTAATGACTACCAAATTTAGTTTGAAAACTAAAAGATAGATGTACGTTAAAAAAATTCTGGCTTTTAGTCGAGTAATTGTGACGAGGTTGCGGTGGGTGGTGTGTCGTCGAGCCGGACTGGAGATCGTCGTTGTTGGCATCAGTGTTCGCGGGGTGTGACTTGGTGGGTACTGGATGTTGGTTTCCTATTATTTGGAAGATGGCAGTTACGAAGTATCATTCACTTTCAGCAATTGATACTCAGTATTAAGTGATTTGTTTATTTTGGGCTTTAATTGATATGGACTGGTCTTATACTATAAGACAGTCTTATCAAACAATTTGTGATACTAGTTTATACTACAAAATCCCTTATTATTGCCCCTTAATTACCCCTATTACACATACTAATTACTAATTAATTACCCATAACGAATTCCCCCAAAAGTTAGGGTTTAAAGACCAGAAAAGAGTAGATCTTTACTTACTAGGTGAAGGAGATGAAGAGGGGGGTGGGAAATCTTCTAATCCAAGCCTGAATCCTAAGTAGTAGGTGTTTGTGAGGGTTTATAGAGAAGGGAGAGAGTTTGGAGAGATGAGGGGAAAGATAGAAATGATTTTAGGGCTAGTGAAGAAAGGGTTTAAATCCCGTGTTCTGAAACAGCGTCACTCGACCGAGTGCCGGGTCTACTCGGTCGAGTGTAATCATTCGATCGATTAGATATCTTACTCGATCGAGTGGACTCACTCGGTCGAGTATACTCTTCACTGGACCGAGTGGACCCACTCGGTCCGCTGCAGCTCCACTTGGTCTAGTCTAGGTCTTACTAGGTCTAGTGTAAGACTATCCTTCCCTCCTGAGTGGTCTCTTATCGGGTCTAATGGTCCTCTCACGCATCCCAAGATCCATTTACGGGTCCCACAATGACCGTGTATTACACTTACTCCATATCATTTTTTCAATTTACAAGAATTATAGTTCTGATGTTTTTTAGAGAGCAACCGAGCAATTTCAGGATGTCGTTTGGTTACTATTATAAAAGTAGGTGAATTGTAAGTCCCCAAAAATTGGTATAATGATGGTTGTTTGGTTGCCCAAAACTCCAAAAGTAAAGGAATAGTATGGGAACTCTGGTGTCATGAAAACACTTAAGTTTTTGATTAATTTTGTAGTTTTAATTGTTTTGAAATATTATTATATAGATGTCCATATGATAAAAGATTCTAGAATAGAGTGTCTTATGAGAAATATAATTCTATTGTATGCGTATATATATACCTCCTGATAATTAAATAGAGATACATACGTCTCTCTTCTATTCTCTCTACCTTCTCTCTATAATTTTGTCTCTACTCATTGTTTCATGGATTTATAAATGATGGTATTCATTTAGTTATATTTTTTTAGTGTTGACCCGGAGTATTGTAACATCCCATACACCAAGGTGCCTCACCAAGACCACCCTAGCACATGGAGATGCTACCATCTCGGTTACCCGAGGCATAATAATCAAAGTAGACCATAAAGAAACGTACTTTAAGTAAATAAGTTTAATGTGATTACATCAAAACCAAAACTGAAGTAAGAAATACAACTGTTCTCAAACTGTAAACCAACTAAATAAAACTTGTCTTAACAAAACACATCGGAAGACTAAGACTTGACACTTCGTGACTCTATCCCCAGCTGGATCCCGCGCGTATCCAAGAAATATCTGCTAATCAACTAAAGATGTGACAAACTTAGAAATCTGACGACCCTAGCCCTTGATTTGATAGCAAAGAGTGAAGATGAAGAACGTCATTGTTTTTCTTTTGCAAAAGGTTTAGAAAATAAGAGTAAAAGTGAAAAGAACTGTTGAAATCAGTTAAATACCTCTTCACGCATTACTATCATACTCGGCCGAAAAACCGTAAAACACGACTTACTAGATCGAGTAACTAACGTACTCGATCGAGTACCCGCTACTCGATCGAGTAACTACGAAGTAGAACACTCTCCAGAATGCGACACTGACTTACTCAACAGCTCAAATATCTGAGGTATTACAAGTATCCCCTATCGACAACAAGGTTAATCTCCTTTGGGGGTACTGAAGACAATTTAATGGGTTGACCCCTCCCAAGTTTGGCTTTTTCATTCCTAATTTAGTTATATATGAAGATGTATTATGATACCAGATCACCTTCAAAATGTAACATGTTACATTACAATCTATGATTTAATTATAGACAGATTAGCTCTATATATGTGGTATAGTGAGTTATAAATTAGTAGAAAGTATATGTAATGAAAAATTAGATTCTTGTCAAATTGAACTATAATCACACATGAAATGTAGTGTGAAAGTCATGTTGGTTCACATATTTCAAGTAATAAGAAATGGCAATCATGAGCAGTTGGTGTAACACCTCCAATCCCCATAAGTCGGGAAGCCTTCCTCAAGTCCATCCTAACTCATGAGGATGTCACATGACTTGGTTTCCCAAGCTTGTAATGAGAATAAACGAGAATAGGCAATTTAACATAGATAAGTTGTAGTTAAGATAATTAAGTTACAAGTTAAGGGATTCAAATGACAATCTCAAATAGTACAACCCAATTGAAAATAAAAGTGGAGTCTAATAAATGTCAAAAATAGACAACAAGAAATGGCGACAACTAAGGACAAGACCGCTCCCGAGCCTCCAAGGTACATACAAATATAACATGTCAACCCACTGCTCCCCATATGAGCGGAAATCATCATATGGTTCACCATAGATATTATTTGAAAACGCTTTGGTTAACTCCAATAATACAATTGATCATTAAAATACATGTGAATGTGAAAGACTAAATGATTATGATATGAAATGATGATATAACAATACAAGTTATCAAAACTCTACAACTCCTCCATAACAATCCCGGTGACGGCAACGCAACACTGTCACCAAATCGTCGGACCGCAGTGTAATACCCGGATTCTTTGGGACCCACAAAAGTACCTTGAGATGCGTGACGAGACCTCTGGACTGGTGGGGAACTATTCGGAAATAAGGAATGACCGTATACTAGACCAAGTGTGACCTAGACTAGAGGGTTGTAGTGGACCGAGTAAAGTGTTTACTTGATCGAGTAGTTGACACTCAATCGAGTGGACGAGAACTCGACCGAGTGGACTCGGCACTCAACTGAGTGCCACTGAACAGCACTCGATAAACACCAATTTTGGGATCTTATCCTATCTTATCCAAATCATTTTATCCTTCTTCCTTCTTACTCCAAATTCTCTCCCTTCTCTCTAAAACCCTCACAAACACATTATTATGGGATTCAAGCTTGATTTAGTGGATTTTTCATCTTCCTTCTTCCTTCCTTTCACTTGTAAGTTAAGATCTACCCCTCTTTTATTTAGTAATTAATGTATATAATATCGGTAATTAATAAGTTATAATAAGGGGTTTTGTAATGTATAATAATATAGGATGTATTTGTGATAGTATTATGTGGTTTGTATAGGGATGCGACGGTTTTATGAGACGGAATCGATCGTATTCGAGTAGCTTATGAATATATGTTAAAAGGTAGGTTTATCCTACTAGGTTTCAATAACACGACTTGACCATTTTCTCTTCTTCTTCTTTTTTTTCAAAAATACAATTTCAACAACTTTTGTTTGACTGTGTTTGTTGTGTTTTATTTTTCAATTTACATTTGAAGGATGTTGTTTTGATTACTAGATCTTGAAGTTGTTGTGGTTTAGATTTCAAAAAAAAAAAAAATTGAAATTGAAAAATGTAGGAGTTGGGTGAAAATGAAATGTATGTATTTTTAGGACCGTCTACATATTAAATTAGTTTATAAAAAGTGTCTCCAAAATTTAATTACGATAAACCGAAAATTAGTTATAATAGAAACCGTCATAAAAAATCATTTTCGATAATAAAATAATTAGTTATTATAATTAAAGTCACCTAAACCCAATTACGATAAAAACAATTTTATCTACTAATAGTGGTCAAATCGGCGTATTGCCAAACCACGCCCCTATTGCCACAACTGTAGATATAGGTATTTTGAGAATACGGCTTAACGACCAATGGTTAACAATGGCTCTGATGGGCGGTTTTGCTAGAATAGGCAAAACTATTATAAAAACCGTCTCAGAATTACATTTACGACTAAACGATAATTATTTTTTACTAAAGTTCATTTGGAACATGTTTAAGGGCAAGCTTGGAATAAATTAAAAAATAAGGGGCATAACGAGTAAAATAGGGGACGTGATATAACAATTTTGAATAAATATTAGTTTAGCATTGGAGCATATTAGGGCTTGACAAGAGTTAACTTGAAAATCTGATTTGGCAAATCCAAATTACTCAAATATTAGCCTAGCATTGGAGTTGCCCTAAGCAGAGCCTCAAAAGATATCCAAAAACAAGACAAAAGTTTAGCACACTGGTGGAAGGTATTAAAAAACAAGGCAGTAAGAGGATTCGAACTGCAATCTTCTGTGAAGTAGACTCTACACAATAAGCAATGTACTAAAAGAGAGTTGTCATTAAAAGACTTAATATGTATATATGAAACTTCTAATAGTGGTGGAGCCATGCTAAAATTATAATAATTGATGATTGATTGACTAACAAATTTGCCACATAATAAAATATCTCGAAAAGTCAAATCAAATTATTCTTTTCGAATTCAACGCAATTGATATACGGAGTACAAAATAAAGTGGGGCCCATATTATACACTACCTTTATAAAGTCAATATGCGTTTTACTTACATTTCGTTTCCAACTTAATCCTCCTTCCCCCCTATAATCCTCCTACAAATGACTAAAACTAAAAGATTAACCCATGTATAAATTTTTCGATCAATGCAGTAACAAAGTAGTGACCCTATATTAGATTATGTTTTTCCATAATAGTCGGCCATAATTATTTTTAATAATTAAAATAGGTTCGCACAAAAATAACTTAATCTAAAAGTCATTTAAATAGTAAACTTTTTTTTTATAATATCACTAACATTATAATCAGTAAAATACAACAATCTATTATAAGTACAACTCATTTATATAAATATTTTAAATTCTTACTAGCTATATATAAGTTAACCTCACAAATGCCGTATTTTAGCACGAGATCTCAACTAGTTTGAAATTAAAGTGAACCCAATTGTGAAAGGTGTCTTTAAAAAAGTTTATAACTCTCATTTTTAGGGTTTTTTTGTCAAACACAACCTTTAAAAACTTTTTTTTCCAAACACCACCTTTTAAAAAAAAGTTTGTAAAACACAACCTTTAATAAATTTATTTTTGTAAAACACGACATTTTGGCAAGAGTTTAACCACTTGCAATAGAGTGACTTTAAGTCGATATTTGAGGTAGCAAACGAGGTCAATTTGAGGTGTTCTTAGACATTTTGGAAAGGTGGTAGTACAAGCTTTCCAGAGGTTACCAATACGGTGGTGATAGGTGGCTTTATGTGGGATTTATTGATGTGTAAAGTAAGGCTGGTCAAGGAGTGAATTGGAGGTAAAAACAAATAAGAAAAACACCAATTCACTCCTTGACCAACCTTACTTTACACACCAATAGACCACATATAAGGCCACCTATCACTGCCGTATTGATAACGCCTAGAAAGATTATACTCCCACATTTCCAACGAGTCTAAAAACACCTCAAACTGGCCTCGTTTGCTATCCCCAAACATCGACTGAAAGTCACCCCATTGCAAGTGTTCAAGCTCTAGCCAAAATGTCGTGTTTAACAAAAAAAATTTTATTAAAGGTTGTGTTTCACAAACGTTTTTTTAAAGGTGGTGTTTGGAAAAAAAAGTTTTTAAAAGGTTGTGTTTGACAAAAAACCCCTCATTTCTATTTAAGTTGTCTTTAATCAATATTTATTTTTTATTTTATTTCTATTTTTGTCTGATTTTTGTGATCACTATAAATTTTAATCCAACATGTTTTTGAGCTTTCATTTTTCTCCACATAGTACTATTCTCCTTTAAATATTGTACACTTGTACCAAAGTAAAGGTAAACATTTCTTAGAAACAAATAAAGTACAAAAACTAGTTGCTTATATCATTCACCATATGAGATATGGTCATATATCCACAAAAAAAAGCAAGTAAAAGAGTATACTTATTTAAACTTGGCAATACACAAATATTATCCTACAACCAGTTGTATATTAGCATTATACAACATGTTCAAGCCAACTCAATATTTAAAAAAAAAAAAATCTAAACCTACCAAAATCAAACGTTAAACCTCTCACACTTCTCTTAAAGAAACATAAGCAATTGCTCTCTTATTCATCCTAATTGGAAAATCTTTAGCAATTGATATTACCATCAAGAAGAAAAAATGCTTCTAACAATATTTTGACGTAAATTTCGACATCATTTGTATATTGACATGTATTTTATAGGCATATTCCGAAATTTCGAGTTTTGTATGATTCATTCTGAGCTTTTGAGTAAACTTCTTGAGCTCTGTAATTTTTTAGCCTTGTATTTTTTCGAGTTTACAAGTAAATGTTTCGAGATTTTTAAGATATATTCCGAGCTTGCGAGTAACTTTTTCGAGTTATGTAAGAAACTTTACGAGCTCTGTAAGAAATTTTATGAGCTTATAAACAAAGTTTTCGAGTTTCGTATGTATCAAAGCGCAATGTTGTGAGTTATTAATTAATCTAAGTTCAAAATAACTTGACTTTGTGGATCGGCTATAAATTTATGGAATCTGTTCTAGGAAAAAATGTTAACTTACATAATAGTTCAAAAAAGCGTAAAGATTCCGAGCTTTTATGATATATTCCGAGCTAGTGAGCAAATTTTCCGAGCTTTGTAAGAAATCTTCCGCATAAAGCTCTAGAACCGTGTAAATTTGATATATCTTCAGCCTTAGAAGCTTTGTCCACCACATGTTGTAATTATAGATTAATCTTTGATGTTTTTTAGAGATGGAGAATTAAAGTAGTTGAAAAATTGATATTGAGGGAGAAGATGATTGAGTAATTAGAGAAGCAGTTAGAAAAATATGGAGAGAAGTTAGAGGGAGAAGATGAGTTACGTTGAATTTGTTTTATAGGTTACAACAATTATAAGGAGGAAAAGACTAAAGTACCCTTGGTTGTATAATAGAATTATACAACAGGTGGTATAGTCTATTAACTGTTTGGTAATATGACAAATAAATTTCATGATAATATTACAACTTGTAAATCCTAGAATATTTGGTCCCAAATAATAATATAACACTCCAATAACCTAAACATCTCCACTACACTTTCTCACATTTTGACCGTTGGATCTCCAACAGTTAAACTAAATGTTTGAAAATGGACGTGAAACCTTATTCTTCTCTCTAAATAAACAGTTTAGAAAGAGACAGAAATAACAAAAAAAAATAACATGGTGTTTCTTTGAAGAAAAAGAAGCCTTGTTTTCTTCGTGAGAGGAGGTTAGTAATGGTTTCTTCGCTTAGGGATCATTGAAGAAGCCTCCTCTCTTTGATCATCTTCATTTTTTTTTGCTCTTCTTTTTTAAAAATTTATGCAAAATAAAAAAAAAAGGAAATTTTGTTGGAGAGAGAAAATTGGAGGTTTATTAAGTTGTGAATACAATAAAATTTGAGATTTTGAGAATTGGGTTTTTCAATTGTGTTTGTGGGTATTTGTGGGTACTTTTTCTTTATTTTTTTATTTCTAAAAGTTTTTCCCCTTAAATTAAATTAGGGGGATATTTGGGATTTGAGATTCTAAGGATCAGATTGTTGAATTGGGGATTTGTGAAAGTTTTTCAAAAATTTATTTCTCCCTTTGAATACTTTTTGAGAAAAGGAGGAAATTTTCAGAGGGAGAGGTTTAATTACGTTGGGTGATAAATATGATTTGAAAATCATATTTTTCTTCAATTTGAATTGAGCGTAAAATTTACAAATTTGATTGAGTTTTGTGGGTTTTATTGGAATTGGAAATATGGATATAGATAACATTGAATGTGTATCTTCATTAGATGGGTTGGAGGAAGAAGAGATCCATCACCACCTTGATAACCACCACCAACATCTTAGTAACAACCACCAATCTTTGGCGAAACCTAGGGCTAATATTGTGGGATCCACAACAATGACTCCAGCTTTTAGTGTCCATGAGTTGCTTGAATGTCCTGTTTGTACCAATTCTATGTATCCACCTATTCATCAGGTTTGCTTTGTTTTTTTTGTTGTTTAATTTATTTGTTAATGTCTAAAGTTATTTTTTCTAATTATTGTTGTATTTATAAATTTTTATTACACTTGTTAATTATTGTTATTACTGTCAATTTAATTTGTTATGTATGATTGAAGTTAGCTTCTTGGTCATGAATTTAATTTGTTTGATAAATATATTATGAAAGTTGATGTAAAACTTGGTCAATGTATATTATGAAACTTGGTTGTTGTAGAGATTTTCGTTTAGTTGATTGTTTTATAGGATATAGTGAACATCACCATTGAATGCTTATTTGGATATTTACCGAGGTTTGGGTCCATTTGCACCCCATTTTCTTTAACTAATGTCAGAGCAGTAAAGGGGTTATTGTGTCTAGTGGACTGGAATATGATGGCTCAATTACACTTTCAGTGTTCAGTGTCAGAAACTATAACTGCGTTAATTATCTAATGTGATTTAACTGAGTTCATGCAATATTTTAACTTTATAAAGTGGCATACTACATTAAAAATAAGCATTATTCCTCTTGTCTCATGTTGTCTCATGTTGTCACACGTATGTTTCTCAATTGAGATTGTTTGTCAATTAATGAGTTTGAAATAATTTTTTGAACTGAAAATTATTGAAATTAATACTATGTTTGAGGTATATATTAGTTTACATCTTTTATACATATAGTCAAATCTCAACTGCCAAATTGTGTCCTAATTAGTATTTGTGAGGGTTGATTCTTGATTGCTTGTGATTCAGTGAATAACTTATATTATGTCTTGTTATTTAAACATATTTCAAGTTCCCTATCTAAGTTCCAATTGATTTCAGTGCCATAACGGACACACATTGTGCTCCACTTGTAAAACAAGAGTGCAAAATCGGTGTCCCACTTGTAGACAAGAGCTTGGTGATATTCGATGTTTAGCCCTAGAAAAGGTGGCAGAGTCACTTGAATTGCCTTGTAAATATTACAATCTGGGTTGCCCAGAAATATTCCCTTACTACAGCAAACTCAAGCATGAAGCAATTTGCAATTTTCGACCATATAATTGTCCTTATGCTGGATCAGAGTGCTCTGCTGCTGGTGATATCCCCTTTTTGGTTGCCCATCTCAGGGATGATCATAAGGTTGACATGCACGCAGGATGTACATTCAACCATCGTTATGTCAAATCCAATCCCCGGGAAGTTGAAAACGCTACTTGGATGTTAACAGTAAGTGAAATATTTTAACTCTTTGAACCTGATAGTACAACTTTATGTGCTCCTTGACTCCCTCGTCATTGCCTCAGTGCCATTCTAGTATGTATACGGAGTATCTAGCTAGCTTAGCCTGTAAACTCTTTGAAGGGATGATAGCGTGGTACTAATAATCCGTAACTCATTTTCCATCAGATTTGTCGACCCTTCATACTCTGTTAAAAAAAAGGACCTTTTTGGTATGAGGACATTTTGTTAATAGCTCTCTGGTGGAGCACAACTTATATTATATGTCTCTAAACATATTTGTAATCGAGTCGCTTAATTATTCTCATCTTTGTGTTTACCCTTTTATTTGCTTCCACTTTGTGCATAGACATTCATTATTCAATTTGGTTGTTCATTAGTAAAAATAACTTTGTTTTTTGATGTATAGCTAAAGATGTTTAAGTCCTTGTCATTTTGTCCAAAACCTTTTCACAGTGGCTGTCAGTTTATCACTTTATAACATGGTACTAAATTGCGTTTGGGGTTGCGAGTCACAATGACATGTACAATGGTGCTGTGTTGTTTCCATGTTGGTCACATCAATCGTATTCTATATGAATCTAGTATTAATTATATGGGGTATGTATCTGCACTATAAGCGGTAAAGCTTCAAAGCCAATATTTATTACCATAATCTTGTGTTTCACAATAATTTAAAGTAATTTAAATTGGAATAATATTGACTCAGTTCGTTTGTTATTCCCCTATTTTTTAGTGATATTTTGAGTTCATATTGCCTTTGGGTATTTGCCTTTCATCCATGAATTCACACAATGATTGTTGGACTGCATTAAATTTTAAAATTCTAAACTTTGTTAAATTTACTAGGTTTTCCATTGTTTTGGTCAATACTTTTGCCTTCACTTTGAAGCCTTCCAACTCGGGATGGCTTTTTGTGTACATGGCGTTCCTGCGCTTCATGGGCGATGAAAACGACGCCAGGAACTATTGCTACAGCTTGGAGGTTGGCGGGAATGGGAGGAAACTTTTATGGGAAGGGACCCCTCGGAGTGTCCGGGATAGCCATCGGAAAGTACGGGACAGCCATGACGGCCTTATCATCCAACGCAACATGGCACTTTTCTTCTCGGGTGGAGACCGCAAGGAACTGAAGTTGAGGGTGTGGTAGAAACGGAAGGAGCAACAAAACCCGATGTTGCCCCTCTTATACCCAATACTTGTACTTGAGACATACATGTCCTTAAATCACACTATTGTTCTTATTGTAGAATATAGGTGTGAAAGTTACAAAAATGATAACTTGAGAGAGTATATTTCAATTCAAATTCGACGAAATATTTTCCAGAACTCAAGCACGTCACAACTTATAAATTTTGCTTGTATCAGTTTTTGCGAGCTATTCTAAGTGATACTCAAATATATTAGGAACTAATAATGCTAATTGAAGGTCCTAAAATGACTTTACTAAAAAGAGGCGGCTACACGTTTCGATAAGTCGTTTTCGTTTGTTATTATCACAAAGATTAAGATAGGAGATAAAGAGGTGAATATACCACTGTGTCGTCTTCTCATCAACACTCTTACATCTCCATGACCATTTGTATAATACATCTCCATGACCATTTGTATAATTGTAGAAGGCCATATTTACATGCTATAACATGAACCATGAAGGCGTCAAAACTTTATTTTTAAATGTTTTTCCTCCAATTACATTGAATAATCAAAATCTCAAAATGTAGGCTCACTCACTATTCTACTATCAAGGGCTTCAATGGCAGTTAAATTTCTACGCTATTACATCGTGAGGTTATTAGATTGACCGAGATAGTCAAGGCTTGAGAAATTTTAAACAAAAATTTTGAGAGCATTTGAGATAGTTGTAGGGTCATGTATCGAGTTGAATTGAAATTGGAAATGTGTGTGTGACACGGCTGTCGTAACCCTATTAAAGATAATCAACTGGTCTATAACTAATATAGCTAGGGAAGTCGGGATCGTATTCACATGGAGACTAAAATGTGTTTTACTTGCTAACTAAAGTCTGTCTAGGTAACAAATTCGGTGTTGTTTGATTTTTGATTGCTAAACTACAAGTATTAAAGGAAAGAGAAATAAGGAGTAGAAAATGAGTTTAAATATAATAAGAGAAAGAGCTAGGACATCGGGTCGCCATGGAAAACAACGGTCAAGGCAAGGGTCAAAGGTCAGTCATAAAACGGTCTGCAGGGTAATGAAAATGTCCTCTCGGATCGCTATTCGCCCTAGAATGCTTCTAACGGGCTCTCGCAACTTATTAGGGCACTCTATTATTTGTAGCAAGTCTAACTCTCACCAGGCTTTCGATCTTAGGTCGGAGTTTACCGGATCAACTAATCAATTACGTGCACTTAACCAATTAATCACAACTAATTGCTACAATTAACAACACAGACGCGATAATTATGCCAGATCTAATAACATATTTAAGACCGTTATATAACCATGGCTCCTCTAAATCCTAGCAAGGGGATTTAGCTATGCATATTTGGATTAACGGAAATAAAATTAATAACGATAATAATCGAATTAAGCATGATGCAAAGATGAAGAGAGTAATTAAACATAAAACAAGTAATAATAAAAGAGAAAGAAAAAAAATAAAGTAAGAGAACTAAAGGAAAAATGGAAGAGAATCGATTACCGAAATTCAGAGAATAAAGGAGAAAGATTACCAAATTCCAGATCTAAAAGTTGAGAGAAAGGCAACGTAGGATTTGTTTACAGTGTGTAAAACGTCCCCTAAAATTGTTTACAACCTTTTTCTTAAATACTAAGTCCAAAAGAAATAACAATTAAAAGCTAAATGGGCCGAAATAAAAAGAGTAAAAATCAGGCCAAAAACAGATACCAGTCGATCGACTGACAATCTCAGTGATCGACTAAAACATAGAATTCAAGTTTCGTCAAAGCAAACTCAGTCGATCGACTACAGAAGTCAGTCGATCGACTAAAACACCAATTCCAGCTGCAACAGACGTCACTCCAACTCTCCAATCGGCATCTTCACGCATACCGAGGCACACGTTTTCGAGCTTACTTCTTACCAATATCAAGATGCAGCTCCAAAGGCGGGTTTTGGCTCGTTCGCTAATACTTGGATCTGCAACCTGCAAAGATTACAAAACAACCCAAAGTAGCCGATTCATGGGGGAATAGTAGCTAAACGCTACACCATATGCATAGAAATGCGTGCAAAGTATTAGAATAAATGCATATAAAAAGCACGCATCAGTGTGGTTCCAAAATTTGGGGTACAACCGTACAAGTCGCATTGGGATCGCGTGGACGATGATCTACTGTGATTTGTTGTGACCCTGAGTGAGTTTAAGTTGCATAATTATATTTTGACCTGAATGACCTAACAATATAAGTAATTAAAGTAAATCAAAAATTTCATCATAAATATTTTTTTTTTCAAAATTTTGAATTGTTACATATATCATTGATAACTTACAAATAAAAAACCGTGAAAACGGTAATTAGCCCCTTGCTTTTTTAATAGTAAAATTAATCCCTTATGTTTCACTAAAATCTCACTAAAATTATTGATATTATAAAACTTATAACACATTTTTTTTTAAAAAAAAATTCCAACGATATTAATTTCTATACAATTAATTGTTCATTTGAAGAATAATTTTATATTCGTCTATAAACGGAATCTGATAAAATTTCATGAAATATCCTTACATGTATAATGAATTATTTAAAATCGTAAAACTATTAGAAATACACTTACATTTTAATATATAATATAAATTCTGTAAAATTGCAAAAGTTACTGTATTTTATAGCATTTAATTAATTGAATTAACAACAAGATTGAGAAACACTGTTGATTGAAGTTACGGGACAAAGTTAGAAGTGTTAATTAACACTTAATTTTTTTCTGGTTGGTTGAAATGAGCGCACATATGTCGCAGGTGAGAATCGAACCCGACCTTAATAGTTAGAGTAAAATAGTTCTTACCACTTGAGCTAAGACCCTGCTTTTTTTCTGGCGTAATTTCAGCTCATTTCAGTTCAGCTTAGCTTTATTCAGTTTAGTTCAGTTCAACTTCATTCAATTCAGTTTAGTTCTTATTTTCATAAATTAACTCTTATTTCAGTTAAGTTAAGCTTTAAGCGTTTATTAAAATCAGTTCAGCTTTATCATGTTCAATTCAGCTATGTTCAATTCAGATCAGCTCTGGTTTTTGTTAATTAACACTTAATAACACACTTGTTTTTTTTTAATTTATTCACAGGAATAATACATACTATACCCACCTTCTCAAAATAATCCAAACTACGTTTTAACTCAAAATAAACCCAACTTTGAAAAAGTTATCTTAAAATAGACCCGCTCAATTTTGACTTGTTATATCAGGTCATACATAACTTGGTTAGTCACATGGCAAAATAAAAATAAAAATAAAAATAAATAAATAAATAAATAAATAAATAAATAAATAATAATAATAATAATAATAATAATAATAATAATAATAATAATAATAATAATAATAATAATAATAATAATAATAATAATAATAATAATAATAATAATAATAATAATAATAATAATAATAATAATAATAATAATAATAATAATAATAATAATAATAATAATAATAATAATAATAATAATAATAATAATAATAATAATAATAATAATAATAATAATAATAATAATAATAATAACTTGGTTAGTCACATGGCAAAGGTTGCGTTTCATAAACTTTTTTTTAAAGGTAGTGTATGAAAAAAAAAGTTTTTTAAACGTTGTGTTTGACAAAAAAACCCTAACCACAAATAATGGACAAATAAGGATAGTGGAAGATCTTTGTGAATTGTGGAAGATGTTAGATAATAGGAGGGACTAGAAAATAAGGCTATGTTTGGTACGACATTTCAGGTACTTGTTTTAACTAAAGTAGCTTTTTTGACAAAAATTCCAGTTAGCTTATTTTTCGAGAAGTGTTTGACAAGTAGTTTATTTGCCAAATAAGTTACCTTAAATGAAATGCTACTCAAGGTAACATTTGAGATTTCAGGTACCTGATCTTAATTTATATTCCATTTTTACCCCTTCAATCTATAATATTAAATAATTATTATAACCTTTTACGTCATTTTATCAAACAGAATTACTTTTTTCACATACGAGTTTTACTCTTTCACATACATTTTTTCATTAACTTTCCATATTGTACCCTTTTACAAACCTAATCAAGTTAACATTTTACATACTCTTGTATCAACCATTTTCACCTAAAATTCAATCAAATTGATCCAAAAACATAAACAATGGACCCTAATTAATCTCAATTAGTGAATTAATTTAGTTTTTTTAATCAATTAGTAATATGTTTGTGATGTGTTCATTTTATATATACTTTTACCCCTTATTTTAGCTCGGTTTTGATTGCATATCATACTTTAATTAGTATATTTGTGAGCTAATCTTGTGTTCCAGGTGTATTGTTTGTATTTGTTACATTTTGTAGGAATCTAAGCATTTAGAGGCTTTTTCCTATCACATTTGCAAGCACTAGAATATATGGCTAAGTATGAAAGCTAAATGGACCATGGAAGAAATTACAAGGCCAAGCATGAAGAAATGTGAAATGTAGAATGCTAATTAAATCACAAAATAAAGCCCACATATCAAGTCCACAAAATTCTACATAAGATGCTCAACTTAGGATGCTCTTAAGATGCTAAATATCACATTTAACCGGGTGATTAAAGAGGAATTAAGACAAAAATATTGGATCCTTCATGCAATTAATCAAGAATTGGAGACAAATTAAGAGTATGCTTATGATGTGAAGAGAAGCAAGCCACGATTTTGACCCCGTCACGCAAAACGAGGTCAAACCAAAAATCCGTCTAAGAACTCATGTCGAAAAACGTTACTACTCAATTCTAGGGATAATTTGGAATATTTTTGTCTGGGAACCTTGCATAATAGAGCCACCAATAATGAAACAAAATGCAACAAACCGAATGATAGAGACATCTACACGGTTTGAGAGGCTTAACAAGGGGTCACTTTCAACCTTTCCTCTTTTGAACAATCATGTTCTAAAACACCTTTGGAAGGCTACCAAGAGCATGTGCCGGTTTTTGAGAGCTTCTAAGACTATGTTTAACAATGATTTTTTTCACAAAATGACAAAAAAAAATCACCAAAAAGTATTGATTAAATAATCAAACTAAAATTAGGTGCGCAACATTGTCTTCAATTGTGTTGCAGAGCAACCTAAGGTTGTGACACTCCATTTCTCTCTCCCCATGCCACATGTCTATATATGATTGGACCATTTTTTTTCAACTTAAAAAGCAAAATTGATGCAGATTTCTTTCCGTTGTAAATGTACAACAAATTAGTAACGGCTCTATTTTTTTTAAAAAAAACTTTATTAAAATAAAAAATAATTACATAGATAGTCATAATTTTTCATGCTCTATAAATAGAGACCAATCTTAATATATTTTTTATCACAAAAAAAAAAAAAAAATCCATATTTTTCCTCTGTAGCTTATAATAACCAAAATACCACATATAACTCCTTAAAAATTAACCATTTCAATAATTATGGATCTTAGTGACCCTAATTTTGGAAATATCTCAAATTTTCCACAAAATCAAAACTCATAAAGTTTTGATTTTGATTTTACAAATTACCAAAGTTCTTTATTACCCCAAAATTATACTATAAACTCTCAAATAAACTCTCAAATTAATCCAAATGCACATAATTTTCCAACTCCCCCATATTATCAGAACCCTCAATTTTATCCAACCTCCCAAGATCAATCAAATTTTCAAAATGTTCAAGTTTCTCAAAATATCTCAAGAAATTTATTTCAAGAGAATCAAGAAAAACAAAAAAAAAAATCTAGAAAACAATCTACCCCTAGTTTATGGAGTGCTGAGGAGGATATGGTTCTTATGAAATCATGGTGTTATTATAGTTGTGATGAGATTAAAGGGAATAATCAAAAGGGTGAGGGTTTGTGGGAAAAGGTGATGGAAATGTATGAACAATATCGACGAGAAAATCCAGATAAAATTGGCGAGAGAAATTTGGATTCGATGAAAGGTCGTCATCAAAGAATTTGTAAAAACGTCAATTCATGGGTTGCTTGTTATAGGAAAGCATACGCGAGAAAATCAAGTGGAATGGGCATGAGTGATGTTAAGAAAGACGCACATGCTCAATATACTCAAGTGAATAGGTCAAATTTCAATGATATGGCAGTATTTGAAGAAGTGATGAGTAAACTAAAAAAATGGGAAGTTCCAACGGGAATGGATATGGGAGGCAATCAGTACGTGGAAGAAGGCGATGATATCATTCAAGAAAGTGAAGGTAGCACGAAAAGATCAAAAACTAATGAAGATGGAGACTATGTAATCCCTACAAATCCTGATACTCCAACTAGTGTTCCTACATCTAGTACTATTAGTCGTCCTTGTTGGAAATAAGGGCTTTTTATGCCAAGTATATTTTTCCAATTGTCCCACATTGGTGAGGAAAAGAGTGTTTGTTGTGTTTATATATGACCACACTCCTTACCATATCACTAGTGGGTCATGGGAGGCTTTTGTGGAAACTTTGCGAGGTGCTTAATTCAGCTCGCACACGCGCGCGCGCTTGCCCGTGCCCGAGCCCGGATCCGGATTCCCGGATTCGGGATTCGGGAATCGCCCCGCGGCGGGCTGTGCCTATCTTTTTGGGCCAGAGCCGCGTGTGTTTTTGTTCTAGGATGAAGTGACCAGGTTCATTCATACGAGTCTGTCCAAGTGCATAGTCAAACTGAATCGTCTGCAATTAAGAGCTAAATCTTCTGCGTTAATGGCCCTTAATTGCGTTTGACTGATGTTAATATGGAATCATATTTTTGGCTCCTTACCTGCTCGACTCTCCTATATAAGACATGCATCTTCACTCTAGAAATTACACAACACACAACATTCTCTCTTCTTCTCTTCTCAGTCTCTCTATAATTTCCGGGTAAAGAAAATTCTGTCGTTCCAATGCTCTCAGTCTCGAGTGGGCGTGCCTGAGTGCAGTAGTGTAAATCCTTGGGGAACTACCGGTCATCTGCTGATCGCCACCACGGTCGTACCGGAAATATAGTTTTCAAGGCAGTGGTTCTCTCACCACGTCACTACAAATCGGTTATCTCTATTCTTTTTCATTGTTACTGCAATTTACTCTAACAGTCCTCAAGGAAGGGATGCTGCTAAGAAGAAAAGGGGGAAAGCAGAAAGTTACAGAATTTTCACACAATAGTGAGTTCACTGAAGAGTATCGTGCTATGAGAATGATAAGAGAAAAAGAGCTCGAATTGTCGGAAAGGCAAGTTCAAGAAATGGCCAGGCTTACTAAGGAAGGACATGAAGCTGAGAAGCACAAGAGTTATGCCGCAATACTGAACACATTATTGGCAAAAACCCATTTAACTCCTGCACAAGAAGCCATGATAGAAGATCTTACAGAGAAAGTGATGGGTAAAATATTTTAATTGTGTATTTGTCACTTTATTTCAATTGTAGTGTATTGTTATTTCGTTCCAAGTCAGTGTATTGTCATTTCATTTCAATTAGTGTATTGTCATTTCTTTTTATTGTCAGTGTAATGTCTTAGTTTTATTGTCATTGTATTGTCACATTATTTTAGTGCAGTGTGCTTCAGTTTCTTTGTCATTGTAACATCACTTCATGTCTAACATAATGACAAACTAAATTATTGTGTTTCATTATTCTAATATCTATATAACATGCTTGACTCTTAGAAAAATATGATATACAACTCAACAAAATCTATTACCTACATTTTTCTCTCAACTAAAAATATGTCTGATTCTGAAAATGAAACAAACTTAAATGATTACAATACCATTTCTTTTGATCAAAGAATGAGAGATTTCTATGAACGGCAAACAAGAAATATGCAACAAAATCGTCGCATGGATAACATGGTTGATGATATGATAGGTTCCAATTCAAATCTATTTTTACAACCTTCAAATCCTATCCCTAAAAAAAGCATAGATACTATGAAAGAAATCGAGAGGAAGGTCACATACGGTTGTTCAAAGATTATTTTCATGATAATCCTGTCTACCCTGATCATATATTTAGGCATAGATTTCGTATGCGAAAACCTCTTTTTCTTCGAATAGTGGAAGCTGTCACCGCAAGTGATACATTTTTTCAGCCAGGACCAAATGGATCTGGTCGGGAAGGTCATTCAGCATTGCAAAAATGCACTGCAGCTATAAGGGTTCTAGCTTATGGATCAGCTTGTGATGCCGTTGATGAGTATTTACGAATGAGCACCGCACAAACTTCAAAATATATCACCAAGTTTGTGGATAGTGTTATTACACAATTTGGGAACCAATATCTAAGAAGACCGAATGGACAAGATGTGGCAAGATTATTACATGTTGGGGAAGAAAGGGGATTCCCAGGTATGATGGGAAGTATCGACTGCATGCATTGGCAATGGAAAAATTGTCCAACTGCTTGGCAAGGGCAATATGCAGGAAGGAGTGGGAAAGCAACAATTATTTTAGAAGCCGTTGCAAGCTATGATCTATGGATTTGGCACGCATTTTTTGGAACACCGAGTTCACTGAATGATATAAATGTACTTCACCGTTCTCCCGTTTTTGACGACATCTTCGAGGGGCGTGCTTTAAAAGTTAACTATTATGTGAATGGTAATCAGTATAATATGGGATATTATCTTAGTGATGGTATATATCCAGCATGGGCTTCTTTTGTTAAGTCAATTCGTACTTCGGTACTTCAAAAGCACAAATTGTTCGCACACCATCAAGAAGCTGTCCGAAAAGATGTGGAGCGTGCATTTGGTGTATTACAAGCTCGATTTGCATTTATCAAAAAACCAAGTCTAGTTTGGGATCCGAATCTCATGGGTAAAATCATTATGGCATGTATAATAATGCATAATATGATAGTAGAGGACGAACGAGATACATATCTTAACCAATATGATAGTACCGACTTTGATGGGGAAGATCTTGATGACGATAATAGTCAACCATCCACATATTCAACTCAACGAATTGCAAGTCTATCAACTTATATGAACAATCAATCACGACTTCAAAATAGAGAAACTCATAATGCTCTTAAACGCGATTTGATCGAGCATATATGGCAAAAATTTGGTAGTTGTGATTAATATTTTATTTTTATTTTAAGAATTGTATTTTTATTTTAAGAAATGTATTAGTTTTGCCTCTTTTTTTGTTATTATTAATGTACTCGTATTGTATTTTTTAAATTTTTATGAATTATTAAGAATAATTTTTATTTTTATTTTTAAATTTTTTACAGTATTTTTATATTTTGTGGGTTATAAAGTAACAAAATAAGTTATATTTTAATAGTAGTAATTAGAATAAATATTAATGTATAAAAGAGAATATAAAAGGTGGGGTATAGGAAATAGTGAAAAGTAAGTGTTATAAGAATGTTATTGATAAAGTGTCTAAATTTGGAGTAGTGTTATTGAAGTGAAAGAAGAATGAAAAAAAGTAAAAATATTAATATAATAATCATAACATTCATATTGTGAAAATTGTTGATGTACATAGTCTAAGAGGTCCATTGTAATCATAAATAAGTCAATAGAACAAGCCAAAGGAAGGTTGTATCTTTATGCTTTTTACTTTATGTCATTTTCTTGTGTAAGATTGTGTAAGTCATGTAAGGCCTAGAGAGCCGTTTTCTTTGTTGTTTTTTCAGCTCAATTGTGAGCCCTAGATCTTAGTTAACGTTTGAGGGTCAAGATTGTATGGCTTGTAGTATAAAAGCCAAGGTTTGGACATGGAAAATTCAGATTTTGAATGATAAAAAAACCCAAGATTGAAACCAAGTTTTCATCTAACCATATTCATTGCTTAGTGCTTGAATAGCACTATTTGCTTAGTGCTTGAGGTTTGGACGATTCCTTTACTTAGTGTTGGGATTAGTCTTAGTTTTGACCTATTGCTGTGTGTTCGGGTTAAAACATATCTTGCTCAATTTACGTCCATCAAAGGTATTTGTTGAATGCAAAACCGGACTCAAGTAAATTATTTTTCTTTTAAGGTTCTCTGAATTGAACAATCCTCTCAATCGTTTAATTTCCCTTTGTCCGTCCATAATTTCAATCCTTGTTTCACAATCAGACAGTCCGTTGCAATGTTCAGTTTCGAGTCTTTCTCCAAAACCTCGAGTCTTAGAGGTTTTACTTCAGGGTGCCATTTTGGATTCCATATGAGCATTCAACCGGAGGAATTAAGGAGCATTAAGACATAACATTGGATTCCTCTACAAATTTTACTCCCTTATTTCCTATATAAGGGTGCTAATACTACACATCTTCTTACACACATTTTTCCACACATTCTCATATATGTTTTAGTCTTAGTTTTTGTAATACTACGATTTTATGTGTCTAAGGGTACTCTATCGAGTGGGGCTTACTCTGTCGAGTAAGTAGTTTATGACGCAAAACAGTAGGCTGCCTGTAGGGTACTCGATCGAGTAATCTTGGCACTGATCGAGTAAGCTTGGCACTCGATCGAGTCATCTAAGGGTCACTCGATCGAGTAAGTGACTTACTCGATCGAGTAAGTGACTTACTCGATCGAGTAAGTGAGTTTTACAGGCTGAGTTTGACGGGTTTTGTTAATGATGCGAGATTAATATAAAAAGGTTTATTATTAGTTTCTTAAACACTTTTCAACATCTTAAACTTTTCAAGTGACGATTACAAGTTACGTATCTTGCTTCTCTCGCATCATTGGCAAATCCCTAAGCTGCGTTCGTCGGATCATCTTGTTCTTTACATCGTTACGATCGTCGTGTCGAGAGTAAGTTCCTTGTATAATTTATGTTGGGTTTAGTTGAGTTTCTTTAAAACCGTAATTGGGTATTGTTGGGGGTTTTGGGTGGTTTATATGAATATGGTAGTAATTGCATGTATGTATGTCATAGGAGGAGGTTTCATTGACGAAAGATTCTGATTTAGCTGCTTGATCGCCTGTTGGTGTTTGCTTTCCAGGTAGGATTTCCCTACTCAGTATTGGCTACATAAATTTTTGGTGATTGTTGTTGTGATTGTTGAATAATTATAATGTTGGATTGGTTTTGGTGATGTTGATAGTATATTGTTGATTGATTGTGTAACTGTCTGTGAACTTTGGGGTGTGTCCCTGGCTGAGTGGAGTCACTTGCGGGAGTGTGTAGTCAGTTGTGTGGAGATTGGAGATGTAGACTGGAGATTTGTTTGAGCTGTTTGTGATATTGTTCCTTTATGGTATTTGTTTTATGTAATAAGTACTGACCCCGTTAATTGTTTTAAAAACTGTGGTGATCCATTCGGGGATGGTGAGCAGTTGTTGAGCAGGTATGATGGCTATGCGAGGGATAGCTGGGATGGAGTCACCACCGGTCTTAGAGTCTTCCGCTGTGTTTATTTAGTTGTTTGAGTACTTTGGTTTTTGGGGAACGGTTGTATTTCCTTTTTACAGTTTATGGAACTTTGTTATATCACCTAAACTTTGTTATCATTTAAATACGTTTCGTTATCGTTTATTTGAGTATCATTGCCTCGGGTAACCGAGATGGTGACGTTCTCATACCTTATGTGGTCCTGGTAAGGCACTTGGAGTATGGGGGTGTCACAAAGTGGTATCAGAGCGACGATCTTGAAACCTGTAACCAATGAACCTAATGAACATAGGGAGTCAAACTAAAATGAACCCGGGTAGAAGTTGTAGGAGCTAATGAAAAGACTTGGGAGACGTCCTAAAGTCGTGAACTCTCCCTACAATTTTGAACCGGCCACTAAGGGGTGTGTGCCGGGATCGCTATGTGTTTACTTTGTGCTTTGTGTATCTATATAGTAAGGTGTGGTATGAATCGGTGGATTCATGCATGTGGAGGATAGGAGGTATGAAGTAAAAGATGATGATTATGTGGTTTGTATGTTGATTGGTTGAAAGCATGATATTTGATTTATAACCTGGCATGTTAAACATATAGAAGGAAAGTTGTTTTGTTTGAGTATATAAAGAGATATGTATACATACGTTGTTATTTGTCGTTTTGCATAAAAGTATAGAGTGTTGTGGGTGTGAGTTTGAACATGCGGGTAGTGTACGAGTCTGCATGACTGAAGTCTGTTTTTGGGCACTCGATCGAGTAGGATAGGGACTCGATCGAGTAGGGCTAGCTCGATCGAGTGGGGTGTGACTCGATCGAGTACGTTTTTGGGAGCTTTCTGGTCAGGTTCTGGAGTCGGGGTACTCGATCGAGTAAGTTGGGCTACTCGATCGAGTGACCTCAACTCGATCGAGTGGGTGATGGGGCTCCATCAAGTAGGTGTTGTGCAGGTTGTTTACGTGTTTTGAGATATGGGATGTGTGTTTATGTTTACCCTTTTCTTATATAGTTTGAAAGATGCCGCCAAAGAGAACAGCATTGTATGCCAGGGCAGAGAATATGAGTATTGATGAGATCGTTAAGATGTTGGAGCACCAAGATGCTCTTACTGAAGCTTTGAAGAGGGTGGGGAAAGATAAGGATGAGAGGCCAGATCACTCCAAGATTAGTGTGCATATTGCGAGGTTTAATCCTAAGGAGTACTTTGGGAACAAGGGCGCTAATTCTGCTGGATAATTGGTATAGAGAGATGGAGAATATTCTCAATCTAGTTCATTGCCCAGAAGAGTTGAAAGTGGAAAAAGCTGCGTTCTACTTGAGGGAAGTTGTCGGTGAGTGGTGGGATAAGGCTAAGGTGAGTGCTTTGGATTTGTATGTGAAACAGGGGTTGCCTGCGATACCTTGGGATGAGTTTAATAAAGTTATGAGGCGGGAGTTTGTACCGGAGCATGTGCGTAGTAAGTTGAGGGAAGAGTTCGATGATTTTAAGATGACATCTGACATGACAGTGGCTGAGTACTACCACAAGTTTAATGAGAAATCTAGGTATGCTGAGGACATCGGGCTGAGCCAAGAGAACTTGGCATTGAGGTTTGAGAAGGGGTTGACCCCCAAGATCATGGAGAAGTTACCGGTAGGAGCCCTTACTGATGTTAAGGAGGTCATGAGCGGCGTCTTGGGAGGGCTGAGAGGTTAGTTGAGATGACCAAGGAGAGAGTTTCTGAGAAGAGAAAAGCTGAGAGTGAGGGCGGTGGCCAGTCTAGTTACAAGAAAAGCGGCCATAATCAGGCAAGAGCGTATTCATCAGGTTCAGGGTTTAGTGCTGGAGCTTCTTACGAGCTGGTCGTGGGAGTGGTAGCAGCAGTTGGGGTATGACCTGTTATAACTGTGGCGGTATGGGCCACATGAGGCATGAGTGCACCAGTGCTATGAGCGGGGGTATCCAGAGACCGTCGTAGGGGAGTTTTTCTCAGGGTCCTTCGCATAGTTATGCTAGTAACAGGTCGGCTGGGTCGTGGAAAAACAGGGGTGGCCAGAGTAACAACCATGGTGGGTCTAACCGCAGTGGCGGTAATTCATACTAGAAACCGACAACGAACAACAACAATAACCAGGGGTCGGCTGCTAAGCCGGCTACCTCAGCTAGTACTGTCCAGGGAGGTGGGCAGAAGAACAGTGGTAAACTGTTTATGATGGAGAAGAAGGCAGTTGAGGATGATGCTCACATTATCACGGGTACTTTTCTTGTCAATGGAGTCTTTACCTTTGTTTTGTTTGATTCGGGAGCGTCATAGTTATTTGTATCATCGGGTCATGCTAAGCGGTTGGGTTTGAGAGAGTATGAGTCTGTAAAAGAGGAAGTTTTTATACCTTCGGGTGAGTCTGTATCTTGTGGGCGGTTGTATAGAGGTGTGTCTATGATAGTTGAGCAGGTTGACTTACCAGTGGACTTGTTAGAGTTTCATTTGGAGGGTTTTGAGATGATAGTTGGTATGGACTGGTTGGGTAAGTATAAGGCTAAGATAGATTGTCATCAAAAGAGGGTTTATTTGAGAGGTCCTAAGGGGATTAGTGTGTCTTATCGTGGGTTTGTTGTCAAACCCAAAGTTAAGTTGATTGCAGCAGTGACCTTGAAGTCCTATATGAGGAAGAGGTGTCCGTTGATCTTATGCCATGTGAGAGACCATAGAGTGGAGAGTCTGTCAGTTGAGCAGATACCAGTGGTGGGAGAGTTTCTAGATGTTTTTCCAGATGAGATACCAGGGTTGCCACCGAAGAGGGAGATAGATTTCAGCGTTGAGTTGAAACCGGGGACGGGGTCAATCTCTAAGGCACCGTACTGTATGGGTCCTAAGGAGTTGGAGGAGCTGAAGAGGCAGCTGGATTATCTGATTGAGAAGGAATACATTAGACCTAGTGTATCACCGTGGAGAGCACCGGTCTTGTTTGTGAAGAAGAAAGATGGGAGCTTGAGGTTATGCATCGATTATAGAGAGCTGAACCGAGTTACAGTGAAGAACAAGTATCCTTTGCCGAGGATAGGTGATTTGTTTGATCAGTTGAATGGTGCAGCGGTCTTTTCTAAGATTAACTTGGGGTCGGGTTACCATCAGGTGAAGATTCGGGAAGAGGATATACCGAAGACAGCTTTTACATCGAGGTATGGTCATTCTGAGTATGTTGTGATGCCGTTTGGATTGTCTAATGCACCTGCAGTATTTATGGATTTGATGAACCGGGTCTTCAGTCAGTTCTTGGATCGGTTTATTGTGGTCTTCATCGAAGATATATTAGTCTTTTCTAAGACTGAGGAGGAGCATTTGAGGATAGTGTTGCAGACTTTGCGAGAAAATCAGCTGTATGCAAAGTTGTCTAAGTGTGAGTTCTGGTTAGAGGAAGTTGCTTTTCTGGGGCATGTGATTTCAAAGAAGGGTGTAGCTGTGGATCCTGCAAAGATTGAAGCAGTTACTAGGTGGGAAGCACCAAAGAATGTGGTAGAGATCAGGCGTTTCTTGGGTTTGGTAGGGTACTATCGACGGTTCGTGAAAGATTTTTCCAAGATAGCCAGACCTATGACAGCTTTGATGAGGAAAGAGAACAGGTTTCGTTGGGAGAAAGTTTTGAGACGACGTTCCAGACATTAAAGGAGCGTTTGACCACAGCTCCAATCTTAGCATTACCTAGAGGGAGTGAGAACTTTGAAGTGTATACAGATGCTTCAAAGAATGGGTTGAGTTGTGTGTTGATGCAGAATGGGAAAGTGATTGACTATGCTTCTAGGCAGCTGAAGCCTTATGAGGAGAACTATCCGACACATGATCTAGAGTTGGGTGCGGTTGTGTTTGCTCTCAAGATTTGGAGGCACTACCTTTATGGGGCGACCTTTAAGGTGTTTTCATATCACAAAAGTTTCAAGTACATCTTCACTCAAAAGGAGTTGAACATGAGACAGAGGAGGTGGATGGAGCTGATTGGGGATTATGACATGGATATTATATACCATGAAGAGAAAACTAATGTGGTTGTAGATGCCTTAAGCAGGAAGAGTGTGCATTCTCTTTGCACAGCTATGTCTTTGATGAGGTTGAGAGATGAGGTGGGGAAGATGGGGATACATATGATACAGAGAGGGGATGCTAGGGGAGATTTGACAGTAGAGCCAGACCTTTATGATGATATTCGCAGAAAGCAGGCTTTGGATCCTAAGATTCAGGAGTGGAGAGCTGGAGTAGAGAAAGGGACAATGTTTAGATTCTTTATTCATACCGATGGCAGTGTGAGATTCGATGGGAGATGGTGTATTCCTAATGATGAGTAATTGAGGAAGCTGATCATGACAGAGGCTCATTTCACACCATACTCGGTACATTCAGGCGGTGACAAGTTATATAAAGATTTAAAGAAGACTTTCTGGTGGCCTGGGATGAAGAAGGAAACAGCTGAGTTCGTGGCTCGTTGTTTGACATGTCAGAGAGTGAAAGGTGAGCAGCGACGATCACAAGGTAAGATTCAGTCTCTTGAGGTACCTGAGTGGAAGTGGGAGTCCATTTCTATGGATTTTATAGTGGGTTTGCCGAAGAGTCAACTAACAGGGCAATAACATGATATGGGTTATAGTTGACCGTCTGACTAAATTAGCTCACTTTGTGCCGATGAAAGATAATTTGACCAAGATACAGTTGGTTTTGGCTTATAGGAAGCATGTGGTTCATTTGCATGGGGTGCCTAAGGATATAGTGTCCAATAGAGATGCGAGGTTCATATCACGGTTTTAGAAAGAGTTGCAGGAAATGATGGGAAATATTTTGAAGATGAGTACTGCATTTCATCCTGCGACAGATGGCCAGTCAGAGAGGACCATCAAGACTTTAGAGGACATGTTGCGAGCTTGTGTTAAGGATTTTGGTGGTAGCTGGGAGCAGAGATTGGATTTGATTAAATTTTCTTAGAACAACAGCTATCACACGAGTATTGGCATGACACCATTTGAGGCATTGTATGGGAGGAGGTGTAGGAGTCCGATTTGCTGGGATGATAATGCTGAGGCAATTGTTTTGGGACCACAGATGGTACATGAGATGGTTGAACAGGTTAAGCTGATTAGGCAAAGGATGAAAGCGGCCCAAGATCGACAAAAGAGTTATGCAGATCTACATCTTCGTGACATAAAGTTTCAGGTTGGTGACAAGATTCTTTTGAAAGTGTCTCCTACGCGTGGGGTCATGACATTTGGTAAGAAAGGGAAGCTGAGCCAGAAGTTTATCGGACCTTATGAGATTTTGGATCGTGTGGGTGAGGATTCTTATCGGTTAGATTTACCAGCTGCTTTGGATAGAGTGCATAATGTGTTTCATGTGTCTTAGATGCGGAAGTATGTTAGTGATCTATCACATGTGTTAGAGGTAGAGAACATCGAGCTGGATGAGTCCTTGTCTTATCTTGAGGTGCCCAAACAGATTCTTGATCGCAAGGTTAGGAAAACCAGACACGGTGAGACAGTGTTGCTTAAGGTTCTTTGGTCTAACCATGAGGTTGAGGAGGCTACTTGGGAGGCGGAGGAGGCTATGAGGGAGCGGTATCCGTCTCTTTTTGATCAGGTATGTGTGGTTACGGAGACGTAACCATGTTTCTTTTAGGGAGGTAAGAGATGGTCGCATAGAGTTTTTGTGTGTTTTATGTTGGTTTTAGTACAGTTAGTAGTTGCTTTGAGTCAGTTTGGGGTGTTGGTTGGGAGTTTTGTTTTGAGTTTTGGTTATGTTGTTATGTCGGAGTGGTGTTAGTGTGTTTTGTTTTGTTTGTGGTTTGAACTTTGGGGACGGAGTTCTTTTTAAGGAGGGAAGACTGTAATACTACGATTTTATGTGTCTAAGGGTACTCTATCGAGTGGGGCTTACTCTGTCGAATAAGTAGTTTTTAACGCAAAACAGTAGGCTGCCTGTAGGGTACTCGATCGAGTAAGCTTGACACTCGATCGAGTAAGGGTCACTCGATCGAGTAAGTGAGTTTTACAGGCTGAGTTTGACGGGTTTTGTTAATGATGCGAGATTAATATAAAAAGGTTTATTATTAGTTTCTTAAACACTTTTCAACATCTTAAACTTTTCAAGTGACGATTACAAATTACGTATCTTGCTCTCTCGCATCATTGGCAAATCCCTAAGCTGTGTTTGTCGGATCATCTTGTTCTTTACATCGTTGCGATCGTCGTGTCGAGAGTAAGTTCCTTGTATAATTTATGTTGGGTTTCGTTGAGTTTCTTTAAAACCGTAATTGGGTATTGTTGGGGGTTTTGGGTGGTTTATATGAATATTGTAGTAATTGCATGTATGTATGTCATAGGAGGAGGTTTCGTTGAGGAAAGATTCTGATTTAGCTGCTTGATCGCCTGTTGGTGTTTGCTTTCCAGGTAGGTTTTCCTTACTCAGTATTGACTACATAAATTTGTTGGTGATTGTTGTTGTGATTGTTGAATAATTATAATGTTGGATTGGTTTTGGTGATGTTGATAGTATATTGTTGATTGATTGTGTAACTGTCTGTGAACTTTGGGGTGCGTCCCTGGCTGAGTGGAGTCACTTGCGGCAATGGCTTCACGCCCTTGATTCGCCCCTTGTGGTTCCCGTCACAAGGGGGATGTGCACATTAATGAACTTGGGTTTATCGCTCGATGGAGATGAGCGGGAATTAGGTGGGAACGGCTGCGATCCCCCACTGGTGGCTAGGAGTACTTGTTGCGATGGGTATTCTGGCAGAGCTACACACTTTAGTGTGTAGTCAGTTGTGTGGAGATTGGAGATGTAGACTGGAGATTTGTTTGAGCTGTTTGTGATATTGTTCCTTTATGATATTTGTTTTATGTAATCAGTACTGACCCCGTTAATTGTTTTAAAAACTGTGGTGGTCCATTCGGGGATGGTGAGCAGTTGTTGAGCATGTATGATGGCTTATGCGAGGGATAGCTAGGATGGAGTCACCACCGGTCTTAGAGTCTTCCGCTGTGTTTATTTAGTTGTTTGAGTACTTTGGTTTTTGGAGAACGGTTGTATTTCCTTTTTACAGTTTTTGGAACTTTGTTGTATCACCTAAACTTTGTTATCATTTCAATACGTTTCGTTATCGTTTATTTGAGTATCATTGCCTCGGGTAACCGAGATGGTGACGTTCTCATACCTTATGTGGTCCTGGTAAGGCACTTGGAGTATGGGGGTGTCACAGTTTTAGAATAAAATGTAGGTTAGATTTCCTTTATGTTATTTACATTCCCTTTAGTATTTCAATATTGTATTACAATTTCTATTCAAGCATTGTTCTTCAATTCCAATTCCATTTCCATTGTTGAGGTAATTTATTTCTAGTATTATTTCCTTATCATTATGTTTATCATTTTGTTCATCATTAGCTTAATTTACATAATGTAAGAGTAATATATCTTGTCTAGGGGATAAAAGAAGCCATGCTAAATAACTAATCACATGTGTTAAAATGAGATGTCACGATATTAAAATAGTTTCTATAACATGTTTGCATTATATTGTTTAATCTTTGGTTATTGGTCGTAATCGTAGATTAAATTTGTTAATTCATTCTATAAGTCGAGAGACACGAAATTGAATTAGACTAAACATGTGTAGTAGGACGACCTAGTCATAAACGAGAGTTTCTCGAGGACCCGGTCTATGTTTGACACTAATATCGATAGGTGGGTGTCTCTAAGCCTAAACAATTTTTCATTATCAATGCATTTCTAAATTAATATAACTAATTAGTAATTTGCATGTGTGACCCGATTTCCCTAGACGCTTTCTTTATTATTGTTTTCATTTTATTTGCATAACCAACCAACCAACAACCGATAAACCGACTTCAATAGAATTCAATCCATATCAACTTGTTTAGCAAACTTCCGTCTCCTTGTGGTTCGACCCCTATTACTACATTTATTTGTGTTTAGAGAATTTATCTTTGCATAGGTGTGCGATAGCCTATCAGTTTGAATGAATTTTATTTAATTTATTAATGCTTTATTTGTTTATTATAGTTTGAAGTTAGCATTTATGATTAGTGGTGATGCCTTGTCGGATGGGCTGGTCGTTAGGGTGGTGCACGGAGGTCAGAGTGGTGCGAGTGTGGTGGGAGAGTCACGGGTGAGGGTCTGTGGTGGTGCTGCGTGACGGAGGAGAAGAAGTCGTCATGTCCGGTGGTGCACGGTGGTCAGAGTTGTGTTGTGTGAAGACTGAAGAGTGGTCGTCATCTGGGAAGAGGGTGGTCGACTGGGAACGTGGCGGTAGCCAGGTGGTGGTTAGCTTGGAAGGGGGTTTGTGAGTTTGTCGTGGGAATGTGGGGATAGTTTAGTTTCTTTTTTTAGTTTGTGTTTAGTACTAATATAATTATATTAATTAATAATTAGACCTTCTTATTTTGTTATTTTTGATTTTTGATTTTTGATTTCTTGTTTTTTTTTTCCTTATTCATTGTTAATATTTCGTTCTTTCAATCATAATTGATCGATGGTGAACGGAAAATTTCAGATCAGAGCGGTGTTGGTGGTGAAAGGAAGAAAAAAAATGGGTTAGGGAAAAGAATGATAAGGGTAAAATTGTAAAATACATATGTGAAAGAGTAAAATCCGTATATGAAAAAGCACGTCCCTTACCAAAATAAGCTACCTTTTTAGTTAGTTTGTCAATTTTTTTTTTTTTTTTTTTAATATAATCAATTCCTATTTCAGCTCATAATTTTCAGTTACATTTACAGGTTTTAGTTACCTTTTTCAGTTTTCAAATACCTTTTCAGGTTTCTGATATCTTTTCAGATAATTTTATCAAATTGCCTAACAGTCTAACACCAACGTAATTGCTAAATCCAACACGCCATTTTATTCGATCCAACACATTTTACTGGTTTTTTCCGCCACTACCCTTTATTTTTTTTTTAAAAAAAACACACACACAATTCCTAATCCCGACAGCCCTTCCCACAGTCCCAATCACCTTCCACCAGCACCAACCTCTTGCCCTCGACGCCAACCTCCCGCCACTATCGGCGCCAACTCCATCCTAGCCTCGCCGTCGATCTAATACCTTCGTCGCGGCTGAAGGTGGATTGAATGACGATTGCGGCTGAGTCGAGGCAACAAACATGGTACGGAGAGGGTGATCGTTGCGGGTATGGGAGCGGGGAGCGGAGATCGGCGCGGGAATAAGGCGGTGAGGACTGGTCGGCGGTGGTAGGGGTGAGGGAGAGGGAGAGGTTGTTGGCTGGTGGGTGTTGGAGGTTTTTTTTTTTTAGTTTTTGATTTTTTCCTGGGTGAGGGTGAGGAATTAGGGTAAGAAATAAAAGGGGTAAATTTGGAAAAAGACGAAAAAATGTGTGGAATTTAGTAAAATTGTATGCGGGATTTAGCACGTCCCCACACCAAACAAAGTTTAACACACTTGTTAAGAATGAAAGGAATTTAAGGAGAAGATAACCATTGACTGAACTATTAAAAAATTGTAATTATCACTCAACTTTTAAAAAGCTTTTTTCAAGCTTTACAAGTTACCTGGGATTCTCCAAATCTAAATCCAATTTGATTCCATTTCCAAATCAATCAAATCAAATCACTGTTTAATCCCTAATTCACATACAAAGTCCATCATTAATTCCAATTAACATCACAATCACAATTTAACTCAATCTTTCACCCCTTTCATCAATCCCAATTCCCAATTTCTCAAACATTCAATCAAAAATCACAATATTTCCCCCAATTTGATTGATAAAACCCTAAATTTTCAATCTTTACAACTTCCAATATCAAATTACAAAAAACCCATATCATAAATTCTTCAAAGATTCAATCTTTTTATATATTTTGATTGTATTAGTTGCATCATTACTGCAGTAATGTTTCTGTAATGCACTCTGTTGAAGCAAACCCTGAAACAAGAAAAACCCTTAAACGTTCTAGATCAAATTCATTAATAATGCCTGTTATTACTGATAATAATACTATGATTAATCAGAAATTGAATGATATTAATGATGATTGTTCTTCATTTTTCCCAATTGATGAAATTGTGCAATACCCTTTACCTGGATATATTGCACCAATTTCAATTAGTTATAGTCCTGATGATAATATGATTGCTTATTTATTTAGTCCTGATCATAGTTTAAGTAGGAAAGTTTATTGTTTTAATAGGGAAAATGGTAAGCATGATCTTGTTTTTAGTCCTGTTGATGGTGGGCTTGATGAAAGTAATATTTCTGAAGAGGAGAAGTTGAGGAGGGAGAGAGCTAGGGAACGAGGTTTAGGCGTTACGCGGTATGAATGGGTTAAGATGGCTTCTTCTAAGAAGAAATTGATTATGGTTCCTTTGCCTGATGGGGTTTGTATTCCAATTCCGCTTTCCTTTTGATTTTAGCTACTTTGCATTGTGCTTGTTTGTTTTTTGATGGAAGTTTTGATGCATCACTTTGGTGAATCAATGGTATTTGTAGATTGTAGTACTCCCTTGGTCCCAGTCACTTGTTTACCTTTTATATTCTTTGTGAGGGTATTTTATCAACGATAAACAAATGATTGGGACGGAGGGAGTAAGTGGCATTGTTGCATAGAAGCTTAAATTTGTATTCATGCTTGCAATTATGTAGTGAATCAATGGTACTTGTATTGAATGGCATTGTAGCATAGAGCTTTAATTTGTATTCATGCTTGAGATTATGTAGTGGATCAATGGTATTTGTATTGAGTGGTGTTGTAGCATAGAGCGTAAATTTGTATTCATCATTGTCATTGCATATAGAGCTTAAATTTGTATTCATGCTTGCGATTATGTAGTGAATCAATGGTAGAGCTTAAATTTGTATTCGTCAATGTCAAGTATGTATGAAGCGATTAAAGTTATCCAATGTCAATATGAAGTGTTTTTTAGGCATGTTTTGTGTGGTGGGACTCCTGGAGTTCTTGTGTACTTGATCATGCTTACATAAATCGAAAAGAAAACGATTCCATAGCCAACATAAACTATTGGCAGTGGCAGAGAGAGTATCCGATTTTGAAGAGATGTAAATTTTTTATCTTTGACAGTGAATTTTATTGTGAAATCACTGAAATGTGACTTGTAACAGTGATAAGTAGTGTTTATGTCTGAGTGGTTAAAATGTCGTTCACTTTTCTTATTTACGTGATTAAATTTGAGACGATCAACAGGCTTTAAAATATTATCGAGCAGTAAGCAGTATCTATATCTTAAATGAATAATATAGTATTCACTTTTCCCCTTTTCTGTGCTCTATTGCCTGATAAATTTGGTAATGGCCTTTCTTGAGAATCGTTTTATGCCTCATTCGGTCGTAACTATTGATTGTACCCTGCGTTAAGTCTCCATTGCTCATGCATATGTTTGGTTGGTAACCATATCTTAGGTTTCTTTGCCTCTTTCTCAACGAACTTAAGAAATCGTCTTCTTTAGTATCTAGCTGCAACAATTGTTTCTATTTCTAATGCTTTTATGGCAACCTTTAATGAAATAGTGTCTCTTTCCCATAGAGTAGGGAAGAGTATGTCTTAGCCTTCACAGTTCACAATTCTTACACGTAGGTCAATCAATCAAAGGCAGCACTTACCACCTTGGATGTCTGTGTCCTAAATTTTATGCTCATTTTTGTTCATTTTCATACATCCTGCATGATGGTTTCTGCATAACTGATCGAGAGGTTATGCCTTTCGTGAGGATGTTACTGCTTTGTTATAGAGCTGTGGCCTGTAGGTTGGCGGGCCCAGCAAAAATTCAACCGGGCTCTAGTCTTCTTCCTGTAAAATAAAGGAGAAAGACTTTTTAAGCTTGTGAAGGATATGAAGTACTCCATCTCACTTATATTATCTTCTTTGACTTTGGTAGTTGTACCGCTATTGTTTTACAATATAAGTCGTTTACAACTTCTGTTTTGATAAAACAAATGTGATAAGTTTAATATTATATCTTTACATAGATTAGAAGATATTAGTGATAAATTTAAAATTATATCGATACTTATAATCTTCTCATGATTTACAGGTCTATATGTATGATCTTTCTTCTTCAAAAATTGATCGTAAGCTCGAAAGCACTCCCGCATCACCAGTTATTGACCCACATCTCTCTCCAGATGGTTGTATGCTTTCTTTTGTAAGAAACTACGAGGTGCATGTTCTCGATCTCCTGTACAACAAAGAGAAACAATTAACATCTGGTGCCAAGGGAAACACGCTAGTAAGATTCTGACATCTCTTATAGATGCTTAAGTTACGTAAAATTCTGTTCATTAATTCATAGAAAAAACTGTGGAAAGGATTTCAAAGATCATTTTTCGTAGGCAGTATCTTACTTAGACTCAAATGGATTCCAAACTTTTATTTGAATCTTTGCTTCGTGATTGTGGCTTTAGTTGTCAAAGATAGATATTCAAGCAACTATACTATGTTCTTACTCCTTTATAAATCTCTAATTTAGGACGTTAAATGGCTTGCTAATCTAAGGTGAACATAGATATGCCGCTGATTTTTTATATTCTTTGAGATCTTCCTCCTCTGGCTGGATGTAAAGCTGCTTTTTTTCTTTGTTGCAGACACATGGTCTAGCAGAATACATCGCCCAGGTAATTTTCCAGTGCCTCTCTTTAGTTTATTCTTACTTGAACTTGTCATTTCTGATAATTGTTCCATATGTGAGGGTTGACAACTAAACTCGTTAGATAAAAATAACTTAGATTTGAGAATAATAGCGTATATCTTCAGTACCTCTTGCACCAAGTTTTTTTCTTATTTTTATCTAGTAAAAAGATTATTAATGCCATGAATCAGGAATATAGGACAAGGTATTCCCGGTTGCAATTAATTACGAAGAATTCCAATTTCATTGAATTAGCTTAATGAAATACCCTGAAAAGCACCTCAGCCTTAGTCCACAAAGAAGCTAAATATGACCTTTCCCACATATAATTTAGAGCATGCCTATTCCTGAGAAAGTATGAGATTGCGCTCCAACCTAATGCACCAAAAGATAGGCGGCTAACTTCACTCACTCTATAACAACCCCCCCTTTTTTCTGTTACTTAAATCATGAAGTTTATTATACATGAACAGTAGTTGATCCAAATGCACCAAAAGATTGCTAACTTCACACATTGCCCTAATTTTTTTATTTTTTTTGTATTACTTAAGCTGTGAAGTTTATTGTAGGGGAAACTATAGTCGAACATGTGCATATCCAATTCTCTTTACGTAATCCAATTAACCTCAGCAGTCAGCACAAAAGAATGAGCAACATTGCGATGAAGGATTATATAACGTTGTCTCACAAATTTTCTAACACCTACTTCAAACATTTAGACGAGGAGTAGTATGAGGTTGATGCCTTTAAAGTTATCATGAGTGTAGTTTTACCCAAAACCATAGTTCAGCAACAATATCCGTCATTTTATGACAATAATATAGTAGAAGGAGCCATGGTTTAAAATATCGGCTGATCGTATCGCCGAGATGTATAGTATTGGAAGAAGCCGATACAAGACATCATCATACATTAGATGGTATGAACTTGTAAGAAAGAAACAAACTATTGTTATCATTTCTAAATAGCTGTAACCGGCGTATTTTGTGAGAACTTATCGGTTGAAGTTGACATTTTTTAACCCTCCAAAGTCAAATGGAGACGATGGTGGATCCCTTATAGGTAGTACTAACCGGGGTTGAGTTTTTAAATATCAAATCTTCTTTTGTACAATTTGTAGGAGGAAATGGACCGCAAAAATGGATATTGGTGGTCACTGGACAGCAAGTTCATTGCATTCACACAAGTTGATTCAACAGAGATTCCACTCTTCAGAATTATGCATCAAGGTAAAAGTTCAGTAGGCCCAGACGCTCAAGAAGATCATGCATACCCCTTTACAGGAGCTTCGAATGTGAAAGTGAAGCTTGGTGTCGTGTCTATTGCCGGAGGTCCGATCACATGGATGGATCTTTTCTGTGGGGACAAAGATGGTTTATACAGTGAAGAGGAATATCTGGCTAGAGTAACCTGGATGCCCGGAAACATACTGACTGCACAAACACTGAATCGAGATCATACTAAATTAAAAATTCTGAGATTTGATGTTAAGACAGGCCAAAGGAAAGTTATATTGGTCGAAGAACACGAAACCTGGATCAATCTGCATGACTGTTTCACACCGCTTGACAAAATCCCAAATGGGAGTTCCGGGGGCTTTCTCTGGGCTAGCGAGAAGACGGGATTTAGACATCTGTACTTGCATGATTTAGACGGGAATTGTTTAGGACCATTAACTGAAGGTGATTGGATGGTTGAACAGATTGCTGGAGTTAATGAAGCGTCTGGGCTTGTGTACTTCACTGGCACACAAAATGGCGCCTTAGAATCTAACCTCTACCGTGTTCCATTGTTGCCAAGTACAGCCCACCCACATTCTCCGGTGAGATTGACCCTCGGCAACGGAAAACATAATGTTGTGCTCGATCATCAAATGCAGAGTTTCATTGACATCCATGATTCTCTAACTTCGCCGCCCAAAGTTTGCTTGTGCTCTTTACATGACGGAAGTTTAATCACTACACTATTTGACCAACCATCGGGTGTTCCAAGAGCTAAGAAGCTTAAGCTTGAACCCCCGGAATTAGTGTCAGTTAGTGCACATGATGGGACTGTATTGTATGCTGCCTTGTATAAACCTGATGAAACAAGATTTGGACCTCCACCATACAAAACTATGGTTAGTGTCTACGGTGGTCCGGGTGTGCAGCTTGTGTCCGACTCTTGGATTGGTACAGTTGACATGAGAGCTCAGTATTTGAGGAACAAGGGCATCTTGGTATTCAAGGTCAGTTTTCATACCTAACTTGCCTCTGATGCTGTTAATACTTCCTCTGTATCATAATAACTTATTTTCATGTAGAATCGGATTTGAACTTTTGACCTGAACTATTATCATTTACTGATCAATCAATGGGCTGGCAGGAGCCAAGTGCTACCTAATGTACTCAAACGTACAGAATATATGCTGATTATATTAGCTTTAGAGGCTCAATTACTATTAGGAGAAAATAAAGCCCTAGTCTATTTGCTTTTCCTAAATATAGGTGATATTCCGACTATTGTTAATTGTGATATCTTAGAGAATGCTTGTGATGTGAGAAGATTTTTTAGAAATTATTCCCTATAGTTCTGTGGAAATGACCATTCTGTTTGGGCACAATTATTATGAAATGCGTCTGTATGGTAGGTCTTAGGAACAAGGTAGGGAATTCTTTGCTTTCAACTAGGCACCTTAACAAAACATGCCTAATATAGAAATGGAACAATTCTAATAATGGGATAAAACTGGAAAATGGGCAATTCTAGAGAACTACAGCGAGTAATTTTATACGCGACCTCCCTTACCCTGCGCATTTACACTGTACTAAATGAAAACTGCAGTATATATTTTCTCTTGGAGTGACCCCTTTTTGCTTTTGCTCGCTGCAGTTAGACAACAGAGGATCATCTAGGCGTGGATTGAGATTCGAGGGTGCCGTCAAACACAGTTTTGGCCGCTTAGATGCGGAGGACCAGGTGGCAGGGGTCGAGTGGCTCATCAAACAAGGGCTAACCAAACCTGGTCGAGTCGGACTATATGGGTGGAGCTATGGTGGATACCTATCAGCAATGGCATTATCCCGGTTCCCAGACGTGTTCCGTTGTGCAGTTGCGGGGGCCCCGGTAACTTCTTGGGATGGTTATGACACGTTTTATACCGAGAAGTACATGGGATTGCCATCAAAAAACCCAACTGGCTACGAGTTTGGCTCGGTCATGCACCATGTTGCCAATGTCAAAGGGAAGCTGCTGATAGTCCACGGAATGATCGATGAAAACGTGCACTTCAGACATACTGCTCGGCTCGTGAATGCTCTTGTGGCAGCCAGTAAAACGTATGAGCTGCTTGTTTTTCCAGATGAGCGCCATATGCCTCGACGACTGAGAGACAGAATGTACATGGAAGAGAGAATCTGGGAATTCATAGAAAGAAACCTGTAAAAGAGCTTCAAACTCATAGACGTGACAAACAGGTGATTCACTCATTCGTATCTGGTACAGATCGAGCTAGTTTGGGGGCAAGATCAGTTTGGTTGTGTTGGGATTTTCTACGTTTCAGGTGTGTTATTATCGAGACATTCTGCTGGGAACGGTTAGTTTGGGTTCAACAAAATTCACATGTGAGACCAACTCAATTCCTCATATAGTCGCGTAGGGTTAATGAGTTGGTCTGATGTCACATAAAAATGGTGGTTCGAGGATACTCCACACATTTCAGGGGAAGATCCCCATATTTGTTGTGCCTTAAAATAGAAACCTTTCTCTTGTAGAACAGAATAAGATCATAAGCTAAGAGGTTACTTCTCCTTCTTGTAATGCTTTCCCTTTAATAATGTTTTGCCTCTTAGCGAAAGCCTTTTCTGTAATTCATACTGCTAAGTGTTTGTTACCTTTCCTTTTTAATATTATTTAAATTGGGTGTGTGGCGTCATAAGCTTGTGACCGTCGCAAGTTAGACTCGGTGTTTGTAAATAGTTCTGCATTGTATGCAACTTTTGAAGCATTACCAATCCAGTGAAGAGCGTATCTCTAAATATTTCGGCATTATAACATTTAGGGTTGTGTATCGGTCCAAATCTTGCTCGGATTAATGAGCTAAACCGAAGAGTTCGTATCTAGGCTGAAAATACATTAAGCTACACATTGATTGATCTACTCACTTTGGATAGAAAAGTTCGGTCTTGAGCCATTGAGGAATAGGTTCAATAACACATCGATGATCGATCTTCAGTTTGGATTGAAATTTTGGTCTTGGGCTATAGATACATCATCGAAACTCTAAAAGTTGAAAGACCTCATAATCCAAAACGGTTAGTCTTGTGTAAGACAATTTTACATAAAGATAATATACGGAGTAAAATGGATCTAACACAACCATATTGATTGGTAAGGGTAATAGAAATAGGGAATTTATAATGTCACTGGCTAAAGTTATAACGCCACGAACATCTTACTAAGGAATTGCAAGTGGTAATTAATTGATGCACTCATACAATTCGTGGCATTAAAGATTCTTACTCTGGCATTATAAGCGTCCTAAAAATATCTATAACTTATATAAAACTATTTTACACAAGTATTCAGGAATTCAAAACAAATGCCACAAAAGTGGATATGATAAAAGGATAAGTCAAGATCATTCTAAGCCCTAATAATGACAACCATTATGCTTAGTCCTTGACTTGTAAGAAGATCCCAAGAAGTTTGAATCAATGCTTTTTACAAAAAATGTGTGATCCAATAAAAAGAGTAAAAGTCTCAACATAGAACCCCCATGAATGAAATACAAAGTATGGACAAGAAGTAATGATCCTAAGGAGGAGAGGAGTCTAAGGGGATATGCTTCCTACATCCTAAACACCATGAACCTTCTCTTCTCTTCATTTCATACCTTTTGTACACCTCTTTTCATCTCCCATGATTATTTCTCCATTTGGCTATTTGACTCAACATTTGTTGCTTTTCATGGTAGCTTGAGTGAGGTTTTTGAGTGAAGGGCTACCTACCAAAGTTGTTTGATCATCCCAAAATTGTACTCTCTCTGTCCGGTCATTTATTATTCTCAATCAATTATTATCATTTCTATTTTAAGAATAAACTTGATTATCAATTTAATCATTCTCACACAATTTGGTCCACTTGTCATTTAATAATTAACACTCTTCTCTTTTTTTGGTATTTGTGCCAAAACCAAAAAATAACAATTGATCGAACGGAGGAAATAAATCTCACAAAGCACATCTAAATCAACTAATTCTAATTAATATAAAAATGTTGACTCGGAAATTTTTTGTTTTACTCTGAACTTGTCACCTTGGTAAAAAAAACGTGATTAATTAATATGCGTAATTTACAGGTTATCACGTACGTTTACACTGTTAAAACACTGTTAAAAGTAATTATAAATTCCTCATCAATATAGAAAAATACAAAGTTAAATGCACAACTTAATCCAATAAGAATGTCAATCTTCAATGTCATGAATAATATATTATGATTACTAATTGAAGTTAATAGTTACTTTTAAATTTTAACTATACACATGCTAAGTCCTTAAGAAATTATCACAAAAAAAGTTTCTAACAAATCATACATTCACACCAACATTGCTTTGCAATAAAAGATCAACTTATTAATACGCACCAAGCCACCAATGATATACGAGTATCAATCAATTTTTACTCTCCATTTTCTAAAATATGAATTGATCCCAATTTGACGTTAGAGTTAAAATCTCATCAATGTCAGAATAAAATTCAAATAAAGCCATTATATATACATAACATTTCCGTTTTACATTTTATATCTCCATTTTTCAACTCTACTGAGTCCAAACATCTTCTTATAACTAATTAAGTTTAATTAACCTCAAAGAGCACAAACCCAACCGATAATCTCCCATAGAACAATCATATCCGTAATAAGTATAAAACGAATTTAATACTATTTTATATAAATAGATAAAATAAGAGTTTATTATTCCACAAACATTCTACTTTTTGCCTCGTTCACCTAATCAACTCATTTTTTTATCTCTAGTCTTAAAAAAAAAAAATCGTGCAAATCGAAAAGGAAAGACGTTTAAAAGGCGGTAAGCATCGTTTAAAAACCTTCCAGAAAATGCCACTAAACTATTCTAAAAACGAAAAAAAAAAGTAATTAAATCCAATCAACAATAATACAAGTGGGTCCCATTACTATAAATACCATCCTATGATCACCATAACTGTCTTCTTCTTCAGAGCTTCCATTTTTTTTCTTCGCTCTCACTCACTCTCTCACTGTTTTCCCCAATTTTTTTTCTCTCTCCTCGTAATTTCTCCGGAAATTAGGGTTTCCGGTGAGAAAATTGTACCGTTGAACGCACGATCAAGGAGATGTAACACTAGGATTGAATCGATTTCATCATGTTTGTAACAAATTGATTTGATTAATTTGTTGTTTTTTGTTGATTTAGTTGAATTTTTCAGGTTCTCGACTTCGAGCTTCGTCTTGCTATCTTTTCCCTTGGTATGTTGATTCAATTATTTACATTTTACTGTTTTTTTTTTTTTTTTGCTTTGATCGTGTTTTTGTTGTTGAATTTATGTGTGATTTGAGTAATTTTGCGAGTTTTAGTTTCGCATTTTAGTGTTTTGTGTTATATTTGTTTGATTAGTCGCCGAAATGAATGTATGATTACCGAAGTGGAAGCGCGTTGTGTATATGATTGAATTTGTGAAATATGTTTAAATTTTGCAATGATTTGAGCAATTATTGCGGTTTTAGTTGTCAAAGTGATTGATTTTCTGGTATATTGGTGAAATGATGATTTTCTATGTGTAAGTAGAGAAATGAAGGAGATAATTAGTTTGCGTTTGTTGTCTGTTGAGGAATTATCATATTCTTTGATATTTCTTCGAGTCTCGTTTGAAATGTTAATATAGGACTATGAACTCCTTCTGCTTTGAGTAGTATTATTATTGTACCTAAGAGTGATTTTAATTGTGTTTCGGAAATTCATTGTTTGGAAAGAATCAAAGAAACGGGTGAATAAATGAAAGAAACAAAGGGAGTAACAAGTTAAAGATTAGTTTTTGTATGTAAGAAATGAAACAGGATAAGTTACTGATGATCAGTTATTGAAATATGTGATTAACTGAATTTCTTTCCTTAGATTTTTCGGAATTAGGTTTAGTTAGAAATCAGTCATGTATTCAGAATTATGCGAAGAAACGTGATAGTTAGATTCTGCTAGGTGATAGTGTAATCCTGGTCGGTGTAATGAAGTTAACAGTAAACTTTTTCTCAACAAGTGTCCTAAGCGCACATGTTCGAAAAACCGTATAAAGTTATTTCAGAGGAAGGTTTGGCAATAAATATCTTGGAAAAATGAAATAGGTAATCAAGTTTTCATTTTTAATGAAGTTATTGTCGTAAATTTCAAGTAATTTTAACATGTGCTCTTAAGATTAGCATGTTATCTTGAGATGAAAATAAGGCTAAATTTATTGTGATGTGATGGCTAGTGTGTGAAATCTTTGTGTTGTGTGGCTGTAGGTAGGGAGGGTTTTGAACAATTTGGTTCAGAATGTCGATGGCAAGTGTTGCTCTTAGTCCAATTTCCAATGATGCATTGACCATTAGGAGCTTTCTTTTGGGCCAACATGGATGTTTGGTAGATGAATCGATCCGAATATACTTGACAGTGGGTGGATCAGTTGTTCCAATTCGTGTACTGGGGTCTGAAACTGTTGCTTCTGTGAAGCTGAGGATTCAAAACCGTAAAGGCTTCTTTATAAAGAATCAGAAGCTGGTTTTTGATGGGCGAGAACTAGCTCGGAACAATTCCCGGGTTTGGGAATACGGGTTAGCTGATGGGACTGTTCTGCATTTGGTCCTCCGCCTATCAGATCTGCAGGCTATTACTGTCAAGACTGTGTGTGGGAAGGAATTTGAATTCCACGTTGAGAGGAGTCGAAATGTTGGGTACTTGAAGAAGCAGATTGCCGAGAAAGGCAATGACCTGCTTGACCTAAAAGATCAAGAATTGATTTGTGATGGAGAGGAGCTCCAGGATCAATGCCAAATTAAGAAGTATTGTAGAAACAATGATTCCGTCATTCACTTACTGGTTCGAAAGTCTGCCAAAGTCAGAGCTAAGCCTGTTGACAATGATTTCGAATTGTGGATTTTGGCTTCTGATCCAAATGCAAAAGAAGCTAATGGAGAAGAGAAGGGTGTGCGCCGATGGGAGATGCAACCTGATAATCCTATGGGTTCGCTCTCTAAGCACATCTGTAGAGATTTAATTTTAGAACCGTTGACTATTAACCCTAAGATTGAGCTTCCACTAGTAGTTAGACATCTAATTAGAACTACTTTTAGTGGGTTGTATGGAGGTAATCAGCCAGTGAGGTCTTCCGAGGGCTGTGGAGGAGCTTATTTCATGTTCGATTCTTCTGGTCAAGAATATATCTCTGTATTCAAGCCTGTGGACGAGGAGCCAATGGCCATGAACAACCCAAATGGTTTACCAGAGTCAAAGGATGGCGAGGGACTGAAGAAGGGAACTCATGTGGGTGAAGGTGCTATTCGTGAAGTTGCAGCTTACATTTTGGATCATCCTCGGACTGGTCCACGTTCCGTATATCATGCTAATAGAGGATTTTCTGGGGTCCCGCCTACTACTATGGTGAAGTGTTTACACGGCAGTTTCCATCATCCTGATGGGTATGATGGATCCACTGAAAATTTGAAGATTGGGTCATTACAGATGTATATGAAGAACATTGGGAGTTGCGAGGAGATGGGTCCCAGTGCTTTTCCTATTGAGGAGGTACATAAGATATCGGTTTTGGATATTAGGTTGGCCAATGCTGATAGACATGCTGGTAATATCCTGGTTAATCGAGATAATGACGGTCAAATCAGTCTGATTCCAATCGATCATGGATACTGTCTGCCAAGCAAGGTAAGACTCATCCTTTGCTTTATTTGTTTGTATATTTATCAGCCAATACAATTCATTTGTTTATAAGTAAATTCTCAGATTGGTCTGCTTCTACCTTGTCTATCAAATTGTTCGTATTGCTCATCTTTATTAGATTAGGAGTTAGATGACATTCACTGTTCTCTAGTTCTCACTTACTAGGGGCACTGAACACGTTTATATTCTGCCTATTCTGCCATGTGTAGCACCAAAATTGTGATTCCGTCGAAAATTTTGTTGTATTATTCCTTGAGATACGAGTGGAAGCAATTTTTTGCGAGCGTACTACAATCACAGCAAATTCAGGTTCCTTAGTACTGAAAGCCTACATGACTACAACACTGAGTACCTGTATGCCTACACTTTGAAGCCTTCATTGTGTTTCTTAGATACGGAAACTGTCGGCCTTTGCAAATTGTAAAGGGTGTCGTGAACTTAGAGCTTTCAATCCTGTGAATTAGTTATTCAAATTTCAGTCATGCATACCAACATACATGAGTAGTTGGATTCTAGCCCTTGCAGTAGATGAGATCTAGGAAAATTTGTGTATGGTATCCTGTTGAAAATTTTAAACCCATTAAGTAAATGTATTTTAATAATTTTATAATTTGTGATAAAAAATCGGGAAATTTGGAAAAAAAAATTGAGTTTTCCCTGTCCAAGGATCCCGTGTCCATCAAGTCGAATTTGCCGATGCTTACAGATTTTCTGACCCATACATCACTAAATATGCAGTTAGAGGACTGCACATTTGACTGGCTCTATTGGCCTCAAGCCCGTCAGCCATACTCTATTGAGACCCTCGAATACATAAAATCCCTTGATGTTGAAGAAGACATTAAGCTCCTGAAACTCCATGGATGGGAGTTACCACCTGATTGTGCTCGACTATTTCGAGTTTCCACCATGCTCTTGAAGAAAGGCGCTCAGAGAGGACTTTCCCCCTTTGCCATTGGAAGTATGATGTGCCGTGAAACCTTGAAGAAAGAGTCTGTGATCGAGCTGATCATCCAAGAAGCCGAGGAAGCTATGGACTCCGGATCTAACGGAACCACATTTCTGGAAGCTGTTGCCTCTCTCATGGATCGCCACCTTGACGAGCTGCCTTCACCAAACCCATGATGGTAAAAATGACTATAGATACAGGTATGTACGATGCAAATATAGCGTGTAACAATCAAATAGACTTGGCTCTCTATCCTATATTTTGACGGCAGTCGAGTGAGTCTATGTAACTGTGTAGAATGCTAAAAGTTCGAGTCCTATCTTGTTACGCCTCTCGCAAGGAACAATATCGTTAACCTCGTATGTTTCTTGCCGGAGATGACTGTGTTGGATAATATGAGGTACAAGTATTAAGTATATGAATAAATAAATGATGGCTATGAATCTAATTATTGTGTTTCATCTTAGTAAGTTTCAGTAGCTAATGAACTCGAACTTCTCCTACATTTTTGTGTTTATTTGAAGGCGAGACATTTATTTAGCAGCATTTGCCAACTTTGCACAAAAGAACACCTGCATCTCTTGTCAATAACGGGACTAGTGAAGCGTGTAGAGCAGGTAAGCTTCTTGCATTTTGATACTTTGTGATTGATTCATTTCCGGATTCATCAAAGTGTGTTCCATTTAAAAGTAAATCGCCTTCAGATCTCCAATTCCATGTTTTCCATTCCTCTTCTGCTGCATTCATATGTTTAGTTACCTGTCATAAGTTGTCGTGGCATTAGTTTTCATAGAACCAAGGGCGTTAGTGTCAATATTTTGATTCGGGTGAGAACAAGGTGATAATTATGTTGAACCAACACGGGGCAAGTCCCCTGAGAGACCGAAATGAAAGCTTATCAGCTTACCGTTTTACTAGCTAGTACATCACTGTTCAGGAATCTATTGCCTTGGCTATAGATCGTTGGAGCTGAGCTTCCACCAATGGCGTATGTCAGCCAGTGAGTGTAGTGATTATTTACGATATGGAAAACACCAAATCTACACCTGAAAAAATCATTTGATAAAAAAAGAACATTGTTAGCCACATTTGAGTTTGTTGCGAGTTATAGCGAGCGAGTGTCAAACTAAGGTATTCTGGTAGCACTAATGGTGGATTGTTTCGGATGAATCATGTCCGACTGCGTCATGTTGGGTCGGATGCAGTTGTAGCTGAACTAGCTTAATTGAATACACCGAAATTTTCTTATGTGCTATAGTATTCATCCGAGGTAGCAACTTGTTAAAATGTTATTTTATTTTGATTAAAATACTTCTCATAATGAATATACAACAACAACAACATCAGAGACTTAATCCCAAAATGGTTTGGGGTCGGCTGACATGAATCATCCTTTATAATCGTCCCTGGGTGAACGCACACCTCAAAATGCGAATAGAAAAGGGAAAAATGAAAACAAAAGGGGGAGCGAAAATGTAATACAAAGTCAAGGTAAACTTACCGGTTTTAAAATTGAATTCCGGATTTCTTTTATAAAAACTTTAAAATTTAAATCGAGAGAAAAGATTAAAACGATTTTGAAAACTGAAATAGAATTAATGATCCGGAATGCCTTAAAATTCCGGATTTCTTTTATAAAAACTTCTCACAATGAATATAAAAGGTAAAAAAATGATTGAGACGGGGAAGAATAGTATGAATACCTTGGAAGTCTCTGATTAAGCCCTTCACCAAAATGGTTGAATGCAACGGTAACTCGCATTTTCTTATCGTCTACATTTTCATCGCTGTTCCCCAAGAGCATGACCTTATTATGATGGGTCAAGTAGTTGTTAGATATGGTTACCATTGTCGAACCATGGACAACATCGAGCAACCCATCTCCGCATCTTGACAATGAGCAATGATCTATCCATATATGGCTCGAGTTGGTAACGGTCATCCCATCTTCAGAGCAGTCATGTACCCGAAGACCGTGTATGATTACATTGGTCACGTTTGTCATGTCTAAGCATGTACTTACGCTAGACGAGATGGTAACTTTAGCTCCTCTGCCATCTATCGTCTTGAATGAATTAATCTGTAATTGGTATTCAAGCTTGATCGACATATCCCTCGCAAAAACGATCCATAATGGTCGATCCTGCATGGCACCGTACCTCAATGTGCCCACTTGAGGGTTATGACGGTCATCCCTCGGGTCTGTGACCACATAGATCGAGCCATTAAAGCCACCTTTCGCCCTCCTGCCAAAACCAATGCTGCATTTAGCCAGGTCTTGTCGGTTTTTAGCCCAGTGACGGTCATAACGCCAGCAATCATCGATTGGGTTTCCTGTCAAATTGTTTCTACACAATTCTAAATCCCTGCAAATTTAGAAAGTTAAGGGTGAAACAAGTGTGAGAACGTCTCACGTAATAATTACCCTAATAAAATAGGGTCGTATAATATAAATACAATATTCTTATATGTATGGTGGTTTCATACTCTTCTCCGGGTGGCGAAGTAGGTGATGTGCATGGCCTAGGAGTTTGAGCTGGAGAAATGCTCAGCTTGGGTCCTTGAACAGGCGAGACGCTTGGCTCAGGTCCTCGGATATGCGGTATAGATGTCGTAAATGCTAGAATTGGTGATGGACAAGTGAAACATATATTAGATAGAACAAACACCAAGAACACAAAAAAGTTCATTTTTCCTATGTTCATTGGGTAAAAAATATGTTGCATTTGCAGTGAAAATACTAGAATTTACTGCCACTGGAAATTACTGTGGCTTAAGATTGAATTTTTTTTTTTTTTTTTTTTTTTGTTTTAACAAATGTTAAGCTTTTGTTAAGAGAAAGACTAAAATTACTCCATGTGTGTCTTAACATCCAGCTACATTAATTAACAAGAAAAGAAGGTAAACTTGTAACTACAGATCTACGGAGTTATATCTTCTGAAAACGTTACTACCATTGTAAGTTGTAACGAAAACTGATGTCATTACGCCTCTAATTAACAAAAAAAAAAAAAAAAAAAAAAAAAAAAAAAAAAAAAACCAATGTTTTACTAACTTTCTTCAAAAACAAGTTTTAAGGACACAAGCTTAAAGACGCGTCTCGTATAGAGATGCGCAAAGGGGTGTAAATGTTTATTTTTTGCAAGCTACTCCTATATCCACCAACAAAATTGACTTGACCTAAATGACGCGACCATAACTCCCCCTGATAGTCAAGCTGAACCTAATATGAAGCTTTCGACTGATAGTCAGCTCAAGTTCTCTGGAACTCATATTGGCCCGGTCCAAAATGAACTGATAATAACACACCTAAAACAAACTAAAACCCGAAAATAACCCAATCACAATTGATGTAATTGCTCATGGATAGAAAGAAACCATTTACCACATCTATTAATACTGCCTTCTTCATTGAAAGCATGAATAGACGATTTTCCATAATAATAAAAATATATATCCATAGAGAAGCGCACAAGTATATGATTACAGAGACGGTATTATGTACACTGAACAGGTTGCATCTGCCTAGCTTCATCGTGTATGAATTATGATTGATCTTCAGCATCACTCTCAGTAGTCCTACTGCAATTCATATTCTCTTCAAACTTCATTTGCTTTACGATAGATTGAGGCAGCATACTTGGCGATGTTAGTGTCAGGTGATTGACGAAGTTGTCCCATGACTGGGAACAACTCTGACGAACAAATACACTGCCTGCAAGAAGAATGTGCACACATCTTTCCTAACGCAAATAAAACGATCTTTAGAGGAGATTCATTTATCGCGTCCTTTCTTGGGGGATTCAATGCTGCCACTGAGCACTCCGAAACCACTTGAAGTAAGGCCTGTGTGGTTTTTAGATAAGTTTGAGTTAGTCTCGTAAGTCATAAGTGATGATCTTCTATTAACCTAGAAACTGATATCAACAAACATATCATTTAGATTCTTCAATATGAAATTTTTTTGGGTTTTTCTACATGGTACCCCTATACTCCTTCGAATTCTATGTGACACCCTCGCTTTTCAAAAATATCCGTGGTACCCCTAAACTTAATGAAAACATCTTAAAATACCCAAAATGCTCTAATCTGCCTCTTTTAAATGTTTATTTTATGCATGTTCGATTGACTTTGTGGCAATAATTTGTCATGTGGTTAACATAAATATCATTTAATCAATCATAAACCTATTTTCTTTACAAAATTTAACTGTTTAAAAACTTGATTTTTAGTAGTTTGGGTATTTTAAGAACATTTTACTAAGTTTAGGGGTACCACTAATATTTTCAAAAATTTAAGGGTACTATGTAGAATTCAAAAAAATACAGAGGTATCACGCAGAAAAACCCAATTTTTTATATGGTTTATACTCTCATTGTCCAGAAAAGATGACCGCGTTTCCTTTTGAGTTTGTTTCAAAGAGTGATAGACGCTTAAAGATATTCTCATTATAGGGTTTGATCAGAATAAACATCTCCGTTAACATGGAAGGGAGTTTTGGTTTTCCCTTGTACCTTTAAAATGAGCTCAAAGCAAAATTCTTCAGTTTTTTTGGGATAGATGAACAGAAATAGTTTTACATTAGAAGTTCAGTATATAAAGACGACAAACCTGGATTGCACCCTTAGTCACCATATCTTCACAGAGCTTGTTGGAGTTGCGAACAAGATTGCTAAGCGCACCAGCAGCATTCGCTTTTATTTTATCTTCCTCCGGTGAAAGTAGCAGTTTAGTTAGTTGAGGTATGGATCTTCTCAGTTCTTCATACAAGAGTTCGTTATGGAAAGCTGCGTTTCCAATCTGAGAGGCCAATGAGAAACAATCCTTGTTAATCTACAGTACTGAAGAACTTCGATGGCAACACTATTGAAGAATATAACATGAATAATCACTGAAATGGTAAACAGCACATAAAAGGAAATGACAAATAGTTTAAGTATGCAAATAAAGCTAAGGTCGTCGTGAAAATGTAGAGAACATATTTTTTAGACAAGAAAGTTGATTATAAATGTCAAAGCTATTTAAGATTCAGAAAAGAAAAATGTACACGAAAGCATCAAAGTACAAACAGTAGAAGATAGATGTCCTTGAGATTGGAGGATCTTACAGCAAAACAGGCGTATTTCCTTGTAGGCTTATCTGGGTCAGCGCATCGATCAATGAGATGACCGATGATACCGTGCCTTGACTGTAAAGAAGAAAAAAATACATTTATGAAGAAATCATTAACAAGTAGAGGGGCTGACAGCAAAAGTAAAGAGCATAAGCAAGAGACTGTGAGTTACCAGAGAATTATAGAAGTAAGAGCTATGCCGACACATATTGCCTATAGCACTACAGGCCTTTTCTCGTAAGGTATGATCTTCACAAATGAGTAACTCCTTTAGCCGCATCAGGATACTTGCCTTGTCAATATACTCGTAGAAACCCTGCAAGCAAACATGACACCTTTAACATACAGGTGTGATGCCTTGGAATCCACATCAGCAGGTGTGATTTATTTTTAAACGACTAAGAAAGGGACTATATGTCAAATGTGGTATGAGGGACAGGGAAACCTTCAAACATTCAGTGACTGAAAAGACCCTAACAAAGAAAACTCTCAATGTGCGCTGTTTATGTTCCAAAATAGCAGTTGGACATTCTTATACAATTTTCATTGTAGGTCATCCGCAAACGATCTCTCAATGTTTCTTTAACATAAAAATAAGGAAGCACTATTTTAGGCGGAAGCCTTTGAGAGCTAGGATAATGCAGTATTAGTTGCTGACTTGCTGTAGCCTGTATGATTGTATGTGCCAAATCTCTAAGATTTGAAAGGTTATTTCTTAAACTATGCACAGCAATGCTATTATACTTGCCTAAAGAAATTCATGTAGAATGTATAATGATTAACTTCATACAAAAGATAGTTAAAGTCTTGAGAGGAGAGACATTAATTTTGAACATAAAATCTTAGGCTACAATGTGCATTAAGAGTTAAAACTCAAGGATGACTCTAGATTTATGATGGAGAGGGTGTTTCTTGGGAAACTGACTTTACCATCTATGGAGTAGTTGCCTCTAACATTATATATGCATTGAGTAATTGGACGGAGGTTAGATATCACAGGCACCATGCACAAAACATGTTAAACTGGTGATACAGAACCTCTTGATATCCATATTCCATCATAGCACAACAGTGCGCATTTCTTACTGAAACATATAAAATTGTCGGCAATGACAAAGTTGTGCCTTTAGGATGCTTAACACAACTACACAAGCCATGGCAAACTGCTAATACATCATCTTATAAAAAAAAAAAGGGGCAGCCCGTCCGGGGAAGGGTCCCACCAGAAGGGTGTAATTGGGGCAAGCCTTCCCTTGCCATTTTGGCAAGAGGCCGCTCCAAGGACTTGAACCCGTGACAAAATGTCATCAATAATCCATCATAGCACGACAGAGCATTTCTTAATTATTACTACTGAAGCATAACAAAATGTCAGCAATGACAAAGTTGTGCCTAAGGAACCTTTAAGATGCTTATCACTATCATATTGCTAGTAAAGAAAGCTATGGCCCTACCATATATAAATACTTTTGCATGGTAAAAATACTGACCTTATCAAAACGAGCAAGATCAGATACTATCATAAGGACATTAAGAATGACATCTCTAGGAGAGGAACCATCAATCAATCTCCTTATTCTGTTAGTTTCTAGTATTCCCTTTCCCACAAGGATTGTCAATCGTTCATAGCTAACCATTTTAGCAAGGAATGCCACAACCCTTCCTGTGTCCTTCAACTCCAAACCATCAGCACATCGTAGAACTCTGGCGGGAACTCCAGCCTGCAAACTCATAGCCATACTAGTTAAAAATATGCAGAAAAATAGTACAGCATAGAAGAAAGAATGTAAATAACAGTAGATCTTATGGACTAGCTTCTGCAGAACATATATGGGAAAACATATATTTGATGCTTCATTACCATCAGTCAGGCAACAATGCAGCAGCAATACTGCGACACGGGCCACGGCTATTACTACTTATCTGACAGCAGCCATATCAGGAACTAATGCCCAACAGTCAACTAGATACGTGTTATACACACAGAAATGCAGGTCAGACAATTTCAATATAATGCCAACCAGTGATCAAGTACTGGTGTCATCCCATTGTGGAACAACCTGACCAACTGACCTTACCCAAAGCCAACTCAAATCCGAAAGTATACAACCCCAACATGAAATTACTCGCACACATCCAAAATGACTAATTTGAGACAGGGACCTTAATAAACAATCATGACCCGAAATGACCCCACCTGTAAGCTGTACCCACTACCCACCAGACCCAAACCGACATTTAGCCAAAATGATCCAATCTGTTATCGCCTGACCTGAGGAGATGTACTCAAAATGACCTGACCTGAATTATCCATTTGCCACATGATTTCAGGAGTAGTAACGGCCAAGAACTTTGGAAGAAAATAATTCATTAAGAACATGCAAAATGAGAAGAGGCCATCTAACCTCTACAAGAATCCCAGTGTACTTATCAACGCTTTCCTGTATAGCTTTCAGAGTATTAAAGTCCTCCTTGCATACTCTTGCACCAGGGGAGCCCACATTTAGAAGAAACCCGCTGCTTACCGAGGCAGTTGGGGACGGAAAACCAGAAGCACTTTGAACAGCGACAAAAGGGAAAGCAAGAAAATCAATCACCACATTTATTGTATCCCTCACTCCATTCTTCCCCCCTCCAGGCCCAAACCACGATTTAAGGAGCCTAAGATGAGCATCAGAAACCAAATCACTGATACATTTGACATGTTCATTCCTCAGAAGTATTTGTCGAAAAGTTAAAGCACCACCTGAAAGACAAAAGCTTAAAGATGAAACGGCCCATGTAACCCCAAAAGGAGACAGCCCAACAGAATCCTTTACATGATTGGTTCCTTGATTTTGGACATGAACATTGTTTCCCAGCAAATCTAGAAGAAATTGTGGGAGTCCACTAGCACAAACTTGCTGAGCGGCTAATGGTCCTCCCTGTTTCAGTTTATACTCGAGCAAGCCAACACATCCATCTCTCATCCCATGCCACTGTGACAGCATACAGTTTGTTGAACAGTTGCTTTCATCCAATTCTTTATGATTTATTTTGAGGTGTTCATAAAGTGTAGTAGTACAAGGGACTAGGGGCATTGCAATATCTGATAGAGAAGCTCCAGAGTCGAGATATACAATAGATGCAAAAGCAAGCATAGCTGATGCACAATGAGATTTAAATAAGCTGGCTCCTCCATCTTTACAAGAAAAAAGATTGGCAAGTGATGAAAGTCTTGATTGTTGGTTTCTTGAAGATGCAGTAAGAATAAACGATGAAGAATTTCTTCCTGCTGACTTAAAAGATTGGGCAATTGTCGTAAGAAGCAGACATGATTGCAAAGCAAGCTCATGAGGATTGGTGAACTTGCATGTCAAGCCCTTAGCATCAACAGATGGTGAGTCTTTGTTCATAGAGAAACCACATTGAGAGATTATGGAGAATATCTCGGGAATAAATGATGAATCCTCGCCACCACTTACAACAGTTGTGACAGGCAACGAACTGGGAAGGCCACAAAGAACACTTGGCATTTTGGTACTGTGTGTGCAGCACCGAACAAGTAGCTGAAATAAAAGTAGTTTCATGTTTATATTAATAAAGAAGATACAAGACAGAAAAAGCAAGAGGGTATAGGTATAACAAAGCTCGGGACTTGCAATTGCAGAAACTATTGCCAGATATATTTCTGAACTTAACAAAAACACGACATTGATGAACCTCAATAAATTGAAGCCCACGTAATATTGCTTTCTTCTTTCTATCAAGGCCAAGATTACTAGATCTGATTTGCTATCATAGCCTGTTAAGCTGTAGCAAGGCCTCCTTGGAAAAATTACATCTACCTTTTTCAATAAACTGAAGCAAATGATGAAAATCATCTTAAAAAAAAGCATGGTTTTAATGTCTCAATCAAGCTTTGTCTGCTAGCTCGGGTGTATTGATGAATAATCAAGAGACAATTTTCCATTGCTAGGCATAAATACCAAAGTGCCAATAATGCACAAAGATGTAAACAATGAAGAGAAGGTAATCAAACCTGAATAGTCGCTAGGAGTACAGCTTCATTACGCTGGCGGAGGCAGTAGTATATCGCAACAAAAACCGGTTTGGATTTGAGGAACATTCCTGTTAGAGCCTCAATAATCTTTTTACAATCAGTTCCAGTATCAGGAGACCAGTCAAGGTCCTTGATGTCAAGTCGAACTAACGAATGGCTCTGATGCAAGGTGAGAGGAAATATCCAAGGTTTAACTTTGTTGGACATATTTTCCAAGGCATCTATCAGAAAACAAAGCGCTTTGCACCCTTCAGAAGCAGAACGTTGAAAAGAAGGCGAACTAGTGAGACCTGTCCCTGCTGTGGCCAGACACATGCATAGGTGATCAACTAAACCACTCGTTTTTGCATGGTCAAGAATTTTCTTTAAGGTATCGATAGTTTCTTTGGGCCCAGAAACATCAGTTGCTTTCAAAGCAGATGAAACTTGATTCAACATAATTGCAACGCAAGAGGTGGACTCATACAGAACTCTGCCACTCGAATCTTCTGAGCTACTAACAACCTGTCATGGTGTTTCATGTGTGTGAAATGTGACGGAAAGAAGATTAACTATCTGAAGAGAGGAAAGTTCAGTATGATAGGAGTGCAAAGCATAAAACCTAGCCAGTCAGCTATGATGAAGTAATAGCCATAAAATACAGTATCTACCCAAGGTTTTTAGTTTGATTGTGATGAATTCAGTCTGCAACAGATATACTCCATAGTGAAATGTGAGAACCGACGAAAAAAAATTATTTAAATTTTCCTGAAAGGCTAGAAGATAGGCATGTGCATGCACACTATATATGACACGGATTATGGACAACGAGCTACACACCTACAAATAGTTCACTAATGGAATGGGGCATCAAAAGAAAATGAACATAATAAAATCCATATAAATGATGCCAATTGCCAAGATCATAGTCTAGTTCCTACTAATTATTGCCATACTCTAAGAAAAACAATAAAAAGAAATAAAAAATCTACAGCTCAAACCAAAAATAAAGGTTGATTGTGGATTTTCAGCTTAACACTTCAGGTTTTGAAGTTTTGAACTACTTAATTACAGTACCTTTCTCAAATATCTGGGCATTTAAAGTTGCAAGTTTTGCACTTGTTCCAGGAATTAAATTGTGCATGTAAATTATATACTTGCAACGAAAAAGTGAAAAAGGAAGAAGCGTAGATATATTACCTGCAAGAACAACTCGACTAGGGTTACCCACTGAGTGAAACTTGAGCTACCATAGTTGTCCCCACCGCCATCAACCAATCTCCTTATGATTGAGAAACTCTGCAGAGTGAAATCGCATAGTAACAATCCACAAAAAGATCTCAACACTCTACACATCACAGATAGCTATATGCAAACTTCTGAAAGCTCATATAAAACTGAGGCTTATGTTTGAATATATAATAGTTGTAACAATCTGAGAAGAGTAAGCTAAAGTGCCAAAAACATCACACAGAAGCAGCGCATGCAATATAGACAAAAAAAACGAATGCTGTCTCGCTTAAAATTGGCCCCTGACTCATTAATGCCTGAACCGCATTTATCACCAGGACTTGGCTGTAATTTTCAGACATCCAAGCTCATACGTTAGAAACAAATCTTGATTAAAATTTTTAGGATAATAAGATTGTTATGTGACTTCCATTATCAAAAGAGAGGTTAGAGGGGAGTTTATTTCTAGATTTTTTCTATAATGATGCTCTCCAGCAATGATACTTATTCAAAAGCAATAGAGTAGTTAAGAGATAATCGCCAATTACACTTGCACGCAAAATAGGAGCGTCAACTCTTACTGATGTTCATGCATTCTACCAATAAGATTGAAAAGTGCATCACCTAGTTGTGTTCATTGAGCAAAGTTGCATGAGGCACTAGGTCTAGAAGCAATTAGTAGCTTGTGGTGGATTACTGTTCCAAGGAAAATTCTTCGCAGGCTTAGAATTACATTGGTGCGGTGGTGCCTACCTAGGCTGCATCTGAGACTTGACTGGGCTTTTTGTTATGCAGCTAGTGACTCAGTCAATGTCATCTTCCTGATGACTCTTATTACTAAAAAGCCTCTCACCTATCAAGCAAATCCGCTCCACACGATACAGAATAAATGAACACACACATGCTCAACAGCTCAAGTACATACACATACGAGAAAGAAAGAAGTTTAAATTGCATACCTTAGCAATCACGTCATAGTTATCAATCTTCTTTTGGCCAAGAAGAGCGGACGTCAGTCCAAGAAGCTCAAAAATAATTTCATCTCGGTTAGCATGTGCAATAGCATCAGCAGCTACTAAGTTTGAAAGAATTCTGAATGATTGATTTAAACGAAGAATATCCTCCTTCCTAAGAAATACGGGGGGAAATAATGTTAAACTCTTGGTAGCCAACTTCATAAGCAATTCAATGATTTCAATCATTAATTTAACCTGAAAAACAATGTTTCATTGTCTTTAGGTACCTGTTTTCTACCATAAGACTAGTCTACAGAGGTTTCTATTCTGATCTAGTAATCCGTCACTACACAGGGCAGATGTATAATACATTCTTTGATGATTCACTGAACATCACATAAATGGAATTCCTAGAACTACATCTTCCCCTTAGCAATTTCATACATATTCATGAGTATTGCCAATGCTATTTTTTATAAATCAAAATGTTAACTATCCTTTCAATGTTTTAATCTTTTTCCTGCAGAAAATTAGCCATGGCCCTTTTTGCATGGTTTAGTGTAAAAGTCAACATTCCGCAGACTAATCATAATCGTATGATACATTAACATGTCTTTTTCTTCATCATTTTTTCCAAAGATTTTAAAGCTTAAGACTTAAATTCACCACCGACCCGCCAAAATATAGCTGTTGATGAAAAAAGGTGTAAAGGACAAAGGCATATGGAGCTTTTTTATTTGACATAGAAGGCAAGTGGTCATGAAATTGCCGTGACCGGATAAATTTTGCTGAAAATGACCTAGAACAATATGTCATATCTATTTCTGGACTAATGCAACTTTGAAAGGAAGCTCACGTAGATAATTCAGATTGCTAGTTATCAAACATATGTCATCCATATTCAAAAATTGACTATGTTCATTCACCTGCCCGAGTTGATGCCTTTAGATAAAAATCTAACTGGTTCCAGAATAAGAGCCAGCGCCTCTTTTTCTTGGCCTAACAACTTTGCACTCTTGACAGTACGTGAATTACTTTCAAGTCGATCCAGGGGAAGGCTTCCTGAACAAAGGGTTGAAACTTGAAATAAGTGAACACTGGTGATAAATTAACAATGTTAATACATGCTGTGACAAATACAGCCATATAGGTGCCAAAGAATTCAGAGGGGGAGAGTACTCAAAATGATAGCAAGCTATGATGTCCTATTTAACTTGTTAAGCCAAAAAAAACTTGGATATGAGAGTACTTGCTTCAAATATTAGTTATAAGGTGTGAAATTGCCCGTTGATCCTACTCCATATAAGCATTGAAACTCAACATGTAATGGATTGAAAAAGAAGACATATTTGAAAATCAAGAGAATGAAACGTTGATATGATCAATAATATTTTGCCATGAAATGTACAGGAGATTAATCAAATGCGCAAGACGATACAATGTGATTGGCATTGGTTCGAGTACCTGTAACTCCAGTTACCTCCTCAGTCAGAACTATCTCAGATGCACTGGGTTCAGAATCACAGTGACCGCCTGAGAATCACAATCAGAATAAATAATGGTCATTAACTCAACCTCAATTCCGTTCACGCCAATGACTCACTGTTAGTTCTTTAACTGTAAAGTACTAGATTAAACGATCCAAGTCTTACAACAATTTAATCATGAGAACCTCTTTGTTGCTGACATTGGGGTAAGAGTATGAGACTATGAGATAGTATGCTCAGAAGTATTTAATATGCTTATAAACTAATTATTTAAGATACTGTTGAGGCCTTACTACTAAGAGTAGCATTGTTGGGGCGAACAGGCAAAGGAATTTTCGGAGCTTCTACTTTACATGCAGCTTCACACCTCGTTGATGACTTTTCAGAAGAATGCAACCCCTGCGAAAAATCGGAGTAGACGAATGAGCTGCTAGACAGTTGATGCAACAATTTGTTATAAGCACTCACTTGTTTACAGAATTATCAAATAACGCTTGCCTGTGTGCCTGCAGAAGTTTCTTTAACAAAAGGGTGCTCGAGAAGAGCTGGCCAAGAAAGTCTCTGTTGTGGGACCTAATTTTTAACAATTTAAAAATTGATTAGCATCATCACGATAAATTCATGAAATGATTTAGAAAGCAAGAAAGAAATTTAATAACAACCTTGTTCAGCAGTCCCTTTAAGAAGCTTTTGAAATCAGGGCTGATGTTTTCCGGATATTTAACTGGGTCCTGCAGAAAAGATAAAGCCAAATCATTCACAATTATGAAATTCTCTGTTCTGTAAACTTTTTTACTTTTAGGAGCTCGTTCTGTATGTACCTTAATAATATGCCTAATAAGTGCATAAACTGAATTCGTATAAAACGGAGGTTGACCGACAAAAAGCTCATACCTGCATAGATATTAGCAGCATAAGTATGAATGAATGGTGCATTATGCACTTAGTATTCTTACAAACTTTAAAAAATATCTTACATATAATCTAACAAACATAAGTAATTTTGTACTTGCAGTGACAGGAGCAATATAATGCACAAAGTACTAACAGAATTACTCCGAGAGACCACAAGTCAGCGGTGTGGTTGTATGGCTGTTCACGAACAAGCTCTGGAGCCATGTACAACGGAGTACCTGGTACAATTTTTAACATAAATAAAAATTAGACAAAATTTGGTGTCCTTCTCTTCCTGAGACTGTAGAGAAGTTTGTTAGAAAGGAACAAAAGGAACTTTACTTAGAAAACAACTTGTGAAAATAATGTACAAAACAACAGGCTAACCTTTGATTGACCGGAGAACAACAGTGTTCATTGACATGGCACGAGCGAATCCGAAATCACAGAGCTGAAGTGAACACGCACAAAAGAGATAAGACAAAAGGTTAAACGGCAAGGAATATGTCATAAATTAATGGCAGTATATAAAATAAATTGTGGAATAAATGAACACTTGAGTCGATTCAACCTTAACAACAGAGCCTGAGCCAATGAGTATATTTTGTGGCTTCATGTCCCTGTGAATGATTCGGTTGGAATGCAAGTAATGCAATGCTCTAACCTGCAGTTGCAGATAAAACCATATGAACATCAGGAAATTTCATATAGTAAATGTGTTGAGCATCAAAATCATAGATTGTATGCCAACATTGACAACTAGTTCTAAAAGATCATAGGAAGATAAAAGATAACTTGATCAGACAGGATTTACCAATTGCTTCGCAATTGCTCGTACTTGCTCTTCGGGTAGGCATTTATCATCCTCGAGAATCTCAAATAGTTCACCCTAGAAGACGAATTTTTTTGTCAGATCCGCATAAAAACAATGTTGACACTGAAACATCCCATTTGTTAAGTGCTTTATTTATTAAACTACACTAGCTTGCATTAATTAAGGTCCAGAAGTGACAGTCTCTCTAGAGTACCACATTTTACATAGCCTAATAGGCCGGTGACAAGCACTTTCAGTTCAGCCTTCGAGAAGGTAGTTAGAATGGAGAGAAATAAACCTGGGCAAATTCAGTTACGACACAGAATTCTTGTGGAGTCTCAAAGGAGTCCAGCATTTCTATTATATTTTCATGTTTCAGCTTTCGGAGAATCTGCATTTTGAACCAAACAAAAGTAAAATAAATAACGGATTATCACCTAGTGACATAAATAGTGATTGTAGAATATGTAAATAGCAAAATGAAGAGTCAAAACTATCAACTTGAAAACATATACATAGAAACCCGCATAAAAATACATAAAATATCCAACAAGTATTGTCAAATACACTGATCTCTGACTCAGTGGCATTTTCATGTTATCAATCTCAACTAATTTAATGAATAAATAATTGAACACACAAAACTCTAGGGAGTAAGACAAATGGCTATTCATATTTTCACGGACACAGATTCTAGTTTCCTCTGCAATAGGCCTTCCTCTCAAAGTGAAGTTTCGCACAAACCTATGCAGCTTTACTAGAGATCATAGGCCTTTTCTCAGTTTTTGTAGTCACCCTTTAAGGCCTTGGTGGATTTCCTCCAGTATGATGTATAGAATTGATCTTGATTTGGTATGTGGTCTCTACAGCAGAATTCTCAAATTCCAGCTTAAAATCTGACGAGTGTAAACTGTAAACTGTAAAGTCTTAGTGTCTAGAAGACTGCCTTTTACCGTAGAATTGAGGGGGGAAGGAAGTGTTCCTAAGAGGCAAGACCTATGTCACATGACTCACATCAAAAAGTAGTTCTAAAAGTAAGTCCAAAGTCCCACTCTAGGAGCGTGTCTGGTTCATGATCATGATCATGAAGGGGAGGTAAGAAAAAGGAAAGCAAGAGAAGCAGTGTTTCACTTGTTTGGTCCAATTATCAGAAAATAGATCGTATATGGAATGGAAGAATAGAAAAAGAGAAAGAGATGGAGAAAACAAAAGAGAATCAGTTTTTCAGCTGTTTGGCTCAACCAGCCGTATTGAAGGAAGGTCACTTAGTTAACTGATCATAAAACTAAATAGACAAAGGAAGCCTGAAGTGAAGCGAGAGGAAAGCGAGGAGAAGCAGTTATATGGTTGTTTGGTACAATAAACATTAGTTGAGGAAATCTCTTTGTTTGGTTGGTTGATCAAACAGGGATTAGAACATAGAGGATCCTAAAAAAGCTCTTGTGTTGTTAGATTTCTTTCCATCTAAAATCATCCAATCTAAGAGGAAAAGAAATTGATACTCCCATGAGAAGGCTTTTTAAATCCTATCCGTTCCCCAAATCCGATTTCAACCAGAAAAAGGAAAATGTTCTAGTTCCTCCCTCTATCTTTCCTTTCACTCAATATATCCCTGCCAAACTGCTTGTTGGCCATGCACACTTCTAACTGTAGTGTTAGAATCCAAACAAAATATACTTGAGTAATTTCTCATCCACATTAGATTTGGAACAGAATCTTGGGGATAACCTTGCTTCAACAATTATACGGAGTATGTTGGGAGCAAGAATCCACCAAAGGAAGGGGCCTAAAATAGAAACTAAGGCATCCATTCCAAGATGGTAAATAAATATCGTCATATATTGGAAACTTTTTCAGCAATTTCCAAGCTGGTTTTCAAAGTCGGATACATGCAATCATACTTAGGGTGTGTTTGGATAGCAAAAGTGGAGAGAAAGGGAGGGGAGGGGGAAGGAGGGAAGGGAGTGGGAGAGAAGGGAAGGGGAGGGGGAATGAGATGTGAGTGTTTGGATACAATTTCCCTCCAAATCTTGCCTATTGTGGAGAGATTTTGATTAGGCTTGGAAGAGGTAAATTGGATCCCTCCAAATCTCTCCCCCTCCATTTCCCTCCACCCTCATTTGCTATCCAAACAAGGGATTTTAAATCTCTTACTCTCCCTCCCTTTCTTTTCCCTCCAATTCCCTCAATCCAAACATACTCTTAATTAACAAAAGCTACATCCTATTAAACCAATTACTGAGTACTACACTAGTCCTACTTAAATCAGCAAAATCTGCATGCTGCTGGAACAATCAAGATCTTGTTACAAAAGAGAACTTGAACATTCTTCACCATGCTACTGGATTAATCGTATATTGCAGATATCAACTACATTTAGCTGATAGTTCAAGTCTTCAAGATTATTTCCCAGAATGTTATCAGAGTAGCTACACTAGCTAGAAACAACTTAAACTCTCCCCTCACGTACTAAGCAAAAGAGTACAGTACTACGCATACTTTCCCAGTAAGGACGAGTACAAGATTCATGAACAGGTGGTTCAAGATTACTCCAAACAGTCGTGACACAATTTACAGCACAATTCAGAGTTCAGAACACGAACAATCCACCTCACAAGTTGTACTACAGCCAAAACCTAAATTGATTAGGCAAAAAGACTTTTAAAGTCCACACCGCCTCACTTTAAGACCGTCTGACCCGAAAACAAACTATTTCCTCCAATTTCCATCACAATACAAGCTATCTACCCTAAATTTTCAACTAATCAACATCCAGATTTAGAAACTAAACAAAAAACAATGCAATCAATTAAACATCATTAAACGACCTCGATTTCCTGACGGAGATTATGAAGATCTTTATCACTCTTTCCATGCTTCATTATAAACTTCATTGCAACTGTCTGAAATTCCAAATCACAAAAACATCAATCCTCCAAAAAATTAAACACATACAATAAATGAAGTAAATGACTGTAAAATTGAACGATGTATTTACCTGTCCACTAAATTTTCGCCTTCCTTTATAGACCTTACCAAATGAACCTTCACCAACAAGCTCAATTACATGGTAATTTTCAACCCCCATTTTTTTGAAATTTTTCGATTTTTTTACCTAGAATTAAACCGTTAAAGTAAGATTTAAATACTTTAAACTGAAATTGAAAGTTTCAATAATTGTTGAACGATTAAATCGCGGCGATTAATCAGCTTAGGGTTTTGAAATTGGGGAAAAAATTGAAGTTGAGAGAGAGAGAGTGGGTGTGTGTGATGTTTGGAATATGCTTTCCCGCTCGTACGTTTTGTTTAGATTTGGTTTTTGAAAAATAGTTCAAGGTTTACGTTAGGAAATGAGTCAAATGACTCAATTTGAAATCGACGGGTTTTGAACTCGGGCTTTTTGTATGACTGTTGTGAGTTATTAGCAACGATTTTATAGCATTTTGTGAGAAAAATACTTTTTTTTTAATACCTTTTTATCTTTAATAAATTTCTTATAAAGGATAAAATGAGAAATTAACGTTCATTATATGTTATTACACTTTAAAACTAATTGGTAAAATAGTACGAAGTAGTAGTTCATTGGTTGAAAAAGTATTTGATTCTTTAGTATTTCGTCGATTTCGAGAGACAAACATAGAACACCCATCAATCAATATTAATTGTTTTTTATGAATTTCAAACATGCCTCAAAGCGAATATTTTTATCTTGTATCATCTTAACTTAGGAGCTTGAAAATCTTCAGTATTTGCTCATTTCAGTTACAAGCTAAGTCGATCCGTCAAAATCCAATTTCTATTCTATGGAGCCAGTTTATTTGCATCCTTAACCTTATCAAATCTATATAGTAGAGGCATTAGCTCCAAAATTAAGATTGAATATCAAATAGAGTATGTAGTTTTTATATTCTTCTTGAGTTCTCTAGGCTTCCATCAGCTCCATCCAACTACACATAATTGTTACATGATAAAAATTGCGGTAAAACTAGAGTTTGTTAACAACCAACGACATCAAGAACAATAAAACTTTTCAATACCGGCACTAAAGTTGGAGGATTGTGACCAGGGTTGACTCACCTGATCTTATTGTCATCTGTTATCGCTAAAAAATTTCCGTGTTTAGTAAACCCGAAAAATTTATCGACACACGTAAAACCAAGTGGTTCCCAATACATATTAGACAACTTAGTCCATGACTCCCAATCTCCATACTCTTTTAGCATCCTAAGTGTAGTCATTGCGAAACTAGGTTTTTTCCCATATCATACAAAAACCATATAGGGGTATATTGAATGGTAGCTCTACTTTTTTGAACACTTCTTTGACCAAGTCGAACCCGAAAATGATACAATTGTCGGACCTAGACTCGGTCTCCCAATGCAACGTTTCACTGACCAATAACGCTGAAATTCCCGAATATTTCGGAAAATCTTGTTCACTAAATTGACAAGCTATTCTCCACTTCTTAGAGTATAAGGAGTACACCATTACTAGGCTTCTATCCCCCCTGAGAGCTCAGACCGACAATAACAAGCTTGTAGTCGTCAAGAGACGACACGTATCCAAACCCGAATATGAGATTGCACCCTTCGTAATTTAAAACCAAGTACGGGTCAGGAACTCGGTGGGACTGACCCGTACATGGGTTATAAACGTGAATGTCACACTTTTCAGAATTTTGGTCACGATCAAGAACGCGCCTAAACCAAAAGTATTAGACCCAGAGTGAACTAATGAATTAGAATCAATACCTATACTAGTATCAAAGGTATCCTAGTCGAACATAAAGATAGTTTCAGAAGAGATGATCAAGGCGCATTTTGTTAGAACACTCGGGTCAGACATCCAACGACTATTGTGCATTTGGATGAACTTGGGACTCGAGAAGTCGAGATGAAGGAATACCATTTCTTGCAAACCAATTTGAATCGAGCTAGAGTTTTGACAGGCAACAAGATTAAAATCTCGGAAAAAACAAGTTCGTATGGAAGGTGAGGCACGATGCTTAAGGATGTCATGGCGTTGTATGCAGTAACAAGGAAGGGAATGATTTTGAGACTAAGTTGCACAAGGCTTAAGACGTGCCTGTGATGCGCAAATTTAGGCTTTACTTATATACGAACGCAAAAATGGCAGAACACTGAACACATGATACAACCGCAACGTAAATCAGAGTGAAAAATGTGACCCAACTAACACTAGCTAGCATACGATATATGTGACCCTGGAATTACCGAGTGTGTGGCCATTTCACGCAATAAAATAGGCCATGTACTTATCGGAAGAGGACTAGTTAGTAGCGGATCCAAAAAAACGATTAGATGAAACATTTAGAGTGAAATTAAAATCATTCAAAATTTACAAGACAATTCTGTTCAAATTTTGTGGTTGTATTATTCATTTGATAATGATGTTAACACACATTCCACAGACTCGTTATAATCATACCTCCAAAAGCTAATTCCACACGGATAATCAAACCGAATAGTCATAACAATATGTAAAATTAAGTTAATTGTGTTCTAAATGTCAAATAACGTGAAAGCGATAAATTGATAACGTGAATATAGCCACTGGAAATGCACGACGATCATCTCCATTTCTTAAAAAAAATTGAGGCTTCATTACTCTAATATGATAAATGTGCGACAAGTGAATTTCTCATTAATTTCAGGAAAAATGTGAACACTAGATAAAATTAAATACTGTATATTTTTTCTGGTTCATTTATATGTACTCCGTTACTCTATTAAAAACTTATACAGAACACAAGAAAAATCACAAGTTTTCGGTGATAACGACAAAAACAGTACTCGACAGTACTCGTACTATTTTGACTGATAAGCGCATAAACAAAAAATAAATAAATAATTTACTCCTTATTAACTTCCAAGATTGAATTAAAGGAGATATTTAAAAAAAAATGGTAACTAAAAAGAAGTTCGAAAAAAGATCCAATTGTGTTAAACGAAAGTACGACGCAACAGTGAAAGATTCATACTTGTTGATATATGCAGAATAAGAGAGGTTTCAAACAAGTTTTTAACCAAAAGGCCAAAACATAAGGCTCGTTAAGACTTAAGACCAACTGAACAAATTCAAACTTAAACCGGCAGTCGAAAGGTCAGCCAGCAAAAGAAATGAAGGAACTATCTCAATGGAGGAAAAACACATTTTCATTTTATTACTTTGACAACACCCTCATCTAAGGGTGAAATGCGATGGGAAGGAGGGGAGAGAAATAACTCGGAATATAAAGCAAATTTTAAAAAAAAATAGCAAAATTGTTTTAATGTGTACTTTCAGGAGCATGATGTATCCGACTTAAAACAACTGACTCCGACTCATTTGACACCGGGATTAAACCCTCACAATCCTTAACAGCATCATTGAAAATAATTAATGGACCACTTACGGCATCATCAAGCTGCTTTCCAGAATCAGAATTGTTGCCAACAATCTTACCATCATCGACAACAATATCTTTCTTAGGATCTGAATGATTCGCACCCGTGTAGGTGCTATCGATACATCCTTTATCAGCATTCCCTGCCATCAACTCAGGAGAGCTTTCTTCCTCTTTTTTCTCTGCATCAAAAACTGGCATCTGTGTTTCATCGCTAGCATTAAGCGCCAAATCAAGTTTCTCCTCGTCCCTTTCGGGAACAATTTCTTCTGGATGCGCCGAAGTGGGGTCTTCTAGCTGGATACTGCTGCAATCAGCAGGAATAACTACTTTTTCCTCTAGAACCAAATTTTGTTCTACCTCTTCCTGGGAAGGTGAATGATTGCAAATCTTATTTCCGTCAGGTACCATAGGAATGATCCTGTCGCTGATTTGTGTCTTGTACAAATCCATTGCTCTCTGAAAAAAAAAAACATATAACATGTACATGAGAAGACGAATAGATAAACAACAAAGCCCCATTTCCCTCAGCTCTTCAGCAGTGGCCCACGTACCAAACATAACTCGAAAGGTTAAAAAAATGAAAAATAATCATAATCATCAATCTCCAATCCATGTAAATGATATCTACGTGTACAGAGAAACGAGGCACACAACGTTGCGCTTCAACAGATTTATAAAGCCTAACAAGTTCACATTTTGATGGGTATCAGTCGCATTTATGAGACCACGGATCAAGTCCAAATGACAAAATCACCATGAAACCTCAAATCGAGATTAAAATTCTTGGCTATCCCGTGTTATTAACATCCTCAGTGAGAGCATGCACTAAGAAGCGACAATTGGACCATAAAAAGTTTGACACACTTACATCAGGAAGTAGAAAGTTCAGAAAGGCTTCCCAAGATGCCGAACAAATGTAAATGCGTTTGTTGTGCATATGAGGTGACCATTTCAGATTCCAGATAGTACTGGAATCATGAATTAACCCAGGGTGAGAATTTCAGCACAAAACAATTAATAAAAATGACTTGCAGCAAGACCCACTTAAGATGCCAAAAATAGAAGACTGGATGTTTGAGTCTCTCTGTCATAAAAATCAATCAAACACCCCAAGTAGGCAAGTACCGAGCAAGAAACAAGAAGACATCCAAATTCCTAAATACTAGAGTTCTAAACCCAAGATTTGCTTCCGTTGGATTAAAAAAAAAAAGCTTTACCTGAAAGATATTATCTTCTACAGCAGGAAAAGGCTTCACGTCCACAGTTAAATTTGTGATCTCAGACTCCACATCAGTCTTTACCTGAAGATAAGAGAAAAAGAAAGTAGACATGGTGTACTTAGTTTAATTATTAACTCTCAATATTGCACAGAAAGGGTTGAAAAAAATTCAATACCTCCATAAATTCAAGATCAGCTTCATCCTCTATATACTCACACACTCCCTTAACTGCCAGGCTGCATTGATTGTACAGTTCTGGATCAACCAGATCCATTGAGATATCAAGTTTAAGGAGATATGCACACGTAGACCGTGCATTATCATCGGCACCAGATGACTCGGGAGTCTTGTCAGTAGTCCCTTTAGCCGGTGTTAATGGAATTTCCTTCATAGGTGACAGATCACTTGATGCGTCCTTAAAGCTTGTTGCCTGGTCATCCGGGCAACTACTTTCAACATTATGCTTTGAAGCACCATGTGCAGATGACGCTTCATCAGCAGATGCTTTACTAGCAGGCACATCTTTCAGAGACCCAGATACAACCTCAGTATTTATGTCCCCATTTTGCTTCCAATTATCTATATTCATTTCCATTCTTTGAGCAAATTGACCAGGCCCTGGACCATACATCGCTGGATCAGTCCTATGTGCATTCCATCCATGAAAAGGAGGCAACAACCCTTCTGCCATATTCGGCCAACCAATAGGCCGTCCATGACCCATAAGCCGATCTCCCTCAGCCAGATGATAAGGTATCCCCTGGTGATTAATATCCAAAGTGGGTCTAGCCCCATAAAAGGGAGGAAATTGGGGTATAATAGGAGGAAAGCCCCCGTGATGTTGTCCAGGAGGGCCAGGTGGAAACGGCATGAATCCATTAGGTAGTGGAGAAGTCCAGTTAGGTAGACCATTCCACGCATTTCCAGGACCCCTTCCAACATTTGGATCAACACTTCTCCTATAACGATTCCCAGGGCCTCTGTTATTATCACCATATGGAGCACCAAAAGAGGGACTGTCTGGTCTAGACCTGAAGACAGATGGACCAGGACTATGAGAGGAAACATTACCCTGGCCAGTTTTATGATAAAATGGCGATTCTGCTGGAGGATGATCTTCCGCCACAGAATTCCTGGAAGGCAAATCTCTTCCCTGTCTATCCTCGGTCACATTCGTATCTCTGATGTCAATAGATCCACTACCCCTCCTCTCGGTATCATTCGCTTCAAGACTCCCTCTCATTGTATTTCTTCTTGAAAACCTACTGCGATCAAAACTCGCTGAAGGAGACCTTTCTTTCACAATTGCAGGTGGCACTTTGTTGTTTGGAGACCTTTCAGAAAACTCTCCAGTACGACTATCATCAAACTTAGATCGCTTCTCCCCTGTCTGATATTTGACGGGATACTCAGCTGATTCGGGTATACCAGTATCTCTCAAAGAATCTTCATACTTAGTTTCATCTTGGATGCCCTCTCTGCAAAGAAAAATTTGAAGGAATAAGAAAATTTTCTGAACAAGGTTCTACCTTCTTTTTTTCTTTAGTACAGGATATCAGGATTGTAGTGTTCATAAAGGAAACCAGGGGTGACACCCAGCTTCAATAAGACACAATGGGTGAAATCCATAAACAATAATTGTGACACATAGCCTCGGACTACTACTCCTTCCAAAGAAAGGAAAGAGAGCAGTAGACAAGGCACTGCCGAAGTGGTAAAATAAATAATTAAAGAAATGAAAACATTCAACTTCAGGCTAATATAAAATGCATCACCTATAATTATCTTCGCCAACATATGCCTTGGAGCTCGGCGAATCCCTATGCCGACTGCTACGTGTACCACTGTCCACATTAGGCTTGCGTGAGAGAGATCTTTCCTTGTCCGCCTCGGTTTCCACTCTTCTCAGTTTATCACCCTGATAACCTTCATAATTATCCGGAGATCTACGTCGCCCTCTGTCATCTTTGAATCTAGAACTTTTCTCATCTATATGAGAGGTATAATCATGGTCATGATCGAAATCCCGTTCTCGTCCTCTTTCCGGATCACGAATCCCGACCCTATCTCTAAGTTCTCGACGATATCGTTCCCGCCCGTGATCCCTAGTTCGTTCAAGTCCACGATCTCGATCATGGACACGTTCAAGGTCCTCTTGTTCTCTATCATGGACAAGGTTATGATCTCGATCGCTGCGCTCCCTATCATGATCGAGTTCAACTCGACCACGTTCACGATCTCTGTTACGAGCTCGCTCACGATCATGTTCACGATATCGTTCTCTATCACGATCTAACTCGCGATCATATTCACCACCGTGAGGCTTAGAAAGCTTATGTGACAAGTGCAAATCCTTGTCGTGTCTTAAATGCTTATCATCAGAGTAGCCACCAGTATAATCTCTTGTAGACCGGCTATCCCTCTTCTTTTCATCTTGACGCGCTATGTCCTTGTCTACATCTTCTACATATCTGTCTTTATTTCTCTCATCCTTATGACCGTCATTATTATTTCTTCCAGACCTGGCAATCTCCTCTCTAGAAGAACGCCCTCTATCGTCTGTGTCTGGAACAGCACTATGATGCCTGTCAGCATCACCATCACCAGAACCATCTCTCTTCCTTCCAACTCTTCTGTCAAGATCTCTTGCTGGTTCTGGGTTCCTAAAATCCTCTTGAACTTCATAATCTGAGAAAAATAGATAGCATATATATTTAAATTTCAAAAGGCGCCAATGCCATGGAAAAGGTCTAATATACATGGGAATATAGTCTCCTAACTGACGTTGCCGAGAGTATTAATGCCTAATATGATAAATTCAAAATGCCAAAGGATTTGATCAAACATTAATTAATTTCAAGCAAACTTTGTATGATAATTACAAATACAACAAAAAAAAAAACAGATATGGCAGGGATCCCAGCAAGACCCTTGACCAGCCACGTCAGAAATATGGCGGGGCCGCAGCAAGACTGTTGACCAACCTTCACTATCACCTAAATTATTTGACTTCAAACATTATAATTTCTCATGAAGGACAACCTTCAAACACAAGATCCACGTTACACAGAAAAGAAGGGACCGTGTAAGATGTACGAATAAGAGCATCAACATAGCACAGGAAAAAAAAAATAAAAAAAACAGGACTTGATCACTGCAAAAACAAGTCTTATAAACACTATACATGTTAAAACGCAAATTTCACATTAAGCCGGCTGCTGACAATCCGAACTTACAAATAAAGCACCTTTGCACTATCCAAACAGCAGAACACGGAGCAGTGTAAAGTACAAAAATAAGTTTGTCTCCCCATAAAACTTGAAAAGTGCTCGCTCAATTAACTTCTCACTGCAAAATTAAAATATCTGAGATAATGCAAGTAAAAAATGGGAGTATGATGAACACAGATAAGATGTTCCTTCTTTTCCCCATCTTAGACTGATCATAAATAAAAATACAGGCATGTGCATACATATAGTCACAAAAACATATGATGCTCCAAAATGATATCATAGCTCAAACACCTGACATTCAATGTTTCTCACTTTCTCTGACAATACCAACAATCAAACAGCTTTCCTCCAGCAGAACATTTGTATAATGACTAATTGTGACCAGTTCGACAATTGCGCCAAATTTCCACATTTTGCACTAAAATGAATCCCTCAAAATCCAGTGTTTTCACGAATTTGTTGCTATAAAATAAGCATCTTTATCGCGGTTTCAGAGGTAGCCAACAAGCATTTTTCTAGGTCAATTCATAACAGCAACATAGTAAACAACCACAACAATTAACCATACACCTCTGACCTTGAAAAATGGCTTTCGCTCAGCAATGTACAGATTTCCATAGTAAAAATATACCAAGAAACATTTACAGCAACTATATCACACACTAATAAACATTATACCATCAAATTAAGCATAAATAAACAGAGACACTGAAACAGGTTACCTTACCAGTATTACCAAGACTGTGTTTTCTACCACGCTCTTTATCAGAACCACTTTGTTTCTTATTCCCTTCAGTGCCCGTATTCTCACTCACCGAAACAATATCAACCAATCTCTCACTCTTATCGCTTCTACTGCTCTTCCTTTCACGGTCTGAACCCCTTTCTTTCTCGCCCCTCTCCTTCCTCTCAGATCTATGGTGCTTACTCTCAGTCTTACTCCCACTTTTCTTTACTTCTTCCACATCAAATCCCGAAACACGACTTCCATCCCTTCTACTAGATCTTTTTGAATCTGCCGAGCCCTTTACCACCTCTTTCTCTTTCATTTCACTTTTCGACATCTCGTGATCATAACTATAGTCCCCTCCAACCCACCTATCATCAACTACAGCTTCCTTCCTCTTTTTCGAGGATGAAGATACACCACCCCCATATTCATCATAGACTTCAGCATTACCACGATCAACCGTATCCTTGCTCAAACCACCCGATTTTGAATCAAGCTTACGTTTTTCACCCGACGACACATCCTTCAAATGTCTGCTACTACCACCACTTCCACCATCTTCCCTCCCTTTTTTCTCCTTCAAAACACATTCTTTCTCCGAATCCGAATACTCCCTCGCATCTCTCGTACTATGCTTGCTCGATTTATGCCTCGAACTCCTCGGCATTATTCTTACTTAATTAAATCACCAATTAAACAACACTAAAACAAAACCCTACTTGCTGAAAACCCTAAATTCTTCCCTTTAATTCAATTCAAATAGTTTATTAATTAATACCAATAATCGCAAAACCAACCTTCCAAAGCAACGGCCACTTAAATTCACCCCTCAAATCAAGTTTAAATTCAAACCCCCAAATTGAATCCAAACTTCAAATCGGAAGAACCCTAATTACTCAAACCCCTAATTTTTCTCTATTTTCAATTCGTAAAATTAAATAATAATACAAACCCAGATAACAAACCTTCCACAGCAAGCTAAACTTGACGAAACTATTCAAATCTGGTGTCAATTCGAAGCCAATTGAAATCCCAACTTCAAACCACAAGAACCCTAATTTCTCGAATTCGTCCGACAACAACAATACATCAAATCAAGTTGTCGGAAATCGATTGCGACGATAGATAAAGAGGAGAGAGAAATAAGAGAGAGAGAGAAATAAATTGGGGGAATTGCGAAAAGAGAGAGAAAGACGACGGTTTGTCAATTGAAAGGGAGTCGACTTTCCCCCTATCGATAATGCCTAATTTTTTCCGAAATTGTTTTGAGAAAAATATATTTAATATTTAATATTTTAAGTGGAAATTAAATTTATTTATCGAAATGATGTTTAGTACCGTTGTAAAATCTTAAATCTATTTAAGACACGGTAGACACGCGTTATTGCCTGTATCTAGTGTAACTCCTTGAGCATGAGAAAATGCATATCTAACTACATACATTGTACACGTCTCTTCTTGGTGATCACGTTTTTTCCGCATCCAGTGATACAATGTATATAAGGTTTGTTTTTTCGGTAAGTTATTGACATTGGTAAAGGTAAATTATATCCTACTCCCAGGAGTAGGGGGTAGGATACTCCTAGGTAGTTATTAAGGAAAAAAATAATAAAAATAAATAAATAAAGAATAATAAAAATAACTACCCATTATGTTACCACTCACCACTTCAATTAAACTTCCTCCCCTTTAAAATACTTGACAAAAACGTTGTAATAATCCCTACACAAATTCATAAGTTGCATATTTTTTTGGCAAAATTAAATTGCATTATGTGCTTTGTTATGGTCTCAATTGATTTGAGTAAGTCTACAAAGGGAGATATCGACATTCATAAAATATAATTAACTATTCACATGTTATATATTGTGAATATGTGGTTTATGTTTTATGTATATGTAATTTATAAGTGCTGAATATGTAAATAATATTTGTGAATATACATAATTTATTGGTGTGAATATATAGCTATACTTTTGTGAAGTAGCTATATTCTGTTTGGGTATTGATAATCAACTCTATGAATATATTTGTTATTGTTATGAATATGTATTTGTAAATATGTTCATTTTATTGCGTAAATATCGTTATTAATTGGGTGATGTGAGTTTTATTTTGATAATATGATGTTTAATTTACAAGACTTTGTCAATTATATGATGTGAATATCTACGTGAATATGTCAATTATGTAATATGAATATCTCATTGTTATGAATACGTCAATTATATGTTGTGAATATGCGAGTAAAATTAAAATAAATGCCAAAATATATCAAATGAGATCTATAATTATAGAGGAATAAAAATTATGAATAATGATGCAAATTTTATTATTTTTCAATTTATCAAATTTATGTTATAGAACTTTTAAATATTAGAATAGAGGAGGAGTATAATGTACCATACACCTGGGTGTATGGTATAAGAATTGCATTGGTAAATGTACAAATGTTGCTCTAACAACACATCGATAAATAAGCCGTCATCCAAACCAAGTTATGTATTTTTAAGTATATTATTTCGAAAAAAAAGTATTAGTATAAACATCTAACTAAATGAATTAAAAATTTTGTCATGCACAAAATTCATGTAATAAAAGTAGAAGATATAAAAATGGTTCTGACCTACTCTCTTTTCTCTTCAATGAGTTTTTGTTTGACTTACTAATGTGTTTTGCTACCTATAATATGACAACGAGCTTAGCAATTCATGAGTTTGACTTAATCACTTTACTAGTCTAGAACTCTAAGTCCTTGTAATGAATGTGCAGTATATATAGAGTGTTTATTTTTAACTGTATCAATTATCTTATCTATATTAATGCAAAAGACAATGCTCAACACAGGATGCGCCACGTCATTCATCCAATTTTTCTTTTTCTTTTTTTCTTTGGAAAATTTAGGTAATGGTAGGTCCCGTTTACGTGGAAAAAGTTTATTTCTTTAAATCGTCTCTGACAAACATGCGACAAATTATGTCATTGAAAATATTTTATGAAATAAATAGATAATCGGCAGAAGTAAAATTAATTGCATATAAACGGAATGAATTAAAAATCGAAATAAATGAAAATAATTACATATAATCGGACTGAATTACATAGTTACTAATAAAATTACATAATTATGTGAATAAATTACATTTACTTACGGGATTGAATAACAAATAATGTGAATATTTTACAGAAATTAATGAAATAATTCGTCTTTGCCTTTATGCTTGACGAATATAGGTGTTCATACCTTCAAGAAACTTGGTGATTACGGAAAATACGTAACAATCAATGTCAAATCCCCGAGAACTACTATCATGAAAATTTTCAATTTTTAGAATAGTTTTCCTATGTTAAAGTTGATTATTAAATTATATTTCTTTTTTCGGGATGTAAAATTTTTTATGTATGCAAATTTTATTTACAATAGTATATTACGTTATTTCCTCTTAAACCATTGCATGTGAACACGTATTTGAAAGAAGTGTAAACATTAATTATGTAGATCGTTGATTTAGACCAACTAGATAATTACAAAAAAAAAAAAAAAATACATCCAAAAACATTAATACCGGCCGAAATACATACCCGTGCAATTTTGCACGAGTTTAAAACTAGTTTGTTAAATATACAAGTAATTAATTTTCATCACTAAAACTTGGAAAAGACGGTCTTTTAATAAGTTATTGAGAGATCAGTCTTCCGTACTCTTTAATTTGTATTTCGTGGCTCTTTTGTTATTGATAGGCACATAGTAATTTTGTACCTATGTACATAATAAACATACCCATGTTATCATTAATCATGATTTGTACCTATTTTATTAACTTCAATAACACTTTTTCTTAAAATTGTAAAGTAGTTTCTCAATAAACTTAACATGCTCTTAGGAGACCTACTCAATTTTCATATTTCCTACTCATTTTTCATATTTCACGCCAATGTATTTTGATTTGAGAAAAAAAAAATTGATATGCAAAAATAATTAAGAAAATTGAGTAATGTTATGAAATGTGTATTTTAATGAAAATATTTTACGTTTATACCAATTTTATTTTATTTTAATCAAAATATTATAGTTTAGAGTTTAATAACAAAATTATAGTTTGATGGAAAAATTATATTTTAATGAAAGAATAGTGGTTTGATGAAAAAAAATCAATTTCATTTGTTTACATATTTAAGGAGTGCTTTTAGAGGAAAATCATTTCAAATTTCTTTTTTTTTTTTTGACAACAATAAACTTTGATAAATAAAATAGTTCAAACTACATAGGTAATCTTAAAGTACAAACAAAGGAACAGAACCAAACCTAAAACTACTTGATACCCAAGTAACAGAAGAAACAGTACAAGTAGTTTCAAGCGAAGAAACAAGACGACTCTTTTTGAACGGTGGATGGTAATGGGCGTCGAACTCGATAAAGTGGACTCCCTTCCGCTTCATTCGCATAATGGCAATTGTACTTCGGGTGTACTGCAAAAGAAACCGACAACATAGACCTTTTCTTGAAGTGGCGATTGCGCGACCGTGAAACCTTTAGTGAGGGAACGATCCTTGGAAACCGTGGTAAGTGAAACATCTCGACGGATGAACGAACTCGAAATGGGTGATGAGATCTTAGTAGGATAGGGAGAGTCGGAATTAAGACGAGTTTTTTTATCAACTTGTACGTCAATCTCCTCCTTAACCAATGCATCATTTTTAGGCTGGTCAACATTACTAACATGAGAAAAGCTCTCCTGTGGAGGAGAGGTGTTGGGAACTTCTGTCGTCCCGTGAACGACGTCATGGGGAGTTCCGTCTGGATAGTTTTAGAGATGAGGGACGAACCCTCATAAAAGACATAGACCTTGGGTGGTAGAAACCCAAATTCGTGCCATGTAGCAAATTTTCGTAATCTTGAGATGATAAATGAAGCGTGTTATGAGATCGTTTCTGGTTGGTGAAGCTGAAATGAGGAGATTTTGTGGTAGGAGAAGAGGAAGAATTACAGACCTGTGTATCATTCGAGGTTTCGGCGTGATCACGGTGCCACTATCGAAACCATGGGCTCATCGGTGAACTAGAAATAGGACAAAACAATGCAGGAGATGAAGTGAATACGATAAGGTCATCTTGCCAGATGCTTCAACTTCAGAACAGAGCGACGATGCATTAGTTACAGACTCGGTTATCTTTTCGGCCACTTCAGCAAATTGTGGTTGGGTAGAAGAAACTTTTTCCGGAATATGAAGAGAAGAAACAAACGACTTTCTGCCCGAGCATCATCGTGACTAAGGAGTCCATGACAACTCGCTTACCATTTTTGTTTATCACTAAAGACCGCTTAATGTCCTCCAGCTCATGTGTAATATCTTTATTATTAGGCTCAATCGACATTGCCTCCTCCAAAGTAGAACATGCCTCCGATAACCTGTCCAATTTTTTAAGGGCAGCAGCCTTACGAAAAAGAGCTTTAGCATGGCGTGGGAAGAAGTTCAAAATCATTGAGCAATATGTCAAAGCCACCTCAGGAGCTTGAAGCTTATTCGCACACGCTGCCAAATTTAAACACAAAGAAACAGCGAGCGGCAAAATTGCATTTAAATCAAGTGCATTTTTTGCTTTGAGAGACGAACTGAGCAAACGACATGCCTTATCATAACAATCACCGGCCTGATCAAACTGATGCTGACGAAAAAGGTTATTACCCAAATCTTCATTTCAAATTTCTTATTCCGTTAATATATAGGGGATGGGGGATTTAAGGTGTGCTTTTGGATGAAAATCATTTCACATTTCCTATTCTTTTACCCTAGTATATAGGGTATTCTACTCGACTAAAAGACGGGTTACAATTAACTACTCACTCTATTCATATCAAATACATCACTACCTTCTTTGACATTATTTATGGACAAAGAGAATGTTCAATATTACTTGCAATATACTCCTATAAGAAAAAATATAATCATGCCGAATCTTGTTTGATTCGCCTTTACACCCACATTAGGAATATCAAACTTTTACTCGTACATTTTTTTTAATAGTGTATAATAAAAGATACTTATGCTATAATTGTAAATGTGTAAAAGGAAAATGATTTTAGATACGAATGGAGTGAATACGTGAAATAGCGATTTTTTTGGCAAATAGGTGTTGATTAGCAAAATAATTTGGGAGTTGGGGTTCATTTGAAACTATTTTGCTCAATGGTGTCCACGTCATCAGTTTTTATTTTATTTTCCAGTTTTTATAGTAAGCCGCTAAGTTTTTTAGCGGCTTAATTTTATTTATTTATTTTTTTTTTCAAAAAAAAAAATGACAAGGAGACAAAGCCGCTAAGAAACTTAGCGACTTTGCCTAAAAATTGAAAAAAAAAAGGAAGTGATGACGTGGACACCATTGGGGCAAAATAGTTTCAAAGAAACCCCAATTTCCTAATTATTTTGCTAATTAACTCTAATTTGCCAAAAAAATTCTAAAATAGCTGCATACAACGAAATCGCGATAAGCTAGTACATGGTAAACTCTTTGTCACACCCCTAAACACTTCGCCTTACCATGAATTTGTTACGATGTTAACTAAGAGCGAAGACTCGCAATATCGACTATAGTTTACCACAAAATCTCATTGAAGACGGGCCATATCCGTCACAAGCTTGTGACGGATACCGTTTCCTCTCACAAAATACCCATTGAGTGGTGAGTGGGAAGCACATGGGGGATGCCCCACCTTGTCCCCTCTCCCTTTTTGTGAGAGGTCTTCATAGTTTACGTATGATTATATGAAGACTTGTTGAACAACTTTGTGAAGACTTGTTGAACAACTTTGTGAAACTAGGACGAGCTTCTAAAATTTTCTCAGACTTAATTTTCAACAAGCAACAAAATTCTGCTTCATTAGTTTGAGATTACAATTTTTCTCCATCCGCGGTGTTTCTAGGCTTGAGACGGAGGAAATGTAAAAAGGATTTTAGACACAAATTTGTTGTTTAATAAATAAATAAATTATGGGGACAAGAAACACGTAATCAATCACAGACTTTAATCTTTCAAAGTCAATAATATGGTTTACCAAAACTAATTTGAACTACGAGTAGTAACTTCAACCCGGGTTGGGACAGGGTTGATCCTCCCTGAACCAGACCTCAACCTGCCATTTTATCTTTTAACGCCTTCCAAAAAAAAAAAGTGTACGAACACTGCCAGCAACCTGTCCCGGGGCCAAATCACAGTCACTCAGTCAGGCCTAGGCGTTAGTCAACCTAGCTCATCCCTCCTCTCCCTTAGGGCTAGGTCAAACTGCATTGTCTAACCCTGTCCCACAACCCGGTGTAGCCCGAGCCAGCTCTACTAAAATGTCACCAAACGAGGCAAAGGACCTTCTTGTGGACCATTGCCATTGGAAATTAAGGCATGTACATTGTTTAAAATGCTTAAGAATGTGATTTACCAAATATTTCAATTAAACTATCAGCTTCTCGGACGAAAAAAAAAAAAGACGACTTAACAATCACAAGGCGAGCAGAACAGAACCAATATGGCACTACCCCGCACAATGAGATGTATTGGCAGTTTGGCACCAAGCACCAAATCTCGCTGCCTTCGGACTATGTACATCTGAACAGAACACAAATGTCCAAAATGCCTCAACCAAATACAAGCAAAAGGTAGACCAGCAAATGAATTGGACGGATTTTCTCGATGGAGGAAAAACACATTTTCATTTTATTACTTTAACGACACCCTCATCACAGGGAAAAATGACCGGAAGGCGAGCAAACAAAAATAACTCAAAATATAAAGCACATTTAAGAATTATAAAGCAAAATTGTTTTAATGTGTACTTTCAGGAGCATGATGTATCCGACTTAAAACAGCTGACTCCGACTCATTTGACACAGGGAATAAACCCTCACAATCCTTAACAGAATCATTGCACAAAATTAAAGAACCACTGACGGTATCATCAAGCTGCATTTCAGAGACAGGCTCGTCGCCAACAGTCTTACCATCATCGACAACAATGTCCATGTCGGGATTTGAAAGAATTGTACCTGGGTAGGTGCTCTCGACAAAGACATCACCTTTATCAGCATTCCCGGTGAGTAACTCGAGAGAGCTTTCTCCCACTATTTTCTCGGCATCAAAAACTGGCATTTGTGTTTCATTGCAAGGCTTAAGAGCCAAATCAATTATCTCATCTTCCCTTTCGGGAATAATTTCTTCTAGATGCACCGGAGCTGGCTCTTCTTGCTTGACACTGCAATCAGCAGTATCAACCTTCTCCAATAAAGTTTGTTCCACCTCTGGCAGGAAAGGTGAAGGATTGTAAATCATATCGACCTTTTCCATTGGAGTTTGTTCCACCTCTGGCTGGGAAGGTGAGGAATTGTAAATTTCATCGACCTTTTCCATTAAAGTGTGTTCCTCCTTTGGCTGGGAAGGTGCAGGATTGTAAAACTTATCTCCATCAGACACCAAGGAAATATTTCTCTCGCTAATTTGTGTCTTGTACGAACTCATTGCCCTCTGCAGAAAAGCAAAAAACAAACATGTACATGAGAAGACAGTATTAGCCGAACGCCTCGAAAGGTTCCTGCCTAGCCGAACGCCTCGAAAGGTTCCTGCCTACCTATGGCTAGGTAAAGAGAGCTGGAAGTATGCATCATTTACCCTAATGATAAGAATACAGAAGGTTGCTTCTAGATAATATATTAATATATTAAGTATGCATCATTTACCCTGTCTTGTGTTAGTCTAATGATAGAAAAATAAATAAACAAATACAAATCAGGGAGGAGATAAGCTGCTTAAAGCTCTCTCCTTGACCCTGGGAGGTTCGAGTCTCATCTCATGCAGAGTGAGGAAACCCATAACATCCCCTCTCGCTATCCCTCACCATTCAATTAAAAACTAAAAAGCAATCAGCAATCCATGTATCAACTTTCAACCATCTAAGGGTTTTAAAAAACACGAAAATCTAATATAATCATGAGCAATCTCTACCCCATGAAAATGATGTCCCGCCAAATTAACAACCTGTGTGTGTCAACATTAGATTGCTAAATTAACTTAAAGTGACGATGGTTCCTACATAAAACAATAACTTGTTCCTTTTTCCAGTTTTCTTCCCACTTTCATCTTGGGAAAATATTATTTCTCCCCACTTTTTTTTCATTCCTTTTTTTTGGCAAGGTTTCTGCTTTTTTTACTATGAAGACTATTGTCCTCATGAACGAACTGACTTAAACTACAAAAAATATCCTAATCCCAAATAATAAAATATAATCGCTGCCACCACCATTACCACCCACTACATTTCAATGCAACCATAAACTAACTCACAAACACATGCACCACTATCACTCTCCTAGGACCTTCTCTCTCATCACCAACCACCACAACCCTTCCCCAAGCTCAGCCCACTAGACCGGAAAGCACCTTCAACCACCATAAAAAAAAATCCAAACACCCTGAAACCCCATCTCCAAACTCCGTAAACCCATTCAAAGCCCACGAAACCCCTCCCCCACCCACAAAAAACTCTAGATCTAAGATTTTGTGGGTGGAAGAGGGGGTTCAGTGGGTTTGGGGTGGGATTTCAGGGCTTTCGGGGTGGGGTTTCATGGGATTTTGTAGGTAAAATGTACGTGTCTCTGCGCCGCTGCTCTGTCGCCATCAGCCATCTACGTGCATGGTCCTGAGGTGGCCAAGGAGGAGGGGGCGACGGTGGATTAGACCCTCGACGAGGTAGTCAATGGTGAGGGGTTTTGTCTGTCGTTAAGTGGTGTTTTTTCGTGGGTGGTGAGATGGTAGGTGGTGTAGACTGATACTCGGTTGAGTTGGTGTGTGAGAACCAAGATTGGTGTGTATTATTGTCAATTTGTCATTTACATCCATTTGTTCAAAAGTGCCAGAAATGAATAGGGAGAATAAAAGAATGGAGGGAGACGGGGAGTAATAAAAATGAAATAATCACAAAACAAAATATATGCAAGCAATCGCCACAAGAAATCTGTTGCAGCAAAACCATCTTAAAAGCAAGATTTTTGGGAAATCCCTTTAATGCCCTAAAATCAGTCCATTGGTCAAACTTGATCGATTAATATTAGACTCGTTGATTTTAATTACCCTATCAATTTAATTACCCTATCGCGAAGAAAAAAAATGTAATTAACACCCCCAATACCATACAAATAACTGGAGGAACCAAGAAATGAGAAAAAGACATTGAAAGAATTAATACAATCAAGATAAATTGCTCCTTGTACTAAAAAAAATTACCTGAAAGATCGATTCTTTGGCAGCAGGGAGAAACTTCACATCCACAGTTGAACTTCTGATCTCTGACTCCAAATCGGTCTTTTCCTAACAAAAAGAAAAAAGGAAAGTAGGCATGGTGCACTCACTTTTGAATATAAACTCTCATAATGCAAAGAGAAGAGTTGAAAAGGTTCACTACCTCCAAAATTCCAAGATCAGCTTCATCCTCTACATACTCACATCGTCCCTTAGTTGCAAGGCTGCATTGATTATACAGTTCTGGATCAACCAGATCCATAGAGATATCAAATTTAAGGAAATACGCACACACAGACCGTGCATAATCATCGGCACCAGATGACTCGGGAGTCTTGTCAGTAGTCCCTTTAGCCGGTGTCAACGGAATTTCCTTCATGGGTGACAGATCACTTGATGCGTCTTTAAAGCTTGTTGCCTGGTCATCCGGGCAACAACTTTCAACATTATGCTTTGAAGCACCATGTGCAGATGACGCTTCATCAGCAGATGCTTTACTAGCAGGCACATCTTTCAGAGACCCAGATACAACCTCAGTATTCAAGTCCCCATTTTGCTTCCAATTATCCATAATGTCCATTCTTTGAGCAAATTGACCAGGCCCTGGACCATACATCGCTGGATCAGTCCTATGTATACTGCCTGCATTCCATCCATGAAAAGGAGGCATCAACCCTTCTGCCATATTCGGCCAACCAATAGGCCGTCCATGACCCGCAAGCCGATCTCCATCAGCCAGATGATAAGGTATCCCCTGGTGATTAATATCCAAAGTGGGTCTAGCCCCATAAAAGGGAGGAAATTGGGGTATAATAGGAGGAAAGCCCCCGTGATGTGGTCCAGGAGGGCCAGGTGGAAATGGTATGAATCCATTAGGTAGTGGTGAAGCCCAGTTAGGTAGACCATTCCATGCATTTCCAGGACCCCTTCCAACATTTGGATCAACGCTTCTCCTATAACGATTCCCAGGGCCTCTTTTGTTATCACCATATGGACCACCAAAAGAGGGACTGTCTGGTCTTGTCCTGAAGACAGATGGACCGGGACTATGAGAGGAAACATTACCCTGGCCAGTTTTATGATAAAATGGCGATTCTGCAGGAGGATGATCTTCTCCCAGAGAATTCTTGGAAGGCAAGTCTCTTCCCTGTCTATCCTCAGTTATACCTGTATCTCTTATGTCAATAGAATCACTACACCTCCTCTCACCATCATCCGCTTCAAAACTCCTCCTTGTATTTCTTCTTGAAAACCTATTGCGATCAAAACTCGTTGAAGAAGGAGATCTATCCTTCATACCTGCAGACAACACTTTAGTATTTGGCGACGCCTCATAAATCTCTCCAGTGCGATTGTCATCAAACTTGGCTCGCTTCTCCCCTGACTGATACTTAGGGACTTTCTCAACTGATTCGGAGATAATACCATCTCTCAGAGTATCTCCATACTGAGTTTCATCTTCGATACCCTCTCTGCAAAGATAAAGTAGAAGGAATAAGAATAAGAGAACTTTTGTTAACCAGCTTCTATTTTTTTTTTGTTTTTTTTAATGATAAGCTTGAGATAGTAATATTCATTGAAGATACCGAGGGTATGATCCCCAGCTGCAGGAAAAAAATGGGGTGACACCCATACAAAAAAAACATTTTGACTCATAGCCTTATACTACTCCTCCCTCCAAAGAAGGGGAAGAGAGGAAGAGATAAAACCATGAAGGCAGTGCCAAAATGCCATCACAAAGAATCAAAAGAAATGGAACAAAGCATTTCAGACTAAAATAAAAATGCATAACCTATATTTGTGTGCACCAACATAAGCCTTGGAGCTCGGTGAATCCCTGTGCCGATTGCTACTTCCACTACTGACTACATTGGGCTTGAGTGAGAGAGATCTTTCCTTGTCCACCTCAGTGTCCAGTCCTCTTAGTTTATCTCCGTGATAACCATCGTAATTATCAGGAGATCTACGTCGTCCTCTGTCATCCTTATATCTAGAACTTCTCTCATCAACATGAGAGGCATAATCATTTTCATGATCAAAATTCCGTTCTCTGCCTCTTTCATGATCACGAACCCTGGCCCTATCTCTGGGTTCTCGACGATATCGTTCACGACCATATTCCCTATTCCGATCAAGTTCATGATCTCGATCATGGACACGTTCATGGTCCTCTTGTTCTATATCATGGACATGGTCATGTTCACAATCTGCGCGCTCCCTATCACGACCTCTGTCACGATCAAATTCAAGATGATTACGTTCACGATCTCTATCACGACCTCGCTCACGATCATAATCATGATCACGATACCGTTCTCTATCACCACCTAACTCCCGATCATATTCACCATCGCGGTGCTTAGAAATCTTATGTGATAAATGCAAATCCTTATCGTTTTTCAAATGCTTATCATCAGACTTGTTATCGGTATAATATCTAGTGGACCGACTATCCCTCTTCTTTTCATCTTGACGCCGAATGTCCTTGTCTATATCTTCGAGAAACCTGTCTCCATTTCTCTCATCCTCAGGACCATCATCATTATGTTTTCCATTTCTCTCCTCTCTTGAAGAACGCCTTCTATCATCTGGGTCTGGAACAGCATCATGGTGCCTGTCAGCATCACCAGAGCCATCTCTTTTTCTCCCAACTCTTTTACCAAGATCTCTCTCTGGTTCAGGGTGCTTAAACTCAACTTGAACATCAAAATCTGATGAAAAAAGAAAGGATATTTGTTCAAGTTTCAGAGAGCATGGAAAAGGTCAAAATTATACATATGAATATAGTGTTTTACTCCCTATGGCATTTATGGCTACTAAGATCAATTTCATATGCCACAGGTAATCCATAAAACATTTAACTATAAGCAACGATAGTAACAATTACAGCAATAGTAACATCAATAACAAGAGCAAGAACATTATCACTATAATAACATATAAGCCATGATAATAAAAATAATATTATACGTAAACAATAGCGATTTTAAGGATATAGTAAAGACAACTGTACAGGTTGTAGAGGTGATATACCACATGATCATCGTGCGTGGTGATTACGAGTGTATTATAATACGTCACATCAGAAATTTTGGCAGGGTGTGAAGGTCTCAACTAAGGAAAGATCTTGACCAGCGTTCACTATCATCTTTCATTCTTTAACTTCAAACAATACAAATTGTCATGAAAGAGATCCTTAAACAGAACACCCACATTACGTAGAAATAGACCATGTAAGATGAACGAATAAGATTATCAACTGACAAAGGGAGTATACTGATCCGAGTTAAGATGTTTCTTTTCTTCCCCAGCATAGATTGGCCCGGTAAAAAATTGTGCCCCTTCACGTTAAAAGTCCCGCAAGGTGCACACATAATACACACAACAAATTTGAGCAGAAATATTATCATAGCTCAAATCCCAAGATTATAATTTCCCTGGACATATCAACAATCAAACTTCTATGCTTGACATTTCCCTCCATCAGAATATCTATATTTTACCTACTTGTGACCAAAGCTTTGTGAATGTACCCACCAAGCAACTTCCGCGATAAATTAATAATCGCAACAAACTAAAAAAAATAAAATAATAATAAGCACAGACCGCTGACCACAAAAACATGGTTTTCTCTCAACAATGTAGAGATTGCTCAAAGTGATAATGTACCAAGAGGTCCAAAAACATTAATAGAAACTACCAGGCAATAACAAACATTTTAACACACTGAAACAGGTTACCTTACCAGTATTACCAACGACATGCTTTCTACCACGCTCTTTACCCGAACCGCTTTGTTTCTTATTCCCTTCACTACTCGTATTTTCACTCACCGAAACAATATCAACCACTAATTTGTCACTCTTATCGCTTCTACTACCCTTCCTTTCGCGCTCTGAACCCCGTTCTTTCTCACCCCTCTCTTTCCTCTCAGATCTATGGTGCTTACTCTCAGCCTTGCTCCCACTTTTCTTCATTTCTTCGACATCAAATCCCGAAACACGACTGTCATCTCTTCTACTAGATCTTTTCCCATCTCCTGAGCCTTTTAACACCTCTTTCTCCTTCATTACACTTTTCGACATCTCATGAGCAGAAGTATCATCCTCTACAACCCACCTATCGTCAACTACTTTCTCTTTTCTCTTTTTCGACGATGAAGACAGCCCACCCCCAAATGCATCCTCAAATTCAGCATTACCCAAATCAACTATCTCCTTGCTCAAACCACCTGATTTCGAATCAAGCTTTCGTTTTTCACCCGCGGTTATATCCTTCAAATGTCTAGTACTTCCAACACCTTCCCTCACTTTGTTCTCCTTCAAACCAGGTTCTTTTTCCGAAACTGAATACCCTTTGGCATCTCTCGTACTATGCTTGCTAGATTTATGCCTCGAACTCTTCGGCATTATTCTTAATCGTTTCTACAGCCAATCAAACTAAACCCTAATTCACTACTCAAACAAGAACCCTAATTTTTCTATACTTTCAATTCGAAACTTTGCTGCGCTTGATAAAACTCTCCAAATATGGTTTTAATTCAAGAAAAACGGAATCCCAACTTCAAATCGGAAGAACCCTAATTACTCAAAACCCTAAACTTTTTCGATTTTCAATTGAAATTTTTTGCTAATACCATAAACCGCATCACCAACCTTCCTCAGCAAACTGCACTCAATTAAAATCTTCTAATTGCAACTTCAAATCATAAAAACTCTAATTTTCCTCTATTTCCAACTCGAAAATTTGCTAATTGCTAATAAAATAAACCGCAACACAAACCTTCGCAAGAACCCTAATTTCTTCAAATCTGAATTCAATTTGAAGCCAGTAGAAATGTAAGCCGGCAAAACTCGTCGGAAAATGTAATGCGGCGGCGATAAATGGAGAGGAGAGAGAATGAAGGTGGTGAAAATTGGGGAAGATTGAGAAAATTGAGGGTTTGTCAATTGAAACTTGAATGGAGGCGACTTTCCCCCGTACGATAGTGCCCGATAATTTTTGAGTGATTTTTATTCGATTCGGTTTATTTTGGTCATAGTATTATCGTCTTAAGACTCCCATAATTAAATCCATTGATAAGGTATTGTTATTAGAGATTGCGTTTTTTTTGTAAGCCAAACTAGTTAAAAACAAATAATGAAAAACAAACTAGAACGGAAATAATGGAACAAAACGAAGTCATGCAACCCCGCCCATGTCTTCCTGAACAAGCTAAAATAACTTAGTCGGTAGATTGGTATGATCGAAGCGGTATATCTTATGGGCTTGTTGAACACCGAGGTTCGCCATCCAATCAGCACAAGAGTTCGCTTCACGATAGACATGTTGAATCCTAACTTGCCAAACTGTATCATTGATAAAAGCCTTAGAAATTTGCATCAGATGTGAATGAGCAAATGGGTAAGCTTGGACCGTCTCCGTTATGTTAGCAACCATCAACGAGTCCATCTGTATGATAAGTCTTGGAATTTTTCGTTCAGTTGCTATCATTAAATCTCGTCTGGGAGCCATAAATTCCGCTCTTGTGGTCGTCGCAACCCCCAGTTTTTCAGCAAAAGCCTCAATAACATGATCAGCCGAGTTATGGAATATTCCACCTACCCCGATAGTCCTGTGTTACCTTTTAAGGCTCTGTCAATGTTCAAAGTCACCCATTCAGTCGGAGCTGCAACCCATCAAACAAATATCTCCCTGCTTATTCATTCCCTCGATCTAAGACCCAAGTCCGTCACCTCCTTAGCATTAATAACTTCCCATATACCCGCATAATAATTGTGAACAACTCAGTTGGGACGGTATCATCTCATCCAAACACCCTACAATTTCTCCAACGCCAAAGCCACCATACAATTACCGTGAAAGTAGTCGCCCAGGAACGAAGTTCAACACACCCATTGTGTTTTAAATTAAAGACAACCCATTCTCTAACTTCCATAATTTCAAGAAATTTTCGATCTTTAGTGCTAACCTTCATGAGGTTCAAGAGGAAAAACTTTTAAAAGTCCTCAAGAATCATAGAAAGGCTTTGGGTATAATATTGATGACATCAAGGGATTAAGTCCAAGTTTGTGCATGCACAGAATCACCTTTGAGTAGGGAAGTCGAACACGATCGAAGGTCTAAAGAGATTAAACCCGAAAATGGCGGAAATTGTCAAAAATGAAGTTTTGAAATTGCAAGAGGATGGGACTTATTTATCTACCCGTCCGGTGACCGGGTGGCGGATGTGCATAGACTACCGGAAGTTGAATGTCGCCACCCTCAAGGACCATTCCCCCATCCTATTTATAGACCAAATGTTGGAGAGATTGGCGGAACATGCCTATTATTGTTTCCTTGATGGTTACTCCGGGTTTTTCCAAATAAACATTCACCCGGATGTCCAGAGAAAACAACATTCACGGATCCCATAGGAGTATATGCTTATAAGAGAATGTCATTCGGGTTGTGTAATGCACCCGACATCTTTCAAAGGTGCATGATGGCTATCTTTGCCGGTTACTTATAGAAGAGTATGGAGGTCTTCACGGACGACTTTAGTGTCCATGGAGATTCATTTGATCATGGTCTAGTTAATTTCTCTAATGTCTTGAGTCGATGTGAGGAGCACAACTTAGTCCTCAATTAGGAAAAATGCCATTTTATGGTGGAGGAGGGAGTTGTGTTTGGTCATGTCATTTCCAATAGGGGAATAGAAATTGACGGAGCCAAAGTGGTGGTAATAGAGAACTTGTCACCCCCTACAAATGTGAAGGGGGGTGAGAAGCTTTCTCGGCTAAGTCGGCTTCTATAGAAGGTTTATCAAAGAATTTTCAAAGATTGCAAAATCGTTAACTTCACTTCTCCTCAAGGATGCCCCATTTGTATTTGATCAACTTTGCCTTGAGTCTTTTAATAGGTTGAAGCTCGCACTAGTGACGGCTCCCATCATTCGAGCACCGGATTGGAGCATCCCCTTTGAAATCACGTGTGACGCTTTCGTCTACGTCGTGGGGGCGGTCTTAGGCCAAATCATCGACAAGAGGCATCATGCAATCTATTACTCAAGCAAGATCAAGTCCAATGCAATTATTCTACAACTAAGAAGGAAATGTTAGCTATTGTCCATGCCATTGAAAAATTCCGACCTTATCTTGTTGGGTCCAAAGTGGTTGTCTACACCGACCACACCGCACTTCGCCAATTGATGCTCAAGACCTGCAAAAGTATATCGGGATGCATGAGAGACCTACAGTTGACCTAATGGAGTATTGGATGGACCAAGTGAGTGCACACTAGACCTAGTAGGGCAGAGCACGATTCGGATATCCGATCCGAAAGCGCTTTCGGATCGGATATCCGTATCCGAAAATCAAACTTTTTACTATCCGTTATCCGATCCGAATGAATCGGATATCCGAAAATTAATATCCGAAAAAAGCGGATGGGATATCTGAATTATCCGATCTTACTTCAATCCTTAATTTTTTTTTTTTTAATTTGTGATGCCTATTAAGTATGTAGTTGTATTTAAACATTAGTGATGCCTATTAAGTATGTAGTTGTAATTTAATTAGCATTTTTCTTAATTAATTGTAGTTAGGGTTAGAAATTGGGGGTTTTGTTAAATTGTTAATGTCATATTAGTATTATTGAAGGCAGTAACTTAGTTTTAGTAATATTGAAGGTAATATAGTGTTAGTATTGTTGAAAGTAGTATAGTGTTAGTATTGTTGAAGGTACACTACAAGGATAACACGGCATAGTGACAGAACAGTAGGGACAGATGAAAATCCCGTCACAAAACACGGGTTTGTGACGGACTTGTGACGGCTTTGTGACGGACTGACATTTGTGACGGACTAGCCGTCACATACCGTCACAGGAATTTGGCGGGTTGACAAAAACAAGGGCGCCAAAGGCTGTGACGGATTACCCGTCACAAAAGAGGAACTTGTGACAGAAAGTCCGTCACAAAAACAAGGATTTGCAACGGATATTCCGTCACAAGTCCACTATATGTGACAGATATTCCGTTACAAAAAAAGTAAACTTGTGACGGAAAATCCGTCACATAGTCAATTTAAAACACGGGAATGGGACGGATTTGTGACGGATATTCCGTCACAAATTTTCTTTTTCTGACACACGTCACTTCTTGCAGAGGGAATCTAAAAAGTACACATGTGACGGAATAAATATAACTTGTGACGGATATTCCGTCACAAAAGTCTAAACTTGTGACGGATATTCCGTCACAAAAATTGAAAAACACGGGATTGAGACGGAATTTGTGATGGCTATTCCGTCACAAGTTCCTTTTTCTGAGAAAACAAAGCCGTGACCCATTTACCTTTCTCATTTCCCCCAAATCAATTTCCCTAATTATTTACCCCAAAATATCGACCACCACCATTGTTCACCCCATCAGCCACCGTCACCTGTTAAGACTGCCGCCGCCATCTTTATCCGCCGCTGCCGCCACCCTCCTGCCGCCGCCGCCACCTATTCCCGCTGCCATTGTTTTTAACCACTACCATTTTCAGTTTTAGTTAATTAGGTAATCTTTTCTTACTAATTATCTTTTTAAATTACTAATTACTATTTAAATTATGCTAATGAATCTAGGATAGTAGCCATTGTTGTTGTTGATGTAGTTGTTGTTTATGTTGTTATAGTTGATGTTTTGTGTATTATTGTTGTTGATATTGTTAAAGTTAATATTTTAGTAGAATATTAGAAATTGGTTTAAAATGTTGGAAATTGGTTAAAAATGTAAGTTAGAAATTGTTATGTTTGTTAGAAATTTGTAGTATATTAATAGTTTATAAATTGTTATGTTAGTTATAAAAGTTAATATATTAGTAAAATGTTGTAAATTGGTCAAAAACATTGCAAATTGGTTAAAAATATAAGTTAGAAATTAGTAGTATACTAGTAGAATATAAATTGTAAGTTAGAAATTGTTTTAAAAATGTAAGTTAGAAATTGTTATGTTAGTTATAAAATTTAATATATTAGTAAAATGTTGTAAATTGGTTAAAAATATAAGTTAGAAATTAGTAGAATATAAATTGTAAGTTAGAAAATTGTTTAAAATGTAAGTTAGATATGATTATAAACTAATGTCAAATGATGGAAATTGGTTTAAAATGTCATTTACAAATTGTTATGCTAGTTAGAAATTAGAAGAATATAAATTGTAAGTTAGAAATTGGTTTAAAATTAGTAGCCATTGTTTTTATTGTTGATGTTCAAATTATTGTTTGTTTTGATGTTGATCGACCTAGTACCCGTTCAAGAATTTCTCATTAGGAGCAATTCTTGAATAATCCCCGTTTTGGGACTGTCTTTGTACGTTTCAAGTCACTTAGGTAGTAAACACGTACTTGTGAATAATGACGTAACGATTCCTTTAATGTTCTCTAAATACATATGTGGAATAATTATTTATTCTACATTGTGTATTTGGAGAACTAAGGGGAATTGCTGCTGAATTTTCTTCTCATTAATAAATAACAGGTGTGTGTTTACTAGTGACTTGAAACGTACATTGACGGGTTTAGGTTGGAGTGATAAGGACCCAATTCGAAGATGGAGTACTTGTTGACAATAATTATATATTTGTATGATATGGAGTAATATTTATTGTGTATTGTTGGTTGCTATTATTCTTATTTTACTATTATTTGTTTATAACATATATATATTGAAATGTAGATACATAACATGAAAAGATTAGAACGAGCGTGGATGTATGAAAGATTAGATGAACAAAAGAAACCTAAGGTTGAATTTGCAAAGGGTGTGAGGGAGTTTATTGAATTCACGGAACAAAGTATCGTGTATAAAGATGTAGGTGAAATGAAGTCTCCATGTAAAAAATGTAAGAATATAGCTTATAGAGGAAAGAGGGATGTTCTAAGTCATATTTACTCGTATGGTTTTGCCGATAATTACTATGTATGGACGCACCACGGTAAGAAGTTGCCTATCCAAGAAAGTACGAGTAGCGTAGTTAGTGGAAATCCTTACCGAGAGATGGTAGAAAATGCATTACGCGATAATATTGAACAAATATTGGAAGATCAACTTAATCCCGACGACCTTAGCGATGAAGAAGTGCGTTATGAAACCCCAAACCCCCAAATTTCAGGCTTCTTTAAAATGCTAGAACAAGCCGAACAACCAGTGTATAAGGGAAGTAATATGAGTCTGTTGCAAGCGGCCGCTAGGTTGGCAACACTCAAATGTGAGAACAACATATCTCTTAGATGTGTTAATGGTTCTATGTCGTTCGTTGGTGACATTATTCCAAAGGATAATCAAATGGCGTACAATTTTAATGAAGGTGCTTAAGGGATTGCAACTACCCCATGAGAAGATTGATGCGTGTCCTACTGGATGCATGCTTTTTTGGGAGGAAAATGCTAATCTTGAGAAATGCACAAAGTGCCATGCAGATCGGTATAAGAGTGCAAAGAATTCAAGTGGGAGACGAATTCCTTGTAAACCACTAACTTATTTCCCGCTTGCACCAAGGTTAAACGACTATATGCAACCAAGCACATAGCAGGTGAGATGAGTTGACACTATAAAAACTCTAGATTAAGAGAAAGTGGGACAATGGCACACCCAAGTGACGGAGAAGCATGGAAACATTTCGATAGAGAACATCCAAAATTTGCAAGTGAGCCTCGTAATGTTCGTCTGGGTTTGTGTACAGATGGATTTGACCCTTTTGGGCAATTTGGGAGGAATTACATATGTTGGCCCATGATTGTCACTCCGTACAACTTACCTCCTTGGTTATGCATGAAGAGACAATTTATGATCTTATCTTTGCTCATTCCAGGTCCTAATAACCCTAAGGCAAATTTGGATGTATACCTCCAACCGTTAATCAAAGAGTTGAAAGAATAACTTTGGGAAATTGGCGTGTACACCTATGATGTCTCTAAGAAACAAAATTTTCAATTAAAGGCCGCATTAATGTGGACGATCAATGATTTCCCTGCATATGGTATGCTTTCCGGTTGGTCTACAAATGGGTACCGTGCTTGTCCTTATTGTCAAGAAAAAGACCATAAATCGTTTTGGCTAAAACATAGTAGGAAGGTTTCTTGGTTCAATTGTCACCGTGGGTTCTTAAAACCTGATCATCCTTTCCGCAATAATTGTAAGCATTTTTTAAAGAAGAAAACTGAAACCCGCATAGCCGCAACGAAACTAACCGGTGACGAGGTGTGGGATACGGTAAAAGATTTACCAAAAGTAATTGATGCTTCTGATCAAGAATTAAAAAGATTGAAAGACAAGAAGAAAGGTTGGTGGAAACAAAGCATATTTTGGGAACTTCCTTATTAGAAAACGTTGTTGATTCGACACAACTTAGATGTTATGCACATTGAGAAAAACTTTTTTGAACAGATTATCAACACGGTGATGAATGTACCAAAGAAAACTACATTTGGACCTAAAGGTAAAGCTGACTTTATTGAAATTGTTATAAACGGCCTATAACATCTAGGTTTGTTTTAACAACTGCTGAAAAAAAGGCTTTGTGTGATTGGGTTTGTTCTTTGAATTTCCCGGATGGTTATGCTTCGGATTTGAGTAGGTGTGTCGATCATGTGAAGTTGATCTTGCATTCGATGAAACGTCATGATTGTCATGTCTTTATGGAGCGTTTATTACCTGTTGCTTTGAAACATTTACTCCCGACGGCTTCTTGGAATGCAATAACGGAGATAAGCCAATTTTTTAGAGACCTATGTGCATCTACAATTAAGGTTGAATCTATGGAACGTTTAGAGTCAAACATTGCGGACATAATATGCAACTTAGAGAAGATATTTCTCCCATCTTTCTTCAATTCAATGGAGCATTTGCCCATTCACTTACCTTATGAAGCGAAAGTTAGAGGACCTGTTCAATATCGATGGATGTATCCATTTGAGAGGTAATATATCACTTATTTACTCCTTTAATCATTTATTTCGGATTGAAAATAATAACTAATTATTAATTTACAAATTCAATATATTTTTAGGTTCCTTAATCATTTGAAAAAAAAAAGATTACCAACAAAGCCCGGGTGGAAGGTTCCATATGCAACGCTTTTTTGTTAGAGAAAATTTCCAATTTCTGTTCTTTATATTTTGAAGATCATATTGACACAAAAGCGAAAGACTTGGATGTTGGTTTGAATTTAGAATACCATCTAAATTCAAACCTACCCACGTTATTCAATGATGACATGGGAACTACAACCGGGAAATGTATTGAGAGATTCTTGGATGAGAAATAGTTCGAAGAAGCTCACTTTTATGTGCTAAGGAATTGTGAAAAATTGTTAGAGCATTATGAAGAGTAAGTTACGTCTTCTTTACTAAATTCATTCTTAATTATTATGCTTGGCTTAAATTATAAATAATATATAACAAAAATATGTTATTGATATAGGGAGTTTGAGACACATATCAAACTAACATTTCCCGACGTTGTTTCGTCGGATGACGTTTAGAGCAAACGTGACAAAAGTTTTACGCAGTGGTTCAGAAATGAAGTAAGTTATACATTTTATTTAAAATAGACAACTAACATATTGCTTATTTAAGAATGATAAAATTATAACACGTTAAAACATTTCTTATTGAATAGGCTTATAGATTGAAGGATCCTTTAATTAAGACTCTAGCAATGGGTCCTAGTAACATGGTGAGGACTTGGAGACGATATTCTATCAATGGTTATAAATTTCGTGCTTTTAAGAAGAAGGTTGATATTCCGAAAGCTACCTTAAGCAATGGGGTTTGTGTAAGTTCTACAGAAGGGTTGGACTACTATGGAATTCTAAATGAAATAATTGAGCTTGCTTATTATACCGGTCCAAGGATTTATAGGGTCATATTGTTTAAATGTGATTGGTTTTATAATTCTCCACAAGGACTCAATATCCATAAGGTTTACGGACTTGTAGATGTAAACCAAGCAAAGAGACTTCGTGGACATAATCCTTTTGTGTTAGCCTATCAAGTCGATCAAGTTTGTTATTCTCCTTATCCAATCACTAAGCAAGATAATCAATGGTCTGCGGTTTTTAAAATCAAGGCTAGATCACATGTCGACGCTCTTGTTAAAGAAATTGACTTTCAAGAAGATGTTGATGTTGTCAATGATCATTCCATTTCACCAATTTTGGTGGAAGACATCCGGAGTGAAGATGAATACGAAGTGGTTATAAAAAGCGGCGAAGAGGATGAAGATAATGATGAAGAAAAAAGAAGAGGGAGAAGAGTGGGAAAATGAGGAAGAAGTGCACGAAGTCGGAATGCTTTTTTCAGGAGATGAAGCTCTTTTAATTCGTAGTAATTTTATTCAGTTTTTTTGGTTAACAATAATGTTAATCCATTTGTGTAAAACTATGATCTTTATTTTGAGTTACGGTTAATTTTAAGACAATTTATTGTGTGATTTATTTTTGTTGACTTTCTTGTGTGATTTAGACATATATTGCGTTATGTATCACATATTTGACTAACAATTTGGAATGTTTATAGTTAGTAATTATGGTAGGTCGTGGCATAATGAGACGGATGTTTGGAGGTGGTAGTCGTGCACGACGTGACCGGGAGGAGGAGCAGGAGGTAGAGGAGAGCGCTACTGACCACACCACGGCGGCGGCGGCGACGAGAGGACATGCAAGTTGTTCTATCAGAGGATCCTGCCAGAGGATCCTGGTAAGTAATGCTTTCCTTTTTTATTTTTTATTGACTTTCTTGTATATTATTTAAATAATGACGCATTTCAAAATACTACCCATTATAGTCCATATTTTTCAAAATCCTATATATTATACTTTGAAAATATAAGTATAATATGTGATATTTTGAAAAATATCAACTATAATAGGTCACATTTTGCAATTTTTCCTTTAATAATTTCATTTTAAATCACCTGATCTAATTTATGTCATTTATTTCAAGGTGGGAGGACAAGCCGATCCGCGAATATTTGACCAAGTCATTCACTCATACGTACGTGGAGTACGTCACCAATTGGAGTGAGATGACTCTTGAGCAGCGAGAGAGGATGTGGCAATATTTTGAGGTTAATTCTTTAATAATATTTTTATTCTAATAATAATTTAATTCTTTAATAATATTTTTATTTTTTAATAATATAATTAAATTTATTTATCTACTAATAACAATTCATTTTTTTTAATTTCAGGGTAGTGTTCGGGCTGACGAACCAGGATATCCCCTTAGGACTGAGTGGGAGAGCCGGATCAAGAGGCGTATTACCCAGTGTATCACCCATGCCGTCATCGCAAAGAAAAAGTCGGAGTGGCTTACCGTCACAAATTGGGAGAAATTGAAGAAAAGGCCAATAGAGAATCCCGAATTTGCTAAAACTTCAAAGTCGGGATCGAAAGATGGGAAAGTATTAACAACCCACACTCTCGGAAGGAAGAATGCAGTTTTGGCTTTTAAGGAATTGGTAAGTACATTTGAGTTCCCAAATTTATAAAATTTCTTATTTCATTAAAGTATTTATTTTTAGTGTATTTCATAACTTTGTTTTCTCATAACAAAGAATTAACGATTATCGATCTATAATACGGAGTAATATTTTTTTCATATAATTTTTCAGTCTTTGAAGCCACACCGTACAAGCTCATGGAGAAGTTCAAGAAAGATAAGCATGGCAACTGGATTAACCCTCGAGCAGAAGAGACCGATGTAAGTTTATTTAATTAGAAAAATCGATTTAATTGTTATTTTATAAATTAGTAAGGTATTATTCAATTTAAATTTTAACCAACACTTTTTTCCTACTTATTACTTTTTCAGGTTGGTTACTGTCGACTTATGAACCAGCCAATGCCCGAGGGAGTGGAACCAAAACCGGATTCACTCGGCCCCGATCGGGGTGGCATGTACCCGATCGGGGTTTGCTTGCTCTCGGATTTTTACGTTATGCCCCTATTTCACTATAAATAGGGGTCTTAATCCGTCACTGTAGGACATTTTTCTTACATCATTTTTCACTCTTTTAGCCTTAAGCACACAAATTCTCTCTTAGTTTTCATATTAGTTTTAATATTGTTAAGCATTTGGTTGTGTTAAACAATTTACATTTGGTTAAGCTTTTGGTTCTTATTTCAATAAAATCTTTCCTGTGAAGTTCATTTGGGGTTTTTTATTCTCGTTCAAGCTTCAAGTTCTTGTATCATTAATTTCGTTTCTAGTTTATTACGTTATTGCATCTTCCATTATTGTTAATTCACGATTTACAATTTAGTTACTAGCATTTCATATTAGTTTGTTATCACATTTTATTACCAAGTTTATCATTAGAATTTCCTTACTATATTTCTCATCATTAGTAATCTCACTTTCCATATGTTGTCATTACTTAGTTTATTTATAATTTATACAATTTCATTTAGTATATTTACATTATTAGCATGTTTATTATTTCATACATTGTTGTTAGTTTCATTTTCAATATGAGTGAGTAGTTCCTTTTGTTTAGGGATTAGGGAAGCCATGCATGATTAATATTTGTAAATGTAAAATTAGGTTAATGTAATATTGTCTATTTGTTTCTATCAGATGTTTGCATCGACATGATTAATCTTTGTTTAGTGGCCATATTCATCGATTAAGTTTGTTAATTCGTTCTATAAGTCGAGAGGCACGGAATCGAATTAGATTAAGCATGTGTTAGTAGGACGACCTAGTCATAACGAGAGTTCTCTAGGACCCGGTGTAACACCCCCACATACCAAAGTGCTTACCAAGAACCACCCTAGCATGAGAAATTGTTACCATCTCGGTTGCCCGAGGATAGTATATAAAAAAAACCATTCCACAACATTTATTAAAGTATAATGTTTAAACGATTACAATGTCTTAAAATAAAACCAAATGAAAGTGTATATGAATCTCAACAACTGAAATCAAAACAGCTAAACCCGTAACAGCGGAAGCTAGACTCGAAGTGATGACATCCCATCTCGTCCCCATAACTAATGATAACCATCACCTGTCACAATCTGCTCACCATCCCCGAATGGATCACCACAGTTTTACAAAACAACAATGAGGCCAGTTCACTGTATAAATAAGATAAACTATACAAAAGCAATGGCAGCTATTTCGCAACCGTTCCACATTCCCAATCATGTCTCAATACTGACAACACATTAGGTATGTATTCCTGCCAGTGGGGGACCGCAGCCTTGACCACCTAAGCCCCACTCATCACAACGAGTAACAACTCATGTTTCTTAATGAGCACATCACCTCTTATGGCGGGTTCCACAAGGGGCGAATCAAGAATGTGAATCCACTCCCGCAAGTGACTCCACTCAGCCGAGGACGCACCTCACCATCATCATCAATCCACCACAACTCAACAATTAGGCATACAATTCAACAACACTACTTATCGTATTAATTAAATCACATCATCACAACTTAAATCAATTATACAATCAACTGAGTAGGAAAACCCTACCTTAGCACATATCCGATTACGAGTCAACACAGGAACCTAGAATTGCTCTTCTACAAATTCTCCACCTAACAACAATCATAGAATCCAATTACCACATGAAATTATCCCCTTCCCCAATTCCCAATACTAGGGTAAAACCCTAAAAGACAAAACTGACAAAAGGTATAAGACTAGTGACTTACCGACACAATCGACGCAATAGAGAAATGAACAAGGACTCACGAACAATCAAGATCTTGGAAGAGATTAGAGATTATTAGAGTACGTAGAATGTTTTAGATTTTGGTAAAAATGAAAAGTGAAATTGTTAATCGTAATTTATAACTCTAATCCTCTTTAATCAAACCGCGAAAATAATTACCGTCAGACCGGATACTCGGTCGAGTATAGAGAATACTCGGCCGAGTATTCCCTACTAGGAAGAGTATTCCTGGACAGTAGCCTGACCAGAAACACACGACGCATTACTCAGCCGTGTAAGCCATATTCGGCCGAGTAACAGAACTTAGAAAAACATGGCATTACAGTCTTCCCTCCTTAAAAAGAACTTCGTCCTTGAAGTTAATACCATACAAAAAAAACAAACATTCAACACAACGCTAACCGATCAAAGACGACAACACAAACTACCCAAATGTATCAACAACTCTAACACTACATGACAAAACACTCAACTCGAACTCGAAAGATGACAAAAACACAACTATGTTAACCTCAACTAACTCAAACAAGCATGCGACCATCTCCTACCCTCCTTAAAAGACAACGGTTATGTCCCCGTAACCAAACATACCTGATCGAAAAGGTGAGGAAAATGCTTTCTCATCGACTCCTCTGGTTCCCATGTGGCCTCTTCCATATTGTGATTTGACCAAAGCACTTTTAGTAAGACGGTCTCACTGTTCCTTTTTTTTGCGCACTTTCCGGTCGAAGATCTCTTTGGGAACCTCCGCATAAGTTAGAGACTCATTTAACTCTATGTTCTCAATCTCAAGCACATATGATGGATCGCTCATATACTTCCGAAGTTGCGAAACATGAAACAGATTGTGCACCCGAGCAAGCCATGGTGGTAAAGCTAGCCGGTAGACTACTTCACCTATGCAGTCTAGGATCTCATACGGACCGATAAACTTCTGGCTCAACTTCCTTTTCTTGCCAAACCTCATCACCCCTCGAATAGATGACACTTTCAAAAGGACCTTGTCACCTACTGTGAACTCAATGTCCCTGCGGTGAAAATCTGCATAACTCTTTTGGCGATCTTGAGCCGCTTTCATCTTTTGATGAATCATGCGAACTCGCTCAATCATATCCTGCACCATCTGTGGTCCTAAGACCACTGTGTCAGCATTATCATCCCAATATATCGGAATCCTGCACTTTCTGCCATACAAGGCCTCAAACGGTGCCATCCCAATCCTGGTGTGATAGATGTTGTTCTATGAAAACTCGATCAAGTCCAGCCTATCCTCCCAACTCCCATCAAACTTTATGGCATAAGCCCTGAACATATCTTCAAAGGTCTTGATAGTCCTTTCAGTCTGACCATCTGTCACAGGATGAAAAGCTGTACTCATCTTTAAGGTCGTTCCTGTAACACCCCCGCACACCAGGATGCCTTACCAAGGACCATACCAAGGTATAAAGGTGTCACCCTCTCGGTTTCCCGAAGTAGTAGATCAAATAGACAATAATAGAACATTGTTAAAACATTAATGTGGCCTTTACAACGTAACTTGATACAAACACTTATACAAAAGAGGAATACTACTATAATTCATTATACAGCACTTCTAGATTGGTAGCGTGATAACTCGATCCCTCCCATCCTAGCAGCCACAGGGCAAAAACCAACTGTACCTGCTAAGTAGGGGAGTATGGATCAGATATCTGATCCGAAACCGATTTCGGATCGGATATCCGTATCCGAAACTCACAAATTTCATTATTCGATATCTGATCCGAAACATTCGGATATCCAATTTTTAGTATTCGAAAAGTTCGGATCAGATATCCAAATATCCGTTACCTATCCGAAAAAATCAATTTCGGAATTCAAAACGATAATTTTTATTACCTTTTAATATCCAAAACGAATTTAATATCCAAGATAATTTTCATTATCAATTTCAGAATTCAAAAACATTAATCAATTATAAATTAAATATTCAAGTGTGTTGAATATGAACAATCAATACACGCTCAACACGGATGGTGATTCGATTGCTGAACTCTGGTGGTCCGCGGTTGCTGGGCTCGGTCAATTGGTGATGATGAGCTCGGTTGATGCGGCGTCGGCGTTCGGAACACAGAGCAACTTGTTGACTTGTTGCTGCTGACGACGGAGTCAGGTCTTCTCCTGGTTGCAGATGTAAGACGGAGTAGCGATGACGCCTGAATTGCTCGTGATTGATTTTGTTGTTGCTCGTGATTGGTTTTGTTGCTCAGTCGGTGGTTGGGTGGGTGAGATGCTGATGGGATGGTGGTTAGTGATGACAGAGATGAGAGGAAGGAGATGAGGGAGGCAGATGGGGAACAAAGTAAAGAGGGATTGAGGGATTGAATTTTTAGGGTTTTGTATTGGGTTGGGTGATAAGGCTAAAGTCGTATCACCTTAATCAAAGTAAACCTAAACTACTACTAACAAGATAGCTAGTGGTAAGTCAGGGTCGAATCCACAGGGAGGCGGTGATTATCTAGTTTGTTTATATTTAAATCCGTCTTAAGTTAACCAATTTTGGGGGTTTGATTATTTGTATGCTAATCAACTAATTGCAAGTAAAATAAAGATGATAAACAATAATATTAAAAGTCTAGGATTTCCGGTTCACTAGGTCAATTATATGGGGTCTATTAATCAATTGCTAGATCTACCAAGCTGTCTAAGGTCATAAGATCGGTCGACTCTATTATGCCCTTTAGATCGATTCTAACATGCGGTCGCTATAATTAGATACAATCTATTTGATTATCGCAGCCTATATTAATTCTAACCCGGTCGGCGAAAGGATTAATTTGCTACACTAATTAACAACTCAGGCCTAAGTTAATTAACTAGAAGAAGAACAATAATCAAACGGCAACTTAAACGATTTCACTAGCAATTAATCAATTTCCCCTTTCTAATTAACCTAGATCCCCTTCATCCTAGATGAGGAATTTAGCTACTCATACTAATTATAATAACAACAATAATAATAATTAAAGACATGATTAAGAATATGCAACAAGAATAACAATTGAAGAACATAAACTTGAATGATTAATTACTAAGGAAATATTAGTACCGTAGTAGGGAAAGATTAAAGCTAGCAAGAGTATATAGCCGTCTCAATGTAAAAATAAAGCATAATAACTTAGGGTACGAGTTTTGGTATTTATAGCAATACATAACCGACTTAAGGAAAGTTGCGGGAATTATAAAACTGGAAGGTTCCTCGATCGAGTCGAGAGTGACTCGATCGAGGCACCAAAGTTCAAGAACACCCAACTCTCGACATTGCGAAATTTAGTTGATTAGGTTGGTTCCTCGATCGAGTCGAGAGTGACTCGATCGAGCATGAAGTTCCTCGATCGAGCCAAGGTTGACTCGATCGAGGCACCAATTTCCTGCTTCGCGCACTGAACTTCAAACGGCCGTCATTTCTTCGTTACTTGTGAGAAACAAGCGATTTTCGCGGCGTTGGAAAGCTAAGAGGATAAGCTTTCACCTCCAATTGGAATCACTTGAAAATATATTGTAGAACTCGAGATATGGCTCTTCAAAGTAGGCACTTGTAATAAGAAGCTCTTTTCTTCGTGTTTTCTTCTTAACTTCTCTTCCTTCGTTCTTATGGATTCTCGTGCCATGCTTCGTGTATCCCTTCATGCCCACTCCACGATGCTCATTTCATTCCTTTGCTCCTCAAATGCATCATTCCTGCATCAAACATCAAAAGGCGGAAGTATCGACATTCTAACATAAAAGGCATGTAAATGATATAAACTAGCACGAAAACCCTATCAAAAGCAATTAAGGGGAGGCATAAATATGTATATAATTATGACTCATCATTGGGTGAATGGGCTTTATTACGTCAAAAACAAAGACCCACATCCATCCAAACAACCAAAATGAATGTTTTTTTACTTTTGGTTTGGATACCGGATATCCGAAATTTTGAGAGCTGATATCCAATATTTGATCCGTATCCGAAAGTTTCGGATCGGATATCTGATCCAAATTGCTTTTCGGATTGGATATCCACTTTTTCGGATCGAATCCAGATCAGATATCGGATCAGTTCGGATAATCGGTTTATTTGCTCAGCCCTACTGCTAAACCAACTGTTCACCATCCCCGAATGTATCACCACAGTTTTGAAAACATAACACGGGGTCAATTACTGAGCAATCAAAATAAGACAAGCACGATAAATAACCAGCTGATCATCCACCAACCCCGGTCACCCGACCTCACACAGTAACTGACTACACACCAGAGAGTGTAGCCCTTCCAGATTACCCATTGCAACAGGTAATCCTCACCGCCAGTGGATGACCGCAGCCCATCCCCACCTAGTCCAACTCATCAATGAGCGACTAACAATCCATGTCCCTTAATGTGCACATCCCCTCCCGTGACGGGTTCCACGGAGGGCGAACTAGGGTGTGAAGCCACTCCCGCAAGTGACTTCACCACAAACACACACACACAGCATCACAGCTGCCACAACACCATAACCGTCGCAACACACCCACACCAACATCATCACCACAACACTCAACCTCCGATGATCAGCAGATGACAATAATTACAACAAACACAATCTTAAATCAATTGACAGTAACCTGAGTAGGGAGACCCTACCTCGTCGCAAATCGTGAAACACATCCATACATAGCCAAGCAAGCCTCCAAAATGCATCCTATAACCATAGTCATCCCCTATTATATAGCTATTCTCAAATCTATCAAAGAAGACACAAGGCAGAGACTTACCTAATAACACGCATCGACGCCGTTGTAGACAACAACCACGCACGCAACCTTCCTAAGTGAATCCCGTCTTTCCCCATGGTGGAGGTGTAGGCTACCTTATGAGAGTGTATAGAGATAGGTGTGATAGGAGAGAGATTGGCAGGCTAGGGTTAGAGAAAGAGAAACTGTCGAAGAAAATGAGGAAATGAAATGAATCTCGCGAACTTGCGTTTTATATTAATACGTCGACAGCAGCACCGAGTACTGGAGTACTCGGCCGAGTAGGCTCTACTCGGTCGAGTATAGGCGATACTCGGCCGAGTAGCCTCTGGTTGGTTGAGTAAACAAATCCTATAAGGCTCATGTTACAAGCCCGATCCCTCACCCGTTCCTCCCTACGGTCTATCTTGGTCAACAGGGTCGATCAACAGAGTCCTTGAATATCCTGGGTATTAAAGTCTTCCCCCCTTAAAAAGAACTTCGTCCCCGAAGTTCAGCCCACACGTCACTCACCACAAACTTTGGCCATCCTTGATACTACCACCACACCACATTATTCAAACAACAATCATACCATCACAACTATTCTTCCATGTATTATCGGCCAACAACTATCACACACAAAACTTACGGGAAATAATCCCATCATAAATTCATAGCAAAATACGTTCTTATCCCATACCACATGTCTTTCATCTACCATCTTAGTACAAGAAACACAACGACCAGTAACGATACACAACCACAAAAGTACACGTCCCACACACCCCTACAGAGTTGTTCAACGTACGTTCATATCACTTAAAATATAACATCGATACAACTTCAAGGAAACGTAAATGTAACTTCAATAACATGTAACATGAATGTAATTCCGAATACTAACATACATATCATACATGTGATTTCAAGTATTACAGACATAATTTCATCATTTGTTTCCGCGACATTACTCTTCCCCTCTTAAAGGAACTTCGTCCCCGAAATTCACCACTAACCACTTCCCGTACCCACAATTAACACCTACATCATAACTGTGACATTACTCACAAACTGTAAATGACCTTAATTCATGTTACAAAACTTGATCTACGACATTACACACTTGTGTACATAGCAACAGAAAGTGACGGCAATTAAGTGTTCTCTATACATCTAAAGATGTTGTTATCAAATGATAACAGCTTTATTCATTATCTGTTATTTTAGTCGCATACTGACCACCAGTTTCACTCATCCAGTTGGACCCGTTATAACTGTAACCAAACATTGACACCACGAAAGGTTACATTAAATAACCAAACATATATACGTATAAAACTTGTGACAGCTACAACACTTTCCTTGTTGTTGCGTTAACATTCACCTATCATATATAGACTCATGCAGCACCTTGAACAAGTGAAGTTCCTTCATTTCAACCACGGCAATATGACTAACTTTCAAAAATCGATATGTTATCCAAGCACATACGCACCTGTAACGTGATCATAGCCCATTTTTGGACAATGGATTACGCTAAGCGACACTATAAAGCACCCACACACTCCGTCATACAAATGTTCACATAAATCTTACAATTCGTAATTATCAAACACATATGGTCCCTGTAACAGTAATATTAGGCCGAGTATAAATGGCTACTCGGTCGAGTATAATTGTATACTCGGCCGAGTAAGCTCTACTCGGTCGAGTTGTGACAGGCAGAGAGCTTTTGATGCAGTTCTCACAATGCATTCACGAATTCACCTGCAACCAAACTCACTACTACAATACCAAATATAACTAAATCCAACACGTCTCCACACGATAAGCTAAACATAAGTAACGGCCTTATAGCCGATTACAGTCATCCAACAGTAAGAAATAAATCTGGAAAATAAACATCCAACACAAAAGAAACCAATCCAGGAAATACAACAAAAGATCAAAAGCCCGGACCCTCCTCCATGTTATCGTCATCACCTGCGCCATAAGTACCTGCACCTGAGCTACCTGCTCCTGGAAAACCTGCTGCTGAGTAATCCCCTCCTAGCTGGCTGCCGTAGTTGGCTCCCCGCGGTCCCGCGAGGCAGCCAAACTCTATCTCCTCCGGTGGTCTCCAGAAACCAGGATCAACTCCGTAGCTGTAGAAGACTCCCGTGTCCAATACAGGTCCTCTCCACCAGACAGACTGTGCTAGCTGTTCCCCTATGCCCTAGTTATGGGCCATCTCATGCAGGTTGCGGAGCACCAAAGTAGTGGAGATCCGCTCAGACAAGTCACTCGGCTGCATCCTAGGGTCATGCACGGTGGGATAGGGCGAGTAATGGTAAGAGTAGGTGTCGGGGGCTGAGTAGCAAGGCTCGGTCATAACCGGGTCTGCTCTAGACTGTCTGACCCTACGACGCTCACGTGGTGCGGGAGGTGCCTGCTGCTGTCCCTCAGGCACGGTGACCGGCTCAGGTAGGTCCAAAAGAATGGTAGGATCTATCAGATAGGCCTGGGGCTCAGGCCTAGGTATAGCACAGGGTTCCCACTCAGCCAAGTGGTCAACAACAGGGAGATGGGCGAGGTCAGGAAGTACCATCCACATAGATCCCCTCACCCTCCAGGCATAAGACCCATCATCCAACTTCCTCAACCATCTGTTCTGACGCCAATACTGGGTGTCCATGGTAAGAACAGTCTCCACATACTCATCCCCCTCTGGAGGTGGGGTCTCAAAATCAGCCAGACGCTGAGCTAGGCAGGTCACTATGTCCCCGCAAGCAATGTGTCGGGTCTCAGACTGTGCCATGCGCTCCAGACTAGAGCACACTATCCCTGGAGCACTATAATAAAACGGCTTCCTACGGTGCAGGTTAATGTAAGACATAAGTAACATGACTTCATGAGAATTAAGTTTACTCACATCATCTCTCGCATATAACAAACAAGTCATCATCCTCAGGAACACACGAAGGGAAACATGCTGCACATCATTGATCAGCATAGCACTGGCACTAGGGGCAGGTCGGCCGGTCAGAAAAGGAAGGTAAAGAGGGGCACCACTATTCTTATCCACGTCACTCAGGTATCCCGTTCCCTCCTCCTTCAAACCCAGATGGCCCGCAAACTCATCCAAAGTCAGCTCGTGATCCTCATTCATGAGGTGGAAGGAGACGGTCTTCTCCTTCTTATCATACTCGTACGAGCTCAAGAATTCTAAGGTCAGATGGGGGTAGGACTTCTTCCTTAAATGGTATAACCCCTCAATTCCCAAAATCTCAAATATATGAATTATGTCTCCCTTAATCCCCAAGGTCTCTAAAATCTCGGGGTTCACACCCAGTAGGTCGGAAAGGACGCCTCATCAAGGCTACAAAGGCCTTGCGCTGCTTGAAATCAGAGAAAACTACCGATGGATATGCTTCCACCGGTGGAACTACGGGTTCACTGCTTGACTGACCCGTCTCAAGTTGGACGTTAGGACGGGTCCTCTTGTTGGGTAGACCTCTGGTTTTCACCATGCTGCAAAAGACAAGTCTTTAACAAAGGTACTAGGCACACCAGAACTTTACAAAAGATGGATTGTTTTTACTTGTATAAAAATTTTGAGACGAACATTTAAGGAAATTTTCTCAGCAAATCACCAAGTATTTTACTCAAAACACCAATACTTTGCTCAAAACACCTTTACCAACATCAAGAGGCTTAAGACAGTATGATAATCAAACAAAAGATAAGGTATTTCGATTTTAGCAAGACCCTAGAACTCAAAATTCCAATTTAAACCAAGAAATTGCTCTAATAACAGTATAATCGAGGTTTATATACAATTAAATCCAAAGAATAACATGAAGAAGACTTAATTTCAGTTACTTATGATGAAAATTCGAAATCTTAGCAATATCATACCATAACTTTGAAAACAAAGGGATAAATTGAGTTAAAACCTTACCTTGAACTGATTTGTGGCAATCAAGAACAAGTTGAATGTAATACTCCGTATTTATAGTCTTGGGGGTACTCTATAGAGTAGCCCTTACTCTGTCGAGTAAGGGTAAGTGTCGCAGCAAAATAGTTTCTGACCTGTTGGGCACTCGATCGAGTAGCTCGGGCACTCGATCGAGTAGGGGGTACTCGATCGAGTACCTTGGGTACTCGATCGAGCGCCCGGTTTTACGGGGGAGTTTTCGCGGGTTTTGTTAATTATGCGATTAGGGTATTTAAACCAATTCGTCTTTGTTTTAAAACACTTTTACCAAAACCTAAAACCTGTTTAAGAGAGAAAGCAGCAGTTCTTCTTCCTAATCGCATCCTTAACGATTCCGGAGTTCGACGGTCGATTCTCGTTGTTTTTCGTGTTGTTGGATTCCTTGCGTCGAGGGTAAGCTTCTAGCATAATTTTTATAATGTTTTGCTAGTTTTGGTCAAGCCCTAATTTAGGGTTTGGGGATTTTATGAGTAGGAATTGAATAGTAGTCTTTATGTGTTATGTATGATAGGAGGAGAATTCGTAGAGGAGCCGTTTTGAGGCAATTGTTTAGATCGTCTGCGTATTTGCTTTCCGGGTAGGATTTCCTACTCGGTATTAGTCCCATAATGGGATATTGGTGATGTCTTTGTAGTTATTTGTTTGATTGTGATTGTGATTGTGATTGTGATTGCGGTTGGTTGTGATGGTTCTCGAGATGCGTTCTCGGCTGAGTGGGGTCACTTGCGGGAGTGATCTCACGCCCTAGTTTCGCCCTTCGTGGAACCCGCCACGAAAGGGGATGTGCACATTAATGATACAGGGTTATCGCTCGTACGATGAGCGGGGCTTAGGTGGGAACGGCTGCGGTCCCCCATGGTGGTGGGTCCAAGTGGACGGTCGGTGTTGAGATGATGATGGGAGTTGGTGTTGTGTGTATGTGTGTGATTCATTTGTCTGTTTGCCTTATTGTTATTATCTATTTTGGTTGTGTGATTAGTCGACCCGGTGTTGTTTTGTAAAAACTGCGGTGATCCATTCGGGGATGGTGAGCAGATATTGAGCAGTATAGAGATGGTGCTGGATAGTGGGGATGGCCACGACATGACGATAGAGTCTTCCACTGTAGTTTAGTATTTATTTACATTTCATTTGAGAAACGATTAGTTGGAATAATGTATTGTACTTTCGATTGGTTTGAGGATTGTAACTTATTCATTAAATTACTTATAATAAATGTTGTTTCTATTTTGTCTATTTGATTATCATACCTCGGGCAACCGAGATGGTGATGTCTCCATACCTGAGTGGTCCTGGTAAGGCACTTGGAGTATGGGGGTGTTACAAATGGTATCGAGCGACGATCCCAAAACTCGTAACCAATGAACTTAATGAACATAGGGAGTCAATTAAAATGAACCCGGGGTAAAAGTCGTAGGAGCTAGTGCAAAGGCTTGGGAGACGTCCTAAAGTCGCAAGGGGTCGCCCTACAGCTTTGAACCGGTCACGTGGGGTAAATATGTGTTGAGTCATGTGTGTGCTTAGTAACTTATGTAACAATGTGATGGAATGTGATGATGGATGGATGTTTAAATTGAAAGTTGATGAGATGAAAGGAAGGTGATGATATATATATAAACATTGTTGATAGCATACGGAATTTTTATAACGTGGCAATTAATAGCATGAATGTTATGATGTAATGTGATTTTATAAAGTTATCATGTTAGTATATGACGTAATATGCGGGTAGCTTTTACGTATTAGTAATACTTGATCGAGTAAGACTGACTCGATCGGATAGGTTTTTGGCGAAATTGAGTCAGAATCGCGTTTTGGGGCACTCGATCGAGTAACTAGGGTACTCGATCGAGTAGGGGGTCACTCGATCGAGTAGCCTATATACTCGATCGAGTGGGTTAGTGTGAGAAAGTCCGTTTGGTTCTGGAGTTTGGGTACTCGATCGAGTACATAGGGGCACTCGATCGAGTAGCCTGTCACTCGATCGAGTGGGTTTGGGTACTCGATCGAGTGGGTTCTGGGCATCGTGTTTTCGTGTTTTGAAGTTTAGTACGTATGTTCATATCTACCCTTTCTTATATATGTTTAGTTTCAAGATGCCGCCCAAGAAAAATGCCTTGTACGCTAGAGCAGAGCTTATGACTACGGATGACATCGTTAAGATGTTAGAGCACCAGGACGCTCTTACTGAGACCCTGAAGAGAGTGAATGAGGACAAGGATAAGAGTAAGGAGAAGGAGGTTGACCATGCTAAAGTCAGCCTCTATATTGCGAGGTTTAACCCGAAGGAGTACAAGGGAGTTGAGGAGCCTAACCGTCTTGATAGTTGGCTGAGGGAGATGGAGAACATACTAGATTTAGTCCCTTTGTCCCGATGAGATGAGAGTGGATCAGGCTGCATTTTATCTGAGGGAGGCAGCTGGCAAGTGGTGGGATTCAGTGAAAGTAAGTGCCAAGGAGATATATACCAACCAGGAGTTACCTGCTATACCTTGGGAGGAGTTCCGTAGGGCTGTGAGGAAGGAGTTTGTGCCGGAACATGTGAGGAGTAAGTTGAGGGAGGAGTTTGATAAGTTTAAGATGATCGCTTTGAGATGTCCGTGGCTGAGTATTACAGCGAGTTCAATGAGAAATCTAGATATGCGAGAGGACATGGGTTTGAGCGATGAGAATTTGGCCTTGAGGTTTGAGAGTGGACTAACCACGAAGATTATGGACAAGTTACCCGTGGGAGTCCTCACTGATGTAAAGGAAGCGTATGAGAGGGCTGGGAGAGCTGAGAGACTAGTGGAGATGGCGCAGGAGAGGTCGGGTGGTGAGAAGAGGAAATCGGAGAGCGAGGGTGGTGGCCAATCTAATTACAAGAAAGGCAACCACAATCAATCTAAGGGGTTTTCTTCTGGATCCGGGTTTAGTCTTTGGAACTTCCTTTGGGAGAGGTCGTGGGAGTGTGAGCAACAGTGGGGAGTGACTGCTTTGGGTGTGGTGGCGTAGGCCACAAGAGGCATGAGTGCACGAGTGCACCGGGATCTTTCGAGAGACCGCACGAGCTTCGCGAGCAACAGGCCGGGCTGGATCATGGCCAAACCGAGGAGGCCGAGCTACAGAGTGGAGGCAACCGCAACGGCGGTAATTCTTATCGAAGACACCGACGAACAACAACAATCAAGGGTCGGGTGCTAAGCCGACCGCATCGGCTAGTAATCTTGTCCCGGGAGGTGGGCGCGAAGACCGATGGCAAGTTGTTCATGATGGAGAAGAAGGCGGTGAGGAGGATGCGCATGTTATCAGGTACATTCCTTGTTAATGGTATTCCTACGTTTGTTTTGTTCGATTCGGGGCTTCTCAGTCGTTTGTGTCTTCGAGTCATGTAAAGCGGTTGGGTCCGAGAGTATATGAGTCGGTTAAGGAGCAAGTTTTCATACCCTTGGTGAGTCCGTATCGTGTGGGAGGTTGTTTAGAGATGTATCTTTAATAGTTGGGCAAGTCGATTTCCCTGTAGACTTGCTAGAGTTTCCTTTTAATGGTTTTGAGATGATAGTTGGGATGGATTGGTTAGGAAAGTATAAGGCTAAGATAGACTGTCATCAAAAGAAAGTGCCCCTAAGAGGTCCTAAGGGTGTTAGTGTGTCTTACCGTGGGTTTTTAGTCAAACCCAAGGTTAAGTTGATTCATTTGTTACCTTGAAGTCTTATCGAGGAAGGGATGTCCTTTGATCCTGTGCCATGTGAGAGATGATCGGATAGCGAGTCCAACAGTTGATGAGATACCCGTGGTGGGAGAGTTTGCGGATGTCTTTCGGAGGAGATTCCGTGGTTGCCACCGAAGAGGGAGATAGATTTCACCGTTGAGTTGAAGCCAGGGACGGGGCCAATCTCTAAGGCACCGCACCGTATGGGTCCTAAGGAGATGGAGGAACCGGAAGCGGATTGGACGATTTGATAGAAAAGGGTACATTAGACCGAGTGTATCGCCCGGGGGAGCACCGATTCTGTTCGTGAAGAAGAAAGATGGGAGCTTGAGGTCCGTGCATAGATTACAGGAGCCGAACGTGTGACGATAAAGAACAAGTATCCTTTGCCAAGAATAGATGACCTGTTTGATCAGTTGAGTGGTGCAACAGTCTTCTCTAAGATTGATTTGAGGTCGGGGTACCATCAGGTGAAGATTAGAGATGTGGATATACCGAAGACGGCTTTCACGTCGAGGTATGGCCACTATGAGTATGTGGTGATGCCGTTTGGATTGTCTAATGCGCCGGCAGTGTTTATGGATTTGATGAATAGGATCTTGACGTTCTTGGATCGATTCGTAGTGGTGTTTATCGATGATATCTTAGTCTATTCTAAGACTAAGGAGGAGCATGAGGAGCATCTGAGGATCGTGTTGCAGACCTTGAGAGATCATGAGTTGTATGCTAAGCTGTCCAAGTGCGAGTTCTGGTTAGAGGAAGTTGCTTTTCTGGGGCATGTAATCTCTAAAGATGGAGTAGCTGTGGATCCGGCAAAGATTGAAGCTGTGACAAAGTGGGAAGCACCGAAGAATGTCGCTGAGGTTAGGAGTTTCTTGGGTTTAGCTGGATATTACAGACGGTTCGTGAAAGATTTCTCCAAGATAGCTAGACCGATGACGGCGTTGATGAGGAAAGAGAACAGGTTTCGTTGGGATGAGAGTTGTGAGACGGCGTTCCAAACCTTAAAGGAGCGTTTGACCCACGGCTCTGTCCTAGCATTACTGAAGGGAGCGAGAATTTCGAGGTTTATACGGGACGCTTCAAGAATGGGTTGGGATGTGTGTTGATGCGAGAATGGTAAAGTAATTGCCTATGCTTCTAGGCGATTGAAGCCTTATGAGGAGAATTACCCTACTCATGACCTGGAGTTGGGTGCAGTGGTGTTTGCTCTCAAGATTTGGAGGCATTACCTTTATGGAGCAATCTTTAAGGTATTTTCGGATCACAAGAGTCTCAAGTACATCTTCACGCAGAAGGAGTTGAACATGAGACAGAGGAGGTGGATGGAGTTGATTGGAGATTATGACATGGAAATCATCTACCATGAAGGGAAGGCCAATGTTGTTTCTTGATGCTTTAAGTAGAAAGAGTGTGCATTCTTATGTACAGCTCTATCTTTGATGAGGTCAGGGGAGGAGGTAGCGAGTTTTGGGATTCATATGATGCGAAAGGAGATGCTATGGGTGATATGACAAGACATATGGAGTTTTATGATGACATTCGGGATAAGCGGTGCTTTGGATCCTAAGATAGTTGAGTGGAGAGTGGAGTAGAAAAAGGGACGGTGTCCCGATTTTCCATTCATACGATGGTAGTTTGAGGTTTGATGGTAGGTGGTGTGTGCCTAATGATGAGGAGTTGAAAAAGACAATCATGACAGAGGCTCATTGCACACCATATTGATTCATCCAGGTGGAGACAAGCTATATAAGGACTTGAAGAACACGTTTTGGTGGCCTGGGATGAAGAAAAGAGACAGTGAGTTTGTGTCCCGTTGTTTGACATGCCAGAGAGTTAAAGGGGAACAGAGAAGACCACAAGGTAAGATTGGTCTTTGGAGGTGCCGAGTGGAAGTGGGAATCCATTTCCATGGATTTCATTGTGGGTTTGCCGAGGAGTCAACAAGGTAACAATATGATTTGGGTGATAGTGGATCGTTTGACCAAGTCAGCTCACTTTGTTCCAATGAAAGATACATGGACTAAGGCACAATTGGCTATGGCCTATCGAAAGAACGTGCTTAAGTTACATGGAGTCCCTAAGGACATAGTGTCCGACAGAGATGCGAGGTTTATATCGAGGTTTTGGAAGGAGTTGCAGGAATCGTTGGGAACGACTTTGAAGATGAGTACAGCATTTCATCCCGCGACAGATGGGCAGACAGAGAGAACAATCAAGACCCTTGAGGATATGTTGCGGGCCTGTGTGATGGATTTTGGTGGTAGCGGGATCGAGGTTGGATTTGATAGAGTTTTCATACAACAACAGCTATCACACCAAAGATAGGTATGGCACCGTTTGAGGCTTTGTATGGGAGGAGATGTAGGAGTCCGATCTGTTGGGACGATAGTGCTGAGGCAGTGGTTTTAGGACCAGAGATGGTACATGAGATGGTAGAACAGATTAAGATGATCAGAGAACGGATGAGAGCACCCCGGGATCGGGTAAGAGTTATGCAGATCTACATCGTCGGGACATAGAGTTTCGGGTTGGGGACAAGGTTCTTTCAAGGTATCTCCGATGCGTGGAGTTATGAGATTTGGGAAGAAAGGCAAGTTAAGTCAGAAGTTTATAGGGCCTTATGAGATCTTAGAGCGAGTCGGGGAAGTTGCTTATCGTTTGGCGTTACAGTGCATTGGAGAGAGTGCACAATGTGTTCCATGTATCACAATTGCGGAAGTATGTGAGCGACCCGTCACATGTGTTAGAGGCAGAGAGCTTAGAGTTGGATGAGTCCCTATCATACCTTGAGGTGCCTAAGAAGATCCTAGACCGGAAGGTTAGGAAGACCAGGAGTGGTGAGACAGTGTTGCTTAAGATCCTTTGGTCTAACCACGAGACTGAGGAAGCTACATGGGAGGCAGAAGATATCATGAAAGAGCGTTACCCTTTTCTCTTTGATCAGGTATGTATGGTTACGAGGACGTAACCTTGTTTCTTTTAGGGGGTAGGAGAGGATCGCGAGAGTTTTTAAGAGCTTTTACACCCTTCTTTTTCATGTTGTGTCGGTATGTTGTCGGGATAAGTTGGGTTAGTGTCATGCTTTACGTCGTGTTTTGTTTGACCTTCGAGTCGGGAGACTTATGGGAGTACCTTTGTTTGGTAGTGGTTTGAACTTCGGGGACGAAGTTCCTTTTAAGGAGGGAAGACTGTAATACTCCGTATTTATAGTCTTAGGGTACTCTATAGAGTAGCTCTTACTCTGTCGAGTAAGGGTAAGTGTCGCAGCAAAATAGTTTCTGACCTGTTGGGCACTCGATCGAGTAGCTCGGGCACTCGATCGAGTAGGGGGTACTCGATCGAGTACCTTGGGTACTCGATCGAGCGCCGGTTTTACTGGGGAGTTTTCGCGGGTTTTGTTAATTATGCGATTAGGGTATTTAAACCAATTCGTCTTTGTTTTAAAACACTTTTACCAAAACCTAAAACCTGTTTAAGAGAGAAAGCAGCAGTTCTTCTTCCTAATCGCATCCTTAACGATTCCCGGAGTTCAGACGGTCGATTCTCGTTGTTTTTCGTGTTGTTGGATTCCTTGCGTCGAGGGTAAGCTTCTAGCATAATTTTTATAATGTTTTGCTAGTTTTGGTCAAGCCCTAATTTAGGGTTTGGGGATTTTATGAGTAGGAATTGAATAGTAGTCTTTATGTGTTATGTATGATAGGAGGAGAATTCGTAGAGGAGCCGTTTTGAGACAAATTTGTTTAGATCGTCTGCGTATTTGCTTTCCGGGTAGGATTTCTACTCCGGTATTAGTCCCATAATGGGATATTGGTGATGTCTTGTAGTTAGTTGTTTGATTGTGATTGTGATTGTGATTGTGATTGCGGTTGGTTGTGATGGTTCTCGAGATGCGTTCTCGGCTGAGTGGGGTCACTTGGGGAGTGATCTCACGCCCTAGTTTCGCCCTTCGTGGAACCCGCCACGAAAGGGGATGTGCACATTAATGATACAGGGTTATCGCTCGTACGATGAGCGGGGCTTAGGTGGGAACGGCTGCGGTCCCCCATCGCGTGGTGGTCCAAAGTGGACGATCGGTGTTGAGATGATGATGGGAGTTGGTGTTGTGTGTGTGTGTGATGTGATTCATTGTCTGTTTGCCTTATTGTTATTATCTATTTTGGTTGTGTGATTAGTATCGACCCGGTGTTGTTTTGTAAAACTGCGGTGATCCATTCGGGGATGGTGAGCAGATATTGAGCAGTATATATAGAGATGGTAATGGATAGTGGGATGGCCACGACATGACGATAGAGTCTTCCGCTGTAGTTTAGTCTTTATTTACATTTCATTTGAGAACAGTTAGTTGGAATAATGTATTGTACTTTCAGTTGGTTTGAGGATTGTAACTTATTCATTAAATTACTTATAATAAATGTTGTTTCTATTTTGTCTATTTGATTATCATACCTCGGGCAACCGAGATGGTGATGTCTCCATACCTGAGTGGTCCTGGTAAGGCACTTGGAGTATGGGGGTGTTACATTGAACCCCAAGAATTTACCTAAAAAGCTTGAGGAAGGAGGAATATGGAGTTTTTAGAGAGAAGGAGATGAAGAGTTGGGAGGCGGAAATAGGAAAGAATGGGACGAAAATAAGGTTTTTGTATACCTGGTTAAGTCCCGATAAAGCAGTACTCGGTCGAGTACTGAGTATACTCGACCGAGTATTGACTACTCGGTCGAGTATTCTACTTACTCGGTCGAGTTTTCGAAAACAGTAGCGATTTTAATTTCTACAAAATTGGCACTCGGTCGAGTACCTTCATACTCGGCCGAGATGGTCTATTCGGTCGAGTACGAATTTCTACTCGGTCGAGTTTTCAAGAATTGAGACGGAATTGATTTTTTTTAATGTTCCTGCAAAATAAATAGCATAGTTCGGAGCTCCGTGCAATCGGCTCGTCACTGTTAGTGCTTACTTCTACCACATAGACACGCATCAATACGAATTTCTTTGCACATCCATTACCAATTCAATCATCATCTCTACCTACATATCTTGCTTTGCTATAAACAATTTACATGTCAACCTCAGCACACGTAACTATTAACCACTGTACCTGCAAAGTTAAACTCACATACCACATCCTTACACATCCTGCTAACCCCATTACACTTACCTTAAATCAAACATTTACAAGATAGAAATCATCACATAACACAACCATTATCAAGCACATCAACTGACTTACCCCTGGTCACACCTTGCAACAATTCATTCACAATTTCTAGACTTTCCCACGCACATAGAGACACATCATCCTAACCTCAAATGCACACAACGACCATCACAGAGTAACAACTCTTACTAGCTACCCTTTTTCCCGTGTCTGGCTTAAGCTCGATGGGGCCATGATTTTGAAATGAGGGCGCCTACTCACCCAAAATCTAGCATCGACTGGGACTCCCAACGCACATACACCAGGTTCATTTTAGTTGACACCCTACATTCATTAGATTCTTTGGTTCAGGTTCCAAAATCGTCGGCTCTGATTCCACTTTGTAACACCCCCGCACACCAAGATGCCTTACCAAGGACTATACCAGTGTATGAAGGTGTCACCATCTCGGTTTCCTGAGGTAGTAGATCAAATAGACAATAATAGAACATTGTTAAAACATTAATGTGGCCTTTACAACGTAACTTGATACAAACACTTATACAAAAGAGGAATACTACTATAACTCATGATACATCACTTCTAGACTGGTAGCGTGATAACTCGATCCCTCCCATCCTAGCAGCCACAAGGCAACAAACTGTACCTGCTAAACCAACTGCTCACCGTCCCCGAATGGATCACCACAGTTTTGAAAACATAACACGGGGTCAGTTACTGAGCAATCAAAATAAGACAAGCACTATAAATAACCAGCTGATCATCCACCAACCCCGATCTCCGGACCTCACATAGTAACCGACTATACACCGGAGAGTGTAGCCCTACCAGATTACCCATCGCAACAGGTAATCCTCGCCGCCAGTGGGTGACCGCAACCCATCCCCACCTAGTCCAGCTCATCAACGAGCGACTAACAATCCCTGTGCCTTAATATGCACATCCCCTCCTGTGGCGGGTTCCACGGAGAGCGAACTAGAGTGTGAAGCCAGTCTCGCAAGTGACTCCACCACAAACACACACACACACAGCATCACAGCAGCCACAACACCACAACCGTCGCAACACATCCACACCAACATCATCACCACAACACTCAACCTCCGATGATCAGCAGATGACAATAATTACAACAAACACAATCTTAAATCAATTGACAGTAACCTGAGTAGGGAGACCCTACCTCGTCGCAAATCGTGAAAGACATGCATATATAGCCAAGAAAGACTCCAAAATGCATCCTACAACCATACCCTTCCCCTATTATACAGCTATCCTCAAATCGATCAAAGAAGACACAAGGCAGAGACTTACCTAATAACACGCATCGACGACATTGTAGACAACAACCACGCATGCAACCTTCCTAAGTGAATCCCGTCTTTCCCCGTGGTGGAGGTGTAGGCTACCTTATCAGAGTGTATAGAGATAGGGGTGATAGGAGATAGAGTGGCAGGATAGGGTTAGAGAAAGAGAAACTGTCGAAGAAAATGAGGAAATGAAATGAATCTCGAGAACTTGCGTTTTATATTAATACGTCGACAGCAGCACCGAGTACTCGGCCGAGTAGGCTCTACTCGGTCGAGTATAGGCGATACTCGGCCGAGTAGCCTCTGCTAGGTCGAGTAAACAAATCCTATAGGGCTCATGTTACAAGCCCGGTCCCTCACCCGTTCCTCCCTACAGTCTATCTTGGTCAACAGGGTCGGTCAACAGAGTCCTTGAATATCCTGGGTATTACAGTTCCCATCAAATCCTTTAGCACACCATGTAACTGAATCATATGCTTCCTATAACCCAAAACTAACTGTATCTTGGTCCAAGTGTCCTTCATTGGAATGAAGTGAGCTAACTTTGTTAAACGATCGACGATTACCCAAATCATATTTTTACCTTGCTGAGTATATGGGCTCATTCTCTATGTTTCCCTCAATATCCTTTTCATTCTTTAAAACAGTTTCTATGGTCTCACCCACCCTCATCCAGGTATGGCTGAAATGAAAAAGTGGGTTTAATACATTCAATAGCAAGCTATTCAAAGAAAGAAAGGACATCTTCAATATTCTTACCACCAAAATCTCCCATACCTATGGAGTCAATATAGGCTTAGGTTTGTCTGTTCATACCTTTTATGATGGTAAGGCACATAGTAAGCCGTGGAATTTTGGCCTCGTAATTCCGGGAACGAATCCAATCATTCCATCTATGCATGTAATCATGGAAGTTGATACCCGTCGTTGTGAGTACCAAAGATAAAATTTATAATCTCCTATTAAGACTAACCTAGGCTAGTGGTAACAGGGTCGAACCACAAGGAGGCAGTTGTAAATTTTAGTTGATTTATGTTCAGTCTGAGGTAACTATTGTGGGGGTTGAATTGAATTGGTCTACAGCTAAATGTGAACAAAGATAATAAACTAAATAAACGAATTAAACAGATAAAAGAAGGGTACTAGGATGATCGGTTCATTATAGCTTCGGCGGCAGCAAACTAAGTCGGTCTGAATCAAACACAGGTAAGGCGGGAGATAAAGAGGTCCTCTCGGTCCACTCTTAACAAATAGCATCTTTCGATCTCGCTATAGGTCCCTAATGTCACTAATACTAACTTTCGTCCTGAAAAGTGACTAACGGTCTAAACTATATCTATCTTTCGATCTTAGCACAGTTTAGTCGATTTAATTGATGGTCAAATAACTTTCCCTATCTTTCGATCTAATGGGTCGGTCACAAAATAGGTATCTAACTGGTCGCATGCATTCGATTCGTTAAACACAAGATTAAATTCAATTAAAACGAAAATAAAACCCTACGAGGTCGGGTCGATCGACCGACAATGTTAGTCGATCGACCAACACGCGAGACATAGTGTAAAATCTATTGCCGCCTATGCCATAAATCGCCTACATCCTAGCACTATAGAATTAGCTACTCATGATGAAAGTGATAACAACAATAAAACTAATAACGACATGAATTCATGCTTAAAGTAAATAACAAACAGCGATAATACGATAATTGGCTTTTGGGATACTAACTAGCAAATCTATACTAATGATGAAAGTAAAACAATAAACTGGAATTAGGGCAGAAGGAATACCGAGATTTCAGAGGAAAGATTAAGAACAAGAACAGAATTCCAATGCTAAAACGATGATCCAAACCCTAATTACTCGAATGAATAAAACTGAAAGTTACTGTGTGAAATTGTGATAAAAACTTCGATGATAAACTCAATGTTTTATGTTACGTTATATAGCAAATAACGTAACATCTTATTTCCTAAACCTAGCATCATGGGCTTGCGCTTTATCGGTCTTCTAATTCTAAATGCGGAATAGCAATCTAGTCGATCGATCGATAAGGTGGTCGATCGATCGCTCCTCAAAGAAACAAGTAGCTTCTGGAACCCGAACATTGGTCGATCGACTGAGGGAGATGGTCGATCGACTAATGGAGCTGCTACTCGACTTCTTGAAACTCGTGGACTTGTCTTTTGGGCCTTGGATTGCGCACCAAGCTCGTTCCTTAAGTGATTCCTTTACGTCATTTGCAATGCAGTTTACTCGGGGACGGATTTGGCTTGATTTCCCGTTGAATTCTTCACATTTCTGCAATAATGTACAAAATACGGAAGTAGACGGAAATAGGGAGAAGTGTAGCATAAACTACAAGAATGAGCTCTGAAATGCGTGTAAAATGGGATGTAAAACATCATATAAATAACACGCATCAAACTTCCCCAAACCAAACCCTTGCTTGTCCCCAAGCAAGAACTAGACTCGATCTAATGACCTAATGGAACGAGTTCAATCTCAGAGCGAAATGCAAACTGTTAAGCCTAAACCAATTTAATGCACAACCAACAATCAACTAGTAACGTGAATCATGCAAACGAGTTATGAGGTCGTTAGAGACTGCTGAACCGTCAGCCGTAGAGACTTATCAAATTGGACTCTCGCGGGTCGCTCAAATCACTCAATAAGCACAGGTGATATAAATGTAAGATAGAAGGAATTAATTTTGTAGTGACTCTCACCTAACTACGACCTATGAAAACATGCCAGCAATAAAATATGAAAATGACCTCTACGACCGTACATACGCATTCCAACCAAACAGATGACCAATGACACATGCCGAGGTATATATGGGATATGTGAGGTATGGGTAAGAAGAGGCAAAACATTTTATGGTAAAGTGGAGGTACAGGTGATCAAGCTAGTACCAAAACGGAACCAAGTGGCAACATCCAGCTTCTTGCTCATAATCAAGCGAAACGGTGCTATAGCAAGCACAAAACTCACAATCTCCAAACTATCAAATCAATAAACTCCCATAGGATATAAATGAAACATGGGAGCAAAAATCGCCAAAAGATAAGGATTAAATTATGCGAATTGACTTCTTCCTCGAATCTCGGTCGATCGACCATATTTGCGATCGATCGATCGCTAAAAACAAATCTGAGAACCTCTTTTTTCATTTCTTTTTAGAATCATTTTTTTTTTTCATTTTTTTTTCTTTCTTTTTCTTTTGTTTCTTTCTTTCCTTTTTCATTTTCCAAACATCATCTCAACAGAGCATATGCCCCCAAAAACGAGTAACAACCCCAAAAACACAGACTACTAGCTTGACAAGGGACAAAGCTAATTCAGGACGTAGTAATGGGACAAAAAGGCTATTTTTGGCAGTGTGAAGCTTATGGGTAAAATGAGAAAAGGCAACCTCTACCACATGTGTCAACAAACCACAAACCGAATGCATACAGGTATTAAGTAGATCAAATTCATATTCATGCAAATTAAGGAAACATGTCTCATAAGGAGTACTACTCACATTCCTAATTAAACCGGTCATGAATGTCACCAGTTATAGGCTCTAATTCTCAGAAATATGATGTAGTTTGCCAAAAATCAAAGTCAAGTCTCAAGTTCAGCAAGAATGTAACGAAAACTCGTAGATATGCATTTACGATTCTACTAATAACATGTTGATCTAGCAAGGCTCAGGCGAAACAGGTGCAAATGCAAAATCATCATAGAAATACTACCGTTCCGACTCGACCTATATGCTAAAATAAACGTGCATTTTATGGAATTTTTTGAAATTTTTCAATTTTTTTGAATTTTTCTGTATATATAAGAGAAATGAAATAAACAATGCAAAACAAAATTGAACGTGAATGCAAGCAAATGATATGCGACGCAAAACCCTTCCCCAAACCAAATCGCACAATGTCCCCATTGTGCAAAATCATGTAATGAAGGAAAGAGAAATGGGAATTTGCGAGAAAATAAACAAGCAAGACACAAAGGAAAGATATGGAACTCACAAGACTTTAAGCGCAGCAAAGGAAACCTCCCCAAACCGGCGTGAGCTAGGAGGTTCGAGTGAGCTATGATGCTACCAATAAGAGTGCACGAAAGACAGAAAATACCACGCATAAGATCGAGAAAACAATTTTTGGAACGGTAAAATTGTGCACAAATAAGAAAATAGAAGAGATAAATAATTTGACGGAAAATAAAGTGGAGTAGAAAACTCCCTTAAGTCCGCAAATCGACCAAACACATGACAGAGAGAGAGGTCGTGAGCAGTGCAAAGAAGTGTCCACGGTCGATCGACCTATAAAGCGATCGATCGACTAGATGAACAGAACGAAGCTCCTGGAAAGCGCAACTCGTCGATCGACCATGATGGTCGATCGATCGATTGAAGAAAATCTTCTTTGTACTCCTTATTTCTTCGTTTTTGCTCAATGATTTGAGCTAACAAGCTCTAAATACCTGCAAGTACACAATAATACGTGCCCAAAATTTCGCAAAACCCAGAAAAAAAAGTCTAAAGTACTTGAAAATCCTAAGCAAACAAAATAAAAGCGAAGTTTTCGCGCACACAAAAAACAATAAAAATGTCTTAACAAAGCAAATAAAATGAAGTTTATAACGAGATCGATCAACTAATAGTTGATCAAGAAGGACCACGGTATGGCCCACTTCACGGCGGCTACTAGAGGTAGCCTCAATGGTGCTCATCTCATCACCGCACCCTTCTTAGCTTCGACAAGTCGGAGGGCTCAACGGATCAACTTTGTTAGCTCCCCAATCAAGAATTTCGTTGGGTTCAACGGAATCCAAGTCAGACCGTCCCACCTTGGTTGGCTCATCTTCCACATCCTCATCAGTCCCATAGCTTAGGCATCCAAGGCCTCCTCTTTGAATGATCGGCTTCTTTACAAACTGGCACAACTTGTAGCACTTCCTTCCCCAAACCAGCTCCAGCATTATCTAAAACAATGATTCTTCCTCCTTCTTGCTCCCAACTGGGGCGGAGGGGTTAACACAAAGAAGTAGTGATAGGGACAGCAATTCGGGAAGCACAAAGTACGATTTCTTTTCGAGACCGTATTACAAGTAACAGCCACATGGGATCCTTCTTTTTAGCAGGTTGGGCAAAAATGATAGAATGTTTCCCAACTTTGAAGGTCAAAGTTCCGGAGCCTACGTCAATAATCGCACCGGCGGTGTGCGAGAAACGGCCTACCTAGGATGATCGGTATATGGGCATCCTCGGGCATGTCAAGGACAACAAAGTCAACAGGAAGAAAAACTTCCCTATTTGGACGGGTATGTCCTCTAGGACTCCTATAGGGTCGACTGCAGATCGGTCACCATCCGAATCTGTCATGTCCGTGATAGCAAACCGGGTCAACTTAAGCCTCCTAGCTAAACTCAAGGGCATGACGCTTATGCTGGCCCCTAGGTCACACAATGCCTTCTCAATTGAGAAGGTACCTATTTTGCAAGGAACAGAAAAAGCTACCGGGTCCTCTAACTTATGGGGGCGTGAGAGAGACAGATAGGAGCAAGACTCCTTGGTGAGTGCGACAGTGTGCATTGTCTCAAGTGACCGCTTTTTGGACAACAGTTGTTTCATAAATTTAGTATAAGCGGGCACTTGGTTAACTAACTCAAGGAAGGGGACTTGTACATTCAGACTACGGATAACTTTCTCAAACTTACTGAAAGATACCTGTTCCTTCGTCGGCACGAGTCTCTCCGGATATGGGGCTGTGAGGAGTACCTTAGCCCTCTCCTCCAATTCACGCGCGCTGGCGTCCTTGGACTTAGGCTGAAAGTCCGTCACCTTCTCTTTGTTGAAGCTAGACCCTCCTCAGACCGTCTCAAATGAGAACCATTGACCGTCATTGGGTCGAACTTCGGGACCGGATCGATCCATCAAAGCACTCGGGTCTTGTCCTAAAATCTTCGGGACCGTGGTACCCCGAAACAAGTGGTCTCGTAGGTTATTTGGCATTAAAGGACGAAATTCTTCAAAGATCATCAAGCGATCTCGTCGATCGACCACTCTCCTCATCGATCGACCGAGATGTACGATTCTAGAAGCTCCGTAACCCGTGCTTGATCGATCAACTAGGTATATCGATCGATCGAAATACTGGCGACGTCTTTTCCTTTGATTTGTTCGTTGAAGCTTTCTCTTGACTTGTTTCCGGCTCATCTTTTTCAACCGCGTCCTCGACCATGGCAGGACCATCAAGGGTGGACCCGCTCCTCAAAGTGATGGCATTTAGGGTCTCCTTTTGTTCCGGTTGAGTAGGTAAGTGTCCGGGAGCTCGAGTGTTACTTTTGCTAGCTTGATTGAGCAATTTGGCTCTCTAGTAACTTCATCCCGCCTCTCTAGCTTGGGACTCCTTTAGCAACAGGTTCTTAAGCTCAGAAAATTCAGAATTCTGCGATTGTTTTCTTTTGTGGCACATAAGGAGGTTTCGATATTGTTGTTGCTTTTGATGAGGGGGTATATAGGGTTGTTCTTTGCGGCGGAGCTTGAGTTGGGTTAAGGACATTTTGGCTCTTCCAACTCAAGTTCGGATGGGTGTTCGGCTCATAGTAGGTGTTGGTCTGCCTATAGTGTTGAAAGGAAAGCATAAGATTCAAAGGGACTAGGGCAGTTTTTCGAGACATGGCCCTCACCTCCACACCTTTCACAGACGAAGGGACCGTCGACACAAAGATTGACTTGGTACATCCCACCCTTGGAAGCTCCTCCTAGCTCATACTTGTCAAATCTCGCGGTAAGAGCCTCAAGCGCAGCGGACAGAGAGGAGGATTCAGCACTCTCCTCGGTTCCCTCTAGAATTCCCATATTCGACCTTCCGGGTAGCTAGATCGTCAATGATCTTCCACCCCTTGGTTGCTCCCAAATTTTCAACAAATCTCCCGTTGGTGCAAAGATCCAAAATGGCCCTCCGATCGTCGTACAACCCATTGTAGAAATGATTGCACAAACTCCATTTTTCGAACCCATGGTGCGGTATGGTTCGCACCAACTTCTTAAATCGTACCCATGCTTCGTGGAAATTCTCATCTGGCCCTTGTTTAAAGCCCGTGATTTGAGCTCTAATAGCGATCGTCCTTGAAGGTAGAAGTACTTCTTGTAGAACGCCAATGCCAATGTATTCCAATCGGTGATCCTTGAACGGCTCGGTCCGGATCTCTATACCACTCCCTTGCAAAGCATCGCGAAGGGAGAAGATGAACATAGTCTCCTTGATCTGGTCTTGGGTCACGCCACCGCCTGGTGGGGGTATGGAAACAATGAGAGTCAATAAAGGTCTCCATATGCTTAGTTGCATCTTCATTTGCAGCTCCCCAAATGGTTTCTCTCAACCATAGTGATGTAGGCGGGCTTTGGTTCGAACTTCCGGCATCACCTGGTAGCTCGAACCCCTTATATAAGTTATCATTTGTCGGCTCAGAATAACTAGCTATACTTGCTTCCTCGGCCATGACTGGAATTTCCGGAGAAAAATCTGTCTGTCTCGGTGAAGAAGTGGAAACGGGCGAAGATGGTGGATTATCTTCGAACAGTTCGTTCTCGTGATAGCTTGACAGAGTACTCAGCTCTTTCTCTGTCGGTAGTACCCTTTGTGTTCGTCTCAACTCGCGCAAGGATCTTTCAAGCTCAGGGTTCAACGGTACTAATTCTCCACCCTGTGACCTGCGCATAAGAAGAAACTACAAAAAGAATATGAGAAAAGTTTAAGGAACTGATGTCCCTTAAACTAAGAAAGACTAAAAATAAAAACAACTAAAATTAGGACTATTGCCTCCCAAGAACGGCGCGCCAAAATTTGATACCCGTCGTTGTGAGTACCAAAGATAAAATTTATAATCTCCTATTAAGACTAACCTAGGCTAGTGGTAATGTGGTCGAACCACAAGGAGGCGGTTGTAAATTTTAGTTGATTTATGTTCGATCGAGGTAACTATTGTGGGGGTTGAATTGAATTGGTCTACAGCTAAAAGTGAACAAAGATAATAAACTAAATAAACGAATTAAACAGATAAAAGAAGGGTACTAGGATGATCGGTTCATTATAGCTTCGGCGGCAGCAAACTAAGTCGGTCTGAATTAAACACAGGTAAGGCGGGAGATAAAGAGGTCCTCTCGGTCCACTCTTAACAAATAGCATCTTTCGATCTCGCTATAGGTCCCTAATGTCACTAATACTAACTTTCGTCCTGAAAAGTGACTAACGGTCTAAACTATATCTATCTTTCGATCTTAGCACAGTTTAGTCGATTTAATTGATGGTCAAATAACTTTCCCTATCTTTCGATCTAATGGGTCGGTCACAAAATAGGTATCTAACTGGTCGCATGCATTCGATTCGTTAAACACAAGATTAAATTCAATTAAAACGAAAATAAAACCCTACGAGGTCAGTCGATCGACTGACAATGTTAGTCGATCGACCAACACGCGAGACAGCCGTGTAAAATCTATTGCCGCCTATGCCATAAATCGCCTACATCCTAGCACTATAGAATTAGCTACTCATGATGAAAGTGATAACAACAATAAAACTAATAACGACATGAATTCATGCTTAAAGTAAATAACAAACAGCGATAATACGATAATTGGCTTTTGGGATACTAACTAGCAAATCTATACTAATGATGAAAGTAAAACAATAAACTGGAATTAGGGCAGAAGGAATACCGAGATTTCAGAGGAAAGATTAAGAACAAGAACAGAATTCCAATGCTAAAACGATGATCCAAACCCTAATTACTCGAATGAATAAAACTGAAAGTTACTGTGTGAAATTGTGATAAAAACTTCGATGATAAACTCAATTTACTCGGGGACGGATTTGGCTTGATTTCCCGTTGAATTCTTCACATTTCTTCAATAATGTACAAAATACGGAAGTAGACGGAAATAGGGAGAAGTGTAGCATAAACTACAAGAATGAGCTCTGAAATGCGTGTAAAATGGGATGTAAAATATCATATAAATAACACGCATCAGAAGTTTTCATCTTCACCCTGTAGAAACTCGATGGAAAACATTAGAACGGTCTAAAGGAACTGATGTTCCCTCAGAAAAAAAACAAAGTAAACAAAAACAAACAGAAAAATTGTTGCCTCCCAGGCAACGGCGCCAAATTTGATAAGGCTAAAGTCGTATCACCTTAATCAAAGTAAACCTAAATTACTACTAACAGATAGCTAGCAGTAAGTCAAGGTCGAATCCACAGGGAGGCTGTGATCAATTATCTAGTTTGTTTATATTTAAATCCGTCTTAAAGGTAACAAGTTATGGGGTTTTGATTGATTTTATTTCTAACAACTTATAACAAATTAAATAAATATAATAAACAATAATATTAAAGAGTCTAGAGATTCAGGTTTACTAGTTAGTCATCCAAGGGTAGGATTTAATTCATTGATTGAGCAATTTATATTGTTGAAAGCCATATGATCAGTCGATTCTAATATGTCTTTTTAAATCTAACTTAACATGCCATCGCTATCGTTAAGTCGGTCTAATTCAATTATCGTGGCCTATACTAGTCTTAACCCTGTCGGTGATAATCCTAGTTTATGCGATACTAATTAATCAATTCTGATCAGTAATCAACTAATTAGAGGTAAAACAATAATTGAACAAAAATAGAAAACAATTTAACAATCAATTCATAGTAATCCATTTTCTAACAACCTAGATCCCCTTTCATCCTAGATGATAAGTTTAGCTACTCATACTAATTATAATAGCAACAATAACAATAACATAAGGCATAATTAAGAACATGAAAGATGAACAAGCAATTGAAATTATAGATATTGAAAGATTAGAAAAATACCGTAAAGTAGCAATGTTTAGATCCGGAAGGAAGAACAATACAAATAAACTAAACTAAATATTTTAGAAAGTTTTTAGAGTAGCTATACTAAACCTACAGAAAATAAAGCATAAATAAGCAAGGGTACGAGTTTTGGTATTTATAGCAAAACATAACTGACTTAAGGAAAATTGCGAGAATTATAGAAACTGGAGGTTCCTCGATCGAGCCCTTGGTGCACTCGATCGAGTCACCACTTCCTCGATCGAGCATGGTCTTACTCGATCGAGGCACCAAATTTCAGGAACTCCAACTCTCGACATTGCAAATTTTAATCGATTAGGTTGGTTCCTTGATCGAGCCACACTGTACTCGATCGAGGAACCAAGTTCCTGCTTCGCGCACTGAACTTCAAACAACCGCCATTTCTTTGTTACTTGTCAGAAACAAGCGATTTTTGAGGCGTTGGAAAGCTAATAAGATAAGCTTTCACCTCCAGTTAGAATCACTTGAAAATATATTTTAGAACTCGATATATGGCTCTTCAAAGTAGGCACTAGTAATAAGAAGCTCTTTTCTTCGTGTTTTCTTCTTAACTTCTCTTCCTTCATTCTTATGAATTCTCGTGCCATGCTTCGTGTATCCCTTCATTTCCACTTCTCGATGCCCATTTCATTACTTTGCTCCTCAAATGCATCATTCCTACATTAAACATCAAAAAGCGGAAGTATCGACATTCTAACATAAAAGACATGTAAATAACATAAACTAGCACGAAAACGGTATTAAAAGCAATTAAGGGGAGGCATAAATATGTATATAATTATGACTCATCACAGACCGGATACTCGGTCAAGTATTACCATACTCAGCCAAGTATTCCTGGACAATAGCCTGACCAGAAACACACGACGCATTACTCGGCCGAGTAACAAAACCTAGAAAAACGTTGTATTACACCCGGTATATGGTTGACAATAAGGCCGAGAGGTGGTTGTCTTTAACCTAAACAATTAACAATGTTTATTTTTTCGAGTTTAACATGAACATCTATATACAATTGCATGTGTGACCCGACTCCCCTAGACTCTTTTAATCATATATTTTTACATCACTTTATTTGCTAATCACCAAACCAATCAAACAAACAATCGTAATCGACCTTGATAGAAGTCTATTTATAGCTTTTCATAACGCAATTCTCGTCACCTTTTGTTGACCCCTCGTACTACATTAATTTGTGTCTAGGAAAATTTATCTTTGATTAGATGTGCGACAAAGCCTAATCAGTATTACATAATATTGGTTTATTTAAGTTTATTACTTCGTTCATTTTAAGAGAATACCATTTATTCCGTTTTAACGAATTACTTATAATTCCACCATTTTCTTTTCCGAGTATATTTTTGTTAATAAAATCGCCTTACATTATTGGTGAAAGTCGACCTCGCAAAAAGTTCGTTCAGTATGTTTGATTTAAATTAGGTTGACCTGATTTTCGTTCAATTTGATCGAGTTCATTTCAGTTAGTCACTTTAATCAATTTCTGCTATTTCGAATCGGGTACGGTTTGGGTCAGATCAATTTCGGTTTAGCTCAATTTTGGGTTAAATATGTTTTATTTAAATTAGGTTGACCTGATTTCCGTTCAAATTGATCGAGTTCATTTCAGTTAGTCACTTTAATCGGTTTGTGCTATTTCAAGTCGGAAACGGTTCGGGTCAGAACAATTTCAGTTTAGCTTAATTTTGGTTCAAATTTTTTTGAGTTAACGGTAACAAAATTAGCTTAAATGTCTCTTATACTTTTCAATTTAAAAGTAATTGTTCGTTTTACAACAAAATTCACAAATTTTTATTTCAGGCGGGAAATGCCTCTCTAAAATTAAGAGAGACAAAATGTGATCATTTTATGATAAAATATAAATACTTTCTGATAAAATTTCACCATCAATTTATTATTATAAAATGATAATTTTAATAATAACATTTTATCAATAATAATTGCTTATGTTAGGATCGTCTCAAGAGATACTTACTCTATACAAATGATAGCAATCAGCATTACAGAAAAACTAAAAAAATCAAAGGCAATTTAATCTATTTTATACTATAACACCGTTCAAATTATAACGGCTTTTCTTTAAGAGGTCCTTATTTGCTTCCTCTAATAATTGAGATCCTTAGTGTCGTTTACTCCTTTTCCACGGGTAAATTAGACAAACCCAAACAAAATAAGTTGTAAAACCCTAAACAAAACCCAAATCCCTAGGTGGGGTAAGCTTTGCCTATCATCGGCAGTTCGAATCCAACAAAACCAGTTTAGAACATCGTGAATTCTTACTCATTCTGACTTTATTGTCGTTCACTTCTGGTCTAACATAATCTTTATACCATTGCAGGTTGCACAATTGTTTGACTACTATAGAGTAAGTCCTCTTTCAGTCCAAATCTTCTTCAGATGTAGTAGACTGTGTTTGTATTTTTCGACTGTAATAATTCGACTTTGTCATAAATATTTAGGGCTTTTAACTTTTGTCTAACGAGACATTCAATATGGTGAATGTAAAAGATTGATAGGTTGCCTTTTTCAGATCAAAACTTACTTTGTTGTTAACGATCCTGCTATCTTTTCTCAAATGTTTAGTTTTTTATGGGGACTTCTCATATATAGATAATAGAGCATTTTTAGTTCAAATATCAAAGATTAGTAGGTACAATATTAATCTGTTTGCATAACATCCTGATTTGACACGTTATATTTCACAATTTATTTTCGAGGGGAAAACCCAGAAGGGAATTACTTCATTTAAAAATAAATCAAACAAAGTAACCGAGTTTGCCAAAGATGGTTACACATTCGACCACATATTCGTACTAGTTATCCAAGTCAACGCATGAGCCAAGACATTAAAAAATTAAAACTACAAGATTGATATTTTGTACACAAATCATAACTAATCTTGTATATTAGCATTAAATAAAAGGACGGCAAACGCCAAACCCCTCACTATTCCATCGGGCACTAAATTCAAATTTACTATATAATTCATCGTTTCTAACATTAAAAGGGAAAAAAATTTGGCTAAACTTTGTATAAATAAACTAGTTTTATCACCCGTGAAATTCACGGGGATAGCTATGTTGTCATGGTGGTGGTGTTATACAAAGCCAGATTTGCGATAACACTGGGCCCTACGGACAAAACGGACTCGTAAGAAAAAAAAAAAAAGTAACCAATATGTATATTGGCATAATATATCATCAAATATATTTATTGTTATGCATATGGTCACAAGTTACTAAACTTTTGCCACAGTTTATTATTATTTTGTCACGAATATTGTTACGTTTGTTAATGTTTTGCAGCGATTATTGGTATTATTGTTTTCTATTTTTTTTCCTTTTTTTATTATTATGCTCCTTCCGTCTCGGTAATTTTTTTACCTTTTATTGTTATTTCATTAAAAATAATCGATTTATGTAAATAATTTAACTTAAAAGAAATTTTTCAAAATAGAAATTTCTATATTTTTGATTGCGAACTATAATTCAAGGTAGATTTCTGTTGATAATCCTAATGTTAGCACATTGAAACTGATTGGGGTTTACCTAATCATCGGAGCATGTACGGTAGTTTTCTTACTCACAAGAACTATTGGTTACAGAACGTGCATGGAAGCATGTAGGTCCCTATTTCAAAATTGTTGAATTCGCTATTTTGCGCTCCAATGTCTTTCTATGATTCTACACCTCTTGAAAGGACACTGAGTCGAGTTAGTATGATTTTTTAAACTTGTTGCGTGCCTATGAACACGGTTCACTTCTTGGCCTAAGTTAATGTTATGAATTCTTAATAGGTTTGTGTTGATTTGAGCATAGTTGACATTGATCTCCTATTCAGCCTTCTTTTTGCGATAGGAGTTTCTTTAAATGCATACACAAATATGAGAGCGTTGGCTGTGATTGCTTGGCAGCCTCCAAAGCAATTAATGACGATATCAGCATAAACAAATTCAAACTCACTAGATCAAAGTGCTTTAAAGGCTGCTTGTATCTCGGCCGAACATGCTAAGCAATCACAAATCACCACATCTCTAGTACGTCCGCTGACTTGGTTCCTGAAACAAAGTTAACTTACTATTTAGTAATAAATGACATAAATAGTAAGAAGACTGGAAGAGGTACGAGTTTGGGTACCATGCATACATCAAGTACCAAAACCATTTCGTGATGTGCCCAACAGAAACCCGATCTCCAGGTAGATGTGCAGCTGCTTGCTCTCCTCCCAACTGGGCAGATGAGTGATTCTGTATCGAGATTTAGGTAAACTTAGGCTTTACCTGAGCAGTTGCTTGAAGAAGTTTCATCTGAGTGTCGACTATCGAAAGGCATTTTTTAAATTCTTCAATGTTTAATCCCACTTATTCTTTTTTTACATTTCCATTGGCATCTTTCATGAGGTCAACAATAATGTTCATTTGTTTCTTATTGAGATAAATTTCAATTTGTGGGTATCCTTCGAGCATATCACTAACGAATTCTTGTATTTATTTCACCAATAAAGTGCCAGAGTGATCCTTGTCTGCTTTCTCGTAGATCTCGGCAATATCATCCTATAAAAAGAAAGGCAAGCTTGGTGAAGAGTGGAAGGGCAACTATAAAACAAATACTTATAGTATGATTATTGTAGAAGCCAAGGTTTACCTACCATGACTTTTCTTTGTATGACAGTTGCACAATCACCGAGTGTATATATGTCACGTGTTCCCTCCACTCTCAGCCACTCGTCAACTGCAAGGGTGTGCCTGTTTGCCTACAATTGAAAGTAACTTATGGTTTAGATTTCAGATGCCCAAACAAGCTTTTGAACAGTTCAGTGACAAATTCAGATTAGCAATCAATTGTGACATTACAACCAATTCTAAACATGAATTAATCCTAAAAGCACATATATGTCCAACTTTATTCATGAAGTCCCTTATCAAAGGACGATTTCCAATTCCAGTAGAAATTTCATACGAAAATGATATTACTTCACCACCATCCTTGACTGCTTCAGTTGTTATTTATTTGTCATTCACATTCACAACCATTGAACCTGTTTTCAGGTCTATAACATCTCTGTGGAACTTCTCTTCAGCAAATGCGGTAATTCTTTCGTCAAACCTGCAGCAAGTATACAAAATTTTTAGGGCATCATCCACCTCCTGTAAATGTGATTAAATAATGTGAGTAGAACCTGTGATTCAAAAAGACGGCAAAATAATTAGTTACACACCCTAAATATTTATACCTTCAAAAAGTACGCGTTCTCCTCTACACCAAGGATGTCAAACATGTTGGGTCTGGTTCCCACTGCAATGACAAGGTAGTCAGTCATAACCAACCTGAAATTCAGCCTTCCCATTCTGTGTATCTTGACAGTTGACTACCTTGTTAACGGGATCTATGCTGATGCACTCAGCTTCGGAGAAGTGCACAACACCTTTCTGAAAAAAGAATAAAAATATATTTCAGAATCAACTAGTTCTGTAGCCCGTGAAAATCACGGGTCTTCTATAATTTACTTATTTTTGAATTATTTTTCATCAAATCTCGTGTAGACTTAATCTATAGTGTACAATATAATTTTATTTTCTATTTGAGGGGATTTAAGAAATAGTAATTGAAGAGAGAAAATTGAAAATCCATTTGTTTTAACCCAAAATTAGTAAGGAGGAAATTAGAAAAAAAAAAGACTTGGACTTTTGTAAGACGGTTTTACACTAATAAAAACATGAATACAAATCTATCAATAAAAGCGTTTGCTAAAAAATCTCATTCTACAATAAATTTATGTGATGTCGCCTTAGATAATTATTATGTGAAAGAAAACAAAAAAAGACAATAAAATTGAAGCAATACCGTATTTCTCACATTCTACAAAGTGTTTTAAGAGAGTGCGAGATATTTACATAATCATATAAACGAAAAGCTAAAATGGATATTGTGCGATGACTACCAATTTTACCATTTCCCTTGGGCACTATCAAAGATCGGTTCTCCTGGATAAAACTTCCAACTTACAACAAAAAATAAACCTCAAATAAACGTCATTTTGTTATCAAGAATTTCAGCAGTCTATCATAAATGAAATTATACAGTAAATCTCAAAAATCCGATTACTACTAAAATAATATAAAGGATTAATTGATAAAAATATTCTAAACTATGGGTGTGTTGCTCAAAATACTCTAAACTATGTTTTAACTACCAATAAAACCAACAATTACACCCATTCGCTTTAAATAGAATTGGTGTCTCTTTAACCTGTTGTAGTAGGTTATTTTAGCTTGGGCCCACTCTTATCCCTAACATACTTCATTTTCTTCCTACAAACCTGGAATACACTTATACACACTGCACACGTAGGGATGATTCAAAGGAAGAATCGGATCATCCGAATTTGTAAGGATGAGCCCCAATCTTCCTTAATGTACAAACTACCGAAAACCCATATCTTAATAAATTCCATACGTTTGGAAACCATATTAACCGATAGAAGTTGCGCTAAATCCAGACTTACACGTAAACAAATTTCACTTCAACTGAAATTCGATTAGAAATGGAGCAAACTAACCACTAAAATTAAAAATTGAGCAAAGTTACCCAATTAACTATGGTTAGAACATGACACTGAAATTTGATTAATTATTGAGCAAGCGAACCATTGTTTTTGTCTAAGATGTAGAACAAACGAACTTGTAATTTTCTCACCCATTTAATCACATCTTACTTGATCAAAGATGATGATGGAACCTTCAATTCTAGCAAAAATAATAAAAGCCTCAATTTTCTATGAGGAAAAAAAAAGAACGAGAGAACCAATTAATTAGACATGCCAAAAGTATAAAAACAAAGAGGTCCTCAACTCAAGCACTATTAGGAAGCACTAACAATTTTTGGACATTTAACAATAATAGAACATGAATTTAAGAATTTATCAATGAGGAATAATAATGAGGTTCATCAATGGCATCTTGGGGTGGTTTAGGTAATAATGGAGATTAGGTGACAAAGGTAAGAGAAGAGGTAATTTACAAGAGAAAAAGAAAAGGAGAGGTTGAAGGAGGTTTAAAAGGAAAGGTGACCGCCTTATCAGGTCGTCAGTTAACCTATTATAATATATGCGAATAGGTATAATTGTTCGGTGTATTGATAGTTAAAATATAGTTTAGAATATTTTGAGCAGTACACCAATAGTTTAGAGTAACCCTATCAATTAATCCTAATATAAATCATCAATTAGACTCAATTGTACTACTTTCAACCCCATGTTCATTGATGAAAGGGGGAAAAAACAAATTCTCATTTGTGACGGCTGATATCCGTCATAAGCTTGTGACGGGTCAAATAAAACCCTTATGGGAGGATAAAGACAAGTCATTTGTAATTCCCTATGCATTCTAGTTTTTGTCGTATCTACCCATGTGAGTGATATTTGACCCGTCACAAACTTGTGACGGATATATCTGTCACAAATGAGACCTACTGGGGGGGGGGGGGGGGGACATGGGGTTAGTTGAGTGAGAAAGAGTACACAACTCCTAACTCCAAATTGTATACTACTTGTACCTAATAGTGTACAACCTAAACCCATATTACAACCTACATGTCAAGAAAAGATTTAAGAGCTATAATTCTTTGTTAAGGAAATACTCTTAATACTCTGATACACCTAGTATAAACAAACTCACCGGTGAATGTGGTCGATTAGCTTCAAAACATATTATTTTCGTATTGATTGTTCTCGGTTTTCACTCTGTGTGTGTATCTTAATGTTCAATCAAAGCTAACTACTTACATTTCACGGGATAAACGACTGAACGTGTTACATCACGTCTATAACTGCAAAATTAAATTTTTAGATATAAAGACTATTAGTCAAACATGATTTAGAAAATAAAGCTAAGTTTGTGGAAAATGTTCGAAATTGCTTCTTGCAATCATCATTCATACATACTCCCTCTGTCCAAATCATCTGATTACCTTGCTTATTCTTTGTGAGAGTTTTTTTATTCAAAAATGTAAATAAAATGATAGGAACAAAGGAGTATTTTTTTCCAAATGCACACATGAGATAGTGAGTTAGCTCAATAATTTGATGGCAATCAAGAAAATGTACATGCACCACATAATAAAAAGGATTAAACCTACTCATTGCAATAAGGGAAACAAAATTACTGCTCCAGGAGAGATATCACTTGATATGGATTTGGTCGGTAGCCTAATAAATCAATCGGATGACCATTAGTTCAGAATTCACAACGATAAAATGATAATGCCTTCGTCTCATCCATTTGTTTACCTTTGATTAAAATACCGCTCACAAAGGTATAAAAAGGTAAACAAATGATTAAAACGGAGGAAGTCGTATCCAATAATTAATCCAAGCTTTACTAACTCAAATTAATCAACTGAGAATAAAAATGGAAAGCAAGAACACAAACTATCTTGCATTCGTACCTGGATAAGAGAGGACTATTATCTTCATATCCATCATACCAAGCACACCAAAAGCCTTCTTTTTCCTAGCTAACCATATACCAAAATCTACCATTATCACCAAATTAAAAATTAGTCACAAAAGAATAAAAATAAGCAACAGAGCAATTCAATTAAAGAATTTGGCTCAACTAAAATGCATGAACATAGTTAACCGTATAGGTACCCCAATTAAGAAAAACAAATCTAAAATATTTCAAAGTTCCAGTAAGAAAAATTTAATTTGTATTGTTGATTTTGAAAGAATATGGGGTGAAAGTTTATAAACATAACAAAGCTCCAATGGGAGAAATTAAACCAACAGAGGAATTGAAGGTAAACTCTTTGGCTATTGAAATTCAATGGAGTTTATGAGATGTAATTCCAATTTATGAAGAAGAGTGATTATTGAAGAACTTTTATTGTTAGGAAGATGAAGGGAAATTTTTTTAACATATAATCGATCGATTTAGAAGGCAATGTAAGCATTTATTTAGTGTGAGCTGATGTAATTATGTAAACACTATAAAAATATGACGTGGCATTAAATAGAGCTTATCCAAACATTACAGAAATGTGAGATGCCATTTAATAGAGCTGATGTAAGCATTTCAATAATGTGACGTGGCATTAAACGGATATTTTGGTTAGCCTTTTAATAATATTTTATAAAAGTTGCAGGAAGGGGGAATGCCATAAACCAACAAATTAAATCATATAGTCGGACGTAACCTATTTAGGAAGACCAACGGATGAGAATTATATGTAATCAATGTTTCATTTAGTAACCAAATTAAAATGGGAAATGAAAAGTTGCAATCGGTAAAAGCAATACCTCACATGTGCTGATAAACGTTAGCCGCCACAATCGCCTAAGTGAGTAAGTGATAGTTCCTTTGACAGCCGAATACAATCAGGAATGAAACGCAGCAAGTCGACCAGTGAAGTGGGTCCTTCCGGAAAACATACGAGGGAGAAATGAATGACTGAAAGGGATAATATGGTAAGGGTGAAGCATGATGTGAAGGTGCAGTGGAGTATGGTGATGGTTGGTGTGGAATGACGATCGACGCATGACGGAATGAGCGGTTGTCGGGTTGGAGGTGATATCGTTGTCGGTTTGAAAGCTCATATGAGGGACATGGTCATTGGGGATATTGTATTTGTGCCATTTGATTGATGCTGCTGACATTTCGTTTGATTGCTCGTGGTTTTTTCTTAATCCTACATGGCTTTATCTTAATCCTACGTATGACTCATTTTAGAGTTGTCTTTTAATTATATTCTATAGATTCATCACATAACTACACAATTACGAGAGTTTTAATGAGTACCTTCTTAAGAATGTCTCTTATTGGCACAACGATACTGCTGGCCTCCAGGGTGCCACAACTACCACTCTTAAGCAAAGGCATGAATGCAAAGTAATTACGAGGACTAATTATTTCAACATCATATGACGAATGCTTGAGGTTTTTTAAAAAGCTGGTTGCAGCATATCCAGTTCCGAGAACTACAACATTCTTCTTGATTTCGGGGGAAGCGTTATATGATTTTGTGTGTGAAGAATCCAACAGACCTCCGCCAATACTTCCACTATCATAAACAAACGAAATTAATAATCAGACATAGTTTTAACGAATTAAGCAGACTAAAATGCGGCCTTGAGCACACATAGAGTTATATAATTTGATAATAAAGTTATCGAATTATTGGAGGTTCTAACACTTTTTCATCACAAGGTTAACGTCATCAGATACTGTTAAAATCATCAGCTTAGATTGAGATAATGAAGTACCCAGAAAGTGGTTCACACAAGTAATTATTAAATCTATTAGTTAAAATCAAGAAGAACTCGTTTAAAATGAACTTATTGACATTTGAAACTTAATCAATTCTATAGATGCAAACGTGAACTGAGATCTAACACTATGAGGTATACCTAAGAATTCCTCGATAAATCAGATACGGAAAAGGAGATTTAACACTACGACGTATACGGTATACTTAAAAATTTCTACATAAATTAGACGCATGTCGGCGAACATTCAATACTCACGGAAAAACGCAATGTATATTTTACACTGCATTTAAATTGCCAGATTTTAACCATTTAGGAAATATTTTACAAAAAAAAAGGAAGAAGAAAAGTAAGAAAGATTACGTGACGGTAACAATAAATATCAGCTTGGAATGGCGAGGACGAGGACGGTTGCGGAAGCTTCTACATACTTTTTCGAAGAAGTTGTTATATCTCATTTTTTGAGAAATTTGGTAGAAAATTTTGGGAGAAATTTGAGCGAGAGAGAATGGGTGAAGGTGTGAAGTGAAGCTTCCACCGACTTACTGGAGAAGGGGGTTGAATGTTACGGAAAAGGAGTAGAGTATTTAGTACCTCCATTTTTATTACTCGTACTAATCTTAAACCCATTTAAATCATTATTTATATTGCATAATAATTAAATTTTATATCAAGTAATTTTGAGATTTTAGCTTTAAATAATAATTTCATTACCAATTAAGAGATTGTACATAACTCTTTTATAACGTAATATGGAGTATTTTATTCGAGGGGACTTTCCAATTTAGAAAACGATAAATTTGGTGTGCCTCCCGGTTAAAGCATAGTGGAGGTGGCGGAGGAAGATTGCGTTCCTGCTTCTGCTCCTGGTTTCCTCTACTTTGATCTTTCTTTTCTGCCTTTGGATTTGATCAGATCTTTTAGGTATCCAGCCTTCAGCAAGTAAGCTACCACTTTCCTTAGGGTGAATCAATCTTCCCTTGTATGCCTATGTCCATGTGAAATTCGCACCACTTGGAATGGTCCCTCCTTGGATTAGGATTTTCGACTTTCTTAGGCCATCTAACTATTGATCCCATGTTGTCAAGCCCCTGGATCAAGCCTGGAATATCAACACTGAAGTTATGCGCAGAAATAGGTGGGTGAATTTTAGCCTTACCTTTTTGTTCATATGCTAGGTTGACTTCTGAATGGTCCGGCCAGAAATATGGGGTAGATATGTAGCTGCTGCCTTTGCCACATCTCTTTCTATTTGGCTTTTCATACTCCTTAGAGTCGCAGGATGCTCTAACTTTGTAGCTTTTGTCCTCCTCTAGCCTGATATAAGCTAGGCCTGAACATCTTTGAAGGTATGATAGAGATACTTAGTGAGTTCAATATAAAGATCACTATTTGGTAGTAATCCCTGCCTGAATGCTTCCAACGCAGTTCCAACGTAACACCTGGGAATAGACACCTTCTATTTGTTGAACCTGGCAAGAAATACCCTGAGAGTCTCATCTAACTTCAGGGTAATCCTATAAAGATCACTGGACCGCTTCTCCAACTCCCGGCTACTTGCAAACTACTAGTTGAAATTGTTGATAAAGTTGGCAAAGGATTGGATGCTTCCAGTTGGCAGATTGATGTACCACTGTAATGCAGGACCGGTCAGGGTCGTTTCAAACCCTTTACACATGCAGACCTGTGTGGACAGCGGGCCGCCCACGGGGGCGCTTGGTGAGAAACGGGGAACAAGCGTTTGCATTTTGTATGGAGTCGCCACCAATTTTTATGGGAAATTGGAACCGTTCGAGTACCTCGTGTCATGTCAAGACACAAAGTAGTGACATGAACACTAAGCAATCGTTACCCTTAGCATTCTATGTCTAGAATGACTCTCGTGGATGCCAATGAACACGGGTGCTCACGGAGATCTGGAGTAAGGGGTGAGGGTACGTATTAGGAAGCTCTTTTGATCGAACACCTAATCCCGCCCGCCTCGATAGCGGCCTCTACTAATGATTATGGAGTTTATTCGTACTTGATATATCGTCGGCTATATGCATGCAATGCAACATCCAATAGATTAATCCTAGCATGTGAGAATTTAACTAGGTCGGTTGACACGTAATTAGCATACAATTGGGTCGAAGTTGGAATTTAATGCTCATTTACATGTGAGAAACATACAAATGATAAAAGAAATACAATAATGAAAATTACAATAACGAAAATTACAACAATTACATTGGAATAGGCGATTTATGTCGAAAATACCTTTAAAACGGATGATTTGAGAAAAAGGAATAAAAGAATAAATTAACGAACATAAATTAGCGATATTACGGATATTAGTTAATTAATACGTAGCCTAATTAATTACGTCAAGGCAGAAAAGGAGTTCAGGGGCAGAACTCATCCTGGAACAGGCGCAGCAGGACTGCGCCCTCTGGAAGAGGCGCAGCAGCGATTCTTTGCGTCTGCATTCAAAGGGTGAATTCCGGGCCGTGAAGCCGAAGCGCAAACCGTTAATGTCGATTGGTGAATTTAAAGATTGATTAGATTATTGACTCGGATGAAAGTGATTTAATGCATTAATTACATATGAATTAGTCATAAAAGCAATAAACATGGATGGGACGGAATTAACGAATTAATTTACAAGAAGGAACGATGTTAATGAATGAGTCCTCTACTGAAATCAATTAACTAGGTTAGATATGACGATATATGACGAATATACAATGAACATGTGAATAAACAGATGAAAACTATATCAAAGACGAATCCCAAAAACCCAATATGAACAAATTGAATCTCTACAACCCGGAATTGAATTTAATGACGAAAACCCGCGAATATTGGATTATAAGGGATTTAAGTCGGATTTGAATAATTAAAACATGTTAATGATGAAGGAATTATGTGATACAATATACATGTGAATATTAATGATGATGAACGAAGAATTTAAGAAAACAAGTGAAAAACAAAGACGAATTACAGAGGACGAGGAAGAAGAAAAGAAGCAGAGGCTGCGGCGGCCCTCACGAAGAGGCGGCAGCAGCGCGCTCCTTCGAATAGGCGCAGCGATTGCTTGCGTCTTTTCTCGACGTCTCGTCTCTTGAAATCCGCAAAAACGAGGTTTTAACAAAGGGTTTTAGAAATCGGCTTTAAAAGTGTGTTTTCGACATAAATCTTACAACGACGTTACGATAAATAAAATACAATAAATAAAAGAGGATTATACACCCTCGGACTTACATGTTGTGAAACGAGATGAACTAAGATATCGACTAGTGAATGCTCGACGCGAATGCAAAGAGAGTGCCCTCGTAAGAGGAAAACGATTGATTAATTAAAGTTGATTGAGTGTAGTTGGTCAAATTGGTCGGTCATGCAACGGAGAGGTGGTGCCGGAAAGATCCGAGCTTACGTGGTCGGAAGTCCAAGCACGTAGGCGCCAATTAGTAAGAACGAAGTCTAGAATGCAAAGGGAGAAGAGAAGGGCGGACACTCGCGTGAGAAATATGAGGAACGAAAGCTCCTATTTATACTAATCACGTGAAGGAATAGGGTTTCGGAGACTCTTTGGAAGTGAATCTCGGAAAGATATGAAAAAGATACGTAAATCATGCAAATAAGGGCCTGGGAAAAGGCGCAGCAGCCACTGCGTCCCTTGGAAGAGGCGCAGACCTCTTGCGTCTATTCCCGGAGGTTTCCTCTGTTGAAGAAAGATTTCAGCGTTTGAGTTATGGTAGGACGGAAATAATTCGATTATCTTGTGAATATTACGGGATATTATTTGCCAAAAGATAAAATTTGTGAAATATGGAATAGAAATATCCGGAACATTCCAGAACATTCTGACTCGGGATTTAACAGTTATCAGAAAATGGAGACGGTTTTTGACCCGGACTCGAATGTACTCTAATTCTCGCCAAAACGACCGTATCAGGACGTAGATGACAACTAAGAGGTCGACATTAATATTTGAGCAATCACTTGACGATAATCTTACGAACTGTCACAAATCGTTCCGCGAATCGAACACGCGGCCCAATCATCACCGGGTGGTTTGCGGGAGGTGCAGAAACGAGGTGTCTACAACCTGCCTGAACTCACTTAGGATAGATATAACTAACATTTTCTACTTCTAGAGGGCTACATGGTTTTGTGGATCTGTGGTCCCATCATAGATTTTCATGGACGGAATCACAATTTTTTTTTTGGAATATCCATTTTGGCTATCTCATCTACGAAAGGTGAGTTAACATAGCCATCAGGGGCAGCTTCCTCCATGGTGGCAAGCACTACAGGTATTTGTTTTCGAATTTTTCATTTAAGTTTTTAATTTTCTGAACCACTGCCATCATGATGGCTGCTGCTGACTCATCATGCTTCTTTCCATCATCCTTAGGGTCTTCATCTTCCTCCATGTTTATGGATTTATTGGTGCCACTTGGACTCCCAAAATATGAGAAGTCAATATGCTTGATGATCGATGAGAACGGAGTTCCTGGCTGGATCCTAGAGCCGCCTGCTCCTTGGGCTTTTTCTAACTTTAGTATCAAGGTTGAGTCGGATTTTTTCAGCGGTAAAATTTCAGCCTCATTCTCATCAACTTTGTCTTTGAAGCCCTCCAATTCTGCGATTTGCTGCAAGGCAGTAATCAATTGCTCTTAAATGGTGGGTTGGACCATTTCTGTTGGTTTCTGGGGGTTTTTTTTTGTGAATAAAGGAAAAAAATATTTTAATGAGCTAGATGCCCCACGGTGGGCGCCAATTGTTTTGTATGGATTTTGCCCAGGGTTAAATCAGGTCAGGGTATAGTCTAGGCAGGGTTAACTAGCTCAGATTTATCTATGTGTTTTACACTATGCTTTTCTGGCGTCCCGTTTGCAGTCTGCAGATTTGCAGGCTAAGCTCCTACGACCTTCTAGTATTGTAGATGTTGGTCCTACTTTTGACGATGCCTTGCTGGTGTTTTTTGAGACTACAGGTTCTGCTTTATTACGTGATCCTTGTGAAATCGCTGCTCCTAAACTTATGAAGAAATTGGTAGATATATATTTCGCAACGGTTGTTGCTGCTTCAGAATCCGTTTTCTCTTTGACACCGCGTCATGCGTTGTGGAAGTCTCAGCAGGGTGTCCATTCCTCTGATTGGTTCTGTGCGGTTCCTATCTCTGGGTTGAGTCAGACTATGAACGGGAGGACTTACCGTAGTGTACTTGGATATCGACTGGGTGTTCCGTTATTCACGGTATCTAGGCCTTGTCCTGCTTGCTCTCGGGTTTTTGCTGATGATATTTATGGGGACCACACTGTTTCTTGTACTGGTATTGTGGGTGTTAAGCATCGACATAACCTCATTCGTGAAACCTTATTCGACATCTGCTATAGGTCTGGTATTTCTACGTGTAAGGAGGTTGATATCGGTTTGGTTGACAGACATGGTGGATCTCTTTGTTCTGCGGATTTGCTGCTTTATTCTTGGGATAGAGGGTGCGTGATGTATATGTCGATTTGACAGGGTCTTCCCCCTTGACTCAGACTGAGATGACCGATTTTGTGCCCGGGCGGGTTGTCACTGATGCTGCTCAGCGAAAGTGTGCTAAGTATGGGGATTTATGCGCGACATGCAGCTGGTTATGGTTTGCTTCCCTTCTCTTTCTCTTCGCTTGGAGAGATGGGTTCGGATGCTGTTGCCTTGCTCAAGTGGATCCAGAAATTCTCGGTATCTCAAGATGCGGGGGCTCGGGTGGGCACTTATATTTTTACTAGACTTAGTTTTGCTGTTGCTAAGGGGGTGGGGCCCAGATTGTCTCTCGGCTCCCCACCAATTTCATGTAAACTTTTATTTTTCTATCTATGAAAGCTGCGCGCATCCTTTTAAAAAAATAATAATAATAATAATAATAATAAGACAAAGAAATTTGTACGTGAAAAACTCTTAAATGGGAAAAAACCAAGGACACCAAGTCAGGAGAGGATTTCACTATGATTTCAAGTAATTAGCACAATTTATGTAGTATTGTCTAAGTATAGCACGTAGTGTAGTAATATGAGATTGCTCGAATAGTTGTTGTCCCTTCAAATGATCTTGAGCTACTCTTATATAGCCAGGCTGGAACGACTGCATAATTCTCCATCAATGCGTAATATTCCCTCTTAATAACGCTATTAATTGCTTTAATGTTATGCTTAATTACTCACATAAATGCTCGATCTTCATTGCAGAATCTTCCTCTTATATATCGTTATTAATACCCGGATATATGTAATTACTAGATAGTATCCCCTGCTTCGCACGGCCTATTTTAAAATTTTATTATTATAATTGAAGAAAAATAACATAATTTATATATGACCTTTAATATTTTTACTTATAAATAAAAATAGATTAATTTTTCTCAAATTTATTTTTTTTAGATTTAACTTCAATGTTTTAAAATAAAATACATACAACTTTAATTAAAACTAATAAGTGATAATTAATTATGCATGATCAACGTTTTATCAATTATTTTGTGACTGATCAAATATCATATTAATTAACTTTAGAAAGCACTAATGATTCTTGCAAAGGGAGATGAGAGAGATTAGGGATGAGAGAGATTTTAGAGAGATGAAAACCTCTAAAATCTAATTAGGGATTTTAATTAATGCAATGGCAAAATTTAAGAACCCTAAGTATAATAGTCCTAAATCAAATAACATTAGTAATAATAATAGTTCATCATCTAATAATAATACGTCACATAGTAAATCAAAATCACAAAAAAATGACTCTGTTGATACATCTGTTGCTAGTACAAGTAAAGGAAAATCGAAGGTAACGCATTCTGCTCGTAAAATCAATCTTAAAATCATTCCAGTTGACTCGGAATTGGATGTGATTTTGGAGGACGAGTGGCGGAGGAGGAGGAGGAGATTCTGAGTCGACACGAGCAGGACGACTCGCGTCTAAGGTTAACGATCGAAGATGTGGAAGGTGAGATCAGTCGGTCTTGTTTGTCTTTTGTTATATTTTAGGTGCGAATCCTCCTAGCAGCGTTATTTCGGGTTTTATTAAGCGTGTGTGGCAATCTTATGGTGTTGATCGAATTTCGTTCTTACCTAATGGTATCTTCTTAGTTCGATTCAAATCTAAAGACAAGCGGATGGAGGTTGTAAACAATGGTCACACGATTTTTGATAACAAGCCTGTCATTGTGAAAGAGTGGAGTCCTGATGCTGAATTGATTAAGCATAATGTGAAATCAATTCCTATCTGGATGAAACTTCATGGTCTTGATATTAAATTTTGGGGAAATACGAGTCTCAGGAAGATAAGTGGATTAGTTGGCAAGATGATACGATGTGATGATGCTACACAGCACCGTATGTTCTTGGGGTATGCCAGGATAATGATAGAGGTCCAAATAGGGACGAGTTTCCCTCTCGAACTTGAGTTTATGGATGAATTGGGTAAAATTCAGAGGGTGACTGTTGCCTATGATTGGTTACCATTGTCCTGTGACAATTGTAAGGGAATGGGACACATAGCTGAGCATTGTAGGAAGAGTGAAGGGGCACCAAAAAAGGTCTGGAAACCTAAGAAACATCAAGGTCCACCTAAAGTGGCTGCTCCTAAACCAAAGAATGTTCCTAAACCAAAGAATGTTCCTAAACCTGTTACTCCAGTAGTTGTTCCTATCCCAGTAGTTCAGGTGGTTACTCCTGAAACTCCAGTAGTCACCCCTGCTGTTGGTGTGGGACGTTCTGGTACTGAAGTGAATGCAGGTGAGGGGGGTCCTTCTTTCCCAAGAAGATTCATCAGCAAGATGCTTAGGCATGATAATGGGGAACCTAGGGTCTTTACTCCTAGGGGACTGAGCTTTATGGATGCACTTACCCTGTCTCTGCAGAAAGCTAGAAATGAGAGTAGGAAATTGTTAACTCCTGACCTTCACACTGACTATGGATAAGGTGGGGTTCTGGAATGTGCGGGGTCTGAATAGCTATAATAAACAAAAAGAAATAAGGTGGTTCTTTCACCAGAATAATATTAGGCTATTTGGATTATTAGAAACCAAAATAAAAGGTAGTAGTTGGCTAAGTGCTAGGAATAATATGTGTGAAGATTGGTCTATCTGCACCAATAATAGTTACCACAAAGGGGGAAGAGTATGGTTATTGTGGGATCCTCAAATTTTTCAGGTGGATATTCTGGATATTAATGCCCAGTGTATTCATTCTAAGGTTTATGATAAAGTTAGGAAAGTTCAGTTTTGGCTGACCATGGTCTATGGCTTTAACAAACTTCAGGAACGTGAGTCTCTCTGGAATGTTTTGAGAAGTTATGCTGGTTTGATTAATGGGTCTTGGTTGGTGTGGTGATTTCAATAGCATCACTCACACTAATGACAGAATTGGTGGCTCAGAGGTATCTTGGGCTGAGATGGCCCCTATGAGAAAAATGCTAGATGACTGTCAGTTGCAGGATTTGAAAAGTTCAGGGTCATATTACACCTGGAATAACAAACATGAGGATGGGACCAAGGTGTATAGTCGTATTGATAGGGTTCTGATCAATGACAAGTGGTTTCAGCAATTCCCTGAAGCTGTGGCTACTTTTCTTCCTGAAGGCCTTTATGACCATTGCCCTTGTCTTATCAAATTTGTTGAGGAACCTGTTAAGAGGAGGAGTAACTTTAAATACTTTAATATGTGGGCTTTATCTGAGGACTTTGGCAGTACTGTAAGTTTTAGTTGGAGTGAGGATAAGTGGGGTTCTCCTATGTTTAGAGTTGTGAGGAAGTTAAGGAGACTGAAGGCTGCTTTCAAGAGTTTGAATAGAGGACAGTTCAATGACATTGAGAACCTCACTCATGTCACTGAACTTGCCCTTCAGCATTTCCAACAGCAGCTCTCTAAAGACCCTCTGAATGCTACTTTGTGTAGAGCTGAGAAAGACTGTGCTTCTGATCTGAGGAAACTTCTCAAAGCTAGAACTAGTTACTTAGCTCAGAAAGCTAAGGAAAGTTGGATCAAGGATGGGGATGAGAATACTTCTTTTTTCCATTCTAGCATCAAGAAAAGGAGAATGAGGAATAGGGTTTATCAGGTCCAGGACATGGAGGGTCAGTTGTGTACAAGTCCTGAGGATATACAGGCTGCTTTTGAGAAGTATTATAAGCATCTCTTAGGTACTTCCCTGCCTGTTACACCCATTCATAAGAAGGTAGTGCAGAATGGTAAGATTTTGACTGATGCTCACAGAGAGAGCCTCACTAGTCCTCTCTCAGATGAGGAAATAAAGAATGCAATGTTTTCCATTCCTGGAGACAAAGCTCCTGGACCTGACGGGTTTAGTAGCCAGTTCTTCAAGGATGCTTGGCATATTGTGGGGAAGGATGTTTGTTCTGCTATAAGGAATGCTTTCCAGGCTGGGAAGGTATTAAAAGAAGTTAATAACACCATCCTCACTCTTATACCGAAAACCGATTTTGCGATAGTGTGTCGCAATTCGGGCCCATTACTGTTGCAATACACTGTATAAATGTTTGACTAAAATCATATGCAACAGATTGAGCCCAATTTTGCCTGAGATAATTCACCCTTCCCAGGGAGCTTTTGTTAAGAATAGAGACATAGTGGGTAATATTCTTATATGTCAAGACCTTATTAAGTTGTACAAGAGGAAAGTATGCTCTCCCAGAATTATGATGAAGATTGACTTGCAAAAAGCTTACGATTCCATTGAGTGGAGTTTTTTGCAGGAAATGTTAAGTGCATTAAACTTCCCTTCTTGTAGTATTGCTCTCATAATGGAGTGTGTTTCTTCTCCTTCCTATTCATTGGCTCTGAATGGGGAAGTGTTTGGTTTTTTCCAAGGTCGAAGAGGGTTAAGGCAGGGGGATCCTCTCTCCCCCTTGCTTTTTACCATTTGTCTTGAATATCTTAGTAGACTATTGGGGATGCTGGACCGGTGTAAGAGTTTTAAGTATCATCCACTATGTGCAAAAATGAAGCTCAATCACTTGTGCTTTGCTGATGATTTGCTAATGTTTAGCAGAGGTGATTTGCAGTCTGTCAAGCTTTTGCTCAGGGCTTTTGAGATCTTCTCTTCTTCCTCTGGTTTAAAGATGAATAATGGCAAGTCAAGTTTTTACAGTAATGGGGTGAGTGAGGCAATTGTCCAAGGCATTGTGGAGGCTTCTGGCATGAGAAAAGGGGGGCTTCCTTTCAAATATCTTGGAGTTAAAATTGTTCCAAAAAGATTGGGGATACTTGATTGTCAGTGTTTGGTGGATAGGGTCACTGAGAGGATAACCAGGCTAGGGGCTAAGCAACTCTCTTACTCTGGAAGACTCATCCTAATCAAATCAGTATTGAGTACTCTTCATATGTATTGGGCAAGGATTTTCATTTTGCCAAAGATGGTGATATCTAACATTGAGGCAATATGCAGATCTTTTTTATGGCATGGCCAGAATGCCAAGGAGTCTCCTGCTTTAGTCTCTTGGAAGTCTATTTGTCAGCCTAAGAGGAAAGGGGGATTGGGATTGAAGAATTTGCACTTGTGGAATGTAGCAGTAATGGGAAAATATGTCTGGTGGGTTGAATTGAAGACTGACCATCTCTGGGTGAAGTGGGTTCACACTGTTCACATAAAAACTGCTCAATGGCGTGATTATGTACCTACTGTCAACACTAGTTGGGCTTGGAGACGCATTTGTCAGGTAAAGAATCAACTGCAGTCTTGGATTTTTGATGAGACTTGGAGGAATAGTGGGTCTGATTACTCTGTAAAGTTGGGCTATAGTTGGCTGGTTGCAGAGGCAGCTGAGGTAGCTTGGTATCCCTGGGTCAATAACAGGGTAATGCTGCCTAAACATCAGTTTTTTATCTGGTTGGCAGCTCAGAATCGGCTATTGACTCAGGACAGGCTGGTGCGAATGAGCATTATTCAGAGCAATAGTTGTTTTTTATGTGAGGACGATGAGGAGGATCTTAATCACCTCTTTTTCAGCTGTCCTTTTAGCAGACAATGTCTTAGCTCTTTGGAAGATTGGTTGCGGTATGCATTCCCTGTCACAATGTCATTGAATGGTGGATAGTCGAGAGATAGGTCTCTTTTAAAGAAGCAAATCGTGGTTTTGCTTTGGTGGTGATGTACCTGATCTGGAAAGCTAGGAATTGTTGTAGATTGGAGTCTGTAATCCCTCTCCCTGTTGGCATTATAAAACAGGTGAAGGAGACATTGATCATGAAAATGAGAGTTAGTAACATTGTTGTCTGTCATAGAAGTACTGAAGAGTGGTTAAATAGGCTTGGATTGCGATGTCAGTAGCTAGTGTTTTGTAGCTAGCTCAAATGTGTAAGTTTGGAGATCTTAATATATATACTTACCTTTCCCAAAAAAAAAAAAAAAAAAAAAAAATTTAATTTAAATAATGCAACAATCAACATTAAGTTCTCAAATTATATCATTTCACGATTCGTTATGTTCCAAATCAATTAATATTTGTTCAAAATGATGTGAATATAACTTTATGTAATTTTTAATTTTTTATGTATAACGTGTGATATTTATCTATCAAACATATAGAGTTCAAACTCAACTTATTCAAATATTTTAAGCGTGTCTTGCATGTATTAATGTATTATGTGTCAAACATATCTATTCTATAAGAATTGCATCTTTTGTATTTTAAAACAACTATTTATAAATGATGTTTTAGAATTTACCTGTAAATAAAATAGGTTAAACTTTCTCAAATAATATTTTTTGAGGTTTAACTTCAAAATATTTAAAAGATAACATATAAAATATTTACCTAATAGTAATATTTAGCTAGTCATAAACTCATAATCAATATTTATACTTGACGTATATATATTTTAATTGAAGATATTAAAGTAAAATGTAACGTTTTTTTCTATTTTTTCATGTCGTTTATAGTACAGTATATATATTATTTAATAATCATTACTTTTGTTTTGTTTATTCAAATGCACTCGCGATTACTACGTACATACATACTCGTTATCACATTATTTAAACCTATCAAAATCTCATATGTATTCAATTTCTCGCAATATATTTTTTTTCATTGTCATATAAAATCTTATCTCTTATTAGTTTTCTTTAAATTATGTTTTTAAGAAAAACGTTGTCTAAGTTCTATAACTTTTTCAAAATATCTTTGTAAGTAACATAAAACATTATGAGACACTTACTTTAATCATCTCTATAAATAAAAAATATTTCAATAAATAAAATGAAATTATACTCTATTTGATAAAAATTCGCAATAAACATAATTATTTACATTTTAGAATTTTTATATTTTTTAATAAATTTAGAATCAAATCACTGTAATTATTTAATGTACTTTTATAATAAAATTTATTAAGATATAATTAATATTTTGCTGAAATTTATACAACAGTAATTATGCTTGTATTTAATGTTCTGTTATAATTAATACTTTGTATTTATCTTTGGGTTGACACGTGGCGCATCCACATCGCTTCAACCCAGTTTTTATATATATATATATATATATATATATATATATATATATATATATATATATATATATATATATATATATATAAGAGAGTCCACCTCTTACATTTGAGTCCATAAGTTCCCTTTAGAGCCATTGGATGAGGAAGATGGAGGGTTGAGATTGAAAGCAAAAAGGAGGGATTAAAGCTCATTAAACCCACTCTCTCACTACCTATACTAATTAATCACTAACTCTTCCTAATTAACTACTAATTTAATATACGGATAATTCACGCGGTACCCCTAAGGTTTGCCACTTTGCACGAAATACCCAAATTTTTGATCCGAAAATCTTAAAGAGGTCATAACTCGTGTTTACGAGTTTCAAAAGTGACGAATTTTTTTTCCAAATCGCTCACCTTTCCGAGGACTACAATTTGAAAAAAAAATTGTCGCTTTTGGATTCCGCTACTAGGAGTTATTGTGCGTCAAAGTTTTTTCGACCGAACAAACTTTGAGTGAGCATATCTCCTGGTCACGAGTTCCAAACTCGTCAAACTTTTTTTTCAAATCGTAGTACTCGGAAAGATGATCGATTTGGAAAAAAAATCTTCACTTTCTGAGTTCGTAAATACGAGTTATGGCCTCTTTAAGTTTTTCGGATAAAAAATTTGGGTATTTTGTGCAAAGTGGCCAACTTCAGGGGTACCGCGTGAATTATCCGTTTAATATATATACTTTTCCAAACACCACTTCTCTCTCATATCTCATAATTTCACTCATTTTTTATCTCTCAAAAACCTCTCCTCTCTAAAAAACCAAACAAATTCAAAAACAAAAAAATCAAAAATTTCCCCCATTTTCTCTCCAACCCAACCCACCGGTACCACCGCCTCCCGCCACACCACCACACAGCCACAACCCACACTCCCCACACAGCCGCACACCCCCCACACCCCACAGCCACCACACCGCCGCACACCCTACACCCCACAGCCACCACCGCACACACGACCACCACCTCCTCTCCTTCCTTCCCGCGCCCCCAACCCCCTCTTTCCACCAACCCCACCGGCCAAAGCTGTCTCCTCCCTCTTCACCACCACGCACCATCCTCCAACTACCACCACAACCACCGCCTCCTCCAACTAACTACAACAAACACAACCACACCCCACCGCGACAACAACATCACCACGCACCTCTCCTCCACTGCCTCACCACCACCACCACCGACGACTCACGACCCCACAAGCTGTCTCCTCCCTCTTCACCACCACGCACCATCCTCCAACTACCACCACAACCACCGCCTCCTCCAACTAACAACAACAAACACAACCACACCCCACCGCGACAACAACATCACCACGCACCTCTCCTCCCCTGCCTCACCACCACCACCGACGACTCACGACCCCAACATCACACCTTCCACCGCCCTCCCATTCTCTTTATTCCAGATCTGCCGCAGTTTTGCATTTTTTTTTTTTTTTTTTTTCTTCTTTTTTCTTCTTTCTTCAATCTCACGTGAATGTGAATGTGGGTTTGCAGTTTGTTTTATTTTTGTTTTGTTTTTTAGTTGTAGATGTGGGTGGGTTGTTGTAGATGTGGGTGGGTTGTTGTTTTGTTTTTTTTTCTTCTTTTTTTTTCTTCTTTCTTCAATCTCACGCCCCATTTGTTTTTTTTTTCTTGTGACTTTTTCTTTGCTTTTTTCTTTTTCAGATCTACTTTCTTTTTCAAATATGAAATATTTTCTTTATATTTTTTTTCTTAGTTCTTATTTTTATTTTGTGAGATATTTTTATTTTAGTTTTAGATGTACAAAATAGATCTAAGATTATTTGTTGATTTTAATCTTAGATATATTTAAAATATAGTCTTATTTTTAAGGTATTACACTTTTTCCATTAAAATTACACTTTTTTTTATTAAAATTACACTTTCTTTTGCTAGAATAACACTTTTTTCGGCTAGAATAACACTTTTTTCTGCTAGAATAACACTTTTTTCAACTAAAATTACACTTTTTCTGCTAAAATTACATTTTTTTTTTGTTAGAATTACACTTTTTTCTGTTAAAATCACACTTTTCTCCATTAAAATTACACTTTTTTCTGTTAAAATTATACATTTTTTTGCTAGAATAACACTTTTTTTGGCTAAAATTACACTTTTTGTTGTTAGAATTACACCTTTTTCTGTTAAAATCACACTTTTCTCCATTAAAATTACACTTTTTTCTGTTAAAATTACACTTTTTTTTGCTAGAATAACACTTTTTTCGGCTAAAATTACACTTTTTGTTGTTAGAATTACACTTTTTGTTGTTAGAATACACTTTTTTGTTGTTAGAATTACACTTTTTTCTGTTAAAATTACATTTTTTTTTGCTAGAATAACACTTTTTTCGGCTAAAATTACACCTTTTGTTGTTAGAATTACACTTTTTGTTGTTAGAATTACACTTTTTTCGGTTAGAATTACACTTACCTCTATTGGACTAATGTTACACTCTCCATGGACTTGGTTATATTCTCATATTCTCATTGGACTAATGTTACACTCTCAATGGACTAAAATTATATTCTCGATTGGTGAAATTATATTTTTCTCGGACTAAAATTACACTTTTCTGGACTAAAATTACATTCTCTTTGACTAAAAATAACAATCTCATTGGACTGAAATTACACTTACCTGGACTAAAATAACACTTTTTATCATTAAAATAACACTCGTAAAATGCTAAATTACAATAACTTGTGATAAAATGACAAAAATTCAAAATATTATTCGTTAAAATCACTCGGAAAAGATTGAAGTTAAACTTGTAAAACGCTAAATTCTCGAAAATATTCCTTAAAATTACGAGTTTTTTGTTAGAATTACACTCGTAAAATCCTAAAATGTCGAAAACTTGTCTCGAAAAAAAAAAACTAAAAAAACGAAACAAATAAAAACTTGTCTCAAAAAAAAACGAAAAAACCGAAACAGGAAAAATGTTAACAAAATTTTCATAAACTTTGAAGTATAAGACAAAATATGGTGTTAATTGTGTATGATAATGAATTAGTGAATGTATTATTAAAACTAGAGAGAGAAGTGAATTAATTAGTGTTAAGTGTGTTTTTTTGCTTTCAATCTCAACCTTCCACCATGCATGATCCAAGGGTTGTGGGAGGGACTTATGGACTCAAAAAAAAAAAAAGGGACTTAGAAGAACTTTGCTCTATATATATATATATATATATATATATATATATATATATATATATATATATATATATATATATATATATATAGATTGAATCATGTGAGGCACCCTTCTTAGGATGAGGCGGCTGGACCTATCTCAACCATTCAAATTAATTACAATCTAGGCATAAGATCGCGACACGTCAACTATGTAAAATAAACCCAAAACATTAAATTAAAGTTTCATTTCCTCGCACAACTTCTTCTCCCTCCTTTGCAACTTCTCTCTACTCATCGTCTTTCTCCGCCATTCTAGCTCCGATTTTCGCACAATTTTCGTGTATTTATCTCCGTTAATCACAATAAAGTATACTAATTTCTTTTAATGTTCATATTATTTTCCTGATTTTAATCATTGTTCTTAACGTTTTTGTGTAATTCCTCTTCCTTATGATTTCAATTATTATTATTTATTGAGAAATCTTGTATATTATATTAATTCGGATTGCATTTGTGAATTGTACTGTTCCATAAATTGCTTGAATGCATAAAGTTGACAGTAGAGTATTACATTTGCAGTGTTGATATCTGCATTTGATGTTAGAACCTGATCAGTAGTAATATGTCATGAGCAAGAGTTCATTTTTTGTTAATTAGTGCATGCCTATAGACTGCCTGTGCTTCTCCAAGTTGGTATATCATGTATTGTCAGTTGTTAAGATGTTGATATATGATAAATGGATGTGACTTTTGAGTGTTAATCTGTATACATCCGCTGGTTTTTTCTCGCGAGTGAATTCAATATTGAACTATTAATTTGCTTTTATCAATAGAACATCGTCTTTGTGCTAGTTTGGTGTGAGCTTGTGAGTTATTTTTCCTATAGTCTATGAGTTCTTAGAAAAGTTGTTGAACAGGTGCCATCACTCATGCTGCTATCACTCGTAAAAAAGAGGTGGTGGTTGACAATAGGTCAAAAGCGATTTTCGAGGATGATTCCGCTAATGAGAATGAGGATGACAATAGTGTTGAGGAGGATTAGATGATAGTTGACACGGATGAGGTATGTGATAGTAGAATGTTAGTTTAATATCCAACATTTTACTTGGCATAGTCAAAGCTAAAGTTCGATTTATACATGAGAAGGCTTGAGGCTCTACTGTGATATGTAATGTGTAGTCCCAAATGGTAAACTAGAACAAGAGAACACCTCCACCTAATTTGATTCACGTACTTATCCCGATAAATTCATTGCATACACATGGTGTTATTATCCTTACTAGTTATAGTGTCTAAGGTTCACAAAAAGCATGGTCAGATTCACAAAAACCAGATCCATGTTTCACAAAATCATGTCTAATGTTCACAAAATCAGATTGAGGTTTCACAAAATAAGGTACAGCTTCACAAAATTGGGTCTCATGTATGTGGATTTTGATAAAAGTCTGATGCATGCCAGTTGTTTGACGAAATGTTCATGTGAAGTAGAAGTTAGTTGATACAACCATTTGAGAGATGCAAATAACGGGGAACTCCACCGGGGGTTGGATATATGATTCAGTCCCAAACCCACCATAAAAGTTTTCAGGGTGTACAGCAGCTTCATTTTTCAGGTCCCTAGCTCCCTTAACAAATAAGGGCATCCCTACAATTGCAAGGACAGTGATGATCAACAGCATTGCCTTAGAAATCTTCTTTCCCATAGTTGGACTCACCATTTTTTTTTGTTGCAAATATCACAGTATTTTGTTTGTAAGTTATGTTATAAGGATGCCCTAGAGTTACGAGGCAGGGTCCTCTTTTTATAGGACTTCAGGGGCGCAGCTCTGTCTTAAGGGTACTTTACTTGAGGGTTTAATTTGTAAAATCACATTTATTGTTATGTACTTAGTTGTTGAAAAAACAGAGGAAAAAAAGGGACAAAGCTTATATTTGGAGGATTTGATATAATGTTGTTTTTCCCTGGTTAGGTAAATTTATTCTTGCAAATGATCGAAACTCTCTGTATGTGGATTTGTGTATTTTGATCTTAGTGGTTAGTGGCAAGCTGCTTTATTTCTTTATTTGCCATGACGCATCAGTATCCTATCACTCTGTGTAAGCATTGGGTGGCTTATGCACTTTGAGATGCAAATCCATGTTTTATTCGCTTCCCCTTGACTTTAATGAACCATAAATTTAGGGAGTCAATAGTCACACAAATTTTCAAGTTGTCATTATGTAATTTATTGGTGCCTGTTCTCTTTTCTTTGCATCAGTAAGTGTTCTTTGTTAGAACATTTCGTCATATATAAAATGAATTAAGATTAACGATTGCTTTCTCCGTGTTTGAGTTCTTGCTCTAGTCTTCGAAATCTGTCAACATTGTCTCTGCACTTTCAACCTTTTCCACTAGTTATAGACAGTCAATTTAATCTTTGTTATGTACTCGTATATCTTAACGGCTATTAGCTCAAATGGGAGAGCAATGTGCAAATCTTGCACAAAGGTATGAGTTCGAATCTCATATAGCCTAGTTAATTTAAGAATCTAGTGTAAAATTGAGGATGAGTAGAAGAAGCTGAAACTTAGATGCGCACAAACGGCGTGCATAAGCCAAACCGTCGTGCAGAGCCACTAAAGGAGCAAAGGATTACAATTTTGAGTCCTTTGTAAAGTCAAAGTTAGAAATTATCTAAATTGGGTGCAATTGGACATGACAGAAAAGGCCAAAACCCAAAAGTCCACTAGAGAAATACCAATTAGGCTTTGAAGTAAAATAACCAACATGGGAGTCGAACCCACACCTTGTGCATTGCACAACGCTCTGCCATTTGAGCTAATTGGTTTTAAAATAATTAAATCATACCCCTAATTATTTTAACCACTTATGATGACCAAGTTTCACAAAATAAGGTTTGAGATTCACCAAATAAGGAAAGAGCAAAAAACGTTATTTTAACCACTTATGATAACCAAGTTTCACAAAACAAACTCTAAGATTCATTGAACAAGGTCTAAGATTCACAAAACAAAGTCTGAGATTCACCTAATAAAGAAAAGAGCAAAATAGGTGATTTTAACCACTTATGATGATCAAGTTTCACAAAACAAGCCTTAAGATTCACTGAATAAGGTATGAGATTCACAAAATAAGGTCTGAGATTCACCAAATAAGGAAAAGAGCAAAAAAAGGTGATTTTAACCACTTATGATGACCAAGTTTCACAAAACAATCTCTAAGATTCACTAAACAAGGTCTGAGATTCACAAAACAAAGTCTGAGATTCACCTAATAAAGAAAAGAGCAAAATAGGTGATTTTAACCACTTATGATGATCAAGTTTCACAAAACAAGTCTTAAGATTCACTGAATAAGGTATGAGATTCACAAAATAAGGTCTCAGATTCACCACATAAGGAAAAGAGCAAAAAAAAAGGTGATTTTAACCACTTATGATGACCAAGTTTAACAAAACAAGCTCTAAGATTCACTGAACAAGGTCTGAGATTCACAAAACAAAGTCTGAGATTCACCTAATAAAGAAAATAGCAAAATAGGTGATTTTAACCACTTATGATGATCAAGTTTCACAAAACAAGTCTTAAGATTCACTGAATAAGGTATGAGATTCACAAAATAAGGTCTGAGATTCACCAAATAAGGAAAAGAGCAAAAAAAGGTGATTTTAACCACTTATGATGACCAAGTTTAACAAAACAAGCTCTAAGATTCACTAAACAAGGTCTGAGATTCACAAAATAAAGTCTGAGATTCACCTAATAAAGAAAATAGCAAAATAGGTGATTTTAACCACTAATGATGATCAAGTTTCACAAAACAAGCCTTAAGATTCACTGAATAAGGTATGAGATTCACAAAACAAAGTCTGAGATTCAACTAATAAAGAAAAGAGCAAAATAGGTGATTTTAACCACTTATGATGATCAAGTTTCACAAAATAAGCCTTAAGATTTACTGAATAGGGTATGAGATTCACAAAATAAGGTCTGAGATTCACCAAATAAGGAAAAGAGCAAAATAGGTGATTTTAACCACTTATGATGATCAAGTTTCACAAAATAAGCCTTAAGATTCACTGAATAGGGTATGAGATTCAGAAAACAAAGTCTGAGATTCAACTAATACAGAAAAGAGCAAAATAGGTGATTTTAACCACTTATGATGATCAAGTTTCACAAAACAAAAAGTAGTACTAAAAGTCCCCATGTACAGTAACTATACTAAAAGTTTGATCATGTATATATATAATATACATCGTCTAGTACACTAGTTCTACAGTCAAAACTGAAACAAATTTGTGAATTAATTGGTCCATTTATCAGTCATATAAATACTGCTCAAGAGGATGCAAAATTCACAACTAGAACTTGCAGTCATGTGTGCCTCAACATCATTTAGTTTATTTTATTAAGTAATTCCAATATATCATTGTGTATAGGTGACAGGTCAACACCTGCTCATTCATTTCAAGGATCAACTGACAAACAAAAGTCAGTGCCCTAAAGCCACTTAAGCTGTAGGTCTTTTATCCAACTGACTTAAGCAAACTCGACTATGGGTCATATATGCTGAATGGCAAAACCTTCACACTAAACAACTGCTCAAAACAGCAGAAAATGACTGAGCAACCTAACACAAACCGATTTAACAAAATTGCATTTCCTTACAATGGTTAAGCGTGAATTAGCTAGCTTTATTTTCCAATTTGCCCTCATTCAAGACTTGGGTCATAACAACTGACGGTTCAAAGTTCCTCCTAGCCATAATTTAGCTATCTTTTATGTTGCTCCACAGCAAGAAAAATACTTCCTTTTGCAATTCCATGACAGGCAATCAAAAGACAAACACACCTTCAGCTACAGAAAAACAACGTTAATATACCTTATGACTAAAAGTCCCCACTTATGATGATCAAGTTTCAAATCGTCTAGTACACAAAATTCATCCGAAAACAAGAAAATCAATCGCACATAAACAATTCCACCTACTAACTATCTATAGCACAATATTACCTAACATAAATCAACAAACAGTATCTCAATATGTTTTGGATTATTATTTATTACCTGCGATCATTGTGCTGAATGCTGATATTAAACTGATTTATTCATGCTTCTTTTTGTCTGCAATCTATGTAGATTTCTCTATTAATTTTGTTTTTTGTAAAGGCTAGGACTGACCGCATTTACTTGTATACTAAAGGATAGGAATTAGTCCATTACAAGGTCATATCAGGTTGTTTATTTTCAATGTTGGAAACATTTTGCAGGCTTGAGTGATTGTGATGATGTACTTCCAATTTATGTTGGAGACGATCGCACTGATGAGGACGCATTTAAGGTAATTGCGGATCAAGTGTATTAGAATGAGGTCAAACCATGTTTTTCCCCCCATAAAATCAACATTTACTGACCAGGAAATAATTGTTTAAATCACAGGTCTTAAGAGAGGGAAATAGAGGGTATGGCATTTTTGTATCTGTTGTTCCGAAAACAAGAAAATCAATCGCACATAAACAATTCCACCTACTAACTATCTATAGCACAATATTACCTAACATAAATCAACAAACAGTAAACAAAAGGACAAACTGAGCGATAATTTAATTGAACTTGATTAAAAACAGCTAAACCTTTCGATTTTCGGCGTCGTCTCCGAGAATTAAAAGCAACGAAAGCGAAGTTAAGAGCGACAATGAGAATGGCGGCAGATTCCAAAGGAACGATGACTTTCCTCCCTTTACTTCCGCCATTGTTAACACTTCCTCGAGAAGCTTCCTCCCATCGATAATGGCGGTCGTCGTCTTCTTCTCCTCCCATTTGCAAATCAGAATTCAATCGTAATTATTACTCCAAACAGATGTCGAAGATCAAGCTGCTAAGATTTCCGTCGAAGAACAAATGCAAATCACTACTATTCACACTCTTGAAAGTGATCTCAATTCTGGTTTGTTTCCTCAATTTTTCGTGTTTTAGTTTAGAGAGAAGCAGGTAAAGAATTTGGGCCTGTTTTAGTTTAGAGAGAGGAACTATTTTGGTCTAAATGACCCCAAATTTCCAGCCCAATGAACAATTGGAAATCAGTCCAATGTAACAATTTGGTGAGTCCGCCGCCCGCTTATAATGAGGTGCCTCACGGATCCGGCTTTATATATATATATATATATATATATATATATATATATATATATAATGGGATCATGTGAGGATACACTATCTTTTTGAGGATTGAGGATTTCGTTACAATATCACAGGTTGTTCAATACAATATCACGGGTTGTTCGAAACAATATCACAAAAAAAGTTGCGCAAAAAAAAGAAATTTTTTTTTTTTTTTTATAAAAAAAATTTTTTTTTGGACAAGTCTGATTTTTTTCGTGATATTCAATACAATATCACAGGTTGTTCGAAACAATATCACACGAAAAAAATAGTTAAAAAAAAAAAAAAAAAAAATTTTTTTTTATAAAATTTTTTTTTTTGGACAAGTCTCGATTTTTTTCGTGATATTCAATACAATATCACAGTTGTTGTTGAAACAATATCACACGAAAAAAATAGCAAAAAAAAAAAAAAAAAAAAAAAATTTTATAAAATTTTTTTTTTTTTTGGACAAGTCTCGATTTTTTTTTCGTGATATTCATTGAAGAACCCGTGATATTGTATTGCAATCCTCAATCCTCAAATATTTAGCCGTCCTCACCGGATCCCGCCTCTATATATATATATATATATATATATATATATATATATATATATATATATATATAAGATATAAGATTGACCGGAAATTATTATTCTTGAATAGGTCAAATATTGTCTTTATAATTGACCAATGTCCTCTCCCTGCCTGGTTCCAGTCGACGATTTTGTACCCTGACAGATGGTTAGGGTAGGATGTTACCCTGAAGTATCTACGAAATTCCAGGCTTAACACAATCCATGTTTTTTCAATTTGCAATTAAAAATAACAAAATATACAAAACGGACATGCCAAGCATGAAATACTACCTAGTGATGTTATAATTCCGGGGCTGCAGGTCTGACTACTGCTGACTAAATTGCTGAGAGAAACGTTCTCTTTAAATATTCCAAGCAGTTTAAAAGTTGCTCCATAAAACAACATAAGCAAGTCATGCAACACATTACGGAAGAAACCAAGTCATATAACGTTCTCTTACATGACAAGCAATTATCGATTAGATCAACCCATGGCGTTGTAGATCAGCGTATGTTTTTCTTGTTATAGATGTTACCCTCCTGATCTTCATATTCTTCCTCGAGGTCTGGGTGCCATTACCGAAGAAAACAAGTCATAGAACGTTCTTTTACATGACAAGCAATTATCGATTAGATCAACCCCTGGCGTTGTAGATCGGTGTATGTTTTCTTGTTATAGATGTTACCCTCCTGATCTTCATATTCTTCCTCGAGGTCTGGGCGCCACTTATGCACTCCTTGTCTTGCTTGAATTTTCTCCCAGAGCTCTTTCGCATCCTGATAAGCACAAAAATATTACTCAGGCAAAATCTATCACAGACCTCGCTAGACATACACAAGTACTTAGGTCATAAGATGAAGCTCAAAGACGCAGAACTAACAAGCATACCTGAATAGAAGTAATTTCATTGAAATTCTTTGTGTTTGGAATACCAAGACAACGCATTCCATGCTGGTGACGCCATTCCTTAAAATGCCTCTCAAAAGCTCTACGGCCCCAGTAAATATGATTTCCACAAATTTCACACTTGAATTCCTGAAGTACAGAAAAGAGAAAGGCAACAGAATTCAGTGTCTTTTAAGTACAGACTACAATTTTCATTGACAAGGATTCACATGCAGGCATAGGATTAGAACAAATGCAAACAACTACTCCCTCCATTTCTTTTTTTGTCGTTCCCAATTTGTTTTGAGCACAACTAACAAGAAACGAGCACATTATATAAATATCAAAATTACTTTCAAAAGTCACTTCCGACATCTAAATACCACCGGAGGTCAACAAACACACTAGCTAATCTTGTTCGAAGCTTTTTCCAATTATGGCATATTTTATAGTTTTGCCCCCATTTCCATATTGGGCAATTTTTGAGGATGAAATTAAAAAACCGTTCTTCCAATTCACTTCATTATCAAAGTTTATCCTAATGAATGGATGAGTAAAATCAAATTAACGACTACCTATTCACCCATTTATTACTCTCACTCAACATTAAACCTGATCCAACTCACCTATTACTCCCTCATCCGTCGAAATACTTAACTTACCCCGAATTAAAAACCCTCTCCCACCCCCATTATTCCCTCAGCTTCTATCTCACCATCATGAACCAGGCACACCTCATCGACATTTGCACTACATAAACCGATATATGAAAATGAGTGGAGAGAAGAGAGGTGGTGATAAACGGTGGTGTGAGGCGGTGGTAAGGCGGAGTGGTGTGGATGAACGAAGGTTTCAAGCCATGGTGGAGGATGTGGGTTTTCGAATTGAGGACTTTGGTGGCCTAAGTTGTTCTCTGTTGGAGAGGCCTTGTGAAAACTCCTTGGTGGCTCTAATGGAGTCATGGAGGTATAGGGCGGTGGAGGGTATGGAAGTGCAAGGGGTTGCCAGTAGGGCAACTTTTTAACTTACACTAAAAACTTACTCAAACAGGAAATGAAAGATATGCGAAGAGCACTGCGAAATTGCAAGGAGGAGAAGCGGGAAAAACATTGTAAAAAGGAGTAAAATCTTCGGTTTATTTTCCCTGATTCAGAGATATTTAAAAGCAATCACATTGAATAAAAGTAATGCTTATACCCAATATTCTACAGCAAAACTCCAAGGAGCAAATGAAGGCATCATCAAAGAAACGCACGGAGAAATGTCCAGTCCCAGACTCCCGGACACCAAAAAACGACCACCCCATATAAGCTATTTAATCAATGTATTATACCTGTCCAAGACCATGAAGCTTATACAACCAATATGGTATTGGTTTGCCATCCCAGCCAAGTGGCAACTTCAAGGGATTGTATATAGTTTCGTTTTCATCATCACTTTCAACGTCAGCTTGTGTATCCTCCTACAGGATACATAAAAAGCAAAATCATCAAAGTTTACATCATAAATAAACAGTATAGATGATAAGGTAAGCAACAAATTAAAACTTACGTCCTCTAGCTCCTGTAACAGTTCCTCATAAGTCATTCCCTGTTTCTTCTCAGCATTTTCTTTTGTTCGGACTATGTTCTGGAAATATTGGAGAAAAAGAGCCGGTAAGGATTAAATAACACAACAGTTACAGTAGAATAAAAAAAAACAGAATGACAACAACTTTGACCACGGAGAGTGGAGAGAAAAGAGGGCCAAAAATGCTCATAGCAATTGAAGGACACAAGTAATATAAAATAGAATTATTCAGATAAGGTTAGGTGGGGAAATAAAGAAGACGCTTAGCTAATGTTGACAAAAACGAACAGAAGTAATATACATTGTACCTCTTGTAGCAGTTCACAAAGCTTTCTTATTTTCACCTCCATCAAAGCCAACTCCTTGACATCTTCTTGCTTCCTAGATGGCACATCCGCGTTACCATTCTGCTCTGGCGCACGTAGAGACTTGGCAAAATGCTTCTTATCCAGCTTTTCCAGAGGGGTGTTCTGCAGAAATAATACAGCAAGCCATGCAGAGATTAACGTTTCTGAAATTAATGGCTCTAGAAATCACAGGATTATCATACTATGAGCGTAAACTAAAAAGAAAAGTTTACAAAAGTTCCCACAACGCCCTCTAAAATTTCTCGTTAAGGATAGTTTGTTATGCAAAAGAAATGAGAAGGGTTTATACGTCATTACGATTCACCAACATACAAGCAAATGTTCAAAAGCATACCTTAGTAAGAAATAACCTCTCTGCTCTTTGTTGAACAGTACCACCAGATTTTAGTCCTAGAGCAGCCAAGGCCTGCGAAGCAAGATAATAGCCACTGATAGATCAAAGGACTCAAACAAAGGACAAAATTAATAAAATTAGGGAAAGACATTAAGCAGATAACAGATTACAAATTTACAACAATCCTTTCAGGGGTGGTGGGTTGAGTGGGTTAGACGGGTCAAACTGTTGGTGGCTGGCACTTTTCGAGGGTTGTGGTGGGTGTTTTCGTGGTTGGATGAGGTGGGGTTGGGCGGGGGATTGGAAAATCAGAGAAGATGAGATAAGCCGGTTTGTGTATGGTTAGTATGAAGGGTCTATATAGTCCTTCGAATCTATTCTTAAATGTTGTGAGAATGGAATGGGGAATTTTAAAAAATGGAGATAGTAGTTTCTAACTTTCCAATAAATTGTACAAGACAAGACACAAGAGTAACCTAACCTGATGCTAATTTGCAAACTTTCAAACAAAATTTATTATCTCTGACTATGAATACACAATATAGAAGACTTGGAAGAAAATAAGAGACTAACCTCTTTCAACTTTTCAGGGCCTACTTCAACTAGCTCTTCCACTGTAGTATAATAGTCGAGATCAATTGTAGAAGCCTGAAAGTCATGTCGATTCTCTTGGCCCTCATTTTCCCATCCTTCTACTTTGCCACTTGTCCATTGCTCTTCAAATTCAGATGCTACCTATGAGCCGAAGACATTATTATTTATCAGTTACAAACATATAGAGCTTCTAATTACAATTTTAAAAACTTTGGAGAAGTGCATGCACTAACAGCTAGGATTAAGAAATTTGGAGGGCTAAAATATAAATTGAGAATCTTAAAGGGGTGGATGTGCAAGGCGATATATGACAAAATCATGTATACATATATATATCATATATCATTGTTTATGCGGCAACAACCCCTTCTATTTCCCCTCGCTACACCACTGAGTACTAGTACTAGTACTAGTACTAATCTCCCTTATACTAAAAGAATAAGAAAACTGAAAATTTTCCCGCCTAAATGCTTTTAGCTAGAAATTGGGCCTAACTTTATCTAAATATGTATTGGACCTAATATATGGCTTTTATGTGTCATAGTATCTTATCAAACACCGCAACTTTTATAGTTGGGCCAAATGTATTTTATTCATTATTATCTCATTAGTCCAATATATATACGAAGTATATCTTAAATGTTGTAAATATTATATTTAAAACGTAGGTAGATTTTACTCATATTATTAAAATCAATGTGTGCTTTTCCCTTTTTTATTCTTTAATTTTTTTATTCCCTTAAATTGTTAATCCGTATATTGTAACAAAAATTACAAAAATAGTTATATGCTTCAAATGCGTAAAAATAAGCATAAGTTTTTGTAATTAAACTAACAATCTTATTTTTTTTAATCATATAAACTTATTCCAAGTAAAAATGTAAGATTCGCTCTATTTTAGCTTTTACGAAGTAGTATTTTTGCACATTAACAATTGTAGATAATTAAAAATAAAATTCAAAGTTCATTTATATATTATTATTAGCTCTAATTGTTAAGTTCTTTACACATGACAATCTAAAATACCGTGCATTCGCACGGGCTCTACACTAGTACTAATACTAATACTAATAATACTAATACTAATACTAATACTAATACTAATACTAATAATACTAATACTAATACTAATACTAATACTAATACTAATAATACTAATACTAATAATACTAATACTAATACTAATACTAATACTACTACTAATACTAATACTAATACTAATACTACTAATACTAATACTAATACTAATACTAATACTAATACTAATACTAATACTAATACTAATACTAATACTAATACTAATACTAATACTAATACTAATACTAATAATAATAATAATAATACTAACAATAACAACAATAACAATAACAATAACAACAATAATAATAATAATCTAGAATATAGATATCATTTGTGCCTACTAAAAGCCCAATTGTCATGAACAACCATAAAAAACAAAAACTTAACCAACTAAACAAAAACTCAGCTTTTTCACACAATAATCACAAGGTAAGTTTTGACGTCATCAAGTTTGGAATCTAAGACATTAATACCACCACTCAATAACTTAACCAACTAAGCTATTCTACCATTTGAAGTAAAAACTCTAATCTGAATGTGTAAAAAACAAAATGACAAACAAGAACTTAGTGCCAAGTGTTTCAAGCCATCCTCCAAGTGCAATTCAACAGATCAACAATGAAATACCACGTAACTCCAGCTCAGAGATCTAACCTTGGTAAATATTCTATCAAGATCTTGTAATGGCTCTGTCCGCTCAAAAAAGAATATGAGATACTCCAGTAGCTCAGTTATGTACTCTCTATACTGCCTGTAGGAGCTCCATACAGATATAAGTCCTGAGCATATTTAAGCTACTATTTGGTGAAAGAGGAAGGAGAGCTTCAAACCATAACATGTATAATTAGTGAAAGAAGAATAGGAAAGAGTTTACCTTGTCATCTTTCGTTTGCGAGGGATCAATTGTGGCTGCGAGAAAACATTCAGATAAGCAATATACTCCATTCGTTCACCAAACTTTGAATTGATGTATCTATTGTAAAATTCATGAAGATCCAAGTACCGACCAAATCCTTCCTGAAATCATAGCAACCATAACATGAAGAAATATTATCTGAAAAAAGAAAACAGGTTCAAAAATAAACGGTAACAGCAATACCAAACACTCCACAACAACAACGACGACATCAGAGCCTTAATCCCAAAATGATTTGGAGTCGGCTGACATGAATCAGAACCGTCCATGGGTCAACGCACACCAGGGTTTTAAATCTCGGTATCGGTCGCGATCGCGGTGTCACGTAATCGCTCCTGAATCGCTTGTCGCGGCCGATTTTTGTTTTACAGTGTTTTATATCTTTTTTTTTATTTATATATGTTTTAGATGTTATAATATGACGAAATATGTCCACAAAAACATTTTTAAGTACTAAATGAAAATCTCGGTGTGCATCGGTAAACTGGCTGAAGCAGGTTAAAATGTAAATGAATGATTGAAGGAATTACTTAAAAGTAATTACAAAAATAATGTTTAAAACAAAAAAATTAATTAAAAAACAATAAAGTAAATAGGGTAAGAGTTGTCACACATAGAGTATTGAGTACACAAATGACTAATGGTGTCCCATTAGCCACGTCTCACACCCCATTGCCACATATTATAAATTAATTAATAAAAGAAATTAAAATACTTAAATATACTTATAATCAACTCCCCAAACCTAATTCCTAAAACATTATGACTCATCACCCATCTTCATCCCTGTCAAAAATTTCCCTCAACCAACCCAGAAAATTAACACTAAAATAAGATTATCTCGTCTGAATTATCCTCTGCTCGTCTTCCTCCACAAAATTTAAAGGTAAGAATCTATGAGATATATCATCTTTTCAGTTTGGTGCGGTCATATCGGGGTCATATCGGCCGAGTCACTCGATACCCGAGTTGACTCGGTCTACTCGGCCGATTTTTGCCCTCTTTTAAACTAGCCGATAAAACTCGCCGTATCGTGTATCGGCAACCAACGAGACCGATACTTCTTGGCCGAGACGAGACGAACCGGCCGAGTTTTAAAACCCTGGCGCACACCTCAAAATGCGAAAATATAGAAAAGGAAAAGTGAAAAACAAAAGGGGAATGAAACATAATACAAAAGCCAAGGTAAACTTATAGGTTTTAAAATCTAAGTCCGGATTTCTTATATAAAAACTTAGAATTTAAATCGACAATAAAGATTAAACCGATTTTGAAAACCGAAGTACAACTTAAGGTCCGGAATACCTTAAAAGTGAACCAAGTATTAATACCAAACACTCCACAAAACCCTTAAATTCATATGGATCATCAGAAAGACAAACAATGCTAACACTAAGGTTTAGCCACTTATAAACCCTTTAATTCTCAAGAAAGTATTATTTTACTATTTATATTATTATAGATGAACTTTACATAGTTGAACTCACTGAACTTTCAAACCTTTGAATAACCATGTCGAATTGTTAAAGATCAGCGAACTTTCTTGATCTTTCCACAATCCACGAAAAATAACTGCATAAGCTTAATAGATGCAGAGAGAAAACACTCTCAAATCCCTCAAACATGCACCCGAGCCCCCCTCCATATCTCCAACTACAACAAATATAACTATCTACAAGAAGTCAAGGTTATTGAAAAGTACCTCCCCGCTGAAATCAAGGACAGGGTCCTCTTTAAACATCTGCTCATACTCCTCATCTGCGTCAACAGCCCGCACAGCTGGATGCCTCCTGTGGTAATCACGAATCTGCACAAAGGTTCAAATTTATCAAACAATTTACTCAAAAAATATTTCTAGAAGATAGCAGTCATAGCACACAGCATACATACGATGCATAAAAAACATTGAATAGAAGAAAAAAAAAAGTAAACAATCTCCTCACTTCCTCAGTCCATCAGCTCCCCTCCCCTCATAAAATAACACAATTTGTTTTCAGCGCCACTAGTTGAAAGCACAACTTCTAAAACAAAATATTGGGTATATACTTCATCAGCTCTTCCAAATAATCTGGATATGTGATGTAACTGAAGCAGGCAGTGCGCAACTAAAATGCTTTCCCAATCCAATTTTTTGTTGTTTTGTTATCCAGTATCTCCTTACTAGCTATGCATAAACTCATACTCTCTATTAAAACAGTAATCAAAGTTATATGAATCAATTGCGCTGAAGGCTAAAGCTCTCCTCTATCTGCAAATGTTCTTTACTCTCAGCATAAAAGTCTACAATTGCGCAACAAAAACTAATTCAAAATTATCAATATTACTGCTTAACCTGATTATCTTCGAAATAAGCTTCATTAACACTGATTTCAACTCATTGGTATGTAAAGCAGTATACCTACTTCAATATCATCTATTTTTTTCTTCAAAATTGGTATGTAAAGGCGTAAAGCAGTATACCTACTTCAATATCATCTATTTTTTTCTTCAAAATTGGTATGTAAAGCAGTATACCTACTTCAATATCATCTATTTTTTCTTCAAAATTGGCTTTCTGAAAACTAAATCAACACAAAACTATTTCGCATATAACAAAACAACGACAGAATATTGCAAATATACCTCCTTCGATCTACCATAAAAGGCGGTAAACACATTGGTACGGAAAGCAGAACATCCACGAAGCGAAGCAATTTCATCCTTTATAGCTTCCTTAAGGCCTTGTTTGGATACCAAAAATGGTGGGAAAGGTCGGGAAGGGGGAAAGAGGAAAGGGAAAGGGAAAGGGAGGGAAGGGGAAATGGTGGGTGACAGCTTTCCCTCCAAATCTTTCCTATGTTGGAGGGGAAACATTTTGCCTTAGAGGAGGGAAAGGGAGGGATCCATTTTCCCTCCCCTCCACCCCCATTCTGCTATCTAGACAATGGAAATTGCTTTCCTCTAAATCCCCCTTTTCCTTCATAATCCTCTTATACAAACAAGGCCTAACTATCAACAAAAACTATATTGCATTCAACTGATTAACAACCAAAAATTCTAAATATACCTCCTTTAAGTCGATCAAAAGGCGCTAAACACATTGGTACCAAAAGCAGTTTACCTACTAACCTACCTCAATGTCACCCTTTTTTCATCTTAGCAAGCTTCCGTGATACCAAATTCAACCGGATATAACCAACAATTACAAATACACCTCCTTCAACCTATCATAAAAGGCGCTAAACAAATTGGTACCGAAAGTAGTATACCTAATTCAATTTCACCCATTATTCTCCTAGAACAAGCTTGCCTAAGACTAAATACAGCGCAAATTATACCGCAATTAATAAAACAACAACAAAAGATCACACACATACCTCCTTCAATCTAGCATAAAATGCGCTACACACATTAGTACAAAAAGCCGTATACCTACTTCAAATTCACCCATTTTTCTACTTAACAAGCTTCCTTAATAGTACTAAATTCAAACTATACCCTAATTAACAAAACAACAACATATCACAAACATACCTCCTTCAATCTATCATAGAAGGCGCTAAACACATTAGTACCAAAAGCCGTATGTCCACCCAGCGCCGCGATTTCATCCTTCCTAGCATTATCTTTATCTTCATAAATCTCAACCTTCACCAAAAAAAACACCAAATTAGAACACAATTACATCAAACAATCAATCAATTAAATTACAGAAACAGATAGATTACAAGTTTATGCGAAGTATTGATGATTTGATCAAGCATAAAGCGAACACGATGACTTTGATAAAGACGATCTTTGGAAGAAGTAGGATCATTTGTGAGTTCTTTAGCAACTAAACGCTCTAATCTCTCTACTTCTTCGTGAGATGATCGCGTTACTTCTAGAAGCGTCGACGACATTGTTTAGCTGCTGTAAATCCCTAAAATTTGGGGATTTGGGGGAAATTAGGGTTTATCCTCTGTGGTAAAATTTGGGGATTTTGCGATTTTAGGGTTTATATCTTCGTGATTTTAGAGGGAGGATAATTGGGCGGTGCGAGGAAGGATATAGACACGAACCACCGGAGGTTACAACTCGAGTAGTCGAGTGTTCCTTTTTCTTTTTTCTTTTTCGGTTTTTTCCCGAGTTTTTAATTCATACATAAAATTGGCAGATACTGACTAGTCCAAGTAGGGATAATAATGAGACGAGACAGTTCGTACGTAGTCAAAGCTCGAGCTCGGCTCGTGCGAACTTGACTTGAGCTCGATAACTTAACAGGACAAGTCAAGCTTACATTGCCTCGGGTTAAAAAGCTAGCAAGCAGGTCGAACTTCTATGACAAAAAATTAATTTCAGATTCAAATCTCGTCAGCATTATATTTGCCCTTATTACACCTTTTACCCTAGTAGACACCTAGTATAAAAAAAATTATAACAAATAAATAAAACCCGATAAATTCACGGTTGTTTTAAAATTTGTTTATATTTTCTCCATTTTTTTATCTTCTCATCTGCTTTTTGAAGACCAAAATTTCTGAACTTTAATCGTAAATATGTTGAAAATAAAATATTTACTTATTGTCAAAATGTCTTTTGTTTAAGAATTTTTTCGACAAAAAACAAAAACAAATAGAAGTCGAAAGATATGGTCAAAGATCTGTTTTAGAGGCCATAATAAAGCAAATGAGAAGATAAAAAAATGGAGAAATTATTAAATAACGCAAATAACATTTTTAAAATTATTTTTGTACTTTGTACAATAATTAGAAAAAATAGAATTTAAAGTTTGATCTTCCCCCATTAACAAATTAAGCGTTATTGGTCTAAATAGTATTATGTAGATCTGTCAAATTGACTAGAATTGCAAATATGTCTGAACCTAAACCGTTTTTCTGTTAGAAATCTATATCTCATTATTTAACATATTCATATATGTTTCAAATTAATTTAGTCATAAAATTAATTACAAATCTTATGCACGCAAACTAAATAAGAAGAGATAAGAAAATCAATTTCTCACCATCTAATTTTCGGTCAAATGGGCACCAACAAGATCTTCTTTTTGTTAGTTCTTGAGCTTTCCAATAATAGATGAACATTCATGACTTCAAAATAGAAGCCCTCCAATTAGTAGCACCCAAGACTATCTCTTAATCCCACAAACTAACATGTACTAGATGTTTGTAATGTGGTTTACCTTAAAATTGATTACTAATACTCATATACTACTACTAGTATTGTTAGTAATTGATTTGTACAAATTAGATTCATAAAAATGAATTTTATGAAGAACAAGAGAGAAGGTATTGTTTTTATTAAACATAAGAAGAATGATAAAAATTGAGAAAAAACTCTCTCAATCCACTCCTCAAAAACCGGTGGCTTCATATGGTCTTATGACCAATTTTATTTTTCTTTTTGTCTTCACAAGACAAAAGTGTAAGTCTTTTTCCATGGTCATGTCACTATCAAGTGTTATGGACAAAATGAATAAGACAAATGGAAAAAGACAAAACTTCTCATATAGCCCACCAATTTCGGTTTCTATAGTGTAATATGGAGTCCATTTTATTTTTGTCAATTGTACAATTGTATGTCATGTGACATGTGACATGTCTTATGTCATGTTTTAATTTAAAATGCATATTTAACAAATTAAATATCATTTACAAATTTCATAAATCATATTTAACAAATTGACTAGTAATTTAAAATTACTTTCTCATAAAATGGTCATTTAATTACTAGTTAGTATAATTCACAACATCTTGTAATTATAACTGACTTATCATTCTCATCTCGCGTGTTTCGCAAACACCGATTAATTTTAGTAATATAACTTCTTAAATTACTAAATAAAATCTCATTTCACATTATAATATGATGTCATTTTTTCTCTTATGATAATAATTTGTTCAATTTTAAGGAATTAATTAATCTGTATCGGCATACAACTAATTAACCTTTTCAATTAAGGGAATCGTCCTTTAGGTGTGACCTCAAAGGATCAACTGATCACCACGGTCGCACGACAGTAATGTCAAACTCTAGTCAGCCAATCATTACCGATATGTGTGGACCAGTTGACTATATATATAATGTATCATCCCTTCCGTATTCTTGTAATGAGATTTAAATATGTGATCAATATGATCGACAATTGTGATCGCATTATTGTCGGAGGACATATATTCCAACATTTTCATGGTCATAAACCCATAAATATTGAAACGCTACCCAAGACTAAGTTACAACAAAACAACTTGCTAATTTAGGACCAACACCTAGAGGTGTTAAATTTGATCCGACATTTAAACCTGATCTGCCTGATCTATCTTTTCCAAGGTCAAGACCCCTAAAATCTCAACACGAGACCCGTTTAACCCAAACCTAAAATAACCCGTTAATTTAGGGTCGAAACCCCATCCGAAATGACCCGTTTAATACAAACCGAAATGACCCATTAATTTAGGGTTAAAACCCAACCCGAACGAATCGACTTGTCAGATTAAAGATGATTTAAGAATTTTATTAAAATATTAATAATCTATATTAGTTTTTATACTTTTGAAAGATAATTTGAAATAATAATAATAATAATAATAATAAAACATTAGTTTTTATAATTTTAATTATATAAAAAATTTAAAAAATAATATTATGAATTTTGTAACTTAATAATAAATAATAATTAAAATAATTTATATAATTGTGCCAATATAATTAATACTTATATAACTATTTAATATGATTAAAATATTAATATTAAAAATGTTTTATTTTTAAAAAAAATATTTTCTCGATTTAAAAATAGTGTTAAAAAAAGGCGTTCGACACCATATTTTGACCATAATCCGACTTATAACCCATATGACCTGACATGTATTCTGACTCGACCAGTATGACCTGGCTTACGTTTTCACTCGTCCGACCGGTTTGAAAAGTCTACCAACTCTATACGGCATGTGAGCTCAACCTTATACAAAAAGATTAGTGAAAAATATTTACTTAATGCACCTAAAATTAATTTAAAGTGATCATAATACCCGTGATTTGCCTGGTGAATCACAATTTTAATAAAATAAAAGGCATTTATTTGACAATATTAATTAGGATTGGTCTACTCCGAATAACAAAAGTTACTTTAAAAAAAATTCATGTATTTATTCCCAGGAAAAAAAAGTATTTTATTTTACATCAACTTTTTTATATAGTGGTTTCAAAGAGATCTTAGTTAGGAATAGAATGATTTTTATTTTTTGTTAGAATAACGTTTTTTTTTCCCTAAATAAAATCTAAATCTATTAACGGTTTGATATCTTACAACGTAATTAATATATACAATCAATGTCATTAAATTAGGAAAGAAATTTAGCAATATATCATTTTTCTGGTTTAAGATGCTCTTATTTACCTATAAAAGGACATGTCATATTTGGTAAAATTATATGATGCCATGTCAACGGTAAAGTTAGAAGATTAATATATATATATATATATAGATATAGATAGATAAATAAAGAAAACAAAATTGACCACATACAAAATATTGTGAAGATTGTTAATAATCTTCAAATCAACTTTCGTATAGAGATCTAATCACAAATTTAAAGCAATTTTTATAATGCATGATTGAGTTTTTTAAGATATAAGGAGAGTTAGTTAACTAATTATGGGATTATCCAATATGCAAACAAGGTTAATATACAAAAAATGACAAATGAAAAAAATGTGTAGTATAGAGAAGTTTATATCTATAAAATATTATTGAAAGGCTAGTCTAAAAATGCACGTAGACAATGCCACATGGGATGAAAAAAAGCCACGTACACAATAACAATGTGGCTTGGCAAACTAATATGACATAATTATTATATTGCATTAATTTAATTCACTTATCTATACTATCTAATTAAAAGGGTGGCTTAGATCATTCACCTCATTCAATTTTATTCCATATGACATTTTCACACTCCATTAATTTCTATTCATTGTTATTGATTATTTAATTTTATTGACAATATTACATGCATGGAATAATAATTGAATTTATAATCTATAATTAAAAAGCAAGTCAAATTATCTACCATTATCTAAATGTCATATTTGAATTTCATAAGATAATTTCTAAACCATTCTCATGCAAGATGGATAATAATAATAGTAATAGTAATAGTAATAGTAAATTTGAGGTGTTGGGTTGCTCTAGTGTGGAAATGAATAGCATACAGGAATATTTGGAAATAGTGGATAACACTGACCCCCCTGATAAAATTTATCTATGGAGATTTCCACCTGAAATATTAGAGGGCTCAATGAGCCTGTGAAGCAGGATGAGGTTAGACATTTCATCACAAAGAATAAGATTGATGTCTTGGGGATTTTAGAAACTAGAGTTAAAAGAAAATAAAGCAAAGAGGATCATATCTAACCATTTTGCCTCCTTAGAATCAATATTCAAACTTCTAGTAGCAAATTCAACACCAATACTAGATTTATACTCAAGATTAAACTCATTCTTTCTTTATAAACCTCATCTGATCCACATGTTTGTTTTTACAGGATTGCACAAGAAATAATGCAGGAAAAAAAAAAAATTGGAAGACTGAATTGAGTGAGAATGCCATTGAATCCTATGTCCAATGTTCTTCAAGTTCAGGAAAATCTGATCTCTTTTCGTTCCTGCATAAAACCATAAGGTTAGGAGTCACCTGTCGTTTTGTTTGAAATGATTCAACTAGATTAAGCATAGATTAATAATATAATACCTTCCTATTATAAAAAGTACATGTTTGAGGGCGTATTTCTCTTCTTTTGGAAGAATTTGCAACGACGGCAGCACCCAAACCCTTTATTTCCCCAAACACCGTAGGAATTTCTAAAATGCCACCACTCATCATCCCAACCCGACAATACTACAACATGTAATAGGTTTTTTGGGGCTGGAGCTGTATTCTGAGCGAATGATGGTATAAAAACCATCTGCCTGCAAAAATTAATGCTTATTGTTTTAAGGAGGTCGAATATTGTGTGGGTATTCTATTACTTCCTCCGTTTTCATATGATCTGCCCATTTTATTAAAATACTACACTCATATATTCAACAAATGGGTAGATCATATAAAAACGGAGGAAGTATCTTACAAGCTAAGTTGAACCTTAGGAAAACATTTGGCCTTACAAGAAAGAAAAAGACTTACATGAAAGCGTTTCTTGAACTGTGGGAGTGACCTTAAAGAGGCTAACATAGGTCTTCTCCGCAAGGCTCTCATTATGCCTTCGTCATTTTTAGATTTAATAGAGAGGATTTCAGTTGGTTTATAATTAAACCAATGTTGAACAAACAAAATTTAGTTAGTGATAGATATTAAATCAACTCTTCAAAACAACCCATAAAAGCATTAGTAATGAAAACTTGAAAAAAAAAGACCAAGGTACGTAGCTACCAAAACCTAATGACAATAAGGTACATACCTCTCCTCGAGATATAGGCATTCTTTGTCCTTAAAACCTGTCGGGATAGTCTTCACGAAGACTAACTCCATAGGATAGGACCCATTTGGAAACATCTTAGAGTTGAGAGAAATTTGGGTCCTTTTCGATTATTTCCTGAACAGAAAAGCTCGAAAAAATGCTTGTTCCCAGAGCGTTTACTGCCTCTAAACAAGCAGTTATTGCTTCTGCTAAGCATGTGGGTCCTATCTGAAAGCGAAGTTGCCCAAATACTGGTGGTTTTCGGGGATGCCAGCTGAAAACCTTTGGTGGTGGTGGTGGGGAGGGGGGAGGGGCGGTGGAATCCACCAACCAACCCTACAACCAATGAGACTTGTTATGTTTAAGGAAAATAAAATAAAACAAAAAATAATATGAACCATTGAATTATGTTTTATTAATATTTATTTATATCCTTTTTCTTGATTCATCCAACACGGAAGCAATTCTAGTTTCCCTTGTCCTCTTCCCAGTGTGTCTTTTAGCTAAGTTTACAAGAGAACAAAAATCAATCAATCAATGAATCAATCTATCTAATCTATCTATCTTATCTAATCTACCTACCTGTATTGGAGAATGGCTCTAGCTCGACCTCAATCGCTCGTACGAATCCCTAGAAAAAACAAAGCATTAAGTTGTAATGTTTTAACTCCCAAGATATCTTATTTCAAATTATGTTAAGATGATGTGTTCACACGTACTAACATCATAGAAAAACAGGAATTTGGAGATTTCAAAGAAAACTAGTTTTAAACCCGTGAACTTCACAGGCTGTTTTATAGTCAGTTGAATAGAATCAGCTAATATATGTTACCACTAAAAAGAAAATTATAATCGCTAAAATCTTTCTTATAAATATAAAATGGAACAAATTAGATTGGTTACATGTACAATCTTAGTACCATATGTCCATATGCAACTAAAATTCTAAAAGCAGACCCGTGAAATTTACTGTATTATAATTTAATTTGCTTATAAAGAACATGTTTGCAAAAATTTCAAAAATTAGTTCGTAATTATGATTTATATAAACAATCATTGGAAATGTAAGAGTTACGAGTTGTTGGATAAGTGTAATGTAGTTCTTGTTATTTAATTCAGAAAGATAGTTATAACATTATGAAAATACTTCGTATTCAATATTATTTTACAATCCGCATAATAAATTTTTTAAATATAATAATTGTCATGAATGATATGTCATATGTGCCTATGTGGGACAACTCATTGCATTATGTCCATTTAAACCTGTCAAAGGTTGACCCGACCCGTAAACCCCACCCATCTGGTATTTAAGGGTCAAGGACCTGTAAAATTTGACCCGCCACCCGAAATAAGCCGTTATTTGACGGTCAAAACCGGACCGACCCGTTCGACACGATCGGTCAAAGATAAATCAAAAATATTATTAAAATATCGACATTTTTATTGTTATTTGAAATAATAAATAATAAATATAATTCTTTTTAATATTTTAAATAAAAAAATTAAAATCAATTTTATATAACTTTTATATCATTTAATAATACAATAATTTTATTTTTATAATCATTTAATATAGTTATGACATGTAATTATATAATTAGGGTATATTATTAATATTAAATATGTTTAATTTTAAAAAGTACGTTTTTCGGCAAAAAAAATGGTAAAATAAAAGACGTCATTAAATTTTTTTGACCTTTATTCTGACCCTAACCCAAACCGAGATCCGTCCCGTATGGCTCGACCTATTTGACATGTCTATAAGCTATGGTGGATGTCACAGAGGTGGTTTTTTAAGCCATGGATGTGGTGAGGTGTTTTTTTTTCCATTCTTCTGCTTTAATATTAGTTTAGTACGATTTGCTCGGTAGCGTGTAGAAATGTATGCTGTTGACATATATTTATATGTTTTTCTAGTGAATTTTTTTACCATAATCTTAGAGATGATAATATAGGAATAGTGTAATATCCCGAGAAAAATAAGACTGTTATTATCTGTATAGACTATTATCCAACTAAATTATTTGCCTTTATTGATTATTGGCCCACATGTACTAATGTGTTTAAATATAATGTGGTTATTATTATTAAAGATATTATGATGCTTAATAGGCGTACATCGTATTCATATGTGTGTAGTTAACATGACTTAGCAATTAAGTAATAACAGATATATATGGCACGTATGAACTTGGTAAAAATGGTCCTAATCTTCTAAACCGACATTGTCAAGCACTATGCCTATAAATAGCCTTAAAGCTTTCACCATAACTCATAATCCATAACACAACCAATTGGAAAGCCAATAGTATGGATACTTTCATTACTATGACTAGCTACTACACCTTATATACAATAAAGGTATGATTTCGGGACCCTTCGTCGTAAAAAATAATTAATATTGTAGTGATTATTGTGTAGTATGATCAACCGTATAATGTTATATTATCATTATGTTACTCACATGTTATCTTAACTGTCTTTATATGAATATATGACGGTTATGTTAATACTTCTGTTATAATGTACTATTGGCCAATTGTAGCATTCGGGATACGATTACGGGGGAGAGATGACATTATAAATTTATCCTGTGTACATGGAAGGGGGCACGACCTCATGTGAACTAAGGTTCGATTATTCTTTGGTGAAAGTGCCGGGGGTTTACACGGGTCTTAGACACGGGATCCTGTGTACATGGAGGAGGGGCTTAGCCGGGGAGTTTTACTCGTAATGTCTCTCTATTCAAGTAATGGTAGACTAGGTATAATTGTAAAGTGAATTATTGCATTCTAAAATGACAGGTTGTGCATGTCTATTTAATAATTATTCGATTGTGTTCATGTGACCTATTTTATACTTGTGTGGCAAAAAAGAAGTAAAATATTAAAATGGAGGTAAGTTGGGCCGGTGGAGGTGACCGGAGCCATACTCAGCCTGTGGTTGGCTGATTCCGTTACTTTCATTCTTTTTCAGGTACAAGTGTCGGGGAAGGACAAGTGTGAGGAATTTCAGATAGGATCAATGACCTAATAAGATGAATATGTAATAGAGTTATTAGTTTTTAACTTTAACTTTGTATTTATCTTTATTCTTGTAAAAGCCTTATATTTTCCGAAGGGAAATACGGCGGTGACGCCCTTGTAATTCCGCTGCGATTATTTTTAATAAAAAGAGCTATTTTGAGCTGCCTGTCTGCTTTTCGGGGCGTTACAAAATGGTATCAGAGCAACCTTGCGATCGCATGTTGAGCCTTCGACCATACGTCTAACGGGGGAGTAGATTCTTGGGTCTAGTATAAAACTCGTATAAAACACATAGAAACCGACTAAAAGAGAGCGGGGTAGATATAAAGAGTGTCTTAGATTACTTGTTTAAGTGATTTGTTTACTAATTCATACATTGCTTTAATGACATATAGGTTGGGTGATCTGTTTTTCTTGTGCGTGCATTGCATGTAGTTGCCAGTCTCATGAGATATATGCATATTTATTGATGTGCGATACGTTAAGAAAGTTTCGGGACATTTTTACCTTTAAGATTTTAGTCTTTATCGTTCCACTCATTATATCTTAATATTGTTTTCATAATTTCGAAATTTTGAAACTTATTCTATTTATCGTATTACAAAAGTTCAAACTAGTTCAAGATCGTCTTTGGTGCATTTTAATAATTTAATGTTGTATATTAAGAAATAAATGTTTATTTTTACTAAGAATTTGAAAATGAAATTTTCAGTTTTTGTTTTCCTTTTGATTTGTGCAGTTGTTGGGATGCTAGGACTTGTTATTATGGACGTCTAATAACCGGTTTAGCGCCTATTAACGCATTAATTGAGTTTGTCTTTGAATTGGATTACTCGAATTCTTGTTCGAGACGGGAATTCGTGCCTTCCATTATATAAGACCTACGTTTAGACCTACGTTTTTACTCATTTCCTAAATGTGTATTAAAAGACTTTTGTTCAATTAATTCTTATAACTTCCTTGATTTTTGAGAAACCGGGGTTTTAACTATTACATTTGCAATTTTCAAGTTTCGGGACGAAACTTATTTTAAGGAGGGTATAATGTAATATCCCGAGAAAAATAAGACTGTTATTATCCGTATAGAGTATTATCCAACTAAATTATTTGCCTTTATTGATTATTGGCCCACATGTACCAATGTGTTTAAATATAATGTGGTTATTATTATTAAAGATATTATGATGCTTAATAGGCGTACATCGTATTCATATGTGTGGGTGTAGTTAACATGACTTAGCAATTAAGTAATAACAGATATATATGGCACGTATGAACTTGGTAAAAATGATCCTAATCTTCTAAACCGACATTGTCAAGCACTATGCCTATAAATAGCCTTAAAGCTTTCACCATAACTCATAATCCATAACACAACCAATTGGAAAGCCAATAGTATGGATACTTTCATTACTATGACTAGCTACTACACCTTATATACAATAAAGGTATGATTTCGGGACCCTTCGTCGTAAAAATAATTAATATTGTAGTGATTATTGTGTAGTATGATCAACCGTATAATGTTATATTATCATTATGTGACTCACAAGTTATCTTAACTGTCTTTATATGAATATATGACGGTTATGTTAATACTTCTGTTATAATGTACTATTGGCCAATTGTAGCATTCGGGATACGATTACGGGGGAGAGATGACATTATAAATTTATCTTGTGTACATGGAAGGGGGCACGGCCTCATGTGAACTAAGGTTCTGATTATTACTGGTGAAAGTGTCAGGGGGTTTACACGGGGCTTAGACCTGGGATCCTGTGTACATGGAGGAGGGCTTAGCCCATGAGAGTTTTACTCCGTAATGTCTCTCTATTCAGTAATGGTAGACCGGTATAATTGTAAAGTGAATTATTGCATTCTAAAATGACAGGTTGTGCATGTCTATTTAATAATTATTCGATTGTGTTCATGTGACCTATTTTATACTTGTGCGGCAAGAAAGAAGTAAAATATTAAAATGGAGGTAAGTAGGGTCGGTGGAGGTGACCGGAGTCATACTCAGCCTGTGGTTGGCTGATTCCGTTATTTTCATTCTTTTTCAGGTACAACTGTCGGGGAAGGACAAGTGTGAGGAATTTCAGATAGGATCAATGACCTAATAGGATGAATATGTAATAGAGTTATTAGTTTTTAACTTTAACTTTGTATTTATCTTTATTCTTGTAAAAGTCTTGTATTTTCCGAAGGGAAATACGGCGGTGACGCCCTTGTAATTCCGCTGCGATTATTTTTAATAAAAAGAGCTATTTTGAGCTGTCTGTCTGCTTTTCGGGGCGTTACAAATAGTAATGTAAAAATGTAAATATTTTAATTTTAAAAATGGTAGAGATAATATAAGAATAATATAAATATTTTGCTTTTTGATCTATTATTATTATTATGACTTTTTTGACTCGACATAATTCCAACTAGGACATAGTCGGTTTGACTTAAATTAGGACTTGACTTGAATTTGAAAAGACCCAAAATGTAAAGGAAGACGGATTTATGACTCTACAGAATTCCGACTAGGACATACTCCCTTCAATTCACAATAAACCTCCCATTTTATTTTGGCACAAAAATTAAGGAAACACACTACCCCACCATATAATTAAATTTGGACCACACAAATACACTACCCCACCATACAATTAAATTTGGACCACACAAACACTTACCATAAAAGGAAATAGGGAGGTTATTGTGAATAACGGAAAAAGGAAATAGTGAGGTTTATTGTGAATTGGAGGGAGTAGTTGGTTTGAATTTTGATTCCAACTTAGCCCAATTGAATTAACATATTCATTACATGGTTTGAAAATATTTTGATTAAAATGTTTTTTTTTTTTTTCGTTTTTTTGGGTTTTTTTTTGTTTGCACGGGTTTTTAAATGGGTTTGAGGCCCGAGTTTGACTTGATATTTGGACAGAGTTTCAGCTTATTTGTCTACTTTAGGCCATTTTTGAAAATATTTACATTTTGAAAAGGATTTTATTTTACAAAATTTCGTCATGGTTTTGTTTACAAAAGGGTGATCACGTATATGATACAAACATACATATGGGCATTATAACGGTATGTTGAGTGCATTTAAAGGATTTTGGCTTAAAAAGTAGGTTGCCATACCAAGCAATCAAACCCTGGTCTGTGGAGAGGTCCATGCCAAACAAGAGTAAGGTCGGTTCCTAGTCCATTCCCTCGAGTAGTGAAAGCCCTTGATAGAAACATGAGTATGTATCACGATATGGTTGAAATCAAACGCTATCCATCTTTAGGTCCAGAGATTCTTCAGGAAGTTGCTTTATCCTGAACAGGTTGCTTGGTCTCTTGGCCATATCTCTGCTACTTGCGAATTGTTGATTGAAGGCATTGATCAATTCTGCAAAATTCTTGATACCTCCATTTGGGAGATTGATGAACCATTGTAATGTCTTTGCCCGGTCGGGTTGTGCCAAAGCCTTTGCACATGCGGACTTGCCTGAGTTCACCGGGTATTGAGGCGACCAACATTTTTTGTTTGAATATGGCAACATGATTTTGTGAATCGAAGTTCCGTCATAAGTTCTCATGGACGGAACAAGTAAATTTCTTGGGAGATCAATCTTTGCAATTTCATCGCAAAGGGTGAATCTGCAAAGTGTCGACTTCTACTTGACCACGGTGGTGGCACTCCGGGTATATTTTCTATTTTGTTGTGGAGTTTTTGGATTTCTTGAAGCATAGCCATCATTATCTTTGCTTCAGTTTTGTTTGTCTCATCATTGGGAATGGTTGAGAGTGGGATAATGTATCCTTCTCCGGGGTTCCAAAATTAGAGAAGTCTATGTTTTTGATAATGGATGAGAATGGGGTTCCTGGTTCGAATCTGGTCTTGGAGCCCGAAGCTTGATTTTCCAATTTCTTTTTCGGCTAGACTCGATTCCTTGACTATTGATTTACCTTGCCACTGAGCCGCCTTCTCTTGGATTGTTTCCAATTCTTTGATCTTGGCTAGGGCAGCCGCTAATTGTTGTTCTGCGGTGAGTTCTACCATTTTTGTGTGTGAATATTAAATGAAAGATGATAAGGAGAATTTTATTGGTTGAAGAACTAGATGCCCCACGGTGGGCGCCAATTGTTTTAGCGGGATTTTCCTGGAAGGAATCCCCGATAATATAGTAATCGGGGTATCTAGTTCTATATGTTTGGAATAATGTGAGTAAAACAATAAGGGAGGAATTAAGTACAAGGAACAATGTTTTTATTGTCTTGATAAGCCGAGTACAATATTGTAAGTAAATCTGAATATTCAAGAGTAGAAAGAGATAAGGTGTAAAATCATTAAAAATATAATATCCATCCCCCTACAATTGCTTAGATTCTGCTATTTATAATTCTCTACCCCCTCCCCAACGTTACAATGAATAACGTTATAAATGAATAACGTCCTCCCCAAAGGTAGGAGTTGTTGCCGGATTAATAGGGCATGTCCCCTATTAATCCGCTTGACTTATTCTTATTTTAACGAACTTTGGGCTCTTTCTCTTCTTTCCGTCCAAATTCATAATTGATAGAGTCTTTTGGTTGGACTTGGTCTTCCTTGAATATAGGACACGGTTATTTGACTTGTACAACTTTGTATTTCTTGTTTATCCGCTCAATCCAGCCGCTTTAATAGTTTGCCAAGCTGTTCTATACCGACCATCAAGCTTCTCTTCCAGGGATTTAGTAGCCTGCCTACCATAATATTCTTGACTAAATAACAGTTAGATTTGTCCGGTCTTCGCATTCTTCAATCGGCCTTGTAAGGTCAAGGCGGGTTACGGTCGGGCCAAAGGCTAATCTGGGCCTAACAATTGCCCCTTGACATTTTACCCGTCTTGGATCGGGCCGGGGGTGAAATGTCAATTTTTACCGGAAATTTGAATAATAAAGAGACTTACACTTAATCAATGACTCTTAGACTCCTAGTTACCGTTGAACACTATAACGGCTAGGTGATGTCATCTTTGAGAGTTTTGCAATCCCTAGGGTTTTCACACCGTTATAGATTTTCTATAAATACGGTATTTAGGGCAAGATTATCTTTCACCAAATTTCCTCCACTTTCTTTGCTAAATATTCTTCTAAAATTCTTCTGAAATTCTTCCATACTTCTCGGTAATCTGTTCGTATTTTCTCAACAATTTCTATAATAAATCAAACACTTAAGAACATGGGAGCAAAAGAAACGCCCGCATCCCGGAAAGCTGCTGCTGCCGAGCCCGAACCTATAAACGTCCCGGGAAGAAGAAGTGATGGAGATTGATCCTCCGCTTTCGTCTTTGTGGCTTTTAAGTACCAGGATTCATTTTCACCGCCCTTCAATCTTTGGATCCTTACTTTCTGAAGAGAACTTGTTGAAAACAAATTATGACAAGATACTAAGGGAGAAGAAAATAATTCCTGAATCGACTGAGGTATGGATTCCTGAGTCTTGTCCAGTTAGGGCTAACTGGGTATCACCTGGTTGGTTCTGTATTTTCGAATGGGCATTCAAAGTAGGTGTAAGTTACCTTTTACTCCCTTAATGATTGACACCATCCGTGCTATGGAAGTGTCACCTTTTTGATTATGCCGATGGTTTGGAAACTTGTTCATTCCATAGAAAATTTATGTGCTAAACACAATCTTGTGATTACTCTCAATGATATTAAGGCAGTATATCATTTTAAAAATCCTTCTGTTGGTCGTTTTAATTTGAGAATTAAGTCAAAGATGACTCCATTAATTACTAACCTGGATTCTGGAGACGACAAGAGTTGGGCAAAGACTTTCTGTTTATCCGGATGAGACTCGGGATCGGGCTTTGATTACTCGAGATATCCTCCTTTGGAGAGTGGTAGGTTTCTGTACTTTTATTTTGCAGCTATATTGAATGAGAGTGAGGTACATAAGTCTTACCTGTATATTTTGTTTTCGTAATGTTTGTAGCTCTGATTGGAATCATGATCCTCTAGATGAAGAGGCTATTGCAAGGATAGATGCTTTCCTTGCCATTCCTGAGGAAGAGAGGACAGCCGGCTTGCTTGGGCGGGGAATTGTTGCCCCCGGTATATGAAGACCAAGTTGATCGGGGTTAAAGTACCCAAAGGCAAGCCTAGTTCTCTTTGCTCTTTCTCGTACGTCTTGTATGCTTTTATGTTGTTGTTATCTTCTTGTCGTTCTTTGCTTGATATTCACGTATATTTTTATATATTCAGTGTTTAGGTCTTCGCTAGGTGGCTAGCTTTTTCTGCAAAGGATTTGAAGGGGGTGGCTAGGATTCTTTGAAGTCCAGGAGTCGGGAGGCTAGTGGGAGTGACAAAACGCTTGATATCCTGGTTTCGAGATTCGGCCTCTTCAAGATCTTCCCAGGGTAACTTCATAGGAGATTGTCCAGGCTCGAGAAAAGAAAGAGGGAAGATGATATCTTGGCAGAGGAGGAAGGAGAGAAACACCTATCCGGCTCGGCCACTCGGGAGTATAAGGCAAGTGCCTGCTAGGATTGATGACATGGATGATGCCCGGGCTCGGATAGATGAGTTTTCCGCAAAGATGAGCGACCAGCTATTGTCTGCTAGTACCCTTGATTCGTCTACCAGGGTGGTTTCTATTCTGACTTCTCTTGTAACAAGGGTCTTGAACTCGCTTCCCAGGCTAGGGAGGTTAGTTGTAGAGGGATATTTTTAATTGTTTATGTGCTTTTTGTTTTGCCTCGTATTTGCCTAATTAATTTTGTATGTATGCGGGGTTGGATCTTGGGCAGCTCTTGCTTGTCGGCTTAGGGACGCCTGGAGGCCAAGGTTACTAATTTGGAGGAAAAGCTGGATAGGCTAAACCGTGACTTGCACACATCCAGGGGTAATGAAGTGGTACTTCAATCTCGGTTGGGACACTGACTAAGGAGGCGGTCGGAGCTGCTGTGGTTTGTGAGGTGGCTGCAAAGAATCTTTGTCAGGCAAGAGTTGGAAGCGAGAAGCGAGGCAATGCAGGATCGTTAAAGAAAAACGAGGAGCTTGCTTCTTTGAAAAGGAGTTGGTGGAGGCGCGGTTGGTGATCTTTGCTCGGTACTTCTTTGGGAAAGGTCGGGTTGATGCTATGAGAGATCCGAGAACCGACTGGCTAATCGGAATCCGGGCCAGGGATGAGATGGCTTTGGACGCTCAATATCCTGATTTGGCCAGTATGGGTCAAGAAGAAGAAGTGAATTCTCCTCCTTCCAAGGCAAAGTCTGGTGATCAGGAAATGGTGGATGGTTGTGAGTCGGTTACTGGCTCAAAAGTAACTTAGTTTTTCTTTTGGGTTTTGGTCTATCCAGGGGGAATGTCCTTGGAATGAATATTTAGAGTATATTTCTCAAATTTTTTGGCTCATCCAGGGGGGATGTCCCTGGAATGGATGGTTATTAGGTAGGACCAATTATTTTGGGTGAATAAATATTTGGTCTTTGTTTTGTTTCTTTTTGTGTTTTTGTGGTATTTTTGTGATGTTGGACGTGTCTTTGGATCGATCTCGCGGTTATTATTTGGATCGGGCGTTTTTATTTGGATCGAGGCCGTTTTTGTCTTTGGATCTGGCCATTCAATGTGTTATGGGTGGGGTTGTTGCACATGTCCTGGAGGGCTTATGTCCCTTGCACTGTCTGGAGGGCTTATGACCCATTTATGTCCTCTGATCTAGGAATAGATTTTCCGGTTTGTATGTTATGTTGAGCTCAATATTTAAAGGCTGTTTTGCAATTGAATTTTGGATATCAGTTGAATATTTGGTGGGGGTGGCCCCCAATCTTTAAGATTTGTTTTAAATAAGATGCAATATGTAAAACAAGTGTTGAAGATTTCACTAAGTAAATATGAGAACATAGATAAGTACTTGGGCACGTAATTTGAAGAAATCATATATGGCATTTATTCATATAATTGCAAGTATCATACATGTAGTTTTCAGGCAAGAAGTGTTTTAAAGTAAAAAGTTATACCAGGTTGTGCGATATATTCTATATGTGAAATAATTTTAAATGTGTAATATTCCAGGCTCTTGGGATCATTTCGCCGTCCGAGTGCAATCTATAAGCTCCCTGGCCTACTATTGAATCAATCAGATAGGGGCCTTCCCAGGTTGGGGCCAATTTGCAAAGCATTCTTTTCTTTTGTGTTTTGGAATACTTTCCGAGAACAAGATCTCCTACCACGAATACCCTGGCTTTGACATTTTTGTTGTAGCTTCTCGCAACTCTTTTCTTTGGTATCTTTGCTAATCGATGCTTCTTGCATCTCTTAGCTCTTCTGTTAAGTCCAGGCTATCCTCCATTAGAGGTATATTGTTTGTTGTTGTGTTCAGGCTACATCTGGCTGATGGAATGTCCACTTCAGCTGGGATTACTGCTTCACATCCATAGACCAAGGAGTAGGGGTTTGACTGTGGATGTTTTTGGCGTGGTTCTATCACTCAAAGGACCGGGGGAGTTCTTGCCCATCTGCCTTTCCTTTTTCCAGCTTTTTCTTTATGCGGTGATTACCACCTTATTCTTGGATTCTCGCTTGACCGTTGGCTTTTGGATATCCTGGTGTGGATGTTACCAGATTGATGTTCCATTGAGCATGTAAGGTCATTGTTCTTTTTCCCACAAATTGTGTGCCATTATCACATACTATTTCAGAGGGGATGCCATATCTACATATGATGTTGTGTTTAATGAATGCTATGACGTCCTTCTCCTTAACTTGCCTGTATGATTCAGCTTCTATCCATTTGGAGAAGTAATCGGTCATTGCTAACATGAAAACCTTTTGTCCGGGTGCTTGAGGTAGTTTTCCTACTATATCCATGCCCCACTTCATGAATGGCCATGGTGCGGATATGGAATGTAGTTCCTCAGATGGCTGGTGAATATATGGTCCGTGAATCTGACAAGCTTTGCATTTAGAGCTAAAATCCAGGCAATCGGCTCTCAAGGTAGGCCAATAATAACAGGTTCGAGTACTTTGCTTGCCAGGCTTCTTCCACCTTTGTGATTTCCACAAGATCCTTCATGGATTTCGATAATATCGCTCGACTTCCTGTGGTTCCAGGCATCGAGGTAGGGCCCACTGCAATTTCTTAAAAAGCACGTTGTCAATAATAGTATATGAAGCGGCTTTTATTTTTAGTGCTCTGGCATCTTGCTTATTTAAGGGAAGGATTCCTGTTGTAGATCATAGTAGGGTTTTGTCCAAGAATTAGCAATGTAGATTGGGAAACTCTCATCTTGTTTATTTATTGCAGGTTCTAATAAATGCACGATGGGTATTTTGTCGAAGTCAAGGGGACTAAAGTTGGATCCTAGGTAGGCTAAAGCATCGGCCTGGGTATTTAAATCCACGGGAATTTGGTCAATATTGAAATCTTTAAATTTTGATTTTAGCATTTGAACAACATCTAGATAAAGCATCATTTTGGGGTCTTTTGCAAAGATATATCCCATTTACTTGGTTGGAGATGAGGAGGGAATCGGACGTACCTTTAGGTTTTGCACACCAGTCAATACATACCTTTAATCCTTTATCGGGCTTCATATTCTCGCCTCATTGTTGGTGGCCTCAAATGCACGACTTATAGCTTTGTACTATCTTATCCCCCTCGTGTGGCGATTTTAGTACTACTCCTAGGCTGTGCCCTCGTATTGGCTGCTCCATCGACAAATAGGGTCCATTCTAGGTCTTTTTGGTCATTTGGTGGTTTATTCACTTCTTTTATTAGGTCGGGTTCTAGGGTCGGACTAAAATCAACCACAAAGTCTGCTAGTGCTTGTGACTTAATTTTTGTCCTTGGTTCAAATGTTATATTGTATGTGCTATTGGATGACCATTTGCACATTCGTTAAATCAGGACAATTCGGTTTCCTAAACTGATTTGATAGGAAGATTGGTTCGACTATTATAGGGTGACTTTCAAAATATGGTCTTAATTTTGTGCAACTCATAATTAAAGCTAAAACATATTTTTCTAGTAGGCCATACCGATCTCGCATCCATGAGACTTTTACTTACATAATAGACAGTGTCTTTGTTGTCAAATCCCTTCTTTGACCAGATCGCACGACAAAGAAGCTGTGGATAGCAATTATCTTGTCAGGGGTTCATCTTTGACTGGTTTTGCCAGCAAGGGGGAGAAGATAGATATATTTTCGGTCTTCAAAGGCGGCTTTGATGATCGGTGTCCATTGAAAGTCCTTGTTCTTTCTTAGCGAGGTTATAGAACGATTTGCATCTTTTCGATGATCTTGAAATGAATGCATTGTTTGCTATTCTTCGATCGACTTTTGTATGTCTTTGATTGTCTTTGGTGGTTCTAGCTCCAGGATGGCTTTGATCTGTTCAGGGCTGGCTTCTATTCCTCTTTTTGTCACCATGTAGCCCAGGAATTTGCCCTGCTTGAGACTCAAGTGGCATTTTTGTGGGTTGAGCTTCATATTGAATTTTTCCAGTATTTGAAAGGCTACTTCCAGGTCTTTGACGTGGTCTTCGCCTTTTTGATTTGACTACCATGTCATCTATGTAGACTTCCATGGTGTCTCCTATCTGATCTTTGAACATCATGTTGACTAGCCTTTGGTAGGTTGCACCTGCATTTTTTAATCCAAAGGGCATAGCAGTATAACAATATATACCTCTTTCGGTGATGAAAGCGTGCTTTCCTGGTCCTGGGTGCATTTTTATCGATTGAATCCCATTTGGAGGCATCCATGAATGTCAACATTTCGTGGCTGCGGTGGCATCTACCATTGCATCGATGTGTGGTAGGGGAAATGGATCTTTTGGGCAGGCTTTGTTTAAGTCGTATAATCTACGCAGACTCTCCATTTGCCATTTTTCTTTTGGACGACTACCACGTTTGCAAGCCAGTCAGGGTACATTACTTCCCTGATCATTCCCATGTCCAGTAGCTTGTCAACTTCTTGGTTGATAATTTCGTGCCTTTCTGCAGCAAATTTTCTTCTCTTTTCTTGTACGAGGCTTAAAGGATTTGTCAATGTTCAACTTATGAGTAATAACATCAAGCATCTATACCGGTCATATCAAAATGTGACCAAGCAAAACAAGACATTTTAGTTTTGAGAAAGCGACGATTTGTCGATTGAGTGGTGCATCGACCCTACAAGTACTTTCCTATCGGGAAGTGCGGGTCTAATGTGACCTCTCCTGTTTCCATCGTGTTTGTGCTATATATTCTTCCCTGACAGGGGACTTTAATTGCTATGCAAGGGACTTACGTGACTTTGAGGGTTTCAAAGCCTGAGTGTAACATTCTTGAGCCGTCCTTTGTTCTCCTCTGATGGTGGTTATCCCCATTCTGTTGGAATTTTCACGCATTGATGGTATGTTGATGGGATTGCTTTGACATTGTGGATCCATGGTCCGCCCAGGATTACATTATACGAGGATAGGCAATCCATTACTCCAAATCTCTCATATGAAGCCACGCCTTCCACATAGGTTGGCGGTGATTTCTCCCAAGGTGTTCTTTGTTTCTCCACCTTGAATCCAACCAGACGCTGGATTTCTTGATGATCTTCCCTTCGTCTATCTTCATAGCTTTAAGGACGTCAAGCATCACCAGGTTGATTGAGCTTCCTCCATCTATCAGGATTCTTGACACCTTTCTTTGTCCGATTTGCATGGTGATTACCGGGTGTCATGGTGTAGATCGATATTCCTTGCGGATCCGAGTCATCAAAGGTAATATGAGGCAATGACTTGGGCCTAGGAGGAGGTTGGAGTCTGGACTCCCTGGATATTCTTTTAGCGGCTAAGCTGGTGGGTCCACTGATTTCGATCCTCCATTTATGAATTTGACTTCATAGATGGGAGGAGAAGGAGGAGGAGGGTCTCTGTTTGCTTCCGGGTCTCTTTTGTTTTGTCCTTCATCTTTGTTCTTTGGTCTTTGGATTATGTCTTTCAAATAGCCTTTCTTTAGAAGGTATGCCACCATTTCCGAGCTGGATGCATTCTTCGTGGTGTGTCCGATGTCCGATGGAAGTCACACCATCTTGTTGGGTCTTTCCTGGGGTTGTCGGATTTCTTTGGCCATCATTTGTATCTCCCAGGTTTTCAGCGTTTGATCAATCCTGCGCAGTATTGATAGAGAAGTTATATTCGGGAATAGTTGGAAGGCTAGAAAGGTTACCTTTGTGTTCTTGTGCCATATTGACTTGGATCGTTCGGGCCTGGAATAGGGTCGATCGGGATTGCCTCCTTTCTCGGTAGGAACTTTTCTGTTAGTATGTCCATAGCCTTGCTTTCCTCCAGGATGAGTTCGTTCGAAGTTGAGGTCTTCTTCTAATCGACATGCTCTAAGGCGATGGATTGAAGCAGTGGCAAAGGTTGGGCATGCTTTCTTGGTCGATCTGCATAGATGTCACTTTGTCAAGCAAGACTCCTTGCCTGAATGCTTCTCTGCTTTGTTTCTTCATCACATCTGGGAATGACCACCTTTTCTTTGACAAATCGCCAGAATTCCTTGAGAGATTCTTCGGGAAGTTGCTTTATCTGAACAGGTTGCTTGGTCTCTTGGCCATATCTCTGCTACTTGCGAATTGTTGATTGAAGGCATTGATCAATTCCGCAAAATTCTTGATACCTCCATTTGGGAGATTGATGAACCATTGTAATCTTTGCCCGGTCGGGGTTGTGCAAAGCCTTTGCACATGCGGACTTGCTCGAGTTCACTGGGTATTGAGGCGACCAACATTTTTTGTTTGAATATGGCAACATGATTTTGTGAATCGAAGTTCCGTCATAAGTTCTCATGGACGGAACAAGAAATTTCTTGGGAGATCAATCTTTGCAATTTCATCTGCAAAGGGTGAATCGCAAAGTGTCGACTTCTACTTCAGCCACGTGGTCCGGCACTCCGGGTATATTTTCTATTTTGTTGTGGAGTTTTTGGATTTCCTGAAGCATAGCCATCATTATTCTTTGCTTCAGTTTTGTTTGTCTCATCATTGGGAATGGTTGGAGTCTTAGGATAATGTATCCTTCTCCGGGGTTCCAAAATTAGAGAAGTCTATGTTTTTGATAATGGATGAGAATGGGGTTCTGGTTCGAATCGGTCTTGGAGCCCGAAGCCTTTGATTTTCCAATTTCTTTTTCGGGCTAGACTCGATTCCTTGACTATTGATTTGCTTCACTGAGCTGCCTTCTCTTGGATTGTTTCCAATTCTTTGATCTTGGCTAGGCACCGCTAATTGTTGTTCTGCGGTGAGTTCTACCATTTTTGTGTGTGAATATTAAATGAAAGATGATAAGGAGAATTTTATTGGTTGAAGAACTAGATGCCCCACGGTGGGCGCCAATTGTTTTAGCAGGATTTTCCTGGAAGGAATCCGGCCTGATAATATAGTAATCAGGGTATCTAGTTCTATATGTTTGGAATAATGTGAGTAAAACAATAAGGGAGGAATTAAGTACAAGGAACAATGTTTTTATTGTCTTGATAAGCCGAGTACAATATTGTAAGTAAATCTGAATATTCAAGAGTAGAAAGAGATAAGGTGTAAAATCATTAAAAATATAATATCCATCCCCCTACAATTGCTTAGATTCTGCTATTTATAATTCTCTACCCCCTCCCCAACGTTACAATGAATAACGTTATAAATGAATAACGTCCTCCCCAAAGGTAGGAGTTGTTGCCGGATTAATAGGGCATGTCCCCTATTAATCCGCTTGACTTATTCTTATTTTAACGAACTTTGGGCTCTTTCTCTTCTTTCCGTCCAAATTCATAATTGATAGAGTCTTTTGGTTGGACTTGGTCTTCCTTGAATATAGGACACGGTTATTTGACTTGTACAACTTTGTATTTCTTGTTTATCTGCTCAATCCAGGCTGCTTTAATAGTTTGCCAAGTCATGTTCTATCTCGACCATCAAGCTTCTCTTCCAGGATTTAGTAGCCTGCCTACCATAATATTCTTCAACAGCTAAATAACAGTTAGATTTGTCCGGTCTTCGCATTCTTCAATCAGCCTTGTAAGGTCAGGCCAGGTTACGGTCAGGCCAGGCTAATCTGGGCCTAACAATATTAATAGTAATAGTAATAGTAATAATAATAGTAATAGTAATAGTAATAGTAATAGTAATAGTAATAGTAATAGTAATAGTAATAGTAATAGTAATAGTAATAGTAATAGTAATAGTAATAGTAATAGTAATAGTAATAGTAATCATAATAGTAATAATAATAATAATCATAATAATAATAATAATAATAATAACAATAATAATAATAACAATAATAATAATAATAACAATAATAATAATAATAATAACAAATTTGAGGTGTTGGGTTGCTCTAGTGTGGAAATGAATAGCATACATGACTTTTTGGAAATAATGGATAACACTGACCTCTCCTGATAAAATTTATCTATGAAGATTTCCACTTGGAATATTAGAGGGCTCAATGAGCCTGTGAAGCAGGATGCGATTAGACATTTCATCACAAGGAATAAGATTGATGTCATGGGGATTTTAGAAACTAGAGTTAAAGAAAATAAAGCAAAGAGGATCATATCTAACCACTTTGCCTCCTATAATGTACAAACCAATTATAGTTCTCACTACAATGGTAAGATCTGGTGCCTTTGGAATCCTATTACTGTCCAGGTGGACTGTTTTCAGATTGATGCTCAATACATTCATTGCAGGGTGCAGCATTATGCCACTGGGCATATAATGTGGATCACCTTGGTTTATGGATTTAATAGTGGTATTAGCAGGAAAATGCTTTGGTCCCATCTAGAGCAAATATCTGCTGAAAATAAATCTTTACTAGTGCTTGGGGATTTTAATGTAGTTCGTAACATAAATGAGAGAATTGGTCCTAATTCTCCTGATATGATGATATCATGGAGTGCAATAGAAGCATTCTCACTTCTGGTTTGGAGGATATTAATGGAACTGGGTGTTTCTTCACTTGGACTAATAAGTAGGGTTCTGAGACCAGAATGTGGTCAAAATTGGATAGGGCTCTTGCTAATAGTGCTTGGTTTCATGCTCATCCTAATACCACTACTGACTACCCACCTGCTGGTATCTCTAATCACTCTCCCGTTCTTGTGACTGTCTTCCATAGTGTTCCCATAAAAATGGGGTTTAGCTTTCTCAACTGTTGGATGGCCGCCCCTCAATATAATGACATTCTGATTAAAAGATGGCAAGAGTCTCACTATGGTACTAAAATGCATAGCATTTTTAGTAGGCTAAAACTCATCAAAAAGGACCTTTTGGGCCTGCATAGAACTAGCTACTCTAGCATCAGTTTTCGTGTCCAGGAGGCTAGGACTGCTCTCACCAACTGTCAAGTTGCCTTACAGGACAATCCTCTCTCTACAGACCTACTGCACAGAGAACAAGTTTTATTGGCTAATTTTGGTGCTTTAAAGCATGCTGAATTAAGTATTCTCCATCAGAGAGCCAAGGAGCATTCTCTCAAGATGGATGACTGTAGCTCTGAATTCTTCTATGCTAAAGTATCTGAGAAGAAAATTTCAGCAAATTATTGGGGTTATAGAAGATGCTCATGGTACCCCTTATTCTGGTTTGGAAAATGTTGCACAAGTTTTTGTGGACTACTACACCAGTCTTTTGGGGACTGAGAATGTTGTTGACCCTCTTGACACTGATTTTCTTAGGAAGGGCACTACTGTCAAAGAAGCAAACTGAGATTCTCTTACTGCCCCTGTTAGTAAACAAGAAATTAAAAGTGCTCTCTTCAGCATGGGTTCTACCAAGAGTCCTGGGATTGATGGATTTTCATCAGGGTTTTTCAAGAACTCTTGGGCTCTGATTGAGATGGTTTTTGTTCAGCTGTTACCGAGGTCTTCTCTACTGGTAAATTAGCTAAACAAGCTAACACTACTCTCATCATTTTAATCCCTAAAAAGAAGATTGCCAAGTCTGTTCAAGACTATAGGCATATGTCCTGTTGTTCCACTATTTACAAAGTAGTTAGTAAAGTGTTAGCTAATAGAATACAGGATGTCCTCCCTCGACTTATTGGAGGAGAACAGGCTGCTTTTGTCAAAGGACGAAATATTCATGAAAATGTCATGCTATCTCAAGCTTTAGTAAAGGGTTACAACAGGAAATATCTTACTCCAAGGTGCCTCATCAAAGTTGACATTAGAAAGACTTTTGACACTCTTCAATGGAGCTTTATTGAGCACATGATTCTTGCTTTTTGGTTCCCTACTGCCTTTGCTAAACAGATAATGGTTTGCATCACTAGTTCATGGTTCTCAATAAAAGTGAATGGTTCTAGACATGGTTTTTTTAAGGGGAAGAGTGGAGTCAGGCAAGGGGATCCACTGTCACCCTACCTATTTGTTCTGAGTATAAAAGTTATCTCCAGATACTTACGAGCCATCAGCTCCCAATCTCAGGTGTCCTTGCATCCAAAATGTGCAAAAATGAGACTAACTCACCTCATCTTTGCAGACGATCTGATGATTTTCACAAGGGGAGACTTGCCCTCAGTCAGTGATGTGGTTCAAACCCTTGACACTTTTGGAAAGATCTCAGGCCTAAAAGCCAATGTTGAGAAAACTTCAATTTTTTTTGGAGGTGTCAGTTCTCAGGTCCAGTCTGAAATCCTTAGGCACACTGGCTTTGCTCAGGAGAAATTCCCTTTTAGATATCTTGGCATTCCACTTAACACTGCTAGGCTCAGTATAGAACATTTTGGGATGTTGATCAGCAAGGTGCAGGCAGCCATATATCATTGGACTGCCAAATTTCTTAGCTATGCAGGGAAACTTCAACTAATTCAATCTGTTATTTTTGGCATTCAAAACAACTGGTGTGCCAGCATTCTTTTACCTAAAGGAGTTGTAAAAATAATTACCAAAATGTTTAAAGATTTCTTCTGGTAAATTCAGGAAGGCCACACTAGGATGGTTTTCAAAAGTTGGAAATCCATTTGTGTTCCTTGTCTTGAAGGTGGTTTTGGAGTTAAAAGAATTGCTAGCTTAGAACAAAGCAATGCTTATTAAAAATGGATTTGGCAGTTAGAAGCAACATCTGATAGCTTTTGGGTCACTTGGATTAGAAACTACTTTCTCCAGGGGACTGATATTTGGGCTGTCTCTCACCTTGGAAAATTTTCAGAATGTTTTAAGGGCATTTTGAGGGTCAGAGATGATTGTATTAAGCTTGCAGGTGGCATTCAGGGGGCTAAATTACTGGTTCAGGAATGTGTAGTTAATGACAAGTTCCTTTATACTAAGTAGGGGTGAGCAAAACCGGATATCCGATCCGAATTTCTAAACCAGATCGGATATCCGAATTTAAAATTATCAATTTTCGTGATCCACATCCGGTCCGAATAATCCGGATATCCGAAAATTTGGAATCCGAAAATTCGGATATCTAGTTTCTTAAATCCGAATGCCGATCCGGTTTTTTTTAATTCAGATTAAAGTGTTCATTCTCTTTTTGGTCGTTGAATCGTTGATGGTGGAGGAAGGAATGGTAATATATCTATAATACGAGATCTAGTTTTTAATGCATATTAGAGTATCCAATTACAATTATATCATTAAAAATCAGATCTATGATACTTACAAATCTCTTATGGGAACAAATGTGTATATATCTCTAAAATACAATATGAAGAGGCCTGAGATTCTAAGAAGGGAACAAATGTGTGAAAAGATGTAAAATTATGTAAAAAAGGAAAAATGTTTCTTGCCATTTCTGAACAAGATGCCGAGCAAAATGGCTATGATCTTGAGGTTGAGAAGAAAAAGGATGAAACCATGACGAATTATAGAATTATTATGAAATATATACTAGGGTTTTGGTTACAATAGCATTTTCCATTACATATGTAAACTATGTGAGAGTCAAACGGCGGAAGCCATGAAGGATTATAGATCTGGTGCTTACTGATGCGGAGGGCAGACGGTGAAGGCCGATGGTGGTAGACAACAAGGTGAGAGTCGGTGTTTGATGAGTTTGAAGGAGGTATGTGACTAGTATGACTGGTTGTTGTTGGAGGTCGGAGGAGATCGTTGTTTTTGGAGTTTTGTGGTGGTTGGAAATTAAGAGAGAGAATAGAAGATGGCGGCAGGCAGAGAGGATGAAAGTTTTGTATATTTAGGGTTTTTTTATGGAAGGATAGGAGTATATATATAATGAAGTGAAACTACGTTGTTTTTTTTTTTTTTTTTTTTTTTTTTAAGTTTTTTAAATTTCGGATCGGATTCGGATATCTAGTTTTAAGAAAATCACAATCCACATCCGATCCAATTAATTCGGAAAAAACCGGATCGGATATCCAATTTAAATGGTATCCATATATTCGGTTTTTTTTTTTCGGATTTCGGATCGGAATCGCAAAAAAATTCGGATCGGAATTTTTTTGCTCAGCCCTAAATTACTAAGGCACATGAGATTTTCAGGTCCAAGTTTGTTGTTCAGACCTGGACAAAAGCTCTCACATCAACTGCCATTGTCCCTGCACACCGGATTACCATAACCTTAGCCATGGAAGGCAAGCTAGCCACGACAGACAACTTTATTCTTAGGGGGATGATGATCCCTAACAGGTGCAGTTTATGTAAAGCAGCTGCTGAAAGCCATTCTCACCTTTTCTTCCGATGTTCCTATGCTAATGCTATTTGGAAATCTGTGCTCTCTTGGATGGGCATTCATAGAAGAGAGCTCGACCTTAGCCAGGAAATTGGTTGGATTCGAACCAGAAGACATAGAAAGCACTTGAATAGCACTTGGTTCATTTGTTCTCTTGCCAGGACTGTTCACTTTTTGGCATGAAAGAAATCAACTTCGTTTGCCGGCTAGGAGAGGAGCATTGATATGTTAATCAAACTGATTAAATACATAGTGGGAATTAGATTACTAGATAATAGTTGTGCTGAACTCTATAGTGAGATAGTAGAACGTCTGAATAGATAAACATTGTTAGGCTTGTGTAGCCTAAAACAGAGGATAGTTTGTAAGACTACTCCTTTCTTTGTTCCCTTCATGAATGAATAAAAATGGAGATTACTTTCTTGCAAAAAAAAAAATTAAAAAAATTAAATAATAATAATAATAATAATAATAATAATAATAATAATAATAATAATAATAATAATAATAATAATAATAATAATAATAATAATAATAATAATAATAATAATAATAATAATAATAATAATAATAATAATAATAATAAGTGCTTTTCTCTCAACGCTTCTCTCTAGTCGTTTAGAGAGATTTCTCTCTCAATGAGCTCGGACGCCATTGATGCTTCCTTCTCCTTCATGGCTCGAGGGAGAGGCCGCCCACCTAAAAATCGTCTTTCTTCTGACTTTCTGTTAGCTTCCGCTTCTAATGGTACTGATTTATCTCTTTCCCGTTCCAATTTCTCCATTGGTCGTTCTTGTCTTCGCTCACCTAGAATCCTTAATGATGAAATAATCAGTGCTTTACCTTCTTCTATGGCTTCCCCAAGTGTAGTGGTGACTAAGCCTGTTCAAAATCCTCTCAATTCTGGTAGTGATATGTCTGGGTCAACTTCGCCCAATTCTCCGAAAACAGGGGTTGCCATTGTTGCACCTCATGTTGCTTCTGTTGTTGCTCCTGTAGCTTCTGGTTATGTTCCTGCTCAACCAATTGCGGGGGTAGTTCCTACTTCTATTGCTCCAAAACCTAAAAATACGAGTCGAAATTGGGTAGAAGTTACCAAGAGTAAGAACATAGGTATGAGTTTGTACTTTGATGAAGATAGTGCTAATTCCACTGAAATTGATATTCATATGGATGAGGTTCAGGATGAGATTGAAAAGTGGAAGTTTACGTTAATGAGGAATGTTCTTGGGGCTAAACTCTCACAGAAGATTGTTTCTGAATTTACCCAGAAATTCTGGAATTTTGGCCCTCTCCCCTTAGTACAATACTTCAAAAAGGGTGGTTTAGTTTCAAATTTGAGTCTAAGAAAGCCATGAATGCAGTTCTCAGGGGTGGCCCTTGGAAAATTGGTTCTAACTCCCTTATTCTTAAGCAATGGTCACCTAATTTCTCATGTATTATGGAAAGTGTTGCCATTGTTCCTATTTGGATCTTGTTCCCTGATTTGGATCCCTATATGTGGACTGATTCCATCCTCAGCAAAATGGCCAGTAAGATTGGTAAACCAGTATTTACTGACCTTCACACCACTTGTAAGGCTAAACTCTCCTTTGCTAGAATCCTTGTTGAGGTGGACATCTCCAAAGATCTTCCTGATCATGTTGACATCAATGCTCCTTTCATTGGCCACTCTTCTCAAAGGGTTGTATATGAATGGCTCCCCTATTATTGCAACACCTGTCAGAAACTTGGTCATACTGACAGCAACTGCAAAAGTAACAGACCCACTGTTGATCATATTGCTCAGGTTGTTGCTCCCAAGGACACTAACACTGCTCTTAAAGTACATGGCCTTACTGTGGTGTCTGGTAAAAAGAAGAACTTTGGGAAGTAGGTCTCTAGACCTGCAACTACTAGCCCATCTGTATCTGGTCCCTCTACTCATCTTCCTGAATCAAGATGCCACTTTCTAGGTGGTACCTCAGCTCCTCAGGCTGTTGAGACAGTAGCCCTACCAGAGGGGGAGAACTCAGAATGCACTAAGCTAGGTTCCCCACCTCTGGTTGTGTAGACACCTCGTTTCTGCACCTCCCGCAAACCACCCGGTGATGATTGGGCCGCATGTTTGGTACGCGGAACGATTTGTGACAGTTCGTAAGTTTATCGTCAAGTGATTGCTCAAACATTAATGTCTACCTCATAATTGTCATCTACGTGCCGATACAGTCGTTTTAGCAGTAATTAGAGTACATTTGGAGTCCGGGCCTAAAACCGTCTTCATTTACTAAAAACCGTCAAATCCCGAGTCAAAGCAATGTGCTTTTCTACCTAAGGTTAGGATGTCATAAAATGTTGAGATTATATCTCATTTTGAGTCTCATGTCATTTCATTAGACTAAACTTAAAAGTTTACATTACAAAATGTGCATTTCATTTAGTTAAAATGATAACCCGACCTTTAGGCCCGTTTTACGAGGTCATAACGAGTTTTTTGGGTCAGGCCTATTTCAGAGAAAGTTCTAGATCTCTTTCTTAGCTTTCCAACGCCACCGAAATCGCCTTAATACGAGTCTTGTAGAGAAAGTTATGCCTAAAATACGACAGGCTGTCAAACGCGTTTTCTACGCGCGGAGAGGAACCTACCGGGAAAGGACGACAAGTCTTTGCGCCTTTTCCAAGGGACGCAGCACCTGCTGCGCCTTTTCCCAGGGCTTTCTTTTTGTCCAAGTTTCCGTGTTTTAACCTAAGTCGGTTATTTCCGGATCTTTCCTTCCGTATCCTAGTCTTACCATAATTCCGTCGCGTGATTAGTATAAATAGGAGCCTTCGCTCCTCATATTTCTCACACGAGTGTCCGCCCTTCTCTTCTCCCTTTGCATTCTAGACTTTGTTCTTACTTATTGGCGCCTACGTGCTTGAACTTTCGACCACGTAAGCTCGGATCTTCCGGGTACCGACCTCTCCGTTGCATGACCGACCAATTTGACCAACTACACTCAATCAACTTAATTAATCAATCGTTTTCCTCTTACGAGGGCACTCTCTTTGCATTCGCGTCGAGCATTCACTAATCGATATCTTAGTTCTTCTCGTTCCGTCAACATGTAAGTCTGAGGGTGTCGATCCTTATTTATTTATTGTACTTTACTTTTCGTATCATCAATTGTAAGGTTTACGTCGAAAATACCGTTAAAACCGATTTCTAAAACCCTTTGTTAAAACCTGTTTTTACGGATTTCCAGTAGATAACCATCGAGAAAGGACGCGCAAGAATCGCTGCGCCTCTTGAAGGAGCGCGATTCTGCTGCGCCTCTTCGTGAGGCTGCCGCAGTTCCTGCTTCCTTTCTTCTTCGTTTGTCCTCTGTAATCCGTGTTCAAAATCTTTCTTTTGCTTGTTCGTCTGTCTTAATGTCATAATAATTCCATGTATATTATAATCATCATTCATTCACATGTTTTAATTGTCATAAATCCGACTTAAATCCCAAGTAATCCAATGTTTGCGGGTTTTCGTCATTAAATTCAATTCCGGGTTGTAGAGATTCAATTTGTTCATATTGGGTTTTTGGAATTCGTCCTTGATATAGTTTCATCTGTCTTTTGTCGTATTCATCGCATGTTCGTCGTTAATCCGTTGCATCTAATGTTAGTTAATTGATTTCAATAGAGGACTCATTAATATTTTTCACTTCTATCATTGTTTCATCGTGTAATTAACCCGTTTGCATCCGTCTCACTCGTGTTTTACTGCTTTCATGACCCATTCATATGTTAAATAACCTATTAATCACTTTCATCCGAGTAAATATCATCAATCCGTCATTAAAATCATCAATCGACATTAACGGCTTGCAATTACGGCTTCACGGCCGAGGCGAGCCAAGGAAGGACGCGCGTCTGCTGCGCCTATTCGTAAGACGCAGCTCTCTGCTGCGCTTTGTTCTGGCCGAGTTCGTCACGAACTCCGTTTCTGCCTTGACCTAGTTTGTTTAGCTTACGTATTAACTAACTATTATCCGTAATATCACGCTAATTCCTGTTCGTAATTTATTCTTTCATTCTTTTTACCAAATTATCCGTTTTAAAGGTATTTTCGACATAAATCGCCTATTCCAATGTAATTATTGTAATTTTCATTATTGTAATTCATAGTTATCATATTTCTTTTATTGCTTGTATGTTTATCACATGTAAATCAACCTTAAATTCCTACTTCGACCCAATTGTATGCTAATTACGTGTCAACCGACTTAGTCTAATCCTCATATGCTAGGATTAATCTAATGGATGTTGCATTGCATGCATATAGCCGACGATATATCAAGTATAGACAACTTCCCTAATCATTAGTAGAGGCCGCTATCGAGCGGGCGGGATTAGGTGTTCGATCAAAAGAGCTTCCTAATACGTACCCTCACCCCTTACTCCCGGATCTCGTGAGCACCCGTGTTCATTGGCATCCACGAGAGTCATTCTAGACATAGAATGCTAAGGGTAACGATTGCTTAGTGTTCATGTCACTACTTTGTGTCTTGACATGACACGAGGTATTCGAACGGTTCCAATTTCCCATAAAAATTGGTGGCGACTCCATACAAAATGCAAACGCTTGTTTCGTTTCTCACCAGCGCCCAGTGGGCGGCCCGCTGTCCACGGTTTGGCGACTCACTGGGATAATACACTTACGTTTAGCCAAGGGTGAAACTTGAACAAGGTTAGGGAATAAGTTTGTACAAGACAATTGTCGGTTTTCATAACTCGGTCTTCCTAGACCGTTTAATCCGGCCTTCCTAGGCCCAACCCAACCCATTCGACTAATCGTCCCGTCTAAACGGTCCTAATTCTTATTTGGGCCTAAGGATGGATAGCGATTGACGTCATCCATACCATGATGCTTACTCTTGTTTGTATCAAGGGCCTTCACTACTTGAGGAAATGGACTAGGAATCGGCCTTACTCTTGTTTGGCACGAGCCTCTCCACAGACTTCGGGTTTGATGGTTCGGTATGGCAACCCACCCTTTAAACCAAAACCCTTTTAAATGCACTCAGCATCCCGTTATAATGCTTGTATAAATGTGTAAACCTTATGTGATCACCATTTCTAAACAAAACCATGACAAATTTTCAAAAATCCAAACCCTCTTTCAAACAAGAATTTCGAAATAGGGCTTCCAATTAGCGCAAAATCCGGTCAAAACTCTGTCCGTTTGTCAAGTCAAAATTCGGGCCTCAAGCCCATTTCAAAACCTCACTTCGAGTCCACTCCTACAACTACACTACAGTTGACTAGGACACTAATTTTCAAAGACCTTGTCTTTCTTCAAAAATCACTCAACACAAGTGGCACACACCCACTTCACAAGTCAAAACTTTTCCTCTTTTAGCAAGTGTGATAGAATGGTCGATCGTGTTTTGATTCGTCGCCGATCTCTTATCCAGTTTCCAAGATGCCCGGATCAAGTGATGAAACGAATCTCCACCACCTTCAAGACGGTAATGATCGAATCCTCGCCGCGTTAGCCCAAATGCAAATTACCCAAGAACAAACATATGACCGCCTTGAGCTTATCGAAGGCCGTATCTTCTCCGTTGAGGGAAGGTTACCCCCTCATGAAAGTGAAGTACTACGTAATTCCGATGATGAATCTAGAGATGAGAATCCTTTCGTGGGAATGACTGCAGCTGAGAAAAGACTCCAATACCTAGAGGAGCAATTGATGTACCTTAAGGGTGATGACATTTATAGGGAAAACAATCGCAAGTATGAAGCCGTCAATTCCAAATTGCCAACTAACTTTAACATGACGGATATCCCTAAGTTCAAAGGACATGAGAACCCTTTGAACCACATCCGTGCCTTCAAGGATTACATGTCTATCAAAGGCATCAAACCCGAGATGTTCTTAAGGATCTTTCCTTCATCTCTTGACACCATCCCGAAGCAATGGTTCTACACTTTAGATCACAAGAAAGTCGCTACTTGGGAAGACGCCGCAATCGAGTTCTCTAAGCAATACGCGGATAATGCCGAGATCCAAGTCAACATGCGCACTCTAGAGGTTCTTACCCAAAATGACAAAGAAGGATTCACCGACTTCCTAAGTAGGTGGAGGAAGACTAGCACTCAACTAGTTGAACGCCAGGATGAGGCTACTCTTGTGGAGAAGTTTGTGGATAATCTCAAACCCATCTATGCCAATCATTTGAGATATCAAAACATCAAGACTTTCAAGGACTTGACCGTGTTAGGAACAAGGATTGAAGATGACATCCGTAAAGGACTCTTGTCCAAAACGGTAGGTCGAGGATATCAAGGGTCCACAAGTCGTTCATACGGCTCTACTAGCAAGACCGACGAAGTTAACCTTCTCGAGCCATCTAAGAAAACTACTCCACCAAGAAAATTCACAAACCTTGGGGATACTTACTCCAACGCTCTAAAAAGGTTAATGAAGCAAGGTAAACTCCAACCCATTGGACCTACTCCCGAACCCGAAAGGAAGTCCAAGTTTTAGGATGAAAATTCATCTTGTGAGTACCATAGGGGCAAAGGGCACGACACGAGAAAAATGCTTCAAGTTGAAACACGTGCTTCAAGATATGATTGAAGATGGTCGACTCCCAATACCACCAGGAGGTAAACCCAACAACACTCAGAATCCTCTTGGAGTTCTAGTGATTACAAGTGATGAATCTACCTTAGATTGCTCACACCTCATCTCTCCCACCGAAAATGAAATTCATGCAATTGAGAAAGAAAGGCTCTACTCTACTATCTCCCCTACCATTTCCGACTTCATCACATGGGCAAGGAGTGTAGATAGACAAGTGTGGGAACTAGAAAGCATGGTAACAACCTTACGCAATCCCAACGCAATACCTAAAGAACGTGTACCATTGATCTTCTCTCAAAATGCCACTATGCAAGAAGTAGTCACCGTGGTTGATAAACTGGTCGATCAAATCATACGACTAGAAGATGATATCATGAGAATGAGGGAACTAGCTGCAGTTAATGGGGTTTGGGCCGATGATGATGAGGACGAATATCTCATTGAAAACTCCCTAGTCAAAGAAATAGTCCAAAATGGCGAAGACCAAGATGTGGATCACCTAACTCGTTCGGGTCGCCCATATCAAAACACTACCCAAAACGGTCCAACCAACGTCATCACACCAAATGACAACGAAGATGACCCCACAGATCATTTGCTCAAGCAATTACAGAAAACAAAGGCTGATCTTTCAGTCTGGCAACTAGTAGCAAGCTCATTCCCACATCGCCAAGCTTTACTGCAAGCTTTAGCCAAGCTAAATGTAGCACATAACTCTACTCCTGAAGATGTAGTTAACTTGGTCTTCCAAGAATCACCTAAGCTAAGTAATCCCATTACTTTCTCGGACGAAGACTTGCCACCTTTTGGCGCTAGTCACAACCTCGCCCTATACATCACTGTCATTTGTCTAAAGAAGAATGTGCCAATGACCTTGGTAGATGATGGCTCCGCGGTCAACGTCATACCCCTCAAAACGGCATACAAGCTAGGTATGAAAGAGTCGGATTGGACCCCTACCAATCAAGGTGTGCGTGCATATGATGGTACACGACGAAAAGTGGTAGGACTCGCTAACCTAACCATAGCCACGGGACCAATCGAACGAAAGGGTAACTTCCAAATAGTGGACATCGAAGCTTCATTCAACATACTTCTGGGAAGGCCTTGGATTCATGCTTCAAAAGCCGTAACATCCACCCTTCATCAAAAGATCAAGATCCCACTAAATGGCAAAGTAGTGACGATCACTTCGTCACCCATCAAGGCAATAATCGAGAAGCAATCAAACAATCAAGTCCTTGCGGATCCCGTATACGAACTTGGGGGCTTCCAAAGTGTAAGTGTCATAGAAAGCGAATTGGCACCCTTATACTATAATCCCTACTCCAACTTGGTGGTCAACCACATACTCAAATCCCAGGGATACTTCCCTGGAATGCCTTTGAACCCTATTCGGAAGAATACCTTCGCACCATACAAGGAAGGCAACTCAACAAGAATACCACTTGGACTGGGGTACAAACCCACAAAAGAAGAAGTTCTCGAAATGCTAGCCCAAGTCCAAAATCGCAAGCACGTGGGAGTCCAAATGAGGCCATATCTCCCCACTTTAAATGGGTATTTTGTTCAAGAAGGAAGTTCAGAACTCTTTCATGGATTTCCCGAACCTTGGCATTATCTTGAGAGGAAGTTAGCCGGAATCGAGATCTTTCACGATTGCTACTTCATTCCTCCAGAAACGGTTCCTACCGTCAAAACCCGTCAAGCACCTTGCTTAGACGAACAAGCTGTTAGCCTATTGTTTGGAGAAGATCGATTCGTTAGGGCCGCGCAGATGAGATCATTACTATGATACTTCGGGACGATCGCTTCAACCCCACCGCGTTGATCACGCTAAACCGAGCATAAAGCGGTGAGAAAGGGTGGAGAAAATCTATCAAATGGACCAACAACCAAGGAAGACTCTTCAAGCTCACCCTTTGGAGAAGGAGAGATGTTCAAAGGAGATCCAGAGAAGACGACGAGTTCGAGTCGGAGTCGGAGTCGGAGTCGAGTCGGAGTCTAGAGAAGTCATTAGAAAGTCTATTCTGTCGTCATCCCCACTCCCTTCGTTTCTCCTAGCTTAGCCTCGAGTAGTCACGATAGTTCGGGAAATGCCCCAATTATTGTCCCTTTGCCGCCACTGACCATGGATCGGTTGGCTTCTTTGTTTCAACTTTACTCAAATCTTAATATGAATAAATCGGGTTACGCTTACTCTTTGCGTTATCTTGAGTGCAGTGCATTTACGATGATACCGAGGATGACCAAGACCCGGACTCAATCGAAATACCTCCCTACGTAGCCAAAGAAATACTACGGGAAGGGGAAGGGGGACCTGTAATAGAGGACACCGAACCCATCAATGTAGGAACCGAACTAGAACCCAAAGAACTTAGGATAGGGACTACCTTGAGCTCAACCGAAAGGGCCGATTTCATAGACCTCCTAAATGAATTCAAAGACGTTTTCGCTTGGTCCTACAAAGACATGCCAGGGATCGACGGGGATATCGCCGAACATAGGATTCCGATTAAGCCGGGTTTCAAAACGTGAAAGAAGCTTCGACGAATGAGAACAGAATGGGCTCTAAAGATTAAGGAAGAAGTTGACAAGCAATTCAAAGCAGGGTTCATCAAAGTTTCCGAGTATTCGATTTGGGTAGCTAACATAGTACCCGTACCCAAAAAGGATGGGAGAATCCGTGTTTGTGTTGACTTCAGGGACTTGAACAAAGCGAGTCCGAAAGATGACTTCCCTCTACCTCGCATTGACATATTAGTGGACAATACTGCAGACCACGCGTTACTATCCTTCATGGATGGGTATGCGGGTTATAACCAAATCAAGATGGCCATGGAAGATATGCACAAGACCGCATTCGTCACCCAATGGGGAACCTATTGCTATACGGTAATGCCGTTCGGATTGATCAACGCCGGAGCTACATACCAACGCACCGCAACCACACTCCTACATGACATGATGCACAAAGAAGTTGAGGTATACGTAGATGACATTATCGTCAAATCCAAGGAAAGAGAGGGACATATTGCGAACCTTCGCAAGTTCTTCGCAAGGCTACGAAAGTACAACATGAGACTCAACCCCCAGAAATGCACATTTGGGGTAACATCTGGGAAACTCCTGGGATACGTCATCGCCAACGATGATAGAAATAGATCCTTCAAAAATCAAAGCTCGATCGAAATGCCACAACCTCAAAAGAGAAAAAGAAGTCGGAGGATTCTGGGAAAAGTACGAGTACATAAGTCGATTCATATCGAAACTTACGATGATTTGTGAGCCTATCTTCAAGAAACTCAAGAAAACAGACCACACCATGTGGGATGATGATTGTCAAAAGGCGTTTGACCGAATCAAGGGGATATTGGCTAAACCACCAGTGCTCATGCCGCCACAACGAGATCAACCTCTTGGTTTATATCTCACAGTAACGGAAACCACCATGCTGGCTCAAACCGTAGGAAGTGAAGAAAGAGCTATTTACTATCTAAGTAAGAAGTTCTTGGAATATGAGTGCAAATACTCACAACTCGAAAAGACATGCCTCGCTCTTGTGTGGGCAACGAAGAAGCTACGTCACTACATGCTTAGCTACTCCGTCAAGATATACTCCAAAATGGATCTAGTCAAATACCTCTTCGAGAAACCCGTCCTCAACGGACGCCTGGCAAGATGGACTCGATGCTCTCGAATTCGACCTTAAGTATGTGCCCTTTGAAAGTTATAAAGGTCGCGCCGTCGCCGAATTCTTCGCAGAAAATCCTATCAATGACGAACAAACCATAGATACTTGGTCATTTCCCGACGAGGATATACTTCAAACCGATGTAGACTCCTGAGACCTATACTTTGACGGAGCATCCAACTTAAGAGGATTCGGAATAGGAGTGTTGCTCATTTCTCCTGAAGGTGAGCATACACCGATTCTTTGTCAAACTCGACTTCGAGGTGACAAACAATCTTTGCGAGAATACGAAGCTTGTCTCATTGGACTACAAGCGTAAGCTTAGGCATTAAAAACCTCCGAGTACACGGGGATTCATCACTGATCATCAACCAAGTTACAGGATCTTGGAAAATCCGAAGTGAAAGCCTCGCACCCTATCAGGCTAGGATAGACCAAGTCGCTCAATTCTTTGATCATGTAACATACCTACACCTACCTCGGGAGGAAAATCAATTTGCGGACGCTCTTGCGAAACTTGCATCTACGATAAATATGCCGAGATCACATGATAGAAATGCCTTTGTGCATCGAGCGACGGTCGAGCGGCTTATGTCCATCAAATCACCGATGAAGAGGAAATCGCACAGGAACCCTGGTTCCAAGCAATCCTGAATTTCAAGCTTAATGGTACCTATCCACCGGATATGGACAAGAGGGGCAACGTGCTATACGCCTACTAGCTTCCCAATACATTCTGATGCAAGGAGAATTATAGAAAAGAACACCTCTTGGTGTAGTGCTGCGTTGCCTTGATCATTCACAGACACGAAAGGTGATAGAAGAAGTCCACGACGGAGAATGCGGTCCTCACATGAGTGGGCCCATGATGGCAAAGAAAATCACACGTTTGGGATATTATTGGACCACAATGGAATCCGATTGCATCAAATACGTGAGACATTGCCACAATTGTCAAATCTTCGGGAATGTACAACATGTCCCTCCTTCATTGCTCTACACGATGACATCTCCTTGGCCATTTTCTGCATGGGGAATTGACATAATCGGGAAGATAACCCCGGTAGGAACGGGGAGGTCACTGTTTCATTCTAGTGGCAATTGACTATTTTACCAAATGGGTAGAAGCAGCTTCCTACACTGGTCTTACAGCCAAAAATGTGGCAAAGTTCATACAAAACAACATCATCTGTCGATATGGTTGCCCACATGAGATCATTAGCGATAATGGGTCACACTTCCAAGCTGAAACCGAGCAACTGCTAGCAAAATATAAGATTAAGCATCACCACTCTTCGCCCTATAGACCACAGACTAACGGCGCGGTAGAGGCGGCAAACAAGAATGTTGTCACGATTCTCAAGAAAATGATCGACAACTACAGAGATTGGCCAAGCAAAATACCCTTTGCCTTATGGGGGTATCGTACGACGTCGTCGGGACGCCTTCGGGGCTACTCCTTTCTATTTGACCTACGGCATGGAAGCCGTACAACCAGTCGAGCTAGAAATACCATCCCTGCGCATTCTACTAGAAAGTCAAATCCCGGAGGCCGATTGGAAGAGGGACAGATATGAAGAACTCATCCTCCTGGATGAACGTAGGCTACGTGCCTTACATAATGTCCAAACATATCAAGCCCGTATCAAACGAGCTTTCAAAAAAAGGGTTAGGCCAAGAAACATCAAAGAAGGAGACTTAGTACTCAAATCGGTTAGAGCTCTTTTACCTGTCGACCCACGGGGAAAATTCAAACCTAATTGGGCCGGACCATTTCTAGTCAAATCCATACTCCCAGGGGGTGCAGTTAGAATTACAGACTTAGATGGGAATGAGTTTTCAAACCCCACAAACCTCGACCAACTGAAACGGTACTATGCCTAGAATAGGACCAAACACGCGCCTCGCGTAAACCCATGTGTCGCTCTTGTGGCACTAAATAAACGGCCCCTGGCCAAAGCTGAAATAAGCTAAATGTCACTGTGCTCTTGCATTTTGACAAGTTTGTCATCCTCATATCATCAAATAAACTAAATTCGCACCTCCAGAGTAAGCAAAAGCTCATGCTTATTTTCTATGTTCATTACAAGCTCTTGCTTCGAACAATTATTCTTTTACATTTACTCGAACTACGCGCAAGGGTTTGATTTCGCTTTTCAAGTGAATACGTAGGCAATCCTTCACGGGATTCAACCCATTATATCTAAAGTATAAATAGAAGGACATTTGCATTGCATTTGAAATTCGACAAGAATAATAAAGTAGAAAATTTTGACGGTTTCATAACCATTTAACCTTTTATTTCATTCGTCTCCTAAATAATAGTAGTACGTTACATAATAAAAAATAGAATAGGCTAGGATTCTAAAAATCCCTCCTTTTTATTACAACAACAATAATAATAATAATCAAATAATAAATAAAGACTCGGGCTATTCCTCCATCTTCCCCTTGCCCTTGTCACTCTTGTCATATTTCTTGTCACGACCTCGAGCCGGGCGCTCTTGCACCACTTCAGACCTAATCACCAACGGTCTTTCTCGAGGCCTGACTCTGCCATTCTTGCCAACCACCATTTCCGCGACAGGAGTAGTCTTTGATTTCTTCGAAGGATGAATGACCTGAAACCCGACTTCTTCTTCTCCCTCGTCGGATGCTTCGCTTCTCTTTCTCTCCCTCGCGCACCTTGTAGTCAACAGGCTCGCGTTTCCTCAGTCTCTCGCGCTCTTCCGGAGTTGCAGCCTTTCTCCACCTCAGATAAGAATCCGACACCCACAAAGCATTGGCGGAGAAGCTCAAGAACCACATGTTTCTTTGGGCCCATTTAATAGCCCACTCTCTTCGGCTTTCTGTAGTAAGTGCCATAGCAGTCTGCGGGACGGTATCAAGCCTAGGGATCGTCTGCTTCAGCCCAACTTGCCTCATCAGTCATTCCGGAAAGATGCATACCATAAACTCCAATCCCGGAATGCGCACGGACCTAGTGGGATCCAAAGAAGATACTCCGGTGTGAGACTTGAGGTGCCACCACGGTACAACCCACCTAATCAACGGACCATCATCATTCTTGACTTGTTCTTCCAATAGTCGCAGACCCGGGTAAAGTCCACCATGTACAACCGCGTCCTCATCGCAATCGAACGAGCATGATAGGAAAGTGCATGAACTGGGGGCTCGATCAATCGGAGCCGTTCCATAAGCCAAACCTACCAAAAGCAGGTATTAGACATCGAAAACGAAAAAAAAAAAAAAAAAAAAAAAAAAAAAAAAAAAAAGAAAAAAAAAAAAAGAAGATGTCTTTTACCTGCAAAATGACGGGACTCCCCAAGAACGGCAAATCGCGATTGGATTTCCTATTATCCAAACCCAAAATAATCTCCCCTAAGTATAAGCAAGCTGGGCTCCTGCGCAGCTCCATTTGCTCAATAAGACCCAAAAGACGGGGATCACCTCTCAAATCTTCATCAACGTGTCCTTGGAAGACATACACATGCAGCAAACAAAAGCCAAATTCCCTCCTCCTGGCAACATGAGAAACAGTAGGGTCGGCCCTGTTGATGAATCGGTCTACAAAGTCCAACATTCTCACGCCTTTCGGGGTAACTAAACGGTCCACCTCGAGTCTAGTCGGTCAAGCAAGTCTCGAATTTGCTCTTATACCCTTGTGAAGTAGAAGGGATGGCAGGTAAATGTTCGGGGTCCCACCCACCAATAGCGACAATCTCTTGGGAAACGGGCAAATATCACCTCCCGGGAATGCGAAAACATGATAATTCGGGTCCCAATAGTCAAGGCAAGCATCCAAGAACGGTTTTACAACCTTAATGAGTTTCAAGCTCAACAAAGACCCAAGATTATAAGCACCCATGTCATGCTTCTCCATATTTGAAAATTCATTGGTCCATTCCTTCAAGCGGATCTCCAAAGTGTTCATGATGACAATTTTCTTTTGAAGATTTATTTTGAGAGTTTTATGTGAATAGACGAAGAAGAGACGAAAGATTTATGTGAATTAAAGCTCCGTCGACGCTTCTATTTATACTAATTGCTGTTTCCAAAAATCCGCCAGAACGGACCAGATGGGGAACAGGCGCAGCGCCTGCTGCGCCTCTTCAAAGGGACGCAGCTCATGCTGCGCGTCTTCCCCGGTCTCACTTCTGTGATTTCCGCGTTGGATCTTTCCTAATTCTATAACGCATGATTTCCTATTCCTGCGGGGTTTTATTTTGGTAAATACGAGAAGTTTACCATGTTTCAGGCTTCCTAGATTCGCGGGCACGCATTTCGAGGCGACATCGACATTTCTGCCATTATATCACATTCGCATATTTCATTTTAAACATAATTTTCACTTTAATTTTAGCTTGTGTATATTGATTTCTATTTCATTTTCTAAACTTATAGATTTCTCTTTTTTCTTTTTTTAGGGGGTAACCCTCCTTACCGTCCGGTCATTTCCGGCAAAGTTTTTTTCACTTTTGTGATCTTTTGAGTCTCATTTTGCGCTAATTAAGGCCATATGTATATAAAATGTATGTTTTGTGCGATTTCTATGTAAATTTCGACATCATGACGGCGTAAACCGTTGTCTACCAAACCTGTTCAAGAACTAACCTGCAGATACAAGCAACACAACCCAGCAGCAAAGGCACTCAGGCCGTCATATATACACCAAACAGAGCAAAATGTACAAGCAAACTGGGGGCTTGCGCCCCGAACGAAGTCCAAAAAATCCAAGCAAACTGGGGGCTTGCGCCCCAAACAAAGTCCAAAAATGTTCAAAATCAGATGTCCAAATGTACAAGTCTACAAAACTACACAAGACTACTGCTGGGCGCCCTCCAACTCGGCAACTCTCGCCACAAGAGCAGCGATCTCGGCATCCCGAACCTCGAGCTCCCTCAACACGCGAGCGGTCTCCTCCCGAGACTGGGTCAACTCTCGATCCAGCTCGCGGTCACCCTGTAAACAGCAACAAATTGGCTCATGTCAATCAATTCAAGCAAAATAAAAATCATCAAAAGAGAAATAGGCGTAAGGTTCATACCTGGCGACCTCGACCACCGACGAGTGCCACGAACCGGGACGGCGCGACCTGCATTATCAAAAGAAATTCTCAGCAAATTGAACAAACTCAATCAAATGTGTTCCTTCACGAAGGTTATACAAGTTAGAGGCTCACCCTCCGAATCGATCTTTTGCCGTCGCCTAGGCCAAGATCCGTCACGGCTACGTCAAAGTCACGCGGCTCGGAGATCGTCGTCCTCCCGGTCGCGTCAGTGTACTCGAGGGTCTCGGGGTACTCGGGGGCTCGATGCCGCCGCCTCGACCTCCTACAAGGACAAATAGCCCTCGTTAATCGATGATCTTTCATCGTGATTCTCAAAATCAAATCGGGAAAAAGTAAAAGATACTCACCACTACCGGCCAGGCGACGCCAACCTCCCGTAAAGGAACGCCGAGTAATCCTCGCCAAGGAGAAGAAGGTCGTCGCCATCGGCACCATCCAAGTCCGCCTCCTCTCGGCCTCGAAGGCTCCCTAAACATCGTCTGGGAGGATCGACAGAACCGTCAACGCGTCCCGAGAGCACCGACGAGCCAACCGCTCGCCCAAGTACCACACAGGACCCATCGACGTCCTCAACGGCCGACTCGGGCTCCTAGGTCGAAGGACCTCAAAGAACAAAAGGAGGCGCTCAGCGTACTCCGCCCAAGGTCTGGGCACCCACTGTGACAAGATAGTACAACGATCATTCCTACGATCAAGTAAAGGCAAAGCATAAGAAGTATAAGTGAACACAAACAGGATACTCACGCTGCTCAGCTGAAGAGCGTTCACGTCCCGCCGGTAGACATTGTGAGAAGAACGCTTGCTCTTCGTCCGGCACATCACCCAATCCCTCACCACGGGATAGGCCCTCTCCAGCGGCTCTGTCCTCTGGGGCGCGAGACTCGGGAAGTAAGAGTACACCCACGCCTATAAAACAGAATAATCAGCAACGATCTTTCGTGGTTTGATAAAGAAAGGAATTTACTTTGGTCTAAAGGTTCATACCTCCAACAGTAGTCCAGGTCCGACAGCACCAGGAGAATTCCCCTTCTCCATCAACTCCGGACGAACCATGGCCCTCATGAAGGGGATAAGGACCGCAAAACCAGCAGTGACCCAGTCCCAACGCCCTAGGGAACTCAGGTCAGAAAGAAAGGGAAGAAGCTTCGTCGACAGCCTCTCGCCCTTGTCTCCGAGGTAAATCGAAGACAGGAACCACCAAAGCCACGAGGAGGCCCTCTCGCTCGGGTTTGTCTGAGGAAGGGGGAGCTGTCTCCCTCCCATCAATCGTCACGTCTGGGGTCTTCCCCGCAAAGTAGTCTCGAACGTAAGGGCGGGTACCAAACCCGCACAATGTGACCTTCGGCGACAAATTCCAGCCGATCAACCTCCTCGCCTCGGCTGAGTCCGCCCTCATGGCGAGTCTCGGCCACACCATCTCCTCGGTCCCACACGGCGGACCGAGAAATCATGCCGTAATCCTCCAAAGTGACTCCCACCTCACCAAAAGGCATGTGAAACGTGGAAGTCGTATCCCAGAATCGATCCAAGAAAGCGCGGATCAGGCTAAGGTTAGCCCGCAACTTCCTCTTCACGATATCCCTCCAGACCTGAACCAGAGGACCGAACGCTCCACGCTCGATCATGGCCCTCTCCTCCACCGACAGCCGCTCGTAGTGCTCCATCGCTGTCGTGTAACCCGAGAACGATCGATGTTCCGGCCTCCTATTATGATTTGAAACAAAAGCTATCTTTAGTTTTGAATGAAATCTGAAAGAAAATTTGGACAAAGAATGAAAGAGGATGGGTATTGAGTTAGTGAATTCCTATTTACCAAGCTCTTCATGATCTGTAGGACGGGTGACCCTCTGCCGCAGCCCACACGAGGTGCCTACTCTCCCGAGTCTCGGCCACGCAGAGCTCCTCTCACCGACGACCTCCTCGTCCGACGTTGGCCCGTCTCGGGGCCTCCTCCTCCTCGACGTCCTCCTCCTCGTGAGCCTCGTCCCGGCGGCCATCACCGCGCAGCGGTGAAGGCTGCTCCAAAGCCCCTCGACAGTGGCGGCGTCGATCTCCATGGGAGCTCTCCCAGAAGTAGAAGCCTCATCACCTGCAACGTCAAAGCAAATTCAGGCCGCGTCACACGACGGCAAGCCTTTGTTAAAGAGTTTTCGAGCCTTCAAGGCCCTGAAATCGCTCTTTCCTTGCCATCTTTGGCCATGTTCCCATCAACCCGATCGCTCATGTGATAAATTGGGTCAAGTCAAGTCCAGTTCGAAGCCTAGTTCCAGGTTCGAGTCGAAAATTCGGCAGCATTTCGCGATAACGGCGATTATGCCCCAAAAAGTGTCCTGAAAAAGTTGTCACAAACCAAAATTCCGAGATGGTAGGAAGTTTACCCATCATTCAAGGATCCCAAATATCAAATTTCATCGCAAATGGGCAATCCTAAGGCTATTTTCGAAGCAATTTATGGTTTAGCTGTAAAACCGTCTCAAACTTTCACTCAAAGGCTTAACACTTGATGAAAATTCGAAACAAATACATGGTTATGCTCCTAACATCACCTACTATCCATTTCTAACATCAATTTGGCAAGGCAAATCCATTTGGGGGAAAAGCCCCAAATTTTCGATCAAAAGGGTCGAAAACCCTAAGGGTCCGTTTGGATACAATTTTAGGAGGGATAGGGAGGGGAGGGGGAGTGAGGGGAGGTGAAGGGAGGGGAGAGAAGGGGAGGGCAAATGGAATGTGGGTGTTTGGATAACAAAAATTATGAAGGGAAATGGAAGGGGAGGAAGGAGGGAGATGAAAAATGGATGGAGGATTGAAGGATGCTAGTGGTATAATTAGAGTCCAAATAATGTTTTCTTTCCAAATCTTGCCACCCTTGGAAAGATTATAATTTGTTCTATAGGAGGGAAAATAAGTTCTCTCATTTCTCTTCCCTTCCATTTCCTTTCTCCCATATTTTTTATCCAAACAAAGGAAATTAAATCCCTCCCTTTCCCTCCCCTCCCCTTCTTTCCAATTCTTTCAATCCAAACGGACCCTAAAGTTCGCGGCTCAAAATTCAACAAATGCAGAAGATTAATGCAAGATTAAGACACATACCTCGTTTAGTCATGTTTTAAGCAAGCTTTTGAATCAAACCTTGGCGGAAATGGTGAAGATTTGAGAGAGAAACGAGTGATTTGTGTTTCGAATGCAAATGAACATAATCCCTCTGATTTTCGCGTTTTTACGCAGGAAAGCCAAATTGGGGAAAAGACGCAGCAGGCGCTGCGCCTCTTCCAAGAGACGCAGCTCTTGCTGCGCCCCTTCCTTTCGTTCCCTCCATACGGATTTTCAAAAATTCGTTATAAGTTCGTTATTTGTGGGCCCATCTTTGGTGCGCCTCTTCCACGATGCTATTTTAATCTCTTGGCCCATTCGACGATTTTCTTTCATTCCGGCTCGCGTTTGTCCCCAGCGCAGCAGTATTTTGCAGTATTGCTCACTCAAGATTTCTTCCATGACGATCAAGATGTTCCTAATCGTCAGAATATTTGTCCCAGTATGCAGATATTTTGCGATGTGCTCACTCAAGATTTCTTCCATGGCGATCAAGATGTTCCTAATCGTCAATATATTCCCCAACAAGAGTTCGCTTGAGACCGTCGCAAGCAGATTCAACCTCGAGTTTTTGCCAAAGTTTGCTTGAGACCGACGCAAGCAGATTCCCCAGCAGTTTCTACCGACGTCCTGCTACCCCCACTATATTTTGTTGTTTCCCCGCGGAGTTCGACAGGGTATCGTTCTCCAGAAGTTCCTATACCCAAACCTTAGCTACCCTTAAGTTGACCTTATTGTTAGACCTCCTTCCCGTCGATGCTTTCCTTTAGGGCCCCATACCCTAGCACAATCCTTATATATCCTTTAGGTCTTACCCTTAGCTCCCATGCTCAACCTTAGCTCCTACGCAACTCCGGAAGCATCTCGAGAAAGAAGTCTCAGGTATGGTCTCTTCTTATGGCTGGCGAGCTTCCTTACGTAGTCTAATGGACTTTAAACGACCCTCCCTGATAGTCGACAGACTCTAAAATGTTCCCGACGACAGGTCCTTGGTTCAGACCCCTTGAGCCGCCTCGCGTCGCCATAGTCGTCAGGTTGTAATCTTCGATTGACCTGATGGCTATACTTTGACTTTCGCCTTGTCCAAGCCTCAGTCAAAGTGGGGGCTCTGTAGACACCTCGTTTCTGCACCTCCCGCAAACCACCCGGTGATGATTGGGCCGCATGTTTGGTACGCGGAACGATTTGTGACAGTTCGTAAGTTTATCGTCAAGTGATTGCTCAAACATTAATGTCTACCTCATAATTGTCATCTACGTGCCGATACAGTCGTTTTAGCAGTAATTAGAGTACATTTGGAGTCCGGGCCTAAAACCGTCTTCATTTACTAAAAACCGTCAAATCCCGAGTCAAAGCAATGTGCTTTTCTACCTAAGGTTAGGATGTCATAAAATGTTGAGATTATATCTCATTTTGAGTCTCATGTCATTTCATTAGACTAAACTTAAAAGTTTACATTACAAAATGTGCATTTCATTTAGTTAAAATGATAACCCGACCTTTAGGCCCGTTTTACGAGGTCATAACGAGTTTTTTGGGTCAGGCCTATTTTACAGAAAGTTCTAGATCTATTTCTTAGCTTTTCAACGCCACCGAAATCGCCTTAATCCGAGTCTTGTAGAGAAAGTTATGCCTAAAATACGACAGGCTGTCAAATGCGTTTTCTACGCGCAGAGGAACCTACCCGGGAAAGGACGCAGCAAGTGCTGCGCCTTTTCCAAGGGACGCAGCACCTGCTGCGCCTTTTCCCAGGACTTTCTTTTTGTCCAAGTTTCCGTGTTTTAACCTAAGTCGGTTATTTCCGGATCTTTCCTTCCGTATCCTAGTCTTACCATAATTCCGTCGCGTGATTAGTATAAATAGGAGCCTTCGCTCCTCATATTTCTCACGTGAGTGTCCGCCCTTCTCTTCTCCCTTTGCATTCTAGACTTTGTTCTTACTTATTAGCGCCTACGTGCTTGAACTTTCGACCACGTAAGCTCGGATCTTAGGGTACCGACCTCTCGTTGCATGACCAGACCAATTTGACCAACTACACTCAATCAACTTAATTAATCAATCGTTTTCCTCTTACGAGGGCACTCTCTTTGCATTCGCGTCGAGCATTCACTAATCGATATCTTAGTTCTTCTCGTTCCGTCAACATGTAAGTCTGAGGGTGTCGATCCTTATTTATTTATTGTACTTTACTTTTCGTATCATCAATTGTAAGGTTTACGTCGAAAATACCGTTAAAACCGATTTCTAAAACCCTTTGTTAAAACCTGTTTTTACGGATTTCCGATGAGATAACCATCGAGAAAGGACGCGGCAAGAATGCGCCTCTTGAAGGAGCGCGATTCTCTTTGCGCCTCTTCGTGAGGCCGCATGATTCAGCTTCGCTTTCTTCTTCGTTGTCCTCATGTAATCCGTGTTCAAAATCTTTCTTTTGCTTGTTAAATGCTGTCTTAATGTCATAATAATTCCATGTATATTATAATCATCATTCATTCACATGTTTTAATTGTCATAAATCCGACTTAAATCCCAAGTAATCCAATGTTTGCGGGTTTTCGTCATTAAATTCAATTCAGGGTTGTAGAGATTCAATTTGTTCATATTGGGTTTTTGGAATTCGTCCTTGATATAGTTTCATCTGTCTTTTGTCGTATTCATCGCATGTTCGTCGTTAATCCGTTGCATCTAATGTTAGTTAATTGATTTCAATAGAGGACTCATTAATATTTTTCACTTCTATCATTGTTTCATCGTGTAATTAACCCGTTTGCATCCGTCTCACTCGTGTTTTACTGCTTTCATGACCCATTCATATGTTAAATAACCTATTAATCACTTTCATCCGAGTAAATATCATCAATCCGTCATTAAAATCATCAATCGACATTAACGGCTTGCAATTACGGCTTCACACAGCAGACCGAGCCAAGGAACAGGCGCAGTCTGTCTGCGCGCTATTCGAAGACGCGGCTCTGCTGCTGCTTTGTTCTGGTGAGTTATGTCCCTGAACTCCATTTCTGCCTTGACCTAGTTTGTTTAGCTTACGTATTAACTAACTATTATCCGTAATATCACGCTAATTCCTGTTCGTAATTTATTCTTTCATTCTTTTTACCAAATTATCCGTTTTAAAGGTATTTTCGACATAAATCGCCTATTCCAATGTAATTATTGTAATTTTCATTATTATAATTCATAGTTATCATATTTCTTTTATTGCTTGTATGTTTATCACATGTAAATCAACCTTAAATTCCTACTTCGACCCAATTGTATGCTAATTACGTGTCAACCGACTTAGTCTAATCCTCATATGCTAGGATTAATCTAATGGATGTTGCATTGCATGCATATAGCCGACGATATATCAAGTATAGACAACTTCCCTAATCATTAGTAGAGGCCGCTATCGAGGCGGGCGGGATTAGGTGTTCGATCAAAAGAGCTTCCTAATACGTACCCTCACCCCTTACTCCAGATCTCCGTGAGCACCCGTGTTCATTGGCATCCACGAGAGTCATTCTAGACATAGAATGCTAAGGGTAACGATTGCTTAGTGTTCATGTCACTACTTTGTGTCTTGACATGACACGAGGTATTCGAACGGTTCCAATTTCCCATAAAAATTGGTGGCGGCTCCATACAAAATGCAAACGCTTGTTTCGTTTCTCACCAAGCGCCCCCGTGGGCGGCCCGCTGTCCACAGGTTGAGCTTCCTGTTTCTTCACCTAAGGTTGTTGTAAAGCACTCAGTATGCAGTGAGCTAGTTCAGGTTCCCTGTGTAGAGGCTACCACTTCTCAGGTGGTTAGTGTGGCTCCTAGCTATGTTGATATTGCTTCTGATGCTGTTGCAGTTCAGTTGCCTTCTTCACCAAACAAATTTAGCATTCTGGCTACTAACTCTGAGGAACCTACCTTAGAGGATGGTCAAATAGAGGATGATCCCCCAGCTCCTAATATCACATGATTGTGTCTACTTTGAATATTATGGGTTTTAATAAGCTGGTGAAGCATTTAGAGGTTGTTAATTTCTTTATGCATAATAAAATTGATATCCTTGGCCTTCTTGAGACTAAGACGAAATGTTGAAAAAAGCTGGTCGGGAAGGTTATAGCAGCAAAAACGGGTGAAGCTTAATAAATTTCAGATAATGCTGAGATCTAAGTTCAATAAATACAGTAATTTTTGCAACTATAATATGCACTATAATGGTAGGATTTGGCTTCTTTGGGACACTTCTAATACCAAAGTTACTATGCTACAAGAACATGCTCAGGTAGTGCATTGTCTTGTCCAACATTTTGCTTCTGGCAGGTCTTTTCACTTATCTGTAGTGTATGGTAGCAAATGCCCTGTGGCTAGAAAGACCCTTGGGTGGTTATGGGTGATTTCAACATTGTCAGATATGCTCATGAGAAGATCAGTAATACTCCTCCCGAGCTTATGGACATGACTGATTTTAACACTTGCATAGCTGGCTGTGGTCTGGATGATATGCAAGGTTCTGGTAGTGACTTCGTTTGGTTCAATAAACAGGAGGTTAAAACTAGGGTTTACTCCAAATTAGACGGGGTTCTAGTTAATGCTGATTGGCTTCTTTCTTTCACTCAAACCACTGCTCAGTTCCTACCCCCTGGTATCTCTGATCATTGCCCTGCTATTCTTTCCTTCTCTGATGATCCTCTCCCTAAAAAGCAATTTAAATTCCTTAATTGCTGGATTGATCACCCTGAATTCAAAACTAAGGTTGTTGAGGCTTGGCAAATTACCCTAGTTGGTAACTCTATGCACAGGCTTATGGCAAAGCTCAAGAATACCAGGAAATATTTGAAAGATTTGCATCTGGCACATTATTCCAACATTGGTAACAGAATCAACCTGAAAAGAGAAGAGCTAAATCAGTGCTTCCTGGCTCTGCAACAGTCTCCTTTTTCTGAAGTTCTCATTCACAAGGAGAGGACCGTCTCTCAGGAATACTGGTCCCTTAAAGAGGCTGAAACCAAAATTCTTATTCAAAAGGCCAAAGTCCATGATATCAAGCACAATGATGCTAGCTCTAAATTTTTCTTTGTTAAAATTAAAGAGAGGCAGCAAAGTCAATATATTGGAGAAATTCAAGACATTAATGGAACCCTTCACAGTGGGATGCAAGAGGTTGGGGAGGCTTTTGTTGACTATTATCAACAGCTCTGATCTTAGGCTCTTCTTCAGCTGTTCAGCCTATTGACCCTAGTTTTATTCCTAATGGGCAATGCTTAAATGAGCAGGATCAGGTTGCTCTTACTGCACCCATTCCCAAAGATGAGATCAATTCTGCTCTTTTTTCTATTCACTCATCCAAAAGTTCTAGTATTGATGGTTTCTCTTCTGGTTTCTTCAAAGCTGCTTGGAATATCATTGCTGATGATTTCTGTCTGGTTGTTTTGGATTTTTTTAAAACTAATTTCATGCCTAAACAAGCTAATGTCACTCTTATATCCCTCATACCTAAAAAAAAGATTGTTAATAGTGTCAAGGACTTTAGACCCATCTCCTGCTGCTCCATCATATATAAAACCATAAGTAAAATCCTGACTGTTAGACTTCAAAGGGTCATGGACAAGCTTGTGGGTGAGGAACAGGCTGCCTTCAACTCTGGTAGAAGCTTACATGGTAATGTCATGCTCACTCAAAGTCTGATCAAAAGCTACTCTAAGAAAAATCTTACTCCCGGGTGTATGCTTAAAGTTGACATTAGTAAAGCTTTTGACTCCATTCAGTGGCCATTTGTTCAAAATATGCTAAGTGCTCTGAACTTCCCTTCTCCCTTCATAAAATGGGTAATGGGATGTGTTACTGGTGCTTGGTATACACTTAAAATGAATGGCTCCCATCATGGTTTTTTCAAAGGGAAAAGTGGGGTTAGGCAGGGTGATCCTCTTTCTCCTTTACTTTTTGTTCTTTGTATGGAGATTCTTTCTCGAATACTCAGGGTCATGCGTAGGGATCCTAATGTATCCTTTCACCCCAAATGTGTTAATATGGGTCTCACACACTTGATCTTTGCTGATGATCTGTTGATTTTCACTAGAGGCGATGTTCCTTCTGTCCAGAAAACTGCTGAGGTGCTTCAACTTTTCTCTAGTTGGCCTGGTCTCAGAGCTAACTTTGATAAGTCTGAAGCCTACTTTGGGGGAGTGGAACATGTAATAAAGCAACAGATCTTATGTGCCATTAGTCTCACTAAGGGGTCCTTCCCTTTTAGGTACCTTGGCCTCCCTATCCACACATCCAGGTTAACCAGCAATATGTTTAGCTCTCTGATTCAAAAAATTCAGAAACTTCATAGCTGTACCACTAACTTTTTAACCTATGCTGGTAAACTTCAGGTTTTGAACTCCATTGTTTTTGGCATTGGTAACTTTTGGTGTGGTAGTCTCCTTCTGCCTAAATCCATTTGCAATACCATTTCCACCCTATGTAAGCAGTTTTTCTCGGTGGTATAAAGAATGGTTTTCAAATGTTGGAAGAGCATCTGTGCTCCTTGGATTGAAGGAGGGTTCTAGGTCACTGATCTTTCTGCTTGGAATCAAGCTTGCATGCTTAAATGGCCATGGCTCTTGGATCTTGGACATGGCTTTATCTGGGTGGAATGGGTTTCCAAATATTACCTAGCTGATGCCTCCATCTGGGATCTTTCTGTCCATGACTATTTCTCTGAAAGTTTGATGGGAGTCATTCTTACCAAATATGCTCTTGTCACCCATTTAGGAGGCCTGCAGCAGGCTAAAACAGCCCTGCATAGTTGTGTTATCAAAGGGAAATTTTCTTTGATCAAGGCATATAATCTCTTCAGACATTAATATCAGACTAAAACTTATTTCAGGCCTCTTCTAGACAACTCCCTCCTGCCTAGATATCGGATTATTCTCATGTTAGTTGCTCAAAGAAAACTTGCTACGTTGGATCAAATCAGCAAACGTGGCCTCTGTCTGCCTAACAGGTGCTACCTGTGTAAAACCCAGGCTGAAAGTTCCGTCATGTTTTCTTTCACTGCAGTTTCTCTCAGCAGGTTCTGAGAGCCCTGTTTACTTGGATGGCCATCCACATTCAAGACCTGCAGCTCCGTAGTCTTCTCCTCTGGTCTCATAAGCGTAATCCTCGTAAACACTGGCGTTCTAAGTGGATCATTTGTTGCTTAGCCTCTGCTGTGTACAATCTCTGGATTGAAAGGAATAGACGAGTGTTTGAAAGCAAAGAGCGTCCTGTTCAGCTCCTCATCAGTGAGATACAATACACTGTCAACCTCATTCTGCTCACCAAATCACACCATATCTTACATGAAGATATTATAAAGGATTTAAACTCCTAATACGTTTTTGGAATTGTATAGCTTAGAGGATATACTATTGTAAGAAATCTCGTGTATTTTCTTCATTTTTTGGAATATATGAGAAAATACCTTTCTTGCAAAAAAAAAAGAATAATAATAATAATAAAAACAATAATAATAATAATAATAATAATAATAATAATAATAATAATAATAATAATAATAATAATAATAATAATAATAATAATAATAATAAAGCAAACCTTTTACATTCCATTTCTCCTTGCTCCATATCTATGTCTATATTAAACTTCATAATAATGAGAAAAATCTGTAACTCTATAATTTAAATATAAAATCTATAAATTTAATTAAAAGGCAAGCTAAACTATCTATCATGTCATATTTTAATTACATATGATGACATCTTAAACCAAACTCATGTAAAGTGGATTTTGTAAAAAATAAAAAAATAATAATCAAGCAAACCTTATACATTCCAATTCTCTTTATTCCTTATTTATGTTTATATTAAATTTCATAATAATGAAAAAATGATGCTCAAAAGTCATGAACCTTGATGCATATTTATACCTATATTAAATTTGTTAATAATGAAAAAAAAAAGGATTCTCAAAAGTCATAAAATGCATCCTCAATTGTTTATATATTTCTAATGGAAGGCAAAATTTGTAAGCCATAATTTTTATTATCCCTATTATCGGTAAAACTAAATGTGTCACTAAACTCCTATCATTTTCTATTCACATCAAGCTAATTGTATTAAGGTTTTTAAATTGTTAACTAACTAGTATTGGTGCCCGACTTCGTCCGGGCTACCTCTACTTACCATTAAATTATTTTTTTCATTAAATAAAATTACTTAAAGTTGCATAACCCATAAATTTATCATTAATATATTTTCCTATGACATATCCTAAAATTACGATGAAAAAAATTTTGAGACAAATTCACTACTCAAGCTATTAATATTTTACTCTTATTAATGAAACAATAATAATAACATTTTACTACTTGCCCGTAATCATTGTTACTTTCACTATTCCTGCCGTAATTATTGTTACTGTCGCATTAATATTGATAATTTCACTACTCCCGCCGTAATTTATTGTTACTTTCACTATTGTCGCATTAATATTGATTATTTCACTACTCCCCTTATTTCTACCACTTTCACTAATCTCGCAGATAATATTTTTACTTTTACGATTCAAATGAGTGATTACTATCATATAACTATATCCAATGTTACTACAATTATTTTTTTTACTTATGAAATTACTTTTACTACTTAAGCATGCAATTTTATAAATATATATTACATATAATCATTAAATCAAATCAAAAGAATTATGCAATATTATATTATTATGGAATCTAACTTGAATTATTTATAACCTACTTATATTATATTTTTGTATGTTAAATAATAATAATAATTAATACCATAAGTGTGCATGTTTATACTAATTAGTTATTTTATTTGAAGAAAATTGACCATCTTCTAGTCTTCTATAAATATTTAGGAAAACTACCAAACATCTTAATTTCTTTTAGTCTCCTTGAAATTGACCATCTTAATTAATTATTTTATTTTAAGGAAATTGATCATCTTAATTAATTATTTTATTTTAAGGAAATTCACCATGTTTTAGTCTCTTACAAATGTTTAGGAAAATTACCAAGTTTCTATATAATTTAATTTTAACCCAAATTATATAATATTTACATTGAGATCCCTTAATCGGGTCTATCACACGGTGCTAGTGATTTAAAACTATATAGTATAATTAATTTGTAGAACTTTCTTTAATTACATTGAAGTCCCTTGGTTTCTGGATTTAATATATAGTACCAAGTTTCTATATAATTTAATTTTAACCCAAATTATATAATATTTACATTGAGATCCCTTAATCGGGTCTATCACACGGTGCTAGTAATTTAAAACTATATAGTATAATTAATTTGTATAACTTTCTTTAATTACATTGAAGTCCCTTGGATTCTGGATTTAATATATAGTATTGATTTATTTATTTTTTATGTAAGTTCCACTGGTTATGAAGTGTTCATCACATTTTCAATTTTATCGTTTGTGTTTGTTTTGTTCTCATTTAGGGCTATCAATATTTGTGGTGTTGAGCTATTCAAAGGTTAATATACTTACATCTCTACGACTTCATTTTCATTCCCTTTTTCTTTCACTATTTAAAAGGAAACTTAGTTAATAACGATAATATTGCATAATACAAATTTCACTATTTTATTGGTTAATTCAGGCTAATTACTGAGTTACTTTTTTTATTATATGGACGATTCGTTGAAAAAAGAAGACTATATGAAGAAGTAATAATATTAGGTAAGATTGCTTAAATAACTATATATTGGAGACTAACTACAAATTGACGGCATCAAAGTAGATGACTAATATTTTTTTTTTCAAATGTATGTTTTATTTTTGTATTTTTATTATCCCTATTGACTATCTTCACATACTTGGCTTATTTAATTTATCAACTTTGATCTTTATGTTAACATGTAAATGCCTGTAATTTTAGTACGCGATCTATCATAAATTATTCATGAGGTGATCTTACTATATATTCTGATATTTTATAAAATTCCAATTACTAAAACACTAAAAACATCACATTAAAAACAAAACATCCCGTGAATTTCACGGGTCACAAAACTACTTATAGATTATTATTAGGTAGGTACATCAAATTTGGAAGAGCTAAATAATATAGAGGATCATAATTCCACGATAATGGTTCTCACTCACTATATACCCATTCTTGTATCGGAATCTATATATATATAAATTCCTAAAATGGCGGCTCAAGTTTTTTCTTACTTGTAATATTACATGGTACTGTAATGGTTACGTGTAAATTGCCCGTTATATATATATAAGTGTATACTGTTGTCTAAAAAAAAAAAAAAAATTCCTAAAATGGCTACTTACAATATGGTCAGAACACTGAGACCGTGAACGTGCGACATATGTGGATGATTCTATATGTGAGTTAGCATATGTAAACAGGCAATTGACATAAGTTCGTCTAATAATTCACATAAAGACGATTTATTTAAAGAAAAAATCATTTATTGAACTCGTAAACACGTATTATGGGGAGTTAAAGTTTTCTTGTTAAAAAGTGGAGCATCGTATGCAAAGTAGCAAATCTCAAAAATACCAACCTAAATTTTTCATTTCATTATGTTATTCGTAAATCATCTAATTTATGCGTGTGTAGTGTGATAACTTGACCTTCAATAAGCCTTTTAGATTTTACCAGGAATAACAACTTAACGTAAATTATTCCGTTATGAATTACTTCCTCCGTCTCACTCATCTCTTTACGTTTACTTTTTCACATTTCCTAATGTATATTTTGTGTTATTCATATCTTTGTTTACATATTATTAAAAATTATAAAAAATTGATCTTTTTAAAGTACTTATTAAGACGATTAAAAAAAGATCTCACATGACTATATTTTATGTTGTATATTAGAAATTATATTAGAAATTCTCTCCACTCATGAATAGTGCCAAAAATTAAATGTAAAGAAATGGGTGAGACGGAGGGAGTATGAGTTATTGTTGGAAGCGACTCATTATCCCCCTTATACTAAAAGAATAAGAGATCTCCCAAATTTTTTCGCCTAAATGAATTTGACTATAGTTGGGCTTTCATTATATCAAATCTGCAATTGAGATTTTATTATATCACATCTCTAATTGGGCTTTTATTATATTATATTTACAACTGAATTATACTGAACTTTCCCTTTTCCACCGATTAATACAAAACATTAATAATAATAGATTTTACAATTAAATTTCAAATTGAGTTAAATATCAGTTGTATGATTGTTATTTTCTTTAATATTCCTATCTAAAAAACCGCGCATTCGCGCGGGATCTATACTAGTTATTTAATAAGATAAATATGAGATAAAACAAATGCACATTAAACTAATTCTTTATTTGGTTATTTGTGAGTAAGTACAAATGAATTACATCTACATTATTTATATAAAGCTACATTCAAAATAATCACGAATGTCAATTAATTTCTCCTTCTCTCATCCTTTTGTAAGGGATCGTTTGGTTACCCATTAAATAACACACGAATTCCAATTCATGTGAATTGCAAAATAGGTAACTTGTTTGGTTACCCCAATTCACATGAAATAGAATTACCTTGGAACTCCAATTCCCTCATTCCCCTATAATGGAGGAAGTTGCTTACCTAGGCCCCCCTATGTAAGTGAGAATGCCTACATAAATTGCATTTCCCTTATACAACCAAACAACATTTTCTAATTCACATGAATTCCAAAATCATGTGTTTGATTTATCACTTCCTAGGCAATACGACTTCCTACATGCAAGCAAACGACCCCTAATTATAGAATCTATTAAGCGTACTTATTAATTAACTATATTTGGCTTTGTCAAGTTTATTTATTTTCAACACTCCTCCTTAAACTTGACTTTCATATAATTCCAATTAACTTCTTCATTCTGATCCAATGACTTTATAAACTTCAACTCAATTTGCTTTGTTTCTATGCACTGCCTTATAAAGTGGAACCTTGTGTCAATGTGTTTGCTTCAATCATGAAATACAGGATTCTTCGCTAGGGCAAGATGTGATATATTGTCACTCATCAACTCAGTTGGTTCCATCTGTGGCAACTGCAGTTCTTTCAATAATCTATTTAGCCATATTGAATGACACTCACAAGAAGTTGCAGCAATATATTCCGATTCACATGTGAAAAGAGTAACAATTGGTTGTTTTTTAGAACTCCAAGAGACAATAGTATTTCCTAGTAGAAACACAAAATCACTCGTACTTTTTGGATCGTCGACATCTACAGCAAAATCACTATCACAATATCCCTTCAGTTGGAAACAATCCGAAGTAGAATAAAGTATTCCATCATCTATTATTCCCTTCAAATAGCGAAGAATTCTCTTTGCAGCTTTTAGATGAAACCGATGGATTCTCCATGGAGCGACTAACTAACCCGACTACAAATAAGATGTCTGGTCGAGTACAAGTTAAATATCGCAAGCTTCCAACCATGCTCTTGAACATAATCGGATTCACTTTCTCTCCATCTATGTCATTCTTAAACAGTTTCAACCCACGTTCCATAGGAGAAACAATGGGGTTCACATTTAGCATATTGATTTTCTTTAACACTTCTTTGGCGTATTCTTCTTGTGAGATGAAGATCCCATCAACATTTTGTATAACTTCAATACCTTGATAATAGGACATAGGTCCCATATCAGTCATTTCAAATTCACATGTCATGTTTGTCTTAAAATCTTCAAACATTTTTGTACTACTTCGAGTGAAGATTAAATCATCCACATAGGTGCAGATGTAGGAGACATTATCACTCTGTTTATTCACATAAATTCTTACTTATGAATGCACCTTGAAAATCTTTTATCCTGCAAGTACTTGTCTAGACGACTATTCCGTCTAGATGACTATTTCATGCTCTTGGTGCTTGTTTTAACCCAAATAGAGCCTTCTTTAGTCGAAATATTTTATTTTCATGCCATTTGACTACATAGCCTTTGGGTTGTTCGATGTAGACTTCTTCCTCCAAATATCCATTTAGAAAAGCTGATTTCACAATCTATTTGATGAATTTTCCACTTAAATTGTGCTGCTATTGAAATTGGCAATCTCACCATATCTAAACGAGCACCTGGTGCAAACACCTCTTCATAGTCTTGTATGTGTTTTTGTAACCTTTGGTGTTAAGTAATGTTTTTTCAATGTAGAACCATTATATATGATTGTTGTCTAATCGATGCTTTTAGTGACGGTGACTTGGTTTCACTATTTTGTTGAAGACTTGAAGCATCTCTTTGAGCAATATTTTTTATACTCTTTTCATCCCAATCATTTGTTTACCTTTGATTGAGACGAAGGAAGTATATAGCTTTTTATTATATTCATATAGTTGGTGTATAGGGAGCTAGATAGGCAATATAGATGTTGACGGATTTCAAACCTAGGTCAAGATTGTCATCACTCAGGGACTTTACCACCTACGTTAAGCGACATTTGCAGAGGTTTATGGGTTGCATGTTTGCAATTATCATTTATCATATATTACGAGAAGCACCAAGCCATCCCTAACGGCTACATCATCTCAACAAGGCAACCATATCTCCCTTGCCTTACTTAGACGATATTATAGTTGTTGTATATATTTAGCTATCATTCTATTATTTGTTTCCATAAATACGCGACATATCATATGTTATATATACCTTGTGAATTATTGTACTGTACACAATTAAGCAGATCAATAATATCATTTCTATTTCATTCAATCTCGTTTATTATGGTATCAAGTTAGGTCTCTTTCTTTTTCGTTCATCTGCAATCTTCTTTCTTGCAATCTCGTTTTTTTTTTCAATATGACTAATTCTGATGCCAATAAAATTATCAATCATTCAAAAAATTCGTCTTACTCGTTTGTTTACGTCGAACAACCGGGTTCTAGCATTACTCCAACTACCTTCAATGACAGCAACTATGACAAGTGGTCTCGCTCGTTTCAATTCGCTCTCATGGCCAAAGGCAAACTTGGCTACATCGATGGTACTGTTTCCAAGCCATCAGATACTTATGAAACTTTCGACAACTGGAAATCGACCAACGCTTTGGTCATGATGTGGATCTTCAATACAATCGAAGCCGGGTTACGCAAGCAAATCTCGCATCGTCCCGAAGCAAAAACAGGTATGGAATGACATAAAGAAACGATTTTGTCAAATTAACGAGGCTCGTATTTATCAGTTGTAGGCGGAACTCCTTGCCTATCGTCAAGGTCCCACCGAATCTCCGATGGCGTATTATGGTCGAATGACCACGATTTGGGACGCTATCCTGGAGCACGATACTCTTCCGTCCTGCTCATGTAATCCATGTGCCTGCAATTGGATGAATATTATCAACACTCGTCAACGGGTACGCGATTTCTTAATGGGTCTTGATGAGCGCTTTGCCAATACACGATGTCAGATTATCGATATTACTCCCCTTCCTAATTTAGATCTTATTTATAATCCACTTTTACAAGATAAAGGGGTGCGTAATTTATCTTCTCATAAACTTGAACCCACACCCGATACAATGGCTTTTGCTGTCGGGGTCCATCACGGACCACGACAGTCGGCGGGGGGGGGAACACGTGCTTGAACCTCTATGTATTTTTGTCCCGCTTGCCAAAAGTCGGGTCATAGTTTGAAGTTTTTTTTTAAAGTAACTAGTAACTTTCCCGAATGGTCGGGAGACCGTCCTCGTGACCGTCTTTATCTTCCACCAAATGAGACGGACTGGAGCAAAGTTATTCTTCTCCCTAATGTCCATGGTCATGCTCAGTTCGAGCGCAATAAGAAATCAGTTCTCGCCCCTGTTTCGAAGGCTCACATGGCCTCGGCTCAAAATAATTCGGGTGGTACTGTTGCTGCCTCTTCTCATCCTTCGTTATTAGCTCTTGACATGTTGGATCTTAAAACTTTGAATCCCCAAGAATTGGAGGAATTAGCAACTATGTGGCAGGCTCAAAAATCTACCTCACTGATCGTCTCAATGGTAACTCTTCTTCTATTTCTTGGATTATCGACTCGGGTGCGTCACACCACATGTCAGGTTGTTTATCTCATTTTACGAACCTTCATAATATTACACCATTATCTGTTGGTCTACCTAATAGAGACCTTACTCTTGCCACTCAAAGTGGCGACATTTATTTATCGTCTCAATTGGTTTTACGCAATGTCTTATATGCTGCCAATTTGCATTGTAACTTGATCTCTATTTCGAGTTTATTAATTGGTACATCACTAACTATTCAATTTTCTCAAAAACAATTGCCTTATCCAGGACCGTATCTCGAAGACGGTGATTGGAGCGAGTGAACAAAGCGAGGGGCTTCATTATATGAAGGGTGTCCGACGAGACGAGGCTCACGCCTTTAATGTTAGCACACATGACTTGGTTGGACTTTGGCATAGGAGGTTGGGGCATCCATCCACTTCTATTTCTCGTTTTATTCCGTCTTTAAATTCTAGTTTTAAAACTTATTTTCATAGCAAACATTGCGAGAGTTGTCTTCGCGCCAAACAAACTAGAGCACCTTTTCCTTTAAGTTCTAATAATGCAGCATTTTTGAATTAGTCCATTGTGATATATGGGGTCCGTATTCCGAAAATGCTTCTTTTGGTTCTCAATTTTTTTTAACCCTTGTTGATGACTTTTCACGATCTACATAGGTTTATTTACTACGAAGAAAAAGTGATACCCGTCAAACTTTATTGAATTTTTTTGCCGTGATTGAACACCAATTTCATAAGCAAACTAAAATTTTACGAAGCGATAATGGCAAAGAATTCACATCTTTTACCGATTTTTTTTTAACAAAAACGGAATTTTATTTCAAAATTCAAATGTCGATACACCCCAACAAAACGGTCGAGTCGAACGCAAACACCGTCATATTTTAAATGTGGCCCGAGCTCTTTTATTTCAAGCATTGCTTTTTATCTCTTTTTCGGGGGAATGTAATCTCGCTGTTGTTTATCTTAATAAGACACCAAGTACCATTCACAAAGGCAAAACACCTTACGAGGTTTTATATAATAAACCACCACCCATGAACCATATCCGTACTTTCGGTTGTTTGTGCTACGCCAACAATATCAACCAATCTCGTGACAAATCCGCCTCTTGTAGTAGGAAGTGCATCTTCTTGGGTTACCCTTTTGGCAAAAAGAGGTGGGAAGGTTTATGATTTGACACAGGAATACACTTTTCTTCCCGAGATGTTGTGTTTGTCGAGCATGAATTTCCATATCATGCCCTCAACATCCACGACATCCAGCACGAGCAACCGTCTTTTCTCGATGTCTCTTTTACCCTCATCGACAACATTCTCGTTTCCACCACCATATCTCCCACGTCTTCTACATCCAACACCACCACCTCCACCTCTGATTACACGACCACACCCTCCGTTACCAACGAAATCACAACTACCGACACCACATCCAACGGTTCACCCACTGATATCCCAACCAACACGACCCCATCACATCCGACACAACGACCAACAATACACAATCCACCGATACACATGCTGGTGACTCGGCCATGGGCAAACGACATCACACGAAAATACCAAACTCTCGTCTCAAGGACTTCGTACAACCTAAAAAGCGTCCCTCGACTCATCTTATCACTGCGTCATCATCGTCTTCAGGTACAAAATACCCAATTTCTCATTTTCTTAATTACACTGAATTTACTCCTAACCATAAAAGTTTCTTGTCAGCCGTGACTAAAAATCACGAGCCTAGCACATTCAAAGACGCTATGCAGGTACAACAATGGAGAGATACGATGAAAAATGAAATCGAAGCGTTGGAACGTAACAACACATGGAGACTCGAAGATCTTCCGCCTAACAAAAAAGCAATTGGCTCAAAATGGGCTTATAAAATCAAATACAATGCCGATGGGACAATTGAACGTTACAAAGCTCGCTTCGTGGTATTGGGAAATCGAAAGATCGAAGGAGTAGATTACAATGAAACTTTTGCCTCTACTATCAAAATGGTGATGGTTTGCACGCTCCTTGCTATTGCCGTCGCTAAAGATGGGGCTCTTCATTAAATGGGCGTTCACAACGCCTTTCTCCATGGTGATCTTGATAAGTGGTATTTTCGTATCATTTTACTCATGCTTTTACTTTTTATTTTACTCGAATTTTGTGCGTTTTAATCGTTTAATAACTTGTTTATTATATAATTTGAAGTTATTAGTATTTATCATAATAATTGTGAATGTTTGTTATTTTCTAAGAAATTGATATTGTTTTTGTTTGTTTAAGTTTTGAAGGTGTTCGATGGTGAATAAAGGAAATCCGAGTTAATAAAAGGAGTCAAGACGGGTTGATTGCTCAAAGAAATGGATTGTGATATATTGATAATTGACATCATCCTCACTCAATTCCAAACCACTACAGCCTACAATCCAACTCACCATCAACGAAACCATCAGCATCACCCTCCTGCGCACCATCAACATACTTCATCCCTCACCCTGAGCTGCTTGCCAAACCTGCGCCCAATTTCAGACCAACACGAGCCCAGCTTTCGGGCACCACCATTTCAACTATCATCGGCACAAAGCTGCTCCTCGGACCTGCGAATCAACTGTCACACCTCCCTGATCGTTCTCCCCTTCATCTCATTTCGTTCATCACCATTAATCAACCCGACAACTACCATGCACCACCATTGCCATTGTCTTCGTTCATCAATCACCAATCCAACACTGCTCCATCAACAACCACGACGCCATATCCATCTTCACCGTCATCAATTAGACAAACCAAGCCGCACCTGCTCCTAATCTAAACCAAGCAGCAGCACCGGAACAGTCAACATCAACAACACCAGCCGCAGAGCTCGCCTCCGTCAACACCTTCGACCATATATCCGACATCGTCCACACCAATTGAACCACCTAATCCCGATAACCATGGCAGCCTCCGTTCAATTCGTCTCCGGAGCAGCAATCACCAACCACTGTCATTGCTCATTCGAGCACCACCTGTCCACCACCTCACATCACCATAAATATTCCATAATCCATCGTCAATTGTACTCCTAGCAGCCTACCCGGCTCCCAACATCAACAATCCTTCTCAAATTGCCCTCAGCCGGTCAACCATCCGCCGACACCCTCACCGGCTCCCAATCCTATCAATTCACCTTCTATTATGTCGTGTATATGTATCATGTAGGTAGTGTTAGGTGAGATTTAGATTATTATTATTATTATTAGAATAATAATTATTATATTACTATTATTATTAGATTAGTATAAACGACAAGCTACATTATCCTACACACAACCAATTAGAATATTTTAGCTTAGATTATTTTTTCTCTCAAACATTTTAGAACCCTAGCTAGAATAATTTACTCCCTCAATATTTCTTCAATTAAATTTGTAATCTTTCTTTAATTATAGTTAAATTGCTCTTTAATTTATCCAAGTTCTTCTCTTTTCATTAGTTTACAAATGCTCATTGGGTTGTAATTCGAAGACAAGAAAAAATTCATCTTCCATTATTATCCAAGCTTGTTACTTTCCTCTTAGTTGGTATAATTCTCATCTTTTATTTACAATTACTCCATTACTTTACATGTATGGTCTTACTTGTTTGTTATTTATTCAAAGTATTAATTTTTATCATGTTTACAATGTTTGCTTGTGTATTGTTGCAATTTGTTGTTAATTTCTCACCCATGAACATGTGTGAGTCTCATCTAGGGTCTAGGGGAACTTGGGTAATTAAAGGGGATGAATTTGGGTTGTTAACACTTTAGTGTGGGTGATTATGCGGTTTCTACTATCATGCATATGAAGTGTTCGATGAAATGTTTGAATGAAAGTTTGAATTTTTCATTAACATGTTTAACTTTTCTTGGTGCATTATGCTATTGGATGGTTTTAGAATTGTTTATTGAGATGCTTAAATAAAAGTTGAAGCTTTTTTTTAGACATATTTGATCCATCTTGGTGCCTATGCTATTAGATAGTCTTTATCCTTGTTTGTAGCAAGTTCACCTTAATCAAGTGACAACTTATTGAGCAACTTAAGGTGACTAAGAAATTAGTCTTAAACCCTTGACCACTATCATCACTAATCTCTAGTTAGATCTTGCCTCTCCCCCTAATTACCCTTTGTGAACCCAAAGACCTTAACTTTCCTTTATTAATTAGAAACAATTTCATTTAGTTTAATTTTATACCTTGTTGCATCTTAGTTTACAATTAATCAACCTCTTTCATTTGGTTGACTAAACTAAAGACTTAAACGAACCAAGTATCTAATCCCTGCCATCCTTGTGAATCGACCCCGATAAATACTACTTTTTATTGGGTTTTATAAATTGTGTTTGATACCGGAAATGACGACTAAAAATCGGCCATCAGATCTCAACGAAGAGGTATACTTGAAACCGCCTCTCGGGTTATCATCCGACACTAATGGTAAAGTTTGCCGCCTACGGAAATCCTTAATAGGGCTTCAACAAGCCCCTCGATGCTGGTACGCAAAACTCGCTTCCGCCCTTTAATCATACGGTTTTAAACAATACCCCTATGATCACTTTTTATTCTCCATCATCGAGTCCAACAACGAGGTACACGTCTTGGTATACGTCGATGATCTTGTTATTTGCGGAAACAACTCCGCTATGATTGACCGTTTCAAGCACTATCTTAGTACTTGTTTTCATATGAAGGATCTTGGTCCTCTTAAATATTTCTTGGTCTGGAGATTGCTCAAAGTAAAACTGGTCTCTTCATCTCGCAACGAAAATACACTCTTGATATTCTCAACGAAGCTGGGCTACTCGGGTCCAAACCCGCAAACATACCAATCGAAGCAACCATCGACTTGGTATTTCGACCTCTCCTGTACTCGATGATCGACAACCTTATAGACGGTTGGTCGGGCGCCTTTTTTACCTCACTATTACTCGCCCCGAGCTCATATATTCCATCCACATTCTTGCTCAATTTATGCACAACCCACGAAGCGACCACTGGCAAGCAGCCTTGCAAGTAGTACGCTATCTCAAGAATTGCCCAGGCCAAGGATTGCTTTTTCGAAAAGACACTAATTTGCAACTAAACACCTACTGTGACGCAGAATATGCCAGTTGTCCAACAAGTCGATGATCCGTATCCGCATACCTTGTCTTCCTTGGTAGTTCTCCTAGCTCGTGGAAAACCAAAAAGCAGAACACCGTCGCAAAATCTTCCGTCAAATCAGAATATTGTGCCATTGCATATACGATATGTGAACTTAAGTGGCTCAAAGGGCTATTGAATTTTCTCAGCATACCACATCAACAGCCCATCGACCTCCTATGCGATAGTCAATCCGCGTTATATATCGCTCGCAATCCCGTCTTTCATGAATGAACTAATGTGAAGACATGGCACCTTGAACGAATGATCAACAATGGAGGTGATGAACTCCATTGATGAAGATGTACGAAGATATTTGTGAGGTAGTTATAGTGAGAGAAAGTATTTAGAGAGATAGAGTAAATAAAAGTGAATGTCTTATTAATTTAACAAATTGTACAATAGTCATTTATATACAAAGTGTGTATGGAAGTTAGTTATAACAAACTAGACTAAGTTGATATACTTCACATCCCCCCCTCAAGGCGGGTTTGCTAAATGAGGATCAAATAGTAAACCCAACTTGGAGGCTAAAAAGAAATGATAATCATGCCCTAAAGCCTTTGTCAAAAGATCTGCTAATTGCATGCTGGACTTTACATGTGCAGTGACAATGATCCATTTCTGCACTTTCTCTCGAATGTAGTGGCAGTCAATATTTAAGTGCTTTGTTCGCTCATGGAACACGGGATTAGCAGCTATATGTTGTGCATATTTGTTGTCACAATATAGTGGCACAGGTAATTGGGACTGAACATCAAAATCACGGAGCAAATTCTGCAACCAGACAATTTCACCAGCAGTGTAAGACATTGCTCGGTATTCTGACTCTGTGGAGGATTTGGAGACTGTCTTCTGTTTCTTGGTCTTCCATGAAACCAAGGCTTTACCAAGAAAAGTGCATTGACCAGTCACAGATCTGCAACTGAACTTACAAGTTCTCCAATCAACATCACAGAAACTGGACAAAGTAAGTATGTTGTCTGAAGGATAGAAAACGCAACATCTTTTGTTCCTTGCAGATATCTCATAATATGAGTAGCAGCTTATAAGTGAGGCTCCCTGGGTGTACCAAGGAACTGACTCAGATGTTGCACTGAGTAAGATAAGTCAGGCCTAGTGAGGTTAAGATACAGTAATTTCTCCATTATCTTCCTGTAAACTTCTGGCTCTGGCAATAATTTTCCTTCATGAGTAGAAAGTTGGAGTCCCCTAGGTAAAGGAAAGGGAGCTGTCTTGCAATTTGTCATGCCTGCATCATGAAGCAAATCAGCTACATACTTTCTTTGATTTAGAAGGATGCCCTCACTTGATCTTGTAATTTCAAGACCAAAAAAGTATCTTATATCTCCCAGATCCTTGATGGTAAAAGCTGTGTCAAGAACCTGTTTCAAATGCTTGATGTAAGAGTCATCTGATCCTGTGATCAATAGATCATCCACGTACACAAGGACAACAACAAAAGAGGCTTGCTGTCGTCTAAGGAATAGAGAATAGTCAGACTTGGACTGTGTAAAACCTTGAGAAATTAGAAGCTTGGACAATTCTATATTCCATTGCCTAGAAGCCTGTTTCAGGCCATAAAGAGATCGCCTGAGTCTACAAACATGGCCATTAGAAGCCTTGGAATAGCCCTCAGGGGCATACATATACACTTCTTCATCTAGAAATCCATGAAGAAATGCGTTGTTGATGTCAAGTTGGTTTATTTTCCAACCTTTAGCTGCTGCAATGGCTAACAAAACCCTTACAGTAGTAAACTTGGCAACAGGAGAAAAGGTATGTTTAAAATCTTTTCCTTCAACCTGATTGTATCCTTTGACCACGAGCCTAGCCTTGTACCTTTCAATGGTACCATCAGAGGTTTATGCTTGATTTTAAACACCCATTTTGAACCAATAGCTCTAAAGCTAGGAGGCAAATGAGTGAGTTCCCATGTGCCATTTGCTTCCAACGCATCAATTTCTAACTGCATAGCTTTGATCCAGTTTGGATCAGTACTAGCCTGAGAGTATGTGGAAGGCTCATGCACAGAGAGAACATTATTGAGTGAAGCTGTGAGTTCAGGAGGATAAGATGTGAGATCAAAAACTGAGAAAACAGAGGATGTAGCAGACTTCAGAGTAGGGCAAACAAAATCCTGAAGGTTGCCTGGTGGTTTTGTGACTCTGTTGGATCTTCTAGTGGGACCAGGTGGATCTGCAGAAGTGTTATTCATACCAGTATGCTGCAAGAATGAACCTGCAGGAGAAACATTAGGAGTGGTAGAGATGACACCATCAGTGAGAGAGTTAGTATTGACTGAAGAATCAGGAGTGGTGACAGGAGGAGGTAACTCAGATTGCTGATGGTGGCCAGATTGCTCTTGAGAATATCTCACAGAGTCTTCACCAGGAAATTCAGGAATATATGAAGTCTTAGCAATAGCAAGCATATCTTTGGATTTAAAAGGGAAGATGGTCTCATTGAATATAACATCCCTACTGACTATGATCTTCTGTGTAGCCATGTCATAGAGTTTGTATCCCTTTTGTCCAAAGGGATAACCAACAAATATACATCTTCTAGCCTTAGAATCAAACTTATCTCTTTGTCTTGAAGGAATGAGAGCAAAACATAAACATCCTAATATCCTCAACTCATCATAAGTAGCTACCTTTTTTAATAAAACCTCATAAGGTGTTTTCCACCCAAGAATAGCAGTAGGCAGCTTATTGATCACATGGGTTGCTGCAAGCAGACACTCTCCCCAGAATTTCTTGGGTAAACCAGCATATAATCTCATAGCTCTGGCTGTCTCAACTAAATGCCTATGCTTGCGTTCAACCCTCCCATTTTGCTGAGGGACACCAGGTATACTTCTCTGATGCAGAATACCTTTTTTTTTATTGAGTCCCCCCAGGCCCATGCATTCCCGCACCACCACATGGACCATGTAAGCCACCCCCTTCGGGGGCTGCAGTGGCCAAGTGATCATCGCCCCAGCTGGTAGTCGAACCTGGGACCTCTCAACTCCTGCATTTCTTCAAGCTTCAAGGTTTAACCCAGCTACCCATAATACCTTTACTAGCAAACAATTTAGAGCATACTTCTTGAACTACCTCAGTACCATTATCACTTCTTACTACTTTAACCGAGGCACTATATTGAGTATTAACTTGAGAAAAGAAATTCTCAATAACAGTAGAAACAAATTCCTTGGTCTTTAATAAAAAAAGTCCAAGTAACCCTAGTATTATCATCCACAATGGTCAAAAAATAATGAGCACCTGTAATGGTGGCTATTCTATAAGGCCCCCAGAGGTCAATGTGAATCATAGCAAAGGGTTTGTCTGCCCTAGAGTAATCTCTTTGAAAAGGTAACTTGTGCATTTTTGCAGAAATACAAGCTTCACAATTATAATCCTTCAAATTCAAAACATTCATTTCAGGAATATGTCTCATCTTAACAACAGATGTGTGTCCAAGATGAGCATGATACAGATCAACTTTGCTATGACTAGTACATCTGTCACTAGCAGAACATAACAAACCATTATTAAGACTAGATGTCAAACGAGGGCTATTATCAATATCAGCTGTCTTAAGTGATCCAGCTTGATGCAAAACAGATTGTTTGAGCTTGTACAAGCCTCCTTCTTTTGGAAAAACAGCAACAATCTGCTTATCCAGAACCTGTACAACACACTTAGTGGCATCAAACAATGTTGTTATACCAGTATGAGCAGATAATTTTCCTATGGACAACAGATTAAACTTAAAGTCTGGCACAAACAATACCCCTGATAAAACTATCCCTGAAGGCAAATTGATATCCCCAGAATGACTAACTAGTTTAGTGGAACCATCAGGAAGCCCAATTAGCATAGGCTTGGGCATAGGGTGAAGATTAGCAAACAGATGTTTTTGAGAAATCATGTGATCTGTGGCACCAGTATCAAGTATCCACTCGACATGATTTGAACTAAAAGAAGATGAAATAGCATTTGTTGCAAGAATTATACCTGCAAAATTGACTGATGCAGAAGAATAATGCATTCCATTATCCTGATTATTAGAGAGAGCCTGCATAACCTGCTGATATATAACATTAACCAGTCCTGGATCTACATTTGGTGGCTTCTGTCCACGACCAGAATTCCCAGTAGTGTTAACACTTTTGTCTCCCTTGTCACAATCATAATCAAAAGGAGTTTCTTCTTGAACCTCAACAGCATGAGCAGCAATCCTTGGATTTTGAGGATTAGTCTTCTGAGAATTGGCCTTCCTATCCAAATATCCTGCACGCAACTCGGGATGTAACACAAATCAAGAATCAATGGTGTGTCCTCCCTTGTTGCAAGTTGTGCACCACCTTTCATTGTATTTTGGGCGTTTGTTGCCATCTTTCTTCCAAACATTCCAAGGACCTGGAGTTCCCTGAGTACCTCCATGCTGAGTACCCTGATTACCTCCACATTTGGCTCCTTGAAACCGCATAGTAGCTAAAGCGCTGGAGTCTTGTCCAGGTTGCAAGATTTGTGAGATATTCTTCTGACTTTCTACTTGTTGTAGAATAGAGTATGCCTTATTAATATTAGGCAAAGGATCCATAGAGAGAATATTAGTCCGCAAAGTCTCATATGAACTATTCAATCCCATCATAAAAGTGATCAATTTCTCCCTGGATGCAGACTCTAACAGCTTTTTGAGGATACTGCAGGTACATTTATCCAATGCTCCACATTCACATTCAGGAAAAACCTCAATTTCATCAATATCATCCCATCGCCTTTTGAGGTTAGTGAAATACTCGGCCACAGAATCATTATCTTGTGAAATATTTCTGATTTCTTTCTTTAACTGAAAGAGAAGAGGTCCGTTGGACTGTCCATACCTTTCGAGGATCTCCGTCCACAACAGAGTAGCAGATAGAGCATAAATATAAGCCTCCTTAATCCCTGGCATAATCGTGTTAACAATCCAGCAACGAACCATGGAATCACACCGTAACCACATCTGCAACCTCGGTGAAGTCAAAGCATGTTTCGTTACAGTACCGTCAACAAAACGCGTTTGTTCTTCGAATCAAGTGCGAGTAACATTCCTCTGCTCCAATGCGCATAATTTTGGCCATTGAAGACAGTTTCGAGAAGCTTCATCCCTGAGTAATCAGCGGTGGAGAGAAAGAGTGGATCATCATACGAATTAACAGTCGTCGCCGTTGAATCTGTATTTTCTGGCATTGTAATCAATTGATTGACAGAAGAATCAAGAGGAAATGCAAGTGGAACGAGAAATTAGGTCAAAATAGCTGATCAAAAGACGAATTAATCGATCGAAAGTTATCGACAGAAAAATAGATCAAATGCGAAAGATTTCCGAAGAAAATCGAAGAAAAATCGCGAAACCTAATTTTTAGGGATTTTTGATATTTGTGCAAAAAAGGAGAAGAAAAAAAAAAGCGGAATTAGCAGAAGCTAGAAGACGAAAGAGACAGGATCACACCTCCTCTGATACCATGTGAAGACATGGTACCTTGAACGAATGATCAACAATGGAGGTGATGAACTCCATTGATGAAGATGTACGAAGATATTTGTGAGGTGGTTATAATGAGAGAAAGTATTTAGAGAGAGAGAGAGAGTAAATAAAAGTGAATGTCTTATTAATTTAACAAACTGTACAATAGTCATTTATATACAAAGTGTGTATGGAAGTTAGTTATAACAAACTAGACTAAGTTGATATACTTCACAACTAAGCATATCGAGGTTGACGGCCACTTCATCCATGACGAAATTACTAAAGGTACCATTCGACCGAGCTATGTTCACACCAAAGCTCAACTAGCCGACATCTTCACTAAAGCACTTAGACGGACATCATTCGATGAACTTCTTCCCGAGTTGGACTTTTCGAGTCTCCACGCACCAACTTGAGGGGTATTACGAGAAGCTCCAAGTCATCCCCTAACGGCTACATCATCTCGACAAGGCAACCATATCTCCCTTGCCTTACTTAGACGACGATATTATAAGTGTTGTATATATTTAGCTATCATTCTATTATTTGTTTCCGTAAATACGCGACATATCATAGGTTATATATACCTTGTGAATTATTGTATTGTACACAATTAAGCAGATCAATAATATCATTTCTATTTGCAGCTTGTGGCTAGCTGCAGCTTGCAGTCTGTCTTCAGTTCTGTCTGTAACTCGATGTTTGCAATTCATGGCAGTCGATAAGTGTCTTCGTAAAACCGATCGTATTTGCTCTTCTATTTACTTTTAGCCTTTTGGGGAACACGCTAGTTGTTGGAAGATAAACATATTTCTTGATAGATTGCCATGCGCTTGCTATGATATTGTAGATTTGTTGTCTTAATTGGTAAGGTTTATAGTTGCTTTCAGTTATATGTTTTTCTTCTGATTCGTCACATCTTTGATTTGTTTGGTAGGAGTAGTAAGTTTTTTCCAGTGAGAATATAGGTAACATAATGGCATTGCAATTCTTCATTTCCTTTCATACATTCCCAGTTTCGCCTCCTCTTACCGCCTCCTGCAGCGGTATTGAAGCAGTAAAGCACTGTTTGTGAACTGTCTTTATCTTTTAGCTGTCATTGCATTCAGGTCTCCAAAATGCTGTCTTTTACTTGTTTCGGTTAGACGGAAAGTCTTTTATCTTTTGGTTTTCATTGCATTCAGGTCTCCAAAATGCCGTCTACTAGTTTCTGCTGTTAGACAAAAAGTCTTTTTATCTGATTGCATTCAGGTCTCCTCAATGCTGTCTTCTACTTATTTCGATTAGACGAAAAGAACTGCTAACCTCATCTGTCAACATACATATGCAAAAGCACTTTCTGTGATCCAAAACAAATAAGACGAGGTCCGTTGTTAATTATAACCACAGAAGTCAGAGCCCACCTCAAAATATTGCACAGGCCTCTAATGACTTGTCTTCTTATTTTGGTTAGACAAAAAGGACAGTTAAACAAACCTAATAGTCCGTAAAGTCAATTAACTATCATGTAGGACTCGTCATTGGACCAAATACTGGTCACAAGTCAAGTGAGGTTCGTTCCTTAAATCAATTGGTGATAAGAGGAGCAATCCGCTAACTTGTAAACTAGTCTATCGTTCCTACTTCTACTGATATGGGACAATGCTCAGCACGCACTTAGGAAAAACCTAAATAATCTTATTATATCTTATTCTTTTGCGCCAAAACTGCACTCCAGAAGTACGGGTTCAAATATAATGGTCAGTCGATTTGAGACTGAAATTTAGACGTTCTCATAGACGGGTCATTCCCACTGCGAACGTCTTCTTGGGGTATTTCTCTTCATTCTTAGTGGACCCGTCTTACTCATCATCGTGTTTTGTTTGAGTTTACGATTTTTCATAGCCAAAGTATACATTGGAACAGTGGATGCATACAAATGTCTTATATAAGTTTTCATATTCCATTACCTATACCAGTATACCACCGACTCAAATCTCGCAAACTTATTACAGTACATGTTTTCGATATGAAACTGTGGGACATTTTTAAGTTTTACATCTTGTATGAGACAGTCTCACATACAAGGCACCGCGAATCCTTATACTTCAACCTTCAGGCTTTAGTACCATGAGTCTCGTATGAGACAACCATTTTATATACTGTACAAAGTAAGTTTTTTTGTACCTTTAGCTTTTGATTGTTTTCCCTCAACTACTCCAAGTACACACATTGTGCCACCTACCGACCGGCTAACGCTGTCTCTATCTTTAAATTTAGTATTATAATAATATAACTAGTATAAATCCCGCGCGAATGCGCGGTTTTTTTGATAGAAATATTGAAATTTGATTGTAAAATTTATTATTATTAATGTTTGTATTAATCGGTGGAGAAGAAAAGTTCCGTACAATCCAGTTGTAGATATAATATAATGAAAGCCCAATTACAGATAAGATATGATAAAAGTCCAGTTACAGATATGATATGATAAAAGCCAATTACAGTCAAATTCATTTAGGCGAGAAAATTTTGGAGATCTTTTTTTTCTTTTAGTATAAGGGGATGTCACTGCTACAGATACAGGCTATAACAACGGTCAAAAACCGTTGTTATATAAAAAAGCGGACGTTGTTAAAGCGTCCGTTGTAAAAGGTTTTAACAACGGTTGGTTTTCTTAAGGAAACCGTTGTGAAAAATATTAACAACGGTTTTAAGTATAAAAACCCGTTGTGGAAAGTGTGACTCAATTTTGGGGGAAAAGTTATAACAACGGGTTGTTTGTAAATAACCGTTGTTGTTTGTTCTTAAAAAATAAAATAAAAATTAAATTAAATATTACTAGATGCATGTATAATTACGGCCCGTTAGAATTCCGATGCATGCAGAATATCCCTTAAATTAATTACCAACGGTTTTGAAAAAACTTATAAATGTGACTAGCTATAAATATTAAAGCATCATTTACTAACATTCATTAATTGAAACAACATGGCAATGAACCCTAATTTTATCAACAACGAAGAATGGCTTACACAAACGATTGAAGATGATGGGAAGGTTCTCGTAGGGCTTCCGCACGATCAACACCCATTAATCAAAGCATCCCTTGAACATCAACGGAATTATTGGATTAAGAGGCGTGAAGCGGTCCGGCTTGTCAACAAAGCCTCATCATCATCATCATCTTCATACCCTCGTCACTGTTATTTCGCAACTTGGTCGCAAACAGAGATATGTTGAGTTGTACTCTTCCAACCTTATCTCCACATGCAAGTCGTGTCCTTGCATATATTCAATCTGTTATTGCAAAATATGAAGCCAATGACCCCGGAAGTTAGCGGATACCGAGTGGCGTGATTGGTGGCGGGTTGAGAAGCGTTTTTACGCTTAACCGGGGTTGTTCCGCTTATTATACATCTTTTGATTTCGATAATTGCTTTGTAATGTATTTGGTTTAAAATTAAATGAAATGATCATTTTGAAAGTGTTGAGTTATGCTTGTTTGATTTGCTTCCATTTTTTGAACTCCATAGATCGGTCATCACCAAGATCCGTTATTATTACCGCCATCATGTGCATATGAACGGACAATATGGAATGAGAAGAGTTAGTAATAAGATTTGAAGCAGCATTGAGAGATATGATGATGCTGATTATGGCACAACTTCCTAACATATATATTAATTAAAAACAACTCGAAAAGGGTAGAGTTACACCAGGTGTATGAAGGCTCTCATACACCACCAATAATAACGCGCCATTTGTCCAACTCAAAGAATCTGATTTAATCTAATTAATCCCTTGATTCCTTCATTAATTACCCTACCTAATTAATGTCCTCGGTTTTGCCATATATTTTATTAATTAAAAAAAACTTCTCTCCTAATTTATATTTAACTGTTATTTATTATTAATATTTTTGTGTATTTCAATATTTATGTATGCATTTGTATACCGTATATTTATACTGAGGCGCATACATTAATTAATACGTTATATTTGTACGTTTTGCATATACGATATTAATACGTTATATTTATACAATATATTTTGTATAATTATTTTCGCTGATTAATTTTTATATGTATTTTTCGTTTTAACTTATTATTGAATATATTTTGCGTTCGTATTTCAAGGTTTTATTTTTTTATTATTATTATTGATAAATTGTTTTTGCATTTTATAAGGCACTGTTTTTACGTTAAATTTTTTTTGTTTAATTTCAAAATATTAAGTATGAAATTAGTGAGTTAAATAAAAAAAAAATAAAAAAAATAATTATTTATGGTACAACTATTTTTAATTTATTTTTAAAAATTCTAAAAATTTATTTTTTAGTTAAATAAAAAAAAAATAAAAAAAAATTTAAAAATTTATTTTTTAATTTTCTTTAAAAAAAACTATTGGACATAATTATTTAATAAAAAATTCTTAAAATAATGTTAATAATAAAAATTTGTTTGACATAATTATTTATGGTACAACTATTTTTATTTAAATACTTTTTTTTTACAAAAAGTACACAGAAAAAACTTGTTAATAAAAAACATACCGCAACAAGGTTCGAACCTTGGACGTCTGGTTAGAAAATTATGTATCTTACCAACTGTGCTACACGAATTGTTTGCTGATAATCTATAAGTTGTTATTTTTGTTTTGTAATGATTAAGAAGATGAAAGGTCGTTAGGGTTTTCCCCACCTAACTTACATTTGGCGGTAAACCATGCATTGATTGTTTTTTTTTGGAGGGAAATATTGTATTATAAATATAGTCATTCCCTCCAATTTTTAATTAATCCAAAGTTCATCTTCCCTACTAAATTAATTTAACTATCCTAAAGTGAAATAAGAAAAATGTCGGAAGAGAGGAAAGCCCATGCAAGAGACATTGTTTGCACGAGGTTGTTCATGAGAGAAATAATCAAGCAAGTTGGTCCTACAAATGTCCAAAATGCTTTAACGAGAGCTAGTCCGGGTTACCATGGAAATACTTTCCTTGTCGATTTATTTGAGGAGGAATTTAATATGCTTAATTGGGGTAAATTTGAACTCGACAAAATGTATTGGAAGAAAATTGACGATGGGATAGAGATGTTAGCTACCCCTAAAGTTGATTCCTCCATTGTTAGGGTGGAGGAGGTAGAGGAGGACGAAGTAGTGGAGGTGATTGAGGTTATAGCAACCCCTCCTAAGCCGAAGAACTCCGGTAAAGCTATGGGGAACTCGCCATGCACAAAAACCCCCGATATCCTCCCTTCAAAGATGTCCAAGAAGAGGTTCGGGAAGACTCGTCCAAGAAGGCTCAATTCTAAGAAACTTAGATTTGATTCTTGTGTTGGTTGTAATCATTAGGTTTAGTTTTTAAATTCTGTTTGTTGTTTTTTTTTTCCCTTTATACGTCGTTTTTAATATTAATGAAAGTAATTTTCTTTTCATATTACCTTTCTTTTAATTTAATTGTCCTTATAAATTAAAATTAAAAAATATAAACCAAAAAGGGCGACTGTTATCATACTCGATAAAATGGAATTAAAAAAAAAATAGTGTAACTCTTACTATTCTCTATAAAATTGAATTATTAACGTTTGTCTTCCCTATGCATCTTAATTTATTTTACAGATTTCGAAAAGGCAAGTAGATTAAAATTATTAATGACCAATTATATTATTAAAAATAATAGTAAATAATATATATCTTAATTTATTTACATGTTTTTAAATAATTGAAAGTAAATATTTTATGTAATTCGTAGACTAAAGTAACATATTAATGCCGAAACATATTTTTAAATGTTAGTTTTATTAAGTTAAAATATTAAAATATAAATTTTATTATTGAAAACATAATATAAATATACAGTTACATTAATAAAGTAACATATTAATATAATAAATGAATATAAAAAACAAGTTTTAAAATATTAAAATATTAAAACAAGCGTTAAATTGATATTAAAATATAAGTTTTTATTTGTTATGAAATAAAACACAACAGTTAAATTGATATTAAAATATAAGTTTTTATTTTTGTTGTGTTTAAAAAACAACAGTTAAAAAATGAATGGTTTTACTGTTATTTAATTTATTTTGTTTATTAAGTTAAAATATTAAAATAGAAATATAATACAAATGTTCTACATAGCTTGTCGCGTTGATGATCATCTAAATTTTAGTCCATCATGGTTTGGTTAAAATAAAATTTTAGGGTTTATTTGGGGTTTAGGGTTTATTTGGGGTTTAGGGTTTCTAGGTTTTTTAGGAGTTTTGGGTGTATAGGGTTTATAGGGTTTATTTGTGGTTTTAGGGTTTTTAGCCATATGTACGATCGTATGTGTAATACATAAGGTTAAGACGTAAATTTAAGACCTAAGGTTAAGACTTAACGTTTGATCAATATGAGTTTATATATGATTAGAACGGGATAATTGATTAAGATACCTATGTCTTATGGTTTAAGATGTTATCGATCGTGCATTGCTATTGAGTAATCATAGCAATATACGATCAATACGAGTTTAGATACCAATGTATTATGGTCCTATGTATTATGGTTGAATATGTTATCGATCGAACGTTCTTTATTGACTAATCATAGCAATATACAATCAATACGAGTTTAGATACCTATGTCTTGTGGTTTAAGATGTTATACATCGTACATTGCTATTGACTAATTATATCAATGTACGATCAATACGGGTTTAGATGCCTATGTTTAAAATGTTATAGATCGTGACGTTGCTTTATTGACTAATCATAGCAATGTACGATCAATACGGGTGTAGATACCTATGTCTCGGGACGTAAGACCTAAGTTAAGTTGTTATCAATCGTATGTTACTATTGACTAATCATAGCAATGTACGATCAATACGGGTGTAGATACCTATGTCTCGGGACGTAAGACCTAAGTTAAGTTGTTATCAATCGTATGTTGCTATAATTAGTTAATTATTCCGATCAACAGTGTAGGACTAATTTTAACAAGTTTCTAAGACTTAAGATGAGATCGTACGTTGCTATCGACTAATCGTTGCAACGTATGATCAATAGGATTGTACGAATATTTTGGCGGGAAAAGGACAATCTAGTGTTAAAACAACTTAAAAAGTGATGGTACTTAATAGTTAATCGTGACCGTTCAGTTGTCATTAAAATATTTGATGATATTCCACATTAAATCGTGGCCGTTGATCCTATAAGTGACCAATCACAAATAAAGCCACGGATTGGTAAATATTACAACCTTTATAAGTATTTTTTTTTGTTATCATATCAACTAAAACATAATCAAAGTCTCTCTCTAACTTCTCTCAATAGTACTTATTTTCATCTCTTTCTCTATTTGTTCAACTTCTCTCTCTCTTCTCTCAATAATACCTTTAATATTCTTAATTCTAATTTAATCCTTATATTTGTATACGTCAAGATGGAAAACGCGGCCGTTGATGTTGTTAATAGATCAATCAGAGGTAAACAAGCTTTGGTGGATGAGCTCCGTGTGACGGAGTTGGAGCATGTTTCGAGGATGAAATCCCTTGTGGAACGCCGCAACCGTTGGCATGAAAGAGGTATCAAAGATTTCGACAAATCACTCGAGTCCCTCATACAATCCTTCTTACGTGACTATCAGAGGACATACGATTTCAGGAAGGACTTGGAGAGGGAGATCGGGGCCTTAGAGGCTATTTTGCCTTCTTTATCTTAGAAATTAGTTTTATTTATTTTCCTTAATATTGTAACCTTTAATTTAGTTTTAGTTTTAGTTTTTATTAATTTAGTTTTCCTTAATATTGTAATCTTTATTTTCCTTAATATTGTAATTATAATCTTAGAAAATTTTGTCTTTTAGTATTCCGATGTGTTTCTTTAATTTTCATTGCATTTATTAATGAACCACCACATTTTATTAATTTAATTTTATTTAGTTTAATTTAATTTAATTTATTCATGTTATGGTTCACCAAAGGTCACCATCCTTGTTATAAATACGAGGGGAGTTAAAAGAAGAATCACCTTTCTCCCTAACCTTTTCTTACTCATTCAGTTTATCTCTCTTTATTTTCTCTTTAAAAACTCAGATTTTTTGAAATGGCAGTCGAAATTGCAGGCCTTAACGATCTTATGATTGGATCTATGAGTTTTTTGGAAGAACAAGTTTCCTGTCTCCGTGAACAGGAGTTGAGGGCGATGAAGATGGTGGTCGGGGCGATTAAAATTTGCAACGATTGTTATGCAACTGGCATAAAGGAAATGGAGAAGGAAGCGGATGGTTTCATCAAATCCGTGTTGGGTACTTATGAAAAATGTTGCAAACTTAGGGAAGAATTTGAAGATGATATTAAGATTTTACGATCCTTACTTAATAAGGATTAGGCTTAATATTGTACTTTTTTTTAAGTTTATCTTAATAATAATAATCTATTTTCGTTCTTACATTTTGTGGTTTAATTCTCTACTATTTTTTTTTTAGTATAAATTTGATTGTTAATTTTGCAACTGAAGAGACATGCATGTGGGTAATGAAAAAGGATCTTCATAGTTTTATAAAATATAATACAAACCATACAATCCGTCTCGTACATGAGACGCTCTGGTGATTAGGGTTTCCAACTGAGGCGTATTATTCATAGTTTAATTGAATTTATTCATGAACCACTTAATTTAATTTAATTTAATTTAATTTAATTCATGAACCAAAGGTCACCATCCTTGTTATAAATACCGGTGAGTTAAAAGAAGTATCCATTTCTACCTAACCTTTCCTTACTCATTCACTTTATCTCTCTTTATCTTCTCTCTAAAACCTCAGAAATTTCAAATGGAAGGCCTTCACAATATTGTTATTGAATCTTTAACTGGTTTAGAAGAACAGGTTGCCATGCTCCATGAACAAGAGTTCAGAGTGATGAAGATGGTGGTCGGGGCGATTAAAATTCGCAGCGATTGTTATGCAAAAGGCATGAAGGAAATGGAGAAGGAAGCGGATGATTTCGTCAAATCCGTGTTGGGTACACATGAAAAATGTTGCAAACTTAGGGAAGAATTAGAGGATGATATTAAGATTTTAAAGTCCTTGATTAATAAGGACTAGGCTTAATATTGTACTTTTTTTTTAAAGTTTATGTTAATAATAATCTATTTTCGTTTACATTTTGTCGTTTAATTCTCTTTTTTTTTTTTTTCTTTGTATAAATTTCATTGTTAATTTTGCAACTAAAGACACTTGCATCTGGGTAAATAAAAAGGATCTTCATAGATTTATAAAATATAATACAAACCATACTTACAATAATCCTTACAAAATACGAAATATTAACTAAAATTAATTAAAATCCAAGAGATTCAAGTTGAACAATCTCCCTTTCAATTTTCGTAATTCCTATTAGCGCTGGTTCGCGATTTGCCCTTAATATGCTTATCATATTATCCATATTTGCTTGTACGTCATGCATCCCTCTTGTTATGGCCATGTCTCGTACATGAGACGCTCTGGTGATTAGGGTTTCCAACTGAATGTCAATCTCTCGCAGCCGAGTGAGAACGTTTCTGCGATCCATTGTGTATTGAAATAAGAAAGCAACAAACTGTCTATCCATCTGAAACAATTAAATTAAATTAAGAAGCAACAACCGCACAATCAGTTAAATAGATAGTTAAAAAAATCGATTTGGGTTTGGGATTTATTCAATAAAATCAATTGTGACAAAAACAAAAAACCCAAACAATAATTGAAGATAAAAGAACAAATACCTTGATTGATAATGGAGGAGTATGGATAAAAAAATATTAGGGTTTGTGTACTGAAAGATAATTTTGAGATGAATGTGTTTTGCCTTTTATAATGGGAAAAGGTAGTAGTTAGGGTTTTAAAATCTTTTTTTTTTTTTTTTTTATTAAAAGTTGTGACTTGATTTGATTTGGAAGTCAAATCGTTTCTCAGAATTGAAGACTTTATGCATGCCGCCGGATTTTCTTACACACGCAACAACAATAGTCATTTCAAGTTACAATAGTCATTTCAAGTTGTGTTTAGTCAAATCAAATTTGAATTGTTCATTTTTTATTACTCTTTTTGGTTGGTATTATGTCAAATCTCCCAATTGTTCAGTTCATTATTCTTTTTGTATTGTGTTTTGTCAAATCAATTTTAACTGTTCAAATAAACAACTAAAAGAGATGGAATTGAATAAAGTACATAAATGGAAAATACTAGAAGTCCACATTTTATATAATAATTTAAATATTTTACAAATTAAAAAACTAACAAACCGAGATGAATACCCAAATAGGAGGAAAAATTGTGGATTTGGGTACAACATCCAAACATACATACATACATACTAAATTAATTTGAAAAAAATTTAGTAATAACTTTTTCAAGGGAGTCATTCTCTTCCATGAGAATGCTCCTATTCTCCTTTATTTTTTGGAGGTCTTGTATAGCAGATTCATAATCTGCATGCAACCTCATCTGCTCCATCTCCGACAAGACGTCATGACTAATACCCATCTCCCGAATCTTATCAAGGTAGTCGTTGATCTTCGTCTCTAAATCGTCTAAGCGGCGGATATAGTATTTGTTCCTCTCCATGTGTATCAATGTTAGGCGAATGTTCTTATCCATTATATGAAAGAAGAAGTTTGGTGTTTAAAGATTTAGGGTTGTTGAGCTTAGAGTTTTAAGAAAAGGAGAAGAGGAAATCAGAAATGAATGGTAAATTGTTGGTTGAGAAACTAGGGTTTGCATTTAGTGAAAGTGTATTTATAGATGAGATAATGAAACAACATGTGGCCTTTCAACTGCCACGGATTTTATTTTAATTAATAAATTAAAATTAATAAATTTTGTTGAAGGAGTTGGGAGATGTTTTTAAATAAATATGTTTAGAAAATTACATTTTGTCCTTCAATATTCCAATACAATGAAATTGTGTCCTTTAAAATTCTTTAATCGATTTTTTTTATTTTATGTAAATAGAAATTATCGATTTTTTTATTTTATGTAAATAGAAATTATCGATTTTTTTATCTTACGTAAATTATCCCGTTACATGTATGTAAGATATATTTAATCTAAATTGTTCAAGTACGATAAATTGAATTTAAATTAACTAAAACAAACGCTAGTAACCATAACAATTCTTGAATATTATTTGATTCAATTACACATTTTACACAAGAAAGCACCATAGGTGACTTGGAATTACGCCAGTTCTAATGATATAATCCCTCTCCATCTCCCAATAGTTCCTCCATTCACCTTCTACGTCGCGATCATCAATCTCATAATAATCAAGAATAGCTTGAATGTCAAGTACGACAATTGCTTTTTCAAGTAAGTTGGATACGGCCAGTAGACAATTTAGATGTCATTTTCCTTGTAAGAGGCCTTCTTGGCCTAGGAACGACTGGGTAAGTGTCACAACCAGGTAAAAACCCAACCTAGCGCCTGCAAGATCAATAAATTTCTGACGATTGATCATCAACCTTTCCATGAACTCCTCCCCAATTAAGAAATTCGGATCTCTACTGAGCAACTTGTCATAGCTTTCTAGGGTTGTTACAAATGATTGATCGCAATATGGTGACGGCAAGACACCCATAATCTTAATATTTGAAAGATTTTGTAGTTGAAAAAAAAAAGTACTATATGACTAAATCATAGGGATTTATAGGGAGTGTGGATAATGGTAGGATTAGGTTGGCGGGAGAATTAGGCGGGAATTTTTCATCAAATTAATTAAAAGAAAATGAGGAAGAAAACCTTCCAACTTCCACCGTAAATATTAGGTTTTATTTTTAAAATTATAAATAATTAAAAATAAAATATGACTAAGAAATTAAGAATAATTAAAAGAAAATTAGGGAGAAAACCTTCCAACTTCCACCCACCGTAAATAGTAGGTTTTATTTTTAAAATTAAAAATAATTAAAAATAAAATATGAGAAAAAAATAAAAATAATTAAAAGTAAATTGAGATTAACCTTTCAACTTCCACAATCAAAGTAGTTCAACACAAAGAAACTCTAAGTTCATCAACTCCATCACCTTCATCTTCTCAAAACAACCTTCATCATTTAAAAATGTCGAATAGTTTTGATTTAAATGCTTTGTATATCGAGGAGGAGGGAGAAAACGAAGTCATTGACGAGAATGAAAACAGCCACCAATTGTTACGGCATGCAAAGACATGTTCGAAGGCAATGAAGACAATCAACCAGCTATTGAGCCTACGATTGGTGCGGAATTTGAATCAGTGAACAATTTTCGCTTTTCGTTATACTTACGCTTATAAGACGGGGTTTGAACTTCATGTTCGTAGTAGCCAACTTTTGGCTCCCTTCAAGGAGCAGAGGGTACGTCGAAACGGAGTTGGGGATAAAGAACCACTATTCCACATGATGAACAAGATTAGGTTTATGTGTTCAGAGGGCAATACGACGAAGAAAAGCTTGTGTGTAACACCATGTAAAATGTATGTATTTGGGAAATTAAATCACGACACTGGAAAATTTGTAATCTGTACTTGTGATTTGGTACATAATCACGATTTGAATCCTGAGGTTAGCCGGCATGTAGTCAATTATAGGCACATAAGCGAATATTTCAAGGCCAGGTTGGTGTTGAACGACAGAGCTGGCATACCAATTACCCGGAACTTCAACACATTAGTTAGGGAGGTTGGAGGGATTCATAATCTACATTTCAATGGGCAGGACGCGAGAAACTTCATCAACAGCGAACGTCGCAAAAGTAGGTTTCGTGGTGACGCTAAAGAGGTCTTAAATTATTTTGAGGGCTTAAAAGAGCAGAATCCAGATTTTTACTACGCTGTTGAAAGGGACGCGGATAATAAGCTGTTGAACATTTTCTGGTCTGATGCACGATGTCGTGCCATGTACAAGGCTTTTGGTGACCCATCGTCGTTCGATAGTACATTCCTAAGCAACAGTACGGATGCCTTTTCGTCCTTTCGTTGGAGTTAATCATCATGGAAGTACAATATTATATGCAGCGGCTTTAATTTCATACGAAGACACAGAGTCATTCGAGTGGGTGTTTGAGAAGTGGATGGAATGTATGGGGAGAGCTCCGACCGTCTTATTAACTGATCAATGTAAAGCAATGGAAGGGGCAATCAAGAAAGTGTTCCCGGAGACTAAACATAGATTATGCCTTTGGCATATTCTTCAAAACGCGGATAAGAATCTAAAAGACCACCCACAATTTGCTCAGATTGACAGAGATTTGCGTACGCTTGTACACGAGAGTATCACCGAGGAGGAACTGCAAAATATGTGGGACGATTTCATGGAAAAATACAACTTGCGACGCAACAAATGGTTGAGGGGTGCATGGGATATGAGACAGCGGTGGATGCCTGTTTTTTGGAAAGACACTTTTCGTGCGGGTATGTCTTCTACTCGGAGGAGTGAACAAACAAACAGATTTATTAAAACGTACATGAGCATAGAAACCGGCCTGATGCAATTCATGGAGCAGTACGAGGATGCCATAGAGAAAAAGGTGGAGGACGAGAAAGTCAATAACGCCAAAGACATTAAGAGCCCACTTAAATGGGATCTCATGATATTATTCGAGGATATCTTTAGTAAGGTCTACACAAACAAGAATTCGGAGAGGTGAAAACAGAGGTATATGGTTGTATAAGCACCAATGTCGAAACTCTTCCAAATAGTTTTGGGTTTCATCAAGAGGTTTAGGGCCACATCAAAAGTGACAGAAGCATTTTGGAAGAAAGATCGAAGAAGTTTTGAAGTGAGTATTGACACAATCACTGGTGAGTATAAATGTGGTTGTAAGATGTTTGAATTTAGAGGGATCTTATGTCGCCATATCATGAAGTGTCTTGATGTGTTGGACGTAAAAGCTATCCTGCACAAATACATAATCGACGCCGGCGCAAGGATTTGGTTAGAGGATACGAAAATATTCGGGTTGGGTACTACAACCCGGATGAGTCAGAACGTGTTAAAAGGTCTCTTGAGATAACGGTAAAAAATGATTACATTAAGAGGTTGGCTATGCAAAGTGAAGGGTCTTCTGCCATTTATAATAGCAGAACCGATGAACTAATCAAAGAGTTAGAGGCTCATGCTGGGATACAGTCTATAGATTCATTTGCGGCAGGTGGAGTTTCCTCAAAAATGTGGGGTCGTAGGAGACTACGACCTAGGGAGACTATCATAAACACACCTCAACAAGAAGGTGACATTAGAGACCCCCCGACAAGCGAGGGAATGCGTAAGACGTATTGTCAAACAGACAAAGAGAATGAGAAAGACAAATGATGAGGATCCGACAACCACTACGCTCCCCCCAAATACGAACCCAACCCGACATGTTCCAAACGATGATGCTTCATCCTTTATGTGTGGTACACAAAATACTCCACGTTTTACACCGTCACAAAATACTCCGACGTTCTCCCAATCGCAATTTAGGTCACAATATTCAAATTCTCAATATTCTCAATATACAAATTATAGTCATAGGTTGTAAATAGGAAGTATGATTTTTTTTTGTATATCATTTGACTTCTTTAAACAAATAATGTATGATCAATCAAAATCAATGACTATTTTCCTTAATTCATTTTCACAAATTATTGAGTATATGTCTTCAAGTATTAGAATAGCATACGGTTAACTTGTGCAAAATTATGCCAAAAACAAAAAGAAAAACCCACAAGAGGATTCGAACACGAGACACTTAGTAAGGAAAGCATGAACTAAGTAAGGAAACCACTGCACCCACTAACTTATATCTTGTCATATGTCCAAATCCTATAAATATATATATATATATATATATATATATATATATATATATATATATATATATATATATATATATAATTAAATATATATATATATAAGGTCTTTTTAACTTCCGGTCATGGATATTAGCAAATACTTCTTATAACTTAAAAAAATAAAATATTTATCAATTTAATTAAAATTTTAAAATAATGTGTATAAAAAAAGACATAACTTACTCATACCCACATAAGCAAAAAAAAAGTACAATGAAAATTAATCATAAAATAAATTTAATTTTAAATTTTTTTAAAAAAAAAATTAATTTAAAGAAATTAAATATTAAAAACAGTGTGTATAAAACAAAACATTACGCAAAAAAATAAATTACAACGAAATTTAGATATAATTTAAAATAATATAAGACAAAAGAAAAGGTATTATATGAAAAAAAATTAATTGAAAAAAAAAATTAAAAAAAAAATTAACGTAAATACATAAACATACATATAAGGAATAATCATACCGTATAAAGAAATTGATACAATACGTATCAATTAACCGTAGCGTATACAGGACTGTGTACGTATATTAGAGGTATACATAAATATACGAAATATTAAAGGTATATACTGTATACATAAATACTAAAAATAATAAAAGGTATTAGTAATAAATAAGACTTAAATATAAATTAGGAGAGAAGTTTTTTTTAATTAATAAAATATGTGGCAAAACCGAGAACATTAATTAGGGGGGGACAATTAATGAAGGAATCAAGGGATTAATTAGATTAAATAAGATTCTTTGAATTGGACAAGGGGCGCGTCATTATTGGTGGTGTATGAGGGCCTCATACACCTGGTGTAACTCTACCATCTTCCAAAACAACTCAACCCACACATTGCTTAGTATAAATACATTGCATTATCTCAACTAACATGCATTTCCATTATCTCAATATATTCTCCAAACCCTAACTGCTAAAACAAACTCCAAATAAATTAACCCTCTCCTTAATCTTTCAAAACAAACTCCAAACTCCAACAAAATGAATGATATCATCCTTAAGACTCTTACTATGCTCGATCCGATCAAGGACGCCAAAGAAGATGGCTTGACGGGAGCAAAGCAGCCTATATGACGATATAGCAGATCTTTGAACTAACCTAATGGTCGATAAAAACACATACATGGAAATGAAATAATTAGAAAAATAAAATAATGACGATGAAACAAACTCGATAATTACGTAACGTACGTAAAGAGACGATGAAATCAACGATGTGGCGAGAAGATAAAGCGACGATGAGAAAGAGACGATGAGAAAGTGTGTGTTTTGTGTTTGTGTTTGCTTTCTTTGGGTTTGTGTTTGTGTATTAAGGTTTGTGTTTTTGTACGCAGCAGACTTGTGTTTGTGTGGTTTATAGTATGGAAGGTATTGACAACGGTTATTAAACAACAACCGTTGTGCAATATGTTTTAACAACGGTTGTAAAAAACACCCGTTGTTAAATAAGTTTTAACAACGGGTTTCAAAAATAACCGTTGTGATTACTTTTCACTAACTTTGCGCCAATTTTGCGCCAAATTATTAACAACGGTTGTTCATGTGTGACCCGTTGTTAAAACGAATAACAACGGTTTTTATAACCATACCCGTTGTAATTGATTTTAGTAAAATTCGCGCCATACATTCTACAACGTCTATTGTGATTTTCGTGAATAATCGTTGTTAAAGGGGCGTTGTAGTTGCCTGGATTTGTAATAGTGTGTATTTATAAATATATAAGTGTGTTATTTGTGCGTGCTCTAAATTGAGTGGATTGATTGTTCCAATTTCTTTGGAAGAAAAAAAATGGCAGTCACTCTTGCTTGCTTATTAGGCAAAGCCAGTTGAAAATGAAATCCTATCTAGTTAATTTTGATTATATGAAATGAAATATAGTATCGGCATGAGCCTTACTCAGACTAATGACGGGACATCTAAAAACGATCTTGATATGTTTGATATAATTACCTTCAGTGATATTATTGTTGTATCACTTGTACCATATCATATCATGAGTCTATAGAAACACAAATTCTTGTGCAAAACGACTTACACGGTAATTCGTGTAAATAGGTTTTTTTTTTGTAACCGCTTTGAAACTAGTACGGTAATCTGTTTTACAAAAATGTTAATGTAAAACCGTCTCACATGTCACAAGTCACTTATCTACGGCCTACCGCCTAGGGGAATTGGGTAGGTTTGGAAAATATAAAAAATGATTTTTTTGATTCACCAACTGACACAACAATAACAGCAACGTGAATGTGAGGTAATTCAACATTATTGGAAGAATTTATAATTCAGTACGAAGTATTATATGCCTGGTCATTAAACTGACGAACACTTTTAAGAGAGATTGCCGTATCGTTCACTTAATCTCACCAACTTTATTACTCCGTACAGTAACAGTGATCAAAATAATACTCATAATACTCACTGTAGTAAAAGCCAAAAAGAAGGTCGAACCCACGTACAAAATGGCAATGCTCACCAACCGCCACTTGATGAACCTTTAACAAAGTCAACAGTATTTGTATTCTTGGTTCGGGTATACTGGTTCCGTTCCGAAGCTAACCAAGAGTGCTTCGGAAATCCCGAGCCTATTGATACAATACGAAATTATAAAATAAGATTGTTTTATAAAATAAAACGGTCTTATATCATGAGCATACATTTATCCATTGACCATATGGACATACAACGATGAGTCTCATTTGGTAAAATATGTGTATGTACTTTGTAAATTATAAAATGAGACGGTCTTATAAGATAAAACGGTCTTATATCATATTATCGTGAGTAATTATTTGTAAGCATATTAGTCGCAGTCGTTGTTGCATGTTAGTGGAATAAATGCGGCAACTTGTGCTTGAGGCGTTGCTAGATTAAAAGCCGTTTTATAGTCCGTAATGAAAGAATGTGACAACTTGTACTGAAAAGAAACTAGTTTGGATCTAGTACTGTTTAAAGTAGGCTTTGAAGCATAACGCAAGATAGGTACGCACCATTTGACGTTTATTTGTTATCTTTTTTTTTTATATTAGGCTGTCTCAGTCATTTATCGTTCTTTCTATTTTAAAAATAAATTTGATGAGTAATTTAATCATTCACACTCAATTTGTTCCACTTGTCATTTAGTAATTGGCCCCTATCTCTTTTCTTACTCTTTGTGTCAAAACCAAATGACAATAATTGACTGAGATGGAGGGAGTATTTGTTTTGTTTCTGCCTCAAGTTACCGGGTCAAAAGTCTCAAATTGGCTTAGGCCCAGTTTCATATCTATCATGATTCATGTCCTTAATAATCGACTCAAATTGAAGGCTCAGTCACTTAGATTCAAAACCGTCTTAAGTTAAAATGACATTTAAAACAATTTTAAATTCTTTAAAATGAAAGAGAGATTGTGATATTATTTATACACTTTTTTTTATCGGTGTTTGACTAATATACAAGTATTTTTATATTATAATTATCTTTTAACATAAAATAAAAAGATTTAATCAAGATGTGTAGAAATATCAATAAATAGAGTTTATTTTACAGAAAATGCAAGTGGTGCCCTTGAACTTTGATGTTTTGCCCGAAATACCCAATTTTTTTATCCGGAACTTTAAGAGGCTATAGTGACCATATCTCTTGGTCACGAATTCCAAACTCAACATTTTTTTTTCAAGTCGTAGTTCTTGAAAAGATAATCGATTTGAAAAAAAAAATTATCACTTTCTGAACTCGTAGACGGGAGTATAGCCTCTGTGTTAAATCATGCAAATGGGCCCGGACCTTACCCGAATGGAGGAGAGACGGACCACTTAACAACACAAGCTAAGGGAGGTTTCATCCTAAAACCAATTGGCCATAGGAGGAGTAACCCCTTTGGTTATAAAGTGGTACAATCTCTCTTTCTCCTTCAATGTGGGACACTCACATGTGGGTTAATATGAAATTCTTCACACTCTTAAAGTTTTCCGGAACAAAAAAATAGGTAGTTCAGACAAAATTCGAATTTCAAGGACACCGTATGCATTTTTCCTCTATCATGAATGAACATATGGACAAATTAATTTATATTTTAGTGAGCTTTGTTATTGGGTCAGCAGTTGGTCTCTCTTAAAATAGACTATTTTCACATTTTCTAAAATATGGAATTTTGAGATTATTTTATATAGAGGTGGAAAACAATGACACGACACGAAAACACGACACGAACCTGACACGAAATTAACGGGTTTGGGTTGAGACTTAATGACCCATTTATGTAAGTGGGTCGACACGAACACGACACGATATTTAATTGGGTTGGGTTAGGGTTGACCTCTCTAAACACGAACCCGACACGAATGACCTGTTTACTAAATTAATCCTAATTTTTCTTGATCCTCCATCACAAAAATATACTTAAAACTTTCAAAATATGGACGTGACACGAAAACACGACACGGACCCGACACGAAATTAACGGGTTAGGGTTGAGGCCTTATGACCCATTTATGTAAGTGGGTCGACACGAACACGACACGAGATTTAATTGGGTCGGGTTTGGGTTAGAGGAATTGTGACCCATTTACATGTGACACGAACACGAACCCGACATGACCTGATCTGTTTGCCAGGTCTAAATTTTTATACTCCCTCTTATTCTAAATAAATGTCCCATTTGCCATTTTCGTCAATTCACATAACTGTCTCATTTGCCATATTTGGACATGGTTTTTTACTTTCCTACCCTTGACTCTTTTCTTTATTTACCACATCAACCACCCCTAACCGATCATATTAAATACTTTTCATTATTTAACTCTTATATTCTTACCCCTATAAAATAATTTTCATTATTTTAACTATATTCCTTAATTTCGTGTCATTGTCCAAATGGGACACTTATTCGGAATAGGAGGGAGTAGTTTTTTTTTTTTTTGAAAGAGAGATCATTTTATAGTTAAATGTGATAACTTTTGGAAAACAAGTTACGGTAAGCTGTAAAACTACCTGAACCATTGTGATTACATATTTACATTTGACCATAAAATAGTCACAAAATCTCGTATTCTTGGAAAGAGAAAGATGGTCCATATGAAACAAGAATTTGTGTGGTTGAGTCAGGTTTATACCAAAAAGGAAGATAATCCACATATATGTTGATACAGCTAGTCTTACTATAGACGGATTTATCCGTCTATAACTAAAAACGGGTCAAATAGCTTAAAAGTGCTGACATTTTTGGCCCCCACCACCCTACTTGTTGCTTGTCTTATTAGAAATGTGCTATTGTATTTGGTTCGTCTTTAGTTATAGACGGACATGTGCCGTCTATAATGAGATTTTGTGATGTTGATATGTTAAAATCGGTTTCATCTCATAATTGAATAGCAAAATTAGCAATCAGTAAAATAACAACTTAGCTTATAAAATACTTCGTAATAAAATCACTTTTCCTTTTTAAGACGAGTCTTTCATATATTCACATATGACATTATCATAGCCTTCACATTCACCCTCACACAGTCACACCACATGTGTAATTCCTTTTACATGCAAACCAAGCTTCATAATTTACAACCATACAAAATGGTTTCGTTTGTCCAGTTCAATTTCTAGTCCAATCTTCATTTTTTCCTATCAAAATTATTTATTTATTTTTTTAAAAAAAGAAGAAAAAACTCAACTCTTACATAGTTGTACACTTGTACCATGTGCGTAGGCTTGAACTGCACCCATTCAGAAGAGAAAAAGTTAAGTTTATAAATCCAATTAGTCTTGCTGAAAACGGGTTGGAACAAGTGACGGATAATGCCATTTACAAAACAGATAGGGGGGACAAGGTGGGGGCACCCCCTGTACATCCCTCTCTCCTCTATTTGGGTCATTTGTGAGGGAAAATGGTATCCGTCACTCCAAAGTGACGGATACGTGCCGTCACAAATCTTAAAATCATTTAGTTATGAGCGAGTACACTATGGGTGCGTCTATATCCGCAGTTCAATAGGTCTTGGTATAGACGGGTGGGGCGAATAGACGGGTAAATACCTCTAATAAAATGGATAGGGGGGACAAGGTGGGCAAAGACTCCCACGTGCTTCCCACTTTTATAGAAATGAAAGTATTTTGTGAGGAAAATCAGATCCGTCATCATACGTATGGCGAATAGTGTCCGTCTATAATGAGAATTTGTGTCCGCAGTTAAGTGTGAATATGCAAGAGTATTACGGAATACTTTGACATTCCAAGAAGGCCTTGTATTTTTTAACATCCTTACAAAATTCTCATTTCCAATAACTGAATACATCTGAAATTAAAACAGATAAATTATAAACCCTTCATATATATCTTCCTTTTTTTTTTCTTTCAAAAAAAAACTTTTGGGAGACCAAAGGCAATTGGTCAAGTCATAACCGTTGGTACTTGGTAGTTGGAAATGAATGAAAATGATAAAAGTATGGTGGTATGGCAATGTGATGGCCATTCCCGAAAACCACTTGGCCGTTGGCCGTTGCATATGTGGAAGAGACCGACTGCTGCCTTGTTCTTTCCCCTTTCAAAGGGTCAGCTTTTGGCAGTTCAAACTTGGAAGTCCCCCACACATAGACCAAAATTAATCACATTTCTTGTTTTTGTCGACTAGGATTAGTTTATTATATTTCATATGTTAAGATGAATATATTATTTTTTTAGCTAATAAGTTAATGGAAGTTAATTATAATTCTTCTTATCCAAATTAAAAATAACACTTAGAACTCAGTTTAAGACGATCTTGAGGTGGCTTTATTTGACCAAAAAGTAAATTTATTTGATCAAAATTTCAGTTATAAGATTTGTTTGCTTTGGCAAGTAGCTTATTTGGTCAAATAAGGTACCTGAAATGAAATGTTACCTCAATTAGCATTTGAGAAATCAGGTACCTGAAATGACTTATTTTCCATTTTGTACCCCTTTATTTTATAACATTAAATAATTTTCATATCTTTTTACGTCATTTTACCAAAATCAGATACCTTTTCAGCTAGTTTGTCAAACACATTTTTATATAATCAGTTACCTTATCAACTTCTAATTTTCAGCTACCTTATAAATTGCCTTTTTCACGTTTCAGTTAGCTTTTCAGTTTTCAGCTACCTTTTCAGGTTTCAGCCACCTTTTCAGGCAGTTTTGCCAAACAGAGCCTTATCACCTTATGTTCTGTTTGCTAAAAGTAACTGCAAAAAGTAGCTGAAACCTGAAAAGGTAGCTGAAAACTGAAAAGTTAACTGAAACCTGAAAAGGTAGCTGATAAAGTAACTGATTGTATAAAAAATGTTTGACAAACTAGCTCAAAAGGTAGCTGAAATCTCAAATGCTACTTTGGGTAGTATTTCATTTCAGATAGCTTATTTGGACAAATATAGCTGATTTTTGGTAAAACGACCTTAGAGGATATGATAATTATTTATTATTATAGATTGATAGGGGTAAAAATTGGAAGATTACTTATTTCAGGTACCTGAAATCTCAAATGCTACTTTGGGTAGCATTTCATTTCAGATAGCTTATTTGGACAAATAAGCTACTTGGCAAACACTTGTAAAAAAAATCAATTAGCTAAAATTTTGGTCAAATAAGTTACCTGAAGTGTCGTGTCAAACAGAGCCTTACTTTTTGGAACTATTCATAGTTGTAGGAAATTTTTAATATTATTGTTATTTTATAAGACAAAATATAGTTATGTGAAATATTGTTTAATTTATCTGTCATGAATGCTAAAAGAATATCAAATTTTTACAATTTTTAATAATGTGTAACTAAAGATATTCACGTTGCAAAATGTGTCTTGACAAGTTTGATAAGCAATTGTTACCTTTGATTTGGATGAGAGGAAGTATAATACTTTTTATTAATCGTTACTCTTTATGTTAATTTATTTGGCTTGTTTTAAGTTAAGATAAATATATTAGTCTTAATGGGAGAGAGTATAGTACCTTTTATTAATCTTTACCATTAATTTATTTGGCTTGTTTTAAGTTAAGATAAATATATAGTCTTAAACATGAATGTGTGATCACAAATTAAAATTGATATTGAATATAGATTTTCTGCATTTGAAAGGACTCTAAATACTAATTTACTCTGTACTAACTAATACGAATCATTATTGATAATAAAATATGAAAATTATCTTAATATTAAAAAGTGTTAGTAATGTCTAGGATTACTTTATTTATTGGGTAAATGATTACACACAAAAGTTATGTATAGACCTCATGCTAATTTTTATGTCGTACCACATGCTCCAGACGCTGGAGCAATTGTAATGCCCCTAATTTATCTTTATTTAAAGAGTTTTTTGTCAAAAACTACCTAATATTTACCTCATTTTCATAAATACTACCTAAAGTTTTTAATTTTGCGAGAAACTATCTAAATTTTCTTGACTTTTGTCGGTCACTACCAGATTGGAAAATCCGATCAAATTAGACAAAATTCTAACTTGAAAACATTATTTTTGGCATTGAACATACATTATTTACTGTAATTAACCACCGCCAACTATTTTGATTAGCTCTACTAACACATTTATTTCAATTTTTTTTACTACAATTTTGACTAGTTTGGCCGAGATTGTGGCTAATTTGGACAAAATTATGATTAATTCGATTGGCATTTTGATTTATTTGCCGGAATTTTAGTTAATTTGGAAAAAAAATTGTCGAATTTGCTCATTAATTTCGATTTGGTAGTTTTCGACAAAAGTAAAAAATTATTAGGTAGTTTTTCGGAAAATTAAAAACTTTAGGTAGTATTTATGAAAATAAGGTAAATGTTAGGTAGTTTTTGACAAAAAAACTCTTATTTAAACCAATTTTACCTTTGAACTAGGTAGTATCTAGCGCTTCGCGCGGCCTGTTTTAAAATTTTATTATTATAATTGAAGAAAAATAATATAATTCATATATAACATTTAATATTTTTACCTTAAATGAAAATAAATTAATTGTTTTTCTCAAATTTTATTTTTTTAGGTTTAAGTTCAGTGTTTTAAAATAAAATACATATAATTTTAATTTTTTAATTAAAACTAATACTAAGTTATAGTTAATTACGCATGATCAACGTTTTACAAAAAAAATTGTAACTGATCATATATCACATTAATTAAAATAAAACTTATTCAAATAATGCAACAATCAACATTAAGGTATCAATTATATCATTTCACGATACGTTATGTTCCAAATCAGTTAAAATATTTGTTCAAAATGATGTGAATATAATTTTATGCAATTTTTAATTCTGTATGTATAACGTTTGATATTTATGTATCAAACATATATGGCCCAAACTAAACTTATTCAAATATTTTAGTTGTGTCTTACATGTGCTATGTGTCAAACATATCTATATGTGTTCCGGGTGTAATTCCAGAGCAGATGTTAGTTGCCACTCGTAGCTAGTAGGATGATGTCCTTGCTTGAATCCTCCTTGCGGTCTCCTGAAACGATGAACAAACTGAGGGCTCGGCTTTGGCCGAGCGTACTCACTCCGACGCTCAAGTCGTTGAACTTAGAGAGAGGTTGTTGAACTTGGCTAAGAGTATATTGTAGAGAGATAAGGAAGATATTACCAGATGAATAGTGGTTATTAGGTCAATTTGTGGATCCTTTCCTCAATGAAGGTTGAGGAGTATTTATAGGCATTCACCTTTTGTCACGTAGTGGCCAAGTGGCTATCAGGTGAAAAGACCGTTATACCCTCGGCCGATGGACCTGTGGCAGGCTCGCCGAGGGTCTTGGATATGAGTACGCGGATTTGTGTCCCATTTGGCGAGTTTGTTTGGCCGAGACCGGTGTGACAGCCGATGGGCTTCACCGGCTAGACTGTCTAAGTCGTTGACTTTGCTGTGGATACCCTTGACCTTGCTCAATGTGTTGACTTGGTCAGCGGTGCAGAATATGCCCCATCAATATGAATTTGCACATTTTGTTTTTTAACAATTATATATAACGATGTTTAAGAGTTTACCGTAAATAAAATAGGTTGAACTTTCTCAAATATCATTTTTATAAGATAACATATAAAATATTTAAATAAAAGTAATATCTAGTTAGTCATAACTAATGTTTTATTCTTGACGTATACATATTTAACTAAAGATATTAAAGGAAAATGTAATGTGTATTCTACTTTTTCATGTTGTTTATATAATAGGGTTTTTCTACATGATACCCTTGTATTTATTCGAATTCTACGTGATACCCCTCGTTTTTCAAAAATACCCGTGGTACCCCTAAACATGATAAAAACAACTTAAAATACCCAAAATGCTCTAATCCGCCTCTTTAAAATGTTTAATTTATACATTTTTTATTGATTTTTTGATAATAATTTGTAATGTCATTAACATAAACATCGTCTACTCAATTGTAAACATATTTTCTTTACAAAATCTAACATATTAAAAACGTGATTTTTAGTAGATTGGGTATTTTTAGAACATTTTACTAAATTTAGGGATACCACTTATATTTTCAAAAATATAGGGGTACCACATAGAATGTGAAGAAACACGGGGTACCACGTAGAAAAACCCTATATAATATTATATTACTTAATAATCATTACTTTTGTTTTAATTATTCAAACTCACTCGTGATCACCATGTACATACATACTCGTTATCAGAGTATTTAAACCTCTCAAAATCTCATATGTATTCATTTTGTCGCAATATAATTTTTTTTTAAAGTTTTTTTTTTAATAATACAATGACTCTTCAAAATATATTAATGGTCTAAGTTTTATAACTTTCTCAAAATGTTTTTTTACGTAAATGTAAAATATTGTAAGATACTCACTTTAATCATCTATACATATCAAAATATGTTAATAAATATAATGAAAATTATACTCGATTGAAAGCATTTTTCGCAATGAACGTTTTTATTTACAATTTAGAATTTTTATCAGAATATTTTTTTAATAAATTTAGAATCAAATCAACGTAATTATTTAATGTAATTTTATAATAAAATTTATTAAATTATAATTAATATTACTGAGATTTATGCTGCATTTATTATGTTCATATTAAATGATTAGCTGTAATAAATGTTTGTCATTAAGGTTGTATAGGACACGTGGCGCATCCACAGCGTTTCAACCCAGTTTTATATATATATATACCACTCGGGGACGGTGACACAAGACACGACGGTACTGTTCATACACTGTTCATCCAGCCAGATAGATTTTACAAAACAGGAAGATTATTATATACTCAATGACCACTCCAAACACCCAAAACGCCAATCCCAGGCTAACACGGGTAAACAGGACGGTCCTATGAGCCTACAATAACCAGAAAAAGTTTAAACTATCAGCCAGATCTTAAAAGGGTATGAAGAGTAATATTGTTTCAAGTATTATCATCACCAAAAGTATAATCACCAGGAAGAACATTAATTAATTCTTTTAGCTAGTCATAGTTCAACATAAAGGATTTAGCCTATAAGGCTCATCCTTAAACTCAAAATTTTAATTAAAAATAGAAAAATAAAAACATAAAAGGAAATACTTACAAACTTAAGGTTGTGCTCAGTAGAAGAAAGTTTATTTAATTACTTGAGAGAATTTTTACAAGGGAGAGAGAGAGAGAGAAGGCAGTAGAGAACCTGATGCCTTCAACTATGATACAAGTCCTCTTTATATAAGCAGAGGAAAAACAAAAGACAACTAAGAGTGCGTAAGCACTTACGTCATGACCGACAGCATAATTGCTGCTTTTACAAAAGCAACTTTATCTTTATAAAAGATAAGACTGAATAATTTAAATAGTATTGGACATCTGTCCTTCTTCTATTAGTTTATCCTATTTTTCAACCATTCTGCTGCTTTCTTATCCTCATTGCTGAGTGGGATATCATCATCCGGATCCTGAGCATCCTGCATCAAATTGCTGTATGAGGTTTGGCTGTGTAATGAAGCCATTGACATATCAGAAGTAGAGGCTTCCTCGTCTCTTTTCTTCTTAAGAGTTTTTGCTAAGGCTTTCTGGTAGGCTTTTTGGTAAGCCGTCCTAATCTCCTCTTCGCTCATATCCTCAACATCTAGGGAATCTTCTTCCGCCCATAAATTGATGACAGCATCAATTTCCTTTCCTCTTCGGCTTTTATCAGCCTTTTCCTTATCTTCTAAGTAAGAAGTGAGTTATAGTTCAACATAACTTTTATCCTTATGAGTTTGATAAGACACGTTCTTGGTAACAAGAAAACTGTTAAAAACAGTGCAACTTATGAAGTAGATTTACCTAAAAATTTAGATCTGCTTAATAAATGGACTATTCCAGAAATTGAAGTAAATAAGATATATGAATTAGGCTTTTTTGAAAGTCTAGGATTAAAACAAGTAGTAAAAACTACAGAAGAATCAGTTTCTTTAGATAATGAAGAAATGTTTTTACAATTACTAAATAATAAAGATCTAGAACCTTATAAAAAAAAAAAGATTATAGATTCCTCCATATAGGGCTAGTTCAAATAGCTTTTAAGCCTTTAACGTTAGAAGGATTACCTGAAAGCTTTATAGCAGCTTTAAGAGATGGAAGAAATTTAGATTTTAAATCATCTATAATGGGAATAATAAAATCTAGTCTGGCACATGGACCAAAAGATATTTTGATGTTTATCCAAACTTGACAGTTTCTTTAATGAGATAGTAATATTTTAGATACTTTAACTTTAAATGTTAAAACCCATGGTTATCATTATGCTCCAGGGTCAGAAGTTATTTGTATCTGTTATAGGATATATTATAAGCCATTATATACAATGAATCCTCATTGCAAGTTAGCTGATAAGGATTTAAATGAGACTATAATTATTGAATCTAATTTTTCTAAATCAAATATAACTACGAGGAGAAAAATTAAATGGGAAGAAATAACTTTTCGGAAAATTGAAAATAGAAAGGGCTATGAAGCCAAGACCAATAATTGATACAAATTTGTTAAATGTCTCACAAACGGGTGATGGATCTGTTAATTTGATTTTTGAAAATCAAATACCTTTATTAAAGGATAGAGCTTCTAGAATTTCTAGATCCAACTCTATAAGATCATTTATTTCTCCTTTAGAATATGAAATAGAAAGACCTATACCTTCTAGAGCTTCTACTTCTCAAATAAGAGAAGAAGATAATGAAAGTCTTCAAGAAGTTCGAATAAATGAATTTAAAAGGTATAATGATAATATTCTAAGAGGTCATACTAATGAACCTCAGTTCGAAACCTTGTCTCAAATGAGCTATAACGGTCTTAATGGATAAAAACGGAAAGGTAGATTTTAGCTTTGGGAGCAAAGCTAGATGTTTAATTAAAAAGGAATTTAGTTTGCCTAAATGGGAAAAATTTAGAACTTGGTTTTTTAAGAATTTTGATAAAGATCAACAGAGAAAACTCCAAGATGAGTTTTATGAATACTGTTCTTCTCATAATCAAATTATGTACTTTGGAACTTGGTTCTATTCTATGTTCATAGAACCTCATATTTCTGTTCTGGAAAGAGAATATGAATTACCTAATAAAGAAATAGTAAAAAGAGTCTATCCCCCATTGGAACAATTTCGTTATAGTACATGTGGTTTTACTGCTATATCAAAGCTGTTTACAGCTAAAGATGATGAATCTCTGTTTAAGGCAACAAACCTAAATACAGTAATAGAACAAAATAATTACGCTAATCTAGTGCTATATATCGTTGGAGAACATTTAAGCTCCTTGCATAAAAAGATTGATGAATTAACTAAGTTACAATTACAAAATAATAAACAAGATAATATTAGCAAAGAAAGAATAATTTCAAAACCAAAATTCTCAGGGGTAAATATTCAAAGTCCTCCTGAGGTTTCCAATTTTATTACAAAGGCTCCACTTAACTGGGAAAAAGCTTTTAAAGATCAAGAAGAAATAAGTAAACAGATTGAGTTACAGCTGAGGAAAAAGCTTGAAAGGTTATCTTTAACAACTCTTAATAATGGTTTTGTACAAAGTCTGTCAGATAATGAAAGTAACCGAAGGCAGATTATGAAAGATGAATTAAATAGAATGGATAGAAGATGGGCAGAAAAGCCAGCTCAAAGGTTATTCTATTATAATAGGCCTTCACCGATAGATGTTCTTCATGAGGAACAAGAATACCAGTTGAATAATAGTTATAGTGGAAAATGCATCTATGAATGGAACATAGATGGTTTTACAGAGAAACAAATTTATAATCAGATCCATAGGATGATGATGTATGGTACTGTTTGTAAGAGTGTTGGTAATAGTGATGTCAACGTTGCTAGAATGATTACTGCAGGATTTACTGGCCAATTAAAAGGTTGGTGGGATAATTTTTTGAATCAAGAAGCTAGGACTACGGTTCTTGACACTAAAATAGATATGCCTGATGGTACACAAAAAGAGAATGCGGTGTATACTCTGGTAGTTAACATCGTTGAACATTTTACAGGAAGGTATACTGATAACAGTGAGAATATTAGAACCCTATTACAGAATTTAAGGTGTAAAACTCTTACAGATTTTAGGTGGTATAAAGACACTTTTCTTAGTAGAGTTATGGAACTACCGGAAGCCAACAGTGACCACTGGAAGTCTAAATTTGTTGATGGATTACCCCATCTTTTTGCTGAAAGGGTAAGAAATAATCTTAGAAATGGATATACCTCTATTCCTTACCATAAATATACATATGGTAGTATCATAGGAACTTGTATTCAAGAAGGTTTAAATCTATGTAATGAGCTTAAACTAAATCAGCAATTAAAAAGGCAAAATCTTCTTGAGAAAAATCAATTAGGAGAATTTTGCAATCAGTTTGGTATGGATATATCCTATCCTAAAAAGAAAAAATATAATAAAAAGAATTTTAATGAACATCCTTTTTATAGAAAAAGAAGGAAAAAACATCATTATTCACAGGCAAAATTAGATAAAAAAGCTGAAAGAAAGACCTTAAGAAAATCATATAAGAAAGCTAAAAAATGGGAAACCCCAATTGTATGTTATAAATGCAATAAGGTGGGTCACATAGCAAAAAATTGTTGGGTTAAGAAAAAGATTTCTACCCTTAATATTGATGATAAAACCAAAGATGAGCTATATAAAATACTTCTTACAGATAATAAATCAGATAGCTCTAGTTCATCTTCTGAGGATGAAATAAAAATAATGGATGAAGATTCATATTTATCTGAGTCTTCTAATACTTCTAGTTCAGAATGTGAACCATGTTCCCAGAATAAGCCATGTTTAAAAGAAGAAAATGATCTTTACAATTTAATATCCCAATTTGAAGATCATAAGATTAATATGTTAGAATCTCATCACTGGGTTGAAATTTTAAAAAAAAATTAAAGATCCAGAAATTAGGTCAAAAATTCTTGATCTTATGGGTGAAGCACCTAGTAGTTCTAATAGTTCATTTAAATCCCAAAATGATGACAAGGAACCTTATACTATGAATGAACTTTTTAAAGCAATAAAACAAAAGAAATTAGGTTCTAAACCTACATCTTTGCAAGATGTTCTTAAAGAAATAGAAGACCTTAAATCAGAAATAAAGAATATTCGTGGAGAGACAAAAAGCCAGGATATAAGAATATCTAATCTTGAAATGTTACAAGTCCTTAATCAAGATAAAGAATTAAGAAATGACTTAGAAAATATTGTGGAAAATAATGAAGCTATAGAAAAAGGAGAAGAATCTCCAAAAAATTGCCAACTAATTTCTACAAGAACTAATTCAGAATTTTTACAGACGATTGAATCTGTTATTCACCAAAAATGGTATATAAAGATTAATTTAAAAATTAACAATCATTTTGAAAATAATTTAATTGCTCTTGTAGATAGCGGAGCTGATTTAAATGTGATTCAAGAAGGATTAATACCTACCAAATATTTTGAAAAAACCTCTCATACTCTATCTCATGCGGGAGGAGAAAAGTTAAATATTGAATTTAAAATCCCTAAGGCATACATTTGTGTGGATAAAAAATGCATTGCTTCATCTTTTCTATTAGTAAAAGATAAATTAACCACTCCAGTTATATTAGGAACTCCTTTTATAAATCAACTTTATCCCATAACTCATGTAGATAATGAAAAGATTATTGCTACTTACAAAGGAGATTCTATTACTTTTAAATTTATCACAAAACCTATTACTAAGGTTTTACATCAAATATATGATCATTTAATAAATAAAGAAAAGCAATTAAATTTTCTAAAGCAAGAAGTTACAATGTTAACTCTTGATGAAAAATTACAAAATCCTAAATTACAAAGTAAAATTACTTTTATAAACAATACTTTTGCTAATACAATATGTGGGGATCATCCCTCTGTATTTTGGGACAGGAAGAAGTATGTAGTAACTCTTCCATATGAAACAGACTTTGACGAGAAAAACATTCCAACTAAGGCAAGGCCCTGTCAAATGAATTCGGAATATTTGGCCTTATGCCAAAAAGAAATAGCTTCTTTATTAGATAAAAAATTAATTACAGCATCCAAGTCACCATGGTCATGTACGGCTTTTTATGTTAATAAACATACAGAGCAAGAAAGGGGTGTCCCCAGGCTTGTAATTAATTATAAACCTTTAAACAAGGTGTTAAAATGGATTAGGTATCCAATACCTAATAAAAAGATTTATTGAGACTATATGATTCTCGTGGTATTTTCCAAATTTGATTTAAAATCTGGTTATTGGCAAATACAAATACATCCAGATGATAGGTATAAAACAGCTTTTAATGTCCCATTTGGACAATATGAATGGAATGTCATGCCATTTGGCTTGAAAAATGCTCCTTCTGAATTCCAGAAAATTATGAATGAAATCTTTAATGATTATGTAGACTTTATGATATATTAGTTTTTTCTAAAACTATTGAAATGCATTTTAAGCATTTAGATATTTTCCAAAAAATTATTATTAGAAATGGATTAGTAATTTCTAAACCAAAGATGTTACTTTTCCAAACCAAGATAAGATTTCTTGGTCATAACATAGAAAAAGGAAGTATAATTCCTATTAATAGAAGTATTGAATTTGGATCAAAGTTTCCAGATGAAATATTAGATAAGACTCAGTTACAAAGATTTCTAGGAAGTCTTAATTATATATCTCCTTATTATAAAAATATTGCTGAAGATACAGCTATTTTATATGATAGATTAAAAAAGAATGCAACTCCTTGGACAGAGGACCATACAAATATTGTTAGAAAAATCAAAGCTAAAGTTATATCTTTACCTTGTTTATCTTTAGCCAATCCCCATTGGGAAAAAATTGTGGAAACAGATGCCTCAGATAAAGGGTATGGTGGTATATTAAAACAAATAGAACCAGTTACTAGAAAAGAACTCCTTGTTCGATTTTATTCGGGTAAATGGAATAAAGCTCAAGGTAATTATGCTACCATAGCTAAAGAAGTATTAGCTATTGTTAAATGTATCTTAAAATTTCAAGATGACCTATATAATAAACCTTTTATAGTAAAGACTGACTGCAAAGCAGCTAAATATATGTTTACAAAAGATTTTAAACATGATGTGTCAAAACAAATGTTTGCAAGATGGCAATCTCATTTGGCACCTTTTGATTTCCAAATTATTTATAAAAAAGGTGAAGATAATCACCTTCCTGATTTTTTAACTAGAGAATATTTATGATAAAGATATATCAATATTATTTACAAAAAGTAAGACCTATGATCAACATTACATATCTGCATTATTTACAAAGAATAAGACGACATAGGGAGATAAAATACCAATATGACTATTTAAGGCCAAGACCTAGCTTTAAGCAATCCTTGAGGAAAAGGCTTTCAGCCTATTATATAGACTGTAAATATAGAACTTTGGAATTATATCGTTTACAAACCCATGAATGTATTGAAGGATTTATATACGATTAAAAATTGTCATATGCTTTTAATTATGACTACTTCTTATGCAGATATATTTCAGATGGAATTATCCTCTTATAGAGGACGAGGAACCTCTTCCAGAGGAAGAGGCAGAGGAACCTCTGTTAGAGGTAGAGGACGGGGACAAGGACCTAACATCCTTGTTCAATATGGTAATCAAAGGTTGGTTGCAATGGAAACCAACAGATCAGAAGTAATAAGGAGACCGGATATACCCGGAAGTTCTTCCTCGTACTCATCAGTGACAAACTATTATTAAAAAAGAGGATGATATGATCCTCAATGATAAAGAAGAAAGAGTTATACTCTTTCCGAATGAATCGATAAAGAATGGGAAACAAATCCCGGTATCTCTGCGAAAGAGATATCTTGGTAAACTGGGTTATACCCAGGAAACATATAAGTAGAGACTCTTCTATGAAGAGATTCTTAAAAATAATGACTGTACTTTTAAACATTTTTATACAGGAGAATCGATTAAGTTCTCAAAAATTATTATTGGGAAAATACATCCCATAAATGAATGGGGAATATCCCCCATGGAAGAAAAACCGATTATGGTTAATGATGTCCATATGAAATATAACTACTGGGATTATATCCAGGCCTTTGATAAAGCATTATTATATGAAAATGAGTTTCAAACTCATACATGGTTTATTAAAATCAATGTGGACAATATGAATGTCCCCTCATGGTTTATTAAATGGTGGAATTTTTATGGCACCACCCCTGCAATTCTTCCAGAACTCTTTAAAGAGTATTTTGAAAAATGGCAAGGGCTTAAGCCCTCTGGTCAGGACTATATTCCTGAGGATTTAAAATTTTTTATGGAATTTTCCATTCCATGGATATGGGGAGCAGTTCCTACCACGGGTTATACCCAAGATCTATTCTGTCTTAAAAATAGGTCTTATTCCAAATTTTGGAAGACAATGATGGAGGTTGATGCAAAAGGAGAACTTAACTCCATTATTACAATTAATTTGTTAAAAAGTAAGTTAACTTCTTACTTAGAAGATAAGGAAAAGGCTGATAAAAGCCGAAGAGGAAAGGAAATTGATGCTGTCATCAATTTATGGGCGGAAGAAGATTCCCTAGATGTTGAGGATATGAGCGAAGAGGAGATTAGGACGGCTTACCAAAAAGCCTACCAGAAAGCCTTAGCAAAAACTCTTAAGAAGAAAAGAGACGAGGAAGCCTCTACTTCTGATATGTCAATGGCTTCATTACACAGCCAAACCTCATACAGCAATTTGATGCAGGATGCTCAGGATCCGGATGATGATATCCCACTCAGCAATGAGGATAAGAAAGCAGCAGAATGGTTGAAAAATAGGATAAACTAATAGAAGAAGGACAGATGTCCAATACTATTTAAATTATTCAGTCTTATCTTTTATAAAGATAAAGTTGCTTTTGTAAAAGCAGCAATTATGCTGTCGGTCATGACGTAAGTGCTTACGCACTCTTAGTTGTCTTTTGTTTTTCCTCTGCTTATATAAAGAGGACTTGTATCATAGTTGAAGGCATCAGGTTCTCTACTGCCTTCTCTCTCTCTCTCTCCCTTGTAAAAATTCTCTCAAGTAATTAAATAAACTTTCTTCTACTGAGCACAACCTTAAGTTTGTAAGTATTTCCTTTTATGTTTTTATTTTTCTATTTTTAATTAAAATTTTGAGTTTAAGGATGAGCCTTATAGGCTAAATCCTTTATGTTGAACTATGACTAGCTAAAAGAATTAATTAATGTTCTTCCTGGTGATTATACTTTTGGTGATGATAATACTTGAAACAATATTACTCTTCATACCCTTTTAAGATCTGGCTGATAGTTTAAACTTTTTCTGGTTATTGTAGGCTCATAGGACCGTCCTGTTTACCCGTGTTAGCCTGGGATTGGCGTTTTGGGTGTTTGGAGTGGTCATTGAGTATATAATAATCTTCCTGTTTTGTAAAATCTATCTGGCTGGATGAACAGTGTATGAACAGTACCGTCGTGTCTTGTGTCACCGTCCCCGAGTGATATATATATATATATATATATATAGAGAGAGAGAGAGAGAGAGAGAGAGAGAGAGAGCAAAGTTCTTCTAAGTCCCTTTTTTTTTTTGAGTCCATAAGTCCCTCCCACAACCCTTGGATCATGCATGGTAGAAGGTTGAGATTGAAAGCAAAAAATACACTTAACACTAATTAATTCACTTCTCTCTCTAGTTTTAATAATACATTCAGTAATTCATTATCATACACAATTAACACCATATTTTGTCTTATACTTCAAAGTTTATGAAAATTTTGTTAACATTTTTTCTGTTTCGATTTTTTTCGTTTTTTTTTTTTTTTCGAGACAAGTTTTTCGACTGTTTCGTTTTTTTCATATTTTTTTTTTCGAGACAAGTTTTCGACATTTTAGGATTTTACAAGTGTAATTCTAACAGCAAAAAGTGTAATTTTAAGAAATATTTTCGAGAATTTAGCGTTTTACAAGTTTAACTTCAATCTTTTCCGAGTGATTTTAACGAATAATATTTTGAATTTTTGTCATTTTATCACAAGTTATTGTAATTTCGCATTTTACGAGTGTTATTTTAATGACAAAAAGTGTTATTTTAGTCCAGGTAAGTGTAATTTCAGTCCAATGAGATTGTTATTTTTAGTCAAGGAGAATGTAATTTTAGTCCAGGAAAAGTGTAATTTTAGTCCAGAAAAGTATAATTTCAGTCCACAGTCCATAGTCCATTGAGAGTGTAACATTAGTCCAATGAGAATATGAGAATATGACCAAGTCCATTACGAGTGTAGCATTAGTCCAATAGAGGTAAATGTAATTCTAACAGGAAAAAGTGTAATTCTAACAACAAAAAGTGTAATTCTAACAACAAAAAGTGTAATTTTAACAGAAAAAAGTGTAATTTTAATGAAGAAAAGTGTAATTCTAAGGAAAAAAAGTGTAATTCTAACAACAAAAAGTGTAATCTTAATAGAAAAAAGTGTAATTTTAATGAAGAAAAGTGTAATTCTAACAGAAAAAAGTGTAATTCTAATAGAAAAAAGTGTAATTCTAACAACAACAAAAGGTGTAATTTTAAGAGAAAAAGTGTAATTTTAATTAGAAAAAAGTGTTATTCTAGCGAGAAAAAAAGTATAATTTTAATAGAAAAAGTGTAATTCTAACAAAAAGTGTAATTTTAATGAAGAAAAGTGTAATTTTAACGAAAAAAGTGTAATTCTAACAACAAAAAGTATAATTTTAGGAGAAAAAGTGTAATTTTAGCAGAAAAATGTATAATTTTAAGCTAAAAAAGTGTAGTTCTAACAACAAAAAGTGTAATTTTAGCCAAAAAAAGTGGTATTCTAGCGAGGAAAAGTATAATTTTAACAAAAAAAAGTGTAATTTTAATGAAGAAAAGTGTAATTTTAATGAGGAAAAAAGTGTAATTCTAACGGAAAAAAGTGTAATTCTAACAACAAAAAGTGTAATTTTAGCCGAAAAAGTGTTATACTAGTAGAAAAAAGTATAAAACAAAACAACTCATTAACACACCCAAAATCAAAACTAATGTCATACTAACAACCAAAATAAAAACACACCAACTCATGGACTCAAATGTAATAAAAACACACTAACTCATTAACACTCGTATAAAACAAAACAAAAAAAACAAAAAAAAAACACTCTTTATACAAAAAACACTCTTTATCACTGCCAACCACCATAATCCCAAAATTTTTTTTTTTTTAAAAAAAAAAAAAAAAAAATGGGAAGAAGATAAGGCGCGACCTTGGTAGAGGAGGAGACCCAACCATCGACCACCACTACCACAAGCAACAACCACACGCGCCTCACGAAACCCATTCAGATCTGGTGTTTTTGGTGTTGTTGCTGAGGATGTTGTTGGTGGTTGTTGATGGCGGTGTTGGAGGACCCAATAAATGTGGTTGGTGGTGTTGTGGTCGACATACATGGTGGTTGGTCATGGGTTGGCTAATGGTGGTTGTGGGGCCGCAGCGGAAATGAGGGAGGAGAGGAAGAGAAGGTGTCGGGTAGTGGGTCGTGGGTTGGCTAGTGGTGGTGTCGGGTCGTGGGTGGTGGGTGAGTGGTGGCGAGGACGTGGTGTGGTGGTGGGTGAGCGTAGGTGGTGCGTGGGGTGGTGGTGGTGGGGTGGTGGTGGTGGGGTGGACGCGGCACAGTGGCAGCGGGGTGGGAGAAAAAGGGGGGGAATTTTGGGATTTTTTTGTTTTTGAATTTGTTTGGTTTTTTAGAGAGGAGAGGTTTTTGAGAGATAAAAAATGGGTGAAATTATGAGATATGAGAGAGAAGTGGTGTTTTGGAAAAGTATATATATTAAATTAGTAGTTAATTAGGAAGAGTTAGTGATTAATTAGTATAGGTAGTGAGAGAGTGGGTTTAATGAGCTTTAATCCCTTCTTTTTTGCTTTTAATCTCAACCCTCCATCTTCCTCATCCAATGGCTCTAAAGGGAACTTATGGACTCAAATGTAAGAGGTGGACACTATATATATATATATATAAGATTAATCCGGTATCTTATGTGGACTTCTCTTTTGACAAAATTATCACGACTTTACGTCTTTATTGCATTTGAAGAATTTTAGAAAAGTAAATTAGTATTTGTCGTTTGTGTATTGTTCTGTAATATATATAAATGCGATTTATAATTCAATGAACTAATTTTACATTAATTGTTTTTTTAATTGATCAATTGTTTTTCATCAATAATAGCACTACCAAAGCAACCATGGCCAATTGCCCATGCTCAATGATTGGTGGCCACTCACCAGCATGCTCAAGCAATAACAATTAGATGCGGCCACGTTCTATGGACATTAATTTTTTTTTTTTTTTTTTTTTTTTTTTTTAGTATTAGCTTGTATCAATAATCACTCTCTTAAAAATCCTACTCCCTCCATACCACACCAATGGTAACATTAGGAATCTTGACACTATTTATGGTCGTAGGGAATCTTCGATATCAATACTATATATTAATTCCAGAAACCAAGGGACTTCAATGTAATTAAAGAAAGTTATACAAATTAATTATACTATATAGTTTTAAATCAATAGCACCGTGTGATGGACCCGATTAAGGGATCTCAATGCAAATATTATATAGTTTGGGTTAAAATTAAATTATATAAAAGCTTGGTAATTTTCCTAAACATGGTAAATTTCCTTAAAATAAAATAATTAATTAAGATGTTCAATTTCCTTAAAATAAATAGTATAAACCTGCACACTTATGAAATATTATCATCATAAAATTATATATTAAATTTAAAATATATGCAATTTTATTAAACTTTTTAGTTTATTAGATGTATAGAGATGTTAATTATTTAACATACAAAAATATAATAAGTAAGTTATAAATAATTCAACTTAGATTCCATAATATATAATATTGCATAATTCTTTCGATTTGATTTAATGCATATATGTAATATATTTATATAAATATATAATCCTCTTAAAATTGCATGCCTAAGTAGTAAAAATAATTTCGTCAGTAAAGAAAAGAATTGTAGTAACATTGGATATAATTATATGATAATAATCACTCATTTGAATAGTAAAAGTAACAATATTATCAGCGATATTAGTGAAAGTGGTAGAAACAACAACGGGGTAGTGAAATAATCAATATTAATGCGGCAATAGTGAAAGTAACAATAATTACGGCGGGAGTAGTGAAATTATCAATATTAATGCGGCAGTAGTGACAATAACAATAATTACGGCGGGAGTAGTGAAAGTAACAATGATTACGGGCAAGTAGTGAAATGTTATTACTATTGTTTCATTAATAAGAGTAAAATATTAATAGCGGGAGTAGTGAATTTGTCTCAAAATTTATTTTATCGTAATTTTAGGATATGTCATAGAAAAATATATTAATAATAAATATATGGGTTATGCAACTTTAAGTAATTTTATTTAATGAAAAAAAAATTTTTATGGTAAGTAAAGGTAGCCCGGGCGAAGCCGGGCACCAATGCTAGTTATTCTTAATCTATAAGACAAAATATAGTCATGTGAGATCTTGTTTGATTTATCGTCATGAATGCTATAAGAATATCAAATTTTTATAATTTTTACTAATGTGTAACGAAAGATATTCACGTTGTAAAACGTGTCTCGACAAGTGAGAAAAGTCTCAATGTTACCATTGGTATGGTATGGAGGAGTATAAACTATAAAGTACTTGGGAGCTAATTAATTTCATGCAACTATAGTTTTGAAGAGAAAATAGTTTCATCCAAAGAATGTTTTTTAAAAAGAATTCACACCTAACCCAATTTTAGATTTGATACATAGTCAAGAAGGATGATTATTTGATCGAAATTACCTATATATACTAAAATAATCCTAGTTTACCAATTAAACAGCACGGAACATCATAATAAATAATGTCAAAAGTAAACAAAATAAATCAACCAACATCAAAAGGCACCTTTCGTAGAAGATAGTGAAAATGACGTATACATATAACATATATGTAGTTATACATATTAAACTCATGTTAGTTATGTTATCAATAGATCAATATCAGTGTCTAATTATTCAAATTTTAAGATAAAATATAATGGCGTGTAAATTTAAAAGGTGATTGAGATTGTATAACTCGTGTTCATATCGTGTCAGTATCAAATTTGTCATTGTAGCACTTATTATTATACAAAAAAAGGGAGAGCAATTTTGTTGTTTATGTGGTTAATAAAACTTACTGAACCAATTACAAGGGTCTTAGGGTCAAACCTCTCCAAAAGCAATATTGTGGAGGTCTTTATAGCCTAGGACTATGCCTTCTAGATTTGGAGCCTCGCTGTCGACTCTTAGGTGAATGGTCTGATAATTAATATACACAGGTTGCATACCACTCCCTCCATCAATTCCACTTTGCAAGTTTGCTTTTTGCACGGGTATTAAGGAGCGGATTAAAAAAACTATTAAAAGTACATATGGAAAAATAATAAAGGGGTTAAAAATATTAAAAAATATATATAAAGGTGGAGCTTTATGGTGGATTAGGGTCGGGTATGGATAACATTTTTTGTAAATATAGATTTTCAATAAGGGTAAAATGGTCATTTTCTCAGCCAAAAAAAACATGTAAAATGAAGATCAATAGAAGAAAAAGGAATACCGGTGAAGTGAAGTTGAAAGGAGGGAGTATTACATATATACTCGGTGATTTACTAATAGATATAGTGACCGCCATTCAGGTTCATCAATGCGTGGTTACAATGTCCGAGCTTCAAGGAATTACTTACGTCAGAATGGTCCAGGCTGGGAGATGCACCTTTCCAGGAGAGGATTAGGGCTTTGGTTACTCCAATTAGAAAATGGAACCGGGAAGTGTTTGGGGATATTAACTTAAAGGTGGAGGAACTAACAAAACAATTAGACAAAGTGGACAAGGAATTGGAGATTCGTTTTGATGACGAGGTGCTTATTGCTAGAAGGAAGGCATTGTTTGCCTTACTCCAAACTTGGTTGATGAGGAAGGAGAAATATTGGAGGCAGATATCCAGGGTCCAGAATTTGAAATTAAGGGATAAGAATACCAGGTACTTTCATGTTATGGCATCAATAAGGAAAAGAAGAAACTTCATTGGAGCTATTAAAGTGGACAACAGAACTTTTACGAACCCTCAAAGAATAAGAAAAGAGATAGTGAAATATTTTAAAAGACTTTATAGAGCAGACAGTGACAGTGTAGAGTGTCTGGACAATTTAGCTTTTGCTTCCATTTCAAGTGATCAAAGTGCTGAGCTTGAGTGCATCCCTGATGATGAAGAGATAAGGAGGGCAATGTGGAACTGTGATAGTAGTAAGGCTCTGGGGTATGACGTCTCTTTGGTGTTTAACAGTTTGTTTGTACTATTTTGTGGTTTTTGTTCCTCGGCTCTACTCTCTGTAGGTCGGATTTATCAAAAAAAAAAAAAAAAAAAAAGAAGAAAAAAAAAACAAAAAAGAAGGAAAAAAAAAATAACATCTCACTATAAGAATAAAGCATGTGATATACTACCTTTCAATGAGCAAAAACAAAGTTGGAATATAATATGGAGATAATATGATGGAATCCATACCAAAAATAAGACCATCTTTTTAATCAACTTTCGTTAAGTGTCACTTAGTCCTTTGTCCTTACCAATTTGATCTCCTCTGTCACACTTGACAATTTTGACAATTATCTCCATGCCTAATTATTCCAATTTGTCTTTAGACTAACATGATTGTAAATTATCTTTTTAATTGTTTATCTTTTATCTATACTTAGGAATCTACTTTTTAAATTATTTATTTAGTTTAATTAAATAATTGTAAATTGTTTATTTAGTTTAATTAAATAATTGTAGTCATATTCTGGGGAGTAGAAGAATTGCAAAGATTTGAGCGTGTGTAGACCATAGATATTGCATCAGAATTCAGGCCGCACTAAATTATTAGCTAATTTAATTTAATATTATTAATAGTTGTTTAGAAAAAGTCATTAGTCCGTCATCATATTCAATGGACGTTGAAGCTGCTTGATGCCATACAATGGACATCATCATATTATATTTACAAACCGATAATTGTAGCTCTTGATATTCATTTCCAGTAGAAGAATTGCAAAGATTTGAGCGTGTGTAGACCATAGATATTGCATCAGAATTCAGGCCGCATTTATAAATTATTAGCTAATTTAATTTAATTTTTTATTAATAGTTTTTAAAAAAAGTCATTAGTCCGTCATCATATTCAATGGACAAAAGCTTTGAAAATACAATGGACATCATCATATTATATTTACAAACCGATAATTGTAGCTGTTTGATGCCATACAACATTTATTTTAATCTAAAAAAATATCAAGAAAATTTTACATTCATCACAACGATTTAGTTTTTGAACATTTTTTCTGAACATATTATCATTTATAAATATTATAATTTTTGAGCAATATTACATTTTTTCTGCTCTCCCTCACACTTGCTCTTATTTTAATCTAAAAGAAATATCAAGAAAATTTTACATTCATCACAACTTATAATGTCGAGAAAGTTTTACATTCATCACAACGTATACACATGTAAAAGAATTAAATAAGAAAGTCGATCTTCCCACACAAAACAGGATCATCTGTCTTTGCAATTTTTTGGACCCACAAATCAACCCAAAACTTCATTTATCTAGGGAAGAAAATCCGAATAATCCGAATAAGGAAATAGGGAAGAATATAGTGAATTGGAGGGAGTATAATTAGTTGATGTGTCATAATATGTATGGTGTCGGATATAAAATGGGACACCAAATGGGATAGAGGATCCTTACTGCGATCTTCCACATGTCCATACTACTCCGTGTACAGGGTAATAGTAATATAGTCAGTAAATATGTCACTCTCTCGTTTTTTATATATAACGTTTTACATTTTCAAGACAACCCTTTAATTTTAATATTTACAAAAGGCTGTTCGTTAAAATATTATAAAAATGGTACTATTTATTCTTTACGAAAAAACTCTTTTATTTATATGAGTATACATATCATACCACTGTAATATTTAGTCTTATATTTTTAAAACTATTTGAAAAAAATAGTGAATGTGAAAAAAAAAAGGTCATATATAAAAAGTATTTTACAACTGTCTTACCCAAGATCAATTATATAAACGAAATATGAATATCTCAAATTCTACGCTCAATTAGAATTTAATCGTTGGATAAGAACTAGTAAATCAAAATTGTAGTCTAATCCAAAAAGCAAAAAAATCAACACCAAAATCCCATATCCCAAATTCCAAATCAAACACCAACTCCAATTAATTACTCTTAATTACTCCCAAAGTCCCAATCACCTATTTCAATCACCAAACTAACCAACAATTACGAACCGTGGCGCCTCGTAACCGAACCAACTGGCGGCTCACTTTTTTATTAACTCTCGTAATCTCAACAAAATAAAACCCCTAGTTTTGTTGTGTACTCCACACAGGAAACTAAACCCAAACCTGAAATTACTAAAATACCCTTATCACGGCTGTCGCGTGCCGCATACACTCCTCTTCCCACGTGGCACTCCCGACACTAACTTCCCAGCTGTCACGTCATCTATGGTCCCCACACTCTTCACTTTTTATTTTCCCTTTTCTTTTTTATTTTAATTCTCCGAAATATATCAGGATTCACTACTCTCCTCCCTCCCTATATATACACAACTCTCCGTCGTCTTCTTAAACACTTTCTTCTTCTTCATTATTTTTTTAAAATTTTCTCTCTCTTAAATATTTCCTCTCTCCTCTTTTCGGCGCACTTTCCGTCTTATACGACGCCGTTTCTGCAACACGACGTCGTTTTGTCGTCGGAACTCTCCAAACCTCGTCGTTTCCGATTTTCTGAACATTATTTAATTAATATATAATTAATTGATATATAAATAATTAAATTAATTAATCAATCAATTATATTAATTATATTTAGGACGACGATAAGTGATTATCGTTGAGATGTCGACGACAGCTGGATTAGGTTCGGTACTGAATCTCCGAGGCAAGGCGGTTTCCGGTTTGGACCGGCAACAACGAGGACAGCAGCTGCAACAAGCGCTAGTTGTGCCGGTTCGTAGGTTCGGAAGGAGATCGTCACGAACCTATGCGGTTCGGAGGACGGAGATCGGGGAAGGGAGTAAGGTATTAGGAGGAGCGGCGATAAGGAAACAGGTTTGGAAATCGGAAGGTCCAGGTAGGGATCCGAAGCTAAGGTTTGTTGTCCGATCCGGACTATCTCAGGTTCCGGAAAAGCCGCTCGGATTGTACGACCCGAGTTTTGATAAGGATTCTTGTGGTGTTGGATTTGTTGCTGAGTTATCCGGTCAATGTAGCCGTAAAACGGTAATTATTTGTTCCGATTATTTGTTTATTTTTATTTTATTTTATTTAATAGTGCGTGTAAAACGAGTCATTTATAACCGACTTTTTAACTTTTTGTTTTTCGGTCAAAATAAAATCGTTATGATTTTGACGATTGCGGATCCGTTCTACACGAGAAATTAATTAAACTCGTAAAAGATAAGAAAAGTAAAAATAAACAAGTCACGTAGCTAGTACAATTGATCGATTATGATTATTAGTTGAGTATTTGATTTTTTTTAAATAATTAAAATTGATGTTGAAATTTGATGCAAAATTCTATTTATTATGGATTATCGTGTGTTTTAAGTTTAATTTAAGATGATGTTAAGTAAGACTATCTCGAGATTTAAACAATTGACTGTGACGGAGAGAGGATTTGTTCGATTATGATTATTGGTCGAGTATTGATTTTTTATTTAAGAATTGAAATTGATGTTGAGTACTTGTATGTCTTAAGTTTAATTTAAGACTGCCTTAAATAAGACTAACTCGGAATTTAATTGATTATAAATGTGAAGGTGACGGATGCAATGGAGATGTTAGTGAGGATGACTCATAGAGGTGCGTGTGGATGTGAACCTAATACTGGTGATGGTGCTGGTATTCTTGTTGGTCTTCCCCACGATTTCTTCTCTGAGGTACTATTATTTAATATTTAATTTAATTTTAATAATTATATTTTATGACATGTTCTGGTTGCACTGATCAAATGATTGACAGTAATTATTGTGTAAGACTGTGAGATGGCCGGTTTTGTATATAAAAACACTCAATTATCGATAATAATAAAAGACGGTCTAGTTCTATAAGTGGTGGACTGTTGGATAATTGTATGCTTTAAATTGGTGGATTGGTGAAAGTAGTTGGAATAATTAGATTGCATCTTTTATTCTGTTATCTGTCACTTCATTCAGTATCTGTTAGTTAATTCTGTGTTTTTAGCAAATTCTTGTGCAGGTGAGTACAATGATTATACGATTATTGTATATTTGTATGACCGTCTTGCTGAATAATCGTAATTATTGAGCAATTAGCTCCGAAAAATAAAAATGTACTTCGAGAGTTAAGTTTTTGTCTGTTTTTGGTTAGTAGAAACTAGTAAGCATATATGATTATTGTATATTTGTATGACCGTCTTACAGAAGATCTAATCGTAATTTTTGAGCAATTAGCTCCGAATACATGGGAGCATCTTTTGTGTTATGTTTGTCCGGAGACATCTGTTCTTTTGTATTCAGGTAGTAGTAAGCATATCTGTGTCAAATCAATGGGACATCTTTTGTATTATGTTTGTTTGGAGACATCTGATATTCTGATGTTTTTTTATTTATTCCCCCCTTTTAAGAAAAATTTGAAATGTGTTTGAATGTATTCTGGTTTATAAAATTTATGGATTTTATGGTATTGAAATTTTGTTTGTTTAATTGGTTTAGGTGACGTCGGAACTTGGTTTTGAGCTGCCGCCTTTGGGGCAATATGCAGTTGGGATGTTTTTCTTGCCTACTTCTAGCAGCAGAAGGGAGGAAAGCAAAACTGTGTTCACAAAGGTATTATTTTTTCTGTAATTTCCTGAAGCTGTAATATTATTATGTACGAATACATAGCATATTGATCATGTGTTAGATTTCCGTGTATGATTTGCTCAACACCAGCAATTACCCCAGCGAATCACATATAGTTTTGAGCGTATGGTATCATGGAACTTGCTTAAAATTTATACACCAGAGGACGCGACGCTAATGTATAACTGACGCCTGTTTAAAATCTCTGTCTCTGTCTGAGAAACTTATCTATAAGAAGTGTAATGTATGTTAAATGTCGGAAATTGTTTTCGAATAGGTGACATTTGTCTATTCTAACGATTTGCAATTAATTTATCATGTTGATGTATGCAGTAGGATCCACTGATCCAGCATTTCTACTAAATATCCGACTTTCAATATACCTTCTTTGGATACCTCATGTAGTTTTGTGCTGAATATTAATTGGTTTGATTTTGATTTTTTTGTTTGTTTGTAGGTTGCAGAGTCACTGGGGCATACTGTCCTCGGATGGCGGTCAGTTCCGACAGACAACTCAGGACTGGGCAAGTCCGCTTTGCAGACTGAGCCTGTTGTGGAACAAGTGTTTCTTACTCCAACACCTCGATCAAAAGCTGATATTGAGCAGCAGGTCAGCTTTTAAGATTGAATTCTTTGGTTGTGTACCATAGTCATTCTTCTACGAGTCTCTCACATGTGAGACCAACTTGGGAACTTGTATTTCTTGTTAAGTAGTTAACTATATATGATACTCTGTAAATACTGATGGTACCCTCTCCCAAACACCATAAATACTGATGATGTTTAACAATATAATCGACATCCCCAAGTAGTGTTATCTTGAGAAACTTGCATCTCAAATGTTCATGATTTAACATTTTTATTTTAAAAGTATAACTTCGTAGCCGGCTTGTTTACGTAAATCTCTTCACTTAGCTTATGATTTCTGTTGTTATTCTTGCAGATGTACATACTAAGGAGGGTCTCTATGGTAGCGATAAGAGCTGCATTAAACCTTCAACATGGTGGTGTTAAGGACTTTTACATTTGTTCCTTGTCCTCAAGGTTTGCATTTGAACTTCCAGTTTTGATAAAGTATGTGGTGCTTTCTGATTTGAAATGAGAAATTAATGAACTTGGTACTTGATTTTTGCAGGACTGTTGTCTACAAAGGCCAGTTGAAGCCTTCTCAAATTAAAGAGTACTACTATTGGGACCTAGGCAGTGAAAGGTTTACGAGCTACATGGCCCTGGTAAATATTTTCTCTATTCACTTGTATTTTTGTCCGCTAACTTATACTTCGACAACCAGACGCTTGGGGACTACGGGTAACTGACGAGGTGCAAGGTTGAGGAATGACTTCTGAGGATCTCTTAAGTTCTTCCACTCCTTGATTACTTCTTGAATTTGGTTGCTGGATTGGATGCACTGGGTGAGTCGGTAAGAAAACTCATTATATCATCTTTGCAGAAATTGGTGCAACATATGATGATATTGAGGAGAGATAGATAAGTAAATGTGTATCAAGCTAGTTTAGTGTGTACAAGTTCCTGCACTGTGAAGTACGACAATGAAAATTCCATTAAAAACAAATGGTGTGAGATTGGTTGAAAAAAGGCTTCATACTTTATATAAACACAAAGTCAGTCACTATTTTTTTCTTTTGGTTTCATCTTCTTTTAGGTACATTCTCGCTTCTCCACAAACACGTTTCCAAGCTGGGATCGTGCTCAGCCAATGCGCGTGTTGGGCCATAATGGGGAGATCAACACTCTTCGTGGCAACGTGAACTGGTAACTAATTCCTGCCATTGTTTTATGATCAATTTGTATGAGAGGGTCTTACATGTGAGGCCAACCATTAACCCCAAGTGTTTGGTTGCTCTTGTATGTGTGAGATTGTCTCATACAAGGCTCATTGGGTTTTTGAGTTTTTCGTCATTTCTATCTTTAAAAACTGTTAATGTGGATTGTCCAACAATTTACTGGAATTTAAACAGCCGGACATTTAGAGGTGTGTCCTTCCATTTGGCTGTAATCTAGAACTGACTGCTTATACCCTTCTCACGGTTTCTATATATTTGAACTCCTACAGGATGCGTGCTCGTGAAGGTCTACTTAAATGCAAGGAGCTTGGTCTGTCAAAGAATGAAATGAAGAAGCTTTTGCCAATTGTGGATGCCAGCTCTTCGGACTCTGGTGAGACTTTCAACAAATAGAGTTTACTTTGCTTTGCCAATAGTGAAAGTGCTAATGACTGGTCTCTTATTATTTCTGATATTTTAGGAGCGTTTGACGGTGTTCTTGAGCTACTGACTCGAGCTGGCAGAAGTCTCCCTGAAGCTATTATGATGATGATTCCAGAAGCTTGGCAAAATGACAAGAATATGGATCCTAAAAGAAGGGCCTTCTATGAGTACTTCTCATCCCTGATGGAACCATGGGACGGCCCAGCCCTTATAACATGTAAAGCTTCTACTTAAATTTTTAACTCCATACTCTTGTAGTTACCCTCATGATAATAAATAAAGATCTTGACGCCGAAAGACTGTTCTAAAATATCTCCAGGGCCATATTATATTGACCATAGTTAGCAAGAGTTGGCAAGATTTTGAGGCAATATTAGCCGCATTTAGAAAGATTAGGGTGTGACAGATGCTTCGGTTGGAATTAGAATCAAAACCGAATTTAATATTTTATGGTTGTTCTCACCACTTATATTTCTGACTTTTATTTTCTGTCCAGTCACTGATGGCAGATACCTCGGAGCCACTTTGGACCGAAATGGGTTGCGCCCTGGACGATTCTACATAACACACAGTGGGCGAGTCATAATGGCGAGTGAGGTTGGAGTGGTAGACATCGCGCCAGAAGACGTAGCGAAGAAGGGACGTTTGAACCCCGGAATGATGCTTTTGGTTGATTTTGACAAACATATTGTTGTAGATGATGAGGCTCTTAAGAAGCAATATTCCTTTGCTCGGCCATACGGTGACTGGCTAAAGAGACAGAAGATAGTATTGAAGGACATAGTTGATTCTGTTGCTGAGACAGAAAGGGTGGCACCACCCATTTCTGGAGCTGTGCCCGTAAGTTACTAGCGATTAATAATTTGGTATATAGTTAGTTATCTAGTGGGATGCTTTGATAGGAATTTGTGCTGTCACTTTATTTCAGGTATCAAATCAAGATGAGGACATGGAGAATATGGGAGTTCAGGGTTTACTGGCTCCTCTAAAGGCCTTCGGGTAAGTGATAATCATTATATATCAGAATATCTAAGCCTCTTGACTGTCATGCAATTAGTCAATATGAGACTATTAAATGGGAAAAGGTTACTAATGATATAAAATGGTTCACTAATTGGTATCTGATTTTACAAAAATGGTTAGCTGGATTTACGATTGGCATTTAAATTTAAATGGTTTCTAAAAAAACACAGGGTCACTTCTATTTCTGAGTTAAAGTAGTTTTTCAGTTTTTGTGGCTTTTCCTTGGAGGGTAAACATTTAAACATCCTGTGTATTTTTCGCAGATATTCCATCGAAGCACTTGAAATGCTGATGCTTCCTATGGCAAAAGATAGCACAGAGGCACTTGGCTCCATGGGAAATGATGCTCCCTTGGCTGTGATGTCAAACAGGGAGAAACTCACATTTGAGTACTTTAAGCAAATGTTTGCTCAAGTGACAAATCCTCCTATTGATCCTATAAGGGAGAAGATTGTGACATCAATGGAGTGTATGATTGGTCCAGAAGGCGATCTTACTGAAACGACTGAGGAGCAATGTCATCGCCTTTCATTGAAGGGCCCTCTATTATCTGTTGAAGAAATGGAAGCTATTAAAAAAATGGACTATAGAGGTTGGCGTAGCAAGGTCATTGACATCACATATCCCAAGACCCTTGGTAAAAAAGGGTTGGAGGAGACTTTAGAAAGGATCTGCAATGAAGCAAGAGCAGCGATAAAGGAGGGTTACACAATGCTTGTTCTTTCTGATAGAGGTACAATATTGTCATTCTCTTCTTTGGTTATCTACTCTATAAACAAAAGAATGAGAAGTTCTCTTCACAAGAGTACTGCTAGTCTTGTGTGAGACGGTCTCACAACCTAAATATTTATGTAATCTTTGTTTAATTATTTGATTGATGCACTGGTCCCACGCGTATGTACAAGAAGAATGACTGCATGACTAATCTTTTTCTTTGCTTTTGCCTTGCAGCCTTTTCTCCAAGTAGGGTTGCTGTGAGTTCATTGTTGGCTGTTGGTGCCGTTCATCAGCATCTAGTAAAGACTCTGGAGCGCACTCGTGTTGGCCTTGTTATTGAGTCGGCTGAACCACGTGAAGTACATCACTTTTGTACTTTGGTTGGCTTTGGTGTAGATGCTATCTGTCCGTATTTGGCAGTTGAGGCTATTTTAAGACTGCAAGTTGATGGAAAGATCCCACCGAAGTCAAGTGGCGAATTTCACTCAAAAGAAGAGCTAGTCAAGAAATACTTCAAAGCTAGCAACTATGGAATGATGAAAGTCCTTGCAAAGATGGGTATATCCACCCTGGCATCATATAAGGGTGCTCAAATATTTGAAGCTGTGGGACTTTCTTCTGAAGTTGTGGAGAGATGTTTTACTGGAACCCCTAGTAGAGTAGAAGGGGCAACTTTTGAAGCTCTGGCTTCTGACTCACTGAAGCTTCATGAAATTGCATTTCCGAAGCGAGTTCTTCCAGCTGGAAGTGCAGAATCTGTGGCTCTGCCAAACCCAGGAGACTATCACTGGAGAAAAGGTGGCGAGCTTCATCTTAACGATCCCCTTGCCATTGCCAAATTGCAGGAGGCTGCACGATCGAATAGTGTTGGAGCCTATAAAGAATATTCGAAGCGTATTAATGAGTTGAATAAATCTTGCAATTTGAGAGGGCTTCTAAAGTTCAAGGAGGTGGGCTCGAAGGTTCCACTGGAAGAGGTAGAACCTGCAAGTGAGATTGTGAAACGGTTCTGCACCGGGGCCATGAGTTATGGTTCAATATCCCTGGAGGCCCACTCTACTCTAGCTATTGCTATGAACAAGATTGGAGGAAAATCTAACACAGGTATGTGGTCAGATCGAAATAAATTTAGAGCAGTAATCTATTGTTCAATGGTGTTTGGTGTTAGTGAATCTTACATGAGACGATCCCCAAATCCTGTATTTCTTAATTTAATTATAGGCAGTGACGGGGCTGAGATTCAAAGAAACGGGTGGCTAAAATGCTGTTCGAAAATTTTAGGGGAAAATTTTGCAAGGAGGAAGAAAATAATCAAAATTTTTAACACAAATTATATTTATTATTGCTTTTGGGGTAGCTCTTTGTCTCCACCATTGATTGTTAGGCTAATGGGTTGCTCTCACGTAAAACAATTCATATATGGAGTATGTTTTTATGTTTGTTATAGTCACGTGACGATGGAGTTGTACGTACAGTTTTCTGGCATAACTTTTCTGACTGCAATATCTTTGCCTAGGTGAGGGAGGTGAAAACCCGTCCCGTCTGGAGCCACTTTCAGATGGTTCTAGGAATCCCAAACGGAGTGCAATAAAGCAGGTGGCAAGTGGAAGATTTGGTGTTTCAAGTTATTATCTGACAAATGCTGATGAACTACAAATAAAGATGGCTCAGGTAAAGCTGGCAGTATAAGCAATTGATTTTGTCACTGAAACTTACACTATCCTAAACTTCATCTCTAGTTAATCCCTGCATTCGATAGGAATGGAGGTTTCCAATTGTTTATGAATTTTGGTTAATGGACAGATGATGCAGTGTTAACTTGTCCCTACATATTAAATGTGGTGAGAAGATCTTTTATGCTGAATTCGTGTCTTCGCTGTAAATCCTACTATGTACTCATTTTCGTGTCTTATCCCCATATATAGGGTGCTAAGCCTGGTGAAGGAGGTGAGCTTCCTGGACATAAGGTTATTGGTGATATTGCTGTCACTAGGAATTCTACTGCTGGTGTTGGGCTCATAAGCCCTCCTCCTCATCATGATATTTATTCAATTGAGGATCTGGCCCAACTTATCCATGATTTGAAGGTATATAAAATATCATAACTGTATACATTGTTCTTATTTTTTTTAATGCATGTAAAAGCTGTAGGAGTTTCTGACATTACTTTCTATAATACAGAACGCTAACCCAGGGGCGAGAGTCAGTGTAAAGCTAGTATCTGAAGCTGGGGTTGGAGTAATTGCATCTGGTGTAGTGAAAGGACATGCAGACCATGTTTTGATATCTGGACATGATGGAGGAACTGGGGCTTCTCGGTGGACTGGTATAAAGAATGCTGGGCTTCCTTGGGAACTTGGGCTAGCTGAGACCCACCAAACCCTAGTTGCCAATGACCTTCGTGGTCGTGCGGTTCTTCAAACAGACGGGCAGCTTAAAACAGGAAGGGATGTAGCAATTGCAGCCCTTCTTGGAGCCGAGGAGTTTGGATTTAGTACCGCACCTCTGATAACATTAGGGTGCATTATGATGAGAAAATGCCATAAAAACACTTGTCCAGTGGGCATTGCCACACAAGACCCGGTTTTGCGAGCTAAGTTTGCCGGGGAACCTGAGCATGTTATAAATTTCTTTTTCATGCTTGCGGAAGAGGTTAGGGAGATAATGTCTCAGCTAGGGTTCAAGAAACTTGATGAAATGGTGGGTCGTTCTGATATGCTTGAAGTTGATGAACAAGTTACCCATAGCAATGAGAAGTTGAAAAATATCGACCTCTCTCTTTTGCTTACGCCGGCTTCTAGCATTCGTCCAGGTGCCGCTCAACGATGTATCCAAAAGCAAGATCATGGCTTGGACTTGGCCTTGGACCAGGAATTGATCTCTTTATCCAAAGCAGCTTTGGATAAAAGCCTTCCCGTATATATTGAAACTCCAATTCGCAACACAAATCGGGCTGTTGGGACCATGCTTAGCCATGAGGTGACAAAGCGCTATCACTTGGCTGGGCTACCTATGGACACCATCCATATTAAGCTTTTTGGAAGTGCCGGCCAGAGTTTAGGAGCTTTTCTTTGCCCCGGCGTAACTTTGGAGCTTGAAGGGGATAGCAATGACTATGTTGGTAAGGGGTTGTCGGGTGGTAAGATTGTTGTGTATCCTCCAAAGAGTAGTGGATTTGATCCAAAAGAGAATATAGTGATCGGCAATGTGGCTTTATATGGAGCTACTACTGGAGAAGCCTATTTCAATGGCATGGCAGCTGAAAGATTCTGTGTGCGTAATTCAGGGGCAAAAGCTGTTGTAGAAGGTGTCGGTGATCATGGTTGTGAGTACATGACCGGTGGAACAGTTGTAGTTCTTGGAAAAACTGGTAGGAACTTTGCTGCTGGAATGAGTGGTGGAATAGCCTATGTGCTTGATGTGGACGGGAAATTCAGATCTCGATGTAATCCCGAGTTAGTGGATCTTGACAAAGTTGAAGAAGAAGAGGACATAATGACATTAAAAATGATGATCCAACAGCACTTCCGACACACCAGCAGCAAGTTAGCGCAGGAAGTGCTTGCAGATTTTGATAATCTTTTACCGTCATTTATTAAGGTCTTCCCAAGGGATTACAAGCGGATTCTTGCAAGCATGAAAACTGAGGGTTCGTCCCAGGAGGTGGGAGGAAATGTTGCCAATGAAGAAAATGCCAATGAAGAGAATGATGAAGTTGAGGTTCAGGAAAAAGATGCTTTCGAAGAGCTTAAGAAAATGGCGTCGCTAACAATAAATGGACAAGCTGATGAGGTAACTGATGCAATAATATATGCTTAATAACTGTTTTTTTTTGCAATTTTCGTTGTACACCCTTACCTGCAAATTGCAGGAGATCTTGTGGGGTGATGTTTTATTTATTTATTTAAATCTAAAGAGTTCCTGTGAACCAATTTTTATTGATATTACTCTTGTTTATGAAGAAACAGGAGGTGGTTGAGGAGCCCAGGCGTCCATCTCGGGTACCTGATGCCCAAAAGCATCGTGGTTTTGTTGCTTATGAACGTGAAGGAATTCAGTATCGTGATCCTAAAGAAAGAATTGAGGACTGGAAGGAGGTCATGGATGAAGCAAGACCTGCCCAATTGTTGAAGACTCAATCTGCTCGCTGTATGGATTGTGGCACTCCCTTTTGCCATCAGGTAAGACTTTTAGAGTAATTCTTAATGTTTCATGGAGCAGTGACTTTTGTATGAGACGTTCTCACATGTGAGACTCCTTGTACTGTTCATTCATGGGTTGGTCTCACATATAAGACCATCTCAGCCAAGTTTAAGGAATGTAAATGAATTCTTCTCACCATATATATTATTTCGAATTTGTAATTGACCTATAATTTTGGCTGTTGTCTTACGTTGACAGGAGAATTCAGGATGTCCACTAGGAAACAAAATTCCTGAATTTAACGAGTTGGTTTACCAGAATAGGTGGCGTGAAGCTCTCGATCGACTATTGGAAACAAATAACTTCCCTGAGTTCACTGGCCGAGTTTGTCCAGCTCCTTGTGAAGGTTCATGCGTTCTTGGCATCATTGAGAACCCCGTGTCTATCAAAACCATTGAGTGTACCATCATAGACAAAGCCTTTGAGGAAGGATGGATGGTGCCAAGGCCTCCACAAAAGAGAACAGGGTATGTGTTAGCATTTTAACTCTCCATTGTGTAGTTATTCTTGTAAATGTGGCTGTCTATGTTACTTTGACTAATCATATGACTTGGCGCATCCGTGTGTCACACGACTTGGACATGGGTATGCCATTTGGACACTTCATATCAAGCCAAAGAAATGACGGATTTCATTCAAGTAGCTGAGTCTGTTTTTAGGACATACTCGTATGAACTGAGTATGAGTAACATAGGCCATGACCTTTAAAACATCTTCATGATCTGATTGCTTTGAAATTTTTCTATTTCAAGAATAAAGTAGCTATCTACGGGGTCTAATTGCTTCTGTATTATTATTTCAGGAAAAAGGTAGCTATTGTTGGAGGTGGACCTGCTGGCATGGCCGCTGCAGACCAGCTTAACAAGATGGGTCATCTTGTGACAGTGTATGAGCGAGCTGATAGAATCGGAGGGCTGATGATGTATGGAGTCCCCAACATGAAGGCGGACAAAATCGATGTAGTTCAGCGACGGGTCAACCTCATGGCTGAGGAAGGTATTAATTTTGTGGTAAATGCCAATGTTGGAAAGGATGAGTTATATTCGTTTGATCGGCTCAAGAAGGAGAATGACGCCATTGTCTTGGCTGTTGGTTCTACAAAACCAAGGTACAACCTCAAGTTTAATTATATTGCACAGAATGAAGACAATTTTACATTTGAGACCAACTTTAATTTTAATAACTAAATGAATTTCACAGGAGTATTGTGGCTTGTTTCACATTTGAGACCAAACATTTCTCTATATAATGAAATGAATTTTACATATTATAAGACCATCTTACATTAGGCATATTGGCTAGCTTGATATAATACTTACCCTAATTACCTAATGTAAGATTTTTTATGATGGTGGCTGTTGCAGGGACCTTCCCATTGAAGGCCGAGACTTGTCAGGAGTCCATTTTGCCATGGAATTTTTACACGCCAATACTAAAAGTTTACTTGATAGTAATCTAGATGATGGTAAATATATATCTGCCAAGGGCAAGAAGGTAGTGGTTATTGGTGGAGGTGATACCGGCACAGATTGCATTGGTACATCTATCCGTCATGGCTGCACTGGTGTTGTGAATTTGGAACTTATGCCCGAGCCACCGAAGTCTAGAGCTCCCGGAAATCCTTGGCCACAGGTTAGCTTACCTTCATTTTTTCTTGTACTGAACTCTGAATTTGATAAGATTCTCATATGAGACTTCCTTCTAATGATTTATTGTAAGATTACTTTATTTAGAAGTTAAAATGGCCGCTTCAGGAGATTTACTTGTCTATTAGTTGCTGGTTATTAGGTATTTGTTGTCTTTGCAGGTGTAAATTAAGCAGTTATCTAAGTCATTATTCTTATATTTTGCAGTGGCCTCGTATTTTCCGTGTTGATTATGGGCATCAGGAGGCTGCCACCAAATTTGGCAAGGACCCAAGAACATACGAGGTTCTTACAAAGCGTTTTCTGGGAGATGAAAATGGTAATGTGAAGGGCCTTGAATTGGTGCGTGTCCAATGGGAGAAGGATGCCAGTGGAAGATTCCAGTTTAAGGAAGTTGAAGGCAGCGAAGAAATCATCGAGGCAGATTTAGTCCTTCTGGCTATGGGCTTCCTTGGTCCAGAAGCGGTTAGTATCCTGAATTCCTTTTCCTTCTTTATACCCTTTAGCGCTTGGGAATTGGGATAGTTGGTATGCAGCTGATATATATAGCTTAACTAGTGCTCTCGAGTTTGATTCATTCAAAATGCAATAGAGTTAAATCCTAGGAAGCAGAGTTTTGCCTCCTTTGTGGACCACAAGTTACGTGGAAAAATAAGTTTTACTTAGCTTAGTCGTTAACCTTTCCGTTGGACATTCCTGCAGAATGTTGCTGACAAGTTGGGCTTGGAACGAGACAACCGGTCAAACTTCAAGGCAGACTATGGTCGATTCTCGACCAATGTGGAAGGGGTATTTGCAGCTGGAGATTGTCGACGTGGTCAGTCATTGGTCGTGTGGGCCATCTCAGAGGGCCGTCAAGCTGCTGCCCAAGTCGACAAGTACCTCACCCCAGACGAAGAAGATGTTGCTGTTAACCCGTCAACCCAACAATCATCAAGGCAACCAGAGCGAGCAGCAACTGTGCTCTGAACCATCGACCTTATTCAAAAGGGTATAGATCTCGCGAAGATTCAGAAGTTGTAGGTTAGGAGAATTTGGAAGTTGTGTTGAAGACGACCGAGTTCGTGTGGCTAAAAATAACAGTGGTAGTGTTAATTTTCTTACCACATTTTTTTGTTTATATGGTTTGACCTCTTTCCTCTTGTGTACCTGAAAGGTCTCATGAGGTAGTGGTGTAAAGTTTTGTCTTGTGTTTAAACTTTATGACATTTTGGAAAGTTTTATCTATTTATTTGTAGACAAACTTTTCAAGGCCAAGGCCTGCTTTGATTTTTAATCAAGGAAAGTTCAGTTGCCAATCTTGCATGTTTGATCTCATTCGTTACGACATTTATAAAACTAGCTAATTGAGCGTGGGTGTTAATTAGTCGGTTGTTAGCAGATGTTGACTAGCTTAATTGATGAAATTATGACGTACTTCAGATCGGTTAGAAAGAACAATGTGTGTTGAGAGCTGATTCATAGTCCCCGCTGATACCTAAATCAGTTTTTGTACATTGTCGACATTACTCTTTAATGGAGTAAACATAATACATAATTAGCGGTTAAATCACTAGAATTAAAATCACTGAGCACCAAATCACTAACAACATTTAGTCTACAATGTTGTGTCGATGTATTAAGCAAAGTGTTAACTAAAAAACTGTCCGAAATGGAAATAGAAAGGGTGTTAACTACTTGCATGATACAATAATGTAATGAGTTTCTTAAGAAAAGTTGCTGAACATTGATGCAAATTGTATACATAAACAAGAAATCAAGTAATGAAGTAATGTTCCTGTTACAACCGACATCAAGAGGACACAAAAAAATTGCCTTAAGAGGATACTTTTGATTACTCTTTGACCTTTGCAGGGACGACAAATGGAAGCAGGGGGCGGAACTTCATCAGCAAAAGTAAGTACGGAGAGGAAGACTATAAACAGAACGGCGTTAAGAGTGACATTTTATTCCGGAGAACTGTCTCAAGTCAATCGCCACCACCCAACTGCAAATGGAGTTGTGCAAAATATTAAAAATAAAAAGATATTAGGCCATTACCAACTAAACTAGTTGACATCTCCTGAGATATTAGGCCATTACCAATTAAATGACTTTTCGATTATGTTTTGCATAAATTGGTTAAAAGACGATATGGATTAGAAAAGAAAACAGTAAAATACCAAAACAGCTTCTATCTCCTTGTCAGACAGAGGTGTGCGTTTAGGCTGCTCTGAAGCTGAGCCACCTGAAGTACTGGGTGCCTTTGAGGATGGTATCTTGTGAGAAGTCATTGTTTCCGAAGGTGCCTTTGTTTGGGGCACTGTACCTGTGCAACATCAAATACAGATATTAAGAAACAGGGACTAGCATGACAGCAGCATAGGTACCAGTAATCCACGGGACAACAGTTCATAAACTATACATCTGAGGTAGTAACTTTTATTGTTTATTTTTTGAGTTTTATTTTAAAGTTTTTGAATTCTGCTTTAGTATAAAGTTTTTGAGCATATTTACTAAAACATTACACTAAAAAACTACAAGGTATGAGGTATTACCTCAGATATGCGTAATCCTTTTTTTCCACGGGACAAGTATATATGAAAATCGCAGATTAGTGTGCCATAGTAGCTGCACTTCCTAATAAGACCCTTAGCCCTAAATCATGCCTCCGTCACTGATATATACATCATCATACCAATACTTACCCTCATGAACCCAATTGTTGTCCTCACTTTCTCCATCAAATGCAAGTGTGCATAACAGATTAAATACCATATGATAGGAACAAAGTGTAGCAAGTCTATGATGAACAATACTACCTCCGTCCCAATCATTTTTTCAATCATTTTTTTATTTTTTGGGATATTCTCTCGTGTACCCCCGAACTTTTTCATTTTCTATGGTGTACCTTTTTTTTCGCAAAAAAACTTTGACCGTCAATAATTCTCTGTTACGAGTTCAGAAAACGGTTATTTTTTTTTTTCAAACCAATTATCTCGTCAAGGCCATCAATTTGAAAAAAAAAAAATCGCCGCTTTTTGAACTCGTAGCCGGTAGTTATGGTTGGTCAAACATTTTTTAACGAATAAACTTTGACCGACCATAATTCTCGTCTACGAGTTGAGACGTCGGTGAATTTTTTTTCAAACGGAAGACCTCTTAAAAACGGTCAATTTGGAAAAAAAGTTTATCGTATTCTGAACTTGTAGCCCAGAGTTATTGACAGTCAAATTTTTTTGCATGAAAAGAGGGGTATATCATAGAGAATGAAAAAGTTGAGGTGTACACGAGAGAATATCCCTTATTTTTTTTATTCGTGGTGAGTAGGATTTTAGTCAAAGTTCGACAAATGACGAGGACGGAGATAGTAGCTAAACTAAGATCAACACACCCATATAGGCTAAAGTCAGAATTATGCAAGAACAGGCATGACAAAAATACAAAATCATCATTTTATAACAAAGATTCAACATTTACTAAAAATTTCATACAAAAGTTGAAACCTTTGAATATAAGGAAATTAATTGATGTCAAATTAAATGGCATAAAACAGCAAGGAAATTTGAAGTACCAGAAGTTGAAGATTGAGGGCGTCTCAGAGGGAATTTGATGCGTGGGATTCTGGTCATGATTACTGCAATAATTGGCGTGTGGTGAAACAGGTGTAATTGTTGTTTTTGGTGTGATTTATGTGGTTGGTTTCTTGGTATGTGATCACTTGATCATTACACACCTCAAGTGTTGTTGGTTTGGATAAGGAAGAATAATCTTTTCCATTTTTAATTGATATTTTTCGCCTCATTTAGTCGTTTATCTTCTGGTTTAAAACCGTCCTAACTTCAGACCTTACACCATTTTTTATTATCAACTCTATTTGTTCAGGTGTGAGAACCGTCTTAAGTTAAGACAATCGTAAATGAGAAAAATAGGTATTTTTCATTTGGTGTACTGCGGTTTGACGGTTTTAATTTTTAGCATTTTTGTCTGATTGTCGGCCTTGGTTTAACCCATGTTTCTTCCATTGCTTGAAACCCAAGACCTTATACTTCATATCTATATATGTAAACCATTGAGATACATTACCTTTAATGCTTATTATTGTAATGAAATGTAATATATATACATCAAATAGAAATTCAGCAATTGTCCAATTAGTACCAAATATACTTAAATATAATCTCATTTTGGAACTCTCTCATATGCACCAATAACAATTTATTTCTTAATGTAATATAACATCAAATAAAAATAACTAGTTTTAAACCCGTGCAAAATTGCACGGGTATGTATTTGGGCCAGAATGAATGTTTTTTGATGTATATTTGTTTTTGCATTTCTATTGTACCTATCTAATTGGTCTAAATCAACGATGTACATAATTAATGTTTAAATTTGTTACAAACATGTGTTCACATGCACTGGTTTATAAGGAAATAACGTAATCTACTCTTGTAAATAAAAAATGCATACATAAAAAACTTTACATTCGGATAAAAGAAATATAATCTAATAATCAACTTTAACATATGCAAGTTATTCTAAAAATTGAAAAATTTCATGATACACTACATTAGTAGTCGTAGTAGAAGTACGCATATCTGAATCACAAATTAAAATTTTCAAGCCTTCTTTTCGGGTGACCTTGGAAAGTGCGACATAAAGTCCGGCCATGACTAAACACCTGGTCTTGGAAGATAGATCTTTGACTGAGATAAAGACTATCATTGACTCTTGTTTATCGTCATTGCAAAACAAACAGCGATGGGGAATTGTCTTCTACTAAAACGTACCGGAAATCTACTCGTGTCCGATGGAGTAAGTGTTAGTCGAGCAATATGCACTCTATCACCTTTATGACTACCAGTTAAGACAATACATCTTATCACGCGTGTCCCCAGATCAGTCACAATTAGTCTCGTGCCGTTACACAACCCACGTGATTGATCAATGTTTCGCAGAAGCATCACCATAACACCGACCTTCAACTTCAATTGGTGATTCGGGAGTCCGGCACATTTAATACTGTTGAGGAATTCAGTAGAGTGAATGTCACCGTCACCTGTACCTCTGTCATCACTACATGCCTCATCGGAGCTTAAATAAATTCTCTCATCCTTTTTAATAAGCGATAAAACATATTCATTTACTGATTCAACAATCTCGTGAGTAGGGGCCAGGATTGCCCTTTGTTGGAGATATTCCGGATTCCACAATTGTGCTAGCAGATCCGGATAAGTGACATCTACTAATGTCTTAATAGGATTCGTCACATCTTGAATTAGTAAGTCGGCTGGTAATTCTAGATCAACTTCTCCATCATTTTCACCGCCTGCTATACCATCTCCAATCTCTAAGAGCCATTCGGAGATTTTTCGTAACTCCTCAACATTGTCACTTGAACTACCAACTTGCAATCGCATATTTTTGGTTAATCTAAGTACCTATACGTGGTATATGTTTTATATAATTTAAATACAGTACGACAATAATAATTTAAGTAAGACTCACATAAAACGGTAATTGATATTTAAAGAAAGAAATATATACCTTGCAGAAAGACCATAAATACGATGAACACAGGGATGCAGCCACAACATCTGCTCTACTTCCTTTTGAAACAACCGGTAATGTCTGTCTAAAATCACCCCCGAATACCACAACTTTCCCACCAAACGGCAGTTTAGCATTTCCCACGTCCAAAACACGCGTTACATCTTTTAAACTTTTATCAAGGGCCTCAAAGCAATGCCTATGAGTCATTGGTGCTTCATCCCATATTATGAGTTTAGCACGTATCAAAAGTTCAGCTAAATCACTGTCGGGCTTAATTCGGGAGCATATGCAATCCTCCGTTACATTAATGGAAATTCCAAACCTGGAATGAGCTGTTACACCACCTGGTATCAATGTTGCTGCAATTCCACTTGACGCAATAGCCACAACAATATCGCCCTTACTCCTGAAACAGGCACACAAAGCTCTCCAAAGGAAAGTTTTCCCAGTTCCACCATATCCATAAACGAAGAACACCCCTCCTTTGTTATTTAAAGCAGCTTCCGTAACTTCATTATACACCAACCTCAGCTCGTCAGTCATTGAAGATAACCGAATCTCATGTTCTTCACTCAAGGACTGTCTATCGTACGACAACGCATCCATGACTAAACTATTTCGATGATGTGTCGTTGCAGACATGTCTGGGAACGACATTCCCTCAAATCGACGAAGTGAACTATTTGAAGAGAATTTTCAATATCAATAAGTGCATAATTTTGCAACTCTTCATCGGTAAGCTGTAAATCTGTGGTTAAAAAAGTTGCAATATTATCTATGTGATTTTATATACTGCAGCAATAAATTCATAGAATAGATGAAGGTAAGAATGCGAAATATGAAGAATTGTTTTAAAGTTCTTCTAATTAAAATAGCGGTAAATGTTTACTATTAAATGAAGATACACCTTGATTGTTAAGAACAGTGCGTTGCCTATGAAGGATGTCCGATAGCAGTTGCCAAGTTTCGTCCCAGACTCTGCTCGGCATAGACAAAGTGCCAGAAAATAATAACGTCGCGAACAAATTTCTCAAGTAGAAGCCATACCCCCAATCAGCTGCTTCCTTGATAGCTGCAATATACTCTCGATCATCACCAATTAATCCCAATGCATAACATGCTTCTCTAAATGTCGGATGAACAAAATAATTCACAGTCCTAATATCCTCAAAATATTTTGGTCCCTTAACGTGATTCAACATTACTCTCATGAAATACAACTCAACACATTGCGGGGAAACGTGAACCAACCTACCAATTGTAAATCCTTTTTTCCTAAGGCTCTATTGGCGAACTTTCTTTTTCCAAACAAATTTGGTTGGAAATTCACAGTACAATAATTCTTCAGCAACCTGCATCTCTTCTACTGTCGAATTATTACAGCCCATCCAATTAAGAAATTGTGACACCCCGAGCGAAGTATTTTCTACGACCTCATCAACCCAATCATCATCGTGGAAGACAATAGGTTGCTCGTCTGGAAGATGGTACTGTAGCCTTTCAACAGCATGAGTTCTGTAGTGGATATCAAACCCAAAAATTCTCCAAGCGGCTTCACATGCACAGAGATATCGACAACCGTAAAACCTCTTAATCTTATCAAATCGACCAGGGTTCTCCTCATTACATCGTGTGTAAGACGACTGCATGGTAACTCGATCAGAGCCCTTGTTAATGTACTTAAATAGGTACTTTATGGATCTAGATTGATTACACCATTCGACATTGATATGAGCCCGATATTTCAACAACAACTGAGAGTTATATGGAATGACAAAATTATTTCCCAGGGGCACATCATCTTTAATCACCGTAACTCCTTTCTTGCTTCTCTTGTATATAGGGTACCCATCACCGTCAACTGTTGTTCTCTCGGTGCACGGCTTTTGGTAATATTTTGAGTAGTTGTCTCCGACCATACACGGACATGAGGGCTTTGCTTTACCACACGGTCCATGAAGCATATACTCGCAAACAACACTATGTAAGACGGGATCTGTAGTCGGATTAGGAATCTCCGCGGAAATGATTTTGTCGACATCTGCGGCTGTAGGAAATTTGTCCTCCCGATGTAGGAACAATACTATATGGGCATGAGGGAGTCCACGTTTTTTAAATTCAATAGTATACACGACTGCAAAAAAGACGTTCATAAATATTATTAGATTTTTCTACAGTAATGCTATGTTAGAAACGATATATTAAGTTAAAAGATTAGCAATTGGTAGTACCTCCTCGCGCTCTTCCAAAAATATGTCGATCCTTTAAGTCCCTAATCAACTCATCGAGCTTCATTTTAAAGACGCGACAGACAATATCTGGACGGTCCTCGGGTCGCAACCCTCTTTTAGAAACAAATAGTACTATTTCCGGCCACTTTGGATTACAGGTGAAAGTGATGAATAAATCTTGATAACCAAACCACTTACAAATAGTCATGGTATCAAGGAAATATGCTTTTTTCCACTTGTCACCTCCGGGAAAGAAGAAGGCACGATAAACCGAGTACCCGCCGAAGATGGCTCAACATCTCCTATTCCAACAACATTTGAGAGGTTCTTATAATTATCAACTCGAAGTCGATCTTGGTTAAAACGAATGAAATTCAGCCTATGCGATTCGACCAGCATATAACAATCAACTAAAAATTGGTGGAATGCCTTACCAGATAATAAGATCGTTGGAAATTCAACATCTGGTGGTCTCTCTATAAGATGATAAGCAAACCACTCCCTACACGTTGTTTCTTCACGTGGTTGGTCACTCGTGCTAACACCAATAGAAGAAGTACTATGTAGGATACCTGGCCTATACCCATCTTCTCAGGATGGAATTAACAAAAGATATTGTAAGGGGGTGTATAAAGGGTGCAACTCAGATATCCGTTGTAAACCACCGCACGACCTTCTCACAATAATATCTCGCTTCTCCATATGTGGACCAATATCCCCCTCAATTAAAGCTGCTACCTCTGAAACTGTTGGAAGATTGTAAGTTCTTCCATTACTTGATCTCCTTGAAATAAGTTTGATACTCACTTCACTGTCTGTATTTACAGCCAGTCTATCCCTAACCTTCCTAAATGTCTTTGCAATTGTATTGTGAGAGTCAATCATATTTTCCAACAATCGTATTAACTCGTCATTGAACCTTGATGGATCCCCTGGACTACAATTAAAAATAAAATTATTGCCTACGAAAAAAAATATTATACTCTACAAAAAAAAAATTATTACGGAAAGAAAATATATTTACCTAATGGCATTTTTTCGATTTTGAACTTCCTCTTCCATATCATATATGTAAAGTTGACAGAACTTTGGCCTTACATCTCCGGTCGGTACCAAAGTCCCTATCCGATGACAATTTTGATCTCCCATCCTAAAGGTGTACGGTCCTTTACCTTGATTGATGGAATGATCGATTTTACCGCCCATAGAAGTGAATGAGAACATCGAGTTATAAGCTCTAATGTTTTCTCTATAATGGTTGCTAAATCGATGCTGACCGGTCAACACCGACTTTATAAGTTCAGGCGGCTACTGTAGAAATGCGAGTTCAACTTTTCCATCAGAACAATAAAGTGAGAACTTAGGACGTCTTGTACCACGTCTTTTATCTTTTCTCTCCTCAAAGCACATCAATGCGTGACATTTCCCGCACTCATATTCTGCATCACCACAGTCCCAATAGCCTTCCCATGCTAAATAATTTTCAAAACAAAATTCATAAATTAAGACATAAAAATTAGACTACAATAACCAAAGCATGTTGCAATTCAAATTAAAAAATAAAAAGTCATGATTGAACTAACCATCATTATTTAACGGCACAGAAGAATTTTGCTGAGTTCTCGAAGATTCTCCATGTGAATAAGATGCATTAAAAACACAACTATCGGATGATTGTTCAATTCGGTTTACAGACGGAATCACTTCACTGAAAGCTTCACCATATTCAGCACATAGATCTCTCACTAAGCGCTCAACAACATCGGTCGGACTACATATAAGTTCTACACAACGTTTTTAATAAAAATTAAGGCTGTCACAAACATTAATACGTGTTAAATGTAAAAAATTAAATATAGATATATACCTGTGACGTTGGAGGTTGCTGGTGTAAAATTGACCGTATTTTGAGAAACTCCACTATGAACATTAGCAACATGTTTCTTAGAGAATCGCGACTGTCTTTTTTCTCTTGTCGTTCTCGCTCGTAACTGATTAGGCGTTAGAATAACAGTGTTGGCATATGATGGAGTAGGATCATTAGAAACGTTACTTGGCGGGGTTCTTATCGCTAACTGTTCACTTACGATTGTTCTTCTGCTTCGATGACATGGAGTATGAGAAACTGAAATGTTCACAATTGGTACTGCCGTATTATAAATTTGTGAAAACAACAAATGAAAAAGGATAAAAATTAAAATTGAAAAACTTGAATATATGTATTGAAATATTAACAATTACAAATAAAGAAGTACCGTTCATAATGTCAGATAGCGGTACTCGAGGATTTGACATTGATTGTGGCATATTGTCCGTAATCATCAAGTTTCTTTGTGCTATCTGAACTCCTATATTGGTCAAGCATAACGGCAAAGACAAATTATGTCAAACGTTATATTATAATGTACATTTTCACAGTGTAAACTACGTGGACCGTATATAAACACATCCCGAACAAAAATAAAAACACACACAATATCAAACATGGGCTGACAGAAATAATATTTTGGGCTCAACCTTTCTACAATTCACGTCCAGACCAATTTCAAGCCCAATTTCAAGAAAACCCTAATTTGGGCTCACCGATTCTTTCATTCCCGTCCAGCCCAAGTAAGTAAAAAACCCTAATACTAACCTATTATATAGTAATTTGGGCTCAAAATTTCTACAATTCCCGTCCACACCAATTTGAAGCCCAATATCAAGAAAACCCTAATTATTACCCACATTATATAAACCCATCCCCCCATCAAACCCTAAAATTTTCGTCTCCCTTTATCATTACATACCTCCGCCTTGCTCTCCCTCCTCTCTCTACTTCATTCTCTGATTACATCTTCCATACTACCATCCTCCTATGAAACCCTAACTTTTATCATTAAAGATTGCTTACTACCATCTCCTCCGTCGTCCTCCCTAATTCCGATTCCCAACCCTTCATCCTCCTACCTCTTCTTATCGCATTTATGGATGGTCGAAATCTTGTTCTTAGGAGCGTTTTTTAAAGATGTATTAATGGTAAGTTCACTTTTACTGTATTCTTTGTTGTTATTTCCGTCGATTTATAAATTAATTTCAAATTATATTCGAGTTTTTTTAAATGTTTGTTTATTTTCTTAGATCTATCAATTTTATGAGTTATTGCTAATTACAAAATCGACATAGAATTTTTTTTTAAAGATCAATTTCACTGCTTGCTTTTTTACAATGAGTTTTTATTAGATCTATGAGTTTATTTGATACACATGCTGTTAACAATTTTAAATCATTTTTTCTTAATATTTTTTGCATTTGTTTTTCGTAATATAGCAGATCTGTTAAATACGGATCTAATTAATGCAAAATGAGCTCTGCGTTTTGTTTTTGTTAATTTTTATTGCGCTTAATAAAGATGTTCCATACATGCCGCTTTGATTAAATATTAATTGCTTTGCTGACATCTTTTCCTCGCATGCAGATTGACATTCATGAAGAAGGTGAAGGCTTCCAACTTTGGTTTTAGATGCGTCTATTAAAGATGGTCTATTGATGGTGAGTTCCTTATTTATCTCTATTTTTATGTATTTTTCGCCTTCTAAATTATTTTTTTCACATGATTTTCATAAATTGAATGTTTAGATGCATACATGTAACAATTGAAAAATTAATATTTAAGATTAATTTAATTGATTGCATTTTTCGACATTTTTTTTATTAGATCTATGAGGATATTGACTTAAAAATGCTATAAACAAAAAAAAAAATCCTATTTTGTTAATATCTTTTGCGATTTTCTGCATATTTATTAGATCTGTTTGTCGTGAATTTTATATGAACAATCGAATTTTCTGATTTTCATATAAACACTGACTACTGTTATTATTAAACATTGAATATGAAAGATTGAATATTAAACACTGACTACTGTTATTATTAAACATTGAAAATGAAAGATCCATGGTTGTTGCATAGTTTTTTATTTTTATTACTTAAGAATGACAGTTCCGTGGTTATTGCATGTTTGTTAAATTGGATAATTTTAATTCATAATCATAGAACTGTGGTTTGTAGCATGATTTTCGAGTTGGAACACATAGAATTCTGCATGTAAAAAAAATCCACGTTTATTCTCTGTTGCTGTTCAAAATTATGCTGGAAGGGTGTGTTCATACGTCTTTTGGTGTTTTCAATGAATGAATTAATATAAATACGTTTCTCCACCTCGAGTCAAGTTCTTATGAGTCCACCTAAATATTTGAGTCCATAAGTCCTCTCTACATCCCTTAAATCTTCCACTAAGGATGGTTGAGATTGAAAGCAAAAAAACATATTTAACACCACTGAGTTTTCTATACACTAATTAAATAATTAATCTCACTTTCTCTCTCTAGCTTTAATTATACATTCACTAATTCATTATCATACACTTAACAAAAAAAAAAAAGTCTTCTTATGCTTCAAAGTTTATACAAGTTTTACGAGTGTAATTTTAACGGAAAAAAGTGTAACTTAACAAAAAAAAGCGGTTTTGACGTAATTTATTTTGTTTTTTGTAATTTTGAGACGAGTTTACGACATTTTAGTATTTTTAAAGTGTAACTTTAACAGAAAAAATTATAATTTTAAACTACGAAGCGGTTTTGACGTATATTATTTTGAAACTTGTAAGTTTATACAATTTTTTTTAGAGAAAAAGTTTATTATACAAATTTTATGACACTTCTACTCTTTTAAATGTGTAATTTTAACAAAAAAAGTGTAACTTTAACAAAAAGAAAGCGGTTTTGACGGATTTTTCAAATTTTACGACAAATTTTGAGAATTTTTTTTAAATTTTTAAAATTTTTTAAAACTTTTAACACAACTCATTGTAAACTGAGTGATTTATAAGTGTAACTTTAATCGTTTAGAAGTGTAACTTTAGTTCATTAAAGTGTAATTTTAGTCCATTAAATTATAATTTTAGTCTATTAAATTGTAATTTTAGTCCAAAAGTGTAACTTTATTCCATGAAAGTGTAATTTTAGTCCATTAAATTGTAATTTTAGTCCATTGAGAGTGTATCTCTATTCTCTAGTCCATATTAAAAGTGTAACTTTAATGCATTGAGAGTGTTACTTTAGTCGTGTAATTTTAGTCCATTGCGAGTATAACTTTAGTCATTTGAGAGGGTAACCTTAATAGAGATAAATATAACTTTAATGGAGATAAGTGTAATTTTAATAGATAAAAGTGTAATTTTAATGGAAAAAAGTGTAACTTTAATAATAGAGAAAAATGTAATTTTAACAGAAAAAGTGTAACTTTAATAACAAAAAGTGTAATTTTAAGAGATAAAAGTGTAATTTTAATAATAGAGAAAAATGTAACTTTAACAGAAAAAAATGTAACTTTAATAGAAAAATGTGTAACTTTAATAAAAAAAAATGTAATTTTAATGGATAAAAGTGTAACTTTAATAATGAGAAAAATGTAACTTTAACAGAAAAAGTGTAACTTTAATAATAAAAAGTGTAATTTTAAGAGATAAAACTGTAATTTTAATAATAGAGAAAAATGTAACCTTTAACAGAACAAAAATGTAACTTTAATAGAAAAAAGTATAATTTTAATAAAAAAAAGTATAATTTTAATGGATAAAAGTGTAACTTTAATAAAGATGAATATAAGTGTAACTTTACTATAGATCTAGGTTTAATTTTCAAAGTGTAATACATCTAGGTTTAATTTTCAAAACTAGATCTAACTTTTTCATAATTTCACCGACAATAAAAACAACACACAAAATACGAAGAAAAAAAATAGTACAAGAAACCGAAACCGAAAAAAATAAATGTGATTAAACCGAAAAAAATAGACTACAAGAAAAAAAATGTGACTACAAAAAATAAACCGAAAAAAATAAATATAACCAATACCACCACCACCAACTACAAGAAACCGAAAAATAAATGTGACTAAAATAATATAAGATCTATTTAGTAGATCTAAAACTAAAATAAAAAAGGAGAGATATGAAGGAGGAAAAAAACACAAACACCAAAACAAAACAAAACAAAAAACAAAACAAAAAAAAACGTCGACCGACGGTGCGAATGGTGGCCGGCGGTGGTGGTGGCCGGCGGTGGTAGCTGGTGGTGGTGGCCGGTGAGGAAGAGAGGGTTCTTTTAGTTTTGGGGATTTTTGGGGTTTTTGGGATTTTTTGGGTTTTTGAGAGATTTGGGTTTTAGAGAGGGAGAGAAAGATTGAAATTGTGTGAGATGAGAGAGAAGATGTTGGGTGGAAAAGTATATATGTTAAGATTAGTGATTAATTAAGATGTTGAGATTAATTAGGATGAGTAGAGAGAGGGGGTTTAGTTTAGCCTATTAATCCCTTTTTTTTGTTTTGATCTTAGCCATCCATCTCCCTCATCCACAGGCCCTAAAGAGGACTTATGGACTCACACTTAGAAGGTGGATTTACTTGATCTTAACTCTCTCCACCTCCTTGCATTTATTGACTATTCAATTTTTTTTGGTTATTTGAAAAATTAAATTACCAATTTTATTAGATAAATAAATTGCATCATTAATTTTTGTACTATTTTATCTGTATAAAAATGATAACAAATAATGGCTCACATGGCCAAATTATGGCTCACATGGCCCAACCCAATTGACTCTGACCTAACCCAATTGTATGACCTGAACCAACCCAAATTTGGTCACATGGGCCAACCCAATCCAGTCAGACCTAACATAATTCCAATAGAGTTTAACCCAGCCCAACCTGTCAAGCCAACATGACTTTACCCGCCCCATCCAAATATGAGTTGACCCAAACCCTACATGACTTGACCCGACCCATGAAACCCAAGTTCACCTAACCCACCAAACTCGAATGGGTTGACATCATCCAACCCAAACCGTTTACATAATCCAACCCAACCCATCATGGGTTGACCCAACCCAACTCAACCATCCCAACATGGGTAACCTAACCCAACCCAACATGGCTTGACCTAACCCAACCCAACACTTTACCTAACCCAACCCAACTAACCCAACATGGATTGACCTAACCCAACCCAACCCAACTGGTTGACCTAATCCAACCCAACTGTTTGACCTAACCCAACCCAACCCAACCCAATTATTGACCTAACCCGACCCAACCCAACCCAACTGTTTGACCTAACCCGACCCGACCCAACCCAACTGGTTCACCTAACCCAACCCAACCCAACCTAACCTTTACTTTTTAACAATGTTGACCCCACCCAACCCAACCCAACCTGTTGCCACCTGACCTAACCCAACTGTTGTCTTTCACACTCAGGTTTCAATTTGTTACATTTCTGAACTCATTTTGCTTGCACAGTTGTCAGTTGTATTCTAATAAATACAAATCATACTAATTGTTCTACACTTGTTTGCAGATCATTTATCGACATGTGAAAAGTTAAGTGCGTTTACTGATTTTGTTCTTGTAATATACCTTTCAATTTCATATTACCCTTTCTGGGAAGATAATTTACTAACATTTCTTATCTTGCTTGTTGCAGAAACATTCTGAAGGTTTCAAAAATCTAAGTTAAGTGATATTTAATCATTGACTGTTTATAAAACTTTCCTTTTTAAGTTATAGTCATGAACTTAATACTAATGAAAATATCTTAAATTGCAGGTTATGGGATCAGTCTATTTTTTCATTGGAAGCATGCATATTGTTCATGAAAGATGGATGAAGTTAAGTAATCAATAACACATTGTAACAGAGTTTTTAATTTATAGAAAATTTTTAAGAAACTTACTATTTTCATTGTTCATTCCTTGTTGTCTTCTCCTTTTTTTTGGCTTGTACTTGAATTCCCCTTTTCCATGTTTTGATGCTTCTCAAGATGATGCAAAATATGTGCAAAATTTGACAGTTTCTAATTGATTATCTATTTAATTGATCTTAAAAAACTGGTAAACTAAAATGTGTTTCATTTATTTTGTATTCTATAAATGCATTTTGTGGCCATTATTTGAGAATAATTTGCTTCCATTTCTCACCTAAATGGATAACTACTTTGTTTAGTTGACTCAACTATTGTCCACTAACTTAGAAACTGCAAGTAGTGCATCATGGATAGTTTACCATAACTGCTTTAACCGTCAGTTAAGTTGAAAAATAATTGACATTGATTTCCAGACGTTTTTGCTTACATATTCCCTGACTAAGCTACAATAACATTCTCAAAACTTGTTATAAATTGTGCAATTCTATACATCCGTTTTTTTCCATGTATTTCAATATATGTCAATTACTCGTCCAACATTTTTTGTTAACTCGTTGGTTGGATAACGAATGTACTCTATTACTGTTGGCTGAACAAAACGTGTTGCTTTTGTAATTACATCACTTATTAATGACTAATGACATGTATCGTAAATTGGAAATGAAAAGTAAAGAATTAAATTTGATAATGTTGAGAAAAGTTCATTAATTCTTTGTCAAATTGAAATACAATAGTTGAAAAGTATAATATAAATAAGGTTCGATGATGTTGCTAGCTTATCCAATATGATGCATCTTTGTCATCTACTTGCTTCTTTAAAATTGTATCCAATCTTTGATGTCCGTAAAGCTCCATATTTGAAGTGTAGTTGCATCCGTTTGTCCTTCAGCTTCTTTGATTGTCTGCATAATAAACTTGCTATACATCTATCTTAAATATGACAACCTAAATTGTTCTATTACAACTTGAAACAACCTTGGTCCAAAACAGTACAAAAAACAATAAAGTTCAAAAACAAAAACACAAATGTCCTTTAACAACGTGGTCCAGAAATTGCTTAATAGTTGAAATGTTTTTTAGAACTCCATAAGCTGCTTGCCCATCTTAATTTCCTTCAGTTTGTTGCAGATGATTTGTCGGATGCTTCAGCCGTCTCCACGACACCTTTCTGTGGTGTGATCTCTTGAGAATTTAGCACAGGTTCGGACTCAACTATTTCTCTCATTTGCTCCTAACCAAAAAAAATGGTTACTGAAAAAGCCATTAGTATCAAAAAAATTAGTTCTAGTTAAAATTCAGTTCACCATCATTGAGTCTGATCCCGATGTGTCCCTTGTCGAAGTTGAAATAGCTTGTTCCTAAAGGAAAGGACGATATTTATTAGTAAAACGAAACAAAAAAAAATACATCGTGTGTATATATTAGTCATTAATTGATGTCATACCTTTCTTGAATTATTCATGGCATCCCACTTAGCAATTGTTCTTGGATCATCACATAAACTGATCACCCCAAATGACTTTGATTTTTGCTCAATGTTATATAAATCAGTAGCTCTTATTTTTGCCACAAATGTCCTGTCAAGTAGAGGCCTGAAATCTGGGGGAGGGACGACACGGTACATCTGAAACGATATGTAAACATTAATCAGTAACATTATAAGTTGGATTGATATTTTTGCAAATTGTATGTAAATGAGTTTAAGGTTACCTCATCTTCGTCAAGGATGGATTGTGCTGTTTTCCCAAGCAAATCAACCATTACATCATCCCAAATAATGAATTCAACCAAATCCGGATCTTCATATGTAACAAAAAAACTTAACTTGAAACCTTGGAATTGGTGATGGTACCCCCAACCCTTCATTGTGCAATTATTGTTAATTTTTTCCTTGTCACAATACCACAACCCATCTTCCCCTTGCTTCACTTTTGATCTGCATTCTTTGCATGAGTAGTAGTACCAACTATTACTAGATGTATCTAACTCAATAATCCTGGCCATTATGGCATATGCCCCTCATTTAGTTAAATTTGATATCTCTGATAAAGTTTTGGTGTTTGCACTTGCGAGGATGGGAGGATGGTACCCAACAGTTTCTGGAGCCCCAAAGACGGGTTCATCATCATCTGGAAAATTGGTAAGAAAAATGGCTTAATTAATTTAAAGCTGAAATGGGAAAGTAAAAAAAAAAAATTAAAGAGTTTCTGGACTCTATTTGGACTGTTTCATTTTGTATATTTTTCTGGACGTTTCTCGACTGCTTTATTTTGTGGACGGTTTCTGGACTTTTAATGTTGTGCATTTTTCTGGTCAATAACTATGAATGCACTTACTATTGCCCTAAAGACAATCACATCACATTAAACGGATTTAGTTGTCATACCTATTGTTGAACACGTTCACCTCGTTCATATCTGGATTAACCAATATATTTGTTGCACCCCATGTTGATGTAATGCTATCTTCCCCTACATAGTAGAAAAAAATGAGTGAATTTTTTCCAACATTTTTTTTCTTATACTTTGCATGTAATCAAAGTGTTTGTATTACTGAAATTGGTTTTTGAATGACCAGAATTTTATACCTTCATAAACAGAACGTTTCACGAATAGCATAACCAACATTGGCTTTGGTTTGTTAATGAACTCTTGCTCGATTTCTGAAATTTGCTGAACGTAGTCCCCAAACAATGAGCAGCACAAGTTTTGGTTCCTGAAAAAACAGTTTGTAATGATTATGTTGTTATGGTGTTAAGTTTAGTATATCGTTTATAGAATATTGTGAACTTACAGATTATTGCCCAAAACAATAGTCCTCCTTCTCTTGCCATGGCTGTCTCTTATTGGATAAACGTGCTCCAACCTTCCAATTACGTCTGACCCAGAATTTTTGACTCTTGTTAGTTAACATTTATGGTGCATATATGAAAAATAAATTCTAGGCCATTGTTGCTTACCAATATAAAGTCTATTCGGCATTGCACCAAAGACCACCTTATTGAAAGTGTAGAAAGGATGGGTAAAAGGTGGAATATCTACATTAGGAATGGGTACCACCCTAATGCTGTACTCGAACCAAATCTTGCACGGGTGAATTGTTGTCATGTCAAGTCCCACTCGGTTTGATGATACACTGAACCTTCTGATTTTGTATGTGCTCCCTTCATTAAGGTGCTCTAAGAAAAGGCGAGTCAGCCTTTGGTTGATTGATTCCTGAATTGTGTCTCCCTGCATTCATTCGTATTAGTTAATAACTCGTCACAATAATTTGAAAATTGCCACAGGAAAAAGGAGACTTACATTTTCGTCAATTAGGATGAGTTCTACCCCTTTCACTTCCTTAGGATTTGTCTCCGACATTTTGTACCACAATCTCATAACCCGAACTGTTAGTTACTCTGTCCTTGCTGTTTCTTTGGTGATGCTCGAAATTGGAATACTCTGGATGTGTGCCATAATCTCAAGGTTTTGATTATCTTTGCAATATTGGGTTTTTGTGACATACTCTGAATGTTTGCAATCCTATATATAAGAAAATATAACCTCTTACTAAACCCTAAATCCCCCACTACTACCATTACCCCTCAACTCCACTTCTTTGAAACTGCTGTAACTGCTGCCATGCCATATTTAACTGCATATGCCCTTATCTCAGAATAAGCTGATTATTTGAATTTAATGCAGTTTCGGATTTCATGGCTGGACGGTCCAAGTGTATTTATCATGATGATAATAACGTTGCCTATCATTCGTACTTGTAGAAGTAGAAATTACTCGGTAGCCTATCTTTGTCATCTTCCGAATTCGCAGTGCGAGACTGATAGTTAAATTGCCAGAATTTTTGCTCCAAGTACATAAATCCTCGGTGATGAACGACTTTCTATACAGATCTGAGAGGATTATTTTTTTAAAAAACAACATATTTTAAAGTGTTTCGACTTATCTTATCGTGTTTTTATTATTTAAAAAATATTTGTTATAACAATTGTGAATTATTTATAAAAAAAATTATTAAAATAAAATTATTAAAATTTTTTTAATCACTTGTAAATTAAATGAAGACTATATTAACTCGGTTTCCTATCATCGTCACCTACCAATTTCGGTGCGCGCGGCTGATAGTTCAGATGCCGAGTTTTATATTCCAAGTACATATGCCTTCATTATTGATATTTTAAAAAAACATTTTTGTACCCTCTATTTTTAAAAAATTATGTTGTGATTTTGTTACTGCAAGGTAAAATTATTTATAACAAAAATACATGTTATTCATTTTGTATTTCATTCCCGATGTATGTTCGATCCGTATATAAGTGTAATTCCTTCCTGAAATTATGTAATTTTATTGTGTAATTTTGTTTTAAAAATTATGTAATTCAGTTACGTTTACTCGCATTTGTAATTAATTCTGCGTAAATGTTATTCATTTTCTTTACACGGAATGTATAAAATTTTATCATAATATTAATTCGAAGAAGTATTCCATAAGATGATTTTATATAATTTGTTCCGAGACGGATTTTAGCGCATGTTTTAAAAGACGGATTTCTGAATAATTAAATACGTTGCACACACATGGGTCCCACCATAACCTGGATTTTCGAAAAAAAAAAGAAATTGCATTTATGACGTGGCGCGCTGTACGATGAGTATTGTCTTCTTAATTTATATAGATAAGATAAGCATTAAAGGTGTGCTTTCTATTTGATGTTATATTACATTTCACTACAATAATAAGCAACATGAAAATCAAGAATTCTCATTTTAGAACTCTCTCACATGCACCAATAACAATTTATTTCTCGAATTTGGGGGTAGGCACATGCCTAACCAATACTACCCCCAAATCTGCCCCTGATTCCCATTGCTTTGACATTATTTCCCCTAAACTCGAGTCACTAAAGTTAAAAATATTCAAATTCTTTACACAATTTTTTTTCTTTTTTCAATATACTATAAATGAACACAGAGCCGTCTCCGATATTTCTGAGGCCCTAATTTCGTGGTCCTGTGCGTAGTTTCAAAAATATGCCCCTAAAAATATTTGTATTACATCAAATATGACATAAAAATGTAAAAAACTACAAAAAAAACCATTGGCAAAACAATAAAAACTATAACAACAGCTATTGAGGATCGAACATGTGATCTTTAAGACATAAGGAAGCGCATCTACCACTGCGACAAACCTGGATTTGTAATGCTAACTTGCGCTATATGTATAACCTATAACAGACAGAAGTTCAGATTATAGGCCCCCTCAAAATCAAGGGACCTGTTCCGTCAAACGGGTTGAACACACTCTAAGCCGGCCCTAAATGAACAATAAATATTACACTAAGTTTTTTTTTTTTTTTTGGCAGCTGTAAAAAAAGATTCTTATACAAATGGCATCTGACTCATATGGTCAAATGCACTTATTTTAGAAACATCGTAAACTAAGACAAAAAAGTAACTACGTCAGGTCACTAAATCGTGTTGATGGTGTACGGATGACTGAACACGAAGACCAATTTCAACATCCACTTCATTCTTGGAAGGACGATCATAGCTCTCCAAATGATCGAACATATAGTTACATACTCATCTTAATCAACTGAGCTTCGGAGAAATACCTGCAACGAGACAAAAAAAAGTTTCTCGGAGATTCATCCCCTTGGCTGTGAAACACATCGTCTGGAACCCAACGGAACCTTTGACCAAATGAGAGAGGGCAAAGTGCACTTACGCCACAAGGACTTAGAAAGAAAAGGCGGAAAACAGACCTTGAGAGTCTGCCTCCAGAGGAGAGAAAACTCCTACACTTTAAGGACCAAACCCAACGGACAAGAACCACGTAACCCAGAAAAACGAGTAAGTAGGAAGGTAGCGAGAAAGCAACCAACTTGAACAGTCCCCTGACCATAACCAAGACCAACTCTGAATGCCATATACAGATGGACACAACACGCACAAGATGCAAAGTTACCATTGTCTTTAACATGCTACTAAACTTTATATTGATAAAAATGCAGAATAAGATAACTAGATGGAGAAGAGGACAAGACACCTCAAACATCCATGAAGGAGCCACATGGAGAAGAGGACAGGACATCCCGGATATCCATGAAGAAGCCAAAAACCTAGAGAAGGCTATTATTCGGAATAACAAGAAAAACAATAAACAAGGATGAAACATTAAACAAACTGGAGACCCCCGCATCCTAACCAACCCACAAACACTGCCCGAACTCCGACTCAACCCTACCACGCACATCTCAAACAAACAGAGAAAGCCCCAACAACCATGATCTCCCTCCAACCGACGAAAGCGACGGACTCAACGGACACTGCTCAAAAGACCCAGCCAATCCAGCAAACACCAAGACACCAACAAAGACACCCCTTTATCCAAAGGAGACTCCCCAGGACCACCAGCACCCATGCAAAAAGACCGACCAAAAAAACAACTAAGACATACACTAGTGACACGGGAAATGGGACCGATAGGTAGGGAAAGGGGCGAGGGGAAGGGGAACACCATATCGGCCCAAAACCACCACCACTAGAGCACAACGACACAACAAGATGAGCTATGCTCATCGACACGAGCAGACCAGTTTGGAGAAGAAGCCATACCAGGGGTGGGGGGAAGGGGCGAGGGAAATGGGGAACACCCCTGGGTTGCATACGAGACCTTCGGTGACAGGACAGGGAATCGGTTGGACGGGATCAGAGAAAAACATTGAACACCATCGTGACGGCCGAAGAAACACCCGAGAGCACACCGTGAGCCGCCAGACAAATCATAAAAAAAGGAGTGAGATCAGGCTTAAAGGAGACAACTAAGAACGAGATGTGACATTGGATCGCCGGAGACAGGCGAGATGACCCCATCTCCGGCGATAGGATAGGGGAAGACGGAGGAGCAGTGTGTGGGAAGTGGAGGCGGCGGCACAAAATAAACTATAGGGTTTTTTTTTTAGAGAGAAGGGAGAGGAAACTTTAGAGACAATTAAAAATATAATATTACACTAAATTGAAATTAACTAATCTTAAGTAATCTTAACTTCTCAACACACTAAAGTAAATTTGTCCAAACCTTCAATTTGTGCTGATTTTACATAGTACACGTAAGATGATTCAGTTGATCTTACTTAAAACCGTCTTAACTTAAAATCTCTAACAAACTCTTTTTATTCCCATCTTTATCTTAAGTTAATACATTCTTAAACAAAAATTATCTACCCCATAAAAAAAAAAAGTCATATTTTTGTTGCTTAAGATTCTCCACTGGCTAATTCCATGTGGCCCTAAAGTAAAAAAGTGAAGCACATAAAAAGTTACCAACTTGGCATTTTGCAAATATTAATCTACATGTAAGTTGCACTTGTTACAATCTATTAGCAGCAACAACGGGCGACAAACTTATCGCTTTCATTAATTAATTAATCCTTATAATCTGACAACTTGATATTAAAATGGTCAATCTAAAGTACAATTAAGACATTAAACATCTCAATTATACTCTAATCTTGTCAAATTAAACACCTCAATTACTCTCTCCATGGATCTAATCTCACTAATCACATCCATTTTCCTTCTCTTATTGTTGACCCATCTACCTAATAACCTTGCCAATGTAAATTGCCCCATCTCTAGGTGCGGCGGCGAGTCCGGTCACCCGGATATCCGATACCCATTCCGGTTGAAGAATTCGGAGCATCCGACCATTTGTGGGTCACCGGGTTTTGACGGGTCGTGTGATCCTACCTCGAATCGTACCTTTATTGAGCTCCAAGGGTTAGGAAATATGTTCATCAACAATATAGACTATGGTGCCCAAGAAATTTGGGTTAATGATCCTAACAATTGTCTCCCTCAAAAACTCCTTAGCTTAAATCTTTCTAATTCTCCATTTTCCGGTATTTATCTTCAAGATTTTGGGTTTTTTAACTGTTCAACCATGATCAATACCAGCAGTAATAATAATAGTAATAGTAATAGTAATAATGACGATGGCAGAAGTCATAATATGATAGGTCCAATTAAATGTCTTAGTGGTACAAATTATTTTGTGTATGCTACCCCATCAAACGGCACCGTTTTGACCCTTCCTACATGTAACCTTACATCACTACCAAAAATTGTCAAGGTACCCGTTCAATGGCCACCATGGTTACATAACACGACATTTTCGGACCAGTCCGAGCTCAATGAAGATCTTAGGCTAACATGGTTCATGCCAGAGTGCCAACCATGTGAGCTCAACGGTCAAATGTGTGGTTTGGAGACTAACTCGAATGGTTCCCTAATTACCGTCTGTTCGAATATTCCGATTAGTAACGGTATGTGCTCTTCTTGCTCCTTAATTTTATAATTCAATTTTGTCTTAGAGTAATGTTATACACTAATCATATAGGTCATCATTTTGATTTATTGTTATTGAATATTTGTTGGAATATAGAAAAATAATGAACTCTCCCTTTTTCGGGGTTATATGCATATGATATCAAACTACGTGTCACTTATGGTCGTGACTATGTAAATTATTGTCGTATTCTGATTTTGGTCGTTGCGCTATATATATGATATGATATGACATGGAACGGGTAGATTTCATGTCATGAGTTAATTTTGGGGTTATATGCATATATATGATATTAAACCCTGTTAGTCATTTATGATCGTGATTATGTAAAATATCGTTAGGCTCTGATTTTGATCGTTGCGCTATATGTATGATGCATGGGATGTGTAGATTTAATTGGCATAAATATATGTCATTTTATTGATCAACTTGATAAGCAAATAGGATATTCCAAGTTCAAGCTAATTATTTATTATTTTTAACAAATTAATAAAGCAATAATTAATATAAGGTCATAACTTCTTGGTTGTCATAGAAGACAGAATAAATTAAAGTTGAACTCTTGTCATTTCTTTTTGGGTTATGCTCCAAGATCTAGCTAATCCAATTTTATAAGCCAAATTACTCTATTGGGATAGGATTATATATGATTATTATATGATGATAATTAATGTAGAGTTGTTAACTTAATTGTCAGCTGGTTTCAGACTCTTAATAAGATGACTCTATCTATATCTTAAGTGTAAAACAGATCAAAAACTACTCTATATAAGTAGATGGAATAAGAATTTGTCATTCTTTATACATTCTACATTTTATCTTATCCATCTATTTAACCTATTTTATTATTTAAGAGAAATATATCCGTCTTAAATTATTGCATTATAAAAATCGATAGTGGTAGACTAGTAGTGTAGTGAAGTGGACTAGTAATCAACTACGGAGAAAATATGTAAGACTGTAATTAACTAATTATGGTTTAACTGAATAAGTGGTTAAGATGAAAGTGATTAAGAGACAAAATAGCTGAGATTAGAAGACGTGTTACCGTACTTATCAAATTAATACAACTACCAATAACATGAAAAGGAGCAACTTTGACTGGTAAACTAGCTTAATTTTACCTATTTTTCGCCGGATTTTTTGATATCCTCTTCTTTAATCCATCTAGTTGACTTGTTGCCCTAGTTCTTTGTCTCCAAATAACTGAAATAGGCTACTTCCTCCATTTTTATATGATCTACCTATTTTATTAAAATACTATACTCATATATTTAACAAATGGGTAGATCAAATAAAAACGGAGGTAGTATAACTAGGGATGTCAATGGAATCCAGATCCTGCCCAGATCCTACGGAGCGGATATGGATTGCAATATTTCAGATCCAGTGGATAAGGATCTGGATACAGATCGTATGGTCGAGATCCAGATCCTACCCTTAGATCCACTTTTATTTCATTTTCTTAAACAATAAATTAAGTTAAACAAATAATAATTCTATATGGTTTGATTTTTTTATTTTTTTCATAAGTCAAACCGATTTTTTCTGATTAACATTTTTCGGTTAAAAAAAGACTTTTTTATTGTTATTATAATTTCACAAGACTTTATTTTCATATTTTAAGAGGGAGCTTTCTCTTACTAGCAAAAGGATATGGATAGATCCTGATCCAATCCAGATCCTACGGATCGGATATGGATATGAAAATTTCAGATTCTGTAAATATGGACTGGATCTGGATCTTATAGGATCCTATCAATTGCCATCCCTAAGTATAACCTATTTTAAAGTAAGACGGTCTTACTCATTTATAATAGTTGGATAACATTACAACTTAAATTGAATTATTTGTTGAAATTATGACTTTCTTAGAATAAAAAGGTCTTACTATATGAGACAGTCCTTTTATATAAAGAATTTTTTTTTTATTATTGTTATTAATAAATGAGTGTCTTTATATAAAGAGACCGTTTTACCGATGATTGATGAACTTTGAACTCTTTTGTTCTTAACCTAGTTTTTACTCGGTCTTGTTGATTAAAATGAAGCGAGTATTAATCAAATGAATCTTATATTTCTTCCTTACGACAAAACCGCTTTAAGGTACATAAATGCGTGTCAAATGAAGCACACGGCCATTACAATTTACAATTTCATGTTTGGTTTTCAGGTACAAAGACCGAAAAATTACCCAAAACAACGGTTATTGCTATAATACTAGTCATATGCTCGCCATCCATTATATGCATAATCGCTTCTATATGGATTTGGATACGAGCTTGTATCGAAAGACGATCGACAAGTACACTACAACAAAACCGATCAATTCTAACACAAAGGTCGAATAATGGTCCGTCCCATTTGGTGGAATTGGGCGGACTTGAAGAGTTCAACATAGAGTTCGCAAGACAAATGGTTCTGTTGGGTCTTAGGGCGGATGCCGACCCGGATTTTCAGCCGAATATAGTTTTTAGTGAGATAGAAGAGGAAGGTTTAGGTGCAACAAGGGAGGGTGATGATGATAATAATACGTGCGCAATTTGCATGGGAGAGTATGAAGTCAAGGATAAAATTGGAAGTTTACCTACGTGTGGTCATTATTTCCATGCATTTTGCATTAATACGTGGTTGATAAAATCGCCTAGAATTATAGGGAAGACTTGTCCTATTTGTAGAGCTCGTGTTGGTGATTGATTATTTTGTAAATTATTTAGGGTTTGTGTTTATTGTCTTGCAATTATTGATAATATGATACACTAAATGAAGAGATGTGGAATTGTGCATATTACATCCTGTTGGCCATCAGCTGATTACTCCTTCTGTCCCGGTTATTTGTTGTCCTATTTTATTTAAAGCGTTTTAGTCAATTGTTGTCATTTCTATGTTAGGATTGCATTTGATGAACAATTTGATCATTCACACTCAATTTGTTTCACTTATTATCTTATAAATAGGCCATTATGCACCATTTCATGTGTGTAGTCCTAATAAGCAACTAAGGTCCAACAATGGAGCTAAGTAGGTTTCACCAAAATCGTCTCCCTAAACCTAGCTCATGAAATATCACACATATTTAACACATAAATAAAATTATCCATGTTGAGAATATCGGGCTCACTACATTCCACTGTCAAAATTCTAACAATTATGTTGTGAGGAGCCATGATTTGTGTTATGGAGGCGAAAAATTTCAACGGAGGCGAACAAAAAATGCTATAGAATAAACTTATATTTTTTCTGAAATATGGCTTGTGTTTATTGTCTTGCTATTATTGAAATATGATGCACACTAAATGAAGAGATCGATGTGGAATAATTGTGCATATTACATCCTGTTGGCTATCAGGTATCAGCTAATTACTCCTTCTGTCCCAGTCATTTGTTGTCCTATTTTATTTAAAGGTGTCTCAGTCAATTGTTGTCCTTTCTATTTTAGGATTGCATTGATGAACAATCTGATCATTCACACTCAATTTGTTCCACTTGTAATTTTATACTTAATCCTCTTCTCTTTCTTTGGTGTTTGTGCCAAAACCAAAGGACAACAATAATTGATCGGGAAGGAGGGAGTTAAGTAGGTCTTATCAAAGTCGTCTCCCCCAAACCTCATGTAATAATATCACACATATTAAAACACATAAATAAAATTATCCATGTTGAGAATATCGGGCTCACTACATTCCATTGTCAAAATTCTAACAGTATGTTGTGAGGAGCCATGATTTGTCGTTATGGAAGCGAAAAATTTCAACGAGGCGAACGAATAATGCTATAGAATAAAACTTGATATTTTTCTGAAAATTTAACTAGAAATTTTAGTTTCTTCATTTTTTTTTATCAGGGCTAGCCACCCTCGCTCCACCGCTGCTTCTAAGGGGTATGTACTTGGCCACCTTGAATTGACACGTTTGTTTAGTGTACTTACATATAAGATAAGTTGTTCTTCAAATATTATTCCCCTTATTTTCCATTTTAAGATCTGATATCGTGACTGACTAAGGATAACAGACGCTTAATTATGTTCTCGAAAATTGAGCGTCGTTGTCTTCCTTTGCTTTCGGGTTGTATGAATGGTATAAAATATTGTTTTCAATTATTTTGTCTATGCTACCTCATCGAACGGCACCGTTTTAACCCCTCTTACATCATCACCATCCAAAATGGCCAAGGTTTCGGTTCAATGGTTACCATGCTTACACAACATGAATTTTCGGAGCGGTCCGAGTTCAGTGAGGAGTGCGGACCTTAGGCTCACATTGTTCATGCTAGATTGCTAGAATGTGAGCCATTCGAGCTCAACTGTAAATTGTGTGGTATGGAGACTAACTCAAGTGGTTCCCTAAATAACGTATGTTCGAATACTCCAATTAGTTGTATTTAATAGACTATACAATCAGTTGTAGTATAACTGACGGTAATTCTGAATTTATTTTAAAGAATCCGAGTTATATCATAAAATTTATGAACTCACTCACGTAACATAATTTTTCTTTTTTTTTTAAAAAAGAAAACTCAAAAAAGATTACACATAAACTCGGTTAGATATATGTTGGTTGTACGATCCCTAATATATAACTGGTTGTATGATAGTATTCGTGTTTAATTAGCAATAAGTGGATTATATATCCGATGTATTACCACCAATTGCTTAGTTTTTGAGCATTATAATAAAGTTTTCGAGTTTTGTTTTAAAGTTTTCGAGTTTTACTATAAAGTTTCTGATATCATTCAATTAGACATTAAACTCAAAAAATTACAATATAACTCAAAAACATTACATATAAGCTCAGTTAAATTTGAGTTTTGACGGCAAAAAATTAAAATGTAACTTATAAACTTTTAAAAGTTCAGAAAAAATACACATAAGATCAAAAACTAATGAGATCTGAGGTAGTACATCTGATGTATGTTCCTATTTCTCTTTAATTAGCAATGGTACGAGCTCTTCTTGCTTCTTGATTGTATATTTGTATATACAAAGAGATTGTCTTATATTGTGAGACGACATCGATCATCTATTATACATTCCGTGTTATTTATGATAATCGTGATTATACACTATCATTAGACTCTAATATTGTTTTTTTTTTTTTTTTTTTTTATGACGAGGGGGTTGAATCCCCCAGGCTCATGTATTCCCGCACCACCACATGGACCATGTAATGATGTAAGCCATCCCCTTCGGGGGGTGCAGTGGCCAAGTGATCATCGCCCCAGCTGGTAGTCGAACTCAGGACCTCTCAACTCCTGCATTTCTCCAAGTTTCAAGGTTTAATCCGGTTACCACTGGACTATAACACCACTTGGTTTAATAATATTGGTTGTTACCCTATACGTATGCATGGATTGGGTAGATTTAATGCCAAAATTATGTGACAAGGATTTTGATCAACTTGAATGAGCCTAAAAGGATATTCCTAGTTCAACTTCATTATTTATTTGTAGTAATAGCGTATAAGGTCATTATTTTTTGTCGTCATTATAGAAGATAGAATAATGTCGAACCGTTGTCCTTTATTTTAGGGTTATATTCCAAGATCTTCTTAATCTAGTTTGATTACCTATTACTCTATTAATTAGGTGTTTTGAATTAATAAATGGAACATAGTGGTAGATAGTATAATAATGAGACGTGACAGCTCGCGAGCAATTTTAGTTCAACTCGGTAAAAAATTGATCAAAGCTCAGCTCGTACGAGCACTATAACACACCGGCTCAAACCTTAAGTCTGGAGCGGTAACTCATGGTAGCTCGTCAGGCTGTGTACTTGCCAAACTCAAAGTCTACTCGACACGTTATCAGCATTAGCGGTGGATTAATTACTAAATAGAGGTATTCGATCAAGTGGACAAATTAGCTGAGATTAGCAAGACGCTTAGCCGTACTTATCAAATTTGTACATCTACCAATAACACGAAAATAAGGAGGAACATTGACTGATAAAGTAGAAGCATAGTTTACCTATTTTTCGCCGGATTTGTTGAGAACCTTTTCTTTAATCTAGTATGACTTGTTGCCCTAGTTCTTTGTTACGGAGTACCATATAAGGTACGAACCCTTTTTGCTCTTAACCTAGTTTCTATTAATCGGGGAATCTTGTATGTTATCCGTAATTCCGACACCGTATATGATGGAGGTATTTAAGGTATAGAAACGTACGCTTCTTTGCCTATAGACCGTCACATACAAATTGGGAGAGACGGTCTTTCATTAATGTTAGTGAGCGAGACCTCTCTTATACTCCCTCCGTCCCGGTCATTTGTTGTCCTTTCGTTTTGGCACAAAGACCAAGGAAAGAGGAAATGACCAATTACTAAATGACATGTGGATGAAATTGAGTATGAATGATCAAATTGTTCATCAAATGCAATCCTAAAATAGAAAGGACAACAAATGATTGAGACACCCCAAAATGGAAAAGGACAACAAATGACCGGGACAGAGGGAGTAATAAGCAATTATCATTTTTATTTAATTTTATCTTTTTTTTACTAATTCTTGGTTATTTAATGATTATCTTTCATTTAAGGTAGTGAGAGATGGTCTCTCAAACTTACTCCTTACATGTGAACCCGGTTAAATCTTAGACCAAGTTCATCCCGTACATGATTGATAGTTTGAAACTTAATCTGGTCACAAGATTTACAACTTGACAGACAATTTGACAAGGACACTTATTCTCCAAACGTCGATTAGTTTAATTGATAAAATTATAAATAATGATATTTACGATCTGTGTTCAACTTCGTAAGTAAAATAGTCACCCTTGTAATTCTTTTTACCCCACAAAAAACAAAGACACTCATTTTGAATGGGAGTTAATGAGATTGATGTGAGTTTGGTAGACAAGTGGTGGTTCTATTGGGCCTAGGCACTAGCCCATGCGTTACAACTATCTAGTAGTAGAATTAGACCTGGTAAATGAGTTATTTAGTTCAGTTTTGAATCGGGTTTAATCGGTTTAATTTATTCGGGTTGAACTTAATTTCGATTTCAAACCGATTTCGATCAGGTTCATTTCGGTTAACAACTTTAATCGGTTTGTGTTGTTTCAAGCAAGTCGGTACGATCAATGCCGGGTTTACTTCAGTTCAGTTGAATTTCGGGTCATAATTTTCTTGAACTGAGAGTAAAAAATTAGCTTAAATGGGTCTTATTCTTTTCAACTTGAATGTAATAATTCATAATACTATTAATAAATAAAGAATAAATGAAAAAACACCTAAATTTGAGTGTATTTATGAAAAAATAAACATTTTTTTTATTCAAGTCAATCAATTCAGTTCTTATCGATTCAGATATATTCAGATTCGGATATAATTATGTATAAATTTCTATATCTCTACAACTCTACTTGTGCCTTGGCGCTATCGGGGCACGTAGTTGATGTCAATTCTCTATTTCTTTTGCACATAAAAAGTTTCTCAAGTTGGCAATTGTACTTGCAAACGTACCGTACAACCTATTAGCAACATACCAATCACTTTCCTTGACTAATTAATCAAATCCATGAAAATGACCAACTTTATATAATTACAATCCGTTAACTACCATTAACAGTTAAATCAACGCAATTATATTTCAAATTAACACAATTAATCCCATGGATTTAACCTCACTAATCACCATTAATGTTCTTCTTTTTGTCACCCATATTCCTAATCATGTGTCTAGTAGCTCAACCTGCCCAGTCTCTAGGTGTGCCGAATCCCGTCTCCCGGATATCCGATTCCCGTTCCAATTAAACGACTCGGATCAACCAATCACTTGCGGGTACCCAGGTTTCGACGTGTCATGTGATCGTACCTCAAAACAAACCCTTCTTAACCTCCAAGGCCTTGGAAACTTGTACATCAAAAATATAGACTACGGTGCACAAGAAATATGGGTTAACGATCCCAACAATTGTCTCCCTCAAAAACTCCTCAATTTCAATCTTTCCAACACTCCATTTTCCGGAATTTACCATCGAAATTTCGATTTCTTCAATTGTACTTCCATGATCAAAACTCATACTCTCGGTCCAATAAATTGTCTTAGTAATTCACATTATTTCGTCTATGCTACTCCTTCGAACGGCTCGGTTTCACCACCAGAGACATGTATTGTTATGGCAACGATGGTGATGATCCCCGTTCAAAGGCCGGCTTCGTTTCGTGATAATGCGGCTTTTTTGACATCGTCGGAGTTGAATGAGGACCTTAGGCTGTCGTGGTTCATGCCAGAGTGTCAACCATGCGAGCTCAACGGTCAGATGTGTGGACTGGAGACTAATTCTAGTGGCTCGCGAGTTATAGTATGTTCGAATATTCCATCTAGCAACGGTATTCTTCTTGTTACTAATTATTTAATTAATTTATTTATGTTAATTAATATTGTGAAAGTCATCATTCATGATTGTTATTATAGAAATAAAATTGAAACCTAGTTTCAATTATAGTACGTACTATGACTACATGGTTGTAGTCGGGGATGGAGCTAAGCACAAGCCGATATTCTGGCCCTATGCATTATTTAAACCTAGTTTCGTCCCTGGTTGGCTGGTTGTAGTGACTTTTGTTATGCAAACTCTATTTGTTATTGAAAATAAACTGGGTCGACTTTATTTTCCTTTGGATTTATTTGCACGGTATTAAATATCGTTTTGAATTATTAGGAAAATAATAAAGCGTCACAAGACGCCATCATAAGTTTAAAAGGATAATGAAATTGATAATGTGATGCATATAATTAGATTTTATTTGGCGTGGTGCTTGTACAATACTCGGACAATTTGACATGACACGAAACTAAACATTTTCAAAAATTAGGATTTTTGACGTAGAAAACCATATTTTATCTGGGATAATAGTTGAATCAATAATGTAATACGGAGTATGAATAATGACTCGTTCTTCTAATTCAAAACCTTTATAAAACGGTTACGTACCGTTAATAATAAGTTATTAGGAATATTATATTGATAAAAAATGCTAGTTGCTAATAAGGATCTCACAAAAATAGATAGTTGTGGAGTGGTAATGGATTAATGGTAGGACTAGTAGTTATACTTTACGTAGAGTAGTGAAAGACATTTTGGGGGTGTTTGGTAAACGGCGGATTGAAAATTTTTCAGCATATTCAAGACTTTTAGCATGTTTGACTCACCAATCTACTATTTTGAGTGTTTGGTAAATGACATATTGAAAGAGTAGATTGGAGCTCAATCTACTGTTTTTCAATATGCTGCTCTACCCAGCATATTCACATTAGTAGATTGTCAAATATGAATCCGTCAACAATCTACATATAGATACAACATTCTATTAACCAAAATCTGCTAATTACCAAACACTTCTACTAAATCTGCTAATTGAAATATACTAGTCAAACCTGTTAATCCAATCTGTCATTTATAATCTGCTTGACCAATCTGCTTCTGCTAATATTAATCTGCTGATTACCAAACAGGGCCTTTATCCGAGAATAGAAAGATGTGCATGAGTCGCATGACCGTATCTATCATAATAAGAGTAGAATCCTCTCCATTTTCTAAAAAGAAATGGAGAGGTAAGTTCCTTTTAACGGTTTAGATTGCATCTTATCAATATCGAACGGTTGCACATTAATGCATAGAAATAAAAGGGTTAATAGTGTGTAAAAGAAAAATATTATTAAATGAGCTTGGGAGAGAAAATGATGAGAAAGAAATAGAGAGGATCTCAATTGCAAATTATGATACTCAGTAGTTGATCACAAGGATGTAAAATGAAGGTATTGTGGTCATGTGGATGATAAATTGGAGGCTCGAATTTCAGTTCAAATTCCACTGATCACTCTCATATAGAGCTGGCCATCAGCATGGGCTGACCCGACCTTGGCCGGACCCGTCCTTGGCCGGACCCGTCCTTGGCCCGGGTCCTAAATTTCTAGCCCGGCCTGCCCTTGGCCCCACCTAAAACAGAACACGGGCTTGGCCCGGGTTATATCTCCCACAATCCGTCCCGGCCCGCCTCACTCACGGGCCTGATCAGGGCCTCACCAGAAGAGTCTGGCCCGAGAACACCTCTACTCTTACGTATATTGTACTTGTGAAAACGTTCATGCATAGAAACTCAGTTGAGAGCAAGCAAGCGTCATCTTAGTACACAACAAGACATTGACTTAATTATGTAACAAGCAACGTTGGCCCGCCGGTATTTGCTCTCTACTGAGATCAAATTCACGGGTGGAGCGAGAGTAGGTGAAGAGTTTAGGATCCCGAAGTACCTAAGAGGGGGAGGGGGTGAATTAGGTACCTTTTAAAAATTTTAACTTAACTTAATTGATTTAAGTTAGTTAATTGAAATGATATCTCAAATACCTAACACAACCTCTTTTAAATGGAGATTAAAAGAAGTGTCGTTGGTTATGATGAAGGCAACAGTGTAACGGACTGTAACTTGTTGTCTTTGTATAAAGCGTAAACAACGGACCAACGTGACAATGATATAGTAGACTTTTGTGAAGATAATAAAAACGACAAACTAAGAATTGCGTGAGAAATGAATAAACAAAATAAGTTCAACACAATCGTTTTGAATTGGTTTGGCCTACACTCTATAGGCCTACGTCCAATCTACTTCTCATTAATAATTTGATAATGTAATTAACTCTAACTACAATTATTCTATTACAACGAGATCCCCACAATCTACTCCGATTGTGCTATTCAAGAAACTACTCCGTTTCTAAAGCTCATCTAATTCTCAAGTAGTTACAAGATCAAATGTCTCTAATTTGTTCACTTAAGAACGGGAGAGACTCAATGTCGATCTAACTAAGAGAAAGAAGATATTGAGCTATGTCATACTAGATGAATAAACCATTTTGAGACTTGTAAGAAATAAGAAAAATTTGCAACCAAAAGATTTTAGACACTTGAAAATATTAAGAGCTTTTGCAAATGTTTTCTATCTCTTTCTCAGATTTTAGCTATGTGTGGTGTGTCTTTCTCAAGGAGTGAAGCACTCCTTTTATAGAGAAAAAGGAGGAGTCTTTTAATATAAAAAATCAAGTTTGAAAGTCAATCCAAAGACAAGTAATATGTGACAAAAGATTTGATTTTTTTTCTTACTTGCACCAAAGTGGTTAATCTGAAAAATAAGCTTTTGAAAAGTAAAATTTCCTTTCCTTGTCAAGAGTCACACATGTGACTTGCACAAGAAAGGAAGGCTTTGAAAGTGCTTTCAAAAAATCAATCCTAAAACATTTAACCAATTTGGGCAAAGTTTACAAGTTACCAACTAAACCAATTACTCAAATAGTTGGTTAGGATTCCTCACAAACTTGTTCAATAATTTAAAAGACATCTTTGAAAAGCATGGTTTATCCGTCTAGAAACAAACAACGGTGGCGACACTTTGTTGCCTTGACATAGCAAACTCAATATTTTTTATCTCAATTCTAATGACCCAAATTAAATACAAGGCGGTCTTCATCCAACGCTTCAATCGTCTTGAATCAACAAATCGACAATTCCTATTAAGTAAACTTAAGAAAAAACATTAGTAACATTTGGTTTGTCATCATCAACACAATAAGCTCAACAGTAGGGTTAGCAGGGACGCTTGTTCTCGCAGGATGGATTGCTGGAGGATGGAAATTCCAAAGATTGTAGTTAAAATTTTGGTTCTTTTAAGTTTAGCTTATACTATAACGCCATTACCCGTTCATCCTCGTTGAACTCCACCCCGTTAAGCTGAAATCCTAGCTTCGTCACTGGTTAAATTCTACATTCTAATGAGTTCACAAACAAATTACATTGAGGTATCGTTTGGTTGATCAACGAATTGAATCAACACAGGACAATGCAATTCATGTGAATTGTTTCCTAAAGAGTAGATAATTCACCTGAATTCGATAAAATATAACATTTGTTTGCGAATGTAGGCGTTGAATTCCATAGGAGTTAACAATTACCTACATTTTGCCTAAAAAATGTAAACCAAACAACTTCTCATTTTGTAATTCATTAAAACTTTCAATTCACATATTTTACAAGGGACAATTAAACGAAACCTAAGTTTTAATTTCACTGTCTTATATACAGAGTAAATTTTAAAATTGTTCATGCATATCATATTTTCAGGTACAAAGATAGAAAAACTACCCATCACCACCTTCATTGCCGTGGGACTAATCATTTGTTCACCAACCATTATATTCCTACTAGCCTATCTATACATTTGGGTCCGAGCTCGATACGAAGACTGGTCAATTCCCGAGCCGGTCGTAACACAAAGACCGGCCCATTTAGCAGAATTGGGCCTAGAAGACTTCAATGCAGAGTTTGCTAGACAATTCATTCTATTGGGCCTTAGGTCCTCTGAATTACAGCCCAATATTGTTTTGAGTGAGATTGAAGAAACGGGTCGCTCAAGCCCAACAAGGGAAGGTGAAAAAAATGCATGTCCAATTTGCATGGTAGAGTATCAAGTGAAGGACAAAATTGGAAATTTACCAACGTGTGGTCATTATTTCCATGCTGATTGCATCAATAAGTGGTTGCTACAATGGCCCGGAATTGTAACAAGGACTTGTCCTGTTTGTAGAACTCGTGTTGATTAGAGTATACAATTGGAAATTTGTAATGTTTTTGGATTGTCTTAGATATGTGAATGTTGTTTAAATCAAGCATTCTTCAATGACGGTTTAAAACAGGCTTCTCATCGGAAATTGTGTTGATCAAGTAATAGGAGGTAATATTCGGAATATTACGGAAATAATGATCGTTATTATCAATATTTCCACCCGTGAGTATCCTACATGAATAGAAGAGGATATGGGCAGGGGCGTCTAAGGTCATGGGCAACTACGGGCAGCGGAATCGGGCCTTCGATTTTGACCACCGAATTTACAAGCTTTATTGATGAATATCTGAGAGTCAGAGATAATTTTTTTTTTTTTTTTGTATACAAGAGGGGCAAAGCCCCGAAACTAACTAGCTACGACATGAGATAAAGAAACACCTAGAACATCCTCACGAAGAATAGAACATAGACTGTATTGTTTCATTTTCATTGAATACCTTGCAAAGTTGATCATACACATAATTGAACGCTTCTTGTAGTATATAAGGAATACAATAATACGCCCATATGCATACATGAGAAATTGTCGACATTGAATAGGTTTGATGAGCCTGATCCTACGTTTGATCATTCCAACACTTGTAAACTCACTAGCAGATTTAAAACGCATAAGAATTCTCTCCAGTTTAAAAGTAAATAGAAATTCATTTTCTTCGGCAATCGAGATCAAATTGTGCTACGATCTAACAAATCTAATTTCACTACAAAATGTGTTGTATTGATAAATGAAAAAAATAGAATATATTGAATATGTTTGATGAGCCTGATCCTACATTTGATCATTTCAACACTTGTAAACTCACTAGCAGATTTAAAATGCGTAAGAATTCTCTCCAGTTTAAAAGTAAATGGAAATCCATTTTCACTACAAAACGTGTTATATCGATAATAAATGAAAAAAATAAAATATATTGAATAGGTTTGATGAGCCTGATCCTACACTTGATCATTTTAACACTTATAAACTTACCAGCAAATTTAAAACGTGTAAGAATTTTCTCCAGTTTAAAAGTAAATGGAAATTCATTTTCCTTAGCGGTTGAGATCAAATTCTGCTACGATCTAACGAATCTAATTACACTACAAAACGTGTTATATTGATAATGAAAAATTAAAATATATTAATTAGTTATTTGAAAGAAGAAATGGGATATAAAACGATCAAGTATACCATACATTAAGAGTTAACACTCCACAATATTTACAACATTTATTTCAAAAGAACACATCTAAACCACCTTAATCCCATGGGTTTACTTCTACCAATCACCACCATTTTCCTTCTTTTTTTCACCCATTTCCCTAACTATGTGATCAGCTTACGTTGCCCTAGCACCATTAAGTGCGCCAATTCCCGCTCCCCGGGTATCCGGTTTCCATTCCGTTTAAAGGGTTCAAAGCAACCAATTACATGTGGGTACCCGGGTTTCGACGTGTCTTGTGATCTCGGCTCTAAGCAGACCGTACTTGACCTCCCAGGCCTCGGAAACTTGTCCATCAAGTATATAAACTATGGTGCCCAAGAATTATGGGTTAATGACCCAAACAATTGCCTCCCTAAAAAACTACTTAATTTCAATCTTTCTAACACTCCATTTTCCGGAATTTACCATCAAAATTATGATTTCTTCAATTGTTCAACCATGATTAATAATTCAATTCATATGGTAAGTCCTATAAATTGCCTTAGTGGTGCAAATTATTTCGTCTATGCTACATTATCAAAGGGTACCGTCTTGCCGCCACCTACTTGTGTTGTTATAGCATCAATGGTCATGGTTCCGGTTCAATGGCCGGAATCATTGCGTGATTATGCAACATTTTCGACGACGTTGGAGCTCAACAAGGACCTTAGGCTCTCATGGTTTATGCCAGAGTGTCAACCATGCGAGCTCAACGGTCGCATGTGTGCGGTGATGACTAATTCTAATGATCCTCCACAACCTCAAGATATAGTTTGTTCAAATGTTCCAACTTGCAAAGGTATTCTTCTTCCTTCTTTTGATTTAATCCATTTCTTCATATTAATCATCAAGAAACAATTATCCAAAATAATTCGAAATTTGACCGGTCTATCACAATAATATCAAGCTTGAATCTCGTTGAGCTCTCTGCAATACGCTTTTAGAAATAGGTGTATAAGACCAGCGCACAAGAAAGTGAGGTTTTCTTAGAATCAATTGGTGATCGGAGGAGTAGCCCATTTACTTATAAGCTAGTCCTTTTATTATTTTTCTATCAATGTGGAACAATTCTCTTCACACGCATATGAGAAGAGATCTCAACAAATCTATTCCAAAACAACCTCAAGTTACTATTATTGTTGCTCTGGTTCTGTTGGAGCTAGACCTGTCAAATTTTGACCCAAGCCGACCCGGTGACTCATTTGACCCGAACCCGAAATGACCCGTTTTTTAGGGTCGAGACCCGACCTGAAGAGGTCGATCCGTTGGGTCAAATGTAAATCAAGAATTTTATTAAAATATTAATATTTATATATTATATTTGAATAATAGTTAATTTTTTTTATTACTTAAAATTACAAACACAATTAAAATGTCAATTTTATACCACTTTTATAAATTTAATAATAAAATAATTTTAAAAAACTTTATTTTAATAATTATGTTGATATAGTTAATATTAACATTAAATATGATTAAAATATTAATTTTAAATTTGTATTACATTTTAAAAAAAAAAGTTTTTTGATTAAAAAAATCGTTAAAAAAAGACATTAGAAATTATTTATTGACCCGTATTCTGATCCTAACCCGACCCGTGACCCGTATGACCCGACCCATATCTGACCCGACTCGTATTCTGACCCGGCACGAAACCTGACCCGCCCGACCCGTTTGAGAGGTCTAGTTGGAGCTGACAAACAATGACACGACTAGAAAACACGACACAAACCGGACATGAAATTAGTGAGTTTGGGTTTAGGCTTAATGATCCATTTATGTAAGTGGGTCGACACGAACCCGACACCAAATTTAATTAGGCTGGGTTTGGGTTGAGCTCTCTAATAAACACGAATGACTTATTTCCAAAATTAATCCTATTTTTCCCCACACTCCATCACATAACTATGTAATTTACACTTTCCAAACACTGACATAACACGACAACACGACAACAAATTAACGGGTTTGAGTTCAGGTTTGATAACCCATTTAATGACCCATTTATGTCGATACGAACACGACACGATATTTAGGTTGGTCGAGTTTGGGTTGAAGGTTTTGTAACTTGTTTACATGTATCACGAACACGGACTCAACACGACCCAATCTGTTTACCAAGTCTCTGTTCTGCATTAATTCTGGACCCGTTAGTTTTCTGTTAAAATAATTGAATAAAATTACGAAAATGAAAGTTCAATTGATTTTGCTCTAAAAAATGAGTTCCTTGTAGATTTACAATTATAATAAAATATATAACTAATTATTCAAAAGTCCTTATTTAAATAAATTAATTCATCAATTCAATCCTATTTTTAGAAATAGAAAAAAACAAAAAAAAGAATAAAGGGCACCAGCTTATATAATGGACTAGGTAGTATCCCGCGATTCGCGCTTGAAAATTTTATTATTATAATTGAAGAAAAATAATATAATTCATATATGTATTTTTACTTATAAATAAAATAAATTAATCTTTATCAAATCTTATTTTTGTAATTTTAACTTCAATGTTTTAAAATATAATTTAAATAATTTAAATTATAACTGATCAGTGATAGTTAGTTATGCATGATCAACATTTTATAAATGTAATATGTTTTATGCTTGAGTTATACATATTTAATTGAAAGTATTAAAGAAAAATGTAATATATTTTCTATTTTTTCATTTCGTTTATAATAACACTATTGTACTTAATATTCATTACTTTTGTTTTTATTATTCAATCGCACTCGTGATCACTGTACGTGTAAATACATACTTGTTTATTGCACGCAATTTAATCCCTTTCAGAATCTCATGTGTGTTTAATTTGTCGCAGTATAATTCTTTCATTCTCACATTATAAAAACCTATCTCTTAGTAATTATTTTTAGGTTTTGTTTTTAATAAATAGAATGACTCTTCCAAATATATTTTTGTTAATTGATTTAAAGGTCTTCATTACTTTTGTTTTTATTATTCAATTGCACTCGTGATCACACAATTTAAACCCTCACAAAATGTAATGTATATTTATTTGTCGCAATATAATTTTGTCATTCTCACATTATAAAAACCTACTCCCTCCTATTCATTTTAACTCTCCCCTTTCAAAAAGGCACGCAAATTAAGGGGAGGATTATTTTATTGTAAAGTATAAGGTAATTGGAGAGAAGGAAGGTATTATTGTGGGATAAAATGATTAAAATAAGTATTGTTGTGGGGTAAGGTGATTAAAATAAGATAAAGTATGAGTATTGTGGGGTATTGTTGTGGGGTAAGGTGATTAAAATAAGTATAAAATTTTATTAAATAAGGAAAGGGGAAGAGTTATGTGAATAGATGAAAAAGGAAATGGGGAGAGTTAAAATGAATAGGAGGGAGTATCTCTTAGTAGTTATCTTTAAATTTTTTTTAATAAATAAAAATGAATCTCCCATACTACTAAGAGAATAAAACTCTTAGGGGGTGTTTGGTTGAGGGGTTTGGAATGGATAGGAATGGATTCGGGCAAATCTAGTGTTTCGTTGACTTGTTTTGGAATGGAGTTAGATACTGATGAATTCTAATTCCATTCCAACCCCCTAAAATCTCATACCTAAGTTTTCACCCAAGTTTCCAACTCCATTCCCCCATAGTGTAAAAAATAAACATACCAAACAAGTTTAAAGTGGTATGGGGACAGTGGCGAATCTAGGATTTATGAAATGGGGGTGTTTAATAAAATTTATAACATAAAAAAAAACGCCAAAATATAATTACTCGATTAAGCTCCTAACATTTTGGGGGCCTTATGCGATATTTAAAAGATAGGCCCCTATTAATAAAAACTTATATTTAATATACTAATTCTTGATAAATACTAAAACAATTTAGTAATGGCAGGCTCGACGAAATACGAAGTACTTATTTTTAAATATGATTAGGCTTCTTTAAAATATCATTATATTCCCTTTATCATGTTGGTTGAATGAATGTAAATTGCAATTAAGATGACGCAGATTCGATCCTTCCTAAGAACATTTTCAATTAATTATATGCAAAATTAAAAGGTAAAAAATGCATTTATTGGGGCTTGATCTCGGGTGGCTTTGATGGTGGAAGATTGCTTCTACCACTAAGCCACTAAGATTTGATGAAATATTGGCACATAAATAAGCATATATCTGTTTTTCTTCAAGATTAATGGGGGTGAGGGTTCACCCCCATCACCCCCTTTAAATCCGCCCATGTATGGGGATCTCAATCCATACCTCTATAGTATAAGATTCTAATCCATTCCATTCTACCTTCTTGAACCAAACGACCCCTTAGTAGTTTTTCCGCCTAAAAGAATAACTCTCAAATGGGCCCAGAACTATACGTAAAATATATGGTAGTCTAAAGTATTTAAGTTTGATATATTTCTCTACAAATATTGAGAAATAAGAATTATAAAGTAGACCAACATTTGTATAGAATCAACAAAAGTTTAAGCCCAATATTTTAAAATAATCAAACCTATTTACTATTAAGGCCCAATTTATAATTGAGGGTAATTTAACCGGGAAAATTCCTAGTTTTTTTTAATAGATTTAAAAGTTTAGGTTTTATAACTTTTTCAAAATATATTTTTACGTAAATGTAAAACATAATTTGTGTTTTGTTTTCTTTAAAAATTTCAATACCATATGATGACAAATTAATGAAGGAAAAATGTTTGTTTCAGATATAACCAAGGCCCTTATAATCTTGGGTGTAGTGTCAGCCTTTTATTTACTATGCGTACTTGGCTTTGGGAGTTATGCTGTATATATTTTATGGGGCGACAGAGTAATGACATTAATCCACAGATTAATGACATTAATCCGTTGGGCAATCGTGATACGAAGACCGGCCCGTTTGGTAGAATCAGGCCGTGAAGAGTCCAATGTACAGTTGCCTAGGCGTGAAGAGTCCAATGTAGAGTTGCCTAGGCAATCTACTCGGTTGCGCCTGAGATTCGAAACTGACCCAAAATTTCGACCTGCTATTATTTTGAGTGAAATAAAAGAAACGGATATAAGCTCAACAAGCGAAGGTGAAAAAGATGTATGTACAATTTGTATGGTAGAGTATCAAGCGAAGGACATAATTGGACGTTTACCTAGATGTGATCATTATTTCCATGCTGATTGCGTCAATAAGTGGATGCTACATTTGGCTGGAGCTACATCCAGAGATTGTCCTATTTGCAGAGCCCGTGTTTGCTAATATAATACGGTGTAAATAAATAAATACACTCACAAAATCTACAGTAATATTTCAATTATAAGTAATTGACGAAAATACCCCTAATTTATTATAATAATTGCATTTGAGAGGTTGAAAATTAATCTAGGACATCTTAATAGTGTATTTAGGGCCACTCATATAATATTGCTAGATGAAATTATTTAACTACCCTTTTGCTCTATTACTTTTTAGGAGAAGATTGAAAAATAAAGCTTTTATAATATGTAATTTTTTTTTAGCAGGGTTGTGTATGAATCGGTTATTGTAAAAGCTAACATAATAAATTATATGATATCACGCGATGGTTAAACGAACTATTCCGTATTTGTAGTAATTTACATATCATATATTATATTAAAGCAATAACCGCCCACCCTTTTGATCGCCACGTGTCACAGCCCCTATAGATGCCACGTGTCACTCGCAATCATATATTATATTAAAGCAATAACCGCCCACCCTTTTGATCGCCACGTGTCACAGCCCCTATAGATGCCACGTGTCACTCGCAATTCTATAAAAAAAAAAAAAAAATTATTGCAATTGCAATCACGTAAAAAATGCTAAGAATCTCAATTGCTAAAAAAAAAATATCTAACTGTCCTTAAATAAAATAATTATAATTATTATTACTAATTAAAAATACATCTATGACCAAAAGTGTAACTAATAAACGATGTTAAGAATCTCAATTGATTAGTTTTCTGCAACTGAAAACTAAGATTATGGCCTCATAATCGCACAAAACATCTAACATTCCATAATAAAAATATTCAATCCTCAATAGTTATATTTATTTAGTAGGGCAAATCTCAATACAATTAAAGGAAGAATCAATAATCCTAATTAACTTTCATGGTCCCAGTTTTAAAATCGCACATACGGAATGTTCATTAATCAAATACTCTGTAACGTTCTTCTTAAAAATCATACATCATACATTGATTAGAAAACAAATCCTTCCTATTTCTTTCTTCACAAGTTTTTGTATTCTTATTATTGTTGCCATTCTGTGACTAATTCCCATATTTTGTCATTTTAGTTTTATCATTCATTTTACAAGGAGTATGTCAAGAGAAGGAAGAACTTTGGTTGGCATAATGGGCAGCGAAATAGTTTAAACAAGGGAGGTGCTAGGGCGACACCGGGTGTTACTGAGTTTCGTAACACCCAATTTAAAATAGAATATAAAAATCAGAAATGATAATTCATGTTTCTAAGTTTGCGCCAACTTAAAAGGTTATGATGGTAATTTGCAGTTACACAAATACTCCTAATAAAGTATAACAAATTAAATCATCAACTTCCCAGAATTCCAGTACGATATGAATGTCGCTTTGATGGTTCTCCAATAATCAAATTCATTTTGATCATCATGAGCACACGATGGTAATTAATAGTTTTCATATAATGAAATTTCTCTGTCACATACGGAGTACTTGTGGGACGAAAAGACACATAACACTATTGTTGGATGAAGTAAAGAAAAAAGGTTGTTTGTATAATTCAAAAAGTCAAGAATCGCCATTCAAATTATTAATACAATGAGGCAAATATTGATGATGAACTTCGTTGATTGAGTGATGAGAGCAAATTGAAGAGATGTATAATTGGTGGTAAATCAAAAATTCTATTTTTTTTTCTCTATCTAAAATAATGAATTGTCAAAATTACCCTTTTATTATAACTAATTTGAATTTCAAAAAGTTGTTGAGAGAAATAAGGTATAGGAGAAATTTACTAAAATAGCATTGGTGTTACCGACTTTTAGTAACACCAGGTGTCACTATATCATTTTCCTTTAAACAAAGGAAAGATTGCAACTAATTGGACTTGCATATACGATTATTACTGCGCTAACTCATTTTCCATATTTTCCATTTTCCATATTTTTATGGGGTTGTTTATGAAGGTAAATCTTCATCATCATTTAGAAAGTACTTTTTAAAAGAAGTTGCGGGTTGGATACTGGACGTTGGAATCCTTCCTCCTCTTGGCAGAAATAATCCATAGTTGAGGCATTTAAATCAAAGGGAGTCATTTAAATAAGGATTAATTAATAGGAATAATCCATACTATGGACGCCCTTCCTATAATAATTCAAACTACGTTTTAACTCACAATAATCCTAACTATCCCACACCCTTCCCTGATTGAACTTGGTCATTTTTATTACCTGTAAAAGCCGGTCAGTCCTTATTTTTATTCCTTCTTCTCCTTCACCATTCTTTCTCTCCCTCTTCTGCAACTTTTTTTTCTCTTCCTCTATCTTCTTCTTCTTCCTTGAACCTTTTTTTTTCTTTTTTTTTCATTCTTTCCTAAATATCTTTAGTTTAACAAGTTAACTTACCTCCTTTATTTTAGTGTGCTTTTTTAGTTACCTGACTCCACCCCCTTCTTAATTGTTTGCCATCCCAATCCCTCCTCCATCACCATATCACCACCCAGAAGAGAACCTAGCTAGTAGCAAAGCGTAGCACTCGCTACCCCAAAATTTCGGAAAATGTTTAAATTTATCGGTTTTTGCTATCCTAAAATTCTTATATGTGGACCTTAACATAAATATAAAACAATATTAGAAAAATTCGCTACCCCAAAATTTTATTCTTAGATTCGCCCCTGTCACCACCACCTCCACAACCGTTATTGTCCACCCACAATCACCACCACAGAACCGCTACCCCGACTCATGGACCTCCTACGGCCACCATAACAACACTACTCCATAACCGTCCTAATCTCAAATTAACGTTTACTACCCAATTAAAATGGGGATCTAAGGTTATGAAAAATCACGGTTTGATTTTGTGCTTCACAATCTCCTTCATTTTGTTTCACAATCTCCTTCATTTTGTTTCATTTGGTGTCTGAACACGCAAATCGAGTGGGTTGACTTGAACAATGGTGGTGGTGGCACCACAAGCGATGCTCGGATGCAGATGGGCCGAGCCGATGACGCCTCGAATGGTGGGCGAACGTGCTGCTGGTTGTCGATGGGTTGCTTGGTGGTTGTGGGTTAATGTCAGGTAGGGTTATTGGTGTTGGAAATGATGGTAAAAATTGTCAGTTGCCATGATCTTATGAATATGATGGTGGAATGGCCATTGATGAAGCATAGGATGGTTTGTGGGTAAAAATCTTGGAAATTTTTGCATTTGGGTGGGGATTGCTAGTGACGGGGTAATTGCTTTTAAGTTAAGTTTTAATTAATTAGGCCATGTGAGTAGGAATTGTAATTTGTTGGTGTTTTTGGGTAAGTTGAGATATGGTTTAGAATTGGGTAAGAGTAGGAAGAAGATTGACAAAGATTAAGGGAGTGATTAAGATTGAGTAGGTGAGAAAATAGGAAAATAAAGACATGTGATCATTTAAGCATAGGTTACCTGAATAACAGGTAGCTGGTCATTTGGGGGTAATGTCGGAAGAAAGTGGGATAGTTGGGATTATAGTGAGTTAAAACGTAGTTTAGATTATTATAGGAAGGGCGTCCATAGTATGGATTATTCCCATTAATTAATCCTTTAAATAATCCATAGTAGTTTGTATCACTGCATGGTAAGTCATATTTGAGGCATTTATAATTACAAAATCAAAGGGACCATTAAGTAGTTTGTATCACTGCATGGTAAGTCATATTTGAGGCATTTAAATTAATGGTCCCTTTGATTTTGTAATTATAAATTAATTAAAACCTCCTCGTACAATTAACTACGAGTATAACTTTAAACTGACTTAAACCCTAAACCTCTAATAGTTATACAATTGAATATTGCATTAATTGAATAATATTTCTTTCGTCTCATTTATATGTTTACTTTTGATTAAAATACTCTTTATAAAGAAAAAAAAGGTGAACAGAAGATTGGGATGAAGGAGTATATGTTCCATAATACAAATGCTTCTTTATTTGTCTCTCGGAGACAAAATAAACAAGAGTTAAAAATGTTTGTTTTCTCGAGTTTTTCTCCTTTTCTAAGTTTGCAAATATATATGTAAACTATCCATCATTTTAAATTTTAATTTTGTAATGTGTAGTCATATTTTTTTTTTTACTTGCTACTTACAAAGAAATCATCTATTTTGATTTTTAGATTTGCAATCGAACATTATGTCGACGAGCTCCGGATCTATTTGAGTATTTGAGTTACGGGAATGACATTTTCCGAATGTGATCATCATGTCTGACCCCTACCTCCGTCCATTTCCCTATATCCGTTTTTCAAGGGTTCAAATTATATGATGTTGCTATCAATGAGAATGAACACCTTTATGGTCCTGTTTGGTAAACAACGGATTAATATTAGCAGAAGCAGATTTAGAAAGCAGATTTGACTAGCATAATGATTTAGCAGGTTTGACTATCAGATTTATTTAGCAGAATTGTTTTAGAGGTGTTTGATAATTGACAGTTTTAAATTAGCAGATTGTTTAGATTTTTGTAAAATGACAAATAAGGATATGAATAAATTATTTAATTAATATATAAAAGGAAAGTTAATATTTTTTAAGGGGGTTGTTCCGGGTGTGATTCCAGAGCAAGTATAGTTACCACCCGTGGCTTGTTGAATGATGTCTTGAGTTGGATTCTCCCTTGGTCTTGATCGTTCCTCTCGGTCTCTCCTGCAACAATGAACGAACTGAGGGCTTGGCTTTGAGCCAAGCGTACCCACTCCGACGCCCAAGTCAGTAAACTTAGATGTATAAGTTGTATGCTAATTGGCTAGGAATATATTGTAGAGAGATAAGGAAGATTATACCAGATGAATAGTGTATTTAGGTTAAGTTGTATATTTCTGGATTGGGATCCCTTCCTCAATGAAGGTTGAGGAGTATTTATAGACTTCACCTTTTGTCACGTAGTGGCCAAGTGGCCAAGTGGCTAGCAGGTGGAAAGACTGATCTACCCCTCGGCCGAGGGACCTATGGCAGGCCGGCGGGCCCTGTTGACTCACCGCCGAGGGGTCTTGGATGTGAGTACGCGGGTATGTGCCCCGGCTGGCAGGTTGTCATGCCGGGACCCAGGTTGGCAGGCCGATGGGCCGCATCGGCTAGGTCGTCTAAGTCGTTGACTTGCTGTGGATATCTTTGACCTTGCTCAATATGTTGACTTGGTCAGCGGTGCAGAATATGCCCCATCAATTTGCCCCCAGCGTAGTCTATGCCGTGGTATGGGCTTCGATGTACGTCTGAGCGTATATTCTGCGTAAGTAGTTTGTAGAAAATTTTCTGCATCGGCTTCTTCTGCGGCGGCTTCTTTTGCCTCTGCCTAGTCTCTCTTAGGCCGTACCATATCCCCCCTCCACATGGATGTGTATTGGGCATCCGATGTGGATAAGAAAGGGACGCTGGCCGAGACAAGGGGTTGAGCTGCGGTTATTTTTGATTGCCCCGGCCGGCGGTGTCTGGCTTGGTCGATCGTGTGGCCGGCGGAGAGCAGATGCTTGGGAATTTGTTGAGGAAGGTGAATAGGCGGAGAGATTTGAATAGGCGTGTTGAAGACGTTTGGTCACTGTTGCATTGATTGACACAACTGTTGCAACGATTGACATCCCGTGGTTGCATGTCCGACACGTGTCTGCACGCTGATTGGTTGACGCTTCATGGGCTGTTCTCGATTGGTCTGCTTCATGGGCTTTTCCCTATAAATAGGGCAGTTGCCCCGTGAAATTGCCCACCAATTTCATTCTTCAAAATTTTCTTCTCTCTAAACTTCCAAGGGTTTCTTTGTCTTCTATTTTCCATAGTTGTTACTCCGGCGAGCGTTTTCTTCAAGGTAAACAAACAAACTTTCCAATTTTTAATTTTGTAAGTTCATTGTAAACATGTCTTCTGCTGACGCCGGGCCTAGTAAGCCGGGCCCTAGGTCTCCTTCTCCGAAGTCGATCCTCGGATTACGGAGGAATGGGAGGATGATTCTGATGTCGATGATGACGCGGACGATTTTGGTGATGATGCTGAGGAGGCTCGTCCTAATACCGTGAGGCGGTATGTTATGGATCACGGCCTCGCCTGTAAGGCACGCGTTGACCGAGTTTGGACCCATAAGTTGGCCAGCTGTTCCGGTGAGAAATTTTTCGAGGGCCACTTCTTCTTCGGCAGGGGATACAAGATTGTTATCCCTGAGGAGGGCCAGGCCGTCTGTTGCCCTCCACCGGGCCACACTGGCGTATATATGCGACATTTGGAGTACGGGCTCCGGTTTCCGCTGAATGGGTATGTTGTGGCCATCCTTAAGGCCATGAACGTTGTCGTTGCCCAATTGCACCCGTTGGCTATGAGGACCATAATCGGTTTTGTCTGGCTTTGTCTCTTCAAGGGGGAGGCGCCAACGGTGAACTTATTTCGCCGACTTCATTACCTCCAGCCGTCATTCTCCGGCCGCGCCGGTTGGCACAGTGTGCACACGGAGAAGGGTTATGTCTCTGCTGACAAACTTTCCTCTTGCAAGGGCTGGCAGGGTCGGTGGGTGTACGTTAAGGTCGGGACGACTATCCCCGCCCGCTCCTTTCAAAGCATCAAGTTAACTTGCGGTGTGAGACTAAGGCGGAGCATGACAGATGGGTCTCCCGGAAGAAACTCAAAATGGATGCTGGCAAGGTTCTTCTCTCGGAGGACGAGAGGCTGGCAATGCGGCTTTTTGAGGTAGACAAGGGTGGCATGCCGAAAAGATGGATTCCTCCAACGCAGATCATTCTTCAGGATGAGCCGCTGTGCCATGTCGGCCTCATACCGGCCCTAGCGCAGGGTGAGTGGGGTCGGTGTGAGGCCCATCACCGTTCTCATTGTGTCTTTGAACTTTGATTTATTTCTTCTACTTAACTCTTGCTTCGTTTCCTTCGCAGGCCATTTTGGACCGGACTTGTCTGAGGATATCCTCCGGAGAATGGGACTGAACAAAGATAAGACCGTTGCTAACTTACATCCCAAAGCTCTCCCCAATGACCGCAGGAGGTCGCCGACTGATCTCATAGAGCAGCGGCTGAAAAGCTTGAGTGCGGTGGAGACCCAGGCGAAGGTTGTTAGTAACGTGCCGCGCCACACGCGAAAAACGAAGTCCTCGGCGGTGGTGGCGTCGACATTGGCTCCGCCTTCCATCCCCCCTGTTCAGAAGAAGATGGTGGAGATCGTTTGTATCTCCAACGGGGATGACTCCGACGAGGAGGAGGGGTCGCCCCTTGTCCGTAAAAGAAAGCAGACGGCCTTTACCGCGACCGTTGATTCTGCTGCTGACGAGGAGACGCGCCTTTCGGCCAAGAAGGCCAAGCACGGTATTGTTCTTTCTGTGGCTTCAGATTTAGCCGGTTCCTTAGGCGCTGCCTGTGACAGGCTCTTCGGCATGTCTGCGTATGTCGATACTTATGCTTACTTTAAATTTTGTAGATCGGCCGCAGTCGTCCGCCGCTCCTGTTGGTCAGCAAGTGGAGGGGAGTTCTGTGCGGGCTGGTGATCAACACGTCACCGTGAACTCTCCATCCCAGAAGGTTTTCCTCCCCCATCTGCAGGCCGGTGATCAAAATGTCACCGCTGTCCCTTCATCCCAGAAGGTTTTCCTCTCCCAGCTACAGGCCGGTGATCAAAAGGTCACCACTGTTTCCTCATCCCAGAAGGTTTCCTTCTCCCAGCTCATAGATGAAGGCACGGAGCTCATCAAGGAGCTGGCGAGGTGGAACGGTCTTACCGGTGCTCGTATCGTAGAGCAGGAGAAGGCCTTGGCTCAATCCGCTTTTGAGCTTAATGCCACTAAGAAGGTGGCCGCGAAGGCAAAGCAGGATCTTCTCAACGAGCAGAGGCTTAGGGGGGAGGCTGAGAGGGCGCTCTTGGCTGAAAGAAAACTTAGGCAGGACGTTGAAAAGGAGGTCCTTCTTTGAGAGAACCAAAGCCGAGGCGCGCGGCACCGAAGCCGCTAAGTGCCGGGGAAGTGTACACTTGTTCGAGGCACGCCGACCTCTACCTCCAGAGAGGAATGAATCCGGGGACTGTTTAAGGCCCGGGCGGAGGTGGTTCGGATCAAAGATGCCGTCATTAGGCAAAAGGAGAAGGACATTGAGATGCTCCAAACCGTCATGCTCCCTAACATGTGTCTTTGAATTAGGGATTTAGCCGAAGGAGTCGCTAGGGAAGTGATTGAGGAGCTCTTCCCTCTTGATGGTTCCTTTCCGTGGGACAGATATGACAAGCTGCTCGATGACAAGCTCGAAGCCAAGGAGGAGGCCGTGGCGGAGAAGGCTAAAGAGGCGGTGAGGGCGAAGGCAGAGAAGGAGGCGGCCGCTGAGAAGGCGCTCGGGCCGAGAAGGCTAAAGAGGCCCGGGAGGAAGCCAAGCGGGCAAAGGCGCCGAGGCCGCCGAGGCTAAAGCGAGGTCGAAGGCCGAGGTCGCTAAGGGAGCTGCTGGGTTACCCATCGAAGAAAGTGCCGCTGCCGCTGCTGATGGCGAGCAACAACGGACATAGGGAGATAACATCTGTAACCTTTTGTCTTTTGGCTTATCCTTGTAATTTCTTGTAATTCGTTGAATATATTTAATAAGAGTTCGTTTTTACTTCACTTCTTTTCCTTGCGCTAGTATTTGAGCTTCGACTGCCCTTTTAGCGTCTCCGTCTTTGTCTGGGTTGTCTCCTTCCGTTATTAATTGAGTGTCTCTTTTGTTCCCGCCTCGGCTTGGCCGAGGCAGTCTAGAGTGCGTGTCTCAATTGTGTTAACGCTTCTAAGGCATTGTGAACGCTCGCGCGTATCACTGCGTCGGTGATTGCCGCTCTTGTCGGTGTGTGACAAAGTGTGAGCTCGCATCGCTTCTTGTTATCGACTGCCGTGGCGTCTACCACTTGGAGTGACTGCGACGGCGTCAAACCTCTTGGGGTGACGGCCGTGGCGTCTACTACTTGGGGTGACTGCGACGGCGCCTGTTTCTTCATAGAGACTGCCGTGGCGTCTACCACTTGGAGTGACTGCGACGGCGTCAAACCTCTTGGGGTGACGGCCGTGGCGTCTACTACTTGGGGTGACTGCGACGGCGCCTGTTTCTTCATAGAGACTGCCGTGGCGTCTACCACTTGGAGTGACTACGACGGCGTCAAACCTCTTGGGGTGACGGCCGTGGCGTCTACTACTTGGGGTGACCGCGACGGCGCCTGTTTCTTCATAGAGACTGCCGTGGCGTCTACCACTTGGAGTGACTGCGACGGCGTCAAACCTCTTGGGGTGACGGCCGTGGCGTCTACTACTTGGGGTGACTGCGACGGCGCTGTTTCTTCATAGAGGCGCCGTGGCGTCTACCACTTGGAGTGACTGCGACGGCGTCAAACCTCTTGGGGTGACGGCCGTGGCGTCTACTACTTGGGGTGACTGCGACGGCGCTGTTTCTTCATGGAGCGCCGCTCTTGTCGGTATGACGGTGTGAGCAGACATCGCTTCTATCGATAAAGACCGCCGCTCTTGTCGGTATGACGGTGTGAGTCGGCGTCTCACGCTTCCTAGTGACTATGGGAAGAGCGAACATTACGATGGAAGACTTGGATGATTTTTCATTTAGGTAAAAACATGCGTCGGGGTGCCCACACTGTTTTTTGGACACCTCCGCCGCTACATAGATTATTCCGAGATTACCGGCGTCCTAATGGCCTAGTCGACCACTAGTTACATCCATGAGGTCGCCCTCCTGTTGTAAGGATAGACCTTTCCCTTTTTCTGATTTCTTTGCCACTTTGAGGGATTGCATGTTGCATCCTCGGCGGCTATCCGGACGTTGACCACCTCGTCATTCTCGTCTTTGGAGACGAGCTTATGCGCTTCCCCCGGTCCGAGACATACATCAGTGTTAGGGCCCGGATGGACATCACTGCGTCGGCCTCGCTCAGGGTGACTCGGCCTATGAGAACGTTGTAGGCGGACGAGCCGTCGATGACCACGAACTCGGCTAGGACATTCTTAGCCGCTTTCTTTTCGCCGAACGTTACGGAGTCGATTGATCCCAGTGGCACCAGGCCCCCGCAGAGAAGTGTATAGTGGGTTGGTGCGGGGGCTCAAGTCCTTGACTTTCGGCCGAGGCCGAGGAAGCACTCCGAACATGATGTTCGTGTACGCGCTGTGTCAATCGGGCACCTCTTGACCAGGTGGTTGGATATGTCCAAATTGACTACAAGTGGGTCGTTGTGAGGAGCGATGACTCCTTCGTAGTCCTTCCTTCCGATGGTTATATCGGGGATGTTGGAAGCGGGGATCGTTGTGTTGGGCACAAAGTTGATGGCCTGATATAGCTCGTTCAGGTGTCGTTTGTGCCCATGAGCGGACCCTCCGTTCTCGTTGCCCCCGATGACAACATGGATCACTCCTATCCGTTCGAAGACGGATTTCTTACCCGTGCTGCCGGCGTCAGTCTTTTGGCCTTTGGCTACGTACTTGCCGAGGCTCCCCTTCCGGATCAGCTCTTCAATGGCATTCTTTAGATGGCGATCGTTGGTTAAATGGCGGTGTGGCCGTGGTACTCACGATCTTGGCTCGTGTCACCGTCACTTTTTGGCTTGGGGGTTTCTCCCACTTCGGCCCTCGCTTTTGCTCGGGGCAAAGACCTCGGCGGCGACACGACGAGTGGGGTTTTGTCACTATACCGCCTCGGTGGTACGTTCCCGAACTCCACCCGGTGCCGTCGAGTCTGTCTCTGGCGATTTGTCCGACCGTGACCTATTATTCTCACGGCGTCGTTCATCGGACCGTCACCTATTGTCGTCACGGCGTCTTTCATCCGGATTATCCCCCCGGCGGCTCTTCTTTTCTGAGTGCTCAGCCTCGCTGGGGCCTACCCAAGTCTTGTGGTAGTCCTCCACCTTAATGGCTTGGTCGGCCATCTTCCTGGCGGCATCTAAGCCCAGGCCTCCGCACTTGATGAGCTCATTTTTCAAATCTCCCCTTGGGAGGCCCTTCATCAGCGCGAAGGCCGCCAGTTCGGGATTAATCTCTCGAATCTGTTGGACCTTTCCGTCGAACCTCTTCATGTAGCTTCGTAGAGACTCGCCCCCCTCCTGTTTGATAGTTAGGAGGTCCGATGTCTCCACGGCCCTTCTCTTGTTGCAAGAGTACTGGGCTAAAAAGGCGTCCCTTAGGTCGGCGTAGTAGTACACCGAGCCGTCGGGAAGCCCCTTGTACCAACTTTGAGCCATCCCATGCAACGTTGTTGGGAAAACTCGGCACCACACTTCATCGGGCTGCTCCCATACCGACATGTGAGACTCGAAAGCCTCGGCGTGGTGGGTGGATCACCTTCCCCTTTGTATGATATGGGCGCAACTTGAGCTTAGTTGGCACCTGGATTTCTAGGACGTAGTCGCCGAGGGGGGCTGTCGACCACGTGTCGACGGCACGCGGCGATCGGCTCCTCACGTCCCTAGTTCGGCTCCTCTCCCCGTGGCGGGTAGGACTTCTTCCCTGACTCTGGCGAGTCGGGCTTCTTCTTCTCCGACTCTGATGAGTCGGACTTCTTTCATTTCTCCGGGACAGGCCTCGTGGCTGCTGCGGTGACGCTGTCCCCCCGCGAGCGCGGTCAGGACTTGTGTCCACCACTTGCATTCTGGGCTCTTCCGGCGCTTTGACAGGGCTAACTTCTTCTAGCGCTCCATTCAAGTCTCTTGGAGTCACATTCTGGGCCCTGGTCTCCTGTGCGGGTTCCGCCGCTCTTGTCGGTGTGACAGTGTGAGCCGACGTACTACCAATGAGGTCTAGAAGTTGCTTTAGTAATGCCACGTCGACCACATGTCCCATGAGGGTGACTTGGTTGGCGGGCAGCGGCGCATCTGGTGTTATTGGCATCCCGAACTCCGGTTGGATCACTCCGCCGGTGGAGGGCTGCATGACTCCAGAATTATTGAAGGTATCATCTGGGTGGAGGGGCTCGTCGGTTACGAACACCTCTTGCTGTTTCGACATCTTCTTAGCTTTTTGGGTGGGTTTTTGTGTGTTTGTTTTTTTTTTGTTTTGGGAATGAATGTGACTAGCTTCTAGTGTCTTTCCCCACAGACGGCGCCAATTGTTCCGGGTGTGATTCCAGAGCAAGTATAGTTACCACCCGTGGCTTGTTGAATGATGTCTTGAGTTGGATTCTCCCTTGGTCTTGATCGTTCCTCTCGGTCTCTCCTGCAACAATGAACGAACTGAGGGCTTGGCTTTGAGCCAAGCGTACCCACTCCGACGCCCAAGTCAGTAAACTTAGATGTATAAGTTGTATGCTAATTGGCTAGGAATATATTGTAGAGAGATAAGGAAGATTATACCAGATGAATAGTGTATTTAGGTTAAGTTGTATATTTCTGGATTGGGATCCCTTCCTCAATGAAGGTTGAGGAGTATTTATAGACTTCACCTTTTGTCACGTAGTGGCCAAGTGGCCAAGTGGCTAGCAGGTGGAAAGACTGATCTACCCCTCGGCCGAGGGACCTATGGCAGGCCGGCGGGCCCTGTTGACTCACCGCCGAGGGGTCTTGGATGTGAGTACGCGGGTATGTGCCCCGGCTGGCAGGTTGTCATGCCGGGACCCAGGTTGGCAGGCCGATGGGCCGCATCGGCTAGGTCGTCTAAGTCGTTGACCTGCTGTGGATATCTTTGACCTTGCTCAATATGTTGACTTGGTCAGCGGTGCAGAATATGCCCCATCAGGGGTAAATAAGACAATTTTTTTCCCTACTAATCCGCTAACCCAATATGATGGTAGGAGCAGCATATTGCAAAATAGCATATTGGACGCCAATATGCTATTTCAATATGCCATTAACCAAACGCTCTAAATAGCATATTCGTAAGTCAAACATGCTAAACCTCTCCAATATGCTGAAATTTGGCCAATATGTCATTTACCAAACAGAGCCTATGTCTTTTAGGAGAAAAAGGATTACGCATCTGAGGTAGTACCTCATACCTTTTAGTTTTTGAGCATATACACATTTTTTCTGAGCATATTACCATTTATAAATATAGTTTTTGAGCAATATTATATTTTTTTAGTGTAATGTTTTAGTAAATGTGCTCAAAAACTTTATACTAAAGTAGAACTCAAAAACTTTAAAATAAAACTCAAAAAATAAACAATAAGAGGTAGTACCTCAGATGTATAGTCTATGAACTGGTCTTTTAGGGAGGACTTTAATCCATATTTTATTTTATTCTCCCTTTATTTCAATGATTTTTCTAAGGTATGTGCTTAAGGTACACATTAAGAAAGTAAAGAATAGGTTTTTCTAAGGTATGTGCTTAAGGCACATTATTTGACGAAAAAATATACTATTTGAAAAAAAATCGTTTTTAATAAACGAAGAATATTTGATTAATTTGTAACTTATTTTTAGATGTTCCACATAATAATATCACTTTATGATGGATAAGTTTTTTACTTTACGCATATGAGACTGAAACGGGGTCATTTCATCTTTTGTGTTACTTTGTATGTGCTATTTTAAATTAATAGCAATTTGAATCCTCTCTATTTCTTTCTCTCGATTTTCTCTCTAATACACACATACTCCCTCCTATTCACCAATTTTCTTCCCCTTTCCTTTTTTGGAAACTTTTACTCTTATTTTATTCATTCCTCTCTCTTATCACCAAACCCCACCCAACTCACAATCCTTTATTTAATTCTTATTTATTCATTCCTCTCTCCTATCACCAAACCACGCCCAACTCACAATTCTTTATTTAATTCCTAATTATTCATTCATCTCTCATATCACCAAACCCCACCCAACTCACAATTCATACTTTATTCCCCTCCTAAAACCGTGTGTCCACAACAAAGAGGAACAAAATGGAGAATATGAGGGAGTATTATATATTCATTTCATTAAAAGGAAAAAACCACCCGATCTATCCTGAATTAGATCTTGACACTTCAAAAATAATGGACCTCCATTTCTTTTGAGGAAATGGAGAGCATCCTTACTCGATTTATATATAAGGTCATTTAGGATAAGACTTACTTCTGATAGAGTCCTTCGAATATGAGTCACTCTAAGTCGGTATTTTTGTGTCAATGATTAAAAGAAGTTCATTTTAATTAGTCATTTATTTGACTAAAAAAGTTCAATATTAGTAAAGTTATTTTGAGTCTAAAACAATTCATGTCGTGACTAGGTGCGATTTACAAGGATAACTACAAAAATGTTCATGGTCACTTGAGATTAAGGAAATTTATTTAAATTAGACATACATCATCTAAACAACCAAGTACAATGTGGGGTGGGTGGGGTGGGTGGGTGGGGGTGGGTGGCGGGGCATGGTGTATGTTGGGTGCGGTCACCATTATGATGAAAGGTCTGTTGGTGGATCTCGAGGTAGTTATTGGTTAGTGGCGAACGCTATTTTCAGTGGTCTAGGTAAAGTGGGAGAGAAAATGAGAGAAAAGTAGAGAATTTAGAGGAGAACAACACAAGAGGGGTAATATGACAAAAAAAACATATAATAATGAGTAAAAAATAAATGTATAATGCGTAAATTAGTTAGGTTATGAAATCTACAATAATTATATATCCGTTTTTTAGATTAAAAAGTCGAGAAAAAAAAGAGTACTTCGTAAGCAACATAAACTTATCAAAAATGTATGGGTAGGCGGCCGGCCGTAGGCAAAGTAAAATTTTCTAAAATTTAATTATCCTCAAAATAAAAAAATACATAGGTTTTCACTTTTAATAATACTTTTCGTTACCACCCGTGCAATGCACGGGTTCCAAAACTAGTTTTATTTATTTTTATAATCACAATTAATATGTAGTTTATAACTCTTCTTTTAGTGCTCATTTCGTTGCTCCCGTTAGTATGAAAAATCACATGTTGATCTTCCATATTGGAGAAATAGAGAACTGTAATCTACTTTACAAGGAACTACTCACACTCATTACCAATTGATTTTGGAATCGAAAATTTTCCATGATACCCCTTAATTTTGTCAGATTTCCCATGATACCCCTCCTTTTAAGAATATGCCCATGGTACCCTTGAGGTTTCATTTTTGTGCCAATGGTAACCCTTAATGTAACGTCCATTAACGGAACTTTAAAGTTTAATCGATGACATGGCAACAATTAGGAAATTAAAAATTATTAATAAATATGAAATAAAAATAAAAATTTTGACATTTCCCATGGTACCGTTATGTTTTATACACTTCCCCAGATAACCCTAAGTTGAAACAATTTTCTAATCACTACTACAAAAATAGACCTAATGCAACATTTCGTGTGCAACACTTACGGTTTGTGTTGCAATTTTCAGTTAATTAAGCAACGCTTAATTTATAAATGTTGCTTTTACTTACATAGGGCAACACTTTAATATAAGTGTTGCAATGTATTACCGTAAATGCAACGGTCTTATACAAATGTTGCATTTTGTAGCAACACTTGAGCAACACTTTTGTCACATAAGTAATATATACCCTAAAATTTTTTTAACTTGTTGGTTTTACCGCTTAAGTATTGTGAAATGAAAAATGAAAAATTAAAAAACAAATTTTGCGGCGCCAACACAGTACATTCATTGATTCAATGTAACAGTTATCCATCACCGCCTCAATTCATTCATTCATTCAATCTGACAAGGGCGCGCTTCGTTATTCATTCCACCGTCTCTTTTCCTTTCTCATTCATTCGTTCAATTCCACCCTCTCTTCTTCACTCAATCTCAACTTTGATTGGATTCTGTCGAAACCCGATGAAGTCATATTATTTGGATTGAAGTCATTTTCTGATTGGGATTTGTCGAAAGGTATGATACTCCTATTTCAATTGTTTTTATCATTTTTAAGTTATTTTTTCGATATTGTTCAAATTTTGTGTATGAGTATTGAACTGTTATTCTTTGTCGACTATTGTTTTTCGCATCTATTTAACTATTTTCATTCCTGTTAATTTTGTGTTTTTATTGAATTTCAATCTTGATATGATTGATGCTGTTGTTGTTGATATGATTGATGTTGTTCTTTGTTGAGTGATTTAGGGTAGTTTATTAGAATAGGGTAGGTTATTAGAATAAGTTTGAAAGATGAACAAAAATTGAAACTAATCAGGGAGCGAAATATTAAGCGATACTTTGTACCGAGCACATAGCATGAGTTTGAAAGATGAACAAAAATTGAAACTAATCACGACAAATGAAAGTGTACATGACTGCAGTGTCAGAGTTCCTTAAAATCCCCCTGAAAGTGTTTCATTCAAAATTAACTTCTTTATCTATAATATTTTCTTCTCCAAAAAGCAGCAGAATGCGGAAGTGATATCAGTATTTAGTGAGATAGAAGCCACAGGAAGAAAGTACACCAAAGAGTGACTATCACAGGGGCGGCAACATAAGTCCAAAGCATTATAACTGAACATTCACTCTCACCTTCTCCAAATAGCTGGGTTATGGTTCCTGTTAAACATTATTAATGAGTAAGTTATTATTCGAGAGAATGAGAGATGGTACAATTGAGTATGCGATTATGCGAGTATAAGTGATATGTCACAAAGGGGTCATTATTGATTTATTGGTCAGGTTACTCTCAGGTAGTTATGTGACACTATGCAGAAACTCTCGCCAAACAGCCTCTCTGCAATGAAAATTTCATTGACAAAGGAAAAGGCTATAAAATAGAATCATGTATTTGGCAGTGAAATTTTACAATTAATCAGATCAAACTGACCGCAGAACAAAAATAATTAATAAACGCAAGGCGATCAAATAGTTAATTAAATCAGCTTCTTTATCTAGAATATTTTCTTCTGAGTATTTAATGTTTGAGGCTGTATCGGTGTTTCCGATACTTGGTGCAGCGTAATACCCCGGGTAAGACACAAAATACTTGAACTTTCAGAAAGAAGTTCAGCAGGACATAATGAGCTTCTAAAATCTTAATAAAATAGTGAATGGACTCCTAAAATCTTGAAATTTGGAGACAATCTACTATGATATCTTAACTAGCAACTGACAAAATTTTAGGAGATTTAAATAACCAGAAGTAATTCAGATAAATTGTTCAACTGAACCTGGCAGATGCAATTCTGACAGAAAGGGACTCAGGTTGGTTTATGCTTTTCTGGTTTTCTGGTTTTCTGTGGACTGAACTGTGACCTGCTTTGGCTGCCTCAAACTTGTAATCTTCTCATTACATGACATAGGAATGATTTTGGGGTCACATGACAATTTGGACGAGCTCTTTAAGGCATTTTAAAAAACAGAATCTTGAACAATTTATCTTTCATCTCCAAAAAGAATCAACCAAAAATTTTCACCATATAAATCTTGAGATATAAGCATTTGAATTCAGACCAGAAATTCTAAAACTGCAGGAGCATTTCAGATGTGTCTGGTTCATTTGAAAAATGCATTTCTCACAAAATAAAATAGCTATTGGTCCCATTCAAAATCTCATAGTTAGATAACATATCAAGCTTTATAATGACATAAGAATCAAAAGGTTTGCTTGAGTAGAACTTTGGATATGAAGCTTCAAAGACAGGCCTGTTGTATGTTTGTTTTTTTTAATGCAATGTAAAATCTTTTTCAGTTTGTGGGAATTCTTTGGGCAGTCCCATGGACTGTCTTTTGGCATTGAAAATGAAAGACCCCTTGGCCTAGCTCCTGCTGCACTTGGCATCATAGTCTTGGCAGAGACTTTCCCGATACAATTACACCCACCTAATAATAACAATGCAAGTTGAGTCTAGTACAGTTTCAACAACCAAATTTAAAATTACCCTATTCTAATAAACTAGCCTATTCTAATAAACTACCTGTTCTATCATTTTTACGGATTCCCGATATCACCAGACGAAATTAAAGTAGGAATGAGTCTGTTTCAATTCTGATCAACTTTGTCGAGTAATTACATTGTTAAATTTATAATTTGTGCTTATTTAATTCAGAATTCAGAGGATGAGGAATGATAGAAGTTGGATGTATATTGCTAGACGTTTGCCTGAGTTTGAAAATGGAGTCATTGAGTTCTTGAATGTGTCATTTTCTAAGGCTGCTCATGGGAGTCAAATAAGATGTCCATGTAAGAGGTGTATAAACCGATATTGGTTACGAAGACATGAGGTGTATGATCATTTAAAAGCATTTGGTTTTGTTGAGGATTATTATGTTTGGACTTTTCATGGAGAGGATCATTTATCAACTGAAACCATAGTTGAAACCCTTGATGAAGAAGAAAATTTCAATGACAATACCAATACATTGTTAGACGATAGATTTAGAAGTTGTTTTGAAGGTGACACTAACGTACAAAATGGTCCCAATGATGAAGCTAAAAAGTTTTATAAGTTGCTAGAAGAGGGTCAACAAGAATTATTCCTGGTTGTAAGAAATTTTCAAAATGTCTTTTGTCATTCGACTATTTTTGTACAAGACACTTCATGGAATTAGTAATGTGGCATTCAATGATCTCCTTCAATTGCTAAGAGACATGGTCCCGGAAGCTAAAATTCCGGGAAACTTCACTGAAGCTAAGAAAATTGTGAGGGATTTGGGTCTTGATTATAAAAAAATATGTGCGTGTCCTAACGATTGTATGCTATATTGGAAAGAGTTTGAAAATCTTTGAAGAGTGTTATAAATGTCATGCCTCGAAATGGAAAAAATGCGAAGCAAATTCATCTAATAAGACTTCAAAGACTTCAAATAGTCGCCGTATACCTGCAAAGGTCTTATGGCATTTTCCACTAGAACCTAGGCTACAAAGAGTATATATGAATTCAGAAACTGCAGAAGCTATGACATGGCATGCCGATAAACGTCCAAAAGATGGGTATCTAAGACACCCTGCAGACGGGTTAGCTTGGAAGGACTTTGATTCTCTATTCCCTTTATTTGCTAATGAACCTAGAAATGTAAGGTTAGGACTGGCTTCTGATGGGTTCAATCCATTTCGAACTATGAGTGTATCTCACAGTACATGGCCCGTTGTGTTGGTCAATTACAATTTGCCACCTTGGATGTTCATGAAACCGGAAAATTTTATGCTATCACTGCTCATTCCCGGTCCCGAGGGTCCTGGGAATAATATTGACGTATACTTACAGCCTTTGATTGAGGAATTAAAAGACTTATGGAATGTAGGGCTTGAAACATATGATAAATTTAGGAATGAAACATTTAAGTTACATGCTGCTTTGACATGGACAATTAGTGACTTTCCTGGGAATTCAATGTTATCGGGATGGAAAACAAAAGGGAAGTTTGCTTGTCCAAGTTGTAACCATGAAACAGAGTCCTTATATCTGAAACATAGCAAAAAAATGTGTTATATGGGTGGTCGCAGATTTTTAGATGTTAATGATCCATTGCGACGTGATAAGAAGTCTTTTAATGGTAAAGTTGAACTAAGAACCCGTCCCAGACCCCTAACAGGATTTCATGTCTTAGATGAGTTGTCTGAATTTGTGTATTCTTTGGGAAGAAAGAGAAGCAAAAGAACAAAAGTGACTCCCCATGGAAGAAGAAGTCTATATTTTTGAATTGCCTTCTTTGGAAACACAATAAATGTCGACATAACTGGACGTGATGCACATTGAAAAAAATGTTTTTGACAATGTACTGGGAACTTTATTGGATATTGCTGGTAAAAGTAAGGATCACCCCAATGCTCGCTTTGACCTATTAGATATGGGTATCAAACATGACCTACATCCTCAACTGTCACAAGACCAGAGACATGTCTTCTTCCCAAAGGCATGTTATTCAATGTCTACAAAAGAAAAGGATATATTCTGTCGTGCTTTGAAAGGAGCAAAACTTCCTTATGGCTTCGGCTCTAATATTTCGCGATGTGTGAATTTAGCGCAAAGGAAAGTTTCAGGATGTTTTTCATTGAAAGATATTTATGTAAATTGAAATCATATGTGCGCAATAGAGGTCGTCCAGAAGGATCTATTGCAGAAGGTTATTTGATTGAGGAATGCATGAACTTTTGCTCTCGGTACGTGGACGGAGGCAACACAAGATATGACAAAACCACATGTGACATGTCAGCTAATGAAACAGAGGAACTTGACACTACAATATTTGGTAATTGTGGTCATCCTTTGGGAGGAAAGAAGCAAAGAAATGGACTACTGCTCACTCGAACACCAAATTAGCTTCGCAGCGCATCGCTACGCCTTATTCAACTCAGATAGTCAAGAAGTTGCTCAGTGCATAAAGTAAGTAACTTTATCATATAATTTGATTACTAAAATTATATCATAAGCATTAATTTTTATAATTACGTTTTTTATTTTTTTGGTGAAATGTAAACTTCTCATTAATAATCAAATCCATCTATTTACACCCAACATATACATCCATTACTGTCATCCTTGAACCAACAACAAGCATTGCCTACTATATTCACAATTAAAAAACAAATTATGCAGAGAGTTCCTGACCATTACCACAAACTGTCAAAGTAGATTTTTAATTACGTTTACTTCTTTAATTTCTGAATTTATTGTTTCACTGCTTTGTGTAGAGAACATGAAGCTTTCGTAAACTGTCAGAGTAGGAAAAGCAAATGGAAACGTGCACGTAATCACGGTCATGATTTCCCAAACTGGTTGAAAGAAAAGGCGAGCCAAAACGGTGTCTCTGAACAAATATTTTGGCTTGCTAAAGGACCTAGTCCTACAGCCAAAAGGTTCAAGGGTTATTATGCAAATGGCTATGAGTTCTATACCAAATCACGCGATGTCAGATGCAAAACACAAAATAGTGGTGTAACCCTCTCTGCTTTAACTTCAAGTTTTGCTAGCTCTAAAGACAAAAATCCTGTTGATGGGGATGTTACCTATTATGGTGCAATTCTAGAAATAATTGAGCTGAACTATTGGTCTAAGTTTATTCTTGTGTTGTTTCGTTGTGAGTGGTATCAAGTGGAGAAAGATGAATATGGGATTACTTGTGTTAATGTGAACAAATGTTTTCGAGTGGATGATCCGTTTGTCATGCCATCTCAAGTGCATCAAGTATTTTATGTGGCAGATCCAATCGTAGATGGGTTGCAATATGTCATGACTAAGGTTCCAAGAGACATATTTGATTATGACATTGAAACTGCAGAACCTAATAATGACCTTATAATGCATTCTCGGCATGTGGAACCTGAAGAGAATATCAGATTGTCAAGAGAAGATATAGATCCTACGGTTGTTGATGCAAATCTTTGTATTGGTCAACACTAATAATTTGTGTGATTTAAATAATGACAGTGATGACAATGATGACACCTTATGGGACTGGATGCAAGCTGAGGAAGAACATAATGACGAGGACTAATGAGTAGTGACAAGAGAATATTTTTAGTGTCTTTCATTGATGATTATTATGCCTGAATTGTTTGTCTGAATATTTTTTATCTTTTATCTTACATTTCTGTCGGGTTTTTTTGATCTTTTGCCTGAATTTGATCTAACTAAATTTCATTTATAATGAATTAGATCTTTTGTCTGAATTTTTTTTTGTTCTGATGTTAACATTACTGCAATTGAAGTATGAAAGGAAGCTTGAATGAATATGAGAGAGTTCGCATTGAAAAAATTGCACAAAATCAGGCAAGGATGGAAGAGTTGGGGATACTGAGAATATTGTACGATCGTCAAAAAGCCTGGTTGAAAGTAGCAAGAACAAAAGAGGAAAACAAAATAAATTAGGAAGAACAAATCATTCTGACAAAGAAGATCTGAATTATGTTCCTAGCAACACTGAGTCTGAGGATGATGATCATGTAAATGCCGAAGTTCGTCATAAAAAAGGTTTCTCTGTTTTTCTCTGATCTGAATAATGCAGGTTTCTATGATCTGTACAGTACATTTTTTTGTCTAATCAGCAACACTGATTTGTTCATAATTTTTGTCTGATCTGTACATTTTTTTTTCTCTTATCTGTTCAATTTTTTTATTACATGTCTACCTACTAATGTATATGCAGGTTTCTCAGTTTGGTAGTCGGCAACGTGCACAATATATACCACCTAGGTCAGTGACTAGATTGAGAAATCCATGTCAAGCTAACAAAAACCAACAACTGTTCGAGCTCCGGCAACACCTTGACAAAGATCAGACAGGGGAAATCAATGTGAGGAGAAACATGACTATGGCTGACATGCTCTTGATGAGAAACCAGATGCAAAAAGAAAAAGAAATGATTACTGATTTTGGTCAATCATCACATTTCGCCCCTACCAGAGAAGACTTAAACATTGGCTCAAAGACGCATGAAACTTATATCCAGCCTTCGCCTACTCAGGGAGATACGATAGGAGGTAACTGTACCATATCATAATGTGTAGGGTAAGATATTTTAATTTTATAATTATCATCCTTTACACTATTTAGTTTTTTCATTCAACTTATTAAAAAAATGCAGTTCACTACGAAAATTCATCTCAAGCCGAACGAGATGAACTTATAGCAGCATGTTTTGGAGGAGATCCATTAAGCGATAGTAGTGCGAAGGCGAGACACATAGCTCTGAAGAGGAATATCCTGAAGATGAGAGTGAGGAAATAAACTTGGATATTCAAGATCTTGAACTAGATGGTAAATTAATATTAGTTTATTTCTTGTATTTTTTTTTATATTACATATATAAAAATATTTTGTATATTATATGGATATTTAATTATATATTACTTGTAGCTATCTTGGAAGGCGGTACAAGAGGACCAACAATGTTACACCATGTACACACGCGACCGTTGGAGAAAAGGGTGGCCATCATTCTAAATGAGTTTGGGCAACCAATTGGTCCCATATTGGAGAAGCAAGACATTGTAGGTGAATTTTCTCGTTTTTTAGGTACATTAGCTCGGGATTATGACTATGTACCCTTAGTCTTTGACTCTTGGCGGAAAGTCCCTAACAAAGATAAACTGTGGGATTATATCTTGGTATGCCTCCTTTTAATTATAGCTTACTTGAATTGATAGCGCCTTCATTATTTTATTTTTCAAAATTGTACAAAACCGTTATATTCTATGCAGGGAAAATATATAGTACCAGATGAAGGTAAAGACTGGGTAATGAAGACTGTTAGAGATGCATGGAGAGTCCACAAATGTCGTTTCAAGAGAAAGCATTTCTACCGCTATAAAGATGATAAAAGTAGGTGGCGAAATAGATCTAAACTAGTTCCTGATGAGGACTTTCTAAAATTACTTGCCACATGGAAAAAAAAGTCTGAGAAGGTGATATTCATCTCCTTATACTTGAATTTATAACTCATAATGTTCTTGGCTGTATATATATATAATTCGTCTTTAATTACGCAAGTGTGGTTCACTATTTCTATGCATTTATCTAATGTGCAGCAACGATGCTCTCGGCTGTATAGTTGCTTTCTTAAATTGTTGTCGAAAAATGCGTTCTGCTGGCTACAGTTAGTAGTTGCTGGCTGCAGTAGGTTTAGGATAGTTTATCCAGACCCCCATCTATATAAAACAACATGTGTATATATATTCCTCATTTGGTGTCCCTAGTGCGTCTATTTGTGAGTGTGTTTATTGGTCTTGAGTCGAAGTTGGTGGAATTCTGAGGTGATGTGAATTCTGAGGTGCAGGGGCATAGTTCAGTTTTGGCGAGTATTACGGATACGTTACGAATGGAGTTGCCTTTGAATAAAACTCTATACCCCATTTGAATACGCTTACATAAACAGTCGAGCCAAAAGTACACCTAAACCATTAGTCAATGGGAGTATGTTTGTGACTTTGTTTATGTTAGATAGCCGCGTACAAGGCCTGACTTTGAACTATTTTCTGTGAATGGTCTTTGGCTAAATACATGTTTTCATTGGTCGTACCTTACACTGTACTACACCGAAGCCTTAGTTCCTCAATCATTTAACTTTCTATATAGTTTGCATTGCTCCAGAGGTTGAGCTAGAATTAAAATTTCCTCTTTTTGTTTTATATTCATACGAAGGTCTCGTGTTCAGGGACATTTGGGCAGCAAAAATCAATAACTTTAAACTAATTTTTGGGTCTTTGGGGGGTAGCGAGTGTCACCCCTTGCTACCGGCTACCTCCGGCCCCTGCATTGCTTTGTCATGTGAGTGTGCCCAGTTTCTCCCTTCTGTATTATTATTTTGATGAATATATCATCTTTAAATTGAGTAAAACTCGCGAGTGAAGAATTTGTGCTTTTTTAGGTTCAATTAGCACAGTAGCAGTGGGAAAAAAAATACAAAAAATGTCAAATTTCCATTGAGAAAATTGAGCATTCAAGAAATTTCATTTTTTTTTCCTGATTTGTTTACAATTCAGTAGTCTCTTCTGATGCATCATTATATTAGCAGTTTGTGCTATCATTTGTCCTGAGGATGTGGGTTTCAGACTCATCTTCATAACAAAATTTTGATTAAACAAGTGTGAAAGGTTGAGAGTAGAATGGAGAGATATTTGTCACACAAGGGTTAAAATCACAATATATGCCTTTTCATGTACTCGTCTCGTCCTCTGCTTTGTCTTGCAAGTTTCGCTTTGTCTATGTTAGGAGAAGTGTGAGATTGGTTGGTCTGATATGGATTCGATGATTCGCTTTGTCTTTCGGTTGTGCCTTACATTATTACCCATCCACCCCCCTCCCCTCCCTAAGCTTGAATCCTGGCTTCGCCACTGCTCTGTTAGATACGGGTATGGCTCCAAAAGTGACGGGTCAAACTGACATTTGGTTTATCCGCATTAGTGTTTTCCTGTTAGACATATCATTTTGCTATTTTTTGAAATGCTGTATAGTCATGGACGTTTGTATCAGCTTTGGGCTGGTCAGACATATTCGGGCTCTTTGATCATTATGTTCAGGGAGTATAATAACATTGTTGGTTCAAGAGCAATCTCACTTTTGGAGAGAAAACTACCATCTATGTCTGTGTCATCTTTATTTTCTTTGTCTTTGCCATCGATTTAGCTTCTTAAAAAGCAAATTTGGACTGCAATGGTGGTGTCTATATATTCTGCAATTTGGTGTCCCTAGTGCGTCATTTGTGAGTGTGTTTCTTTGGAAACCTCGGATACAACTGTTTTAGCTGATGTGAATTCTGAGGTGAACATGTGTATATATATTCCTCTTAATTTTGTCACAACTACAATTTACTCCAATTTACTCTGAGGCATGCTCGGTAATATCTAGCATCTGCTTTGTCGGTCACTCTTCTTTGCTTTTGATGCAGAAATGAGAGCGTTGTTTCCTACTCACTTACTGTTTAATGTGAATATAATTTTGATAATATAATTGAAACTTGGTAGTTATGTGCATTTAGTAATTGACAGGACACTTGTATTTCAAATTTGACGTAATTCTTTGAACGCTTTGGTTTGGTTTCTTCCCTGCAATTTCCTTACATTTTCTTTGAATTTCTATGGCTTATTATCTTATTCTTTGTGAGTGTGTTTACCTAATAATTGTGTTGGTTGACAAAGTGGCCTAGTAATAGCTTTCTTTAGTAATGCTCTTGCCAATCGAGGTCGTCCCTTGTGACGGGTCGGATCTTGCGACGGGTATTTTGTGACGGGTCCTTGTTAATTAGTTGTTCTTTAATGCATTATTTATTATTTCGTGATAATTAAGTGTGACGTATCATCTATGCTTATTGAGCCTTTGAATCCTCAAATCTAATAATGTTCTATTTTTTATGTTACAGGTTGCATTTGAGGTATTAACAATGATGACAGGTTGATTTTTTGTCCGGTTGGCAACATATATATGCTCACAATACAAGAATGAAGACTTATAATTAGTAGCTTTCAAATAGTCGTTAACAATTATTATTTGTTCTATTTAAACATTTGTTATATTTGTTTTAGTTAAATAATTGAATATTTGCGATCGAAGTTCTACTTTTGATCCTTTTTTGAAATGTAATTGACATATATTTTTGAGACTGAATCAATTGAATGCAAAATTAGAGAGAATTACAATTGTTGCGTGCCTTACAAGTCCTTATGTCGTTGCACTTTATTAAGTATTGTTTTTGAATAAATTAGTGTTGCATTTGTTTATTATAAGTGTTGTTTTGGGACGTAACCAGTGTTGCGTTTCCAAAATAAAAATGTTGCATTAATTTCATATAAGTGTTGCTTATCAACATGAAAAGTATTGCATTACTTCAGGAAGTGTTGCTTTTTTTACATAAGAAATGTTGCATTAGAAGATATAAAATGTTGCCTTTGCAATTGAAAAAGCGTTGCATAAACATGACCAATGCAACACTTTTCAATAGTGTTGCTTCAGATTAAAAAGTGTTGCATTAAGCGTTGCAATGACCTAATGCAACAAGACCTGATGTAGCACTTGATTAAGTGTTGCATAAACTCTATTGCAACATTTATATGACATTATGCAACAATAGCAAAGTGTTGCTATAGAATCTAAATGTAGTAGTGAATGGTGAGTAGCTGCTGAATGGCAAAAGAGTATATTGCAAACCTCAGGGGTATTTGGTGTAAACTTTATTTTTTAATAAAGTTGTTGAGAAACTAATTTTCCCGCCAAAATTAGTTTGACCTTAATCAAACTCCGTTGCTCCTAATTTAACGTGCATTATCCAACAAGGGTACCATTAACCCAAATATTGAACCTCAGAGGTACCATCGACACGTTCTTAAAAATAGGGGTACCATGGACAAAGTGACAAACCACAGGGATATCATGAGAAATTTCCGTACTTATTATCATCATTCCATATCCAAATTCAATTTATATTGCAAGAAGAGAACTATTTCGAATTTCACACTAATTTCGACGAAATCATCCTTATAAAATATATTTCGGAGTTCGGACCCTATCGATGAGTCGGTGACAATTACATAACTGCAATAAAATCACACATACAATCGATAGATGAATTAGTCCTAAATCATACTACTCAAATGGTGTCACATTTTTATTGATTACCGACATTCTCAGAATCTCCAGTTTATATTTGAATGCTTCACAGATACGGAGTGTATACATTATTACCGTATATAATACTCGTATAGATTTGTTAGAACTTGTCAACTTTGAATAAGTTTGATGGATCATTTGATAACTTCATCACTCTATACGACTATACAAGGGACTTGCATGTCGTAGAAAGCCGATCGATTTTTTTAAAATGAGTCATAAGACCGTTACAATATAGGGGAAGGAAGATTCGTACTGGGCCTGATATCCACTATATCTCAATCTTAATTAACCCAAAATTCGTGTTTTTTTTTTCTAGGAAATTAATATCATTCATGAAATATCTTTAAACTTTCGTACAAAAGTAAAAATATCTTTTGTTTTAATGAGTTTTCGGTTAGAATTGTCGATAAAATTTCCGGAGGAGGGAAAACTCTGTACAAAAATCGAGAATTTTTAAGTTCGGCATAGAAAAGGAGGGAATTATGAATTTTCTCGAAACAATAATATGAAAATTTATTTTAATGAGTAAATCAAATACAGTATGAGAAATGCTGCATGATATTAAAAATGATTGTTTCGAATCAAAATATTCGACGATTGATCAGTAACATAAAAAAAAAAAACAATAAAATTTTGGTACACGTATTATTGTCGTATGACATTTGACTAATGAACCATTAAATGCAGTACACCGAGTATAATACAAACAAGAACAAATCAAATTTATTGGAGCAAATTAAATCCTAAATCAAAATTCTTCAAAAAAAAAAAACCTCTAATTTTATTACAAAATACAAATTAAAATCATGAAAATATGTATTATCGAACTAATTATACCGTCTCTATTAATCATATTTTGTAATAAAAATTTATGCAATGCATATACTTGCAACACAACTAGCTGTCCTTATAATTCGAACCGAGTTGGCTTTATGGTCGACGTCTCGGTTCGCTCTCCGTTCCGGCTTAAATATCTACAATCGATGAACTGTGGCAAGCCAGGTTTCGACTTATATTGTGACGACACGTTAGGCACGATGATTCGACTCCCGAAGGACGTTGTTTTGCAAGTCGATGAGATTGACTATTTTAAAGAAGAGCTAATACTCTCCAATCAATATGATCATTGTCTTCCTCAGAAGTTGATCTCTCTTAATCTTACCAATTTTCCTTTTCGACCCGTTTTGAGTTCTAAGAAGTTTTGGCTCTACAATTGTTCCGGTCATAATTACGGTCGTTACGATCAAATTGATTGCTTAAGTGGATCAAGTTATACGGTGATTAGTTCCGGGTATGATATCATTCATTCAAGTTGCTCGTTTCTCATGGTTTTGACTGTTCCCACATATAGCCGTCGCTCTAGTCTCAGCACGATTCCTACTATCGCTCTTACTTGGTCCGGTAAGCGGCTTTCATTCTTGGTAAAAATTTCTAAGGTTTTACATAATTTCGAATGTTTAGATATGAAATAGGTTCAATTTGAGGGCATCCCCGGTCCATTGAACTCGACCAGTCCGGCCGCAAAATAAGCGTTTAGAGTCTTATAGTCAACATTTTTTTTAAATGTACCCCGGTCCATTTAAAAAAAATGCTACCTCAGGTAGCATTTGACAAATCAGGTACTTGAAATGATTTATTTTTCATTTTGTACCCCTTTATTCTATAATATTAAATAAATTTCATATTCTTTTATGTCATTTTATCAAAATCAGCTACCTTTTCAGCTAGTTTGCCAAACACATTTTTATATAATCAATTACCTTATCATCTCCTAATTTTCAACTACCTTATCACTTACCTTTTCAGGTTTCAGTTAGTTTTTCAATTTTCAGCTACCTTTTCAGGTAGTTTTGCCAAACAGAGCCCAAACTCGTATTTGAATATATCATATTTTGTAGACTTGATCATATCATATATTTCTATTATTATTTGTTGATGGTTAGACGGAGTAAGAGTAAGGAAAACTATGGGTGGGGAGGTTAGTATTTCACTTGAATATTCAGGGGAGGAAAACGAGATAATATTATCAGGTATATTGAGTTTCAGTACCATCTCAAATACATAGTATGGACTATGCACATTTCTCTCTCAATTGTGTGGGGTCTACATCGTGTATGTGAGAGGATAGTAAACTCATTTTAGTCCAACTCAGTTTCACAGTTTGGAGTATATGATTATTTCTTCGGTTATTTTTAACCACCGGAAGACGTAAATTCATTTTCAGTTATTTTTATAACATGACAGGACCCAAAGAAGTACCTCCACCTAATGTAAGCCAATACTTAAATTCTAAAGGATTTCCCATCTCCCCAATTGGAATGATCATAGCACTCATTGGAACAGTGATCGCCCTCCTATCAATTCTATGTTATTGTTGCCGTCGTCGGCTTCGAAGAAATCAGCAATCTTCCTCACCAATCAGTCGGACACCTGCGGTAGCAGGTCTTGACCAGGTCATAATTGATTCATACCCCGTGGTAGTGGTTGGTGAGAGCGGCCGTCTAAGTGAACCCGATGATGCCACCTGCCCGATATGCCTTTCCGATTACTGCCCAGGAGAGACCTTGAAAATGCTGCCAGGGTGTCTTCATCGATTCCATGCTGAGTGTATTAATCAGTGGCTTCGTTCTAAAGGCGTTTGTCCCATTTGTCGGGCGTCTACCCCTTTAACTTCTTCCAATTGCTAATCCTAATACTTCACGGTCGTGTCTGTACTTATACAAGACCACCTTATACAAGAATTACTGCTAACAGCGACCGAACAATGACAGTACACCTCCTTAGACACTGATTTGACTCCCAAACGTACTTATTCAAGACGGCCTTAAAACTTGACGTCATTTAAGCTCATGCCCCATTTTTGTTTTTTTACGAAGTTTTTAGCTCAATATTACGGAAGTATACAGAAAATCTGATATTAGGATTTACGATGTACTTGGTAATTGTATTATGGATCTGGTAGTTTTCTTTCTGTATAATATGTGCTTGTATCCCAATAAGTTTCCACAAGGCAAAATTGTGATACTTGTATATATATATGTATGTATCCTCTGACCTTGAATGAAATCACGAAACTCATTCACCGAATTTTCTCGACTTTATTGTATACCGACATTTTACTCTACAATTGCTCTTGCTCACGAGTCACGACTACGTCGTTTTGGAGTTGAATGAGACGGGCCTAGGATATTGTCTCAGGACTTGCGGAATGGATATCAAACTGAGAGACATCGACTGTAAACCCGTTTTTAAGGCATTAATTATTTATTACTTGTAACCTTTCAGGGCTTAGTCAATAACCAGAGGAAGTGCTAGATGGAGGTTGAACTGAAGATTTAATCAATTGTCAGATTAATTCCGAAATGACAAGTTCTCTGAAATCACAAATATATATTATGAAGTATATTACTGTTGTTTTAGCAAGATTTGACACGGATATATGATCCTGCCAGGGAAGGTTATGTAGGGTGATATAACTCAACTATTAACGCCTGACTAGCTTGAATGATAAATTAAAGATAAAAATAAAAGAATTAAACTTAGAGATTTGAACGTGGAAAAGTGGAAAACCCTGGGAATAAGGGAAAAAACTACGGGCACCAAGCCAGGAGAGATTTCACTATGTTGTAACTAATCAGGCTGGAATACAGTTGTTGCTAAGTATTAAAATATAAGTAGATGTTATTTGCTAATGTATATGAGCGTGTGTATGTATCAATGAATGAATCTCTGTCTCTTGCCTTCCTCATGCTATTTATAATGGTCTCTTGATCTCTCGACTCCTCCACCAACGGCTAGGTTTTGCTAGAGAATAGGGAATATGGCCGTTGCTTGGAAATAGGGCTCGTGTCTTATTAACGCGGGCTTTATATATAGGGAGTTGTGTTAGGGTTGTTTTGGCTGGAAAAATATGGTTGTTAGGAGGCTCTAGAGGTTGCTTATGGAAGAAGTCGAGATATTTGGGTAGGATATGGAAAGGTGGTAGATAATTCGGTTATGAGAAGGATAAAAGAAAATAATTTGTTTCGGTTTTTGGAGAGTTTGTTAGCACGCGAAAATATGGATAAATATCTTCATATGCTTGGGGATCAAGTAAGGGGGGAATGGAGAGTAGTCGGTTTTGATGGGGATCTTGAGAATGGGCTCGGATGCCCCCTGTTTTACGCGTAAAAAATAGGGGTCGGGTACGGGTGTATACGCGGGTTTTTAGTGGTGGGTTTGGGCTAGGCTTGGGCTAGGTGGGGCCTAGGTGTGGGAGTTGGGCGTGGGCTGAGTGAAAGTCGTGGCTATGGGCCGACTTTTCAGTTAGGCTACGAAGGATTTTACGGACTAAATCCTCGGATTGAAAACTCCTACCTAAACTCTTAAGGTCGTTGACAATACTAGAAAAACGTGAAGACAAACTATTAATTGACTCATCTCGTTCCATATTGAACATCTCATATTGTTGCATGAGAAGATCAATACGGTATTTCTTGACTTGTGACGTTCCCTCATAAGCAAGGCTTAGGGTGTCCCAAATCTCTTTGGCCGAATCACATCCAGATATACGATTAATCTCTTGGTCACCGATCCCATATTGAAGAATGGACATGGCCTTAGAGTTTTTCTCGATTTTCTTATAGTCGCCCTCAACATACTTATCCTCACTTTTCAAGGAGCTAGTGCCATCAGCATTAGTCACTTCGATTTTGAGGGGACCTTTTTGAATGATTAACCAACATTCATAGTCCACACTTTTGACATAGTGCTCCATGCGATGTTTCCATCAGGCATAGTTTTCTCCCTTGAAAATGGGATACTTAGTGTGTTTTGAATCGTCCATAATTATAGGATCAACTCTTTGGATTTAACCAATATCAAGAGCACGAGGCTCTGATACCAATTGAAGAGTTAAGAACGATTAACACCTAAGAGGGGGAGGGGGTGAATTATGTGTACCTTTTAAAATTTTATCCTTAACTTGGTTAATTAATTAACTTAAGTAAAGAATATTTGAAGTACAAGACTTGAGAAACTTAATTAAATGTAAGTTCACAAGAAGGTACAACAGTTCTATGTCACAGTATTGGTGACTGTGACACAGAACTTGATTAAGTACATGCGAGAAATAGCAAAGTGGAAGAACGTAAAAGTAAATGAACAAACAAACGACATTTTAAAAATTGGTTCAGCCTCTATTCCGAGGCCTACGTCCAACCGTTATTTTATTGCTTGTTTAGAAATTTACTCAAACTACTAAACCCCTTACAATGAAAATAACTCGCCAACCTACTCCGGTTGCACTCAAACTTAAAGCTACTCCGCTTCAAGAGTTTATGGGTTCTATCTCAAGGTGTTACAGAATCTTGAATCTCAAGAGTTCACTTAAATGAACATGGAGATTACAATGAAGATCTAACACGAGAATCATGGAACAAACTCATTATGTCACAAAGACAATGAATCGATACTTGGAGGTTTTCTGACTTTTTCGAAAACAATTTTGAAGACTTAAAATCAGAAAAACGTTTTGCAAACACTTGAAGAACAAAGCTTTAAATGCACAAATGATTTGCAAGGTTTTTACAATAAATGCTTTGGAAGTCTTAAGAAATAAATGTTACTAAGACACTCTATTTATAGTGGATTTAGTCTTAGGTAAGTACAACTTAGAAAGATTAAATCCAATATTAAAATGATAGCTTTGAGTGATTGTAAGTGTTAGACTATAGGCTTGGGGCTTAAGAAATCAGAAAACTTAAGCTTCTACACTCAACATGTGACAATTGACCAAAATGACAAAAAACTTTTCTTACTTTAGAAGTTTGACAAGTCTTCTTTGCCATTTTAGTAAAAGGTGTTTGCACAAATCTAGAGGCTTAGTCAAGTGGGCTTGTGACTCCAAAATTTCAGATTATTTTCAAGCTTTTGAAAATTCAAATGTTTAAGGTTTAAAGTTTGCAAAGTTTTGACACTTAAAAACATTTGGTCGAAATTCCTCCTCCGTATGATAGTACCAGAAACCACAGTACAGCGTACTGTTGCATGGTTTTGCCATTATTTGACTTAAATGAGAATGTTACACTTACTCTTACATTTGTCGACTAAGGCATGAAAAATATCATTGTCTTGACTTCCTTGATTAGCTTGATCATCTTGAATCATTGTTGAAAATCCATTTGATTGCTTCAATCACTAATTATTTCAACTAAGAACAAACAATCAAATAACAAAGGGACTTGGCATCATCAATCCAATGTGTTCTAACACAAGGGACACATACAAGTAAACCTATTATATACGGAGTATATAATACTGTATCAACAAAGAGAACATCAAATTCAATTGGGTAAATCCAGATCATTAATACAAGAAGAAGCCCTCTAATTTTAGATATACATTAATATCATGAAAACATACATGTACTATATATCATACCTCCCCTATTCATTTTTAGATATAAATTAATTCAGATTCAACACGATTAGGTATTTGTTAACAAACATAGTTTTATTTTAAATCGTTTACTGTTTTTCAACCACCAGACGATTTGAATAATTGAATTCATTCTTCTTTATTTCTATAATGTGACAGGACATCAAAAAGTACCTTCAGCTTATGCAAGAGAACATTCAAATTCTTATGTCAGCTCGCCCGTGAGGCCGGGGTGGTCGTACCACTCATGGGAGCGGTAATCCCATTCACGATTATGCTATGTTTTTGTCTCTGTTGTTGGTTTCGCAGAAATGCACAAGCTACTACCTCAACAATGAACAATCAAAGTAGAGAAGTAGCCACGTCTACTTGTGCGGTCACCGGTATTGACCAGGTCACGATCGATTCGTACCCAGTGGTAGTGGTCGGTACGAGTGGCCGACTTATCAAACCCGACGACACAACCTGTCCGATATGCCTTTCAGATTACTGCCCACAGGAGACCTTGAAAATACTGCCATAGTGCATCCACAGATTCCATGCTGATTGTATCGATCAGTGGCCATTGATGACGGGTTTATAGAGTTCATAAAGAGCTGCTAAATCAAGTTCTTTTTTAGGCATAGTCAAGACCCCTTAGAACCTTGGAAATGATATCCTTGGGATCAAGGATTTTGCCCATAAGAGCAAGTTGGTCTACACATGTTTTAATCGAGTGTATATAGTTCGAGATGGTTTGATCCGTTGATTTAACAATGGAATCGAATTTGTCTTTGAGTTGCAGAATATGCGCACGCGAAGGGTTTGCGTAAGTGTGGGCAAGGATATCCCAAGCCTCCTTTGCGGTTTTAGCCCGTACAATTAAAGATTGAAGGGCGGAAGAGATAGTACCCATTAAGGCACCAAGAATCAGTCCGTCCTGCTTGAGCCAAGTCAAGTAGGCGGGGTTGGGGTTTTCTTTTTTCTCAGAATCAACAATGGTGGCGGGTGGTGGAGACTCGGATCCATCTAGGAAACCGAGTAGGCTGAATCCGAATAGTATATTTGTCAACTGAAAGTGCCACGATGAGTAGTTGAGGGGTGTCAACTTCACGACGTGACTGAGGTTGAGAGCAGTGAGAGGTTTCGTGGTTCTATGTGGGTTGGGAATTTGGGTGTCGTGGTTGGTGTTTGTCATGGTGAGATGAGGGTAAAGCAGAGGTGTATGGAGGCGTTTGAATGTGATGCTTTTTGGTCGGAGATTGTGTTTTGCGGATCGGTGATAGCCTTTTGATACCATATAAGACAAGGTAGGTGAATAGAGAATGATTGATAATATTACTGATGAAGAGAGTACATATATATAGGATTTACAAGCTAATGACAGTAAGTATAAATGCTATCATTCACAATATAAACCTCCTATATTTGTAATGTGAACATGACTAAGTTGCTTTGATTGTCGGTGTTAATTTAGGAGATGATTGTTGATTTGATATGTTGGAAATATTATTAGGAATATGCTGATTTGATTTAATTTGATTAATATAATGAAGTATATCAATGCCAACTGAAACGTTTTCGATCTGAGTAAGAATTGATTGCACAATGAATCATCTAATATGATCGACACTAGTGACTAGACCGAGTCCAACTATATAACCCCTTAAACTTGTGGTGCAAAAAGACAAATTCAACTATTTCTTAAATTCTCAATTAATTGACTGATAATTTCAATTCGTTGATCTCTTTGAATAAGTTACAAGGATCTAACCTCACATTTTATCATTTCAACACTTCAACTGAAAACATGTAAAACACTCTTACCACTTACAAAACATAGAAATCGTGCTAGCACGTATTTGGTATTTCGTCCCTATAACTTTTATTGTTATTCTCGTATAATTTTGGTGGTTAAAAGAGATCGATATTGAGCGTTATTTTCTCATAAAATATAATACAACATTTGGTTAATGATCATATGAAAATACTTCCCTTGTTCAGATCATTTGTTTACCTTTGATTGGGACGGCGGGATTAGTTATTAAGAAAGTACAACTAATCCTATTGACTGAGCCAAGAAATGTAGGGTATTGTACGTACGTAGTATATACTCCGTATATAATACTGTACCAACAAAGAAGACATCAAATTCATTTGGGCAAATCCAGATGCTTAATACAAAGGAAAAGCACTCTAATTTTAGAAATTAATATCATGAAAACATGTACTATCATACCTTCTCCATTCATCTTCTTATGTATTATAAATTCGAGTAGTGCATATTCTTGCAACACGACTAGCTGCCCTCGGAGTCTAAACAGTAATGTCTTTACAACCGAAGTCTCAGTTCACTCTCCATTCCGACTAAATCCTATTCAAGCGAAGAGCTGCGCGTCCCTTTAACTTCTTCTAATTGGTAATCCTAATACTTCACGGTCGTGTCTTTGTATACACACGTACTTATACAAGACCACCTTATACAAGAATTACTGCTAACAGTGACCCAAAAATGACACCTCCTTGGACACTATGATTTGATTCCCATATATGACGTGCTTATTCAAGACCACCTTAAAACTTAATGTCACTTACACTCATGCCCCATTTTTTATTTTTACGAAGTTTTTAGCTCACTATTACGGAAGTATTACAGAAAATCTGATATTACGATATACTCCGAATGAAATATGTATGTATCCTTTGACCTTGAATGAAATTGCGAAACTCATTCACCGAATTTTTTTGAGTTTATTGCCAACGTTTTACTCTACAATTGCTCTGTTCACGAATACCCTGTTTATGATCTAATCGATTGCCTAAGTGGATCAAGTTATACTATATTGTTATTGTTGTCGTTGCCAATGTCAACGTCAAATAAATGAGCAGACTATCTCGACAATTAACAGTCAGACTCCTGCAATTACCGACCTTGATCAGGTAACGATCAGTTCTTAAGACCGACTTTGATTGTAACCCCGCTTTTAAGGCAGTTAGTTACTTCGGTTGCAACTTTGCATGGCTAAGTCAATAATCAGAAGAAATGCTAGTTAGAGGTTAAACTGACGAATTGATCAAATGTGAGATTAATTCCATGAGACGAAGAGTTCTTGCAAATCATAAGTATATTATGAAGCATATTTTAGTGTCAGCTGAACGTTTTTGATTTGGGTGAAAATTGAATCCGACAATGAATCATCCATATGTTCAAGACGACCAAGTCTGAATATATAACCAAGTCGACTTTGAGGTGTAACAAGACACAATCAACTATTACTTTGAAGATTATATGATCCGTTGATCTCTTTGATTATGTTTTAAGGACCTAATCCCACATTTGATCATTTCACCACTTCTACTGAATACAAGAGACACTTGCCTCATTACCGGAACATAGGAGGAAAACCGGGCTAGCATGTACTTCCTCCCTTAAACTTTTATTGTCCTCGTCTAACTTTGATGGTTAAAAGATGTTAGTCAAATATTCTGTAAATATTTGATATGCTTTATTTATGTAAATTAGTTATACCTTTATTTGTATTCCTTAGTTAGCTAAGATTAGTCAAGATCCTTCCCATGTATATAGGATTGTATCTAGGAATATATGGTAGATGTATTATATATATTGAGATGAATGAAGGAGAACCCTAAGGGATTACGTTCAATGACAGTATAGGGTGGCATCCTGGATAGAATGGTCAAGCGGAATGATGAGGGTTTGGTCCCACCTTGGGGACGTATCACCCTCTTCGTCAACCCGGGTCGTGACCTTACGATCCGGGTCGACCCATGCAACAGCGTACGCCTTGTTAGGGCCATTACGCCAGTTGACGTTCTTCACATCCTTGGCTTTCGTTATGCTTACTTCTACCTCGTACCTTGACCCCATTTTCAAGGCTATTTTCGTAATTTCAATGAAGGGAGATTTGATGTTGAACTTGTGTTTCAGTTTTGGTATTCTGGACTTTGAGACTTCTCTTTACGGTATTTGTAGTACTATTTTAGTTATTGTTTTCCCGAAATACCCTTCAGCGTCATTAGCGTGTGCGGATGTAAACTTCCAGTCTTGCCCTTAGTTGTTTGAACGACTGAGGTTTGGTTGGGGGTATAAATGTAATTCCACAAAATAAGTCAGTGAGATCTACTATTTTTTAGGAAATTGAGATGGCGATACCGGGTGTTACTCAATTTGAGTAACACCCGGGATATAATTGTAAATTCCTTTGATATTTTCATTCCCCTCCTAACTATTTAAAATTTCAAACTAATGTTTGTTAAGGGTATTTTAGTCACTATAGCTATATAGAACAATTAGTTGATAAAGATAATTATAATATACGAAGTGATAAACAAAAGTGCAGTATCTCATATCCATATCAATTTGGTTTGCCACCTCCTAAAATTTCTAACGAGCTTCATGATTACGAGTTCATCCTGGAAAATTGCATTAAAAATCAATTTGCCTTAAGCAAGTAGATATGGTCATTAGGGGACTCCTGGTAGAATGTTCATGTCATATTTGTAATTTTAAAACCCTTATTTACCATTTTAATGTGTTTGTTAACACTTCCTAGCTCGAAAACTAATGATGATTTAAAAAGTTGAAGAATGATTTCTGGAGTTATAGTAAATATATATGAGTCAATTTGGATCCAAATACCATAAATTGAGTCGTTACTTGAGAAGTTGCGATTGGGGCGAGCCTTAACCGCATATTCATTTTTGTTACTCGGTTTGTGTCCAATACACATATATAATTGCCTTTAATCCTTTATCGATCGATTTACAGTAGCATATTCTTTAGCAAGCTTGCCGTGAATGATCACAAATAATGATGGATTGATGAATGTGAATTTTGTATAGGTGATAAAAGCATAAGAGATAAGTAGACTTTGTTTTTGTGATTGGATATGGCCTTCAAAAAAAAATTGATAACAAATTACATTTCTATCCTTTAGCAATTTGGCGCAAAACCGAAAATTTAATTATTATTTTTTAATTTTCCTTTTTCTTTATTAGGGTGTTACTGAGTTTCAGTAACACCGGGTGTCGCTCTAGCACTTCCCGATGTTTTTTGGTGCTACTTTGAACGCCTTTTTTAATAACTACCCGCGCGGAAAAAGGACGTAACTTATTCATTTCATATGGATATATTTAACCGGTTTCGTAAGTTTTGTCTTAAATAAAAATTTGTTTATTTTGAAAGGGTTTTTCTAACCTATGCCCACCAGGCATAGGATAAGAAAATAAAAAAGGAAAGAAATAAATGTATTTATTGTAAAGAAAAGTGAAAGTAATAGGATATTCCAATTTCTCATAAAAACATCAATTAATTCTTTCTATTTTTGTTTTTTTATCCTATGTCTAGTGGACATAGGTTAGAAAAATCGATTTTGAAAATATGAATTTTCACGTCATCATAACCTTGTCCGTATTAAAAGCGTTAAAGCAAAGGGTAGGGGTAGGTTAAGGTCTAAGACGGTTGATTGTTTATTACTCCGTAGTCCGTACCTCGTATTTCGTATTCCGTAACATGGCCCGTAGATCTGACGGAAGGGTGAGTCCAACGAAGGTATAATAAACAATGATGTTCCAAAAGAAAATTCTTAATTGATACAGTATTTTGGGATATTCTATATGGTATTTCTTAATTTTTCGACTTTCTACATGTTATCTTAATACTTTTTAAAACATATATCGTACCCCTAATTTTTGTCATTATCATTAAGTGTACCCCTAAACTTTATTTTCCATCAATTAAACTCAGTTTTAGGTGTTAAGTGATTACTTGGACGCGTAACCAAGCTTGTTATTTATTATTCTATTTTTTTTTTGTCTAAACCATCTGGTAATCCGAACCACATTGGGCCAACTAATCCGGATTTCGGGGCGTGTCCAAGGATTACGGTATTTAAACCCCTCCCAATCGCAGTTGTGGGGGATCGATCCGCAGACCTCCCTACCAAGCGCAGCCCCATGCTACCACTGCGCCAACCAACGATTGGTGTCATTTATCATTCTATGACATACGGACTCTATTAGGCTCAATATCCATCTTTGTACGTGATAATTTGGCAAGGAATCAATAAATTTTCCGTCAAAAATTTTTTAGCCAATTGTGGACAGCGGGCCGCCCACGGGGGCGCTTGGCGAGAAGGGGCTCGAAAACAAGCGTTTGCATTTTGTAAGGAGTCGCCACCAATTTTTATGGGAAATTGGAACCGTTCGAATACCTCGTGTCATGTCAAGACACAAAGTAGTGACATGAACACTAAGCAATCGTTACCCTTAGCATTCTATGTCTAGAATGACTCTCGTGGATGCCAATGAACACGGGTGCTCACGGAGATCTGGAGTAAGGGGTGAGGGTACGTATTAGGAAGCTCTTTTGATCGAACACCTAATCCCGCCCGCCTCGATAGCGGCCTCTACTAATGATTAGGGAAGTTATTCGTACTCGATATATCGTCGGCTATATGCATGCAATGCAACATCCATAGATTAATCCTAACATGTGAAGATTTAACTAAGTCGGCTGACATGTAATTAGCAAACAATTGGGTCGAAGTTGGAGTTAATGCTCATTTACATGTGAGAAACATACAAACAATAAAAGAAATGCAATAATTATAAATTACAATAAATATAAATTACAATAATTACATCGGAATAGGCGATTTATGTCGAAAATACCTTTAAAACGGATAATTTTAGAAAAAAAAAGAATAAAAGAATAAAACACGACAGATCAGAAGGTGATAATACAGATATTAGTTGATTAATACGTAAACTAATTAAACTAGGTCAAGGCAGAAAAGGAGTTCAGGGACAGAATTCACCCTGGAACAGCGCAAAGAGTAATCGCGCCCTTTGGAAGAGGCGCAGCAGACGCTGCGTCTGTTCCAAGGGTGAGTTCTGGCTGTGAAGCCGGAACTGCAAACCGTTAATGTTGATTGGTGATTTACTGGATTGATTACGATTTTAGACTCGGATGGAAGTGATTAATGAATTATTTACATATGATTGAGGTCATAAAACAGTAAAACATGGTTAAGACGGAAATAAGGCGGATTAATTATGTGAAGGGTCGATGTTAATGAATGATTTATTAAACTAACTAACTAAACAAATTACACTAAACATGATGAATGACGACGAATTAATGAACAAAACAGGTGAAAATTATATCAACAATGAATCCCAGAAACTCAACATGAACGAATTGAATCCCTAAAACTCGAATTGAATTTAATGACGAAAACCCGCAAATATTGATTATTTGGGATTAGAGTCGATTTTATGACGATTTAAACATGTTAATGACGATGGTTAATATACATATGAATTATTAAACTATCATGATGAAGAATTAACAGACAAACAAAACAAAAGAAATTAATTTGACACGAATTACAGAGGACGGAGGAAGAAGAAAAGAAGCAGGAACTGCGGCAGCCTCACGAAGAGGCGCAGCAGGTGCTGCGCTCCTTCGAAGAGGCGCAGCGGTTGCTGCGTCTTTTCTCGACGTCTGTCTACTGGAAATCCGCAAAAAAGGTTTTAACAAAGGGTTTTAGAAATCGGTTTTAAATGGTGTTTTCGACATAAACCTTACAAAGACGTTACGATAAATAAAAGAGGATTAAAACACCCTCAGACTTACATGTTGACGGAACGAGAAGAACTAAGAAGATCAATTAGTGATGCTCGACGCGAATGCAAGGAAAGAGTGCCCTCGTAAGAGGAAAACGATTTAACAAGTTGATTAATTAGATTGATTGAGTGTAGTGGTCAAATTGGTCGGTCATGCAACGGAGAGGCTGGTACCCGGAAAGATCCGAGCTTACGTGGTCGGAAGTCCAAGCACGTAGGCGCCAATTAGTAAGAACGAAGTCTAGAATGCAAAGGGAGAAGAGAAGGGCGGACACTCGCGTGAGAAATATGAGGAACGAAAGCTCCTATTTATACTAATCACGTGAAGGAATAGGGTTTCGGAGACTCTTTGGAAGTGAATCTCGGAAAGATATAAAAAAGATACGTAAATCATGCAAAGAAGGGCCTGGGAAGAGCGCGCAGCAGCCCATGCGTCTCTTGGAAGAGGCGCAAAGACTGCGTTGCGTCTATTCCCAGGAGGTTTCCTCTCCTTAAGAAAGATTTCCGCGTTTGAGTTATGGTAGGACGGAAATAATTCGATTATCTTTTGAATATTACGGGATATTATTTGCCAAAAGATAAAATTTGAGAAATATGGAATAGAAATATCCGGAACATTCCGAACATTCGACTCGGGATTTAACAAACTATCGAAAATGGAGACGGTTTTTGACCCGGACTCCGAATGTACTCTAATTACTGCCAAAACGACCGTATCGGCACGTAGATGACAACTAAGAGGTTGACATTAATGTTCGAGCAATCACTTGACGATAATCTTACGAACTGTCACTAATCGTTCCGCGTATCAAACATGCGACCCAATCATCACCGGGTGGTTTGCGAGAGGTACAGAAACGAGGTGTCTACAGAGCCCCCACTTTGACTGAGGCTTGGACAAGGCGAAAGTCAAAGTATAGCCATCAGGTCAATCGAAGATTACAACCTGACGACTATGGCGACGCGAGGCGGCTCAAGGGGTCTGAGCCAAGGACCTGTCGTCGGGAACATTTTAGAGTCTGTCGACTATCGGGGAGGGTCGTTTAAAGTCCATTAGACTACGTAAGGAGGCTCGCCAGCCATAAGAAGAGATCATACCTGAGATTTGATCGAACTTCGCGGGGAAATAAGAGATATTGAAAACAGCAGGACGTCGGTAGAAGCTGCTGGGGATCCGCTTGCGTCGGTCTCAAGCGAACTCTGGCGAAATTTGGAGGTTGAATCTGCTTGCGTCGGTCTCAAGCGGACTCTGGGTTGAGAGTATGTCGACGACTAGGAACATCTTGATCGTCGTGGAAGAAATCTTGAGTGAGCAGTACTGCAAAATACTACTGCGCTGGGGATAAAAATTGAGCAATACTGCGAAATACTGCTGCGCGGGATAAAACGAATTCGGACAATACTGTAAAATACTGTCGCGCTGGATAAAACGTGGGCCGGAACGAAAGAAAATCGTCGAAACGGACCAAAAGAACATAATAGCATTGAAGAAGAGGCGCACCAAAGATGGGCCCACGAATAACGAACTCATAACGGATTTTTGAAAATCCACAAGGAGGGAATAAAAGGAAGAGGCGCAGCAAGAGCTGCGTCTCTTGGAAGAGGCGCAGCACCTGCTGCGTCTGTTCCCCAATTTGGCAATTCTGCGTAAAAACGCGAAAGTCAGAAGGTTTATGTTCATTATTTCGAAACATAAGTCACTCCATTCTCTCTCAAATCTTCACCATCTTCGTCGAGGTTGGATTAAAAAGCTTGCTTAAAATATGACTAATCGAGGTATGTGCTTTAATCTTGCATTAATCTTCCATATTTGTTGAATTTTGAGCCGCGAATATTAGGGTTTTCGACCCTTTTGATCGAAAATTTGGGGCTTTTCCCCCAAATGGATTTGTCTTGCCAAATTGATGCTAGAAATGGATAATAGGTAATGTTAGGAACATAACCATGTATTTACTTTGAATTTTCATCGAGTTTTGAGCCCTTGAGCGAATTTTGAGACGGTTTCACAGCTAGATCGTAAATTGCTTCGAAAATGGCCTTAGGATTGCCCATTTGTGATGAAATTTGATATTTTGGACCCTTGGATGATGGTAAACTTTCTACCATCTTGGAATTTTGATTTGTGACAACTTTTTCAGGACACTTTTCTAGGGCATAACCGCCATTATAGCGAAATGCTGCCGAATTTTCGACTCGAACCCGAGACTAGGCATTGACTCGGACTTGACTTGACCCAATTCATTACATGAGTGATTGAATTGGCGGGAATATGGCCAAGGATGGCCAGAAATGGGGAATTCCCGGGCCTTGAAGGCTCGAAAACTTCTTAACAAAGGCTTGTCGTCATGGGACGCGGCCTGGATTTGCTTTAATGTTTGCAGGTGACGATGCTTCTACTTCTGGGAGAGATCCCATGGACATAGACGCCGCTGTTGTTGAGGAGGCTTTGGAGCAGGCCTTCACCGCCGCGGTGATGGCTGCTGCGGACGAGGTTCCCGAGGAGGAGGCTGCTGATGAGAAGGAGATTCCGAGACGGGCTCACCTCGGACGAGGAGGTCGTCAGCTGAGAGGTGCTCCTGCGTGGGCTGAGACCTGGGAGAGTAGGCACCTTGTGTGGGCTGCAGAGGGTCACTTGTCCTACAGGACGGTGAAGAGCTTGGTAAATAGGAATTCCCTAACTCATTACCTATCCTTTTCTATTTTTGTTCAAATTTCTTTCAAATTTACTCAAAACTAAAGATAGCTTTATTTCAAATCATAATAGGAGGCCGGGAACATCCGGTCGTTCTCGGGGTATACGACAGCGATGGAGCACTACGAGCGGTTGTCGGAGGAGGAGAGAGCCATGATCGAGCGTGGAGCGTTCGGTCCTCTGGTTCAGGTCTGGAGGGATATCGTGAAGAGGAAGTTGCGGGCCAACCTTAGCCTGGTCCGCGCTTTCTTGGACCGATTCTGGGATACGACTTCCACGTTTCACTTGCCTTTTGGTGAGGTGAGAGTCACCTTGGAGGACTACGGCATGATTTGGTCCGCAGGTGTGGGATCGAGGAGATGGTGTGGCGGAGACCGGCATGAGGGCGGATTCGGCCGAGGCGAGGAGGTTGATCGGCTGGAACTTGTCGCCGAAGGCTGTTGCGGTGCCGGGTTTGGTACCCAGTACCTATGTTCGAGACTACTTCGCGGGGAAGACCCCGGCTTCGGTGGTGATCGATGGGAGGGAGACGGCTCCTCCTCCTTGTCACCGGTGCGGAGGGCTCGTCCGTGGCTTTGGTGGTTCTTGTCTTCGATTTACCTCGGAGACATGGGTGAGAGGTCGTCGACGAAGCTTCTCCCCTTTCTTTTCGACCGAGTTCCCTAGGACGTTGGGACCGGGTCATCGCTGGTTTTGCGGTCCTCATCCGCTTTATGAGGGCCATGGTTCGTCCGGAGTTGATGGAGAAGGGGACTTCTCCCGGTTTGCGGTCGGACCGGGCACCGTTGGAGGTATGAACCTTCCTTTAGACCAAAGTAAATTCCTTTCTTTTATCAAAGATCGAAAGATCGTCATTGACTATTACGTTTTACGGCGTGGGTGTACTCTTACTTTCCGGACCTCGCGCCCAAGAGGACGGAGCCGTTGGAGAGGGCCTACCCCGTGGTGAGGGATTGGGTCATGTGCCGGACGAAGAGCAAGCGTTCTTCTCACAATGTCTACCGGCGGGATGTGAACGCTCTTCAGCTGAGCAGCGTGAGTATCCCATTTGTATTCATTCACACCTTCTTATACTTTGTTTTAAATTGATCATAGGAATGACCTTTGCCTTGATATTGTTGCAGTGGGTGCCCAGACCTTGGGCGGAGTACGCTGGAGCGCCTCCTTTTGTTGCTGAGGTCCTTCGACCTAGGAGCCCGAGCCGGCTGCTGTTGTGGACGTCGATGGGTCCTGTGTGGTATCTGGGCGAGCGTATGGCTCGTCAGTGCTCTCGGGGCGCGTTGACGGTTCCCATCGATCCTCCGAGGACGATGTTCGGGAGCCTTCGAGGCCGAGAGGGAGGCGGACTTGGCGGTGCCGATGGCGACGACCTTCTTCTCGTCTCGGCGAGGACTACTCGGCGTTCCTTTACGGGAGGTTGGCGTCGCGGTAGTGGTGAGTATCCTTTATTTACTTGATTTGATTTTGGGAATCACGACGAAAGATCGTCGATTAATGAGAGCTATTTGTCTTTGCAGGAGGTCGAGGCGGCGGGCATCGAGCCCCCAGTGTACCCCGAGACTCTTGAGTACACTGACGCGACTGGGAGGACGACGATCTCCGAGTTGCGTGACTTTGACGTGGCTGTGACGGATGCTGGCCTAGATGACTGGCAGCATCTGATTCGGAGGGTGAGTTCCCATTTTGCATAGTTTTCGTGTAAGAATACATTTGATTGAATTTGTTCAATTCTTTGAGAATTCTTTTGAAATGCAGGTCGCGCCGTCCCGGTTCGTGGCATTATGGAGGGTGGCCAACCGGCTGCGTGCTACCGCCATCGAGGCACTCATCGGTGGTCGGGGTCGTCAGGTATGAACCTCACTTGACTTCTTCCTTGATTTTTGATTTTTTCAGTTTTGTTTGGATTGATTGACATGAGCCAATTTATTGTTGTTTACAGGCCGATCGTGAGCTGGAGCGAGAGTTGACCCAGTCTCGGGAGGAGACGGCTCGTTTGTCGAGGGAGCTCGAGTTTCGGGACGCCGAGATTGCCGCTCTTATGGCGAGGGTTGCCGAGCTGGAGGGTGCACAGCAGTAGTCTGCGTGGTTTTGGTTTTGAACATTTTGGACTTGTTTTGGGGCGCAAGCCCCCAGTTTACTTGGATTTTTGGACCTGTTTAGGGCGAAGCCCCCCCAGTTGTACATTTGGACTTGTTTGGGGCGAAGCCCCCCAGTTTGCTTGTACATTTGCTTTTTTGTTGTATATACGACGGCCTGAGTGCCTTTTGCTGTTGGGTTGTGTTGGTTGTACCTGCAGGTTAGCTTTTGAACAGGTTTGGTAGACAACGGTTTACGCCGTCATGCTGCCGGAATTTACATAGAAAATCACGCAACACATACATTTTTATATACACATAGGGCCTTTAATTAGTGCAAAATGAGACTCAAAAGGAACGCGAAAATGCAAAAATTTTGCCGGAAATGACCGGACGGTAGGGAGGGTTACCCCCGAAAAAAAAAGAAAAAGAGAAATCTATAAGTTAGAAAATGGGAAAAAATAGAAAATGAAATGGCTAAGTAAATGTTGAAATAAAAAGGAATTAAAAGGAAAATTAAATATAAAAGTGTGAGAAAAATGGCGGAAAATGTCGATGTCGCCTCGAAATGCGTGTCCGCGGATTAAGGAAACCTGAAGCATGGTAAATTTCTCGGATTTACCAAAATAAAATCCCGTAGGAATAGGAAATTATTTGTTTATAGAATTAGGAAAGATCCAAACACGGAAATCACGGAAGTGAGGTTGGGGAAGAGGCGCAGCATGAGCTGCGTCCCTTTGAAGAGGCGCAGCAGGTGCCGCGCCTGTTCCCAAGCAGGTCGGTTTTGACGGATTTTTGGAAACAACAATTAGTATAAATAGAAGCGTCGACGAAGCTTTAAATCATATAATTCTTCCGTCTCTCCTTCGTCGCCTCACATAAAAACTCCCAATAAATTTTCAAGAGAAAATTATCATCATGGATACTTTGGAGATTCGCTTGAAGGAATGGACTAATGAGTTTTCGAACATTGAGAAGCACGATATGGGTGCTTATAACCTTGGGTCTTTATTGAGTTTGAAACTCATCAAGGTTGTAAGACCGTTCTTGGATGCTTGCCTTGATTATTGGGACCCAAATTATCATGTTTTTGCGTTCCCAGGAGGTGATATTTGTCTTTTTCCGGAGGAAATTGCTGCTATTGGCGGGTGGGACCCTGAACATCTACCTGCCATCCCTTCTACTGCTCAAGGGTATAAGAGCAAGTTTAGAGATTTGCTTGGACTTACTAGACTGGAGGTGGATCGCTTAGTTACCCCGAAAGGCGTGAGGATGTTAGATTTTATAGACCGATTCATCAACAGGGCCGACCCTACTGTCTCTTATGTTGCTAGGAGGAGAGCATTTGGCTTCTGTTTGCTGCATGTATATGTCTTCCAGGGACATGTTGATGAAGATTTGAGAGGCGATCCTCGTCTTCTGGGTCTTATTGAGCAAATGGAGCTGCGCAGGAGCCCAGCTTGTCTATGCCTAGGGGAGATCATTTTGGGTTTGGATAATAGGAAATCCAACCGTGATCTGCCGTTCTTGGGAAGTCCCGTTATCCTACAGGTAAAAGACACCTTTCTTTCTTTTTTTTTTTTTTTTCGTTTTTTTTTTTTTTTTTCGTTTTTTTTTTTTTTTTTTTTTTTTTTTTTTTTTTTTTTTTTTTTTTTTTTTTTTTTTTTTTTGCGGGTGTCTAATACCTGTTTTTTGGTAGGTTTGGCTTATGGAACGGCTCCGACTGCTCGAGCCCCCAGTTCATGCACTTTCCTATCATGCCCGTATGATTTCGATGAGGACGCGGCTGTACATGGTGGACTTCACCCGGGTTTGTGACTATTGGAAGAACAAGCTGAAGACTGATGATGGCCCGCTGATCAGGTGGGTCGTTCCGTGGTGGCACCTCAAGTCTGTCACTGGAGTGTCTTCTTTGGATCCTACTAGGTCCGTGCGCATTCCTGGATTGGAGTTTATGGTATGCATCTTCCCTGAGAGATTGATGAGGCAAGTCGGGTTGAAGCGAGATGATCCCTAGGCTTGACACCGTTCCATGATCGCTATGGCGCTTACTACAGAGAGCCGAAGAGAGTGGGCTATGAAATGGGCCCAAAAAAACATGTGGTTCTTGAACTTCTCCTCCAATGCCTTGTGGGTGTCGGACTCTTATCTGAGGTGGAGGAAGGCTGCAACTTCGGAAGAGCGCGAAAGGCTGAGGAAGCGCGAGCCCGTTGACTACAAGGTGCGAGAGGGAGAGAAAGAGAAGGAGAAGCATCTGACAGAAGGAGAAGAGGAAGCCGGGTTCCAAGTCATTCATCCTTCGAAGAAATCGAAGACTACTCCTGTCGCAGAGATGGTGGTTGGCAAGAATGGGAGAGTCAGGCCTCGAGAAAGACCGTTGGTGATTAGGTCTGAAGTGGTGCAAGAGCGCCCGGCTCGAGGTCGTGACAAGAAATATGACAAGAACGACAAGGGCAAGGGAAAGATGGAGGAATAGCCCAAGTCTTATTTATTATTTAATTATTATTATTGTTGTAATAAGAAAGGAGGGATTTTTAGAATCCTAGCCTAATCTATTTTTATTATTTGTCGTATTATTATTATTAGAAATTGAATGAAATAAAAAGGTTAAATGGTTATGAAACCGTTGTGATTTTCTTTAATTATTCTTGTCGAATTTCATATGCAATGCAAATGTCCTTCTATTTACATTTTAAATATAATGGTGGGTTGAATCCCGTGAAGGATTGCCTACGTATTCACTTAGAGAAAGCGAAATCAAACCCTTGCGCGTAGTTCGAGTAAATGTAAAAGAATAACTGTTCGAAGCAAGAGCTTGTAATGAACATAGAAAATAAGCATGAGCTTTTGCTTACTCGGGAGGTGCGAATTTAGTTTGTTTGATGATATGAGGATGACAAGTTTGCCAAGATGCAAGAGCATAGTGACATTCAAATGGGCCAGGGGCCGTTTATTTAGTGTCACAAGAGCGACACGTAGGTTTACGCGAGGCGCGTTTTTATCCTATTCTAGGCATAGTATCGTTTCAGTTGGTCGAGATTTGTGGGGTTTGAGAACTCATTCCCGTCTAGGTCTGTGATTCTAACCGCACCCCCTGGGAGTATTGATTTGACTAGATATGGTCCGGCCCAATTAGGTTTGAATTTTCCCCTTGGGTCGACAGGTAAAAGAGCTCTGACCGATTTGAGAACTAAATCTCCTTCTTTGATGTTTCTTGGCCTAACCCTTTTGTTGAAAGCTCGTTTGATGCGTGCTTGATATGTCTGGACATTATGTAAGGCACGAAGCCTACGTTCATCCAGGAGGATGAGTTCTTCGTATCTATCTTTCTTCCAATCGACTTCTGGGATTTGACTTTCTAGCAGAATACGCAGGGATGGTATTTCTAGCTCGACTGGTTGTACGGCTTCCATGCCGTAAGTCAAATAGAAAGGAGTAGCCCCAGTGGGCGTCCTAACTGATGTACGATACCCCCACAAAGCGAAGGGTATTTTGCTTGGCCAATCTCTATAATTGTCAGTAATTTTCTTGAGGATTGTGACGACATTCTTGTTAGCCGCCTCTACCGCGCCGTTAGTCTGTGGTCGATAGGGCGAAGAGTGATGATGCTTGATCTTGTACTTGGCTAGCAATTGTTCGGTTTCGGCTTGGAAGTGGGACCCATTATCGCTAATGATTTCATGTGGGCAACCATATCGGCAGATGATGTTGTTTTGTATGAATTTGGCTACATTTTTGGCCGTGAGAGCGGTGTAGGAAGCTGCTTCTACCCACTTGGTGAAGTAGTCAATTGCCACTAGGATGAAACAAAGTGACCTCTGTTCGGTGGGGTTATTTTCCCAATTATGTCAATTCCCCATGTGGAGAATGGCCAAGGAGATGTCATCGTATAGAGCAACGAAGGAGGGACATGTTGTACGTTTCGAAGATTTGTGATTGTGGCAATGTCTTACATATTTGATGCAATCGGATTCCATTGTGGTCCAATAGTACCCTAGACGTGTGATTTTCTTTGCCATCATAGGTCCACTCATGTGAGGACCGCATTCTCCGTCGTGGACTTCTTCCATCACTTTTCGTGCCTGTGAATGATCAAGGCAACGTAGGACTACACCAAGAGGTGTTCTTTTGTACAATTCTCCTTGCATTAGGATGTATTGGGAAGCTAGTAGGCGTATAGCGCGTTGTCCTCTTTTGTCCATATCCGGCGGATAGGTACCGTTGAGCTTGAAATTCAGGATTGCTTGGAACCAGGGCTCCTGTGCGATTTCTTCTTCATCGGTAATTTGATGGATATAAGCCGGCTCCGACCGTCGTTCGATACATAAAGGCATTTCCATCATGTAATCCGGCATGTTTATCAAAGATGCAAGTTTCGCAAGAGCGTCTGCAAATTGATTTTCTTCTCGAGGTAGGTGTAAGTAGGTTACGTGATCAAAGAATTGAGCGACTTGGTCTATTCTAGCCTGATAGGGTGCTAGGCTTTCACCGGATTTTCCAGGATCCCGTAACTTGGTTGATGATTAGTGACGAATCCCCGTGCACTCGGAGGTTTTTGATGCCTAAGCTTACCGCCGCTTGTAGTCCAATTAGACAAGCCTCATATTCTCGGCGTTGTTTGTCACCTCGAAGTCGAGTTTGACAAAGAATCGGTGTATGCTCACCTTCGGGAGAAATGAGCAACACTCCTATCCCAAATCCTCTTAGGTTTGATGCTCCATCGAAGTATAGGTCCCAGGAGTCTACATCTGTTTGAAGTATATCCTCGTCGGGAAATGACCAAGTATCTATGGTTTGTGCGTCGTTGATGGGATTTTTGCGAAGAATTTCGGCGACGGCGCGACCCTTTATAACTTTCAGTGGCACATATTTGAGGTCAAATTCTGAGAGCATCATGGTCCATCTTGCCAGACGTCCGTTGAGGACGGGTTTCTCGAAGAGGTATTTGACTGGATCCATTTTGGAGAATATCTTGACGGAGTAGCTAAGCATGTAGTGACGTAGCTTCTTCGTTGCCCACACAAGAGCGAGGCATGTCTTTTCGAGTTGTGAGTATTTGCACTCGTATTCCAAGAACTTCTTACTTAGGTAGTAAATAGCTCTTTCTTCACTTCCTACGGTTTGAGCTAACATGGCACCCATAGCGGTTTTGATTTACCGTGAGATACAAACCAAGAGGTTGATCTTGTTGTGGTGGCATGAGCACTGGTGGTTTAGCCAATATCTCCTTGATTCTGTCGAACGCCTTTTGACAATCATCGTCCCACATGGTGTGGTCTGTTTTCTTGAGTTTCTTGAAGATAGGCTCGCAAATCATCGTAAGTTTCGATATGAATCGACTTATGTATTGCACTTTTCCCAGGAATCCCCTGACTTCCTTTTCTGTTTGAGGTTGTGGCATTTCGATCAGAGCTTTGATTTTGGAAGGATCTATTTCTATGCCTCGTTGGCTAACGACGTATCCTAGGAGTTTGCCAGATGTCACCCCAAATGTGCACTTTTGAGGGTTGAGTCTCATGTTGTACTTCCGTAGCCTTGCGAAGAACTTGCGAAGGTTCGCAATATGTCCCTCTCTTTCCTTGGATTTGACGATCATGTCATCTACATATACCTCGACTTCTTTATGCATCATGTCATGTAGGAGTGTAGTCGCGGTGCGTTGGTATGTAGCTCCGGCGTTGATCAATCCGAACGGCATTACTGTATAGCAATAGGTTCCCCATTGGGTGACGAACGCGGTCTTATGCATGTCTTCCATGGCCATTTTGATTTGGTTATAACCCGCATATCCATCCATGAAGGATAGTAATGCGTGGTCTGCAGTATTGTCCACTAATATGTCGATGTGAGGTAGAGGGAAGTCATCTTTTGGGCTTGCTTTGTTCAAATCCCTAAAGTCAACACAAACTCGGATTCTCCCATCCTTTTTGGGTACGGGTACTATGTTAGCTACCCAGTCAGAATACTCGGAAACTTTGATGAACCCGGCTTTGAATTGTTTGTCAACTTCTTCCTTAATCTTTAGAGCCCACTCTGTTCTCATTCGTCGAAGCTTCTGTTTCACAGGTTTGAAACCTGGTTTAATCGGAATCCTATGTTCGGTGATATCCATGTCGATCCCTGGCATGTCTTTGTAGGACCAAGCGAAAACGTCTTTGAATTCATTTAGGAGGTCTATGAAATCGGCCCGTTCGGTAGAGCTCAAGGTAGTCCCTATCCTAAGTTCTTTGGGTTCTAGTTCAGTTCCTACATTGATGGGTTCGGTGTCCTCAATTACAGGTCCCCCTTCCCCTTCCTGTAGTATTTCTTTGGCTACGTAGGGAGGTATTTCGGTCAAGTCTGGGTCTTGGTCATCCTCAGTATCATCATAAACAGAATTGCACTCAAGATAACGCAAAGAGTAAGCAGAACCTGATTTATTCATATTAAGATTTGAGTAAAGTTGAAACAAAGAAGCCAACTGATCCATGGTCAGTGGCGGTAAAGGGACAGTAATTGGGGCATTTCCCGAACTACTGTGGCTACTTGAAAATAAGCTAGGGGAAACGAAGGGAGTGGGGATGACGACAGGAGTAGACTCTCTAATGACTTCTCTAGACTTTGACTCTGACTCCGACTCCGACTCTGATTCGAACTCGTCGTCTTCTGGTTCTTCTTTGAACATCTCTCCTTCTCCAGTGGTGAGCTTGAAGAGTCTTCCTTGATTGTTGGTCCATTTGATTGATTTTCTCCATCCTTTCGCCGCTTTGTGTCGATTTTCGTGATCAATGCGGTGGGGTTGAAGCGATCGTCTTGAAGTATCGTAGTAATGATCTCATCCTGCGCGGCCTTAACAAATCGGTCCTCTCCAAACAGGAGGCTAACAGCTTGCTCGTCTAAGCAAGGTGCTTGACGGGTTTTGACGGTAGGAACCGTTTCCGGAGGGATGAAGTAGCAATCGTGAAAGATCTCGATTCCGGCTAACTTTCTCTCGAGGTAATGCCAAGGTTCGGGAAATCCGTGAAAGAGTTCCGAACTTCCTTCTTGAACGAAGTATCCATTTAAGGTCGGGAGATATGGCCTCATTTGGACTCCTACGTACTTGCGATTTTGGACTTGGGCAAGCATTTCGAGAACTTCTTCTGTTGTGGGTTTGTACCCTAGTCCAAGTGGTATTCTCGATGAGTTGCCTTTCTTGTATGGCGCGAAGGTGTTCTTCCGAGTCGGGTTCAAAGGCATCCCAGGGAAGTATCCCTGATTTTTGAGTATGTGGTTGACCACCAAGTTAGAGTAGGGATTATAGTATAAGGGTGCCAACTCACTTTCTATGACATTTACACTTTGGAAGCCTCCAAGTTCGTAGACGGGATCCGCAAGGACTTGATTATTTGATTGCTTCTCGATTATGGCCTTGATGGGTGACGAAGTGATCGTCACAACTTTGCCATTTAGTGGGATCTTGATCTTTTGATGAAGGGTGGATGTTACCGCTTTGGAAGCATGAATCCAAGGCCTTCCCAGAAGTATGTTGAATGAAGCTTCGATGTCCACTATTTGGAAGTTAACCTTTCGTTCGATTGGTCCCGTTGCTATGGTTAGGTTAGCAAGTCCAACCACCTTTCGTCGTGTACCGTCATATGCACGTACACCTTGATTTGTAGGGGTCCAGTCCGACTCTTTCATGCCTAGCTTGTGTGCCGTTTTGAGGGGTATGACGTTGACCGCGGAGCCATCATCTACCAAGGTCATTGGCACATTTTTCTTTAGACAGATGACAGTGATGTATAGAGCAAGGTTGTGACTAGCGCCGAAAGGTGGCAAGTCTTCGTCTGAGAAAGTAATAGGATTACTTAGCTTGGGTGATTCTTGGAAGACCAAGTTGACTACATCTTCAGGAGTAGAGTTATGTGCTACATTCAATTTGGCCAAAGCTTGCAGTAAAGCTTGGCGATGCGGAAATGAGCTTGCCACTAGTTGCCGATCTGAAAGATCGGCCTTGGTTTTCTGTAATTGCTTGAGCAAATGATCAGTGGGGTCGTCTTCGTTGTCATTTGGTGTGATGACGTTGGTTGGACCGTTTTGAGTGGTGCTTTGATATGGGCGACCCGAACGAGTTAGGTGATCCACATCTTGGTCTTCACCATTTTGGACTATTTCCTTTACCAAAGAGTTTTCAATGAGATATTCGTCTTCATCGTCATCGGCCCAAACTCCATTGATCGCAGCTAGTTCCTTCATCCTCATAATGTCACTTTCTAGTTGTATGATTTGATCGACTAGCTTATCAACCACGGCGACTACTTCTTGCACAGTGGCATTTTGAGAGAAGGTCAATGGTATGCGCTCCTTAGGTGTTGCATTGGGATTGCGCAAGACCATTACCATGTTTTCTAGTTCCCACACTTGTCTATCTACGCTCCTTGCCCATGCGATGAAGTCGGAAATGGTAGGGGAGATGGTAGAGTAGAGTCTTTCTTTTTCAATTGCATGAATTTCATTTTCGGTGGGAGAAATGAGGTGTGAGCAATCTTAGGTAGATTCGTCACTTGTAATCACTAGAACTCCAAGAGGATTCTGAGTGTTGTTGGGCTTACCTCCTGGCGGGATTAGAAGTCGGCCATCTTCAATCATATCTTGTAGCACGTGTTTCAACTTGTAGCATTTTTCTGTGTCATGCCCCTTGCCCCTATGGTATTCACAGTAGGAATTTTCATCCCAGAATTTGGACTTCCTTTCAGGTTCGGGAGTAGGCCCAATGGGTTGGAGTTTACCTTGCTTCATTAGTCTTTTTAGAGCGTTGGAGTATGTATCCCCAAGGTTTGTGAACTTCCTTGGTGGGCTAGTTTTCTTGGATGGCTCGAGAAGGTTAACTTCGTCGGTCTTGCTAGTAGAGCCGTATGAACGACTTGTGGACCCTTGATATCCTCGACCCACCGTTTTGGACAAGAGTCCTTTGCGGATATCATCTTCAATTCGTGTACCTAGTACAGTTAAGTCCTTGAAGGTCTTGATGTTTTGATATCTCAGATGGTTGGCATATATGGGCTTGAGATTATCCACGAACTTCTCCACAAGAGTGGCCTCATCCGGGCGTTCAACTAGTTGAGTACGAGTCTTCCTCCACCTACTTAGGAAGTCGGTGAATCCTTCCTTATCATTTTTGGTAAGAACCTCTAAAGTGCGCATGTTGACTTGGATCTCAGCATTATCCGCATATTGTTTTGAGAACTCGATGGCGGCGTCCTCCCAAGTAGCGACCTTTTTGTGATCTAAAGTGTAGAACCATTGCTTTGGGATGGTGTCAAGAGATGAAGGAAAGATCCTTAAGAACATCTCGGGTTTGATGCCTTTGATAGACATGTAGTCCTTGAATGTAACACCCCGTATTTTATTAAGTTGAATAAAATTCTTTTAATTGCTATTTTGAATTTAATTACATCATTTAACGATTTATATATATATGCTTAGCTAATTAATTAATTTCATCATAATTCGATACGTTAATTTTAATAATCATTAATAAGTTTATTTAAAGTTAGTTCGAATTTATTGAAGTTAGTTCGGGTTTATTTATTTAATAATTCCCGTTTCTTTGCGAGTCCTTATGAAAGTTGTTTTAAGTGAACCCGAGATGGATTTTGGGAACAAAACCGTCCAATTAGCTATTTTGAGCTTATTTCACTAAAATAGCAATTTTTATTAATATCCGTTAGTTTCGTAAAAATCGCTAATAATTCCGATTCAAGCTGATATCGTATTATTTCCGTTAACTAGCTGAGTTTATTTTATTTTCACTCATTAAATTTATTTATTATTGATTCCATTTTATTACTGAAACTTTTACTTAAATCGGTTAAATTTAACTCGAAACGGTTTTAATAACGATCGAAGTTTCTTAACGACGAAGAAACGTACGTATAATATATAGCAGGCTAGCAGGCTGGTCAATCATTCTTTCAATTCCCCACGTCTCTTTTGTTTTTCTTCGTCCTTCTTCGTCCTTCTATTGTTCCTTCTTCAACCTTTGTCTATAATCCGTCCTGGTGCTCCGTTTGTCATCCGTTTTCAACTATTTTTGTTCCATAGCGCTCCTTTCGTCGTTCTCGTCAATCCGTTGTAAGTAAAATTCATTTTCGTTATGTATTTTTACAAACCCAATTTATATTTTTAGCTTTGTTTATTATAAGACGGTTGTATGTACTAAAATAGACGGTCTGGTAGAATATTTGTTAGTCATAAATGATTAGTTCAATCGGAAAAAGGTAGTAATGATAGGTTACTCAGTATTACTTGTTAAATTTGTGTATTTTGAAAGCTGGTTAGTCTGTTTTATAGTTGAGACGGTGTATAATTATGTATAGGGATCCATATGGATGTTAATTAGTCAGTTGTATAGTTGAGACGGTGTATACTGATATGTGGAGATGATTGAGACGGTGTATACTGACCTCTAGGGATCATTTGGGATGCTAGCTAGTAAGTGGTATATTTAAGACGGTGTATACTGACATGTAGGGATTGTTTTGGGATGCTATTTGGGATCTTGTTTAGTTGTGGTATTGTGCGAGAAATTAGGATCATTTTTGAGTCCGCTGCAGTACTTTGGGACATTTTTGGGACTGTTTTGACTCGGTTTAGGACTGGTTTAGGATTGATTGAACTCTGTTTTGGTACCAGTTTTTGTGCAACCTTCTGACTGTTTTGGGACAGTCGAAATGGAGGCCGTGTGGGCTGTTTTGGCCTCGGTTTTAGGAGCCGTGACAGGCTGAGTTGGGCTCAGTTTTGGGACGGATAAAATGGTGCTTTATGGGACTGTTTCTAGGGCGTAAAAGTTGTGACAATTTTCTTGGTATGCCTGTCAAAAGGGAGGGTCATAATGGTTTATGAACATAAGACAGTAGCTAATGAATATGTTTACATGTTTTGATTTAAATTAATTTCCGTCTCATATTTTATATAACGATAATTCGTTAATATCGTCCCTTCACATAATTATTTTAGGTGACTCTTATGTGGTTGAAGATGAAGAGTAATTTTGGGTTTTAGAAGCTTTCTCAAGTTTATTGCTTGTCTCTTTGCTAGCTTAAGGTAACTATTCCGAGTTACTCGACGAGTTAATGTCACATTAGTAGTTAATGTGTGCCTGTTGTTTGTTAAGTGTTTAGGTGATTGATAATGTGTTACTTTCGTTTTTCACATGATAGAAATTAGAAATAACATGAGAATAATATTGCGACAAAATTTGTAATTTGGGCCAAAGCAGGCCAAGACTCTGAGCTGGGCCAGATTGACCGAACGAGTTTGGTCAAACTAGGTTTAAACCAGTCAGCCTCGATTTGACCGATGACCCGTCGCGGAACTCGGGTCGAGGGTTTGTCTTTGAGGTAAGATTAGTTGTTATTGGAGGTTTTATGTTATGCCTTGATATTCGTAATTATCATTTCACATGTTGGTTGTTGGATGAATTGGTTGCCTTATACTTCAGTCTTCTTATCTTTGTCATTTTAGCTTGTTCTCATAGATTATGGTATTGTCGGTTAGCTGGAATTTGGATTATTATTGATATTGAGGATACTGTTGGATTGTATGCTGTATATAGACATTTATATAGCCTTTCACATGATAGAATATTAGATTTTATGTTGGTAAGTAGGACTTTTTGCCCTCTTATGGTTAAGTGGGTGTCTTAATTGACTTGTGTGGTGAGTCTTGGGTGGTGTGGGCTAAAATATTCAAGCTGGGACTAGCTGGGACTAGGTCCTAGGTGAGTATTTCGGCCTTCATCATAGATAGGTCTTTATAGTCTCTGACGAGTATATGTTCACTGCTTGATAGCCTTTGTGTTCCTGACTAGTGGATTTATATCCAAGTTGGGGCATGACCTCAGGTACTTATTTGGATAGTATGGGGTCAGCTTAAGTACTAGCCAACCCTTCGGTGGTGTCCTTAGGGTACTCACTTCACTTTGTTTTAAAAAAAGTTGTGGGTCTTGGGTGCGGTGGTGTGTATCCGCATGTCTAGGTCTGCGCAGATTTTAGGCTAGGGTTGTGTTGTCTCTTGGCCATGTTTTCTTAATAGTAACCGCTGAGCCAAGATGCCGGTTCGATTACCTTCCCTACCTCGTGGTATAGACTCGAGTTACAAAGTGACTATTGACCGTACTAAGAACTTATGCCTGTCTTTGATATATTGCCCTTTCTTGTATGGTGATTCTATGAATCATAGAAGGTGAGATGCAAGCCGGCTATGGTTGATAGAGTTTGGATTCCCGTGTGTTATGTGACTCACATGATAGTGTAGTATGAGTCGGTCTAGTATTCACATGCTAGGACTATGTGTTGTTATATTGTTGTTCACATGATAAGCACGATTGTCTAGCATCTATATGCTAAGGCTATGTGTTATTCATATTCATATTCTTATGTTTACATGTTATATTAATTATGACATTTCGTGGCTGGGAGGACTCGGAGTTACTCCCCACTGACTGTGGCTTTCGTATTTGTATAAAATGCGAATGACAGGTAGGTGATGCATATATGGGGTACATGGACGAGCTAGCGAGCAAAGTAACCTTGGGACCTAGACTGGTTTTATTTCATTGTGACCCTTAAACCCTTTTTATGTCACATACATTTTAGGGACATATGTCTCCCTTTCTCATATTTGGTTTGTATAACTTTGTTTCGCGACTTTAGCGATGTTTCGTTCATGAGATTTATTTTGGACCTTGCATGTTTGACACCTTCCCTTTTGGATATCTTTATAACAGGTTCAGGTTTTAAAAATTACAGGTTTTTACCCAATTGAACCTATTACAAACATATCCTGTCAGTTTTTCTGTAGATTTACGTGTTTTTTTTTCCGCAATAATTGAGGGTGTCACATTGAAGGCGCGGATGTGGTTCAAAGGGTTCTCATGTCCTTTAAACTTAGGGATATCCGTCATGCTAAAGTTAGTGGGTAATTTGGAATTGACGGCTTCATACTTACGATTGTTTTCCCTGTAAATGTCATCCCCCTTAAGGTACATCAATTGCTCCTCTAGGTATTGGAGCCTTTTCTCAGCTGCGGTTGTTCCTAGGACAGGATTCTCATCTTTAGACTCGTCGTCGGAAAATTGCAGCACTCCACCTTTAGGGGGAGGTAGCTTTCCCTCTACATCAAAGATACGGCCTTCGATAAGCTCAAGGCGGTCATAGGTTTGTTCTTGAGTGATTTGCATTTGGGCTATCGCGGCTAGGATTCGATCATTACTCTCTTGAATTTGCTGGAGGTTCGTTTCATCACTTGACCCAGGCATCTTGGAAACTGGATAAGAGATCGGCGACGAATCAAAACACGATCGACCATTCCATCACACTTGCTAAAAGAGGAAAAGACTTGACTCGTGAAGTGGGTGTGTCCCACTTGTGTTGAGTGATTTTTGAAGAAAGACAAGGTTTTTGAAAATGTGTGTCCTAGTCAACTGTAGTGTAGTTGTAGGAGTGGACTCGAGGTGAGGTTTGAAATGGGCTTGTGGCCCGAACTTTGACACGACAAATGGACAGAGTTTTGACCGGATTTTGTGCTAATTAAAGGCCCTATTTCGAAATTCTTGATTGAAAACGGGTTTTGATTTTTTGAAAATTCGTCGTGGTTTTGTTTAGAAATGGTGATCACATAAGGTTTACACATTTATACAAGCATTATAACGGGATGCTGAGTGCATTTAGAAGGGTTTTGGTTTAAAGGGTGGGTTGCCATACCGAACCATCAAACCCGAAGTCTGTGGAGAGGCTCGTGCCAAACAAGAGTAAGGCCGATTCCTAGTCCATTTCCTCAAGTAGTGAAGGCCCTTGATACAAACAAGAGTAAGCATCACGGTATGGATGACGTCAATCGCTATCCATCCTTAGGCCCAAATAAGAATTAGGACCGTTTAGACGGGACGATTGGTCGAATGGATTGGGTTGGGCCTAGGAAGGCCGAATTAAACGGTCGAGGAAGACCGAGTTATGAAAACCGACAATTGTCTTGTACGAACTTATTCCCTAACCTTGTTCAAGTTTCACCCTTAGCTACACGTAAGTGTATTCCCCAGCGGAGTCGCCAAACTGTGGACAGCGGGCCGCCCACGGGGACGCTTGGCGAGAAGGGGCTCGAAAACAAGCGTTTGCATTTTGTAAGGAGTCGCCACCAATTTTTATGGGAAATTGGAACCGTTCGAATACCTCGTGTCATGTCAAGACACAAAGTAGTGACATGAACACTAAGCAATCGTTACCCTTAGCATTCTATGTCTAGAATGACTCTCGTGGATGCCAATGAACACGGGTGCTCACGGAGATCTGGAGTAAGGGGTGAGGGTACGTATTAGGAAGCTCTTTTGATCGAACACCTAATCCCGCCCGCCTCGATAGCGGCCTCTACTAATGATTAGGGAAGTTATTCGTACTCGATATATCGTCGGCTATATGCATGCAATGCAACATCCATAGATTAATCCTAACATGTGAAGATTTAACTAAGTCGGCTGACATGTAATTAGCAAACAATTGGGTCGAAGTTGGAGTTAATGCTCATTTACATGTGAGAAACATACAAACAATAAAAGAAATGCAATAATTATAAATTACAATAAATATAAATTACAATAATTACATCGGAATAGGCGATTTATGTCGAAAATACCTTTAAAACGGATAATTTGAAAAAAAGAATAAAAGAATAAAACACGACAGATCGAAGGTGATAATACAGATATTAGTTGATTAATACGTAAACTAATTAAACTAGGTCAAGGCGAAAAGGAGTTCGGGACAGAATTCACCCTCGAACAAAGCAGCAGCATCGCGCCCTTTGGAAGAGCGCTAGCAGAGACAATTTGCGTCTGTTCCAAGGGTGAGTTCTGGCCGTGAAGCGAATCGCAAAACCGTTAATGTTGATTGGTGATTTACTGGATTGATTACGATTTTAGACTCGGATGGAAGTGATTAATGAATTATTTACATATGATTGAGGTCATAAAACAGTAAAACATGGTTAAGACGGAAATAAGGCGGATTAATTATGTGAAGGGTCGATGTTAATGAATGATTTATTAAACTAACTAACTAAACAAATTACACTAAACATGATGAATGACGACGAATTAATGAACAAAACAGGTGAAAATTATATCAACAATGAATCCCAGAAACTCAACATGAACGAATTGAATCCCTAAAACTCGAATTGAATTTAATGACGAAAACCCGCAAATATTGATTATTTGGGATTAGAGTCGGTTTTATGACGATTTAAACATGTTAATGACGATGGTTAATATACATATGAATTATTAAACTATCATGATGAAGAATTAACAGACAAACAAAACAAAAGAAATTAATTTGACACGAATTACAGAGGACGGAGGAAGAAGAAAAGAAGAGAAGCTGGCGGCCCTCACGAAGAGGCGCAGCAGTGCGCGCTCCTTCAAGAGGCGCAGTTGTTGCTGCGTCTTTTCTCGACGCCCCGTCTCACCGGAAATCCGCAAAAAAGGTTTTAACAAAGGGTTTTAGAAATCGGTTTTAAATGGTGTTTTCGACATAAACCTTACAAAGACGTTACGATAAATAAAAGAGGATTAAAACACCCTCAGACTTACATGTTGACGGAACGAGAAGAACTAAGAAGATCAATTAGTGATGCTCGACGCGAATGCAAGGAAAGAGTGCCCTCGTAAGAGGAAAACGATTTAACAAGTTGATTAATTAGATTGATTGAGTGTAGTGGTCAAATTGGTCGGTCATGCAACGGAGAGGCTGGTACCCGGAAAGATCCGAGCTTACGTGGTCGGAAGTCCAAGCACGTAGGCGCCAATTAGTAAGAACGAAGTCTAGAATGCAAAGGGAGAAGAGAAGGGCGGACACTCGCGTGAGAAATATGAGGAACGAAAGCTCCTATTTATACTAATCACGTGAAGGAATAGGGTTTCGGAGACTCTTTGGAAGTGAATCTCGGAAAGATATAAAAAAGATACGTAAATCATGCAAAGAAGGGCCTGGGAAGAGGCGCAGCAGCCACTGCGTCTCTTGGAAGAGGCGCAAAGACCTCGTTGCGTCTATTCCCAGGAGGTTTCTCCTCCGCTTAAGAAAGATTTCCGCGTTTGAGTTATGGTAGGACGGAAATAATTCGATTATCTTTTGAATATTACGGGATATTATTTGCCAAAAGATAAAATTTGAGAAATATGGAATAGAAATATCCGGAACATTCCAGAACATTCTGACTCGGGATTTAACAAAGCTATCGAAAATGGAGACGGTTTTTGACCCGGACTCGAATGTACTCTAATTATCGCCAAAACGACCGTATCGGCACGTAGATGACAACTAAGAGGTTGACATTAATGTTTGAGCAATCACTTGACGATAATCTTACGAACTGTCACTAATCGTTCCGCGTATCAAACATGCGGCCCAATCATCACCGGGTGGTTTGCGAGAGGTGCAGAAACGAGGTGTCTACACCAATATATATCAATAAATATTAGGATCGAGATGGATATTGGGCCTAATAGAGTCCTTATTGATACGAAAATTGCGCGGAAGCGGTTTCAAAGAATAGCGAACAATAATGGAAAAGGGATATTTGCTTCGAAATCTGTCTTGAAATCGAAACAATGAGATATTTGCGCGATCTAGACCTATAGATCGAACAATGGTGATTGAATCGCAAGATCTATTGCTATCAATCGGGTTAGAGTTTGAAAACGCGTCAAACAATAACAGTTTCGGAACGAAAACGCGTCGATCCTATGTTTACAGAACTTGCAAACACAAACAAAGAAACAACTTTGATTTTATTAATTCTCAATCTATATTATAAACAATACATTAAATCTCCTTATATAGGAGTTAGAAACCAACCTAGCTAACCTAAAACACAATCTGAAACTTACCTAAAACCGTCTTGCCTTATTCTGTTAACTAGGAAATATAATAAACTAATAATAATCTCTAATTAGGAAATATACTACTCTTAATGATTATGGAAAACCTTTATTTTGTATCATACTCCCTTTCTTCAAAAGAATCGTCCCGATTCTTAGAACCATGGAATCCACCGGGATCGAATACAATCCTAGCAAATTCAGATGCAAAATTGACTAAGAACATGAAGTTATTCGTGAAAATCATTGCTCTCCTTTTCAGCTCGTCATCTTCAATGCAGCCTTCAAGCTTATCCATCTTTTCCCTTATGAGCTCGTGCCTTCCACCCCACCACCCTCCTTGCACGAGATAAAGCTTTAATATTTTTGAATCACCTATATCAACTACATGAATCCGGTTCATAAAATAATTATGCCCATCAGCAATACCAAATAATTTTCCATTGATGCACTTATTAATTAGATCTTGTTCTTGAAAAATAACATCACCATTAACCTCAATTGTCTCTTCATCATTATAATCATCAAAAATAGGAGGTGATGTCAGATCAAACTTAACATTCTCCTCGTAGATGCTTTGACTTGAGAATACTCCCGACATGTCTTCTTCTTTTTGCACTTTTTTTTCAGTTTTTTTTTTCGCGGATGAACAGTACCACGCGTGAACAGTAACATTTTTTTTTTTTTTTTTTTGTAACCGTCACGCCTTGAATAACAAGTTACTAGAAACTTGTTCCTGAGATGCAAAACCGATTAACCCTCAAACTACCTGCTTGAGTTTAACCCTTGAACTCCAATCGCAATCAGAAATTCAACTAAAAACTTGGTTTTAACACGCTTAGGACCGTCTAGATTTGAGGAAATCAAGAGCCGAAGCTCTGATACCACTTATGGTACGAAAATTGCGCGGAAGCGGTTTCAAAGAATAGCGAACAATAATGGAAAAGGGATATTTGCTTCGAAATCTGTCTTGAAATCGAAACAATGAGATATTTGCGCGATCTAGACCTATAGATTGAACAATGGTGATTGAATTGCAAGACCTATTGCTATCAATCGGGTTAGAGTTTGAAAACGCGTCAAACAATAACAGTTTCGGAACGAAAACGCGTCGATCCTATGTTTACAGAACTTGCAAACACAAACAAAGCAACAACTTTGATTTTATTAATTCTCAATCTATATTATAAACAATACATTAAATCTCCTTATATAGGAGTTAGAAACCAACCTAGCTAACCTAAAACACAATCTGAAACTTACCTAAAACCGTCTTGCCTTATTCTGTTAACTAGGAAATATAATAAACTAATAATAATCTCTAATTAGGAAATATACTACTCTTAATGATTATGGAAAACCTTTATTTTGTATCACTTATGTCATGGGATAATAAATGACAAGTTTGGTTACGCGTCCAAGTCATTACCTAACGCCTAAAACGGCGTTTAATTGATTGAAAATAAAGTTTAGGGTTGCATTTAGTGATAATGACAACAATTAGGGGTATCATGTATGTTTTAAAAAGTGTAGGGGTACCATATAGAAAGTCAAAAAATTGGGGGTACTATTTTTTCTATGGTAGGTGCGAATGTGCGATGTGCGTAACCAGTAAGGATCCTCTCCATTTCTTTTCTCTCCATTTCCTCTAACAAACTCATTTAATAATATTATCTCATCTATACTGTAACACCCGCGAATTTCTCATTTTGACATTTATAATTTATTTAACCGTTCGATTACTTTATTTTATATTTTTAAATTATTTAATTTAATTAATTCCGTTTTAAACATAAATTTTATAAAATTTACATTTTTACAAGCTTGTTTATATAAAATAAATATTTTTGTCGGATAGTATTAATAGAGATAATAATAATAATAGTTTTCCAATCTTGCCCTTAGTTGTTTGAACGACTGAGGTTTGCTTGGGGGTATAAATGTAATTCCTCAAAATAAGTCAGTGAGGTCTACTCTTTTTTTATTGGTGCTACTTTGAACGGCTTTTTTAACTATCTGCGCGAAAAAAAGGACGTAACTTATTCATTTTATATGGATATATTTAACCTGTTTTGTAAGTTTTGTCTTAAATAAGAATTTGTTTATTTTGAAAATATGAATTTTCACGTCATCATAACCTTGTCCGTATTAAAAGCGTTAAAGCAAAGGGTAGGGGTCAGTTAAGGTCTAGGACGGTTGATTGTTTAGTATTCCGTACCTCGTATTTCGTATTCCGTAACATGGCCTGCAGATCAGACGGAAGGGTGAGTCCAACGAAGGTATAATAAACAACAGTAAGTTTCCCTTGCGACGGGTCGGATATTGTGACGGGTATTATGTGAGTGAAAATGGGTAGAGGGGACAAGATGGGCACCCACCCCATGTGCTTTGTCTCTCACCCTTATGGGTTTTTTGTGAGATAATATGGTATCCGTCGCAAGTTTACGACGGATACCCTCCGTCATAAGGGGGAATTTGTGAATAAACAATGATGTTCCAAAACAAAATTCTCAATTGATAATATTATTTTTTCTATGGTAGGTGTGAATGTGCGTAACGGTCAAAGGATAAGACCAAATCATGCAAACATGTGAAAGTAAAGAGTACGGAATATTCCGTACAAATTAGAAATTGATTTTAATGATATAGAAAGTAGAGTAAGAGGGTGAATAATGTTATGGAGGTGTGTGTTATAATTAATCTGAATAGAGACCATAAACTTCATACTAAATTATCTGGTAAATATTAGATGCGGAAGCGTACCTGATTATATGACGAAAGGTTGGGATGAACCGCCTGAAGGGATGGTCTTCGGGATTAGGTCTTCTAGTAGACACATATACCAATAGGGATCTCTCTACTGATGGGATGCGGGGAGATTAGGTTATTGTGTGCTACCAGGGACCATAACCCAGGTGACTTATATATAGTCTCCTTAATCTAATGCGCCCATCATGCATTAGTAACATAATGGGTATCTACACAATTAAGATATCTGGCCCATACTTTATAAGACGTAATTAATATGCCCGTATTATATTATCCAGATGGATCACTAGGGTTAAACTTAAATGATAGCAAACAAATACAATCGGTATAATAGTGTGTCCACATAAATAGTATTGGACCCAATATTCTTACAATCTCCCACTTGGGTCAAATACAGATAGTGTGTGACACCTGAAAATTTGTATTCATTTTATAACCTTACGCGCTCAACAGTGCTATCAACATTCCAACCGTCTTATGCAATTCGGTCCATCAATCATACTAACATAGGATCAAAGCGGTCGTTGCTACAGTTTGTCGTAACAGGACCCTCAATGGTCACGTATGCCAATATAACCAACGACATGAATCTAATATAGGTGCGTAGCATGGAAACAACATCCAAATGTGATCCAAAATATGTATATTTCCAACTGGTCCACCTTAGTGAGATCAACCAAAATAACACAAAGTGAAACCGTAAACCGAAAACCTTATTTCTGCAGAACTTAATAACCGTAAACTTTAATATGTCTAACATGACAAACTCCCACTTAAACTGTATTTCCTTAAAACCGAAACACCCATTTGAGCAATTAGCTCAAGAAAGACCGTGGGTGGTAATTCTTTAGTAAGCGGATCCACAAAATGGAGTTTGTATTAACATGTATGATTGACAACTTTTCACTCTGAATTGTTTCTTAAACAATACATCATTTATATTGTTATTAGAAACTTTACAGTTGTACATTTGTCGCAAAGTAACTTAAATGGTCTTTCAATACCGTACTGAATTTGCAGCCTCATGACAAATGTTCATAACCAACTAGGAATCGAAATACCAAATGATCTCAACCTGAATCGATCTCCTATAAATAATGTTTTGTTCCAAATATAAATAAAAAACCATATTTGGCTGCCCTTAGTGGATCCAAAATCCTAATCCGTATTGCCTTAATATCTGTCCAACAAACTTTAGAATGTACGCAATATCCAAACGCATACAAGCTAAATATATATCATAATACTTAAACACATTAAATATTTCCTGAGACGCATGAATTTAAGCATTAATGAATTTTTCTGAATATTTTCCTTAGGGAATTTGAGACTAATTTGTCTCCTTAACTGAAAGGGTATTAACTAGAAATATTTACTTACTCCCACTGGATCTTGAGTATCTACAATCATCTACCAATTCATCTAAAACAAATAAGATGATAGCAAGGCAGATTTGTAATCTTTATGACGGAAAACCTTACTTGAGCTTTATTGGATGAATTCCCTTATTGCAGAAATTCTACTTTGAATCTATTGAATCAAAGTTCTAGTTACTGCACTGAATAGTTTCATCAATGTCACCATTGCAAAACAAACCTTTAACATTCATTCAATATAACAAAAGGGGGTTATAAAATGTCGTCGACGTTTTGTAACGGATCGCCGACGTTTTTTAGAAAAAAGACGAAAACTACCCATGCACTTTCTCTTTCTATCCTATTCTCTCCCAAATTCTACCAAACCGACTTAAACTAACCAATTTAAAAAATTAAAAAATGACAACATTTTCAAGATCGAAATTAATGTCGGACGAATAATCATCGTTAAATTAACTAACTTATTTAATTTAATTTAACTTTCAAGATCGAAATCAATCCCGCAAATTTAATTTAAATTTGAACACAATTCATGAATACGCATTTTTAACTACAAAAGTCACGACAAAACTAAACTAAATGTCCGAACCACGAATAGAAATTGAAAAGTCCGTGGTCGTTGTTGTTGGATAGCAAATTAGCAACGTCGGCTTTCAACGTTGAAGGGGGCGGCGGACGTTGAGTGCAACTGTCTGGGCTGGTGCTAGACGTCGACACTCAACGTCTGGGCTGGTGATGGACGTTGAATGTCGACGTCTGGGCTGGTGCTGGACGTTGACATTCAACGTTGGTCGTGGGCTGGACGACGACTACCAACAACGTCCTACCCATGTGAGACGTTGACAATCAACGTTGGTACCACAGCTAACGTCGAATCCCAACGTCCCATCCACAATTCGACATTGAAGATCAACGTTCATGCCAACTTCAAACGTTGATCTTCAACGTTCTAACTACCCCACAGCAACAACTTACAATAGCAATGGCTAACAACAACGACACCGTCATCGACAATTAAACCTGATACTTTTATGCTCCGACAGGGCCAGCAATTGCAGCGAACACGAGCCCAACTGGGAACCGAATTTCGAGTCCAGAACTCACCTCCATTCTCGCACCTCATCAGTTCACACCAGCACCATTTAAGTCGCCAAGGCTGTGCCGAAATCGATTCCGACCCATTAACTTTTTAACAGCTACTATTGAATTGTTCGTTTTCATTGTGAATATGAACTGCCCAAATGGAATTCTCAGTGTATAAAACTCATTAGCTGAATTGCTGGTTGATTATTTTGATTAATTGGATTTTTTTTATTTTTCTTGAAGAGATTAATTGGATTTTTGTTAAAGGGAGGCGGTGATGCTGGGTTGGGGAAGAATGACAGAGAGATTAGAGGGAGAGAGGGGTTACTGGGTTAAGGGTAACTTCGTCTTTTTTTAAAAAACGTCGACGACGTTTTATAACCCGGTAACAAAAAAAACCGAATATGCCCAAAAGTCCTTATAGTCAATACCAATACGATGATCCTGATCGTCACATTACCTTTTACACCCTTCTTGGTAACAAATAAATATTTGAAACCAATATATTTCACAACTTTAGGTAATGGAACAAAGTCCAAATATCATCATTCATCAAATGATTTATTTTCTTTATGGCATCAATCCGCTTATATGAGTTAGGACATTCAATGGTTTGGCAAACGGAGATTAAATCATCTTTACCATTCCATTATCTAACTCTTATTACAACTAGTTAATCCGTCACTACATTGTTGTCCATTTTTATCCATATAGGAAAACAATGTAATTGATGTAGTTGTATTTACCTTATTATGTGGATCTTCTAATGAATTGGTTATTGAGATATTTGAGTTTGTTTAACCAAATTGATCTTATAATCATGTATAAGGAGACTTAAAACAATGTCAATTACCTTTTCTCCCACTCAAACTCAATATTCTCAATGAACCCCTTAATTTCCGTCTTAAATAGCTTTATTGTGGGATCATTACTTTATTACCCTTAAAACTTTAAGTACTATCCAACAAAATAGTCATTTACTCTCCTTAAGTCCAACTATTAACCTTATGACTTTTAAACCTCAACCTTAATTAGCTGGATATACCGGATGTGTACATTATTTACACTATGATTAAATAGTCAATGGTATTGTTAGAAATTTATCCAGAGATAGCTGCTATCTTAAGAACTAAACTAGAGTAATACGGAAAAGAGTATGAATAATCACACTCCTTACCAGCCCTTAGGATCTTGTTTGCATACATACTACACTATCCATATTAATCCTCATATGGTGTAATAATATCAAATACAAGATCAAACTCCTCTAGAAATTCTTTAAAATAACTTTGACGTTGTTATCCTTAATATCATTTGCCAAAGTATTAACACTTATGAGCAAAATGACATAATTATTGCTTTACTGAGAAAAACAACTCAGTCAAATATCACTGAAAACGCCAAGAACTTAAAACTTCTCACAAATGAGATTTAGATATCCATACCTAAATTCCGTCTACAAATTAACATAATAATTTAAACCATTAATACTTAGATGTAGAATGGTTCACCTTTCCGTAATATGTTAATAATGAGACATTAAAAAAAATTGGTATCTAATCTCCCTTTAACCCTTAAATATGAATATCCGAAGTAAATAGGTCAACAATTTCATTTTGACACAAAACTTTAATTTCCTTTTTAATGTGTCATACCGAAGAGAAATTGTAGTTTCATAATTGTTCTTTATATCCATTGAACTTTAATGCAAGTTTACTTGAAAGAGATTCCAATCTAAACTATATAAAGTTATCAAGAATGATAGGTTCACCATTATTTGAATTAGGAAAACACAAAATTAATTATTTTTCAATAGACAAGAAACCAAATTTGTCCATACGAAAAATAACCCTTTCCACCTAACACTACTACAGATACAACCTATAACAACGGTCAAAAACCGTTGTTATATAAAAAAGCGGACGTTGTTAAAGCGTCCGTTGTAAAAGGTTTTAACAACGGTTGGTTTTCTTAAGGAAACCGTTGTTGAAAATATTTGTGGACAGCGGGCCGCCCACGGGGGCGCTTGGGAGTGAAGGGGCTCGAAAACAAGCGTTTGCATTTTGTATGGAGTCGCCACCAATTTTTATGGGAAATTGGAACCGTTCGAATACCTCGTGTCATGTCAAGACACAAAGTAGTGACATGAACACTAAGCAATCGTTACCCTTAGCATTCTATGTCTAGAATGACTCTCGTGGATGCCAATGAACACGGGTGCTCACGGAGATCTGGAGTAAGGGGTGAGGGTACGTATTAGGAAGCTCTTTTGATCGAACACCTAATCCCGCCCGCCTCGATAGCGGCCTCTACTAATGATTAGGGAAGTTGTCTATACTTGATATATCGTCGGCTATATGCATGCAATGCAACATCCAAGTTTTAATCCTAACATGTGAAGATTTAACTAGGTCGGTGAACAATTAATTAGGCAAACAATTGGGTCAAAGTAGGATTTAATGTTCAATTACATGTGGAAGCATACAAAACAATGAAATAAATGAAATAAATTACAATAATGGAAATTACAATAATTACATTGGATTAGGCGGTTTATGTCGAAAATACCTTTAAAACGGATAATTTGATAAAAAGGAACAAAATAATAAAATAACAAATCAACGAACAGGAATTAGCGATATTACGAATATTAGTTAATTGATACGTAAACTAATTAATATAGGTCAAGGCAGAAAAGGAGTTCAGGGACAGAAGTCGTCCTGGAACAGGCGCAGCAGACACTGCGCCCTTTGGAAGAGGCGCAGCAGACGCTGCGTCTGTTCCAAGGACGAACTCTGGCTGTGAAGCCAAAACTGCAATTGTTAATGTCAGTTGATGAATTTAATGAATCGATTCAATTATTTACTCGGATGAAAGTGATTAGCATGTTATTTACATATGATTGATGGTTATGAAAACAATAAACATGAATGAGACGGAAATAAGACGGATTAACTATGTGAAGGGCCGACGTTAATAAATGAATGATTAAACTAACAAAACGAATTAGATTAAACACGATGAACGATGACGAATTAGTGATGAACAATAAATAAACAGATGCAAATTTATCAATAACGAATTTCAGAAACTCACTATGAACAGATTGAACTTCTAAAACCCGAAACTTGAATTAATGACGAAAACCCGCAAATATGAATTATAAGGGATTTAAGCCGGATTAGATGAATTAAACATGTGAATGAATGATGAAATATATGGTACAATATACATGCTAATTATTATGATTTTATGACGGAGAATTAACAGACGAACAAACAAAACAAATAAATTTGATACGAATTGCAGAGGACGGAGGAAGAAGAAAAGAAGCAGGAACTGCGGCAGCCTCACAAAGAGGCGCAGCAGCAGTGCGCTCCTCCTTTGAAGAGGCGCAGCAGCTGATTCTTTGCGTCTTTTCTCGATCTGTCATCTCACTCGGAAATCCGCAAAACAGGTTTTAAAGACGGTTTTTAGAAATCGGTTTTAATGAGGTACTTTCGACATAAACCTTACAATTGTGATACGATAAATAAAATACAATAAATAAAGAGAAATTACACCCTCAGACTTACATGTTGATGGAACGAGAAGAACTAAGAAGATCGATTAGTGATGCTCGACGCGAATGCAAGGAAAGAGTGCCCTCGAAAGAGGAAAACGATTTAACAAGATTGATTAATTAGATTGATTGAGTGTAGTGGTCAAATTGGTCGGTCATGCAACGGAGAGGCTGGTACCCGGAAAGATCCGAGCTTACGTGGTCGAAGGTTCAAGCACGTAGGCGCCAATTAGTAAGAACAAAGTCTAGAATGCAAAGGGAGAAGAGAAGGGCGGACACTCGCGTGAGAAATATGAGGAACGAAAGCTCCTATTTATACTAATCACGTGAAGGAATAGGGTTTCGGAGACTCTTTGGAAGTGAATCTCGGAAAGATATAAAAAAGATACGTAAATCATGCAAAGAAGAGCCTGGGAAGAGGCGCAGCAGCCACTGCGTCTCTTGGAAGAGGCGCAAAGCAGTGCGCGCTTTGTTCCCGGGAGGTTTCCTCCGCTAAGAAAGATTTCGCGTTTTAGTTATGGTAGGACGGATTTAATTCGATTATCTTTTGAATATTACGGGATATTGTTTGCCAAAAGATAAAATTTGATGAATATGGAATAGAAATATCCGGAACATTCCAGAACATTCTGACTCGGGATTTAACAGCTATCAGAAAATGGAGACGGTTTTTGACCGGACTCCGAATGTACTCTAATTATCGCCAAAAACGACCGTATCGGCACGTAGATGACAACTAAGAGGTTGACATTTATATTTGAGCAATCACTTGACGATAATCTTACGAACTGTCACAAATCGTTCCGCGAATCAAACATGCGGCCCAATCATCACCGGGTGGTTTGCGAGGGGTGCGGAAACGAGGTGTCTCTGAGCCCCCACTTTGACTGAGGCTTGGACAAGGCGAAAGTCAAAGTATAGCCATCAGGTCAATCGAAGATTACAACCTGACGACTATGGCGACGCGAGGCGGCTCAAGGGGTCTGAGCCAAGGACCTGTCGTCGGGAACATTTTAGAGTCTGTCGACTATCGGGGAGGGTCGTTTAAAGTCCATTAGACTACGTAAGGAAGCTCTTGACCATAAGAAAGAACCATACCTGAGACTTCTTCCTCGAGATGCTTTCGGAGGTGCATAGGAGCTAAGGTTAAGACCTAAAGGTAATATATGAATGTGCTAGGGTGTGGGACCCTAAAGGAAAGCATTGACAGGAAGGAGGCCAAATATGAGTTCTGACCTAAAGGTAACTAAGGTTTGGGTATAGGAACTTCTGGAGAACGACACCCTGTCGAACTCTGCGGGGAAACAAGAAACATTGAAAGCAAAGCGGGGACGTTGGTAGAAAGCGCGGGGATCCGCTGCGTCGGTCTCGAGCGAATTCTCGGCGAAATTTGGAAGTGAATCGCTTGCGTCGGTCTCAAGCGAACTCTTGTTGGGGAATATGTCGACGACTAGGAACATCTTGATCGTCGGGGTAAAGTCTTGAGTGAGCAAGATCGCAAAAATACTACTCTATTTGGATAAAATGATTTGACGACTAGGAACATCTGAATCGTCATGGAAGAAAGTCTCGAGTGAGCAGTACTGCAAAATACTACTGCGCCAGAATGGTTGAGCAATACTGCGAAATACTGCTGTGCAGGATAAAATGAATTCGGACAATATTGCGAAATACTGTCGCACTGGATAAAATGCGGGCCGGAACGAAAGGAAATCGTCGAAACGGACCAAAGTGATAAAATGTCATCGAAGAAGAGGCGCACCAAAGATGGGCCCACGAGTAACGAACTCATAACGGATTTTTGAAAATCCAACAGGAGGGAAACAAAGGAAGAGGCGCAGCAAGAGCTGCGTCTCTTGGAAGAGGCGCAGCGCCTGCTGCGTCTGTTCCCCAATTCAGCAATTCCGCGTAAAAACGCGAAATCAGAAAGGTTTTCATTATTTCGAAACATAAATCCTTCAATTTCTCTCTCAAATCTTCACCATTTCTACCAAAGTTGGATTCAAAAGCTTGCTTGGAATATGACTAATCGAGGTATGTGCTTTAATCTTGCATTAATCATTCATTTTTGTCGAATTTTGAGCCGCGAACATTAGGGTTTTCGACCCTTTTGATCGAAGATTTGGGGCTTTTCCCCCAAATGGATTTGTCATGCCAAATTGACACTAGAAACGAGTAGTAGGCAATGTTAGGAACATAACCATGTATTTACTTCGAATTTTCACCAAGTTTTGAGCCCTTGAGCGAATTTTGAGACGGTTTCACAGCTAGATCGAAAATTGCTTCGAAAATGGCCTTAGGATTGCCCATTTGTGATGAAATTTGATAGTAGGGACCCTTGGATGATGGGTAAACTTCCTGTCATCTCGGAAATTTGGTTTGTGACAACTTTTTGCAGGACACTTTTTAGGGCATAATCGCCATTATAGCGAAATGCTGCCGAATTTTCGACTCGAACTCGGAACTAGGCTTTGACTTTGACTTGACTTGACCCTATTCATCACATGAGTGATTGGGTTTGGCGGGAACATGGCCAAGGATGGCCGGAAAGGGGCGATTTCTGGGCCTTGAAGGCTCGAAAACTACTTAACAAGGGCTTGTCGTCATGTGACGCGGCCTGGATTTGCTTTAATCGTTGCGGTGTGACGATGCTTCTTCTTCGGGAGAGATCCCATGGACATAGACGCCGCTAGCTGTCGAGGAGGCTTTAGAGCGGGCCTTCACCGCCGCGGTGATGGGGGCTGCAGAGGAGGTCCCCGAGGAGGAGGTGGCGACGAGGAGGAGATTCCGAGACGGGCCCACCTCGGACGAGGGGGTCGCCGGTGAGAGGTGCTCTGCGTGGCCGAGACCGGGAGAGTAGGCACCTTGTGTGGGCTGCAGAGGGTCACTTGTCCTACAGGACGGTGAAGAGCTTGGTAAATAGGAATTCCCTAACTCATTACCTACCCTTTTCCATTTTTGTTCAAATCTCTTTCAAATTTATTCCAAAACTAAAGATAGCTTTGTTTCAAATCATGATAGGAGGCCGGGAACATCCGGTCGTTCTCGGGGTATACGACGGCGATGGAGCATTACGAGCGGCTGTCGGAGGAGGAGAGGGCCATGATCGAGCGTGGAGCATTTGGTCCTCTGGTCCAGGTTTGGAGGGATATTGTGAAGAGGAAGTTGCGGGCCAACCTTAGCCTGGTTCGCGCTTTCTTGGATCGATTCTGGGATACGACTTCCACATTTCACCTGCCTTTTGGTGAGGTGGGAGTCACCTTGGAGGACTACGGCATGATTTTCGGCTGCCGTGCGGGATCGAGGAGATGGTGTGGCCGGAGGTCGGCATGAGGGCGGATTCGGCCGAGGCGAGGAGGTTGATCGGCCGGAACCTGTCGCCGAAGGCTGTTGCGGTGCCGGGTTTGGTACCCGCACCTATGTTCGAGATTACTTTGCGGGAAGACCCCATCGGTGATGATCGATGGGAGGGAGACGGCTCCTCCTCCTTCTTGTACAAATGTAGAGCAGAGGGCTCGTCGTGGCTTTGGTGGTTCTTGTCTTCGATTTACCTCGGAGACAAGGGTGAGAGGATGTCGACGAAGCTTCTCCCCTTTCTTTCGACCCGAGTTCCTTAGGGCGTTGGGGACCGGGTCTTTCTTGGTTTTGCGGTCCTCATCCGCTTTATGAGGGCCATGGTTCGCCCAGAGATGATGGAGAAGGGGACTTCTCCGGCGCCGTCGGACCCGGCCGCCGTTGGAGGTATGAACCTTCCTTTAGATCAACGTAAATTCCTTTCTTTTATCAAAGATCGAAAGATCGTCATTGACTATTCTGCGTTTTACGGGCGTGGGTGTACTCTTACTTTCCGGACCTCGCGCCCAAGAGGACGGAGCCGTTGGAGAGGGCCTATCCCGTGGTGAGGGATTGGGTCATGTGCCGGATGAAGAGCAAGCGTTCTTCTCACAATGTCTACCGGCGGGATGTGAACGCCCTTTCACCGAGCGTGAGTATCCCATTTGTATTCATTCACATCTTCTCATATTTTGTTTTCAATTGATCATAGGAATGACCTTTGCCTTCATATTGTGACGGTGGGTGCCCCGGACCTTGGGCGGAGTACGCCGGAGCGCCTCCCTTTGTTCTTGAGACCCTTCGTCCTAGGAGTTCGAGTCGGCCTTTGTTGTGGACGTCGATGGGTCTGTATGGTATCCGGGCGAGCGGTTAGCTCGTCGGTGCTTTCGGGGGCGCGTTGACGGTTCCCGTCGATCCTCCTAGGACGATGTTTAGGAGCCTTCGGAGGCCGAGAGGGAGGCGGACTGGCCGGTGCCGGTGGCGACGACCTTCTTCTCCCGAGGAGGATTACTCGGCGTTCCTTTACGGGAGGTTGGCCTATTGGCCGGTAGTGGTGAGTATCCTTTGTTTTCTTGTTGATTTGATTTTGAAAATTACGACGAAGGATCATCGATTAACGAGAGTTGTTTTGTCCTTGTAGGAGGTTGAGGCGGCGGGCATCGAGCCCCCAGAGTACCCCGAGACCCTCGAGTACACCGACGCGACCGGGAGGACGACGATCTCCGAGTTACGTGACTTTGACGTATTTGTGACGGATCTGGCCTGGATGATGGCAAAGATCGATTCGGAGGGTGAGTTCCCATTTTGCATAGTTTTCGTGTAAGAACACGTTTGATCGAATTTGTTTAATTTCTTTCGAGAATTTCTTTGAAATGCAGTCGCGCCATCTCGGTTCGTGGCACTATGGAGGGTGGCCAACCGGCAGCTACGGCCATTGAGGCACTCGTCGGTGGCCGAGGTCGTCAGGTATGAACCTTTGTGCCCATTTTTCGATCTTCTTTTTTTTTTTTTTGAGTTTTGGTTTTCCAATTGAGTTGATTGACGTGAGCCAATTCGTTCTTTGTTTTGCGGGGTGACCGCGAGTCGGGACGAGAGTTGGCCCAGGCTCGGGAGGAGACGGCTCGCTTGTCGAGGGAGCTCGAGTTTCGGGATGCCGAGATCGCCGCTCTGATGGCGAGAGTTGCTGAGTTGGAGGGTGCCCAGCAGTAGCTTGTGTAGTTTGGTAGATTTGTACATTTTGATTTTGAAACATTTTTGGACCTGGTTTGGGGCGCAAGCCCCCAGTTTTCTTGGATTTTTGATTTGGTCGGGGCGCAAGCCCCCAGTTTGCTTGTACATTTGGACTTGTTCGGGGCGCGAGCCCCCAGTTTGCTTGTACATTTGCTTTTTGCTGTATATGATGGCCTGAGTGCCTTTGCTGCTGGGTTGTTTGTTTGTACCTGCAGGTTAGTTCTTGAACAGGTTTGGTAGATAACGGTTTACGCCGTCATGTTACCGGAATTTACATGGACAATCACGCGACTCACACATTTTATATACATATAAGGCCTTTAATTAGTGCAAAATGAGACTCAAAAGGACCAAATGCAAAAATTTTGCCGGAAATGAAATGACAAATGACCGGACGGTAGGGAGGGTTACCCCCGAAAAAAAAAGAAAAATAGAAATTCATAAGTTAGAAAATGTAGCAAAAGAAATTAAGAAAATGAAATAAATATATGAAAGTTTGAAAAATAAAAAGAATTAAATGGATAATTAAATACACAAATGTGATAAAATGGCGAGAATGTCAATGTCGCCTCGAAATGCGTGCCCGCGAAATTAGGAAATCTCAAAACATGGTAAACTTCCGTAGTTTACCAAAATAAAATCCCATAGGAATAGGAAACCACGCGTGTTATAGAATTAGGAAAGATCCAAACGCGGAAATCACAGGAGTGAGCCTGGGGAAGAGGCGCAGCACCAGCTGCGTCCCTTTGAAGAGGCGCAGAAAGTGCCGCTTTGTTCCCAGGAGAGGGGTTTGTTCGACGGATTTTGGAAACAAAGACAAATTAGTATAAATAGAAAAAGCTGCCGAAGCTTTGAATCATATAATTCTTCCGTCTTTTCTTCGTCGCTTCTCCTAAAACTCCTATAATAAATTTTCAAGAGAAAATTATCATCATGAATACTTTGGAGGTTCGCTTGAAGGAATGGACTAATGAGTTTTCGAACATGGAAAAGCACGACATGGGTGCTTATAATCTTGGGTCTTTATTGAGTTTGAAACTCATCAAGGTGGTGAAACCGTTCTTAGATGCTTGCCTTGATTATTGGGATCCAAATTATCACGTATTCGCCTTTCCAGGAGGTGATATTTGTCCTTTCCGGAGGAAATTCGCTATTGGCGGTTGGGACCCCGAACACTTACCTGCCATCCCTTCTACTGCTCAAGGGTATAAGAGTAAGTTCAGAGATTTGCTTGGACTTACTAGACTTGAGGTGGATCGTCTTGTTACCCCAAAAGGCGTGCGGATGTTGGACTTTATAGACCGATTCATCAACGGGGCCGACCCTACTGTCTCTTATGTTGCCAGGAGGAGAGCATTTGGCTTCTGTTTGTTGCATGTGTATGTCTTTCAGGGACATGTTGATGAGGACTTGAGAGGTGATCCTCGCCTTTTGAGCCTTATTGAGCAAATGGAGTCGCGCAGAGCCCACTTATCGTGCTTAGGGAGATCATTTTGGGTTTGGGTAATAGGAAATCCAACCGCGATCTTCCGTTCTTGGGAAGTCCCGTTATCCTACAGGTAAAAGACACCTTCCTTTCTTTTTTTTTTTTTTTTTTTTTTTTTTTTTTTTTTTTTTTTTTTTGGTGTCTAATACCTGTCTTGGTAGGTTTGGCTCATGGAACGGCTCCGATTGCTTGAGCCCCCAGTTCATGCACTTTCCTATCATGCCCGTATGATTTCGATGAGGACACGGCTGTACATGGTGGACTTCACCCGGGTCTGTGACTATTGGAAGAACAAGCTGAAGACTGATGACGGCCCTCTGATCAGGTGGGTTGTACCGTGGTGGCACCTCAAGTCTGTCACTGGGGTGTCTTCTTTGGATCCTACTAGGTCCGTGCGCATCCCTGGATTGGAGTTTATGGTGTGCATCTTTCCTGAGAGGTTGATGAGGCAAGTTGGGTTGAAGCAGATGATCCCTAGGCTTGACACCGTCCCGCAGACTGCCATGGCATTGACTACCGAGAGCCGAAGGGAGTGGGCTATGAAATGGGCCCAAAGAAACATGTGGTTCCTGAGCTTCTCCTCCAATGCTTTGTGGGTGTCGGATTCTTATCTGAGGTGGAGGAAGGCTGCAACTTCGGAAGAGCGCGAAAGACTGAGGAAGCGCGAGCCCGTTGATTACAAGGTGCGCGAGGGAGAGAAAGAGAAAGAGAAGCATCTGACCGAAGGAGAAGAAGAAGGCGGCTTTCAAGTCATTCATCCTTCGAAGAAATCAAAGACTACTCCTGTCGCAGAGATGGTGGTTGACAAGAACGGGAGGGTCAGGCCTCGAGAAAGACCGTTGGTGATTAGGTCTGAAGTGGTGCAAGAGCGCCCGGCTCGAGGTCGTGACAAGAAATATGACAAGAACGACAAGGGCAAGGGAAAGATGGAGGAATAGCCCAAGTCTTAGTTATTATTATTTGATTATTATTTATTATTGTTGTAATAAAAAGGAGGGATTTTTAGAATCCTAGCCTATCTATTTTTATTATTTGTCGTACTATTATTATTAGAAATTGAATGAAATAAAAGGTTAAATGGTTATGAAACCGTTGGCATTTTCTTTAATTATTCTTGTCGAATTTCAGATGCGACGCAAATGTCCTTCTATTTACATTTATTTTATATATAATGGCGGGTTGAATCCTGTGAAGGATTGCCTACGTATTCACTTAAAAAAGTGAAATCAAACCCTTGCGCGTAGTTCGAGTAAATGTAAAAGAATAATTGTTCGAAGCAAGAGCTTGTAATGAACATAGAAAATAAGCATGAGCTTTGCTTACTCGGGAGGTGCGAATTTATTTTGTTTGATGATATGAGGATGACAAGTTTGCCAAGATGCAAGAGCATAGTGACATTCAAATGGGCCAGGGGCCGCTTATTTAGTGCCACAGGAGCGACACTTAGGCTTACGCGAGGCGCGTTTCTGTTCTATCCTAGGCATAGTACCGTTTCAGTTGGTCGAGATTTGTGGGGTTTGAAAACTCATTCCCATCTAGGTCTGTGATTCTAACCGCACCCCCTGGGAGTATGGATTTGACTAGATATGGTCCGGCCCAATTAGGTTTGAATTTTCCCCTCGGGTCGACAGGTAAAAGAGCTCTAACCGATTTGAGAACTAAATCTCCTTCTTTGATGTTTCTTGGCCTAACCCTCTTGTTGAAAGCTCGTTTGATACGTGCTTGATATGTTTGGACATTATGTAAGGCACGTAGCCTACGTTCATCCAGGAGGATGAGCTCTTCATATCTATCCCTCTTCCAATCGGCTTCCGGGATTTGACTTTCTAGCAGAATACGCAAGGATGGTATTTCTAGCTCAACTGGTTGTACGGCTTCCATGCCGTAGGTCAAATAGAAAGGAGTAGCCCCAGTGGGCGTCCTGACTGATGTACGATACCCCCACAAAGCGAAGGGTATTTTGCTTGGCCAATCTCTATAATTGTCAGTCATCTTCTTGAGGATCGTGACGACATTTTTGTTAGCCGCCTCTACCGCGCCGTTAGTCTGTGGTCTATAGGGCGAGGAGTGGTGATGCTTGATCTTGTACTTGGCTAGCAATTGTTCGGTTTCGGCTTGGAAGTGGGACCCATTATCGCTAATGATTTCATGTGGGCAACCATATCGACAGATGATGTTGTTTTGTATGAACTTTGCCACATTTTTAGCTGTAAGAGCGGTGTAGGAAGCCGCTTCTACCCACTTGGTGAAGTAGTCAATCGCTACTAGGATGAAACAGTGACCTCCTGTTCCGGCTGGGGTTATTTTCCCAATTATATCAATTCCCCATGCGGAGAATGGCCAAGGAGATGTCATTGTATAGAGCAACGAAGGAGGGACGTGTTGTACGTTTCGAAGATTTGTGATTGTGGCAATGCCTCACATATTTGATGCAATCGGATTCCATTGTGGTCCAATAGTACCCTAGACGTGTGATTTTCTTTGCCATCATAGGCCCACTCATGTGAGGGCCGCATTCTCCATCGTGGACTTCTTCCATTACTTTCCGTGCCTGTGAATGATCGAGGCAACGTAGGACTACACCAAGAGGTGTTCTTTTGTACAATTCTCCTTGCATCAGGATGTATTGGGAAGCTAGTAGGCGTATAGCTCGTTGTCCCCTTTTGTCCATTTCTGGTGGATAAGTGCCGTTAAGCTTAAAGTTTAGGATTGCTTGGAACCAGGGTTCTTGTGCGATTTCTTCTTCATCGGTAATTTGATGGACATACGCTGGTTCCGACCGTCGTTCGATACACAAAGGCATTTCCATCATGTAATCTGGCATGTTTATCAAAGATGCAAGTTTCGCAAGAGCGTCTGCAAATTGATTTTCCTCTCGAGGTAGGTGTAAGTAGGTTACATGATCAAAGAATTGAGCCACTTGGTCTATCCTAGCCTGATAGGGTGCAAGGCTTTCACTTCGGATTTTCCAGGATCCCGTAACTTGATTGATGATTAGTGACGAATCCCCGTGCACTCGTAGGTTTTTGATACCTAAGCTTACTGCCGCTTGTAGTCCAATGAGACAAGCTTCATACTCTGCAGCGTTGTTTGTCACCTCGAAGTCGAGTTTGACAAAGATTGGTGTATGCTCACCTTCGGGAGAAATGAGCAACACTCCTATCCCAAATCCTCTTAGGTTTGATGCTCCATCGAAGTATAGATCCCAAGAGTCTACATCAGTTTGAAGTATATCCTCGTCGGGAAATGACCAAGTATCTATGGTTTGTGCGTCGTTGATGGGATTTTCTGCGAAGAATTCGGCGACGGCGCGACCCTTTATTACTTTCAGTGGCACATATTTGAGGTCAAATTCTGAGAGCATCATGGTCCATCTTGCCAGACGTCCGTTGAGAACGGGTTTCTCGAAGAGGTATTTGACTGGATCCATTTTGGAGAATATCTTGTGAGTAGCTAAGCATGTAATGACGTAGCTTCTTTGTTGCCCACACAAGAGCGAGGCATGTCCTTTCGAGTTGTGAATATTTGCACTCGTATTCCAAGAACTTCTTACTTAGATAGTAAATAGCTCTTTCTTCACTTCCCACAGTTTGAGCTAGCATAGCACCCATGGCAGTTTCAGTTACTGTGAGATATAAACCAAGAGGTTGATCTCGTTGTGGTGGCATGAGCACTGGTGGTTTAGCCAATATCTCCTTGATTCGGTCGAACGCCTTTTGACAATCATCGTCCCACATGGTGTGGTCTGTTTTCTTGAGCTTCTTGAAGATAGGCTCGCAAATCATAGTAAGTTTCGATATGAATCGACTTATGTATTGCACTTTTCCCAGGAATCCTCTGACTTCTTTTTCTGTTTGAGGTTGTGGCATTTCAATCAGAGCTTTGATTTTGGAAGGATCTATTTCTATGCCTCGTTGACTAACGACGTATCCTAGGAGTTTGCCAGATGTCACCCCAAATGTGCATTTCTGAGGATTGAGTCTCATGTTGTACTTCCGTAGCCTTGCGAAGAACTTGCGAAGGTTCGCAATATGTCCCTCTCTTTCCTTGGATTTGACGATCATGTCATCCACATATACCTCGACTTCTTTATGCATCATGTCATGTAGAAGTGTAGTCGCGGTGCGTTGGTATGTAGCCCCGGCGTTGATCAATCCGAACGGCATTACTGTATAGCAATAGGTTCCCCATTGGGTGACGAACGCGGTCTTATGCATGTCTTCCATGGCCATTTTGATTTGGTTGTAACCCGCATACCCATCCATGAAGGATAGTAATGCATGGTCTGCAGTATTGTCTACCAATATGTCGATGTGAGGTAGAGGGAAGTCGTCTTTTGGGCTTGCTTTGTTTAAATCCCTAAAGTCAACACAAACTCGGATTCTCCCATCCTTTTTGGGCACGGGTACTATGTTAGCTACCCAGTCAGAATACTCGGAAACTTTGATGAACCCGGCTTTGAATTGTTTGTCAACTTCTTCCTTAATCTTGAGCCCACTGTTCTCATTCGTCGAAGCTTCGTTTCACAGGTTTGAAACCTGGCTTAATCGGAATCCTATGTTCGGCGATATCCCTGTCGATCCCCGGCATGTCTTTGTAGGACCAAGCGAAAACGTCTTTGAATTCATTTAGGAGGTCTATGAAATCGGTTCTTTCGGTTGAGCTCAAGGTAGTCCCTATCCTAAGTTCTTTGGGTTCTAGTTCGGTTCCAACATTGATGGGTTCGGTGTCCTCAATTACAGGTCCCCCTTCCCCTTCCTGTAGTATTTCTTTGGCTACGTAGGGAGGTATTTCGGTCAAGTCTGGGTTTTGGTCATCCTCAGTATCATCATAAACAGAATTGCACTCAAGATAACGCAAAGAGTAAGCAGAACCTGATTTATTCATATTAAGATTTGAGTAAAGTTGAAACAAAGAAGCCAACTGATCCAAGGATAGTGGCGGCAAAGGGACGAGAATTGGGGCATTTCCGAACTACGTGACTACTCGAAAATAAGCTAGGAGAAACGAGGGGAGTGGGGATGACGACGGGAGTAGACTCTCTAATGACTCCTCTAGACTCGACTCGACTCCGACTCCGACTCGATTCGAATTCGTCGTCTTCGGTTCTTCTTTGAACATCTCTCCTTCTCCAGTGGTGAGCTTGAAGAGTCTTCCTTGATTGTTGGTCCATTTGATTGATTTCCTCCACCCTTTCTCGCCGCTTTGTGTCGATTTTCGTGATCAATGCGGTGGGGTTGAAGCGATCGTCTTGAAGTATCGTAGTAATGATCTCATCCTGCGCGGCCCTAACAAATCGATCCTCTCCAAACAGGAGGCTAACAGCTTGTTCGTCTAAGCAAGGCGCTTGACGGGTTTTGACGGTAGGAACCGTTTCTGGAGGGATAAAGTAGCAATCGTGAAAGATCTCGATTCCGGCTAACTTCTTCTCGAGGTAATGCCAAGGTTCGGGAAATCCATGAAAGAGTTCCGAACTTCCTTCTTGAACGAAGTATCCATTGAGGGTAGGAAGATATGGCCTCATTTGGACTCCTACATACTTGCGGTTTTGGACTTGGGCGAGCATTTCGAGAACTTCTTCTGTTGTAGGTTTGTACCCTAGTCCAAGTGGTATTCTTGATGAGTTGCCTTTCTTATATGGCGCGAATGTGTTCTCCCGAATTGGGTTCAAAGGCATTCCAGGGAAGTATCCCTGGTTCTTGAGTATGTGGTTGACCACCAAGTTGGAGTAGGGATTATAGTATAAGGGTGCCAACTCACTTTCTATGATATTTACACTTTGGAAGCCCCCAAGTTCGTATATGGGATCCGCAAGGACTTGATTATTTGATTGCTTCTCGATTATGGCCTTAATGGGTGACGAAGTGATTGTCACAACTTTGCCATTTAGTGGGATCTTGATCTTTTGATGAAGGGTGGATGTTACCGCTTTGGAAGCGTGAATCCAAGGCCTTCCCAGAAGTATGTTGAATGAAGCTTCGATGTCTACTACTTGGAAGTTGACCTTTCGTTCGATTGGTCCCGTTGCTATGGTTAGATTGGCAAGTCCTACCACTTTTCGTCGTGTACCGTCATATGCCCGTACACCTTGATTTGTAGGAGTCCAGTCCGACTCTCTCATGCCTAGTTTGTGTGCCGTTTTGAGGGGTATGACGTTGACCGCGGAGCCATCATCTACCAAGGTCATTGGCACATTTTTCTTTAGACAGATGATGTGATGATATAGAGCAAGGTTGTGACTAGCGCCGAAAGGTGGCAAGTCTTCGTCTGAGAAAGTAATAGGATTACTTAGTTTCGGGGATTCTTGGAAGACCAAGTTGACTACATCTTCGGGAGTAGAGTTATGTGCCACATTCAATTTGGCCAAAGCTTGTAGTAAAGCTTGGCGGTGTGGAAATGAGCTTGCCACTAGTTGCCAGACTGAAAGATCAGCCTTGGTTCTTTGTAATTGCTTGAGCAAATGATCAGTGGGGTCGTCTTCGTTGTCATTTGGTGTGATGACATTGGTGGGACCGTTTTGAGTGGTGTTTTGGTATGGACGACCCGAGCGAGTTAGGTGATCCACATCTTGGTCTTCGCCATTTTGGACTATTTCCTTGACTAAGGAGTTTTCAATGAGATATTCGTCTTCATCGTCATCGGCCCAAACTCCATTGATCGCGGCTAGTTCCCTCATCCTCATGATGTCACTTTCTAGTTGTATGATTTGATCGACTAGTTTATCGACCGTGGTGATGACTTCTTGCATAGTAGCATTTTGGGAGAAGATCAATGGTACGCGTTCTTTAGGTGTTGCATTGGGATCGCGCAAGATCATTACCATGCTTTCTAATTCCCACACTTGTCTATCTACACTCCTTGCCCAGGCGATGAAGTCGGAAATGGTAGGGGAGATGGTAGAGTAGAGTCTTTCTTTCTCAATTGCCTGAATTTCATCCTCGGCGGGAGAAATGAGATGTGAGCAATCTAAGGTAGATTCATCACTTGTAATCACTAGAACTCCAAGAGGATTCTGAGTGTTATTAGGCTTACCTCCTGGTGGAATTGGAAGTCGACCATCTTCGATCATATCTTGAAGCACGTGTTTTAACTTGTAGCATTTTTCGGTGTCGTGCCCCTTACCCCTATGGTATTCACAGTAGGAATTTTCGTCCCAGAATTTGGACTTCCTTTCGGGCTCGGGAGTAGGTCCAATGGGTTGGAGTTTGCCTTGCTTCACTAGCCTTTTTAGAGCATTGGAGTATGTATCTCCAAGGTTTGTGAACTTCCTTGGTGGGCTAGTTTTCTTGGATGGTTCGAGAAGGTTAACCTCGTCGGTCTTGCTAGTAGAGCCGTATGAACGACTTGTGGACCCTTGATATCCTCGACCTACCGTTTTGGACAAGAGCCCTTTGCGGATGTCATCTTCAATTCGTGTCCCTAACACGGTTAAGTCTTTGAAAGTCTTGATGTTTTGATATCTCAGATGGTTGGCATATATGGGCTTGAGATTGTCTACGAATTTCTCCACAAGAGTGGCCTCATCCGGGCGTTCTACTAGTTGAGTACTAGTCTTCCTCCACCTACTTAGAAAGTCGGTGAATCCTTCTTTGTCATTCTGGGTAAGAACCTCTAGAGTGCGCATATTGACTTGGATCTCGGCATTATCCGCGTATTGTTTTGAGAATTCGATCGCGGCGTCCTCCCAAGTAGCGACCTTCTTGTGATCTAGGGTATAGAACCATTGCTTCGGGATGGTGTCGAGAGATGAAGGAAAGATCCTTAAGAACATCTCGGGTTTGATGCCTTTGATAGACATGTAATCTTTGAAAGCTCGGATGTGGTTTAAAGGGTTCTCGTGTCCTTTGAACTTAGGGATATCCGTCATGCTAAAGTTAGTGGGCAATTTGGAATTGACGGCTTCATACTTACGATTGTTCTCCCTGTAAATGTCATCTCCTTTAAGGTACATCAATTGCTCCTCTAGGTATTGGAGTCTTTTCTCAGCTGCGGTCATCCCCATGGGAGGACTTTCATCCTTAGACTCGTCATCGGAAAATTGTAGTACTTCACCTTTAATGGGAGGCAACCTTCCCTCTACGTCAAAGATACGGCCTTCGATGAGCTCGAGGCGGTCATAGGTTTGGTTTTGGGTAACTTGCATTTGGGCCGGTAGCGGCTAGGATTCGATCACTATTCTCTTGAAGTTGCTGGAGGTTCGTATCATCACTTGACCCAGGCATCTTGGAAACTGGACAAGAGATCGGCGGCGAATCAAAACATGATCGACCATTCTATCACACTTGCTAAAAGAGGAAAAGACTTGACTCATGAAGTGGGTGTGTGCCACTTGTGTTGAGTGAGTTTTGAAGAAAGACAAGGTCTTTGAAAATGTGTGTCCTAGCCAACTGTAGTGTAGTTGTAGGAGTGGACTCGAAGTGAGGTTTTGAAATGGGCTTGTGGCCCGAATTTTGACACGAAAAAAACGGACAGATGAGTTTTGACCGGATTTTGTACTAATTAAAGGCCCTATTTTCGAAATTCTTGATTGAAAACGGGTTTTGATTTTTGAAAGTTCGTCATGGTTTTGTTTAGAATGGTGATCACATAAGGTTTGCATATTTTATACAAGCATTATAACGGGATGCTGAGTGCATTTAGAAGGGTTTTTGGTTTAAAGGGTGGGTTGCCATACCGAACCATCAAACCCGAAGTCTGTGGAGAGGCTCGTGCCAAACAAGAGTAAGGCCGATTCCTAGTCCATTTCCTCGAGTAGTGAAGGCCCTTGATACAAACAAGAGTAAGCATCATGGTATGGATGACGTCAATCGCTATCCATCCTTAGGCCCAAATAAGAATTAGGACCGTTTAGACGGGACGATTGGTCGAATGGGTTGGGTTGGGCCTAGGAAGGCCGAATAAACGGTCTAGGAAGACCGAGTTATGAGAACCGACAATTGTCTTGTACAAACTTATTCCCTAACCTCGTTCAAGTTTCACCCTAGCTACACGTAAGTGTATAATCCCCAGCGGAGTCGCCAAACTGTGGACAGCGGGCCGCCCACGGGGGCGCTTGGGAGTGAAGGGGCTCGAAAACAAGCGTTTGCATTTTGTATGGAGTCGCCACCAATTTTTATGGGAAATTGGAACCGTTCGAATACCTCGTGTCATGTCAAGACACAAAGTAGTGACATGAACACTAAGCAATCGTTACCCTTAGCATTCTATGTCTAGAATGACTCTCGTGGATGCCAATGAACACGGGTGCTCACGGAGATCTGGAGTAAGGGGTGAGGGTACGTATTAGGAAGCTCTTTTGATCGAACACCTAATCCCGCCCGCCTCGATAGCGGCCTCTACTAATGATTAGGGAAGTTGTCTATACTTGATATATCGTCGGCTATATGCATGCAATGCAACATCCAAGTTTTAATCCTAACATGTGAAGATTTAACTAGGTCGGTGAACAATTAATTAGGCAAACAATTGGGTCAAAGTAGGATTTAATGTTCAATTACATGTGGAAGCATACAAAACAATGAAATAAATGAAATAAATTACAATAATGGAAATTACAATAATTACATTGGATTAGGCGGTTTATGTCGAAAATACCTTTAAAACGGATAATTTGATAAAAAGGAACAAAATAATAAAATAACAAATCAACGAACAGGAATTAGCGATATTACGAATATTAGTTAATTGATACGTAAACTAATTAATATAGGTCAAGGCAGAAAAGGAGTTCAGGGACAGAAGTCGTCCTGGAACAGCGAAGAGACATCGCGCCCTTTGGAAGAGGCGCAGACACGACGCATTGCGTCATTCCAAGGACGAACTCGTTGTGAAGCCAAAACTGCAATTGTTAATGTCAGTTGATGAATTTAATGAATCGATTCAATTATTTACTCGGATGAAAGTGATTAGCATGTTATTTACATATGATTGATGGTTATGAAAACAATAAACATGAATGAGACGGAAATAAGACGGATTAACTATGTGAAGGGCCGACGTTAATAAATGAATGATTAAACTAACAAAACGAATTAGATTAAACACGATGAACGATGACGAATTAGTGATGAACAATAAATAAACAGATGCAAATTTATCAATAACGAATTTCAGAAACTCACTATGAACAGATTGAACTTCTAAAACCCGAAACTTGAATTAATGACGAAAACCCGCAAATATGAATTATAAGGGATTTAAGCCGGATTAGATGAATTAAACATGTGAATGAATGATGAAATATATGGTACAATATACATGCTAATTATTATGATTTTATGACGGAGAATTAATGCATTTAACAAACAAAACAAATAAATTTGATACGAATTGCGAGAGGACGGAGGAAGAAGAAAAGAAGCAGAGGCTCGGCGGCCTCACAAAGAGGCGCAGCAGTGCTGCGCTCCTTTGAAGAGGCGCAGCGATTCTTTGCGTCTTTTCTCGATGTCATCTCATCGGAAATCCGCAAAACAGTTTTAAAGACGGTTTTTAGAAATCGGTTTTAATGAGGTACTTTCGACATAAACCTTACAATTGTGATACGATAAATAAAATACAATAAATAAAGAGAAATTACACCCTCAGACTTACATGTTGATGGAACGAGAAGAACTAAGAAGATCGATTAGTGATGCTCGACGCGAATGCAAGGAAAGAGTGCCCTCGAAAGAGGAAAACGATTTAACAAGATTGATTAATTAGATTGATTGAGTGTAGTGGTCAAATTGGTCGGTCATGCAACGGAGAGGCTGGTACCCGGAAAGATCCGAGCTTACGTGGTCGAAGGTTCAAGCACGTAGGCGCCAATTAGTAAGAACAAAGTCTAGAATGCAAAGGGAGAAGAGAAGGGCGGACACTCGCGTGAGAAATATGAGGAACGAAAGCTCCTATTTATACTAATCACGTGAAGGAATAGGGTTTCAGAGACTCTTTGGAAGTGAATCTCGGAAAGATATAAAAAAGATACGTAAATCATGCAAAGAAGAGCACGGGAAGAGGCGCGCAGCAGCCATCTGCGTCTCTTGGAAGAGCGCGCAGTGCAGTGCGCTTTGTTCCCGGGAGGTTTCCTCCGCTAAGAAAGATTTCGCGTTTTAGTTATGGTAGGACGGATTTAATTCGATTATCTTTTGAATATTACGGGATATTGTTTGCCAAAAGATAAAATTTGATGAATATGGAATAGAAATATCCGGAACATTCCGGAACATTCTGACTCGGGATTTAACAAACTATCGAGAAAATGGAGACGGTTTTTGACCCGGACTCGAATGTACTCTAATTATCGCCAAAACGACCGATCGGCACGTAGATGACAACTAAGAGGTTGACATTTATATTTGAGCAATCACTTGACGATAATCTTACGAACTGTCACAAATCGTTCCGCGAATCAAACATGCGGCCCAATCATCACCGGGTGGTTTGCGAGGGGTGCAGAAACGAGGTGTCTACAATATTAACAACGGTTTTAAGTATAAAAACCCGTTGTGGAAAGTGTGACTCAATTTTGGGGGGAAAGTTATAACAACGGGTTATTTATAAATAACCGTTGTTGTTTGTTCTTAAAAAATAAAAAAAAAAAAATTAAATATTACTAGCTATAAATATTAAAGCATCCTTTACTAACATATTAAAGCATCCTTTACTAACATTCATTAATTGAAACAACATGGCAATGAACCCTAATTTTATCAACAACGAAGAATGGCTTACACAAACGATTGAAGATGATGGGAAGGTTCTCGCCGGGCTTCCCGCCGATCAACACCCATTAATCAAAGCATCCCTTGAACATCAACGGAATTATTGGATTAAGAGGCGTGAAGCAGTCCGGCTTGTCAACAAAGCCTCATCATCATCATCATCTTCATACCCGTCGGCTTACCGATACTCGCAACTTGGCTGCATCGAGAGATATGTTGAGTTGTACTCTTCCAACCTTATCTCCACATGCAAGTCGTGTCCTTGCATATATTCAATCTGTTATTGCAAAATATGAAGCCAATGACCCGGAAGTTAGCGGTATACCAGAGTGGCGTGATTGGTGGCAGGTTGAGAAGCGCTTTTTACGCTTAACCGGGGTTGTTCCGACTTATTATACATCTTTTGATTTCTGATAATTGCTGTAATGTATTTGGTTTAAAATTAAATGAAATGATCATTTTGAAAGTGTTGAGTTATGCTTGTTTGATTTGCTTCCATTTTTTCAACTCCATAGATCTATCAGTCATCATCAAGATCTGATTATGGCACAACTTCCTAACATATATGGCACAACTTCCTAACATATATATTAATTAAAAAACAACTCAACCCACACATTAGTATAAATACATTGCATTATCTCAACTAACATGCATTTCCATTATCTCAATATATTCTCCAAACCCTAATCGCTAAAACATGCTCGATCCGATTGAAGGACGCCAAAGAAGATGGAAATGAAATAATTAGAAACACATACATGGAAATGAAATAATTAGCAGATCTTTGAACGGAACCTAATGGTCGATAAAAACACATACATTGAAATGAAATAATTAGAACAATAAAATAATGACGATGAAACAAACCCGATAATTACGTAACGTACGTAAAGAGACGATGAAATCAACAAGTGACGGCGAGAAGATAAAGCGACGATGAGAAAGAGAGAAAGAGACGATGAGAAAGTGTGTTTTGTGTTTGTGTTTTTTCTTTCTTTGGGTTTGTGTTTGTGTATTAAGGTTTGTGTTTTGTGGTCGCAGAGACTTGTGTTTGTGTGGTTTATAGTATGGAAGGTATTGACAACGGTTATTAAACAACAACCGTTGTGAAATATGTTTTAACAACGGTTGTAGAAAACACCCGTTGTTAAATAATTTTTAACAACGGGTTTCAAAAATAACCGTTGTTATTACTTTTCACTAACTTTGCGCCAATTTTGCGCCAAATTATTAACAACGGTTGTTCATGTGTGACCCGTTGTTAAAACGAATAACAACGGTTTTTATAACCATACCCGTTGTAATTGATTTTAGTAAAATTCGCGCCATGCATTCTACAACGTTTATTGTGATTTTCGTGAATATTCGTTGTTAAAGGGGCGTTGTAGTTGCCTGGATTTGTAGTAGTGTAAAGGCGGTACCGTAAGTATTTTCCACATACAAATAAAAGAATAAGTCATTAATGATAACTAAATTAGTTGATTGTCTCAAACTCAGATGATGACTTGCCCCAAATAGATGAATCTTTCATCATCACTTGGCTTGTCATATTTAGTTATACTTGCATCAATATACTTATGTGGGTGGAAAAACCAAATTCACCCACCAAACATGATTGGATATAAAAATTAACCTTAGACAAACCGAATAGAAGTTAAACTTTACCGACACGTCAAGCGTTAAAACTGGTACTAGATTTTCCTTATGTGTCCAAACTCTTAACAAACTAACGACTAAAAAAGTCTAACCTTATGTTTGTTGTTATTTCTTTGAGTTTGACTTTTGCAGCTTCTTAATTAACTGAATTAACTTAACTGAATTAACTGAAACAATGCCCTTAAATATTTCCCTAAATTCGAATAATCACTAAACTCATGCATTTTGAATGTAATACTTCTCAAAGTTACATACCTTAGTCCTTACGATAAGTACTTTTACCTTATGAGAAGCAGAATTATACATTCTTAAAGCAAGGTAAGATCACAACAACCGAAGATAAAATTCACATTCTCTTACCATTCATTTAATAAATAGTTTCATCCGAATTGAGAATGTAACTGAAATGACAGATATAATAACCATAAATGTCAAACTAAATGAACAAAACAACATCCTTATATTTTGAATAAATTCAAATAATTAAAGTGTCTTTCCGAAATTAATATTTAGTTATTAGACGTAAATATTAACTAGTTAAAGACATTACTCTTTATTAATTGTAATCAAATATTGACGATAAACTCACGTCGAACACTAAGCCTTCCTTTGGGCCGACTCAATATTCACATGAAAATACCGAATAATCGTCACATATTTATTACCCAACGTGTATATGTAATTCGGCCAAATAATGGCCTTCCTTTGGGCCGACCATTATTCGCATGAATTACACACACTAGTCCAAAGAATGAATTTATTCAATTTAAAAGCTTTATGGGCATAATCCTTATGAGTGTCATAAACATAACGACTCTCTCTTAACTTGATTTTCAGATTCAAATATTGACATCCCCATCAACACAAGACACCTAGCACAACATTAAGTTTAGTCTTTGGATATAAAATTAACTTGTAAGTGGTCATCTTGGTGTAGTGATCAAGTATTAACAATAAATTCCTGTCAAACATTAAGTCTTCCTTTGGGCTGACTTAATATTCACATGGAAACCTTACAATTGTTACATACTTACCACCACAAGCATGACTGAATTTCGGCCAAATAATAGCCTTCCTTTGGGCCGACCATTATCCGCATGAAATTCAATCACACACTGTAGTCATAATATTCTAAATCATTCAACTTACACGATAGAGGTTACTTTGGCAACTTATTGTGTCGATCAAACAACCTAAAATATTATACCCGTTATTATAAATCCGATTGCCAATTATTAATTCTGAAAACACAAGTCCTTAATTGACAAGTGACTTAACCTTTAGTAATAAACAAAACTATATCAAAATAGTTCCTTAGTCATATAAGTCCGTAAAATTAATAAACTGTACGTGTCCTTAATATTCACTTGTCCAATCCATAAATCAAGCAAATCATGAACAATATTAGCCTAATCAGCCACTTATTAACACAAGTTTGGGGCGAAACATATGCAACTGAATTTAAGAACCTTAATATGCTGCCAAATAAGCATCAAGAACCAAAACCCACAAAATAATTGCCAGAGAGGAGCACTAGTTCATGATAATACTTCAATTTCACAGTTGGCCTTTGACTTAAATTAATGCAATATAGCCCATCCCATAATATTCTAGCCGTAACATGATAGTTCATGCCCACCGAAACAATAACCAAACGTGTAAAGAAACATGGTTCATATAACCTTATTTACTTTAGAAAAGCCAAATCCTCTAACTGTGTCAGGCATGTTACCAATCTACCCAAATGTTTTTACTTTCCAGTTGAGGTTGATGTTATACTGACGCAAGACAATGGGCAATTAGACATGAATTTATCACCAAAACTATAGTTAGCATACATGCATGAGTTCCTCTTTATTCAAATCCTTAAATCGAATTCTCAAGAGCCCAAAACCAGTTTTCATCACTTAAAATATTTTGCCATCAAATGATCAAATAATCACCATGTTAGGCGCACTAAACATGTTAATCGTATGCATTGAATTGAAGTATGTAGAATTTCCATATAAAAATTGATCCATACCATATTATGCCTAAAAGCTTTAAAAGGTGTTGACCAATTCCATATTTTCGAAACCAACAACACGTACTAATCATCATTATACTGTCAATCAACCTTAATAATAATATCAACAAATCAATTCTTAATCCACATGTATTATCATGCATACGGACAAGTGCAGAGAAGCATGGGACATGATATTGGCAAACTAAAAAATACAAGGATCTAATTAAAATCCAAAGGTAATACCGTATGATTTCAATTCCCAAATAATTTAATATGAAGGTGGCTCTCATACCACTTGTTAGAATTAATCCGAATAGAAACCATAAACTTCATACTAAATTAATCGGTAAATACTTGACTTATATATAGTCTCCTTAATCTAATGTGTCCATCATGCATTAGTAACCTAATGATAACCTAACCTAATTGAGTATCTACACAATTAAGATCTCCAACTCATACTTTATAAGACATAATTAATATGCCCGTATTATATTATCCAGATGGATCACTATATATATTGGGCTAAACTTAAACGATAGCAAACAAATACAATCTGTATAATAGTGTCCACATAAATAGTATTGGACCCAATATTCTTACATAGAACTCGAGCGAGCTTTATTTCAGAAAATACCGAACTTAAAAAATTGTAATGAAACTCAAAATTAATATATATGAGCTCAATTAGATTTTAATTTTTGACATTAAAAAAATTAAAATATAAATCAAAAATTCTAAAAGCTCGAAAAAAGTACACATAAGCTCGGTTAAGTTGATTATGGTTGTACAATGTGTGAACTATAGTTAGTTAAGAGACTATAGTTAGTTAGAGATGGTCAGCTTAAATAGTTGATCACATATAAATAGAAGAGATCAATGTATTGTACGTCATCTTTCTATATTCAATTCATAATTACATATTACATTCTCTCTCTACATTTTCTCTCTATAACAAACTCATAACAACTAAATAACAAACTACCTCAAGCTACTATGAACAACAATGGAGGATGCCTAGTTTCACATGGTATCAGAGAGTTCAGGGCTGGAATTCTGGTTGTTTGATCGTCTTTTCTCTACGATTCTACTATCTTTCTTCACGTTTCCGCACTTATTTTAAGGAATTCTCTGTTGTTGTGAGTTGAATTTCTCCATTTTTTCTTCGAATTACTTGCGATTCTTGCTTCGTTTTTCTACTGCTGATTATAATCATGCCTGATGAAAGTGTGTCTTCTGTTTCTCCCTATGATGTCTTTGATGATCCGTTGTATGTGTCTACTACTGATCAACCTTCTAATTCTTTAGTCAGTGTCAAATTTAATGGAAATAAGTTCTTACAATGGAAAAGAGAAGCTTATCTTGCGTTAATTGTAAAGAATAAGGACGGTTTTGTAGACGGATCACTTAAGATGCCTGCTAAAACTGAGAAATCTTATCATCAATGGATTAGATGTGATATTCTTGTGATACGTTGGATTAAGAACTCTTTAGAACCTGCCATTGCTGAAACCTTTGCTTATGCTTCGAGTTCAAAGGAACTTTGGTCAGAATTACTTGAAAGATATGGACAGACTAATGCTGTTGAGATATATCAATTGAAAAAGGAATTAGGTCACATTTCACAGGAAAACAGTAATTTGACTGAGTATTACAGCAAGATTAAGCATGCCTGGGAGAGTCTTGATTCTTTAGATCCCATTCCTTACTGTTCCTGTGGAGCAATGGACAGTTATACTTGTCAACTGTTAAAAAGATTATTGGACAGGGATAATATCTCCAAGTTGATACAGTTTTTAATGGGGCTTAATAGTGGTTATGATAATGTCAAGACTACAGTCCTTTCTATGGAACCATTGTCTCCTCTGAACAAAGCTCTAGGTTTGTTACAGAAGATTGAGAGGCAAAAACAACTGACTGAAAATACTGAATTACTAATTGAAGCCACTGTTTATGCTTCCAGTAGGGTTTCTGATGTACAGCAAGGTGATTGGAAGCGTCAGAAACAAGATGTTGTTCTTGAGAAGAAATACTGTACTTACTGCAAAAAAGGAGGACATAACCTGGATGAGTGTTATCATTTTCAAACTTGTGATTCTTGTGGCAAGAAAGGCCACATTGCTGCACACTGTTTTCTGAAACAGAAATTTGCTTATAACAAATATGTCAAAGGGAAGGGCAAGTACCAGCCAGGGAGTAAATCCAATGTCTATCAGAGAGGAGCCAGCAATGCTGAGATTGTGGTATCTCCTGACAATCCTCTTGACATACCTGATGCAGGACACGCAGGACATGCTGCTCATGTTGTGGACCACAGGATGGCTATTGACCAAGGCATAGTGGATGGCATTGTGTAGAATGTAATGCAGCAAGTATACAAGGCTATGTCAGACAACTCTGCACCTGGTGGATCTGCTTCATCTGCACCTAGTGGATCAACTTCTGTCAATTTTGCTGGTACTGATCTATATTCTGATGCATATTCTGTAGCTCAGACTTATGATCAAACTGCTTGGATAGTTGATACTGGGGCTTCTGACCACATGACATCAAGGATAGATTTATTGCATAATGTTAAGACATTACTAAAACCAATAATGGTGGGTCTGTCTGATGGTACTATTAAGTTGGTTCATAATACAGGAGATATCATGCTATCTTCTGCAATACAGTTGAAGAATGTGTTGGTAGTACCAGATTTTAAAAGAAACTTACTCTCCGTGAGTAAATTGATTCAGCATACACCTATGATTGTATTATTTACTTCTAAGCATTGTGATTTCCAAGACCTTACCAATAAAAGAGTCTTCGGATTAGCCACAAGAAAGAGAGATCTCTACTGGTTTGAACCTGCTTTGAAGAATAAAGCTGAACAAACAAGCATCAAGGATTCAAGAGCTTTGACAAATAAGGATTTTTTGTCTAGTTCTCATGCTTGTAATAAAGTCTGTACTTTTGAACTTTTCCATTCTAGGCTTGGGCATAGCTCATTTGATAAAATGAAGCATGTAATACCCTTAACAGTTGATTCAATAAAGCAATTCTCTTATGAGACTTATCATTTATCCAAATTGCATATGCTTCCCTTTCAAAGAAGTCAATCTTATGCACAAGCTTTGTTTGATTTGGTCCACTTAGACTTGTGGGGGCCTTATAAGACTTGTACCTTGACAGGGGCAAAGTATTTTCTGACAGTTTTAGATGATCATTCAAGGGTTACTTGGATATATATGTTCCAAAATAAGCATCAAGTGCCTGGTTTATTGAAGGCTTTCATTGCTTATGTTGAGACACAATTTGATAAGAAAATTAAGGTGTTTAGAAGTGATAATGGGACTGAGTTTTTCCAAGAGTGTTGTGCTGGTTTATTCAAAGAGAAAGGTATTGTCCATCAGAGAAGCATTGTGGGTAGGCCACAACAAAATGGCCGTGTAGAAAGGAAACACAAGAACTTAATTGAAACAGCTAGAGCCTTAAAGATACATGCTAATTTGTCTAATAAGTTTTGGGGGGAATGTGTGTTAACTGCTACTTATTTGATTAACAAGATGCCTACTGCAGTTTTAAATTGGAAAACTCCTTTTGAGTTGTTGTTTGGCAAACAACCAAGTTATGATGAGCTAAGAGTATTTGGTTGCTTATGTTATGCACCAATGCCATTGTCTCATAGAGATAAGTTTGGACCAAAGGGAAGGAAATGTATGTTTATAGGATATCCTTTTGGACAAAAGGGGTATAGATTATATGATCTGACTAGTCATAGCATTTTTGTGGCAAGAGATGTAGTTTTTAAGGAAGGAGTATTTCCTTTTAAGCAGGAGCCTGTTCAGATGATTGAACAAGATATGGTGGATTTATTTCATTCTGATCCAATTTCAGAATTTCAGAGGCAAACTATTTCAAGGGCAGCTGTTTCTGATATTAATCTTACAAGGAATACAATACCTGTTACTGCAACTACTACTGTACTTACTGAAAATATTGATACTGCTGCTAGAAATGCACCTGAAACTGTTTCTGTTGAACAAGTTGTTACACAGGATGCTACAAATTCTGGAGTCAGAAGAGGCAGGACTATACCTGCTAATATAGGGCCAGTGAGACAGTCTACTAGGCCTAAGTGTAGATACCTCATTTCTGCACCTCCCGCAAACCACCCGGTGATGATTGGGCCGCAAGTTTGATACGCGGAACGATTTGTGACAATTCGTAAGATTATCGTCAAGTGATTGCTCAAATATTAATATCTACCTCTTAGTTGTCATCTACGTCCCGATACGGTCGTTTTGACAGTAATTAGAGTACATTCGGAGTCCGGGCCTAAAACCGTCTCCATTTCTGATAACCGTTAAATCCCGAGTCAGAATGTTCTGGAATGTTCCGGATATTTCTATTCCATATCTCATAAATTTTATCTTTTAGCAAGTAAATTCCCGTAATATTCATATAAGATATTAAGGAAATCGAATTATTTCCGTCCTACCATAACTCAAACACGGAGATCTTTCTTCTGCAGGAGGAAACCACTTGGGAATAGACGCAGCAGGTGCTGCGCCTCTTCCAAGAGACGCGATGGCTCTTTGCGCCTCTTCCCAGGCCCTTTCTCGCATGTTTCTCGTATCTTTTTCATATCTTTCCGAGATTCACTTCCAAAGAGTCTCCGAAACCCTAATTCCTTCACGTGATTAGTATAAATAGGAGCCTTCGCTCCTCATATTTCTCACGCGAGTGTCCGCCCTTCTCTTCTCCCTTTGCATTCTAGACTTTGTTCTTACTTTTTGGCGTCTACGTGCTTGAACTTTCGACCACGTAAGCTTGGATCTTTCTGAGTACCAGCCTCCCCGTTTGCATGACCGACCAATTTGACCAACTACACCATAATCAACTTAATTAATTAATCGTTTTCCTCTTACGAGGGCACTTTCTTTACATTCGCGTCGAGCATCACTAATCGATATCTTAGTCCTTCTCGTTTCGTCAAACATGTAAGTCTGAGGGTGTAAATCTCTCTTTTATTTATTGTTATTTTATTTTTTTGTATCATTAATGTAAGGTTTATGTCGAAAATATCATTAAAGCCGATTTCTAAAACCATGCTTTAAAATCTCTTTTTACGGATTTCCAGTAGATAACCGTCGAGAAAGGACGCATCAATTGCTGCGCCTCTTCGAAGGAGCGCAGTTCCTACTGCGCCTCTTCGTGAGGCTGCCGCAGTTCCTGCTTCCTTTCTTCTTCGCTCGTCCTCTGTTTATTCGTCAAGTTCTTTTATTTGTTTCGTTTGTTCTTTAATTCTTCATCATAATAGCATATTAATTTCATATGTATATTAATCATCATCACTAACACATCTAATTCATCCTAAATCCGACTTAAATCTCAAATAATCCAATATTTGCGGGTTTTCGTCATTAAATTCAATTCCGGTTTGTAGAGATTCAATTCATCAATATTGAGTTTCTGGAATTCATCTTTGATATAGTTTTCATCTGTCTTTTGTCGTATTTATCGCATATTCGTCATTAATCCATCATATTTAACTAATTGAATCAATTTGTTTCATTTGTTAATATTTTTCACTCCTGTAATTAATCCATCTTAATTCCGTCTCACTCATATTTTATTGATTTCATGACCCATTCACATGTTAAATAACCTGGTAATCACTTTAATCCGAGTAAATAATTTAATCGATCTTTAAAAATCACCAATTAACATTAACGGCTCGCAATCACGGCTTCACAGCCAGAACTGAACCACGGAACAGACGCAGCAACTGCTGTGCCTATTCCAAGGAACGCAGCTCTGCTGCGCCTGTTCCTGGCTGAGTTCTGTCCCTGAACTCCGTTTTGCCTTGACGTAATTAATTAGCTTACGCATAATTAACTATTATTCGTATTATCACCTTCTGATTTGTTCGCTAATTTATTTGTTTATTCCTTTTTCTCAAATTATCCGTTTTAAAGGTATTTTCGACATAAATCGCTAAACCCATTGTAATTATTGTAATTTTTCTTTATTGCATTTATCATATTGCTTTGTATCATTTGTATGTTTTCACATGTAATTGAACTTAAATTCAACCTTTGACATTAATTGTATGTTAACTAATTGTTTACCGACTTAGTCTAATTCTCACATGCTAGGATTAAAACTTGGATGTTGCATTGCATGCATATAATCGACGATATATCGAGTACGAATAACTTCCCTAATCATTAGTAGAGGCCGCTATCGAGGCGGGCGGGATTAGGTGTTCGATCAAAAGAGCTTCCTAATACGTACCCTCACCCCTTACTCCAGATCTCCGTGAGCCCCCCAATTCATTGGCATCTACGAGAGTCATTCTAGACATAGAATGCTAAGGGTAACGATTGCTTAGTGTTCATGTCTCTACTTTGTGTCTTGACATGACACGAGGTATTCGAACGGTTCCAATTTCCCATAAAAATTGGTGGCGACTCCAACAAAAATGCAAACGCTTGTTCTCTTCCTCCCAAGCGCCCCCGTGGGCCCCCCGCTGTCCACAGTTTGGCGACTCCGCTGGGGAAATACACTTACGTGTAGCCAAGGGTGAAACTTGAACAAGGTTAGGGAATAGTTTGTACAAGACAATTGTCGGTTTTCATAACTCGGTCTTCCTAGACCGTTTTATTCGGCCTTCCTAGGCCCAACCCAACCCATTCGACCAATCGTCCCGTCTAAACGGTCCTAATTCTTATTTGGGCCTAAGGATGGATAGCGATTGACGTCATCCATACCATGATGCTTACTCTTGTTTGTATCAAGGGCCTTCACTACTTGAGGAAATGGACTAGGAATCGGCCTTACTCTTGTTTGGCGCGAGCCTCTCCACAGACTTCGAGTTTGATGGTTCGGTATGGCAACCCACCCTTTAAACCAAAACCCTTTTAAATGCACTCAGCATCCTGTTATAATGCTTGTATAAATATGTACACCTTACGTGATCACCATTTCTAAACAAAACCATGACGATTTTTTTCAAAAGATCAAAACCCTCTTTTCAAACAGGAATTTCGAAATAGGCTCTTAATTAGCGCAAAATCCGGTCAAAACTCTGTCCGTTTGTCGTGTCAAAATTCGGGCCACAAGCCCATTTCAAAACCTCACTTCGAGTCCACTCCTACAACTACACTATAGTTGACTAGGACACACATTTTCAAAGACCTTGTCTTTCTTCAAAACTCACTCAACACAAGTGGCACACACCCACTTCACGAGTCAAAGCATTTCCTCTTTTAGCAAGTGTGTTAGAATGGTCGATCGTGTTTTGATTCGTCGCCGATCTCTTATCCAGTTTCCAAGATGCCCGGATCAAGTGATGAAACAAATCTCCACCAACTTCAAGATGGTAATGATCGAATCCTAGCCGCGCTAGCCCAAATGCAAATTACCCAAGAGCAAACCTATGACCGCCTTGAGCTCATCAAAGGCCGTATCTATGCCGTAGAGGGAAGGTTGCCTCCTCATGAAAGTGAAGTACTACGTAACTCCGATGATGAATCTAAGGATGAGAACCCTCTCATGGGGACGACTGCAGCTGAGAAAAGACTCCAATACCTAGAGGAGCAATTGATGTACCTTAAGGGGATGACATTTATAGGGAGAACAATCGCAAGTATGAAGCCGTCAATTCCAAATTGCCAACTAACTTTAGCATGACGGATATCCCTAAGTTCAAAGGACACGAGAACCCTTTGAACCACATCCGTGCCTTCAAAGATTACATGTCTATCAAAGGCATCAAACCCGAGATGTTCCTAAGGATCTTTCCTTCATCTCTTGACACCATCCCGAAGCAATGGTTCTACACTTTAGATCACAAGAAGGTCGCTACTTGGGAAGACGCCGCAATCGAGTTCTCTAAACAATATGCGGATAATGCCGAGATCCAAGTCAACATGCGTACTCTAGAGGTTCTTACCCAAAATGACAAAGAAGGATTCACCGACTTCCTAAGTAGGTGGAGGAAGACTAGCACTCAACTAGTAGAACGCCCGGACGAGGCTACTCTTGTGGAGAAGTTTGTGGATAATCTCAAGCCCATCTACGCCAATCATTTGAGATACCAAAACATCAAGACTTTCAAAGACTTGACCGTACTAGGGACAAGGATTGAAGACGACATCCGTAAAGGACTCTTGTCCAAAACGGTGGGTCGAGGATATCAAGGGTCCACAAGTCGTTCATACGGCTCTACTAGCAAGACCGATGAAGTTAACCTTCTCGAGCCATCCAAGAAAACTACCCCACCAAGGAAATTCACAAACCTTGGGGACACTTACTCTAACGCTCTGAAAAGGTTGATGAAACAAGGTAAACTCCAACCCATTGGACCTACTCCCAAACCCGAAAGGAAGTCCAAGTTCTGGGACGAGAATTCGTACTGTGAATACCATAGGGGCAAGGGGCACGACACAGAAAAATGCTACAAGTTGAAAAACGTGCTTCAAGACATGATTGAAGATGGTCGATTGCCAATACCACCGGGAGGTAAGCCCAACAACACTCAGAATCCTCTTGGAGTTCTAGTGATCACAAGTGATGAATCTACCTTAGATTGCTCACACCTCATTTCTCCCATCGAAAATGAAATCCATGCAATCGAGAATGAAGGGTTCTACTCTACCATCTCCCCTACCATTTCCGACTTCATCACATAGGCAAGGAGTGTGGATAGATAAGTTTGGGAACTAGAAAACATGGTGACAACTTTACGCAATCCCAACGCAATACCCGAAGAACATGTGCCACTAACCTTCTCTCAAAATGCCACTATGCAAGAAGTAGTCACCGTAGTTGATAAACTAGTCGACCAAATCATACGACTAGAAGATGATATCATGAGAATGAGGGCACTAGCTACAATCAATGGAGTGTGGGCCGACGATGATGAGGATGAGTATCTCATTGAAAACTCCCTAGTAAAAGAAATAGTCCAAAATGGTGAAGACCAAGATGTAGACCACCTAACTCGTTCGGGTCGTCCATATCAAAGCACTACTCAAAACGGTCCAACCAACGTCATCACACCAAATGACAACGAAGATGACTACACTGATCATTTGCTCAAGCAATTACAGAAAACAAAGGCTGATCTTTCAGTCTGGCAATTAATAGCAAGCTTATTCCCACATCGCCAAGCTTTGCTGCATGCTAAATGTGGCACATAACTCTACTCCTGAAGATGTAGTCAACTTGGTCTTCCAAGAGTCACCGAAGCTAAGTAATCCTATTACTTTCTCGGACGAAGATTTGCCACCTTTTGGCGCTAGTCACAACCTTGCTCTATACATCACTGTCATTTGTCTAAAGAAGAATGTGCCAATGACCTTGGTGGATGATGGTTCTGCGGTCAACGTCATACCCCTCAAAACGGCATACAAGTTGGGCATGAAAGAGTCGGATTGGACCCCTACCAATCAAGGTGTGCGTGCATATGACGGTACACGACGAAAAGTAGTAGGACTTGCTAGCTTAACCATAGCCACAGGGCCAATTGAACGAAAGGTTAACTTCCAAATAGTGGACATTGAAGCTTCATTCAACATACTTCTGGGAAGGCCTTGGATTCACGCTTCCAAAGCGGTAACATCCACCCTTCATCAAAAGATCAAGATCCCACTAAATGGCAAAGTAGTGACGATCACTTCGTCACCCATTAAGGCAATAATCGAAAAACAATCGAACAATCAAGTCCTTGCGGATCCCGTATACGAACTTAGGGGCTTCCAAAGTGTAAGTGTCATAGAAAGTGAGTTGGCACCCCTATACTACAATCCTTACTCTAACTTGGTGGTCAACCACATACTCAAATCCCAGGGATACTTCCCCGGAATGCCCTTGAACCCCATTCGGAAGAATACCTTCGCACCATACAAGGAAGGCAACTCAACAAGGATACCACTTGGACTAGGGTACAAACCCACAAAAGAAGAGGTTCTCGAAATGCTCGCCCAAGTCCAAAACCGCAAGCACGTAGGAGTCCAAATGAGGCCCTATCTCCCTACTTTAAATGGGTACTTTGTTCAAGAAGGAAGTCTAGAACTCTTTCACGGATTTCCCGAACCTTGGCATTATCTCGAGAGGAAGTTAGCCGGAATCGAGATCTTTCATGATTGCTACTTCATCTCTCCAGAAACGGTTCCTACCGTCAAAACCCGTCAAGCACCTTGCTTAGACGAACAATCTGTTAGCCTATTGTTTGGAGAAGATCGATTCGTTAGGGCCGCGCAGGATGAGATCATTACCATGATACTTCAAGATGATTGCTTCAACCCCACCGCGTTGATCACAGAAACCGACACAAAACAGCAGAAAGGATGGAGAAAATCTATCAAGTGGACCAACAATCAAGGAAGACTCTTCAAGCTCACCACTGGAGAAGGAGAGATGTTCAAAGGAGAACCAGAAGACGATGAGTTCGAGTCGGAGTCGGAATCAGAGTTGGAGTCTAGAGAAGTCATTAGAGAGTCTACTCCTGTCGTCATCCCCACTCCCTTCGTTTCTCCTAGCTTAGCCTCGAGTAGTCACAGTAGTTCGGGAAATGCCCCAACCACTGTCCCTTTGCCGCCACTGACTATGGATCAGTTGGCTTCTTTGTTTCAACTTTACTCAAATTTTAATATGAATAAATCAGGTTCTGCTTACTCTTTGTGTTATCTTGAGTGCAATTCTGTATACGATGATACTGAGGATGACCAAGACCCAGACTCGATCGAAATACCCCCCTACGTAGCCAAAGAAATACTGCAGGAAGGGGAAGGGGGACCAGTAATAGAGGACACCGAACCCATCAACGTAGGAACCGAACTAGAACCCCAAGAACTTAGGATAGGGACTACCTTGAGCTCTACCGAAAGGGCCGATTTCATAGACCTCCTAAACGAATTCAAAGACGTTTTCGCTTGGTCCTACAAAGACATGCCAGGGATCGACAGGGATATCGCCGAACATAGGATTCCAATTAAGCCGGGTTTCAAACCTGTGAAACAGAAGCTTCGACGAATGAGAACAGAATGGGCTCTAAAGATTAAGGAAGAAGTTGACAAGCAATTCAAAGCCGGGTTCATCAAAGTTTCCGAGTATTCTGACTGGGTAGCTAACATAGTACTCGTACCCAAAAAGGATGGGAGAATCCGCGTTTGTGTTGACTTTAGGGACTTAAACAAAGCAAGTCCAAAAGACGACTTCCCTCTACCTCACATCGACATATTGGTGCACAATACTGCAGACCACGCATTACTATCGTTCATGGATGGGTATGCGGGTTATAACCAAATCAAGATGGCCATGGAAGATATGCATAAAACCGCATTTGTCACCCAATGGGGAACCTACTGCTATACGGTAATGCCGTTCGGATTGATCAACGCCGGAGCTACATACCAACGCACCGCAACCACACTCTTACATGACATGATGCACAAAGAGGTGGAGGTATATGTAGACGACATGATTGTCAAATCCAAGGAAAGAGAAGGGCATATTGCGAACCTTCGCAAGTTCTTCGCAAGACTACGAAAGTACAACATGAGGCTCAACCCTCAGAAATGCACATTCGGGGTAACATCTGGCAAACTCCTGGGATACGTCGTTAGTCAAAGAGGAATAGAAATAGATCCTTCCAAAATCAAAGCTCTGATCGAAATGCCACAACCCCAAACAGAAAAAGAAGTCAGAGGATTCCTGGGAAAAGTGCAATATATAAGTCGATTCATATCGAAACTTACGATGATTTGCGAGCCTATCTTCAAGAAACTCAAGAAAACAGACCACGCCATGTGGGATAACGATTGTCAAAAGGCATTCGATCGAATCAAGGAGATATTGGCTAAACCACCAGTGCTCATGCCACCACAACGAGATCAACCTCTTGGTTTATATCTCACAGTAACCGAAACAGCCATGGGTGCCATGTTGGCTCAAACTGTAGGAAGTGAAGAAAGGGCTATCTACTACCTTAGTAAGAAGTTCTTGGAATACGAGTGCAAATATTCACAACTCAAAAAGACATGCCTCGCTCTTGTGTGGGCAACGAAGAAGCTACGCCATTACATGCTTAGCTACTCCGTCAAAATATACTCTAAAATGGATCCACTCAAATACCTCTTCGAGAAACCCGTCCTCAACGGACGTCTAGCAAGATGGACCTTGATGCTCTCAGAATTCGACCTCAAATACGTGCCACTGAAAGTTATAAAAGGTCGCGCCGTCGCCGAATTCTTCGCAGAAAATCCTATCAATGACACACAAATAATAGATACTTGGTCATCTCCAGACGAGGATATACTCCAAACTGATGTAGACTCCTGGGACCTGTATTTTGATGGAGCATCAAACTTAAGAGGATTTGGAATAGGGGTGTTGCTCATTTCTCCTGAAGGCGAGCATACACCAATTGCTGTCAAACTCGACTTCGAGGTGACAAACAATGCCGCAGAATACGAAGCTTGTCTCATTGGGCTACAAGCGGCAGTGAGCTTAGGCATTAAAAACCTCCGAGTACATGGGGATTCATCACTGATCATCAACCAAGTTATAGGATCTTGGAAAATCTGAAGCGAAAGCCTCGCACCTTATCAGGCTAGGATAGACCAAGTCGCTCAATTCTTTGATCACGTAACCTACCTACACCTACCTCGGTAAGAAAATCAATTTGCAGAAGCTCTTGCGAAACTTGCATCTTTGATTAACATGCCAGATCACATGGTGGAAATGCCTTTGTGCATTGAACGACGGTCAGAACCGGCTTATGTCCACCAAATCACCGATGAAGAGGAAATCGCACAAGAACCATGGTTCCAAGCAATCCTGAATTTTAAGCTTAATGGTACATATCCACCAGATATGGACAAGAGGGGACAACACGCTATACGCCTACTAGCTTCCCAATACGTCCTCATGCAAGGAGAATTATACAAAAGAACACCTCTTGGTGTAGTCCTACGTTGCCTCGATCATTCACAGGCACGAAAGGTGATGGAAGAAGTCCACGACGGAGAATGCGGTCCTCATATGAGCGGGCCCATGATGGCAAAGAAAATCACACGTTTGGGATATTATTGGACCACAATGGAATCCGATTGCATCAAATACGTAAGACATTGCCACAATTGCCAAATCTTCGGGAATGTGCAACATGTCCCTCCTTCGTTTGCTCTATCTGATACAATGACATCTCCTTGGCCATTTTCTCGCATGGGGAATTGACATAATCGGGAAGATAACCCCGGTGGAACAGGAGGTCACTTTGTTTTATTCTAGTAGCAATCGACTATTTTACCAAATGGGTAGAAGCGGCTTTCCTACATCGGTCTTACTGACTAAAAATGTGTGGCAAAGTTCATACAAAACAACATCATCTGTCGGTATGGGTGCCCACATGAGATCATTAGCGATAATGGATCACATTTCCAAGCTGAGACCGAGCAATTGCTAGCCAAGTACAAGATTAAGCATCACCACTCTTCGCCCTATAGACCACAGACTAACGGTACGGTAGAGGCGGCAAACAAAAATGTTGTCACAATTCTCAAGAAAATGATTGACAACTATAGAGATTGGCCAAGCAAGATACCCTTTGCTTTGTGGGGGTATCGTACATCTGTTAGGACGCCCACTGGGGTTACTCCTTTATATTTGACCTACGGCATGGAAGCTGTACAACCAGTCGAGCTAGAAATACCATCCTTGCGTATTTTACTCGAAAGTCAAATCCCGGAAGCCGATTGGAAAAGGGATAGGTATGAAGAACTCATCCTCCTGGATGAACGTAGGCTGCGCGCCTTGCATAATGTCCAAACATATCAAGCACGCATCAAACGGGCTTTCAACAAAAGGGTTAGGCCAAGGAACATCAAGGAAGGAGACTTAGTGCTCAAATCGGTTAGAGCTCTTTTACCTGGCGACCCACGGGGAAAATTCAAACCTAATTGGGCCGGACCTTTTCTAGTCAAATCCATACTCCCAGGGGGTGCGGTTAGAATCACAGACCTAGACGGGAATGAGTTTTCAAACCCAACAAACCTTGACCAACTGAAACGATACTATGCCTAGAATAGGACCAAAAACGCGCCTCGCGTAACCCCATGTATCGCTCTTGTGGCACTAAATAAACGGCCCCTGGCCAAGCTGAAATAAGCTAATGTCACTATACTCTTGCATTTTGACAAATTTGTCATCCTCATATCATCAAATAAACTAAATTCGCACCTTCAGAGTAAGCAAATTCTCATGCTTCTTTTCTAAGTTCACTACAAGCTCTTGCTTAGAACAATTATTCTTTTACATTTACTCGAACTACGCGCAAGGGTTTGATTTCGCTTTTTTAAGTGAATACGTAGGCAATCCTTCACGGGATTCAACCCATTATATCTAAAATGTAAATAGAAGGACATTTGCATTGCATTTGAAACTCGACAAGAATAATAAATAGAAAATCACAACGGTTTCATAACCATTTAACCTTTTTTATTTCATTCATAACAATAGTACGCTACATAATAAAAATAGAATTGGCTAGGATTCTAAAAACCCCACCTTTTATTACAACAATAATAATAATAATAATCAAATCATAAATAAAGACTCGGGCTATTCCTCCATCTTCCCCTTGCCTTTGTCATTCCTATCATATTTCTTGTCACGACCTCGAGCCGAACGCTCTTGCGCCACTTCAGACCTAATCACCAACGGTCTTTCTCGAGGCCTAGCTTTTCCATTCTTGCCAATCACCATCTCTGCGACAGGAGTAGTCTTCGGTTTCTTCGAAGGATGAATGACTTGAAACCCGGCTTCTTCTTCTCCCTCTGTCAGATGCTTCTCCTTCTCTTTCTCTCCCTCGCGCACCTTGTAGTCAACGGGCTCGCGTTTCCTCAACTTCTCGCGCTCTTCTGGAGTTGTAGCCTTTCTCCACCTCAGATAAGAATCCGACACCCATAAAGCATTGGCGGAGAAATTCAAGAACCACATGTTTCTTTGGGCCCATTTGATAGCCCACTCTCTTCGGCCCTCTATAGTAAGCGCCACAGCAGTCTGCGGGACGGTATCAAGCCTCGGGATCGTCTGTTTCAGCCCAACTTGTCTCATCAGCCTTTCCGGGAAGGTGCACACCATAAACTCCAATCCAGGAATGCGCACGGACCTAGTGGGATCCAAAGAAGACACTCCAGTGACGGACTTGAGGTGCCACCACGGCACAACCCACCTGATCAACGGGCCATCATCACTCTTCAGCTTGTTCTTCCAATAATCACAGACCCGGGTGAAGTCCACCATGTACAACCGCGTCCTCATCGCAATCGAACGAGCATGATAGGAAAGTGCATGAACTGGGGGCTCGATCAATCGGAGCCGTTCCATAAGCCAAACCTACCAAAAGCGGGTATTAGACATCGACACAAAAAAAAAGAAAAAAAAGAAAAAAAAAGAAAAGAAAAAAAAAACAACAAAAAAAAAGGAAAAAAACGAAACAAAAAAAAACACAAAAGAGAGAGGTGTCGTTTACCTGCAGAATGACGGGACTCCCCAAGAACGGCAGATCACGGTTGGATTTCCTGTTATCCAAGCCCAAAATAATCTCCCCTAAGCATAAGCAAGCTGGGTTCCTGCGCAGCTCCATCTGCTCAATAAGGCCCAGAAGACGGGGATCACCTCTCAAGTCTTCATCAACATGTCCTTGAAAGACATATACATGCAACAAGCAAAAGCCAAATGCCCTCCGCCTAGCAACATGAGAAACGGTGGGATCGGCCCTGTTGATGAATCGATCTATGAAGTCCAACATTCTCACACCTTTTGAGGTAACTAGACGGTCCACCTCAAGCCTAGTCAATCCGAGCAAATCCCTAAATTTGCTTTTGTACCCTTGAGAAGTAGAAGGAATAGCAGGCAAATGTTCGGGGTCCCATCCACCAATAGCAGCAATTTCTTCAGGAAAGGGGCAAATATCACCCCCAGGGAACGCAAAAACATGATAGTTCGGGTCCCAGTAGTCAAGGCAAGAATCCAAGAACGGTTTCACAACCTTGATGAGTTTCAAACTCAACAACGATCCAAAATTATAAGAGCCCATATCATGCTTCTCCATATTTGAAAATTCATTGGTCCATTCCTTCAAGCGGATCTCCAAAGTATTCATGATGAAATTTTGTCTTGAGAATTTTATGTAAATAGACGAAGAAGAGACGGAAGAATTGTGTGAATAAAAGCTCTATCAACGTTTCTATTTATACTAATCGCTGTTTCCAAAAATCCGTCAGAACAGAACAGCTTGGGAACAGGCGCAGCACCTGCTGCGCCTCTTCAAAGGGACGCAGCTCATGCTGCGCCTCTTCCTCAGCTTCACTTCTGTGATTTTCCGCGTTGGATCTTTCCTAATTCCATGACGAATAATTTCCTATTCCTACGGGTTATTATTTTGGTAAATGCGGGAATATTACCATGTTTCAAGTTTCCTAAATCCGCGGGCACGCATTTCGAGACGACATCGACATTTCGCCATTTTACCACATGTGCACATTACCTTTTTTTTAGGAAATACATTTCATTTTCATTTTTTTTTATAAATTCCATTTTCGTTTTTAGGAAATAATTTTCATTTTAATTCGTTTATTTTAACGAAACTCAAAATGTATGTATTAATTTCTTAATTTCATTTCTACATTTCTAACTTATAAATTTCCTTTTTTCTTTTTTTTAGGGGGTAACCCTCCCTACCGTCCGGTCATTTTCGGCAAAATTTTTGCATTTTGCATTCTCTCGAGTCTCTCATTTTGCGCTAATCAAAGCCATATGTATATACAAATGTATGTTTTGCATGTTTTCTATGTAATTTTCGGCAGCATGACGGCGTAAACCGTCATCTACCAAACCTGTTCGAAACTAACCTGCAGGTACAAGCAACACAATCCAGCAGCAAAAGCGCTCAGGCCATCGTATATACCAAATGAAGAAAATGTACAACAAACTGGGGGCTCGAGCCCCAAACAAAGTCCAAAAAAAAAATGTGTTCAAAATCAATGTACAAATGTGCAAAATACAACAAAAGCCAACAAACAAAAAAAAACTACTGCTGGGCGCCCTCCAACTCTGCAACTCTCGCCACAAGAACGGCGATCTCGGCGTCCCGAATCTCGAGCTCCCTCAACAAGCGAGCCGTCTCCTCCCGAGACTGGGCCAACTCTCGCTCCAGCCCGCGGTCACCCTGTAAACAATAAATTGGCTCATGTCAATCGTTCCAAGCAAAATCAGAAAAATCAAGAATCAAAAATGAAATAGGCGTAAGGTTCATACCTGACGACCTCGACCGCCAATGAGTGCCTCGACGGCAGTAGCTCGCAGCCGGTTGGCCACCCTCCACAACGCCACAAACCGAGACGGCGCAACCTGCATTTTCAAAAAGAAATTCTCAACAATTGAACAAACTCAATCAAATGTGTTCTTACACAAAGGTTATACAAGTTAGAGGCTCACCCTCCGAATCAGATGCTGCCAGTCGTCCAGGCCAGCATCCGTCACAGCTACGTCGAAGTCACGCAACTCGGAGACCGTCGTCCTCCCGGTCGCGTGAGTGTACTCGAGGGTCTCGGGGTACTCTGGGGGCTCGATACCCGCCGCCTCGACCTCCTACAAAGACAAATGGTTTCTCATCAATCGGTGATCTTTCATCATGATTCTCAAAAAAATCAAAATCAAAATAAAAGATACTCACCACTACTGGCCAGTACGCCAACCTCTCGTAAAGGAACGCCGAGTAGTCCTCGCCAAGGAGGAGAAGGTCGTCACCACTGGCACCAGCCAAGTCCGCCTCCCTCTCAGCCTCAGAAGGCTCCCTGAACATCGTCCTGGGAGGATCGACGGGAACCGTCAACACATCCCGTGAGCACTGACGAGCCAAACGCTCGCCCAAGTACCACACAGGACCCATCGACGTCCTCAACAGCAGCCGGCTCGGGCTCCTAGGTCGAAGGACCTCAGCCACGAAAGGAGGCGCTCCAGCGTACTCCGCCCAAGGTCGGGGCACCCACTGTGACAAAATAAAACAAGGATCATTCCTATGATCAACTAAAAGCAAGAAGCCAGTGAATATAAAAGAGATACTCACACTGCTCAGCTGAAGAGCGTTCACGTCCCGCCGGTAGACGTTGTGAGAAGAACGCTTGCTCTTCGTCCGGCACATCACCCAATCCCTCACCACGGGATAGGCCCTCTCCAGCGGCTCCGTCCTCTTGGGCGCGAGGCTCGGGAAGTAGGAGTACACCCACGCCTGTAAAAGCAAAATAATCAATGACGATCTTTCGCAATTTGATAAAGAAAGGAATTTACTTTGAGCTAAAGGTAGGTTCATACCTCCAACAGTAGTCCAGGTCCGACAGCGCCAGGAGAAGTCCCCTTCTCCATCAACTCCGGACGAACCATGGCCCTCATGAAGCGGATGAGGACCGCAAAACCAGCAGTGACCCGGTCCCAACGTCCTAGGGAACTCAGGTCAGAAAGGAAGGGGAGAAGCTTCGTCGACAGCCTCTCGCCTTTGTCTCCGAGGTAAATCGAAGACAGGAACCACCAAAGCCACAGAAGAGCTCTCTGCTCAGCTGTACAGGGAGGAGGAGCCGTCTCCCTCCCGTCGATAGTCACCATCGTCGGGGTCTTCCCCGCAAAGTAGTCTCGAACGTAAGAACTGTGTATCAAACCCGGCACTGTAACAGCCTTCGGCGACAAGTTCCAGCCGATCAATCTCCTCGCCTCGGCCGAATCCACCCTCATGGCAGCCTCCGGCCACACCACCTCCTCGGTCCCACACGGCAGACCAGAAATCATGCCGTAATCCTCCAAAGTGACTCCCACCTCACCAAAAGGCATGTGAAATGTGGAAGTCGTATCCCAGAATCGGTCCAAGAAAGCGCGGATCAGGCTAAGGTTAGCCCGCAACTTCCTCTTCGCGATATCCCTCCAAACCTGAACCAAAGGACCGAACGCTCCACGCTCGATCATGGCCCTCTCCTCCGCCGACAGCCGCTCGTAGTGCTCCATCGCTGTCGTGTAACCCGAGAACGACCTGATGTTCCCGGCCTCCTATAATAATTTGAAACAAAGCTATCTTTAGTTTTGAATGAAATTTGAAAGAATTCGAATGAAAGAATGAAAGGGGATGAGTAATGAGTAGTGAATTCCTATTTACCAAACTCTTCACCGTCCTGTAGGACAGGTGACCCTCTGCAGCCCACACCAGGTGCATGCTCTCCCAAGTCTCCCACGCAGAGCAGAGCCCTCTCTCGGTGGCGACCTCCTCGTCCGACGTTGGCCCGTCTCGGGGCCTCCTCCTCCTCAACGGCCTCCTCCTCGTGAAACTCGTCTCCAGCAGCCATCACCGCAGCGGTGAAGGCCTGCTCTAAAGCCTCCTCGACAGTGGCAGCGTCTATCTCCATGGGAGTCCTCCCAGAAGTAGAAGCCTCATCACCTGCAACATTAAAGCAAATTTAGGCCGCGTCATGTGACGACAAGCCTTAGTTAGGGGATTTTCGAGCCTTCGGAAGCCCTAAAATCGCTCTTTTCTCGCCATCTTTGGCCATGTTCCCACCAACCCGATCACTCATGTGGTATTTTGGGTTAAGTCAAGCCTAATGTGAAGCCTAGTTCCGGGTTCAAGTCAAAATTTCGGCAGCATTTCGTTATAATGGCGATTATGCCCTAGAAAAGTGCCCTGAAAAGCCTTCACAAACCAAAATTCCGAGATGGTAGAAAGTTTACCCATCCTTCAAGGATCCCAAATATCAAGTTTCACCGCAAACCAAAATTCCGAGATTGTAGAGATTCAATTCATCAATATTGAGTTTCTGGAATTCATCTTTGATATAGTTTTCATCTGTCTTTTGTCGTATTTATCGCATATTCGTCATTAATCCATCATATTTAACTAATTGAATCAATTTGTTTCATTTGTTAATATTTTTCACTCCTGTAATTAATCCATCTTAATTCCGTCTCACTCATATTTTATTGATTTCATGACCCATTCACATGTTAAATAACCTGGTAATCACTTTCATCCGAGTAAATAATTTAATCGATCTTTAAAAATCACCAATTAACATTAACGGCTCGCAATCACGGCTTCACAGCCAGAACTGAACCACGGAACAGACGCAGCAACTGCTGCACCTATTCCAAGGGACGCAGCTCTGCTGCGCCTGTTCCTGGCTGAGTTCTGTCCCTGAACTCCGTTTTGCCTTGACGTAATTAATTAGCTTACGCATAAATAACTATTATTCGTATTATCACCTTCTGATTTGTTCGTTAATTTATTTGTTTATTCCTTTTTCTCAAATTATCCGTTTTAAAGGTATTTTCGACATAAATCGCTAAACCCATTGTAATTATTGTAATTTTTCTTTATTGCATTTATCATATTGCTTTGTATCATTTGTATGTTTTCACATGTAATTGAACTTAAATTCCAACTTTGACATTAATTGTATGTTAACTAATTGTTTACCGACTTAGTCTAATTCTCACATGCTAGGATTAAAACTTGGATGTTGCATTGCATGCATATAATCGACGATATATCGAGTACGAATAACTTCCCTAATCATTAGTAGAGGCCGCTATCGAGGCGGGCGGGATTAGGTGTTCGATCAAAAGAGCTTCCTAATACGTACCCTCACCCCTTACTCCAGATCTCCGTGAGCACCCGTGTTCATTGGCATCTACGAGAGTCATTCTAGACATAGAATGCTAAGGGTAACGATTGCTTAGTGTTCATGTCTCTACTTTGTGACTTGACATGACACGAGGTATTCGAACGGTACCAATTTCCCATAAAAATTGGTGGCAACTCCAACAAAAATGCAAACGCTTGTTTCTCTTTCCAACCCAAGCGCCCCCGTGGGCACCCCCGCTGTCCACACTAAGCAGATGTCCTCCAGATTACAGGGGTACTTATGCACACAGAAGTTACCTGTACAGTAGAGTTCATCTTCTAATTTGTCTATATTCAACTGCTTCCATTCTTCAGTGTTGGACAATATGGTTGATTTTTCAAAAGAATATGTTCATTCATTATCAAATGTTCTTAAGGAAAATGAGCCAACTAATTATTCTCAAGCACAAACAGATCCTAGATGGTTGGCCGCAATGAACAAGGAATTGGAAGCTCTGGAGAAGAATGAGACTTGGGTATTAACTGATTTGCCAAAAGGACATAAAGCAACTGGTTCAAGATGGGTTTACAAGGTTAAATATAAAGCAGATGGTACAGTTGAACGATTCAAAGCAAGGCTTGTAGCCAAGGGTTACAACCAAGTGAAATATAAAGATTATGTTCACACGTTTTCACCCGTTGCAAAATTTGCTACAGTCAGAATTTTATTGGCAATTGCTGCTGCTAAGGGATGGCCATTGTTTCAACTAGATATTAACAATGCATTCCTACATGGTTTTTTAGAAGAAGAAGTTTATATGGTACCACCTGAAGGATACAAAAATGCAGTTCCAGGACAGGTTTGCAGGCTTAAACGATCATTATATAGTCTTAAACAAGCCTCACGTCAATGGAATATAGAGCTGACAAAATTTTTACAAGCTCAAGGTTTCACACAATCCAAACAAGACTATTCCTTGTTTACAAGAGTGTGCCCTGTCACAAAGAAGTTCACTGTAGCTCTTGTCTATGTTGATGATGTTTTATTGACAGGAGAGTGTGAAAAGGAAATCACAGCATTAAAGAAGGGACTGGATGATGCTTTCACAATAAAGGATTTAGGAAATCTAAGGTATTTTCTTGGGCTCGAAATAGCACGAAATGCTACAGGATTATTAATCAACCAAAGAAAATATACATTGGATGTACTAAAGCATATACAAATGGAGAATTGTACTCCACCTAATTTTACCTTACCAAGAGGACTCAAGTTGTCCACTGATTCGGGAGAAATATTGGAAGATCCTGAGAAATATAGATGCTTAATTGGAAAATTATTGTATCTAAATGATGGTTCAAGTTAAACCTCGCAAGTGAACGATGCGTTGCACTAGTAAGGGTCGAACACGAGGAGCTTGGGAGACTACTAATTGTTTTGATTCTTATGTTTAGCTAAGTCAAGCAATAAATGAGAGATTGATTATCTAGTTAAACTAAACTAAATAACAAGTAAATGGAAATAACTAATGCAAATGCTAAAGGATGAAGGCAAGATAAAATAATGCGGTTTTACTCAATAAATTGGGGACCTAGGGCGCGACTAAACCACCGACATTCGTAATAAATCAAGAGTTCCTTCAACTAGTTGTTAAGGGGTAAGTGTATTGAGTGGAGACGCCTCTAATTCGCCCACCAACTCCCTCCCGGGCTCATGGTGGAACACTAGTGATACCGAATCAACTCCCTCCCGGGCTCGTGACACGATTTCCCCCGACTCAAGACTCAAGGCTTACCAAAGTGGGCCCACTCCGCTCACCTCTCATCAAGATCAAGGGCTTAAGCCCGCGATAAACTCCCGGTCATCCCTACCCTTCTCCCGAAGGCGAACTTCAAACCGAAAAACAAGGGCACCTCACTTGGGTTCTCCCTCCCGGGCTCAACCCAAGTCGGCACACGACTAAAAAGGGTAAAGCAATCAATCCCAACCTAACCAACTCCCGTTGGTGGACAAGGGTCAAAACCGACAATTACTCCCAAATAGAGACACCAATCCAATTCCTTTGTTTAAACCCAAAACACCCCCTCCTCAACAACTAATTTAATGAACTCAATTAGATAAATTACTCATGTTACGGTCTAATCGCACCCTAGTGAAATTACTACTCACTAATCATGGTTAATTTAGCAAGACAATGAATAAAGATGGATTCTTTATGTATAAACATGATGTGAGATTGGATTCTACAATTAATCATGCAATAATTCTACTAAACTCTAATTGTAGACAAATTAAGCTAAGAAGGATGAAGATTAAACCCAAAAGATACAATCTTTGACACAAGAAACCCAAAGACTCAATCTTTGGGTGAAAACAACAATGGTGAACAAGGAAAAGATGAACAAGAGAGAGAAAAACAACAATCAAACAACAAAGAGAAGAATCCTAACATAAACAACTCAACAAAACTAAAGAGTAAGCAAATGTAAACAAATTAAATTAAAGAGAGAAAGAGAAATTGAAATATACCAACAACAAGAACAATTGAGAAAACAAGGAACTTGGTGAAAGAAAGCTTGAATCTTGTAAATTGTTTGAAGGATTGTCACAAATTACAAGGGTTTTTTCTATTTCTCTCACTAAGAGTTGTTATATGATGATTCTTCCTGAGAAAACTCCAGTTTTTGCTTATATACTAGGTTACAAATCAAGTAAAAATGACTTAAAACAATGTCGTTTAAGCTAATAAGAGTATTGCACGAATCTGGAGATGCGCACTGCCAAGATGAGATACGCACTGTCAGATGCGCACGGTTTGTGCTTTCCTGTAAGAGATGCGCATCTTGAAGATGAGGAAGGCACTGTTGGATGCGCACGGTTTGTGCCTTCCTGTAAGAGATGCGCATCTTGCTTCTGGATACGCGCTAGACTCAGCCTTTTGTTCTCTTAAGCCTTTTATTCCGTCTTGGGTTGGGCTTGTGGTCATGTGTATCGCATATGGGCCTCCCTCGGCTTAGTGGGTGTAGTATTGCTAAATCATCATCTTTCCTACAAAAAAAAGGATAAACACAACCAAAACCGAAACAAACTTTCAAAAGGACGGGATTTGAGCATTATAGTGAATTAAGACACTGAAATGCACATAAAATACATTCAAGTGAGCTATAAGCAAAGGTTCTTAGGCATAGAAAGAGCGTAAATAACGAAGTTATCAAATCTCCCCACACTAAGCCTTTACTCGTCCTCGAGTAAACAAAAGATGCTCAAAACTAGACAAAAGGGAGGCTCTCATCGGGTGAGCCGTATGCACAATATAAGAAACACTCACCATTATTCAAATTAATAAGCCGAATGAGTATTATCGCACTCTACGCCCTTTCAACTCACGTAGTTTCACTTATGAGGAAAAGGCAAAATTCGCAAGGCAAGTAGGGTCTTGCAAGAAAAATGCAATGCATCCATCATGTAAGCACATAAGAAAGTATTAGAATGCATCAATCAAAAAGTCAACCGCTTTCCTCATCTAAACGGTCGTTTTGTTTCAAAACCGAACAAAGAGAGTCATTAGTGGAGGGTGTCGTCTCCGGGTCATACCAAGGTGTCTATCCCCTGCTAATTCTAGCTCAAGTAGCCTACATTGACAACACGGTGTGCCTAAGAAACAAATTCTTGGCGGGAAAGGGGAAGTACTTTGCTATACTTCCAAGAATGACACGACACACGCAAGATTCGACTCCATATCAAACCCTTGACCAAAAAGGAGACCAAAGTCCGACTCTCAGGGGTTTCACTAGTCACTCAAATAAAAGAACAGGGTGATTTTTGTGACAAAAAGTAACCGAAATCACTCTCCTAACTCGACTTGCGAAGCATGCCCGCAATCTAATATGGTACTATATCCAATATCCGCAAGAGAAATGTAAAATGATGCACATACAAGAGAGACAACCGGGTTGTAACGGGGCTTGGTTTAGGTAAAAAGGGATCGATGCAAACACCGTTTTATGACATGTGAGGCTATCGGTTAAGTAGTCGTCACATCCAACCAATCCGCTAAACTCTACCCATGCAAATGAATTCTTCCACAAAATATGGCAAGATTGTCATTTCCAAAAATCATTCAATTCTTTACAAAGCAAGATTCGATTTGCAAAATACCAACCCTTTATTTGACACAAAATATACATTCTTTTCTTTTTGTTTTTCATTTCATTTTTTCTCTTTTTCTATTTGTTTTTCTTCTTCATTTTTTCTTTTCTTCATTTTCTTGTAAACCTCTTAAATATGCAAAAATTGGTCAACCATCAAGTTTCATTTCACTTTTGTGATATTTCGGACCGTTCACCTCAATAAAAATCAAATTTCCTACCCAATTATACTCCTCAAAACAACTACAAAGACGAACTACTCAACAAAGGTGAGATGTTTATGGAATGTAGTTATTTTATTGGCAAATGTAATGACAAGGCTTAGGCACAAATTGGGTAAACAAAAGGGAAAGATGATCAAATGGGTGAAAAATAAGCTTATTTGGATATGAGAGGCTACTTTATTTGAACAAAATTGTCTCAACATGCACATCGACACTTCTACGGTAAGGAATGAGCACCATACTTATGCGTTTTGACATGACATACCACGTAAGGAGAACTACATACTCTCATGACCTAAACGGAACCGGTTTGATGGACCAGCCATATGGAGGCTCTATCCTCACATTTTAGTAGCTATATCGGACCTAGGTCAAGTCTCGGGCCTAATACGGTCTCACAAGGTGGTCGCAACTTGATTGTTAAGCTAGACTTCCGGGTTTTTGCAAGCAAAAACCCTAACAAGTATCATCAAAAGGCACGAGCTATCAAGAGGGAAATGACACGGGCAAAACAAATTATCATCATTGGCAACATATGCCCTCCACATTAAGACTCCCTAAGCAAATATTTACATACGAAATGCAACGTGTATGAATGAAAACTACACATATGAACAAGCTATGTGAATGCAAGAGTGAACACATATATACATGTCTAATCTATATGCATACAAGTTCTAGTCCTAACAACACACCAACAACACACACATATCCAAAACGGTTCCCAAAGGGAACATCCACATCAAATATCCCCTCCTCCTCCATGCTTATATATACAAAAAGAAAAGGAAGGATAAAGGAGAAAGGATTGGAAGAATTTTACCAAGCGTCTTCTCCGATGATTCATGTGTTGCCTATCAAAATGGTTAGGACAAATGTAATATATATAATATAAACAATGCAATATTTTTGAAATTTTTGAAAATTTTCAATTTTTAGGCGTTTTTGTATTTTTCTCAAATTAACAAGCAAATATATACAAATATAAACAATATGCACAAAGTGGATATTTCCCTCCCCACACTTGAAATTTACATTGTCCTCAATGGAACAAAGTATAGGGAGAGAATAGGAAAAATAAATAACATATTTTTGTTGGTTTTGAATTTTTTTTTTTTTTTTTTCAAAAATAAAGAACATGTTTTTGGATTTTTTTAATATTTGAAAATAAATAACATGTTTTTGGTATTTTTAAGATTTTTAAAATTTTCAAGATTTTTATGTAATGAATCCCCTTCCCACACTTAAAACGTGACATTGTCCTCAATGGAACAAATGTAGGGGGGGAACTAAAATGCAAGTAAAGTATAAGTAAGTAAGGGAAGAGAATATATACAATTTGGTGGTTCTTGAGGGACTCCACCAAACCTCTCATCCAAAATTATCTTGCTTGAATCTCCAAGTATCATGATCCATGTCACTCAAGGCACGGAGTAAGCGGTCAAAAACTTTAGCAAAACCCTCAAACAAGCACAAGTAGCACCAAGCTATAGCATACCACAACCAACTTCTTCTCAAGCGATTCTTGTCATTCTTCCTCTCGCCCTTCTTTGTACCATCTTGTGGGCTCTTCATGTTGAAGTGGTAGCTAGGAGGTAGGGGGAGAGGCATCTCATAAACTTCATAGAATGAGGAAATTTCCTCATTGTCATCAAAGGAAGGAGAATGGTAAGGAATAAGAGGTGGAGGAGTCAACTTCTCAACATTGAGGTTCATGATGTTGTCATTTTTATCCCCATTTTCTTGACTCTCCTCTTGAACCGAACCATTTCCATTGAGAGCCGCCTCCAATGCATCAATTTGAGCTTCCCAATCACTTGAAGTGTTATCCAACCAAGGTGTACTTTCAAGAGAGCCTAGACCAAAAGAATCCGGAGAGCTCAAATACAATTCAATCTCATCATCAATTTGGTCTTCAAATTCATCTTTTCTTGTATCATATATATTCTCCCAAATCTTCTTTCACATCAACTCTCAACATAAGATCACCTTCATTTCCCTTCTCATTTGTTGAGAAAGCTTCCAATGGGTCCAAAAATAAAGGCTCTAAATTAGGTTCATCCAAGTTATCTTGCACCATATCCACCCTACAACAAGAGTTGCCCATAGGAGGAGATTTCATGGAATTGTTGAGTTCAAACTCAATCTTCTCATTACCCACTTGGAGTGAGAGTTTTCCACTCTTAACATCTATCATAGCACCTCCCGTGGCCAAGCAAAGCCTACCCAAAATGATTGGCACATGGCTATCTTCGGGCATGTCCACGACAAAGAAGTCGCATGGGATCACAAGTTTTCCAACCTTCAAAGGAACATCTTCAATTACACCCAAGGGATACTTAACCGAACGATCGGCTAGTTGTAGGGAGATCTTTGAAGGCTTCAAATCTTCTAAGTGTAGCTTCTTAAACAAGGAAAGAGGCATTAAGCTAACACTAGCTCCCAAGTCACACAAAGCTCTCTTTATCTTCACCCCTTGGATAGAACAAGGAATAGAAAAGCTTCCCGGGTCTTCAAGTTTTCTAGGAAGTTTGTGAGTGAGGATTGCACTACACTCCCTAGAAAGGTTAACGGATTGTACCCCTTCACTCTTTCTCTTCATAGTCACAAGTTCCTTTAAAAACTTTCCATAGTTAGGGATTTCGGTGATCATGTCAAGAAATGGTATGGTGACATTCATACTCTTCAAAATATCAATGAACTTCTCATATTTCTTCTCAAGCCTTGGCCTTGCAAGCCTTTGTGGAAAGGGAATTGGTTCAACATACTCCCTTAGAGGTGGAGTAGGTTCTTTGACTTTTGATGGAACCGGTTCATCTTCTTTTGGTGGGTCAACCATTTCAACTTCCTTTGATTTTTCCACTTCAACTTCAACTTCAACCGGTGTCTCTTTCATTGATCCACTAGAAACCCTCTTCCTTTTCCACCTTGGAGTCTTCACAACTTCCTCCAATTGCCTTCCACTTCTCAAGAATACCGCATTCATTTGCTTTGGCTTCACCGTGTTACCCGAAAACTTGCCCGAATTTTGAGCCATTTGACTCAATTGTTGTGAAATTTGAGCAACATGAGTTTCCGTGGCCCTTTGAGAAGCTCTAATATCATCATTAACACGACTTTGAAAAGTAATGTGGTTGTCAAGTTTGGAACCGGATTTTTGGTTGGCAATCACCAATTGCTCAAAGGCTTGCTCCCAAGTTGGTTTTTGATTTTGTTGGACTTGAAAATTTTGGATCAAATGACAATTAATTGGGGTATGTCCTTCTTCACCACAAAGTTCACAAGATAACACTTGCCTCGTGTTGGAGTTGGAGGGCTTGTTGGAGTTCAATAATGCTACTTGTTGAGTGAGGTCCTCAAGCATACTCTTCACTTCCACATTGAGCACTGTATTAGAGTCTTTACCTTTACCTTTTCTTGTTCGTCTTTCATTGTTCCAATCCATTGTCCTTGAGGCCATCTCTTCAATCAAATCTTTTGCCTCTTTGTGACCCAAGATATCTAAGGCTCCCTTACCCGAACCCGAATCAAGAAATAGCCTTAGGTCTTGTGTCAAACCTTTGTAAAAATTATTGATCAACTCGGGCTCGGATATGCCATGGTGAAGGCATAACCGTTGGAGTCTCTTGTACCTCTCCCAAGCCTCGTACAAAGTCTCATCTTCCTCTTGAGTGAACCCTTGCAACTCACTCTTTACCTTAGCCATTCTTGAAGGAGGAAAGTATTTTTTCAAGAAGGCCGAGGAGAGCTCACCCCAAGTCTTGAAAGAGTCGGGATCACAATTCTTTAGCCAATCCTTAGCCGCTCCCCTTAGTGATCTAGGGAACAACCTTAGACGGACCGCATCATCGGATATCCCATTCATCTTATACATGTCACAATTGTCAAGAAAATCATTGAGATGGTCATTAGGTTTCTCCAAGGGACCTCCCCAAAATTGGTTATCTTGCACTAGGTTAAGCAAAGCATTCTTAATTTCAAAATTGTTGGCTTGGATCCTAGGCCTTTGAACACTAGAATTCACAATATGCTTTGGGGCCATGTAGTCCCTAATCGGAACCGGTTCACCCATTGTTGTACTTTTCGGATTTTCAAATAGATTCTTAAAAACCACTACACACTCAAGTCATGAATTGATTAGCAAGATAGATGGCACACCAAGGTGTGCAAAGTCAACAATGACTTAGTCTAAACTAGAACAAAACAATTAATATCTAGCCTTTGCTCCCCGGCAACGGCGCCAAAAACTTGATGGTTCAAGTTAAACCTCGCAAGTGAACGATGCGTTGCACTAGTAAGGGTCGAACACGAGGAGCTTGGGAGACTACTAATTGTTTTGATTCTTATGTTTAGCTAAGTCAAGCAATAAATAAGAGATTGATTATCTAGTTAAACTAAACTAAATAACAAGTAAATGGAAATAACTAATGCAAATGCTAAAGGATGAAGGCAAGCTAAAATAATGCGGTTTTACTCAATAAATTGGGGACCTAGGGCGCGACTAAACCACCGACATTCGTAATAAATCAAGAGTTCCTTCAACTAGTTGTTAAGGGGTAAGTGTATTGAGTGGAGACGCCTCTAATTCGCCCACCAACTCCCTCCCGGGCTCATGGTGGGACACTAGTGATACCGAATCAACTCCCTCCCGGGCTCGTGACACGATTTCCCCCGACTCAAGACTCAAGGCTTACCAAAGTGGGCCCACTCCGCTCACCTCTCATCAAGATCAAGGGCTTAAGCCCGCGATAAACTCCCGGTCATCCCTACCCTTCTCCCGAAGGCGAACTTCAAACCGAAAAACAAGGGCACCTCACTTGGGTTCTCCCTCCCGGGCTCAACCCAAGTCGGCACACGACTAAAAAGGGTAAAGCAATCAATCCCAACCTAACCAACTCCCATTGGTGGACAAGGGTCAAAACCGACAATTACTCCCAAATAGAGACACCAATCCAATTCCTTTGTTTAAACCCAAAAAACCCCCTCCTCAACAACTAATTTAATGAACTCAATTAGATAAATTACTCATGTTACGGTCTAATCGCACCCTAGTGAAATTACTACTCACTAATCATGGTTAATTTAGCAAGACAATGAATAAAGATGGATTCTTTATGTATAAACATGATGTGAGATTGGATTCTACAATTAATCATGCAATAATTCTACTAAACTCTAATTGTAGACAAATTAAGCTAAGAAGGATGAAGATTAAACCCAAAAGATACAATCTTTGACACAAGAAACCCAAAGACTCAATCTTTGGGTGAAAACAACAATGGTGAACAAGGAAAAGATGAACAAGAGAGAGAAAAACAACAATCAAACAACAAAGAGAAGAATCCTAACATAAACAACTCAACAAAACTAAAGAGTAAGCAAATGTAAACAAATTAAATTAAAGAGAGAAAGAGAAATTGAAATATACCAACAACAAGAACAATTGAGAAAACAAGGAACTTGGTGAAAGAAAGCTTGAATCTTGTAAATTGTTTGAAGGATTGTCACAAATTACAAGGGTTTTTTCTATTTCTCTCACTAAGAGTTGTTATATGATGATTCTTCCTGAGAAAACTCCAGTTTTTGCTTATATACTAGGTTACAAATCAAGTAAAAATGACTTAAAACAATGTCGTTTAAGCTAATAAGAGTATTGCACGAATCTGGAGATGCGCACTGCCAAGATGAGATACGCACTGTCAGATGCGCACGGTTTGTGCTTTCCTGTAAGAGATGCGCATCTTGAAGATGAGGAAGGCACTGTTGGATGCGCACGGTTTGTGCCTTCCTGTAAGAGATGCGCATCTTGCTTCTGGATAAGCGCTAGACTCAGCCTTTTGTTCTCTTAAGCCTTTTATTCCGTCTTGGGTTGGGCTTGTGGTCATGTGTATCGCATATGGGCCTCCCTCGGCTTAGTGGGTGTAGTATTGCTAAATCATCATCTTTCCTACAAAAAAAAGGATAAACACAACCAAAACCGAAACAAACTTTCAAAAGGACGGGATTTGAGCATTATAGGGAATTAAGACACTGAAATGCACATAAAATACATTCAAGTGAGCTATAAGCAAAGGTTCTTAGGCATAGAAAGAGCGTAAATAACGAAGTTATCACTAAACATGACAAGGCCTGATATATCTTATTCCACTCAGCATTTAAGTCAGTTTTTAGCCCAGCCTAGAGCACCTCATATGCAGGCAGCAGTTCATGTGGTGAGGTGCCTGAAGAAAACAGTCAACTCTGGATTGTTCTATCCTGCTACTTCACCACTCACTATGGTAGCATATAGTGACTCAGACTGGGGTCAATGCGTCTTTTCTGGCAGATCATTGAGTGGATACTGCATTTTTGTTGGAGATTCTTTGGTTTCGTGGAAGACAAAGAAACAAAATACGGTTAGTAAGAGTTCGGCGGAAGCCGAGTACAGAAGTATGTCTTTCACCACTAGTGAGATGGTGTGGGTTGCTAATCTTCTAAGTGATCTGCAAGTACAGGTTCCTAGACCCATTCCACTATATTGTGACAACATTGCAGCACAGCATATTGCGCAAAATCCAATTTTTCACGAAAGAACGAAACATTTGGAGCTCGATAGTCATTACGTCAGGGAGAAATTACAACAGGGGTTTTTAATGACTCGACATGTAAGAACAGGGTTGCAGTTAGCTGATTTGTTAACCAAAGCATTGGGTACACAACTACATGCTTTTTTAAGTAGCAAGCTAGGACTTCAGCATCATAAGCCTTGTCCAGCTTGAAGGGGGGATGTGAACTATAGTTAGTTAAGAGACTATAGTTAGTTAGAGATGGTCAGCTTAAATAGTTGATCACATATAAATAGAAGAGATCAATGTATTGTACGTCATCTTTCTATATTCAATTCATAATTCTATATTACATTCTCTCTCTACATTCTCTCTCTATAACAAACTCATAACAACTTAATAACAAACTACCTCAAGCTACTATGAACAACAATGGAGGATGCCTAGTTTCACACAATGCTCTTGTACAACCAGTTGTGTATAGTATTTGTGCTATTAGTTGGGGGTTGAACTGAAGAATTAATCAAACGTAAGATCTATTCCATGAAACGAAAAGTTCTCGCAAATCACAAATATATTATGAAGTATATCAATGTCAGCTAAATGCTTTCGATTTCAGTAACAAATCATTCCGACAAAGCGATAATGAGTCATCCTCCATATGAGCGACACTGGACCAAGACATATTCAATTATTAGTAGTTTATTACGTCGAACTTCGTAGATTATATGAGTAAGTGAGTAACATTCCATATTATATATGAATATAGCTATTTGGAAAAATTTATAGTCGATTGACTAAGCCAAGAAATTTAGTGTACGGTACCGAAAAATTGAGAATGATACCAACAAAGAACAAATCAATTATAAATGGGCAAATCCTGAACCTTAATACAAAAAAAAAAATCTCTAATTGTACAAATTAATTAATTAAAATCATGAAAAATTGTACTATCAAACTTATCATACCTACTTATCTATTATTTTTCTTATGTATTATAAATTCATGCCGTGCATATTCATGCAAGGCAATTAGCTGCCCTCGGAGATTAAACGGTAGTGTCTCCACAATCGACGTCTCAGTTCACTCTCCATTTCGGCTAAAATCAATGCAAGAGGAGAGATGCGGCTATAAGGGTTTCGACTTACATTGCGACGACACCTTAGGCACTCTGATTCGACTACCTAGGGATGTCGTGCTACATGTCGATGAAATTGACTATGAGAGTGAAGTAGTAATACTCTCCGATCCATATGATCGTTGCCTTCCTCAAAAGTTGTTGGCTCTTGATCTCATCGATACTCCTTTTCGACTAGCTAATGTTTCCTTTTTCTTTTCCAAGAAGTTTTGGCTCTACAATTGCTCGGTACCCAATTACCATGGTTATGATCGAATTGATTGCCTAAGTGGATCAAATTATACTGTAATTAGTGCAAAGTATGATATAATCGACGTCCTTCCTTCGAATGTTTGCAAGTTTCTCAAGAATTTGACTGTTTCCACCCTTTACCCTAGTTCTAGTCTCAACAATATTTCGACAATCGATCTTTCTTGGTCCGGTAAGTAACTTTCATTCTAGGAAAATTCTCATTTAATTTCGAGTGTTTAAGGTTTGACATAATTAAAATTTCCATGTCAAAAGTAGAGTCATAAAAGGTGGTGCTCATGGCCTGAATTCAAATCGTGAATAATTTCACTTTGAATGCTTAAGGTTTGAGCAGATGTCAACTAGGATAGATGATAAAGTCATAAAATGTGGTGATCATGGCCTGAATTCAAATACAGTCAGCATCAAAACGCCCCTTGACCCTTGTGGCTCCTTTTTTAGGAAAAAAAAATGCTTAAGGTTTGAACTAGCCACGATTACGAGTAGAAAAATACTTCCGCCATCCATTTCCAATAATTCTATGCATTTCTATAGGTTTATCAAAATTCTCCACGCATATTTCGAGAAATGTATAGAATTCATGAGAATAGACGTAGTAAGATTTGTGAATATATTTAACTCAAATTAAACTCGGTTTGTAATTTGATAAGAATCAATAGTTTTTTTTAAATCTCTCGTTTAAATTCATTTTTCATTTTTCATTTTTCATTTTTCATTTTTCTACAACATATTAACATGACAGGAGTTAGAGAACCACCAACACCTTCAGATAATTCAAGACATCAACCTTATACATATTATTACAGCCAGCCAGTCGGTCTGATCCTACCAATCACAGGAACGGTAATCGCAGCCATAATCTTTCTATGTTGTTGTTGTCGCTGTCATTGTCGATTTCGCAGAAACGGGCAACCTACTACGTCAACAATGAACAATCAAAGTAGCGTATCAGTCACGACTTCTACACTTGCCGGTCTTGACCAGGTCACGATCGATTCATACCCAGTGATAGTGATTGGTGCGAGTGGACGACTTACCAATCCCGATGACACCACCTGTCCGATATGCCTTTCTGATTACTGCCCACAGGAGACGTTGAAAATACTGCCAGAGTGCAACCACCAATTCCATGCTGATTGTATCGATCAATGGCTTCGTTCTAAAGGTGTTTGTCCCTTTTGTAGGGCGAATACCCCTCGTACTTCTTCCGATCACTAATCCTAATTTTTCACTGTCGCCTCCGTGTATATATAATAACTCATACGCGTACTTAAACAAGGCCATCTTTACAAGATTTACGACTAACAAAAACATGTATAGCGTGAATGTTATGTTAATTTGTACCGTATCTGCCTTGTATTTTTGTGATTGGTCTCATACTGTTACACTGACTTTATTTTCAATCTATCTTGTGCTAGGAAATGTTTTGTTTATATATACACTCAATCATGTTAATTTGAACTAGTATAGATTCCAGGCTAATGCGCGGTATTTTAGATAGAAACATTAAAGAAAATAATAATAAAAATGATATTTAACTCAATTTGAAATTTAATTGTGAATTTATTATAATTAATATTTTGTATTAATCGGTGGAAAAGGGAAAGTTCAGTATAATCGAGATGTAACGAAAATAATATAATAAAAACCCAATTACAGTCAAATTCATTTAGGTGTGAAAATTTTGGAGAACTCTTAATTCTTCTAGTATAAGGGGGAAGACATGGTATCGATCATAATCTTTACAATGTAGCGCTTTCTATTCATCGAGATTTACTCATATAATCTTCATAGTAATTAATAGTTGAATGTGTCTTTTTATATCCCAATATAAGTTACTATTATATAAGCCAGATTTGGTCTAGTGTCGATCATATTGATCGATGATTCGTTATCGGAAATAATTCTTACCCAAATCGGAAATGTTCAGCTGATACTCATATATACATGCACTTCATAATATATTTGTGATTTGCGAGAACATGTCGTCTCATTGAATTAATCTCGGTTTTGATTAATTCTTCAGTTCAACCCTGCAACTAGCATTACCTCTGCTGGCAATTGACTAAGCTCAGATAAATGTCAACAACTATATACTATCGACGAAAAAATGGAATTTAATTGGGCAAAACAAACCAAAAATCATGATCAAAAATTGCACAAAACTAATCATATTCTCTATCTTCTTCGAACTAGTAAATTTGATCAGTGGCGAACCTTGCAACCCAAGTAGTTGCCTTAAAAGCGGGAATTCAATGGCGGTCTCAATTCGATATCCATTCAGAATCAATGATATACAACCCAAGTCCTGTGGAATGCCAGGGTTCGATTTATACTGTGACAATATCCTAGGTACTCTCATTCAACTCCCAAACGACGTCGTTTTGGTGGTTGAAGGTATCTTCTACAACAGGCAAGAGATTTACCTATCAGCTCCAAATTATTATTGTCTTCCAGAAAAATTAATGTCTCTTAATCTCGACAACACTCCTTTCAACCCACATCGGATGACTAAGGATTTTTGGCTGTACAATTGTTCTAATGACAATACTATCTTCGATTATGATCGGATTGATTGCCTTAGTGGATCGGATTATACATTTATTAGCGTCGAGAAGGATATTATGACGAATGGTGGCAGTTCGAACTGCAAGTTTGTGAAGATTCTGCATGTTCCTGTGTCATACTCTTCTATGCAACTCACTGATATTTCCACCATCAATCTTAATTGGGACGGTAAGCGCCTTTTTATTTTTCTGCCTTCGTTTTGTGAGGCGATCATTTATCGGTGTTATTGTCGACAATTTATAACATTTGGCCATCGTGAAAAACTTACTGTTTATATTAGAGTAAATTAAAAATTACTCCCTTTTAAAATTCAGTTTTTTCTAAAATTACTCGTTTACATAATTTTTTTCTAAAATTACTCACTTAATATGTACTTTTATCAAAAATTGCATCAAAACACCAACTTAAGTTACTTATTCCTTTATTTTATGAATTTATTTCCTAAAACATACATAATAAGTCATCTAAATTGAAGTTTTGAAGCAATTTTTGATAAAAGTGGGGAGTAATTTTAGGAAAAATTATATAATCGAGTAATTTTAGAAAACAGGATTTTAGAAGAGAGTAATTTTTAATTTACTGTTTATATTATGTGAAACTAGGAAGTATTGTGCCTTCTCTACCTTCAGGAAAAGACTCGAAATCTGGATTTTCTTCGGTCTCACCAAAACTGGGGTTAGGCCTATGCATCTGTGGATTGGTGATGATAGTTATAATTGGTTGGTGTCGATTTCGAGGGAGCAGAAATGAGCAAGCTACATCAACAATTAGCCCAAACACAATAACTACGACTTCAACTGAAATCACGGGTCTCGATCAAGTCACAATTGAGTCATACCCGGTGGTGATGATTGGCAAGAGCGGTCGGCTTATCAAACCCGACAACAACACTTGCCCGATTTGCCTTTCCGATTATCAACCTTTAGAGACTTTGAAAATTCTGCCAGTGTGTCTTCACCGATTCCATGTCGATTGCATCGATCAGTGGCTTAGCTCTAAAGGCGTTTGTCCCATTTGTCGAAATTCTCCTCCTCGCACCTCCTTACATCATTGAGTAATTTTGGATTTTTCGTATTTGTATCGGCTAACAGTAGTTTAGCAAAGCTGTATATTGTAAGGTATACAATGATCAGTCAACTAATCGAGAATTTACTCCTATAATCTTCATAGTAACAGTTGAATGTGTTAAGGAAGTAAATAATAACGCGCTTATTCCGTCTTAGTTATATCTTGTGTATCTTTGTAAATATAGTTATTGTATTTTCTTATTCTTATTTTGATAGCTTGCTTAGGCTCCATGGTTTAGGGTTTCCGTCTCTTGTATATATATATATCGTCTCATTGTACTCATATTCATTCATTCAATATACAATACAAAACCTTCATCACTGTTGTTTTATTCCTTATATGGTATCAATCGCCTTCGATCCTAAGCATCACACGACTCGATCATGGCTCAACACGCAATCATTCTCCCTAACGCCGCCGAACCAACCACCCCAATCATATTTGTCAATCTCTCTCAATGCTCCAAACTCGCCACCACCAACTATATTCAATGGGCTTTTCAAATTCAATCCTTCCTCGAAGGGTTGGAGTTGTTTCAGTTCATGGACGACACTCACCCCTGCCCGGCCAAAACTATTGTTGTTGACAACAAATCTGAACCCAACCCAACCTACTCCACTTGGTCACGCCAAGATCGACTCCTCTTGGCCGCCCTCGTTGGCACCCTAAACGGCTCAATAGCCCCTCTTGTGTCTCAATCCAAGTCCTCACAAGAAGCCTGGACCATCCTATCCTCAACCTATGCCAACCCCTCTTGGGGTCACATTCTCCAAATCAAAACCCGTCTTGACTCCATCTGTAACACCCCCATACTCCAAGTGCCTTATCAGGACCACTTAAGGCATGAGAATGCTACCATCTCGGTTACCCGAGGCAATGATAATCAAATGGACAATAACGAAACGTACTTAAATAATAATAAAGTTTAAGTGATACAACCAAATCCAAAACTGATAAAAGAAATAAAAATGTTCTCAAAATCCAAACAACTAAAAGTAACTAGCTAGTTCGAGACACAGCGGAAGACTCTAGACCACGTGACACTACTACAGATACAACCTATAACAACGGGTAAAAACCGTTGTAAAATAAAAAAGCGGACGTTGTTAATGCGGCCGTTGTAGAAGGTATTTACAACGGTTTGCTTATTTAGTGAAACCGTTGTCTAAAGTATTCACCACGGTTAAAAGCCGTTGTTGTTGGGTGTTCTCCGTTGTGGAAAGTGTTTCAAAATTTTGGAGGGAATAATATAACAACGGTTGTCGTATGTATAACCGTTGTTGTAACTTTCCCTCCAAAATTATGAAGTCTTTTGACAACGGGTTTATGTTACATACCCGTTGTTGAAATTGTTAGTAACAACGGTTCTTTGTTTAATACCCGTTGTTGTAATTTTACCTCCAAAATTGTGAATACTTTTAACAACGGTTCTTTGATTAAAACCTGTTGTTGAATATTATGCGCGGGTATTTGTAAATGTCATTCACAACGGTGTTAGTTTTATTAACCGTTGTGAAAGGTATTCACAACGGTTTTTTTTAGTAACCGTTTTTATTACGTACACCTAATGTTCTGAAAAATTAAATTTGTTTCATGCCATTCAAAAACCTGCATATATCAAGACACCATATACCAAAGACAAAGATAAATCATAGTGGGTTCATCGAACTCAATAGATTCAATTCAACCACATACAACAATGAAGATCATATATATATATATACATAATTACAAGGAGTTGAATTTACATGAACTAATTAATCATTCCCTAACTTCAACAAAAAAATTACTAATAAGTTGATCTAAACTGTGAGTATAGTATCATGCATTTCTATCTATATATATTCTAAGACGTAGTTGCCCCACATGTCTCTTACCTCGTCTATATCTATACTTGAGTATTGCTCAATCTGTTGGTTGGTTGATTACATCTGCGGAAAAAACAAAGAGAATACATTATGGTATATATAGCGGCAAGCAAGACAACATTAGCAACATCATGGTATATATAGCAGCAATTGCAAGACAACATTAGCTCTAATTTAAAAAAAAGTAATAAACACATGTTTAAATTATTACTAACCCTTTTTGGAATAACGAGATATCTTCGCCTAATAATCTCCAACATGAACCGACAAGCGTAGTATCCACATTGTATGCTATCCGGCTGGCGAGGGCCTATTATTACATAAAAAAAACAGACGAGAGAAGGCTCACATCGGAATCTTGAACTTTAGGTATTGTATTAGTATTAAACACAGATTTTGCACTTAATGTTATTGTATTTGAGCACGTACCCCTGTTATCGTAAAAAAATCGGGGCCAACATCGAATCGTTCGTGGGTTGATCCTCCTCGTTTGCTCTTTTCTTCTTAAAGGCCCTTTTTTAAAAAATAAAAAGGAGGCGAGAAACTAATTTTTTTAGGGGCAAAAATATGAACGAGCTTTTTTCTATAAATAAAAATTGAAAATGTTATTATAAATAAATCAGTATTATAAACTTACATTTTAATCAAGTGCTTAAAAGTCTCGCTTGGTTGATGATGTAAAGAGTCCAACCAGAAAACTTTTTCTTTGTCGGCATGATGGCTGCTAGCACCCAATGAGTCCTACATCAAGAGACATCATCATTATTAACAAGTACATATATTAGTTATGAAAATGCAATTGTAGGGGGAAACGTAATATTAATTTGTTTATTACCCTTTTTCATTATAAACGCCAAAAATCAGCTTCTTGGTTGTCGCCAATTGCTGAGCAATATAATCTACCCGTTGTTCGAACGTGAAATCCGGAATAAATAAAGATAAAACAAAGGGGCACATGAATCCGTATTGATCAGATGGAATATTCTTCTCGGGGATCACTCTGGTTTGCAATATCCTACATTATTACGGTATTAATTCCGGTATTTAAAACACTATCTACCTAGTAGTCAGAATATTAGACTATGAAATTATTTATTAAGAAACTTACTTCATCCAAACAAATATGTGTTGGACATCAATCTGGTCTAGTCCAGCCCATACGGCTAGCAGATCCCATGATATGCATGCTTGGCGCTCAGCCCCTAGAATATCCTCCTCGAGCGGAATAATTATCAGTTGCTCGGAGGCTATGCGATGGCCAGACCTCCTCATACGGTCTCATCATCGTCCCCGTTCTTACTTTTTGCATGTAATCCTTCCCTTTATATTTTGTGGAGTTTATACTCCTAACTTTCACTAGGAAATAATGAGTCTTTGATGTGGTGCTACTACCAAAGCTGACCTACACATGTAGTATAGATAATTAAAATAATAAAAAATCCAAAGGTAACATATCCTAGTTGGAGTAATAAAAATAAAAGCGTACTTAATTAAATACCTCGTCAACTTGCTCTTTCAATGATGAGGTAGTAGTAGCGAGTAAGACGGGGACTTAGGCTTATCGGTCTTTTTGTCCCCTACACAAAATTACCATGCTTTTTATAAATACAGACAAAATATAAATAAAGGGGCGAGGTTAATTTTTAAAAAAATGGAGAAGTTAATTAAATACATACCTCATCAAGTTGTTGTGAAGTCGAGGTTGTTGGCATGTCTGTGGACTTAGGCTTATCCGCCAAAGCCGCCTTTTTTGTTCCCTACAAAAAAAAAATAACATATAAATTTAACATATAAAAACATTCAACAATTAAAAATGTAACACATATATATATATATAAAGGTATTTCTTCTAACCCCAATGCTTTCCATTTGCTCGGGCGGAGGCGGCGGAGATATCTTCGCCAAGTAGATGTGAGTATCAGGCCATTGGATGAAACTTCCAAGCGCATCTCCCAGAATGGTAATGTCGTCCGAATGGGACGGGCGGTGGAAATTTTTCATAGCCTGGATTGATTTGTAGTTATCTCTACTATTCTATGATTCGGCAAAAGTTTTTCGCCATGAACTACGTTTCATTGCTGCTGCGGGTTTGTTTTCTACGAGACCCGGCCAACACGCACGGGTGGCTTTTCGATTCTATTAGGGTCAGCAAGAATAACTGGCCTATTGTTTACGGCCTGAAGAATATACACATACATATACATTATTATATATATCTTTGCAAAAACGCTTCAAACATTCAAAAGATTTTGCAAAAACGCTTTTGTCTCGGGCCGATTTTTGCACAAACTTCAAAGCATTCATATAAATTTAACTAATTAAACACTTCATGCATACCTTCATCGAAAACGGGGAACCGACTTGAAGGGGATGTATCTTTGTTTTCCATCACCGTCTTCTCATCAAGTTGCATCTCCTTTTCGGACCCATTATTTACCTAATAAAATTAACCAATTCAATGGCACCATGTCGAAGTTGGCGGTGAACACACCCCCGATCTTACCCAAAAAAAAAAACAAAAGAAAAATAAGGAAGTATATTAGGTACCTGATCGGCTTTAGTTGTTACAACTCGAGAAGCATTATTAGGTACCGATCTTTCTGAATCTCGTTGACCGATACTTCCTTCTCATGTATTGCCAAGGTAGTAGCGGCCTCTTCACCAATCTGTTGTACCTTATTATTACCCCCTTTAGAAATGACATCCTCCATCATCTTCACTTCTTCTTCGGAAAGCTTACCTCCAAAGCATTCGGCTTTAGTAGTACGGATGCCATTAATCAAGTCGCTTGCCAAGAATGTAATGTGTCGGCAATTTTTATCCCAACAATAACATGTGAATTGAACTTAAATGAAAATAATAGAATAAATGTTACCATGTCGGCGTTCTCGGACTTAGTCTTCCTTTTCTTCTTTATCCGGGCGGTTTTCCCATAATATTTCGTTACTCCAACCTCGTAACGGGACGCCCCTCAAACGACCTGGATGTTCGGGTCGGCCGATCGCTCTAGCAAGAACGTCATTACGACCACTGGGAGTGAATTTCCCTTCTTCTACCTCTTTCACTACTTTATCCTATAATATATTAAATAAACTTCAAATTATATTTGTGACTAAAATAATAAAGTTAGTAATGAACTCGTCTGAATAAAATAATGCTTACTATGTTGGCCAAAACTTCCTGATCATATTTGTCGCGACGACAGTAGGGATCCTTTAGGCGTGTGCCCTTGTTTATAAGTTACATGCCGATCCACCTCTTTCACTCCCTTTGCCACCTACACATTAACATGGTAACATTTATACACGTAAATGTGTATCAATGCAAGTCCAAGTGTGATTAAAAAAATAAAGTCTCACAGGGCAATAATGCATGCTACTTACGAGGTCCTCTTCTATCTTTCTGTAACCGCCTCGAGAACCATAGAATTTCCCCTTCTTGCATGAAATGTTAGCACGATTTCTTTTGCTAACGGCCTTCAAATAATTATATAAAAGCGCAAGTAGATGAGATAATAAAAAGATTATATAAAGGACTCATTAATTAAAAAAATGATAGGTAAATCGTTAAAAGGAGAGGATATTTAACCTGAAACTTCTCAGTAGTTCTCATCTTTTTGAAAAGATCCCATTCTTCCTGCTTGATGGTGGGACACTTGTTTTCCGGTGGGCTCTTACGCATCTCCCCCGTTGCCTTGTCCACATACAACCAATCCCTAGCAACGCCACACTTCCACCGCTGTGGACATCAGCTGCCTTATGCATTAAATACTCATCATGACTTTCATCGGGTATAATAAAGCCTTCCTTTATACGAGCCAAGTATAACTCCGCCAATTTTGGATTCAAACTTTTAACATCCTCTAAATAGATAGGCACAAACTGTCTTGTGCAAGCACCAATCCAATCGGAGAAAAGACCCGCATTTGGACCAAAGAGGGAAACCCTTCTCACTCCATGTTATTTCGAACAGTACTGTTTAGCGGCTATAGCGCAAGGACTTTCTTGCACTTCGTAGCACCCCTCTCACCAGGCTTATTATCACCAGGCTCATTATTCTTTTGACTTCTTTTACGTTTTTCACCCATGATAATCCTAAAAACCAAATATGAATGATATAGCTGGATATGAACAACTTAACAACGTACATGCAGAGTATTATCTAAAACCCTAAACCCTAATAGGAATGAAAACTTAAAACAACAGATTGAGCTTCTAAAATCCTAAACCCGGATAAGAGGAGTAAAGTAGATGATGCGGGATGATAAAGATAACAAAGAAGACGAAAAACAAACAAATGCATGAAAAAAGAAACAAGATGATCGTCTTAAAACCCTAATGACGAAACACAAAATTAAAGTGAACATACTTGTTGATGATGATGATAAAGAGAACGAGCAGGATGATAAGGGAAGGCAACGGAATGCGGGTTTCGGAAAGCGGGCGACGAGAATGTAAAAAGCGAGGAAGAGAGAAGGATTAACACAGGATACCAACGGTTGGAGTAATAATGTTGTGTGTGTTAGTTTGTATATGGCATCTTTGGATGGGTTTCTATATTAGTTTTTTATTAAGACAAACTATTAACAACGGGTGCTCAAAGAAGAACCGTTGTTATATGTTAATAACAACGGGTCAATAAAAGTCAACCGTTGTCAAAAGTTTATTATAACGGGTAACATATACCCGTTGTAATATATTTTCACCAAATTTGCGCCAAAATGAAATACGTCAAAAAAATAATTGACAACGGGTAGAGGTACTACACCCGTTGTTGAAAGTATTAACAACGGGTAATTTAAATATAACCGTTGTTATTGTTGAACCTCTTTTTTTAAAAAAATTATCGTAATTCCATTACGGTCCAAACTGTAACAATACATTATTCAAAGCAATTTCAACACCAAAGCATCCACATCTAATAATAAGATCAAGAAAATAAGACAACTTACACCAGCATGCATGCATATCTTGTATGTGTCGATGAACTATCTCGGGATCGGGGACGTTTCTTGGATGTCATAGTTTCTTCGTTAACCCAAATACCTTCACCATGGTCATCACGCATATAGATGCTTTCAGTGTCCTCATGATCAGTGTCAACATCGTCGAAATAAGATACAGTGGTAGACTGATCCATTCCCTCAAAAACGACTTCCTGATCATCATCATCATTATCGGATGGACTACTCCTTCTTTTCCTTATAGACATTACAACAGACCACTTCTTATCCATAGGATCGGTGACATAGAACACTTGTTTAGCTTGGGATGCCATTATGAAAGGATCATCCTTATTATTGCCAACCTTACCCAGATTGACCAACGTAAATCCCATCTTATCCTTTCGGACACAATGGATGTTGTTATCAACCCGGTTACATCGAAACAAAGGCAGTGTGAAATCAATGTAATCTAGTACCAATATTTCTTGAATAACACCATAATAAAGGCATTTTCCCCAAATAGGCTTTTTATCTTTTGAAGTAGCAAAGTGCATTGCCTCAAATTCAGAACTCACACCACTATTTTGCATTGTGCTCACCTCATCTTGCTCGCGGGTGTAAAAAGTATATCCATTAATGGCAAAACTGTTGTAAAAGGTGACCCGGGCATTTGGACCTAAACCAAGACGTAGTAACCTAGGAGAGATGTCATCACCAGTTTGATCGTACATTTGTAAGACAATATTCCTAAACCACTCGGAAACGTCTTCGTATGCTCGTTCGCAATCCACTTCTCGGTCTTGTTTTGGTGATCGTATTTGAGCTCATCTTTGTGTTGTTGAATATAAGGTTGCACCTCATCTTCGTTGTTTAGCACATACATGTGTGCTAAATGCAACATTTCACGTGTCACAATTTTTTCAACCCGGCCCCTAATACCTTTTCCGGTCATCCAGTCACTATGACGATTCTTAGGAACGCCAATCAACTCCTCAGGGGAGAGATGAGCGTAACAATATGAAAGAGCTTCGTCTAAAATAGCGCGTTCAGCAATACAACCTTCCGGACGATACCGATTAGATGTATAGTCCTTGTAGACTTTCATCAATCTTTCGAAAGGATACTGGTATCTCAAGTACACGGGCCCAAGGTACAAAATCTCCCTAACCAAGTGAATGGTCAGATGAATCATGATAGTGAAGAAAGAGGGTGGAAAATACATTTCCAACTGACAAAGAGAGGTTACAACGAGGTCCTGCAATGAATCCGCGTCATCGGGATCGATGAATTTCTCGCATATGGACTGGAAGAAGAGACAGAATCTAGTTATAGCATATCTTACCTTTTCAGGTAAAATGGAACGAATAGCCACAGGTAGTAATTGTTGCATCAAAGTGTGACAATCATGTGACTTTAACCGGGTGAGTTTTAGGTCTTGCATCGACACTAGGCTTTTGATGTTCGACGAATAACCATGTGGCACTTTAATTCCATTCAAGCATGCACAGAACTCTTTTCTCTCATTCCGTGAAAGGGTAAAAGCTGCTGGCGGTAAAAATGTACGATTACCTCTCTTCTGTGGTGCCAACTCTAGCCTAATACCCATCATTTTCATATCTTCCCTAGCTGCGGCGTTATCCTTTGTTTTACCAGGAACATTCAGAAGGGTATTGATAATATTATCACAGACATTTTTCTCAATGTGCATGAAATCGAGGCAATGCGACCTCCAGTCAGGCCAATATGGAAGTTTATCAAAAAATATGGATCTTTTCTTATACCCACGAGTAGACAATTTAGAGCCGCTCTTCTTCCCATAATCTATCTCAATATGCTTTACTTTTTGATAAACTTCATGCCCACTCAAAATTCTAGGAGGTTGACGAAGTTCTTGTCTTCCATTGAATGCTTTTTGCATCTTGCGATAACAATGGTCATGAGACAAGAACCTCCTATTTCCCATATACACATACTTACGAGAAGACTTCAAGTATTCAGACTCGATATCCTCCCCACACAATGGACAAGCCTCTTTCCCATGAACTGTGTGCCCAGAAAGGTCGCCATAAGCCGGATAGTCGGATATTGTACACAATAACATCGCTCTCAAATTGAAAGTTTCGTTCTTATATGCATCAAATACTTCTATCCCACTATCCCACAACAATCGCAAATCATCTAGAAGAGGTTCCAAATATACATCTATATCATTTCCAGGTTGTTTAGGGCCGGAAATTAACAACGACAACATCAAATACTTTCTTTTCATGCACACATATGGAGGTAAGTTATAAATAGCCAACACTACTGGCCAAGTACTATGTTGGCTACTCATGTTTCCGTGTGGGTTCATTCCATCGGTGGACAGCGCTAGACGTAAGTTTCTAGGTTCATTGCCGAACTCGGGATACTTAGCGTCGAACGATTTCCATTGCTTACCATCTCTAGGGTGTCTTAGCTTTCCATCATTTATTCTTCCCGTTTCATGCCAAGTTAACATTTTTGCATCATCGGGATTCGCATAAATCCTTATGACTCTTGGTATCAATGGAAAATACCACAACACCTTAGCCGGGATCCCTTCCTTATCCTTATAACGCCACTCCAAACATTTAGGGCAATTGGTTAAGTTTTGATATAATTTCCGATACAATATGCAATCATTTGGACATGCATGTATTTTCTCATATTTCATACCCACTCCTCTTATTAGTTTTTTCGCCTCATATGTCTTAACGGGTAGAACATTACCATCAGAAAGCAACTCCTTTATTAAGGCTAAAAAACTAGTGAAACACGTGTCACTCACCCCATTTGCCCCCTTGATATTATACAACTTCACCACAGCCGACATTTTTGTGAACTTACAACCAGGATAAAGAGGTGCTTCAGACTCACACAACTTCTCATACATGTTGTTAAGGTCATCCCAATTACTAGTGTCATCACCTACATCTTCAAAAGCAATGGACTCATCATCATTCTCTTCATTATCTATAGACCCAACATTCAACTTCTCTACTTCCAACTCTTCCAACTCAAAAAACTCGGCAAACTCAGGATCATCAGTTAGCCTTTCGTGTACCTCAACATCATCTTCTTCAGAGTTATTCTCTTCCTCTAATGATTCCCCATGAAAAATCCAGAGTGTATAGGATCGACTAAATCTCCACTTTTCTAGGTGTATTTTAACGTCCGGAAAAGCCATATAGCTAATATTACCACATCTTTCACAAGGACATGCAATACTAGAAGAACCATTCAAATTGTTCGAAACGAATTCATAAAATTCAGCTAAACCATCCTTGTAGGTGCGGTCACTCATATTTGCATCAATCATCCAAGTTCGAGTCATTATTCTACATTCGTAATAATAGGCAACTAATTCAGAAAATACAATAATAGGCAAACAAATAAACGAAATTCAGGAAAGCAATTAAGCTAAATTATCAACAAATTAGATAATAACCCAAAAAATCCTATATCTAGTTATAATAAGCGTTGCTAAGAAACATATATATACCTGATTGATAAACACGCGCGATGAGGGAGAGAAGACGTGACAACAGTGACGGAGATGAAGACAGAGAGACGATCAGGGAGGAATGGAGGATGATATAGTAGCAAAGATTAGCTTGTGTTTGTGTTTGTAGCGTATAGCGAGAATAAAGCAATATGTTGTTCTTAAGATTTTCATAATATTAATAACAACGGTTATTGAGATTACAACCGTTGTTAAAAAGTATTAAAAACGGGTTCTAATATAACCGTTGTGATTACTTTTCACTGATTTGGCGCCAAACCATTAACAACGGTTAAAATTTAACCGTTGTTATTAGTTTTTTCATTAACAACGGTTGTTTAAGTATGACCCGTTGTTAAAACAAATAACAACGGCTAACAACACATAACCGTTGTAATTAAGTTTGGTAAAATTCGCGGAATAAATTCTACAACGTGTTTTGATGATTTTCGTGAATAAGCGTTGTTAAAGGGCCGTTGTGGTTGCCTGTATTTGTAGTAGTGTGATGACTCCATCCCAGCTATCCCTCGCGTAAGCCATCATAACTGCTCAACAACTGCTCACCATCCCAGAATAGATCACCACAGTTTTTAAAACAATTAACGGGGTCAGTACTAATTACATAAAATAACAGCTGCAACATAAACAATACTGCAATCAAACAATCTCCAAACTCCATCCCATCTCCACACATCTGACTACACACTAAAGTGTGTAGCCCTGCCAGAGTACCCATCACAACAAGTACTCATCGCCGCCAGTGGGGGACCGCAGCCGTTTCCACCTAAGCCCCGCTCATCTCCATCGAGCGATAAACCCATGTTCATTAATGTGCACATCCCTTCTGTGGCGGGTTCCACAGAAGGCGAATCAAGGGCGTGAAGCCACTCCCGCAAGTGACTCCACTCAGCCAGGGACGCACCCCGAAGATCACAGACAGTTATACAACGATAATCATATTACACTACCAACAATCACCAACATTAGAATCCAAAGCCAATGTGATATACAACAACAACAACAACAACAACAACAACAACAACAACAACAACAACAACAACAACAACAACAACAACAACAACAACAACAACAACAACAACAACAACAACAACAACAACAACAACAACAACAACAACAACAACAACAACAACAACAACAACAACAACAACAACAACAACAACAACAACAACAACAACAACAACAACAACAACAACAACAACAACAACAACAACAACAACAACAACAACAACAACAACAACAACAACAACAACAACAACAACAACAACAACAACCAACAACACTTATGTAACTAATACTGAGTAGGAAAACCCTACCTGAAACAACAATCACCACAGACGGTCTAGCAGTTAATCAGAATCTTTCCTCAACGAAACCTCCTCCTATAACACGTATACATACAATTACTACCACAATCATACTAATCACCCAAAAACCCCCAAAATTACCCAATTAAGGTTTAACCAATCTTAACGAAACATTATGAAAATTATATAAAAAGTTTACCCTCGACACAAAGATCACAATGGCGTAAAGAACGAGATGATCCGACACTCCTAGCCTTGGGATTTGTTAACAATGCGACAGATGTGATGCACGTAACTGTTAATCTTCTCTTGAAAGGTTTTTAGAGTGTTAAAAGTGATTAAACAAAGTGACGGAATCATTTTATATTAATCTCGCATTATTAACAAAACTCGGCAAATCAACCCGTAAAACACACTTACTCGATCGAGTAAGTGACTTACTCAATCAAGTAGCCCTTACTCGATCGAGTCCCCAAATTACTCGATCGAGTACCCTACAGGCAGACTACTGTTTTGCGTAAAAAGCTACTTACTTGACAGAGTAAGCCCCACTCGATAGAGTACCCATAGACACATAAAACCGTAGTATTACACCATCACCAAAGCACCCGACCAAACCATCACTGACTATATGCACAAAATCAAAACTTGCACCCTAGAACTCGCCAATCTCGGGAAACCTATGGACCCCGAAGATGTAATTGCCACAGTCCTTCATGGCCTTGATTCCAATCGTTATCGTGCGATCAAGGAGACGGTCGAAGCTCGTGACACTCTGATCCCCTTTGATGCCTTGCATGAGAAACTGATCAATTTTGAACTCAAAAACCCGGAAACCACCTCAGCCTTACCCCTGCCAACCACGGCCTTTGCTGCCCAGTATCGGCACAACCAACGTCGATACCCACCTCGTCAAACAACTGCTGCCCAGCCTCCCGCGGACCCATCCAACCCTCCCAAAGAGGTTTCTATTTGCTAGTACTGTGGCTAGAAAGGTCACAACTTCCTGACATGCCGCAATTTTAAGAAAGCACATCCATCCTTTACCCTTACACCATATACACATCCTAATTGATACCCCAACAATCGCCCTCAAGCCAACACCGCCACTGCCAGCCCCTCTCCTCACGAATCCTGGCTCGTCGACAGTGGTGCAACGCACCATATCACCAATGATCTCTCCAATCTCGTCCTTCATAATCCATATGACGGTCCCGATGATGTTGTAATTGGTGACGACTCTTCCCTTCCAATCTCCAACATAGGTTCTTTCGAAATTCCTTCTAACTCTTCTTCTCTTCACTTTCGTAATGTTCTTCACGTTCCTTTAATTTCGCGTAATATTCTGTCTGTTTCACAATTCTGTATTGATAATAATGCCACCATTGAATTCTCATCATCTAATTTATTCTTTAAGGATGTATCGACGAGCAGAATCCTCCTCCACGGCACCATTGATCGTGGTATTTACACATGGCACCCGTCGTCCTCCCGCGCTCTTGTTGCCTCAACGTCCCCGTCTGCATTGTTATGGCATCATCGCCTTGGTCACCCAGCTCTTCCTGTTTTTTCGTTTCTCAAAAGCAATTTCACTTTACCTATTTCTGTTTCCAGTTTTCATTATTGTAATGCGTGCAAGATTAATAAATGTCACAAACTTCCTTTTTCTACTTCCACACTTACATCAAACGGTCCTCTTGAGCTCATTTTCTCTGATTTCTGGTCATCCCCAACTCACTCTCATGATGGTTTTAAATATTACTTGATATTTGTCGATCACTTTACGAAATACACATGGCTTTACCCGTTAAAGAAGAAGTCTGACACTCTTAATGTTTTCCTTCAATTTAAACTCCTCATTGAAAAATACTTTAATCGTTCAATCATACAAATGTTTTCGGACAATGGTGGAGAATATATAAAAATCACCCCTTCGCTGCTCCAACATGGCATTTTACACCTTACTTCTCCGCCATACACTCCCCAACATAATGGGTATTCGGAGCGGCGTCACCGTCACATAGTCGAAACTGGTTTAGCACTTCTTACACATGCTCACTTACCTACCCATTTCTGGTCTCATACCTTTAATATTGTCATCTACCTTATCAATCGTTTACCCACCTCCACCCTTCACAATCAGTCTCCTTATTCTCGTCTCTTCAATGTCTCTCCTAACTATAACAAACTCCATGCCTTCAGATGCCTCTTCTACCCATGGATACGGCCTTACTCCTCTCATAAACTCGAACACAAATCCATAGCTTGTGTCTTTCTAGGCTACTCCAAAACGCAAAGCGCATATCACTGTCTTGATCCCGTCACAAATCGAATTTACACCTCTTGTGACACCCTTAAATCTAGCCTTAATTAATTACGAAAATTCTACGGAAAAACTGGTAGGATATGTTTGTAATTGGTCCAACTATATAAAAACCTGTAATTTCAAAAAATTTTCTAAACCAATCACAACATATCCAACATTCCCATGAGTCGGGTGCCAAAACCTGCATTGCTAACGAACCGATTTACATGCCATAGCTAAACTATATGAAAATATAACGATACAAACCCAAAATAGAAAAGGGAGACATGTGTCCCTTCAAATAATATACAAAACCAAAAGGTAAAAGGTTTACTAATAGAATAGCCAAAACTAGGTCCAAGGTTCCTTGCTCACTAGCTCGTCTGTGACCCCAACAAGCATCAACAACCTGTCAATCGCATTTTATACAAACACGAAAGCCACAATTCAGTGGGGAGTAACTTCGAGTCCTCCCGTACGAATCGTCAAAATTAATGTAACATGTAGTAAAACATGTAAACAATATGATAAACAATGTAATTATCATGTAATCTAACCTATGACCCCTAAACTGACCAAACTAACTATCATGTGAATCATATAATTCAAATAGTAATCCAAACTTTATCAACTGTAACCGGCTTACATCTCACCTATTACAGTTCATAAAATCACCATACAAGAAAGGGCAATATATCAAAGACAGGCATAAGTTCTTAGCACGGTCAATAGTCACTTTGTAACTCGAGTCTATACCACGAGGTAGGGAAGGTAATCGAACCGGTATCTTGGCTCAGCGGTTAATATTAATAAAACATGGCCAAGACACAACACAACCCTAGCCTAAAATCTGCGCAGACCTAGACATGCGGATACACACCACCGCACCTAAGACCCACAATTTTTCTAAAAACAAAGTGAGTACCCTAAGGAGTCCACCAAAAGGTTGGCTAGTACTTAAGCTGACCCCTTACTATCAAAATAAGTAACTGAGGTCATGCCCCGACTTGGATATAAATCCACTAGTCAGGAACACAAAGGCTATCAAGCAGTGAACATATACTCGTCAAAGACTATAAAGACCTATCTATGATGAAGGCCGAAATACTCACCTAGGACCTAGTCCCAGCCAGTCCCAGCTTGAATACTTTAGCCCACACCACACAAGACTCACCACACAAGTCAAGTAAGACACCCACTTAACCTTAAGAGGGCAGAAAGTCCAACTACCAACATAAATTCTAACATTCTATCATGTGAAAGGCTATATAAATGTCTATTCAGCATACAAATCCAACAGTATCCTCAATAAGTATTCAATACTAATTTCCAATCCTAGCAATTTTAATAATATTAAAGGCTTTAGGGGAAACTAGGGCCATTTCTACAATACAAGACAATATTAAATTCAATAAGCTATACATGTGAACTAAAGCTTGATAAATGGCCTAAAACAAGAAAAAGGCCAATTATCTAATTCATACAACCGAATTTTTACCCGCAACCCCAGCCCTGCGACAGTTACGGGTTAAATTGCGGCTGACCAATCATTCAATTAACTTACATCGCATCAGTCAAAAGGACTAAGGCTCAGTTTTCGGCACAATCAACAAAACATTACAATTATCCCTATACAATTCATTCTGAGCCTATTATTTACAAATTCATTTTGTAAACTATCCTAACATGTGATAACTATTAACATAAGCATAGTTTTACCATTAACATAATTTTTATTACTTATATGATTCAATTCCTAAAGTGTACTCATACTAACTATGTCATTAATAAACCTGAAATGACAAATTTTGCAAGGAAAACCGCGAAACAAGCAACGGACCAACCCGGGCCAACCGTGGGCTAGCCGTGGGCCTGCCACGGGCCTGCCGGCCTACTGCCCGTCCCCCTACACCACCATTTTTTTCCATTTTTGTTTAGTAAAAGACCGTCTGAACATTAATTAATCGTTCCCAATTCAACTTTGATAATTTAAACTAACAAAAGGCACAAATTAAGCATACATGCAACAAATTTTAACATGTGAAAACTACTACTCAAACAAAAATCACCAAACATACAAAAACAACAAAGATTGTGACGATAATTCGTCGAGTAACTCGAAATATGTTACCTTAAGCTAGAAAATGAGCAATTAGCACCTCAAAACCCAAACCCTAACAACAACTAGCTTCTATCCTCTACAATATACGAGTCCCCGAACTCGTCCTCCAATTCTTCACCTAAATAAACAATTAAAACACAAAGATAAGTATATAAAACCGAAATTTCCGAAAATTGGTCTTAAAACAACTTCAAGAAAACTGAAATTAAATTATACCAAGTTGTAGATCGCGACGAGAGGATTCCGGAAAGGTAAATTTCGTGAAAAACCGATAAGAAACGAGCAAGTTATGTCGATTTTTAGCTTGATTTTACATAAAAATGGAGTTTGGAAGGTTTTGGAAGCTTAAGGAAGATAAACAAGGCAAAAATCAGAAAAAAAGAAAGAGAGGGGGAGGGGGTGCCGCGTAAGGGAGAAAGGAAAGGAGGAAAGGAAGGTGCGGGATTTTTATTCGGGATTTTTCGAGTCGGTTTTGACTCGGTTAGATAATAATTAAAACCGTAAGTCAAATGCAAATTCCGACAAGACCAAAGTTTTTAAACATGAGATTACAAGAAAATTGAGTATTCATACGACCCATTTCCAATTTCGTTTACCCAACGTTCAAAAGAATTGTCATTTTCCCCCCGATACGCCCTTATTTCGAAATAAAAAGTTTTACACGGTTTAAACTATTTTTAAACATTTCGAAACTATCAAAATAAATACTTTTCTTCAAAATATAATAAAATTATATTTCTTTGAATCATTTTTACTTTAAATACTTAAATATTAAATTTTATTTGATTAATAAATTACTTCCAAAATTTATTAACGGTCCTAAATTACGGGGCGTTACAATCACCCCTCCTTTTAAAAAGTTTCGTCCTCGAAACTCAGAAGGAGAAATGATAGTTATAAGAAAATATAGGTATCTTTTCAATGAAACGGTGATACTCTTGTTGATCAGACAAGAACATCCATATTCATATCAAGATATAAAAATATTTCTACACCAATAAATGAGAAAACTCATTATTGGGACTTCACCAACAACGAGATTTAACATTCACTAATGTTAAAACCATTGAAAATCATAAAAGCATTTTCAAACTTTTAGTTTAAAATTCTATAGTAAGAATACTATCTTTACTAATTATGATTATACAAGGCTTAGTAATTCGGAAAAAAAAAAAAAAAGAGTAAGAAAAGGAATACCTTACAAGAATAATTCAGGATATTTAGCTAACATAGAAGCTTCAGTTTCCCAAGTCTCTTCTTCGACATTTCCACAACGCCAAAGAATACGGACTAGAGGCACAACTTTGCTCCTAAGTTGCTTGTTGGCTTTTTCAAGAATCCGAATTGGCCTTTCTTCAACCACCAAGTTAGGCTCCAATTCAAGAATCTCTTCTTGGATGATATGGCTAGGGTCACTAATATACTTCCTCAACTGAGAAACATGGAAGACATTATGAACCTTGCTCAGATTTGGGGGCAATTCTAAACGGTAAGCAACTGGACCAATCTTTTCAATCACCTGAAAAGGTCCAATATATTTAGGGCTCAGCTTCCCTTTAACGCCAAACCGTTTCACCCCTTTCATAGGTGACACTTTAAGGAATACTTGATCATCAACCTCAAAGGAAAGTGGTCGACGACGGAGATCAGCATATGATTTTTGACGGTCCTGAGCGGCTTTCATCCGCTCCCGAATAACCTTAACTTGTTCAATGGACTCTGTCACCAAATCAGGACCTAACATTGGAACATTTTGGGTTTGATCCCAACAAACTGGAGTACGACATTTTCTACCATACAGAGCTTCATATGGTGCCATTTTAATGGAAGCTTGATAGCTGTTATTGTAAGAGAATTCAACCAGAGGCAAACATTTCTCCCAAGAAGTTTGGAAATCTAAGACACAGGCACGAAGAAGATCCTCTAAAGTTTGAATTGTTCTCTCAGTTTGACCATCAGTGGCGGCATGAAAAGCAGTGCTCATCAATAGTTTACTACCCAAGGCCTCCTGTAATGCAGTCCAGAAACGAGAACAAAAACGAGGATCCCGATCTGAAACTATATCTTTAGGAACCCCATGATAGCGTACTACTTCATCCACATAGGTACGAGCTAGAACTTCTAGTCTCCAGGTTTCTTTGATGGGAATAAACCGAGCACACTTAGTCAATCGGTCCACAACCACCCAAACAGCATTCTTCCCAGTGGAAGTCCTGGGTAAGGCCATCACCAAGTCCATGGAAATAGACTCCCATTTCCAAAGAGGAACATCCAAGGGTTGAAGTAAACCCCCGGGCTTTTGATGCTCTATTTTTACTTTCTGACAGGTGAGGCATTTACTGACATACTCCATAACTTCAACTTTCATCCTAGGCCACCAGAATTGCAATCTCAAATCTTTGTACATTTTGGTACCTCCCGGATGAATGGAGTAAGGAGAGAGGTGTGCTTCATCAAGAATTCTTTTCCTCAAATCAGCTGCACTCGGAACATAGATTCTACCATGATAACGAAGATACCCTTCATCATCAATCTTACAATCCTTTGCTTGCCCAAGTTGAATCTTAGCTCGAATGGATATGAAAGTAGGATCATTAGGAAGGCAAGTACGGATCTCACGGTGGAAGTCGAGTTGGTGACATGGCATCAAGATGATGAGAGCCCCTTTTTACAAGGCTTACTCCTAATTTTTGAAGTTCCAAAGCAAGTTCAGGAGGTAATTCCTGAAAAGAATTCAAAGAATGACAGGATTTTCTGCTAGCCACCACATTAGCTTTTCCTTCGTGATAAATTAGATCGGCATCATAGTCATTCACCAATTCTAACCATCTTCTTTGTCTCATGTTCAGATCTTTTTGGGTAAAGAGATATTTCAGGCTTTTGTGGTCGGTGTAGATGTTGCAATGGACTCCAATGAGGTAGTGTCTCCAAATCTTCAAAGCATGCACCACCGCAGCTAATTCAAGATCATGAGTCGGGTAGTTAACTTCATGAACTCTAAGCTGTCGAGAGGCATAAGCAATGACTTTCCTCTTTTGCATCAAGACACAACCTATACCATGCTTAGAAGCATCACAGTAAACATCAAAGTCCACTCCTTCTTCAGGTAAGGTCAACACCGGAGCGGTAGTCAACCTCTTTTTCAATTCCTGGAAGGCATTTTCACACTTTTCAGACCACACAAACTTAGACTCTTTCTTCAACAACTGAGTCATCGACCTAACAATCTTTGAGAAATCCTTCACAAATCGCCGATAGTAACCCGCCAAGCCAAGGAAACTACGGATTTCAGAAACATTGGTTGGACTTTTCCAATCAACAACGGCTTCAATTTTGGCAGGATCTACTATAACGCCTTCTTTTGAAATGACGTGCCCAAGGAAAGTTATTTTAGATAACCAGAATTCACATTTAGAGAATTTAGCATACCATTTTTCACGGCGCAAAATCTCCAAAATAGCACGAAGGTGTTGGACATGTTCTTCTTCATATTTAGAATAGATCAAGATGTCATCAATGAACACTACAACGCATTTGTCAAGGTGTTCTCTGAAAGTACGGTTCATCTGATCCATGAATACTGCTGGAGCATTGGTCAAACCGAATGGCATCACCGTAAACTCGAAATGACCATATCTCGTACTGAAGGCGGTTTTAGGAATATCAGCTTCTCGGACTGGAATTTCATGATAGCCCGAACGAAGATCAATTTTAGAAAAAGTAGAAGCACCTCGGAGTTGATCGAAAAGATCATCAATTCTAGGAAGAGGATATTTATTCTTGATAGTAACTCGGTTAAGTTCACGATAATCTATGCATAATCGCATAGATCCATCCTTCTTTCTTACAAAGAGAACAGGAGCACCCCAAGGCGAAAAGCTAGGTTGAATAAAACCTTTGGCAATCAAATCATCCAGCTGAGTCTTCAGCTCTTTCATTTCAGACGGTGCCAGCCTATAAGGAGCTTTAGCAATAGGGCCGGTACCAGGAATAAGATCAATAGCAAATTCAACTTCCCTTTCAGGAGGAATTCCCGGTAGCTCATCAGGAAAAACATCGGGAAATTCACATACTATAGGAATGTTCTCTTTAAGAGGCAGAGAGGAAGAATCAGAAGAAGTCACCATACACAAGAAGGCTTGATGACCCTTTTTCATCGCATTGACAAACTTCATAGCAGAAATTAATTTAGTACCGGTTTGTCTTTAAACCATTTGATAAGACACACGGTGACCTGAAGGGCTTGTAAGAATTATTTTCTGATCTCGACATTCAAATCGAGCATGATAAGTATGTAACCAATCCATGCCCAAAATGACATCAAATTCTTCAAGTGGAAATTGGAAAAGATTTGCTGGAAATATAGATCCCATAATAGAAATAGGAACTTCCGGATAGATTTTAGAACAGGAAAAGACATCCCCAGAGGGTAAAGATATAGATGTACTTTCTTCTTGTGATGATTCAAGTGATAATTTATTGGAGAGTTTTATTGAAATAAAAGATAAAGAAGCACCCGTATCAAATAGTACCAAACAAGGAACATCAAAAATAGAAAATGTACCGGTAATGATATCAGGATGTGCCTCAGCTTCAGCTCGGCTCATAACAAAGATTCGACCCTTCGGCCTCACAGGCCTCACTGGCCTCACCGGGACGACAGGAGTGGTAGGAGCTGTCACCTTCCTCTCCGGGCAAACATTGGCCTTGTGGCCCGGTTTGTTACAAGAAAAGCATATAATAGGATCAATGAAGCATTTACCAGGGTGTGCTGGCTTCTTGCAGTTATAACACACTCGGTCTTTAGTACTTTTATTATCATTAACAGCTGAAGATTGACCACCCCGGTTAGCTTGCACATTTGAAACAAATCTCCTCTTGTTTGAGTCAGAGGGAGAAGAGATGAACCTAGGTGAAGGAGTAAAGGGCCTAGAAGAGGGATATAAAGGCCTCTTGCCAAGATTAGAACTAGTTGCACGAGTTTCATTTTCAATCTCTTTCAATGAATTCTCGGCCCATAAAGCATCATTATAAATGGAAACAAAGCTAGTGGAATCCCGACGGACCATGCTTTTGATCTTAGGGGAGAGCTTTTCAAGATAAAAGAAAGCTTTTTCGTTGTCATCCTTCACCAATCGAGTTGCATAATGAGCCAACTCGTTGAATTTATCGGTGAAGGCCTGAACTGGAAGGCTTCCTTGCTTCAACTCCATGAATCCCTTCAACTTTTGCTGTTTCAGCTCTTGAGGATAGAAACGGGCCTCCACTAACTCCTTGAAACGTATCCAATCAAATCCTGGTTCAGCGGAAACGGTAGGCCCAGTCATGGACCACCACCGGTCTGCTTCTCGTACTAGGAAGTGAGAGGCTAGCTTCACTTTATGTTCCTCCTTGACATCATACAGTGTAAAGCTTTTCTCCAACTCCCGAAACCACCCTGTAAGAGCAGCTGGATCAATCTCTCCACCATAAGTGGGAGTGTTGATTCGGGTTAATTGGTTAGCCACCCATGTATAGGTGCCTGGAGTACCCTCAACCGGCGGAGGAGGAGGAGGAGCTTGTTGATTCTGTTGATTTTGGAGAATTTGAGTAAGAACTAGTAAGATAGCATCATCAATGTCTCTTCTTGGCGGAGCCATCTTACAAAAGGGAAAAATTTAATTAGTACCTATCAATTAGCAATCACAAACAGATTACCACATAAAATCCTAATTCTACCCATCCTACCCTTCTCTCAAGTTTATTATTTAAAGGTCAAGTGATTTTTAAGTGGGGTGCACAAACGCGCGTCGGGAGCAATAGGCTCTGATACCAACTGTGACACCCTTAAATCTAGCCTTAATTAATTACGAAAATTCTACGGAAAAACTGGTAGGATATGTTTGTAATTGGTCCAACTATATAAAAACCTGTAATTTCAAAACTTTTTCTAAACCAATCACAACATATCCAACATTCCCATGAGTCGGGTGCCAAAACCTGCATTGCTAACGAGCCGATTTACATGCCATAGCTAAACTATATGAAAATATAACGATACAAACCCAAAATAGAAAAGGGAGACATATGTCCCTTCAAATAATATACAAAACCAAAAGGTAAAAGGTTTACTAATAGAATAGCCAAAACTAGGTCCAAGGTTCCTTGCTCACTAGCTAAATCCGTGACCCCAACAAGCATCAACAACCTGTCAATCGCATTTTATACAAACACGAAAGCCACAATTCAGTGGGGAGTAACTTCGAGTCCTCCCAGCCACGAATCGTCAAAATTAATGTAACATGTAGTAAAACATGTAAACAATATGATAAACAATGTAATTATCATGTAATCTAACCTATGACCCCTAAACTGACCAAACTAACTATCATGTGAATCATATAATTCAAATAGTAATCCAAACTTTATCAATCAGTAACCAAAGCTTACATCTCACCTATTACAGATTCATAAAATCACCATACAAGAAAGGGCAATATATCAAAGACAGGCATAAGTTCTTAGCACGGTCAATAGTCACTTTGTAACTCGAGTCTATACCACGAGGTAGGGAAGGTAATCGAACCGGTATCTTGGCTCAGCGGTTAATATTAATAAAACATGGCCAAGACACAACACAACCCTAGCCTAAAATCTGCGCAGACCTAGACATGCGGATACACACCACCGCACCCAAGACCCACAATTTTTCTAAAAACAAAGTGAGTACCCTAAGGAGTCCACCAAAGGGTTGGCTAGTACTTAAGCCGACCCCTTACTATCAAAATAATAAAGTAATCGAGGTCATGCCCCGACTTGGATATAAATCCACTAGTCAGGAACACAAAGGCTATCAAGCAGTGAACATATACTCGTCAAAGACTATAAAGACCTATCTATGATGAAGGCCGAAATACTCACCTAGGACCTAGTCCCAGCCAGTCCCAGCTTGAATACTTTAGCCCACACCACACAAGACTCACCACACAAGTCAAGTAAGACACCCACTTAACCTTAAGAGGGCAAAAAGTCAAACTACCAACATAAATTCTAACATTCTATCATGTGAAAGGCTATATAAATGTCTATTCAGCATACAAATCCAACAGTATCCTCAATAAGTATTCAATACTAATTTCCAATCCTAGCAATTTTAACAATATTAAAGGCTTTAGGGGAAACTAGGGTCATTTCTACAATACAAGACAATATTAAATTCAATAAGCTATACATGTGAACTAAAGCTTGATAAATGGCCTAAAACAAGAAAAAGGCCGATTATCTAATTCATACAACCGAATTTTTACCCGCAACCCCAGCCCTGCGACAGGTACGGGTTAAATTGCGGCTGACCAATCACTCAATTAACTTACATCGCATCAGTCAAAGGGACTAAGGCTCAGTTTTCGGCACAATCAACAAAACATTACAATTATCCCTATACAATTCATTCTGAGCCTATTATTTACAAATTCATTTTGTAAACTATCCTAACATGTGATAACTATTAACATAAGCATAGTTTTACCATTAACATAATTTTTATTACTTATATGATTCAATTCCGAAAGTGTACTCATACTAACTATGTCATTAATAAACCTGAAATGATAAATTTTGCAAGGAAAACCGCGAAACAAGCAACGGACCAACCCGGGCCAACCGTGGGCTAGCCGTGGGCCTGCCACGGGCCTGCCGGCCTGCTGCCCGTCCCCTACACCACCATTTTTTTCCATTTTTGTTTAGTAAAAGACCGTCTGAACATTAATTAATCGTTCCCAATTCAACTTTGATAATTTAAACTAACAAAAGGCACAAATTAAGCATACATGCAACAAATTTTAACATGTGAAAACTACTACTCAAACAAAAATCACCAAACATACAAAAACAACAAAGATTGTGACGATAATTCGTCGAGTAACTCGAAATATGTTACCTTAAGCTAGAAAATGAGCAATTAGCACCTCAAAACCCAAACCCTAACAACAACTAGCTGCTATCCTCTACAATATACGAGTCCCCGAACTCGTCCTCCAATTCTTCACCTAAATAAACAATTAAAACACAAAGATAAATATATAAAACCGAAATTTCCGAAAATTGGTCTTAAAACAACTTCAAGAAAACTGAAATTAAATTATACCAAGTTGTAGATCTCGACGAGAGGATTCCGGAAAGGTAAATTTCGTGAAAAAGCCGATAAGAAACGAGCAAGTTATGTCGATTTTTAGCTTGATTTTACATAAAAATGGAGTTTGGAAGGTTTTGGAAGCTTAAGGAAGATGAACAAGGCAAAAATCAGAAAAAAAGAAAGAGAGGGGGAGGGGGTGCCGCGTAAGGGAGAAAGGAAAGGAGGAAAGGAAGGTGCGGGATTTTTAGTCGGGATTTTTCGAGTCGGTTTTGACTCGGTTAGATAATAATTAAAACCGTAAGTCAAATGCAAATTCCGACAAGACCAAAGTTTTTAAACACGAGATTACAAGAAAATTGAGTATTCATACGACCCATTTCCAATTTCGTTTACCCAACGTTCAAAAGAATTGTCATTTTCCCCCCGATACGCCCTTATTTCGAAATAAAAAGTTTTACACGGTTTAAACTATTTTTAAACATTTCGAAACTATCAAAATAAATACTTTTCTTCAAAATATAATAAAATTATATTTCTTTGAATCATTTTTACTTTAAATACTTAAATATTAAATTTTATTTGATTAATAAATTACTTCCGAAATTTATTAACGGTCCTAAATTACGGGGCGTTACACCTCTCGTCATGTCACCTTTGTTGAAACGGAATTCCCGTATCCTCGACTGGCCTCTCAACCCCACGAAACTTCTGTTCCTCCTCTCTCTGATTGGTGTGAACTGCCCATTATGTTCCTACCCCACACCACTACCACTCTGTCCACGACATCCCCCTCCACGGTTGTTGATACCCCTGCCACTGTACCACAACCCACTACCTCCCCTCCCCGCACTCCGTCGCTCTCTCCTACTCATACACCTACCCCTGACCCTCCTCAATCCCCTCGTACCGCTGCTACTAAACCTCCTAAACCCAAACCCGCCACCAAACAGCTGCCCCCTCGCCATGTAATAATACGTCTGTCTAACGATATTCACAAACCGAATCCCAAGTATGTCAAGCTCACCATAACCATCACTCCGCAATCCCTACCCACGACTGCCAAGCAAGCCCTTACCTCACCCCAATGGCGTGATGCTATGATCGAGGAGTATAATGCTTTACTTCGAAATGGTACATGGTCTCTCGTTCCTGCACAAGAAGCTCATAACGTTATTGGTTGCAAATGGGTATTCCGTGTTAAATACAATCCCGACAACGCAATCCAAAAGTATAAGGCTCGTCTTGTTGCTAAAGGTTTTCATCAACGTCATGGTATTGATTACACTAATACGTTTAGTCCGGTTGTCAAACCGGTCACCATTCGATTGCTCTTATCCCTTGCTCTCAGTCAAGGTTGGTCCCTTCATCAATTGGATATCAACAACGCTTTCCTTTAAGGTACACTTCATGAAACTGTTTATATGAGTCAACCACCCGGCTTCATTGACAATGACAATCCCAGACATGTTTGCCGTCTGCAAATGGCCATCTGTGGCCTAAAAAAGGCGCCTCGAGCATGGTATAATGAGCTCCAATGCTACCTTATTCAATTCGGGTTTTGCGCTGCACTCTCTGATCCCTCTCTCTTTATTTACAAACTTCATGACCATCTTCTTTATGCTCTTGTTTATGTTGATGATATCATCGTCACAGGACCATCACACACGTTTCTCACGGACTTTGTCTCTCAGTTGGCCACCCGGTTTTCTCTTAAAGATTTAGGTCCCCTCTCTTACTTCTCGGGAGTTGAGGTTACACCTAATATCAAGGGTCTTATCCTATCTCAAACTAAATACATTTATGATCTTCTACACCATCTTGACATGCTTGATAGCAAGTCATCGACCACTCCTATGCTGCCTCACCCTCCTCTTCTAATCGACACCAATGCTCATTTATGCGATGTTACAGCTTATCGCTCCGCCGTTGGCAGTCTCCAATATTTATCCATTACTCGCCTAGATATTTCGTTCACTGTCAATAAGCTTGCTCAGTTTATGCAAAAGCCACAAAGTACTCATTGGACAGCTCTCAAACGTCTACTTCGTTATCTTCATGGCACTATGTACCTTGGCATTCAATTGCATCGTCACAATCCTCTTCAACTACACGCCTTTAGTGACGCGGATTGGGCCGGAGACAAAGATCAATATGTCTCTACCTCTGGCTATCTTGTCTACCTTGGCAAGAATCCCATTGCTTGGGCATCGAAGAAGCAAAAAGCTCTTGCTCTCTCTTCTACTGAAGCTGAGTTTCGCGCCGTTGCTGATACTACCTCTGAACTTATGTGGGTCAGCTCATTACTTAAAGAACTTGGCCTACAAATCACCTCCCCGCCAGCTATTTACTATGACAATATAAGCACCACTCAATTACTCCGCCAATACCGTGTTTCACTCTCGCATGAAAGATGTCGCTCTTGCATTTCACTTTGTTCGTGCTCAGGTAGAAGCAGGAACACTCCGTGTTACCCATATCAGTGGTGATGATCAACTCGCGGATGCCCTCACCAAACCCCTACTTCGTCCTCGGTTTGAAGATCTCCTATCCAAGATTGGCCTAGTTGATGGACAGTCCATCTTGCGGGGGAATGTTAAGGAAGTAAATAATACCGTGCTTATTCCGTCTTAGTTATATCTTGTGTATCTTTGTAAATATATTTATTGTATTTTCTTATTCTTATTTTGGTAGCTTGCTTAGGCTCCAAGGTTTAGGAGGTTTAGGGTTTCCGTCTCTTTTTATATATATATTGTCTCATTGTACTCATATTCATTCATTCAATATAAAATACAAAACCTTCATCACTGTTGTTTTATTCCTTATAGAATATGCCTTTTTTGCTTTAATTTAAGTGATTATATACGTGGATTCAGTCCATTGTCAGGAAATGTTCGCTTAACCGAATCAATTCTTACCGTCATCATCAAAATTGTCCTTATCGCTCCCTTTATACCAAAAAAAAATGCTGAAGGCTCAAACTAGCTATAATTACAAGTATAAAAATACTTTCTCCATCCAGAGTGCAACCACCAATTCTATGTTGATTGTATCGATCAATGGCATCGTTCTAAAGGCGTTTGTCCCTTTTGTAGGGCTTCTACCCTTCGACACGCCAAAAACATCGCAATTAAAAGCGGCCAAATTAACAATTTATACCCTACTAAATACCTACTAATTAAACTAAAGTAGAATAATGGTAAGCAAGGGTCAAACCCAAAGGAATGGGGGTTTTGTATTCGGTTTTCAATTATGTAATTAGAACAACTGCAATTAATTAACAAAACAAGAATGTAAAAAGAGGGGGTTGGTTTGGTTCAAATGACAAACAAAATGAAATCAAAGGCAATAGAAGGCAGGCAAGCAAGTAATTGGTAGAAATTATCAAGTTTTGGGAAGAACTTAACCCAACTCAATTGGTGAGACACTTTAGTTAATCATTGACACAATCAATCCCTTAATCATATATTGTTATCCTATTATTGGGATAAATTCCTTAATCCTCTTAATAGAAGTCGATAACAAGGAAATCACACTTAACCAATGACCCAACTTGCTAATCCCTCTAGTAGGGGTGATTAAATACAATGAAAACAATCAATGAGTAATCACAAATTAATCTCTTACTTGATGATTAGGCGAAGAAGAAATCACATTCATTAGCCTAATAACAAGGGGTTGCAAGAATGAAATCACAAGGAAAACACACTTAATGATTTCAACACCATGTAAATTAAGGAACTTGATTTGATTAAACAACAAGAAATCACACTTAATTACTTTAATCAAATTAGATCTCCAAAATTAAGTAACACAAGAGATTAACATCAATAATAATAATTAAAGAAAGATTCACTACTACAAATACAGGCAACTATAACGGCCCTTTAACAACGCTTATTCACGAAAATCATCAAAACACGTTGTAGAATTGATGGCGCGAATTTTACCAAACTTAATTACAACGGTTCTGTGTCGTTAACCGTTGTTATTAGTTTTAACAACGGGTCATACTTGAAAAACCGTTGTTAATCTAAAAACTAATAACAACGGTTGAATCTGTAATACATTTTAACCGTTGTTAATAATTTGGCGCAAAATTAGTGAAAAGTAATTACAACGGTTTGTTTAGACCCCGTTTTTAATACTTTTTAACAACGGTTGTAGACTCAATAACCGTTGTTATTAATGTTATGAAAATCTTAAAAAACAGATTGTTTTATTCTGCTATACGCTACAAAACACAAACACAAGCTAATACTGCTACTATATCATCCTCCATTCCTCCCTGATCGTCTCTCTGTCTTCATCTCCGTCACTGTTGTCACCGTCTTCTCTCCCTCATCGTGTTTATCAATCAGGTATATATATGTTTCTTAGCAACGCTTATAGATATAGGATTTTTTGGGTTATTATCTAATTTGTTGATAATTTAGCTTAATTGTTTTCCTGAATTTCGTTTATTTGTTTGCTTATTATTGTATTTTCTGAATTAGTTGCCTATTATTACGAATGTAGAATAATGACTCGAACTTGGATGATTGATGCAAATATGAGTGACCGCACCTACAAGGATGGTTTAGCTGAATTTTATGAATTCGTTTCGAACAATTTGAAAGGTTCTTCTAGTATTGCATGTCCTTGTGAAAGATGTGGTAATATTAGCTATATGGCTTTTCCGGACGTTAAAATACACCTAGAAAAGTGGAGATTTAGTCGATCCTATACACGTTGGATTTTTCATGGGGAATCATTAGAGGAAGAGAATAACTCTGAAGAAGATGATGTTGAGGTACACGAAAGGCTAACTGGTGATCCTGAGTTTGCCGAGTTTTTTGAGTTGGAAGAGTTGGAAGTAGAGAAGTTGAATGTTGGGTCTATAGATAATGAAGAGAATGATGACGAGTCGATTGCTTTTGAAGATGTAGGTGATGACACTAGTAATTGGGATGACCTTAACAACATGTATGAGAAGTTGGTGTGAGTCTGAAGCACCTCTGTATCCTGGTTGTAAGTTCACAAAAATGTCGGCTGTGGTGAAGTTGTATAATATCAAGGGGGCAAATGGGGTGAGTGACACGTGTTTCACTAGTCTTTTAGCCTTGATAAAGGAGTTGCTTCCTGATGGTAATGTTCTACCTGTTAAGACATATGAGGCGAAAAAACTAATAAGAGGAGTAAATATGAAATATGAGAAAATACATGCATGTCCAAATGATTGCATATTGTATCGGAAATTATATCAAAACTTAACCAATACCCTTCTGAATGTTCCTGGTAAAACAAAGGATAACGCCGCAGCTAGGGAAGATATGAAAATGATGGGTATTAGGCTAGAGTTGGCACACAGAAGAGAGGTAATCGTACATTTTACCGCCAGCAGTTTATACCCTTTCACGGAATGAGAAAAAAGAGTTATGTGCATGCTTGAATGGAATTAAAGTGCCACATGGTTATTCGTCGAACATCAAAAGCCTAGTGTCGATGCAAGACCTAAAACTCACCGGGTTAAAGTCACATGATTGTCACACTTTGATGCAACAATTACTACCCGTGGCTATTCGTTCCATTTTACCTGAAAAGGTAAGATATGCTATAACTAGATTATGTCTTTTCTTCCAGTCCATATGCGAGAAAGTCATCGATCCCGATAACGCGGATTCATTGCAGGACCTCGTTGTAACCTCTCTTTGTCAGTTGGAAATGTATTTTCCACCCTCTTTCTTCACTATCATGATTCATCTGACCATTCACTTGGCTAGGGAGATTTTGTACCTTGGGCCCGTGTACTTGAGATACCAGTATCCTTTCGAAAGATTGATGAAAGTCTACAAGGACTATACATCTAATCGGTATCGTCCGGAAGGTTGTATTGCTGAACGCGCTATTTTAGATGAAGCTCTTTCATATTGTTACGCTCATCTCTCCCCTGAGGAGTTGATTGGCGTTCCTAAGAATCGTCATAGTGACTGGATGACCGGAAAAGGTATTAGGGGGCGGGTTGAAAAAATTGTGACACGTGAAATGTTGCATTTAGCACACACGTATGTGCTAAAGAACGAAGATGAGGTGCAACCTTATATTCAACAACACAAAGATGAGCTCAAATACGATCACCTAAACAAGACCGAGAAGTGGATTGCGAACGAGCATACGAAGACGTTTGCAGAGTGGTTTAGGAATATTGTCTTAGAGTGTACGGATCAAACTGGTGATGACATCTCTCCTAGGTTACTACGTCTTGGTTTAGGTCCAAATGCCAGGATCACCTTTTACAACAGTTTTGCCATTAATGGATATACTTTTTACACCCGCGAGCAAGATGAGTTGAGCACAATGCAAAATAGTGGTTTGAGTTCTGAATTTGAGGCAATGCACTTTGCTACTTCAAAAGATAAAAAGCCTATTTGGGGAAAATGCCTTTATTACGGTGTTATTCAAGAAATATTGGTACTAGATTACATTGATTTCACAATGCCTTTGTTTCGATGTAACTGGGTTGATAACAACATCCATTGTGTCCGAAAGGATAAGATGGGATTTACGTTGGTCAATCTGGGTAAGGTTGGCAATAATAAGGATGATCCTTTCATAATGGCATCCCAAGCTAAACAAGTATTCTATGTCACCGATCCTATGGATAAGAAGTGGTCTGTTGTACTGTCTATAAGGAGTAGAAGGAGTAGTCCATCCGATAATGGTGATGATGATCAGGATGTCGTTTTTGAGGGAATGGATCACTCTACCACTATATCTTATTTCGACGATGTTGACACTGATCATGAGAACACTGAAAGCATCAATATGCGTGATGACCATGGTGAAGGTATTTGGGTTAACGAAGAAACTATGACATCCAAGAAACGTCCCTGATCCTGAGATAGTTCATCAGGACACAGTGATATGGACGATCAACATTTTGAGTCATTTTCAGACCAATAATTTGATGGTTTAATTTATTGGTAAATCAATAATGGCCATTGTTAAATAAAAATTCCCAAATTTGCATGGCATGGTAAATCCTGTAGCTTAGATATGCAGTATGCATGCATGCTGGTGTTGTCTTATTTTCTTGATCTTATTATTAGATAAGGATGCTGGTGTTGAAATTGCTGAATAATGTTGCAGTATATGGTGCTTCTGTTGTTACGTATGTATTGTTACAGGTTTGGACTGTAATGGAATTACAGTAATTTTTTTTTAAAAAAAAAGGTTCAACAATAACAACGGTTATATTTAAATTACCCGTTGTTAATACTTTCAACAACGGTTATAGTTACACTACCCGTTGTTAAAACTTTCAACAACGGTTGTAGTACCCCTACCCGTTGTCATTGATTTTTTTGACATATTTCATTTTGGCGCAAATTTGGTGAAAATATATTACAACGGGTATATTTTAACCGTTGTAATAAAGTTTTGACAACGGTTGACTTTTGTTGACCCGTTGTTATTAACATATAACAATGGTTTTTCTTTGAGAACCCGTTGTCAATAGTTTGTCTTAATGAAAAAACTAATTTACAAACACATACAACATACCATACACAAACACACACAACACCAGTTCAACCGTTGGTATCCTGAGTTTATTCTTCTCTTTTCCTCGCTTTCTACATTCTCGTCGACGGTCGTCGCCCAGTTTCCGACACCCAGATTCCGTTGCCTTCCCTTATCATCCTGCTCGTTCTCTTTATCATCATCATCATCAGGTATGTTCACTTTAGTTTTGTGTTTCGTCATTAGGGTTTTAAGACGATCATCTTTTTTTCTTTTTCATGCATCTGTTTGTTTTTCGTCTTCTTTGTTATCTTTATCATCCCACATCATCTACTTCACTCCTCTTATTAGGGTTTAGGATTTTAGAAGCTCAATCTGTTGTTTTGAATTTTCATTCCTATTAGGGTTTAGGGTTTTAGATAATACTCTGCATGTACGTTGTTAAGTTGTTCATTTCCTATATCATTCATATTTGGGTTTTAGGATTATCATGGGTGAAAAATGGAAAAGAAGTCAAAAGAATAATAAGCCTGGGGATAATAAGCCTGGTGAGAGGGGTGCTACGAAGTGCCCGAAAGCCCTTACAACTATAGCCGCTAAAGAACCGATGGAAATAACATGGAGCTCGAAGGGTTTCCCTACTGGTCCAAATGCGGGTTTTTTATCCAGTTGGATTGGATGTTGCACAAGACAGTTTGTGCCTATCCATTTAGATGATGTTAGAACTTTGAATCCAAAATTGGCGGAGTTATACTTGGCTCGTGTAAAGGAAGCCTTTATTACACCCGATAAAAGCCATGATAAGTATTTAATGCATAAGGCAGCGGATGTCCACAGGTAGTGGAGGTGTGACGTTGCTAGGGATTGGTTGTATGTGGACAAGGCAACGGGGGAGATGCGTAAGAGCCCACCGGCAAACAAGTGTCCCACCATCAGTCAGGAACAATGGGATCTTTTCAAAGAGATGAGAACTACTGAGAAGTTTCAGGTTAAATATCCTCGCCTTTTAACGATTTACCTATTATTTTTTTAATTAATGAGTCCTTTATATAATCTTTTTATTATCTCATCTACTTGCGCTATTATATAATTATTTGCAGGCCGTTAGTAGAAGAAATCGTGCTAACATTTCATGCAAGAAAGGGAAATGGTACGGTTCTCGAGGCGGTTACAGAAAGATAGAAGAGAACCTCGTAAGTAGCATGCATTTTTCCCCGGCCTGTGAGACTTTATTTTTTTAATCACACTTGGACTTGCATTGATACACATTTACATGTATAAATGTTACCATGTTAATGTGTAGGTGGCAAATGGAGTGACCAACTTGGATCGGCATGTAACTTATAAAGAAGGGCACACGCCTAAAGGATTCCGGTCGTCGCGTGACAAATATGATGAGGAAGTGTTGGCCAACATAGTAAGCATTATTTTATTAAGCCGATTTCATTACTAACTTTATTATTTTAGTCACAAATATAAATTGAAGTTTATTTAATATATTATAGGACAACGTATTGAAAGAGGTAGAAGAAGGGAAATTCACTCCCAGTGGTCGTAATGACGTTCTTGCTAGAGCGATCGGCCGACCCGAACATCCAGGTCGTTTGAGGGGTGTCCCGTTACAGGTTGGAGTAACGAAATATTATGGGACAACTGCCCCGATAAAGAAGAAAAGGAAGACTAAGTCTGAGAAGGCTGACATGGTACCATTTATTCTATTATTTTCATTTTAAGTTCAATTCACATGTTATTGTTGGGATAAAAATTGCTGAAACATTACATTCTTGGCACGCAGCTTCAGTTAATGGCATCCGTACTACTAAAGTTGAATGCTGGAGGCAAGCTTTCCGAAGAAGAAGTGAAGATGACGGAGGATGTCATTTACAAAAGGGGTAATAAGGTACAACAGATTGGTCAAGAGGCCGCTACTACCTTGGCAATACATGAGAAGGAAGTATCGGTCAACGAGATTCAGAAAGATCAGGTACCTAATGCTTCTGAAGTTGTAACAACTAAAGCCGATCGTGTACCTAATACTTCCTTATTTTTCTTTTTTTTTTTTTGGGTAAGATCAGGGGGTGTGTTCCCTGCCACCTCTAATGCTATAACTTCCGACATCGTGCCATTGGTTAATTTTATTAGGTAAATAATGGGTCCGAAAAGGAGATGCAACTTGAGAAGACGGCTGATGGAAAACAAAGATACATCCCCTTCAAGTCGGTTCCTGTTTTCGATAAGGTATGCATGAAGTGTTTAATTAGTTAAATTTATATGAATTCTATTAAATTTTGGGATATAATAATGTATGTGTATATTCTTCAAGCCGTAAACAAGAGGCCGTTATTCTTGCCGACCTTAAATTCGAAAATCCATATGTGTGTGTTGGCGGGTCTCGTAGAAATGCACACCAAATCAGCAGCAGAATCGTAGTAGTTCATGGCGAAAAACTTTTGCCGAATCATAGAAAAGTAGAGATAACTACAGTCTTTCCAGGCCATGAAAACTTTCAACCGTCGTCCTGTCCCATTCGTGACGACATTACCATTCTGGGAGATGCGGTTGAGAGTTTCATCCAATGGCTCGAAACTCACATCTACTTGGCTCTCGTCTCCGCCTCGTGCCCGAAAGCGATTGGGGTTAGAAGAAATACCTTTATATATAAGTTACATTTTTAATTGTTGAATGTTTTTATATGTTAAATTTATATGTTATTTTTTTTTTGTAGGGAACAAAAAAGCCGGCTTTGGCGGATAAGCCTAATGTCCGGGGACTTGATGAGGTATTTAATTAACTTCTCCATTTTTATGAAAACCTCCCTTTAATTTTTTTTGTTTCTGTATTTCTAAAAAGCATGGAAATTTTTTCTATGTAGGGAACAGAAAAGCCGGCTAAGGCGGATAAGCCTAAGTCCCCGGACATGCCAACTACCTCGTCCAGACAACAACTTGATGAGGTATTTAATTAACTTCTCCATTTTTTTAAAAACCTCGCTCCCTTATATTTTGTCTGTATTTCTAAAAAGCATGCATGGTAATTTTGTGTAGGGGACAAAAAAGACTGATAAGCCTAAGTCCCCAGTCATACCTGCTACTACTACCTCATAATTGAAAGAGCAGGTTGATGAGGTATTTAGTTAAGTACGCTTTTATTTTTATTACTCCAACTAGGATATGTTACCTTTGGATTTTTTATTATTTTAATTATCTACATGTGTAGGCTGGTGGTAGTAGCACAAAATCAAAGAATCATTATTTCCCCGACCTGAAAGAAGTTAGGAGTTTAAACGACTCACAATATTCTGGGAAGGATTACATGCAAAAAGTAAGAACGGTGACGATGAGGAAACTGCATGAGGAGGCTAACCATCCCATAGCCACCGAGCAATTGATAGTTATTCCGCTCGAGGAGGATATTCTAGGGGTTGAGCGCGAAGCACTTATGTCATGGGATATGCTAGCCATTTGGGCTGGCCTAGATCAGATTGATGTCCAACACCTATTTGTTTGGATGAAGTAAGTTTCTTAAAAAATAATTTCATACTCTAATATTCTGACTACTAGATAGTGTTTTAAATACCGTAATAATGTAGGATATTGAAATTGAGAGTGATCCCCGAGAAGAAGATTCCATCTGATCAATACGGATTCCTGTGCCCCTATGTTTTATCTTTATTTATTCTGGAATTCTCGTTCGAAGATCGGGTAGATTATATTGCTCAAAGAATTGGCGACAACCAAGAAGTGATTTTTGCCCCTTATAATGAAAAAGGGTAATAAACAAATTAATATTACGTTTCCCCCTACAATTGCATTTTCATAACTAATATATGTACTTGTTAATAATGATGATGTCTCTTGATGTAGGACTCATTGGGTGCTAGCAGCCATCATGCCGACAAAGAAGAAAGTTTTTTGGTTGGACTCTTTACATTATCAACCAAGCGAGACTTTTAAGCGCTTGATTAATAAGTAAGTTTATAATACTGATTTATTTATAATAACATTAAGTTTCAATTTTTATTTATAGCAAAAAGCTCATTTTTGCCCCTAAAAAAATGAGTTTCTGCCTCCTTTTTTTTTTAAAAAAAAAGGGCCTTTGAGAAGAGAAGAGCTAACGATCAGGATCAACCCACGAAAGATTCTGATGATGGCCCTGATTTTATTACGATAACAGGGGTACGTGTTCAAATACAATACATTAAGTGCAAAAATCTGTGTTTAATACTAATACAATACCTAAAGTTCAAGATTCTGATGTGAGCCTTCTCTCGTCTGTTTGTTTTTATGTAATAATAGGCCCCTCGCCAGCCGGATAGCATACAATGTGGATACTACGTTTGTCGGTTCATGTTGGAGATTATTAGGCGAAGATATATCCTTATTCCAGAAAATGTTAGTAAGTTAATAATGTGTTTATTACTTTTTTTTAAATTAGAGCTGATGTTGTCTTACTTGCTGCTATACCCTTATGTTGCTATGCAGTATTTGATGTTGTTACAATAATGTCTTGTCTTTGTTTTTTCCGCAGTATGTAATCAACCCGCCACAAGAGATTCAGCAGTACTCAAGTGTAGATATAGACGAGGTAAGGGACATGTTGAGCAAATACGTCTTAGAAAATAGAAATGCATGATACTCAGAGTTTAGATCAGCTTATTAGTAAATTTTTTGTTGAAGTTAGAGAATGATTAGTTCATGTAAATTTAACTCCTTGTAAGTATATATATATATATATATATATATATATATATATATATATATATATATATATATATATATATATATATATATATATATATAGGCGGGATCCGGTGAGAACGATCACTCGGTGCAAACGGTGAGAACGACCTACAATAGTAATTTAATCAAAAAATCACGCGTGATTTCGAAAGGAGCTAGCACACAGCTAAACCCGACTGTTTGACCAAAAAACCCAAAAAATCTCTTTCTCTCTCTACTTTCCAAAACTTTTCCCCCAAATCTAATCAAATATTTTCCGCGAAAACACAAGAAATTCCGCGAAAAACACACAGACTATAGCCGCCAAAATCGTCGAAATTGATCGTAATCAATCGCGTTGATCATCTAATTGATGTACTGGTATAATATTTTTCTGATTGTTTTGGTGTGATTGATGCATTAACAATCGATTTTGTGATTTCGATTGGCATTCCAGAATTATTTCAATCGTAGAAAATTATGGATGTTGAGGGTTCTAGCGATTTGGGGGAACATACTGATGCGATTGTTCCAGCTGCTAGCAATGATATCGTGCAGTCACCGTCTCATCTAGGTATGTACATCTGAAAATCAGATGAGATGAGTCTTTTATATTAATCGTTGCAATAAAATCGTCTGATTGATGTATTTATTGATCATTTTGATGCGTATTCATACTAATTTAAACATATGAAGACAAATTATTACGATTGCTGCACGTGTATTGTTAGCCTGATTGATATTAAAAATTGATGAGTCTGATGGATATGAACAGTTATCTTACCGGTCTGGTTAGTGTATGTGATATGCAGTTTGTTTTAGAGTTGATTATTACACTTGCTGATCAAATTTCTTATGCACGCTATACAGTATTCTGTTTGTTTCAATATCATGAATATTAGTATAATTGATGTATTTGCCTTATATGGAAAACGTGCCTGGTAGAAGAACGAAACCGCCCTTTATAGACCAACGTTTATGAAAGACATGTATATTAGTATAGTTGATGCGTTTGTGTTTTGTCAGCAGCGTATCTAGAATTATAATTAAGGGATATACCGATTCGTGTCATAATAAACATTTGACTTTCTGCCTGTGACAAAATTATAAGACATGATTGATGTATCTTGACGTCTACGTTAAGTAGTCAAGTAATGAAAATACGAAATTTCAGCGATCGGCACAACTTTCTCGAGATAATTTCGTGGTTTTTTGTTTTCTAATTGATTTCGTGCTTTTGACTAAATTAGCGTACCTGAAAATTATATTTGTTGTGCATTAGTTATTTGAGCTTGCTGCTTATACCCTTATTGTTCTACTGTGTAGCGTGCATAGATGCAGGCTCACCAATCATTGAGACAAACCCGAAGGAAAGAATACCCGTATGTGCGCCAGAATTGAAGCCTGTTTTGGGTATGATCTTTGATAAACTAGATGATGGGCTAGATTTCTATAAGGCTTATGCTACTAACTCTGGTTTTAAAATGACAAAGTCGACGCAACGAAACGTGGATGGGGTTGTCATGACTAAGTACTGTGTGTGCAGTAAAGCTGGAGAAAGTAAGCCTAGAGGGAAGGTAAAAAAGAGACAGAGAACTAGAATTTTATGTAATGCAAAAATTTTTTTCCGTAGAAATGAAAAAGGTCAATATGTGATTGTTGAGTTTCATGAAGGACATACCCATCTCCTCTCAACACCAAACACCGTGGTGCATTTGACTGAGTCACGAGAATTAACCCTTATACATAAATCCATGATTGTTGAGAATTCTAAGGTGAATAAAGGGCCTGTGCAAAGCTTTAGGATGTTCAAAGAATACGTGAAAGGGTATCAAAATGTAGGGGCATCACTTGAGGACTTCAAAAATTTTTGGAGGGATGTGAAAAAATTTATTAAAGGGTATGACGCGCAAATGATGATTGAAAATTTCATGCACAAAAAAGCCATGTGTAGTTCGTACTACTTTGATTTTGATGTTGGCGATCGTGGTCGACTATCTAGGGTTTGTTGGTTTGACCCTATAGCTATAAAGAATTACAGTCTTTTTGGTGATATGACGTCTTTTGACACGACGTTTAATATGAACACGTATAAAATGATATTTGCCCCTTTCACGGGGGTTGATCATCACAAAAAATGCGTGTCATTTGGAGCAGGACTTATAAGGAAAGAGACTGATGAGGATTTCATATGGTTGTTTCAGAATTTTCTAAGTGCAATGAGCAATAAGTATCCTGTATGCATAATTACTGATCAGGATAGGGGCATAAGATCAGGGGTTAAAACAAAGTGTTCGGGGACAAAACTCGGCCGAGATATTGCATGTGGCATATCATGAAAAAGCTGCCAGACAAGATCGGAACTACGTTATATCGGGAAACTAACTTCATGAAAGAGTTGTGCTCCTGTGTTTGAAGGGAAGATATCGAACCGTCTGAGTTTGAGGAACGGTGGTGCTCAGTTATATCTTCATACGGGCTGACCGGCAATGAATGGTTAGATACCATGTTTGACAAAAGGGCTTTTTGGATCCCAGCATATTTCAGGGATTTATTTATGGGTGGACTAATGAGAACCACGTCCAGGTCTGAGTCCGAGAATAGCTTTTTCGGAAATTTCATGAACCCACACTTAACTTTGGTTGAGTTTCTTATGAGGTATGAGAGTGCTATGGATGCTCAGCGATGGAAACAATCTAAATTAATAGCCGAGTCAAAAAACTCCTTCCCTGATCTAGAGACGCCTCACCCTTTGGAAAAACACGCTTCTGAGTTCTACACCCCAGTGATGTTTTCTGAATTTAAAAACGAGTGGGTGGCTGCTTGTTTCACCTGTGGTGTTAAAATATTAGGGGTTACTACAATGTGACAAAGACATCCCCATTATTGATCGTGAAAAAGACAAGGTTTACTATGTTATCTTTATCTCTGACGAAATGAAAGTGAACTGCACCTGTAAAAAGTTCGAGAGACATGGAATTTTGTGCCGTCATGCGCTTTACGTGTTGAAAGAACAAGGCCTTGACAATGTTCCAGAACAGTATCTGTTAAGTCGGTGGAGCAAATTGGCAACATGTCAGCCGATTTGTAGTAATGTGCTACATACTTTAATTGAAGATTGTAACTCATTAGATGTTAGACGGCACAAAATTGGTACCTTATGGTCCGAGGTGTTCTCGTGTGTGACGCTCGCTGAACAAAAAACTGAGTATGTTGACGAATTGCTGGGAATTTTGAAAGATTTTAAAGATAAGATAAACGCACAAACCAAGACGTCGAATGTAGTAGTAGTAGTACCACGGTGATGATAGGTGAGAAAGAAGAATAGGGAACTTGAGATGCTCTTAGGAACAAAAATACCAAAGGAAGTGGTTGTCTTACCTCCTATAATAAAAAAAATGTAAGGGTCTGGAAAAAGAATGATGTCCCAAAGGGAAAAAGCTACAAAAGAACAGAAGAAAGCGGCCAGGAAATGCAATGCTTGCGGAGAGTTAGGATTCCATGATAGTCGGAATTGTCCTGGGAGAGTATGATTCCATGATACAGGTACGCTATTAATTTTGGTGCATTCATTATTAGATAATACTGTTGCAGATTGAATATGTTTAGTTGGTGCTTCATTAAGGGATATTATTGTTGTATCTAATCAAATTTGTAACCGTTAATGTTTTATAGCATTTGTTCGTTTCAGGAATGAACAACGGAAAAGAGATGCGGATCACATACCCAAATATAATGAATAATGGCGGGAGGAATTGAGACTTCATTTTTGCTCTGTTATATGGGATTTTTGAACTTTTTTTTTTTTTTTGATCTTTTTTTTTTTTTTATAGCATTTGTTTTATAACACAACCTAATAGCGTATCCACATGGATTATATGTGCATCTGGCAAGGCTGAAAGTGTATCTGTCAGAATTGTGAATGGAAACACTTGTTATATCATATACAAGTGAAAGTTTATGGAAGGCTTGCGTTCTAGATATTAAAGAGCTAATGATCTGCTCATTTTTTTATATGTGAAATGGTAAAAAGTAAAATTTCAGATTTCTTCACAAAAAGCGTGACTATTAACACGACTGTTGCACAAGTTTTTCATGAAAATCGTACATATTAGTATTAATTGTGAAAAAACGCAGCGTAACATATTAATAAACAAAGATTCGCGAACTTAAGTTCCATAGACAAAATCCTAATATTGTATGACATCTAATTATCTATTACCTGATGATTTCATTAGACACGATTGATTTCAATAGTCACAAATGATATTGTATGACACTAAAAAAAAAAAAGGTTGTTGGTGGGTTGTTAAAGAATATAGTATTGGTATGGTATCACAATTGCTGTTGTGGTTATTAACACGATTGGTGCACATGTTAACACGATTGGTGCACATGTTATACATGATGAGCGTGTATATTAACACGATTGATGCACATGTTATACATGATAAGCGTACTTAGTAATGAAAGAGGTTGCCCGATTCCTAGCCCATTGCCACATAGACACCACCATTTGTCTAAACACAGACAGACGGAATGGGATGCATATCCTACATATTATCCACAAAAAGTAGATGCCCTTCCATTACAAACGGTCAAAGCTATCATGATTCCATATCCAACGGGATGCCACAAATGAAAACAACATGAACCAAAGGCGTTTCAAAAGACACCTTGTACTTAGAAAACCAGATACACAAATAACGTAAAGGTAGTTAATACAATGCAACAAAACCCCAATTACACCATCACAAAGTCCATAAGATGTATATGACGTTTACTAAGCCTACATGTCAGCCACAATCCTGCCAAACGCAAAGCCGCTCCCATGACTTTTAGTAAGCCTACATATCACACATGAGAAAAAAAACAATGTAAACCTTGCACTTGTACAGATGTGATCAGTTAAAACTAACGATAAAGACAAATGAAAAATGAGATTTATTTTGAATACCTTACGATTGTTCTCCTGCCAACGTAACAATTTGAGCGCGACGTCCTTCCTAAATCCAGCCAACGCCTTGAAGTTGCTTTTGTCTTCCCACAGACCTCGGTTGCGGCCAGCTTCTAACCATTTGAGGACATGAACGCCGCAATCAAACCTTCACCAAACAAAACTAGAATAAGTACCAACACAGGCGGCCTTACTTTATCATCCGTGCACAAAACACCCCATGTCCAGCATACAAAAATCAAATAAAAACATGGGACATATCGTCGCGACGCACGTACTGCATTAAATGTACCTAACAACTGACCTAGTGTGACATACTCAGCTGATAAGTAAATAAAAAAAGATGAGTACTTATTTTTTTGCCGAGGAACAAATGTGAGTCGAAAACTTAGCTAGAGGCACCCCTACAAGATGCTTGTAGCCTTTGGACCGGCATAAGATCTGGAAGACATTAGTAACCTAAAACAAAATGATACATTGAACCTATTAGTCATGAATCCTCAAGGAAAGCATTATCTGAACGAAAACAATTATAATATTTTTAAGAATATACCACTTCCGCAGCAAGTTCAGTGTCAGCCCGGATATCCTTAGGACGTAGTGAGTTCAGAATATAGTTCGTCTTCATCTCCAGATCACACACAATAAGAAACCAGTGTTCGTTATCAATGATGGGTATAAAAACCTGTTGACAAAAATAAAAGACGTATGGTATGAATGAAATGGGTTTGATCTTCATAAACGAAAAAAATACAGTGTGATACATACCCACAGGTTAGAAAAAACAGAACAATATACTTACAGCTTTCACACACACACCCCATCTGTAGGCATATATGATGTTTTGATGTAATTGCGACCAAGATTTTTATCTCGTTGAGGATTGAGATGCTAGAATAGACAAACATATCTACTTAGTAAGACAAACATTCAAATTGATAATATTAAGTGAATCACGGATGAGAAGGGTAACACTCACACGTGCAGTAGATGGGATATACAACAAAACTGGCTTTAGCATAGTTGAATAGATCCCGAACATATCGATCACCTAAATTGAAAAAACGAGTGTTGTTCTATACTACATAAAAATAGAATTAAACACGTACTAAAATTAAGTAGTCACCATACCATATCCGCAACCCACTTCCGGGGTTTCAAAGAGCACATGCCTTCCTTTGATACTTGACCAAAGCTTGTCTCGACGACTACGTCACTACAAAAATAACGTATACACCAACGAAAAAAAGCTTATTATGTGCTACTTCTAACAACACATATAAAGTTGACAAGGTAAACATACTAAAAAGGATGAAACATTACTCTTTAGCTGATTCTCCCGCACGTATAAGAAACACGTAGTCTAACAGGTACGTATCAGTATATTCCACTTCTTTTACAGCCGCTTGTTTCCTTTAAAAAACGAAAAAGGACAATTTATTTAGTAAGGTTAACGATCACTTGCAAACAAAAAAGAAAACAAAAAAAAAGAAAAAGAAAAAGAAAAAAATGGGTGCTTGCCCAGATTTGACGTTGAGACGCTTCGCAGCCATCAACACTTGTTTTGATAATTCGTTCTGAGGACACGACAAAACCGCAAAACAGTACTTCATCTTCTGTTTAAGAAGGATCTTGCCAGTTGCAGCCCCTGATCTAGACTGGATGGTTCAATATGTGAAACAATTGTTAATGAGAAAGTTGTGATTGCTTATTTACTAAACGTACATAGCCAAAAAAAGGACGTATCTTACATTTATGAACTGAGATTTGAGCAATTGGCGGGACCCCGTATATGTCTCCATGTAACACATCAGATAAATGCCATCATCAACGACGTCAATCACATGCGTTTTGGGGACGAATTCTTCACATGAGAAAATCGGACTGTCTTAAAACGGATGATTTGGAGATCATGTCACATCGAACAAAATCCCTCTGAAAAAAGTCAGATTACAATCAGAAACGTCAACGGAGTGAGAAAACTAAATTAAACGTTTGACAAAGTGAACTGGTATGCGCAAAAATCATATTCTCACCACCATGCGAACAGAATCAGAGAAGTCCACTGATTTAGGAAGCATAGGATGAATGACTTCAATCTTTCGGGACACCATGTTAACACAGACCAGATGCGGCTCATGGAGTGTAAAAGGGAACAGCATCTGGTTTTGAAACACATATATTAACCTTAGTAAAAACCTAAAGAGGACAAAACTGACAAATGATACTAAAAATAAAAAAATACAGATGCTGAAAGCTCACCAATTTGACGTTCTCGTATTCGGTAATATCTTCACATTTAATTCCCTGAAGTTCAACATATTTAACAACCAAAATAAAGTCAGGTAGGACGATAGCAAGAATATCTATATAGGAAAACATAACATTGATTAAAACTGAAGGTTAAAACAAACATAAATCAATCATAGGGAAACTTACATTATGAGTCACAAAAGCGTATAAACGCAAAGGGGATGAGGCAGCTTTTAACTCCTCTCGCTTGTTCAATAGATTAGCCCATGCATTTATCACATTTGTAGAAATCTTTGTGTCTGAGATAAAGGACACTAAATCGTACCTTCTTAGCTGGAACAAACGATTCCTGAACAATACCTCGCTGAAAATAACAAGACAAATAAAAAAGAGACAAAAAAATATAGATACGTTCTGATATATTAACGAATTACCCCACAAAACTGATCACGATTAAACATTTAACTTGAGATTGAAATAGGTTGTAAAAAAAAGATTATAAATACCTTTCATCAGATCCTTCCTCAAAAACCAAGTCAGAAACATCTTTCTCCGGTTGGCTCAATTCAGAAAACATAGATATATTCCTTTGAATAAAAGGTGACTTGTATACGTTTGGAACAACTACACCTCTCTTGGTCTCTATGTTAGCAGCATGGTGGACTACGTGAACTAATTCAACAGGTTCATTAAGACAATCGGGAGAAGCAACAGGTGCATTAGGAGCAGCAGACGGAGGGGAAAAACAGTTGCAGTAGGACAGTCCGGAGAACCAGCTGGCTGCGATTTATCTTGAGATTGAAATAGATTGAAGGTCGGGAACTCGGGAGCAACTCGTCTTTTCTTTGGTACAGGTACATCCACTGGATCCTTGTTGAACGCGTTACCCAACGCGATGGCCGCTGCCACAAAGGTAGGATCGTTCCAACAAGGGTCGTCATTCACGCTTCCGGTGTAGATGGAACACGACCGCCATGAACCTCGAGGGCGACCTACCCCCCGTAGTAGACGTATCCTTAACAAAGTGTGTGAATCGCTCCCGAACCGGGCAAGCAGCAGATTCATCGTGCGCTTGTCATTGCCACCAACAATCGGGTCACCCCGTCCGCGATCCACTTTTGTCCCAACCTCATCTTCGTGTACACTAGGTGGTGTTAACGGAAACCCCTAGTAGAGAGTCCGCCATGGCGGACAGGATACCGACAAACAATCGCAGAATTCGGCATTATACGCTGGCGTATTAATAGAATCTGCGAAATTTAAATGCAAAGAGCAAGGGCTTTCGCTGTGCTTGCCAGCGTTTCAATGCAAGAACTGACGTGTGATCTGTTGGCATCATGCCCATCACGTCCATTGTTATCAGCCGCGTCATCTTCGTCATTACCAACAATATCATCATCCTCAGACACAACATCAGGTGCTGTTCTGCCACGGCTCTCCACATACCCAGGACCAAAACAATCTGGGTGCTTTACCAACTGTGAATCAATGAAACCAGAACCAAACCGATGAGCTTCCCTTTTTTCTTTAGATATTCGCAAAGAAATCGCTTCCTTCGTCCATGTACATAATGTTGGGAACACCCGCTTAACTGATCTAGCCTTAAAAACCGTCCTATCGAGGTAAATGAAAATTAAAACCATGATAGGACCTTTATAGATCTTCTTGCAGCTCCCATTGGCCTCCTTCTCCTTATCATCTCTCCACTGTTCGACACTTGCAATTAAGTTTCTTCGGGTAAAATCGCACCATCTCAGTTTTGGAATCAAGGAGACATCGCTCAAACACTTGAGTATTCGCACACTTGGAACACTTCCCTTAATTCCCATAAGAAATGCAGACACAACATATACGATAAAATTTCTCTTGAAATCATCCCCACCTTGTCTCTGTTCAGCCATCTTATTCAATAGGTGGGTGTAGGTAACTTTGTCAACACCCTCAAACTGAGACTTCCATGCAGTAACCATCTCTACAAACACCTCGGTCTGATCAAAACGAGTGGCTTGCACTATTTCTACCTCACCCATAGGTAACCCTGTGGCAAGATGAACATCTTCATCCCGAATAGGCAACTGGTTGTTTAATAGGGAAGACGTGAATGGATCAAATCCGAGACAAGCCGTGTGCTAACCGCCGGGAAGCATATCCGTTTTAAGGCACAGTATACCACCAAAGCCCATCTCTTGAATGTCTGAGATTTGATTGTCGGAGAGGCCACTATTGATGAAATTTAAAAGACCACTAGGACTCATCCTTGTTTTCAATACCGGAAAATCTTCAGAAGGATCACATCCAGCTTGTTGCATACTTGTGACAGGGACTTCTCGAGGTCTGCTTGTCCCTTCTCCGGCTGGTGCCGACGTTCCTGAACGTGTTCTCTTCATAATGACACCTGTTACCATAAAAAGTGTAGTTGTCAATGTAAACAATGTACCTAACCAACAACAAAATGCGTATGGACATATGTGATAAACTGAACCTATATCTCACGGTGCAAAACACATAGTAGCCTCATTGAAAATGATCAAGCGAAACAAAAATAAGCCATGAAAAAAGGTTTCCAGAAACAATATGCATAGGTACATTGATACACACAACATAAACTAAAAGACGTATCCTGCAACTCATTCAACGTACGTATAACCCGTATTGACGTACATGACTGGCACATAACCCAATAAATGAACAAAACCCACATCAACACACAAACAAACCATGAGAAAAAAACTCTCCCTACATACCAAGGGCATCACAGTTACGTTACAGCGGGAAAAAAATGAATTGCAAAACAAATGAAGATGTGGTCCCCCTCTTGAAAAGGGCACTGATGCATTCATTATTATTAAACTCATAAATAACGTACGTATGGGCTAAATAGACGTGATTAACGAGTATTACAATGCACTTACACCCTAAACTACTCATTAAGTGTAAAACCCCATTTGAAACACACAACAAAACAAAAACAAATAAATAAATTAATGCAATCAGTCAAAAAAAGCATATACCGCACACACAAACTTATGCCAAGCATACAAAAAATGCCACCAATACGTAGGACATATCAGAAAGTCAAACAAACCACATGAGTGTACCTATGAACTGACAAAGTGTGACTGATAACAGTTGTGACGTACCTAGCTGATACGGAACCATCAACACGTATGAAAAAGGCAGAAAACGCACACACAAGCCTAATTCGGAAGTAAACACAAGGACATAACGTGAAAAACACACATACAATTAGCTCAACAAGGAAAAACAGCAAATAAAAAGGTTGTAAACAACACAAATCTCAGAAATAAAAACTTCAAAAACTACAATCATGATAAACTTAGAATGCTAACACAGAAAAAAAGGAGTAAAAAAATGTAAAATCAAACAAATAAAGTAGGGAAAATATAATACCTAGTTGAGAATACACCAAGACGACAATGCTCTTAAATCGAAACAAAACAAAAACCTGCATGCAACCGAACGGAAGTAAGTATCTAATAAAATCAATGAATAAGCCGAACATAAACATAAATAAACCTAAAATTAATCATGACAGTAATAACAAATACCTAATTAACCAAATCTCAACCGTAATGCAGATAAACCTGCATTAATGATTTCAAAAGACAACAACGAAGTTAGATTCAGCTTATCAAAGGATAATTCAGCTTAATAAAACAAATTACCGAAGAAATAGGCATTAACAACTACAAGGTGAAGATCAAAACATACCGAAATACTTGCGAATTGTATAGAAATAGAGCGATTAAGTAGAGTAGAACGATAAAACGGCAGACGAATGATAATCGATCATTGTTATCAACAATTAATTCACCGCAAATTGACGAACAACTGATTTGGGGAAAAAATTAGGGTAAACCTGCATTAATGATTTCGAAAGACAAATACGAAGTTAGATACAGCTTATTAAAGGAAAACTCAGCTTAATAAAACAAGAAAACGAAGAAAAATACATTAGCAACTAAAAGTTGAAGATCAAATCATACCAAATTACTTGCGAAATTCATAGAAATTGAGCGATTAATGGAATTAGAACGAGAAAACGGCAAACGAATGATAATCGTTCATCGTTATCAACAAATAATGCACCAGAAATTGATGATGAAATGATTTGGGGAAGAAATTAGGGTTTATTGTAATTTGGGGGAAAAAGGAAGAGAGAAGAACGAAACTGAAAAAATGAGAGGAGAGATAAGGAAATGAAAAAATCTCACAAATTTATATGAACCGCGTAAAAATAGAAAAAATATAAAAACCGTAAACAATCTGTTATAAAATCCTACTATTGTAGGTCGTTCTCACCGTTTGCACCGATTGATCGTTCTCACCGGATCCTAAATCTATATATATATATATATATATATATATATATATATATATATATATATATATATATATATATATATATATATATATATATATATATATATATGATCTTCTTTGTTGTGGTTGAATTGAATCTATTGAGTTCGATGAACCCAGTTGTGATTTATCTTTGGTCTTTGGTATATGGTGTCTGCTTGATATATGCGAGTTTTTGAATGGCATGAAACAAATTTAATTTTTAAAAACATTAGGAGTTTAATAAAAAACGGTTACTAAAAAAAACCGTTGTGAAGACCTTTAACAACGGTTACTAAAAAAAACCCGTTGTGAATACCTTTCACAAATACCGCGCATAATATTCAACAACAGGTTTTAAACGAAGAACCGTTGTTAAAAGTCTTCACAATTTTGGAGGGAAAGTTACAACAACGGGTTTTAAACTAAGAACCGTTGTTACTACAAATTTCAACAACGGGTATGTATCATATACCCGTTGTTAAAAGTCTTCACAATTTTGGAGGGAAAGTTACAACAACGGTTATACATATGACAACCGTTGTTATATTATTCCCACCAAATTTTTGAAACACTTTCCACAACGGCTTACACGCAACAACAACGGCTTTTAACCGTGGTTAATACTTTCGACAACGGTTTAAGTAAATAACCTAACCGTTGTAAATACCTTTTACAACGGCCGCTTTAACAACGTCCGCTTTTTGTTTTTACATCGGTTTTTACCCGTTGTTATAGCCTGTATCTGTAGTAGTGATTAGTGTCTTACAACCAAATATTCCACCTTTTGAGTTGGATTGGATTAAGAAGGGAGATTAGTTCTTCATAGTAGATATAAAAACCCAATTAAAATGTAAACAATACAAAGATTACAACTGGATTACCACAATAATGTCTAAGATGATGAAATCCTAATGGCTTTCATCTATATATAGTCCTAGCCTAGTGTCACGGTCCGCTACTTTTGCCGGACCGTGGCGCGCACCTTTGCCCGTCTCAAGGCAAGATGCAAGCGACAAGGGTCTTCGTACTAGTGAGGGATCGCCCACTAGCACGATACTCGGGTCTCGGGGTGTGAGTAGGGATCCTAGTGTCGATCCCACAAACACGGCTTGTTAGTAAAGTGAAGGCTAAGAGTCGTTCACAACAAAGCAACAACAAGCAATACGAAGGCACAAGGTAGGAAGTAGATTTTCATTCACTAGTACTCCCTAAAGAGGGAAATTTGATATTTACATCCTGGTAGCAGGAAACATTGATTTTACAAGTTTAGTTCAGAATAGCGATATACCTATTTATGGAAAACTAGTCTAAAACTACTAAGAAAATACTTACTACAAATGTATAAGGGAAATGAAAATACATAAGCATAAAATAAATCTAAGGGTTCAAGTGTGCGGATCGTCACACTCTCCCCCACCTAATCTGTTGCCGCCCTCGGCAACACAAAAAATCCTGAATGGTGCTTCGGTGAGACATCCTCGGTGAGCTCTGACTGTCCATGCAGTGTTGGGGATTGGCTTGTACAACTCGGCTTGAATGTGCGCTTCGTCCCAAACAATGAGTGGCCTCTTCGTCCCCTCAAGGATAGGCTGGAGTTCCTTGACATAGAAGTTGCCGAACATCATGTTCTCCAAGTCCACCACGTGCTCCTTGTCTCTCGGGAAAGTCCACTTTGCCGCTGCTTGAAAAGTCCTCTCTCGGGATTCCTTCAAGTACTGGCCCCAACGGACCTTCATCTTGTCTCTCGTCACTTCAGCACCTGCATTCAAGGGAATGTGAGATCTCCAGGACGCCGAATCAGCATTTCGGCGCGGCCCCCTGATGGTACGAGGCCTTCTTTCTTGGGTCGACCGACCCGCAAACCAGGACGTCGATTCAAGACATCGACGCGGCCCCCGATGGTACGAGGCCTTATCTCCGGGTCGACCGACCCGCAAACCAGGACGTCGATTCAAAGCACATCGACGCGGCCCCCTGATGGTACGAGGCCTACTTCTTTGGGCATCTCGGCCCTCATTGTCTACTCCTCGGTGAGGGGGTAGACTCTTCTTTCGTACCCCAGGCCACTTAGCATCGTAGTTAGCCTGGGTCTTGTTCGCCCTCGGCTCCCCCGAACCTTTAGGCATTCTCCAAGGTCGCATCCCTTGTTTCGGCGTCGGTATCACCCTCATAGCCGAAATTCGATGCTGCCCCTTGTCTTCGTCGCTCTCTATCGTCTTCACTACGATAGACCCCATTAGTAGCATCGATCCGTCACTCGGTTTCAATACCACCAATGCTTTCTGAAAGAACTGCATCCCGAGTACTAACTTGAAGTCATCCAGCGGAACGGTGGTGAAGTCGAGCTCTCCTGCCCACTCACCCACTTGGACCGCGGCCTTCTTAGCTACTCCTTGGACGCGTCTCACTTTCCCATTGACCGGCTTTAGGCAGCTGTTAGCATCCCGAAGAACTAGCCCCAACCGATCAGCTTCCTCTTTCGTAACAAAGTTGTGGGAGGCGCCCGAGTCGATCAAGGCTCGTGCTTTCTTCCCATTCACCATCAAGTCCACGTACATGAGCCCGTTGGATTTCTTGGCGGAGGAATCTTCGTACTTCCCCATCGCGCTAATCCTTTGAAGTGAGCCCATCCGTGGTTGGTCTTCACCATCACTCGAGTCTTCGTTACACTCTTGGTGATAGTCGGCCAACGCCCCATCAAGACGTTCTTGAGCCCCTTTCGGCATCTTCTTGAACATGGCATTGAACTCCGCTTGGTTCGGACAATCAGCCATCTTGTGAGGACCCTTGCACACAAAACACGCGAACGGTCTCTTCGTTGTGGAAGCAGTAGAGTTTCCCGCCTTCGAAGACGAGCTTGAGGGCGAGTTTGTAGTGCTCACCGATTGGGCTTGACTTCCTTGCGAGCGGAACCGACTGTTCCCAACTGAAATGGCGCTGTTTTGTGGCCTTTGTCCATTATACCCACTTTGTGACGTACCAGCATTTCCCGTTGGTGCCACAACTCTTGGTGCCTCTCGCTCCCCGTGAAAGTCGAGCAGGCGCTCCGCAGCCGATATGGCCGAAGACAGAGTTTTGGGATTCTGCCTCATGATCTCCTGTTGCGCCCACCTCTTCAACCCATCAATGAATTCGAATGTCCTGTCCGTCTCGGACATTTCGGTAATCTCGAGCATTCACGCTGAGAATTCCCTCACATATTCCCGGATTGATTTGGTGTGCTTGATTTCCTTCAACTTCTTCCGAGCAACAAACTCCGTGTTCTCGGGGTAGAAGTGATCCTTCAAGATCCTCTTGAAGTCGGCCCACGATGTCACCGTAATCGTGCCCGCATCGATTTCTTTGTACCTAGCCCTCCACCAAATCTTGGCATCGTCGACTAGATACATGCTTGCCGTGACAACTTCCGCGTCTTCGTCGTGCCCACTTACTCGGAAGTATTGCTCCATATCGAAGATAAAGTTATCGACCGCTTTCGAATCTCTCGCCCCATCGTAGGCACGAGGTGGAGGGGCCTTCACCTTATGGCTCCCCACAGATTTCCCGTCATTGGCCACCGCTTTCACGAGCGTGGCACACGTGTTTTCTAACATCTCAACCTTCCGATGCAGATGATTGATCTCTTCCTCCCGATCGTCGGGGATCGCACCACTGATCGCTTGGATGCGGGTGTCCATCCCGTCCACCTTCGTCTCAAGGTCACAAACCGTCTTTTGCAACTCCTCGAGGCTCGCAGCCATCCGTATAACGATGTCCTCGAGTTTGGGAAGCTTGACGTCGATTGTGTCCTCTAAGGCATCCACTCGGTCCTCGATTGTTTCGCCCATTTTCTCGATATCGATGAACAAATGCGGCGTGCAGAAACCCGTCCGAAGACCGGGCTCTGATACCAAATATCACGGTCCACTACTTTTGCCGGACCGTGGCGCGCACCTTTGCCCGTCTCAAGGCAAGATTCAAGCGACAAGGGTCTTCGTACTAGTGAGGGATCGCCCACTAGCACGATACTCGGGTCTCGGGGTGTGAGTCGGGATCCTAGTGTCGATCCCACAAACACGGCTTGTTAGTAAAGTGAAAGCTAAGAGTCGTTCACAACAAAGCAACAACAAGCAATACGAAGGCACAAGGTAGGAAGTAGATTTTCATTCACTAGTACTCCCTAAAGAGGGAAATTTGATATTTACATCCTGGGAGTAGGAAACATTGATTTTACAAGTTTAGTTCAGAATAGCGATATACCTATTTATGGAAACCTAGTCTAAAACTACTAAGAAAATACTTACTACAAATGTATAAGGGAAATGAAATTACATAAGCATAAAATAAATCTAAGGGTTCAAGTGTGTGGATCGTCACACCTAGGAAGGATTAATGGGCCTTAAGATATAGGAAAGCCCGTTGCAAAATGGAGTAACCCAAAAAAAGTCGCGCGGTGCGACTTTTGGGAAAGGAAAAGTCGCACGGTGCGACTTCCGTGCTGGAAATTTGTCTTCAATTCTTCCTTTTGCTCCTTTCTTGGATGGCTTTTTCCTTAGTCCTTTGGTGCTTGTTCCTTGGCTACTTTCTTTGGGATTTCACTTGACCTCAAGCACCTCTCAAAACCTCATTAAAACTTCTTGTTAAGATCCCAACACTCGGAAGTGATAACATGAAGCATATCATGCCAAAACCGCTTCCAAATACCACTTATTATGCCTAAAAGTACTCTAAATAGATAAGTAGAAATCCGAGCCTATCACCTCGTACGTTTTCTGATCACTAGTCCTAATTTTTCACAATATAAAACCCATACACGTACTTAAACAAGACCATCTTTACAAATATTTACGGCTAACAAAAACATGTATATTGCAAATTGCAAATGGGTATATACCCATGAGCACCACTTGGATCAATTGGTATGGGGTTGTTCTAGCTTAATGTGTTGTTTATAAACTCAATCTAGTTAATGTGAAAGTCTGATATTGATCGTAATCTTAACAACGTAACAATTTATATTCATGGAGATTTACTCCTATAATCTTTATAGTAATAGTTGAATGTGTCTTTTTGTACCGAACTTGAGTGATTCTATATGCAGATTCGGTCCAGTGTCGATCATATTGATCATTCATTGTCGGAAACAATTCTTACCCAAATCGGAAATGTTCAGCTGACACTCACAAGAATGAATTATATACATACACTTCAAAAATATTTGTGATTTGCGAGAACATGTCGTTTCAAGGAATTAATCTCGCGTTTGATTAATTTTTCAGTTCAACCCTTGAACTAGCATTTCCTCTGGCAATTGACTAAGCCCTGATATGTCTACAACTACGTACGACTTTACGAGTATATAATAACAGAGAAAAGATGGAATTTAATTGGACAAAACAAACTAAAAATCATGATCAAAACTTGCACAAAACTTGTCATATTTGCAATCGTCTGCTTCGAACTTGTAAATTTGATCAGTGGTGAACCTTGCAAGCCAAGTAGTTGCGTCAAAAACGGGAGTTTAATTTGGGACTTGGTTCGATATCCATTCCGAATCATTGATGAACAACCCAAGTCCTGTGGAATGCCAGGGTTCGATTTATATTGCGACAATAACCAACATACTCTCATTCGATTCCCAAACGACGTCGTTTTGAGGGTTGTAAATATCTTCTACAACAGTCAACAAATTCTCCTCTCAACTCCAAATTATGATTGTCTTCCACAAAAATTATTGTCTCTTAATCTCAGCAACACTCCTTTCAACCTATATCCGATAGCTAAGGATTTTTGGTTGTACAATTGCTCTAACGACAATAATCTCTTCGATTATGATCGAATTGATTGCCTTAGTGGATCGGATTATACAATTATTAGCGCCGAGGAGGATATTATGAAGAATGGTGGTAGTTCGAACTGCAAGCTTGTGAAGATTCTGCATGTTCCTGTGCCATACTCTTCTAAGAATCTCAGTGATATTTCGAAAGTCAGTCTTAACTGGGGTGGTAAGCGGCTTTTTATTTTTCTTTTCGATTTCTTAGGTCTTCGTTTCGTTGTCAAATTTCGATGACCCCTAATAAAAATCACAAATTAGGTTCTGTTTTGAATCGAGTCAATCGACAAACTACACACTTATACAAACAGGGTCGAAAGCAGAATTTAATATATGGGGTAGCGAAAATTTTGTAACATTTCTTCGATCTCTTAGGAAATACGAAAATAAACGTAATTTTGTTATAATAATTGTATTTTTCAATTTCAGAAAATGAATTGTGTTTGCACTTATGCTCTGAGGTTTTTTTATTTTGCTAGAGAGATAAATATAACAAAAAAAATTATACTTCGTACATCATTTGTCTCAATCGACTGGGAAGGGATTAAAATATCACTTACAAAATTAAATACGTAAATTAATTATTAAAACGGGGGAGTACCAATTAATAATTTGTGAAATAATATATTTGTATATAATAGACAGTACTCACACTAAGTATAAATTATTGGTAATAAAACAATATATAAAATCATGGAAATAAGAATGCAATTGCAACAATATCCCTCAATAGAAATGTCTAATATCACTTACAAAATTAAATACGTAAATTAATGATTAAAACGGGGGATTACCAATTAATAATTTGTGAAATAATATATTTGTATATAATAGACAGCACTCACACTAAGTATAAATTATTGGTAATAAAACAATATATAAAATCATGGAAATAAGAATGCAATTGCAACAATATCCCTCAATAGAAATGTCTAATATCACTTACAAAATTAAATACGTAAATTAATGATTAAAACGGGGGATTACCAATTAATAATTTGTGAAATAATATATTTGTATATAATAGACAGCACTCACACTAAGTATAAATTATTGGTAATAAAACAATATATAAAATCATGGAAATAAGAATGCAATTGCAACAATATCCCTCAATAGAAATGTCTAATATCACTTACAAAATTAAATACGTAAATTAATGATTAAAACGGGGGATTACCAATTAATAATTTGTGAAATAATATATTTGTATATAATAGACAGCACTCACACTAAGTATAAATTATTGGTAATAAAACAATATATAAAATCATGGAACTTCTTATGAGGGTCGAACACGAGTGGTAATGAAGAAACCCATAATGCCACAAGTACAAGGCTATACCACTGCTCCACTTATGATGATGCAAACATGTTAGTCCTATTTAATCTTATATTTGTACTACACTGGGGTAGCGAAAGTCATCTTCTTCCTTTTGTTTTTCTGGTTTTTCTGGGTTTGGGGTAGCAACCGCTACCCTTTGCTACTCACTAGCTTCGCCTCTATATACAAAGAACACAGATCACCTAGGGTGTGTTCTGGATACAAATATAGGATGAAAAGGGAGGAGAAATAGAGTAGGAGAGTTTCCGTCCATATTATTTCCGTCGAAGGGATTTTGATTAGGCTTGGTCGCTAGAAGGAGACACGGATGGGGTATAATAGTAAACTAGTGTAGATCCCGTGCAAATGCACGGTTTTTTATAGGTTGTAATGTGTAGACTTTAAATTAAGCGTTATAGTCTACAATTCTTAAATGTAGTATGAAGAGGTAAAACTTACATTATTTATATTTTCGTGTTATTTTCATGTGTGTGGTGATGGAGAAAATTCTTAAATATAATATGGTTAAAGTTCAACATAATATGAGCAAAATATATTAGTTTGACAATATATTTGTAAAATCTAACACGGTTATGGTAGTTCAAAATATTTTACTGAAAATATTTTTTCTCTATAAAGGCCCAATATTTATATAGACTAACCAAAGTGTTAGGCCCAATTTATAGGTGAAATGATTTGGTTTCGCCTATTTTTTTTAGTAAATAGAGGATTTGAAAAAGGCATTTTGTGAGGTAATCATTAATCGATGCTATTGTCGAAAGTTTAAAACATTTGGCCATCGTGCAAACAACCTCAATCTTTTCCACGAAAATGTAAGGATTAAGGCGGTGTATATCTGGCCTTTTACCCTGTAATGGCCCGAAACTTGTAAGACTATGTGGTACTGCTGTTGTTCTCATAGATAACTAATACATTAATGATGTACCCATCTGGAAATAATACCGTCTCTTAGAAAACTTATTGTTTATATAATGTGAAATTAGGAACTAGTGTGCCCCCTCCACCTCCGGGAAAAGATTCGAAATCTGGATTTTCTTCAGTCCCATCAAAGCTGGGGTTAGCCCTAAGCATCTGTGGATTGGTGGTGATAATTATATTTGGTTATTGTCGATATCGAAGGAGAAGGAATGAGCAAGCTACCGCAACAATTAGGCCTAACACAATGACTACGACTACAACTGACATTGAGGGTCTCGATCAGGTCACAATTGACTCATACCCGGTGGTGGTGATTGGTGAGAGCGGTCGTCTTATCAAACCCGACAACAACACTTGTCCGATTTGCCTTTCCGATTATCAACCTTTGGAGACTTTGAAAATTCTGCCCGAGTGTCTCCATCGATTCCATGTTGAATGTATTGATCAGTGGCTTAGCTCTAAAAGCGTTTGTCCCATTTGTCGAACTTCTCCTCCTCGCACTTCCCTACATCAATGAGTAATTTTGGAGTTTTCGTGAATGTAAAAGAAATTGTACAAACCTGTAAATTCATTCTGTATCAGCTAACAGTAGTTTAGCAAAGCTATATATTGTAAGTATACGATGATCAGTCGATTAATTGAGAATTTGCTCATACAATCTTCATAGTAATACTCGCATTCAGTCCATTGTCGATCATATTGATCAAGTCTTACTCAAATCGGAACTATTATACATTATATAATATACAGAGTATTTGTGAGTAGCGGGAATTCGTCGTTCCAAGGATCGGAATTAATCAAACATTGATTAATTCTTCAGTTCAACCTCCTCCAAGTAGCATTTCCTCTAGCAACCGCTACCCTAAACCTCGAAATTTTGACTAAAAAGATGAAATTTTGCTACTCCATATATCGCTGATATTTATCAAAGGATAAATAAATATTATGTTCCTAAGATGGCATCAAAATGTGCATGGTCTTGTGGTAAATAACAAGTATATGGTACCCACATTATCTTTTAACCTAAATAATATCTCTCCTAATATCCGATCCTATTCTCTAATTCCCAACTCCATTTCCCTAAAAAAAAAAATCTCAACTCATTAGATTATATAAATTTTCACGTATTAGTCTAACCTAATAATATCTCTCCTAATATCCGATCCTATTCTCTAATTCCCAACTCCATTTCCCTAAAAGAAAAACTCAGCCCATTAGATTATATAAATTTTCACGTATTAGTCTATTACATATTGTTTTATTAGTTACGGTCATACGAATTATTCTCGCAAAACAAATGCTTGATGAAAAGGTCTTAACTACCTAGGATTTGAGGCACCGTCATTCCCGTCAACAACCACGTCAATTATCGCGAAAACATTTTTTTCGTATTTTCAAATTGAATGTGTAGTTCTTATTGACAATAAAAAAACGAATTGTTTATAAAAAAAATCATGCTGTTATTGTGTTCACGGCTTCACGCTACTTTCGCTACCCCAAATTTTCAATCTTGGCTCCGCCACTGGTCTCAGTCCAATATCCATTCCGAATCACTGATCGACAACCCGAGTCCTGTGGAATTCCAGAGTTCGATATACACTGCCAAAATATCTCCTATGAAAGTCGAGAAATTTTCCTCTCAGCTGCATATGATGATTGTCTTCCTCAAAAATTAATGGTCTTAATCTCAGCAAAATCCGTTTCAACCCAGATGGGATTACGAAGAAATCTTGGTTGTACAATTGTTCTAATGACGACAGTTTAGTCGATTATGATCAAATCGATCGCCTTAGTGGGTCGGTTTATTCTGTATTTAGCGCCCAGATGGATATGACGAAGAAGAGTCATAGTTGGAAGTCCAAGTTTGAGAAGATGTTGAATGTTTCTGTATCATCCTCCATTTCTGCGAATCTCAGTGATATTTCCATCATTCAGTCCGATTTATCTTTCCAATTATCAACCATTAGAGACTTTGAAAATTCTGCCCGAGTGTCTTCATCGATTCCATGTTGAATGTATTGATCAATGGCTTAGCTCTAAAGGCGTCTGTCCCATTTGTCGAACTTCTCCTCCTCGCACTTCCTTATATCATCGACTAGTTTTTGATTTTTCGTGTTTGTGAAAGAAATTTTGCAAATCTTTATTTCGTTCTCGATTAGCTAGCAGTAGTTAATTAGCAAAGCCTTATATTGTACATATATATATACGCTGATCGACGAGTTACACTTAGATCAATCAACTAATTGAAAATATATCTTTTGCTCCTCTCCTTAAGTGATTATATACGCGGATTCAGTTTACTGTCGATAATATTGATGATCCATTGTCGGAATCAATTCTTACTCAAATCGAAGATGTTCAGTTGACGTGAATTATACATTATACGAGTAATATATTTCTGATTTGCGAGAATTAGTAGTTCCATGGAATTAATCTATTGACGAGCCCTTTCTCGAAAACCATCTACCGCCACCATTCCTACCACGATCAAGCGAACCATTGCCGCCCTTACTCCCCCCGACAAAGACACCTCACCCATCAACCCTAAACAACTCGTCCAACCCGACCCCTCCACCACAAAGTGAACGTACACCTCGAGTTGTGAGATTGAACCAACTGATAGATGAACCATCTCAACCAAAACCTTAAGGTCAGGCCCGGCCCAGATGGGTGTACAACCTGCGCGGCCGCACAGGGCCTCAAAATTTGGAGGCCTAATTCTGTTGCCAGTTTAAGAATATATATTTATTACGACACAATAATAGCACTGTAATGTTAGTGGTGTAGTGGTAGTTAGGTGGGATTTTTCCCTAGAGACCCATGCTTGATTCTCATATAAGTAAACTAGATTTCATGCCCGTGCGTTGCACGGTATTTAAAACGTTCTATTTAATATCGAGTTATTTATTTTGAAGTGTTAAGTTGTTCTGTACTTCCATTTTATGTGTAAAGTTGTTTCAGTAGCACACTAACACCAGAACTGAATATTGTGATTTGCGAGATTTCATTTCAAATAAAATAAACAAATTTTAGATGAACATTTCATTAATTTGCCTTCAGTACTATAGAAGGAGATTGATCTATCTAACCGTACGTGCAGTGAGATGAACATAACATCAACAAAACCAGTTCTACATATTAAACATGAAATAAAAGACTCGAATAAAATCTTTTCGAAAGTGCACATTGATACTGCGTTTGGTTTATAGGGATGTCATATTCGCAAATCTCAAATAGAGGTGAATAGTGAACTCAGACATTCTTGTTAGAGACGATATTTGGTTAACTGTTAGCGATTTTGCATTATTGTTTACTCCCTACTTATCATACTCCGTAATTCATTATCACATTTTGATAGGTTGACTATCTCATTTACACCAATCTCTAAAACATGTGTTTAAGAGTAAATGATATTATATCACTTTTCGTTGCCATCCTCTATCTATTACATACATATGTTTATCATTTTTTGTAACTGAGTAAGTTGCTACTCCATTATCTATAAATGTCATACGTAAAATAATGTAATGTAGAGTAAGTTGTTTTTGTAGTATGCCCTGTAAACCATAAAATTCATACCTGCGATAAATATAAAGAGGAACAAAAATAATACGGAGAACAAGAATTTATTATTGAAAGATTGAGGGTTACAACTTTCGGAGATCTCTTGATTCCATTCTAAGGGATTTAGGGTTTTGATAGTACTACGAGGGTCTTATCGACTTAATCCCGTAGGGAGATGATGGGGTCTTTTTGTGACTTATTCCATCTACCTACAATTTGGTAGTAGGAAGACGGGGTCGTTTGAGACTTAATCCATGTGCTCTCCGCTAAACCCTAAAGATGAAGTTATATTTATAGTAGAGTGACTTGGAGGACAAGACGGCATATTCTAGAATATTCTAAGATATTATCACATTATTTTCTGATAATTATCTCTAAAATACTAAAGATATTGTAAAATAAATAGATACCAAAATATAAAATTTCGGTGTCTACAAATGCCCCCTCGAGACAGGTTGTAGAGACTTTGATGTCGGTTGCAACTTGGTCTCGAATCTGCTACTGAATTTGGCCTTTGGGGAATGGAGATGAAGAGCGAAAATCGTCCCACCGAGCGTGCCAATTTGTAAACCATAAAATTCATACCTGCGATAAACATAAAGAGGAACAAAAATAATACGGAGAACAAGAATTTATTATTGAAAGATTGAGGGTTACAACTTTCGGAGATCTCTTGATTCCATTCGAAGGGATTTAGGGTTTTGATAGTACTACGGGGGTCTTATCGACTTAATCCCGTAGGGAGATGATGGGGTCTTTTTGTGACTTATTCCATCTACCTACAATTTGGTAGTAGGAAGACGGGGTCGTTTGAGACTTAATCCATGTGCTCTCCGCTAAACCCTAAAGATGAAGTTATATTTATAGTAGAGTGACTTGGAGGACAAGACGGCATATTCTAGAATATTATAAGATATTATCACATTATTTTCTGATAATTATCTCTAAAATACTAAAGATATTGTAAAATAAATAGATACCAAAATATAAAATTTCGGTGTCTATTAATAAACCATTTGCAGAGGCATTGTTACAAATTTGTAACAGCAAATTTTGTATCGCAAAATAGATGTAATACAAAATAGGAAACAAATGAATTTTTATTAATATCAGAAAGTTTATGTGTACAATCTCTAATGTATCCTCTGATTCTAATATGCTGTAAGGGGTACGTGTACGGGGTACACGTGAGGGGTACGCGTGTAGACAAATTTAATTGCTCTACGCGCGATGTAAATTTGATTTCTTGAGAGGGTCGCGATGACTTGAATCTCTCTTGAAGGTTTGAACTTGTGATTGAATCTTCAACGCAGGCGGCACGATTTGATGTGCTTGTTGACTGCTTGCAATGATTTTGACAGAGAGGATTTGTAGGAATTTGTACCTTGTTCTCTCTAGCTCCTTTGCAATTATGAATTTCCAACCCTTTGAATGAATGAGGAGAGCTCTATTTATAGAGTTTTAAATCTCCTTGTTGGACTTTGGTGGTCAAAGGCCCATTTGTGGGTTTATAAGCAACCTTGGCCCAAATTTGATTTCTTTCTGGATTTATTGATCCGAACAACCCCTTTTGTAATCCGAATCGGCCCATATTTCATTTAATCGGGACAAATTAATTAAATTAAGTTAAAATTTGGTATTAACTCAAAACAATTAATTCATTTTATTTATTCGGCACTTTAATAAATTTTCCGTGCCTACATGCCCGTCTCTAAGTCAAACTCCACAGTCCACATATTATGAATTGCCATAACTTTTCACGTGATAAATTAATTAAGGTAGGTAAGTAGACGACTGTTGTAATAATCTTAATTAAATTTTTAATACTCCCTTAAATCATAGTTGGTTAATATGCATTTACTTTGATATGCATATTTGGTTAATTGTTAGCAAATTTTCATTATAGTGTACCCCACTTATCATAACTCATTATCACATATCGAGATGTCGACTATCTCATTAACACCGATCTCCAAAATATGTGTGAAAATGTTGCTTCCTCCGTCTTATTCATTTGTTTACCTTTCCTATTCTTTCTGAGAAGTATTTTAATCAAAGATAAACAAATGATTGGGACGAAGAAGTATCAATTATATACTTTTATGTATCGAACAAAATTGTCTCTATTATAAGTGCATCATAGAATTTTACAATGATCTAATAAGAATGAACACATCATGTTGTCTATGATCCCGTATTAATATCGTTGAACTCCTCAGATCGAAACATCAAGAAACTTGGCAACTCTTCCTGTTTATATGTACCGTGCATAATAACAATGCCATATTAAATATATACCGTATAACACTACTTTTTCACCAAAAAATAAAAAGACAAATGTAATATTACTAATCTTTCTTAATTAATTGTTTACTTTTAATTAAAATATGTCATATTACTCATAAAGAATAAAAAAAAAAAAAAAATTGAGACGGAGGTAATAGAAACATATCTCCCTCAAGGAAAAAACTTACGATTTATAAAATCTTACATGTTGGGAATTGAATAATATATTACATCTGCGAAAACAACAAATTACATTAGATGATGTACATACAATTAAAAACAAATATAGATGTGGTATATATTAAATGGGCAGCAAAACAAAAGTAAAGAAGTAAGCATAATGAGAAAGTAAAATAACAAACATCATAATAACATAATATGCAAATTTAACTTGAGAATAAGATAGAATTAGAATTGAAACAAAGAAAGAAAAAAACACAATAGTTGTTGCGAGAACATTGTGACTTATGAATACAATCATATATATACAATTAAATAATTCTCTGTAATTAGTTACACCATCTTATAATAATTCTACCTTACATCCTCTATTTACTAAATGAATAGGCGAATTTAGGAATTTTCTCGCTCAAATTACTTCAGCTATAAATGGGCCTGAACATGCTTGATAGTTATTCTAAAGTATTGGGCTTAACTTTTTTACTCATTATATAGTCTATACAAGGAGTATAAATCTTATTTGTGGATATTTGTACAAAATTATATTCTACCAAAATAATTTGCAATATCATTTATTTTACGTGTGACATATTATACGGTATATGTCATATTATAAGACTTCTATATATTTTACTCATATTATAATCACATTTTAACCATAAATATATCTGATGGGGCATATTCTGCACCGCTGACCAAGTCAACATATTGAGCAAGGTCAAAGATGTCCACAGCAAGTCAACGACTTAGACAGCCTAGCCGATGCCGCCCATCGGCCTGTCAACCTAGGTCCCGGCACGACAACCCGCGGTAGGGACACTTATCCGCGTACTCATATCCAAGACCCTCGGCGGTGGGGTCACAGAGCCCCGCCGGCCACCCATAGGTCCCTCGGCCGAGGGGTAGATCAGTCTTTCCACCTGCTAGCCACTTGGCCACTACGTGACAAAAGGTGAAGTCTATAAATACTCCTCAACCTTCATTGAGGAAGGGATCCAATCCAGAAATACATAACTTGACCTAAATACACTATTCATCTGGTATAATCTTCCTTATCTCTCTACAATATATTCCTAGCCAATTAGCATACAACTTATACATCTGAGTTTACTGACTTGGGCGTCGGAGTGAGTACGCTTGGCACCAAGCCAAGCCCTCAGTTCGTTCATTGTTGCAGGAGAGGCCGAGAGGAACGATTAAGACCAAAGGAGAGTCCAACTCAAGACGTCATTCTACAAGCCACGGGTGGTAACGATACTTGCTCTGGAATTACACCCGGAACAATTGGCGCCGTCTGTGGGGAAAGACACTAGAAGCTAGTCACATTCATTCCCAAACAAAAAAAAAAAAAACAAAAAAACCCACCCAAAAAGCTGAGAAGATGTCGAAACAACAAGACGCAGTCGTGACCGACGAAACCGCGTTCCACCAAGATGATACCTTCAACAATTCTGGAGTCGCGCAGCCCTCCACCGGCGGGGTAATCCAACCGGAGTTCGGGATGCCGACAATACCAGACACGCCGCTGCCAGCCAACCAGGTCACCATCATGGGGCATGTGGTTGACATAGCAAAGCTGAAAATGGTCCTGGACCTAATTAGTAATGCGTCTGCTCACACTGTCACACCGACAAGAGCGGCGGAAACTGTCCAGAAGACCAGGGCCCAAAATGTGACTCCGAGAAATTTGAACGGAGTACTAGGAGAAGCTGACCCAGCAAAGTCACCGGGGGAGCCCAAAGTGGGCGTGGTAGACCTGAGTCCTTCCCGTACTCGTGGGAGGACAGCGTCCCCGCAACACGAACGAGGCATACCCCAAAGGAGCCAGAGGAGTCCGACTCAGCAGAGTTGGAGAAGAAGTCCAAGTCGAAGAGGGAGCCCCTCCCGCTACGAGGAGAGGAGCCGGGTCAGGAATGCGAGGAGCCGATCGCCACGTGCCATCCGGCATGTGATCGACACCCCTCGGCGCCACGTCCTAGAAGTCCAGGTGCCAACTAAGCTCAAGTTGCCACCCATATCATACAAAGGGGAGGGTGATCCAGCCGACCACGCTGAGGCTTTCGAGTCTCACATGTCAGTATGGGAGCAGCCCGATGAAGTATGGTGCCGAGTTTTCCCAACAACATTGCATGGGATGGCTCAAAGTTGGTACAAGGGGCTCCCCGACGGCTCGGTGTACTACTACGCCGACCTAAGGGACGCCTTTCTAGCCCAGTACTCTTGCAACAAGAGAAGGGCCGTGGAGACGTCGGACCTCCTAACTATCAAACAAGAAGGGGGCGAGTCTCTACGAAGCTACATGAAGAGGTTCGACGGAAAGGTCCAACAGATTCGGGAGATTAATCCCGAACTGGCGGCCTTCGCGCTGATGAAAGGCCTCCCAAGGGGAGATTTGAAAAATGAGCTCATCAAGTGCGGAGGCCTGGGCTTGGATGCCGCCAGAAAAATGGCCGACCAGGCCATCAAAGTAGAAGACTATCACAAGACGTGGTTAGGCCCAAAGGAGGCCGAGCACTCGGAAAAGAAGAGCCGTCGGGAGGACAGCCCCGATGAAAGGCGACGTGACAACAATAGGCCACGGTCTGACAAATCTGCCAGGAGACAGGACTCGACGGGCGCCGGGGGGAGTTCGGGAGCGTACTACAAAAAACGGTACAACAATCACACCCCCCTAGTCGTGTCGGCCGCCGAGGTATTCGCTCTGAGCAGGAGCGAAGGCCAGAAGTGGGAAAGGCCCCCTAGACCGAGGAGCGACGGTGACACGAGCCAGTACTGTGAGTACCACGGCCACACCGGACACTTAACCAACGACTGCCGACACCTGAAGGACGCCATTGAAGAGCTGATCCGGAAGGGGAGCCTCGGCAAATTTGTTGCCAAAGGCCAGAAACCAAATGCCGGCGGGTCAAACAGTGAATCCGTCTTCGAACGAATAGGAGTAATCCATGCTATCATCGAGGGCAACGGGAATGGTGGGTCCGCTCATGGGCACAAACGGCACCTGAATGAACCGTGCCAGACCATCAACTTTGTGCCCAACACAGCCACCCCCGCTTCCAACATCCCCGATATGACCATTGGGAAGGAGGACTACGAGGGAGTCGCCGCTCTTCACAGCGACCCACTTACGGTCCACCTAGACATAGCCAACCACTTGGTGAAGAGGTGCCTGATTGACACAGGCGCCTACACAAACATTATGTACAGAGAATGCTTTCTCAGCCTCGGTCTGAGAGTCGAAGATTTGAACCCCTGCACCAACCCGCTGTACAGCTTTTCGGGGGTCGGCCTGGTACCCCTGGGGTCGGTCAGACTGCCGGTAAGGTTCGGCGAGGGAACTGCAGCCAGGAATGTTATGTCTGATTTTATAGTTATCAACGGCACGTCTGCCCACGACGTTCTCATAGGCCGGGTCACTTTGAGTGAAACCCAAGCCGTAATATCCGTCCGGGCCTCGACATTAATATACGTCTCGGACCGGGGGGAGGCTCACAAACTCACCTCAAAGAACGAGAAGGATCCCGGCGTATGGGAGATATACGTTAACGGCCCTTCCAAGACAGATAGCTCGAAAGACAGCGTCGTTGTTGTTAGCCCGAACGGAGATGCGTTTGAGCACGCCTTGGAACTCACCTCCTCGACCTCAAACAACGAATGCTATCGAGCCATAACCCCGATTACCTCGGCCCTAGCCGAGAGCGACGGGGACACAATGACCGATAAGCGCTATCGAGCCGTAACCCCGATTACCTCGGCCAAAGCCGAGAGCGACGGGGACACAACGACCGATATGCTAGAAGAAACGTATACTCAGTGCAGTTGAGACGCGAGTCTGGCGGTCAATATGCCCACAGTTACGAATGCTATCGAGCCATAACCCCGATTACCTCGGCCCTAGCCGAGAGCGACGGGGACACAATGACCGATAAGCGCTATCGAGCCGTAACCCCGACTACCTCGGCCAAAACCGAGAGCGACGGGGACACAACGACCGATATGCTAGAAGAAACGTATACTCAGTGCAGTTGAGACGCGAGTCTGGCGGTCAATATGCCCACAGTTACGAATGCTATCGAGCCATAACCCCGATTACCTCGGCCTTAGCCGAGAGCGACGGGGACACAATGACCGATATTTGCTATCGAGCCGTAACCCCGATTACCTCGGCCAAAGCCGAGAGCGACGGGGACACAACGACCGATATGCTAGAAGAAACGTATACTCAGTGCAGTTGAGACGCGAGTCTGGCGGTCAATATGCCCACGATTCTACGAATGCTATCGAGCCATAACCCCGATTACCTCGCCCTAGCCGAGAGCGACGGGACACAATGACCGATAAGCGCTATCGAGCCGTAACCCCGACTACCTCGGCCAAAACCGAGAGCGACGGGGACACAACGACCGATATGCTAGAAGAAACGTATACTCAGTGCAGTTGAGACGCGAGTCTGGCGGTCAATATGCCCACAGTTACGAATGCTATCGAGCCATAACCCCGATTACCTCGGCCTTAGCCGAGAGCGACGGGGACATAATGACCGATACGCGCTATCGAGCCGTAACCCCGATTACCTCGGCCAAAGCCGAGAGCGACGGGGACACAACGACCGATATGCTAGAAGAAACGTATACTCAGTGCAGTTGAGACGCGAGTCCGGCGGTCAATATGCCTACGCATGAGTGCTATCAAGCCATAACCCCGATTACCTCGGCCCTAGCCGAGAGCGGCGGGGACACAATGACCGGTACGCTAGAGTAAATACTAAAGACATTAACACAGTTGTGATGCGCGCACTAACTGCCTCGGCCATGCCGACGGTAAAAACAAAGGCACTCAATTAAAACAACGCAAGAAGACAAGTGAAGAATAATATGATCAAAGCCCCGGCCAGAGCCGAGGACCCAAAAGATGAATCTCTATTAGAAAAATAACTGCAAGAAGAGTACAAGCGACGGCCGTCCCCATAAGGATAGCCTAAAACTCTACCTACCAAAGTTTTACAAGAAGCAAGGAAATAAGGAAACAAAAGGGTACAGACTTAGGATTTGAAGCGCCAAAAGATGGCAGGGAGAGAAGGCTCAATAATTGGCCCCCGAACAGCTAAAGCTATCCGAGACGCCGGGGGAGTCTGGTGACGACCGCCCGTCTCCCTATGCCTGTTGATTCCCTCCATCAGCAGCAGCAGCCTCCTCGTTGGTCGGCTCGGACGAGGGCTCGACATTTTCGGGCGCCTCGGCCTACCGAGCCACCTTCGCCGCCTCCGTCTTCTCGCAGCGCCGCCTCCGCAGCCTCAGCCATCTCGTCCAAGAGCTTCTCAAATTTATCCCACGGAAAGGAACCATCGGGGACGACCCTTTTTATCGCCTCCCTGGTCGCCTCCTCGGCCTGGTCCCGGAATTGGGCGCACATTTTTGGGAGAAGTTCATCTTGGAGCATGGCAATGTCCTTCTCCTTTTGAGCAATGACAGCCTGCGCGTCCCTAAGCGCCTCCGCCTGGTTGTGGAACTGATTCTTCCACTTTTCCCCCTCGGCAACCGCGGCTTTATGAGCATCCTTGTACCTATCCCGCTCCTCCATCATCTTGGCGAGCGCCATCGCCTTCCTCAACTTTGGCCCTCTCGGCCCCCAGCAGACTTCTCAACCTCCTCTGCGCTTCTTGGCAGAAAAGAAATCCAGTTTAAACTTCGCGGCCTCCCCCTTTGCGGCAGAGAGGTCAAGTCTAAGCTTCGCCATCAGCGGCGCAGCTTGGCCCATGGTTTTCTCCTGCTCCGCGATATAGAAGCCGGCTTGTTGGGTCCACTTCGCCAGCCTCTTGTACATTTTCAGACCCTCCGCCACAAGCTCGGAGGCAGAGATGTTCTGAGCGGAGGAGTCAACAATGACATTTCCGTCACCCGCCGTCTCGATAGCCCTCTCGGGCTGCTTCCCTGATTGCCGTTCAATAAGAACGGCGGTCGCCGAGGAAGGATCTGCAAAAAATTTGCACAAAGCATCCATGTCACCGTGCATTGACACATCGTAAAGCGGTCGTGCGGGATGTCCAGCGAACCACCTAAATCCGAACCACAAGTTAGATCCGTACCCGCAGTTTGAGCCCTTTTTGTTCGAGGGCCGGATGGATCGGTTTTTTCCCCGGCAACAACGGAAGAAGACGGTGGCTCTTTCCTCTTCTCCCCAACAACGGTAGAAGCAAGCGGCGGCTCCTTAGCGATGGTCACCGACCCCCCGGTATTATCAACGACCCCCACAGGTTCCCTCTGAACCACTGGGGTCGAAGAGGGAGCAGGCACAGACGCCGCCGTGGGCGCAGCCCTCTTCGTTCTCTTTGGCACGCCTCCGAGAACCCTTGCCTGTGCCGCCACCGGATCCACCCTTTTAATCGCTTATCCATGAGCTCGTTGGGAGACGGTCGCGATCGCGCATTCAGCCGTAGGATGCCGCACAACTACCTTCCCGTCCTTATCAAGGCCTAACCGCTTCAAGGTACTCTCGGACAGATCCTGGCCAAACCGGTCTGCAAAAAGAAAACCAAACAAGAATTACACGACAGGAATAGAACATAGCTCTAAAAAACAGGAGCATAACAGGCAAAAATAGGCCTCACACCGACCCCACTCACCCTGGCTGAGGGCCGGTATGAGGCCGACGTGACCGAGCAGCTCATCTTGAAGAATAATCTGAGTCGGGGGCAGCCATCCCTTCTCAGCATCGAACAGCTGCATCGCCCGCTCCTCATCCTCAGTAAGAGGAACCTTCGAAGCGTCCATTTTCACCTTACCCCGGGAGGTACACTCCTCATACTCTTCCTGGTTCTCACACCGCAAGTAAACAGGGCTCTGGAAAGACCGGGGCAATGGGTAATCCTCCCAAGCACTTGGACATAAACCCACCGCCGTTGCAGTCTTTGCAGGAAGTAAGCTTGTTCACGGAGGCATAGCCTGGCTCCGTCTGTACGCTGTACCACCCCACCTTACCAGCAATTGACGGTCGAAGACTGTGAAGTCGGCGGAATAAGTTGACCGTCGGGATCTCCCCCCTAAAGAGACAAAGCCACACAAAGCCAACTATCGTCCTCATGGCCAGCGGATGTAGTTGGGCCACCGCGACGTTCATAGCTCGATAATGGCCACGACGTATCTATTCGAGAGGAAACCGCAGCCCATACTCCGGATGCCCGATGTACACGCCGGTGTGACCGGTGGAGGGCAACAGACCGCCCGACCCTCTTTAGGAATAACGATCTTATACCCCTCACCGAACGAGAAATGGCCTCCGAAAAATGTCTCGCCGGAACAACGGCCGAACTTATGGAACCAACCACGTTCAAGACCGTCGTACGGGGCTCGCCATGATCCGGACAGACGACCTCCCACCATCGGAAGGGGTCCCCTCATCCTCATCGCATCCTCACCCTCATCCTCCCCCTCCGTGGTGGATCGACTACGGGAGAAGGAGACCTAGGGCCCCCAAACCTTATCGGAATGGCGTCTAGTATCTCCTCCCCATCAAGACGCAACGGGGAATCCTCCGGCGCAGAAGTACTAGTCCCGGCGCCGATAGAGACATAATAGCAACAATTATTTAACAAAATAAGAAGAAGAAGTTTGTTTGTTTACCTTGAAGAAAAACACTCAGGAATAACAACTCGAATGTTAGAAGACGAAGCCCTTGAAAGTTTAGAGGAAAAATTTTGGAGAATGAAATTGGTGACCAATTTCACGGAGCAACCGCCCTATTTATAGGGAAAAGCCCATGAAGCAGGACCAATCGAGAAATGACCCATGAAGCGTCAACCAATCAAAGATGCGGACACGTGTCGGACATGCAACTACGGATGTCAATCGTTGCAACGGTTGTGTCAATCAATGCAAACAGTGACCAAACGTCTTCAACACGCCTATTCAAATCTCTCCGCCTATTCAACTTCCTCAAACAAATTCCCATGCACCTATTCTCCGCCGGCCACATGATCAACCAAGCCTGACACCGCCGGTCGGGGCAATCAAAAATAACCAAGCAGTGTCAACCCGGTCTCGGCCAGCGTCCCTTTCTTTTCCACATCGGATGCCCAATACACATCCATGTGGAGGGGGAATATGGTACGGCCTAAGAAAGACTAGGCGAGAAGCGAAGTAAAGCCGCCGCAGAAGAAGCCGATGCAAGAAAATTTTCTACAAACTACTTGTGCGAATATACGCTCGAAGTACATCGAAGCCCATACCACGGCATAGACTACGCTGGGGCAAATTGATGGGGCATATTCTCGCACCGCCGACAAGTCAACATATTGAGCAAGGTCAAAGATGTCCACAAAGAAGTCAACGACTTAGACGGCTAGCCGATGCCGCCCATCTACTGTCAACCTAGGTCCTAAGCACGACAACCGCCACGGGACACTTATCCGCGTACTCATATCCAAGACCCCTCGGCGGTGGGTCAACAGAGCCCGCCGGCCAGCCATAGGTCCCTCGGCCGAGGGGTAGATCAGTCTTTCCACCTGCTAGCCACTTGGCCACTTGGCCACTACGTGACAAAAGGTGAAGTCTATAAATACTCCTCAACCTTCATTGAGGAAGGGATCCAATCCAGAAATACATAACTTGACCTAAATACACTATTCATCTGGTATAATCTTCCTTATCTCTCTACAATATATTCCTAGCCAATTAGCATACAACTTATACATCTGAGTTTACTGACTTGGGCGTCGGAGTGAGTACGCTTGGCACCAAGCCAAGCCCTCAGTTCGTTCATTGTTGCAGGAGAGGCCGAGAGGAACGATTAAGACCAAAGGAGAGTCCAACTCAAGACGTCATTCTACAAGCCACGGGTGGTAACGATACTTGCTCTGGAATTACACCCGGAACAATATCTTAAATATTACATTTATTTGTACACTCTTAAAAATAAAATTAAAATTTAATTAGTATATGTTAATTTCTTTATATATCACAAACTAAAAATCCGTGCATTCGCACGAGATCTACACTAGTTCAACATTAATTGATTGGGAAAGAATAGAGATGAGGTATAGTCGTAGAGATAAGATTTTGATTGTTTTAATAATGTTTTAGCTAAACATAAAACTTTATCAATATTTGTATTTTTCATTGAATTTCATCTTTTTAAATTTTCCTTTTATTTATTTATTTATTTTGAAGTGTTATATATTAGTTGGACTCTCTTATAATGCCTGAAAAAAGCCTCTTTTATATATATTTATTGATTATTGATTTATTAATTTATTGATTTATTGATTTATTGATTTATTGATTTTGTTTGCCAATTTTTAAATTGGGCCCCTCTAATTAGATTTTCTTCTTGTGTTCCCTTGTTTTTACTTCATGTGGGCCTTATTTGTTAGTAGCTTTCATGTGGGCCTTATTTGTTAGTAGCTTTCTCCATAACACTAAATAAATTTTGTTTGCCAATTTTTAAATTGGGCCCCACTAATTAGATTTTCTTCTTGTGTTCCCATATTTTTACTTCATGTGGGCCTTATTTGTTAGTAGCTTTCTCCATAATGCTAATTAGATTTTCTTCTTCTGTTCCCTTATTTTTACTTCAAGTGGGCCTTATTTATTAGTAGCTTTTTCCGTAATTTCAATTTTGATTTGATCTTATATGGTTTTATCTGTGTTTATTTTCAAAATACAATTCAAATTTCTTTTAACAAGTTTCCCTTGTGATGGGTCAAATATTATCCGCGTTAGTAGATAAGACAAAAATTAGAGTGTATCTAGAGAATCACAAGTGGCATATCTTAATCTACCCATGTGAATTTTTATTTAATCCGTCACAAGCTTGTGATAAATACGGTTCGTCACAAATGAGAATTTGAGAATTTCTTTTGTACATACATTTTATTCCAATGATAATATTTTATTTGAGCAATTATATAACACTCCCTCCGTCTCAATCATTTGTTTGCCTTTTTATTTTTCGTGGAGAGTATCTTAATCAAAGACACACAAATGGTCGGAACAGAGGGAGTAATGGCCTCATTTCATAATTTTTCTTTTTATTCGCGACGACGGTTAAAAATTTTCATCTAACTCTTAAAACGACTTTAAATTGGGCCCCACTATAAGATTTCGCACAGGGCCACCGAAATCTCAGGGACGGCCCTGCTTAAGGTAATGGTTGAGGCACAACTATTATAACTATTTCTATTAGGCTCCCTCACTCAAGTGTTCATTGGGCTTGAAGAGTGGTTAGTGCACAGGCTCTAATGTACCGTGTGCTAAGATTCCATTTCGTGAGTTATTGAGGAGTTATTGAGGTTGTCAGGATTCGAACCCGTGACACTGATATCATGATAGATGAACCATTTCAACGAAAACCTTAAGGTTATGGTTGAGACCCAACTATTATAATTATTCCTATTACCAACCACTTGAAAATCCGCCCACAGTATTTCTATTGGATCCGTAGACTCTTCATTCCCCTGCTAGTAGTAGTTTAGCAGTTAGCACTCAACTGACAATACTAATTCAACCGTCAACTTGTATAAACAAATATGAACTTCTCTAGTTCAAAGCCAGGCCGACCTAAGTCAGCCAAAGCTAAATACATTATAACAAGTACTTGGTTAGTTAATCAGTTTCAAATTCGGAATAACAAATAATAATACAAAAACATTAACAATGGTCGATATTTACATCCTAATAGCAGTAATTGCCGCGCTGACAGGCTTCCTAATCTTAGGGTGTTGGACTTTCAGTCGAAACCAAAACCAAATACTAATCCTGGTCGAAGGGGTGCTGATGGTCCACGCTGAGGTTGTGCCGCCCAAGGGACTAACCCAGGAAATGATAGACTCGTATCCAAGGGTTGTGGTTGGAGAAAGCGGGAGAATGCTTCAACAAGATGATAACACGTGTCCTATATGTTTAACGGAGTATCTTATTAACGACACTCTGAAGATTCTGCCGGAATGTTTGCATAGATATCATGCTGATTGCTTAGATGAATGGCTCTCTCGAAATGCTACTTGTCCTGTTTGTAGAATTCAAGCATCTTGTTCTTTGACTTCCGATTACTCTTGATTTATTGCTTTTTATTATGTCGTGTTTGTAAATTCAGGCCCTGTTTGGTACTCAGCGTAAGATATTTCCATAAATCAAATAAGTATTATATTAATATTTAATTAAGTTATTTTATGGAAATCAAGACGAATCAATTATTTCTTGCAATGGCTGGAGGTAAGTAATCGATCTCTTTTATCGCTTCCGCATTCAGTTTATACATGTTCATTATGAGACTAGAACATGTTATTTTAGACTATAAAACTTACACTCAGCAGATTAATAATAGCAGAAGCAGATTGGTCAAGCAAATTATAAATGACATATTGGATTAACAGGTTTGACTAGTATGTTTCAATTAGCAGATTTAATAAAAGTGTTTGGTAATTAGCGGATTTAGATTAATAGATTGTTATATCTATATAAAAATGGTTGACAGATTCAATTTTTTCCAATCTAATAATGCAAATATGCTGGATGGAAGCATATTGGAAAACAGTAGATTGCTCAATCTACTGTTTTAATATGTCATTTACCAAACACGTAAATTAGTAGATTGGTGAGTCAAACATGCTAAAAGGTTTGAATATGCTGAAAGTTCACCAATCTACTGTTTACTAAACACCCCCTCAATTTGGTTGACGGTTTTAAATGATGATATATGTTATTAAACGACTGATAAATTTCCGACATAAGACTTGTACAAAATAGGGAAGGGTGTTCATTTTAACCACAAGACTAAGACTTCATCGATTATGTGTGTAACGTATCGCTAATTGTCCCGATCATATCATTTCCATCTACCATGAAGTCCTAGTCTAGTTCATTAACCGGACTTCTAATCGAATACGTCTTCTTTTACAAGTCAGGACAATTTTGCTATTTTCTCCATCCTAATTATTTATTTACATTTAATTAAAATATCTCCTCGCAAAGAACAGGGCTGTCCCTGACATTTTGGGAGCCCTATGCGAAATTGAAAAAATAGGCCCCTAATATATAAACACCTATATTAATTTATAAATATAAATTAATAATTTATACTTTACAAATATTAAAACAAATTTGATGATTAAAAAAAGCTAATAAAACCCAACAAGTATATATGATAAATGCAATGTTTGCATCCAAATATCAATTAAACTATCGTTACAATGTTGGTTTATTGTAAACTCCTTCATAGAAGTTGGGGAGGATGGTGCGGGATCGATTCTCAGTAACAATGTGTCGAGAAATTAATGATATAGGAACGCGATAGTAAAATTATATTATAAGATGATTGGAACGGAGAGTGTATTTACCTTTCTGACTTTTCCTCCGAGTCTTGTTGAATTATGACAATTAATGGACTAAGGTTACAAACTAATTACAATAAGAAACTTCCTACATTACTACATGGAGGTTGGAGTTTTATTCTTCTTCCTTAAAGCCTTATGGAAGTTATAAGTCTTCCATCTAATATAAATAGCTAATGTATTAGCTTGTTTGATATAGAAAAATACAACACAAAATATTCTATCAATATCTTTCTCACCTTGTTTGATTATAATTGCCCCTAAAAACCATCGTCTTTTTCTTATAAATGTTGTCAAAGAATAAAACATGGATAAGTCAACTAAATCAGATTTTACTGGTATGATCTTCAAAGTGACAGTTGAATGTGTCCTGTTGCATGCCGGACAGCTTAGTCGAGTATCGATGATATAGACGATTCATTGACGGAATTGATTCTTACTCAAATCAGAAATGTTCATTTAACATTAATTATACAGAGTGTTCTTAATAATATATTTGCGAGTTGCAGGAATTCGTCGTTCCAAGGAATTAATCTCACATTTGATTAATTCTTTCAGTTCAACCTCCTCCAAATAGCATTATTTCATCTGGCAATTGACTAAGCCCTGACATGTCTACAACTATATACTATCTCGACGAAAAAATGGAATTTAATTGGGCAAAACAAACCAAAAATCATGATCAAAACTTGCAGAAAACTCATCATATTATCTATCTTCTTCGAACTACTAAATTCGACAAATGGCGAACCCTGCAACCCAAGTAAATGCCCGAAAAGCGGGACTTTAGTCGACATCTCAGTTTCATATCCATTCCGAATCATTGATCAACAACCCAAGTCATGTGGACTTCCAGGGTTCGATTTACACTGCGACAATATCCTAGGAACTCTCATTCAACTCCAAAGCGACGTCGTTTTGAGGGTCGAAGGTATCTTTTACGACAGTCAAAAGATTTTTCTTTCAGATGTATATGATGATTGTCTTCCTCACAAATTAATGGCTCTTAATCTCGACAAAACCCGTTTCAACCCAGATGGGATTACGAAGAAATTTTGGTTGTACAAATGTTCTAATGACGATAGTTTAGCTGATTATGATCGAATTGATTGCCTAAGTGGGTCGGATTATACTGTAATTAGCACCGAGGTGGATATATTGAAGAATGAGCCTAATTCGATGTGCAAGTTAGTTACGATTTTGAATGTTCCGGTATCATCCACCTATTCTATGCAACTCAGTGAAATTTCCACCATCAATCTTAATTGGGACGGTAAGCGCCTTTTTTACTTTTCTCTCTATGGTCTTTGTTTGTTGTCAAGTTTGATCACCTGTAGTAAATATTAGATCCAATTTTGAATCGACACTAGTCGCTTGCTAAAGAGCGAAGATCACCTAGGCCGTGTTTATTTGGATACAAAAACTACGAGGGAAACGGAAGAGAAAGGGCAAGGGCGTAAGCAATGGTGGAGCTAGGCGGGTAGCAGGGGCGCTCGCCCCTGCTGGTGGATGAAAATCGTAAAAGTTTTAGTTAAAATTTTCGAAATTTTTTCGAGCTCCCCTTATACCATTACCGTTCGCCCCTCTGAAATTTTTTGCCCCCGCTGGGTTCAATTCCTGACTCCGCCACTGGGCGTAAGAGAGTTTCCCTCCAACATTTCCTGCCATCTCAACAATAATACCGTCTCTCAGAAAACTTACCGTTTATATTATGTGAACTTAGGAAGTATTGTGCCTCCTCTAGCTCCGGGAAAAGACTCGAAATCTGGATTTTCTTCAGCCCCACCACAATTAGGGTTAGCCCTATGCATCTGTGGATTGGTGATGATAGTTATATTTGGTTATTGTCGATATCGAAGGAGGAGAAACCAGCAAGCTACCGCGATAATTAACCCAAACACAGTAACTACGACTACAACAGACATTGAGGGTCTCGATCAGGTGACAATCGACTCATACCCAATGGTTGTGATTGGTGAGAGCGGTCGCCTTATCAAAGCCGACAACAATGCTTGTCCGATTTGCCTTTCCGATTATCGTCCTAAGGAAACATTGAAAATTCTGCCGGAGTGTCTTCATCGATTCCATGTTGAATGTATTGATCAGTGGCTTAGCTCTAAAGGCGTTTGTCCCATTTGTCGAACTTCTCCTCCTCGCATTTCCTTGCATCGTTGAGTAACTTCGGTTTTTTGGTGTTTGTAAAAGAAATTGTACAAATCTAGCAGAATGATGATTACATTTTTTATTCTCTATTTTTGTAATATGTTTTGGACAAAATTTTGTAACATATAGTATTTCTTTAAGACGTTGTAAGCATAAAATAGATCTGATTAATTATTTCGGTCTAACACTAATTATTGTTCATTAATAACCGTGAATCTAAACATGAATTACTTTAGAGTCATTTCACGCTTACAAAAGTTACTATGACTTCAAACAAGAATTTGCAAATAGGCGATTTTGATATATAATAATAATGTGGAAACAGTTCGTCAAATAATCAATTAATTGTAAAAGCTAAATAGTGTCTATTCTTGTATCGATCCATTAGACATCCTAGGAATTACGGGGTATTTTTTTTGGGTTTTATTTGGAGGTTAAAACCCGAGATACAACAATTAACTAACTAATCTTGGCCAAGATACCCCAAGTACATCTTCACGAAGGATGGTTATCAGGCCGATCACTAATTCTATTAGCCTCTCTGTAAACATGACCCGACTTCATGACTACCCACGCTGCACGTTCAACCAAGGATTTGCAATCGATTATGATTGTAGGCAATGATAAATGAACTCTGCTGATACTATGATAGAGGAACCATCTCAACCAAAACCTTAAAAATTATGGTTAAGGTCTGACTATTATATTTATTCTTATTAGACAAGGCGTTTCTAATGTAGCTTGAGCTAGACATATTATGATCCCCTCTCAATTTGACTAATCTAATTCCCACGTACTTCATTGCAAAAACAGGAGGAAAAAATAACCAAAAAAAAAAAAAAAAACAAACAGGTCGTCGTATTGATAATGACCAAATCATAATGTTATTTAGGGGTGTAAACGAGCCGAGCCGAGCTCGAGCTTACCTATGATCGAGCTCGGCTCATATTGTAAAAGTCGAGTTCGAGCCCGAACCCGAGCTCTTGAAATCAAGACTCGGGATCGGCTCATATAATATTTTACGAGCCCGAACCCGAGCCCGAGCTTTGTTTGCGTTCTATTTTTTTGAACATTATTTTAATTATAAAGTAATTTTTTATTTGAAATTTCAAATTTAAACGAGAATATTATTTTTTTGTTAGCTTATAATAACAGTTATTATGTAATTTTATCTTATAAACTAATATTTTAATTTATTTATTTTAAAATTGATACAATTTAAGTAAATATATTGAAAAACATTAAGTAATTTTAAAAATAACGAGCTCCCGAGCCGAGCCTTAGTGTGCTCAAGCTCGGCTCGGTTTGGGCTCAGCTTAGTTCGAGCCCGAGCTCGAGCTCAGTTTGACCGATCTCGAGCCGAGCTTTGATCGAGCCAATCCCGATGGCTTATTGAGCAGGCTCAGTTCATTTACAGCCCTAATGTTATTGGAAGCATTATCTTGCACACCACTGCAATCGTATAAATCATACTCTATACTCAATAGTCAAACATGTTATGAAAGATAGTGAATACTCTGTGTTTGAGACTCTTGAGGGCAGTTGAGGCCCTGTTTCTGGTTCTTTATAGCTTAATTTCAGCTCATTTTAATTTAGCTCGATTAGATCGGTCAAACAGATTAATTGGATCGGGTTAATTTCGGGCCAAGCCATTTCGGTTTTGTGAGCTTTGGGTTCGGGTCATTTCGTGTCAGCTATTATCAAGTTATTTGTGGATAATAATCAGTTTGCAACAATAAACATTCGAGTCAGGCTATTCGAGTTCGGGTCTTGAATTCGAGTGTCGGGTCAATTTTGTCGGGTCTAAGCTTAGCTCTATTTATTTCAGTTTAGCTCAGTTTAACTCGTCTATTCACAAATTCTCTTACTTCAGCTCCATTAATTCAGTTCAACTTAGCTGTATTGAGTTCAGTTTAACTTAGCTCGACTCTTATCAGCCAAAAAGAACATAGCCGGCTCGGTCTCATATTTAAAACCGTCCCATTGGAGCGTAACTATTTGCTTATATCGTGAAAGAAATGGTATTTTGAGAAATTGCTAAGAAATGTACAATTTAGAATACTTTAGAGAATATCCTATGATATGAATAAAAAATAAAAATGTTTAAACCTCCAAACATTGACTCTTCCATAACAATGAACAATTAGTCTCCCTTAAGATATTATTATTTATGACATTAAAACGGATTAAATACCATCTCATCTGAGCATATAACACAAATCATTTACTTTTTCCTATACATTCTGTTTTTGTCTTATTCACACAACTTAACCGGTCTTCTTAAGCTTAAAACGGATACACCCGTATTAAACAAGAATTTGCCAAGAATAATTTCTCTACTACTCTACTAAACCATACTAATTCAACCAACAACTTACAAAACATGTATAATAATGTATTATTGCATACATGAACTTCTCTTACTAAAAAGCCAAACCAAATTCACAACAATAACAAAACATGGTTGATATATACATCCCAATCGCGGTAGTGGCAGCCGTTGCATTCCTAGTCTTATGGTGCTGGAAATGCCGTCCAAGCCAATCAGACATGGTACTCGCCGTCTCGAGGATGATGATTGGTCAAGCCCCGAATCCATCCGCAACAGTCCAAGCCCCGGATGAGCCTAAGGGACTAGCCAAGGAAATCATAGACTCATATCCAAGGGTTGTGATTGGAGAAAGCGGAAGAATGCTCCAACACGACGATAACACGTGTCCTATATGTTTAACGGAGTATCTTACTAAAGATACTCTTAAGATTCTGCCGGAATGTTTGCATAGATTCCATGCTGATTGCTTAGATGAATGGCTCTCTAGAAATGCTACTTGTCCTGTTTGTAGGGTTCAACCTCCTTCTTTAGCTCCTGATAATGTTTGATTTATTGGTTTTTTGTTTCGTCTTGTTTGTAAATTCGATTTCATTCACGGTTGTAAATGATGATTTATACTCTGTATCAAACAAGTTATTTTTTTCTGTACCGTGGCTCCTCGAGTGTTAAAAGTATCAGAATCAAGAGTTGTAGTCATTTAGTGGTTTGATGTTTGTGACGAAAAGGTACTTATGACATTTTATAAATACCTTTTCTTTTTCCCATTATTTAAATCGATTATGAAAATCATAAGGTCGTGACGCGTTACAAATGAAAAGGAAAAAGAAAATGTGTATTGTTAATTTGTGATTATATCATCGGTCAATGTCAACTCTTTGAAGGATAACAATTCAATTTGACAGCTGATCAAACACAGTGATGATCAAGTTGCCAAGTTGCAATTTAAATTCAAACGTAAACAAAATGCATTTATATCACCGAAGGCTATTACTTTGTCTTCTTCTACAAGTCAAGACACATTTGCTCTTTACATTGATATATACTCTTTACTCTTTAGAAAGAAAATGAGTTATGGATTTTATATTATCCTTCGTCTTAATTATTTGTTTATATTTAACTAAAATATTTCTTACAACAGATAAATAAGTGACCAAATGAACATTCGTGAAATTAAACTTATTAAGTAGCTAATTTTGGACGGTCTAGTGATAAATTACTTTCCAAAATCATCTAAGGCAAAATTTAATGATGTAACACGGAAATAATTAAGATGAGTCCATTTAAGCCGTTAACTTGTCATATCGTTTTCTTTTTCATTTTTTTTGTGTGTAAGGAGCCACAAGGTAGATATATTGTTGACGGAGTTTGAACCCAGATCATAAATATCTAACTTTTATGACTCAGCTAAATTAGCTGACATCTACGTTAATTTGCCATAGTTAGTTGGAAGATTATAAAGATCCACAAGGTAATGTGGTTGTTGACTTGAATACATAATAATTAAGATCAATGTATTACACTATACCTATCTACTTATTAGACAGATACACAATTTTATTCAATTTTTATTTTGCTATATTCTCCAAAATCACAAAATCAAAAACCATGCTAATTTATCTCATCCCTTTATTTATCTTGGTTGCTGCATTCATGTGTTATTGTTGCTGTACATGTACAAGAAGAAATGATATAAGTCAATTAACCACCATAGTCTTCGACATCGACACGGTGAGACCCACCGGGCCACCGCCCCATCCGGTACCCGGTCTCGACCAGCAAACAATCGATTCGTTACCAACTATAGTAATAGGAGAAAGTGGGAGGATGATCAAGAAGGATGAGAATACTTGTTCTATTTGCTTGTCTGAATATCATCCTGTTGAAAAATTGAAGATATTGCCTCAATGTTTACATAGATTTCATTCTGATTGTATTGATCAATGGCTTCTATCAAATGGGTCTTGCCCCATTTGCAGAGTTCTTCCACCAATTCCATAGCAATTGCTTGTGCCTCGTATTTTTTTGGATGACGAGGAAACTCGCAGTCGCTACTTTTGGCCCGCTTGCACTGGGAGCCTCCGAGTACATGTGGTAGCCTGCAAACCATGTATACCAGATCAACTACCCTCTTAAGGGGTGACAGGCTCGAAATCAAACTCCGAATATACGTGATAGCTTCCAAACCATGTAATACCAGGTCAACCACCTACTTTTGCCTTTAGTTTTATTTTGTACCGTTTGATTTTTGTGAGTAGTTTTTTTAATCAAACGTAAAGAAACAATTGAGGTAGAGAGAATAGATGTTAAGTACATCTATAGTTGAGGTAGTAGCTAGGGTCTAGAGATGAGTAGTATTTAGATCATATACATTTATATTTGAAGAGATTATTGTTGTACTAATGTTGAAAAATATGATCAAATCTCAATTCTTAGTTTCGATCGAGTCAATGTTGTCGTGTCCTATGGGCTACTATTGATCGAGTCAATGTTGTCGTGTCCTATGGGCTACTATTGTAACCATATCTGTTTTTTTCGAGTTCTTTCGAGCATATTGAAATTTCAACGTTCAATAAATTTACTGTTGAGTCCTCCGCAGCGGGCTTATAGAAGTAGGTGCATGAGACCGACTCATATGCAAGTGAGGTTCCATCCTAAAACCAATTGGCGATAGGAGGAGTAGCCCACTAACTTATAAGCTAGTCTTTTCACTATTATTCTACCGAGGTGGGACAATGCCCCTCACACACATATGGAAAGAGACCTCAACATTTACCAAAAATACACATATACTAAGTTAATGAGAAATAGATTTCCTATGTTACATATTAACTAGAAGCTTTGAACGAAGCGACCTCTAGTTGAAGTTCAAAGATGAAAATAGTTCGGATCAAACTCAATCCATCCTAAATGAGAACTAAATATAGACAAGCAACAATGTGCCTAAATCGACTAGTGTGATCCTCTACAAAATCCTAGCTTCGAAAACAACTCGATTAACATGTTCAATGAGTTCATAAACGCGAATAACATCAAAAATTACGAAAATTCGAAAATCAATCGGATTCTTATAGAATTTGTATTTTGTTCCAAAAGTGGCCAAACAAGGTCACTTGATCCCCTTAATCCAGTCCCTAGTCCACCTCTCCTTCTTAAAAGGGAGTTTGGGCCAAGTGATTTGAATTCCTTGTATTGGGCTTTCATGGTAGTATATTGATCTTGATTGATATGTTGGGCTTACATGGTACTCTCTTTGTTTCGATTATTTGTTTAGCTATTCCATTTTAAGTGTCTCAGTCAATTATTTATCTTTCTCTTTTAAAAATATCTTTAATAGACAACTTGATCTCCACACTCAATTTGGTTCACTTGTCATCTAATAATTGGCATGCCCTTCTTTTTTTAGTCTTTGTGCCAATACAAAAAGTAAATAAATGACTGGAATGAAGGAAGTAAGATATATTAGACCTACTAAATCTCTACATTTATGAACTAGTTTGGGGCTTTGTTCACCATGCAGCAATCCAGCCCCTAGTCCAACTCTATAAATTGACTGAAAAAATAGTTGAGTAGTTGAAAATAAACGGTATTTTGAAAGCATTTGATAAAATTAGCTGAAAAAATATAGAATAGCTGATAATTAGTAAAATGACAGAAAATGATATGTTAATTATTGTTATTATTATTATTATATGTTAACTAATAAATGGAAGAAGTAGAACAATATGATAAGCTACCTTTAAAAAGAAAAAGCAAAAAAAAAAAAAAACACTATTTGGACGGATTTTTTTCCAGATACTTTAAATCATTTTAGCTAATTGAAATGCTAATTACCAAACATCTAAAAAAACTAGTAAGCTGAAATTTTGATCAAATAAGTTACTTTTATGAGGGGTCATACGACTCATACTCACTAAAAATTGAAAATGTTAAAAAGATAATGAAACTTATGAAATTTGTTTGCTTCCTAGTTTGATTTTTGTATTTCTTCTCTAAATTGTGATCATAAGAAAATATATCCTTAATTCTTTAGTTTTTATTGACATAGACACAATATTTATTAATTCATAATCATCCAATTAGTTGACTTAGCTTCTAAAAAACAGAAGCTATAGGATGTTCATTGCACGTCAGCCAACATGGCTAATTTTAAGTACTAATACGTACACCAAAATGATATAATACCAAATTACCAACCCAAAAAAAAAAAGTCAACATTCTTGATCAAATATTAACACAAGAACGATCATGTTATTAACACATAATAATCCCATTTTCAATTTCACAAATGCAAATCCTCAAGAATTTCATACTTTCCCACCTCATACTCTCATTATTAGCCTTTGTAAAATGTCTCGACACGTACACGAACACAAACACGAACACGAATACGAACACGTACAGGGACACAGACACAGTCGATTGCCCCGTACAAGTGTGCAGCTACGACGACCCAATTAGCCGATACGTACAATTCCCGTTCCAACTCCGAAACGAGTCCCTCCCAATGTTTTGCGGGTACTCGGGTTTTGATTTGTTATGTGATTCATCTTATAAGCTACTAATTGACCTTCCAAATTCAGGGGTGTTCGCTGTTCAAGCTATAGACTACGTCAATCAAGAAATATGGCTAAATGATCCGAATAATTGTCTTCCTAAAACACTTCTTTCATTTAATTTATCGAATTTTGATAATTCTCCGTTTAATCTTGTCCAAGAATTGCATCAATTATATTGGATATATAATTGTTCAATTGGTTATACCAAGACTTTAGGTAACGTAACACCGGTACGTTGTTTAAGTAATTTACGATACGACGTTGTTGCTAGTCCGGTTGAGGTTATAACTATCAATGCTACCTCTAGTAGGTGTAGTTATTTGGGTACTATCCAAATTCCTACCTGGTCGCAGTCGGATAAGGTACAATCTTTGGATCTTGGTACGGGTATCCGACTCTCTTGGGCCGGACCCGAATGTGGGGAGTGTTACATGAAAGGTGGGCGATGTGGTTTCAAGAGCTATTCTAGCTTGGACGTCGGCTGCTTTAATATTCCGCACAATGGTAATTAATATTTTCTTGTTTTATTTATTCTATGATTTTAACCATTTCTATTTTATTATATTTTGTGTATATCATCCAGTTCAATTCGAATTCAAGCTCGGGTGAGCTCAAAATCTGCTCAGACTCGAGTTTTGTTTCATAAGCACAAGTTGAGTAAGGCCAAGCTCATGTTCGGTTCGGCTCCTTATCACCCCTATTTAGTACTCCCTTCGTTCCAGTTATATGCTTACATTTCATTTATTTCCCTCTCACAAATAAAGTAAGTGTAAACATATCACTGGAACAGAGGGAGTAATTACCAGTTGCCCATTTTGTCAAAAATTATAACCAACTCGGAATTCCCTAGCCCTTGATATTACCTATACTACACAAGATGACACCACCAGCAGGGACGAAGCTCGGACTAAATTTTAGCCTGGGCCGAAATATTTTTAGGTTCACGTAAAACATCATATTAACTTTACATCAAGAGGCGCGCAAGTGGGCGAGTTGGTGGAAGGGCAAGTGAAAAAGGGACTATGAGATGTCACAAGCTCGTGATCGTCACAAGCAAAACAGTCTGAAACCCTCTACTTAACCAAACCCAAAGTCCGCCTCTTTCACTTCTATCTATTTCGGCAACGACAAAGCTAACCACTTAACCTACTAGTAATCTCATCAACAAAAAAGCACATCCTCACTACTGCTTCTCCATTTTTATGCAATTAAAATTCTTATTATCCCAACCTCCCTCGTTGTTTATTTTTTAATGGTCCTTTAACGATGACTTAGCAATCAATAAAAGAGTTCTAATTTTACTAATCTAAAAGGGAAAATAGATTAAACAAGAAATTACCTCTATTTGATCTCTAAAGTCCGAAGTTTCTATCCCAAATGAGCAAATCAACAAAGAAGAGTATACGTTTTTTTTGTTTATTGTGATTCTCTGGTTTTTACTATGACACAAATTTATGTCTCAAGTGCTTACATATTTTAAGAATATCATTTTTTTAATTATGGTAGTTATTTTGCAATTATTTTGTTTACAAATTTAACCATTTCTTTCCTTGATATGCAACAAAGAAGATATGGAGAAGATTTAGGACAATTTTTTTTTCAATTCTAATTTATCTTTATGTATAAATATTTTTCAAAAAGTCCGCCGGGGCCGCGGCCCGGCCGGCCATGCCTATGCTTCGCCTCTGACCACCAGTTAGGTCTTTCATCTCTTAAACAAGTCTTCAGGGGTTCGAATTCTGACTATTACGAATGAAAAAGTCAAACTTGAGAGGGGTCAACCCATTAAATTGCCTTCAGTATCCCGAAGAAGATTGTCCCGGCTGTCGGTAGGGGATACTCCTGGTCAATATCAAAAAAACACAAGATGACAACAGCGGTCATAAATTGTTAACATTTGTGTTCATGAGTAATTATTGTGTAAGACTGTCTAATAATTATGTTAAAAAATGGCTCATTTAGAACTTAGAAGCATTAAATTGATAATTTTTAAAAATCCTGTGCAAATAAAGTTTGTTGTCATTTTTTCTCAGGATTACGAAAGAAAACACTAGTGGCGATCGCTTTGGCATTTACAGCACCATTCGTATTCTTCACATGTTGCATTACATACCTCACAATTCGAGCGATTTGCTCCAGAAGAAGAAGACTTAACTTAATAAACATAGCTCTTGCAACACCAACAACTCAACAACCGCACACAGTCGTCGTGAATGGTCTCGACAGGTCGACAATTGAGTCGTATCCAAAAGTTGTCTTAGGCGAGAGTCGGCGTCTACCAAAGGCAGATGATAAGATTTGCCCTATTTGTTTGGGAGAGTATTTGGCTAAGGAAACTCTTAGAACTTTACCACATTGTGGACATTGTTTCCATGCAGAATGTGTTGATGAATGGCTTGAATTGAATGCATCTTGTCCTGTTTGCCGGAATACTCCGCCTAATAATTCTGGAATTACTTAATGATCAAGATCGACAATGATCTGTGTAAGACGATTTTGTACAAGAATTTGTGATTATTATTATATACTCTTAGGTAGAATGGTTCATAAATTTTTGGCACTTCTTGTATTTGGGTGCAAAGACTGTATTGGCAATTTGTAAATAATTTAATAATGGGATGAAAGTTTTAAATAAATATATGAAAATGACGTGAAAGGAGGGAGTATTCGGTAAGTCATTAACCTTTTTACCCGCCAAAATTGGATATCAATGTAACCCTCGTAAAATGATATCTCCTATCGAGAGGTGGATAATGGTGCAGGCCAGCCCAACCCGGCTCTCTGGCCAACGTTTGGCTAGCCTCGTCAGCCTACCCATAGCCCAGCCAGCCCGATTCTCGGATCAGGCTCGGACTTCATTTTTTATAACCCATCCAGCTTGGCCCGTGAAACCCAAATTTGTTCATCAAAGATATTCCCTAAATATAAAGTAATTAACTGAAACACCCTAAAATGAAATAGGTAAACAGATAACCGAGAGGGAGTAACATTTATAATTTTTAGGTTAACAGGAATAGAAAGCTTAGTTGGGCTGATGAGTTAAATGTGGTTAGAGGTGTTCTCGGGCCGGGCTCTTCTGGTCGGGCCCTAACCAAGCCCGTGAGTGTGACGGTTTGGGCCGGATTGTGGGAGATACGGAGTATAACCTATGTTAGGCCCGTGTCCTGTTTTAGGCGGGTCGGGTTAGCGGGCCTTACTATTTTTTTCTAAAATGGCAGGTCGGGTCGGGCAAAATTGCCTAAAATAATGGGACAGCGTCGGGTCGGGCCGGACTGATGGCCAACTCTAAATGTGGTAAACCGGTACTGCTAAAATTAAATGGGTTAAACAGTGCGAATTTGATTGTAAAAAAAAATTAAATGGTTGGTTCGGGTTGGGGTTGGGGTTGAGAAAGAGATCTTTTTTTTTTTTTTTTTTTGGCAAAAGAAGAAAGATATCTTATTTAAAGTTAACACGGATACAAATACGAACCCGAGCCCAACACGGCTTGATCCGTTTGTTAGGTCTGTATATCGGAGCATTTACTACTCCGTATTTAGTAGTTGTATTTGTATACTTGTACCACCAAAACATAAAGCTTCCCGCTCTTTCTTGCTATGATCAGTTAAGAAATGCGGAAGTCTGCCGATGAATCGCCGTCTTTTGTTTCCGTTGCGCACTTTTGCAACTCAAATTGCACAATTCGTAGAAAATGCTCCTCTTACTTCCACTATATGCATACCCAATGGAAGAATCAGAGATTCGAGCAAATCTCACCGAAACGACAATGCCCGGAAAGTGTTCGACGAAATGTCTCAAAGAGATTCTGTGACCTGTGGCAATATGATTTCTGGGTATTCCCAAAACAATGGTATAGTTGATAAACAGTCACTTATTAATGCATTTCCTGATGGAAATGTGCGATCTTGGACTGCAATGTTAACCGGGTATGCGAAAGCAGGTCGAATTGAGGATGCTAGGAGATTGTTTGATTATATGCCGGAAAGGAATGTGATTTCTTGGAATGCTATGATTACTGCGTATGCGAAAGGCGGAGAGTTGGTTTCTGCTAGGAGATTGTTTGATGTGATGCCTGAGAGGAATACTTCGTCTTGGAATGCTATGATTACCGGGTATTGTCATAGGGAGTTAATGAGGGAGGCAAGGGAGCTCTTTGAGCAAATGCCGGAAAGAAATGCGGTTTCTTGGATGGTTATGATGTCCGGGTATAATGAGATTGGTTGGTTTGCAGAAGTTTGGAATGTATTTGGGAGGATGCATTGGAGTGGTGTGATGCCGGACCAACCTATGTTTGTCGTTGTTTTGTCAGCTTTGAAAGGTTTTATGAATTTGGGATTAGTTGATTGTTTGCGTAGTGTTGTGCTGAAATCTGGGTATGAGGCGGACGTGATTGTTGGAACTGCAATTTTAAATGCCTATGCGAAAAGCGGGAGGTTAGATTTAGCAATTGTCTTCTTCAATGGAATGTCTTTCAGGAACGAATACTCCTGCACAACGATGATTGCTACATTTTCTCAGTGTGGGAGATTGGAAGATGCTATTACCGTCTATAAAAGGATTCCGGAGCAGACTGTGGATACGCAAACAGCTATGATGACTGCCTATGCTCAGAATGGTAGAATCCGGGAGGCAGAGGATTTATTCAAACTGATTAAATTTCCAAATATAGTAACTTGGAATGCTATGATTGCCGGATATTCCCAAAATGGAATGCTTGATAATGCAAAAGATGTATTTCATCGCATGCGCATCAGAAATTCAACGTCTTGGGCTGCCATGATTTCGGGACTTGCCCAGAATGGACTATGTGAAGAAGCTTTGAATATGTTTACCGAGCTCCATAGGGTCGGAAACTTTCCTACCCATTCTTGCATCACTAGCTCGCTATTTGCCTGCGCTAACCTTGGAGCTATTGAGATGGGTAAGCAAATACATGCCTTGGTGATCAAAAGACGAAGTCAGTATAACTCTTACGTTGGAACTGCACTAATATCTATGTATTCCAAGTGTAAGAACATAGAAGATGTTTCTCAAGTTTTCAGTACCATGGGAATAAAGGACACTGTTTCATGGAATTCTCTGCTCAGTGGTCTTGTACACAATAACCTACTGGAGAAAGCCCGTGATACCTTTGAGAAAATGCCTGATCGTGATGTCGTGTCATGGACTGCTTTACTATCTGCTTACGTTCAAGATGGTCAGATTAACATTGCCCTGCAAATTTTCAGGGACATGTTGTTTAAAGGGTTGATGCCTAATGAGTTAACCCTAACAAGCCTATTAAGTGCGTCTGGGACCGTTGGTGCTCCTAAGCTTGGGGAGCAAATTCATTCATTGCTCCAAAAGCTTGGACTAGACTCAAATTTATTTGTAAATAATGCTCTAATTACAATGTATTTCAAATTCGGAACTAATGGGGGATTTGCAGTCTTTGAAGACATGGTTGAAAGAGACATCGTCTCCTGGAACGCTGTCTTGGCAGGTTGTGCACACAATGGACTTGGCAAAGAGGCTGTTGATATTTTTAAAAGGATGGAAGGTGACGGTCTTTTGCCTGATGAAATGAGTTTTCTGGGTGTTTTATGTGCTTGTAGTCGAGCTGGCTTAGTGGAACAAGGACGGGCTTATTTGAAATCCATGCTCGAAGATTACAGTTTAAAACCACTGATATACCACTATACTTGCGTAGTTGACCTTCTTGGTCGAACTGGTAAACTATATGAAGCCGAAGCATTAATTGAAAGCATGCCTGTAAAACCCGATTGTGTAATTTGGGAGGCGCTTCTTGGTGCGTGTAGAATCCATCGCAACATGGAGGTTGCTGAGCGAGTTGCTAGTAGGCTTCATGAGATGGGTGCATATAATTCTGGAACGTGTGTGTTGTTGTCGAATCTGTATGCTTCTCAAGGCAGATGGGATAAAGTAGAAGAAACAAGGGAGCTAATGAAAGCTAACCGACTGACGAAAGAGCCTGCAATCAGTTGGATTCACATAAGTAACAAGCTCTATACTTTCCACACAGCTGATAAGGCTCATGATCGAATGGAAGATGTTCTCGAATTGTTGAAAACGTACTACAGATGTTTGAAGATGACGGGTTATGTTCCTGACACCGATTTTGTTCACCATGATATCGAAGAGGAGCAAAAAGAGAACCAACTCCTGGTCCATAGTGAGAAACTTGCTCTTGCCTTTGGAATTTTGAGGACACCGGATAAGTCCCCGATTCTAATTATGAAGAACCTTCGTATTTGTGGTGATTGCCATACTTTCATGAAGTTCATGTCCAAGGTCACAGAAAGGAAGATTGTTATTCGAGATAGAAAAAGATTCCATCATTTCCGTGCTGGCGTGTGTTCATGTGGCGATTACTGGTGAATCATGACATTGCCATGGAAAGAAGCTAAAACTTCTTGATTTACAGATTTTACAATTTGTACAAAATTATGGTTAATGTATTAATCTTGTTCCCATTTACATTTGTGTTATTGAAGAATTCGAAGGAGCTTACATTATGTTGCTTGGTTCTCATAATGGCATAGCTAATCAATGTTTTAACATTTTTTTGGGATATTTTATATGGTACCCCTATATTTTTTTCATATTTTACGCGGTACCCCTTTTTTTAGCTGGAAATCTTTGACGGTCTATAATACTTAGCCACGAACTTGAAACGGACAATTTTTTTTTCAAAGTAAAGATCTTGTCGAAACGATCAATTTGAAAAAAAAAAAAAAAAATCCTTACTTTATGATTTCGTTGCCATGAGATATTGCCGGTCAAAGTTTATTTTGATAAATACGTTTGACAAACAGTAGCTCTAGCAACAAATTTCGAGAGTGGCAATATTTTTTTTCCAAATCGAAATCTGGTAAAGGTGATCAATTTGGAAAAAAGAATCGTCGCGTTCTGAACATACCACGAATTATAAGCCGTCAAAGTTTTTAAGTGGAAAAAGAGGGGTACTGTAGAAAATGAAAAAACATAGGGGTACCATGTAGAATATCCCTTTTTTTTTTGTGTAAAGGCTTCGCAAGGACAATTATGTTGACAGAGTTTAAACCCAGGTCATGAATATCACTCACCATGCCTTTATCGGCTAAGCTAACCGACAGACAATGTTCAACAGTCTCATGTATCCATGATCAACAAATGAAAGCAACATTTCAGAATTTTTTTTTCTATCATGTGTACACTAACAATGATCAAATACAAGATATACAATGCTGACTGTTGAGTACATTTTACAGATCTGGCAAAAACCATGTGTTAGCTTGGATACAAAGTGCTACTAACATCATAAACACACATTTTTACATTAAACAATAAATCACTAATCAAAAAAACAAGAGAAAATCAATAATCAACATTAGACTACATACTACCATACACATCAACTTCCCTTTCCTAATCTTCCACTGAAAAATCGGGCTCTGTCGGCTTCTGAAGTAGCATGGGCGATATTCGCTCAGGCAACCTCACTTTTCGGGCCCCATTCTTCCGTAAAGCACGAAGCATATTACCAGCAAATCTTGAGGCATAGATGGTGGCACCCAGACTTGGGGAACTCCCGCTTTCCCTGACCAGAGCGTCTTGTAAGCGATCCTCCTCCTCTTGAAGGGCTAGTTCCGTCTTCTTCCTATGGTACCGCCTCCAAGCTGCCTGTATAAAGCATGCTGCCCAAGTCCGCCATTGCTGAGAGTAAAACCTGAATGTGTGCCGTAGTTGCTTACTGTGCAAACGCCGGAATTGAGAGGCGACGAATTTTAGGTCATCGGCCATTAGGGCAAAAGCCTCGATTTTCGTGAGAGTTTGGACGGTTCGAGTTGAGAGAGGGAGGTTGGCTGAAGGATGTGGATCCAAAGCCCAAGTGAGGAGTTCTTCGCCACAAAAGTCCCCTGCCTTCAAATATTCGGAGTTAAAGAAACCCGTCCTCCCGCCATTTGTGGTCATTGTAAGCAGCGTGCCACGCATCACAAATACCATGGCATCTACTGGGTCTCCTTCCCGAATGATGTTGCTATCTTTTGTGTACAGTACTGGTTTGAGACGGTCGCACATTGCATCCAGTAGCTGGTCATCCATTTTCTCAAACATAGGGACCTTTTGAAAGAACAAAAAATCACATCAGACCCGTAAGTGAGAACGTAAAAGGAGCATAAGTATATAACGAAAAACAACACCACCCCCATTGCTACGGTGAGGCTGAATCATATATCAAATGACAACTATTTATATTAAAAGAAAAGCAAACACTTAGTGAATCATTTGCCTTCTTCCAACATATTACAATCCCAAAGAATTTCAAATCTTTGACTCCATTTAGATTCGAAATGGAAAAAAGTAGATAAACCAATTCTCTGAATTGTTGCGACTTTTCCGAAGCCATTCACAAAATTTGGAAAGTGGTAAGAAATCAGAGAATCGAAGGAAGAAATACATAACAAAAACTCGTAGAACATTATCACTAAAAAAGACGTATGGTAAAAAAAACTCACCCTGGTAACGAGATCCAAGCAAAGATGACGCTTGATATCTCTCCTCAAATCCTTGGGAAGGTTATGGAGCAAACTCTCTTCATCTACACCTCTAGTTTCCTGCCACTTGTATTGATCATACCGCCTTATCCTCTCCCTCAAATGATCTGGGAGAAGACGGTGGGACATCCACTGCTCTGCATCTCTTTTTTTCACTCTCATCTCCTCTAAACGTGTTGTTATCGATTGCAAGTATGTCTGTGAACCCATTAGGTTAGATCAAAAAATTAAGGAAATAAAGTCTGAAGACATAAGTACTTAATTAACAACCACCCAAAGGGATTTTTTAAAACCAATACCACTTTCATAAAGCCTATTTGAAGACAGCATACACATAATTTTTCTAAAAGCCGCTAATTTGGGTAAAAAACAGAATCTCTAGGTCAATTAACTCAATTCGACATTATGACCCCTTTTTTTGTAGTAGCTTGTTTTTAAGCAATCAACTCCCTTCGCGAGATTCATGATACCAAGTGGTTAAAGGCTTAGAGCTCCCCTTTACCAATTCCCAACCTTGAGTCTAGAGTCTAGACTGTAGAGACTCGATCCTCAGTTCACAAAAACTCTACATTGGCGTTTCCTTCTATTTTAATGCCAAATTTGATACTTTGGCGCCTCACCCTAACGTGTCCCACCTCTCTTTCTCTCTGTATATATAGAATCCCCTTGCAGCATTGTTATCAAGAGGATCTAGAGTTATAATCACTTATTGTTTTAACGCCCCTAAAACCCAAATTTCAAAAGCCAAAACGCGCTCACCATTCTCATTTATGGAATTAGGACGTAAATAAACTTTACCTAGATACTCCTAAAATGCATGAAGAAAATTGGTTCATCTATAAAAGATGGGAAAATAAAACAGTTCAACTCACCTGCATATTGCCTATAAGAAAGGCAAACAGCACCAAACCAGCAACGGCAATTAAAATGGCAAAGCAGTTTTCCCAGACATATGTACTTGTTTGGAGGTTTTGACCAAGTGAACTGCACGTCGAAAAAAATCTTATAAACAACACAGCTACACAAAAGGGAACAAGAAAACAGCTATACAAACAGCAAAGCACTCAAAAATATAAATCAGTCAGTAGACGTACAGAATTTGAAGGTTCCACATATTACTATCGAACAACTAATGCTTCTAAATTCACCAGTCACATAGCATAAAATGGGGATCGTTTCCATCATAGCAACCATTCGTAATTTTACCTTTTCTTTAGAACAATTGAAGTTTATTCTCAATGTGTACTTAAACATAACTTCTAGAAGGAAGGAGCTCCAACAACAAGCATTCAAATATCTCAAATGCTCGTCGACACCACACATTATTAACATAAGAAACAAAGAGAAACTTCCTAACAGAAGTCAAGCATGAAGTCAAATGACAAAATGTCCGGATAAAAGGAACGGAGAAGAGAAACCTAAAGAAACATGGTAAATTCCAACTGTATAGCAAGATCATCGAGGAGGTATAACGAAAGTGAACGGGGATCGATGTTGCTAACCTTAAATTTTGCAGCCCCCACCAAAAACAGAATAGAAATTTCTTCGGAAAATCTGTTGTGTCTACTATGCCGGACGTGAGAGCTTTAAGGAACATCCCAAAATCAAAGGGGGGTGGACCATCACCATCAAAGTTAATAGGGCAAAAATCATCCAAGCGAGTGTTATCTCCAGGGTTCATGTCACAGTATAAAGTGCCAATAGTGCATGAAATTTTTTTACAAGCATGATTCCAGCATTGAGTTTCCCTCTCTATAGAAAATAGATACCAAAATGCTCCAGCTACCTAATAAAAAATAAGAGAAATTTAAGGATTATAATTTTTAAGTAATAACTTGAAACAAATCCATCAATAGCGTCGACATAGGAATATCAGACTATCGCTAAAACATAATTGTTTAACTAACATGTAGCGTGAAAATTGGCTCCAAGTGTCGGACACGGGTGCGTGTTGTAGTGTTTGGCCTATAATGAAGTGTCATGTTCGAAGGAGTGTAGTGTCAACAAGCAGAAAGGGTGAAGTTTCGAAATAAATAGGTTATCTCACATGGGGGTTTCAACTTTTCAACAGCTTAATAGTACTCACATGGCTTGCAAGCATGTAAAGCAATAGGTTAAAGAAAGCTCCAGCCCAAGCAGTTTCAGTCAAGATGCCTGTAGATCTTGTAACTTCTTTGTACAATGGGAAAACTCGAAGAATCCTTGGAATATACTGGAAGAGCACCAGAAACTTCAGCAGGTTTTTTGTATTCAAAGATTTAGAGCCTTTTAATTTCGGTACTATAATTATGATTGCCACCTGCACAGAGTCATATATTCCAACAATGAACAAAGTATCCAAATGATATCATAATGTTTTAAGATACACTCATGTCTATTTATATCGCTACCTCGAGTAAGACAGAAAATTTAGGGACCTTCAACAAGGTCCCAATGAACCAATAACAACCAGAATAGTGCATATAAGAAAACAGATTCTGTCATTCTAACAAAACATAAACATAAACAAAAAAAAAAGGACTATCTGAGCAGCAACTTAAACGCAATTGTTATTACATATATCTACGCTCCATGGGATATGTATTTCATTGCAATTGTGAGTGCATAATTTGTTAGGGATCCACCAAGGAAGAGTACCACCCCACGGCCATAAGTCCATTAAGTTTTTTTTCTTAAAATCAATTGACAATACCAGGACTAGCAAACTAGAACTTATATCCATGTTCCGCCTAAATCAATCTGCCGATATGGGATAGCAACTCACACATTACTCCCACGTGATTTTCATCCAAACAAAAGAACATAAAGTGAAAGGACATAAAAATGATAATAAACCCAAACCATAACCCATGTGCCACAACCCACAATACCAATATGCACTGTTGTGCATATTGTTTTCTTTTTTTGCCTAAGATCTCATATGGGCAATTTCAGGTATATTAGAGAATATATAAACCCTAAAGAATGTCTGTGCAGTTTTAGGCTAGTAGTAACCTGGAAGCAAGATCTTGCATACCTGTGGTAAGGGAAGTACAGCAAGAATGTCAATCAAGAAGTAAGAGCATAAATATCTTTTAGCGATTTCTTTGGCATCTTCAACCAAAACACCTCTGCCAAATACCCGAGAAGAGGGGGCAATATAACCAGTTCTGAACTGGAAAATGATATGAAGCAAGTAAAATATATCAGTGAAGGAGCGCAAAACACTAGCGGCGGCCTGTAACTTGTGGTCCAACCCCAGACACTTTTTTTTGTGGTCAACCACTGGAATGTAAAAGAACAATGGATCTATCCAGACTGCAATAACACAAGATATGATAAATATTTTATTCCACTTCTGTAGAAACGGGCCTTGTGGATCTAAGACTTTCTTCTTAGACCATGAAGAATTGCTACTCAGATGTTTCCCGATATTTTTTAGCCTTTCAGAAATAGATTCCATGCCTCCTTTGAAGCCATAATAACAAGAGCTCAAGGACCTCCTGAACTTGCCAGGCTGACCATCATCTTGGTAGTAATACTGTCCATCTCGATTTTTCTGTGGAACCCACTCCTCAAACCTGAGTAACACAACCACACCCAATTATGTAATGAAGTAAATGTGTGAAATTTGGAACAACAGACACATGTCAGGCAGACATACAAGTGCCTATAATCACATTAAGAGCCATCTTATCAAGTGCTCGTTATATCAATTCTCACTGTCTTTTAAAAGGTTGAATACAACTAACCTGACAACCTTCTCTTGTTTATATTTCATCTCCTCAGATTGTAGCACGATAATCTGGAATCAACCTTATGACACTGACCAATTTCATAAAGTACAACTTCTTGTTTTCTTCAACTCCTTTACCAAGTGAACAAAAGCAAGCCTACAATATACAAACTGTATCATCAGATTGCAGAGCACGTGAAGGAAAACCACGAATTATAAACTCATAATACAAATGACACCAGCATGAAATGGATAATGACAAAAACTACATGCGGGTATAGAAGTATGATCAGTCCTGAAATTAGACAATCTGTCTCGGGTTTTCAAATAACTTGCACCGACAAGAAGCTATAGCACCTTAAAACTCGCACAAGCTCTTTACCCCTCTCCCCGCCCACATACACACTCACAAAAATAAATGGATAAAGGCATTCTTTTGATAATAAAGCACAAACTATTCTTCTATAAATCACCAGTCACGGACTGGAAAGGTCATTAGGAAACGAACCCCGTGGCAAATATCAGGATAAACTGAAAAATAAGAAACAGCATACATACATTAACAAGAAGCCATCAAAATAACACAAAATATATGACCGATCTCTTCATTTTAAACGAAACTGATTAACATTTGGCTAAAATTACTGTATGCCCCGACAAGATTAATAGCTATAAATCTATAATAACAAGAAGGAGGTGTTAGGTAAGGGAGAAAATATAAGAGCTACCATAGATCTATTGCATCACAATCACAGAACACTGAAACAACAGTTCTCCACTTTCTCCAATTGAACTTTTTGAAGTACACAAAAATTTGTATGTAGCGGTTGTATCCGTACAACAGAATGTTTAAAGCATAGAAGCGTCGTGCTTCTATGCCTTGTCGTACGGATACGACCATTGACTTGCTGTTTGAAGGATGAAGTTCAGTTATAATCATTAAATGTGAAATTAAAGCAGGAAAGAGTCAAGATTTTAAGTTGAATTTAGAACAAAATAGGAGCAAATGTAACTGAAATTCAGGAAATACTATTGTTTAAAGAACATCACTACCAATATACACAAAAAACAAAAACTGAAACCAAATTTCTACCAAACTGAACAAAGTTGGAATGTTTGTAACTTACAATCAATCAAACACTATTGTTTAAAGAACATCACTACCAATATACACAACACAAACCCAATAAAGTAGCATGAATTCTTGTTTAAGACGAATATATCCGTCGATTTATAACTTCCATTAATTAATCACTATTGCAATAATAAAGACTCCCATCAAAAGTTAAGCATTTAGTAACTTCCAAATTCCAAAATTAAACACTAAATCACATTTATAAATATAATAATTAAATTAATGCACAAAAAACAGGAATTAAACTCAAGAATCCACAAAAGATGGCAACTTTGTAGTACCCACAAAACAAAATTCCAATCACTATAAACATGAAAATAACAAGAAATTGAATAAAACTGCAACAAACCCAGAAAAATTGGAAACTTTTGCAACTTCAAATTACTCAAAACCCAACAAAGTTTTGATACTCTACTTTCATAAGCACAAATACCCAACTTACAAAAAAAAACCGCGACAAAGGGATTACTCACTGTTGTCGACGGTAACTAGAAGAATCAACCACTGCCAGTTACCACAATACCCAACTCCCAAAAAAACCCGCGATAAGGGATTATTCACTGTTGTTGACGGTAACTAACAAAAGGACTTGCCTTTAGTACAAAAATCACAGGAACAAGTATGTAAAGATGAGATTTTTATGAGTGGGTTCAAAATTAAAGTACAGCAAATATGATGTATGTATGGTTTATGTAAGAAGAGGGAAATTTCCTAGACTTTCTTAGAGACTTAGAGTAGTCACATACATAAAAGTTCAAAATAATACAACTTTTTTTCAAGAATGGTTGATAAAATCATAATGTTAATGTTAATTACGGTTACTAATGTGATAATAATAATAAATAATGTACAACTAGTTTTAACCCGTGCAAAATTGCACGGGATTGCTTATTAAACTTGTTTTAGATACTGTTTGACTAAATTGCAAAAAATTAAAAGCGGAATTCCATAAAATTATATTCTAAAATTATAGTTTGTTATATAATTCCATATACACAAATTCTCATTGAAAATTGGTACTATCCGTCACAAGCTGAAATCGGATAGTACCCTCTCACAATATGCAAGTGAGAAGTGACACTATCCATGAGATTCTTGTTTAGCAAATCTTTTATTTTTTTTAATAATTTTTTTTAAGAATTTTCTGTGGTGTATTAATTTATGTGGTGTTTAAATTATTAATTTAAAAGAATAATTTGATGAATGAGTTTGATCAAATTAATATTCTCTTTAATGTGCGATTTCTTTCTCCATCATATGATATCGCTCGGACGGAATTCATCATAGTTGTTTGTCAAATATTAATTTTTTTAATTGTTTCACATTATGTAGTTAAATTGAAATTTTGTGTGATTAATTGAATAAGTGAGATTATTTTTCTGATCAATTTATCGGCTTAATTGTTTAACACTAAGATTAGTCCGCGTTTTTGGTTGCACAGATCTGAGCACTTGCGGTATAATTCAATATAAAAAAAATTATTGTACTTTATTATTATTGTCGTTATTGTAATTTATTATTGTGTAAAAATTAAGACGGAACTATTCTTGAGTTACGTATAAAACCTAAGCGTAAATATTTACGTACAAAATGATTTTTTTAGAAATAAATCCACATTCTTTGCGGTGGGTTCCACTTTTTTTTTTTTTTTTTTTTTTTTTTTAAAAAAAAAAAGTTGAATGTGGTGATGTGGATGAAGGAGGAGGGGTTAAATGTTCTTCTATTTATTAAGATAAGATAATCATGAAAATAATGGGTTTTAGTTAGTTTTAAGCAAGTTGGTTTTTGGTTTTAAGTGAGAAATTTATACGAGTACTTTACAATAATTATGAGAATAATACAAATTCTTGTATAAGCGGATGGGGATTTAAATTTATTTTTTGTAGTGATTAGGGGACCTGTAACCTCTATTTGGTGTGCATTGGGAAACACTTAGAGAAGGCATTTCGCAACGGGTCAAGACGGGCGGCACGAGTCCAGCACGGGCACGGCACGGTGAAGAAAACAAGGTCCCCCGGGTCCGGCACGACCGGGTATAAGGCAGGTCGGGACGCCAAAATTCCAAAAAAAAACTGTGCCCAGGCACGACGGGCACGACACTTTTAGGGGTAAATAATTAAAAAACCATTAAAAATACTTGAAGCACAACGGGCGGCACGAGCCCGGCCCGACTTTACCCGGGCCAAGGGCGGGCCACGGTGGGGAGTGGGAAAAGAGGGTCGCCATGGCACGGCCCGAAAGCACGATTGATCGTGCCTGGGTCGGGCCAAATTTGTGGCTAGGTGTAACGAGCCGCCAATCCCTAAAAATTGCGCGCAAGATCCGTTCACTTCGAGTCCTTAGATTTTATGTTTCTACTTATGTATTTTCGTTTCTATTTTCATAGTAACGTAGTACTCCAAGATTACTTCATGCATGTCGAATCTTGGAGCTAACTTTTTAGTTTAAGATACGCTTTTAGGCATTTAGAAAACGTATCGCTATTCTGCACTTTCAATGTGTCCTGCTACAAGACTTGTAATATCAAATTTCCCTCTTTGGGGAGCACTCACTCAATCTGCTTCCCACCCAATTGCCTTCGTATTGCTTGTTGCTTGCATTTTTATGAACAACTCTTGCCTTCATAACTTACTAACAAGCATGTGTGTGTCGATCGTTGATGATCGAGACTAGAATCCCGACACATGCAAACCGAGACTGATTACGAATGCTCTAGTGCTTGACAAACACTAGTGCTTGGCGCTCTCGCTAGCATTCTTGTCGTGAGTTTAGACAAAGGTGTGCTCCGCGACACGGCTTAAAGTTCGGACCGTGACACTGCTAGGCACGACGGGCCGAAACTCGGACCGGCACAGCACGGCTCATTGCCTTCTCTAGAAACACTCTCATATGTGATCATCAAGTCTCGCATCCGTCAGAAACTTGTGACGGATCAAGTATCACTCGGATGGGTAGATAAGACAAATTAAAGTGCTTAGCGAGTCATAAATGATTTGTCTTATCTACCCATGTGAGTTTTACTTGACCCGTCATCGGCCGTCACAAATGAATTTTGTAATATGTGATAGCATGCAAATCACGTATACCAGGTAAGTCATCTGATAGTAGACCTGTCAAAATTGACCCGATCCGAATGACGAAGCCCGAACCCGACCCGACACCCAAACTCAAGACCCAAACTTGACCCGATCCCAAATTGAGCCGACCCGGTATAATCCGACCCGAATATTTATTGTTGCAAACTGATTATTATCCACAAATAACTTGATAATAGTCAACCTGAACATGACCCGAATCTGACATGACCCGACCTGACCCGAACCCTACAAACATGAAACTGACCCGACCCGAACCCCGTTTGCCAAGTCTACCTGAGAGGTTGAGAGTGACAGACTCGAAGTTTAGAAGTCATATGGTCAGTAGTCTCATGTCGTAAGTACTCAACAAGATTACTCTTGATGATGCTTGAAATTGAAATCTTTCAAAATTTCACCTAATTTTAACCACTAGACTCCAAACTTATAGACATGTTTCAATTACTCGTATTTGCTTACCTATTTTACCTTGGTTGTTTTATTAATTTGTTTACTTTTCTATATTCGAATTATTATTTTTATGGGTCCAATGACAATAACTACAAATGATTCATCTTTTTCCTTCTTAGTTCCTATGTTAAAAATGACAACAAACAAATCATCGAAATGAATGAAGTATCTTTTTATTTAAAAAGTCATGATATTTGTTTAATTTATTTATATTGTATAATTTTTGTATACAACAGCTTTCCAAAAAAGTGACTATGAAAATAATAGGGATTTAGTTAATCTAAAAAAATACAATAACTCTCTTTTGTGAAGCTTGTAACATGTATTACTATTACCATATGGGTAAAAAAGGTAAAAATTAAATTACATAGGGAGTCACAAATAATTTGTCTTATTTACCTATGTGATTTTACTTGACCCGTTATAAACTTGTGCCGGCGGCATAAATGTGAATTTGTGAAAAAATAATGGAAAGTAGTTTAAAGCAAGTTGGGTTTTGGATTTAGGTGAGAAATTTCACAGTAATGATTAAAAAAATAATAATGATGAGGGATGGGTGATGATGATATTGATGAATGTAAAGAGAGAGGACAAATACAAGGATCAAGTATTTGACAGGGTCCTCGTGTTTTGCGGGCCCACTTGTAATTTGACTAACAAAATCTGAAGGAATTTTGGTCCTTAATTAACTCTTGTTTAGCTTCTTAAGGTAAAAGAGTGCTATGTACGAGTCAAGTGATATGGTGAAAGTGCGTGATACGGCAATCTTGTTTAGCCCAGCCCAATTTTCAAGCACTCAAGGGAAAGAGAGTGTGGGTGGGTGTTCGAACCCGTTGGCCTAGTCGTACCCAACCGCCCTCCGCTAGGCTAGGGTCAGACGAGTCAACTCGGGCCGGTCCAATCCTCCCCTCATGTTGGTTTAGGGTTAGGTGGTCCAATACCATTTTGGTTTCGAGCTAAAAATATGGATCGTGTTTTTTCACATACGGATTTTACTTTTTTCACAAACGGCTTTTACGATTTTACCCTTGTCATTTTTCTCCGTCACTCAGTAGATTTTTTTTCACCCCTTTCCCTTCACCTCCCTCGTGCACCTCACTCCGTCCGACAGCCCGACCTTACTCCGACAGACATGTGCTCTGACCATCCTCGACTACCCTTGTTCGGCCTCCCAACAGATGACCATATGGACATATGGTAATAGAAGAAAAATGGGAAGCGCACATAATAGATGACAAATTGCAAAAAAAAAAAAAAAGTAGAAGTCTGTAAATCATGCAAGCTGAAAGTAGAGAACATTACAGGCTTACAGCTTTGCAAATGATTACAATCTTGCACAATAAATTTCATAATCAATCATTCGATCACCTCACCACAATAATATAGAAGCGAAAAGAGTACAACCCAAATGTCAAGAATACAAGGATTATATAGCTACCCTAATGTCAAGAGTGAGACTAATGGCAGCAATAGAACCCTTCACAACCCTAAATGAACAAAATTAACAAATTAAATCAATCTAAAACAAAATCTTGTGTAGTTTAATTAAAAAACTGAACATTGTTGGTTTGATATACTTAATAATGGAAGTATTTAGGAACAAATTGATTAGATTTTAGGAAGAAATGAAGAAAGAATAAATTTTCCCTTTTCTAAAGGGAGGGTAGTTTATGGAAAATTTATAGCAAAATATATGTGAAAGAATAAAACACGTATGTGAAAGAGTAATTCCGAAAAATATTTGACAATGTAATCTTCATGTAACCTTTGATCAATTGTACCGAAAACATGTGACAATTGACAAACGTCACTAAGAATGACTAGTTTGCCTTTAATAGAGTGAACTCAATAAATAAAAAAAGAAAAGAAAAGATAAAATAATAATAATAATGTATACAAGACACTCAAAATGACCGTAATTTTTTTTATCTTCTTATGCTTAGTATGATGATTATGAACTAGAATAATATTTTTTTTTGTTAAACGTTATTTTAAAAAAATATCCTAACAAAAAATATTCGAGTTACTCTGACATATATTAATCATACAATAAATTATTCGTAGTTGATTTTTCATGATGCAGGAGGGTCAATAACGTCATAGTTCATAGTTCATGAGTAACCTTTAACGTGTGACTTTTTTTAGAAAAAATGTTTACCTGTATATCTTTAACTTAGAAAAAATTATCTTCTCTTAAATCCCAAGTTATACACCTCTCAAATTGAAACACCCTCTTCTTACCCTGCCAAGGTAATCGGGAAATATATGTCACCATCTCGATTTCCCGAGGCAGTGAATCAGAACTACAATAAAGTATACATTTTATATAAATAACATATTTAAAGAATTACATAATGAATAAATGAATAATACAAGTGATTTTTACACATGACCTGCTACAATTATACCAACTACAATACGACTATGCAACTCGACTCCAACTCCGTGTCTCGGCCCGTGATCCCGCTCGTTATCAAATTCAAACCTGTACTCAAACTGCTTCACATATGATTGGAAATATCATATGGTTTATCACATGTCACCCCAATTAAAGCGACAGTTACACACAACCAACATACGTCAATTCGATAATACAAATACTTATGCAATGACACATGAATACGAATATGCAAGACAATGATGAACACATGAGGCACAATCTCCATCTCACATATATCTCGGTGATGGCACCGCAGTACCGCCCACCAAATAGCGGGACCGCAGCCCGTAAAAATAGGTACTCGGGACACGCCGGTGGTACCGAGCCCGGGCGCTAATTGGCCCCTGCGAGGCGCCGTGACACCACACGAGCCGCTTCGTACTCAAGTCATAAACGTGCACGTCCCTCTTGGGATGAGAAGCTCCAAGAGGCGACCCAAGCGTAAGACGATCTCCCGAACCGCTTTACGTCTCCCTCAACAACCGTGTATCACAATCACAACTCCAACACATCCTCCAACGTCCACAATAATCACATGTATATGCAACACAAAAAGCCAAATATGCAACTTTCATAAGAAGCGGCCTCAAATATGTCATGAACAACAATTTCCATAAATATTCCGACTCTTTAAGTCAACATATGTCATTATCATGCTATAATGCGATTTCGACAACAACATGAGACTCGCAACAATTCTCAATATCATAATATGATGCATGTACTACCTCAACCATGAAAACAATGACAATGAAGACTTAATTAAGCATTCATATTACCAAATCCGAGTAAGGAAGTCTTACCATAAAAGTTACAGTCCAAAAGAGAAAGAGGAAAAAGGTAGATCTTACTAACAAGGTGAAAGAGGAAGGAGAAGGGTGGAAAATCTTCAAATCCAAGCTTAGATGTAATACCCGCCCTTTTAGAGACCCGTTGACCAACGTTGACTGACCTTGGGAGTGGTAATAGTCCTTAGAAGTGTGTACCAAAGTTATCCTGTGTTTTGAGTTATGGGTGGTACTCGATAGAGTAGAGGCTACTCGGTCGAGTAGCTTAGATACTCGATCGAGTAGGGGCCACTCGATCGAGTAGGTGGGCTACTCGATCGACTAACGGGTTTTTAGCGAGGGTTTATAATCGTGTTTTGTTAAATCCGCAAATCATTTCCGCCTCATTTCTTCAGATCCTTAAGTCGCCTCCTTCCCTTCCCTTCACCATATAACCTCCATGGAAGCCTTTGAAGGTTCTTGTGCCTTAGTAGAGCATAGCTTGGGTCGGGTAGCGGTCTTTTGCCAGGTTTCCTCTCGTAGGTATGTCGTCATCATCATCCGTATCCTTGTCTTTGCAGTTAGGGTTTGCTTGGTAGTGATAGATGGTTGTGTTATATATATAGGTGTTGCTTGGTTGTTGGATTTTGCGTGTGTGGACATGGAATGGTTGCAGTTGCTTAAAGGTAGGTTCGCCTACTCAGTTTCTTTGGATGGTCTAGTGTGTCAATTGTTGTGCCGTGGTTGTTGTATGGTAGTTGTGTTTGTGTGGCAGCGTATATACGGTAGTCGGTTGGTGTATACAGTTTGTTGGTTGTTGTTGTATTGCAGCTGTCTGGGATTGTTTGTCTCTGGTTCTCGAGGTGCGTCCTCGGCTGAGTGGAGTCACTTGCGGGAGTGGCTTCACGCCCTAGTTTCGCCCTCCGTGGAACCCGCCACGGGAGGGAATGTGCACATTAATGGGACAGGGTTATCGCTCGGTATGATGAGCGGGGATTTGTTGGGTACGGCTGCGGTCCCCCACTGGCAGGGCTGGGCCAGTGCACAGTTGGTGACGAAAATTGATTGGAGTGGGTGTGATTGCGTGTGACTGGTTGTGTTTGTAATGTGTTGATAATTATTGTTGGTTCATGTTGAGTCTTGCCTCGGTTACTGACCTTGTGTGGTTGTTTTGTTTGTTTATCTGTCTGCCGTGATCCCTTATGGTGAGTAGTCAGTCTTAGCAGGTGTTGATGTCGTTGATAGCTGGAGTCCTGGCAGGGATGAGTCCTCACGAGTTTTGATAGAGATAGTGTGTAGCTGACGAGTTGTATCTTTATTTTGTTGAGTTGGTTGTAATGCTTGTAATATAATTATAATTGCTCTTTTATCGACTTTTGATGATTACTTACCTCGGGCAACCGAGATGGTAACGCCCTTATATGCTAAGGAAGGTCTAGTTAAGGCTCCTCAGAATATGGGGGTTTACAAAGTGGTATCAGAGCGACGATTTTGGAACCTGTAACCAATGAACATAATGAACGTAGTGAGTCTAATAAAATGAACCTGGTGTATGTACGACGGGAGCCCCAGCTGATGCTAGGTTTTCGATGAGTATGCGCCCTCATTTCAAAACCTTGGCCCCACTATACTTAAGCCAGTCACTGGGTATGGGAATGTGGAGTCCGTGTGTATGTATTTAATGTGTATGTTGATTGCGTCGTAACTATCCGTGGTTGAGTCTTTGTTAAAGTTGGTATGGGCATGATAGTTGCGTTTGGATTGTGTGTGGTGAAGTTTTGGTAGAATTAGTGAGCTTATGCGATGAGTATGAGAAACAAAAAGGGTTTTATTTAATAGAAATGCGTGAAAAGTGTAGGAGTGTATGCTGTAGTATGAAAAGTGGTCATGTTGGTGTTTGCTTCAGGTTGTTAGTAATGGTGATCCTATATGAGTTTATAAGTCTTACCGTAGCTATAATGATGATAGTTAGAGAAGTGTTGAGTTATAGTATGAGAAATAGCAGATAGTGATGGCTGTGTGGTGATTAATTTGTGTATAATGGCTTGTTTATGTTAATTGGAACATGATAGTAATACATTTGAATGACATATGGAAGAATAATTATCGTTAATTACATGTCAAATCGAAGTGAGCATAAGTTCGCTAGCAATGTGGTAAAACGAGTTTAGGTATGACATGGTGACGTAAATGTGTATATGAATGACTCAGTAGCAGGTAAACCGTGTTGTGTGCCGTTGTTGTAGCGTAATATGATATAAATCTTGTCTGATGAGACGGTATGATATGTTTGAATAATAATGGTGATATAGAAGTGAGTACGATAACCAGTGACGAATTCCGAACTTGGTTTGGAGTCGACACGTGATATTGTTTTGCAGGAACCTTCGATTTATTTCGTATTTCTGACCGAGTACTCAACCTTATTTGACCGAGTGCGAGTGCTTACTAGACCGAGTAGACCTCACTCGATCTAGTTAGGAAGATATGACGTCGGGATGTAGATATTTTCTACAGATACTCGACGAAATAGCACCTACTCGATCGAGTAGAGGGCACTCGATCGAGTACCCTAGGCACTCGATCGAGTAGGCTACAGTACAGAGGCTCTTACGGGTTTCTTAAAACCCTTATTTCTTCTCATTTTTCTTATTCTATCTTCCTTATTTCGAAACCCTAAGTTCTAAAATCTCTCAAAGGCTCTAAAATCTCTCATATTCTTGTGGTTGTGGTGATTGATTTGGGTTGTTCTCTTTGTTTAATTTTGTTCTTTTACTTTCCATCTAATCAAGGTATGAATCTCTTCCTTATTTACATGTTTTTTTTATCACTTGAATCTATTAGAATGATAGAATAGTCCGAAAATTTTGTTTCATATGGACAAAAATTGCTTGTAATTGTTGTAATGTGATTCATATGCTTCCCTTTCATGATTATTGATGTTAATTGTGCTAAAAATAGAGTAGAAATTGCAAAATAGAGTAGAAATTGCAAAATTGGGGGCGAATTTTCTAGGGTTTGCAAAATCAAAATTGATTTTTGATTGTTTTCTACATGTTGGATGATGAAATTGAGTACTAGATGTTACATATGTTATGTTAGAAGTTGGATTTTGGTAATTTTCGCCTTAAAACTTGCCTTAAAACTCCGTCTTAAAAGTGCCCCAAATTGGAATTCGTTTTCTATGACTAAGATTTTGTGTTGGATATGAATGTATATGCATGAGTTAAACTCTTAATTTAGTAGTGGTGATGTTAATTCTTGAGGAATGTGTCAAGATCGTTACAGCTGTAGAGACCGTCTGACTAGTCTAATTGAGTTGTTTGCTTCTAATGTTGAAGGTTGATGATGACATGTATTAAGTTGTCTTTCTATGACCATATATGAATATTTCACATGTTATCAAGTAATTACATGGGGTAGCATTTGAGCCATGCCATAATATCCGAATTGGTCGAGTAGATTACGTTTATCATGTTAAACTTTTTACAGCTATAGAGATCGTCTGAGTTACTATAAACTGAATTTATGTATCAAATTGGGAGTTGTTGGTGAAAGTGTGTACCTAGATGATTATTATATGTTCAATTGTGTAATTTATGTGATTTAAGTGCCTGTGCAAGTTTGTTTAAACCGTGTGCTTAAACAGATGCCGAGACTAAATATAGGGACCCGTCAGAGTAAGAGTGGGAGGGCTTCACAACCCGAAGTTGGGGAAGGTAGTGGACCCGTGGTACCCGCTTTACCAGAATACCCTTCGGTGGTGTTTGTAGACTTTAAACAGAGGGAGAGATTTGTGGCATTGCAAAAACGCAAGATGAGACCCACCCGTTGTGTGGATACCACACTTCTTGATGACTTGGGAATTGAGACGGATGTCCGTCACATCTTTGAGACTTTGGGATTTATGGGGTTGTATCGGTTGAGGAAGCATTCCTACCCTTTTCTGACGTTGGAGTTTATGAGCTCGTTTAATTACGAGCCAACTACACAAACTGTTGAGTTCCGTCTTATGAACACGAGTTTCGTGTTGACCATGGACCTCTTTGCTTCTCACCTTGGGTTGGCCAAGCGTCCCAAGGACTCCATCAGTGAGATTCCTTCTGAGTGCGGTGTTTGCCGCCTTATGCCTTGTCTTTCCGGAAAGTCAGCTCCCACCTCCAGCAACATGTTGATTAATGATGTTCAACATGTTACTTTGAGGATCTTCCTTCGTTCTTTGTCAAACCTTCTTTATGAGAGGCCGGATATGAGTAAGCTGAACAATCATGAACTGTTGCTTGTGATGTCTTACCTGAACCCGGAGCGGACCGAAAGGGTGGTCTTTAATACTCCTGCATGCCATGGTCTGCGCTAGCCTGGCCTTGATGGCTACTTCTACCACCCGGTACCTGAGTTGTGGTGCTATCGCCACTCGGCTAGCTGAAAAGCTAGCCTCCTTTGAGGCTTCTTCTGAGTACGTGCCTATCTACACCGGTGCCTACCATGGACAGAGACTACTACCTCGACCTGAAGTGGTTGAGAACTTTAGCTGATGGTGGCCTAGCTTGGAGAGTGTGGGGTATGAGCTAGATGAGGATCCCGGCTCCTGAGCACCTCCCACCGACAGAGCCGTTAGACCCTGTGGTGGTAGATGTTGACTCCGATGAGGAGGAGGATGATAATGTACCTCGGCAGTTGCAGACATACCTCATTGATGACACGATCCTTCAGGTGATGCCCGAGCCGAAGAAGGGGGAGAATATGGCAGTGGTGGAGGAGAGACCCAGGTTGGGGAGAGGACCTCGTCGAGTGAGGGAGAGGGCAGCTGAGACTAGACCACGGCCGGCAGCACCACCGCAGCAGCACCCTTTTCCTTGTTACCCCTACCTTGACACCCCGGAGACGCGTTCGAGCTACTTGGCAGAGAGAGTGTCATCCACTTTGACACTCCGGAACATGCATGAGATGGCTTACGCTCAGGGGATTGGGACCGAGGGACCACATCCAGTGTGGTGGAGCGGAGTTGGGGACTATAGTGGGGTTTTCCACTCTTACGGGGTGGACCAGGCAGCTTGGGGGACACATCAGTCCCTTGCTTTTGGTGGCTTGACCCCATGGTATGCGAGTCCTGGAGCTGGGGCAGGGGTTGATGCGGGTATTGGGTCATCGGGAGCAGGCACCTCGGAAGGAGATGGTGGTGGAGATGAGATGATGGATGAGCAGCAGCAGGAGTGATACTCCTTTTTCCTTCTTTTGTTTATAGTGGATGATGTTGGATGATGGTAGTCGTTCTTAGTTGGAACTTTTATTTTGGTTTGTATGGATGGCTATAAGGCCGGATTTGCTTAGTTTGAACTTGTTGCAGGATTTTGGGGGTCGGGTTGCCATCCCGCCTCGCGTTTATGTGACGTTTATATATATATATTATATATATATATATATATATATATATATATATATATATATATATATATATGTGGTGTTATGACAGGCATTCTCTAAGGTTTGACCTGTGGTTACTCGACAGAGTGCCCCACACTCGGTCGAGTATCTGCAGGTGTGACGGATATGGAGCATTCTGATCTCAGGGCTACTCGATCGAGTAGCGGATACTCAATCGAGTACCACTATATACTCGATCGAGTAACACTGTTACATGAACTTTTCACTAATTAAAATTGTTTAATGGTTATATAATTACATGTTTGGTGTTTAACATGGTTATTGATGATTAGTAACATGTTTGAACCGTTAATTTCATATGTTGGAAGTCGTGCGTGGATTTTAGACGCGTATTTGTAACGAATAGTGAGGTAGTAAGTGTTTCTTATTGCATTCATTTTACATCCGTAATGTCTACTAATCATATTTCACCAGAGATGTGTCCTCCCATATACAAATACAAATCGTATATACATGCACTCTTGACGTCAATAATGAGTAATATGGGTTGGATATCTGTCAAGATATAAGTAGTAAGTAACATGTGTACTAGTTTGGGGGTGAACTTCGGGGACGAAGTTCCTTTTAGAGGGGAAGAGTAATGTCGCAAAATAAAAAGGCCGATATTGCAAGTATTTTGTTGTTTGTTTATAAGGTTTTCTATTACTTTGGTTACATTTCTTGCATGAAGTTATAATTGTTTGCACTTGTTCGTTGGGTAATTTGTGTGCTGAAGTAAAAGTTGATAGTGTGCTTTAAAAGACGGTCACAAAGAGATAGTTATGATGTCATGTGTTGGAATAGAATCGCGTTGTTGAGTAACATGGTGGTATAGTCATGCTGCGTGTTGATATGAGACATGTTTCGTGTTGATGGTTGTTGCTAGTGAAAGGGTAATCTCGTAATGTGATGGGTGATCGTTGGTTGTGCCGGTTCGTGTTGTGAGGTTGGTATTTCAAGTAGTAGCTTGTAGAGGTCGATCTATTTAGAGCGTTAGACAGTTGATGATGATGACATGGGGGATGGTATTTCCGGGGAGTAGTGACCTATGTCGAAAGAGTAGTGATGTCGTTTTGTTCCAGTGTCTTATGCTTTGAGATGGGTGAGTTGAACTTCGGGAACGAAGTTCTTTTTAAGGGGGGAAGACTGTAATACCCGCCCTTTTAGAGACCCGTTGACCAGCGTTGACTGACCTTGGGAGCGGTAATAGTCCTTAGAAGTGCGTACCAAAGTTATCATGTGTTTTGAGTTAGGGGTGGTACTCGATAGAGTAGAGGCTACTCGATCGAGTAGCTTAGATACTCGATCGAGTAGGGGTCACTCGATCGAGTAGGTGGGCTACTCGATCGAGTAACGGGTTTTCAGCGAGGGTTTATAATCGTGTTTTGTCAAATCCGCAAATCATTTCCGCCTCATTTCTTCAGATCCTTAAGTCGCCTCCTTCCCTTCCCTTCACCATATAACCTCCATGGAAGCCTTTGAAGGTTCTTGTGCCTTAGTAGAGCATAACTTGGGTCGGGTAGCGGTCTTTTTCCAGGTTTCCTCTCGTAGGTATGTCGTCATCATCATCTGTATCCTTGTCTTTGCAGTTAGGGTTTGCTTGGTAGTGATAGATGGTTGTGTTATATATATAGGTGTTGCTTGGTTGCTGGATTTTGCGTGTGTGGACATGGAATGGTTGCAGTTGTTTAAAGGTAGATTCGCCTACTCAGTTTCTGTGGATGGTCTAGTGTGTCAATTGTTGTGCCGTGGTTGTTGTATGGTAGTTGTGTTTGTGTGGCAGCGTATATGCGGTAGTCGGTTGGTGTATACAGTTTGTTGGTTGTTGTTGTATTGCAGCTGTCTGGGATTGTTTGTCTCTGGTTCTCAAGGTGCGTCCTCGGCTGAGTGGAGTCACTTGCGGAAGTGGCTTCACGCCCTAGTTTCGCCCTCCGTGGAACCCGCCACGGGAGGGAATGTGCACATTAATGGGACAGGGTTATTGCTCGGTATGATGAGCGGAGATTTGGTGGGTACGGCTGCGGTCCCCCACTGGCAGGGTTGGTCCAGTGGACAGTCGGTGACGGAGATTAATTGGAGTGGGTGTGATTGTGTGTGACTGGTTGTGTTTGTAATGTGTTGATAATTGTTGTTGGTTCATGTTGAGTCTTGCCTCGGTTACTGACCTTGTGTGGTTGTCTTGTTTGTTTATGTGTCTGCCGTGATCCCTTATGGTGAGCAGTCAGTCTTAGCAGGTGTTGATGTCGTTGATAGCTGGAGTCCTGGCAGGGATGAGAGTCCTCACGAGTTTTGATAGAGATAGTGTGTAGCTGACGAGTTGTATCTTTATTTTTTTGAGTTGGTTGTAATGCTTGTAATATAACTATAATTGTTCTTTTATCGACTTTTGATGATTACTTACCTCGGGCAACCGAGATGGTAACACCCTTATATGCTAAGGAAGGCCTAGTTAAGGCTCCTCAGAATATGGGGGTGTTACATTAGATCCCATGAAAAAAAGTTTAGGAGAGTTGTAGAGAGAATGAAGAGGATTTGGAGGCTTGGACAGAACGTGGGGGGGGGGGGGGGATGAAATTAAGGTTGACGGATTCTAATCATGAGCATAGTTTATAACGCATCTGACACAGTGCCCTCGGTTGAGTGCCAAACCACTCGGCTGAGTGCCACTCACTCGGTCGAGTGCCACCTACTCAGTCCACCGCACCCTCCACTTCCTCTAGCATACTCACGCTTGGTCTAATATAGGTCGTACTTGGTCATTACTTCGCTCACGAATAGTCCCTTGTCAAGCTTAAGGTCATCTCACTCATCCCAAGATTCCTTTAGAAGTCTCAAAAGATCTGGATATTACATAAAGTCATCTCCATTCTTCAGTCATGGATCATATTTCAATTGCAAACTATGTTTTTTTTTTTTTGAGAAAAGATCATTATCATTAATAAAAAGTCATACGACATCTACAACATATGCCAAGCTCAATCGGATACAAATCGATTACAGCCATAGGAAATAAATTCTTGTTCAAAGAATGAAACACTGCAACAGAGTCTCTATCATCGATTCGCCGCAAAAGGCTTTCATCCATAAGAGGGTCTCCGAATCTTTCTTGACGAGTATCCATTTCTTCTGACGTGATTGATTGTAGCCATGAATCGGGCAAAATATGTAAAACCATATAACAATCTATAACAATGCTGATCTTCTGCTGACTTATTAGAAAACTGCAAACGAACAAGAAAACGAAAGCTCTCAAACTGAAAGAAGGACAGCACCGATAGACGGGGACAGAGCCCTCAGAAAGAGAGACGAAACAAAAACGAAAGCGGAAATTAAACAAAAACATAAAGGAAACAAAGCGGAACACAGGAGAAAAAAACGAAAGCCACCGCCTCCCTACCAACCCACAACACCGCCAGATCCAAGCACCACCCTGCCACACCACCTCAACAAACTCGTCCGATAAGACTCGAACATCCCACATACACCACGCAAACCGAGAGGAACGGACAGACCCGTACGAACTAGAACCAAGTGTGGGTAAAAAAGGGGAGGAGGGTTAATCGGAAGAGAGGAGACGGGTCGCCGGAGAAAGGTCTTGAGAGACCCCATCCCCGGCGACATGGTAGGGGGTTGATGGGTGGTGGACTGGTGGTGGGAGGAAGGAGGAGAACGGCGGCAGCAAAGGGGGAGATTTAGGGTTTTGTTTTTTTAGAGAGAAGGGGGAGAGAAAACTAGAGAGAGAAGGCTTTTGTAATTGCAAACTATGTTTTTGATTCTCTAATTGTAAGTTATAAATTATTGATTAAGTTATTGATTTTCTAAAATTATTATTTAGCATATTGTTAAAATTAAAATGATTATTATGAATGTCAATTAAGTGGATATTAAGGGCTATAACATCAAACTCGTCCTAATTATAGTAGATATAAATATATGTGTAAATGAGGTATAAGCGGTGGGCAAGTATAAATTTCAAACATTGTACTCACTAGTCATTATGGGACGAAGTTAACCTTTGTATTGTATCACTACATACACGCTAATTATTAAAATAACTAATTTTCTTATATTAACTTCTTGCCGATATTCAATCACAATCTTAAACTATAAAGTATAAACCCGACATCAATGCTTATTGAAAATTTTCGACGACTAAACACACCTACTTATGTTAAAAATTCACATACTCTCCCTCATCCACACCAAAGGTAACACTTATTTTATCACATTTGTCAATGCACGTTTTGCAACGTGAATATCTTTAGTTACACATTATTAAAAATGGTTTTGATATATACAACCCATTGAGTTATATTTAAGCATTTAAGATCTTCCATATTTGGTATTAAGTGAGGAATTTAAGACTAAATTATACACAACCCAATGCAATTAATGCATATATTAAAAACTTATTTCCATATTTAGTTCTTTAAATACAACTCATTGGGTTGTATATATCAAAACCCAATTAAAAATTATAAAAAATTGATATTCTTAGAGCATCCACTGTAACACCCCTTCATACCAAGGTACCTTACCAATGACTACCTTAGCATGAAAGACTGTTACCATCTCGGTTGCCCGAGATTAGTATATCAAAAGCAACAATCCAAAACACATTTATTAAAGTATAAAAGAGTAATGTTTACATCGTCTCAAAGAAATCCCAAAGCAAAGTACTGTTATAAAATCAACAAATATAAAAGACAACTAAAACTCTTGACAGCGGAAGCTAAGCTTGTGTGGTGACTCCCCATGACTGCCCCAAGCTAAACAACTGCATCACCTGTCACAATCTGCTCACCATCCCCGAATGGATCACCACAGATTTTATAAAACAACAACGGGGTCAGTTACTGAATAATTAAAGTAAGACAAGTACAATAAGGTAATCAACTGATCAACATCCACCTCCGTCTCCCAATCACACACAATCACTGACTACACACCGAGGTGTGTAGCCCTGCCAGATTACCCATCGCAACAGGTAATCCTCGCCGCCAGTGGGGGACCGCAGCCAATCCCCACCTAAACCCCGCTCATCAACGAGCGATAACTCTGTCCATTAATGTGCACATTCCCTTCTGTGGCGGGTCCACAGAGGGCGAAACTAGGGCGTGAAGCCACTCCCGCAAGTGACTCCACTCAGCCGAGGACGCACCTCGCGAACCGTTATCATCAACAACCATCACAACTCCAACACCCAACTCCAACTCCGAGATCAACAGATAATCACAATAACAATTACCACAATCGCAACACAACTTAAATCAATTAAACAGGAACTGAGTAGGGAAACCCTACTTTTTCGCAATCCAAGCATACACAAGCAATCAATAGCAATTCCCATGACACCGTCACCTACACACAATAACCACATAATTCCAATTACCACATGCCAAACCCCTTTCCCCCAAATCACAAATTAGGGCAAAACCCTAAAAGACAAATTAATGAAACTTATGAAATCAGAGGCTTACCGACACAATCGACGCAAGGAAAGATGAACTAGACTCATGAACGATCCACGCAATTGTGAGAGAGATTTGGAGAGGATTAGAGTTACGTTCTCTGGTTTAGGTTTTGTAAAATGACTAGAAACTGTAAAACACATCTTAATATAACTTTAATCCTTTCTAAATCAAACCGCGGAAAATAACACCCGTCAAACCGGATACTCGGTCGAGTATAGAGTATACTCGACCGATTACCCTCTACGCGGTCGAGTATTCCACATACTCGGCCGAGTATTCCTGGGCAGTAGCCATTCCAGGATACACGACACCCCTTACTCGACCGAGTACCAGCTTAGAAAAACCGTAGTATTACATCCACAATAGATGAATCTCTAAAGAGATTTGTCACATGACACATCAGCAAATTAACAACTCTCTCAAATAAGAAACCCATACATAACAATAGACAAACCTTTTCAAGGTTCATGTTATATGACCCACTTCAAATTATCCATTTTTTTTCCTCTCATATGTTGAGTATATTTTAGGGACCACCACTTGCCATGTTATCCCGCAAACTTGTATACAAATATGTAACTATTCTAATTTATGAACCCCAAACCTCGTTCCCAACAATAGAGAGGTTTGTCAACAAACCTCCATAAAATACATAAAACTTTGTTGACAAATCTCTATTGTGGATGCCCTTAGTATTTACGACAATAAATCAAACAAGATCTCAGATGACTATATTTTGATTTCTGTCTTATACTCTTATAGATTAAGAATAATATTAAAGATTATCTACGATCATGACAAAAATTAAGTGTTACCATTGATGTGGATGAGAGAGGGTATAACCTTACGTATATAGGTAGTTCATACGTAAATTTAACAGGTAAAATTTTAGATATTTCCTTGTTTGAACAACAACCGAATTCGTCTCATATGGGTCAGGTACGAGTTTCTCTTAACGGGTTACCCACTCCTTAATCCGGACCCAATGACATTGCTAATATTAATTATCATAAATTAATTTAGCTTATTAATGCGTGTCATACGTAAGAAAAAATCAGAATTCATTTTATAAGTTCTAAATAGATAATCGAGATGAAACGGTCTCTTAATAAGTTATCACGAATCTTGTCCAACTAGAATTTGGATTGATGCATATTCACTTACCCAAATCTGCATAACAAAATCGTCAGACACTCTGATCATCACATTTTCGTTCCCCTCTTTCTCTTTCTAGGGCTCCAGATCCTATCTTTCAATCTACTTTCAGGTAGGAATTTCATCAAGATACTATCAATATTCATATATACTTATAAAAAGATTACCTTTTTATCAATTTCTTATTTTCTTATTGATTCCAAATTTCTGAATTCTGATCATCTTTGCTATTTTCAATAAAGATTCAATTTTTATTTCTGGGATTGTTTGTTAAATTATTGGGTTGTTTTTATTTTTCCAATTATTATTTCGTATGTGTAAATTTCATGGTTTTTTTTTCAGTTGGTGGATCTGGGATTATTATCTATTGGATTAATTGAAGATGTGTTTCTGCTCACAATTGTGATAATGTAAGTTGAATCTTGTTTTTTCCTTCTTTATGTTAGTTTGATTGGATTTTTAGGTTTAATTTAAGATGTTTGATTCATGTGTTTAGTATTTGATTGATTTGTATGAAACCCAGAATTAGATTTTGATTGTTATGTTTTTAAAATACATTCAGTGGTGGGTAAGTGAGGATTATTGTTGATTTTTTTTTTTGTGGTGTCTAATGAGGCCAGTACAATGTATGGGGGAGGGGCATCCGAACCCGTCGTGACATATTGTCACAATACCTCCGTCTTAACCATTAGGCTAAGACCTGTTCGGTAGGATTGCTGTTGATTATGTGTGTGTTATTGTGGTAATTTTAATCTGGTTCTAGCTATAAAGCCAATTCAGGAATAATATTTTTATAAATTGAATGACTGAATGTTGTAAAGTTTAAGGGAGGAATGCTTGTTGTGTAAGTTTAGAAGTGTTGTGGTGAATTTAGGATCATGTGTATCTTCTTGAGTTCTATCTTGTGTTGAAAGTTGGAACTTAAATTTTTATGCTTCATCATCAAATTTGTTATATAGTTGAAAGATATGTTACTTTGGCCTATACTCCGACCTTCTGATACGACTTTCAGATACTTGATTTTAGTCTAAAACACGAACTTTTTCCACAAGATAGCTGTTGTGCGGATGCAACACGATGGAAGGGCAAACAGATTTTACTGTTCGTGAGAATAATGTAGATTACTCTAGTTCCAGAGTGCATGAGCTAGATTCTAGAATAAAGATTTTAGTGGATACCAAGTTACAAGAGGAATGGAGGTATATATGAGTCAATAAGTCTTGCTGAAGACGGATCAATTCCCTCTTTTCAAAAAGACGGGCCAAATGTCGCCATTTTAACTACAAATGTAACCAGTACCATTCTCTAAGCTATAACAGGTTGTTTATCACATGCTCACATTTGTCGTTAAAATGGCGACATTTGGCCCATCTTTTTTAAGAGACGGAATTGGTCCGTCTTCAATGAGAATTTGCGTATATGAGGAGTGTGCTTGATGCCCAAGGCTCTTTACTTGGAGCACAAGACTACTTGATGCCAAGCCACATAACTTGAAGCCTAAGGCTAGTTGATACCCAAAGATTATTATTATTAAGTCACCCTATCCAACAAATTTGATGACCTATCGTTTCGGAAAAGACACTTAGAGGCTTGCAGCCAACTTGGACTGTTTGAGTAACATTGAATGAATAGATTGAATGTGGTGGAACAGTAGCGTAAACAGAAATTATTGGTATCGCTATTTGTATTTTGACAAAGCGTCCCCTGACCCCTGTGTAGTTGAAAAAATTGAATTGTGGGTCCTTTTGTGCAATCTTGTTGAAATTTGTTTTATGAGATTTTCCCCATCATTGAAAAAGTAGCTGCTTATTTACCTAGAAGCTAATGTGCTATACTGCTATTGTGCCAAAAAAATCCATGTAAACTTTTTTACTTGGTATCTACCATTCTACCGAATGCTAATCTTCGATCTGGTGTTGATGCTATGATGCAGATTTGTTTCGGTTACCTGGTGAAGCAAGGCTGCAGCTCTATTTAGAGCTTTAGATGTTATGTGGCACTTTCCTAAGGATAATCATAACTCAAGTTGAGAGTTTCGGAATTCTTGCCAGAGGAAATTCATGGGTTGGAAGTGCTAATCGAGTTTTACCTGAATATCGGGGCTCTTCTTATCCCTGGAATTGTGAAGTTAGAAGGTTCAGGGCTACTGTGAAAATGATGGTTGATACAGGTACTACTGAGAATCGGGGTGGCATAATCAATACCTTGCCAGAGAAAGAAGACGATGGTGGCTATATTAGCGGAGGATGCAAAAGGTGAAGATGTCTCTTCATGCACTTGATTATCTAGAGTACAACAATGATTGCAGACTTTAATTCTGCATCACTTAATTGATTGAAGCATTTAGCATGGCAATTTATGTCTTTAATATGTTTGGCATGCTTGTTAATGCCATTACTTATTGCTGCCACATTCCCATATTTATGTATTCACTTTTGACAAATGACAATTGTTATGCATTGGTTTTGGTTTGGTTATATTTGAGAGTTAAAAATGTTTCCATTCATGAAATTGCTAAATAAATATTCTCATTCTTTCAGCATGCTATGCATGTATCTGTGGTATAAGCACATCTAACAGCTAAGTAGGTTCGTTATCTTTGTCTACGTGAGTGGTGATATGCAGTAATGTCTATTGAGGTGGTGCTAGAGGTTTTAACAGTATTAAATATAGTATTTGTACAACGAAATAATCTTGAGTTACTAATTTTGTGTTGCTCACTTTTTGTATTGCACACTTTTTGTGTTTCGTTTGTTGTATATTGTTTTTTCATATTGAATATTGAATGCACAATGTTTTGTTTCTGTTATGACAGTGAAGATGGAAAGTTAAGCTGTGGGTATTCAAGTTTCCGGGGAAAGAGAGCTAGCATGGAAGATTTTTATGATGTTAAAATGTCCTATGTCGATGGGAAGACTGTCTGCCTTTTTGGAATATTTGATGGTTAGACTTTCTTTTCACGGCTTACATAGTTACACTTGTCCACATATATATATTTTTTTAAATCGGGGCAGTCTGTATCCTGAGATGTATCTTAGTTTTGGATTGTGTCCCTGCGAGGGGCGATTGAGGCCAAGCTAGTTGTTGCAGTGTGAATGGCTTTTACTTTTTTTGTTGTTGATGCCTTGATGGTTAATCATTGAAGCAGATGTGTTGACATGTTGCTCATTTAACAGTCTGCTGTTTATATCTATTGATTTCTTTTCTCAGAACTAGTAGATAAAGTAGAACTCTTGTAGATGTGTGCTCCATTAACAGGAGGGTCAGCAGAGTAATATATTGGTTGACAATGACATGGATCAGATGCAGATATAGAGCCTATATTTCTGACTTCTGCACTGGGAAACAGAATAGAGAACAAGCTCTAAGTTTGATATCCTCCAATATGATATGAGGGTGATATCGTCTAGAATAAAGATTGATCAAGGAATTTGTTCTAATTTGGTAGGCTGAGTCCATGGTTTAACTCTAGATCTATGCTAAGTTATTGCAACCCCCAAGTTACTGCAGATGCTGAAAGAGCCGTGAGGAATTTGTTTTAATCGTTTGTTAACTCTGGCATGTTTCTGTGTAGAGTTTTCAGTTTTCACCTGGGAGGATTATTCATAGCTATATTTCTGTCTGGCAGGTCATGGTGGTTCTCGTGCAGCTGAGTATTTGAAGCAGCACCTTTTTGAAAATCTCATGAAGCACCCCCAATTTTTGACGGATACAAAGTTCGCTATAAGTACGTTCATCCTAATATTATGTTCGTATATCATATAAATTCTTTTTAGCATCAGAGTGAAGGCGTGAAGATGTTTTTGCATTCTAAATAAGCAGTTTCAAATTTCTTTTTGGGCCTATGGTGCCTGGTTAGCTGTAGATTTCCCACACCTTATGCGTTTCGCCATAAACTATTCGTTGTTTCTTATCTGATATTTGGTTTTCCAGGCGAAACATACAAAAAAACAGACACAGATTTCCTGGATGCTGAAAAGGATACTTTCAGGGATGATGGATCCACAGCTTCAACAGCTATACTTGTTCAGAACCAACTTTATGTCGCCAATGTTGGAGATTCACGAGCAGTAATATCCAAGGCTGGAAAAGGTTAATGCCATAACCTATAAGTGCTTTTTCCCCTGAAATTTGGGTACTTTCTGAGAGAGTAGGTCTGATGTATGCGTGTGTGATATTTTGCTTAGTAACATGATTGGTGTTTTTTTGTTTATAATAGATAACTCAACTGTTTTGCTGTGGTGCATAAACAAATGTCATTTTTATTGTGTTTTGAACATCATCTATTCTTGGTTTAGTTAGTTCGAATCCTATAGTTGAGCTTCCTTTTTCAAAATATCTGTAATCAAGGCTGAAGTCATTTAGAAATTATGATGGTGTATCTAGGTGCTGGAGATGACAATCAGGTATTTTGGACTGTACCATTTGAATCTTTTTAACAATTGACAGCTGCTCAAAGTGGAGTTAGTTGATAATTGACAAAAAGGGAAATTGACTAGGACTCGTACGTCATGAGAAGTTATAAAATTTGACCACAGCACTCTGATTTGTGTGAAGGAAAAATAGTGCCATGGAAGGGGGGTGGGTAGGGAAAGGAAGAGAGGAGGAACGTGGCAATGCTATTTTCCTTGGAAATCTTTCCTCTGTTGGAAAGATTTTAATTTGTCTTGTTGAACTGAAATAGAGGGATCCATTTGCCCTCTCCATTTCCCTCCAGCTCGATTTTGCTAGCCAAACAAGAGAATTTGTTCCCTTTGCATTCTGTTTCTTCCAATTCCCTCAAATCCCTTCATCCAAACAAAGGGTTAGTCTTCCATTTGCATTTTTGGGCTATAATGAATCAAGGAGCGAATGAGCAATCATGCCCATGATAATATTTTTGTTACCCATTCAAGTCAAGTTTGTGTGCTTGGAAATTTGTCCTTTACGATTGTGTATCATGCATCTACAACTTGATCGGATCAATATTTTCTCTCAAGCATTGTTTGTCCTCGTTTTGGTACTTGAACATTCTTATATTTATTAACGGGCTAGGTTGAAATGTTGTTTAAGCATTTCAATTTTATTTTTCCGAGGTTCTGAAAGATATATGGTTTTTGTTTTCTGAACAGCAATAGCCCTCTCTGAAGATCAGAAGCCAAACCGATCAGATGAACGAAAAAGAATTGAAAGTGCAGGAGGCGTTGTGATGTGGGCAGGTAAAAACATTTTTTTTCTCAAAAACATCTGATTGCATGTTGGTTCTATACACTTTCTTCTTTAAGTTTTGGGTTGTTTCTTTTATTTATACAAAATATCTTTAGACAAATACTTGAGTGTAAGGTGTAAGCTATGTTACTTTGACTTGGGCACGACTGTAGGAGTGTTGGACACGGGTATATATCAAAGTTTCGGGTTCGGCATGACTAAAATTTTGAGACACGGAAACCCTATCCTAAAATGAAGATACGGGTGCGGGGACATGTCGTTAAAGCAAAAGTACACTTCTTGGTTTGAAAAATATTCCAATCTTGTGGAGTATAATGGAAAGCAGGTTGACAAATAAGACTTGGAATCTTTAAATATAATACTACATGCCTTGCAAACCTCTCTTCCCTTACTTTTGTGGTGAGCCTCACTAGTTCAGCTCTGCTTGGAGTAGTGTCCAACTAATAAGTGTCGCGTTTGAAATCCTTTTCCATATCCATGCCAGTGTCGTGTCGACACGGGTAAGGCTCAAAAAGTGAAGAGTCGAAGTAACACAGGGTGTAAGCACATGGGCATCTCCATAGTTCTGTAGATACCATTTGTTTGTAAACCTTAGCTCGCTATACCATGTCTATCACTTCTTTATTTATTTTAATTATCCTCAGGTATTTCTGAGGCCTTTTTTGGGTTTGGCCTGTCTGAAGTATTCAATTGAGAGCGTAGTCTCTTTGGGAAATGGGATGGGAAGTGATAAACCAACCAACTTCATGCATATTCAAACTCGAAGTTGAAGTTATGGTATCCTTTGGCACTTTATTACGCCTTTGAGACTTGACAACTATGCGAATGTACGCATATCTGGTGTTAACAGGGCGGTGAAGGACTACAGTATTTTTAATTCAGTTGTTGGCAATGTTCAATTCGTATCATTTTTTTTTAAAGAACCTCCTTAAATTGTTGTCACCCAGGCTGCCAAATGTTGTTTTTTAATAGGGTGTTTGAATCTACGTTGGGGAAAAAAACCAATACCTTAAAGCATAGGGTCATTGACGCGCTTCTCACAAATTTATCCAGAGATTTTTTTTTTCTGTTGCCTGTGTTATTACTAGATAGAAGATGTGTATCTACTGTATGTTATCCTTGGGAAGATTTTATTGTATAGGGGGAAGGGTTTCTCTGTTTAATGTGACTACGGGGACAGAAGTATAGAGTTCTTTCAATCTAAGATGTGTGTCGCTGCTGAATAGTAGGTTCAACTGATCATTCCCTATGGAAAAACCAAGCAAGATCATGATATTCTAGGTTTACCCTGTGTTTCATGAAATATGCCTTCTGAGTTCTGACGACTTCTTTATGCATTGCCAGTTTTCTGTTTCATTAGGAGCTTTCTCTTTTTTAGTGCTAACCAAAATCTATGTGCTGGTGGAGATCATATATTGAGAGTATTAGAGGAGCGACATGATTTGTTCTGTGTTCCACTACCCCTGGTGTTTCCGGTTGTAATTATTTATGGATGACCCTGCGCTGAAGCAATTTTTTTTAAACCTGTTGACATGTTTCAATGAGTCGTCCTTATTCTGACTGTTGGTTAGGTGAGACTTCCAACTCTTTGTCAACTTAGTTGAGTATTCTTGTAGTTGTAAATAGCAGCAAGACTCAAACTAGATGTTTCTAGTTATTGTTCAGAAGAAAAGATGAAATATTTTGTTTTTAAAATGTTCGAGGGCCTTGACACGTGAAATTTGGGAATTATACCTCCTCGTTCTTGATTATTAATGCTTAGATAGTTCCATCATTCTTGATAATTTTTGGATCTCTGAGATTGATTGAACTTACTACGAGTAAATGTAAGTAGGTCATGTTTGGTCCAATTTGTATTGATTCACCCTCTAATGATCGTCATAGTTTCGTTATGAAGATGCAATTTTGCCCTTTTCAGGTACTTGGAGGGTTGGAGGTGTATTGGCTATGTCCAGAGCTTTTGGTAATCGTATGTTGAAGCAATTTGTTGTAGCAGAACCTGAAATTCAGGTGTTGTAACCCAACCTACTCTCTTTCTTTTATTATAATAGATCTTATCCACAAGCCGATCATGACTAAGTCGATTGACTCATTAACTTTGCGATGTGAGCTGTGTGGTGAGCGGTGATGAAGTGAGTTCATGATTAAAATTATTTCAATGAATATAAAAACTAGTTTTTGACATCAACGTTCTTTTTATCAGTGACTCACTACGTCTCTAAATTTTAGGAAGCCATTTTTGCCATTTCTTTAAATTGTAAACATAATATACAAACTAGTACAGCTTCTTCACTTTTGTACTTAATTTAACGTTACCTTATTCATTTCAGCAACAAGAAGTCAATGAGGAACTTGAAGTAATTGTTCTTGCAAGCGATGGGCTCTGGGACGTCGTTCCGAATGAGGTACAATACTATACTCGGTGTATTTGCTACTTTTGTGTCTGAAGTAGGATCTCCAATTCAACTCATATAGGCTTGCTTGGATTGAGGGTAAAAAGGGGGGAATGAATAGGTGTGTTTCCATGTTTGGTATGAGAGTAATTATTCACCTCCCGAATCTATTACCCTCGTGAAGGGGTAATACATTACCCACCCTCCCCCCTGGGTAATTATTAAGGGAGTAAAACATCTCCTCAGGAATTATTACTCCTATACAACAAACCTATCTTCAAGGAACTCATTACCCAAGTAATTAACTTCTCCATTAATTATCACCCAATTAAAATTTACCCCTTAACTATTCCATGCATTCCAGGCAAGAGAAAGAGAGAGTAGAGAGAGTCCGGGGGTTGTGAAGGAGTGGTTATTCGCACCTTAGTTCATAGTTCATTATCCGAAAAACGTAAAGCTCGGTTTGGTTGTTATATTTGGTCTTTTGACTTTATCCAGTTTTATTATCCTTCATGGTATGAATTTCTACGTTAGATGGGTCTGCCGTAGTTCCATTTTTGCAACTAAAGGCTGGATTAACTTCTGAACTAGTTCGGGGTTGGTGGTGCTGCTATATCTGAGATATGGATTGACTGCTTTGAAGAAAAGCTATTAGGTCCATCCAACAGACCACGTCATTGTAGTGAATTGCACATCAGATTCAAGGAGAAAATTTGAATTATATAAGTGAGGCATACTACCCCATACATAAAGAAGCGGAATCTAGGAGAGCGGAAAATGAATCTACCTTTGGTTAGAGACTACTTAGAGTCACTGGACCCATGTGGTTAGCTTCGTTGGTGATCCCACGGTGGAACCTCTGAGGGTCCACACCGGGTCACTGCAAAGCTAATGTTTTTTGTGCAATTTTCCCATCATTTGTGCTAAAAAATTAAAATATACAATATTTACAAATATTATTGTAAATCCAAAACTTTGTAAGTTGCATTTTGATAAACTTCAAAAAATTTAAAAAGCGGCCGTCTTTAGAAATTTTTATGGAACTGCCACTGGATAGGTCACGTAACACTTAGTGGCTAGCCTTCCAGGTGAAAACATGCACTTTCTAGTTTCTTGGTACGTTGTTTTTGAGGTAGACTCTGTTGAACGTACAAGTTTGGTCATTTTCGCTGATAAGCTTTACTACGCAATTACTAGGACGCTGTCTCAATCGCCCGAGCAGAGGAAGAACCTGAGGTTGCCGCTAGAAAATTAACCGAGACGGCGTTCAATCGGGGTAGTGCTGATAATATCACCTGTATAGTGGTGAAGTTCAATCATAACATGGCAAAATTAGCCATCCCTCAGTCAGAACATGACAAAGACACTGAACTCCAGCAAGACGAGAGTGAAGAGGCCAAACATCAGCATGAAGTTACTCTCGAACAAGGCCAGGTCGAATTTGATGTTTTACATGACCAAGAGATGGGAACAGAACTACAAAGTGAACCAAAGGGTTCACCTTCTCATCCTGCAGGTGAGAAATCATCGGATTAAATTTTGTCATTGACAAATTATTATCTCAATTATGTCGTATAAGAATCGGAGGTGCACATTTCGCAATTTGCCTCCAGTTACTAGTTGTTTTCTTGCCATGTTTTCTCCCCTTTACTTCGTGCATATTGCGTTTTTATTTATTTTTCATATTATGGACGTTGCTTATGTAACTGAGTATCTAGCCCATGTCCATAGAGTTGTATGCCTTGGAATTTTTTTCTTTTTACCTTCGAAATTAATAAAGAAATCTGTTATTTTTTTTTCATCAAGTTTGGTGTCAGTAGACTACTGATAAATTTGACCTGGTATGGACAAATATATATCACATGTAATTTGTATACTCTGATTATTGTCAATATTCTCCGTCATTCACTCATTGGATGTTAAATACCGTTATACTCCGTGTATCTCTACTAGGGTGTATTATGTTACAGAGTAAAATATACACGACACGTCTACATGATTTGATGGAATGATGGATGTAGCCCTGATTCAGGTTTGATCTTGTTAGTATACTCTTGGCAGTCCAGATGGGTACTAGAGTAACTGAGTAAGTACCCTATACCGGAAGACAAGATTGGCCTCGGGGTATATCTGACGACTTTTCATTATTCGGTCGAGTAATGTTGCGTAAGGTTTTAGTAAAATTATTCCGTAACATTTTAATGGAGTGTTCGGGCGAAAACCTGCTGACCCTTGGGGGTGGTAGATATTAAATCGACCTAATGGCTAATCTTACCACTGCGTCCAAACCCAGTTTTTGGCCGACGTGGTGGGTGGTGTTTGTGTGGCAGATGTGGTGCTTCATGCTTGTTGCTTGTACCATTAAAACATGTTTTTTTTTTGTTTGGTGCGGTTGGTGGTGGTGGCCTTGGTTGGGTTGGACTTGGGTGGCTGCTGAGTTGGCGGTGGGTGGGGCACTTTAAAAATAATGAAACCCTAATTAAAAAATAAATCCCCAAATTGAATAAAATTAACTAAGTAATTAAATTGGTGTAATTATTGTGTAAATAAAGTCATTTTACCTTGCTAAAAGAACAATTTTCATCCATGGTCGATTTAACTTTTTTTTAGGTAAAATATTAGAGAAACAGAAATACTATCTACCTTCTCTTTCCAAACTTCTTTTCTACCTTTTCCTCTCACAACCGATTAAAATATCGTTTATTTTACTTGATCTACATGTCTTATGACTCCACCCAATATATATTAATTTAGTCGGTTGTGAGAGGGTGAAGAGAGAAGGTTGAAGAGAATGTTGAAAAGAGGTCGGAAAGTTGGAAAAGTCCAAGTGTATGGTTTAGAAATCCTTGTGTATACAAAAGCAAGCATCTACATAGAAAAATTAAGCAATTAAATAGCAATTAGTCTTGCTGAAGACGGGTCGGAGCAAGTGACGGATAATGTCACTCACAAAACGGATTGGGGGACAAGGTGGGGGCACCCCATGTGCTTCTCTCTCTCTCCTCTATTTGGGTCATTTGTGAGGGAAAATGATCTCCGTCACTCCAAAGTGACGGATACGTGCCGTCACAAATGAGATTTTGTGATTAAATAGTATACTCGTAAAAGTATAAAACTAGCACAAGTGACAGAGCAGTAAGTAGATTATACATTCGATGTATTACCATCAATTGCTTAGTTTTTGAGCGTTAAAATAAAGTTTTCGAGTTTTGTTTTAAAGTATCTGAGTTTTAATATAAAGTTTCCGAGTTCATTCAATTAGACATTAAGCTCAAAAAATTACAATATAACTCAAAAATATTACATATAAGCTCAGTTAAATTTGAGTTTTGACGGTAAAAAATTAAAATGTAACTTATAAACTTTAAAAAGCTCAGAAAAAATACACATAAGCTCAAAAAATAATAAGGTCTGAGTGCATTTCCTCCTTGACTTTTTGTTTTTGTTTTTGAAATAGCATTTCCTCCTTGACGTTATGATTCCACAAATTAATATTATTTCCGACATTTTCCCTGTTAAGGTTGACCACTTCAACACGGTGAAATGTATACAGCAAGACGGAGTAACTTGACAGTTAGACCATTTCAACAAGCACAAATTCTCATTATAGACGGACACTATTCGTCTATATGTATAGACGGATACCATTTTCCCTCACAAAATATCCATTTACCATAAAGTGGGAAGCACATGGGGTGCCCCACCTTGTCCCCCTACCCATTTTATTAGAGGTCTTTATCCGTCTGTTCGCCCCACCCGTCTATACCAAGACCTATTATTCAACAAGACATCAATGATGTATTTTATCATCTACTACATATATATAAAAAAAAAAAAAAAAATAATTAAGCCAATCATTCAAACTAACAAAATCAAATGGATGAGGATCATCAACAACGGTTCTATGGTGTAGTGGTTAGCACTCTGGACTTTGAATCCAGCGACCTGGGTTCGACTCCCGGTAGGACCTCTTTAAATCATAGTCATTGTTTTCTTACCTTTTGAAAAAAAAAAGGATGAGGATCATCGGAATTACATTTTTGAAAAACATTTCACTGATGAAATATTCCTGAGATTACCTGTAAAGTCCCTGTTAAGATGCAAATATGTCCGCAAATTATGGAATTCAATTATTTCAAGTCCTCAGTTTTGGAACTTCTACATAAAGAATTCCCCTTTCTGTAACGAAGAACGCGTCTTGATCAACACCAAAAACAGCTTCATGGTTCTAGATTATGAAAACTATGAAGATATTTACAGTTACGTAGAGTGGCATTTCGAGTTTCCTGCTGATTTTGCTGGCGATACAAATACGTTGACAGTCGTTCCTAATAATGACTTCTTTTCAGTTCATTCTGATCACCCTGATGTACTTGTGGTGGCATCGTGCAACGGGTTGGTCTGTTTGGTCACCGGGGATGGGACAGTCAGCATGTCGAAATTCCATGTCCCCCATCTCTTGCTATAGGGCAGGCGACATGGGGATTTGGTTGTGTCTCATCAACTCAAGAGTACAAGTTACTTAGAATATCCGACTTACCCTTGAAGAAGATACAAGTGTTTTCCTTGATCGGTTTTACTTGGAAGACGATTAACTTAGATTCCGAAGATTTAGCTTACGACATAAAATTATTCATGGGTCCTGGTGTATGGTTTAATAATATGATTTGTTGGTCTAATACTGGCTATATGATCATGATGCTCTTGAAGCTTCAGGGTGGGACATCATCGGATTTGATTTAGAAAACGAGGAATTCAAGTCTGTCTACGACTGTGGCGAGACAAATTTCCCTTACGGGTTTTCAAATTGTCCGCTATTGATGTCTTCTAAGGATGAATGCTTGCATTTCTGTCTTCAGAGCGATGAAGGCAATTTTTAGCATATGGCCGTATAAGAAAGACGAGGAAAAGGGATGTAAATTCACAGAGCTGTGTGATTTTCGACATGTCTCGTTTTCCATGTATGATAGATTCATGATTGCACAACAGATGCTAGGGGTAACAAAGACAGGAAGATATCTTTTTCACCTTGATCACGGAACCATAGTGCTGCTGCATCCTGATCAGAAGCCTACTGATCAGGAAGACATGTCTCGTTTTCCATCTCTTTCACTGCTGACAGAAAACAATTCATGGCGATCCAACCTTAGCCTTAGTCTAGAGGACTACTTGATTCCAGACAACAATCATTTAAAGTGCGAGCCCTGTTTTAAATAAAATAGGGTACTCACTTCAGCAGTTCAACATTTTTAAGCTACAATGTACTCAATTGTCAAAATTTTAAATAAACTTTACTTCAATCGTCATCTGCTCAGAAGTCGCATATAATCGTGTACAAAAGAATAGAATCCGATCTACACAGGACAAGAGAATAAAGCTAACAAGGCAGAACTACACTACATCACTCATAGGAAAAAAGCCACTCGATCATCTCCTACATATGAGCAAGTCCTAATGTATTGCACAAATATGTAACTCTGTCCTTGTAGCTATCAGCCACAGGGAGTGAGCTTTGAGTTACCAGCACCACGAGGGTTCTCGTCTTTCCAGTCGTCAAATGCTCTGGCTCTGTCCACTGCCGCATCATCGTCTTCATCCTCAGAGCCAGGGCCTAGTTTTGGACCGTCATTATGCCACGAAGAAGTTGCTTCCTCAATGTACTGCTTGGTACTCTCCTGCCACTCGTTCATCATTTTCATCTCCATCTCCCCAGCTTCCTCTATGCTCATGGTTGGCATCCTAAAAAGGAAAGAAAACATAAGAAACTTTCTCAAATAGTCATCCTAAAGGGAATCAATAGTCATGGCTGCATGCGCTATCTTCTTCCTCAAATGTTACAAAAGGGAAGCACGGCAACAGAGTAGGAGAAGTACTTCCTCTGCTTCAATAGGTTGTATACATTTTTTGAATTATGGGAGGAAAACTTTGAAAAACCGTATACTCCGTACAACCTATTGGAAGTTTTGGAACAGAGTAGAAGATACAAACGACACTCGGAATTGATTAGCAAAATGCTTATTGTAAGCCCTATACCATTCAACCACCCTCGATGGGATTAACATTGGACACATGAAAACAACAGTAGAGATCCTACATGCTAGAGCTTCATAACATATTCAACCACTTACTATTCATGTCTAAAACATAATTGCCTATAGTAATAGTTCACTACACTACCCAAGATTCCAAGTCCACATATTGTCTTGCTCACCTCTCCTTGGTTGGTGAGTTAATGCCTAAGAGGTGGAGCATGTCGCCTACTCAGTATTGTTGGTTGTCTAGAGTGTCTTGTGATGTGGTTTCGTTGCTGTTATATCAGTATGGCTGTCGGATTGTGATAGTTGGTTGGTGATGTGCTATTGTGTCTGTCGTTGTCGTAATACATTGATTGATGATTGGTTTGTATCTGTCTGTGATCTTCGGGGCGCGTCCCTGGCTGAGTGGAGTCACTTGCGGGAGTGGCTTCACGCCCTTGGTTCGCCCTCTGTGGAACCCGCCACAGGAGGGGATGCGCACATTAAGGAAACTTGGGTTTATCGCTCTGTGTGATGAGCGGGGATTTGATGGGTACGATTGCGGTTCCCCACTAGCAGGGCTGGTCCAGTGGACAGTCGGTGACGGTGATTGGTTGGAGTAGTTGTGGCTTGTGTGCGTGCTTGGTTGTGTCTGTAGTGTGTAGGCTGTTGTTGTTGTGTCTTTCCTCAGTTAGTGACCTTATGTGGTTTGTCTTTTTTTTTTTTGTTTCCGTTGTGTCTGTCATGATCCCTTATGGTGAGCAGTCAGTCCTAGCAGGTGATGTTTTGGATGGTAGCTGGAGTCTTGGCGGGATGAGTCCTTCACGAGTTACGACAAGAGTAGTTCACATAGTGGTGTTGAGTTGTATCTTTTATATCAGTAGTTTGATTTAGGCTTGTAATAAACTATAATTGTTCTTTTATCGGCTTTTGATGATTACTATCCTCGGGTAACCGAGATGGTAGCGCCCTTATATGCTACGGAAGGTCTTGTTAAAGCTCCTTGGTATATGGGGGTGTTACACCGCGGCACCCTTCAACCGGCTAATTTACATTTCGAAAGTCGGAACGGCTAATTTACATTTCTATCCTCATCAAGTCAAAATGTTTGAGTTAAAACCCGTACACACTTACGGCTTTTTATTTTTGTTCGAAGGTAGCGGGCTACACCCACGTCAGTCACGAGTCTCACGCTTTTGTCGCATTTCAAAATGCAAATCGAGTCTACCCTATCCTTTCCCCTTTGAAAATCGGGATTTCAAAAACTTTTTTCAAAGATCGATGATCATTTCCATTTCCAAAATGCTTATCCGGGTCGATGGCCCGTTTTCAAGTCCATTTTCAAAATGTTTATCCAGGTCGATGACCCATTTTCATTTCCATTTTCAAAATTTCCATTTTCATTTCTATTTTCAAATGTCTATCCGGGTCAATGACCCATTTTCAAATCCAATTTCAAAATGCGTATCCGGGTCGATGGCCCATTTTCAAATCCCTTTTCAAGGATCGATGATCCAAATAGCAATACATCCCCAATATGAAAATATTTTTCAAAATCCAGGCCTAAGGCCCATTTCAACAATGGTTGTTTCAAATCCAAGCTTCGGGTCAATGACTCAGTTTATCAAAATGATTCAACTTTCAAAGATCGATGATCTAAATGTGTGCTTAGACGATAATATGTTTATTGTTGTATTTGTTTTCCATGTTTCGAATGTAACAGAAACAGGAAATGCTTCAACTGGGGGCTCTAAAGGCTTCGCCTTTAGACTTATTCCAACTGGGGGCTCTGAAGCCGTTGGCTTCAGAGACCATTATCAAAATCAACGGATGACATCCACAATCCACATCAAATCAAATTCAAATCGATCCAATTCAATACAAAGTGGAGGAACTCCACAGCCGAAAGCAAAGTTTTGAAGGACCTCATTTGGAAAACCCCATTCCATTCTGGGCATAGATTAGCAGAATGCATGCCAGCAGTGTTGAACTACGATAAGGGTTTGATTCCGTCACAACGGATACGTAGGCGCCTAAGGATAAGGCTCAACTCACCACCTTTTCAATGGGTCGATGACCACCGATGATTAATCCCCAGCGAAGCTTCAGGTATGATCTCTTCTTATGGCTGGCGAACTTATATACGCAAGTCTAATGGACTATAAACGACCCGCAGAATCCTCAGGTCGAGAGGGACCTGGGGTATACTTTGACTTTCGCCCTGTCCAAGCCTCAGTCAAAGTGGGGGCTCTGTAGATACCCGTATCCGTCGATATTGGAATTTACAGAAAACCCGACAAACACCCGATGATGATAGGACGACATGTATTCACTAGATGGCATTGTCATTAGTTGGAGTTCGTTTTACGATGTAGAATGGGCGTCGTCGATGAAGCGTTTTATTAATGATATTTAATTTAAACGTTTTAATTCGTATTAAATTTAAATGATGTTTAAATTAAGAGTTTTAATCATTTTATTTATTTAATTTGAATTTATTTTCTCAAGTTTGTTTTATTGAAAATAAAATAAATATTTGGTTTGAAAAATCATTTTATGAGTGTATTTGATTTGAAAAATCATTTATTTTAATGTGTTTATTTGATTTGAAAAACTCGATTTTGAAAGTTGAAAACTCGTTTTAATCACACGATTTGTGAGCTCGTTTTATGCTTGATTTGGGCTCGATTTTCGACGCATTTTCGACCCAACTTCCTCTCCCATAACCCGTGTTCGATTCTTAGCCAAAGCCTACCCCAAAACCCTTGTTTAACCCACCCAAATCTCGTCTCAAACACACACAAAACAGCCCAACTCCCTCCCTTACTCATGTTTGCATAGCCCATAGAAGCCCTTCTAAACCGACTCAAACTTGGTCCAAACCCGCAACCCATCACCACCAACTCGTGCTCCACATTACCCACAACAACTCAGAACCTATCCCACCACGAAACCCTTCCATAAGGCCTCCAAACCGAAGCCCCAAGACAGCCCCTTCCAATCCCGTATGCCCTGCTTGGGAAGCCCAAAACCCGTATCAAATCACCACTAAAACCATACCCTACTATCCATACCATGTTCCCATGCCTTACACACCAAGAAATACCCCTTATAAACCCTACACAAGCTCACGAAAGCTGCTGGACAGCAGCAGCAAAACAGAGCCGCCCGTCTGCCTTTGCCCTACTTCTACCCTTCGAAACTCCCTATAAATACCTCCTCTCCACCATACATTTATACGCCTAAGTTCTCCACATATATTAATACCATTAACAAGCCTAAACCTCTATAAACGAACCCTACTTGCCTCTCAAAACCCTCGACAAATCCGACATACAAAACTGAGAATCAGTTTGTGTGTCCTCCTTTGAACCCTTTGTTCAACGTTCAAACCTCCATTAAAACTCGAGTTTCTTGCTCCTAATTAACCATATAATATCAATCTACATCTTAGACAAATATTCACGAGCCAAATTGACCTTGAGAGCACACGAATCCCCTCGAAAAATAGAGTGTCATACAGTCTGTTTTCGCGACTTTTCCTGTCTGTCCAGTTCTGTTTGTGCTCATTTTTTGTGATAAATACCTCAGAACAAGCTTGTTTTGTTTTAATATATCTGTTCTAATCTCTTTATAGTTTTCAAAACATCTTTCAAATATAATTTTCATCGAGAAACGAGTGAGAAATTGTAGTTTGAAAGTTGTTGTCCAGGTTCACCAAAAAACGTGTTGTTGATTTGTTGCTTCGTCGACGACGGCCCCTCGAGATAAAATCTACGATCGATTACGACCGAAGACGGTGTCAACGATACATGTAGGTTGAGGGTGCATAAAAATCTTTCCGTTCTCCCTTTTAATTCCATCTTTTAGTTATGTTTATTACATCGTATTATTATCGTATAAATTGTTAATTATGAAATAATTAGTATAGATACGAGTATGAGTTAAAGTGCTAATTTGAATACCCGCGTTGACTTGAGTTGGGGAAAGAAAGCCGCTAGATTGGTCGGTCGTTTCCCCTTCTCATTTACATATCCTCGTATTCAGATTCGGACAGAACTAAACCAACTAATTTGTTTTAATAAATGATGTTTATTGTATCTTGTTGTTGTTGTTGAATGAAGGAGAACGGGATTAGTAGTATGGATGTGCCGATAGATGGCCTTTGTATGTTGGATTTGTCTTCTGTTAGGATAAGAATTATTCTATGTTTATCGCATGACGAATTTAACATGTTTGATTGATTTAATTGATTTTATCTTGTTTAAATTAGTTTGATTTAAGCATGATGATTGAATTTATGAACTACACTTGTCTTAATTTGTTAAAGTTTATGTCTTTGATTATTAAAGCATGTTAATTTGATTATCTTATCATGTTTTATATATCTTATGCTAAAGAGTAAAAATATCTTTTTCCTTCCTCTCTTTGTTTGTTTCTTGCTAGATTAGCTAAATGAACTTCATATGCTAAAATAACTTGACAAGTTAAATGCATTAAATCGACATAGAATGAAATTCACATGTTAGGGTTTAAAACAATGACTGCATACTCGCATGAGATACATATCCAAAATAGCCATCGTTTTATTTAGTAGAGATTGTTATAGTTACGGGCGGGGTTGGGCGTTAATTAATGAAATTAAAATAAACTTTCCAACACGTAATCTCACAAGAACTTAAAATCTCTACAATTTGGTTTCTAAATACCATTTAAAAATTTTGTGGCGACTCTTTCAAAATCAAAAGTGTTTAATATGAAATAATAAACACAAAGTGGATGTAAATTCCCTTGTCCACATACCCCTAGTCTAGTGTTTGAATTCGACTTAAGAGAAACTAGGATACCTTAGAGAAGTGAACATTTCTAGGGTAGTCGGGTTTCTACCTTAGGATTTCGACCTCCGAGACCGAAAGGGATGGGGGTTGGGAGGACTAGTGTCCTAATGCGAACCCGAGAGGAGGTATTAGGCGAATTAGAGGCATCTTCTCCATTGTATCACCCCCAATGGCTAGTCTAATGGAATCATGATAGTAAACCCGAATTGTTAGTTGGAAGATCGGGTCCTAGGCCTTTCTCATCCTTGAATTACAACTTTTTAAGTTCTCTTGTTCTTTTCCCTTTATTAGTTCAAATGCATTTTATTCTTATTTAGTTTAGTTGATTAGCTCAATAACCCATCTCAATTATCGCCGACTTAGCTAAACCGTTGAATTAAACCATTAGTACTCTACTTTCTCCTCGTGGATTCGACCCCCAAGTGCTATAACATGTCGTGCACTTGCGGTTCTTTGAAACTTAATCAACTAGAAACCATGACCAGTAATTAAGAGATGAATGTAATCACTTCAAGATGATCCAGTCCTGCTAGGTAAGGCTACAAAGTAACCAGGGAAACTGTCAGCTACAAAACAGTAATCACTTCAAGATTAGCTCTCGTCTTCACTAAAACTAATCTTAATATACCGTCTCACCATGTCAATCCTAACTTGATCAGATATAAAAATGACAAACTAGGTGTGCCACATTGGTCATCACTCATTGTGTATTAATTAGCTAGGTTAGAACCCGTGTCACACTGCCACAACACGACATTTTATAGTGTGGTCTTATATAAAGGGTATCAAAATTAACAAATTTACATAAATTATCTATGGTTTTATTTTAATGTTATAATTTACTAAATTTCATAATGTATAATAATAGTATTAAGAGGTAAAAACAGGATGCTTACTACCATTAGTTGATACTTGAATTATCTTTGTGTTAACCTCTGTTATTTTTAGTAAAATTAAATGTATAAGTTTGGCATTGATTGAGAATTACAACAATTATTTAGTCGTAACATATATATGTAATTATAACAATGCTTTTAGAGTATATTTTTTACAGGTTATAATCTTAGAGGACAAAAAACGTAAAGAAGCAATATTTAATTATAACAATTATTTAGTCCTAACATATATATGTAATTATGGCAATGATTTTAGAGTATATTGAGAGGTTATAATATTAAGAGGCAAAAAACAGAGAGAAATAATATTTAATTATAGTAACTATTTAGTCCTAACATATCTGATATTTTCCCCTTTATTGTTTATTGTGAAATTTGCTAATGTCAGATCTTACTCGAGTCTATTTAGATATGTGTGATGTACTGATGTTACAGCAGATGGAAACTTCTTATCTTGGCCATTTGAATTCTTAATTAATTGTCATCTGATATTTTCCCTCTATTATTTATTGTGAAATTTGCTAATGTCAGATCTTACTCGGCTCTATTTAGTGATGTGTGAATGTGTGATGTACTAATGTTTAGAGTTCATGGAAGGGAGTTTGTTGGTAGATAATATGTTGGTATCCAGATTTCAGATAATCATTTACCTGAATTAGAATTGTTGTTGGTTTTTAGTTGCATATGATTGTTAATTGTCTAATAATGTCTTAAACTCTTAATATCAGAACATGGCTAGTTCTTCTTCTTCAAAAAAAAGAAGACTTGTCTCTGATTTAGAAGAGGCTAAAACTGAGACAACACAAACATCTGAATCGCTCACAAATAACGATGGAATGGAAGAGGGTATGATTCTCAATAAGAAACAAGCAGTGAAGCCCCCTTATTGCCTCCTCTTCCCAAAGTCCTAGGACGTGAGTATATCACTGTCAAAAGTAGGCAAGTTGATTATTGGGTGCATTTCCATGAGTATACAAAGCAAGGTAGCGTAGAGCTGAATATCTATATTATGAAAATAAAAACTTTGCATCAGATGGCAATAAGAATGGTTCTAAAAACATAAAAAACCATTGGCTTGTATGTCCTGCAAATCCTGGTGCTCCTGTAAATGGAGCTAAAGGAAGGCAAACTGAGTTAGTCTTTGATAGAGGTTCAAATGAGGGAGAAGGAAAATTGAAGGGATGGACCTTGAATCTTGAAGAGGTTAAGGAAGCAGTAGTTTATATGATAATAATTGATGAGTTGCCCTTTCGTTTTGTGGAAAAACCTGGTTTTCAATGACTTATGTCTGTTACTTGAGCTAGGTTTAAAATCCCTTCTCGTTTCACCATTATACGTGATTGTTATAAGCTCTACAGTAATGAAAAAGAAAAATTGAAAGAGTTGCTTAGAGTTTCAAGTCAAAGGGTATCATTTACTACCGATACATGGACAAGCATTCAAAAAGTGAACTATATGTGTTTGACTGCCCATTACATTGATAATGATTGGACGTTTCAAAAGAAGATTCTCTGTTTTTGTCCTATTTATAGTCACAAGGGTAAGGATATAGCAAACCTTCTTGATAACTGCTTCAAATCTTGGAGTTTAGATGATAAGGTTTTTACTTTAACTGTTGATAATGATAGTTCTAACGACACCGCTTGTGTCGAATTAAAGAGACTTCTTTTGAAGAAGCCTAACACTATTGGTAAAGGGATTTATTTTCAAATGAGATGTGTTGCTCACATTATTAACCTTATTGTGCGTATAGGATGGCTTGAAAAAGAACAAAAAATCTATTAACAAGGTTAGATATGCCGTGAAGTTTGTTAAGAGTTCTCCTGCAAGGTTGAAATTCTTTAAAGATGTTGCAAATAAGTATACAAAATGTGAGTTGTCATTATCTATGAATGTCCCCACTAGATAGAACTCTCCATACACCATGTTAGAGACTGCTTTAAACTATAAGGATGTGTTTCATGTAGTAATTGTTCCGATAAATCCTATAGGTCATGAACTTGGTACAAATTTAGATGATGTGGATGAATTTGGAAATCCTATGGATTATGAAGTAGAACATTCTGGTGCTCCTAGTGACTTTGATTGGACTGTTGTTCAAGCATTGGTAACATTTCTAAAAGTGTTAAAATATTTGACCGATCAAGTTTCGAGTTCATTGTATGTGACTAGTAACACTAGTTTCTTTATCATTGCTGTGCACTTCGTCAACTAAAAACTTGGATTAACAGTAATGATGAAGATTTTAAAGATATGTCTGTTGGAGTTAGTGTCCTCCACAATAGTGCGTTTACATAATAAATCTCATTAAGGGAATATCATCAGATATTTAATTATTTGATCCTCGTCAGTTGATTAACGTAAATCGATAACCGTTGGCTAACTAGAGTTTGACGTTATTGTCGTGAGACGGCGGTGATCAATTGACCCCTTTCGGTCACACCTATGGGAACGAACCCTAACTGATAACAAATTAATTGTATGAGATACAATTTATTTAGTCCCTTGATTTATAGACAAAAAGGTTAGTCGATTATTTTTAAAGATATTTCGAGTTGCGAACTCGAGGAGCGGCAGTTACTATTTAATTATGCGATAATTAAATAATAAATTTTATGAGACAGGTTTTAGTCAATTAATTGTTAATTCACTAAAATTGTACTAATCGATTAATGTGATTAATATTAGTACGTAAATAATACGTGTAGCGGTATACGTATATTCACGGAGTGTTTTGAACGAAATTAAATAATATTTACACGTATTTGTGCGGCAAATATAAGAACCAAAATGGACCCGTAAATGGGACATTAGACCGTGTAAATGGAGTATAGTGGATGATTGTAATCATAATCATTTTACTTTACTTGATTTATTTCCATAAGTTGTCATAACATCTTTATGCATGTCATAAAGATTGGACAAAAATCGAGCAAAGTCACTCACTCACTCCACCCTCTTCCACCCGTCCTACTCCCTCCTTTTATGCTAACTTTTGCTCAATTTTTCCTACACACTTGAGTTCATTTTGCATGTGAGGTAATTGAATTGGTTCATCTCTCTAAAATAAATATCATCACTTACTAAGATGTTAGTATACAAAATAAATATTTACTAAGCTTGTTAGTAATATTATAAATATTATCAAGGGTTAATTTTACAAGTATCTAGTTAATACTTATAAGATTATTTTGGGTGTTGTTCTTGGGTGCAACTTGAAAGAGACTTTTTTTTTAAAGGTTTTTCTAGGAGGATCATCCATCCTTATTAAGCTCAAGAATAAACTAGATAGGTGATCTAGTTTTTGCCCATTTTACCATAAAATTCAATGTAAGGAAATTGTTTTTCCTTAATCTTTGTTTTTATACTTTTATATTTGTATGCATGTTACATAGATCACTAAAACAACATATTACGAGATAATTTGTTTTTAATTAGAGAGTCTAACTGGGATCTATGATCTTTCAATGTCTACTGCCATAAAAAAGAATTTTGATAAGTATTGGGGAGATGTTGATAAGATGAATGTGTTGCTTTATATGAGATCTATTTTAGATCCAAATGTTAAGTTAGTTAGATTAAAGATCGTTTTCAATACTATTTATGATTCACCTAAAGATGAAGAGTTGACCCAAAAAGTGTACAATAAAGCGACTGCTTTATTTGATGAGTACATGCTCTTGTATACTACTCAAACTGATGAGAGCACACCTGATGTGGGTAGTAGTGTTGGGCATGATGACTCATTAGATTTCAAGAAAACCATCGAACGTCAAGTTCGTATGACAAGGTCAGATGGTGGGTATGCAAAGTCCGAGTTTGATCGGTATTTAAATGAGGTACTAGGAAATCATGAGCAAATACGTAATGTGTTAACATGGTGAAAATTAAATGGTCATAGGTATCCGATTTTGTCACGATTAGCTCGTGATGTATTAGCAGTACCCATTTCTGCAGTAGCTTCTGAGTTAGCTTTTAGTGCTGGTCGTCGTCATCTTAGTCCATTTAGAAGCTCTATGACGCCTAAGGTAATATATCTTCTATACTTTTTTTGGTTTCTATTGCTAATTTCTTAACTCTTACGATATATTAGGTATTTAATTCTCAACAATACTATTTTTATTGGATTTGTAGATTGTAGAATCGCTTTTATGCACACAAGATTGGATTCGCCTACGAAATGAGTCAGATGACGGTGGGCTTGATATTCAGGACAAGTTAGAAGATTTTGAACGACTCGAAAATGGTTATGAATTTGAATTATACGCTTGTTTTTTATATCATATTTTGTTCACTTCTTTGTTCTTACTTGTACTAATTTTTCTACTTCTAATTTTTTTTGTTGGATAGATTTGGTGAATAATATAGTCACAGTTGATGAAGATGATGCTAGTCTTTGAAGTATGACGATTTAAGTGAAGACTACCAAGAATTACAAGATCTAATTAATAAAGGGTCTTTCTAAAATGTGCCCAATGGGCACGTAATAAATGACACTTTTTAGTTTATTAAAAACATTTTAGAATCAGACTATTTTGTGTATTAATTTACAAGATTTGTAGATTAAACAAGGTTTAACACGTTTTTAAAAAAAAAAAAAAAAAATAAAGCAACCACGACCCATTAAACAATGTTTAACACGTTTTTTTTTTTTAAAAAAAAAAAAATCTAAATGGAGGATCTAGAACTTTCTCCAAATCAACACAACATAATACCAACGACTACCCGGCCATTTACAATTTAACACGTGCTCTTTAAAAAAAAAAAGAACTAAATGCACAGGATCTAGAACTTTCTTCCAAAAGATGTGGCATCAACAGCCATTAGCAACCCTAGCAGACGTTACAAGCTTCTCTCTCCTCAATCTCTGTCTATTTTACAATGACCTCCTTCATCCGTATCCGTTGTATATTGAATAGAACATGTAGTTTAATGGAGAAAATATCAAATTGTGGGAAAGATATTTACCGTGTTGCTGGAAATAAAGCTACTGATTTTGGGGACAAGTTTGATGTTTTCTGTAACAATAATTTAAGGAGAATAGTATTGTTGCTTCTGTTTTAATGACCTTGCACTTTGCTAAACGGGCCAATGAGGATAGTAAGAGTATGGTCAAAAGTCAGACCTTTTTCGGTTTGAGTGGAGATTTGTACTTGAATGATGACTTTTTGGACTTTTTCAAGTAGGTTGAGATTATATTTTCAGGCGACTTTGTATCGATCGTAGAAAAAAGTTAATATTTTGGTTTTGATTACTAATTATTTATTATGTTGATACTGATTATGAAAAATGGTCTTTATATTGGTAATATTTATCAATTAACCCTTGAATTTTTTTTATTGATAATTTTTCCGATATGTTTTTTTTCTTAATTGATTTATGGGAGTCATTTTTTTTCTTTCATTTCCCAGTGCACTTATTTTATTTAATCAATTTTGTAATCTAATTATCGTTTTTTTTCACTCCTAAAAAAAAATTCCCAAACTTTTTTTCCTACCAAGTTAAATTTTATATCAAATTCAAATTTTTCTATAAATATCTTACAAATAAAGTTGTAAATCAAATTTTGAATGAACCAATTTGACAATATGTTAATTTTAGATTTATCAAATATAGATGATAAATAACTTATTTATTTAATTTTATATGTTATGTCTTTAAATGTGATACGATCATTTAAGATTGGTATTCAAGATTATAGTGTTTTAATTAAAAAATTAAAAGAAATTCACGACTCTAATAAACGAAATTATATATTAAAACAAATTTCTTAAATTAGAAATGTTTTAAAAGACCTGCAAAACGTAATTGTGATTTCTAAAAGAATAAAAAAATTTAGACGATAAACTTTTCTTTGCTTGCATATAAGTTTTTTAAAATTTTAAAATTTCTTATTAAAGTAAATAAAACAATAAAAAACATTAATTAAATTAATCAAAGTGTTTGCAAAATTTTATATTTAAATGCATTTTCATATTATTTATAGTTGATTAAATTTCTTTTAGATTTTAAGTTTGCCTTAACATGAAAATATCTTAATTTAAGTCGGAAAAGATACTCGCCACGGGAGTTTGTTAGTTCGTGGCTAAAAATATTTTTGCCACGGAACAATTCGTGGCTAATTAAAATTTCGTCACGGGTGTGACATAGCTTGTGGCTAAAATGATTATTTGCCACGGGTGTAGCCTATTTCGTGGCGCATGTGACTTTTTACCATGGGAAAAGTTATCCCGTGGCATAAATGTTTTTTCCAAAATAATGAATAAATTTTTCCCGTGGCTAAGCAGAATTTAGCCACGAATTATAAATTCCCGTGGCATAATTCATGGCGCAAGTGACAATTTTTTGTAGTGCCATTTACAATTTAACACGTGCTCTTTAAAAAAAAAAAAAAAAACTAAATGCACAGGATCTAGAACTTTCTTCCAAAAGATGTGGCATCAACAACCATTAGCAACCCTAGCAGACGTTACAATCTTCTCTCTCCTCAATCTCTCTCCTTAATCTCTGTCTATTTCACAATGACCTCCTCCATCCGTATCCGTTATATATTGAATAGAACATGTAGTTTAATGGAGAAAATATCAAATCGTGGGAAAGATATTTACCGTGTTGCTGGAAAAAAAGCTACTGATTTTGGGGACAAGTTTGATGTTTTCTGTAACAATAATTTAAGGAGAATTAGTATTGTTGCTTCTGTTTTAATGACCTTGCACTTTGCTAAACGGGCCGATGAGAATAGTAAGAGTATGGTCAAAAGTCAGGCCTTTTTCGGTTTGATACTCTACCGGGGTTTGAAGAAAAGAGGTGAGTGTTGATAAAGCCAGTAAATTCGTTTTGACGTACGGTTGGAAAGATCTGCAGGAGGTTCTGAAGTTGACTCCTCCCCCGGAGAACCGACCCATCTTCATCTACCGCCGCAACTATTCTCCAGTCGTCGCCACCCGGACGGTTGCTCTGGTTACCAAGAGATATCTCGAAAAGCGCTGGGAGGAGTTAAGTCAGTCAGCTACTACCAATACCAATACCAAGAAGGAGGATTAAAACAAGGTAGTGATTCATTTTTTAATTGATTTATTTTTAAGTCTTCTTATTTTATTACGTTGTTTGTGTGGAATGTATTTAAAATATCGCCTTTTTGAATGTCTGTGTAGATTTGGAGCAACGAATCTAGGTCGATGATGCTGCTAACTTTGTGTGCATTGGAGGAATCATGGAGGATCAATGTGGGTTTGTAAAGCTTGTAGTTTTTGTTAATTGACCTGGTTTTTGTTTGCCGACATTGATGACAATTTGTAGAAAGGGTTGTAAGTACTCCGTCTTCGCTGAGCCATAAATTGATACTTAAGTCTTCTAATCTCTGCTCTTTTTATTCTTCTTCTTTTTCTATATCTCCTGATGTCTGTTGTTATTTTGATAATAGGGTAGACGATATATCTTTGTTAGTTAGTGATTTGTGTTTTGAGTATGCTGATATTTTGGCATATCTTTGTTGGTTTGTTGTCTCTTCGAGACAAAAGCACTCATAGGAATGTCACCTAATACCCATCTCCTTCTAGTCTCGTTTGGTTTAGAGAGCTTCCCACTACTCGTCCCTTACTCGTCCTTTGACAACCGTTATCTTAGATTTTTTCTGTATGTTAGGGAAAGTCCCTCTCCTTACTTGTTCTAATTATAATGCGAGTAGCTTCGCCCCTCACCTTGTCTTTGGGAAATAATAATAACTGGGTGTAACACCCCGTAAATTTGAAAACCTTTATTATATTTTAAGAGTAATATTTTAATCTATTTTAATTTAATATTAATTTATTTGAAATAAAATTTATTTGATAAAATATAACCTTATTTTATTTTGAAGAAATGTAATCATTTTTGATAGTTTAGAAATGTTTAAAAGTGATTTAAACTATATTTAAACATTTTCCATTGATAAAATAGATTTCGGATAAAAGTCGTAAAATTGGAATTTTCCCATTTCTTACGGTCGTTGGGTAAACGAGTTTGGATATTGGGCATATGAGTACTTAATCTTTTAGTAAAATCGTGTTTAAGAACTTTAATTTTCTCGAAAATCGCGTTCGATTTAATATTTCTAATTTCCGTCGAAACGAACCAAAACGTAAACAAATGACCCATCTCCCCATGCCTTTGGCTGGCCACCTACCCTCCATTTGTCCCCTCTTCCAATTTTCATTTCCTCCATAACTCAATCTGTAACACCCCGTAATTTCGGACCGTTAATATATTTCGAAAGTAATTTATTAATCAAGTTGAATTTAATATTAATGTATCTGAAGTAAAAATAATTTAAAGAAATATAATTTTATTATATTTTGAAGTAAAGTATTTATTTAAATAGTTTCGAAACGTTTAAAAATAGTTTAAACCGTGTAAAAATCTTTTAATTCGAAATAAGGGCATATCGGGGAAAATGACAATTCTTTTGAACATTGGGTAAACGAATTTGGAAATGGGTCATATGAGTATTCAATTTTCTTGTAATCTCGTGTTTAAAAACTTTGGTCTTGTCGGAATTTGCATTTGACCTACGGTTTTAATTATTATCGAAACGAGCCAAAACCGACTCGTAAAATCCCGACTCAAACCCGACTCCCTCCTTTCCTTTCTCCCTTTCCCGCGGACCACACCCCCCCCCTTTTTTTTTTTTTTTTTTTTTTTTTTTTTTTTTTCTGATTTCCTTTGTTCATCTACATCTTCAACCTTCTAAACATTCAAAACACCATTTTCATATACATTTCAAGCTAAAATTGTCACATCTCCCTCATTTCTACTCGGATTTTCACGAAATTTACATTTCCGGAATCCCCTCGTCGAGATCTACAACCTAGTATGTTTTAATTTCTGTTTTCTTGAAGTTGTTTTAAGACGAATTTTCGGTATTTTCGGTATTTATGTACTTATTATGGTGTTTTTATTGTTTAATTAGGTGAAGAATTGGAGGACGAGTTTGGGGACTCGTATATTGTCGAGGATAGCGGCTAGTGCTTGTTAGGGTTTGGGTTTAAGGTGCTAATTGCTCTTTTTCTAGCTTAAGGTAACATATTTCGAGTTACTCGACGAAAGATCGTCACATGCTTTGTTGTTTTTGGATGTTTTGTGATTTTTGGTTTGAGTAGAAATTTTCACATGTTAAAATTTGATGCATGCATGCTTAATTTATACCTTTTGTTAGTTTAAGTTAACAAAGTTGAATTGGGAACGATTAATTAGTGTTCAGACGATGTTATAATGAACAAAAATGGAAAAAAGAGAGGTGTAGGGGGGGCGGCAGCAGGCCCGGCAGGGCCCACGGCTGGCTCGGGTCGGCCCGTTGCTTGTTTCGCGGTTTTCCATGCATTGTTCGTCATTTTAGGTTCATTAATGAGATAATTAGAATAAGTAATGTATGGGTAAACTTTTGAATTAAATCAAATTAGTAGTAAAAATTATGTTAAAGGTAAAAATTATATTTATTTTGGTAGTTGCACATGTTAGTATAGGTTAGAAAATGAAATTGTAAAGATTAGGCTCAGAATGAATTATATAGCGATAATTGTAATGTTTTGTTGATTGTGCCGTAAAATCGAGCCTTAGTCCCTTGATCGATGCGATGTCGATTAATTGAGTGATTGGTCACCGCAATTTAACCCGCACTGCCGCAGGTTGGGGTTGCGGGTAAAAATTCGGTTGAATGAATTAGATAATCGGCCTTTTTCTTGCTTTAGGCCATTTATTATATCTCTATTTCACATGTGTAGTTAGTTTAGTTTAAGTAATTTCTTATATTGTAAAAACGGCCCTAGATTCCCCGAAGCCTTTAATATGGTTAATATTGTTAGAATTGGAAATTGGTATTGAGGATTCTGTTGGTTTATCTGCTGAATAGACATTTATATAGCCTTTCACATGATAGAATGTTAGCATTTAGGTTGGTAAGTTGGACTTTTTGTCCTCTTATGGTTAAGTGAGTGTCTTACTTGTCTTGTGTGGTGTGGGCTAAAGCATTCAAGCTGGGACTAGCTGGGACTAGGTCCTAGGTGCGTATTTCGGCCTTCATCATAGATAGGTCTTTATAGTCTTTGACGAGTATATGTTCACTGCTTGATAGCCTTTGTGTTCCTGACTAGTGGATTTATATCCAAGTTGGGGCATGACCTCGTTACTTATTTTGATAGTAAGTGGCCAGCTTAAGTACTAGCCAACCCTTTGGTGGACTCCTTAGGGTACTCACTTTGTTTTTAGAAAAATTGTGGGTCTTGGGTGCGGTGGTGTGTATCCGCATGTCTAGGTCTGCGCAGATTTTAGGCTAGGGTTGTGTTGTGTCTTGGCCATGTTTTATTAATATTAACCGCTGAGCCAAGATACCGGTTCGATTACCTTCCCTACCTCGTGGTATAGACTCGAGTTACAAAGTGACTATTGACCGTACTAAGAACTTATGCCTGTCTTTGATATATTGCCCTTTCTTGTATGGTGACTTTATGAATTGTAATAGGTGAGATGTAAGCCGGTTACAATTGATAAAGTTTGGATTACAATTTGTTATATGTTTCACATGATAGCTTAATTGGGTCAATTTAGTATTCATATGTTATAATACTTGGAAATTAGATTAATTATCATCTTGTTTACATGTTTTACTACATGTTACATTAATTTTGACGATTCGTGGTGGGAGGACTCAAGTTACTCCCCACCTGAATTGTGGCTTTCGTGTTTGTATAAAATGCGATTGTGGGTTGTTGATGCTTTGTTGGGGTCACAGACGAGCTAGTGAGCATAAGGAACCTTGGACCTAGTTTGGCTATTCCTATAGTAAACCTTTTAACTTTTGGTTTTGTATATAATTTGAAGGGACATATGTCTCCCTTTTCTATTTTGGGTTGTATCATTATGTATTTTCTTACCTTTAGCGGTGTTAAGTAAATTAGATTGTTAGCAATTGCAGGTTTTGGCACCCGCCTATTGGGAATGTTGGAGATGTTGTGATTGGTTTAGAAAATTTTTTGAAATTACAGGTTTTTTATATAGTTGGACCAATTACAAACATATCCTACCAGTTTTTCCGTAGAATTTACGCGTTTAATTATCGGGTTATTTAAGGGTGTCACAGTTGGTATCAGAGCTTGTTGCTCCCGACGCACGTTTGTGCACCCCACTTAAAAGCACTTGACCTTTAAATAATAAACTTGAGAGATGGGTAGGATGGGTAGATTTAGGATTTTATGTGGTAGTCTGTTTGTGATTGCTAATTGTTAGGTACTAATTAATTTTTGTCTTTCAAATTCCTCTTCTCTCGCCTTGGTAACTACTCTTCAATTCTTCCCCCCGATTCATCCTTAGTTCGTTTCCTTCTTATAATAAAAGTCCATGTGGACACCTTCCTTTTATTCCGCAGGATAGTCCCCTTGTTCAAGAGAACCCGGTTTTGAGAGAATGTAACATTGGAGGGCGTGAATGAGTTGAGAAATTGATTGTTTAAGGTTTGAGTTGTATAGGAGAATATAACTTGGAATCCTTTGGTTAGTCTTGTTAGTTGTGCTTGATATGGGAGCCTAGTGAGTTGAGAAACACCTTGGGATTTATGACTATTGAGAGCTTGTTTGTTATAGATGATTGAGCATGGGTACTACTACCTTAGTACATAAGATGGAATGAACTTGAGCTACTTCATTTGAGAGTCTCAATGTTTCTTGTGGAAAATTTAAGGAATGATAGTTAGCCCTAATCCTTGTAGGCCTTGAAAGGAATACAATAGGACATTGACGTTGCTTAATGGATTGGTATCGTACTTTGGAATTAGTTAGTTTGTTAAACCTTTTGAGTTGACCAAATCTAGTATAGAGTAGCCCTTGTTGACCTTTTTAATCATATCTGAATTTGGGAATTTTGGTGGAATGTTGTTCGATGTAGTTCGTAAGTTCAAAGATGTGATGCTAATTTATGGTATCGGAGACTAGAAGTATTAAGTGGTGAGATAAAGGGTAGACAAGCTATGGTACTTGGAGATGACATAGTAAGTGAAGTTCAATGACGAGAATTGTAAAGGAGATACTTTGTGACATGGGTGGTAACAAATGAATTGGTGTGGTAAATTGATTTTGGCTCTTAGAACCAATTGAGTTGAGGAATACCTACCTTTGTGGAGTCCTTGTTAGTCTTATAATTTGGTAGACTTTTGGGGCTTAGTTGAGCACCTTAGTGATGTAACCTTATCATAGCGATCATAAGCTTTGATGAGTGTTTGGTAAGCGGTAACCCTTTCATTGTGCCGCTTCTATTCTCCTTTCCTTCTCTTTAACGTTCGTTGAACCTTGTTTTTATGCCAAATTTTACGTATCTTCTTCTTGCCCGAGATATCTTCTTAACTTGAATACCTCTTATTTATGTCAATCGTTATCTTTACGGTCCGACTCCTTATTTCCTAACATGTCATTTGTTCCTTGCTTATCCTTCCTTAACGCCTTTTTATAATACTAATTCTTTTGAGAAATGTTGGCCTTGGTTGGACATCATGACCTTTGAAGGGATTGTTGTGTCTGACCCTTTCCTGGTTTTGAGAGGATTTGATATTGGAAAGACTTAGGTAGTGTGATGAGACATACTTGATGGTTCTTATACCTATAGATCCTTGATAAAGTGAGTACGTTGGATTGGTGGATGTTGTGTGTCAAATGTGAGTTGCATTGGTTACTAAGGTTATGGAACATGGCATTGTTGATTATGTTTGGGTACTAGTGCCTAGTACTTGACTTAAAATGGATGAAACTGAATGGTGGATTTGAGGATATAGGATTGACTAAGTAGACGAGTTTTTGATTGGCTTCCATAATAACTTTGGATATGAGGGTTTGATAATGTATATGTTACCGTGAGAGAAATGTTAAATGTGGGATTATTAGTTGATTTTAGAGAGTGAGAGTAAGCTACATTATTGGGAAGTCTTAGCACTTGTTTTGGTAACTAGAAAGGGTAATGGTATGGTTGACACCAATTGTTAGGTTAAAGAACATAGTTTCAATTTATGGTTTTAGGAACTCTGAGGCGATAAGGTGTTGTTACAATTAAGACCTTGTTTCTTGGGAATTTGGTGGTAAGTACATTTTAGGATGTCAAATTTGAAAAAAAAAAAAAAAAACTCCTTGGGATGTTGATGACCATAATGAATTGGTGGTGTGATTTAGTATTAGTTGACTCTTGAGAGTTCTTGAGTTGAGAGAGACTTAGTGTTGAGAAGAATTTGTTAACCCTATAGATTTATAGACCTTGAGGTCGCATTGAGTACTTGTGATGATGGGATGATGTTGTAGCTGAGTGTAGTTCCGCTTTTGGGAATCCTTAATGAGTAAAAGGATAGAGAAACTTGAGATCCTATTGATTTTTCAGATTTTGGGGTTGGTATGTTACTACCTTGTTTTGAAATAAGAACCTTGTGGAATATTTGAGGAACTTTCTCTTGGAGTTTATAGCTTGGTATTGGGATTCTTGATTGAAGGTTTACTTTTTGAGGAAAACATAGTTGACACTAGTTGGATACGAATATAGCTTTGTTGGAAGCCTTGACCTTAGGCTTGTGGAAGTTGTTTCTGGATGTTTGAGGATTTGGAACGATGAGATCCCACTTATAGTGGAATACCTTGTTTCCGAGAATAGATTAGGATGAGGTAACATAAGCAATTGAGGAAACCCTTGGGAGTGATGTGGTTATGAGTTTTGTTGTTAGGAAGTTTTTGGAACCGTTTTGGGCGTTGTTGTAGTTTGTGATAAAAGTGTCTGGCATTTCCTTGTTGTCTGATTTCCCTTCTTCCTTGATCATGAGCGTTACCGCTCATACCTCTTTTCCTTACTTCATCATACTCCTCTCATAAGTTTGATGTTGGTAACCTATGAAACTCCATCTTTGACACCCATTTAGGTTCGACTTCAATTCTTATCTCATGAAATTCATACAGCTCTTTTGATTATTGTTCTTATTATAGAACTTTAAACTAAAATTTTGAAAATGCTTTTATGATTTTTAATGGTTTTAACATTAATGAGTGTTAAATCTCGTTGTTGGAGACGTCCCAATAATGAGTTTTCTCATTTATTGGTGTAGAAATATTTTTATGTCTTGATATGAATGTGGATGTTCTTGTCTGATCAACGAGAGTATCACCGTTTCATTGGAAAGATACCTATATTTTCTTATAACTATATTATTAAGATGTTGTTTACTATAATTTCTCCTTCTAAGTTTCGAGGGCGAAACTTTTTAAAAGGAGGGGTGATTGTAACACCCCGTAATTTCGGACCGTTAATATATTTCGAAAGTAATTTATTAATCAAGTTGAATTTAATATTAATGTATCTGAAGTAAAAATAATTTAAAGAAATATAATTTTATTATATTTTGAAGTAAAGTATTTATTTAAATAGTTTCGAAACGTTTAAAAATAGTTTAAACCGTGTAAAAATCTTTTAATTCGAAATAAGGGCATATCGGGGAAAATGACAATTCTTTTGAACATTGGGTAAACGAATTTGGAAATGGGTCGTATGAGTATTCAATTTTCTTGTAATCTCGTGTTTAAAAACTTTGGTCTTGTCGGAATTTGCATTTGACCTACGGTTTTAATTATTATCGAAACGAGCCAAAACCGACTCGTAAAATCCCGACTCAAACCCGACTCCCTCCTTTCCTTTCTCCCTTTCCCGCGGACCACACCCCCTTCCTTTTTTTTTTTTTTTTTTTTTTTTTTTTTTTTTTTTTTCTGATTTCCTTTGTTCATCTACATCTTCAACCTTCTAAACATTCAAAACACCATTTTCATATACATTTCAAGCTAAAATTGTCACATCTCCCTCATTTCTACTCGGATTTTCACGAAATTTACATTTCCGGAATCCCCTCGTCGAGATCTACAACCTAGTATGTTTTAATTTCTGTTTTCTTGAAGTTGTTTTAAGACGAATTTTCGGTATTTTCGGTATTTATGTACTTATTATGGTGTTTTTATTGTTTAATTAGGTGAAGAATTGGAGGACGAGTTTGGGGACTCGTATATTGTCGAGGATAGCGGCTAGTGCTTGTTAGGGTTTGGGTTTAAGGTGCTAATTGCTCTTTTTCTAGCTTAAGGTAACATATTTCGAGTTACTCGACGAAAGATCGTCACATGCTTTGTTGTTTTTGGATGTTTTGTGATTTTTGGTTTGAGTAGAAATTTTCACATGTTAAAATTTGATGCATGCATGCTTAATTTATACCTTTTGTTAGTTTAAGTTAACAAAGTTGAATTGGGAACGATTAATTAGTGTTCAGACGATGTTATAATGAACAAAAATGGAAAAAAGAGAGGTGTAGGGGGGCGGCAGCAGGCCCGGCAGGCCCACGGCTGGCTCGGGTCGGCCCGTTGCTTGTTTCGCGGTTTTCCATGCATTGTTCGTCATTTTAGGTTCATTAATGAGATAATTAGAATAAGTAATGTATGGGTAAACTTTTGAATTAAATCAAATTAGTAGTAAAAATTATGTTAAAGGTAAAAATTATATTTATTTTGGTAGTTGCACATGTTAGTATAGGTTAGAAAATGAAATTGTAAAGATTAGGCTCAGAATGAATTATATAGCGATAATTGTAATGTTTTGTTGATTGTGCCGAAAACTGAGCCTTAGTCCCTTTGACTGATGCGATGTCAGTTAATTGAGTGATTGGTCAGCCGCAATTTAACCCGTACCTGTCGCAGGGTTGGGGTTGCGGGTAAAAATTCGGTTGAATGAATTAGATAATCGGCCTTTTTCTTGCTTTAGGCCATTTATTATATCTCTATTTCACATGTGTAGTTAGTTTAGTTTAAGTAATTTCTTATATTGTAAAAACGGCCCTAGATTCCCCGAAGCCTTTAATATGGTTAATATTGTTAGAATTGGAAATTGGTATTGAGGATTCTGTTGGTTTATCTGCTGAATAGACATTTATATAGCCTTTCACATGATAGAATGTTAGCATTTAGGTTGGTAAGTTGGACTTTTTGTCCTCTTATGGTTAAGTGAGTGTCTTACTTGTCTTGTGTGGTGTGGGCTAAAGCATTCAAGCTGGGACTAGCTGGGACTAGGTCCTAGGTGAGTATTTCGGCCTTCATCATAGATAGGTCTTTATAGTCTTTGACGAGTATATGTTCACTGCTTGATAGCCTTTGTGTTCCTGACTAGTGGATTTATATCCAAGTTGGGGCATGACCTCGTTACTTATTTTGATAGTAAGTGGCCAGCTTAAGTACTAGCCAACCCTTTGGTGGACTCCTTAGGGTACTCACTTTGTTTTTAGAAAAATTGTGGGTCTTGGGTGCGGTGGTGTGTATCCGCATGTCTAGGTCTCTTGGCAGATTTTAGGCTAGGGTTGTGTTGTGTCTTGGCCATGTTTTATTAATATTAACCGCTGAGCCAAGATACCGGTTCGATTACCTTTCCTACCTTGTGGTATAGACTCGAGTTACAAAGTGACTATTGACCGTACTAAGAACTTATGCCTGTCTTTGATATATTGCCCTTTCTTGTATGGTGACTTTATGAATTGTAATAGGTGAGATGTAAGCCGGTTACAATTGATAAAGTTTGGATTACAATTTGTTATATGTTTCACATGATAGCTTAATTGGGTCAATTTAGTATTCATATGTTATAATACTTGGAAATTAGATTAATTATCATCTTGTTTACATGTTTTACTACATGTTACATTAATTTTGACGATTCGTGGCTGGGAGGACTCGAAGTTACTCCCCACTGAATTGTGGCTTTCGTGTTTGTATAAAATGCGATTGACAGGTTGTTGATGCTTTGTTGGGGTCACAGACGAGCTAGTGAGCATAAGGAACCTTGGACCTAGTTTGGCTATTCCTATAGTAAACCTTTTAACTTTTGGTTTTGTATATAATTTGAAGGGACATATGTCTCCCTTTTCTATTTTGGGTTGTATCATTATGTATTTTCTTACCTTTAGCGGTGTTAAGTAAATTAGATTGTTAGCAATTGCAGGTTTTGGCACCCGCCTATTGGGAATGTTGGAGATGTTGTGTTTGGTTTAGAAATTTTTTTGAAATTACAGGTTTTTTATATAGTTGGACCAATTACAAACATATCCTACCAGTTTTTCCGTAGAATTTACGCGTTTAATTATCGGGTTATTTAAGGGTGTCACACAATCTATCTCCTCCTTCTCTCAAACACCAAAAACCCACTAAAAATCCTCCTTACAATCCCTAAATCCACCATAAATCCTTCATTTCTCCACCAAATCTCATAAAAATTATATATTTGGAATCCTCTCTTCAATCCTCATCTACTAGTAAGCTTTATTTTCATTTCCCCCAATTTTTGTTTAAGACACTTTTTTTTAGGGTTTCGAATTTAAGCTTAATAATTGTGTTTTTGTTGTTCTTATAGGTGAAGAATTTGAAGATGAGTTAGGTGACTCATATGTTGTTGAAGATGAAGAGTAATTTTGGGTTTTAAAAGCTTTCTCAAGTTATTACTTGTCTCTTTGCTAGCTTAAGGTAACTATTCCGAGTTACTCGACGAATTAATGTCACATAAGTAGTTGTTAGTAGCTTTAGTTGTTTGTTAGTTGTTGTTTGTTGTTATTGTGGTTTATCATGTTTATGGTTGATGTTAATGTTTGGTATTCATGTTGATTTTCACAGTAAGAAAAAAAAATTGCGGACAACATTTATACATTAAAATTCAAATATCGTCAATACATAGTAAATTACAAAGGAAAAATCTAAGAAAAATGTAAAGCCATCCGACGAGGATTCAAATCTTGAAAACGCCTAATAACATCATCATCACTCACTTGTGAAAAAAAATCTCTCTCAATATAAGTCACTAAACAATTATCTAATAGTTCATCGCTCATACTATTTCGCAAATAATTCTTCACATACTTCATGGAGGAGAAAACTCTTTCCACACTTGCCGTTGCCACCGGAAGTATCAATACAAGCTTCAATAACAAATAAACACGTGAATATGAAATATGTTTCTTTGTCTCAACAAGCATAATTGAAAGCTCACCAAGGCTCTTGATAAGATGAAATCTTGAATCCCTTAGCATATCACTTTCAAAAATATCAAGTTCAAACTCAAGTAGTGTTATCTCGGTATCATTAAACTCATTAGGATAGAACTTTGCAAGTCTAACCAATTTGTCTTTATCGAAAGAAGCAAAAACATCGGCGGGGCTAAAACAAGCCATACACATTAGCATCTCCATGCTTCTCACATCAAATCGGCTATCTAGTTCATGGACTTGTTTATCCAAAACACTTATAAACATGTCAATTCGAAATCGTTGTAGGTTAAGCTCGTTGACAAGACGACGTCTTGATCTTCCCGGAGGAGCATAAAAATCATCCATATTTGGGACTTCAATATTATGTTTTGCACAAAAGTTAGAAACCGTTTGAAGAAATTGATCCCATCCATCATTCCTAAACTTTGTCAAATGCTCCTTAATTAAATCAAGAATAGTCATGGCATTAACAATGTCTTGATCTTTTCTTTGTAATGCTTCACACAAAGAATTAGTGTATCCATACACCACTTTCATCAAATGTAACATGAAAACAAACTCAAAAGATTCAAGGTGATCTATCCCAATTTCGGCTTTAGCACGATCATCAACGGATTTAGCCCCTTTACTAATTATCTCAAAAACTCTAATAAGTGTGCCATATAAAGACATGACTCTCACAATTGATTTAAAATGAGACCCCCACCGAGTCTCTCCCGGTCTACTTAAACCAAGTTCTTGATTCAATCCCTTACCACTTTCAATTTCACCCGATGCTAAGGCCTCCAAAACCTTATCCGCTTGAATATCCCTAACCATCTCCAAACGTTTACAAGAATATCCAATATTATTAAGCACAATTCCAAGATTTTGGAAAAATTTGGCACAATCTTTGTTTTCTTTAGCCACCGCTACTAATGTCAATTGAAGTTGGTGCGCAAAACAATGAACATAATATGCACATGGATTGTCCCTCATTATCAAACTTTGCAAACCATTAAGCTCACCTCTCATGTTACTAGCTCCATCATAGCCTTGACCACGGATGTTTGACATACTTAATGAGTGGCCATCAAGTAGTTTCTTTATTTTCTCAAAAAGTGTCAAACTAGTTGTATTTTTCACATGCACAATCCCAAGAAATCTTTCACAAAGTTTACCATCTTTATTAACATAACGCAAACAAATAGCTAATTCTTCCTTATGAGACACGTCACTAGACTCATCGGCTAATAGACCAAAGTAATCACCATTTAGATCCTCAATGATAAGCTTAGTAGTCTCATGGGCACAACATTTAATTAATTCTTTTTGAATGGTTGGGCAAGTAACTTGGTGATTTCCCGGAGACTTAGCAAGAACAACTTTAGCAACACTTTCACTATTTTGAACAAGCCAATCCAAAAGTTCAAGAAAATTACCCTTATTACTTGACTTTGCTTTTTCATTATGTCCCCTAAATGCTAGTCCTTGCCTCAAAAGAAATCTTAAACAAGAAAGAGAGCGTAACAAACGGCATTTATAGAGACTCTTAGCTTCATCACTTACTTTTTCAATTATCTCTATTATTGATACTTTTTTATTAATAAAAGACTCATACTTTTGTTTAGCTACTTTGTGAGAACTACTAGTACCTTTCCCAACATGTTTTTTAAATCTATCCAACGCATTTTTCCAATTCTTAAACCCTCCAATCTCAAACACATTTGCTTTCGGGATACTTGAAGGCTCTTTGAACAAGTAACAACAAAAGCAAAATGCCGCATTATTTTCCTCACTATATTCTAGCCAATCATACTTATCATACCAAAGAACTTTGAAGCGACGCATTTTATTACCTTGGAAAGTTTGAGGAAATTCACCATTTGGTCTAGGTCTACAAGGACCTTTTCCGAAATATATCCTTCTCAAGGCATCTCGATCATTAACCCGGTAAGATGATATTGGCTTACGGTTTCCCGGATCATGTGGAGGATCAAGAGGAAGAACATTGTACTCTTCACTTTGATTACCCTCTTGAGTTGGTGAATTACCCTCATGCTCACTTTGATTGCCCTCTTGAATTGATGGATTATCGGATTCCCCTTCACTAATTTGCTCATCATTACTTTGCTCATCATTAATTTGCTCTTCTTGATTAGGGAGATTTTGAGCTTCTAATGACAACGGAGAAGAGGACGATGTGGTTTTTTGTGACTTCCGACTCCACATGTATTGTAAGCTATTCATTTTCGTTGATTCAATCTACAAACAAATAACAAATTCAAAGGCTGGTTGTAATTAAATCGTGCACTACTACTGCACTGTGCACATTCACTAACAAAGGCAAATTCATTTTAATTGTTCAATCATCAATCGTGCACTACTACTCATTTTTCCAAGCTATTCATTTTAGTAGATAAGGCAAATTCATTAACAAAGGTCAAAAGACAAGATTTTTAATTGTTCAATCATCAATCGTGCACTACTAGTCTACTACTGCACTGTGCACATTCACTGATTCACTGGTAAATTAAAGTAGCATCAAAATTTGTGATGAATAATAGTGTAAATGTCTACTTAACTACTTTCATGTTACAAACATTCAAAGGCTGGTTGTAAATTTTCAAAGTAATTTGGGATTTAGGTTTTGGGAACAAATTAATCAAACTAATAAGTAATAAGAACAAATTAATTGAATTTGGGGAACAAATTAATCAAAACTAATAACTAATAAGAACAAATTAATCGAATTAATCAACAATCAACAACAAATTAATCGAATTGAGAAGTAAGAACTGAGAACGAACACATACCTGTACCGCGACTGCCGACTGGTGGATGGTCAGAACTCGGACGCCAGGCAGACGGTGACCGGTGACGGCCGGAGGAAATACAGGCCGACGGCAGGACGGCAGGTGTGAGGTGTGGACAGTGGTTTGGGTTTATCGTCAGGCAACTTGTTCCTTCTATTTTGTGGTTGTGTTGATGTTTCTGTTTGTGGTTTGTGTTTAACGTCTTTTTTTTTTTTTTGTCACGTGAAGGCACGTGCCCTCACTTCCCCCCCCAAATCCGCCTCTGTGTTTAAGGCTTGAGATGGATTAAGTATTGTTGAATGATGCTTGATAAGTGTTGTAGCATTGTTAGAATGGGTTTTGGGAAAAAAAAAACGTGACAGTGCATCTTGTTCATAGGCCCGAAGCTTGACCGTGATGTGCCCACGGCAGGCCTGGGGTTGGTCCATGACTTTGGGGTTGGGTTTTGGGGTTTAATGCTTAATGTTTTGAGTTCTTTGGAGTATGTATTTAAGCATGGTAGTACTTTGAGCATGAGATTAGTTTTATTATGCTAAAATTATGTTGAATTAGCCATTTTGTAAATTAAAATAAAGTCTTTAGTTTGATAGCGTTCACATGTTAGGAATTGGAATTTAGCATGAGAATGATATTATGATAATTGGTTGAGTTAGACCAAAATGGGCAATTTCATTATGATAGAATATTGTTGAGATAATCATTTTATAAGTTGGATGTTTATAATTATGTCAATAGTAGTCACATGACAAGAATTGGGATTTAGCATGAGAATGATATTATGATGAATTGTATGAATTGGGCCAAAATGGGCCAAGACTCTGAGCTGGGCCAGTTTGACCAAATGAGTTTGGTCAAACTAGGTTTAAACCGGTCAGCCTCGATTTGACCAATGACCCGTCGCGGGACTTGGGTCGAGGGTTTGTCTTTGAGGTGATATTGGTTGTCATTGGATGTTTTATGTTGATTCCTTGATATTTGTAATTATCATTTCACATGTTGGTTGTTGGATGCTTTGGATACCTTATGCTTGAGTCTTGTTGCCTCTTTGCCATTTTAGCTTATTTTCATGGATTATGGTACTAGTGGTTAGCTGGAATTTGGATTATTATTGATATTGGAGATATTGTTGGATTGTCAGCTAAATATGCTCTTGCGAAGCCTTTCATATGCTAGGGTGTGTATGATCATTTGTGTGTGCAAGTTTGGACTCTTTGCCCCTTTTTTTTGGTTAATTGGGTGTCTTACTTGTCTTGTGTGGTGTGGGCTAAAGTATTCAAGCTGAGACTAGGTCCTAGGTGAGTATTTCGGCCTTCAACATAGATAGGCCATTATAGTCTTTGACGAGTGTATGTTTGCGGCTTAATAGCCTTTGTGTCTTAGCTTGGTGGGTTTATATCCAAGTTAGGGCATGACCTCCTGACGTACTCGTAGAAGTATGTGGTCAGCTGAAGTACTAGCCAACCCTTTGGTGGACTCCTTAGGAGTACTCATGTGTGTGATCATGGGTCTTGGATGCGGTATTTTCCGCATGTCGCTAGGTCTGCGCAGGTTTAGGACTAGGGTGTTTACCTTACCTCGTGGTATAGACTCGAGTTACAGAGTGACTATTGACTGTACTAGGAACTTATGCCTGTCTCTAGATATATTGTCCTTTCTTGTTTGATGATTCTATGAATCATAGAAGGTGAGATGCAAGCCGGCTATGGTTGATAGAGTTTGGATTCCTGGATGTTATGTGATTCACATGATAGTGTAGTATGAGTCGGTCTAGTATTCACATGCTAGGATTATGTGTTGTTATATTGTTGTTCACATGATAAGCATGATTGTCTAGCATCTATATGCTAAGGCTATGTGTTATTCATATTCATATTCTTATGTTTACATGTTATATTAATCATGACATTTCGTGGCTGGGAGAACTCGGAGTTACTCCCCACTGACTGTGGCTTTCGTATTTGTATAAAATGCGATTGACCGGTAGGTGATGCATATATGGGGTACATGGACGAGCTAGCGAGCAAAGTAACCTTGGGACCTAGATTGGCTTTATTTTATTGTGACCCTGATAGTAGGGATTTGCCGTCACTTCCCAATCAAAAACAATTTATAAAACCAAATAAAAGTAGTATTTATTCGGGTGTCGAACACGAAGATGGCGGGGGTTAGATACTTGGTTTGTTTAAGTCTTTAGTTTAGTCAAACAAAATAAGATGTTGATTTATCTAAAACTAAGATGCAAACAAGTTAAATTAAACTAAATGAGATTGTATTCAATTGATGGAAGGCTAAGGTCTTTGGGTTCACAAAGGGCAATTAGGGGGAGAAACAAGGTCTAACAAGAAAAGGGTAATAATGGTGGTCAAGGGTTTAAGACTAATTTCTTAGTCACCTTAAGCTCCTCAATAAGTTATCACTTGATCGAGATGAACTAGCTACAAATAAAGCATTAAGACTACCCAATAGCATGAGCACCAAGACGGATCGAATGCATCAAAGAGATGTTCTAACTTTCATTAAAACTCATCGATAAGCACTTCTAAAACTATCTAATAGCACAATGCACCAAGGTAAGCCAAACATGTTAATGAAATGTCCAATTTTCATTGAGGCATTTCCACAAACACTTCAAATGCATTAAGAGTAGAAACCACATAATCACCCAATTCAAAAGGTTAACAACCCAAATACATCCCCTTAATTACCCAAATTCCCCCTATGACCTTAGATAAGACTACTCACTCATGTTCATGGGCGAGAAATTACCAACAATTTCCAACAATAAACAAGTAAACATTGTAAACATGATAAAGACTAATACTTTTGATGAATAACAATTAAACAACATAAGAAATGTAAACAAATGAAAATAATGTAAACAAAAGATGAGAATTGTACCAACAAAGAGGAAAGTAACAATCTTGGATAATAATGGAAGAATGAATTTCTTCTAATCTTCAAATACAACCCAAAATACTAATTGTATACTAAATGAGGGGTGAAGAACTTGCATAAACAAAGGAAGAATTAAACTAATAATTAAAGAAAGATTGCAAATTTTATTGAATGAAAATGAGAGAGTAAATATTAGGGTTCTACAATATTGAGAGAAGGATGGACTAATCTAATTTTCTAGTCTAATTTTCTAATGTAAGGTAAACTAATGTAGTCTAATGTAATGTATGTGTGTGGTTTTATACTAGTCTACTAATAATTCAACTAATACAACTAATAATAATATTAATAATCTAATAATAATAATAATAATAATAATAATAATAATAATAATAATAATCTTAATAATACCTAAAGCTATCGACACAATACAAGTCTTCAAACAAAAACAAAGACATCGACACAAACAAAAAGGGGAAAACGCAATATCGCAGCAAGGGTGTGCCTGCCGGTCAACCGGCGGTCCGGCTGCCGGTGGCTATGACCGGTAGCGAGAACTTCACAAAAGGAGAGGAATTGATGTTGGTTCCTGCCGGTGTAGGTAGTCGACTGCCGGGGCACCGGCAGAAAGTACATGTGCTTCAAATCAGCTCGGTTTCGAGCTCGAGTAGATGAACGAATTGATGGTGACTGATTGTTGTTGATGATTGCTCCTGCGGTTGTCGCGGGTTGCTGCTTGTCATGGTGAAGGACGAGGTGTGTGGTGTTGAATTGATGAGTGGTGTCGTGGTGATGTCGGGCTGCAATGGTGATGAATGCAGGGGACGTAAACGGTGGTTGTCTTGATGGCTGCGTTGGTTGTTGTCGGTGTATATGAGGGTTGTTAATGGAGATGGTGATGATTGCAGGTCGTGGTGATAGGAGGAGCAGAGGAGTCGCGGTGTCGATGTCGATGTTGGGTTTAATCCCAGATGGTGCACAACGGAGCAGAGCTTGACGGAGACGGATTATGGAGATGAGCTGCACGAGTTGGTTTGTCGTGGTCAGAGAAGGAGTGATGGTTGTGGAGCAAGGTAGGTGATGGCGAAGGAGGTACGTGAATGGGGTTGATGATGGGGATGACTGAATGAAGGTGAAAGTTGATGATGGTGAAAGGGAAACAGGGGAAAGCTTGACTTTTGTAAAGTCAAAGGTTGGCTTGGGGTAATAGGTGACTTGTTCACTTTTTATTATAAAATAAAATCCGTCTCAACCCGCTTTGCTCTTCAATTTCCGTCTCATTATTCCGTCTCATTTTACTCTCGCTTGAATCTCCACTTTATTCTAATGTCTCGCCTACAAATTATAAACAACAAAATAATATTAATACTAATATATTATTAAAAACCCGAGTAATTATTAAAAATAACTAATAATTATAAATTAGTAAATTAATAGCAATGCAAATATTACAATAAAAATACGATTAAATATTAAATATGACTAAGACACCTAATTATTATAAATTAGTAAATAAATGAGCCTTTTAAATCATTTAAGCACGCAAAAGTGAGTCGGAATAAGGTATAAATGTGAGGTAAAAAGAGACTAAAATGCTACTTATCAGACCCTTAAACACTTTTTATGTCATATACTTTTTTTAGGGATATATGTCTCCCTTTTTCATATTTGGGTTGTATAACTTTGTTTCGCGACTTTAGCGATGTTTTATTTATGAGATTTATTTAGACCTTGCATGTTTGACACCTTCCCATTTGGATATTTTTATAACAGGTTCAGGTTTTAAAAAATACAGGTTTTTACCCAAATGAACCTATTACAAACATATCCATGCAGTTTTTATCTAGAATTATGTGTTTACTTTTCCGCAATAAATGAGGGTGTCACACTGGGTCTCTAGAAAACAGAATGAAAAGCCCGGGTGAGGTGAAAGCAAAAACAAGAGGAGACAAGTGTGGTTGAGTATGCTTATATTTTATGTAGCATTTATATAGTGGGTTCGGTTCAATCCTTTTTTTCTCTTCTTTGGTGAGTCAATGTCGTTTGGTATAGCACGGTTCAGGTGCTAGCTGATGTTTACGAGGCTGTCTTAGAAGCTATCCGCATGGTTTATCCAGGATCTATTTAGGTGTGATCGAGGTGTGTTGTTTGAAATTAGCTGACTGTTGATTTAAATTGATGGGACGCATGGGGGAAATCTAAATCTGTTTTGGATCTGCATTGCCGTGTAACCGGGGGTGGTTAAAGGCGCTGTTTGGGCTGTGAGCATTTGCTATTCCTTTTCATGCTACGTAGTAGTATATAAGATACACTTGATGCTTAAATTGTTTTTGCTGTTAAATAAATGTAGGCTTCTAGTTGGCACGCCAGTCTTTGGCTTGTGTCTGCTTATAGTGTTACTAATGGCCGCTCAGGCCACATTCGCAATCTTTGTTTTTAGAAAGAGGTCTTATACTTAAACTTGCCTTTATAAATAGTTAGAAATAATTTATGTTTTAAGCAGATCAGGGGCTCAAAACCCTGCTGCACTTACAAATACATCAATAGTTCAATACCATTGGTAAATTGGAGGTGATATGGTGGAGTTTGGATTTGGGAGTAGAATCTGGAAATGAGGGGTGGGACATTTAAGAATATTTGTGAGAAAATTTCCACAAAATAGTCTCTTTGGAGAAAATGGTACCTAGATCAAAAATTCAAAAGTCTAGAACTAGAATTATCAAATTTGAATAATATATTCTGAATCTCAGTCGGAAATTTCTTATCCAAATCTTGGTAGTAACATGTTTTATTTTGCCGCCCTTCCATTTTTTAAACATTTGGTATACTCCGTATAATATTGTTGATGTTTTATGCGGAGTATAATATTACCGATGTGGCGATGTTAGAACACCTAAAGATGTGGACAATTAGTAGCTTGCATAATGCCAGTTTATAAACTATACATCTGAGTTAGTATCTCTTATTGTTTATTTTCCGAGTTTTATTTTAAAGTTTTTGAGTCCTTGTTTAGTATAAAGTTTTTTTAGCACATTTACTAAAATATTACACTAAAAAAATATAATATTGCTCAAAAACTATATTTATAAATGGTAATATGCTTAGAAAAAATGAGTATATGCCCAAAAACTACAAGATCTGAGGTACTATCTCAGATGCGTAATCCTTTTTTCTCGCATACTGCACATTGGATGTTCAACTCGTGATTTAGTGATCCCATATTACCCGTAAATGTTGGTGAGAAACCTCGAAAAGCTGACGTGAGCAATTTTAATGCCCAAACCACATGAACACGGTGTAGGAAACTGTCATTTATTATGTAAAGTTATGTTATGTTTATTTAGGGTGTTTGACAAATCGAACTTGGATGACTTGTGGATCACGTAATATATCTTTTTCCTTAATTAGAAAGTATTTCTACCCTATTACGCCTTTGGGTTACAAGAAATATTCCGTAGGATAATACACCAAATTTACCTCTTGTTCTAAGGCAAGAAACAAGAGAAAAACTTATGAAGTTTTATTTATTTGTCATGCAAAAATCTGAATAATAAAGTTTGTTTTATTATTTTTCTTCTACCCTTTCTCATGCATATCTTGTATATATATAATATACCAATGCAATGTATTCAGAAAGATAAAGGTAGTTATCATCCAAACGGAACATAAAGAAAAGTATGAAACAATGCAACACGGTTTGTAGCAATTAATTGCAAAACCCGATAAACAACACTCACCCGGATCGGGGTTAGATTCCCCGATCGGGGTCGTAGCTTTCCCAATTTATGTAAATTAAATTTGTTGAATTTTGGCTAAGTGTTTGAACAAATACTTCCCCAATCATCAACCTTGATCGGGGTTAGCCAACTCTTCATTTTCGAGCTTTATAATACATGGCCAAGTACTTATCGAGGTCCATATAACATCGAATAATTTGCATTGTAACTTTATTCTTTAAAACCGCACATTCAAACTCGTTTATATGAGCGTGTACTACACACTCCCTAATCCATCTTATAACGGTCAAACTTGCTACGATTTTTGCCCAAATCCCGATTGCAATCAAATGATATCGTGATTAACTTAAATCACAAACATTCCTCCCTCATTTAATTGCAATCCTTGATTCAAAACAACAAACCAAACCAAACTTATACATAAAATGAAAATGTCACGAAGATTGAATTTTCATCTTAGTGAATTATACATTCTACATTCGAGTATCGGGGTGTCTCATTGGATTGAACCCTTCAAAGTCATTTGAATACATGAAGATAAAATACATATAAATTTATTACAACTTCATAAGCTTATTAACCGACACTATATTACACGGCCTAGTGTCCCTATCCATTCATGAGTGCTTAAAAACCAAGCCCGAGCTTCTTGAAGCGGCCAACTTTACACTCACATAGGTAGACTCTTTTCCTCATGCTCCTACAAAAGCAATTTTTCAAAAGATCCATGAAGAAGATAAACTTCATCCTAACATATCATGTAGGTCTAAGCACATATCTTCGGGATTATCTAAATTTGTGCTTCAACTTAAAATAATAGGCTTTCCACATTGACTTCTACCTCTAATGTCATATTAGAGGGGAATTGGGTGTCCTACCACCATAAGTTAAAATGGCTTTAAACCCATCCGGATCATTGACTTGTACACCAAGTCCCCAGCCAATCCCTTGGTTAAATGATCAGCTAGATTTTGTTGAGATCTCACGAAACTAACCGATATCACCCCTTGAGTGATCAACTCTCGTACCGCGCTATGTCTAACGTCTACGTGTCGCGACTTATCATTATATACTTGGCTATATGCCTTAGCTAAAGTAGGTTCATTATCACAAAGAATAGCAATTGGTGATATAGGTTTAGGCCACAACGGAATCTCATAAATTAAATTCCGTAACCACTCCGCCTCTTTTCCGGCTGAAGCCAAGGCTATGAATTCCGACTCCATTGTCGAACTTGTAATGCAAGTGTGCTTTTTAGAAGCCCATGAAATGGCGCCTCCACCAAGCAAGAATACCCATCCACTTGTAGAAGAATGATCTTCTACATTGGAGATTCAACTTGCATCCGAATATCCTTCTATTACCGATGGATGTCCCATATACGTCAAACCATAGTTCATGGTTTTCTTTAAGTATTGCAATACACGTTTAACCGCCACCCAATGATGAGTACTTGAGTTACTTGTGTATCTACTTAATCTTCCTACTGCATAAGCAATATCCGGTCTTGTACTCGTCATTGCATACATGAAACATCCAATTACTTGCGAGTACTCAAGTTGTGAAATTGCATCACCCGTATTGGGCATAAGTTTCACTCTTGGATCCATAGGGATACTAACCGGAGAACAATTATTATACTTAAATCTTTTAAGTACTTTCTCTATGTAATGAGATTGAGATAATGAAATTCCTTTGTTCTTCCTTATAATCTTTATACTAAGAATAACATCCGCCTCCCCCATGTCTTTCATTTCGAACCTTGATGATAAAAGGCCTTTGTGAGGTCTACTTGATTTTGGTCGGTACCAAATATCAACATATCATCAACATATAGACAAATTATAACACCATTTTCGGCATCATCAAATTTGCTATATACACACTTGTCGGATTGGTTAAGCATATAACCATTTGACAAAACCACTTCATCAAATTTATTATGCCATTGCTTAGGAGCTTGTTTGAAACTGTAATCGTCTTGAACAAGTGAATCAGATTCGATTCATTACAACTAAACATGCTGGGACATCAATCATAGCAGATGAGTAATCTAATGTAAAATTGCAATAAATAGGAGTAAAATGCAACAAATTTGAAACTGTAATCGTCTTGAACAAGTTGTCAACGACTTCTTTAACCTTGTTCTCTCTTGGCAACCTGCTTTGAGCACTTGCACTTCACATTCGCCACATCTTGTTCTGATACCTTTACTTGAGCACATAGCAAATGCGGAAGTAAAACTCTGTACAAAATTTTGAACTGTAACATAGAGATGAAAACAGCAAATAATGCTAGAATTAGGCTGATTTCCGGAAAAAAAAAATTCAAAATACTAAATGTTCTTAAAGATAAATCTTATACCTAAGATAACTGCGTCCGCTCCTGCAAGCATACATCTAGATAAATCATAATAATCATATTAATATTAATACTAATAATAATAAGGGTAATTTGATAAATTATACCTTGAATAAGTCATTTTTTCATATCTTATACCTAAGATAATTTCTTCAAAATCTTATACCTAAAATAACATTTTCTTCAAAACTTGATACCAAATCTTAAAAAAATTCCTAAATTAACATGGATGTGTGTTAATAGGAGAGACAAAGGATAACAATGTTTAATTACTAAGGATAAGATTGTCAACTCAAATTGTCCATTATTGATGTCTTCTAAGGATGAATGCTTGCATTTCTGTCTTCAGAGCGATGAAGGCAATTTTAGCATATGGTCGTATAAGAAAGACGAGGAAAAGGGATGTAAATTCACAGAGTTGTACCTTACAGTATGGACTGCATTAACCCCATAACATACATATTTGGCGTTTGAGATCCGAGGTAGACTCTCCGATTTACACCAAAAAATATTATATCTTACAACAATAACACGAGATGGCAAAGGTGATGGGTTATGTGGTTGGGGAATTCCAAAATGCTTTCATTCCAGGAAGACAAATTTCTGATAACATTTTGTTGGCATATGAAGCTCTTCATAAAATTAACTCACACAAGAAGGGGAAGTATGGGCGGTTTGCATTTAAGGCGGATATGAGTAAGACCTATGATCGAGTGCGCTGGGACTTTGGCGAGCTGTTCTTTATAAACTCGGATTACCGGAACGCTTAGTCACTTTAATTATGAAATGTGTCATGACGGTCTCATATCAGGTTCTGTTTAATGGTGTACCGCTAAGGTTATTCCAACCGAAGTGTGGTCTAAGGCAAGGAGACCCGCTCTCACCTTATCTATTTGTCTTATGTATGGAGGCCCTTTCATGTAATTTGCTACAAGCACAAGGTAATGGCTCTTTGAAAGGAATTATTTTATGCCGTGGGGAGGACGCGTTGTCTCATTTGTTCTTTGCGGATGATGCGGTTTTCTTCTTGCACGATCGAAAAAATTCAATGAAGACTTTAAGAGTTATTTTGAAGAAGTATTGTAAAGTTTCGGGCCAGGTTATGAATGAAGATAAATCTGGGATTCTTTTTAGTCCTAGCACTACTCTTGCGAAGGCACGTTGTGGATTGCGCACTTTAAAAACAAAGGGTAATAAAGGTCTGGGAAAATACCATGGACTACCAACGGATGTACAAGGCTCCAAGAGGGAACTTTTCAAGGGAATTATTGATATTATCTTGAAGCGAATTTCCTCATGGAATGAGATTTTTTGATCACCAGCGGGAAGGCTCACTTTAATCTCATCCGTCTTATCAAACATCTCTAACTACTTTCTATCGGTATTCAAAATACCGGTAAGTGTGACTAATAAGGTGAATTCCTTATTATCACATTTTTGGTGGGCGGGTGGTAAATTAGGGCGAACTATCCATTGGTGTAGTCAAAAATTCCTTAGCTTACCAAAAAGAGAAGGCGGACTTGGTATTCGGAATATTGAGTGTCTTAATCAGGCTATGTTAGGGAATCATGCTTGGAAGATTTTATTTGGCGATGGTTACTTTTTCACGCGAGTTTTTCGTAAAAAAACTTATGGCTAATGAAATGGTGGTGGAAAATTTGATGATCCATGATGGGGCATATTCTGCACCCGCTGACCGAGTCAACATATTGAGCAAGGTCAAAGCCAAAAGACAGCAAGTCAACGTATTAGACAGCCTAACCGACGCAGCCTGTCGGCATGTCACTTGGGTCTCGGTCTCGGCAACTAGCCGGCCGAGAGACATATCCGCGTACTCACATACAGTCCCCTCGGCATGGAGTCAACCAGGCCTGCCGGCCTGCCATGGGTCCCTCGGCCGAGGGTAGAACAGTCTTTCCGCCTGCTAGCCACTTGGCCACTACGTGACAAAAGGTGAAAGTCTATAAATACTCCTCAATTCTCATTGAGAAAACGATCCGAAAACTATCCCAAAACTCACTAATAATCTGGTATAAACTCCCTTATCTCTCTACAATATACTTTGCCAAGTAACACACAACTTAATCTCTTTAAGTTTACTGACTTGAGCGTCGGAGTGAGTACGCTCGGTACCAAGCCGAGCCCTCAGTTTGTTCATCTTTACAGGAGAGAGCGAAAGGAAGAGACAAGCAACGACATCATTCAACAAGCTTACGTGGTCACAACTCTGCTTCGGAATTACACTCGGAACAATTGGCGCCGTCTGTGGGAATCCAGACTAAAAGCTGGTCACCTACCTTACAAAAAAAAAACAAACAACCAAAAACCATTCAAAGAGCTAAGAAGATGTCAAAACAACAAGAAGTAATTGTGAGTGACGAAACCGCATTCTACCAGGATGACGCGTTCCCTAATTCTGAGATCGGGCAGTCCCCCACCGGCCGAGTCATTCAGCCGGTGAAGTACGGGATGCCAGGAGAACCAGAAACACCGCTGCCTACCGGCCAAGTCACTGTCATGGGACATGTGGTCGATGCGGCCAAATTGAAACTATTCTTGGACCTGATGGGTGGTACGCCGGTTACTCCTGTCACGGCGACAGGGACGGCAGTGCCTCCACAGGTGACCAGGGCCCACAAAGTGACTCCGAACAACTTGACCGGAGTAATACAAGGAGCTGGGCATGCAAGGACGCCGGCGGAGCCCGTGGTGCCAGTGGCAGACCAAAGTCCATCCCTCACTCGCGGGAGGACAGCGTCGCCGCGGCAATAACGAGGCCACCCCCGGAGGAATGAAAGAAGTCCGACTCACCAAAGTCGGATAACAAGAAACCCTTCCCGCCACATGGAGAGAAGCCGGACTAGGGTTGCGAGGAGCCGATCGCCACGTGTCATTCGGCACGTGGTCAGACAGCCCCTCAGTACCTATGTCCTCGAAGTCCCGGTGCCGACCAAACTGAAGCTGCCGCCCCTATCATACAAAGGGGATAGCGATCCAACCGACCATGCCGAGGCTTTCGAGTCGTACATGTCGGTATGGGAGCAACCCGATGAGGTGTGGTGCCGAGTCTTCCCAACGACCCTCCACGGCATGGCTCAGAGTTGGTACAAGGGGCTATCTAATGGCTCGGTATACTGCTATGCCGACCTGAGAGACAACTTCATAGCCCAGTACGCCTGCAACAAGAGAAGGGTCGTGGAAACCTCGGATCTCCTAACTATCCGACAGGGGGAGGACGAATCCCTCCGAAGCTATGTGAAGAGGTTCGACGCTAAGGTTCAGCAGATTCGTGAGCTGAACACCGAACTGGCGGCCTTCGCACTGATGAAAGGCCTGCCGAAAGGCGAGTTCAAAAATGAGCTCATCAAGTGCGAGTACCTCAACCTAGACTCCGCCAGAAAGATGGCCGACCGAGCCGTAAAGGTGGAGGACTATCACAAGACCTGGGTAGGCCACAGCGAAGCTGGGCACCCAGAGAGGAAGAGCCGCCGGGACAACGTAGATGAAGGACGCCGTGACATGAATAGGTCACGGCCTGAAAGATTTAATAGGAAACAGAACTCGGCGGGCGCCGGGGGGAGTTCGGGACCATACACCCAGAAGCGGTACAACGGTCTCACCCCCCTGGTCAAATCACCGGCCGAGGTCTTTGCCCTAAGCAAGAACGAAGGGCAGAAGTGGGCCAGGCCCCCCAAGGCGAGGGGGGACGGCGACACAGCGATTTTTGATCGCCACGCCAAACCGGCCATAAGACCGACAACTGTCGGCATCTGAGGAACGTCATCGAGGAGCTAATCCGAAAGGGGGCCCTCAGCAAGTATGTAGCTGGAGGCCCAGAAACAAGCTCCGACGGGGCGAATAGAAAATCAGTATTCCAGAGGATGGGAGTGATCCAGGTTGTCATCGGAGGAAACAAGAACGGTGGGTCAGCTAATGGGCACAAACGACACCTGAATGAGCTATACCAAGCCATCAACTTTGTGCCCAAAACAGCGACCCCCGCTTCCACCGTCCCCGATATAACCATCGGAAAGAAGGACTACGAAGGAGTCATCGCCCCGCACAGCGACCCGCTCATAGTCCACCTAGACATAGCCAACCACTTGGTGAAGAGGTGCCTAATTGACACAGGCGCCTACACGAACATCATGTTCAGGGAGTGCTTTCTCAATCTCGGTCTGAAGATTGAAGACCTGAGCCCCTGCACCAACCCGCTATACAGCTTCTCTAGGGCCGGCCTGGTACCCCTAGGGTCAATCAGACTGTCGGTGATGTTCGGTCAAGCGGATGCGGCCAAAAATGTTTTATCTGAGTTCGTGGTTATTGACGGTTCGTCCGCCTACAATGTTCTGATAGGCCGGGTCACTTTGAGCGAGGCCGATGCTGTGATGTCCATTCGGGCCCTGACATTGATGTATGTCTCTGACCGGGAGGAAGCACAAAAGCTCGTCTCAAAGGACGAGAGAGATGAAATTGTCAATGTCCAAGTATCTGCCAGAGGGTGCAACATGCAATCCCTCAAAGTGGCGAAGAAATCAGAGAAGGGAAAGAGCCCATCCTTGCAGCAGGAGGGCGAACGCATGGATACTAACGTCGGCATGGTCGAAGGAGCCGAGACCGAAGAAGTGGAAATTGACCCAGAGTGCACCGTAACTATCGGTGCTGACATGGAGTCAAAATTAAGAGCTGATCTCCTAGACCTGCTGAGGAAGAACAAATATGTCTTCGCATACTCAGCAGCCGAGATGCCAGGCGTGAGCCGGGAGGTGATCGTTCACAATCTGAACATACTCTCCACCGCTCGCCCTGTCAAGCAGAAGATGAGGAACTCCTCGGCCGAGAAGGATGAGGCCATCAAAGCCGAGGTAGATAAACTATTAGAGGCGGGCTTTATCATGCCTTGTACTTACCCTGAGTGGCTAGCAAATGTTGTAATGGTGAGGAAGTCATCAGGGGCGTGGAGGATGTGTGTTGATTTTACAAATCTTAATAAAGCGTGCCCTAAAGATTGCTATCCCTTGCCTCGAATAGATAGTTTAATTGACGCAACGGCAGGCTACACTATGCTGAGCCTGCTAGACGCCTTCTCAGGGTACCATCAGGTATTCATGGCCGAGGAAGACATGCCTAAGTGCGCATTCATCACCATACACGGCACATACATGTATAAAATGATGCCGTTCGGTTTGAAAAACGCTGGCGCAACTTACACTAGGCTGGTGGACAAAGTGTTTCAAGATCAAAAAGGGCGAAACATCGAGGCTTACGTCGACGATGCTATTGTAAAAAGCAAGTCTGATAGCGAACACTTGGCCGATTTGAGCGAAACATTTTGTTCACTAAGGAAATATAAGATGAAGCTTAACCCAATGAAATGCAACTTCAGTGTCCGGGCCGGCAAGTTCCTCGGCGTGCTTGTCAGCGCCAGGGGAATTGATGCCAATCCAGAGAAAGTCCAAGCAATACTAGACCTGCCGGAGCCAAGAAATCGAAAAGAGGTTATGACGCTGACCGGGAGGATGGCGGCTCTCGCCCGCTTCATCTCTCGGTCGGCCGACAAGAGCACCCCATTCTTTAAAGTGTTGAAGGGGAATAAAGACTTTTGCTGGGGGGAGGAACAGAGTGCGGCTTTCAAGCAACTGAAAGCCCACCTTCTAACTCTCCCGACCCCCGTCCCTGTGCCGATTTGGGGAGACGCTATACCTATATTTAGCAATTACCTCAGCCACGGTTAGTGCCGTAATCGTCAGAGAAGAAAACAAGCAGCAACACCCAATTTACTTTATCAGCCATACACTGCTGGCCGCCGAAAGAAATTACCCACTAATTGAAAAAGCGGCCTTCGCCGTCGTCGTTGCCGCAAGGAAGTTAAAACCCTACTTCGACGCACATCCCGTGACGGTCTTAACCGACAAGCCATTGGAAAAAGCATTGGAAAAATTCGAAAAATCCGGCAGACTTATCAAATGGGCAGTGGAGCTATCCGGCTTCGGCATTCAGTACAAGCCAAGGCCTTCGATAAAGGGGCAAGCACTTGCAGACTTCCTGGCCGAGTGCACATATCAAGAAGAATCACATCCCGGTGTGTGGGAAGTATATACCGACGGGTCCTCCACGGCGAACAGCTCAGGAGCCGGCATCCTTATCATCAGCCCTAACGGGGACGAGTTTGAGTACGCCTTGAAGTTTACCTTCTCGGCCTCAAATAACGAATTCGAATATGAGGCGGTGATAACTGGAGTCGAGTTAGCTAGAGCTGCCGGGGCGGAGCATGTTGTGGTGAAAACAGATTCACTCTTAGTGACTAATCAAATCAGAGGAGAGTATGAGGCTCGAGACGACGGGATGGTGAGGTACCTGGAAAGGGTAAAAGCCGACACCGCAAAATTGAAATCTTTCCAAATACAGTGCATCCCCAGGTCTGAGAACAACCGAGCCGACGCTCTCTCAAAACTTGCCAGTTCAAGCATCAAGAATGTCAGTCGTACCGTGCTGGTGGACATCGGGAATGCTAAAAGCATCACTGAGACCGTTGGCATGGTGGGCGACATCGAAGCCGAGACGACGTGGATGACTCCGATAATGAAATACAAACTAACAAAAGAGTTACCGGAGGACCGCAGATCTCTCTCGGAAGATAAGAAGGATCGCGCAAGGTACTTGGTATTTGAAGGAGAATTGTACTGAAGGTCGTAATAAGACCACTCTTGAAATGTGTCGGCCCAGCCGACGCGGAGCTCATACTGACAGAGATTCACGAAGGCATCTGTGGACATCATATGGGGGCGAAAACGCTAGCCCACAAAGCTCTCCGAGCCGGCTACTTCTGGCCTACCATGTTGAAAGACTCCAGGCAAAGACCAAGAAGTGCAAGAATTGTCAGATGCATGCTCCGGTAATACATGCACCTTCCCGAGACCTGCAACCGGTACTTAGTCCCCTACCATTTGCACAGTGGGGGATGGATTTATTAGGGCCATTTTCGACGGCCTCCGGAGGAAGGAAGTACCTAATCGTCGCCGTTGACTACTTCACCAAATGGGTCGAGGCTGTCGCGGTACCTGCCAAGACCACGGCGGCCGTAAGAAAGGTAATCTGGGAGAACATCATAACTCGTTTTGGGTTACCCCAAGTCATGGTATTTGACCACGGCCGAGAGTTTTGGAGTGACATGGTGATGAACTGGCTGGAAGAGCTCGGTATCAAATTCGCATACTCCTCCGTCTGCCACCCTCAGAGCAACGGGCAGGCGGAGGCAGCTAATAAAACAATATTGAACGGGTTGAAAAAGAAGGTTGAAGATCTAAAGGGAAGATGGGCTGATGAACTACCCGGCGTCCTGTGGTCCCTTCGAACCACGGAGAAAGAAGCAATGGGGTACAGTCCATTCCACCTAGTCTATGGGTCTGAGGCCGTCCCGCAATTGAAGCGGCGGTGCCGAGCATTCGAACGCAAACTTTTGACCCAGTCGAAAATGAGGAAGGCCTGAGAGCCTCCCTAGACCTGGTCGAAGAAAGTCGAGACACGGCACGGCTTAACTTGGCAGTATATCAAAACCGGATGAGAAGAGCATACAACCGTAGGGTCCACAAAAGGGACTTAAGAGTAGGAGATCTAGTCCTAAGAAAGTCGGCCGCAACAAACAAAGGAAACATCCATGGTAAAATGACGGCCAACTGGGAAGGACCCTACAAGGTGGTTGAAGAAATGAGGCGGGGACATACCTACGACAGACATGGAGGGTGTTCCTCTAATGAGCCATTGGAACACAGACAACCTTAGGAAGTATTTTGTATAGCGGCGGAGGTGTCCGAGACCGTTGTGGGCACCCCAACGCGTGATTATATCTTATGAAGAATGATCCAAGTTTTCCATCAAAATGCTCGTCCCCTCCATAGTCGTACCAACGTAGACGCCGCGGCCAACGCCGGGCAGTCACAAGTAGACGCCACGGCCAAAGCCGGGCAGTCACTACAATGGCAGTTGATACTCGCGAAAGCGACCAACATGCTTAGTAGACGCCAACCGGGCAGTCACTACCAATGCAGTTGATACTCGCGAAAGCGACCAACATGCTTAGGAACGTATAAGTACAGTTGAGAAACGCAAATCTGACCGCCTCGGCCAAACCGAGAGTGGCAGAGGAAGCGATCAATATGTCTACAGATACGAACGCTGTCGAGCCGTAACCTCGATTGCCTCGGCCAAAGCCGGGAGTAACGGGGACACAACGACCGATACGCTAACATGTTCACAACGGCAGTTGGGAAGCGCAAATTTGACCGCCTCGACTAAGACCGGGAGTGGAGGAGGAAGCGACCGACATGCCAACATGTTCAAGAACATGTTTACAACAGCAGTTGGGAAGCGCAAATCTGACCGCCTCGGCTAAGACCGAGAGTGGAGGAGGAAGCGACCGACATGCCAACATGTTTAAAAAAAAAAAAAAAAAAAAAAACGTTTAAGTACAGTTGAGATACGCATTCTAACTGCCTCGGCCAAGCCGAAGGTAAAAACAAAAAAAAAGCGCTCAATATGTTTAAAACGTAAGAAAACAACTCAATGGAGAATGAGATCAAAGCCTCGGCCAAGCCGGAGGCAAATAAACAAACTTTATTGAAAAAAAAATGTTTACAGGTGGAGCAAAACAAAGTCGACGGCCGTCCCCATAGGGATAGCCTAAACACAACCTACCAAAGTTTAACAAAAAAAAAAGAAGGTACAACAAAAGGTTACAAACATAAGACTTGAAGCGCCAAAAGGATGGCAGGGAGGAAAGGCTCAATAGTTGGCCCCCGAACAGCTGAAGCTGTCAGAAGGACCGGGTGAATCTGGTGACGACCGCCCATCTCCCTATGCTTGTTGCTGCTCGCCACCGGCAGCAGTAGCAGCATCACCAACGGTGGACGGCCTAGAGGAGAGCTTGGCAGCCTCACTTGCCTTTGCCCTCTCAGCCTCCTCTCTGGCCTCCTTCACCTTAGCATCCCGGGCCGCCTTCTCCACAGCCTCCTGAGCAGCCTTCGCCGCCTTCGCCTCATCCGCGGCCTTGGCCTCCGCAGCAGCGGCCTTCTCATCCAGAATCACTACTACAGATACAGGCTATAACAACGGTCAAAAACCGTTGTTATATAAAAAAGCGGACGTTGTTAAAGCGTCCGTTGTAAAAGGTTATAACAACGGTTGGTTTTCTTAAGGAAACCGTTGTTAAAACTATTAACAACGATTTTATGTATAAAAACCCGTTGTGGAAAGTGTGACTCAATTTTGGGGGGAAAGTTATAACAACGGGTTTTAATATACAAAACCGTTGTTATAACTAAAGACAACGGGTTTTTTGTAAATAACCGTTGTTGTTTGTTCTTAAAAAATAAAAAAAAAATTAAATTAAATATTACTAGATGCATGCATAATTACGGCCCGTTAGAATTCCGATGCATGCATTATTACTGACATCACTGTACATATGAACGGATAATATAGAATGAGAAGGGTTGGTAATAAGATTTGAAGCAGCATTATTGAGAGATATGATGATGATTATGGCACAACTTCCTAACATATATATTAATTAAAAAGCAACTCAACCCACACATTGCTTAGTATAAATACATTGCATTATCTCAACTAACATTTCCATTATCTCAATATATTCATCTCCAAACCCTAACTGCTAAAACAAACTCTACTTAATCTTTCAAAACAAGCTCCAAAAACTCCAACAAAATGAATGATTTCATCCTTAAGACTCTTACCATGATCGAGAACAACAACAACTTCATCCGCCGGTTCCTCCATATTGAGGAAAGTTTCAGGAGCTACCTTGCGGATGCTCGATCCGCACTGAAGCACGCCAAAGAAGATGGCTTGACGGAGAGACGATTAGCGATTGCGGCTATATGACGATATAGCAATGGCGAACGGAACCTCCAAATAGCCAAGGAGGAGAGGACGGATACGATAGAGCAGAATAAGATCTTCTATGAAAATATAAGAATTGCATTTTTATATATGTAATTTTTTTTTTTAATTTATGTATTTATAAATATATATATATATATATATATATATATATATATATTAATTATATTTATCTTGCTTCTTCATCTTGCTTCTTCATTGTTTTACTAACTAACTAGATTCAAATAACATAATGGTCGATAAAAACACATACATGCAAAAGAAATAAATAGAAAAAGAAAATAATGACGGTGAAACTAACAGTGACGGCGAGATTTACCCGATAAATACGAACGTAATAGACGATGAAATCAACAAAGTGATTTGGCGAGAAGATAAAGCGGCGATGAGAAAGTGAGAAAGAGAGAAAGAGAGAAAGAGAGTGTGTGTTTTGTGTTTGTTTGTCTGTTGTGTTTGTGTTTGTGTATTAAGGGTTGTGTTTTGTGGCTGCAGCAGACTTCTGTTTGTGTGGTTTATAGTATGGAAGGTATTGACAACGGTTATTAAACAACAACCGTTGTGAAATATGTTTTAACAACGGTTGTAAAAAACACCCGTTGTTAAATAAGTTTTAACAACGGGTTTCAAAAATAACCGTTGTGATTACTTTTCACTAACTTTGCGCCAATTTTGCGCCAAATTATTAACAACGGTTGTGCATGTGTGACCCGTTGTTAAAACTAATAACAACGGTTTTTATAACCATACCCGTTGTAATTGATTTTAGTAAAATTCGCGCCATACATTCTACAACGTCTATTGTGATTTTCGTGAATAATCGTTGTTAAAGGGCCGTTGTGGTTGCCTGTATTTGTAGTAGTGAAGCCGGTCAAACTCTTGCCACGGGAAGGAGCCTTCAGGAACGAGCTGGCCAATTGCATCCCTGGTAGCATCTTCAGCTTGGTCCCGGTACTGGGCACACATCTCAGGGATGATGACTGTTTTAAGCGTCTCAATGTCCTTCTCCCTCAGAGCAAGGATAGCCTTTGTGTTCTTATGCTCCTTCGCCTCAGCCGAATGAAGGGTCTTCCATCTCTCCTTCTGCCCAACCACGGCGTTATAGCCGCCCTCAAATTTGTCTTTCTCCTCTCGCAGCTTGGCGACGTCAGCCTCCGCAGCCTCAACCTTGGCCCTCTCGGCTAGGACCGCCTTCTCAGCGTCCTCCCTAAGCTTTCGCTCAGCGAGGAAGTCCTTCTTGGCGGCCTGGAAGTCCTCCTTCGATCTCTCGGCCTCCTTCTTAGCAGCGGCAAGCTCGAGCCTAAGTCGTTCAAGCGCAGGGGCAGCTCGAGCCATGACCGTTTCTTGCTCCATAATATGAGCGCCGGCTAGTTCAGTCCACTTCACCAGCTTCTTGGACAACCTTATGCCTTCCGCCGTAAGCTGAGCGGGGGAAACCTTCTGGGATGAGGAGTCAACGGTGACATTTTTACCGCCCGTCTGCACAGGCTGCTTCTCCAACTGCCGTTCAGTGAGAACGACAGCCGGCGACGGCTGATCTACAAAAAATCCAGACAAAGCATCCATGTCAACATTCATTGACATGTCAGAGAGCCTGTCATCAGGAATGCCCAATGAACCTGCTAAATCCGAGCTGTGGGTTAGATCCGTACCAGTCTTAGCCTTCTTTGCGAGGGCCGGCCGCCCTTTTCTTTCCCGCCACATGAATAAAGAGCGAGCCGGAAGGCGTTGCCTCTTTTCTCTTATTTGAAGGAGGAGGACCCTCCACAACGGTGACCTCCTCTTCAACATCGACGACCACCTGCTCCTTTTGGATTACGGGGATTGAAGATTGAGCTGGAGTTGACGCCGTTGCCGCCGTAGACGTTGTCTTTGGTCTCCGGCGCGGCACGTTACCAGCAATCTGCGCTTGAGCCGCCGCCACATCCATTGCCTTCAACTGATGCTCCATAAGTTCGTGAGAGGCCGGTCTGCGATCACGTGGCGCGGCCTTAGGATGCAGCTCAACAACTCTCCCGTTCTCGTCAAGTCCCAACCTCTTGAGGACGAGAGACGAGCGATTCGCCAAATCGGTCTCGCAAAAGAAACGAAGCGGGAGTTAAGAAAAAGAAATAAACCAAGGTTCAAATACGTGAAACATAAAAAGCAAAGATGGGCCTCATACCGACCCCACTCACCCCGGGCCGAGGGCGGTATGAGGCCGACGTGGCAAAGCGGCTCATCCTGAAGAACGATCTGCGTCGGGGGCATCCATCCCTTCGGCGTTCCATCCTTCTCAGCCTCAAACAGCCTCATTGCCCGCGTTTCGTCCTCATTAAGATAGACCTTCAAGGCGTCCATCTTAAGCTTATTCCGAGAGACATATCTGTCATGCTCCCCTTGATTCTCACACCGCAAATTGACGTGACTCTGAAAGGACCGGGGCAGCGGATAGTCCTCCGGAACCTCGACGTATACCCACCGCCCCTTCCAGTCCTTGCAAGATGTCAACTTGGAAACGGTAACATAACCCGCCTCGGTCTCGTATCTTTGTACCACCCCGTGCCACCTAGGGTAGTCTGCCGAAGATGGTGGAGCCGACGGAAGAGGTTCACCGTTGGGGCCTCCCCTTTAAAAAGACATAACCATACAAAGCCAATAATCGTCCTGATGGCCAACGGATGCAGTTGGGCCACGGCGACATTCATGGCTTTAATTATGGCAGCAACGTGTTCATTAAGAGGAAACCGGAGCCCATACTCCAGGTGTCTGATGTACACGCCGATACAACCCTCGGGAGGGCAACAGACAGCCTGATCACCCTCAGGAACAATTATTCTATACCCCCTGCCGAAGGAGTAATGATCTTCAAAAAGGTCAGAACCGGAACAACTAGCGAACTTGTTCGTCCAAGCACGATCAGGATTGATCGAACAGGCGTCACCGTGCCACGCGAAATGCGGCCTCTTTACGACAGAAGGGGTCGCCTCATCATCGTCATCATCAAAACCCTCCAAAAATTGCTCAACAATTTCAGGAGAAGGCGACTTGGGACCCCCAAACCCTATCGGGGTGACGACCAGTGGCTCCTGTTCATCAGGATGCGACGGTTCGCCCCCCGGCGCAGAGGTACTGGGTTGAGCATCAGCAGAAGACATGGTGACAACAATTAATCAACAAGTAAAAAGTTGGGGAAAAATTTGTTTGTTTACCTTGGAAAAAGTGCTACGCCGAGTAACGCTTTGGAGACTAGAGAGAAATTTCTTCGAAAAAAAACTAAGAGAGAGGAAATTTTTTGAGAAAATGAAGTTTGATGGCCAAAAAACGGGGCACACTGCTCTATTTATAGAGCAAAGCCCATGAAGCGGACCAATCAGGGCAAAGCCCATGAAACGTCCACCAATCAATGCCAAGCCACGTGTCAAGCATGCAGCCACGGAATGTCAATCGACATACAGTTACAAATCTTCTTTGACACGCTCCTTGGTATCTACTTGCCACCGGCCAGCTGATCAACCAATCTTGGCAAAGACCGGCCGGGGCAATCAGCACACGGCACCCTCAACCTTGGTCTCGGCCAGCGCCATTTTCTTTTCCACATTTGATGTCCATTACACATCCATGTGGAGGGGGGATACGGTACGGCCTGAACAGAACCAAGCCGAGGAAGAAGAAGCCGGGAAGAAGTTCAACTTGCGCAGAATACGCTCAACACTCATCGAAGGTCCATACCACGGCATAGACTACGCTGGGGGCAAATTGATGGGGCATATTCTGCACCCGCTGACCGAGTCAACATATTGAGCAAGGTCAAAGCCAAAAGGCAGCAAGTCAACGTATTAGACAGCCTAACCGACGCAGCCTGTCGGCCTGTCACTTGGGTCTCGGTCTCGGCAACTAGCCGGCCGAGAGACATATCCGCGTACTCACATCCAGTCCCCTCGGCATGGAGTCAACCAGGCCTGTCGGCCTGCCATGGGTCCCTCGGCCGAGGGTAGAACAGTCTTTCCGCCTGCTAGCCACTTGGCCACTACGTGACAAAAGGTGAAAGTCTATAAATACTCCTCAATTCTCATTGAGAAAACGATCCGAAAACTATCCCAAAACTCACTAATAATCTGGTATAAACTCTCTTATCTCTCTACAATATACTTTGCCAAGTAACACACAACTTAATCTCTTTAAGTTTACTGACTTGAGCGTCGGAGTGAGTACGCTCGGTACCAAGCCGAGCCCTCAGTTTGTTCATCTTTACAGGAGAGAGCGAAAGGAAGAGACAAGCAACGACATCATTCAAGAAGCTTACGTGGTCACAACTCTGCTTCGGAATTACACTCGGAACAATCCAAAATGGAAATAACTTATCGTGGGGGGCTAGGAGTGTTCTGCATGGTCTACACTTTGTTAGACAACATATTGGGTGGAAACCAGGCTTGAATTCAGAATTAAATATATATGGACCAATAAATGGGTTGGTGGGATGTGTCCGGGGCCTAGGGAGGTGTTATTGGGAATGAATCATGTGGCACTTAGAAATTTGAAGGTAAAAGATCTAAGGACAAATGGGCGCGCTGGTGTGGGCATGAGTTGGAATGAAGAGTTGCTTAAAAATATTTTGGCGGAAGAAAGTGTAAATGCTATTTTAGCACAACCAATTTGTAGGTTACAAACGAGTGATGAAGTCTATTGGCTACATAATAGTGATGGTATCTATAGTGTGAAAAGTGGATATGGGATTCTTTTTGGTGATTATATGGAAAGAAAGGGAACACATAAAGACAAGGAATGAAAGGCTTAGTGATGTTGGACGCATGTTTTGTAAACGTAAACTGTGGAGGTTACCAGGACCACAAACATGAAAAGTTCTTATTTGGCGGATCATTACTAATTCGCTTTCGGTGGGAAGCAGTTTTTCACGACGAAATATTGAGGTGGATCCGGGTTGTAAATTTTGTAGGGGTGGAGATATGACCATGGAAACGATGGAACATTTATTTCGGGACTGTCCTGTGTCCCGAAGGTTGTGGGCTTGTTCCGATCTTGGAATTCGTACTGATTATGACTCTTTTTAAAGCATTGGAACATGGGTCATTGACTGGGTGTCTTATTTGGAAACTTTAGAAGGCATGGAGGAACGTCAGGTTTGATTTTTAGCAACGATTTGGTGCATTTGGAGTATTCGTAACCGAATTCTTTTTCAGGGAATGGATTTTCATCCTATCATGTTCTTCAATCTTTGGACACAAGTGGTAAGCACGGCGGTACGAGCGATTGATGTTGATAAAAAAAGGATCATGTAACAATATGGGAAATACTAGTACTCTTGAGAGTGAAAGAATGAATTGGATTCGTGAAAGTAACCCGGTGTGTGTTGTGGGCATGATCAGTTCTTGTGATTATGTTCGTGTGATGGTCGATGCAGGATGGAAGGGGTTGAATAATGCGGGGATTGGTTGGATCGCTATGTCTGGAAGTGGGGCTAGGTTGTCATGGTCAAGCACAAGGATTAGAGCTGAATCGGCATTGCAAGCTGAAAGTCTTGGTGTGTACTTGGTACTCTTATGGGCAAGGGAAAGGGGCATTAGACATTTGGAGATCTCTTCGGATTGCCTCTCACTGGTTTTTCAACTGACAAGGACGGAGAAACCGCATCATCTTCTCAAGGCTACTTTGGATGATATTTATGATTGTTTCTCCTTTTTTCATTGCTTAGCTTTTAGTTTTATTCCTAAATCTTTTAATGTTGTTGCCCATAACCTTGCTTGTAAGGCTATAGCTAGATAGGTTTACCCTCTTTTACCGCTGCCAAAAAAAAAAAAAAAACATTCAAGCAAATAGCAATATGGCATCGTCCAAGCCTTTAGAGCTACTTTCAAGCTTGGAAGGCACCTTGATCTCGATATTTCCCAGTTTATATACTTACGAAGGAAAGAGAATCTTCTTCTGTATTACCAATCTCAAATATGATAATTATATCAAGAAGATTGGTGCGAACACAGGTTGATTGAGATATTGCATGCTGACGATATATGTTCGACAGACTAAAATGCGATAAAATTATTTGATTCTGTGCTTCTTGTTGCAACTGGAGTGGTCAGGTTAAAAGATACATGCAGTTTTATGACAGATGATACAAATCCAGTCGACATTTTCTGTACGAGGGAAGACTGCATAAAAGAGCAACTAAGACCATCTCTTTCACTGCTGACAGAAAACAATTCACGGCGATCCAACCTTGGCCTAGGTCTAGAGGACTACTGATTCAGACAACAATCATTTAAAGTGCGAGCCCTGTTTTAAATAAAATACAGTACTCACTTCAGCAATTCAACATTTATAAGCTACAATGTACTCAATTGTCAAAATTTAAAATAAATTTTACTTCAATCGGTATCTGCTCAGAAGTCGCATATAATCGTGTACAAGAGAATAGAATCCGATCTACACAGGACAAGAGAATAAAGCTAACAAGGCAGAACTACACTACATCACTCATAGGAAAAAAGCCACTCGATCATCTCCTACATATGCGAGAGTCCTAATGTATTGCACAAATATGTAACTCTGTCCTTGTAGCTATCAGCCACAGGGAGTGAGCTTTGAGTTACCAGCACCACGAGGGTTCTCGTCTTTCCAGTCGTCAAAGGCTCTGGCTCTGTCCACTGCCGCATCATCGTCTTCATCCTCAGAGCCAGGGCCTAGTTTTGGACCGTCATTATGCCACGAAGAAGTTGCTTCCTCAATGTACTGCTTGGTACTCTCCTGCCACTCGTTCATCATTTTCATCTCCATCTCCCCAGCTTCCTCTATGCTCATGGTTGGCATCCTAAAAAGGAAAGAAAACATAAGAAACTTTTCTGCCAAAAACTGAGATACCCTAATATTACAGAAGGGGAGGGTTGATTCCTTCAGAGTTCACTTCTCCAACATATCAGTTTTCTCCTGTATAAAACTATAGAAAAACGTCATGGCTTAAGCCAATTCCACTTTGGTGATCTCAAATTTACGTTGTACGACTTTATCCCACTTTTGGTGACCTAGTCCTAAAGAGTAATATAAACCAAAATTCATCCAAATTATAAATGTTTTAAGCATTATAAGTTACGTTCGATAAGTTTATGTGAAATTGAAACATCAAATCAATATTTTGTTTTTGTTTACTGTTATCTTTGTAATGTATTTGCTTTTACGTAAGTGAAAAATTATTCGAGCCTCACATACCCAAGGTGAGATGTTTTTAAATATAAGGTCAACAAAGTGAAATTTGATCAAAGGAACAGCACCAAAGTAAAGATCTTCCTAAAACTACAAGACTTTAGGCAAAATTGGAAGGTTCGGGAATCAGGATGAGGATTAGGCTGCAAAGGAAAAAAAAAACATTCATGCAGCTGCAGAAGCGGTAAATGGTGGTGCATAGTCTTTTACAAATTTGAACGTACCTATGGCTAGGTTGGAAAACTTGTGCCACCATTCTCTCTCTTTCAGTGGTCATATTTCCTCCCACAACACTAGCAGGCCCAAATAAAAGAGGCTGATGTTTGTGATCATGAGCCTGGGAAACTTTTGCCCTCCCTTCAAGAACATCTTGAGCAAAAGTGGCACAGGTTATAGGCTGGGCTGGTTTTGTGTACTGAGCTCGAGATGCAGCATTACGGTGCCACGCTTCTGCCTTCCTAGCACGCTCATCAAGAATAGGAGTGAATCCTCCATCCTGCAAAAGAATAGCGAGGCAATTATTAGTTAGATTGGGTTAGCAATTACATACCCACCTATCATATCCATTTGTTACTACTTCGCCATAGAAGCTTAAGAAACGTCTATTTCAGACCAAGGGCAGAATCAATGTTACAACATTACCTAATAGTTTTGACTAACTGAACACAAAAAGTTGTATGAAACGGTGAAACCAACTAGACCTAGCAAAACTAACCCAACCAAAATGATTCAATCAATACTTGAGCACACGAACCCAAATATGATTGAAAGTTGAAACCCAAATTGACATGATCGGACCCAAATTTATGAACTCGAAGGTTCAAACTGACCTTACCCCTACAGGTCTCGACAATAACACACCTTAAATATAACTGAACTCAAAATGAGCCAGGTCTACTCGAATATGACCCATACCTGAATTGAGTCGACCCGAATATACCTGCACCCAAACTCACCCGATCCGAATCCGACATGAATGACACGTTTGCCAGGTCTAAGACCAAATATATAGGTAATTGGGTTAGTCTCACACATGTGACTATCTAACACACGACTTGTACCATCATAGCATCTACATCAAGTCAAAAACCTGCATAGGCTATCTATAAAATTGGGCCGGTTCTAGTATTACTATTACATAGGCTATCTATAAAATTAGGCTACCTGCATAGGCTATCTATAAAATCTACATCAGCAATGTACAGAAAAGTGGGCCGGTTCTAGTATTACTATTACATCACAACAAAACCTGCATAGGCTATCTATAAAATTCCATCAAGTCAAAAACCTCTATTAAGGCTCTAACTCAACTCAGACCAGCTGATAAGAGACGTGTCTACATCATCTGTATCTAGAATTACTACAGAAGGCTACACAGACCACACGAATTCAGCACTTGGTCCCACCCAGTAAACAGTACCTGTAACTGTCTCTCTTTCACTGCAGAAAGCATCTCCTCCTCTTTCTTCAGCATTTCAAGTAAATCCAAGGCCTGAACACAGTAGACAAAACACCAGTTTAACATAATGTGTTACAAAAAAATAGTAAATAGATCTAGGGGCTAAGGCAGATCCATGTTTGCAGTCAAGGGAAATACCTTACAGATTGCCAATGAGATAGTTGTAAGCCACGCCTGCACCAACCACATAAATAAAGATGAATATAAGGGAATCAACAGCCATGGCTGCATGCGCTATCTTGTTCCTCAAATGCTAAAAAAAGGGAAGCACGGGCCGCACAGCAACAGAGTACTAAAAAAGGAGTAGTAGTTCCTCTGTTTCAATAAGTTGTAAACGTTTACAACATTACCTCAGTGCCTCAATGGCTCCCGAAAATTGCGGGGTAAAGGAGGGGAGGGGGGTCAGATGTACACAGCCTTACCCTTGTGTTAGCAACACAAAGAGGTTGTTTCCGAATGACCCAAGATGAAAATTGCGTCGAGAACTGCATTGAAGGACCGCTACTTCACAAAAGAAAGAAGCACAACCGCTTTAGTGAGCCATTTTGATTTATTCCATTATAATCCATAACCAAAGAGTAATGAGTCTTTGGGCTTTGGCTCCATTGGAAATATGGAAAATACGTTTTTCTAATTATGTGAGGAAAATTTTGAAAAAAGTATACTCCGTACAACCTATTGGAACTGAGTAGGAGATATAAACAACACTAGGAAATGATTAGTAAAATGCTCAAAATTTATTGTAAGCCCTATATCATTCAACCGCCCTCGATGGGATTAACATTAAACACATGAAAAAAAAAAAAAAGGAGATCCTACATGCTAGAGCTTCATAACATATTCAACCACTTATCATTCATGTTTAAAACATAATTGCCTATAGTGCACTATACTAATTACTACCCAAGATTCCAAGTCCACACGTCTTGTTCACCTCTCCTTGGTTGGTGAGCTAATCCCTACGAGGTGGAGCGTGTTTCTACAGCATCTTGCAGGATTTTTAGTTTAAAAATATCAACAAACTAACCTCTCTTTCTTCGTCCCCATCATCATCAAACACGTCTTCCTCTCCTGCCTCAACTGGAGTAGATAATGCTGCGGCTCTTGTTGAACGCCCACGCCGTTCTCTGCGCTCTTTAATCTCCGAAAGTTTTGATTCTGCAGCTCTTTGACGTTTAAACCTCGCAATCTATCAAGTTAAAAATAAATTATAAATTCCCATATCACCCAGATTTATGCATAAGCACAAACCAAAATGTCAAATCTGAAGTCAAGTACAATGTTTTCAAGTAAATAAATTCCATAGCACGACACACACACTAACCTTTCTCGCCCTTTTATCAGCAAAATTATTTGAACCTCCTTGAGCAGAAAATTCCACTTCCTCTTCAGGAACAAGCTCCATAGTTTCACAAAATGAAACAAATTCCTAAACAGAGAACTATTACACAAGTTTTTTAAAAAAAGGAGAGAAGAACCATGATCAACTTTATGGGTATTGAGTGTACCTTCAATTTAGCTTGTGAAGCCTTTAAAATTTGTAATCTATCTTCCTCTTGAAGCTTTTCTGTTAGCTCACCCAAATAATACGGAACCTTACAATGATCAACAGAGAATAAGACATCATTGTCAATAGATTACAAATAAGCTAGCTACATTATCAAAAGCCATTTCATTTACTTAACAAGTTCCCTAATGATAAGATGCAATATTATAGGTACACACACTATACAACATGTGCACGAAACAGTGTAGTATATCAGGCCTATAATACATTGGACTATATCAACTGCCGGCTATCTGATTTAGAAGATCGACAGTGCATGTTTAGATAACCTTCAAATTATAGCTAACAACTAGTAGATCTTGCACATCCAAGGAAGCAAAGCATAGATGAGGAAACTACCCAAAAAGTCTGAGTCCTGAGGTGATTTCCTACGTCCCTATTTCTTTTATGGATTACTCATCCAAGCTTACTCCACCATACTAGTATACTAGCACTCTTACATCCAAGAGAGAGAGTGAGGAATTCCTAAAACTCTAGCACCAATGAAGTCATGAAAACTCACAAGTCACAATCAATTTTGATTTAGATAACCCATGGCAACATAATAGCAATGAAATCTTGTGGCAAATAGACCCACGTCACCTCAATTAGAGAACACTACAACTGATCGCAACAATGAGCTCACCAATGTCCCATCAACTTAAAAAGAAAACTAAAAGACTTCACTGCGATAAACTAGCAGCAGATCATCCAACATCCACATGCTCAATCTACCTCAAACGTACATGACAACTTTACAAAGGCGACAAGACACGTAGCTTTACATCATTGATATACTCGTAACTCCGATAACAATACAACAACAAACAACATCAGAGCCTTAATCCCAAAATGATTTGGTGTCGGCTGACATGAATCATCATTTAGAACCGTCCATGGGTAATCACACACCTCAAAAAGCAAATAGAAAAGGGAAAAATGAAAAACAAAAGGGAGAGTGAAATGTAATACAAAGTCAAGGTAACCTTCCAGGTTTTAAAATCGAATTCCGGATTTTATATAAAAACTTAAAATTAAAATCGAGAATAGAGGTTAAAACGATTTTGAAAACCGAAATAGAATTAAGGATCCGGAATGCCTTAAAAGTAAACCAAGTAAAATATATAAGAAAGTGGTTTGTAAAAAAGGTGTAATAAAGGAGAGAAAAACAAATAATTTTTTTTTAAAAAAATTAAATAAAAACACTAGATATGTCAAAAAAAACCTCAAATACTAAAAATCCACATGTATCATTTCCCTCCATAGTGCCCTCTCCGTCACCATACTCACCTCAAGCCCCAGAAATCTCATATCGTACTCTATCACTCTCAACCATATCTGTCTTGGTCTCCCTCTACCCCTAGGGACCTTTTCTGTTCTCCAAGTCTCCGGCCTCCTAACTGGTGCGTCCATAGGTCTCCTTCTATGGTCAAACCATCTTAGTCGATTTTCCATCATCTTGTCCTCTATTGGCGCCACTTTTACCTTTTCCCTAATCACCTCATTCCTTAATCGATCTTTCCTTGTATGTCCGCACATCCACCTCAACATACATAACTTCGATAACAATATAAAGAAGATTTTCTATCGCATTTATATGGTCCTCATTTCCTTTTAAATCCATCTCAAAACAGTTAGCGGTTAGCCCCTTTCTATATCTAGTCTAGTAAAGAAAAAAGTGAACATATCACAATATCCATAGTTAAGTACTTAAGGTGATATACTTTAGTGGGAAGAGAATGGTAATGTACTGTGCTATCTAATCAAGGGGTCAAATATTACAACTAGATCTCAAATTTACGCTCTGATCAAATGGGAACAATATATATGGGAAACAGACCGTATTTAAGCAGTACTCTGTAATCTAAATCTAGATCTTTACAAACTTAAAAAGAAATATAATCTATTTTTTCCTTTCAACCGGCTAAAAAGACCAAAAAGATAGAAACTCATATTCTATGTTATGTTACTCGGACACTTCAAGCGAGCTCGGAAGCTCGCGTACCTGTCTGAGGCTTCCCACGACATTGGTATGGCACTTCGGCACTTAATTTTTGACCAAAAAAATCACATTTTTTTCCATAAAAATAGACGAGTCCGACACTTGGTACGCACCCGTGTTCGACACTGAGTAACATGGCTCATATCAGTCCTGCTCATTAGCACAAAATTTCGCACTTTTGTAATCCCCTAACATCATCTAGACATAGTTGCCCATTAACAAGCTAGAATAGTAGCAGAAAGGACCAAAGTATCAAAGCAACATTTTTTAGCTACACCAGCTGCTGTTGGAATTCAGATCCGTATTCGTCTATTCGATAGAATTTTACGTCTAGTTACGACATTAGATTTTACAGGCTAAACCAAACTAATTGGCATGGGCGCATGGGAATGAAGGCATAACACAAACGACCATCGAATTCGAGACAATTAAGCTAACTAACATCTATAAAATTAAATAAACGATGAAATAGAGAAGAAACAATTTACCAGAAGATACTTGAGATTAGCAGTGCTAATATCATCTTTAGTTTCATTTGAAGAAAACAACCCTAATTTTGCGATCATTTCGTCGCATTGTTGCAATAATTGACATCCTTTTCTAATACTCTCCTGATTTATCATCAAGTAACATCAAAATAACAATAATTAGTCTTACAAAACGAACTATGAACCACAAAAAAGCAAAGATTCAATTAAAAATGGTAATTTCAAAAATGAGGAATTGTAATTAACCTGATCGATGGAGGAATCGGAGGCTAATTGATGAATCTTTGAACCTTGTTCAAGTAGAGATGGTAAAGACATCTCCGCCATCTTTGATTCGCTCATTGCTACTTCGAAACAAAGAGAGAGAGTGAAAATTGATGCGTGAATTTGGGGATTAGGGTTTAGTATTCGATTGATTGATTGATTTCCGGTGTATCGGAAAATTTCGTTAAATTGGGGAAATGAAAGATGTTAAAATGCTGTGAATTTTACCGTGGCCTAGATGGGGGTATGGGCGTATGGCCGTATGGCCGACTGGTTTTGTAGAAGAGTCAGGAATGTGTACAAGATTATCTCAAAAATAAAGGAATGTGTACAAGTGGCAATCGCCAATCGGGTCGGTTATGGATCGGGACTAGGGATGGTAGTGGGTCGGGGACCCGACCCAGACCCTGAGGGCTGGACCCTAATGGGTCGGGTATGGGTCTCATTTTTTCGACTCAATGGGTATGGGTTGGGTATGGGTCTTAAGAAAATATTTCGGGTTCAGGTCCGGTTCCGGGTCTAAGTTATGAGACCCATACCCGACCCTTAGACCCTTTATTAAAGAACAAAAATCAAAATCACAACTTTTTTGAATTCATACTGTCAGACTGTAAAAACTCAACTAAAGTCTTTTTCTCTTCCCTCATCCCATAAAGTGATAAAACTCAACCTGTAACACCCCGTAAATTTGAAGACTTTTATTATATTTTAAGAGTAATATTTTAATCTATTTTAATTTAATATTAATTTATTTGTAATAAAATTTATTTGATAAAATATAACCTTATTTTATTTTGAAGAAATGTAATCATTTTTTATAGTTTAGAAATGTTTAAAAGTGATTTAAACTATATTTAAACCTTTTCCTTTGATAAAATAGATTTCGGATAAAAGTCGTAAAATTGGGATTTTCCCATTTCTTACGGTCGTTGGGTAAACGAGTTTGGATATTGGGCATATGAGTACTTAATCTTTTAGTAAAATCGTGTTTAAGAACTTTAATTTTCTCGGAAATCGCGTTCGACGAATATTTAATTTCGTTTAAACGAACCAAAACGTAAACAAATGACCCATCTCCCCATGCCTTTTGGCTGGCCACCTACCCTCCATTTGTCCACTCTTCCAATTTTCATTTCCTCCATAACTCAATCTATCTCCTCCTTCTCTCAAACACGAAAAACTCACTAAACATCCTCCTTACAATCCCTAAATCCAGCATAAATCCTTCATTTCTCCACCAAATCTCATAAAATTATATATTTGGAATCCTCTCTTCAATCATCATCTACTAGTAAGTTTTATTTTCATTTCCCCCAATTTTTGTTTAAGACACTTTTTTTTAGGGTTTCGAATTTAAGCTTAATAATTGTGTTTTTGTTGTTCTTATAGGTGAAGAATTTGAAGATGAGTTAGGTGACTCATATGTTGTTGAAGATGAAGAGTAATTTTGGGTTTTAGAAGCTTTCTCAAGTTATTACTTGTCTCTTTGCTAGCTTAAGGTAACTATTCCGAGTTACTCGACGAATTAATGTCACATTAGTAGTTGTATTTGTTGTTTGTTGTTGTTTCAGACGATCTTGTTGATAAATGAATGAATGGAGTAAGATGAGTATGCTTATGTTTAATTTATGTTACCCATTTGTATATTATGGTTTGGAACAAATTTGGATGAGAAATTATTTTGTTGTGACAAGTCCGTGTTTTGGCTGGAACGCGTCAGTACCAGACCGAGACGGTTTCCAATGTTTTCAAAAATATGACAGATTGAACGGCGTCGAAAAATTAGGTGGTTTAGCCACTTGAATCACTCAATTCGGAGTCCGTATGAGTAAATGGCGTCGTTTTATCGATTAAAATTTATAGAAAAGTTTACCCTTATGTGAGACGGTTATTTATGCTATTTTATTATGCGAGAATTTTGTGGAATTAGTTATTTTGTAAGTTGGAATATATTTTCTTATGTTGATAGTCTTTCACATGATAGAAATTGGAATAGTGCATGAAAATGATATTGTAATGAATTTTGTGATTTGGGCCAAAGTAGGCCAAGACTCTGAGCTGGGCCAGATTGACCGAACGAGTTTGGTCAAACTAGGTTTAAACCTGTCAGCCTCGATTTGACCGATGACCCGTCGCGGGACTCGGGTCGAGGGTTTGTCTTTGAGGTGATATTGGTTGTTATTGGATGTTTTATGTTGATTCCTTGATATTTGTAATTATCATTTCGCATGTTGGTTGTTGGATGCTTTGGATGCCTTATGCTTGAGTCTTGTTGCCTCCTTGCCATTTTAGCTCGTTCTCATGGATTATGGTACTAGTGGTTAGCTGGAATTTGGATTATTATTGATATTGGAGATATTGTTGGATTGTCAGCTAAATATGCTCTTGCGAAGCCTTTCATATGATAGGGTGTGTATGATCATTTGTGTGTGCAAGTTTGGACTCTTTGCCCCTTTTATGATTAATTGGGTGTCCTACTTGTCTTGTGTGGTTTGGGTTAAAGTATTCAAGTTGGGACTAGGTCCTAGGTGAGTATTTCGGCCTTCATCATAGATAGGCCATTATAGTCTCTGTCTTAGCTTGGTGGGTTTATATCCAAGTTAGGGCATGACCTCTTTACGTACTCGTAGAAGTATGTGGTCAGCTTAAGTACTAGCCAACCCTTTGGTGGACTCCTTAGGGGTACTCATGTGTGTGATCATGGGTCTTGGATGCGGTATTTTCCGCATGTCGCTAGGTCTGCGCAGGTTTAGGATTAGGGTGTTTACCTTACCTCGTGGTATAGACTCGAGTTACAGAGTGACTATTGACTGTACTAGGAACTTATGCCTGTCTCTAGATATATTGTCCTTTCTTATTTGATGATTCTATGAATCATAGAAGGTGAGATGCAAGGCGGCTATGGTTGATAGAGTTTGGATTCCCGGATGTTAGTATGAGTCGGTCTAGTATTCACATGCTAGGACTATGTGTTGTTATATTGTTGTTCACGTGATAAGCACGATTGTCTTGCATTTGTATGCTAAGGCTATGTGTTGTTCATATTCATATTCTTATGTTTACATGTTATATTAACTATGACATTTCGTGGCTGGGAGAACTCGGAGTTACTCCCCACTGACTGTGGCTTTCGTATTTGTATAAAATGCGATTGACAGGTAGGTGATGCATATATGGGGTACATGGACGAGCTAGCGAGTAAAATAACCTTGTGACCTAGATTGGCTTCATTTTATTGTGACCCTTAAACACTTTTTATGTTATATACTTTTTAGGGACATATGTCTCCCTTTATCATATTTGGGTTGTATAACTTTGTTTCGCGACTTTAGCGATGTTTTATTATGAGATTTATTTTAGACCTTGCATGTTTGACACCTTCCCATTTGGATACTTTTATAACGAGTTCGGGTTTTAAAATTACGGAGTTTTTACCCAAATGAACCTATTACAAATATATCCATGCAGTTTTATTCTAGAATTACGTGTTTATTTTTCCGCAATGAATGAGGGTGTCACACAACCAAACTCTTCTGACAATACCACCACTCCACCACTAACACAAGAAAACCACCACCACAACACTGATACGCGACTGACAACCACCTCTCTAATAGGCGGCGACCGACAACCACCATTAACGGCAGATTAATAAACTCATAATGTTAAAGTAGTGATTTTTTTTTTTAATATTATAGACCCCATAGCTGTTAATCTTGTTACTAAACTGGCTGAAACTCGAACCCGCGGGTAGACCCAGACACTACCCTTATCCATAAGGTCCGGGTATGGGTCCTCAAATTTTAGACCCTTGCGGGTCTGAGTCGGGTACGGGTCCAAAGGAAAAATCTCGGGTCCGGGTCCGGGTCTAGGCGGGCCCTACCCATTGTCATCCCTAAATCCTAATCATGACAATATGAGTGGGTTACATTGGGTTCGGGTAATCAGGTTATATTAAGATAATAATGGGCTCGGTCGGTTACGGTTCTTGATGAGTTATTGTTAGGTGACAAATCGGACCGGGTTGGTTTAGGTAATATCGGATCATGTTATATGCGTAATGCATATAATTACGTATCGATAATTTCAGGTTAAAACAATTCATAGTGTATTTATTTTAGTTTCATATAAGTGAATAATTAATATTAATGTCTATTTAGTCTTATTTGGATTATACAACTAAGCTAATTCGTTGGGTTGAGTTTTCAGGTCAGATCAGCTTTTGTCAACTCTATGTGTATTTGTGTTTAAGTCACAGACTCACAATACCATCAGTCATCCACAATCATTTTGCATTGATAAGAGTCGAACCCCTAACATTATAGCTAAGGATCTGAGTTGCTCTATTTACATAATGTAAAAGCTCTGAATCCCTAATATTAAGGCAATAAACTTACTCAATTATCGAATATTTCTTAATCTAATGGTTAAGACGGTGGTATTGTCGACAATAGGTTTCAAGTTCGAATCCTCGCTCCCCTCTATTGTAGTGCGAACTGAATTAAGATATACGTGAACCGCGAGGTAGCGAATTTAACTCGTAACAATCGTAAGGAAAAAAACGATTCTACATAAACCCATTTATCGTAAATAGTTTTGTTTAAAACCCTAAATACTAATTAGTTTTTTTTATAGAGCATGGCGTTTGGTTCGTGCGTGGGTATGTGTTTGGAATTAGGAATCATACCTGGATGGTATCGGGTTGGAACTTGATACCTAATACCTTGTGTTTGTTTCAATTTGGATGGTATGGGGTTAGAAATAAATCAAAGTAAAAAAATCTTCAAAATATAATATTTTTAATAATAAATTTTAATATTATTAAATCATGTAGATAAAATTTAATCAAATAAGTATATAATTTTTTTTTTACAATATTAAATAATTATTTTTATCACTTTTTGTTATTTTTAATTTTAATACCATGTCCACCCCCTCTCTGGGTATGAGAAACTCATACCTCATGGGTTTGAGATATGAGTATAAAACCTTTATTTTAGTCAAACAAACACATAGTATGAGTTTAATCCCCCTTATACTAAAAAAATAAGAAAAATAAAAATTTTCCCGCCTAAATGCTTTTTGTAACACCCCGATTTATGAAGGAGCCTTTAGCAAGACATTCCCTAATAAACCGGACTGTTACCATCTCGGTTTCCCGAGGTAGTGAATGACAAATTAAACTCCAAGGCAGATTATATAATTACTTTAACTTAATTGTTACAAAACCTCTTTTACATCAAATTACAAAGAACTAGCATAAATAAAAGTGAAAGTCTTCTAAATGATGATCTAGCTACTAAGTCTTCTGATCCAGTGTCTCACGCCCATCAAGCTCCCATCCTATCTCATAAACCTGTCAAGTCTTCTCCCCAATATTTGGATCGTCACAGGTGTTCACGAATACACAGGGTCAACCACGAGGTTGAGTAGGGAATACAATGAAACAACAAAATATGATATACATGCTCCTCCGTCACCTCCATCTCCATCTCAACTCATATCTCATAACCCGTACAACCTTGACCATACCGATCCCAGTAGACTATATATCGATCGACCGTAGCCGATCGCACTCGCTTGTTGAGGACACCAGGGCAAGTCTGCGAGAACCCGCCCCTGGGCCTTATCACAACATCATCATCACCACACCACGTCACCACAACATCCTCCATCTCCAATGCATATGAATGCTCAAGAAATTAATGCAACACAATTTGTATATCATTGAACTGGTAAATCATAGAATGCTCAAGAAATCATATATATTCAATACGATCAATTCAGTCAAGCACATTCCAGGATATGAATCATAACATGAATCAACAACCACGAATCAAGTCAACGTTCACAGTTTGGTCATATGAAACACAAACAAGTCAACACAATTCAACAACAACGATAATAAGTCAAGTGTATTTCCCTACCTTTTCGCAATCCAAGCACACAAGCAATCAATTATGATCCTTCACATATCCATCACCTACATAACATAATTATGTATAATTACCACCTACTCAATCAAATAATCATGCACATAACCTAGACTCATCATAACTTAATAGGAATATCAACTTAAAGAACAAACACGATTTTTCCTGATTTTCCAGCACATGACAGACTCGGAATAAAATACATAACTAGTTCCAGAAAAATCAAATTGATACAAGGCCAATTGGATTGGAACCCCATGAGTCTTAGCTACAAATTATATCTAACGTGTTTTTCTCAAATTCCAAACTTATCAAGGGTTTTCAGACTGATTTCCAAAAACTGACAGAAAAATCGCATAAAAAGTATTGATTCATAAAACGAGTTTAAAACCTTATTTTGCAGTAATTCCAAATCCTATTATCATCTAGACTATACAAAGATGATGTATGAAGAAGCCTCATAACTGAATCGACATAAAAATTAGGGTTTCAAATCATTTTCCACAACCAAATCAGATTCGCGGACTTTTTAGCGACATGTTCATAAATAAATCACCTAGGACAAACCATAAAGAATTTGACTACGAGATTTTATATGCATAAACTAGACATAAAATAAACAGGACTCTCTTTTCAAACTTTTTGAAGACGAACACCTTAAAACAGTATAAACAATGGAATGAAATCGACTTACAAACAGGGAAATCGAATTAGGTTGGAATCGATGAGAAATCTTCAATCAAATGAAAGGCTCGACAATTCTTCTTCCTCTCCCTTTCTCTAGGTTTAGAAATGGTTTTATGAATGATAAAATGAAAAGAGGGGAGAGGGAGAGCGGCTCTTAGATTAGGTTTAGGGTAAATGGTGATTACATGTTCCGGGTAAGGCAAATGGGTTAAACGGGTATGGTCGTTGGGTAAATGTAGATGGGTAAATGGGTGATACGGTTCTTGACCCAAAAGACAAAATGTGATGTAGCCCGACTCAACATATACGATATAAACCCGACTTAATAACATTCACGATATTACGATGCAACCAATATAAAATGTATAATAACTAGTATATAATAATATCCGTTTAATCGATTATATAAAATACGGGGTATTACACTTTTAGCTAGAAATTGGACCTAACTTTATCAAGATATGTCTTGGACCTAATATATGACCTTTATGTGTCACATACTCACAGTATCTTATCAAACACCGCAAGTTTTTGATAAGTGCATATTTTATACATTTTAACCCCTTATATTAGTTTGATTTTACATATCATTTTACCACTTATCAAAGTGTTTTTAAGCTAATATTGTGTTTCTAGTGCAATTGTGTGTTCAAGTGTGTTTTGTAGGAAAATGAGCTAAAGTATTATAAAATGTGCTAACACTAGAAGCAAGGCTAAGTATGAGAGCAAGATTGGACTAAGTGTTGGAAGTGCATGAACTTTGCATGAAGAAAGTGTTGGATCAAAATAAAAATGCAAGCAAAGTCAATGTGCAAGTCAAAGCCCAAAAATTCAAGTCCAAAATGTGGTGAAAAATTTGGATGTTAAAGAAAAGCTTAGGATGCCAAAATACTTAAGATTCCCTCCTTAATGCTCTTAACCACACTCATAAACAAGACATTAAAGCACCAACTTTGGATACCTTGAGCATTAAACTAAGAATTGAAAAGAAAATTAAGAGTGTGCTTAGGATGCCATTTTGGATTCCTCTACAAACTGTGCTCTCTTATTTCCTATATAAGGGGTGCTAATCACACACCTTTGGACACCATCTTTCTACACAATTTCTCATAATTCTCTCTAAATTTAGTAGTTAGATTAGTTTAGTTATTAGTTTAGTTTAGATTTAATTTATGTTAATTACATTTCCTATTTACATTTCAAGTTATAAAACAATTTACATTTACAAGTTATTTATATTACAAGTATTATTTTTCCATTTCCATTTTCATTTCCAATGGCAAGGTAATTTCTAATTCATATTTTTATTCATGTTTTCATTTATCATTAGTTTAATTTACATTTATTTACATTTCCACCATGTTAGAGTAGTTTCTTTTGTCTAGGGAATAAAGGGAGCCATGCATAAAAAATATTTGTAAAATGTTAAATTAAGTTGATATAATATTGTCTAATTGTTTCTATCACATGTTTGCACCTTAATGTTTAATCTTTGTTTAATGCCTTACTTATAGATTAAGTTTGTTCATTCGTTCTAAAAGTCGAGAGGCATGGAATTGAATTAGACTAAGCATGTGTAGTAGGACGACCTAGTCATGGACGAGAGTTTCTGTAGGACCCGGTCTATGGTTGACACTAATATCGTAAGGTGGGTGTCTCTAAGCCTAAACAATTAACGTTTTATCAACTCCTATGTTTAATTTAAACATTTACATAATTTGCATGTCTGACCCGACTTCCCTAGACTCCTTTTATCATTTAGTTTATTATTTTCTAATCATCAAACCAATTCAAACGATAACCGACCTCAAGGTAAAATTCACTCCATAACAACTAATTAACAACTCACGTCTCTCTGTGGTTCGACCCCTACGTACTACATTCATTTGTTTGGTTAGGATATAAATATTATCTTTGCATAGATACACGATAAGCCTATCAGTTTTATAGTTAGGCTAAATTGTATTTTATTCATTATTATCTCATTAGTCCAATGTATGTATCTTAAATGTCGTAAATATTATATTTAAAACGTATGCAGATTTTACTCATATTATTAAAATCAGTGTGTGTTTTTCACTTTTTTGTTTTTTAAATTTTTTACTCCGTATATAGTAACAAAAATTACAAACATAGTTATATGCTTCAAATGGGTAAAAATGCATAAGTTTTGTAATTAAACTAACAATCTTATTTATTTTAATCATAAACTTATCCCCGAGTAAAAATGTAAGATTCGCTTTATTTTAATTCATAGTATTTTTGCACATTAACAATTGTAGATAATTAAAAATAAAACTAAAAGTTCATTTATATATTATTATTAGCTCTAATTATTAAGTTCTCTACACATGACCATCTAAAATACCGTGCATTCGCACGGGCTCTACACTAATACTACTTTAATTCATTTGATTCATTCCAAACCCATATATTGAGTAAACCAAACACTCCTAAAAAAAGTCACTAATTCACTTGTTCAAGTTTTGTAACTGTGATCAGTCCAAATTTTGTAGAGGAAAGAAGTGAAGATGGAAGCTCAAACCCTTCTTCCCTCCCCATGCCACTACAGTTGGTCTCTATCTCTCCATTTATAAGTGTGATTATTTGAAGTTGGTTTTACTCTTCATGATTATATAATCTTATTCTTTTTCGTACTTCACTTCGTCGAATAAAAAAGGTAAATAAATGAATGGTACGGAGGGAGCAGTAATTATTCTTTGGATAAATAGGGTTTTTCTGGTTCATAGTGACTAGTGACTATGGAGGCACAAAGGGCAATTGTAACCTGGTCATATTTTGAAAAACCATGTGGTGGCCTGTTGCATATAGATAACACTAATGCTATACACTTTACTCTTTACTGTTTTTCATTGCATTTCTGAGGTATGATTGTGTTGGGACTGTCGTCCGCTTTGAGTCAAGCCCTCACGGTTTTGTTTTTGGACCTCTTCCCAAAAGGCCTCATACTAGTGGAGTGGTGGGTCCCTTATAAACTAGGTAAGACTCCTCTTCTTTTCCAATGTGGGACTTGGGTTGCTACCCCCAACAAACCTCCTCACAAACCAAGGACCACATCATTGTCCTCCCCTCCAGTGATAATATCTATCCACATTGCGCAAAGGCAGTCCACTTGCCTCGGGCTCCACCACACACTGGACCCAGCCGAACCATCGGCTCTGATACCACTTGTTGGGACTGCCGCCTCCACCACTCCGTCACATTATTATGATATTGTCCGCTTTGGGCCAAGCCTTCACGGTTTTGTTGCTACCCCAACAAACCTCCCCTCAAACCAAGGACCACATCATTGTCCTCCCCTCCAGTGATAATATCTATCCACATTGCGCAAAGGCAGGTCCACTTGCCTCGGGCTCCACCACACACTGGACCCAGCCGAACCATCGGCTCTGATACCACTTGTTGGGACTGCCGCCTCCACCACTCCGTCACATTAGTATGATATTGTCCGTTTTGGGCCAAGCCCTCACGGTTTTGTTGCTACCCCCAACAAACCTCCCCTCAAACCAAGGACCCATCATTGTCCTCCCCTCCAGTGATAATATCTATCCACATTGCGCAAAGGCAGTCCACTTGCCTCGGGCTCCACCACACACTGGACCCAGCCGAACCATCGGCTCTGATACCATTTGTTGGGACTGCCGCCTTCACCACTCCGTCACATTAGTATGATATTATCCGCTTTGGGCCAAACCCTCACGGTTTTATTCTTGGGCTTCTTCCCAAAAGGCCTCATACCAATGGAGTGGTGTGTCTCTTATAAACTAGGAAAGACTCCTCTTCTTTTCCAATGTGGGACTTGGGTTGCTACCCCAACAGATTGCAAAGTTATTTACTTATCATTTTGATATTGTATTTGGTTAATGAGGGAAAAGGGAAATTGGAATAAGGTGTCGCCTGTGATAGTGGGTCGGAGTGGTTTACGAGATGTAGTATTTTCGAAAAGGCGCACCAGGCATATCCGTATGTAATAATATAGCCTTAAGGGAAGGGGAAAGAAATAACAGTAAGCAGTTGGTGTAGTTGTGCATGTGTCTAGAGTTTGAGTTTAACAAAATTTTCGACATAATTGATCCTAGTTCTACCCTGCAGTCTTCAGATGTGAAGTAACTTGGATTGGTGGCGGGAAAAAATCGAAACTTGGAATGTTTATGTTCTGTAAACTCCTGCTACTTTGAAATATAAACTGGTTTGGCTTTGTAATCATGAAAAGCTGTTGCAAAACTTGTTTCCGTTTCTTTAGGCTTTGTTCTTTTTGAGTGAAATTGTCTCAGCTCAACAGAAATTAACTAATGAAATCATCAATTGCTTCTGGACTAGTATCCGAAACAGCCCCAAAAAAACCAAACACGACCCAATTATATACATTTGTATAATTGTACGCCTCGTCTTAATTTCTTTCATCCTTTCATACAAATTCTGTAAGTTTCTCAGCACCTTATTGGAATTTTTACACAGGCATTTTGAAGCAGTGGAAGCTAGATTTCTTCGTCCATCATTCAGCGCATTCATTGACGTTCTGACGCTTGCTGCGACGACTACTGTCAAAGAGTTTGGGCCAGGGATCGAATTATGATCAAATTTCGCTTGTTATTAATTTCGAGGAATATATAGCTAATTAGTTATTAGAGGCAGGTTATTCATCAACATTTTAAAATTTTGTCAGTAACAACTAGAGTACCATGTACTTTAAGCCTAGGAATGACCATTAGGTTTTTCTATCCTTACAAGACAGTAATCCTGTGTCGATTGGTCGCAAGTCCGAATCCATCCTCCCCTTTGTACATGCTTTGTGACTCCGTTTTCAAGTCTTTGTAATCTTCAATGAGCTCGCTTTAGTTCCAAGATCGCCTTCCTTGCATTTTCGTACTAACATTTGCCTTAGGCCTTGATAGATGTTTTCCTACGTACATATCATATCATGAGTAATGTCCCAAGAGATTTGAACTATAAACTCCATAATTAATTTTTATGATAAAAGTCGTAAACTAAACATATTTGCGTTACTGTGTATATAATCTTCCCACTTTTCTTTTTCCATCGAAAAATCCTCTTATTCATAATCATGCAACTTTAAAGCGTGTAACAAGTAACAACCAACAATATTACTCGTAAATAATGTCTTAAAGTTAATTATACCTATCGAAAATTTTCTCTTACAAGAAAAAAAAAAAAAAAAACGTAAATAAGAGGATAAACTGCGTATGAGTTATTTGTCGTAAAAACCAACAAGAAAACAAATAGTCTACTGAATAATGTAATGTGGTTTCACACAAAAACGGAATCAATTTGTCAGAAGATCATGACCCATATCTCCCTCACTACTAAGAGAATAAAAATTCACTTAATTTTCCCTCCAAAATATATCCAACTTACTAAGGAAATATTTAAATCTTTCTTTTAATAAACTATTATCTTTTCCTTAAAATATAATCTTATTATAACTATAATTATACTCTAATCTTGTAATTAAATTCAGATTTATGGTTTTTTTCATTATTAATAAAACAAAAATGGTATTAAACTATAGACTATATGTTGCTAAATTTTTCACAATGCAATAATGATTACCTTAGAAAATAATTTAACACATACTTACTATTAGATTCATAACAAAAAAAAATTATTAAAAAAATGGAAAAAATTATAAAATGAAATCCATAGTTTTATAGTAAAAAAAAAATACTTTCATAAAAATACACATTTCATAACTTTACTCAATTCTCTTTGATCAGTTTTTCATTTTAATTTTCTTTTTTATATCAAAATAAAATGGAGTGATATAATAAATATTAATAAAATGTCGATCTAAATAATATCCTAAAAAATAAAAACTCTATAATATACTGCGCATGGGCTCGGGACCTATGCTAGTTAGTTATCACAAGCACATGTTTTACACGATATTTGTGTAAGACCGCCTAAACAAATATTTGCGAAAAATAAATATTAAATCCAAATATGAACTTACAAGTAAACGAGTACTCTTGTTTGATAATTTGCACAAACTTCCTTTACTTTTCCTCTTAAATCTTGTCATTCTCCCTTCAATATCCACCTCACTTCTTACACTTCTACTTTTGACTCCTAAATTAGAAAATTCACCATTGGGCTTTTCAACTATTTGATCCCATTTTGTACCATCATCACTAGCCCATCTATAAGGCCCATTTTCTAAACCCGACCCATCGACAACGCCCGAACCACAATTATCCGTTAAACTATTTGGGCTTATATCTTCCAAGAAAAACTTATGAGATAAAGTCCGGCCCACTTTAGGCCCATCTAACACAGTTGTTGGAGATGAAGGTATTTGCAACAACCTAGGTGGGAGTTCTAAGCATCTAAAACTCTTGGGCTTATATGGGCTTAATAAAGAATTAAGCCTGGGCCGGCCCGGTACTTCCTCCCAAAGGAATGGTATTGACACCATGGGTTGTAATGGTGGTGTCAAGGCACCGGGTGTCGGCGGTAAGGCCTTGTGAGTTGGAAATGATGATAGGGTGAGTTTTGGTGGTGTGGCGATGAGTTCATCGCGGAAAGACATATTGGATAGTGGATACAGGGTACTGGGGTGAGCAGAAATATACGATAATTGAATTTCCGAGGTGAGTGATTATATAAGAGAGAATTTTGATGAGAGGAATGTGAAGAGCGTTTGTAAGAGTTTTACGTTCACGAGTTTGATCAAGGTTTGTGAAATGTCATGCGTATGTAGAATTTAAGGAGGGAGAGGAAAAGAAATTAGTAGGCCTTTATAATTAAATGAAATTAATATGAATAATGAAATGAAATAATGTCATAATAATGTGACAAAATTGACGTCTATATTAAACGGTCACATTTTGTTTGCATTAGGTGGGGTGTTTTCGTATGGGGTAGGTTAACTTCACATTTTATGCTAGGTGGTCATGACTTGATCGCGTCGAGAAATTTAAAAACCGATTTTTTGACGCGTTTTAAGTTAAGAGCATATTTAGATGAAAAGTTTGGTAACAAATATCTTAAGCCTGCTTTTTAAGCAACATAACATATGTTTTCAAATACGTGATAGAAAAACCGTTTTAAAAATTTATGCTTAGGTATCGTAAATTTCAAAAAAAAAAGATGTAGGTTGATATATTTATTTTTAAATTATTTTCGAACCTTATTATTTCAAGAGAGTATGTTTATTTGTACTAGATTATGCCGAATTTGGTCCATTGATTTCGACTTATAAATCTATGGTTACAAAAAGTTCTGCCGAATTGGTCCATAGATTATGAATTATAAATCCATGGTTGCAAAAAAATGTGGATTTTTCTTGTTTTTGGAAGTTAGGCCTCAAAGCATGATTGAACACATTAAACATACTTGGATAAGATTTTTTGTGTACATCAAGCCAACGAAAAAATATCAGAGCATTTTTCGTAAATAATTAAGCTGTATAATTTGTTTTTTTGGGTTTAATGAGCGAGTTTATGTCGCCTTGGTTGAAGTAAAAAAACTCTTACTACTTTATCTAACTGTTGTTCTCTAAGACATCTATTCTATATAATAAAAATGAGAATTTTAATTATTTAGGATGTACGAGTACCACATTATTGTATTGTATACCGAGTGAACCTAAGAATTTTGCAGTTCATAAACTATACATCTGAGGTAGTACCTCTTATTGTTTATTTTCTGAATTTTATTTTAAAGTTTTTGAGTTCTGCTTTAATATAAAGTTTTTGAGCACCTTTACTAAAACATTACACTAAAAAAATATAATATTGCTCAAAAACTATATTTATAAATGGTAATATGCTAAGAAAAAATGTGTATATGCTCAAAAAATATATGGTCTGAGGTACTATCTCAGATGCGTAATTCTTTTTCTAAGAATTTTGGTACACATCAAACTGATTAGAGTGCATTAGTTGCCTTATTGATTACGTAAACTGCATTTGTGACATTAATTAGACCTTTGACATTTCCTAATATTGTCATTTTAGTCAACATATTATATAATCATAGGACCTACAAGCTACATGTGTTAAGTCCACAAATGAATTTCCAGTGAAATCAATTGCCATTTATTGTCACTACAATTCGACGCACGTAATTCATCTCATTGTTTGGCCCGGTCCGGGCCGAGTCCAGGGTCCATCAAAGCAGAATATTGCAATTACGCCATGAAGGTATAATTCATGACGGTATAATTCTCGACACAATTTTCATATTGATAGGTTCCGCTATCAAGCCACTAGTATAACTCTATTCACTGACTTCACCAGCTAAATTAGCCGGCCTATGCAAGTCACTCAATCTTCGGTCTATCTACACTTCGCACGCATTTTTATCGGAAACTTAACAAGAGGAACTCGGACACGCAAAATCACATAACGGGTTACAAGAGAAAAAGATGGAACTAATATTGAACAGTATGTTTGTACTTTTCCCTTAAAACAGATAGTCTTCTCTGCAAAGGCATTTTCTCTTGCTTTCTGCCTAGTTTATCCAGGTAATATATGATTTTCTTCAAGGTTGTCAATAACTCCTCGCTCTCGTAACCAAACTCCCTCTCTTGAATTGCGAGCACCCTCTTCATCAAATCTAGCAACTTATCGTCATCTTCCCCTAATCGGGTCTGTATCGAAACTAGGCAATCAAGAGCCTCCCCTGCAGCACCAGTTAAATCACATCAAAACAAGAACTAATTTGGTAAAGGACGATAAATTTGCGAAACAAACATGGAATATTGAGCATTAGTTCCATTTTTGTTATCTTAGCGTGGCGCCACATAAAATCAATGTGCGAATACATAAATCCATATAACCTGTGCTTTTCTTTAATCCCATACTGTACGTACGTACAATTCTCACATTTGGTAATGAGAAGCGCAATGTTTTTTTAATCCATATACTTCTACAAAGCACATTTTAGCGAAAATAGTCATGACAATTGCGAAACACATTCTGAATAACAAATACCACTCCCTGGTTCTAATACTCCTATACCTACTAGAAACAGTAAATCACACCGGCTGATAGATGAACCATCTCAACCAAAACCTTAAGGTGATGGTTGAGGCCCAACTATTATAAATATTCCTATTACGCTCCCTCACTCAAATGCCCATTGGGCTTGAAGAGTGGTTGGTTGTGCACCGGCTCCCCCGTACCGTGTGCTGGAATTCCACTTCGAGGTTTTTTGAGGGGTTCTGAGGTTGCCAGGATTCGAACCCGTGACCTTCGGTTACACTGGCTCTGATACCATGATAGATGAACCAACTCAACCAAAACCTTAAGGTGATGGTTGAGGCCCAACTATTATAAATATTCCTATTACCGGCAACGTGGACCCATTTATTCTTTGGTTGATACGTTTTGCGTTTGTAGAGTCTAAAGCTTCACCAAGTTTTAACCGTTGATAGATATAGTGGCAAGCAATGATGAATTATAGCTGTTGGTACAAAAGTTTAGAAGAGCTAAGGAGGAACAGAGAGTTACCAACTGGAGCAGACTCTTTTCCAAAGGCTGCCTCACGGATCCGCAAAACATCAACAGTAAGTCTCTCAGCCTCTTTGTCTCTTCGTAAGTTAGAAAGAGTGACAGCAAGCTGCAACATCGGAAAAGTAACGGATGGATCGTCAGGACCAACAGATTTCATCACGATCCGCAAAGACATCCTGAGCAACCTTTCTGCCTCTGCATAATTCTTTGATAATGAGTAAGAGGTTGCAAGGTTTATGAATTGAGTAGCCAGGCTTGGATGGTCCTTCCCCTTATACTTCTGGGTGATCACTAGACACTCTTCCAGTAGTTCTCGACCCTCGTCACTTCTGTAAGAACCACATAAAAACAGGCCAACACCAAATGAGTGGCTAAAGCCGTTGTATTAAGTCAGGGATACATAGTGCGTACTTAAGTGTCGGATTCAGCTATGATGTGAAAAATTCTTGTGTTTTTTGGTTAAAAATGTCACTGTCAACACCATGACAAAGCAGTTGAGTGTCCAGTGTCCACCACTGGTACGCAGGGCAATATGAAGAGTTTGAGTAGCATAGGTTACTGCAAGTGCATTTTTGACGCATTACCGGCCAAATGTAAGACACAATGACCGAGATCACAGGACGATGACTAGACCTGTCAAAACTCGACCCGACCCGAAAACCCGACCCGACCCGTTTTCTTAGGGTTACAAACCCGGTTTTTTCGACCCGCGACCCGTTTGACCCGAACCCGAAATGACCCGTTATTTTAGGGTCGAGACCCGACCCGAACGGGTCGACCCGTTGGGTCAAGGGAAAATCATGAATTTTATTAAAAATATTATTATTTATATATTATATTTGAAAATATAGTTAAAAAATTATTTTTTTATTACTTAAAATTAAAAATTCAACTAAAAAGTCAATTTTATATAACTTTTATAATATTTAATAATAAAATAATTATTAAAAAAACTTTATTTTAATAATTATATCAATATAATTATTGTATATGATGAATATGACTAAAATAATAATTTTAAACATATTTTAATTTTTAAAAATATATTTTTTACATTAAAAAAATCGTTTAAAAAAGGCGTTAAAAATTATTTCTTGACCCGTATTCTGACCCTAACCCGACCCGTGACCCGTATGACCCGACCCGTATCTGACCCGACCCGTATTTGACCCGACCCGTATTCTGACCCGACCCGTATGACCCGACCCGGGACCCGACCCGCCCGACCCGTTTGACAGGTCTAACGATGACGAATTCCGAGATTTTATACTGGTAAAGTACCATGGTAAGGACACGAGAGTGAAGTTACGAATTGACTTCATTTAATCGAGGAGTCAGTAGTCTCAGTATCATGGTAATGAACTAACGTAAGCAACAATCTTCAGCGTAAAATAAGAAAAAGTAAGGAGGTAATGGACTTGACTCTGAAGAACAAAGGGAAACATTTTTTTGATATTACACAAACAACATTTTATTGATATCAGATTCACGCGCGCGCTTACACACACACACACACACACACACACACACAAAATGAAAATCCAAAACAGAAAATAATATAGAATACCTTCCAACTGCATGAAGCAACTCCACTAAATCGATCCTCATCTTTTCCATAACATTGTCATCCAGTGCCATGTATCCTGAATCCTTAATGACATCAAGAGCTTTTCTATAGAGATGAATGGCTTCGTCTGCATCACCTGTAGAACAAAAAAAAAAAAAAAAAAAAAAATTTGTCCATATGAATATTGCAAACTCTAATTTTGAGAGTTTTTGTAATCTAGACCTTCTACGTACCATCTTGTCCAACGGAAATACACTTGTTTGGAACTGAATCTTTTATATCGGGTTATTTAATGACAATACTCCAAACTATTTGGGTGCTTCTTAAAATACTACAAATTTTATTTTAACTAACAATATACCCAACTTTCACACCCCTTCCCTTATACGGAGTATTAGAATAGGTAGACCGGCTACCTGTTGAACCAGTCAAAAAATATTTTAACCATCCTAACACCTTTTTTATCTTTTCTATTGCCATTTATCCAGTCAATATTCCATCAACACCATTGATACTCTTTCTTCTCCAACACACTGGCAATTAATTATACTCAACAACACGCCTTATTGATCTTCTCATAATCGCATCTTCAGCTTAATTTTTCACCTTTTTCAATTTCTTTAGCCCCTTTTGTTTCTCTTATATATTTCCTGAGCATAAATAAAACTTTCGCTTACTAAGTTAAAGATCAGTAAATTCATTTCGATGAAATCAAGGTTACAGAGGTATTAGTTTATGCGTAGATCTTTACAAAGCATAATATCATCTTAAGCCAAAAGACTATCTAAATCTTAGTTAAATCAACGATTATGATTATTATTGTTATTATTGTTGTTCAATTGCTTTAAAGAACATGGTTATGGATGAAGAAGAAGATTCCACCATTTTATTCATTCTGTACAAAAAAAAACAACAAAAGGGTAAATTTAATTGAGGAGAATTTGATACTCAGAAAGCAAAAACTTGAAAATAATATAAAAATTGATTGGAATGTTGTAAAAACGGAAGAGAAGACGGAAGAGGCATGAACTTTACCATTATTATTTTGATTATTATTGTTATTATTGTTGTTCAATTGCTTTAAAGAACATGGTTATGGATGAAGAAGAAGATTCCACCATTTTATTCATTCTGTACAAAAAAAACAACAAAAGGGTAAATTTAATTGAGGAGAATTTGATACTCAGAAAGCTAAAACTTGAAAATAATATAAAAATTGATTGGAATGTTGTAAAAACGGAAGAGAAGACGGAAGAGGCATGAACTTTACCATTATTATTTTGATTTTTTGGTCATTTGAGGTGGGTTTTCTGATTTTTCTGGATTTTTTAGGATAAGAAAGAGGAAAGAGATGAAGATCATCTACAATGAGAAAGGTGTGACATTTTTACCTATTACTATAGGTTAATAAATGACCAATTCTATTAAAAGCAAAGGGGTGTAATAGTTGGTTCTATTGCTAGTTAAATTATAGTTTGTAGTATTTTGAGAAGCACCTTAATAGATCAGAGTATTCTCATTAAATAACCCAAGGGTTTTGCAGTAGCCAACCCATAATTCAGTGCAAAAGGTTATAAGACTTATAACCGTATAACTAATGTGGAATACATAGGGATTTGAGTTGGTCTCACATGTGAAACCATCTCATACAAAACTCATAGATAATTCCGTCTTCAGACTGAAATCTTTAACACTGTTTTGACAGGGTAAACAACTAAATTGCACCTTGTTCGACAAAAGAACATGATTTAATAACACAGCCCTACAAACTGACCTTGAGCACATTTTACATTAGCCACAGAGCAAAGAGCCATGCCAACTCTTCCGTCCTTTTCTCCATGCAAAGTCGTATAAATACTCACAATCCTACAAAATGGGGACATTCAGAGTTCATCATGACTAAGTATCCAAAATTTAAACATCAAACATCCACAAACAAAAACACATAAAAGCAAAAAGATGAGTAACCTGGAAAAAGGATTTTCTGCGTCATCAGCTTTGCCTTGACCTAATAGGAGATTGCCAAGGCATGACAAGGGCAGTATAAGATTGGCACTATCAGCACCATAACTCGACTCCATGATGGTAATCACACGTTTGTATATGTCTGCAGCTTCTGAAGCTTTTCCGTTTGAACCAAGAACTTTTGCTAAACCCAATAATGGTGTGACAAGAAAAATATCGTGTTTGCCTACAAACCACAAATTGCAGACTTGCATCAAACACCACTTTGGCAAGCAATTGAAATAAGTGGCAGAGCTCATGAAGTTTGCCAAATTAGGTTTGCTACTGCAGAATAGATATAGGTCATAACTCATAACTGACCTGAATAATGCATTATTTCTTTGTTTACTATTGAAGCAGACAGATAACTACAACAGTGTAAAATATACATTAAAAAGATATACAGTGGTGGCATCACCAGAACTATACTAGCCTGTTAGAAGTAGAACACAAAAATAATGTTTCAATTTCGGATTTAAGCAATATTTTTGGAACTTGCCATGGTTAAAACAAAGGATATGATTAAAAGAGGATTAACCAAACGTATTCTTAATCCAGTCTTTCCCTCAGTAACAAACCATTAAAACAGAAGCACTTCAACATCTACTGGCCAAAATGGTGCTACGGAATTTTACAGTCTACGATCTTTCGTAGGATGCCAACACCGTTACATATAAACTTACTTCAACATTGTGAAGTTCACTCAATGTGATAATAAACCCTCTCAGCATTTAATGTTTAGAGCGCTATTTTTCAAATTGAAAAAAAAAAAAAAAAAAGATATCTGTGACGTATAAGCTAATTGTATCAACAACTAGAGAAGCTTACGAAGACGATAAAAGGCTCCTAATCAACTCTTAAAAAGCCAGGGGATGCATGGTTAGTTACAAAATAGCTAAAGCTCATTGTGACTACTGAAAAAAGAAAAGAAGTAACAACCCTATGTAAGAATTAGGATTAATGAGCAAAACAAACAGTAAAACCATGAAACTTCAAAGAAAAATCTGAGTAGTTAGGGATACTAACCATATACATTGTCCACTATTTTTAAAGCCCTCTCATACATGGAGATTGATTTACGAAAGTTCCCAATTGCTGAATACATGCTTCCCATGTGAATAAGTACTGAATCCAAAATCATTTCGTCATCATCCAAAGAATCAATAATTTTGCTCATCTGGTCGCAACAAAAGAAAAGTCAGAAAATTAAACAGCGAACACATAACTACTCCTTAAGTGTATTAAAGTCATGTTGGCTAAACCTGCAGCTAAAAAATCCTGAAAAAGGAAAATTTAATAAATTACCACTTTTAATAAAGATCCAACCATCTTGAGGTCGCCAATAGCCATGTAGCCTAAAGCAATGATATCAAGAGTTGCGGCTTCCTCAATGCCTGAAAAACCTGAACCTAACTGCTCTTTTACTGCATGATAATTTGCTTGAAGTAAATCTATGGCATCGGTCATTTTTCCAGTTGAAATTAAAGTTTTGACTTCGTCAAATAACTCTTGGAGTTGCTTCTCAAAATCATCTGCATTGTTTGAAGCGTGACTTGATCTATCAAGAAAAAGATCAGGCCTGTCAAAAATAAAAAATTAGAGTATTAGACAATGACCATGTTAATTTTAAACATCATTTCCTTGCCTATGCACAAATATTTTCATGGTTTGGAGAGAGTGGTCAAAGTTCCAAAATTTTGACAACAAAACTCAAATGGGAAATATAAAAATGTGATAAGAGTATACCCAACACGGCAACACCCTTATGCTATGTTTTAGTCAAGGTAATTTCAAAGTCCACCTCTTCAGTTCATATTTAGTCATTGAGAACTTATACGAGTTAACCCCTAGCATCTTTTTGTACATGGGTGTCACCGCCTTAATGTTTTTAATCGATATCCTATATTGTCAAAAAATAAAGATATCATTAAGGAATGAGGCCACTGTGGCGACTCTTAGGAGATGCCATACCTTTGGATAAGTGGAGAAGTAGAGCCAATGGCATTTCCTACTGCTGTTCCATGTACAATGGCTGACCTAGCCTTGGCACAAGTGAGCAATGAGCGAAGATGTGCCATGGGAACTCTGTAGAGCTTAACATCATAACTTGGATACTGGAGATGGATGGGGAAGCATAAACTGCACCTTGACGATAAGGTCAGATTAGGAAGAAAGCTCACAGTCCCCATTCTGCAAATGCGACAACACATAACCGAACATAAATCTCTATATTTCTATTACAGAAATGCAAAGCTTCGTAGAATCGCGAACCACAGTGCAACAAGCTAACAGTCCATTTATCAACCTTGATACCAGTTGACCACCAAAACCAAGTGAAGACAATAAATAACAAGCAGTAGAGAAAATGTTTCCGAAAGCTAATTGAATCCATACTCATATTAACCTCACAAGCCACAAGTAAAGACACAAAAATCGATCTTTGCCAAGTCATCGCAGTCATTACTCAGCTAATAATAATCATAATGATAAATTTCAAAACAATCCCACAGAAAGATTACTCTTTTCATGTCCTTAATTTATTTACGGGGTCAAAGAACGAGCGAATCGCCGATCAAAGAATCATAACAAGGAGTATTAGCATCACTAATTGAGCATAATTCCATAAATTAACAAATGGGTAATATCTGTAATTTTATCTTCCACCACCCCATTGAAGCTGTAACAATTCATTTCTATGCAAAAACTAAAAAAATTAACAATAACCCATTAGAATTAAGAAATTTTAATCTTAACCCAGTAAATTTAATTAGTTGAACAACTCAATTTAGCATTAAAAAAGTGCCAACAAATTCTATCTCAACAGACAACATAAAGTTTCTTCCTTTATGAGGGGGAAACATACAGATATAACTTATCACCAAGTAATTAGAAAATTAAATAAATGGGGGAGATTAAGAGCATAATTAAGAAAGAGAGAGTGAGGGAGATAACCTGTTGGAAGAAGTGGGTGGAGGAAGGCGAGCTGCCATGGGAGCAAAGCATAGCCCAAAGTTTGAGTGACGAGGGATTAGACAAATTATAATCCAAATATTTCATGAATAAAACATAGTTGGGCTCGAGGCGGTGGTCAATTGCACTGGTCGGTTCGTTTTGGTTCGGTTCGCTTATCGGGTCTCTCTCACAAGGCCCAGTCAGCCTGCACTAGATCTGTAGTGGCCCCCGTTGATTACTTGGACCGAGTCAGGGTTCATAACCATGAGCTCGACCCGACCCGACTCGCTTGTCGAGTCTTCTCTCACAAGGCATAGACAGCCCGCTCCAAACCTGTAATGGCTTGTTGATCGCTCGGACTAGGTCAGGGTTCATAACTTGAGCCTGATACACCTTGTAGATCGTCCCTTGACCCTCTTGGCCCGCCTTTTAGGGAAAACATAAAAAGGAAAAATTGGACCAGACTTATGGATCCATCTACACCAAGCCAGACCCGCCCTAGACCAATACATGTGTCGATTTAAGGTCAAATATCTCTTGAATCGGTTTGGCTCACCCAGCCCACCACTCCCCAAGGGTCGATTCATGGTCGATAAGTTGAGCCCGATCCCACTTGAAACCGGTCATTGACCTCTCACATTTTTTTTCTAGGTAATGTGCAACATCTTGGTTGGCCTCATTTAGGTAAACCCAAAGGTTTACTAACTTTTAAGAAAAAGAAAGTGAACACAAATTATTTCAACAAATAAGAGTATACATCAATAATTGTTAGAATCACGATCCAGATCGACGGATCATATAAAATTAGATTTGATTTAAATCGTTTTAGTAGTAGGATCAAGTAGGATTGTTTAAAATAAATACAAGTGTTTATGCATGTATTTTTTAGTTGAATCCAGATATATTATAATGTACTAGTATTGGTGCCCGGCTTCGCCCGGACTACCTCTACTTACAATTAATTTTTTTTTTCATTAAATAAAATTACTTAAAGTTACATAACCCATAAATTTATCATTAATATATTTTTCTGTAACATATCCTAAAATTAAGATGAAATAAATTTTGAGACAAATTTACTACTCCCGCTATTAATATTTTATTCTTATTAATGAAACAATAGTAATAACATTTCACTACTTGCCGGTAATCATTGTTATATTCACTACTCCCGCCGTAAATGTTAAATAATTAACATTTCTATACATCTAATAAACTATAAAGTTTAAAAAAATTGAATAGATTTTAATTTAATATATAATTTTATGATGATTAATAATTAATACCATAATTTTATGATGATAAAATTGACCATCTTCTAGTCTTCTATAAATATTTAGGAAAATTACCAAGCATCTTCTTTCTTTTAGTATCCTTGAAATTGACCATCTTAATTAATTATTTCATTTTAAGAAAATTGACCATCTTAATTAATTATTTTATTTTAAGGAAATTATCAAGCTTCTATAAAGTTTAATTTTAACCCAAACTTTATAATATTTGCATTGAGATCCCTTAATCGGGTCCATCACACGGTGCTAGTGATTTAAAACTATATAATATAATTAATTTGTATAACTTTCTTTAATTACATTGAAGTCCCTTGGTTTCTGGAATTAATATATAGTATTGATAAGAGTATTTGTTGGGGTAGCAATTCAAGTCTCACATTAGAGAATAAGATGAGTATTGCCGGGTTTATAAGAGACTCATCACTCCATTAGTATGAGGCCTTTTGAGAAGGAGTCCAAAAACAAATCCGTGCGAGATTGACCCAAAACGGACAATATCATACTAACGTGATGGTATAGTGGAGACAGCAGTCCCAACAAGGCAACAAGTGATATCAGAGTCGATGGTTCGGCTGGGTCTAGTGCGTGGTGAAGCCAAAGGTAGTGGACTGCCTTTGTCAATGTGGATGAGCGCCTTTGGTGTGACCTCATGATTGGAGATCTGTGGGTGCCTTATGTCGAAAGTCTTCCTGAAAATGTGGTGATAAGGCGGCGAGTCCCGTTATGTGGTCCTTGGTTTGAGGGGATGATTGTTGGTGTAGCAACTCAAGTCCCACATTGGAATGTGGTAATTAGGCGGCGTGTTCCGTTATGTGGTCCTTGGTTTGAGGGGATGAATGTTGAGGTAGCCCAAGTTCCATATTGAAGAAGAAGAAGAATATTGCCGAAAAAAATCTGTGCGGGTTTAATCCAAAACGGACAATATCATATTAATGTGGCGGTGTGGTGATGGCGACAGCCTCAACAATATAAGACGATTCTATATAACAATTTTTACATAATAATATAAGTAGAATAGTACAAAGTTCCTACTTAAAGTCTGGAAAAAAAGAACATACATCATGTACTACCTCCAACTTTTTTATTTTTTGAGCATATATGTATTTTTTTTGAGTTTATTCCCTCAAACTTTATTTGTTTTTGAGCATATATGTGTATTTTTTGAGCATATTAAAGTTTATAAGTTAGATTTTAATATTTTTTCCGTCAAAACTCAAATTTAACTAAACTTATAGTAATATTTTTGAGTTTTATTGTAATTTTTTAGAGCATAGTGTTTAAATGAATAAACTCATAAACTTCATAGTAAAACTCATAAACTTTAAAATAAAACTCAAAAACTTTATTTGAATGCTCATAAATTATAGAATTGGAGGTAATACATCAGATGTATAATATATCAGATGTATAATCCTCTTACTGTAAAGTCTGCAGACTTCGCAACATATTCAATCCAATTTACCAAGAATAACCATACTAGTAGGAGAAAAAGTCTCACTTTTTTCACTCTCTTCCATTGTAATTCTACTATAAATATATAAACTAGTCAATGCTAAACTTAGATTTCTTCATTTTTTTTCCTTTGTCCACTTCTATATATTGCTCATATTTGTTTCTTTCCTACTAATTTGCTTACATTTCTAAACATATTCTCCATAATATGAACTTTTTGCACTTTTTTGTCTGGTTTTTTATATGTCATTTTTCATGTCTTGTGTATACAACCATTTCAATTTCAATTGAGGTATCTTACGATTCAAGAGCCCTCAAAATTAATGGTGAAAGAAGACTCATTATATCCGGTGCTATTCACTATCCTCGTAGTACTCCTGAGGTGTTATATTTAGTAATTAACTACGATATTATAAATTAAATAACTTTTACACTATTTTATTGTAAAACGGTTTAAGCCATTATATTTGGTTTCTTAATAGATGTGGCCGGAGTTAATGAAGAAGGCCAAGGAAGGAGGGATTAACACCATCGAAACATACATATTTTGGGATTTACACGAGCCTATTCGCCGTCAGGTTAACTAAAATCCCATTTTTATGTTGTTGAAATATAATTAATGGTTATATAATTATATTCTTAATAATAAATTGTATTTCTCCTTAATTTATGTTGCAGTATGATTTCAGTGGACGTAAAGACTTCGTAAGATTTTTCAAAACCATGCAAAGTCTAGGACTCTATGGATTTTTAAGAATTGGACCTTACGTTTGTGCTGAATGGAATTATGGGTGAGACATCCAAAAATCGTAGCTACTGTATGAGAAAATATCGGTTAAAGTTAATATTGTTTGGTTAATAAAGTACTTCATACGAAGTAGTACGTAGTACATTCAAAATGATACGAAGTACGCTTTTGTATGAGAATCAAATTAAAGGATACGGTTTTAGTATCTCCGTTTTAATCATTAGGCTAATTACGAAGTAAGTGATTGGCATTGAGTCACGGATTATTATATAGTACTCCGTAAGATGTTATTCTTGTACTTGAATTCTTACAGTGGCTTTCCTATGTGGCTTCACAACTTACCAGGCATCAAACTCAGGACCAACAATCAGGTTTACAAGGTAATTAACCAATAACCAATATCAAAGTTGTGTTATTACGGATTCAATTAGAAGTATTCGACACAGATGTACATCCACGTAACATATACTTGTCAAATATCATAGCCATGTCTGAGTTTCGAGTGTAATAAGAAACGAGTGTGAGGTAATATGATTAGTTTGGGTGACATACTCCCTCCGTCTCATGCTCCCAGTCAATAGTTACATTTGCTTTATTTCCCCTGCAGATGTAAACTATTTAATGAGACATAGGGAGTAGTTGTTAAGGACTTACTCTCAATAATTATTTTGATATTTGCAGGATGAAATGGCAACCTTTACAAAACTAATAGTGGATATGTGTAAGAAGGAAAACCTGTTTGCCTCACAGGGTGGTCCAATTATTCTTGCTCAGGTGAATACAAATTCTTATTTAAGACGGTTGTAAGCGTGAAACGGATCTAAATCAGCTCATCTAGCCGGTTAATTAGTACCGATCATTAATTGGTGCTAGAGATCTATTTTTAAATCCGTTTCACACTTGTAATAGTCATAAGAGAGACTTACTGTATGCATGAATGATTTTTTGACAGATCGAAAATGAGTATGGTGACATTATGAAACCATATAAAAAAGAGGGCACGGAATACATTAAATGGTGCTCACAATTAGCTCAAGCTCAGAACATAGCAGAGCCCTGGATCATGTGCCAACAAGCCGATGCACCCGAACCAATGGTGAGTCTGAACCCGAGCCTGAGCTTGAGCTTGTACTTCTGGAGCTTATATCTCACATTGTTTTATTTCATTGCAGATTAATACCTGTAATGGCTATTATTGTGATTCCTTCATTCCAAACAGACTTACCTCTCCTAAGTTTTGGACTGAAAATTGGTCCGGTTGGTGAGTTTGGCCCACTTTTGTAATAATAAGACGGTCTGATAACTTTTTAAATTAATTTAGTCAGAATTTGAACCTTTGACCATAAGGTCGCAGTTTTGCCTTGTAAACCAACAAATACGATAATTTAATGATAAATATGGAATATATCGACGTCTTTCTCAAATTTCAGCGAGATCAACCCTTCTAAAAACCGCGTTTCCAACCTTATTCTACAACGGAAAGGGTTTTATTTAGAAAATATTCCGTATATCTCAAGACCGCGGACCAAAGATAATAAGATGGAAGTAGTACTCTATATTCTGATCCTGTGATATAATACAGGTACAAAGCATGGGGGGAATCACACCCTCATAGACCAGTCGAAGATCTTGCATACGCAGTCGCACGCTTCTTCCAGAAAGGCGGTTCATTACAGAATTACTACATGGTAGTTAGCTTTCTAAACCAAATCAACCTTCATTGTACTTGGTTTATATACTCTTGTTCTCCTCATAAGATTAACATGACTGTCACTCCCTTGTTTCTTGAAGTACCATGGTGGTACTGACTTTGGTCGAACAGCCGGAGGTCCTTTTATGGCTACAAGCTATGATTATGACGCGCCTCTTGATGAATATGGTGAGTCCAACAACCTCGTACTAAAAGTTTTTTTACAAAAAAAAAAAAAAAAAAAAAAAAAAATCGATCATAACGGGTAACAGAGATGTATACAGTCCTACCCTTGCATCGACTGATGGTTTTCTGAGATGTTTTTCGGAATGTGTCACCAGGTAATATTTACCAGCCGAAATGGGGGCATCTGAAGCAACTTCATGAGCTCCTTTATTCGATGGAAAACAATTTACTACAAGGTGAACCTCGGACACAAGATTTGGGAACCAATGTTGAAGTGAGTATCGCGTTTTTATCATTAATAACTTGAATCTGTTTCAACTCATTAAAAATTTAAAACTATGTATATTTATACATGTAAGGCTACAATTTACTCAACTGGGGTAAAATCGAGTTGTTTCATCGCAAACAATGATAGCGCAAATGATGCAAGCGTAAGCTTCCAAGGCAAACAGTATTCAATCCCGGCTTGGTCTGTCAGTGTTCTCCCTGACTGCAATCAAGAAGTTTACAACACTGCTAAGGTATATATAACTTCACCCTATACGGATGTCATTTAGTTTAGTTAGTAAAGTCGTTGCCAAGTGTTACTCAGAATTTGAGTATAGCATCGAACTGTCGAGATGAAAAAAAATTATCAACAAACGTCTACGTCAAAGTTCAGGGAATGTAGTTTATCGAGTCATTTTATTTTACTTCAGCATATACCACATGATAGGAAAAAAAAAAAAAAAAAAAAAAAAAAAAAAAAAAAAGTGAACCGTTGTCTCGGTCATGGCTAAATAGGTTTATTTGGCAATTTCAACTGATAGGTAAACACTCAAACCAATGTGATGGTGATGAAATCGTCGGGTGGTGAGGCAGAGCAAGGCTTGCAATGGCTATGGAGAGTTGAGCCATTCAAGAACCTCAAGTCATCACAATTACAAGGTGATTTCTCATTAAATAGGCTAATTGATCAAAAAGAAGCCAATGATACCAGTGATTACTTATGGTACATGACCAGGTACTACAACACTATTATTCTCTCTTTTCGCATTCATTACGCTAAACCGTCTACGCTTTTTATACGGCAAGAGAATCATCTCGTTAATGCAGCTTTCGACACAATTCTCATTATGGGTCATTCAAATAAAGTATATGTCTAGACTAAGCAAATTTACTTGATTTGTTTTAAATAGCATAACTATAGACGAGACGGATCCGCTATTTGGTGCAAAAGTGACTCTCAGAGTAGACACCAAAGGAGGCCATGTTTTGCATTCTTTTCTCAATGGAAGATACAAAGGTAAAGCTCATCAGTGTATAGCAAAGGAAAATTCCAATTCATCATATATTTGGTTTTGCAACTATTCTTAAGTAAATCGAAGGTAAATCTCTTGATTCTTGCAGCGGATAAATTGGCTACCAGAGGAAATTATCACTTGATCTTTGATACCCCTCTTCAATTGGTCAAAGGCGTAAACAATATCGCGATTCTTAGTATAACAGTCGGATTTCAAGTACGTTTCATTGGTAATCTTTCCCGGGTTTTTTTTTTAAAAAAATTTTTTTTATCTTGCTCATATTCTTGTTTGTGGGTTTACAGAACTATGGACCCTTCTTTGATAAAGGACCTGCAGGAATTGTGGGTACAGTTCAGTTGCTAGGGACTAAGGATAACAAAACAGTTACAAGGGATTTGAGTACTAACCAATGGTTCTACAAGGTCGGTCTAGACGGTGAGAAAAGAGGGATGTTTAAAGCCGAGACTAGCGCGAAAATGCAGTGGCATAGTTCTAACCTTGCACTTGGTTCAAAATTCACTTGGTATAAGGTACATAGTTTTTATACTCCCAATTTCATTTCGAAGTCAAGCCAAAATCTCCGATACAATGAATGTCGGGTGGGCATAATCCGGTCCGGACCGGAAAAATGGATCGGTACCGGTTTTAAAAATTCCAGTCCGGACCGGAAAAATGGACCGGAACTGGTATTAAAAATTCCGGTCCGGTCTCCGGTCCACCATTTTCTAACATTCCGGTTTCCGGTCAGGTCCGGACAGGTTTGGACCGAAATGCCCGAAGTTATTGCTATTTGCATTTTTTTTCTTAAACTTATATTTTTAATCTGGTCCGATCCGGTCCAATGAACCGGAATTTTTGGACCGGAATTTGAAAAGGTAGGCATGTAATGACATTTTCCGGTCCAACCGGTCTGGTCCGGTCTTCGACCGGAATTTTTCATGTCCGGTCCCGGACCTGAATTTTTATAATCCGATCCGGTTCCGGTCTATGATTTTTGCCGATTCCGGGTCCGGTCCGGTTTTGGACCGGTGCCCAACCCTTATATTGTGTTTCCTATATTGTAGAGTAGCTATTAGTTCATGCAGTTTTCGATGCAGTAAGGCATAGGGCATTGTACTAGGGTTGTGCTGTTAATGCTATATGTTGGATACCGCACATTTTTCAGACGACTTTCAAGAGTCCATATGGTAAAGATCCGGTTGTAATGGACTTTGCTGGTATGGGAAAAGGACATGCTTGGGTGAACGGGAATAGTATTGGCCGATATTGGCCAAGCTTTCTTACTAATGCCGATGGCTGCCAGGAATGTGATTATCGCGGTGGTTATAAACCTGATAAGTGCAGGACAAACTGTGGAAATGCCACCCAAAGATGGTAACAGAACCCTTCTATGTGTTTTAGACATATTGTGCATTCGCCATCTCGTAACATAACTCTGCAGTCACTAACAGTGCTACAAATAATGCAAAACACTCAGGTACCATGTCCCTCGATCGTTCCTCAATCCATCGGGTGAGAACACGTTGATCATGTTTGAAGAATATGGAGGAAACCCAACCTACATTAAGATCCAAACCTCCAGTGTAGACAAAATTTGTGCAAATCCATATGAAGGAGCCACAATTGTGCTAACATGTCCTAGTACTATCAAGGAAATCAAGGTTGCTAGCTTCGGTGACCCTACAGGTGTTTGTGGTGGCTACAAAAAGGGCATTTGTGAGTCTACTTCGGCATTTAGTACGATAAATAAGGTAACAATGCAAAAAACTTTGAGATGAATATTTTTGTTGTGGACGAAAACAAATGACAGTAGAATAATGGAAATAATGTCCAATTTCCTTAATTCTGACATTTCATGGATGCCAGGCATGTGTAGGAAAGCCAACGTGTACGATCAACGTGAGTGAGGCTACCCTCGGACCGACTGGCTGCACAGCCGTCCCAATCAGGAGGCTTGCTATGGAAGCGACTTGTGGATGAGTAACCATCACACAGATGCTAATTCAGTACGGATTAAGGCTTAAACCAGGCCCAGCATCAGAATGTAATACAATCATGCGATATCAGTCATTAGTAAAGATAATGTACTGATAGTCCTGTACATTTGGGCTACTGTAGTTTATGCCTTGTGCGTGATTCTATCAATCCGCGACTGGAACATTAGTAATCCTTACTAGGCTTTGAAAGATGAGCTTTATTTTTATTTTTTTGTGAAGGGAGTTTGAAGGGCGGTTTTGATGTTGGCGGGTTTTAAACCAGAATACCAGCTAGGATAGTTGTCTTCCGCATTGCAGAAGATATAAACACACAAGTCCGTTTCTATAAGATGAACAAAGAGAAGTCCGGCCTACAGATTTTTTTCAGTTTTTTTCTGGTCTTCAATATTAGATTGCATTAAGAAACAGCACTAACAGTTGACTAAAATTGCATTAAACAAGCATACTAATACAACAGGCAGAGTAAAAAATTGATAATTCTGAGAGCATTCAAACACAGATACAGTCAAACCTGTCATATGTGGAGGATGCGCAGCCGGCTGAAGCCTATAATACATCTAACAAAGAAAAGTCTGAAAACAACATGGAGCCCGCTTTAGCTAGCTCCCTGGTAAAGTTAAACTCATCACTTACACAGTTTCACATGCCTTGAGAAAATTGGAGCTCCGCGTTAGCTAGCTCCTTGATTCACTGCTCTTGTCACTTTCCCCTGCCTCAGCTTAAGGGCCATCTTGAACTGTCAAAGTACAATCACCAATTAGTAAAACGGAAATTCCCTCACATGAAACCAAAGACGTAAAAAACGGTGGGCAGGATGTATAATATGGCAAAACTGACACAACTGAATAACCAAATCAAAATGACTAATTTGAAAAACCTTATTAACAACCACCAAAAAAATGATGGGATTGAGCCGTCCAGTAGTCACTGACCCCGGTAGCGGTCTGAACGCAAACTAGTAATGACCCAGCCCGAATGACCCATTTGTTAGCTAGTTAAAGGAGGAACTTACTGCTCAAGAAGAAACCCTGAAGTAAACTTTGAGCTCTTTCTGCCTGTTCTGGTGTGCCCGATATTCTAAGAAATTTTTCAGAAGAGTTCGGTTCATCGTCGATCAGTGTAACCTTAGCTCCTGATAACTGCTCAGAGATGATGGGAAAATAGTTTTACGCACCAGTGAACGACATTACAGGAAGTCAAAAACAAGGAACAAAATAACTACAGGAAATATTTTTTCATGCTTTTTTTTTGTCAATCTTTTAGTATAGCTTTTCAGAGGTTCCTTTACCTCTGTCGTAAATAAAATCACTCAATAAACGAAAACTATAGAATTTTATATTACCTCACTAATTTGAGCGAGCTTGATTTTGGACTTTGCCACAAGCCTTGAAATTGCATATTCTGGTATGACAACTTCCAGAGTGCTTCTTGTGACCATTGGTAGTTGGATCCTGGAATTGTAGAAACAGACGTAAAATACATGGTTAACATTAACCGGGAAATCTATCCTGCTTCTCAATTAGCTATGAAGTATTAAAAAACATGATTGTTTCCAAACTCAATTGTAGTATTGAAATAAAGGGAGATTAAGACCTGTTCAAACTAGATGCACTATCTTCACGACGACTGCTGGCACTTTCTTCACGGCGGTCATTTCCATTCTGCTTTGAAGTTTCACTTGACAGTCCAGCATCCTGCAAGGAAAGATTTACACAAGGATCAAAAAGAAAAATAGTCGAAGCTTCATGATTATGGCATTATGAAATGGAAAACACAGTTGGTTTCACACTTTACACACTTTAATCCCTATTCTAAATCTCATATTGTTAGCATTTGTAGATTAGATAAAATGAAAAAAAAAAAAATAGACAGACAATATACACTTGAACGCATAGAAAGGCATGGTTGAAAACCTTTTGAAGGTGTAAAGTAGAGTGCATGAATACCAAAGTCCTGCAAGTTGCGATCATCAGTAGCTTTACCGCATCCAGAAATTTTAAATAAAAAGTGTAAAAAGAGAAAACAGGGCTTATTGGAGGTGAAAATCCCCAAGAACTATCTTTATTCCATAAACATAAACATAGTTCACTCTCGACTCTGCCGCATCAGCTTTGTACTCATTTTTATTTTCAAGACTCAAGACAGTCACACTGAAGAGTTCCCTCACTCAAACTATGCAATTTATTCCCAGGCTCATATCAGACTTATAAATACATAATCTTTTAACTAACTTTAGAAAATAATAATTCCGTGCTCTATTCAATCAAAAAATTTATATGTTACCGGACACCACAATAGTTTTTAGTTTTTACCTTGCGCATGTGGGTTAAAAGTAGAGGTGGCAGTCGGGTCGGGTTTGGGTCGGGACGGGTCATATCGGGTTCGGGTCATATCGGGTCGGCATACCCTTTCGGGTCGAGCCGTGCAGGGTCGGGTCGGGTTATTTCGGGTCGGGTTGGGTTTGGGTTGGGTCATTATCGGGTCCGGTAACTTAATCGCATTACTATAATTTTTTACCATTAAATTTAGTTTTTAACCTATTATTTGGTTTAATTAATTCATTACTAAGTCAAACATATCAATCTAAACACAAAATCACTTTCATTTTGATCAAAATTAAGCTTAATAATTATCGGGTCATCAATTTAATCGGGTCAGTATCGGGTCGGGTCTGGGTCGGGTTCGGGTCACTAATAATCGGGTCGTGCCGGGTTACGGGTCATCATCTGGTCGGGTCGGTTTCGGGACACAATATTTTCGGGTCGGGTCGGATTTGCTCGGGTTCGGGTCGGGTTAGACTTGCCGGCTCTAGTTAAAAGCATGAGATAATAACTCATCAGATTTTAGCCTCCCGGGAGCAATTAGTTTTACCCAAATGCGCACATGAGGTAACGGCCACAGGTTCCCAACTTCCCACCGTTATTAAAATAAAGTCTTTACCTTAAAAAACATTGAGGAACAAGACATATCGCATTTATACCTTTGGAAATCTGTCAACACATCACAATGTACTTACGGATAACAACGTTGGGAGGTTTTTTACTTGCTGAGTTGATGGTTTTATTCGTATAAAGACACTCAGATTGAGTAGAGTGCAGTCTCACACAGTTAGAGCCTAGTAGTTACCTTATTTGGTCTCACAGGTGCGTCTGTGCGTGTGCCGTTAGATACCAATGCAGGAGATCCATTCGCCAATGATTCATTGGTTGGCGGGAGATCTTTTACGGAAACTGATCCATGGCGACCATTTCTTACATAAGGTGGACTGGAATTAGACGGCGGTAGCATATCTCTTTGCAAGAACTCTTTGTATAAGTAACTCCTTAGTTTGGCAGTCACCTCTACTAGAGCTTCACGAGCTGCTTTTATCTCTCCTACAATCTGCAGATATGACAAGCAAGCAACTGAGAAAAGAAACGGTAGTAGAGCAAGAGATAAATTTCCGTCTTTAAAAGTTTAAAGCATATCCTCAGTTTTCACATAAAATTCCAAATCAAAAGTATGTTCAATGTTTTAACAATGCATGATGAGATCATTTAACATACGGAGTATTTGACAGTATTTAATGCTTAAGAAAAAGCCCCAACATTTATAACGAACACGTGAAAAAGAAACGGGAACAAACATAAACTGAAACCTACTATAAGCGCGTGTTATCTAATCGGAAACAAATTCAAATGCTAGGAACATTTCCTGGCTACATAAGGAATAAGTTTTTCCAAGTTTGGGAACCTATACTCATTTACGAGAAAGATTAGCACACTAAAGTGTATTGCGTACTGTACCATAAAAGGAAAAGCAATGGCAATTGCATGCCAAATGTCGTTGAAGCGTGATACTCGTGAACTAGGTTAAGACCCTTTGGTATCAAAACTGCCATTGCTAAAGCATTAAAGGATGCAAGTTACATCTACACGAATTCTATGCACACCTGGACGAGCACATCATTAGATGATATGAATGCAGGGACATTTTCCCTGGGCAGGATTTCTATATCTGCACCAGTAAGTTTCTTCATCTCAGACAGCGATTCATCATCATCGAAGCATCTAGCATCCCGGGAGGCAACTAGCAGCCTTGTGGTCACACTGCTGTCCTTGTCTGGTACCAGATCCACAATGCAGGTTTGAATATGCAGCAATGCTTCTTGAGCTGGAAATAGTTCATCTTCAGGGCCCTAGGTGAGATTAAGAAGCAAGAAAACAAAACATCAGCAGGAAATGACAGAAAAGAAGAAGAGAAGGAAAAAGAAAAAGGCAAAACGACCTAACCCTAATAAACCCAACACAAACTGGACCAGAATACAGCAACCATTATCTAGGAGATACCTCATCAGAAAAAACAGTGATTATACGTTCCTCGGAACCATCAACAGGATCAGAAACTTTGACATCAACACCAATTTCATTCTGAAGAAGATCCAGAATACCACTGGACGACCCTACCACACTATCAACCTTATCATTAGGACAGAGTATCCGAAAAACAAGGTCTCCAAAAGAGGTTTGATCATTTGCAGTACGGGAGGCAGTCTGTGATTCATATGCATAACCACCAGATCGAGATGAAAAGCTGGTGCTTCTGTTACGGTAAGAATTAGAACGCGAGTGGTAAGGAGAACCATCTCTGCGAGATGGACCAAAGTCATCCTCATAACCGTCATCCTCATAACGATCATCTGAGTGATGCCGCCCTTGAAAATTACTTCGATCACGATGCTGACTCTCTCTCAAGCGTGATGCAACGACAGATAAGGCATCCTTCACAGCCTCTATATCACCAACAATCTGTGATAGAAAAGCTAGTTCAATATTCAGCAGGACAAGATTCAGTTACGTATACACAAATAAATTAGTCTCATAGCAAATATTTTTTTCCCTGACCAACCACATGATATGCAAACACTACACGTAACAGGGTTCTACGACTTCACCTTTACCAACCACGTGAAATGTAAACAATTCCTACAGAAACATCTAAGATTCTAACATCATCTAGAGCTAGTATTATGACATACGTAATTCTTAACAATCTGAAGATTATCCACTTGACATTTATAACAGCACAAAACCGAGTTGAAGCAAATCATCCAGAATCTTTAAGCAATGTCAGATAAGGTAAGATTGTCTAAAACCCAATGATTCCAAGTCAAACCAAGGCATGGTCCAAATGAGATAAAAAATTATGCTCAAGACATTAAACGGGCTAGAGAAATAGTCTATGACAGAGACGCAATGAGCAACATGTGGTTTGTCAAGTAACAACTTCCACTGGCATCAAGCAAAGGCTTTCAGTACATCACAGAAATGCAAGGGAATGTCAAGGCCTGCTTTGAAGTCAATCGGAAAAAGAACAAGCCAAGTAATCATAAAATGCCGGTCCAAGTAAGCTCAAATCCGACTATCCGAGGCAGTCCAAATGCATTTAAAAATACACAGCATAAATAAGTTGATCATATGTCATAGGAACATTAAAATTTAACCTGAACAATCTCCTCCCCCATTGATACACAACGAGGTGCATTATGATCGCGAGGTAGAATCCTAATTTGAGTCTTGGTTTCCATCCTCATTTGCTCAATAATCCTCCCTCCTTTCCCCAACAAGCTACCTATATGAGTCTTAGTCACAACCAACCTACTAACTTCCCTCCCATTGTTATTCCCACCTCGGCCATACCCACCGTCATCCTCCCCAAAAGCTTCACTCTCAAGTATCTTCTCATGGATCAAGTACAATGCCTCTTGCGCAGGCGAAAATGCAGGCATTCTCCCATCAGGGTCCCTCCTCCTAGTATCTGAAATCTCAATAATTCTCTCCTCATCACCTTCCAATAGCTCATGGACATTGATATAAGCTCCGGTATGCTGTCTAATCGCCTTTATAATACTACCCCCTTTGCCAATCACTCCACCCACCTTCAAATCATGGCAAAGTATCCTATAACTTGTCGTAACCATTATCGACGAATCAGCCAACTTTCCACCCATCCTCACACCACCACCACTACCACCAAACCCGCCACCGCGATGACGACTACTAGAATAATGATTCTGAGCATGATGACTAGAGTTATAACTGTTGTACCTAGGTCTAGTCCTTGAATAAGGTTCAGGGTCGTAGTCATGGTCATGGTGATGATCATCATAGTAATAACTTCTCTTAGATCTTGACCTGTCCATGGATGATAAACTCACTTACTTACCCACCTCAAATTTCTTTCGTTTTGTCCGAAACCAAGTACAAATATGAAGCAAAAAAGTCCAATAACAAAGTTTTGTCCTGTAACAATCAGATCCCAGAAATGCTATATGGGTAAGGATCATATACCATAAAACAGTGAACAAATCATCATCAGAACTCCATTAGAGAGATTTAAACCTTCCTGAGCTGCTGAAAACTGGTAAAAACTGGTAAAGTTTGAATCTTTACAGTTTTAATGCAACTTTTGGTGTCTGAAAATGTCTGAAAATGGGGGATTTAGATTGTTGAAGAACAGAAACCCTAGAAATGTAGGATTGTAGAGAGATAAAGGGTAAGTTAGAGAGAGAGTGAGAAGAGTAGTGATCCTTTAAATCTGGACAAAGTCTATATATTTGGGCAGAAGAATCTAAACACAAAGTTGAAAGGGTGAAAGTGTGATAACTGATAAGTATTGTCATGTGTGACTGTGTGTGTGGGTGTCACGTTTTGTTGCAGGGGGACTGGTTCAAATCTACTGTTCTTGGTGGTGAATCAAATGAATGTGTAATGTGTGTTGTAACATGTGGTGGTGATGTGGAGTAACTTATTAATAGATTTGTCCTCTTTTAGATACGAGATTTTGAATATAATTAAGATTTAAGAGATACGGGAAGTAAGCATCTTCTTGAATCTATTTGAGTGATTGATGATCGAGAAAAAAATGACTGCGTAAATTAAGGGGAAAATCTTTGTTGTTCATGAGATAGATTAATTAATTAATGAGAAATGATAAATACAACTCATTGGGTTGTATTTAAGCATTTATTAATAACCTTTTAAATTTGGTATTAATTTAGAAGTTAGGGAATCAATTACACATAATTCAATGAAATTAATGCATGTATTAAATATTTATTTCTATTTTTGGTTGCTTAAATACAGTGGGTTGTATTTATCATTACCCTTAATTAATACAGTAACACTTTATTTATATTAACTAAATAATTTAAAAAAAAAACGAATTGGTTTTGAATGATTACAAGGTTCCTTTAATAACACAACTTTCGGTTATTTAATGAGAATTTATTAGAATTCAAGTAAAATTTGTAGGAGAGCCGGAGAGGAGAGCGCTATTAGTTAGAGGTTAGAACCTTTTAGTAATGAGCAATTGAGCATGACCATTGTTGCAATAAATATATACTAGAATACCGATACATTCTTTACTAAGTGGTAATTTAGAAAACCAGTGACTTAAAAGTATTAAAGTTATCAATTTAACAATGCAGAATGTTCAATTTTAATAAATTTAAGGATCACACAATATTAATAAATTTAAGGATTAAACCCCTCGTCATCAAAAAAAAAAAAAGATCACACAATCTATCACTGAACAATATAAAGACGTTGACGCGCTATTTAGCAAAGTTGTCATAGCGAACAAATAAGGAAAAAAAATACAAGGTCACATTTCAAAAATAGTTTCCCATAGCTATAAGAAAAATTGGTACTTATATTTACTACCTATTATATACATTCTTTTACATACTGAAGTACTACCTAATATAATTTTTTTAGAAACATATTTTACTGCTTATTCAGATGGTTTCCTTACATTTTGGTAGATAAAATGACATTTAACTCAAGTTTAAAAAAAAAAAAAAAAAAAAACAACAACATGGTCTGCACATCACATTTATTTTATGGATACCTTTAAGTTATTCTAAGTTGGTTTTGAGTATATCTAAAGAATGAATCATGCTAGTACGAATCGGTCCTGATATGACCACACTGCCCAAACAACATGTGAGACTATATATGTTTATCGGGGGTGGGGGATTAACTTTAGAAAGAGGGTGAAAGGAAAAGAAGTATTCCTCCTATTCAGCTTAATGTTTCCTTTTTTATTATAATACTCCTCACATATACTGAAAAAAAAGGGAATATTAGGCTAAACACGAGGGAGTATTAAAAAAATTAAACTCAGGTTCACCTTGAGAAAAAAGATTGTACATAAGATGTACTACCTCATACTTAATGAGTTTTTGTGTATTTTTTTAGTTCTATAGAGTTTGTAAATTACATTTTAGTTTTATAGCGTCAAAAATCAAATTTTCCTGAGCTTATATGTAATTTTTTTGAGTTACAATGTAACTTTTTGAGATTAATATTTAAGTAAATTAACTCAAAAACTTTATAATAAAACTCAAAAATTTTAAATTAAAACTCCAAAACTTTATCTTAATGCTAAAAAACCATACGATCCAATATACTACAGTACATCAGATTGATAATCCACTGACTGGTACACCTTCCATGTTTTTGGGTCCTCTTTCAATTTCCACCCACTTCATCCTTTTTTCACCTTCTTATGTGTCAAATATTTATTGGTCTTAGTGGTTAATTAAAATAGTTTTCTTTTAAATTTCGGTGGGGTAAGATAGAGGCGAAGCTAAAATGGGTGAAAGATGGGTCTTGATAAAGGTCCAAAATTTAAGATGGGTTTAGTAAAATGGATTATGAATAAAAATTAATTTTTAAATGTTAGACCATGGTCAAGCAAACCTATAGCTAAACATGGTTTGAGAAAGCGAGCGAGCTCCCTCACATATGGTCAAATCCCGACCCAGATAGACACATTGTGACTTGTACTTGCCTTTCTTACGGGCATGAGCGGGTCAGGTTAGAGAAGGGTGGCTAGGCCCCATTCTGGGTGGGACCTGGGAAGCTAGGCTGGAAATGCTGGTTGATGACTCATGTTTATCCTGACGCACGAGCCAAGTTGAGTCCGATTAGTCCGTAGTTTTATCCGCCTCTAATTCAAAGTACTTTTTGTGTAAGACTCTATTTGGCAAGACATTTCAGGTACCTGATTTAGTCAAAGTAGATTATTTGACCAAAATTTCAAGTACCTTATTTTTTTGTGAGCGTTTGGCAAATAGCTTATTTATTTATTTAACCAAATAAGCTACCTGAAATGAAATGCTACCTACAGTAACATTTGAGATTTCATGTACCTGATTTGGTTTGATTTTCCGTTTTTACCCTTTAAATCTATACTATTAAATAATTATGATATCCTTTTACGTTATTTCATCAAAATCAATTACCTTTTCAGTTAGTTTGCCAAACATTTATATAATCAGCTACCTTATCAGTTCCTGATTTTCAGCTACCTTATCAGTTACCTTTTTGGGTTTCAGTTAACTTTTCAGGTTTCAGCTACCTTTTCAGGTTTCAGCTACTTTTCAGTTAGTTTTAACAAACAGAGCCTAAAACCGTCTTATATCCCTATTATGTATGAACACAAGTTACACAACTACACAAGCAACTGAGCAAGTGTGAAGTGAGAAGTGATGAGCAACAAATCCTGAAACCCTAATCCAATCCACCATTATCATGTCACTCTCCCTTTCTTCTCTTCCCTTCTCTCCATTGTTACACCTCTCCTCTTCTTCAGTATAACTAATCTCTCTCTCAATTATTCAATTATATCATCAATTTACAACTTCAATTTACTGATTTTCCAACCTTTAATTCCATGTACTAATTAATTATGTTTTTTTTTTTTTTTTTTTTTTTTGTAGAAATTTCAAGTTGGGCAATCAAATTCAAGGTGTTTGAGCTTCTTTATAGTTTCTCAGGTATGTGAAATTAGTCTTTTTCTTCTTTTTTTAGCTGAATTTGTATTTTTTTTAAATTAATTTAAATTGTGAAATTGATTTGGGTTTATGATTTTAATTTAGGGTAATTCCAAGTCCAGAAAAGATGGTGGAAGTCATCGTCAAGTATGGCGCCGTCGAAAATTGGTATGATTATGATTTTCATGAATGATGATTGTATGTTTGTTGCATTGTTAAGTTTTATTGTATGAAGTATGTTTTATTAGTGAGTGTTCTTCGAAATGGAAATGGAATTTGAAAATGATAGATTAGCCAACAACAAAATTTGAGCCGTATTATCGAAATGATTTGGGGTCGGCAATGACAAAATTAGCCATTTGCTGTTAATTGGTGGAATGATTACGTTTTCGTGGGCACAAAGAAGAATTATTCACATTTTAGTTCTCTAATAAGGCAAAATTGAGCTTCATGTTGTTAGCTATAAACTACGGAGTAACGTTTATGTTAGTGTAAGTAACAATGGACGGAAATTGCCTCAAACCTTGGTAATTGTCTCGTAAACCAAAGCGAACCTATCATACTTAATAAAAAAGGAATGGGGTGAGAGAGGCTCGAACTCTCGACCTCAGGATTACTCAGATAGCTATGAGATCTTCGCGCTAGCCAACTGTGTGGCACCACCCCTTTGTTGTTGTTTGTTGCATGCTTAGTTAAATTATGTAAATTTTGACAAGATAATTACAATTAGAGAAAACCATAGGAATCACACTCGAGTGACTCGACTGCTCAATGACCCAATTCTTTTAATTCTGCCTAGAACCATACGGAGTACCGTTGAAGCTGCCTAACCCGAATTGACACGATAGCGAGTATCGAGTAATCTCAATTTTCCAACATTAATCAGAGCACATAAGACCATCGAACTGATGGGTCCAAACCCAATCTGAATGATCTTGTCAACCACGTTTAGCTAAAGTCATGACAACTGAAAAGACAAGACGATAGTCATCCATAATCCTGTTTTTGAGTCATTACATAGATGTAGTCGCTAATATTTAAAGCACGAGCGTTCCAGTATGGTAAGTACTAGGTAGGTACGACTTACGAGTGAGATATTCCTGAGTACCGTCTGTTCCCACTTTCAAATACTATGATTCAATGAAAAGTGAAAACCCCTCTCGTGTACCCTGTATCTAGCATACAACTGAGTTCATACTTGATATATGCCGAGTATTAGCAAAAATGGCTCTTTAGACCAATAACGTGGTCATTGTAAGTTGTAACCCTTTGTTTGGTTACAAAAAGAGGAGAGGGGAACGGAGCAAGAGAGTTTCGTTCCAAATCTTTCCATGTGTGTAAGAATACGGTCGATTTGGTACAAGTAGGATATTGATTCAAACACGAGACCTTGGGTAATACCTCTGTCGTGGTCATATGCCAATACTCAATGTTGATAGCGAGATGTGTTAATATACTTATTGAATTGGTTTTTTTTGTTGCATTTAGCTTTGGAAAATGTATAAAAAGGACTAAATCTTGGTATCTTGTGTGATTTTAGGGGACTTTGAAGTCGTTTAACCTTTTTACTGCTTTATGTCATATGGTTCTCGACTAGATTCAGCTTGTGATCTGAATGGGTACAAGTCAAAGTAGTTTCTGACGTGATACATTATTGTCATTGTCATATATATTAATGTTTGAAGGTTGGATTTAGAAACTTAGATGCTATTAGTTGTTTAAGAGAGTCTCTGTAGGAGTTTATCAAATGACTTCAGCTGGTCTATATTAAGTTTCTTAAGCATCAATGATTTAATGTGTTGCGACTTGCGAGAGAGATTTTAAATATTGCCTAGTTGACTCAGATTGGTGATTAACAATTAAAGGTACCGAACTCTCTAAAAAGAGTCAAATGGGACTAAGTGGATGAAATGGAGGGAATATTTTTCTCGTAATGTGTTTCACGATACTCTTAATGAGGTATAAACCGCAAACATCTGAAGCTAGCTCCCACTGAAAACTATAATTTGAAGTCAGTTGGAAGTTTTTCTTTTACTTTCTGTGCGCTTGCGTCTTTATCTTATGAGCTCCATGTCTAGCAAATTCTATTCGGATTATTTGTTTCATTCTCAATCTTAGGTTCTTGGGGCATGCACATTTTTTGATGTTCGGCATAGTGATAAACTACCAACCTACGAACCTATATATTACATATAAATGCTAACAACTATATTGCCCTTGCCTTTTCTTAAGACGAAGAAAGACCCCTTTTTAGAAGCCAAATTGGAGCGTGTCCCATTTCTCGAGGAGCAAATACGGAAAACGAATGAAGGTGGAGGTCTTTTATCCGGTGACATTGATTGGCTGATGAAATCGCAGGACAATCGGTTTGAATTTGTCAACGAAATAGCGGCCGAGGCTACAGCATATGTTAACAACAACCGAGATGAGTATGGGACCAAAAAAGCCATCCTTCATGTGCTCAGTAACCGTATGAATGAGGCTGGGTTTTATCGTTCAGAAGCATACCTTGAGACTGATCCTTTTAAGCCAGGCCCTGATTATCTTAAGGAAGCTGAATGGTGAAAAATGTGTATCCATGAAGAAATGTGAGAATTTGTTCATGTATCAATGTATGTAGAAAAACGTCAATGTACGATCTTGAATCGTGAAAGAGAAGCAAAATGATCCATATATATCCTGATTTGTGTACCCTGAGCCTTGCATTTTTAGATTGTGATGATCCTTTGAAAGTGTGTTATGATGATCATTTTCGATGCAATTTGTCGTTGAGGTATGAAGTTCCAATCATCGCTTTTTGCTGATCTTCCTCATACGACTTGTGCACCATATTGGATTGTGTTGTTTGAATGGTAGGGATATGTAATTCTGCAAATGTCAGCTAGCTTAATTGCTTAAAAAAGTCTCTGATTCCTTGAAGATCGTGTTGTAGGGTAAAAATTATCCTCGTGACTCCGTCACACCAAAATTGTAGGGTAATTTGGACAATGTCAATGCTGTAAATATGAAGTCTTAATGGATCTTGAATCTTGATGTTTAAGTCTTACTTTGTTGGTAAATTACTCTTGGGACTTTTTCGGATCAACCAGAAAGGTGATATCTGCATTCCTAGGATTATTATTATTATTATTATTATTATTATTATTATTATTAGTGTAAAAATCAACTTCAGAAGATTAAATTTCTCCATTATTCTTATGTAAAACCGTCTTACAAACAAAAAAGTGTAAAAACGGAACTATTAGTACAAATATCATGATCTTTTTAAATGAAAAGTTGGACCCTTTTTATGAACTTGTATAAGACCGTCATTACCAAAAAATTGTTTGATATTTTCGTGACCGACTTAATTAGACTGTCAATAATCATTTACCTGAAAGGTTGAATTATATTGACTTCTTGCTCAATCATCGAGTAAAGGAACTGAAGATGTCTTAGTCTAGCAGTTAAGACGGAGGTATTGTAGACAATAGGTCCGACGTCCGAATCCCCCCTCCCTTCCATTGTAATGGGAAATTCATCAAGTAAAGGAAACAGTGAACCAAAGCCACAAACATAAGTTTTACTCCAACTGATCATGTGGCCAACAGAATCCAACAAATAATATCTTAGCATTACTGTCTTATCCTCTTACTATAAAAACAACCACCCAAATTTCCTCAAATCTTTTGGCAGATTACTGAAATTGAATCTGTCAAAAACTGCATTAATGGCTTCCTTAACACAACAGTTGCAGAAATGTCTATTAACTAGAACTGATATTAACTACTTATCTGCAAAACCCAACACCAGAAAACATATATTTGTTAGACAGAAAAGTAGATCATCACTCAACTGTTCTGCTATTGCTATTGAGGCACCATCTTCATTGACAGGTGTTGGAGGAATTAGATGGGGTGTTACCAAGTTACAAGGCGCTCGTGACGAGATGGAGGATGATGCTCTTGTTATTCAGTCTGATGCTTTCAGTGGTTTCTCTTTTGCTGCTGTTTTTGATGGGCATGCTGGTTTTTCTACTGTCAACTTCTTAAGGTATACAGTTTTGTATATCAGATAATTTCAGAGTTTCCTTGATATTTGTAATTCCCTCAATAATTAGTACATAGTACAAAATAGATGGCATGAATACTTTCGGGCGATGGGGTCTCACCTATGTGATGGGATCATGTGGTTAGACTCAGCGGTGGAGCGACGGAGGGACTAGCAGGGGCGGTCGCCCCCGCTGAAGTTGAAAAACCCGTAGTTTTTAGTTAAATTTTCGAGCTTTTTTCAAATTTGCCTTATGAAATTACTCGTTCGCCCCAGCTGAGATTTTTCACCCCCCTAACGGGGAATCCTGGCTCCGCCATTTTGGTTAGTAGGGGCACTTGTCCTCTAGATAATGGAAAATCCTCCATTTTTAACTAAAATTTCCAAGTTTTTTTCTAGTATACCTTACTCTATTAATAGTTTTTTTTCTAGTATACCTTACTCTATTAATAGGTTGATTTTTCTCGGTCTAGTGCGTCTTGCACGGGTCTTTTTGGTCTGAAATAATAAGACGGAATTTTGTAACCATTTTACAGTTAAATGTGACCAATATTGAAAACCCAGTTACCATAAGCTGTAACACTGCCTATACCACTGTGTGGTAACATTTAACTATAAAATGGTCACATATGCCCGTTTGAAAAATAAGACGAAAAGTGTCCATCTGAAACAAGAATTTGTGTTCTCGGTTTGATCGGCTTGACATGGGTTATACATACCTAACAGGGATGAGTTATATAAAGAATGTGTTGCGGCGCTACAAGGCGGGTTGCTATTAAGTGGGAAAGATTTTGAGGCAATTAAGAGAGCAATCATAGGGGCTTTCGAAAGTGTGGACTCCAAATTATTGAACTTGTAAGGAATAATTTGCAACTCACCTGACTTCTGTGATCTTAGTTACTCTTTGGTTATTATGTACTTAGAATTCCTTATCAAAAACTGATATTTGGACTGTATCATGACTTATAGTCTAGAGTCGAAAGGCGGTGAGGATGAATCTGGGGCAACAGCTACAGTCATGTTCATTGGGAGTGATAGGCTTTACATTGCACATGTTGGTGATTCCTCTGTGGTATGCCACTCTTTAACTCCTCAAAGTTTTCCTCTCAGAAACAAACATTTTCACGAAGTTTTTAGCTTTACTTTCTCGATTTATGATGTATGGTATGAAAATAGTGTTCAGAGTTGTTTTGTTTTAATCGACTGCATAAGGAGTTAAGGGCACAATTTTGTTTTGATGCTTATGGTTCGAGGCAAACCATGAGTATCACCTCCCAGTGACTTTATTGCTCAATAGGTTGTTTATAGATAAATTTGTTTTGTAAATTCAGGTGTTGTCGCGTTCTGGGAAAGCAGAAGTCTTGACTGATCCTCATAGACCTTATGGAAACAACAAAGCATCTCTTCAGGAAATAAAAAGAGTCCGAGAAGCAGGTGGATGGGTGTGTTCTCCTCATCTAAGATCAATCCATTTTATTTTTATTCCCTGCTCATTTGTTGTCCTTTTCCATTTTGAGGTATCTCAGTCAATTGGTGTCCTTTCTATTTTAAGAATGAACTTGATGAGCAATTTGATCATTCACACTCAATTTGGTCCACTTGTCATTTAGTAATTGGCCCCGTCCTCTTTCCTTGGTCTTTGTGCCAAAACCAAAGGACAGCAATTGACCGGGACGGAGGGAGTACCTTATAGCTAATCTAGAACTTACCTAAAATTGTAGGAGTGACATGAGATGTCTATCATATGCAGATTTCAAATGGGAGAATATGTGGAGATATTGCAGTGTCTCGTGCTTTTGGTGACATTCGGTTCAAGACAAAGAAGAATGAGTTTGTTCCCTGTATTTTTTCTTTAGTCTGAATATTTACAGTTTCCCTTCTGATGTTCCTATCTTGACAATAGATTGATTTTGTGATACTTAACTAGGATGCTTCAAAGAGGAGTTAAGGAAGGAAGATGGACGGAAAAGTTTGTTTCTAGGTAAAAGCTTCCGACTTTTATCATCAGCAAGCTGCTCTGAAATTTTAGCTCACTAATTTGAGTGGTTTTATAGATGACTGCATAAATAAACTGATAGCCTTGGGAACAAACAGCGACAAAATTACACCGATGCCTCAAAACACCTTTTTTATGCATTTTGGTCTATTTTCTGAATATGGCATCATACTGTTTCAAACTTTGAATGTCCTTAATCGCGAATGGAAGGGAATCCAAGAAACCCTTGGTCGATTCAATTACATAATCTATTGCAGTGTTTCTTCTCAGGGTGAAATTCAATGGTGATTTGGTTGTCGCGCGTCCTGATTTTTTCCAAATAGCACTTGCATCGGATGCTGAGTTTGTTCTTTTAGCCTCTGATGGATTATGGGATTACGTTAACAGGTTTGTCGATTCTTCTTTCAATTCAACTTTAAAACCCCACTGTCCCGGAGACTTGGGGTCGGACATATGGAGTACCATTGGGGTGGATCCATGTACTTTTTGTACATTTTTGTTCAGTTTTTGAGTTGAAAAAATGAGATTGCATCAAAAAGCTTAAACTAGCAGAAAATTACAAAGGATTTATGTGTTATATGCAGCTCGGAAGCAGTATCCATTGTCAGAAATCAGCTAAGACAGCATGGAAATGTTCAGGTGAGAGTGTGTGAGACCTGAAGGCTTAAGACTTACTAAGCCAATCAATTGTGCATTTTCGGTCCGAGAAAAATAATCTGATGATTCTGTTTTCCTTGTGTTGTTTCAGCAAGCTTGTGAATCATTGGCAAACATTGCTTTGGTAATTATTCATCATTTTTTTTAAAAAAAAAAAAAAAAAACTTCAAACTATTTGGAGTCTTCCTTTTCCTGAATAATGTGATCTCAACATTATTGTTTCAGGATCGGCGATCACAAGATAATATAAGCATAATAATTGCAGATTTTGGGTATGTTCTTCCAACTTTCTCTAGCATTCATTCAACTTCTTGTTTTAATGGCTTAATGTGTATACTAGTAAGATTTTATTTGGATTGAAGGTGCCTCACATTATATATTAATATGAGATCGTGTGTTAGGAGACTGAGTACTTCGAGAAATGCTTTGTGTTGCAGGAAAACCAACTGGCAGCGTCTTCCAGTAGAGCGAGAAAATGTACTGTACGAGTTTGGTCAAGCATTTGCCACAGTTAGCGCCGTGTCTCTTGGATTATGGTTATCTTCACAGCTTGTTTTCTAAATTTGTAGTTATCATCATACTGATTATAGTTGTGTATATATAAACTGGCTTGATAATCCACAGAAAAAAATATAAATAGCTGTATATGTATCATCTCATCTCTTGTCTCCATATCCAATGGAATCTAAAGATTCGTTCTATTATGGCGCCGTAGTAGACCGGTAAACAGGTCATTTGGGTCGGTTATTTTGGATAGACTCGTTCAGATGTGGTGTTCTGGCATCTTTTCATGTTCAAGTCAAGTCACTGGCTACACATTAGGTCAATTGATTTTTTTTTTTTTTTTTTTTTTTTTTTTGTCAGAAAGAAAGAGGGTGATTAACTGATTATAGTATCCCAAAAGTTACAGAACAAAGGTCAATTGAATTTTTATGACAGTAGATAACCTGATCTGTTGTTTCAAATTAGTCGTCGTTTGGATTACCGTGTGTTATTTTGAGCCAGGTCGTGTGGTTAGTCGGACAAAATATGACCACCGATTTTAGTTAATTATATTAGCAGGAGTACATTCATCCTCAAATGTTACCTTTCAACTGCTGTAGTACTCGGCTACAGACGTCATTTCCTTGTGAAAATGTCGACAATTTTGTAGCAATTCCAATCAGCACAAGGGAGTAATGGAATATAACATTACATGGCAAATCCTGGGACGCAAACTAGAAGCCGAGACTCGAGCATACCCAAATCATTCAAATTTTTTGTCGTTGCACAAATTGTACATCCACAAAATACAGATACGGATTAATAAGAAAAATTAACCGAATGGTGAATGGTGTGAAAAATACAGGGTTCGGATTTTGGAGTAGCTAACAAGGTAAATATAACCCAAATGCAGAAATTTGAACCCATTACGACCACAATTTTCAACTTTCGAAAACAGAACCGTATATCATGAAACCGAAAACTTCTACACTGCACTTCAAAATTTGAGCAGCGTACATAATTTTCCATGTTTTGCATACAGTATGAGGACCGTCGGAAAATTAACCAAAAACACTTCCCTAGACAGCAAGAATGATATTAAACCGAAATATATATCAACCAATCATGATAATACAATGTTTTCATTGTATGTGTATGGTGAGGGTGCAAAAAAATACCACATGACGAGTATACAGAAAACAACAAATAAGGCGGAAATGGACATAGACGCTTGACCAGATGCAGGACTGGAATTTGAAAGACCAAAAATGCGGAAATGATAGAACATGGTGGCGGAAACTCTCTTGGTTGTCACTTTAATATTCAAGGATGAAGACGACTACGGGATTTTTATGCAATTATCAGAGCAGACAAACGACCGGATGCAACTCAGCCAGGATTTGGCTGTGTTAAAAATGTTACTCCGACTTATAGACATACCCATGTTTTGACTTGTGTCGCCGCCAAGGATGATAACGGTGATGATCCGATTCTCAAAATTCTCATGATTTTCTTCAAAATCCCAAATCGAACACGAGAAGTGTTAAAAAGCAGAGAGTTGGAGAGCAGTTAATTAAAATGTCAACCAGATGTAGATATTTCTGCAGAACACAATCCAAAATCTCCACCGTGACCAAAGAATGACCTGAAGACCAATGGTGCTAATGCAAGAGTTAGTGACAACCGACTTCAGCTGTCTGACTGACGGGACCCAACACTTCCCTACGCGTAGCTGAACCCCTGACCGCAACTCGAAACACTCTATGCATGCAGCGACTTCATAAATAAAAGAATGTACCAAATAAAACATATGCCTCACATGGGAACCACTCGACTGATAGCAAACTTAGCCCATTCCGCAGATTGTTTAATTGAATCGTCCTCAGATGACAAGCATTCACTCAGAAATTTCCTGCATGATGGGAACTGTTGAAATATAGAACTAGTCGGCAGCGTGTCTGCCAGATCACCAAGGAGTCCAATGGCAGTTTTCATGACAGCATCATCCCTAAACAAGTTTGATCAACAAAACAATTGATAAAATGAGCCATCAAAACTGGTCAAATGAATGTAAACAACAAAGATTTTAATGCACCAACTTACATGTCTTTTTCCTGGTAGATGTTATCAATAAATGAGAGTATATGACCGGTATGAGGTAGCAGAAGCTGTGTTTTTGCCGTATTCTTGAAGCCTTGAAGAATTCCTGAGTACGCTTCTAAAATTCCATTTCGTAAAATATTGCTATAATCGAGCATTTCATCATCAGCACCAGCTGTGTGAGCAGAAAGCTCAGCAGCGCTCTGAAGCATTGGCATAGCATACAGCAAATATTTGTCGAAATTTTCTCCAATTGCAAGAGCAATATCACCAAAGCATGAAAAAATAGGAGGCTTCACTGATCGGTGAAGCAGATTGCTGGACAAGTCCTTGAGCAGTTGAGTCATAATTCCATCACAATAAGGCAGTATCTTATCTTCTAATGCCCTACATAAATCTCCAACCACGCCAACAGTAATAGCACAAACTTGATACTCTTCAAAATTTTGAAGACCCATTTCCAAATACTTATAGAACTCATTCATGTATTTCAAAAATTCTGGCCCCGTAGCATAAGCAAGGGCACCAATTCCTAACATAGCCTCTTCATGCACTGTAGCACTTCTACAGGAAAACACCCCCAAAAAAAGTTGCATGATTTGATCAGCATACTGCAAAAGAACAACTCTGGTAGGCTCGGATGAACCGAGCTTCTGAATGATAACTTGTAAGCATCCGCACAAAAGACCTTGTAGTTCTCCCTGTTTACCATCTGGGGAAATATTCTGGGATTCTAATGTTTTGTGAAGCTCCATCATAATAAGAGGAACCAACTGTACCACCAAGGCGGCAGTTTCATCAGTTGAGCACCTAACCACCTCATTCAGTGTTTCGTAAGCAGCCGTCCTCAATCGCGACTCCCCAGCATCTTCCCGGTGACTAACAGTCAGAAGGGACTGAACAATCTCCTGAAAGTAAGGAGTCAATGGTGATGATGGACCCACTTCCTCAAACCCTTGAGCTAGAAAATAGAGGGCTCCACAGGCCTTTTCAGCTACGTTAGGTGTGTCATTCATGGCCTGTAGTAGAACTGTAACAATCTGCTGGCAATTCGCAGGAGTGATGATAGGAGTTTCCACAGTTGCAACGTGCAGAAACTCGAAAATTCGACCAAGAGTCCAGGCTGTCGTATCCTTTACATGGCTGTTTGGATCCTTGGTCAATGCAGTGAGCATGAAGTTCAAAGCCACATTGACAATAGGTGTTAATTTATCAGGTGCAGGGCCTTCCAGAATGGAACCAAAGGCATAGGTAGCTGCCTCTCGCTGTCTCCAATCGAGTTTTGTGATATTCTCTTCAATAAATGGCATCACAAGTGGAACAATATCATCTGCCACTGTTCGTGCAACAAGGCCAAGACAAGTACCCCCCGCCATAGCAATATTCCAAGCTCCCTCATCCTGGTCTTGATCCTCCTCTTGCTTAAGGAGTGTTTCCAACAACATAGGTACAAGAGCAGGTAGAGCCTGTTTTATAAAATTAAAACAAGGAATATCAGAGTCACCCGAAAAATCACCTCTATATTCGTCAAGAATATCAATCTCCTCATCACAAATTGAGCTCCAGAACTCGACCGCTTGAAGAGCGACCTGCTCTTCATCTTCCTTCACAGCTTTTGCGGTGATGTTAAAAATGTCCTGAATGTAAGGAGCCAGCTTCTCATAATATGTAGACGAAATAGCAACCAAACATTCAAAGGCCGCCTGCCGAATCTTCACATCAGAAGACAATGTTGCCTCACACACAACCCTCATTATATAATCTCGCTCCATATCATTGTTAAAATTAGCCTGAGCAAAACTCAGAGCATTATATAGCGCATGAGTAGCAGCTAGTCTAACTTCAGTGCTTGTCTCATTAGCATTCATTCCTTGAACAACAGCTGTGAGAATTTTATTAACTTGATCCTGCTCTACGGCATCAGGAGAGACCTCCTCACACAAATATCCAAGTGTCTCTAATGTAGCTTGCTTCACATGAGGTGGAAGCTGGGGGATATTTGCCAATAGAGAAGCAATCAATTCGGGCCATTGTTTTTCGGGTAATTCAATGCCTGCAACCTTGGCAATCACCTGTGATGTCGTTGAACGAGCATCGTGCACATGAGAAGTCAAGGTCTTTAACAAGAATGCCTTAATCTGGTTTTTCAGTCCCAAATCTAGTGATAACCACCTCTGTACAAGCTCGAACTTCCTATGTTGTTCTTTTGCATCCAGTGCATTTTTAAGAATAAGCCCTGCTAATTTCCTCGACTCCGCTGGCTTCTCTTCATTAGCTAGTTCACCAGCAAGTGATAATAAGAAACTAGGGAGATTCTGATCCTGAAATTGCTTGAGTGTTTCTTCAGCATGTTTTCGGACTGACCCATCAACTGATTGAGCGTTTAAAAGTACTTGGGTGATTTCCATCACCAAATTACACCTACATCAAATTGGCCAAATATCAAGATGACTGAGTTAGCACCAATAAAACTACTTTTATGTGGAACATATGATTGCATAAATGGATGACAGCCAGTGAGCATTTAACAAAAGTTAATATGTCAGAAAAAATAGATACAATCCGAGTTGACCACATTTAATATCTGCAGAGGGATCATGGGAGTATGCATTTATGTTGCTCGGACTCGGTTAGAAGTATCCGACACGGATACATATCCAAGTGTCGGATTCGTCTATTTTTATGAAAAAATTCATGTTTTTGGTCTAAAATGAAGTGTCCGAGTGTCCTACCCATGTCCGAGTGTCCAGTGTCCGACACGGGTACGCGAGGTCATATTGAAGAGTCCGAGCAACATAGGTATGCATGAATGCATCCAACTAATAGCAAGGTTGAAGGACTAAAGAGACTAGTAGAAACTGATAATAGAGAGATATTTGGCAAAGTCCTTCAAACTAGGAGAATTGTCACCTAATTAGAGGGGAGGAACTTTGAAATTTAATAAATACTACTATAGTTCCAAAAGGTGGCGTAAGCCAATAAGTGACTCTTCTTATCCACAGAAGCCAAAATTCCTAAGTACACAATAAAATATCTGAACTTGTCACTAATTGAGCCATTTGAGGACCGACTATCATCCAGTGGCAATCAATGGCAACGGAGCAGTGACTATTGGATACCCATCCTCAACACCAACACGTTTCAAAGTTCATCCAGCAAAAAGAGAACATAGATTTTATGCTCATTTGACTCCACCAAACTCAAAAACAATCAAACCAGATCTAACCAGCAACAAAATTCGACACATACGAATATACGATCAACTTCAAAAATCGAATACAATTAAGTAGATTGTACAGAACAGTTCCAACAAATAAAATTGAGCAAATTGAACCATGAATCGCGCTATTAAGTTGTCATTTGACTCAAACAAGATGTAATCATCAACAAAGTGTGACATGTACGGACTAATTCTGAAGTCAAACACAATTCAATAAATTCTACGGACCAATTATAACATGTACATTAAGCAAATACTAGCTGATATGATCACATTATTCATACTACATCTAAATTAATTAAAAATCCCCAAATCAAACTAACACTAGAATTCAACTAACCCTAATCAAAATACAAATTAGCTAATAGATCGATCGATTAAAGTGATCATACACTAAAATCTGCATTCAATCAATAAAGACAAACTGAATTTATAATCAAGACTAAAATTTTGATACAAGATCAATAAAATACAAGCAAATTAAGAGAACTGAAGTGAAATTGAGTAGATTGATGAAATACCTGCGAATTCAAGGAATTGAAGAGGGGAGAAGTGATGAAGTATAAATCAGTAATCGATTGAAATCCTCAAAAAACGGCAGCTTGGAAACCCTAGGAGAGATAAATTAGGGATGCAATTCCAGAAAAAGCTTAAGAAGAGGAATATACAATCATACAAAATTTGCATGAAACACACAAATAATGATTGATTAATGTTGCTAAAATACGAATACGAATACTACGAATACGAATACGAATACGAATACGAATACGAATACGAATATGAATATGAGGTAGTAGTATTTTTTGGTGGAATAATAATCTATCTATCTATATTAATAAAGGAAGCATTTTTCGAGCGATCACAAAGAGTCCAGGTTTTCTAAACTACCTAAATTATTTTTTTTAATAAAAATATCTTCAGCTAATATTTTTAACGTAGTTGCTCTTTCAAGTACAATTTTTACTCTTTCACGTACTTTTTCCCATAATCTTTCCATCAACTACCCCTCTTCTAAAAAACAAGGAAAAAAATTCTCTTTCCCAATTCCTATTCCCAGCAACAGCAAACATTAATAAAATTCTTACAATTTAACGATTATGCATCTGAATTCACTTATTGATCAAGTAATAATTTTATTTGCAATCTTTACACATCAATTATTGTATCGATTAAGAAATCCGGGTTTAAAAACTATTCTAGGGATACAAATTAGGGTTTTCGCAAAGTTATATTCCGACCGTAGATTGTTAATTACAGTCAAATTCACTTTATGTGCAGCAACTTTCGATGACCAACTTTAGATTAAAAGATTCAGTGCAGCAGATTGTGCGTCGATATTGTGTAACCATTATTGCTCTCCAAAACTTAGTTCAAATTGTAATTTAAAGCAATTATTGATTATAATAATAAAATACAATCAGGAAAAACAAAACGTATGATTAATTCGAACACAATTCACACAAACTCCTCTAGAGCAAACCGAAGTCATTGGTACGCATGGTGCGGTGGGGGAGGGGTGGTGATGGCACAAGTGGTGGTTGGGGGTGGAGCCGTGAAGGGAGGCAGTTGAAAGAGAGAATTGAAATGAATGGTAAAAGGAAAGATGTTACAATGGGAGGGGCAAAATAGGAAATTATGTACATGATTAAGTAAATCATGTCCATGAAAGAGCAACACCCATTTTTAATAGTACTGGTATTGGAGTTTGACGGTTAGGCTAACTCTATCCGAAAGAGTTAGATGTTCACAATGATACTCATGTTGCTATCTGTCTGTGTATATATACTCATTATTTTTCATGTAATATGCAACCCGTGAGATTAGTTTTTATCATATACCTGAAATGCAGAGTAGTTGTAGTCTAGATTGTCTATTTCTAACAGTTGATTCTTTTCTATTTTGATTTATATAATTTTTATAAATATTTTGCTATCTTATAAATGATTAGTTTGATTGCTTTTCATGTACATATTTGTTGGGTCTCTAATTTCAATATATCTACTCACTGATTTTTTTTTTTTTGTATTTATTTCAGCTGCTACGCTACTTTGATCTAATTATATTTTTGTACCAATTAAGTATAGGTAAATCATAAGATTCTGCTTTAAAGAAAATTTACCATATGGGATTGTCGAGGACTGGACGATACATTATACGGTTAATATAGTGTACGTTGGTTTATGAATGCTATGATCGATGAGCGTCTCCTGATGCAATTGAAATACTATCAAAACTGAAACTTAACAAAAGATGCTTCGTACTCATGAAGCTACGTAGTAGTCAGGCAACCCATTAGTAATCAAATTAGATTGATAAAGTGATTCTATTTTTCTTTTGTTATTCTAAGAGATTTATCTATCATTACTTATTCGGATTTTCTAATTCTATAATTACGTATTTCGTAAAACGTGGGGTTTCTATATTTAAATCTCAATAAAACTATGATATACATCTTCTAATCGTAAACTAATGAGCATTTGCCTTGATTGATAAAATTATGAAAGGTGGTGCTCATAACCTTGGTTCAGATTAAGAATTAAAGATAAATTTTAATTGGGTGTTTAATTGTTTATATTGCGTACGGCCTGAATTTCAGTAAAATTATACGGAATATATGATTTTAATAGGATAGAGATAAAAGATGACTTAATGGAAAAGATAATCTATCCTCAAGTTGTTAATCCTTCCATGACATTCAAGGCCGTTTGTAAACAAGTTCTACGAAAAACCTTCGAGCAAAATAAAGTCCCCAACTTTTATGAACTGCTTTACTATTATTATTATTATACTACAAATAGTAGATAAAAAATAGATTAAAGATCATAATCGACAAAGATTGTATAACTTTTCGTATAAAATAGAGCAATTAAGTTATAGAATCTCAATCTACGTATGTACATCATATAGGATCTTAGTACTCCGTATATCTTATTGACTACAAGAGTTTAATTAGAATTTAACGATTAGATAGAATCCTACATGACATTAACATACATCCCTACTTGATATTATTACTTAGTATATGTGAGCAATAAAGGACATAACTAAAAAAAAAAAAAGATAAGATAAACATTATTGAGATATTGTTCTACACGAGAATTGGTGTTATACGAGATACCATTGCACATAACAAAAAACAGTAACTTCTTTTATTTAGATAAGCAGTTCAATAAGTGAATTAAAATCCAAAGAGAGAGATAACATAATGGGTAATTATGAATATCGAGTGTATATTATATAATAATTTTAGAAAACTTAGGCTAATGTCATGCTTAATTATGAATAATGACACGACTCAAAAACATGATACGACCCAAGGTACATCTTAGATTAAATTTTAGTGACGCATTTATAAAACGTGAATGCTAATACAACTACGACGTAAATTGTATGTACACGTCCCAATATTTTGAGCTTTTCAACATCAATTTTTTCAATTTATCAAAAAATGGTCAATTTATTACTTCCTCTCTCCCAGTGAATAGTATGCAGTTGCTTTATTTTATGAGAGGGAAGTAAAATAAGTGTAAACTATTGGCCGGGACAGAGGGAGTAAGATATATCGATATAATGGATTTCTACCATGTTGCGATCATGAAAACACTTTTTAGATACTACATTATACATGACAGAAAATTACAATTAGGCCCGTGCATCGCACGGGCATTAAATCTAGTCTATCTATATTAATAAAGGAAGCTTTTTCCGAGTGATTACAGCGTCTCCAACTTTTTTGAACTTCTTAAATTTAAAATAAATATAAAATTTAACAAAAGATATAGTTTCAAATAGTTTTATTAGTATGTTAGACGTACAATTGAACTCAAACTCCAACTTCTATTCCAATTCTATTATAATCATCTCATTATATATACCTTACATTATGGCATATCGTTACTTCTTACTCCTTATTTAGTTAGTTAGGCAGTATTATATGTTCATTATAGTTTTATTCACAGCTATTGTATCAATGTACATTGCATGTTATATTATACTTTATGAGTATTCTCATAATTTGTTGTTTAATTACAGGTTTTTATGGTCTACAATAAATTGATGATGCTAAAAGAAAGTTACGTCGTCATTAAGGTTGGATTTTCTATTATTATCTCAGATTTTGATTTGGTTTGTATTTGTTAGATTTTGATTTGGTTAGTTTTGATTCTTAGTCATGTTGTATAACTCTTATATTAATGAATATATTTTACTTTCGAAAAAAAATAGTGCTTTGTCTATCGATTTTTGATGCAATTATTTCTGATTTTTAGAGCATGAAGAGGTGGAGAAAGAAGCCCTAACAAGGGAACTTACTCCCATTAGAGTGAAAAAATTTCGAGATTTTAAGTTGAAGTTTTGAACCTTTTTATCGATTTACCTTATTCCATTAATCGTAAGCATAAATTCCAACTCCGCTACTAAGCGCATCTAATTCTAATTCTTATAAACGGAACTGTTCATGTACTTTGTTTAACTTTGATTAAAATACTCTTCATAACTATTAAAAACAAATAAAGTTTTTATTTTATATTGGAGTGTATTGTTTTTTTTAAAGAAATAAAGATAAATTTTATTGTTGACAGAATTCAAGACATTCAAATCAACAAAAATTATATACTTTGTTCTTATCTAAAAATAGATTATACTCTCACTAATATTAATGAGAGACCGTCTCTTAAAAATTTGTTGTGTTATACTATGGTTGCATATATTTTGACTATGAATCCGTAACAATATTTGGTACATAAACAAGGACATAACCAGAAGAAGTAAACAAATACAAGAATATTGTATTGATATTAGAGTTTGACTAGGATGAAACCGCGACAATGTCATCGTAGGATCGTAGGATCGCAAGTCACAAGCGGTCTTTCACCTCTTTTTTTACAGATTATATTATCATATCATTGCCCATTACTTTAAATGACTATATACTTGCATGTTTTATTTTGCCAATATCTATTTGTTTGATTGATTTGTCACCTAGCGTTATTTCTTTGAACTAATATTAATCTTCGACGAAGTGCGTTAACGTTAATAACTTTGAATCGTGTGTTTAGATTGATTTATCGCGTATGCATACATTGCAGGATGGTAGAGTCAGCTTATTGACTTTTAGTTTTTGTGGGGTGATTTATTCAAGATCAAATTCTATACTCATATATAGAGATTAACATACTACTTCTTACCTCAAAAAAATTAGTCTCACATTTATTGATTTTATTTTGTTTTGTTTATTAGATGTATGTTCACCACTAAATTATCTTCATCGTTATTCCACGAATATATGGAGCTTAGCTTCGACAGCCTGCCAATTCAAGATGATCAAAATCGGGTTCTTTAAGTTTCAAAATATCATTTCGCTTCCGTTGTCGAATTTGTCGGTTTTGCTGTGTAGACACCAAAAAGTATAAGCCTTGAAATATACTCCGATAAAATATATCAAAACTATGATATATAGGTTGTTGAATTTTGTTGTAATATTGGTGCTAATTACTAATCGAAGGAATTCGTGGTTATGGTGGTTCTAATGGCTAATGACTATCAAAACAAATATTTGTACGTCAACGCTAGAGAATATTCATGGTTGGAGATATGGTGTTGTTGAATAGAAATGTATGCGATTTATAAACTACGGAGTAAACAATATTTATAAGCTGGGTTACCACATCCACTTCATGCCTATTGCCTACCACCTCTAGAATTTTATTTACAATGGAATTCTATTGAACATACTACTCTCTCATGTTAGCCGGTTAGGTCCAATAAAGGAAGAGTAAATTGGGTATGAGCTATGATTGAATGAAAAATTATGTGTACTATTACCTCATAATAACTACGTATTAATTTCGTTGGCGAATTAGAAATAATGTACGAGTATTAAGGTGAGTATTTAATTAATTTGGTGATGGAGTTCGAGCCTCTTTATTGGCATGACTTGAAATTTGTAATAGTTATTGGTGATTTATAAGACAGAATATTACCTTTTGTTATGAGATATATCTGAGAATAAGAGTTAACTCAAGTGGATAAGAACTCTTTTATCCTAACCATAAAGTTGAGGGTTCGATTCTCACCCCTAATATAAGTAGGCTCATTTTTGTACCCACAAAAAAAAAATCTTTAGCACTAGCTGAGAAATTATTATATTAAGTTTGATTATTTTACTTGTATTTTACTTAAAATAGCGTGATAACTTGTGAATATGGAGTACCATACGAATAATAAAACTATAACCTGATGTAAATTCATGCATCATCCTACGCTAATATACTAAGAGTACTAGTGTACTAATCAATATTATTCATAAGAAATATTAGAGTAATTCGTCATTTTCCCTCTTATAAAAGTAGGCAAATTTCTTAACCATAAAAACAAAATGGATGAACTAGCTTACACGAACGAATGTACTTGTATAAGCTACATGTTCATCATTCACCCATGAACATACAATTCGGTTCGGTTCGGTTCGATTCACATTTGTACTTTTTTTATTTTCATATGCTTGGCGAGTAAAGAATATGCTTGCTTAAAATTAGTATCGTTCACTAGAGAAAGGAGCATGTCCACATTAACCCGAGCATGTCTTTATTTAACCCAGCACTAAGGATGCTCTAAGGTCACGTGCATTTCTACCGAGACTCCTTAACTGAATATATTGGACATGCACTGACCTAGAGTAAAAGGGTAAAAATGAACTAAGTTAAAGATCGATAGATGAACTAAGTTAAAATAGTTTTTTTTTTTTTTTTTTTTTTTTTTTTTTTTTTTTTTTTTTGGCAGCAATACATAAAGGTAGACAAATTACAAACCTCTCATGGCCTTTTGAGCAAGGTCATGAGCGATCATGTTAAAACACCTAGGAATAAAAGAAAAGCTCAAACAATGAAATAACGGAAATAAAGCACCCATATCCTCCAGTAATCCTTGCGTAAGATGATGGCTCATTTCTCCCCCAGATATTTGAAGCACTAACTTCAAACAATCCGTGGAAATGTCAAGATGCCGAATCCCTTGAACCGATGCCCAAATCATCACATCTCTAAGTCCAATAGCCTCTGCCTGCATTGTCGACTGAGCTTTGACCATGTTCCCTCTTCTGCAAATCATAGAGCCATCAGCCGCATAAGCAACCCATCCAATTGCAGCTTCCTTAACTGACTTCCATCCTGCATCGACCTTGACCTTGACCGGAGTACACGAGTGAGTCGCCCCAATCACATACCAAGGATTACCCTCCCGTAATTCATTAGGCATACATATCACGCCCCCTCCTCCCTCTTTACTCTCGACCCGCGACTTCTCACCCACCTCCTTCTCCCTAGCCTTCACCACCGTATCTACCATAGTTCTCCAAATACCATAAAACATCTGTGGATGAAAACATTCTCCTCTGAAAATCACCCTATTTCGGACCACCCATAAGCACCACAAAGTACCAACAAATTTAATCAATTTAATCTCAGCATCTTCCAACTTACTCATATACGAAACCCAGTTAATAATCCAAGTCGCCACATCCATAGAGGGATCACAGTTCACCCGAATACCCAAATCTAAGCATGCCCAAACACGTTTCGCAACATTACAATCGCGAAAAAGGTGCGCTCGTGTTTCCACAAGCTCCGGTTCATCCATACAAACCCTACAGGAAGAATTAACGTGAATCCCCCGGCTTTCAAGACTTGACCCCATAGGAAGAGAATCAGAGATGAGCCGCCATAAGAACACCTTCCAGTTTTGAGGAACATGAAGCTTCCACAAAATCTTTCTACAAAACCTTATCCCCTTCTCACTCATCCGTGTCCTATCTTTCACACTTGCATGTTTCACCATAAACTGATGAAAAGCAACCCCATATCCACTCTTCACCGAATAATCACCATTTGACGTATGCTTCCAATAAATGCGATCATGAAACCGGGAAGCACAGATGGAATTGCTAGAACATGATCCACAGTTCCTTATCAAAAATATACGACCCGCGGCTCATCCCACCCGCCACTCGCCCTATAAAGGCTTCCAATTCTCAAGTCTTTGAGGCCTACATTTTCAAGATGTAAAGCCTCAACACTCGGTTCTGGCATTTCACCATTTACCCAACAAGTTGACCAAACATTTAACTTTGAATTTATCCCTGGTTTCCAAGCCACATTACGCTTGAGCAAGTCCATACCAACCCGAATACTTCTCATACCCCATGACACATTTCCCGACCTTTTATAATCTAACTCGGCATTCATCCCTCTCTTACCAAATAATCTTGCCCGAAACACTTTACAAAACAGAGAGTCTTGACCCGACACAATTCTCCATGCGTGTTTAGCTAACAAGGCTTGGTTCAAGCATTCAATGTTCCGCATCCCCAGCCCTCCAGCACTTTTAGACAGACTCATGAAATTCCTACTACACCAGTGAATACCCTTACCCGATTTACATCCCGCCCACCAAAAATGTGACAACATAGAGTTAATCTTATTAGTCACACTTACCGGAATTTTAAAGACCGATAGAAAGTAATTTGAAAGATTTGATAGAACCGATGAAATAAGGGTAAGTCTACCAGCTGATGATAGAAAAATTCCATTCCATGAGGAAATCCTCTTCATAACACCATCAATTATCGTCCGGAAGAGGTCCCGTTTTGATCCATGTATTTCCGTTGGAATCCCAAGGTATTTTCCAATTCCTTTGTTGTTTTTAATCCGAAAGATCTTAAGACACCGCTTAGCTTGCATCAGCCTCGTACTTGGACTAAACAGAATTCCAGATTTTGCATCATTTATTATTTGTCCCGAAGCTCCACAATACGCATCTAGAATCCTCTTCAACTGCGTAGCAGAATCTCCCGTATCTTGGAGAAAAAAGACAGCATCGTCCGCGAAGAAAAGATGTGTCAGAGGAGGAACTTGCTTACATAACGGAATACCCCGCAATCGCCCACACTCCTGAGCCTGGGTAACCATTCCCGATAACACTTCCATACAAAGAACAAATAAGTAAGGGGACAAAGGATCCCCCTGCCGAAGACCACATCTAGGTAAGAAAGCATTAAGAGGCGATCCATTAAGCAGGATCTCATACGAGACCGTCGTAACACAATTCATGATTAAATCAATCAGCCTCTTCGGGAAACCAAACTTATCCATAGCCTTAGCTAGAAAACTCCATCGAATCCTATCATAGGCTTTGCTCATATCCGCCTTAAAAGCCAACCGCCCAAACTTTCCACTTTTATGACCATTTATCTCATGAATAGCCTCATGGGCCAAAAGAATATTATCACTAATAAGTCTTCCCGGAACAAAGGCATTTTGAAACTCATCAGTCAACGAACTCATGACCCGAGCCAACCTATTAGCAATACACTTAGAGACAATTCTCATGAAAACGTTACAAAGACTAATAGGTCGATAATCATTAACAACCTCAGGGTTATCAGTCTTCGGAATCAGCGCAATGAAGGTACGATTAAATTCACGCAACACACGTCCCGAATTAAGCACAGAGAGAGCGGCTTTGGTAAAGTCTTTGTTAATACGTCCCCAGAACTTCTGGAAAAAAATTGCCGGAATACCATCCGGCCCTGGAGATTTCAAAGCTCCCATTTGAAAAACAGCAGCCCGCACTTCCTTTGCAGTGAAAGACTTTGCTAAACGATCCACATCATCATCCGGTAGCCTCTTCGTTATACCCCGAAGGGTCTCCTCCTCCACCACACAAGTCTCAGGCCCTTCCAACGGCCCATTTGCCTTATACAACTCCGTAAAAAAATGTTGGAAAGCTCCGCCAACATCCTTGGGATCATACGTCCACCTACCACCATCCCCCTTGATTCCATGAATATAATTCCTTCCAGCCCTTCCTTTAACCCAATTAAAGAAGTATTTAGTACAGGTATCCCCATCAATAGCCCATCGAACTTTTGCCCTTTGTTTCCAAAACAAGTCAGCAGCTCGCGCAAAAGCACGCACTTCCTCATTCACCTTAGAGTATTCCTCATCCTTCCCCTCGTGTATAGCCAATTCCATCCCTTTCTCAAGCCGGATATCAAAGTCCTCCCACTTCTGCCTCCAATCCATCCTCTTGTCTAAAGTCCACATTTTCACCCTTTGTTTAACCAAAGCTAGTTTCCGACTAAGTTGAAACGCCGGAGAACCCTTAAAATTCACCGACCATGCCTCATTCACCTCCTTTCTACAATCCTCATGCTCGAGAGCCCATGAGTCTAATTTGTAAGGTTTCCTCGACCCGTTGCTAACAAGATTAAAATCCAACTCAATCGGAGCGTGATCAGAAATCTGAATTGGATAGTGCTTTAATCCTGTATTCGGAAAGAAAGTAAACCAATCCTTAGACCCCATAGCTTTATCCAATCTCTCATATACCCTATCTTGACCCTTCCGATTATTGCACCATGTAAATTGGGGCCCCTTAAAAGGAATATCTACTAACTCATTTCTAATACGCCAATTATTAAACATGGAAGCTCCATTTATCGTAGTAGGCTTCAAAGTCCATTTATCGCAAGAGTATTCCACTTGATTAAAGTCACCAATAATTAGAAACGGATGCTGAAAAAACGATAACCGACACTCCAAATCGCTCAAGACGGAAGCCCGCATAGAGGAACTCGGAGCCCCATAAAAAAGAACCAAATACCATAAAAGCCCATTATATTTTTCGACAAGGAGGATCACAAAATGCATACAAGAGAACACATGACGCATCTTAGCTTGTTTACGCCACCCAACCCAAAGCCCTCCTGAAGCGCCTAACGCATCCACACCCACCGTCTTATCAAAACCAAACGATCGAAAAATAGGGCTAACACTACTAGCATTACATTTTGTTTCCATAATAAAAATAAAGTCATAATAATTACTACTAACTAGCGCTCTTATTTTGGGAATTGTAGGGGAGAGCGCATTACTAAGTCCCCTACAATTCCAAGCCAAACCCATCATGGTGAGAGAGGAGGTTGTGCAGGCCCAACCTCCGCAAAGCCCTCAGCAGCATCATCACCATCCACAGACGAACCAGTTGACTCATTCAAGTCAAACTCAGCCACATTCATACGAAACCCAGCACCTGGACCAGAACACGCACTCTGTCTATCACAAATACCTCTTCCCACACATGGACGCTTAGCAAGTTGTAAAATATATTCTTTGGCATTCTCAAGTGAAGCAACAGCATCTTCAGGCACCAACTCTTCCTGAACTTCAGTACAGCATTTCCTCTTTCTTGCTCCAGAAATAGCTTCCTTGTTATTCTTCAGCATATCAGAACAGTGATACAAGTCTGCCAATCCCATAAACCCATCAGACACGCAGCCTGACACCTTCCTGCCCACATCCATATTTGCAATTAACCTAGCTGAAGGAGCACACTTTGAATCCACAGCAAACCCAGTCCTCCCACCAGCCCCAGCAGCAGCAGATGACTCACCCAGAAAAACCCCCGAAGTGATTTGATTCTGTCTTTCCACTGATTGAAGAGCAGCAACCCGAGCTTTCAGAGCATCAGTACGGGCCTGGAGATCAGCACCCATCCTTTCAATGGCATTAGAGGATAGGGACTGACTGATATCAGCATTCAAGTCAGGCCCTCTAGCATTGGGTTTTTCCCTGACAAGCCTACTACACACCTCATTGTGCTCACCATTTGCATCTTCAGAAGAAGAGATGAGGTTGATAGCACTGCTATGATGGAACTCAGACGACTCATCAGAGGAGTTGCCTACCGTAGCCGGGTCAATCAACCAAGAGTATGAAGGGACAGGCTCCCTAGCAGTAACAGGTTCAGAATCAGAGCTAATACTAATAATCTCAACTGACGATTCTTCAAGTGGTGTACCCATCTCCATGTCAGCAGAGCCCTCCTCCCCAGCCCCTGGATGAGGACCCACACCCTCAGGGTAGTGATACATAATAGGAATGCCCAAAGGGGGAGGATCAAATGTCTGATTTAAGCCACGATACTCATCCTCCATTCTAGCCCACTCAACATCTGCCTCCACCCTGGATAAAATAGATTCCTGAATTCTCACATCACGGTCAAGCACACCCTTGAACCGCTGGACCAAGATATACACCAAGTATGGATCATCAGCTTGTATCTGATGCAAGAAGCTTGCATGCCCAGGTGCTGGTGCTCGCTGTTGATCCAACTCTTCCGTAGCATTATAATATTCATCAGAATTGGTTTGATTATTATTATTGGCCTGCTCAGCAGCACCAGCTTGATCAGCATCAACCCCATTCCCAGTCTCACCCACCAGACCAGAGATACCCACCCCAGTACCAGACCCACCACCAGCAGCACCTCCAACACCCTCATCATGAATCCAGCCTCCTAACCCATTCCCACCATGTCCAGAAACCCCTTGCTCCACCCCACGATCATGTCCTACTACCTGTGTCGGTTGTCCATGAACATATTGAGCCCCAGCAGCAGCCTGGTCTCCAGCAGCCTCAGAGCCAGATCCCTGATGAAAACCTCTAAACAAATTACTCCCAAGTCCCTGACCATGCACATCTTCCATGGTAACATCTCCCTGAGCACCCACACCCACATTAAGAGAAGTTCCCATAGGTGGTTGAGGTTGCATAGAACTAGGGCCCACCCCTCCTGCTCCACCATAACCAGCAGAATAAATGACCGGACCAGCAAAGGGTCGGTCAGTAACAGCAAATCTCATCCCTGGATAAACCCTCCCCCCTGGAGTGATCCCTAGTTCGAAATCCACTAGTCTCTCAGGTTGTTCCCGTTGCCTGTTTCTAGTTGGCCTTCCATTTGCCAACCGAACATTAGAAGAAACGTGCTTGGTTGTTGAAGGTGTGGCCCTCAAATCCATGTTAAACATGGTATGATTACTGTTAGATTGAAAAACCATAAAACCTTTCTCCAAAGTTTTATCAAGCATACCATTAATGCTAGACACAACTGTCATTAAACTTTCCCTGCACTGAGTACCCCTGTGTCCCACCTTACCGCACCTAATGCAATACTTAAACACCTCCTCATACTTAAATTGGATCCATAGTAGGTAACCCCCATCCATAGCTAAGAAGAACCCCGGCATCAAAGGCTCATTAAGCTTGACACAAACCTTCAAACGAAGATAGTCATTTTTTGGAACTACCTCAAATGGCTCAACTTGATAGTAATGACTCAACAGTTTACCCGCCACCCTAGCCACATGCATGGAGAGATACTCAAAAGGCAAACCACAAACTCTTACCTTCATCTCCGCATATGGAAAGCGGACCGTCCTAGGAACAGTATCTGGAAACCATCGCGCAAAGACCATCAGTGCCCCCTCAATGGTTGCAGTGCTCCTCCTCGGCAGTCCCTCCATATCTTCCACATCAGAGCAATGCAGAACATAAATTTCCCCCATCTTGTGAACAATAATATCCCCCTTTGTACTCCATTTCTCCCTAATGACATCACTTACCATAGCCGCCTCAAACAGACGATAATCCACAAGGAATCCCAGTATACAGTTACCCCAATATTCCCTAGACTGACCCAGATACCCTGGATCAATATTTACCACCCCCCCACTGCGTGGATAACGCCAGACATTTGCATGCACCGGATTAGCAGGATTAAAATCAGGATTTGAAGCCGGTTGATGAAACGGCTGATGATTATAAAAATTCTGGTGAACATCCTGATCATCCTGTTGATCAACCCCACGAGCAAAACGTCCAAACTGTTCTTCAAATTCCATTTCGACAGTCTGACAAAGACGGTACCTCAAAGAGCACTTAAACTTTGATTTTTTTCGAAAAGACTTTGATCTTGTAAAATGAATAAAGGATTTAGAGAACGAAGATGAAGATGATGAGGGAACCCTACACAAACCAGGGTTTAAATAACCCATAAGAATTCCTCAATCCGTTACTCTAACCCTAAGGCTTCCCAATTAAAAACAAGGGGCTTCAAACCGATTGGGGAAGAGACTCTTGGAATTCCCCAAAGTAAATACCCCCAATGCTTAAACAGATAAAGTAATGATTAAATATTATGTAAAGATTTAGAAGAAATAAATCTGCTTTTTGCAGATGGAAGATTAGGATTTTGCAACTACCCAATTGAAGAAGAAAGGTGATGATGATTGTTTTTTCTTGGAAAGGAAAAGGCACGTGCTCTCAAAGAAAGAGAGAAAAGGCTCTCTCTAAAAGGTAGAGAGAGAAGTTACAAATTTCATTAAAGGCACAAGTTAAAATAGTTGACTTTAACTGAATATATAGGAACTTCGAGTATGCAAGACCTAAGTAACCTTTTATTTAATGTATCTATCAAATACATACGTACTAAGTATTTATTATTTATTAAAAGTTGTCAAAAGTATTGTACAAAAATCACATAACAAACTCTAATGATGTCCTTGGACAGTTACACGACATGTTTTTTTATGTAAAATCCTCTCCATTTTCTCAAAAGAAGTGAAAGTTCCTTTATCTTTTCAATGGTCCGGATCTAATTTTGGATAGATCGGGTGGTTGTAAATACACTTGAGAAAGAAAAGGTTAATGAGTGAAAATGAGATATACTCCCTCCAATTCAGTGTTTTCTTCCCTTTGTTTTGGGGCACAAGAATTAAGGAGGGAGTTAAAAAATGAATAAAGAAAGATGGTGGGGTTTGTAGATTGGAGAGAGGAATGAATAATTGGGAATTAAATAAGGAATTGTGAGTTATGTGGGGTATGGTGAGAGGGGAGAGGGATGAATAAAATAAGAGTAAAAGTTAGGTGGGGTTTGATAATGGAGAAATGAATGAATAAAATAAGAGTAAAAAGTTTCCAAAATAAGAAAGGGGGAGAAAACCTGAATAATCCGTTTAAGGAAATAGGGAAGAAAACAGTGAATTAGAGGGAGTATAATTTTTTTTGAGGGTATATAATACAATGCTCTTTTAAGAGATGAAATGGACAACAAAGAAATGGAGAGAATCCTCTTTCGTTCTTGAGCATCTTAAATTTAAATAATAATCATTTCTTAAATGAGTTAGGATCCTCTCAATTCTTAGAAACAAAATGGAGGTCATATACCTTTTCAATGATGCGGATTTAATTATGCCTTGGAATAGAAAAAGATTAATGATTGAAATTGAAATATATAATGCTTTAGAGAGATGGAGAGAACCCCTTCCCGTCTTGAACATGGCTACTGACTTTGATCGGCCAATTTGATTCATTTTTGGAGATATCGGTCTAGTTAAGTTATCTGAATGGGTCAATTTAGTATCAGGATCCAATCAATTTTATCGAGTATAAAGAAAATGTTTCACTAAATCAATTCAACCATAACCGGTCTCAAACATCAAGCGATTCAGCCAAAACAGATCATCCAAAATACATTTCCCTTAAACCCTAAGACATGATGTTCAAAAAGCCTGAAATTGAAAAGAAACTAGCCAAAGAACCTCAAAAACTCTTATACTTCAGTGGAGCAACATGATAATGATGGTGTCATAGGAGTTTAGTAGGTAAAGTCGTTGAGTTTTAGTACAAGATCTTTCGACATGAACACTATCTGCTGCACTAGTTGGGATATATTTGATGTGACGGACCTGTTAAAGCAACCATACCCGTAAATAGCGACCCCAACATGATTGCAGCCTACGCAAAGCAAGATTATGGAGCAATGGCAGCTACCTATTTTCGATTAGTAGTTTCATTCCAAAAACGGCCAAAACACTAGGCCAGAAGAACAAAAGAAGCCAAAACTACCAACAAAAACACGACGACCAAACAACACCGGAAATCACAAGCCAAATAAAACTCAGGACTACCTATAGAAGCAAAATCTCAAAATAGCCAACTATATGTGGCAAATCCTTGGGCGCAAACCAGAAGTCGAGCTTACCCAGATCTTTCAGAAGTTCCGTTGAGACACAAGTTGTATACCCACAAAGTAAACCGAAACAGTATAATGGGAAATACACCGAAACAGCATGACATGGAAATACCCAGTGTGCAGAAAATACAGGGCTCGGGTAGGTACCAAAGTGATTATAACCCAACAACTGAGAATTGTACCCAAATTGAACATAACTTTCGACTTTGGACAAAACAGAACCATTAAAAAGGGTTCATCAAACAGAAAATTATCATACTTCACTGCAAGATTTAAGTAGCATACATGAGTTTCCATGTTCGCATACAGTATGGACTATCGAATAAATAATAAAAAAGAATTCGCTTGACAGAAATAATGATTAAAACCAAAATATATATCATTTGATCATGATAATATGATAGCTTTCATGGTATGTGAATAATGGGGGTGATGAAAAAACACATGATGTGTATATAGAAAAGACAAAAGAAAGAAAATATGACACAAATGGACATAACGCACGACACGATGCAAGACTGGAATTTTAAAAACAAAAAAATATGAGGAAATATTAGACAGAAATTGGTTGAGGAAAATCTTTTGCTTGTCGTTTTAATATCATATGATCTGCACCGACTCTCTGCTTATCTATCTTCAGGACTAAAGACGACTGAACCCACCAAGGTTATCAACATGGGATGTTTTTTTGGCTATCATCAGAGGGAGGAAGGACCGATGGCAGCTTGGGTGGGATTTCACGCAGTTATAAAAAGTTAAACACATAGACATGACTCCGTCTTCCATCTTTTGTCTCCAGCAATGACGATGGTAATCCGATTCTCTGAATTCTTTTTTCAAAATCCCTTAGGGAACTCAAACTGTAGAAAGGAAGCAGAGACTCGGAGATGGTGGTTAACAAAATATCAAGCGGATGCCTCTACATGTTTCTGAAGACTATAATCCAAAACCTCCTCCATGACCAAAGAGACAAATAGCATGATGCAAGAGTTAGTGACAACTTGAATATGACTTCAGCTGCCTGACTGGCGGGACTGGAAACTTTCGTATGCAACCCTAAAGACCTGAACCCCTGACCCGAACTCGACAGACTCTATGCATGCAGCGACTTCTAAAGTAAAAAAGTGTACCAAACAAATATAAGCCTCACACAGCAACCACTCGACTGATGGCAAACTTAGCCCACTCGGCGGATTGTTTGATTGAATCATCATCAGATGACAAGCATTCACTCAGAAACTCCCTGCATGATGGGAACTGTTGAATTATAGAGCCTGCACTAGTCGCCAGCGTGTCTGCAAGGTCACCAAGGAGCCCAATGGCAGTTTTCATGACAGCATCATCCCTAAACAAGTTTGATCAACAAAACAATTGATAAGATAAGCCATCGAAACTGGTCAAATAAATGTAAACAGCAAAGATTTTAATGCACCAACTTACATGTCTTTTTCCTGGTAGATACTATCAATAAATGAGAGTATGTGACCAGCATGAGGTAGCAGAAGCTGTGTTTTTGCCGTATTCTTGAAGCCTTGAAGAATTCCTGAGTATGCTTCTAAAATACCATTTCGTAAAAGATTGGTATAATCGAGCATTTCATCATCAGCACCAGCAGTGTGAGCAGAAAGCTCAGCAGCACTCTGAAGCATTGGCATAGCATACAGCAAATATTTGTCAAAATTCTCTCCAATAGCAAGAGCAATATCGCCAAAGCATGAAAATATAGGAGGCTTCACTGATCGGTGAAGTTGATTGCTTGACAAGTCCTTGAGCAGTTGAGTCATAATTCCGTCACAATAAGGCAGTATCTTATCTTCCAAAGCCCTACATAAATCTCCCACCACGCCAACAGTAATAGCACAAACTTGGTATTCTTCGAAATTTTGAAGACCCATTTCCAAATACTTATAGAACTCATTCATGTATTTCAAAAATTCTGGCCCCGTCGCATAAGCAAGGGCACCAATTCCTAACATGGCCTCTTCATGCACTGTAGCACTTCTACAGGCAAACACACCAAGAAAAAGTTGCATGATTTGATCAGCATACTGCAAAAGAACAACTCTGGTAGGCTCCGATGAACCAAGCTTCTGAATGATAACTTGTAAGCATCCACACAAAAGACCTTGTAGTTCTCCCAGTTTACCATCCGCTGAAATATTCTGGGACTCAAGAGTTTTGTGAAGCTCCATCATAATAAGTGGAACTAACTGTACCACCAACGCAGCGGTTTCATCGGTTGAGCACCTCACCACCTCATTCAGTGTTTCATAAGCAGCTGTCCTCAATCGTGACTCCCCGGCATCTTCCCTGTGACTTACAGTCAGAAGGGACTGAACAATCTCCTGAAAGTAAGGAGTCAATGGTGAAGATGGCCCCACATCCTCAAACCCTTGAGCTAGAAAATAGAGGGCCCCACAAGCCTTTTCAGCAACGTTAGGTGTGTCATTCATGGCCTGCAATAGAACTGTAACAATTTGCTGGCAATTCGCGGGAGTGATAATAGGAGTATCCACAGTTGCAACATGAAGAAACTCGAATATTCGACCAAGAGTCCAGGCTGTTGTATCCTTTACATGGCTGTTTGGATCTTTGGTCAATGCAGTGAGCATAAAGTTCAAAGCAACGTTGACAATGGGTGTTAACTTATCAGGTGCGGGTCCCTCCAGAATGGAACCAAATGCATAGGTGGCTGCCTCTCGCTGTCTCCAATCAGGTTTTGTGATATTCTCTTCAATAAATGGCATCACAAGTGGAACAATATCATCTGCCACCGTTCGTGCAACAAGGCCAAGACAAGTACCCCCTGCCATAGCAATATTCCAAGCTCCCTCATCCTGGTCTTGATCCTCCTCTTGCTTAAGGAGTGTTTCCAGCAACATAGGCACAAGAGCAGGAAGAGCTTGTTTAATAAAATTAAAACAAGGAATATCAGAGTCACCCGAAAAATCACCTCTATATTCGTCAAGAATGTCAATCTCCTCATCACAAATTGAGCTCCAGAACTCCACCGCTTGAAGAGCGACCTGCTCTTCATCTTCCCTCACAGCCTTTGCGGTGATATTGAAAATGTCCTGAATGTAAGGAGCCAGTTTTTCATAATATGTAGATGAAATAGCAACCAAACATTCAAAGGCCGCCTGCCGAATCTTCACATCAGAAGACAATGTTGCCTCACACACAACCCTCATTATATAATCTCGCTCCATATCATTGTTAAAATTAGCCTGAGCAAAACTCAAAGCATTATATAGCGCATGAGTAGCAGCGAGTCGAACTTCACTGCTAGCCTCACTAGCATTCATACCCTGAACAACAGCTGTGAGAATTTTATTTACTTGATCCTGCTCTACTGCATCAGGAGATACCTCCTCACACAAATATCCAAGTGTCTCTAAAGTAGCTTGTTTCGCATGAGGTGGAAGTTGGGGAATATTAGCTAACAGCGAAGCTATCAATTCCGGCCATTGTTTTTCAGGCAACTCAATGCCTGCAACCTTGGCAATCACCTGAGACGCCGTTGAACGAGCATCGTGCACATGAGAAGTCAAAGTCTTTAACAAGAATGCCTTAATCTGGTTTTTCACTCCCAAATCCAGTGTCAACCACCTCTGTACAAGCTCAAACTTCCTATGTTGTTCTTTTGCGTCCAGTGCATTTTTAAGAATAAGCCCTGCTAATTTCCTTGACTCCGCTGGCTTTTCCTCATTGGCTAGCTCCCCAGCAAGTGATAGCAAAAAACTAGGAAGATTCTGATCCTGAAATTGCTTGAGTGTTTCTTCTGCATGCTTTCGGACTGACCCGTCAACTGATTGAGCGTTTAAAAGTATTTGAGTGATTTCCATCACCGAATCACACCTACATCAAATTATATATCACTAATTGTCAAGATCCTAATGATAGCACCAAGACAAATGAACAACAGTGAGTATGTAGCAAGGCTGCAAGAGGGAACATGCCGAGAAACAAAATATACTCTGACTCCTATCTGCAAATGTATTGGGGAGTTGCAGGGTTGAAAGATTAAAGAAACGACTAACTATAAAGAAATATTCGGCAAACTCCTTACAGCTTATGAGGATCATCAACCAAATAGAAGCGGCGACATTTTGAAAAGTTCAATAGATATGCTCCAAAAGTGGTTTATATTACTCATCACTAAATAAAAAACTGTATTAATAATTTAAAGCGAGACCGACTAACATCCAATTGAACACTCGCCAATATGGCAGTGACTATCTGACACTCATGCACTACAATGAGACGACTCGAAGTCCATCCAGCAAAAGTGCATATAGATTATGTACACAAACCAGATCAAACCAACAACAAATTGTGACATGTACGAACAAATTCTGAAGTCAAACAGAATTCAATATACTGTACGGACCAATTAAAACAAGTACATTGAGCAAATATTAACTGATTTAATCACATTAATCACGCTACATCTAAACTAATTAAAAATCCCCAAATCAAACTAACACTAGAATTCTATTAACAGTTAATAGATAGATCGATCGATCGATTAAAGTAAATTTCTGGTAAAAATATGCATTCGATCAATTAAACAAAAAATTATAATCAAGACTAAAACCTTGATATAAGATCAACAATATACGAGCAAATTACGATAATCGAAGTGAAAATAAGTAGATGATGAATTACCTGCGAATTCAAGGGATTGAAGAGGGATAAACTGATGAAGAGTAGATCGGAAATCGATTGAAATCCCCAAAAACGGCGGTTTTGAAACCCTAGGAGAGAGAAATAAGGATGCAGTTCTGGAAAGGATGAAGGATACAAGTGTTTTTGCATAAAAGTATAAAACACACAAATAATGTTAATGATGATGATTAATCGACGCTAATCAAAGGGTTAATAATACTCGCCCTATTTTTTATTTTATTTTGAAGTTATTGGTGAACTGAATTAAGATGGACTCAACTAAATTTATAGAGCTCAACTAAATTTATAAGAGCTGAACTGAATTGAATTTATAAGAGCTGAACTGAATTGAACTTATAAGAGCTGACTCAATTGAACTTATACAAACTGAACTTAACTGGACTTATACAAGCTGAATTGAACTTAAGCTGAACTGAACTTATAAGAACTGAGCTAAACTTATAGAAGTCGAGCCGTACGAACTGAACTTATACAAGCTGAACAGAACTTATATAAGCCGAACTAAACTTATACTCCCTCATATTCTCTATTTTCTTCCCTATTTCCTAAAACGGATTATTCAGGTTTTCTTCCCCTTTCCTTTTTTGGAAACTTTTAATCTTATTTTATTCATTCCTCTCTCCTATCACCAAACCCCACCCAACTCACAATTTCTTATTTAATTCATAATTATTCATTTATCTCTCCTATCACCAAACCCCACCCAACTCACAATTCCTTATTTTATTCATTCCTCTCTCCTATCACCAAACCCCACCCAATTCACAATTCATATTTTATTCACTTCCTTAAATATTGTGCCCCATCCAAAGGGGAAGAAAAAGAAGAATAGGAGGGAGTAAGAACTAAACATATAAGAGTTGAGCTGAACTTATATTATAGAAGTCGAACCGTACTTACAAAAATTTTGCGTTTTATATAAGTTAATTTTTTATAGAAGTATTACAATACATTACAATAAAAAATAAATTACATACTCCCTCAGTCCCTCATATTCATTATAACTCTCTCCTTTCAAAAAGACACAAGAATTAAGGGGAGGGTTGTTTTATTGTAAAGTAATGTAGTAGATGTAGTAGAGTGGAGTAAGGATGTTATGAATTAGAGAGTTAATTGCAAAATTAACAAGATAATTACTCCCTCCCTTTTTAGACAATTTTTCGTTTCCCACCCATCTAACAAACACATACTGTTGCGTAAATTTTTTTCTTAAAATAAATTACATGAATTTACAATTATTACAAATTCTACATCCTTAATAAAACTAAACGATAAAGTTACACATCCCTTAGAACAAAACTGAAAGACGGACTTCAGATTAATTCCGTCAAAGTGAAAAACAAAACTGAAAGATGGACTTCAGATTAACCATTAATTTCCATCATCTTAACTTGATTGGCCCAATAGAATTGTCCCATAAGCCAACTTAACCAAAAAAATTCAATGAAATGTTACATATCCTTGTCAATCAATCTGAAATTTGGCACCAATATTCAAATTTGGAGCCAAAAATGAAACAGGTTTAATTTTTGCCGCCTTAACCAAAATTTTAAAAGTATGCAAAGTTCTAATGCTATAAATAGAAGGGATCTTTATCAGGGTCAAGTGTCCAAAAAATACCTTTCTCATAAACACTTTCAAACAAAAACAAGCAGTTTCATTCAATGAAGAATCTCACAAACTTAGAAAAATCAAAATTCTTGAGATTCTTTTACAAAACAGCAGAAATGGAAAGTCTAATATGGTGTGATGTTAACAATAGCAAGAAAGTTCTCAGTTTGCAGAAAAACAATTACTGTATTGTGAAATCTATCAAAGTCACAGAGGTTGACATCCATACCAGTAAATGTCAGAAGCAAAAAGATGGGTTGCAAGAAAGTGGGGAGGGGCAGTTAGATAGGAGAAGCTCAAATCTATTAAGTTGTTTAGAAGAAGGGCCACACAACATGGAGTTGCTGAAAATTTAGGGGTCAGTCAATCCACAGTTTCAAGATGGGTGATGTCAAAGCAAATCAGGGGTCATACAAATGCACTCAAACCAGGTTTGACTGAAAAAAAACAAACTTGCTATATTAATTTTTAGTCTAAAACAATTACAATCCCCTATTTACTAAATGAATAGGTCAATCTACGTTTTTTCCCGCCTAAAATTTTATCTACTAATTGGGCTTTTTTTTTTTTGCATTCTAATATGGGCTTAGTATAATATAAAAAATGATACCAAAAAAATATTTTTATTAACCATCTATTCTACTAAGTACTGAATAACGTAAAAATATTGCCAGATTATTGTAAATATTTGATTGCATATATTATTTGATTGCATATATTATTATCTTTGGCAAGATAATAAGTTATTATTTGATAGAACGTAAAAAAACGACAACAAAATATATGCAATCAAATATTATATAGTCTATTTTATAGGTGTATCTTGAACTATAAATTGATATAATCTTTTAATTGGATATATTCATAAATTGAAATGCTCACAATCTGCAAGATTTGCCTCCACGGGTTTTATAATAAACAATTCATTGATTTTCTGTGAAAATATAAGAAATTGCGGATCAAATTACAAAATAAATAAAATGTTTTAAAATAAAATGATTATGAAAAATGATCTCATTAAAATAGACATTTCTAACCCTACTCAATTCTCTTGATTAGTTTTTCAATATTGAGTTTTTTTTCAAATCAAAATATACAGATGACGAACGCATAAAAAATTAAAGAATTGTCAAGTTATAAACTAAAAAGTAAAACTTCATATATATACCGTGCATAAATTGCACGAGGTCTATATTAATAATACATTAAAATGTGAAACATTTATAAATACCGCGCATTGCGCGGGATCTAAACTAGTATCATGAATTAACTAAACAAGTTGTTTTCAAATATCAAAGCAATATCATTCATTTGAATGAGAAATGATTTTCTAAAACTAAACCTTCCACAAGGTTTTACTTGGGTAAAAAGGTGAGGCTGAACCTCATAGACATGTGCAATCTGAGAGTTTCATAGAGAAGGTTATATTCATGTGTGCAGTTGCAACACCAAAGTATTGGTCAGATGAGGAAGTTATTTTTTATGGCAAGATAGGAATTTGGCCATTTGTTTACCAAGTTTCAGCACAAGAAACTCCAAAAATAGAGTTGCAGGAACAATAGAAACAAAATGCATAAAGTCTATAAATAAGCATGTAATTAGAGAGATGATTATAAATCATGTGTTTGCCAGCAATAAAGTCTAAATGGCCTTCTAATGAGAGTAAACACATAATAATTCAACAAGACAATGTTCGTCCATATTTTAGCAATGATGATCCTGAATTCAAAAAACAAGCTACAGCAGATGAATGACAAATTGAATTGGCTTATCAAACACCCAATTCACCATACTTGAATGTCTTGGATTTGGGTTTTTTAGGTCAATCCAATCTCTCCAAAAAAAAAAAGCAATCAGGTTGGATGAAGTCATTGAAAACACTGTCACTGCATATGAAGAACAAGATCCTCTAAAACTCAAGTATGTATGGATAATATTGCAGGCATGTATGCTTGAAATAATGAAAAGAAAGGGTTGGCATAGATTATCCTGTGCCACATATGCACAAGTCCAAACTAGCAAATGCTGGTTTACTGCCTGAGTATCTTACTGCTTACATTGAAATGGTCAAAGAATGCATACAATATGTACAGAATGTTGGTGATGCAGGCAGTATAAGTTCATTGGTTAATGAATTAATCACTTAACAGAGAGTGCGGAGGATATTGCAAGCACAAGTGGAACTAGTTATGACCCAACAGAGGACAATGTCCCAATTGGTCACATAACTGAAAACGATAATGGTAGTAATGACCCAATAGAGAACAATGCCCCTGTTGGTCACATTATTGAGTATTTTCTTGATTTATGTGCAGATGAATGATCTAATGATGCAAGCATATCAAAGACTGGATATCTAATGACTGTCAACATACACAACAGATCAACTAAAGACAAACAAGAGCAAACGATCAGGGTGTTTCATTTTGTAGAGTCTGTGATGAGATATTATTTAGAACTTTGCACAATTTTTGTAGTATTCCGTCTTTGGCAGTATGGATATTAACATTAAACATGATCATTTCAGTCAAAGCAGCATTATTAAGCAATACAGTCAAGGTTGTTGTACATACCCAACCTCTTCACAAAACAATGGTGGTGGCATTGTGCATGTACATCAACTTTGAAGCCAACCAACTACCCTCAACAACATCATCATTGGGAAGATTCAGTTTGATAATACTTAAATTATTTTCATCTGCGGTTTATTATCACTAGTTCATTTGTAACAAAAAATTAATAAAAAATTCAATAAAAAAAGGTAAAGTAGAAGAAATCAACCTCCCTTACGGCAAATGCTTAGAAATCTTCCTCTATAAGACCAAAACTAGGCCAGTACTTAGAAATCTCCCCACTAAACCATCTGGTAATCAACGAGTTTCTCCTAATGCTAACCACATATAATTCATCTTCTGGATGAAGATCAACAATAGACGGACATGTAACATCAGATCTGCCTTCCCTAACACTTTCTTCGACCTCGTACTCTAGTAAAATCCCAAAATCAGTCTGGTATTTACAAAGCATCTACATAAAAACTCTGCGATTTTATGGTGTTTGATGACAGACTAACCACCTCTCAGCCTCTATTTTGCCTTGTAATCTGCTCTCTCTCTCCTCGTCCACAAATATCACATGAGCAGTAGTTGAAAAACATGCAACAACTTCTTCAACTATCATCTCCATCTCACCCTCACCTTCACCCTCATGCTCACCATCACCCAGATCAACCAACATCTTCATAAATCTTCTCCAAATAAAGAAAATCAATATCAGGAACTTCAGATTTGTTTTTCCTATTAGTTAAGAGAGGAGATGGAGGCGGAAAAAAATGAAGATGAGAAGGGAAATGAAATGGCGGAAGAGAGATAATAAAAGGGGATGAAGGCGGAAGAGAGAGAATGAGTGAGTTAGTTTTTTTTTTTTTGGGGGGGGGGGGGGGGGGGGGGGGGGGGGGGGGGGGGTGTTGTAAATATATGGCGGGAGGGGTCAGTTTAGTGGGCTTGGTTAGTTTAGGGTTAATTGTTAGGTTAGTGGGCTGGGTTAGTGTTTTAAGTAAATGGGTTAAGGTGGGTTAGTTTGGTAATAATAGAAAAATAGTGAGGATAGTTTGGTAATTTCATAAGAGAAAAGGTTTTGTTTTGTGTGGATTTTGCGCAAGGCGAAATCAGGTCAGGGTGATATCGTGCAGGGTTAACTAGCTCTAATTAGATTTCTGGTCAGGTTGACAAGGTACGATATTAAGCTGTAAATAAGATAACGAAAATAACAAGACAAACAATTTTGTACGTGGAAAACCCTTGAATGGGAAAAAACCACGGGCACCAAGCTAGGAGAGGATTTTACTATATGATTTGAGAGAATATTCTTATGATAACAACAATGCTTGTATTTCTATGTAATATGTGTTCTTCTTCTTGTGTACGAATGATCCCCCTTCAGATCTCTCAAGTGTTCTTTATATAGCTTCCCATCTTGAACGGCTGCATGATCATGCATTGAAGGCTGAATATTCTCCATAATTGCTGGTAATAATTGTTGAATATTTCCCTCTTAATTACCGTATTTACTGCACAATTTTCATACTTAATGCTGCGTATTTATTTCCATTAATATACGCGGATATGATCAAATATTGTCCTGATATTTGGACCATTGTCCTCTCCATGGCCTGGCGCCTAACTTCATGTGCCCTGAGAGCCTGGCACCCTGAGAGCCTGGCAGTCAGGTTTAGATGAAATGCTGATCAGGGTGGTCTGCGGATTTCCAGGCCTAACAATTGCCCCTTATCTCCTCATTGGTAGTGCCAGGACGAAAAAATGAGGAGATAACTTTAATTTTGATAAACTCACCCAACGGTTAATTTTCCCTGATCAGTTTCCTGTAATGGCTCTTTTACTGCAACTGCTGACGCGTGGTCTATTTACTGCAACTTCCTTAATTATTTTGCGGCTGAAACCCTAATCTTCTTTGCTATAAATACTCGGGTGCTTCATTAATTTGAACTCATCAACATAATTTCTTCGTCTTCTTTCTCTTAACTTTCTTTCTCTTTAGTTTTCTTAATTCTCAACTTCCCAAATCTCTTAATCAATCTTCCATAATTCTTCAAACAATGGCTGCAAAGAAAAAATCTACCAAGGCAGCGGTTCCTGCTACTCCTCCTCCTCGGAATCCTGAGGAAGTTTCTTCTGAAACTCTACCTGCTTCTTCTGCTGCTCCATCCCCTGCAGTAGATAAGTCAAGTGATCCTCCATTGGAGACGATTTCAATATCTCATGGCGCTTTTCAATTCAAGCCTACCAAGGCTTTAAATGAGGATCAGTCTCCTGCAAACCGCTTGAAGCCTGAGTTCGAGAAAATTTTGAAGGATAAGGGGATTATCCCTGCTGATGCTGAAGTCTGGATCCCTAAGAATTCTCCCATCAGGGCTGACTGGGCTTGTCCTGGTTGGTTTTGCATCCACGACTCGGCCTTCAGGGCAGACTGTAAGCTTCCTTTTTCTCCTCTTATGGTTGAGGTTATTAAGGAGATCGGTGTTCCATCTTATCAATTGATGCCAATGGCAAGGAAGGTTGTATGTTCTATTGAGAACCTCTGTAAAAAACACAATGTTTCTTTTTCTCTTGATGATTTGAAGACCTGTTATGCTATTAAAACAAACAGTCCTGGCCGTATAAGTTTTAAGGTCAGGCCGTCAACTACTTCTCTTCTGAGCAATTTAGACAGTGGCCATGATAAGGGTCGGGTCTTTGGCTATATGTTTGTCGAGGACCAATTACGTGGGTCCGACCGGCGTACTTGAATCATGAGGTCTGTGTGGTGGTGAGTCTTTTGGTTTCTTTCTTTGACCGCATGTCTTTTTTCGTTAGTGAAAGAATGAGAAAATAATAAGTCATACCTTTTATGTGTGCGTTGACGATCGGGTTATCAAACGAGTACCCTACTCCCAATGTCTCTGCTTTCCTTGCTATTCCTCCTTTGGAGAGGTCCTGGCCTCTTTGTTGTGGGGTTGGTCATCTTCCTCGCTGTTTGAAGGCTGACGGGGCTCCCAGGGTGGCTAAAGTGTCAGGTGCTGCTGGTGCCAGCACTTCAGGCTGTAAATCTATTTTCATTTTTCCTTTCTTTTTACCTGGGCTTCCTGATGATACTTGGTTTATATTGCTGATATAGCACTTCGTGTTGCAGCTACCAGGTCGTCTATTCGTCTTACCAGGTTTGGTATGGCTGACCTCTCAGCCAGGCTGGCTAAGATTAAGGAGGAAGGTCCTCAGGGAAGCGGGGATACTGAACTGTCATCGACTTGACAGAGCGGTCCGATCTTTGCCAAGGTCACTATCGCACTTTTTTGTCCCTTTGGAACAAGTTCAAGACCCGGAAAAGGAGAATTGAGGATGTTGATGTTTTTTCCTCGGTCAGGGAGGTGAGAGCCAGGTTGGATAATATGGAGGCTGCTAGGGTGAAAATCAGGGACTATGCAGCTTCTAAATCAGATGTCATGCTCACCCTTGACCCTGTTGAGACCGCTACTCGGCGATTTGCTTGAGTGGATCATTGATCGACCTCTTGGTGGTGCCCTGGCTCTTGTGAGGGAGGTATGTTGGAATCATTTCCATGTGTTTTGTTTTTGGTAGTCTTCTATTGTTGGTACAAGTTACTCATACTTTTCTTGTCTTTGGTCAGGGTGCCGCGACCTGTCTCCATAATGCCTATCATGCTACTTCTTTGGTAGCCAGGATCGATCTGATGAGATCAGATTATGATAGGTTGAAGTCCGATTTGGAATTTGCAAGGGCGACTTGGCCGCCAAGACTGCCGATTTGACAAGGGTGCGGTGAGAGGGATCTTTTGCTAAGACTAAGGCGGCTTCAAGCACGCGGTACATTGCGGGAGGCCCTGGATAGGAATGAAGAGCTTACCCGGAGAGGGATGACTTGGAGTTCAAGTTGGATGATGCCTCCCTCTATTTCTACATCAAGGGAAGGGCGGCTGCCATGTCGAACTGTCGAGGCCGGGGAGAAATGGGACCCTGCAGTGAGATGGCTTTTTTTGCCGCCTCGAAATATCGACTCGCATAATTTGGAAAATGAACAGGAGGTCGACTCTCCGGGGAGCGAGAACGTTGGTGAGTGGCTAAGAGTGGGGAGCGGGTTGTTGATGTTCGCTTACGAGGAGAAGCGATAATATTTTTAATTCTCGGTTGGTATTTTGGCCCATCTAGGGGGATGTCCTGGACGAGACATTATCTTTATTTTCTGTTTTGGGTCGGGAGGCTCTCCCGGCTTTTATGAATATTTTGGCGCCTTTGCCCCAGGAGGTAAAGGTTTATTAATATAGGCATGATGGCCTTCTTTTGGCTGATTTTACTTTTGTTTTTGCTTGATTTGTGAGTTTCATCTGTTGGACTGTCAAGTATTTTGTTTGCATGATTCGGCTAAATAACCGCACATTTTTGTTTCAATTTTTTGTCATAAGTATTTCAACCAAGTATATTTTTTTGCTATAATGGTTGGAAGGGTGGGAAATCCGGCATTGTTAGGAGGGCTTATGTCCCCTGCCTGGTGGAGGGCTTGGTATTCGGCTTTGTCGAGAGGGCATTTTAGATCGATGGTCGGGATAAAACACCCTTGCACCGTCTTCTTTGCGTCCAACCGGTTGTTATCCGTGGCGATAAACCTAGTCAGTCAGGCAATTATTTCATGCCCGATTGGTCCCGACTTTTTACCGTATCCGGTGGTGGTTACCAACTCGTTAGGCACGATTAAGTGCAAAATTTTTGTTTCAGGAATATATAGTAGAGTAGCCCTCAATCCTGAATATTTATGCGTATAATCTTTTATTATGTATAATTGTTCAGGATTCAAAAAGTAAATAGATGGGTTAGTTGAGCAGGTATAAAATACAGACAAGTCATATAAAGCATGTAGTTCATCACATAGCACATCAGGTTGAGTTGTGATTGAATTTGTACTGATCGTAGCTTTGATCTGATCTTTACATATGGAATAGTTTTAAACGAGTTACATTCCAGGATCTTGGGATCATTTCCCCTTCTAGTGTTTGGAGCATGTATGCTCCTTGTCCAACAATTGAATCAATTAAGTAAGAGCCTTCCTATGTGGGAGCTAGCTTGCCTGCTGATTTTTTCTTTTTATTTGGAAATACTTTGCGTAGGACAAGGTCTTCTTCTTTGAAGACCCTGACCCTGACGTTTTTATTGTAAGTCCTGGCAACTGCTTGTTGATATGATGCCATCCTGATTTTGGCAGCGTCTCTTAGTTCTTCTGTCAGGACTAAGTTATCTTGCATCAGGTCTTTGTTTGTTTCAACGTTGTTCAGGCTGGATCTGGATGTTGGTACTCGTACTGCCTCGTCTTCTTTTCAGCTTCTTTTTTAGGCAGCTTATGACTACCTTGTTGCTTGACTCTGCCTAGCCATTAGCTTTTGGGTATCCAGGGGTTGATGTTACCAGGTTAATATTCCATTCTTGGCAGAATGCTTGGGTCCTTTTCCCCACGAACTGAGTTCCGTTGTCACATACTATTTCTGATGGGACTCCATATCTGCAAATAATGTTTGTCCTGATGAAGGATATTACTTCTTTTTCGGTTACTTGCCTGTAAGAGTTAGCCTCTATCCACTTGGAGAAGTAATCAGTCATGGCTAACATGAAGACTTTTTGTCCTGGAGCTACAGGCAGTTTTCCCACAATGTCCATGCCCCACTTTATAAATGGCAAGGGCGCGGAAATTGAATGAAGGAGTTCAGATGGCTGATGTATGATTGGTGCATGGATTTGGCAAGCTTCGCATTTCGAAGAGTATTCCAGCGATCGACCCTCAGCGTAGGCCGAGTAGCTTTGTCCCGAGAACTTTGCTTGCTAGGCTCTTTCCTCCTTTATGATTGCCACAGTGTCCATCATGTATTTCTTGAAGTACTAGCTTGGCTTCGTCAGGCTCCAAGCATCTCAGGTAGGGTACAGCCTGCGATCTCTTGAACAAGGTGTTATTGATGATAGCATAAGATGACGCTCTAATTCTAAAGGCCCTTGCCTCATGTCTTCCCTGAGGTAGTATACCTCGGAGAAACCAATCATAATAAGGTTTAGTCCAAGAGTTTCTTTGTCTGATTGTGGGTTGACTGTTCGGGTTTTTGATGGTCGGCTCTAATAAGTGCACAATTGGTATTTTATCAAAAACAGCGGGCGTAAAGTTCGAACCTAGGCTGGCCAAAGCATCAGCCTGGGTATTCAGGTCTCTAGGTATTTGATCGATATCAAATGAAGGAAATTTAGCGGTAAGGTTTTTTGCATATTCTAAATACGAAATCATTTTTGCATCCTTAGCCGTATAAATTCCCTTTATTTGATTGGCAATTAAGAGTGAATCAGTTTTTACCTTTAGGTTTTGAACACCGAGGTCTAGACATACCTTTAAGCCTGCTATCAGGGCTTCATATTCTGCTTCGTTGTTGGTAGCTTTGAACTCACAGTTTACAGCCTAAGCTATTACATCTCCCTGGGGTGATTTAAGTACTAATCCTAACCCTGTCCCCCTGGCATTGGATGCCCCATCTATGAACAAGGTCCATTCTTGGTCTAGGGTTTTATTTTCTAGTTGGTTGACCTCTTTTATTAGGTCTGGTTCCAGGTTAGGGCTGAAGTCAGCCACAAACTCTGCTAAGGTCTGCGATTTGATCGCTGCCCTGGGTTCAAAGGAGATGTCATATGTGCTAATCTGACCGACCATTTGGCCATCCCTGCCGAAAGTTGAGTTTACGCGGGATGATTTTATTGGTAAATTGGTCCCGACTATAATTGGGTGACTTTCAAAATAAGGTCTCGACTTGGTACAGGACATTATCAATGCTAAAACATATTTTTCAAGTAGTCCATACCTCAACTCAAAGATCTAGCAGGCTTTTACTTACATAGTAGATCGGATGTTCTTTGCTCGTCTGTTCTTCACCAGGATCGCACCGATTCTTTGTGTCGGGACGAGATAGGTATATCGACAAAGGTTCTCCTTTTTCGGTTTAGCCTTGATAAGGGTGGAGATGATAAATAGGATTTTAGATCCTGGAAAGTTGCCTCATGCTCGTCCGTCCACTGGAATTGTTTATTTTTCTTGAGTAAGTTATAGAATGTTTTGCATCTTTCAAAAGATCTTGATATAAAGCGGTTGGTCGCTACCCTACTGTCAATTTTTGGATATCCTTGAGACTTGGGTGACCGTAGTTCAGGATGACCTTTATCCATTCGGGGCTTGCTTCTATGCCTCTCTTTGTGACCATATATCCAAGAAATTTGCCCGCAGAGACCCCAAAGTGGCACTTTGCAGGGTTTAGCTTCATGTTATATTTTTCTAATATCTCAAATGCTATTTCTAAGTGCTTCACATGATCTTATGCATTCTTGGATTTCACCACCATGTCATCTATGTATACTTCCATGATGTCACCTATCTGGTCTTTAAACATCATGTTGACCGGTATTTGGTACGTTGCCCCGCATTCTTTAGGCCGAAAGGCATGGCGTGTAACAAAGATATGCCTCGATCCGTAATGAATGCGATACTCTCCTGGTCGGCGGGGTGCATCTTTATTTGATTGAATCGGCTGGAAGCATCCATGAATGTCAACATTTCGTGACTTTGTTGCGTCTACCATGGCATCAATATGAGGCGGGGGAATGGATTTTTAGGGCAAGCTTTGTTGGTCGGTGTAGTCTACACGGACTCTCCACTTTCCATTCTTTTTCGGCACAACAACTACGTTAGCCTTGACCACTCAGGGTACATTACTTCCCCCGATCATCCCCATATCCAAGAGTTTTTTTACTTCTTCATTTATTATGGTGTTTCTTTCATTTGCAAATTTGCGCCTTTTCTCACTGCACAGGCTTAAAAGATGGGTCAACATTGAGCTTATGAGTAATAATATCAAAGCACTAATTCAGTCATATCAAAATGTGACCAAGCAAACCAAGATGATTTATTTTTAAGGAATTTTACTAGTTCAGGCCTGACATTATCTGGCGCGTCAGATCCTATTAAAACATACCTGTCAGGGTACTTAGGGTCTAGAATTACCTGATCTGTTTCCATTCTGGTAGGTGCTACGTACGTGCTCCTGACAGGGTACTGTAATTGCTAGGCCAGGGACTTACCTGCCTTGGAAGGCTTCAAGGGTGCTGTGTAGCACTCCTGGGCTGTCTTGTGATCCCCTTTGATTGTGGCTATGCCTCAGTCTGTTGGTATCTTGATACACTGGTGATAGGTTGATGGTACGGCCTTGACATTGTGAATCCAGGGTCTGCCCAGGATGGCGTTGTAGGATGACAAGCAGTCAAGGACTCCAAACTTTTCATAGGATGAGACTCCTTCCACATAGGTTGGGAGGTGGATCTCTCCTAGAGTGCTCTTGGTTTCACCACTGAACCCTACTAGGACGCTGGATTTTTTGGTGATTTGATCCTCGTTTATCTTCATGGCTTTCAGTACGTCAAGCATGATCAGGTTTACTGAGCTGCCTCCATCTACCAGGATCCTTCTTACTGTGGCTGTTCCAATCTGCATAGAAATGACCAGGCCATCATGATGAACATCAGGGATGCCCACCAGGTCGCAATCATTGAAAGTGATTGTTGGAACAGGATCCAGCTTGCAGGGTGACACGGTCCTCGGTGTCCTGGCTATCTTTTTTGCCGCCGAGCTTGTCAGGCCACAAATCTCTGAACCGCCTAATATGAATTTTACTTCATAGAGTGGTGGTGGTGGAGGGGGGCTGCGATCCTGCTTGTGCTCCTGATTTTCTTTATCCTGGTTTGCATTCCTGCCTTTTGAATTGATCGGGTCTTTTAAGTATCCCGATTTGCAGGTAGGCCACTTCCTTCCTCGAGTGAAACAATCGTCCGTGGTGTGTCCAATATCCATGTGGAATTCGCACCATTTTGAATTGTACGATTCGGGATTTGGATTTTCTACCTTCTGGGCCATCTAACACCTGTTCCCATGTTGTCAAGCCTCGGATCAATCTGCAGTATCAACACAAAAGTTATGTTCGGAGATAGGTGGATAAACCTTAGCCTTACCTTGATACTCATGAGTCGGGTTGACTTCTCGACCGATCCGGCCTGGAATATGGAGTAGGTCCGTAATTGCTCCATCTGTTTCTTTTTCTATTGCTTTTTCATGATCCCTTGGTCCACTTTGGGTGATCCAAGCTTGTAGCTTTTATCTTCTTCCCGGCTGATGAAGGCAAGGGTCTTGGCCTGAACATCTTCGAAGGTGTGGCGGGGATACTAAGTGAGTTCTTTGTATAAGTCACTATGTGGTAGTAACCCCTGTCTAAATGGCTCCACCTTTGTTCCAACGTCACATCCGGGTATATATACTTTTTCTTTGTTGAACCTTGCAAGGAATGTCCTGAGAGTTTCATCAGGCTTCTGTGTAACTCGGTAAAGGTCACTGGATCGTTTCTCCAACTCCCTGCTACTTGCGAACTGCTGGTTGAAACTGTTAATCAGGTTGGCAAAGGAATGGATCTGCCCGGTGGCGGGTTGATGTACCATTGCGGGCAGGCGGGGCCGGTCGGGGTCGTTCCAAACCCCTTGCACATGCAAACTTGCGAACTCGCTAGGAATGGATGCAGCCAACATCTTCTGCTTGTAAAGAGCCACGTGATTTTGTGGATCCGTGGTTCCATCATAGACCCTCATGGATGGAATTATGAACTTCTTTGGTAGGTCTACTTTGGCTATTTCGTCTATGAAGGGTGAATCAGCATAGCTGTCAGGGGCAGCTTCTTCCATACTGGCAAGTACTCCTGGTATCTTGTCAAATTTTTCATTGAGTTTCTTGATCTCTGAACTACGCCATCATGATATAGCTGCAGATTCATCAGGTTTATCATCATTTTTCGGCTCTTCATCACCATCTACGTTAGTGATTTTAGGAGTATTTGGGCTCCCAAAACTGGAAAAATCAATGTTTTTGATGATTGATAAAAATGGGGTTCCTGGTTGGAATCTAGAGCCTGCCCCTTGGGTTTTTTCCAATTTTGCTTGTGGTGACTCTCAGATTCTTTCGATTTGCGGGATTTCTCGCTTGATTTGGGCCACTTTTTCTTTCAGGCTTTCCAACTCAGCGATTTTTTGGAGAGCTGCATTCAATTGTTCTTCAACGGTGGGTTGGGCCATTTTTGTAGGTTTTTAAGTTTTTGTAAGATAAGAAAAAAAAGATTAAAGAGCTAGATGCCCCACGGTGGGCGCCAATTATTTTGTGTGGATTTTGCGCAAGGCGAAATCAGGTCAGAGTGATATCGTGCAGGGTTAACTAGCTCTAATTAAATTTCTGGTCAGGTTGACAGGGTACGATATTAAGCTGTAAATAAGATAACGAAAATAACAAGACAAACAATTTTGTACGTGGAAAACCCTTGAATGGGAAAAAACCACGGGCACCAAGCCAGGAGAGGATTTTACTATATGATTTGAGAGAATATTCTTATGATAACAACAATGCTTGTATTTCTATGTAATATGTGTTCTTCTTCTTGTGTACGAATGATCCCCCTTCAGATCTCTCAAGTGTTCTTTATATAGCTTCCCATCTTGAACGGCTGCATGATCATGCATTGAAGGCTGAATATTCTCCATAATTGCTGGTAATAATTGCTGAATATTTCCATCTTAATTACCGTGTTTACTGCACAATTTTCATACTTAATGCTGCGTATTTATTTCCATTAATATACGCGGATATGATCAAATATTGTCCTGATATTTGGACCGTTGTCCTCTTCATGGCCTGGCGCCTAACTTCATGTCTCCTGAGAGCCTGGCACCCTGAGAGCCTGACAGTCAGGTTTAGATGAAATGCTGATCAGGGTGGTCTGCGGATTTCCAGGCCTAACAGGTTTCAAGAAAATGAAAGGGGGAGAGTTATATGAATAGACTAGTTTTAAACCCGTGAAATTCACGGGTCTGTTTTTACAATTGTAAATCAGTAAAGGTAATCATAATTAAGATATAATAATTTTTTATTTAGTTTTAATTATAGCTATAATCTTGGCTATAAAATATTGTACCCGCTAGCATGATCCAGACTTAATCAATAAAATATTATTTCACATGCTGAAAAAATTCAAATCCATATTAAGAGTTTAGTTTGACTTCTATCTAGTTGATGTCAAACTATAACTCGTATACTTCCATATACTAAAAGTTTAGACTATAACTCGTATACTTCCATATACTAAAAGTTTAACCTAAATACTTGACTTTGACGTGAATCTCGTGCGGAAAAAGTTGCAACGGCGGTCTCTCGCTAAATTAGTGAGAAACCATTCTTTTGTACCATTTTACGCGTTTTTGTAGTACTTTTAGAATATTTTGATTGCCGCCAAACTGACACGTTAATTTAATTACTATTTTCATAATAAGTTCCATCAATTTTTTCATTCATAGTTTGTTTACATATTTAATTATCCATAGCATCATTGTTTGAAATATGTAAAATGGTCTTACCGTGTGTTGGAAGACGTACTCAATTGAAAGTCCAAAAGTTGGGTTAAAAACTTAAATCCCCCTACTATTAAGAGAATAGAAATTCTCTTAGTTTTCTCTCCAAAAAGCATCTACCTAAATTAGGAAATAAGTATTATAAAATTATCTTTTCAATAAATATGTTTTAATAATTATAACTCTAATCTTTTTATTAAATTCATAATTATTATTTTTTCGTTAAAATTAAATAAAGTTAGTATTAAATTATAAATTAAAAGTTGTAAAAATTTTCAATAATGCAATAATTATTATTTTAGAGAATCACTTGGCATCTCCTTTTTACTACAAAAAATAAGAAATCTTAAACTTTTTCCGCCCACGTCGCTAACTACTACTTACAGTACTTAGTATATTTCTCTAATTAACTACTCCCCTAATATATATATATATATATATATATATATATAGAGAGAGAGAGAGAGAGAGAGAGAGAGAATTAGGTTCATCTAAGTCCACTTACCTTAGATGAGTCCCTAAGTCCTATTTCCCACCCTTGGGTCATAATAAATCAATGGCTGAGATGAAAAACAAAATAATTACCCAACTCAATTTTCTATGCACAGCAGTAATGATGAAAAACAAAATAACCCTCTTCCCCATAAACATTACCTCACACTTTACTAAATTTTAATTTTACCAAAACCGTTGATAATTTTTACTCTTCTTCTTTCTTTCTTTTTTTCTTTTTTTCTTACTTTCTTCAACGTTTCAACTTCTTCATCCTCTGCATTTCCAAAAACCGTCTGATTAATTTGAAAAAAATCCGTCTGTTTAATCCTGCGAACTCCCAATCAACTCGGCTTCTGCAAATTCATTATCATCCTATTTCAGGTATACTTAATCATTCTTCAATTTCTTCTATTTTTAATTGCATTAACTCTATATTAATCCTCATCCTTGTATTATTATTTTATCGTTTTTGTTTTATTGTTGTTGTTTTTGTTGTTGTTGTTGTTGTTGTTGTTGTTGTTGTTGTTGTTATCGTAGTTGTTTTTTTTCTGTTTTTGTCTTCATCTTCATCTTCAAAAGTCGATTTTTGCATGCCAAAAACTTGAAAGGTTTCATCTTCATAACTCCTTCATAGTTCTATTGTCTTCTTCATCATTTGGTTCAACTCGCATGCCCATCTTTGTCTTCACCTGCATTCGTAGTTTTCATGCCCTATTGATTTTGTTATTGTGAATTTATTAATCAAGTATTGAAATAGATTTATTATTGTTTGAAGTTTCTAAATTTGTTAGTTGAAGTTTCAAGGGTTTGAATTACAATTTAAATATTATCTGCTTAGTTGAAGTTTGAACGTGTGTGAGTTGAAATTTCAAAGTTAAAGGATTAAAGTTTCAAAATTGAGGTTTAAAGTTTCAAAGTTTCATAATTGAATATACCATCTGCTTAGTTGAAGTTTCAACTTGAGTGTGTTGAAATTTTAAATTTGAGGCTTAAAGTTTTAGAATTTTTTGATTTCAATCAGCATCAATTACCTAACTTCAATACACCAGGCCAATTTGTAAAGAAATTTAACTTTAACCCATTTTTTTTAATTTCTATTCAGATGGATGGTGAAGGTGATTGTGAGGTCGTAGAAGCCATTTGTTAAACCTACCCCCTCCACAATCGTAAAATGTCGAGGTAAGAGGCTTGTGAAATTGATATCTAAGCTTACTAATGCACAAAGAGAAGCGGTAAAGAGAGTCGGGTTTGGTGGGTTGCTCGAGTTACGTCTTGACAAGTACCCTCTTGATCATGTGCACCTGTTTGTAGAAGCTTTTAATGACGGCTCACATGTGTTTAGGGCTTGTGAATCTAAAGAGTTTGTTGTGTCGAAGCATGATGTACACGACTGCTTCCTATTACCATTAGGTCCTAGGGAACTTGATTTAGTAGTGACTGGTCGTAAGAAGGAGTCGTCTGAGATTTTAAATAAGCAATTGAAGGAACGATGGAGGAAAAGATATAATGTGACAACTGCATCTCAATACATCCCTTTAGGTAAGCTATATGATGATATGAGGGCAGACAAGGACGGGGGGGACGACTTTATTAGACTGTTTGTATTGTTCAGTATGTCAGAATTCCTAGCCCCTACCTCAAACGGTGTCGACTGGAAGCTTCTCTCAGCTGTTGAAGATGTTAGTCTTATTAATCAATATGACTGGTGTTCATATGTGCTAGATGGCATTGTCACTGCCGGTCTCGAGTCCAGGAATAATAAGACCTGCTTACGTGGTTGTCTTCCTTTTCTTATGATTACCTATTTCCAGAGGTTTGTCTTCCGCGGCAAAAGTTCACCTCATGAGCTCCCACTGATAAAATATTGAGATCAAAGTAGTATTAATTCTAGATTATATGGTGAGCTGGTTGGTGGGTCTTTGGGTGGTGACATTTTCACCCGATTGTCTATCCTCGCTGCCTTGACCCTACCTATAATAATAATCTCATCTCAAGTAATGCCACCCGTCCGTTGTTGTTGGCTTCCACACCTCATCCTGATAACGAGAAGAAGTTCATTGGATCGAACTACCTTGGTGTTGAGGATGACCAGGAGTTGCATGCTAGAGCCGTGGATGTAAGTCAACATTGTTAATCTATCATTCTGTTTAATTAGAACCGAGTAAATCTGATGAGCATTCATTAAAACTATGTGCATTCATTTATGCCAGGTGGTTTAAAGTTTCAGATAACTTTGGGCATTCATTAGAAACTTTAGCCGTCAACTTTGAAATGTTATAACCACAATATGAAACTTCAACAATTTTCATTGATTTTAACACCCAAACTTCCTACTGAAGTTTAAATGTGTACTTGAAATTTTAACAACATTATCTGAAAGTTTAACGGTGTACTTTGAAATTTTAACAACATTATCTGAAACTTTAAACCACTTTGGCATAAATTCTAGTATACAGAATTTGAAACCTTAACTTTGCAATTCTAATAATACATTTGGATTGTATTGTTGCATTGCAGGCTGTACATGAGCTTTACCTACAGATGCAGCGTAACTCAATCGTCTTCCATGCATGGTACTTAGATGCGATTTCGAAGATTAAGCGTCTAACAACTCCAGAGATTGATCCAACCAAGCTTGTTCCTTCACAGTCCACACAAGCCTTCTTCCAATATGATGAGCTTCAATTTCATGTTGATGAGGTAGCTGATATATCCGTTCGAATGAAAGATGTATTTGACAACGCACCTGTGTTTAAGCAAGATCCTGTGGCCAATCCAAATCGACAAGATGAGGCTTCTAAATCAATGGAGCAGATTAGTGGCGTTTTATGTGACCTCGCTGTTGTACTTTCTGCTGACAAAAATGATGAAGTGTCTGTTACTGCTGAAAAAGATTATCGCCCCTTCATATGATCACCAATGACTATTATACTACTTCGGGAGATAAAGACATACACCATTCTGCAAGTGTAGAGGAAGGGGTTGATACGATGGAAGGTGAAGCTGATGGTGAGTTCCTTGAAAACTCATCAGACCAACACTTGAACAACATAGAAATTTCTACACCCATTCAAAACAAGGATAATGCTATCGATTTGATGGATGTACAAGCTGTTGGGGATGTCCAAGGAATTCAACAAAAAGTACCGGATTTGTCTATTACACAACTAATTGGTTCTGCGCCGGTTTATACTACTGCTGAAGTAAATGCCATTCTCCAGGAGGTGCGAGAAGAAGAGATTCCAATTGAGTTGCTTTCTTCGGGGGATGTGGTTGCAGCAGACGTACCTGAACATCGTTCATGTGATATGGTGCAAGGTTTGGATGAGGCAAATAAAGAGGCTCCTGCAATATATGTCCCTCAAACTGATGGTGTTCACCATCCATTCCTATTTCATTCAAAAACCAAACTTTCTTGCATGTCCATTGTCCCTGAGAACCTCGGTTGCTCTTTTGATTGTGGTGGACCCGATCCGAGCCAGGTTTTTGTGTCTGATGTTTTACGCCGCAACAACAGACTATTCACATCCGTTTTTAGCAGGAGGAAGGATGTAATGGATTACATCTTCAATAAATATGAGAACTATAGTAAACTGTAAGTCACCTATAAGAACTTTATATTAGTTGATATTGTTTTACCTATAAGAACTGTATACCCTTTCTTTTGTTGTATTGACTTCCTAGTTGCACATTTTTTGTAGGGAAACAATCGTATCCTACACAAGACTGTACTTCATTCCGAGGGAGGACATTCGGTCGTTAGAACCCGATCTTGAGATCACGAACAATGTTATCGATTCTTTGGTCTATGTTACTCAACAAGATCATGATGATACAATCGCCCAGTCCCAACTTCCCATTGTTTCTTTGGGCTTAGCCACTTTGTATGTGCGCATTTTTCACAGTTAGTTACTTTTCACAACAAAGTGTCAAATTTTTACTTGTTCCCTATCTTATGACAGAGTCTTGTACTCCAAATTTGGGAAGCCAAACAAAAGGGGGAAGTGCTAGACCTAACTAAAGATATATTCACAACATGGGACATTTGGGTCAGTGATTGTGTATCTCAATTTCAGCTAGATTCTGATTTGGTATGTGTAACCTTTTTAAACCCATTATTATCTCGATTTATAATTTTAATATTCTTAATTGTAAGTTTTATTAATAGGTTTATGTTTAATTTCCTCAGGTCTTCATTCCTGGGTTATCAGGTGGTTCGTCTCACTATAGTTGTGTATGTATAAATTTCCCCGCAAAGCAGGTTGAATACCTTGACAACCGTTCATATAGCGAAGATTTCGATACTTTACCTATCTCAAATATTGCATTTATAACTGTAAGTCATTCCACCCAAGCTTTGTACTTTTAATTCTACTCCTACAACAGTATTAAAACTTTAAGTCATTCATCAACTTTTGAAAATTTAGCAAAAACACGATATTAAAACTTTAAACGTCCAACTCCAAATTTTAACATACATTGTCTGAAACTTTAACCAGTGCTTGCTAACTTTAATCAACATTTAGTTTAGAAACTTTAACTGCGAACTTTGAAATTATATACCCCAATAAATGAAACTTCAAGAGTCTACATGGATTTTAACATAATCTTAATAGTGAAACTCTAAACGTGGAATTTGAAATTTTAACTACAATTTCTGAAACTTTAAACCAGTTGACATACATTCTAGTCTACAAAAAATTAAAACCTGAACTTTGCACTTTTAACTCACATTTCTTGAAACTTCAAACGTCATCTTCAAAATTTTAACGACATTTTTCGAAACTTCCAATTTTAATCGACATTTTTCAAACTTTAAACCACTAGTTTGAAACTTCACTCACAAAACTTAACTCAAAAACTTTAACCGCCAACTTTGAAATGTTATATTCAACAATATGAAACTTTAACAATTACCAATAATTTTAACACCCAATCTTGAAACTGAAACTTTAAACGTGAAATTTGAAACTTTAAGTATGATATTTGAAACTTTAACTTGTTCCCAGAAATTCTAATCTACAGAAACTAAACCTGACGAATTCGAGTCTGGATTATTTACAATGATGCACATGTTATGTTACGAGGGTGCCCCATTCGAGCACGAAGACCTTCCGAAGAAGATTGGCCGGCGCTATCTGTGTATCCAACTGGTTGCGACCCTTGTATTATCCGATATGAACAAAGTTCGAGCAGAAACCATGGACAATGTGAAGAAATTTATTGCTGAAAAGGAAAGCTTATGGCAAGTCGTATATGCTAGGCGTAAAGTTTCGAAGATCTTGAATAAAAAATAACAATGTTTTATTAATATTTCATGTAGCCTATTACTGTTTTAACATGTGTACTGTTTTGAATGTACTTAAATATGTACTAGCTATACTTTTCTAGCAGGATCAACATTAAATGAAAAAAGTCTGCAAGTTTTCAGTTGAAACTTTTTGACCATCGTTTGAAATGTTAGTTTAAAAATTTTGTAACTTTATTAAATTTTCCATCAAATTTTAAGCTTTGAACTTTGAAATGTCAATGAGTCATGTTGAAACTTCAACTAAGCATGTAATAATAAAATTCCAAACTAAACTTCGAAACTTTGTGAAGGATTTTAAAACTTTAAATCGAAATTTTCAAATTTATAATATTTAAATTCCAATTTTAAATACTTTGAAACTTTGACAAAGACATTTTGAAATTTTAATTCACAACTTTTGTAATTTCAACCTAAAATATTTCACTTCCAAGTGAATTCTCCACATTGTGAAACTTTAACCGTCAAAATTGAAATTTCAACTCACTGAGGTTGAAACTTCAACCAAACGGATGGAAATAAAAAATCCAAAGTCACTTTTTGAAACTTTGAGGACACTTTCTGAAATTTTAACTCATAACTGTTGAAACTTTAACCTAAGCTATTCACATTTCAAGTTACTCCTCCAGATTCTGGAACTTTAAACATCAACTTCGAAATTTCAATTTACTCAAGTTGAAATTTCAATCAAAGATATTTCACTTTAAATCTGAAATTTTAAAACTTTAAATCAGAAATTTTCAAATTTAAGTCAACAATATTTAAATTTAAAATATTTAAATTCCAATTTCAAATACTGAAACTTTGACTGCACATTTTGAAATTTTAATTCACAACTTTTGTAATTTCAACCTAAAATATTTCACTTCCAAGTGAATTCTCCACATTGTGAAACTTTGACCGTCAACATTGAAATTTCAACTCACTGAAGTTGAAACTTCAACAAAACGTATGAAAAAAAAATCCAAAGTAACTTTTTGAAACTTTGAGGACACTTTCTGAAATTTTAACTCATAACTGTTGAAACTTTAACCTAAGCTATTCACATTTCAAGTGACTCCTCCAGATTCTGAAACTTTAAACATCAACTTCGAAATTTCAATTTACTCAAGTTGAAACTTCAATCAAAGATACAATAATAAAATCCCAAAGACATCTTCTGAAACTTTGACAACACTTTTCGAAATTTTAACTCACAAACTTTGAAACGTCATCCAATAATATTTAAATTCCATTTCAATTGTCGACAATCTGAAACTTTAGTCCTCACCTTTGAAATTTCAACTGCCTCATGTTAAATCTTCAACTATGTAGATATTTTTTAAATTCAACTATTAACTCTTCAAACTTTTAAGAAGTATTTTGAAATTTCACCTCACAAATTTCAAACAATCAGACAATAATATTTCAATTTCATGAGAACTGTTCATATTCTGAAACTTTATGCACCAAAAGTGAAACTTCAACTCACTTATGCAATATTTTTAAAAATTCATGCCTGAACCTGGAAATTGTAAAAGAATAACTGTGAAACTTCAACATTGCATGGGATTTTTCAATCCAAAAATTGGCTACCTTAAATTTCACCATAAACTTCAGAATTTTAATATAAAAAAAATCGAACATAGACCCTCACTACACAAACATCTACTTCCCTTGCATACAACAGATTAACTTCAAAGTTTTACCAAAAAAACTAGGACATTAACTTCACGAATACATTTTAATATATAAAAAATTCCTACTCCTCCGACAAGTCTTCTACTTCTTCCTCTTCCTCCTCCTCTTCTTCAGATGATTCCGACAATTGCGGTGGATGCTCAGCAAAAGGGTTAGGACAGTTCCTCTTGTCATGGTGTGCCATTTGCTTGCAATTATTGCACATGCGTTTCGGCTTACTGGCAATTGCAATGGCCTTCGCCTTACTAGACAAAATCCTTTTCCCACTCCCTTTGTTTTTGGAATATTTAGGTGGCAGTATAGAAATCTCCTTACTTGCTTTACAACCAAGTAATTTCTCCATTTCCTGTTGTTTATTCAACTTCTCACCTACCGGTGTCAGCTTCTCTCTAAATTCCCTTATTAAATTAGTAAGACCTTCAACGTCTTCCTTTTCCTTATCAACAAGCACTCCAATTGTTTCGTGAATTTTCGACCACAATTTTGTCATCTGAAGTTGCTTACTGTCTACAATATCCATGTCATCTGTACACTCCCCGGTACTATAGTCACCACTCCACAATGCATCCTTTGTCCATCTCCTAGCAATCGCAGATTCCGGAATTTCATTTACCCCATTACCGGAATAAATACAAATTATGTGCCTGCAGAGTACTCCCTTCCTCTCAAAAAGTTTACAGAACATTTCGCCTCAAAAGTCCCCGAGTTAGCAAATGAAATTGAAACTTTCATGACTAAAAGAAACTTTATTACTTACACTTTGAAACTTTAAGACAATTTCATGAAATTCTAATACTTCAACTATCTAAATCAATTCTTAACAAGTAATAAATCAACGTACTAATACTTCAACTATGTAAAACTTTAAACATAGTTTTATGAAATTTAAACTTTGAAACTTTAAGACAATTTCATGAAATTCTAATACTTCAACTATGTAAAAAGCTTCTTAACAAGTAATTAATCTGCTACGCACTAAATTACTCATACCTGGGTTATACTGAACATCAAAATTACGGCCTCCCAATGAATCCTTCAAGGTAGTAACCTCTAAGTTGGTCGACTCCAAGAAACCCTTGCAACTAAATCCACCAATTGCATTCTTTAACTCCTCTTGAAACTCCTCGAAAATATCATGTGTGTAAATCTTCGCACCATCAGCCTCTATTGCCAACTTACTGCATAACTTTGGGTATGAATGACGGTTTTCGTTATCAAGCCTCTTCTGGTTGTGTCTTTGTTGGTCCAAAGCACTTTCAAAGCGCATCCAAAACTCAACAAGAGTACCATTTCTCGCCTCAAACCTCTTGAAAAAACTGTTTTCACTTTCCGACCATTTGTGTCGTCCTCATAATACCACCCATTCTCAAGTCCTTACAGTGCGCCATCACCCACTGCCTCCTTATATCATAGCAGTCCGTAAACCATTCAATGTCAGCGGGTACGTGTTCCTCCATTATTGCTGACCATCTATTTTCGAACTCCTCTGCTTCAAGTTCCTCGTCCCATACAATAGCATTTAACTTTTTTAGAAATAACTGGTAATCTTTCCTTTTGCTACCATACTTACAGGGAACCTTATTCATAATGTGCCACATGCGTAACCGGTCCGTCTTTGTCTTGAATTTTTTAGTCGACGCAATTATTCCAGGATCTTGATCTGTTATTATGTACTGTGGTTCCTTTCCCCGCATAGCAATCAAAAACCTCTCGAACACCCAATTAAATGATTCCGTAGTTTCTTTTGCTATAAGCGCACAACAGAAAGTTATTGATCGTTTATGGTTGTCAATCCCTGTGAAGGGAGTGAAAACCATCTTGTACTTGTTAGTGGAGTAAGTAGGGTCGTATGAAACCGCATCTCCAAAGACAGAGTAGTTTCTCCTAGCAATGCCATCCGCCCAAATTGCGCGTCGTAAGCTACCATCTACGTCAACATCATAGTCAAAGTAGAAGTCTGGCCGAGTCTCTGCCATGTTCTTGAAGTGATCAATGAAAACTTGTCCGTCTCTTTCATGAATAAAACACGTTATGTCTCTTTGAAAATTTTTGAAGTCGTTCAAACTAGCCCCTATATTTTGGTACCCGTTAACAACCTCCTTACACATTCTGTAAGTCCTTGTTGCTCCAATATTCAGCTGCAATGAATTAACAAACCAACCTCAGAACAGAAATTAAATTCACACTCGAACATTCAAACGTCTACTAATAATTTCTACCTATCAGTTGTACAAACTTTAACCCTGTTAAGTAAAATTCACTCTCACAAATGTAACTGTCAATGAAACTTTAACCGTTCCATTCAAAAATTCAACACTCTTTTCTGAAACTTTAACTGAGGTCATGGAAAAAACAAATAACAACATTATCTTTCCTGACTTTTAACACCCAAGCTGAGCACTAAAACTTTAGAGGTTAACTTTAAAATTTTAACGACAAATTTTGCAACTTCAACACAGTTCATGTCTGCAAACTGAGCACTGAAACTTTTAAAGGCAATTTTGAAAGTCTAATTCACAATTTATGAAACATTAAATCTATTTAGGAAATTCGGCTACATATTTCAAAGTAATGGAACTTTATGCGTGAACTACGAAATTGTAATATACAAAAATTAAAACATCAACAACTTACAACATAAAAACTATGACACCATAACACACACTCGCTATTGAAACTTTAAAAGTACATTGTGAAACTTTAAACGTAAATTTTAAAACTTTAAGCTACTAACCCTTGAATTTGAGACAATTAGTCCCATGTGATACTTGGAAATGTTTTTGGATAATTTTTGAAACTCCCTATCTTTGACAGCAACAAGCTCGTGATTATGTTCTTCATGAAACCGGTCCACTAAAAGCACACCATTCTTCAAAAATAACCTCATCCGAGCTTTACAACCAATCCTCTTAAGCTTATTTCTTCTCTCCTGCTTACTTCCATCTTCTTCCTTACCCGGACTTTCGTTACTTGATTTTGTAAACCCCTCCCTATTACAAACCAATAATTTTGATTTTATAGTACCGTCACGCCACTTTTTAGTCGTGTATTTTCTCACATCGAACCCAACCCCAAGTGCGTACACCTTATAAAATGTTATAGCTTCCTCAATATCCCCAAACTCCATCCCAATGTATGGTGTAAATACATCCTCAAACTGCTTACAAAAGTCTTCCTCTGACACCGGTGGAATTGTTTCATCAAGAACATCATCTATAACTGACGACAAAAATAATCAAATAAAAAAAAAGTTCAGTACAAAAAAAAAACATTAATCAAAGTAAACTAAACCAACGTAAAAACATATTATTACCAAAAAACTGCTAAAAAAACCCTAATGTACAACAACTGAAACTTTAATAACCCTAAACCAAAAACTAAAGCAAACGACTACTCGTCTCCCCTCCATCGTCTAAAAAAAAAATATCTGTAACCTCATAAGCCGTTTAACTATACAACGTTAAACAATGATATGTACTAAAATATCTCTATAGAACAATTAAATTACAAGTACTCATCTTACCGTTCTCAACAGCCTCATAAGCCACAATCTCCATATCAGCCAAGAAATATAAGTGATGAACAAAATAGAGGATGAATATGGTCGAAAATTTAAGGAAATATTAAAGAACTAACTAAAGGATGAAAGGATGTTATTAAACCAGTATGAAGAATATTTTTTTAGGGAGTAATATGAGGAAGAAGAAAGGGTTAGAGAGAAGGATACAGTTGAACGTGAAAGGGATATTACAGTTGTGCTAATGAATACGAGGTAATCAGTGTTGGGAGAATAAAAAGTGTATTCATTATGATTATTACTTGATTTTTTTTTTTTAACGTAAAGCAGTAACAAATCTCAGCCCTTTGTTTCACCTAATCCAAGGGCCAAAAAAAGGACTTAGGGACTCATATATTTGAGTGGACTCATTTGAACTTGGCTCTATATATATATAAAATTGGGTTGAAACACTGTGAATGCGCCACATGTTAACCAGCTTTAAATACACGTATTAATTACAGCTGAACATTAAATATAAACATAATAAATACGGTATAAATCTCAGCAAAATTTTAATTATAATTTAATAAATTATATTATAAAATTATATTAAATAATTACGGTGATTTGATTCTAAATTTACTAAAAAGTTATTTTGATAAAAATTATAAAATGTAAATAATTACGTTTATTGTGAAAAATGCTTTCAATTGAGTATAATTTTCATTATATTTATTGAAATATTTATTTTTGATATGTAGAGATGATGAAAGTGAGTGTCTCACAATATTTTACAATTACGTAAAAAAACATTTTGAGAAATTTATAAAACTTAGACTATTATATCCATTAAGAAAAATATATTTGGAGAGTCATTGTATATATTAAAAACACAACTTTAAAAAAAACTACTAAGAGATAGGTTTTTATAGTGTGTAAATGAAAAAAATTATATTGGACAAATTGAATACTTATGAGATTTTGACAGGTTTCAATAGTGTGATAACGAGTATGTGTACGAGTGTGTATGTACACAGTGATCGCGACTTCGCGAGTGCATTTGAATAATCAAAACAAAAGTAACGATTATTAAGTAATATAGTATTATAAACGACGTGAAAATGTATAAAACACGTTACATTTTTCTATAATATTATTAATTAAATATGTATACGTCTAATTTAAAATATTGATTATGACTAACCAAATACTCCGTATTATATTTAGTTAAATATTTTATATGTTATTTTTAAATACTTTGAAGTTAAATATCAAAAAATAATATTTGAGAAAGGTCAACCCATTATATTTATAGGTAAACTCTTAAACATTATTATATATAGTTGTTTAAAAAATAAAAGGTGCAAATTTCTCATAGATATGATTGACACATATCACATGCAAGACACAATCAAAACACTTGAATAAATTTGAGTTTGAACCCTATATGTTTGATAGATAAATGTCACATGTTATACATAAAAAAATTAAAAATTACATAAAATTATGTTCACATCATTTTGGACAAATATTAATTGTTTTGAAACATAAAGTATCGTGAAATGATTTAATTTGAGAACTTATTGTTGATTTTTGTATTATTCGAATAAATTTTATTTTGATTAATATGATATTTCATCGGTCAGAAATTTATTTATAAAACGTTGATCATACATAATTAATTATCACTTACTAATTTTAATTAAAACTGTTATGTAAATTATTTTAAAACATTGAAGTTAAAACTAAAAAAAAAATTTGAGAAAAAAATTATTTTAAGAGAAAATATTGAAGGTCATATATGAATTATATTATTTTTCTTCAATTATAATTATAAAATTTTAAAACAGGCCGCGCGAAGCGCGGGATATTACCTAGTTCATTTTAATGATATTCTGATTTTGTACACATAAAAGTAGCCATAAATATATGCTGTATAATTGAAAATAGAAAAATACTAATAGTTTAACTGTTAATTTTTCTTACATTTTCATCTAGAAAAACCGTGCTATAGCACGAGAGCTACACTAGTTTATTTTAATTTTTTAAAAGATGGAAATAAATATAAACATATAAAGAAATATGGAAGGTATTGTTGTGGGGTGAGGTAATTGAAGAGAGGGAAGAAATTGTGGGTAGAGTTGTGGGATGAGTTGATTAAAATAAGTATAAAATTTTACCAAAAAAAGAAATAGAGAAGGTATGGTGAATAGACGAAAAAGGAAATGAGGAATGTTATTTAGAATAGGTGGGTGTATGAGGTAGTAATAACTTATACTGCTATTCCAATAGGTACAAAAAAAGACAAAAGAATTAATCTAAGAAAATAAGCCCGGATTTGAAAATAAATCACAAATTTTTGTTATCCGTCTTAAGGCAAAACAAAATGCATAGAAAAAAAAAACCAAAAGAGGGACTTGATTGGAGCTGTATGTGACATATGAAATATATAGTGTTTTTTTGGCAGTTTATTGAAAACTAATTGAGCGGTATTTTAGGGCGCAAAACTCGCTAATTATTTTAGGGTAAATTATTATTATAATTCTACGGATATGAAAATGGAAAAGATAATTGTATTGCTATATTCGTAATTAGTAAATATACTAATTTATAATATGAAAATGAAATCTCACTTATTTCCATGATTCCAACATTTGAAAAAAAAAAACTTTTCCTAGAAAAAAGCACTAAGAAATCCAGGATTAGTTTTACATTTTGGAAAGAATCTCGGTAATTTTAGCATTAGAGAATAACGTGAGAAATGCAAAAGGAATATTCTATATATTCATGGGGCATATTCTACCTTTTTTTTTATTTTCCTTTCCATTAAAACAAAATTAGAAGGTTATTTTGTACTTACTCTTCTAATAAGCTGACACGTCAGATTGAGCTTAAAATATGTGATGCTATTTCAGCAAGTGTAGAGAAAACAAGGTACCAATGCCAACAAGTACCACTGCCACTATGACAAACAAAGGCTATGGACCAACAGTCCATAGCATTCATCAGAAAAGAAGAAAGAAGGACGGTGGTTAATACCTAAATATTAGCTGTACAATGCTTGTCTTGCATCTACTTTATTAGCTAGATTAGACTACTTAGATGTTCAATGGTTATTATCCTTGCTTTAGGAGTATATACTCAAGTTTGCAGCATTGTACAAAACACACTTTCAGAATCATTGAATACATGATCAGAAAATCTCAACCAAACTCTTCCAACTATGAATGCAGTCCTCTACTTCCTTCATAGGCAATAATCTCAATATGGTATCAGAGCCATAAGGATGAGGAGCCTGTTAACCAATTGTGGTTGGGCATTAATGGTTGAAGTGCAAATCTAGTCTATTTAAACCGGACGTTGGCTTGTTGAATCTCACTCATTCACAAGCATTCTATCCTTCTTTCTTTCCTTATCTTCCTTTTTCTGTTTCCAATAATTCTTTCATAACAATGAGTACCTATGAGTCTCTTATTCCTTCCGCAAATGCAATCATAGAAACCTCTGATCCTTCTCTATCTCCATCCAGCTGAGAGTGCATATCCTATAGTGGTGGACACTAAACTCTCTGGAATTGAGAACTATCATGAGTGGAAAAGGCAAATGAAAATCCACATCTACACAAAGAGAAAACTTGGATTGCTCACTGGTTTGGTGAAGAAACCCACCAACAATCCCTTAAGGGAAGTGCTGGGTTACCGCATGATCTGCGATATCCTGGATCCTGCACAATGTGGAACCACAGATCAAGAGATCTGTGATGTATTCTGAAACTGCAAAGGATATGTGGGATTACGTGCAAAGGCAGTTCTCTGTGAGCAATGAAGCCAGGAAATTCAGATTAAACAAGGAGCTGGATGACCTGGAGCAAGGAGAGAAGACTATCTGTGAGTATTTCATAGAGCTCAGAATCCTTTGGCAAAACATAGAGCTGATGAATGATTGGCCTCCTCTGAGTGAAATACCCCTGAGATAGGGGCTTTCATTGATGCTCAACATAAAGAGCAGGAAGAAAGGAAGCTCTTTCAGTTCCTCAATGGCCTGAATCCGTCTTATACCACCATGAGAAGCAATGTTCTCATGATGACTCCTCTCCCAACAGCTAAGGAGGCAGCTGCAATCTTTCAGCAGGAAGAAGCACAAAGGAGAAATTACAAGACCAATGTGAAAGTTGAAGCTGAGAATGCTGCTTTCTTTGCTGATCAGACTCCACCTGACAACAGACCTACTTGCACTGGTTGCAAAAAGAAAGGACATGTCAGAGAGAAGGGCTGGAGAGTGGTTGGCTATCCAGCAGGTCATCCTATGGCCAAGTATTTCCCAGCAAAACCTGAAGCCACTAATTTCCAGAGCACTTATGATAGTGCTGGAACTGGGTTTAAGGGACACAAAACTGGGGCAAACAAGGGCAGGTTTCAGAAATATCCCAACAAAGGGAGAATGGCAGGTGCTGGAGAGTCAGGTGCCATTACTCTGACCACATCGAACAGTTTGAGCAGGCGATGAGCAACCAAAAGGGAAAGGTCGAGCACTTATCCTGGGCGAGGATGAAATGGAGGCCAACTTTGCAGGTATGGCACTCATCTCATGCAACAATGTCAATCTTAGCTCTCATGAGTGGATAATTGACTCAGGAGCTTCTGATCACATGATATCAGATTTAAAACTCTTAGAAAATTGCAAAGAGTTAAAAGAAAAACCCAAAATTAACCTACCAAATGGTGGTGCCTCACATGTTTCTCACACTGGTTCCCTTCAACTGAAAAATGGAATGAAGCTAAATAACGTCTTATATGTTCCCACATTCAAACATAACTTGTTATCTGTTCAAAAACTAATCAAGGATGAACAGTGTCTTGTCTTGTTTTATGAACATGTCTGTGCCATACAAGACTCTCATACCAAGAGGATTAGGGCTCTGGGAAAAGAAGACAAGGACATCTATTATCTAGTTAATAGTGTTAGTTCACCCCAAACTAGTCTAGCAAGTGTTTCTGTTGGGAAATGTGACTCTAAACTTTGTAATATTAACTCTTATTTTGTTTCTAGTACTGGTATGAATGAAACTGAAGGCATCATTTTCAATTCCTCTGATGCCTCTCAGGACTTGTGTAAGGACTTGCCAATTATTAATGAAAAGGATGGTGACATTTGGTATTTAAGGTTGGGCCATGCTAGAAATCACAAACTGAAACACATACCTTGTGTGGCTTCATCCCTTCACCGGAATAATCACAGGGTGTGTATCACTTGTTCTATGGCCAAACAAACCAAGCTTCCTTATCCTATCAGAATGAGCAACGCTTCTCATATCTTTGATCTGGTCCATGTTGATGTCTGGGGGCCCTATAGAAAGGAAACCAGACACAAACACAAATACTTCTTAACTCTGGTAGATGACAACTCTAGGGCCACTTGGGTCTACTTAATGAAACACAAGTCTGAAGTGCCTCAACTCCTAACTCGGTTCTATCACATTGTTCATAATCAATTTGAGAAAAGTATCAAGATCTTAAGGTCTGACAATGCTCTGGAACTTACTGAGGGAGAGAGTAAAAGATTCATGTTGTCTAAAGGGATATGGCAACAAACAAGCTGTGTGGACAGACCTCAACAAAATGGAGTGGTGGAAAGAAAGCATAGGCATTTGTTGGATATTAGCAGGGCTTTTAGATTTAGTTATGGCCTGCCTCTCTCTTTTTAGGGAGATTGTGTGCTCACTGCAGCCTTCATCATCAATAGACTACCCACAGAAATACTCCACAATAAAACACCATATGAGATACTCTTTCAAAGAGCACCTGATTATCAAAGTCTCAAAGTCTTTGGATGTTTGGCTATGGTCTATAATCCCAGCAGTGACAAAGATAAATTTCAGCCAAAGGGTATTCCCTGCATCTTCCTTGGGTACCCCTATCTCAGAAGGGTTACAGAGTTTATGACATAGTCAAGAAATATGTTTTTGTGTCCAGAGATGTCAAGTTCTATGAGAAGGTGTTTCCTTTCAAAATAAAGAAGTTTGTTGCTTACCTACACTCACTGCAACCTGAATTGTCTTCTCCTGTCAACAATGACATTTTTGTCTCTGATGATGTTCCTCTGCACACTACTAATCCATCTGCTGAGCCAAACACTGGCTCTTCTTCTGAAGGCTCTGTCACAGGAGAGACTGCAAGAACTGCCACCAGACCCCCAAGGACCAGAAGAGCTCCAGCATGGGCCCTGGACTTTGTTGTTGACAATCCTGTCATGGCACCTATCCCCATAGCCAATGTGGCCCAACTTCACCTCACAATAGAGGATGCTATAGTTTTTGCTGGTCATGCTGTAGTGACCAACAATGATCCTGTTCACTTCAGTGAAGCTATCCAGGACAAGGTCTGAGTTCAAGCTATGATTTTGGAGCTTCAAACTCTGAATGCTAATAATACCTGGCTGCTAACTGACTTACCTAAGGGAAGGCAAGCCATAGGGTGTAAATGGATCTTTAAGACCAAATATAACCCAGATGGGTCCATAGAAAGGCACAAAGCACGTCTGGTTATACAAGGGTTCAGACAAAGATATGGCCTGGACTATGAAGAGACATTTGTACCTGTGGCAAAAATGTCCACTGTGAGGGCCTTACTTGCTGTTATCTCCATGAAAAACTGGGTCACATGTCAAATGGATGTCTCTAATGCTTTCCTCCATGGAGATCTTGAGGAATATGTCTACATGAAACTACCTCCAGGTTACTGCAATGGCATCATCACCTTACCAGGACAGGGGGAGTGTGAACCTAAGTCCCCTGGCAAGGTATGTAAACTGCTAAAGTCATTGTATGGCCTCAAGCAGGCTCCAACACAGTGGTTTTCCAAGTTATCTCAAGTCTTATTGGAATGCAACTTTAAGCAATCTCAGGCTGATCATTCTCTTTTTATCAAACAACACCATGGAAAAACAACAATTGTCCTGGTCTATATTGATGATATGGTTATTCTTTGGAGATGACGTGATGAAATCATTTGCACTAAAGGCTCAACTAAGCTCTGCATTTCTTATGAAGGATTTGGGAGAATTGAAATATTTCTTAGGGCTTGAAATTGACAGGAGTAGTGCAGGTATATTTATCTCACAAAGAAGGTACACATTAGACTTATTATCTACATTTGACATGCATAAATCCAAGGCTCTAAGGCTACCAGTTAATCATGTTCTTAAGTTGGAACCTGGCAAGGGAACCCCTTTACCACAACCTGATATCTACAGAAAATTGGTAGGCAAACTGATTTATCTCACCATTTCTAGGCCTGACATCTCTTTCTCAGTCCAGATGCTGAGCCAGTTCCTACAAAGTCCAACCTCTGATCATATGCAGGCAGCTAGAAGAGTTCTCAAATATCTCAAGTCTGCCTCAGGTCAAGGAGTTCTCTTTGCTAGCTCCTCTGCAGCATAGCTCACAGCTTATTGTGACTCAGACTGGGCCTCATGTGCCTACAGCAGGAAATCCACCACAGGGTATTGTGTTCTACTTGGACAATCTCCCATCTCTTGGAAATCTAAGAAACAATCAGTTGTATCTAGATCATCAGCTGAAGCTGAGTATAGAGCAATGGCCATGACCACTTGTGAGATTACTTGGCTCTTTCATTTGCTTCAGGACCTAGGACTTTCTCACTTAGGACCAGCTCATCTCAAATGTGATAACCAAGTTGCTTTGGCCATTACTGCTAATCCAGTCTATCATGAACGCACCAAACATATTGAGGTTGATTACTTCATTCGAGAAAAGATTCAACAAGGTCTACTTACCACCTCTTATGTCATACCAAAGAACAAGTTGCATACATCCTCACTAAATCTTGTCCAGTGTCACAACATCACCACCTCATGTCCAAGATGAGAGTGTCCACTGGTCTCCACTCACATCTTGAGGGAGAGTGTAGAGAAAAGAAGGTACCAATGCCAACAAGTACCACTGCCACTATGACAAACAAAGGCTATGGACCAAGAGTCCATAGCATTCATCAGAAAAGAAGAAAGGACGGTGGTTAATACCTAAATATTAGATGTACAATGCTTGTCTTACGTCTACTTTATTAGCTAGATTAAACTAGATAGTCTACTTAGATGTTCAATGGTTATTATCCTTACTTTCGGAGTATATACTCAAGTTTGCAGCATTGTACAAAACACACTTTCCGAATCATTGAATACATGATCAGAAAATCTCAACCAAACTCTTCCAACTATGAATGCAGTCCTCTATACTTCCTTCATAGGCAATAAACTCAATAGCAAGATTGACTATTGAATTAAAGAAAGGGAGTTGCTAAATCCTGCACAATATTTTACTTAATCCTACACTTTTTCCCGCCTTTTACCATTTTTACCCCTCTCATTTCTCAATCACAAATTAAAGAGAGACAAATTATTAATCAAAAATCCAAGAAATCCCAAAAGAAAAAACGCGATAGATGTGGTTGCTCCCACCCCACAAACTGACCGATGACGGAAAGAGGGAACCGGATTGGATCGCCGGTGATGGAGAATCGTCGGCGGTTGTGGGTGTTGAGAAAGGGAGAAGCGAAAGGGGTTGGGTCGTTGGAGCGATGACTAATATGCATTTCTCAAATTTGGTGGGTAAATTTCTAGCAATAGGCTTTGAATCTTGTAAAACTATTGCTAATCATAATCCTTGATGACAACCCCCTCTGAATTCATGAACATTAAAAGAAAGAAATGATTTTGTGATCTTTATCCGTTGAACTGTTCTATCTATCGGGGCGACCCTAATTTTCAAACCCTAATTGTTAAAAAGTCCCTCCCTTTTTTTTTAAAAAAATTCATTCAATCGATTATAATTAAGACGATTACTATTAAAATTGTTAATAAAACGAAGAATATATGTGCGAATTACGATCATAATTGTCAAATTATTAACAAATTGATTAGTTTTTGGGAGAAAGGGAAGAGTGAGAATTTTTTCTATTTTTTTCTGATGAAGTAGTTGTGGAAAAAAGTGGCAAATTGTGTAGGATTAAGTAAAATTGTGTGCGGAATTTAGCAATTATGTAAAGAAATATATGATATGATATATGATATGATATGATATGATGAAATAGGAAAGAGGGAAAGTTATTATGAATAGGAGGGAATACATTTTTATGTTATTGGAGCTACGACTTTAGTGTTATAGAAGTTGCGACCTACCTGGTTTATTAGTGATTTTGGCAACATTTCTTGCTTGTTAGTTACACAATTAAAATTTTTGTTGATGACCTTATTATGTAATTATTCAATTCCAAGAGACATTTTTATTATATAATAAATAAAAGTGGCTCATTATTGCAAACAAGAATTTCAGAGACGGTGATAAATGCGTTTTTTGAAGTATATGTATAATAATAGGGAAATGATAAATAAACCCTATTGGGTTGTATTTAAACATTTAATACCCTTTTATATTTGACATTAATTTAAAAATTAGAAAATAAATTACACATACATCAATGCAATTAATGCATATATTAAATATTTATTTCCTCTTTTATTAGTTGCTTAAATACTCCCTTCTATTCATTTTAACTCTCCCCCTTTCCATTTCCATCTATTCATACAACTCTCCCCCTTTTCTTTTTTGGACACCTTTTTTCTTATGAAATGACCTAATTACCTTTACTACTTTTCTATTATTATCAAACTAACCTACCCTAACCCATTTACTTAAACCACTAACCCAGCCCACTAACCTAACAATTAACCCTAAACTAACCCAGCCCACTAAACTAACCCCTCCCGCCTTATATTAACCTACCTACCCAGAAAACCCTAATTACCCACTCTCTCTCTTCCGCCTTCAATCCCCCTCCTTATCTCTCTTCCGCCAATCTTCATCTATCCTTTTCCACCCAGAAAACCCTAATTACCCACCCTCTCATCCACATCCTCTTCCTTCTAATCTTCATCCTTTCCGCCTACATCTTCATCTATCCATTATCATCTTCATCTTTTTCCGCCTCCATCTCCTCTCTGAAATAATGGGAAAACCCAAATCTTTTGTTCCTGAGATTGATCTTCGTTATATGGAGAAGCTTTATGAAGATGCTGATCTGGGTGATTCTGATTATGAGGGAGAAGGTAATGGTGAGATGGAGATGATAGTTGAAGAAGTTGTTGCATGTTCTTCAACTGCTGATCTTTTGATATCTGTGGACGAGGACAGGGAGGAGAAGGCTAAGAGGTGGTTAGCCTGTCATCAAACACCATTAGATCGAAGAGTTTTTATGGAGTTGTTCTGTAAATATTGGCCTCAATTTGGGATTTTACTGGAGTACGAGGTTGAACAAAATGCCAGGGAAGGCAGATCTGATGTTGCATGTCCCTTTTTTGTTGTTGATCTTCATCCAAAAGATGAATTAGACGTGATTAGCATTCGTAGGAGCCTATTGATAACCAGATGGTTTATTGGGGAGATTTCTAAGTACTGGCCTGGTTTTGGGGAGGTTGATTTCTGAGTATTTGCCTTTACGGAGGTTGATTTCTTTTACTTGACCTTTTTATATTGTTTTTAATTTTTTTTTTTGTTACAAATGGACTTGTGATGATAAACCTGATTACAAATTAATTTACTCGTAATTATCATTAAACTTAATCTACCCAGTGATGATGTTATTGAGAGTAGTTGGTTGGCTTCAAAGTTGATGTACATGCACAATGCCACCACCATTGTTCTGTGACGAGGCTGTGTGTGTACAACAACCTTGACTGTATTGTCAAATAGTGCTGCTTTCATTGAAATTTTAATGTTTAATGTTCATATCCATGCTGCCAAAGACTGAATATTACAAAAGTTGTGCAAAGTTCTAATTAATTTTACATCAGAGACTACAAAATAAAATAACATCTTGATCTACTACATTTTTTGGTCTTGTTTGTCTTTGGTCTCTCTGCTGTGTACCTTGACATTCATTGGATATGCATTCTCTAAATATTGGCATCATTAGATCACTCAGTAATGTGACCAACAGGGGTATTGTTCCCTGTTGGGTCATTACTACCATTACCGTTGTCAGTTATGTGACCAACAGGGACATTGTCCTCTGTTGGGTCATAACTGGTTCCACTTGTGCTTGCAATATCCTCTGAACTCTCTGTTAAACTCAGTAATTCATTAACCAATGAACTTATACTTCCTGCATCACCAACATTTTGTACATATTGTATGCAATCTTTGACCATTTCAATGTTAGCACTAAAATACTCAGGCAGTAAACCAGCATTTGCTAGTTTGGATTTGTACATATGTGGAATAGGATAATCAATGCCACCCTTTTTTTTTCATTATTTCAAGCATACATGTCTGCAATGTTATCCATACGTACTTGAGTTTTAGAGGATTTTGTTCTTCATATGCAGTGATAGTGTTTGATATTACTTCATCCAACTTGATTGCTTTTTTTTTTGTTGGAGAGATTGGATTGACCTAAAAAAACCCAAATCCAAGACATTCAAGTCCGGTGAATTGGGTGTTTGATAAGCCAATTCAATTTGCCATCCATCTGCTGTTGCATGTTTTTTGAATTCTGGATCATCATTGCTAAAATGTGGACGTGCATTGTCTTGTTGAATTATTATGCGTTTACTCTCATTTGACGGCCATTTAGACTTTATTGCTGGTAAAACATGATTTATAATCATCTCTCTAGTTACATGCTTGTTTATAGACTCTATGCATTTTGTTTCTATTGTTCCTGCTACTCTATTTTTTGAGTTTCTTTGTGCTGGAACTTGGCAAAGAAATGGCCAAATTTCAATCTTGCCATCAAAAATAACTTCCCCATTAGACCCATACTTTGGTTTTGCTACTGCACACATGAACATAACTTTTTCTATGAAACTCTTAGACTGAACACATTTATGTGGTTCAGTTGCTCCTTTACCCAAATAAAACCTTGTGGAAGGTTTAGTTTTTTGAAAACCATTTTTCATCTAAATGAATGATATTGCTTTGATCTTTGAAAATTACTTGTTTAGTTATTTCATGATATTGTAAATATAAAAATTAATCTAGCAAGTTTATTTTTGTCGGTCAAACCTGGTTTGAGTGCATTTGTATGACCTCTGATTTGTTTTGACATCACCCATCTTGAAACCGTGGACTGACTTACCCCTAAATTTTCAGCAACTCCATGTTGTGTGGTCCTTTTGAGCAGCTCAACAGACTTGAGCTTCTCCTCATCTAATTGAGCAGACCCCTTTCTCTTGCAACCCATCTTTTTGCTTCTAACATCTACTGGAATTGATGCCAACCTTTGTGACTTTGATAGATTCCACAGTTCAGTTATTGTTTTTCTACAAACTGAGAATTGTCTTGCTACTTTTACCATGACACCATAATTTGGCTTTCCATTTCTGTTGTTTTGTAAAAGAATCTAAAGGATTTTTGATTTTTCTAAGTTTGTTAGATTCTTCATTGATTGTAACTGATTCTTTTTGTTTGAAAGTGTTTATGAGAAAGGTAGTTTTTGGACATTACCCACTAAATGAACCCTGATAAGATCCATCTATTTATAGCACAAGAACTTTGCACAATTTAAAATTTTGGCTTTAGGCGCCTAATTTTAACCTCTGAAATTTTTGGCTCCAAATTTGAAATTTGGTGCCAATTTCAGATGGGTTTAGAAGGATATGTAACATTTCATTGATTTTTTGGGTTAAGTTTGCTTATGGACAGTTTAATGGGCCAATCAAGTTTTATGATGAAGGAAAGCAATGGTTAATCTGAAGTTCATCTTCGTTTTCTTCTTCAGTTTGACGGAAATAATCTGAAGTCCGTCTTTCAGTTTAGTTATAAGGACATGTGTAATTTTGTTGTTGTTTATTGTGTAATTTTATTATGGTAGTAGAATTTGTAATAATTGTAAAAGAATGTAATTTTATTTTTACGCAAAACCGTCATGTATCGAAACTGAAACTGTTATTGTAAGGAAATTTTTTTCTGACAGTGTGTTTGTTATCTCAGTGGGAAATGAAATCCCCTCTAAAAAGGGAGGGAGTAATTATTTTCTTAAGCTATTTCATTAACTCTCTAATTCATAACAACCTCACTCCACTCTACTACCCCTACTACTTTACTTTACAATACTTTTCATTATAATAACCCTCCCCTTAATTCTTGTGCAATTTTCAATAGGGAGAGTTAAAATGAATATGAGGGAGTACAACCCATCATAACCAGCAGCGGATCTACCTCTAGGGCTATATGGGCTTCAGCCCAACCAGTTTCCAAGAATAAAAACAATATACATCTTTACATATTCATTGTTGTAGTGTTGCTCAGTTGGTGAAATTAGTAATTTAAGAATTTGTTTCATTGCTGGCGGAGGGGGTTCAAAACCCATAGTCAAGACTTTATGTTTTTTGTTTTTTTATTTAATACCCTAATTTTGTTTAGCATATGTTAATGGTAAATTGTTAGTTATTTACCATTTCCGTCAAAAATTTGTGTTCCCTCCCCATAACTAAAGTTAATTTAACAAATTTGAGATACCCGCATAATCAAGAATACAAAATAGAATTTTAAAAAGACGGAGATAATAGGACGTCTTCGTTTTTTTACCATGATTGTTGAACTTTTACTAGAATAGCGGAACTTGTATCATTGAAGGGTATTGTAAATCAGATTATACAAGTATACATTTGGTAATATTTAATCATATATTTTTATGAGATATTTCCTCACTCTCTATTATATTTGTTTACCTTTAACTAAAATAAGTTTCATAAATAATAAAATTTTGATCAAATGACTAATATGTGACAAAGGGAATAATATTTATATTGTATAATCCCCCCGAAAAAAATGGTTTCTTCATCTTTCACAGCTATACGCCAGTACATTGTGCAACGTAACTATATGGTCTGACGATTTCACATGAGCAACTACCGCAGACATTAACCTAGCCGAACGTACTTCAAAATCCCGAATCCGCCCCTGATCATAACCCATAATAATATTAGTAAAGCATTTGTATCTACTCTCGTTTTTCGAAAATGTTGCTCCAACAACAACAGTAACAAAGCGTTACCAAAAATTGGCGGACTACGCTGGACAGCAGCAGCCCAGCAGTCAAGCAACTAGTGTAAATTAAGGTGGAGATAACAAATGAGTCACATTCTCATGGGTGACCGTGAACGAAGATCAACGAAGGAAAACTGTTTTTTTCCCGGAAAATATGTTTCAGTATCACACTAGAAATATTTAGACTCCTAGTTTATGGCCTCTCTCTCTCTAAATCTACCCCCTCTCTAAAAATAAAACAAAACCCTAATAAATAGCCTTGAGCCGCCGCCTCCCCCAGCCACACACTTCCCCTTGATCTCTTCCTACCCTTCGCCGGAGTTAGGCTCTCCCCTTGGCCTAACTCCGGCGATCGCCCTTGCCTCACCATTTGTTAGCCGTCTGTTGGTGTCGTTCTCGCTCCTCCTCTTGACGGCCGATGGCTTTGTGTCGGTGGTCTGTCGGCGGCGTCGGTCTGTCTTGCTTTCAACCCCTTTGCCCCTTCCCCTGGTGCTCTTTCCGGTATGGTATATGTCTGTCAGTCCCGTCCCTCCGTCCCCTTTGTCTTGTCACCGTCGGTCCTGCTTTCCAACCCAGAGGTGATCCCCCCATTCCCCCCACCTCTGGGTTGGCTTGATTGTTAAGGTTAGTTCGTCTGTTTCGATGGGTATAGCCCAACCGTTTGTCTTGTCTTCTGTGTGGTTGTTTTAAGGGTCAGATATGGTGATCCCCCCATTCCCCCACCTATCGATCCCTTGCCCCTTTCCCCTTGTCGATGTCTGTTTTTTCTGTTTTGATCTTCTTGCTAGTGTGGCGGTGGTCCTGGGAGGTGTCGTTTGGTGAAACGGGTATCGTTTCTGTGTCTTGTCCGGTGTTTTTGAGTCGCTGGGGTTGTTGTTTGCTTTCCGACGGTCCTGGGGGGTGCGTGTTGTTTCTCGGCCTTGTTTGGTTTATCTTTAGGTTTGTTTTATGTTGGGCCGACTCTGCCTTGTGTGACTTTTATGATTTGGCCGTCTTTTTTTGTTGTCGGAGCGAGATCGCGGCTGTCTGGGTTTCCTTGTGTTGCTTTTGAGGCGGGGTGGGTTGGGTGATGTCGGGGTTTTGGAAGTGTCGTTGGCTGGTTCGGATGTGGTGGTTACCCTCAATTTCTAATTGATGATTCACTATTCTTGCTGTTATTTCCTATTTTTTTCAATAATAACCTCCCTTTGTTTATGGGTGTCATGTCCCGTAATCAGTATCGAGGCTTTTAGTAGTAAGATGAGGTTTGGGTTTGACAGACAATGTCGTCTTATGGGCTCTTTTGACTGGATTTTGGTTAATGGATTGCTATTATCCTCTCTTCTCTGTGTGGTGACTTCTTTGATGTGTTGGTCGCTCGGCCAAAGAGTTCGATTTCTAAGGTGTAGGAGATTTATCTCCGCCGATGACAGACTTCGTCGTCTCGTTCATCTCTTTGTCTTTCTTCGCTCTTTTCGCAAGGGCGGAAGTACACCTTGTCATTGTCACTCGAAGACTTGTTTGCGTCGATGTATTCTGGAAGTCAAGTGTGCTTGTGAAGCTGGATCGGTTGTTCGTGGCCATTCCTCCGCCCTTTTCCATCCTATCATCGCTGATCTAGTCTATCTTTATGTTGTAGCTTTAATTTTATATAATTTCCATGTTTGTCTTAGGTATGGCTTTGTAGTGCTAGATTTAGCAGTCGATTTTCTGGTGCTACTTAGTCGAGTAGCTTACATTATTGCTTGTAGAACATTATAAGATATTCTCCTACCGTTGTCAAAAAAAAAAAAAAAAAAAAAAAAAAAAAAAAAAAACGCTTATAAGTACTCCATATTTAAGTAATTAGTCTTGCTATAGACTGGTATATCCGTCTATTGTTATAGACGAGTAAAATACAATGAACGTGGTGACATTTTTTGCCTCTCAACGCCCCACTTGTTTGTCCTATTAAAAAAGTGGTATTGTATTTGACCCGTCTTTCATTATAGATGGATAGTGTCTGTCTATAACAAGAATTTATGATATTTAAAACACTAGTTTATGACTAACATACACGCTTACAAATTAGTTAGGGCCCCTAAAATGATGGATATTTAGGGCCCCCCAAAAATAGTTGGGGACAATACATTCTCACAAACGCCTCTAGTTTAACAAAACATCACGGTTCAATCTCAACCCATTGCTTCCACCGTTTTCCCCTGGAGACGTGATGGGAGGGTACATCTACAAGACTCACGCTCAGGCACCCTTAGATAATACCTAGGATCATATTCGAGAGCTTGACCATTGACAAAAGGATCCCCTAAAAAAAAAACAATCTTGATCTTTATATGTTTATATGTTAACATATCATATTAAAAACAAGTACAACCTTTAAAAAGGATAACATGTTCAATAATTATTGTATGAAACGGTTCATTTGGAATTTTGGATAGAAATCACTCTTTCAACACTTTTTCCATATTTCTAATGGAGCCAAAGACTCATTACTCTTTGGTTATGGACTATAATGGAATAAATAAAAATGGCTTACTAAAGTGGCAGCCACTTCTTTCTTTTGTGAAGTAGCGGTTCTTCAATGCAGTTCTTAACGCAATTTTCATCTTTGGTGTTGCAAATACAAGGGTAAGGTTGTGTACATCCGACCCTCCTTACCCCGCAATTTGCGGAAGGCATTGAGACACTGGGGTAATGTTATTGTTGTATCATTCTTTCAACAATAGCAATAAATGAATGAGTTTTGCTAGTAAAGGACCGTTTCATAGCGGTCAAACCGTCTTATTCTAAAATTTATATAACGTGTCAAATTGGAAACAAGCCTGATGATGGTACTAAATATGAATTTCAATCACTCTCAGTGATTCAGAATAACTCAACATGGCCAAACAATGGAAGTATTGCCATATATGTGATGTTAAAGCCTTAAAAAGTCAAAATAAAACATCAGGTAGAGGAATTGGGTTTGAGGAAAATGGATCCCTACAAATCCTTTCCACGAGTCAAACAGTAATCCATCTCTCATAGGAAGGATTTGGAGGGATGAACATCTCCTCCCTCTCCTCCATCCCTCCTCTCCCTTTCCCTCCATTTTCGCTATTCAAACAAATCTCTAATGTCTCGATTCTACCTTATCCAACTTCGGAGAAGCGGCGTAGAGATGATTTTGTTAGTTTGTGAAATCACAATTGGTGTTTTATACTCCTAAACTTCCTCAAACCAAAATTGACCTCTGAGTCTTTTTTATACGAAGAAAAAATAAATCGAACGATCCAAGATATACTTACATGGGTACCTCTTCTTTATAGGATCCACATATGCATCACCAACGACGAATAACACATTTGTTAAATCTGCACAACTCAAAAAAGGCAAAAAAAAAGTTAACACTCACGCTACTCTTTACACCAGCAAGTGGATTATACATCTAATGTAGTACATCAGATGTTATAGTTTTTGAGCATAGATCATCTGTCCCGAAAACTTGTCCCACTCCCTGTCCCATTCACCAAAAATTGACACCTGGCACAAAAATAAACAAAATCACGTGCTCTTTTTCACCCCATCCACCACTCCATCTTCTTCCACCTTTTCTCTCTCTCTCTCTCTCACATACATATACGACGGAGTAGATCAGTAGATGATGCCATGGTAGTGTGATATTCCTTTTTTCACCCCATCCACCACTCCATTTTCTTGAATATTCCTTTTTTCTTTTAATGTTTGATTTACTTTTGGAATATTTCGGCTGTTGTTGTTGCTGAAGCGTATCAGGTTTCGATTCCGAGTTCATGCGTGGTGTTTGATTTGTGAGGTGGTGTCGTGGTAAGCAATAAGCTAATAATAGTGATGATGGAGTGTTGATAGCATAATGAAGGTTATTTGCGGTATGAGACAAGGAGTTAAGTTTTGGTTGAGAGAGGAGGAGAAGTGAGACCAGAATATTGAAATCTGACATGCTTCATATGAGAGAGTGATAGAGGGGAAGAAGATGGAGATATAGATTGGGGAAGAAGATGCACGTGATTCGTTTTATTTTTGTTTTATTTTATGCCAAATGTCAGTTTTTAGTGGATGGGACAGGAAGTGGGACAAGAATATGGGACAGGTGATCCGGACTGGTTTTTGAGCATTGAGATAAAGTTTTTGAGTTTTAATTTAAAAAAAATTGAGTTTTATTATAAAGTTTTTGAGCTCATTTACATAAATATTTATCTCAAAAAGTTACATTATAACTCAAAAAAAATCAGAAAAATTTAATTTTTGCCGTCATAAAACTAAAATATAATTTATAAATTCTATAAAACACAAAAAAATACACAAAAACTCAAAAGTGTGGGGTAATACATTTGATATACAATCCTTTTTCTCTAGCAGGCAGGACAGAATTAAAAAGAGAACAAACCGCGTATCTTGTCTGCTATCTCCATCGAAACATTAGCACCAAACACATAACGTTCTCTTGTTGCCACAGAGTAGATTTTCTTCACAGCTTCTTCCTCACTGTAAGACAACAATTGATAAGAACAGAACAAAGAAACAAAAGTATAAGACCATACACAACAATGAAGTGGTGTCTTTGATTGTAAATAACCTTGCAAGGACTTGTGCAAGGATTTTGATGTAATAATTAATTATTTCATCTTTTTTGGGAGACCCACTCAAGGGTTCGGGGTAGATTTGCCAGTGCTCATCGTCTATACCAGCTTCAGCGAAACGGGCAGATAATAGAGGAATCAGGTCAGGGTATATTTTGTTGTCATTTTTAGGCGATGAGGGCTGGAGCGGACGAGATGGATAATACTTGCGATCATATGGAAGGGCTTGGCCATTGATGGAAGGATCCCCTGATAAATAAAATAAAATAATCAAAGAGTACTACTTCAACGTTAACGCAAACCATCAATTAATCAAAGAGTACTACTTCAACGTTAACGCAAACCATCAATTAATTTTCATTCGTTGTAATACAAATTAGGTCTTACTTCGCACAAATGCACAATATAAATGAACCCAATTAAGAAATCATTTTAAAACTTAAAATTTAATATTTGAAAGTTTCATATAATAGTCCCTCCATCCCAATATTATTGTACCTTTGGCGAAATATCGAACAGGAAGCAGACGGTCTTTTGGTAATATAGTATCAACATTGAATTTGCAAAACTGCACTTGCCAAAAACAATTACACAATTCAAATGAAAATCATCGTATTTTAATCCAAAGTAAATAAATGATAGGGACGGAGGGAACGACAGAAGGTTCACAGTTAACACAACACTCCCTTTGTTTAGATTGTAATTGTGATAATTATAAAATCCTAAATCGTATTACTTCAAAAATTCATAACAAGTGGGAGGGGACTGTGAGAGGTCAAAAGCTAGTGACCGTCACACGCAAGACGGTCTGTATGTAATACGGAGTATATGAATATGATACACACCTGACTGGCTTTGGAGAGAATTCGAGAGGCGAAAGCCATGACTGATGCAGTCGATAGATTAGGGTTGGATTTTTGGGATGGGAAAGTTGGTCATATAGTATAAACAGTATCGTTTTTTTTTTATTATTATTTTTTTTTTATATGGACGCTCAAGGTCAATTAATTATTGGAAGGGATTTAAAACCGAGTTATCTCCTATAGATTAGAAGAATAACACACATGTGTTTAGGAGTAGGTATAATCCGGTCTGAACATGAAAAAATGGATCGGTCCGGACTGGAATCTAGTGGACCGGAATCGGAATTAAAAATTTCGGTCCGGTCTCCGATCCACCATTTTCTAAGATTTCGGTTCCGGCCCGGTTCGGTCCGGGACCGGTATGTACCGGAATTCCCGGAATTATAGATATTTGCAATTTTTTCTTAAAATTAAATTTTTAATCCGGTCCAATGGACCGGAATTTGTAAAAGTGGGCATGTAACGACAAATTCCGGTCCAACCTGTCCGGTCCGGTCTTGGACCAAAAATTTTCAGGTCTGGTCCCGGACCAGGATTTTTTTAATCCGGTCCGGTCCCGGTCCATGATTTTTATCTGTTGGGGATTTGGTACAAATAATGTAAAATGTAAAGACATAATATTTTTATCTGTTGGGGTTTTGGTACAAATAAGATTAACAGCCGTCTGCAAACTAGCTTTTGTCGATCGACCAAGTTATCTAGTCGATCGACTAAACAAAGCTGTCGAGATGGATTTAGTCGATCGACCAAACTGACCAGCCGGTCGACTTTTTGTCGTCTCGCAATTCCTGCAACGCGCATTGAACTTCAAAAGGCTGTCATTTCTTCGTTACTTGGTCAAATCAAGCGTTTTTGGTGGCGTTAGAAAGCTAAAAGGATAAGCTTTCATTTTCAATTTGAACCACTCGATTATCATTTGTAGAACTCGAGTTATGGCCCTTCTAAGCAAGCACTAGTAATGTCAACATCTTCTTTTGCTCGATAAGCTTCCTTACTTCACTAAGGACTCCAAAAAGGATGGTCTTCAAGCTCATTTCATACCAAGACCAAGATTGCAAGCTTTAATGACGGGTTTTAGCTTGTTTGCACATACTCGAGCCTATAACCTGCATAAAAAACAACACGGCCCAAAGTAGCCAAAACAAGGGAGAATAGTATTTAACGCTACTTAATAATGCATAGAAATTCGTGCTAAAAGATGGAATAAATGCATATAAAAGGCACACATCATACAATAGCGTAATCTAAGCAAATAATGTCTTCAAAGTTTAAGGCCGAAAACTATTGTTGCCAATTCCAAATCATTGCTTAGGTAATTCGTTTGATGAGTCTTTCATTGCCTCGATGCATAAGCTGTTACTTTCTATTTTGTATTAGAACATATCCTAGATCATTCAAAGATGCAGCACTATGAATATCAAAACTAACTCTGTCTTCATGTATGGAGAGTGTTGGTGTTATAGTTAACCTTTCTTGGAATGTTTGAAATACTTTCTCAGATAAACTTGGATTATTTCTTTAAGAAATTGGTCATTGGTCTAACTATTTAGAAATATCCTTTATAAATCGGCGATAATAACCGGCCAACCCAAGAAAACTTCTAATTTCATTCACATTAGTCGGGCTTTTTCATTCTACCAGAACCTTTACTTTAGATGGATCACTCACTCTTTCCTTAGTAATCACAATCACATGACCCCAAAAAGCTGCCTCCTTAAGGGAAGTTCACATTTAGAAAATTGAGCATACCATTTATTCTTCCTTAAATATTACGCACCAATCTAAGGTGTTCCTCGTGTTCATCTTCCTCGACTCCTCGTCCCTTGAATAAATTAAAATATCATCAATAATTAGTACCACATATACATCCAACAATTCACGAAAAGTCGTAGACCGGCCCGGTTAGGTGGGAACCAGGACTGGACTGGACCGGACCGGACCGGACCAGACCGGAACCCTTTAGGTCCAGGTTTTTCCGAGTTTGAACCGGACCGGTTCAATTTTTAAAGGTAATTTGAGGTTATTTTTCTTCTTGGACCGGCCCAGACCGGAGACTAGTCACCATATTTTTGTAGACCCGGAGTCCAGTCCACTTTATGAACAACCCAAACAAGAAGTAATAATTAAAATCTACAGTAATCAAATTCACCATCAAGATCATCAACATTATACTAGGTCTGAATTAAGAACCTACATGCATGCAGACGCAATATCAAGAAACAAGAAGTTTGAAGATGAATAGCAAGGCATACGTGAAAAACCATTAGCGATTTGGCAATTGTATTTGAACTCGTCTGTGATGAATCCCCACAAAAGAAAATCTACGTACATGGAAATATACTCTACACAATAATAAGGATAAAAATGAAAAGAAGTTTTACTGCCATTAAAAGAACGATTGCCAAGAGAACAAATTTAGGTGTCCAGTACTTTGAGTGAACAATGAACATAGCGGCGTAGAGCGACAGCTGAGAATACAGTCTAAATACATAAGGAGTCTTAGGTTTTTCTTAATACAGAGTACTAGGTAGTTAAGCCGGAAATTAATGAAGTCGTGCTCAACATGTGTACAGTAAAATATTTAGTGCTGGCGTGCTGCTTCTTTTATAGTACAATAATAATTTAACTATGTACTAACCTAAAATTTACAGAAAATATAGGCATAAAAGAAGAACACCAGGAAGAGAATATCAGGTGTTCTACATTGATCTACAAGTTTTTATCTACTATTTTACCTACCCAGTGTTTCCAGAAATTTATTTTAAGCATTTCCTCGTATAGTTTCCGGTTTTTTCCTAATACCAGTTGGAACGCCATAACAAACGGGCGCTGCACCAATCAAATATGGAAGTTTACAAGCTTTTCGCGCTTTGCTGACAAAATACCCAGCCCGTAGCTTGTGTTTGAAGCAATACCCACCTGCAACTTCTGGGGCATTTTTAGTCGGTTTTTTCTTCCGTCGGCCTCTCTTAGGGTTTCCTAGGTTTTCATTCACGGTCATGGACTCAAATTCCTCGGCCATTAAGCTGCATTGGATGCAGTCGGTGGACGACATGGATCTTTCTTCCATGAAACATTTAAGCATGGCTTTTGCAAAACGATCGATGTCTCTGTCAGTCACTTCCCACAGGTTTGCGATGACAATAGGAGCACCGGCTAAAAGGTAAGCGAGAGGAGTACCTACTGGTGGATAACACCCGTTAAAGCTTAGAGCTCCACTAGAACATCCCATAAGAAGAGTGGCAGCACAACTCTCGAGTTTTTTGACTTTTTCTGGAGGCATATATTGAGCACCTGAAACATCAGAGAGTATTATCAGCTACTGTTCAAGAAAATATTCCACAATTTTGTAGTACTTCAACCCTTGACACTTCGTCAAGCGGACACATAAGGTGGCCAAGGTGGATAAAGAGACAGTAATACGAAGCTATATAATGATTTTTGTCAATTTTAAGTCTCCACATTTCTCTCATGCAGTCACAGCGTCATGCACTTGAAAACTCTAAATGTTTCGTAGTTTCAGCTTAATTTTGGTTTTAAACACGTGTCCCCGTCTCCATATCTACTATCCAGAGTCCTGGTATCTCTCAAAATTTTATTCACTGTGAGCCCAACACTTGGAATGTACCCAAGTCCGAGTTCAAGTAACAAAAAGTATGAAACATAATATCACGAAAGGGAAAAACAGAAACATAATTTTAATGTGAAAAAGAAAAGACACACCGCTTCCATGACCAAAATATAGGAATAAGTCATGGTTTTGCAACGCTGCACTCCAGTCTGCCATCGATGGAACAACCCCAGAAATTCCCTGAAGAAAGGTCAAATTCTAGATTTTTAGTAATTATTTTTTCCAACAAAAAACAAATTATGCTGGACAGTAAGTAGGATTGTCATAAAAAATACTCCGTAGTTAATAGGAAACTTTTTCCTAGTCCACAAATTTAATTATATCATACTAAAGTTCCACCAAGGTAACAGCATACCTGAATGTTCTGGGATCTAAACCAGTCTTGGAATTCAGCTTGTGTGCGGCTGAGGTCGCCACTAGGATTCAAAAAATAAAATGAATCCAATGGATCAATTAATGGAAACCTAGCAGAAAGCCTGCCATCTTTCTCTAGGGCAGACCTCCTTTGTAGAGCCACGATTATGCTCGCAACAGAAGGTACACGATATACCTCTTGCTCCCTCATAATAGGCATGTTCTCCCAAGGAAGCATCTGTGGTAATTAATTTATCATAACCAGCATGTCCATATTATGTGAGAAAAGCAGAAACTTAACATTTGTTACAAAAGTAATACATCGGTGAGCAGATATGGATATGTTGCCTTATCACAAAATATCAAAAAATGCCATAGTGAACAGGATTGAACAAAACAAAGTTGTCACTTCAACAGAAAGTATACAGCAATGAAAGGAGATTAAAGGTCGAAACTGAAAACTTTGAAACTAGATCTGTGGTCCGGCGACCAATAGCATATAAAACAAGAAAGCAAGGAGCCTTATTTTGCCAAAGTCAAAATAATATGAAAATGTGCGACTGGGTCACCTAGTCTGAGCGACAGACTCTATGACATTACCGCAACTAACAACAATATGATATTGGTTAATGTTACTTAAGAGGGCGTAGTTAATTTACGGATCACTTTAGCTAAATACACAAGACTCACTTGATCACAGTTCTTACCAACTAAGCTTTCTACAGGCTTTCAAGTGCACAAAACCTTCCATTTAACAAATTACTACATAAATAAATGTTAAGAAATATAAGATTCTCTATCCATTTCTTATATATGGCGTTTTTTTGTTATTTTGGAAAATGAACTACCATGTTCAGTAAGCAAAGAATTAATTCAAAAAAAAAAAATATGAAACCTGTATCATTAGATTGTTTTTTCTTTTTTGGGTCTAAAACCTGTATCATTAGATTGTTGGCGCAAAGTACATTCATAAATCATAAGATTACACATATTTGAGAGAGATTCAAAGTCGAAGTGAGACTGGTAAAAAAGAAACGATTTAACGATTAGATACCAACCTGAACATTGGTATCTAGCACAAGAACAACAGGATCCCTCCTTGTGCAATATTCTACTTCATGTCTGTTAACAGCAGCAAAGACAGAACCTAAAATATAATCAGCTTCAGCACATACGTCATCAAGTCCACTACATCTTCCTTCACCACAATCTTTGACGCTGCAAATATAACAGCCTTTCTCAAGAAACACCATTGGGATTCTCTCTTTCTCCAAATCCGTAGACTTAGTGCCACTCATCACCATTTCTAAAACACTTTCATTTACACCTAGTTTGAATCTCTCTTTAATTTCCTGCATCAACTTCTTCATTGCAGGAATCAAGGACTCCGCATCTAACAACCGTCCTAGAAGCAAGTACTTCCATTGATGGAACCACGATTCTTCCATCTCCCTGATACATAATAACCAAAATTATAAGCTGATTACTATGCAGCATCAATGACTAGGCAGTAGTTTTTGAATTTGTAATGCCAGTGATGAAAACGAACCGAACTAATTTCTGTAGACAACCATCAAGGCTATATCTCTGAGACCACCACATTTGACGGGTTTTTTCAGTATCTTCCTCAGGGAAGCTTGAGGAAGACAAATAATTTTCACGCAGTATCGATTTAAACAACGGAGCTAAATCGTCAACAAGAGCATTGGTACCCCAAGGAGAGCGCCACTCCTTGCATGCATCAATTTCCCCATTGATCGAGCCACTAAAACTAGTTTCACAATCTGAATAATGAAACAAAGTAAGAAGAATAATGATACAAAGGTCCACTTGAATTCTGAGTATTAACTCCCAGTGGGAAATGTTACCTTCCAAACGCGAGCTCACAGGCATTACTATCACCACAGGTTGATTATCAGCACTAAAACGGGACAATAGTATCAATCCATGAACACTAGACGAATAGTGCATCAGTCCATCTAAAAGGCTGACATAGGACTTCCCCAAAAAGCTTACACAGACAACTGCACTATCAGGAAGGCTTTCAAAAAAGCTAGTCATGACTGATTCGATCTCCGTGATTGACTCAGGCACTATACTGCACAAAAGAAGTTGCCACCAAAAGAATCAGTAAACAGCTTAAATACAGAAAACTATTCAAGAAGTTCATCCATTAAAAACCAAAAGTCACCTAAGCAAAGTATGCATCTCCTCTGTCATGCCTACCCCATCAGGGGATCCCTGCAATAGCACAAAACAAGATTAATTGGTCTTTAAACAACTTCACATGCAGGAGGTCGGCAACTTCTCTGTTTATGGGAAAAGACCTGAAAAGTGGAACCGCATATACACCGTAATGCATATTATTCACATAGGAGGGAGGTATACATCCAACAACAGAAGCCAGCTTACCCAGAACATTCTATTACAGCTAGCCATCATTTTTGGATGTAAAGGAGCCTTAGTCGTTTCAAATTTGGACACATCTAATTCTACATGATCAAGAATTTATCATGACAAATCAGGTTTGGCAGAGAAAAAAAATAAGGAAAAAGGTAAAGGGCCAATTGCTACATATTGCACATGTTCAGAAACTGTAAACGACAATAGCAGTGTACAAAAAAGCAGTGCGGAAAAACAAATTTCACCTGGACTTCGGAAAACATGGAGGAATTATATTTCTCAGTAATAGCAGAAAGGAGTTGCAGATTGTAATGAGTGCCAACTGCAGCTTGATGAAAGTAAGCAGCCCAATAATTTTCGGGATGTACATTACCAGAAAACCGAGGAAAAGAGGGGTTTTCTCTAGAAGCTGAGACAAGATACAGCAAAGCTAGAAGCTTAGACACCTGTATCCATGCATGTGCACAGTGCAATAAGTTAACGTGTAATATAGATTGAAAAATAACTGAATAAACATCAAAGAATAAATAAAAGGCTTTAGTTTGGTGTCAAGTATGCATAACCATAACGGTTGATCAACAAAATTGCTATGTCTATGAATCAGAAAATCTTAAAAAAATAAAACCACGCATAGCAGTTAGTCTTTGCTACTTCAAAACACCATTAATCTTCTGGACCATTGTTGAACACGCATCCAATGACTACATGGGATATGAGTTTTTGAATATCATCATTGAAAATATGTCGAAACATCAAAAAGCTTCAAAGGATGGTCTAAGATAACTAAGAGGATTAAATACATTTTTATTGTATTAGAGTAGTGACTTTCGACGTTTTTGAAGAGCTAAAGCAACATAGCCATGACCTATTTCCTTAATCAAGCCAGCTCTGTATATTGAACCCATTATTACTTATTAGAATAACGGGTGCAGTTTGCATGTCAAAGGAGAATTGGATAGCACGATTGCAGCTATTAGTCGGTTGTAGATGAGGGTAGATTGACAACAAAACCAACTACCGTTCTAGAATTTTACCATCACTTGCTTACGGTGACATGTATAATTAGGCTGCTTAATACTTGTGCAAACATGTGTAGATGGAGACATGGGGTGTGTTTCCATTCAATTCATAAGATGAGCAACATTGTCATTTTGTGCTTGATTACAAGTCTACTTACTGGTCATACACAAGTAGACTGTCAGTGTAATTTTTCCTTTTCAGTTTTCCATTTTACTTGATCACTTAGCAGAGTTTTGTATTATGAAACGAAATAAGACAACATTAGGTGCAAATAAAGAACGATAAAAGCAAACCTTCTGAAAAAGCAATGGAATCTCATGACTGAGAACATAAGCATGCTTGAGCAATGAAACTACGTGGGACATTTTGTCTAAACTTGCCGCATGGTGGACATTCCTGCACTAACACGGAAAAAATCCTTGAGATAAACATACAACTAATATTTCAGTTTACAAAGGAAGCGGAGTCATTGGAGAAACTGAGTTGTGTAGGTAAAGCAAACACAGACTCACACACAAACTGCCTCAATAAAAACCTATATTTCAGTGCATCCATCACAATTTTACCATAAAAGAATAGGTAGTGTCAGAGCAAACATCATTGCAACCAGCTCAGTCAAAGCTTATTTGGTACACTAACCTGGAGAGCATTTGCGGCTGTCAATACACAGGACCCAAAATGTCCATAATTTTCAGAATAGACTCTCATAGAGGGTAATTGAACTTGTAAAAATACTCAATGCCAACTTATACTAAATGACAACAATCTACTGCTTCAAAAAGCACTCAGCTCTTCACACCCATATTGGCAAGTAAACAGTCCCTAATAGCTCGTTTTAGGTGACTGGACTTTTTTGTCTGCCAGCTCTCGTCAAGAGAGCCAAAGTAGGTCATTAACCTTTGAGGCACAAACAAGTTTCCTTATGTTTTTCTCATTTCCCACACCGACCACTCGACCAGCTTGTTAATCAACATATAAAGACAAACTCTCAGACATTGGCAACATCAGCACTTCACCATTTAAAAGCGTTTCTTTAAGAGATACTAATGCAGTCTCCGAAAAAATCCTTTGATAATCCCTCAGTCTCCAAACATGCCCCATATTTCGTATTTGGCCTATTCAATACAATTGCTTCATTTAAAAAATTGGCAAATCGTGAGCGGTAAAAAGTCATTTACACCTTTCCCCAAAGCCCTAACCCACCCCATCCAAACTCCCATCCAAACTTCGGACCACACTTGCCACCACCGCCACCTCTACGGCTATACCCAGCCACGACTATCACCACCTATCAGCGATCACCTTTTACCACCACCCCTAAGGCCTAAACACCAACACAACCCCCTAACTTTTCTCACCAGCCACCTCCCTTTATCCACTTCCCAAAAAAACTGTTCAAGCCACCCTCACCACAGAAACTCGCAGCCGTGTACTCCCGGCCTCACCAAGCGACGTGAGGAGGGATGAAATCCTAGTAAAAATAATGCAGTAATAGAACAAAGGCAAAGGTGCTCATCAGTCATCAATAAAACAACGTAGGTAAGCAAATGGTAAACTTCAACAGTACAAGAACTTAACATTTAGTACACTGGTTGTTTCAAACTGAAAACGTTCCATTTGGGCCATAGGGAATAGTAAGTTACAGGAAAAAACCTGGTGCTCCAATGGATTTTAACTGAGTGGACATTAGATGCTAGGTAAAAAGGATCAATTAGCTTTAACTATAGCTACTTGTACTACATGCTCAGTTTTAGCGGTAGGTAATGTGCACCACTACATTGCGAATCTACTATTATGTTATCACATTACGTTGTGAAAAGTGGTAAATATTATTTGTAGTGCAAGGAAGAGATCAATGAACAAACATCATAATTGCAAAAACATTCTCAAATTTTAAACTGGTAGATTCTTCAATTGTAGATACCAACTATGTGAATTTCAAATTAGACCTTGAAAATAGATTTTGGACATTTTAAACTTTGTAACATGCAAGGTACACAAATACAAACCTACTGATCAAGCGTGGAGGAATTACAAAAATGAGCTTCATCCATACCTGGTGTCCAAAGAGTACAACGCTTTTGAGATATACCAGCCAAAAGTGTAAAATACTTCAGCACATTCGTATGCCAAACTATCTGCAGGAATTTCTTTGCCTTTAAACTCAAGCTCGAATGACGTAGAACTCAAGCAGTGACAGTCATTTCCTCCACGAAGTATAGAAATGCATTTCATATATATCCTGTGCATTGAGGTGGTTGCAGAAGAAGTAACTTGGCATTTACCTGGAGAAAGTAGATAACTAAATAAACACAAAAATAAAGCAGAAAAAACAAAAACTATTTTTGAGTATAGAAGAAAATAAAAATATGAAATGAAAGCATGAATTGTAACTTCGTGTGAATATCGCAGTATCAAAGCCTCAAACAACTAGCACTGAACATACCAACTATATATACAACATACAACTGCCAGGATCATCTTCAAGTTAGCAGTCACAATTACCACAAGATATCACTTTGTTATTCACGCAAGCCTAGAGTCATCTAAAGTAACGAAAATGATTTTTATTCAACCATGTGGTATGATCGATACCTATTTCCATGCAATCATTGCAAGGGTTAAAGACTTAACGAGCACACGAAACTCTGTTCACAGTCCAATAAACAAAACATCTAGATTTAACTTAAGCAGGCCAAGACTTCATATAATGGGTAGTGATAGTCAATTAGTCATACAGGGAATAACTGTGTATACTACTAATTCACTCCTCTGAGGCTCTGATGTTGTAAGACACACAACACCTTTGACGTATCCCTTATTAAAAAAACATGATGGACATTCTCTGTTTATGTAAATGGAAAATAATGATACCTAGGCCAATAAGAAGTTTCAGTATTTGTCTCCGCCGGACATACTCCCATTTCATTTGAATCAAAGAAGCCAGAGAACCCAAACCTTTAAGTTTGCCCAAAAGACACTTCTCACAAATCACCCTATTAGATACACTTGCCACTTCATTTTCTGTCTGGTGGCTGGAGTACTGATTAGAAACACTATGTATCCCTTCCTCATTTTCAGCCTCATTCCTCTGAGAAGACTGCTTTCTAGAACGAGTTACCCTCGAGTGCCGTACAGATACACAAGGTTTCACAGTAGCCTGAGATTCTAGTTCCTTCATCGGCTTACTGGACTTTTTAGCCTCTGCTCTAATCTTTGTCCTCTGATTTTTAACAGCTAACGTAGGTCTATCATTCGAATTATCCAACTCAGCACCCTTCAAATCTTTACTCCCAAGCACGGGATTCCCTGAGTCTCTTTCCTCAAACCAGACAGAGAGATCACCCTTCTCAAGCGAAATAAGACTTCTAAGAGATGATTCATATGGGTTTACTGCAGCAGAAAATACGCCTTTTCTACATAAATTACCAAGTTCCTCGTTTAATTTACTTTCCAACACGAAAGAGCATCTTGAGCAAGTGCCAGGGAATGTTTCCGCATCAAAGACTTGTTGTGCAGCTCTTAGTTCCTTGTGCGCTAAATCTAGGAGACACTTTCCACGATATACTTTACCTGTGATTAGCCAAAAAAACATGGTTAACATAATATATTTCCAGACATGCAATCATATCCGCAAACCCAACTCAGAACATGAAACAGAAGATTAAAGAAGTACAGTTACATGCCTAGGCAAGATGAGAAGGCAACGATGAACCGGGGTAAGTTCTGCAAGCATGAAATACTCTTGCCTACTAAAAACAGAGCTTCTGCCTCAGCTACATTTCCATGTGTTTCATGGAGAATACCAACCTACAAATTGTATAAATTATTAAGACAACAATCAACATATATGGGTCAGTAACTAAAGCAATGCATGATTGTTTTTTAATGTTATACATAAGACCATCCCCAAGCAAGGTCACAAACTAGGTCGTGACCTTGTTGGGTTATGCTAATGACAATATTAAGAATGCTAATTTGTGACCTTGTGTTCTTAATTTGTGACCTTCTTCCATTCAAGGTCAATTTGTGACCATTGTGTTACAAATTGACCACTTTTGTGACCTTGTATGTGTAGCATTTCTATTGGTGGAAGAATTAATAAACAATAAAAAAGAGAGAAAAGTGGGGTAGAGAATGAGAGAAATGATTGGGAAATGGAAAATGATTGGGTTGATGACCTAGGTCGTGACCTTTTTTGCTTGGGAGGGTAAAAGTAGGTCAAGATAAATAAAGTGGGAATAAGAGTAAAACCGGGTCGCGACCTAATTAGCGCGACCTCTGCTTGGGGATGGTCTAAGCCATAACAAAACTATGTTAACCTGCAAGGAGCTCTCAAGAAAACAGTGGAGCACATTCCACGGAGTAAGTAGGATGCCATCATATTTCTCTAAAGATTTACTATGATTTGGCCAAGCCCTGATAGCCACTTGACTTAAAACTGTGAATTGACGAATACAGTTTGATGATTTCTGAGTAGCTTCATCATGACTCGCTTCATGCAGCTCATACTTGAAAGAAAAATATTCTTGTAGCATCTTACTGCGAATCCTATGAGCTTCTTTTGCATAAAGCAAGGCCTGTAACAAGAGTATCTGGGATGATGATTCACATAGACAAACAGAATGAAGATGACTTTAACACAGTTAAATTCCTCAGCTACAAAATAAATTTGAGACCGCAAGGAAAAAAAAAAAGGAAATGGAGTTCACAGAAAGATGTAATTCCATCTTCAATATAAGTTTAACACAAGGGTGTCACTTGGGGTCAAAAGCTATATTCCTGCGAATATATGGCTTTCACCTTCCATTACTTTAATTAAAAACAATTAGGACACACAATTGCAAAAAAAAAATATACCTCAATCATCTTTCCACTGGCACTAAGCCTCTCACTCAAGTCGTAGCAGGTATGTCCAGCAAGAAAAGCTGAAGAACTGGATTCAGAAACCTGCATAAACAAGTAATCAACTGACAGTAATTTATATGTAGCATACTGCGAGTACATGGCTTTTTTTAACTGATTTCATAAGGGTAAGCAGAGAGCCTTACCATCGAAACAAGGTCTGAAGCAACCTGCTTCACTTCATCAACAGAGATGCCTGACTGTAGAGAACTCTTATGTTGATGAAAGGCCAGTGGAGAAAAGGAAGACAAGAATGAGAAGTTCTGCTTAAACACAACTGACAGTGTCCGCGAGTCCTGCAGGCAGTTGAGCCAGAACTCAAATGATTCAGCTTCTTTCCCGTAAATACAAGAGAGCGCCACAATGAATGCCTCACTGACAGGGAGGACACAAAGTGAATGGTTAACCCTTCGAGATTCCCACAGCAACGACAGGCACTTATCTAATGGGACATTCATTTGCTTCAACACTTTCAGTATTGCATTAAACATATCTGAATGAAGAGTTGTGTCACCCTGGAAGTTAAAGGTAAAGCAAAGACACAAATCAGAAGATATCTTCATAACATAAATGCATTAGAAGATGAGAATTATGAAAGCAAAAAATGACCTCTTACCACACCTTGATAGATAACAAGTCGGCAATGTGATACATAAGCTGCAAGATATACGCATATCCCCCGTCCTCCTTGCTATTTGGAAAATGACAAGGATCATCGGACCTCAGCCATATCATCACAGCTTTGCTGATGTCAGTGAAAATTTCCTGCTCAGAGAACAAGATAAGACAAAGCTAGAGAGGAACACGGGACATCAACAAATTGGGGAATATCGCATCATCAATGTAAAACTACTCTTGTAGCTTAAATGCGAGTGAGAGTTTTCTCATACCTTTGAGCTTGGATTAGCTTCTTGAGTGCTCAGTGCACGTAAGCAATACAGAATAGCTAGCTGATTAGACACTAACATAGCTTTATCCTGTATCATGCCAGGTAAACCATCCTGTTCAATGAGTGTATCTAAGTCAAACAAAAAGAAGGATGGAACTCAAATGCTTAATCATGGACGTAGTCAAATGACAAACTCACGATGGAATTGATTGCTTCTGACAAGCAATCAACACAGCTCTTCAGACCTCCAATTTCAATGTTCCTTAATAAAAATCCTTTCTTAGCTAGAATAATAGATCTCTGCAAGCAGTTATTCAACAAATACACCTTCTCCAAGAGGATGTCAATGATTGCGATTTGCATTCTCTGACAAAATCCAGGGTAAAAGCAGCTTAACTCCTGATACAACAACAGCTCCTGAACAAAAAGGGCAGTAAAGTCAGCTTAAATGAACAAGTGCCACATATTAGGTCTTAACCAAAAAAACGAACCAAAACTCAACAAAAAAGTAGGTAACCAAACCTGCTCTAAGATTATCCCAATGATTTCAGGTGAGATGTTCTGATTCTTTATATAAGAAGAGACAAGGAGATGGGAGCCTAATATTGGAGCGTTTGCATTAGTATTTGCATACAGTTTACACTGTATCTGAAAGGCAAGCGGCGGGTACGAGGTTAGAAGAGCTGAGGTCATAACAATGCCAAAAGGGAAAATGTAAACAGTAATTACCTTGACCCAGCGCTTCATCAATGCTTCAGGGCACAAAAGCCTCTCAAACAGGTTTCTGGAATGGCACCATTTTTCAAGCCCAGATAAAATTACATTGTCCACTTTACTGCTATCAATTTGATGGAGAATATCCATTAACAGAGAATTATCTTTGCATGCCTCATTAACATAGTCTGCAATCATACTATCAGATCTCTCTTCATCAGATCCTTTTGGTTTGCCCGCAGCTCTTTCACAAAGAAGTATACAACGACTCCAAGATACTCTACAACAAAATTTTCCAGCCTTCAAAGCCTACAATGGAGAAGCGCTGGATCAATTGAGACCTCAAGACAATTCACACACAGATTTTAAAGGTTAACTTCTTGTCAAAATAGTTTGTACAGATTCATGCATGCAAAGACATATATTCATATTTTCCATGTATAATCAGCCTCACACACATATTACACTAGGCGGAAACACTGATTAATCCGTGAGACCTGTTCAAATGAGGGTGAAGAAAACCTTGTCTCCTCATAATCCTTATTGAGTAAAATAACAACTGCCCTAATATAGTCACTAGAGTTAATAATTAATGAAGTTATCTACAGCTAGAAGATAGACAGCTGCAACTTGCCTTAGATTTAATTTGGCATTAAAGTAGCATGTGATTGTACAAGTCTCCATTGAGTTACAAGATTGTAACTCTACTGGTCGTATGTTGCTTTTTACAGCCACACCATATCTAATGCTACAAAAATCATGTACAGAAGAGAGAAAGAATTGTTGCCGCTTGTCTACAAAAAGACAAACAAATCCACTACTACTATGCACTAGATAGGGGCCAAAGCTTCTCTAAAGGCTATAGGAAAATCACTCAAGCTCTCAGAGATGGTTGGTTTCTTACTCAATGGAGAATAACCAACATCATAATAACAATCAGAAATTCTCTGGGAATTGCAGTCTAGAGAAATGCACAGATGGGATCATGAGAATTTATCTGCGGACTGAGCTTTAAATCCAATGCAAACATATGATGTCACTCAATGGATATTGAATCTGAAGCTACTGTAATGATATTTGATTGAACAATTCATATTCTCCGGATCACACATATTTCCTAGCAGGGTACAACCAAACTAAGAGTCAATCTCCCCAACACCATGTATTCTTAGAATTATTACCATAAATCTCAAGTTTTGTCGATGTCAGTTTGTTCCAAATCCAACAATTATCCACTTCAATGAGACTAAATAATATACAATGTCTAAGCAAAACACACCTGTGTATCAGGGGGATTTTATAATGGAGAGAAAAGATCAGGATATGCGAATAAGTATAGCTAAAGAGACAAAAAAAACCTCTTTATAATTTTCATATCGATAGAATTCGACAAAGAGGTTGTGAAGCATGCAAACCAAGTAATTCAACATTTGAGGTTGCAGTACAAACTTATCAGAGAGAATATGGTTCACCAGCATCTTACAGCCCTGCAGTATAAAGATGTGCAATCAGTAACACCAGATGTATAAACATACGTTTTATGCAGAGTCTTAGAGTGATTAAACTTGGCTACTTGCCTTTTAATTACCTTGGTGTTACGGAACAACCTCAACGAAAGAGTGAAAGAAGCCATAGAAATGCTTAGCACAACCATGTCAATTTCTTCTCGGCAACCTTCCTTCCTGTTGCATGCGTAAGAATAGATGCTTTTGTTAGCGATTCTCCTTCTATATCCATTTCAACCACAAGATAAGCTTTTTATTTGAATAAAGCGCAATGGTTTTTACTCCTTCCCTCTAAAAGACATAAAAAGAAGAGAGTAAAGACGTCTGAGCAGAACTTCAACTACGTTTATTTGAATTCGTCTAGGGAGCGGGCATATTAAAAGAAATGTTAGACAAGATGAAGCACATCAGGGGAAAAAAATTGCATGCACGCAATGTAACACTTCCCAACATGAAACATGACCACATAATTAATAGCTTAAAGCCTTGACAATAATTCCACCAAGAGAAATCCAAAAAGTAACGGCAATGCTTACTCTTGATAAAGCGGAAAGAGATAGCAATATTCGACAAATGCCACTTGGATAAGCTTCAATGCCTTTCCCAAGGACGGTTCTATGTCTGCCTTCACTATCCTTTTCCTTTCAGAGTTAATAAATTGAGCGAGCGGAGCACACAAGAACTTCAGTGCACTAAGGTAAAATGACAAATCAGCTTCTGAGTTGGAATTGTAGTAACACTTGCCAGATTCCAACATATATGATAGATCTTCTAGCTTATCCCAACCTTCAGGCAATAACTCACAAGAAGCGCTGATTGTGCCCTTTGCAGCTCCAAACTGAGAAAGGTTCAGCCCGATCGCATAAACCCTTTGGACCAAACTAATGTAAACCAAACCCTGGTCATGAATATAAACTATGAGACTGAGGTGTGTCATGGTTTCACTTTGCATATTGCATTATAAGTTAGTTATGTCAGACATCAAACCTGAGAAAATTTGCTTGCAGATTTGTGCAGATGCATAGCAACGGTGCATTGCACCTTTCTGCATGCAGAACGGCATTTACATGCACAACTGTGTAAAAACAGTACAAACTCCTCTAATTCTTCCCTCATTCTGCCCTGCAAAAGACAACTAGTGAGCCCAACTGGCAACTTCGAAAGTTAAGATATCTTTGACGCTTTAATAAATTTTAATTTTACTGGGAAGAGCTCAGTGTATCTCTACAGAGAGGAAGAGAAAGTTATTACCCACCATAAATCAACAAAGCGAGAAACAAATAGCAGACAGCAAAATCAAACTGCGATGTAACCTAGTAAATTTAAAGATAAATAACAATACAAAAGAAAAAAAAAATAACAATTGGGCAAGCAAGCAAATAACGAACACTCTGCGGGTAATTACAGTGATTTTATCAGCACCGTTGTTTTCTTTTTCTAACTTCCTTACAAGAAAACTATCAAGTAACAAAAACAGCCCAATCAAGCTTTGGTCCATTTGGCAGAGGCAGAAAAGTCAATTAGAGTCAACACGATGAATAGGTTAGTTTCAATTCCTCTAATTTCTCTTCCAAATTGCAAAGCCAGAGAACTGGGACGGATAATTTGAATGACCAGCTGCTACATACAGAATCCTGAACTACATAATTTCTGTGTGCCAGTAATCTTTAATAACTGTTGTACTTTGTCATTTAGCATTATTTCTGTTACGAGGAAACGCTTTGAAGATGGACAGAATGAGGAAAGGGCAAAGAAGTCACCTGAAGATGTCGAGCATTCAACAACTGTGTATACTCCTGAAATGTAGCCTCGCAGAACCGAGATATCAAATTTTCTCCAAAATGTTTAACTTCTCGGATCAAGAAACTTGTGGCATTCTTCATATGTGCTAATAGTTTCCACTGCAATTTACTAGCTGCACTAGCTTCCATGTGCCTGACACCATAGATAGACATCTCAATTAGGCAATAAAACATCGAAAAGATGCATTAAAAGTTCAAATATTCCAACGATTGCATGTCCTTGAATTTCTAGCCTACTCCTGTTTTCGATTTTCCGTGATAAAAATCAAAAAGAAAGAGTGTTACCAAATGTACCAACGAGCTAGCAAGTCCACCATTCATTCTATGGACCAACGAGCAAATAGTTTTATCCAAGTAATCACAACATTTACGGTATACTCATCATTAGGTACTACAAATTTTATTTTCAATTATTCATTTTAGCATCTTTCAAATGCTCCTCACTTCAATTAGTACTAACATATTACAAATGTCTCTCCCATTTTCGTATCAACATTCAAATACACGATGTCTAACATAATACATTAGAAATGAAAACACATTGCACAGAGTTAAAACAGCTAAATGATTGAGACGGAGGGAATATAAAACCGATTCACATGTGAAACCATAACAGTAGAGACGTACTACAGCTATGTAACTATGTAAGTCAATCAAAACAGTTTTACACGGACATTGCGCCAAATATCATGTGATCTTATTACGATAACACTTGTGTAAAACCGCATAACACGGGTAAATTACGAGAGAAAACGCCATTAAAATGAGGCGAACCTGAACCAAGGTCGAACCTCCCTTGACAAATCCAGCAAACCCGAATACTTCCCAACATCCATACACCTCCCAATCGATACACATTGCGCAACCACCACAACCAAATCAACAACCAGCCTAACAAACTCATCGCCATCACACTCACCCTCACTATCGCCATCACAATCAACACACTCCACAACTTTAGGAACAAGCTCCCCACTCGAAATCGAAACCCTAAACGGAAACCCCTCAAGCTCAACCTTCCCTAACCCGTTCAAAACCCTAAGTCCCTCATCGAACCCCTCATCGTACCTCTCCCACCTCAGTAAACAATGCACAAACCTCGCACTCTGCAAATGCACACTATAAGGCTTTCCAGAAAGCTCTGACGACGCAATCGCAAGACAATCTAAACAAATCTTGTATGCCGATAACAATTGGGTGAGAAATTCCGCGGTTTTTGGGTTTTTCGGCGATTCAAATAGGCGTTTTGGGATGATTGATAGCGATTTATTGATGAATGGTAAATATATTTTCACTAATGACCTAATTGAAGACGACGAAGATGAAGGTTTTTTGGAATTTGGGGGCTTTTTGTTAGGGTTTAGGAACGGGTGGAGGAATGAAGAGAAGAGAGTGTCGATTTGGGCATAGTCGTATGATTCGAGTTTTGAGAGGAGAGGGGAAGCTTGAGAAGGTACATCCATGGCGGAAGAGAAAGAAGGGGAAAAGTGAGAGGGAAAATGAGCGGGAAATGTGAGGAAGTGAGGAGAGGTTTTGAAGATGAAGATGGTGACTGTTTGTGTTGGCTTCTTTGGTACTCTTTCTACCAGTGGCCTTTTTTTACGAGGATTTGGGATTTTGGCGCTTTGGGCTTTATCGTATGAAACCGGGTTGAAATATTGTGGATACGTTGTGTTATATACAGCCTTAATGATAAAGAGTAATTACAGTTAGGTCATGTTTGATAAACGGCGGATTAATTTCAGCATAAGCAGATTGGAAAAGCAGATTATAAATGGCAAATTTTATTAGAAGGTTTGACTAGCATATTATAACTAGCAGAATTAATTTGAGTCTTTGGTAATTGGCAGATTACGATTAGAAGATTGCTACTTTTCTTTGTAAAAGAGAGACAAATTTCCTATTTTTTAATATGCTAACCAATATGCTGGAGTAAGCAACATATTGTAAAACAGCATATTGACCCCAAATATGTTGTTTCAGTATGTTGTTTACCAAACACTAAAATTAGCATATTGATTAGTCAAACATGCTAAAACCCTTAAATATGCTAAAAATTGGCCAATATGTCGTTTACCAAACAGCCTTAATCATTTAATATGAACATAATAAAATAATAAATGTTGTATATTCCCTCAAAAAAAATGATGTATAAATTTCAGTAAAATATTAATTATAGGAGGAAGATGATGAGGGCTTTGAGCTTGGAATGAACCGACATTACATGGATGATGTACACGAGGAAAATGAAGAGAGTTCACAGTCGGGGTCCCTATGAATGGTGAAGGAGGCCAAAATTCATGGGGAACAGAACCACTTACCAACTTACATATCAAAATGAGGCTAGTACATTTAGGGTGAATGGGGAACACTTGAACAAAACGAAAAAACATAAGCATCCCCTTATTTACAAAATGAACCAGAATCCACCGTGACTCATGAACCCATTGATACCTCACAATCCATAATCGTACGAAAGAAGTGGAAACACCAAAATTGTCACCCTTTTTCAAACTTAACTAGTAACTTGAATTCCGGAAGAAAAACAAGATTATCCCTCAATAATTTATTTGCATTTCATGCGTTCCTCTATCAAATTGAATTGGAGAATATCACCTCAACGATGGAAATTGGGTGATAGAGATGCAAGAGAAACTAATCAATTTAAAATGAATGAGATAAGGTATCTTGTCCCTAGACCTACTGATTCTACCGTGATTGGTACTAACTGGGTCTTTCACAATAACCTAGATGATTCCGATAAAATCGTAATGAATAAAGTTAGACTAGTGAAGTAAGGATTCAAACAACGAGAATAAATTGATTACAATGAAACCTTCGCATTAGTAGCTAGGCTTGAAGTCATACGGATGTTAATAGCCTTTGCGGCTCATAAAAGCATCAATCTTTTTCAAATGGATGTCAGCACGACTTTTCTTAATAGCTATTTAGAAGATTAAGTCTTTGTTGAGCAACCACCTGGTTTTATGGACAATGAATTTTCAAACCATATTTTAAAATTGGACAAAGTGCTTTATGGTTTGGAACAGGTTCCAAGAACTTTGTCTGAACGTTTGTCAAAATTTCTTTTAGAAAATGGTTTTGTGCGTGGATCCGTTGATAAAAACATTGTTCATAAAGTCACAATGTGGTGAAATGTCGATAACATAATATTGGCACAACTAATAAACTTCTTTATTTGTACTTTTAGGAACTAGTGAAAACTGAGGTTGAAATTGTAACACCCACATTTATTCAAGAGCCTTATCAAGACATTCCTAGATAAATGGAACTGTTACCATCTCAGTTTCCTAAGAGAGTGAATACAAAGATAAAGAAATTCAAGGTACTTTAAATAAAAATCCAATAAAGGTTTTATTACATTAATCAACTGAATGAATAATTAGTAATAGTACACGGAAATAGTTTTAAGTCTAAACATAAATAAGTAGCAACTTAAGCTAAGTGATGCTAAACACGATTTTGGCCAAGCTTGCGCGAGAGTCACACGTCCCAAGCTCCCCAGTCTGCTATCTCAAAAACCTGTATTTCAATCTGCTCCCCATTTAGCCGGAAATATTAAATGGTTCATTAAAGGATGCAATCAATTAAAGCAGACATCATTTTATTTTGACACAACTACAAACCCGTCAACCAAAAGGTTGAGTAGAATAACAATCAACAATAAATGACAAGAATAATATGAATATGCATGGTATGATATGATACGCAAATGCAACCGAGCTCATCACCTGAAACACCCATTCATTCTGCAATCCCTGGTCTAGGGCAGCCTCAATCCACAGTTGAGAAATCACGCGTTATCACCCAGAGGGAAATCTGCAGAACCAGCCTGGGCAGTACAAAGCATATACACCACGCCACAATAATAACCATCCAGAACGAGTCTGGCAACCAATGCAAATTGTAACACCCCCATACACCAAGGTGCCTTACCAAGACCACCTTAACATATCAAGGTGCTACCATCTCGCTTGCCCGAGGTAAAGTATATCAAATAGACCATGAAAGAGACATTTATTAAAAGTACAAAACGGTTTAATCAAAATACAACTCAAAGTCAAACCAAAATTGTTACAACTCCAACAACCAAAAGAAACTAAGTTCATGCGACAGCGGAAGCTAACTAAACACAAAGTGACGACTTGGTCTCATCCATAACCCGTAAGCTATATCCACAACCATTACCTACTAAACTAACTGATCACTATCCTCGAAAGGATCACCCTAATTTTCAAAACAATAAACTGGGCCAGTCAACTCCATAATCAAGATAAGAAATCACAAACACAAACCAATACACAAGCAAATCCAAACTATAGTAACCATCCTCCAAACTCCAATAGTAACCAGTAACCAACTACACACCGAAGTGTGTAGTCCTGCCAGGTTACCCATCGTAACAGGTAACCCACACCGTCAGTGGGGGAATGTAGTCTTGCCCACCAAATCCCCGCTCATCGCAACGAGCGAGCCCAGATCATTAATGTGCGCATCCCTCTTGTGACATGAGCCTCAAGAGGCGAATATGGGGTTGGAACCATATTCCAAAAATGGTCCCATAACAACAATACCAATCAACAATAATCTCAATCAATCCTAATCCAATTATGCAGGTTGTTGTGGGTGTTGCTTCGGACGGACGTAGGGAGGATGTGGTAGTGCAGGGGTCGAAGGGGAAGGGGAAAGGTGATGGTCAAACATGGAGAAGACGAACCCGCGATATGAAGGTTGGTTATTCAAGAAGTAGTCGTGTGTTGATGGATAATTCCACTAGAAATGAGAATAAGAAGAGGGGACGAGGGGTGGATGATGAGAGTGTTACTATTTCTAATATGAAGGTTATTGTGCACAGGGATGTGATAATATCTGAGGCGGCGGTTGATTCGGATCAATCCCGCCGGATCCAATTAATTGTTTAAGCCTTAGTTGCAGGAGGGCTTGGAAACGCCGATGCAGTAGACGGTCTTTGGGCCCTTATCCGACGGGAGGCTTCGACTATTGGTTTTGTTTGTGAGATGAACCTTGGTTGTCGTGATATGAGGAAGGTGATCGATATGATAGATGGGTACCATAGGTTGTGTATGGGTAGTGTTGGCAGGTCGTGTGGGTTGGCGTTTCTTTGGCGTCAAGAGGTTATGTACGTTCAAAGCAGAAACGGTTCACTTTATGGATTTCGACGTAGAAATTGAGTAAGTAAAATGGAGGTGGACTAGTTTATATGGATGGCCATTTGTAGAGGATCGTCATTTATCTTGGCAACAATTACGGTTACTAGCTGCCGAGGCCTCTGGCCCAGGGCTTTGTTTTGGTGATTTTAATGAAATACTTTATTCTAATGAGATGAAGGTAGGTGACAGGGCACAGTGGCAGATAAAAAACTTTCAAGATGTTATTGATGAAGTTGGGCTTCGGGATTTACCGATAGTATGGTGCGAGTTTAGATTTGATAATGGGCAGGCTGGTGTGGACAATAGACAATGTAGGATTGATAAAGCTATAGTAAATGATGAGTGGAGGGAGGCTTACCCGTATGCGAATTTGTTTCATCTTGATAGGGACTGGTCGGACCATGCTCTTATCAAAGTAGTGTTCGATGGGAGAGGCCGAACTCAATAGATTGGGGGCGTAAGCAGTTTTGATTTGAGCATATCTGGGTTGGGGAGGATGAGTGTGAGGATGCGGTGAGGCGTGGTTGGGGAGCAGAGGATGGCGAATTGCTTAATACCATTAATAGTTGTGTTAGGGTGTTACTTGCTTGGAAGAGTGTTAGTATTGGTAAGATTTTACGTGATATAAATAAGACACGATTACAGCTGATGAAGTGTTGAATGAAGGGAGTCGAGACGTCAGATAGGTACAAGAACGTAGAAAGGTTGTTAAGGAGATAAGTCATTTTCTACGACAGGAGGAACGATTTTAGAGACAACGATCCCGTGCTATTTGGCTTCATGATGGGGACCAGAATACTAATTTTTTGCACATGAACGCGGGTTTGCGTAAGCAAAAAAATCATATTTCTAAATTAATTTGTGCGCGCGGGGAGAGTGGGGTGGGGGGGGGGGGGGTTAGAGGTGGGTTTATGAGGGGAATGAGGCTATTTCGGGGGTGCGCTATAAATTATTTTAATGAGCTTTTTACTTTTTATTCTCCTTCTGGGTTTGATGAGGTGCTAGAGGGAGTAGCAGGGTGTGTGACGGAAGAGATGAACGCGATGCTTCAGGAGGAGTATATGGTTGAGGAGGTTGTGCAAGCCTTGAATCAGATGCATCCGTTGAAGGCCCCGGGTCCATATGGGATGAACCGTCTTTTCTATCAAACCTATTGGTATATTGTTGGCCCGGCCGTGGTACGCTTTGTTTTGAGTATCCTTTACATTGCTCATTTTCCTGTTGATTTTAATATGACTAATATTGTGCTTATCCCAAAAAAAGAAAGCAGTTGATAAGATGATGAAATTTCAGCCCATAGTTTATGTAATTTTGTTTATAAGTTGGTTTCCAAGGTGCTTGTGAATAAGTTAAAGAAGTTTCTTGGTGAGATTTTGTCGGAACTCATAACTACATTTACATCCGCTAGGCATACTACTGATAATATTCTCGTGGCGTTCGAGATGTTCTATCATATGAAAAAAGCCCGAAGTGGAGTCGGGCATATGGCTCTGAATTTGGATATGGCTAAGGCTTATGACCGAGTTGAGTGGGGATTTTTGGAAGCTGTGTGATGCGTGCATTTTATATAGGTATTTCGTACTTTATTTGCACGCATTTCTATGCATTTTGTGTAGTGTTTAGCTACAAATGTCCCCCGAATTGTCTACTTTGGTTTCTCTTGTATTATTTACAGGTATGAACCGGAAAGGAGCATAATCAAGCCTAAAACATGTCCCTATGAATGCATTTAGGAGATGAGTTGAGTCGGAGCTTGCAAACTACTATTTTGAGATGCGCAAAGGAGTAACATAGCTAGGCAAGCAAAGGAAGAACTTTAAATTGCTAGTTCCTACTTTGAAGAGCCATATCTCGAGTTCTACAACTGATTTTCAGGTGATTCTAATTGGAGATGAAAGTTTGTCCTCTTAGCTTTCCAACTCCACCGGAATCGCCCTGTTTTCCCAAGTAACGAAGAAATGACAGCTGTTTTAAGTTCAGTGCGCGAAGCAGGAATTGTGCGCTAGAAAGTACTCGATCGAGTACAATTGTGTTCGATCGACTCCTTTTTCTACTCGATCGAATAGTGCCTATTTAATAAGTGTTCGATCGAGTACCTAAAGTACTCGATCGAGAGGTTTTAGCTTAGATTTGCTCGATCGAGTGATATAAAAGTCCTCGATCGAGTATTTAGCTATTATACTCGGGATTTTTATCTCGTGATAGGTTTAGTTTTGTTAATTTTCACTTCCCTATATAAGGGAGTCGTAACTAGGTTAATAGACACTTCTTCTTTTACCTTTTAAGACTTCTCTTAATACACTTTACTCTTTAAATCTTTCCCTTAAACTTTCTACTGTAACTTTGCTCGGATTTGGGTTGTTCTTTACGCCGGAATTCTTGTGATTGTAATCCCTCTTCTCTTTATTAATCTTAATCTTGTTAATAATTGCTTTAATCCCTTGTTTCTCTTATCATTAATTTCTGCCCTAATTTCATTTATGCAATTTTATTGTTATTTCATCATGCTTTCAATTAGTTCATTCACTGTTATTAATATTGACAACATTAGTAATATGAGTAGCTAATTTCTCTTATGTTAGGAGTAGGAAATCCATGGTAGGATTGCGACGATGTAGCGAATAGACTAGATGGTTTACTCGTGAGAATCTGTCCCCATAGCAATATAACTGTACACCAATTTAGTTGAATGCATGCTTCTAAATTACATTAATATGGTTAATTTTGTTCCTGGATCGGAAGATTGGAATGAACAGACCTGTTATGAACAGTAGACTACCCTAATGAGGACGAAAGTTAAGTTAGCGGAAATATAGGATAGAAAGTGGACCGGAAGGACCTTTCCTGTATCCTTCTCACAGTAGATTGTCTAGGCTATTTGCAGCTGAGTCGATAGACTACCATGGTGAACCGAAATCCTGACATACCTCTTTTATCTGATCACTTGTCTACTATTTTTCTGCCTTATTGCTCTTTACCTATTTCTCTTTCCCGTAAACCTTTAGTAGTTTAGAAAATCAATTACAAAACCCCCATTTGTGACTTAGATAGACGGACTTTCAGATAGATACCTTGCCTCCCTGTGGAGATCGACCCGACTTCCCTAGCTATATTAGTTAGTGCCAGTTGGTTATTTTTGGTAGGTATTCGACTAGCCTGTTACTGTTTGGCGCCGTTGCCGGGGAGGCAATTGGCCTATTTATCTGTTTATTTTCATTTGTCTTGCACCTCAAGGGATTTATTCCTTGAGATAGTTCTTATCTTTTTCTTTAGTGCTGTTTTGATAGGTCTACAGGTCTATTAGACAGATTTCAGAGAAAGATTATCGAAGGGAAGGCTTGAGTACCTTCGATTCTTTAGCTAAGATGACATCCGTCTCCCAACCTATAGCCCATTTTGAAGCTCCAACCGTCAGAACTGACAATTGGAAGAGGAAAGAGTCTTGGGGTTGTGGAAGTCACCAAAGTTTTGCTCCTCTTATACTGGTGCCACCACAACCGCTGCAACAACAAGGTCTTCAACAGCCTTGTTATGCTAACCCACCGCAACACACCCCTCCTGCTGAAAAGAATGATGGGTTCAAGAAATTGTTCCCAATTGCAAATATCTTGGTTTCGAGTGTGGAAAAATCCAAAGCTCAAGACATCCGTCTTGAGAGGTTGCATGCCCAAGTAAATGGGTTGATCGAAAAAGTTGAGTTTTCTGAACAAAAGTCAATGATAGAGGCATTTGCATTAACGACGCAGAAGTCTTATGCGGAAACTGACATCCGTATAAAGAAGCTACAGATTCATGTTGATCAATTAGTTGCTGGGGAAGAGCAGTATGAGACGGCGTATGCAATCCATACCGAGAGTATTCCATTGTCCGTTGATGTTGGTACTGTTCACGCAGTTTGTACTGATGCCCGTGCCGACATGAGCATTAAATTCGACCATGACATCCCAATTACTCAATCGAACATCACGGAGGGAATACCATTCGATCGACCCCCTGCTGATGGTCGATCGAGAGAATGTGTTGAGAAAGTGTTCGATCGAAAGGAAATAAGTGATCGATCGAACAATGATGAAACAAAAATGTTCGATCGAGAGAAAAGAAGTGTTCGATCGAACACTATTTTAGAGGATCTGTTCGATCGAACGCTTGCACATGTTAGATCGAGAAATGGCGATGTTCGATCAGTCCCTACAGCCTCGGAAGCTATTCAATCGTCACCCATGCCTATCCCGAATGACGATATGGAGGAAAGTACAGTCAAAGCCTATCCTATCAAAGTTCCTTTTCCGCGAAGGTTGTTGCCACACCACAGATTCCTGGATCTTATACGGGTTCTTAATATCGGTGAGCATTATAATGAGCTTATGGCCCAGGTACCCATTTATGCTAAATTTATTAAGCAAACTTTATGTTGCGAGAGGGATGCTAGTGTTATTGAGACTGTAGCTATGACTGAAGAGTGCAACGCACTTCTTCAGACTGGGACCCCTTCTAAGTTGTCTGACTCAGGTAGTTTTTCCATACCATGTCATATAGGGACCCAATTAATCGAGAATGCTTTATGTGACCTCGGTGCTAGTGTCAGTGTGTTACCCTTATCTCTTGCTAAGAGATTAGGTTTGACTAAGTTAAAGCGTACTAGCATTACTGTACAGATGGCCGACCGTTCTTTATCAAGGCCTAACGGAATTTTGGATGATGTACCTGTCAGGATAGGAAAATTCTTTATTCCCGTTGATTTTGTTGTTTTAGATATACCCGAAGACCGTCACACTCCCGTTATTTTGGGAAGACCATTTTTGCGCACTGCTGGTGCGATTATAGATGTCGGGGCTAGGACACTTACTTTTCAGGTAGGAGGAGAGGATTTGGTTTTTACCAAGTCTAGTGCGCGTAGGGAACCCATGCGAGCCATGCCCTGTGATGCTACCCCTCCTATAGAGTCCGTAGAGATACCGTCTGAATCCCTTATGAGTCACATATTGCAGCTGTTATAACACCTCCGCCCCAGTTTGGGAGCAAATTGGAGGAACATTATTTTGTTTCTCTTTTTACAGGTCTTGACAGGCTCGAGGACCCGGGAGGTGAGATAGGTGCTCTCAAGTTGAAGTCTGGAACTACCTAGATAGATGACCCTGGAGGAGGTTTTGAGGAAGCTATGCCGTCTAGGAAGTTGCTGCGTGACGACGTTAGAGATTGGGATCCCGATGATTGGAGAAGTTGTTGTTCTTCCGTTGCCATGCTGTGGAGGCCGGAAGCAGACTTGACGATTGATGAAGTTACTGCTTCCAGTCAGAGGCCTAGTAGTGGGCGATTGCTTTGTGTTGCTGGTTGACAAAAGAAGGTCGAGCTGGGACCTATCTGAAACTAGCGCTGTCCGGGAGGCAACCCGGAGTTCAAACTATTTAGTTGTTTTTTTTCAAACAATTTAGTTTTGTTGTGTGCCTTAATAATTAGCCTACTCGGCTATAGACTGTGAACAATTTAGCCCTCTTTGCTTTGGCAGTACTTTTATGCGGTTGCTATTTGCGAATTTGCAGGTACTCTTGCATTCTTTTCACAACTTAGCTGCTCTGAAGCCGCTAGCTGTGATCTTCCATGTTGCTGGCTGGTTTGGGGAGGTCCCTCTTCGCGTTATCTTGTAAGTTTTCCGCTCCTACACTCTCTCTCATTTTTAGTTTGCATTTCCTTTCCCTATTTTGGGTACAATGAGGGTATTGTACGGTTTGGTTTGGGGAGGTTATGCATCCATATCTATGTCTGCATTTATGTTTTTTATTGTATTTCTGTTATCACGTTTAATTTCTGTATGCATTGTCGTTTATTGTTAATAAAATCCAAAAAATCTCATAAAAATTGAAAAAATTTCAAAATGTTTAAAAAATATTCACGTTTCATTTTGCATATAGGTTGAGTCGGAACGGTTGATTTCCGTGATGAAATTGCACTTTAACTTGTCTTTTTACTTGAGCCTTTCACTTTCGTTGATGGTTATTAGCTAAGTCTTACGCATAATCTACGAGTTTTTGTTCAAATTTAGCTGACTGTTTAGACTTGACCCGATAAATTGGCAATCTACTTACAATTTCTGAGTCTTAGAGCTATATAACTGGTGACATTCATGACCGGTTCATGTAGGAATTGAGAGTAGTACTCCTTGCATAACATGTTTATCACTTTTGCAAATTTGTGAAATTCGATTTCTTGTCATTTGCATACATTCGGGTTTGTGGTCGGTGTCACATGCAGGGAGGTGCTTACAATTTCCCCTTTCTTACATTTTCACCCACTTAGCTCCACATTAGCCAAAAATAGCCTTTTTACCCATTAGCTACACCCAAATTTAGCCTGCCAGTCAAGCTAGTTTAGTGTGACTTTTGAGGTATATCTATCCTTGCTGCGAGTTTGGCTCATATTCATTGTGCGGAGTTGGTAGAAAAAGAAAGAATGTGGAAAAGAAAAAAAAAAAAGAGACGTGAAAAAAAGAAAAAGAAAAAAAAAATGAAAAAGAGGAATCACACGTGAGGCAGAGAAGAAAAATAAACAAAAAAAAAAAGTTGAAAGAATTTGAGTTGGTTTGATTCATGAGACCGTATGTGCTACTTTTATCTCGTGACGATCTCACTCCTCCGTCTTATTCTTACATTTTTTGAGGAGAGTGTGTATTTGGACAGTGAGTTGTGTGCCAATAAAGGGCGCCTGTACCTTATTTTCTAGACAGCTGAGATTCGGATGGTCTTATATGACCTTGTTTAGGAACTAGCTTGACGCTTTACCTTCACATTCCCATAATTTATTTTGCCTTTTCTCACCTGCAGCCCCACTTTCCCATATCATTTGTAAGCCCTCGGCTGTGACGGACATTGTTGGTTGGAATGTATGTTTAGTACTTGAATCGTCTATCATTTTTGTTGCATGCATGTTATGTAGGTCGCAGTTTAGGTGAGTGGCTGATTCTCTTTCTCTCTTATCACTACTACAAATCCAGGCAACTACAACGCCCCTTTAACAACGATTATTCACGAAAATCACAATAGACGTTGTAGAATGTATGGCGGGAATTTTACTAAAATTAATTACAACGGGTATGGTTATATAACCGTTGTTATAAGTTTTAACAACGGGTCACACATGCACAACCGTTGTTAATAATTTGGCGCAAAATTGACGCAAAGTTATTGAAAAGTAATCACAACGGTTACTTTTGAAACCTGTTATTAAAACTTATTTAACAACGGTTGTTGTTTTACAACCGTTGTTAAAACGTTTTAACAACGGTTTTTGTTTAATAACCGTTGTCAATACTTTCCATACTATAAACCACACAAACACAAATCAGCTACAGCCACAAAACACAAACCTTAATACACAAACACAAACACAGACAAACAAAAACACAAACACAAAACACACACTTTCTCATCGTCTCTTTCTCTCTTTCTCATCGTCGCTTTATCTTCTCGTCGTCACTGTTGATTTCATCGTCTCTTACTTTCTTTAATTATCAGGTAAATCTCGCTGTCACTGTTGGTTTCATCGTCTTTAATCGTCATTATTTTCTTTTTCTAATTATTTCATTTCCATGTATGTGTTTTTATCGATCATTATGTTATTTCTTTAAGTATTATTCGCTTAATTAGCTAGTAAAACAAATTAAATAAACTAAAACAAAGAAGAAGCAAGATGATAGAGAGTAATGCATGATAAACATAATTAATATATATATATATATATATATATAAAAATACATAAATTAAAAAAAAAAATTACATTAATAAAAATGCAATTTTTATATTTTCATAGAGAGTCTTATTCTCTTCTATGATATTCGTCCTCTCCTCCTTGGCTATTTGGAGGTTCCGTTCAGCAGTTGCTATATCGTCATATAGCTGCAACTGCTGCTGCTCTGTCAAGCCATCTTTTTTGGCGTCCTTCAGTACGGATCGAGCATCCACAAGGTAGCTCCTGAAACTTTCCTCAATGTGGAGCAACCGGCGGATGAAACTATTGTTGTTCTCGATCATAGTAAGAGTCTTAAGGATGATATCATTCATTTTGTTGATGGAGTTTGGAGTTTGTTTGAAAGATTAATTAGGGTTTATTTGGAGTTTGTTTGAGCAGTTAGGGTTTGGAGATGTATAGTGAGATAATGGAATGTTAGTTGAGATAATGCATGTATTTATACTAAGCAATGTGTGGTTTGAGTTGTTTTTTAATTAATATATATTTTAGGAAGTTGTGTCATAATCATCATCATATCTCTCTCTACTGCTTCAAATCTTATTATAACCCTTCTCATTCCATATTGTCCATTCATATGCACAGGGATGGCAGTAATAATGCATGCATCGAAATTATAACGGGCCGTAATTATGCATGCATCTAGTAATATTTAATTTAATTTTTTTTTAAACAAACAACGATTATTTATAAACAACCCGTTGTCTTTATTTATAACAACGGTTTTGTATATTACAACCCGTTGTTATAACTTTCCCCCCGAAATTGAGTCACACTTTCCACAACGGGTTTTTATACTTAAAACCGTTGTTAATAGTTTTAACAACGGGTTTCTTAAGAAAACCAACCGTTGTTAAAACCTTTTACAACGGACGCTTTAACAATGGACGCTTTTTTATATAACAACGGTTTTTAACCGTTGTTATAGCCTGTATCTGTAGTAGTGTATACATATATAATTCACTCTTTGCTTCATGAGAGAAGAGTGATCACGTGAGAGTCCGATTTTGTTGGTCTTGCAAGGTCGATAGGTCAGCTTTATTTATGGACATCTTATAACTCGTTTGCGTGTTGACCGTTGTAGCTGTAATTGTTGATTTCTGTTGCATTAAATTGGTTCAAGTAGATAAGTTATAGCTAGCTCTGAGCCTTCTTTTTCCGCTCCATTAGTTGGCATTTAGTTTGCTTGGGGACAAGCAAATGTTTGGTTTGGGGAGATTTGATGCGTGCATTTTATATAGGTATTTCGTACTTTATTTGCACGCATTTCTATGCATTTTGTGTAGTGTTTAGCTACAAATGTCCCCCGAATTGTCTACTTTGGTTTCTCTTGTATTATTTACAGGTATGAACCGGAAATGAGCATAATCAAGCCTAAAACATGTCCCTATGCATGCATTTAGGAGATGAGTTGAGTCAGAGCTTGCAAACTACTATTTTGAGATGCGCAAAGGAGTAAGATAGCTAGGCAAGCAAAGGAAGAACTTTAAATTGCTAGTGCCTAATTTTAAGAGCCATATCTAGAGTTCTACAAATGATTTTAAGGTGATTCCAATTGGAGATGAAAGTTTGTCCTCTTAGCTTTCCAACTCCACCGGAATCGCCCTGTTTGCCCAAGTAACGAAGAAATGGCAGCCGTTTTAAATTCAGTGCGCGAAGCAGGAATTGTGCGCTAGAAAGTACTCGATCGAGTACAATTTTGTTCGATCGACTCCTTTTTCTACTCGATCGAGTAGTGCCTATTTAATAAGTGTTCGAACAAGTACCTAAAGTGCTCAATCGAGAGGTTTTAGCTTGGATTTGCTCGATCGAGTGATATAAAAGTCCTCGATCGAGTATTTAGCTATTATAAGGGAGTCGTAACTAGGTTAATAGACACTTCTTCTTTTACCTTTTATGACTTCTCTTAATACACTTTACTCTCTAAATCTTTCCCTTAAACTTTCTACTGTAACTTTGCTCGGATTTGGGTTGTTCTTTACGCCGGAATTCTTGTGATTGTAATCCCTCTTCTCTTTATTAATCTTAATCTTGTTATTAATTGCTTTAATCCCTTGTTTCTCTTATCATTAATTTCTGCCCTAATTTCATTTATGCAATTTTATTGTTATTTCATCATGCTTTCAATTAGTTCATTCACTGTTATTAATATTGACAACATTAGTAATATGAGTAGCTAATTTCTCTTATGTTAGGACTAGGGAATCCATGGTAGGATTGCGACGATGCAGCGAATAGACTAGATGGTTTACTCGTGAGAATCTGTCCCCATAGCAATATAACTGTACACCAATTTAGTTGAATGCATGCTTCTAAATTACATTAATCTGGTTAATTTCGTTCCTGGATCGGAAGATTGGAATGAACAGACCTGCTATGAACAGTAGACTACCCTAATGAGGACGAAAGTTAAGTTAGCGGAAATATAGGATAGAAAGTGGACCGAAAGGACCTTTCATGTATCCTTCTCACAGTAGATTGTCTAGGCTATTTGCAGCCGAGTCGATAGACTACCATGGTGAACCAAAATCCTGACATACCTCTTTTATCTGATCACTTGTCTACTATTTTTCTGCCTTATTGCTCTTTACCTATTTCTCTTTCCCATAAACCTTTAGTAGTTTATAAAATCAATTACAAAACCCCCATTTGTGACTTAGATAGACGAACTTTCAGATAGATACCTTGCCTCCCTGTGGAGATCGACCCGACTTCTCTAGCTATATTAGTTAGTGTCAGTTGGTTATTTTGGGTAGGTATACAACTAGCCTGTTACTGTGCTACGCCCAATGGGGTTTGATGCAAGGTGGAGGGAGTGTGTTATGAAATGTGCTCGGACGGTGAAGTATTCAATGGTGGTGAACGGGTCCTGTTTTGAAGTCAAGATGATCCTATTTCTCTCTATTTATTTATTTAGGCGCTGAAGTGCTATCTAGTATGGTGAGGAAGGTTGTGGAGAATGAGTCGCTCCATGAGATTACACTGGCCCATACCGCCCCTTGTATTTCACATTTATGATTTTTCGATGATAGTAATTTTTTCTGTGGATATCTTAAAATGTTATGAGCGGGTGTCGAGTCAATTGGTTAATCTTGATAAGACAACGGTTTCTTTTAGTCATGAGACGACAATGGCGCGACAATAAAGGCTCACGATTATTTTGGGAGTGAAATAGGTCGCGGTGCTGGCCTGGCCACTATGGTGGGCCGTTCGAAGAAAGTAATTTCCTCTATTATATTCGGGATAAAATGAGCAAAAAGTTATAGTGTTGGCATGTGATGTTGCTCAGTAAGGCGGGTAAGGAAGTTCTGATAAATGCAGTAGCTTAATCTATTCATACTTATGCGATGAGCGTTTTTAAACTCCTTGTTAATTTTTGTGACGATTTGCGTTCTCTGGTGTCGAAGTTTTGGTGAGGTACGAAAAATGGACGAAGGAAAATTTTATGGGTTGCGTGGTTTAAGTTGTGCCTCCCTAAGTGCAAAGGGGGTCTTGGACTTCATGATTTTGAGCTCTTTAACAGAGCGTTATTGTTGTTGGGAAAGCAGGCCTAGGCTTAACGACGAAGTCGGATTGTTTGATGGTCCGAACTTTAAAAGGTAAGTGTTTCCCCGATACGAACTTTATGGAGGCCGAACTAGGTGTGAACCCAAGCTATACATGGCGTAGCATTTGGGAAGCGAGAGCGGTTCTGCAGCTTTGCATTAGGAGGTGTATCGGTGATGGATGTTGACTCAAGTGTGGTTAGATTTGTGGATGGCGAGTACTGAGACCCGGCTTATTTCGCCACGGCGAGTATCGGACATTAATATGCGTGTGGCCGATTTGTTTTTGCCCGATGGAGGGAGCTGGAATGTGGATTTCATTAAGGACTTGTTCGTGTCGTTCGAACAGGATCACATTATGGGAATCCATCTCAGCTCGGTTAGGCCCCCGTATGTTTGGTATTGGGATGCGGAATGAGATGGGATACATTCTGTATGATATAATTATAAGTTGCTTGCGGTGGAAGGCGTTGATCTCGCTGAACAGTCGGATGGGTCCGAGACAAGATGCTATGGAATTGGATATGGAATGCTCCAATTTTGCCGAGGATTAAGGTATTTTTAGGTATTTTTCTGGCTGTTATGTAATGATGCATTAGCTATGAAATGAAACCTTGTTTGCCGTGTTAGTTCAATTGATGCAGAGTGTCCTCGGTGAAACCATACGACAGAGTCTTGTCTCCATGTTATACGGGAGTGCGAGTGGATGGAAGAGATCTGGGAGGGGCTTGGGCTGGAGTTGCCGGGGGGCTTGGGTTACGGCGAGTGAGAGAGTGGGTGAAGAAGGCTATGAAGGTGTTGGATGTGGAGGAATGGACGACATTCATGATGAGTTGTTGGGCGCTGTGGGAGAGGAGGAATAAGGCGTTGTTTAAAGATGGTGATTGGCGAGCGAATATGGTTGTAAGGAGGACAAGATATATGTTATGTGAAATGCGAGGGGCTGAGGGTGAGGGGACGAAGGGTGGGAACGAGGTAAGCGTGGCTTGATGGCAGAGGTCTGAGATGGGGATGATGAAAATGAACGTTGATCTTGGCGTTGTGGATGGGGTTGGTGTGGGTTGTGGTGTAGTGTGTAGAGATGAGGCGGGGAGACTTTTATTGGGAGTGACGGTCCAGGTAAAGGAGATGATGAGTCCGACTATGGCGGAGGCGATTGCGATTTTGCATGGGCTACATGAGACGTTAGACAATGGCGTTAGACGTGTTGAGGTTTAAGGTGAATGTGCAATGGTAATAGAGGACCGGAAGAAGCGTAAGACGGGTCGTAGTGACATTTTCCTGGTTTACGAAGACATTTTTGCTTTATGTTCATAGTCTGAGTTTATTTCTTTCTCTTTTGTTCGTAGAAACTTAAATAAGGTTACACATGAATTTGCTCATGTTGGCCCTTGGATTGTTGGTCGTCGTAGATGATTAAACGTATCCTCAGCATATTGTTGCTTTGTTGAGGCGAATTTAGTTGAGTAATAGATGTGTCTTTTTTAACTTTAAAAAAAATATTCTTCACATAGATTCAAGAAATGGGAACGTCATTAAAAGGGAGGGAGTAATAAAAAATAACCATTCACAAATTCTATTTATCATAAATTGCTTACATTTATCACAAACTTGTGACCCATTTCCATCAAAATATGACCACTTTTTGGTAAAAAGTTACCTAAACAACAAACACTCGTTACAACATGTTGTCTTTAAATGGTCACATTTTACCGTAAAAATAGTCCACATAAGACAGTCTGAAACCTTCAAACGGAATTGCCCATCTAAAATGAGAATTAGCTAAGAGTCCAAATCGTCTATCCCATTTTCATGTCTCATCTTGTGTGTCACTACCTTTATCTTCTAACACATAATCTTCTTATGATATTTACATAATTATTATTATTTATAATGGTTAATGCTTATGTCAAATATAGAGCTAGTAAAACGCAAGATGGAACACACGAAAATGAGATAAAAAACACCCGAAGTCGAGAATAAGTGATATAATTTACTATACATACGTCTCCCAAAATCATTACTCGGGAAAGACAAACATGAGAAACAAAATTAAGAAATTAGTAAACTAATTACAAAAATAAAACAATATCGGCAGGAGTAGCTACAATACCACTGCCACCTTATTTAACAGAGAGTGTAGATACTCGTATCTGTCGATATTGGCATTTATAGAAATCTCGACAAACACCCGATGATGATAGGACGACATGTATTCTTCACTTGGTATTGTCACTATTGTAACTTGTTTTACGATGTAGAATGAGCGTCGTCGATGGATATTTTTAATTTAAATGAAATTTAAATTAATTTTTTTTTAAATAAATCATTTTATTGTTTTAATTTGAGTTTATTTTTCAAGTTTATTTTATTGAAAATGAAGTAAACATTTTATGTGGATTTATTCAATTTGATTTGATAAATCATTTTGAGTTTAATATATTTGTTTTATAAATTGACGGTTTTATACGCGATTTCTAGCTCGATTTCGAGCTCGATTTAAGCTCCAATTGGACTCGAATCTCAAGGCAAATTTCGGCCCATGTTCTTCCTCCTATAGTCCGATTTTCGAATCCCATAAACCCACCTAAGTCATCTCTTTAACCCATCTCAAAACTCGACACAAACACAACCCAACACCCCTCTCGCACTCTCTGTTTTTCCCGAGCCCAAAACCCACAACTAACCCGTTTCAAACACCACCTAAACTCGTGCCCATTAACCACAACCCATACCTATCTATCCTTGACTTGTATCCCTTTCTTAAGCTGCAAGAAAACCCCTCGAAATCCTCAAAAACTTCACGAAATAGTTGTTGGACAACAGCTATGCGAAACGAGCTCCCTTTAGCCCATTTGGACTTCTAAACCCATTTCTTCTCTTCCAAGCTTAGTCTAGATATTTTTTATGACTCCTTCCCCAAGCAACAAACCTTCTAGAACTCTCACACTTCCATTTCAGTAGTGCCCTAACTTCCTTTCCAAGAAACCGACTGACAAACCCTACATACATTCTCTATATATACCTCCCATTCCCCTTCATTTCGAACGCTAATCAAATACCCTTAACAAGATACTACCAACACCCTTCATTTCGAACGCTAATCAAATAGCCTTAAAAAGATACTAACAACACCCTTCATTTCGAACGCTAATCAAATACCCTTAACAAGATACTAGCAACACCCTTCATCCTATACACATCTACCATCAACCAAAAGCAACCACACTTGAAATCAAACCTAAAGCAAGCCACAAATTGGCACGAAAAACTAAGTGTTCTACACTCTGTTTTTTGCGTTTCTTCCTGCGCGGCCAGGCCCTGTTTTGCCTCAATTTTAGTGCCCCTACCATCAAAACAACCCCTGTTTATTTACATATTTCAAATCTACACTCTTACACGATTCCAACAAATATTTCAAATCAAATTTTCGTTGAGAAACGAAGTCGCAATTCAAGCTTGAAAAACGGTGTTCGAGTTTCAAAAACGTGTTTGAAAAACAATTTGTATTCGCCGACGACGGCCCCTCGAGACAAGATCTACTATCGATTATGACACAAGATTTTGTCAACGATACATGTAGGTTGAGGGTGCATATAATATATCCCTCCTTCTCCCTTTTATTTACGTTTTTATTGCTTTATTCATTATTTTATGATAGTATAAGATCGTCTTACTTTTTGCTAAATGAAACTAGAATAGTTTGAGTATGAATTAAAGTACCATTCTATCAGCTGCGTTGACTCGAGTTTAAAAGGCTTAATTCGTCTAAAGTTATCGATATGCCTCGCTCGTTTACATATACTCGTGTTGGAAGAGGGCAATTAATTAAAATGAGTTTATATCGATTCGTGAAACAATATTTCATGCTCATTGTATGTCACGTTTTTTGCTCGGCCTTTGGCTCTCTTTTTCGATTTTTTCTAACTATAATCGTGACACGATTCTCAGAGTAAGACTTGCTAAATAACATGTTTAAATCGACAATTTATTCTAACTTGTCAAATCTTCCAATTCATTAGACATTTTAGGACATAAAATGAACTAAATAACATGTAAATGAAATTTACAACTTCTCTAATTCTAATTAAATCCATCTTTATTTCACTAATATCTCATTAGTAAGGAAGTGCATGTTTATCATCTTTCCGTTTACACTCGATGACTAAAAATAGACAAATTTTGACCCGAGTGTGCCTCGAAAACCGTGTTGAGCAACACGAGTCTTCTCGTCCTTTTTTTCGTTTTTTTCTCTTTTAAACCTCAATTTTTGACGATTCTATTTTCATAAATAGCGGTCGTCATTAATTTGTTAGCATTTTGAATTCGATTTAATTAATAGATCGTGTTTAATTTGCTATTTTGTCTAACTCATTTTATAGGTCAATTTGGCTAGCTTAGAATTAGTTAGTTTTAACTTATTTATTTTTCGAGTCAGATGTTTTTAATTAAACTTTGATTTTATTTAGTTAAACTTGGATAACCTCTAATTATATAAAATTGGGCGATGTGCACGCAATACGAGGAACAACCCGAGGCCGTGTTAGGCCGTGAGCCGTCCCCCAAAATGCACGTTTTCCGAGCCCTAAGTCTGTGTACCACGTAGTGTGTCGTAGGTTGTTTTCTACTTGTTTTTATGCAATAACCACTAACGTTTGCTCATATATCTTATGCAACTGTCTATCTCTCTCTTTGTTTGCGTTCTCTATTTTCGAATGAACTCACATGCTAAATCACTCGACGAGTTATATGCAATAAAACGACTTAGAAACTCAATTCACATGTTAAGAAATAACACAACGGTTGCATTTCTCACATCTGCTCATAACCAAAATAACCATCCTTTTCCATTTGTAGAGGTCGTTATTGCAACGGGCGGGGTTTGGTATTTTCTTGATGAAATTATTTAAACTTCCTAACACGTAATCTCACACGAATCCGAAATCTCTAAATTTGGTTTCTAAATTCCATTTAAATGTAGTGGCGATACTTTCAAAATATAAAAAAATGTTTTTTTTTTAAAAGAAACATTGCATGGATGATTTTCCCTTGTCCACATGGAGTAAGAAGCTAGGAAACAAAGAAACATCTAAATGTAACCATCAGAAGATTCACAATCATTTTTACTTAATCCTTTCTTTTAATTAATTCGTTCTTTTTCACAATTTCACCCATTTATTTTCCTTATTCCACAAATATAATGTAGTGCCATCAAACCAAGGCAAACATATTATAAACCAACAATGATCTCTCTCCTTTTTCGTAATATTTTTGCAATGACGTTTGAGTAATATTAAGTTAATTAATGTAAAATAGATGCTATAAAAAAATAGTTGTGTTTCTATGACTATGAAATTCCTCTTATGTTTATCATATATTCATAGATAAGAGCAAGCCGCAAGCGTAAGGTATTCTGTTATGTATATTTGCTTGGACTTTGTTAGTTCTATTTTCAACTTTGTATAGGTTTTTTCTCTCGAATTTCTATTTTGTTGCTTACAGTTCCCGCTTCATGCTCTGTTGTGGCCATTGTCTTTTTGAATACTAGATTAGATTGAAGATTTTAGAGGAGGTTGGAGAGTTTTTAATGAATTTGTTTAGCCTTGTAAACACGTGGGTACTGCTTTTAGAGTATATGATTGTGCCTTTTATTATGTCATTCAATATCCTTATATGTTTCTTATTTTGTTAGGTTTATATGTTTTGAGGTGTCCAATGGTCACTTCTTAAATCACCAAAACCTCGACTTGGTAAGTAATTTGTGTAATTTGTTACCAAGTGTTTAGCGGAATTTGCTTACCCCAACCGTAAAATTATCATAACTTTTACTTCATTATTTATTTTGTAGGATTTTTTTCATGGGAATTCAAATATACTGATATATTGTCTTCTAATGAAGGAGATTTGAGATGTAAGCAATATGCATGTTCTATCTTGACATAATTTTTGTTTGTGTTTTTTAGCAAGTAAGATTAACTTATTGATAAATTACTTTAGATTATTGTGCCTTTAATTATTTCATGCCATGTCCTTATATGATTTTCTTATTTTGTCAGGTGTATATATTTTGAGATATTCAGATGAAAACGGTCACTTTCTAAATCACCAAACCCTCGACTATGTAATTTGTGTGATTTTTTAACGACTAATCCTTTTGGTTGAATACTTTATCGATACACGAAAACTTTTAGATTACTAACTACCAAAGTGGGTTCGAAAATGAATAACAAATTGTAATCCTTATTTTTTAATAATAATAATTTGTCTTATTAAAATTCCATCGTACTTCATATTTACTCTCAATAAATTTTTTGATATGTCATTTTTAAAATGATATAAGATCCTTTTTTATGTACGTTGTTAAAATTGTGACTTTTCTTTTAGTAACAATTTTTTCCATTGATGTTAGTAATGCGAGATCCAAGAAATTAAAGAGTAATCATTGCAATATAAACAAACTACTAGCTTAAAGACTATTTACTCTGTAACACAAATTATAGATATGTGACCGTTCAGTTGCGTTAACAAAAATCATTTATTGGTGATAAATAAGTTGTTGTTTTTTTCCACAATAAGACCATCTCAATTACTATAATAGTTATATAAGAAATTTTCTGTAATTAATCTTCACATTAGTTTCGACAATTTATTATAGGGAAGAATAAAGATTTTGTGAATGAAAGAGAAGATAAAAAAGTTATAGTAACATAAATACAAAGTATAATAATGTTGAAGGAATACAAAAAATCATCCCATTGAATAAAAGAAATAAATGTTAAATAAATAGGGTAGTTTAATAACGAAAGGAGAGGAAAATAAAAAGGTGTCTTAATTTAATTTTTGTTGTGGTTGCAACTAATATTTCTAAAAAAAATTATACATATCTGTTAAAATATTAAATAAATAAATAGATGTGTTATTTTAAAGAGTACGGTTTTTGAACTATTAAGTTTAACAGTTATCAAAGAAAAAAAATATAACATTTTCAACCAATATTTTATCATATGAAAGCAGTTAAAAAAAAATTAGTGTGGAAAATTTTAATCGATTCACTAACACGTTCAGTTATGAAAATTTTAAATAAAATATCAATTATAATTAAAATATGAAACTTAGATGTGATTATTAGAGTTTACATCACTTTGAAATTTTTAATGTACACAATTAATTTAATATAGATATAATGACATTTTGGTAAAGAGTTTTAAATTAGGATTATTAAAATATTTATATAAGACTTTTTTTTTGTAATTATACTTCGCGTTAATTTCAACAATTTATTTTATGGAAGATAAAAGATTTTGTGAATGAAAGGGAAGATAAGAAAAGTTATGGTAACATAAATACAAAGCATAATAATGTTGAAGGAAAACAAAAAGGTCATCCCATTAAATAAAAGAAATAAACGTTAAATAAATAGGGCAGTTTAATAACGAAAAGAGTCCAAAATAAAAATGGTGTTTTAATTAAATTTTTTTTGTGTTTGCAACTAATATTTCTATAAAAATTCGACATACTCCTTCCTATTCTTAATAACTCCCCCTATTCATGCATGAACGGCACGAGAACTAAGGGAGGGTGTATTATATGGTAAAGTGTTGTAGTGGGGGTAGGAGATTGGAGAGAGAATATATTGTATGATATTATCGTGGGGTGAGGTGATTAAAATAATTATTGTTTTGAGGTAAGGTGATTAAAATAAGATAAAGTATGAGTATTATCGGGGTACTGTTGTGGAGTGGGGTGGGGTGATTAAAATAAGTATAAAATTTGACAAATAAAGAAATAAGGCGAGTATTGTGATTTGTGAATAGATGAAAACGGAAATAGGGAGAGTTATTGAGATTAGGAGGAAATATTTGTTAAAATATTAAATAAATAAATAAATGTGTAATTTTAAAGTAGTACGATTTTTGAACTATTAAGTTTAACAATTATCAAAGAAAAAAATATAACATTTTCAACCAATATTTTATCATATGAAAGCAGTTTAAAAAAATAGTACGAAAAACCTTAATCGATTCACTAACACGTTCAATTATGAAAACTTTAATTAAAATGTCAATTATAATTAAAATATGAAACTTAGATGTTATCTGTAGAGTTTACAACACTCTTGAAATTTTTTAACTCGAAAATTTTTTAATGTACACAATTAATTTAAGTGAAAATTGTAAATAACCACCTAGTATTTACGGTATTTACAAACTACCACCCCGTATTTCATTTATTACAAAGTACCACCTACATTAGAGTGTATATGCCCAAACTCACACCGTATTCGCTTCCGTTCATATTTTTACATATTTCCCGACTCGGTTACTAACTAAACTAATAAATTAGTTTAACTAACACTCCAATTCACATTAAAACACAATTAAGTAGTTCTATTTTTTCATTCTCCAACTTACGACTACAAATCAAAACCCCAGATTAAGAAAATCCACATCACTATCATCAATTGCTACACCATCACTAATCAACCCTATCATCAGGTGCATCATCGACATCAAAATCGATAGTATGGTGTCACTTTCACTTGTTCTTCACTTTTCTTGATCAAATCAACTCCTCTGCCAATTGCTGTTTTTTAGCCTTTTAAGTTGACATGTTTTGCTTCAACCTTCTTCTTCTCCTCATTGGTAATGTCAACAAACCCAGAATTTAAAGTTAATTTACCAACAAATTAGGATCTTTACAAGCAAATCGTTAATTTATCAATGAATCTCATACATAATCCCCAAATTAACCCAGAAAACAAACCCTAATTTCGACCTTCATAGAAATTAACAAAAGAATGTATGAGATCAACTTACCTTGGAATTATGTTGGAGAAACCCTAAATTCGTTTTGAAGGAGAGATGGCAGAGGAACCTTAAATTTGTAAGAATATGAAGATGCAGGTAGTGAGAGAGGGCTTTATGTTGGAGTATGAAAAATTAGAACTAATTAATGTTGTTTTAGTGTGAATTGGAGTATTAGTTAAGGTAATTTATTAGTTTAGTTAGTAAATGAGTCGGGAAATAAGTAAAAACATTAACGGGAGCGAAATACGGTGTGAGTTTGAATATATACACTCTAATGTAGGTGGTATTTTGTAATAAACGAAATACACGGTGGTAATTTGTAAAATACCGTAAATACTAGGTGATTATTTACAATTTTCACTTAATTTAATATAGATATATTGACCTTTTGGTATTGAATTTTAAATTTGGATTACCAAAATATTTATATAATTTTTTTTTGTAATTAATCTTCGCATTAATTTCAACAATTTATTATAGGGAAGAAAAAGAGTTTGTGAATGAAGGTGGAAATAAAAAAAATGGTAACATAAATACAAAGTATAATAATGTTGTAGGAAAATAAAAAGGTCATCCCATTGAATAAAAGAAATAAAGGTTAAATAAATAGGGTAGTTTAATAAGGGCCTTAATGATGATTATTTATCACTAAAGCAAATAATATCACAATACATATAAATGATTTAAAGCTCAATTTTCCAAAGTAATACTCCCTATATGGTTGTATCTCAATTTTCATGTTCATTTCCTCCAAAAATGTATGCTAAAATTAATGCCTTCTTTTTAATTTTTGAATATACAATAATATTGCCTATATATTATCATTATTATTTTAAAAAAAATTGAAAATTATAGCATTAAATACAAATTAAAGTACACTAAATATTAAAATTTGCTTTTTATATGTTAAGAAAATTAAACTAAAAAGTAAAATCAATATATCTAATTATTTATACGATAATATGACAAGGCATGTTGTGTGTTAATTGACGAAATTTTACATTTTTTTACCATGCTATGACACCACCTCAAAACTATGTAAAATTATTAAACTAACTCTTTCATATACATATTAAATTTACTAAATTTCTTACAAAAGTGTCCTTATATATTTTGTAACATATAAGTTAAAATAACCAATATATCTAATTATCTATAAGATAATATATTTTATCATCATTTATTTCTTCGGTGTTTATAATTCTCCCCATAATCTTTCAAACAATACTAATCATTCAATCTAATTTGAATTATAGTTTAAAAATAAATATATAGAAATTTCTATTTTAAAAAAGTTCTTTTAGGTTAAATTAATTATTTAGCTAAAAAAATGAAGACAATAACAATAATAACAATAATCGTGACAAAACACTAATAAATATAACAATATTCGTGGCAAAAGACTATTAATCCTGGAAATATATTTTGACGAAATATTATTCCAATATAAGTATTCATTAATAACTTACGAGTCTCTTTTGTCATCAAGGCTTAGTACGATCGTAAATTTGAGCTTGCGTAACACCACCAACGTGATAACATAACTAATACCGTGAATTTCACGGGTAATAGAACTAGTTAAAATATATAACTATAACTTTTAGTTAAAGATATTAGTTATAATTCAAAATTAATTTTAGGGTCTGTTTGGGAACTTCACTTTGGAATTGAATTACAGAATCAGCCCAATTACAATGTTTAGCGGCCCAAAGAATTTGGAATTAGAATCATCTAAATCCAACTCAATTCCACACAAGAGTAAATAATAGCCCATTGAAATCCCTACCCTAACCTAGTCATTTCATTTCTTACCTAACATCTCTCAACACAACACGTCGCCTCTCATCTCTAAACTCGACGCCCCCAAATTTTAACAAAACCCTAATTTTTCGAAATTTGTTGCTTATTTCGCTGAGATAATCACTCGATTTCTTCCTACTTTTTTCCGTACTGTTTCATCTCAATTTTTTAACTATTGATGCAGTTTTTTGTATGATTGATAACTTTGTGTTCATCAAATTGATAAGTAATCTTAGGTTGTCGATTAATAACTTCCGATTTGATTTAATTTTGTGAATAATCGCATATTTGTTGCTAGTATATGATTGATTGTTTGATCTTTACTACTGATTGATTACTCAATTTGTTAACTATCCTCGTGTCAAACAATGATATGTGGTTACTAGTTTTTTTTATGAAAGAATGCTACTGTATATATGTTGTTTTTATTTTTGTATAAACTGAAATTGTTTCTTTGTTGAATTGAATGGAAAGTCTGTACATGTTTATTTTTACGATTCAATTTGTATATTCTCCAATGATCCAAATCATAGTTGTTTTGGCCTCCTCTTCATCTAAAGTGTCCAACCTCTCATAGAGAGTTGCGATTATGGACTCGTTGGTGTACTGCATTGTGTACTGTGTATTCAACATTTCATTTTTTTTGGTTCTGCCGGAATAATGTACCGTTTTCTTCTCAAATGGTGTTGCATTTGTGTCGAATACTGACGTAATCTAATATTTTTAGGTTCTGAGCTCTTACAATGGTTGATGAAATTAATGTAGTTGAGTCGAGAAAGCGTGCTAGGGAGTATTTTGATGACGAAGTCGAGTTATTCGCAATCATTTTTGGCTTTCTCAAAATAATATTATGCTCATGGCATCACATGAATTACTGAGTGAAAGAAATATGATGGGGTGAGCATGAGCTTGTTGAACAAAGAAAATATTGGATGAATACGTTAATGAATGACTGCATATGTCAAGAACAATTGCGTATGGATAGAATTTATTTTGACAAATTGTGTTGGATTTTGCAAGTCAAAGGGGGTTTAAAGACAACTAGAAATGTCACAGTTAAGGAAATTTTAGCCTATTTTCTTCACATACTTGGACATGATTTGAAAAATAGGACTATTGGTGTTGTGTATACTCGGTCGGGAGAAACTGTGAGTCGTCATTTTCATATGGTGCTTAAAGCTGTGATGAAAATAGGCCAATATTATATAAAACAAATGGATTCTACTCTTAGTTTTGAAAGAGATGGTAAACTGTGAGTCGTCATTTTCATATGGTGCTTAAAGCTTGAAGGGACTCATATTCTAATGAGTGTCTCACCACATAATAGGCCTAAATATAGAGACATGGGCGGTCATATTACAACCAATGCCTTAGCTACATGTGATAGTACCCTCAGTTTTAGCTATGTTTTTCCGGGTTGGGAAGGTTCGGCATCTGACCAACGTGTACTCGGTGATGCACTTCGCAGACCGAATGGCTTAAAACTTGTAAGAGACAACTATTACCTTGTGGACTTAGGATATAGTCATGCTCCGGGTTTCTTAGCTCCATACAGACTTACCCATTATCATTTAAATTTGTGGAGAGGAAACACAACGACAAATGCTAAAGAACTTTTTAATTTGCATCAATCTTCGGCTCGAAACACCATTGATAAGTCCAATTTATATACATTTTATCCCCATATTTTAGCTCCATTTTGTATGACATTATGCACTAACCTTAGTGATTTTGAGCTAATATTGTATTCTAGTTGTCTTTGCATGGATTGTCACATTTTGTAGGTACTTAAGCTTTTAAGGGCTTATTTCTACAACATTTTCAAGGATTAGAGTATATGGCCAATCATGGAGCAAGAGTTGGACTAGCATTGTAGAGTTGTATGGGTTTTGCATGCATAAAATGTTGGATTGAAATGTAAAATACAAAATAAAGAAAAATGCAAAGTCAAGCCCAAGAATTCAAGTCCAACTAAGGTGGAAACTTTGGATGCTTAGTGAAGCTTAGGATGCCAAATGAAGACTTTAATCGGGTGATTAAACAAGACATTAAACATCAAGATTGGATTCCTTTGCGAATTAATCACATGTGTTGAAGACAAAAGTCAAGAACACCACGACCCGGATCGGGGTTGGGTAGCCCCGATCGGGGTTACCCCCTCATTGAATGTTTACGTTTCTCTTTGACACTCTATAAAAAGGGTGTTGATCCGGGACGGACATAGCTTTTTACACCATTCACATACACAATTTCTCATAATTCTCTCTAAGTTTAGTAGATAGATTAGTTTAGTTATTAGCTTAGTTTAGTTTAGATTTACTTTATATTATAAACATTTCAATACAATTTCCATTCAAGTTATATTCCAAAGTTTCATTTCAAGTTATTTCATTACAAGCGTCGTTCTTCCATTTCTAGTTCATTTCCATATTGCAAGTTAATTTCTATTTACATTTCCATTATGTTTATGATTTTAATTATCATTAATGTAGTTTACATTTTCATCATGTTTGAGTAGTTACATTTGTCTAGGGAATAAAGGAAGTCATGCATGATTAAGTAATATGTAAATGTCAAAATAAGGATAAATTAATATCATATAATTGTTTCTATCACATGTTTGCACCATAATGTTTAATCTATGTTTAAAGGCCTTATTCATCGATTAAGTTTGTTCATTCGTTCTAAAGTCGAGAGGCACAGAATTGAATTAAACTAAGCATGTGTAGTAGGACGACCTAGTCATGAACGAGAGTTTCTCTAGGACTCGGTCTATAGTTGACACTGATATCGTAAGGTGGGTGCGTGTCTTTAAGCCTAAACATTTATCGTAAAATCAACTTCCTAACTTGACATGAACATTTATATAATTAGCTTGCGTGACCCGACCTCCCTAGACATTTTCTTTATTATTGTTTTATTACATCAAACCAATTAACCAAAGCAAATGTTAATCTACCAAGGTAAAATTCAATCCATAACAACTAAATTATAAACTCCCGTCTCCTTTGGGTTCAACTTCTAAGTACTACATTAATTTGTTACCTATGGTATAAATATTATCTTTGCATAAGTACACGACAAGCCTATCACTACCTATACACATTGCCATATTTTTGTCTACGATTATCATCTCTTGTGTTATCACAATATCTCTACTTGTCTACGTTAAACACCTTTGAGATTTTATTTTGTCGGTCTAAACACTCTAATTCATTCAATCAATAAAGAGAACTTAAAATAACGCCCAAATATTTGTTGGAAGATAAACATTCATAGTCCATAATCTGTAAGCTGATTAAAATAATAAGTGTATGTTTGACCTAGCTTGTAAAAGTGTTTTTTGGACGCAAAAACACTTTTTTTGCCAAACACACCATTTTCTAAAAGTTAAACAAAAAATTTTCAAAAGCTAAAACTCCATATTTTTGTTCATAGAAATAGAAGAAGCAATTTGTTGCTTCTGCTTTTGAAAAACACTCTTGAAAAATTAAGCTTGATAAACAAAAACTCATTTTTGAGAATCGAGGCCAAACATGCTCTAAATTATTAACGAACTCGTGATTTTCACGGGCTCCAAAACTAGTTGGTACTTCATAACCATTTATTTTAGTAAATCCATGTATCAATAACAAAAATCCTAATGCTCTCTAAAAAAATCCCTCCCTTTCTCCTTCCCCGGAAGACGACTCTGCTGCCCGCTTAACAAAAAAATTCAAAATGCATCAGCACTTTGAAAGTAAACCTTTCCAAACAACAGAATCCACAAATCAATACATTGTGCAGGAGAGTTTGGCACACCATGCTTTACAAAACTCTGCACCGCGGCTATCTTATATGGAGTCGCTTAATAATGGAGTTTCTCCGTCTTTTGCCATAAACAGAGAATATGTGATTAATGTCACAAATAACGCAGTTTATGAGGATGTTTCAGATGATGATATATAGGATCCGGAGCAAGCAAAGGATCCTTTATGTCCTACCATTCTCTTATCCAAAGAGGAGAAAAAGACGATTAGAATGCAATGGAAGGATTCGCTAATCATAAAAATGTTTGACAAAAACATAGGTTACTTTTCTCTGGTTTGACAAATTAAGAAGAAATTGGCCATAAAGGGGGGAATGATCCTAACGGACGTAGGATGTTCATATTATGTAGCCAGATTCACAAATCGAGAGGACTACCACTACTACAAATCCAGGCAACTACAACGCCCCTTTAACAATGATTATTCACGAAAATCACAATAGACGTTGTAGAATGTATGGCGCGAATTTTACTAAAATCAATTACAACGGGTATGGTTATAAAAACCGTTGTTATTCGTTTTATCAACGGGTCACACATGCACAACCGTTGTTAATAATTTGGCGCAAAATTGGCGCAAAGTTAGTGAAAAGTAATCACAACGGTTATTTTTGAAACCCGTTGTTAAAACTTATTTAACAACGGGTGTTTTCTACAACCGTTGTTAAAACATATTTCACAACGGTTGTTGTTTAATAACCGTTGTCAATACCTTCCATACTATAAACCACACAAACACAAGTCTGCTGCAGCCACAAAACACAAACCTTAATACACAAACACAAACCCAAAGAAGCGACCAAACACAAACACAAAACACACACTTTCTCATCGTCTCTTTCTCTCTTTCTCATCGTCGCTTTATCTTCTCGCCGTCACTGTTGATTTCATCGTCTCTTTACGTACGTTCTGTAATTATCAGGTTTGTTTCATCGTCATTATTTTATTTTTCTAATTATTTCATTTCCATGTATGTGTTTTTATCGACCATTAGGTTCCGTTCAAAGATCTCTAATTATTTCATTTCCATGTATGTGTTTCTAATTATTTCATTTCCATCTTCTTTGGCGTCCTTCAGTACGGATCGAGCATAGTAAGAGTCTTAAGGATGATATATCATTCATTTTGTTGGAGTTTGGAGTTTGTTTTGAAAGATTAAGGAGAGGGTTAATTTATTTGGAGTTTGTTTTAGCAGTTAGGGTTTGGAGAATATATTGAGATAATGGAAATGCATGTTAGTTGAGATAATGCAATGTATTTATACTAATGTGTGGGTTGAGTTGTTTTTTAATTAATATATATGTTAGGAAGTTGTGTCATAATCAGCATCATCATATCTCTCAATGCTGCTTCAAATCTTATTGGACAGTGATGGCAGTAATAATCTGGATCTTGATGATGACTGATAGATCTATGGAGTTTGTTCCGGGTGTAATTCCAGAGCATGTATAGTTACCACCCGTGGCTTGTTGAATGATGTCTTGAGTTGGATTCTCCCTTGGTCTTAATCGTTCCTTTCGGCCTCTCCTGCAACAATGAACGAACTGAGGGCTTGGCTTTGAGCCAAGCGTACCCACTCCGACGCCCAAGTCAGTAAACTTAGATGTATAAGTTGTATGCTAATTGGCTAGGAATATATTGTAGAGAGAGAAGGAAGATTATACCAGCTGAATAGTGTATTTAGGTTAAGTTGTGTATTTCTGGATTGGGATCCTTTCCTCAATGAAGGTTGAGGAGTATTTATAGACTTCACCTTTTGTCACGTAGTGGCCAAGTGGCCAAGTGGCTAGCAGGTGGAAAGACTGATCTACCTCTCGGCCGAGGGACCTATGGCAGGCCGGCGGGCCATGTTGACTCACCGCCGAGGGGTCTTGGATATGAGTACGCGGATATGTGCCCCGGCTGACAGGTTGCCATGCCGGGACCCAGGCTGACAGGCCGATGGGCTGCATCAGCTAGGCTGTCTAAGATGTTGACTTGCTGTGGATATCTTTGACCTTGTCTAATGTGTTGACTTGGTCAGCGGTGCAGAATATGCCCCACCAATTTGCCCCCAGCGTAGTCTATGCCGTGGTATGGGCTCCGATGTACGTCTGAGCGTATATTCTGCGCAAGTAGTTTGTAGAAAATTTTCTGCATCGGCTTCTTCTGCGGCGACTTCTTTTGCCTCTGCCTGGTCTTTCTTAGGCCGTACCACATCCCCCCTCCACATGGATGTGTATTGGGCATCCGATGTGGATAAGAAAGGGACGCTGGCCGAGACCGGGGTTGAGACTGCCGGTTATTTTTGATTGCCCCCTGCCGGTGGTGTCTAGCTTGGTTGATTATGTGGCCGACGGAGAGCAGATGCTTGGGAATTTGTTGAGGAAGGTGAATAGGCGGAGAGATTTGAATAGGCGTGTTGAAGACGTTTGGTCACTGTTGCATTGATTGACACAACTGTTGCAACGATTGACATCCCGTGGTTGCATGTCCGACACGTGTCTGCACGCTGATTGGTTGACGCTTCATGGGTCATTCTCGATTGGTCTGCTTCATGGGCTTTTCCCTATAAATAGGGGGCGGTTGCCCGTGAAATTGCCCACCAATTTCATTCTTCAAAATTTTCTTCTCTCTAAACTTCCAAGGGTTTCTTTGTCTTCTAATTTCCAGAGTTGTTACTCCGGCGAGCGTTTTCTTCGAGGTAAACAAGCAAACTTTCCAATTCTTAATTTTGTAAGTTTATTGTAAACATGTCTTCTGCTGACGCCGGGCCTAGTAAGCCGGGCCCTAGGTCTCCTTCTCCCGAAGTCGATCCTCGGATTCTGGAGGAATGGGAGGATGACTCTGATGTCGATGATGACGCGGACGATTTTGGTGATGATGCTGAGGAGGCTCGTCCTAATACCGTGAGGCAGTACGTTATGGATCACGGCCTCGCCTGTAAGGCACGCGTTGACCGAGTTTGGACCCATAAGTTGGCCAAATTTGTTCGGTGAGAAATTTTTCGAGGGCCACTTCTTCTTCGGCAGGGGATACAAGATTGTTATCCCTGAGGAGGGCCAGGCCGTCTGTTGCCCTCCACCGGGCCACACTGGCGTATATATGCGACACTTGGAGTACGGGCTCCGGTTTCCGCTGAATGGGTATGTTGTGGCCATCCTTAAGGCCATGAACGTTGCCGTTGCCCAATTGCACCCGTTGGCTATGAGGACCATAATCGGGTTTGTCTGGCTTTGTCTCTTCAAGGGGGAGGCCCCAACGGTGAACTTATTTCGCCGACTTCATTACCTCCGCCGTCATTCTCGGCCGCGCCGGTTGGCACAGTGTGCACACGGAGAAGGGTTATGTCTCTGCTGACAAACTTTCCTCTTGCAAGGGCTGGCAGGGTCGGTGGGTGTACGTTAAGGTGCCGGACGACTATCCGCTGCCCTGCTCCTTTCAGCATCAAGTTAACTTGCGGTGTGAGACTAAGGCGGAGCCTGACGGATGGGTCTCCGGAAGAAACTCAAAATGGATCTTGGCGGGGTTCTCCTCTCGGAGGACGAGAGGGCGGCAATGCGGCTTTTGAGGTAGACAAGGGTGGGCTGCCGAAAAGATGGATTCCTCCAACGCAGATCATTCTTCAGGATGAGCCGCTTTGCCATGTCGGCCTCATACCAGCCCTAGCGCAGGGTGAGTGGGGTCGGTGTGAGGCCCATCACCGTTCTCATTGTGTCTTTGAACTTTGATTTATTTCTTCTACTTAACTCTTGCTTCGTTTCCTTCGCAGGCCATTTTGGACCGGACCTGTCTGAGGATATCCTCCGGAGAATGGGACTGAACAAAGATAAGACCGTTGCTAACTTACATCCCAAAGCTCTCCCCAATGACCGCAGGAGGTCGCCGACCGATCTCATAGAGCGGCGGTGAAAAGCTTGAGTGCGGTGGAGACCCAGCGAAGGTTGTTAGTAACGTGCCGCGCCACACGCGAAAAACGAAGTCCTCGGCGGTGGTGGCGTCGACATCGGCTCCGCCTTCCATCCCCCCTGTTCAGAAGAAGACGGTGGAGATCGTTTGTATCTCCAACGGGGATGACTCCGACGAGGAGGAGGGGTCGCCCCTTGTCCGTAAAAGAAAGCAGACGGCCTTTACCGCGACCGTTGATTCTGCTGCTGACGAGGAGACGCGCCTTTCGGCCAAGAAGGCCAAGCACGGTATTGTTCTTTCGTGGCTTCGATTTAGCCGGTTCCTTAGGGCGCGCTCGTGTGAGCTCTTCGACATGTCTGCGTATGTCGATACTTATGCTTACTTTAAATTTTGTAGATCGGCCGCAGTCGTCCGCCGCTCCTGTTGGGCAGCAAGTGGAGGGGAGTTCTGTGCGGGCTGGTGATCAACACGTCACCGTGAACTCTCCATCCCAGAAGGTTTTCCTCCCCAGTGCGCAGCCGGTAAACAAAATGTCACCACTTGTCCCTTCATCCCGAGAAGGTTTTCCTCCCCCCCTACAAGGCCGGTGATCAAAATGTCACCACTGTTTCCTCATCCGGAAGGTTTCCTTCTCCCGGCTCATAGATGAAGGCACGGAGCTTATCAAGGAGTGGCGAGGTGGAACGGTCTTACCGGTGCTCGTATCGTAGAGCAGGAGAAGGCCTTGGCTCAATCCGCTTTTGAGCTTAATGCCACTAAGAAGGTGGCCGCGAAGGCAAAGCGGGATCTTCTCAATGAGCGAGAGGCTTAGGGGGATCGAGAGGGCGCTCTTGGTCGAAAGAAAACTTAGGCGGGACGTTGAAAAGGAGGTCCTTGCTGAGAGAGCCAAGGCCGAGGCTGCGGCAGCCGAAGCTGCTAAGCTGCTGGGGAAGTGTACACTTGTTCAGAGGCATGCCGACCTCTACCTCCAGCAGAGGAATGAATCCGGGGACCTGTTTAAGGCCCAAAGGCGGAGGTGGTTCGGATCGAGATGCCGTCATTAGGCAAAAGGAGAAGGACATTGAGATGCTCCAAACCGTCATGCTCCCTAACATGTGTCTTTGAATTCGGGATTTAGCCGAAGGAGCGCTAGGGAAGTGATTGAGGAGCTCTTCCCTCTTGGTGGTTCCTTTCCGTGGGATGATATGACGAGCCGCTTGATGACAAGCTCGAAGCCAAGGAGAAGGCCGTGGTGGAGAAGGCTAAAGAGGCGGTGAGGGCGAAGAAGCGAGAGAAGGAGGCGGCCGAGAAGGAAAGCGCTACGGGCCGAGAAGGCTAAAGAGGCCCAGGAGGAAGCCAAGCGGGCAAAGGCGGCCGAGGCCGCCGAGGCTAAACCGAGGCCTTGAAGCCGAGGTCGCTAAGGGAGCCGCCGGGTTACCCATCGAAGAAAGTCTTTTGCTGCCATTGCCGATGGCGAGCAACAACGGACATAGGGAGATAACATCTGTAACCTTTTGTCTTTTGGCTCATCCTTGTAATTTCTTGTAATTCGTTGAACATATTTAATAAGAGTTCGTTTTTACTTCACTTCTTTTCCTTGCGCTAGTATTTGAGCTTCGACTGTCCTTTTAGCGTCTTCGTCTTTGTCTGGGTTGTCTCCTTCCGTTATTAATTGAGTGTCTCTTTTGTTCCCGCCTCGGCTTGGCCGAGGCAGTCTAGAGTGCGTATTTCAACTGAGTAACGCTTCCAAGGCATTTTGATCGTTTCAGCGAGTATCAACCGCGCTGGTCATAACCGTCGCAGTGTCTGCTTCCTTAGGGTGCATGCCGCTCTTGTCGGTATGACAGTGTGAGCCGTGGCGTCTGCTTTTTGATGGAGACTGCCGTGGCGTCTACTACTTGGAGTGACTGCGACGGCGCCACACCTCTTGGGGTGACTGCCGTGGCGTCTAGTACTTGGAGTGACTGCGACGGCGCCTATTTCTTGATGGTGACTGCCGCTCTTGTCGGTATGACAGTGTGAGCCGACGTCTGCCGTGGCGTCTACTACTTGGAGTGACTGCGACGGTGCCTGCTTCTTGATGGAGACTCCCGTGGCGTCTACTACTTGGAGTGACTGCGACGGCGTCACACCTCTTGGGGTGACTGCCGTGGCGTCTACTACTTGGAGGCTGCGACGGTGCACGCTTCTTGATGGAGACTCCGTGGCGTCTACTACTTGGAGGACTGCGACGGCGTCACACCTCTTGGGGTGATCGCCGTGGCGTCTACTACTTGGAGTGACTGCGACGGTGCCTGCTTCTTGATGGAGACTCCCGTGGCGTCTACTACTTGGAGTGACTGCGACGGTGCCTGTTTCTTGACGGAGACTGCCGCTCTTGTCGATATGACAGTGTGAGTCGGCGTCTATTTCTTGACGGAGACTGCCGCTCTTGTCGATATGACAGTGTGAGTCGGCGTCTATTTCTTGACGGAGACTGCCGCTCTTGTCGATATGACAGTGTGAGTCGGCGTCTGTTTCTTGACGGAGACTGCCGCTCTTGTCGATATGACAGTGTGAGTCGGCGTCTGTTTGTTCTCTAGCGACCGTGGGGAAAGCGAATTCTTCGACGAAAGACTTGGGCAATTTTTATTCAGATGAAAACATGCGTCGGGGTGCCCACAGCTGTTTCGGACACCTCCGCCGCTACAAAAATTACATCCGAGATTCCCAGCGTTTTAATGGCTCATCAAGGGCTCACCTTCCCGTCGGCCACCGCTAGTTGCATCCATGAGGTCGCCCTCCTGTTGTAAGGATGGACTCTTCCCCTTCTCTGATTTCTTTGCCACTTTGAGGGATTGCATGTTGCATCCTCTGGCAGCTATCTGGACGTTGACCACCTCGTCATTCTCGTCTTTGGAGACGAGCTTATGCGCTTCCCCCCGGTCCGAGACGTACATCAGTGTCAGGGCCCGGATGGACATCACTGCGTCAGCCTCGCTCAGGGTGACTCGGCCTATGAGGGCGTTGTAGGCGGACGAGCCGTCGATGACCACGAACTCAGCTAGGAGATTTTTGGCCGCATTCCCTCGGCCGAACATCATCGGCAGCCTGATTGACCCGAGCGGTACTAGGCCGGCCCCAGAGAAGCTGTACAGTGGACTGGTGCGGGGCTTAAGTCTTTGACCTTCGACCGAGGCCGAGGAAGCACTCCCGAACATGATGTTCGTGTAGGCACCGTGTCAATCGGGCATCTCTTGACCAGGTGGTTGGATATGTCCAAATTGACTACAAGCGGGTCGCTATGAGGAGAGACGACTCCCTCGTAGTCCTTCCTTCCAATAGTCATATCGGGGATGTTGGAAGCGGGGGTCGCTGTGCTGGGCACAAAGTTGATGGCCTGGTATAGTTCGTTCAAGTGCCGCTTGTACCCATGAGCGGACCCTCTGTTCTCATTACCCCCGATGACAACGTGGATCACCCCTATCCGTTCGAAGACGGATTTCCTATCTGAACTGCTGGCATCGGTCTTTTGGCCTTTGGCGACGTACTTGCCGAGGCTCCCCTTCCGGATCAGCTCTTCAATGGCATTCTTCGGATGTCGGCGGTCGTTGGTTAAATGGCGGTGTGGCGTGGTACTCACAAGATCTTGGCTCGTGTCACCGTCACTCTTCGGCTTGGGGGTCTCTCCCACTTCGGCCCTCATTTTTGCTCGGGCGAAGACTTGTTGGTGACCGACACAACGAGAGGGGTCTTATTATCATACCGCCTCCGGTGGTACGTTCCCGAACTCCACCGGCGCCCGCCGAGTCCATTTCTGGCAGATTTATCGACCGTGACCTATTATTCTCACGGCGTCGTTCATCGGACCGTGACCCATTGTTGTCACGGCGTCTTTCATCCGGGTTGTCCTCCCGCGCTCTTCTTTTCGAGTGCTCGGCCTCGCTGGGCCTACCCAGGTCTTGTGGTAGTCCTCCACCTTAATGGCTTGGTCGGCCATCTTCCTGGCGGAGTCTAATCTTTGGCCGCCGCACTTGATGAGCTCATTTTTTAAGTCCCCTCTTGGGAGACCTTTCATCAGCGCGAAGGCGGCCGGCTCATTGTTCGGATCCCGAACCTGTTGAACCCGGCGTCGAACCTCTTCACATAGCTTCGGAGAGTCTCGCCTCCCTCCTGCTTGATAGTCAGGAGGTCCGATGTTTCGACGGCCCTCCTCTTATTGCAGGAATACTGGGCCAAAAATCTTTCTCTCAGGTCGCCATACCCGTATATCGATCCGTCGGGGAGTCCTTTGTACCAGCTTTGTGCCATCCCATGCAAGGTCGTTGGGAAGACACGGCACCAGACCTCATCAGGCTGTTCCCACACCGACATGTGGGACTCGAAAGCCTCCGCGTGGTCGGATGGGTCGCCTTCTCCTGAGTATGATATGGGTGGCAACTTTAGCTTAGTTGGCACCGGGATTTCTAGGACGTAGTCGCTGAGGGGCTGTCTGACCACGTGTCGAACGGCACGCGGCGATCGGCTCCTCACGTCCCTAGTTCGGCTCCTCTCCCCGTGGCGAGAAGGGCTTCTTCCCTGACTCTGGCGAGCCGGACTTCTTCTTCTCCGGCTCTGGTGAGTCGGACTTCTTTCATTCCTCCGGGGCAGGCCTCGTGGCTGCTGCGGCGACGTTGTCCTCCCGCGAGTGCGGTCAAGACTTATGTCCATCACTTGCATTCTGGGCTCCTCGGCGTTTTGACAGGGCCAACTTCTTCTAGTGCTCCATTCAAGTCTCTTGGAGTCACATTCTGGGCCCTGGTCTCCTGTGCGGGTTCCGCCGCTCTTGTCGGTGTGACAGTGTGAGCCGACGTACTACCAATGAGGTCCAGAAGTTGTTTCAGTAATGTCACGTCAACCACATGTCCCATGAGGGTGACTTGGTTGGCGGGCAGCGGCGCATCTGGTGTTATTGGCATCCCGAACTCCGGTTGGATTACTCCGCCGGCGGAGGGCTGCATGACTCCAGAATTGTTGAAGGTATCATCTGGGTGGAGGGGCTCGTCGGTTACGAACACCTCTTGCTGTTTCGACATCTTCTCAGCTTTTTGGGTGGGTTTTTTGTTTTGTGTTTTTAAGGGATTTTATTAGCATTTAGTATGCCTTCCCCACAGACGGCGCCAATTGTTCCGGGTGTAATTCCAGAGCATGTATAGTTACCACCCGTGGCTTGTTGAATGATGTCTTGAGTTGGATTCTCCCTTGGTCTTAATCGTTCCTTTCGGCCTCTCCTGCAACAATGAACGAACTGAGGGCTTGGCTTTGAGCCAAGCGTACCCACTCCGACGCCCAAGTCAGTAAACTTAGATGTATAAGTTGTATGCTAATTGGCTAGGAATATATTGTAGAGAGAGAAGGAAGATTATACCAGCTGAATAGTGTATTTAGGTTAAGTTGTGTATTTCTGGATTGGGATCCTTTCCTCAATGAAGGTTGAGGAGTATTTATAGACTTCACCTTTTGTCACGTAGTGGCCAAGTGGCCAAGTGGCTAGCAGGTGGAAAGACTGATCTACCCCTCGGCCGAGGGACCTATGGCAGGCCGGCGGGCCATGTTGACTCACCGCCGAGGGGTCTTGGATATGAGTACGCGGATATGTGCCCCGGCTGACAGGTTGCCATGCCGGGACCCAGGCTGACAGGCCGATGGGCTGCATCAGCTAGGCTGTCTAAGATGTTGACTTGCTGTGGATATCTTTGACCTTGTCTAATGTGTTGACTTGGTCAGCGGTGCAGAATATGCCCCACCAGAGTTGAAAAAATGGAAGCAAATCAAACAAGCATAACTCAACACTTTCAAAATGATCATTTCATTTAATTTTAAACCAAATACATTACAGCAATTATCAGAAATCAAAAGATGTATAATAAGCCGGAACAACCCCGATTAAGCGTAAAAAGCGCTTCTCAACCTGCCACCAATCACGCCACTCTGGTATACCGCTAACTTCCGGGTCATTGGCTTCATATTTTGCAATAACAGATTGAATATATGCAAGGACACGACTTGCATGTGGAGATAAGGTTGGAAGAGTACAACTCAACATATCTCTGGCTGCAGCCAAGTTGCGAGTAACAGGCCGACGAGGGTATGAAGATGATGATGATGATGATGAGGCTTTGTTGACAAGCCGGACTGCTTCACGCCTCTTAATCCAATAATTCCGTTGATGTTCAAGGGATGCTTTGATTAATGGGTGTTGATCGGCGGGAAGCCCGGCGAGAACCTTCCCATCATCTTCAATCGTTTGTGTAAGCCATTCTTCGTTGTTGATAAAATTAGGGTTCATTGCCATGTTGTTTCAATTAATGAATGTTAGTAAAGGATGCTTTAATATGTTAGTAAAGGATGCTTTAATATGTTAGTAAAGGATGTTAGTAAAGGATGCTTTAATATTTATAGCTAGTAATATTTAATTTAATTTTTTTTTATTTTTTAAGAACAAACAACAACGGTTATTTACAAACAACCCGTTGTTATAACTTTCCCCCCAAAATTGAGTCACACTTTCCACAACGGGTTTTTATACTTAAAACCGTTGTTAATATTTTTCACAACGGTTTCCTTAAGAAAACCAACCGTTGTTAAAACCTTTTACAACGGACGCTTTAACAACGTCCGCTTTTTTATATAACAACGGTTTTTGACCGTTGTTATAGCCTGTATCTGAAGTAGTGTACGAGTTTGTTCTGACTCAAGGTCCTTGGATGATTGGCGATCATTATCTCACGATTCGCAAATGGGTTCCTAATTTTATTGGAACGGATGAACCCATTCGTCATCTTACTACCTGGATTCGAATTCCAAGACTTTCAGTAGAATATTACCATGAAGATATACTGTATAAAATTGGAAGCAAAATCGGGCGAGTAATTCGAATGGACAAACCCACAGCTATGTCAGAAGGGTCAATTTATTCGAATGAGTGTTGAGGTGGATTTATCTAAACCTTTACTCTCGTAATTCAGATTAAATGGTAAATTGTGGATTATTCGGTATAAAAGTCTTAGAATGATCTGTTATAAACGTGGGAAGCTTGGACATATGGTTACAAAATGTCCAATGTTCCCCCGTGATCAACGGGATGGGCATGAGGTTATTGTGACGTGTGATCTGCAGGTGAATAGTGACAATGGCCTTTTGCCCAATGAGGTGGTCAGTCATGACAAAACAAAAGACTCCTATGGTTCATGGATTCATGTCAAGAAACCGACTAACAAGAAAGTAGGGAGACCAGACAAGGATAAGGAAGACGAGAGAGTTAGACAACCGCTAGTCCAGATTCTTCAGAATACTTTTCAAAATTCAGGGTCCAGGTTCGAAGCTCTTGGGGAAGAGCAGGAAGCTAAGGTGATTGACATGAACCAGGGATTAGATCTGTCACTAGTGGATGTCCAAATTGCGATGACTCTTGTGACTAATGCGACTGGAAATGCTAGGAGGGAGGCATAGGCAGGCGAGAGTCCAACATCACTGAACAATACTTCCATGATAAGCGCCAATCGTAATAACATAAAGAATAATCAAAATATTCGAATTGGAAAGGAGAATAAAAATCTGATTCCGCAAGATATGGATGCGTAATCTCTTCCTTTACCAAAAGATTATGTAATCAATTTACCTACATTTAAGGAAAGAATCTTGGGATCGGATATGCAATTAGATTATACACCCACAAGAATTCCGAAGTCGTTGACCATATTGAGTCCTATCCCTAATATTCCTAATAATTATGTTCCTTTTTTTTACTCATAACAATATTCACACCAGAAAATCACTAAAAAAATTCCATCTCTAAAGAGATTTCATTAAAGAACAATTTAGCATGCAAAATCCCTCGTAAACCTCAAAAAAAAAAAAATTATTTGAACCTCTATATCAACGCTTGCTCGAAAAGATGTCGAGATCCCACCTGATCCAAAACCCCTACATCCGTCATTATCTTATCCCTCTGTCGATTTCTCTCATGCTCCAGCGTGATGGAGGGCCCATTGTTAATCTCGACAATCCCATTGGTACACAAATTGGTGTTGAATGTCCCAATAAGGAGCACATTTACCTTAACAAACCCGGAGTTTTATCTGGAAGTGGATCTCGTCTCGAAATAAATGGAAGTCCTAAGGAAATTGTCTGAGGCGCTTTTGTCCTCGTTACCGTTTATACCTGTTAACATTATGGATAGATTCCCATATTTTATGAGTCGTAAAACTGCATTGAGGATTATGACTTGGAACGTTCAAGGCGCTGACAATCCTGCTCTGCTTAATATGCTTAATGAATTAGTTAAGGTGAATAATCCACGAGTACTAGTTTTAATGGAAACTCATATAAGCGGTGACATTGCTCAAAGAGTTTGTGATCGGATTCACTTTAGTGGTAAAACATGGGTGGAGGCCGAGGGTTTTAGTCGTGGTATCTGGTTATTTTGGCATTATGAGATTGTTAATATTACCCCTATTATTCATCATTCACAGCACATCACGATCGAAATTGCAAAAAGAGGAGAATTGCCATGGTACATTTCTGCTGTGTATGCGAGCCTGGACACGTTAAAAAAGGAGGAACTTTGGGAGGACTTGGAGATTTTTTCTCGCACTAATGACCGTCCTTGGTTGACGATGGGAGATTTTAATGTTACAAGATTTCTACACGAACGGAATGGTGATAAAATGCGGCGGAGGTGTAATAGGTTTAACTCTTGGCTTGAAAAAAACAACTTGATTGACCTGGATTATTCGGGGTTGGATTTCACTTTGTCGATAGGACACTCAGTTCAGACTCGTAAATGGGCAAGATTGGATCAGGCGATTTGTAATTCGTCTTGGAGGACTATGTTTGCATAGGGGTCATTGCGTCACTGTAATACCCGCCCTGTTAGGGATCCGTTGACTATCGTTGACTGACCTTAGATATATAACTAGACCTTCGGAAGTCTTACGGGTTTAACCTTGTGACATAGTAACCCTCGGAGTTTAGGAAGCTCGATCTAGCGGAGGCTACTCGATCGAGTACCTCTGTGACTCGATCGAGTAGAGGCCACTCGATCGAGCAACTCGAGTTCAGCGGTAAAATATAAATCGTGGAATCGTGAAACCAAAATTATTTCATTCCTTTTCTCCTAAACCTAATTGTCGTCTTGTCGCCAGAACGCCATGTATAGGTATGTAATCATCATCATCATCATCATCATCATCATCATCGTCGTCGTCGTCGTCGTCTTCCTTAGTTTTGATTGTAGTTGTGGTAGTAGTAATAGAGTTGTCACACTGTTTGTATAGGTGGTCATGGTGGTTGCTTGTCGTCTTATGGTCGTATGCGGTATTGCTATGGATTACTAAAGGTAGGTTTTCATACTCAGTACTGTTGGTTGTCTAGTATGCCGATTGTATTGTTTACTTGGTTTGGTATGGTTTTTGGTAGTGTGGATTGGTTGTAGTTGGTGGTTGTATGTATTATATCTGGATCGCGAGGTGCGTCCTCGGCTAAGTGGAGTCATTTGCGGGAGTGACTTCACGCCCTTGATTCACCCCTTGTGGAACCCGCCACAAGAGAGGATGTCCACATTAAGGAACATGGGTTTGCGCTCGGTATTGATGAGCGGGGCTTAGGTGGGAACGGTTGCGGTCCCCCACTGGTGGTGATAATTACTGGTTGCGGCCGTAATCTGGCAGGACTTTACATTCGGGCAGTCAGAGGAGTGTTGGTGATTGGAGAAGATGTTGGGTGTATGTTTGTTGTATCTAGCGTTGTGTATTCCTTCCGTTACTGACCTTGTGTGGTGTTCTGTGTGTTTTCTTCTTGTGTTGTGTCTGCCGTGATCCATTATGGTGAGCAGTCTGTCTTAGCAGGTTGATATGAGAAGCTTAGCAGGGTGCTTTGGAGGGAGAGTCTACCACGAGTCATGACAGAGATAGTATCACGTAGTTGATAGATGTCACCATTTATATCTTTTATTTTGTCGACAACTTATAATAAACATAATTGTTCTTTTATTGGCGTTTGATATTTACTATTCCTCGGGCAACCGAGATGGTAACGCCCTTATCTGTCGAGAAAGGTCTTGGTAAGGCTCCTTGGTAGATGGGGGTGTTACAATTATAAGACTTTGATATTGGGTGAATGTAAAGGATAATTATTATTGATAGAAGAGTTACATATTTATAGTTATACAAGAGGATGAAAGGTATGATACATTCTATAATTCTGATATTGTACAAATATACGTTTCCTATTATTTGCAATGTGAACAATATTATTTTGCCTTGATTGGAGGAGGAGATTGACAGTGTAATTGATACTTGTCTTGGTTGGCAATATTTGTGAGATCTTGTGTATTTGCTTTGATATGGTTAATACGCCCCCGCAAGATGGACGTCCGATGAGTGAGACCAATCTTGGTTCGTAGATCATGATAGGAAGTTTTGTGCAACGGCTTGGTTAGAATGTCAGCTAGTTGATCCTTGCTAGCAACGTGTTGAATCCGAATTTGACCAAGTTGAAGTTGTTCTTTGACGAAGTGGAAGGAGAGAGCCATGTGCTTCATTCGAGAATGAAAGACGGGGTTCTTGGCGTAGAGCGTGGCCGAAATGTTGTCGCAGTAAATGGCTGGTGATTTGGTGACAGTGATGGAGAGCTCGGTAAGGAGATTGCGGAGCCAAATTGTTTCAGTGGTAACGGAAGCAATTGCTCGAAATTCTGCTTCGGTGGTGGATAGTGCTAGACCTCGTTGTTTTTTGGAGGACCAGGATATAGGATTGCGACCTAGGTAAATGATATAGCCGGTTGTCGAGAAGTAGTTGTCTTTGTCACCTGCATGATCAGTGTCACAGAATGCGTGAAGACATAGTGGTGATTGACGGTATAGTTGGATGCCAAAGGTTTGAGTTCCTTGCAAGTAGCGGAGGAGACGTTTTAAGGCAGTCCAGTGAGTTGTGGTAGGATGGTGAAGAAACTGAGCTAAACGGTTTATAGCAAAGGCAATGTCGGGTCTGGTGAGAGATAGATATTGTAAGCTTCCAACTATGGCACGATAACTCGAGTGATCATGAATGGGTTGTTGATCATCACGGGTGAGTGGTGGAGAGGTAGCCATAGGAGTAGTATTTGGCTTGGCGTCTATCATGTTGTATTTGGTGAGGAGGTCATGAATATATTTAGATTGAGTTAAATGCAGTCCGAGTTCATTTGGTGTAACTTCTATGCCTAGAAAGTACGAGAGTGGTCCAAGATCTTTAAGGGAAAATCGTTTAGAGAGTGTCGTAATAAATCCTTGTAGGTGTGATGGGTTTGGTCCGGTGATAATAATATCATCAACGTAAATGAGCATGTAAATAGAAGTGGTTTTGGTTTGTAAAATAAATAAGGATGAATCAGAAATAGATTGTTTGAAACTTTGAGTAATTAGATAAGTTTTTAATTCGGTGTACCAAGCGCGAGGTGCTTGTTTTAGTCCATATATCGCTTTATTGAGTTTACAAACATGAGTGGGTTTTGTTTGATCAACAAAGCCGGGTGGTTGAGCCATAAAGACATTATCGGTTAAGTGCCCTTGGAGGAAGGCATTGTTAACATCCAATTGACGGAGAGACCATGATTTTGTTACGGCGAGAGATAAAATGAGACGAAGAGTAGTTGGTTTTAGAACGGGACTAAAGGTTTCGGTATAATCAATACCCGGGCGTTGATGGAAGCCTTTAGCCACAAGGCGAGCCTTGTGTTGTTTGAGGGTTCCATCCGGGTTATATTTGTTTCGAAACCCATTTACAACCAATGACATTTTGAGATTGCGAGCGAGGAACGAGGGACCATGTCTGATTTCGCGCAAGGGCAACGTACTCGTCTTGCATTGCATTGCGCCATTGTGGAAGTATGAGAGCTTGTTTGACGGTGTTGGGAAGGTCGCCAGTGTGTGGAGATATGTGGGCAAGATTAGCATAGCGAGGATTGGGTTTTCGAATGTTGTTATCTAGTCGAGTTGTGATATTTTTAGGTGGAGGTGGTATATCTGGTTTAGTGCGTTGTCGACGCTGGACAGGAGTGGGAGAAGATGGCTCGGTAACTGGTGTGGGGGTGGAGGAAGAAGATGGTTGATCAGGAGGGGTAACGGTGGATGATGGCTGGGCAGAAGATGTGTCGATGGTGGTGGTTTGTGCACCCGAAGGATGCGAGTTGGGGGCAGACGTGATGGGTAGGGTAGTGGAGGTAGGTTGTCTTCTAGAGTAGACATGGGTGATGGGTTTTTGGCTGTGTCGAAGTGGTGCAGTGGTAGGTGTAGGTGATGGCGAGGGTGTGGTGGGAGGTGGTAGCAGTGGGATGTGAAGTGAGCACCAATCATCCGTAGAAGAGGATGACAGTGTAGTCGGGGTGGTGTGGCGAAAAGGGAACTCGTCATCAACAAATTGCACATGGCGAGATGTGTAAATCCTATGTGTTTTGGGATCAAGACAATGGTAAGCGCTTTGAGTATTTGAATAACCAACAAAGATACAAGCGATGGAGCGGTCTTCTAATTTATGTTTTGTATAGGGTCTCAACCACGGATAACAAAGGCATCCAAAATTATGGAGCTTGGTATAATCGGGTGGAGTATTGTGTATTTTTAAATAAGGTGAGCTACCATGTAATGTTTTGGTAGGCATTCGGTTTATAAGATAGACAGCCATACTAAAGGCAAACGGCCAATAGCTTGTAGGAAGGCCGGCATGATTTAGCAAGGCAAGTCCGGTCTCAACGATGTGACGATGTCGTCTTTCGGCATAGCCATTGTGTTCCGGTGTATGTGGAGGTGACGTGTTATGGGTTATACCGTCATTGAGAAGGTGTTGATTTAACTTAATGTATTCACCGCCATTGTCAGAGAAAAATCGTCGAATTGGTTTTTGAAAATATTTTTCGACGAGAGCTTGAAATTGCATAAATACGGTAGTGGTTTCGGATTTACGTTTTAATGGGTATAGCCAAGTATACTTCGAAAAATGATCTACAAATATGACATAATATTTGTAGTGGTCTCGGGATAGGACTGGGCTTGTCCATAGATCCGAAAAGAGAAGGTCGAGTGGTGCATCGGAATGCAGTGATGAAACAGAAAAAGGTAGCTTCTTGCTCTTCGAAATACTACAGGAATGACAGTGGTCATAATTCATAATTGGAGATGATAGATGTTTATTGATAATTTTGATTACATCATAAGACGGATGACCCAACTTATGATGCCATGATAGTGGTGGTGTCTTAGCTTTGACAGCAGCTAGAGCGACTGTTTTCGGAGGACACCATTCATATACTCCTTGGTTAGCACAACCCTGAAGGAGGGTTTTCCCGGTTTGCATAGCCTTCACAAAAAAACGAGTCATGTGAGAAAAGCACATAAGCATTATTATCACGACATAGTTGTGAAATTGATAAAATATTACGTGAAATTTTTGGAACATGTAGAACGTTATTAAATTTGAGATTTTGCATATGAAAGGAATCGGTGTTGGAAATAGTGATGGTGGAACCGTCGCCAATGATCAAATCGTCAAAACCGTCATAGGGAGAATGAGAAGTCAAGGTGTCTAAGTCATGGGTTACATGATGGGACGCCCCACTGTCGAGGAGAAAATTCGGGTTCGGCTGAGGACTACCACGGGTGGCGAGGTGAGCTGTTGGTGCACATTGGTGTTGACGGTTGGATGTAGGTTGCTTTCGGTTGGTGGTGGCTGCCTCGGTTTGGTTAGAGGCAGGCTGAATGTTCAAGGTTATCAATGGTTGGGAGGTTTCACATAGGTTTGTGATCATGGTGTTATTTTTGTTGGTGATATTGGTGTTGGTCTTGAAGAAGGGGGGTTGCGGAAGCAAGGGTTGTAGGTTGAATGCGGATCGATGAAGGTCTCGTGATACCATATAAGACTTTGATATTGGGTGAATGTAAAGGATAATTATTATTGATAGAAGAGTTACATATTTATAGTTATACAAGAGGATGAAAGGTATGATACATTCTATAATTCTGATATTGTACAAATATACGTTTCCTATTATTTGCAATGTGAACAATATTATTTTGCCTTGATTGGAGGAGGAGATTGACAGTGTAATTGATACTTGTCTTGGTTGACAATATTTGTGAGATCTTGTGTATTTGCTTTGATATGGTTAATAACAATCACCTTGTACAGTCCGATCATTGTCCCATACTTATGAGTACGCCAGGGTTTGCTGAAACCATTTCGATTTTAAGCTGCATGGATGAATCATAATAAGTTTTATGATTTTGTCGCGAGAAATTGGAATAATGAGGAACCATTATTTTCGTTTATTCACCAATTCGCGGCCAAATTACAGTAATGGAATAAAGACGTATTTCATAATAATTTTGCGAGAAAAAGAAGCCTGAAAAGACGACTTCTTGGAGTTTAGATAAAATTATCTCGAGGTTGCCCGGATTATCTTTTCAAATTCGAATGAAACTGAAATGACAACTTGACGAAGTGTTACGTGAAGAGGAAATTTTATGGTTCCAGAAGTCACGAATGGAGGCGAGTTGTGATGGAGATCGAAATACTTGCTTGTTCCACTTGAGCACTATTATTCGACGGAAACATAATAGAATTGAAAGCTTAAAGGATGGTCAAGAAAATTGGATTTGGGATGCAGATGTAGTCAAACAAATGGCGTTGACATATTTCCAAAGCCTCTTTGATGGACCAACATCAACATGTAATTTCGAAAGGTTAACGTTGGGACTATTCCCATAATTGACTTCGGATGATTACAGAAAGCTTAATCGTAACTATTTTGTTACATATATTCAATGTGCGTTGAATCAGATGTCGCCATACAAAGCTCCGGGTCCAGATGATTTCCAGGCTTTGTTTTATCAGTCACAATGGGACGTGGTTTCGGGTAGTTTATGCCGCTTGGTTTTTAATGCTCTTCATAATGGTATATTTCCTGATGGGCTAGGAGAGACGTTCATTGCTTTGATACCAAATGTTGATCATCCTCAACCGGTCACACAATTCCGCCCAAGATGATTTTGAATCGTTTAAAACCGGTGCTCCTTATCTTTATTAATCCAGTCCAAACAAGTTTTATCCATAAAAGACAAATTATTGATAATATAATTCTCGTCCAAGAAGTTCTTCACTTGATGCGACGTAAGACAGGGAAAAAAGGTTTTATAGCTATGAAGTTTTACCTCGAAAAAGCTTACGATAAGTTGGAGTGACCATTCATTCGACACACTTTAATAGATATGAAACTGCCAGACCAAATGGTCAATACTATCATAGAATGTATTAAATTATCGTCATTGAGCATCCTATGGAACGGTGAACGGACAGAAGCATTTGCACCAACTCGGGGTATACGTCAAGGTGACCTTTTATCACCTTATTTGTTTACAATTTGTATGGAAAAACTTAGCCAACTTATCGAGCAGGAGAATCGGGAAGACAATTGGAAAGGTTTTCCAACTTGTAGAGGAGGGCACATCCTGTCACACCTTTTTTTGTGCAGACGATATTATCCTTTTTGGTGAAGCATCGTTAGCACAAGCACAGTTGATTAATAAATCTCTTATAACATATTGCCAAGCATCTGGCCAGCGAGAAAGTTTTGCTAAGTCGAAAGTGTTATTTTCACCTAACGTGGATAATTGGTCTCGAGTGGGCAAATTATTGAAGCGTTTGCGGAGAAGCTAGGGATCACTACGTTAACAAGGGCTGAGTTGATGGCGTTGCAAATAGACTTAATGATTGCGCTGAAGCGGAAAATTCCGCGTCTTATAATTCAAACTGATTCGATGGTAGTGGCGAAAGTGATGAAGTCTAATACGTCATTTCCAACGGCGGACTCACAAGTCACACCTAATGCAAATATGTAAGTCCTTCATTGAAGACTCGTCTTGGCAAGGTCAAATTGTTCATATATATAGCGAGGTGAATAAGTGTGCTGACTGGATGACAAATTTTGGAGTTTCCCAACCGCATCAGTTGTGCCTCGTAGATCATACTAATATGCCGACTGAGTAATTCCACCTAATTAAGCAGGACATGGGAGGAGTTGCGTGGCCACGTTTCGTACCGATGATATCTTTTTAGTGTAGTTTGCTTTCAGTTTTTCTATTTTAGCATGTTGTTTTTGTTTAGTTCATAGTTGGATGTATTCCGCTTCTCTTGACAAAAAAAAACACATTGGTAGTGTACATCATACAAGGGTAAAATTGTAAAACAACTAGCTAAACACGAAATGCAAAAAACTCTCATCCGTCAGATTTAAACACAAACGGCTAAGATGAACCCAACCACGAAGACATACCTCATTGGTTCACCCTTCTCTCCAAACAAATATCATTGGTCCACGTCATTTACTATGACGCTTTCCTTTTCTTCTCCTCTCAATACTTACTAAACACAATTGTCAAAACACCATTGGTCCACGTCATCCACTCTGACATGTCACCACCTAAACTAAACCCGACATAACTCCATCTCGCTTCTCTCTCTTTTAAATCTCGATGCTATATAAATTCCAACGAAAACCAAAATTAAAATAAAATACGAAATTCCACAGAGAACAGTAGAGAGAGAAAGAGAAACGTCACCGGAAAGTTCTAGAGAGAGATAAAATGGCCGGAGCGTGGAGTTCACGCGCTTATTCTTTTGTTCTAGGAATCATCCTTTGCGGTAATTATTTCATTTATTTATTTTAAAGTTGATATTTTAAAAATGTTGTTAGATCTTACAGTAGTTGAGTAGCAATTTTGATGATTATGTTTATTTTTGTTTGTGATTTGGATGATCTTGATGATTCAAGCTTCTGTTTGATTGATTGATTTGATTAATTAGTTTCCGACATTTTCGATTTGTTTGAATTTAAGTGCGAGATGGAGGTTAGATTTTCGGTATTACGGTTGAAAATGTAATGAGACGGTCTTACAATAAGCTTATTTGAGGTTGAGTATTCTATATTAACGACTAATGACTAATGAGAGACGGTTTTTCAAGAGACTTAAACTATAATGTATAGTTTAAGATCTGAATCAACAGTATTCTGATATTTTGTTGTTATTAATACAATTGTATAGAGGATCGAGTTTTACGACGAATATGATGATTTAGTAAGTGTCGATTGTGCGTGCGTGTGTTGATCTATGAAATTATTAGTATAATGTCTTAGATTAAAAACGGCGTTTGTGTTTGTTGCTCACAATGTTGTTAGTAATCATAAATAGTGGGTGTAAATATATCGATAATGCATCGTTTCTATGATTTATTTGATTTATACTCCTCGTGCAAATCATTTGTTTACCGTGATTAAAATAACTCTCACAAAAAATAAAAAGTAAACAAATGATTAAGACAGTGAGAGTATGGTCTTGTTTAGCTGTGTTTGCTGTGAAAACTTGTCAATTTGACCGAGCTTCATTTTGTAAAAGCTCTGTAATTAAATCTTAGTGACTTTTATTTTAAAAGTATGTGCTTCGCATTCAATTTTACACCATATAGCAATAACGAATTACCATGGTGATTTATATTAAATTGACTGACATAAGTTCTATCGATTGTTGATGGAGATCAGGAAATTCACATACACTAGCGTAACAAATAATGATTTGTTAAATACTAACCCTTGATTAGTTGCGCTGTATACGTTTTTGAAACAATGTGAGGACGATTTTGAAATGTATACAATACAATGGATAAGAGGACGTATGATGAAAATATGTTTTGTGTTTGGATCACTGCCCATGTGTATTAACTATTATGCCAACTATTCTTGAATTCCCAGGAAGTCTATTCGCCTTTGTGATTGCGAAAGATGAAGCTCCCAAGCTAGGAACAGTTATCGGTATTGATCTTGGTACCACCTACTCATGCGTGGGTGTGTACAAAGACGGGAAAGTTGAAATTATAGCCAATGATCAGGGTAACCGTATTACCCCATCATGGGTTGCGTTCACCGACAATGAGAGGTTGATTGGTGAGGCTGCCAAGAATCAGGCAGCTGCTAACGCTGAGAGGACCATCTTCGATGTTAAGCGTCTTATTGGAAGGAAATTCGAGGACAAGGAAGTTCAGAAGGATATGAAGCTTGTTCCTTACAAGATTGTTAACAAGGATGGAAAGCCTTACATCCAAGTCAAGATCCAGGAAGGCGAGACCAAGGTTTTCAGCCCTGAGGAAATCAGCGCTATGATCCTTACTAAGATGAAGGAGACTGCTGAAACTTTCCTTGGGAAGAAAATCAAGGACGCTGTTGTCACCGTCCCCGGTAATATGTCGAATCCTTATATTTATAGTTTATTAATTACATCATTAGGTTTGTTTGGATACAATATTAGATGAGAAGGGAGTTGGGGCTGTTAACATAGCTCTTATTATGTGGTTGACCGGAGTGAGGATGTCCACGTCAATTTGAAATGAGAGAGTTCATCACTTTATAAATCAAAGAGCTTGGAATTAGAATGGAGCATCCTTTGGGTCTATAAAGTGGACTCTCTGTGTGGGCGTGGCTCAGACCCGTTTTACTTCATATGTTGGATGAATTTTAGAGTATTTTCTTTGGGGAATCTTTATCTCTAGTTCGCTCCACAACTCAACTTAAGCGTTAACTCCGTCACAAAGGTTTTATGGTCTGTAAAACTTCTTCTTATCCATGTTGGTTATAAATGTGCAGCTTACTTTAATGATGCTCAGAGGCAAGCTACCAAGGATGCCGGAGTTATCGCTGGTTTGAATGTCGCTAGGATCATTAATGAGCCAACTGCAGCAGCCATTGCTTACGGTTTGGACAAGAAGGGTGGTGAGAAGAACATTCTTGTCTTTGACCTTGGAGGTGGTACCTTTGATGTCAGTATCTTGACAATTGACAACGGTGTTTTTGAGGTTCTTTCGACAAATGGTGACACTCACTTGGGAGGTAAAGATATACTCTGTTACATTAGCGCAACTATTTACTAGATCACGTAATGCCTGAATGTAATATTTTATTGGATATCACATAATTTATGAATTTGCTTTCTCTGTTTAGGTGAGGACTTTGACCACAGGCTCATGGATTACTTCATCAAGTTGATTAAGAAGAAGCACCAAAAGGACATCAGCAAGGACAACAGGGCTCTCGGGAAATTGAGGAGGGAGTGTGAACGTGCCAAGAGGGCATTGAGTAGCCAGCACCAAGTCCGTGTTGAGATTGAGTCACTCTTTGATGGTACTGATTTCTCTGAGCCACTCACCCGAGCTCGTTTTGAGGAGTTGAACAACGACCTATTCAGGAAAACCATGGGACCCGTCAAAAAGGCCATGGATGACGCTGGCCTACAAAAGAACCAGATTGATGAGATTGTTCTCGTTGGTGGAAGTACTAGGATTCCCAAGGTCCAACAGCTCTTGAAGGAGTTCTTTGAAGGCAAAGAGCCCAACAAGGGAGTTAACCCTGATGAGGCCGTCGCTTTTGGTGCTGCTGTCCAGGGTAGCATTTTGAGTGGAGAGGGTGGTGAAGAAACCAAAGGTAATTAACCTGATTTCTAATTTTCAAGTATCAATTAGTCTCGTCACATATTAACATGATGGTTGGAATTATCCGGTTTGCCTCGCAAAAAGCTGAAATTTTGGAATAACTACCCATATGAGTCATTTTCATCGTATCTTATCATGAGACAACAGACCACGTATGAACAATGGTGTTTTAATAAAGTTACGGACATCTAACTAATTAGGTTTTGCTTCTCTTACAGAAATTCTTCTCTTGGATGTCGCTCCTCTTACCCTTGGTATTGAGACCGTTGGTGGAGTCATGACCAAGTTGATTCCAAGGAACACTGTCATTCCCACCAAGAAGTCTCAGGTTTTCACCACTTACCAGGACCAGCAGACCACCGTCACCATTCAGGTATGTATATGCACGCCCAATACTGCATATATGCTCAAAGTTTTCTCTCTAAATTCAAATTGTGTTCTAAATTGGTTTTCGGATGTTATTTGACAGGTATTTGAAGGTGAGAGGAGTCTCACTAAGGACTGCAGACTTCTAGGGAAGTTTGACCTTACTGGAATCGCTCCAGCTCCAAGGTTTGCTCCAAATTCGAAACTTTGTTTTTTCAAATTTTCTTGCGAAAGTCTTATTGTATGACTAAGAAGCAGAAGAGCTGACAAACATCACCATGCAAGAATAGGATAGGTCTTAATGTCTTATACAATGCAGAAACCAACTAAAATAAAAGACCAAAACAAATAAAAGGTAACCTCGACATTTGACAATCTTAGTCGGCCCAAAACATTTCAAAAATCCTAGAAATCCCAGAAAGCATCATATATCAATCAAATCCAAGAAATCTCACTTCGTTGTCAGCGAATATCCCTTGAATTAATCCGCGAATATCCTTTCCCGGTTGTGTGGTACAAATGTTTTCTAATGATTGACTGTAAATGTTAACAGGGGAACTCCTCAGATTGAAGTCACCTTTGAGGTCGATGCCAACGGTATCCTTAATGTCAAGGCTGAAGACAAAGCGTCTGGGAAATCTGAGAAAATCACCATCACCAACGACAAGGGTCGGCTCAGCCAGGAAGAGATTGAAAGAATGGTCAAGGAGGCGGAGGAGTTCGCTGAGGAAGACAAGAAAGTCAAGGAGAGAATCGATTCTAGGAACAGCCTCGAGACATACATCTACAACATGAAGAACCAGGTCAGCGACAAGGATAAGCTGGCCGATAAGCTTGAGTCCGATGAGAAGGAGAAGATTGAGGAAGCCGTCAAGGAGGCCCTTGAATGGTTGGACGACAACCAGAGCGCTGAGAAAGAAGACTACGATGAAAAACTCAAGGAAGTTGAAGCTGTCTGTAACCCGATCATAACAGCTGTCTACCAGAGGTCTGGTGGGCCATCAGGTGCCAGTGAAGATGCCGATGACTCGGAGGAAGGACACGATGAGCTCTAAATGATTAGACTGGTTTTTGGTATGTTAGGGTTTATTGACTGTTGATTTAGAATCCACTTTCGAGGAGTTTTTTTTTTTTTTTGCGCTAAACAAGGTGAACTGATGATGATGCATTAGAATATGGCGGGAAACTTGGGGGAAAATTGGATGGGAATTTCCGAGTTCTCCGGTCCCTTTCCTTACTAAGTTGAGTTTTTTTGAGGCAATGTATAGGATATTTCATCTGTTTATCCAAGCTGAAATACATGTATCATTAAATTAAAGATTACCGCCTGTGTTTTTAACCTCCCACATGTCGGTGTTCGCTCTGACTCTCGGTTCTTCCACCCTTCCCCCCAAAATATCACTGTTGCGTGATTTCAATTGTCGTGATTTCCCGTCTCTGATTTGTAAAATCCCCTCTTAAATGCCTGATAGTCTGCACAATTGTCCTGCCGCAAATTTTGGGGACGGTGCTCGCTATTTCATTCAAAATTAGCCAGCATTATAATTGCTTTTGTGAAAAACAACCGAACTTGGGGTGTGAATGTGTAAATGTACCTCCCTACACACGAAAGAAAAAGCCGTCTTCTACTCCTTACGACAAGAAAGTAGCTTCAGTTGTGAATTTGTGAGGACTGAAGACGCCTTGAAGGCTTGTATACACGACAATATATACAGGAGCCATGTATTTGTTGGTAAATTTAGCTTTGTTTAATGATTCGTAGAAACAATGAATTCATGCCTACCCAGTAACTGTTGGTATAATACGTAGAAACCATGAAATCGTATCTACCAAGCACTTGAGGTAACAAAATCGCAGACACAGTACAGAAAAAACTCAAGTCTTATACGTCACACTGAGTAGCCACTAATCAAAGTTTTGGGATCATTCATTGTTTTCCGACAAGTTATTAAGGTCAAATATGACTGAACTACAATACGAAGCAGTAACCCAAAGGAAATAGTACTGGTTTAGCAAAGACGGGAGTTTCCGGTGAAGTAGCTCTCTCTTTCAAGTCAACAACCAAGTAGTGTTCCTTTTCACAACTTTGCAATGCTCCAAATTGCTAAAGCATCATTTCATTCTACTGCTTTCAAGCGCAGACGACTCGATATTTGAAGCATGCTATGTAGTAAAATAACACCTCTATCTATATCAAGTTATCCACACATATTTGGAACCAGAGGACCCATGATAATACTACATATCATGTACAAATCCACATGGAACTTCTGAAACATGCCTTAATCAGAGGAGTGGTACGAGTGTTGGACAAAAAAAAACAAAAAAAACAAAGCCATTACTCAACCACTTCTTGTGCAGGTCGCATCCAAGGCCAGTTTTTCTCACAAATATCGATTGGTGAGGTGCCATCATTATCTTTTGCGTGAACATCTGCATTGTGCTTAACAAGGTATTCGGCAACAGCTTCTCTGTCACAAACAACTGCATAATGTAACGGGGTCTGCCCTTCATTATCCTGAATTAAAAATAAATGATTTCAGTACACTCCGTAAAAAATGCTCAGTAAAACATCGATTTTCTAGAACAGCACAGGCCCCAAAAAATGTTGTGATACGTTTTTCTTCATGAACTTCAACGCCACATGGGTTGTAGGCCATAAGAGCAAGACTGATGATGTAGTCTGGAAATTTTGTCCAACCCCAAAATGTTAGGGCACATTGCCATGAGTGTGCAGAGTCAAAACTCAATCGAGATTGGCTACAGCTCAATGGTTGTCGGAAACAGGTTGTATCCAATTGTTGCAGTTGCAGTGGCTCAATTTCCAGACGAGGGACCTCTGTCATAATTTTGAGGATATGGGTGGGAAAACAGTTAAAAATTTAAAATATTACCTTAGCATTCACATCCACATTATTTTTAAGAAGCTGCTCTATGACTGGAAGGTGGCCCCGATCAACAGCCCAATGCAATGGAGTCCGACCTTCACTATCTGGAGAAAGGGGATACTATGTCATATACTTATATTTGAAGAAAAAAGAGAACAAATTCAAGATAACATCAAGAATAGGGAATCTAATTACCAATACAAAAACCATGACATATAATGTGGTTATGGACTACACATAAATTCTAAGGTCTCATCTATAAAATATTTTAGGATCAGATATGCAAGTCCAATGTTAGCTGTATTCAAATGGGCCAGTTTATAGTGTCACTAAATCTATTACTAGGAAATATAAACACTGAGCAGACTCTTTTTGGTTACGGTTTTGACATGTGATCCTTAAGGTAAGTTTTTGTACATATGTGGTCACCCCATTGGGGTCTTTTCTACATGTTCATCACACCCTTGTTACTTACTGTAATAATTTCTCCATGTTCTACACATTTTCCTTTTTGGTTGTTCCATATGTTTCTATACAGTCCCTAAAAGATGTTTGTGGAAATTACTATTATACCCGTATTTATTGCTTCTCTCCCACCCCGCCCCACCCACAGCCAGAACTCAAATCCACCTATCGAACCACAACCCACCTACATGCCACAACCAGCCAGCACCTCATCAAACTGTCACAGTGCCACTAAATTATCTAGTATTCTAGTTTACAACATGACTTATGTCCTTGAAGTTGGAGGGGGGGGGGGGAACCCAAGCACTCAAGCAGGCTACACGATACACAAGTATATCCTAAACTTGAGAGCCTGTATCATTATATATATTAAAGTTAAAAGGTAAACATAGGTATGCCGAGTGTGGTCGAGGCACCAAAAAATTTACATGTATATAAACGTATTAGTATATAATTTATACTCCGTAATGATTAGATACATCCTGATAAATTCATTTCACATAGTTAACATATAAGTTTAATTTCTAAAATTTGGAACAACCCCGTGAATTTTCACGGTTGTTATACTAGTATATAATCTCAAGCAGAGGTGTTGCTAACACTCCATGGAAACTATTAGGTAAATCATTCCCAGGTAACACTGGAGATTTTCATGATCTCTACAAGCTTGCCAAATGTAGAAGTACTAAAAGAAGACATAAAATGTGTATCAGTCATGATTTGCCTCGCCCATAACGGCATAACATATCCTTAATTCAACTATGATATTTGTCTCCAAACAAACAAATTTTAAAAGGAGCCAGATTCTTCACACACCAATCAAAGTAGGGGAAATAAGATACAATTAGAACTTCTGAATACTAGCCAGAACCAAGACAAGAAGATATACCTTTTACATTGACTGAAATGCCATTTTCAATGCTTTTAAGCAAATTATCCACATCACCTTCTCTGGCAAAACCATGTACCGCCTCCATTATCCTAAAACAAAACAATAATATAAGGTCAATAGGAGACCCTTGTACACAAATATAACTCAAAAACATACAACAGCCAAAACCATTTCTTCTTCTTACACAACTATGTAGAACATCACAATTCAATTGAAGATATTCTCAGCGACTGAAAGATGTATGATCCTTCTTCACATCGCTTTCTCCACAAGCACAAAAAAAATATGCACATTACAAGAACTAGATGTACACTTGTACAATCCTACTTGACAATCCATATATGGACTTAAATAAAACAAAGCCAAAAGCGTTCTACAGCGATTATTCATAAAAAGGGAGCTTTGAAGGGGAAACCTTTGTCAAAAGTTGTAATGAACCATGTTAAATGGGAAAACGAAAAAATCAGAATTGTAGCCGCTAGTCACAGGCAAGAAAATTTGTGATGGGTCAAAATCATCAAGTAGTTGTTGGAAATGTTTTCTAAGTAAACATATATTCAGATGTATCACTTCAATGACTAATTAAGGACAAATAAGTTATTGGATTCAATTTTCATGGACACGGACATTTCTTCTTCAAGTGCATTATGTGTGACACACTTTACAGTACGAACAAGAATGACATAGATTAAAAAAGTGTCAACTTTAACAACAATAGCATCCAACAACGTTATCCTATATTGCCCCAAAGGCTCGCGGAAATGACAAGGGGGATCACATATACGCAAGCTTACCCCTTCATTAACGGCATAGAGAGGTTATTTCTAGATTGACTGGATGAGTTAAAATGGAAATTGCGTCAAGAAATGCATCGAGTGACGGTTACTTCACAATAGAAAAGGACAACCAGCTTAGTGAGTAGTTTTACTTCAATCCATGATGGACAAGAACTATTCAATAATAATGAGTCCATGGCTGAATGGGAAATGGAAGCAAGAAACTAAACAGATACCCACAAATAATCATGTCTCCAAACACATGAAAACGCAAGAGTGTGATTTCATTCTACCAAGTAGGGAAACTTACAAATCATCTCGAGATTCCTCCTCGTGAATTAAAGAGCTAAAAACTGGTCCCATTGGTCCCTTAGAATCTGAACTGTGTATCTCATTCTCTCCACTTGTTTTCTGGCAACGAGCACAAAACATAAAAGGCATCATAAACAAGAACAAAGTAAAACAAGAATCACATAGAGCATTTTCATGGAAAGCACTAAAGCAGGAAACGGGGGAAAATAGTCGTCTAGAATAATTATCTCACATCTGAACCACCATTTGCCCATGAAGGAAACAGATCTGTCACGATATCAACATACTTCTGCATTGCATCCTCAGGAGGCATAGCACCCAACTTTTGCCACGCATTCCTGTAACACCATCAAACCAAAAAAAAATCCTATAGTTAGCGAGACAGTCACTTATGCAAAATCAAGTTGACTATATAATCTGTTTTGGTTACATTACATCCATCAATCCTGACAAACAATATAAAGATTCAAACGTAAACCAAAGAAATCTTAACAAAGGAAATCCACCAGACTTTGGTCTCAAGCCATACTGACTGTCTGACTGTGGTCCAAAATTCACAGATCGATTGATTCACTAATTATGCTCAACCAACTTCAGTCCTACTCAATTCACTAATTACGCATCATTTGCATCATCCAGATGCACATACCATACTAAATAACATCTAGTATGGCATTTCTCCAAACTCTGATCCTTGGGCCTTGGCCATAGTGACTGAGATCGAAAATCCACCCTACTTACTAGACTAATTATGAGCAAGTTCTCCAAACTTTTGTACATTAAAAAGTAACCATCAAACTGATCAATAACATCAACGTTCTCCTCAGATTCGCCTGATCAATTAATTCGCTAATTATGCTCAATCAACTGATCACCCTTCATGTATTTCATCCAAGTGCACACCACACTAAACCACACACCAATCACACTACAAACATAACAACCACCTAACCCTAAACACACAATTCGATCACTAAAACACCATCATACAACAGTCTTACACGATAATTAATTCGTTAAAAACAAAACATACTAAACTACTCAATTGCACACATAGCAAACAAATAAGCTGCACAAACAATTAATACGATAATTAGAACTTCCATTAAAAACCGAAACACACCACTTAGCCCTGGCAGTCATCTTAAACGCAGGCGGCGGCGGAGCACTACACGGTCCCTCGGTAGCAATCTTATACAATCCATAAAGCTGCAACTGCACATCATTCGAAACCTTCCCTCTCTCCGCCGCAGACGCCGCCACAAACGCCGTCGCAGCACTAAACGCATCATCTAACTCCGTCGTCTCCACTCCCTCCCAATCATCATCATCACTCGTCACGTCATCAATGGTGAAATCTCCACCAAACACACTTCCTTTCTCCGCCACCACAGAGTTCGTATCATCAACCTCGCTTATATCACCGAAGCTCCCTCCTCCTCCTCCGCCGGAGGTTCCGGATACTGCGGCGCGTGGGAGAGGATCGTCATCGGCGTCGACGGTGGCGGTGCCGCGTGTGTGAGTGTCGTCGGAGGTGGAGGTGGCGCGTGAGATAGAGAGATTGTCGTCTTTGAAAGCGGTGACGAGGGAGATTAGTTTAGCGAGAAGGAAAGAGAAGATTAATCCGATTATGATTGATTGTAGGAGTTGATGCCAATCTCCTCCGGCCATGCTCATATTTGGAAACCCTAAACCTAAACCTAGAAATTTTGGGGGAAATTGGGGGATTTGTTAGTTTGATTATGGAGAATTTAGAGGTGGTGCGGCATTGACGAAGACCTTAAAGAAATGTTTTGTCAAAGTGTGGAAAAATTGAAAGGACGATGAAGTGTGTGTATGTGTGTGTCGTGTGTGTGTGTGACCGCTTGAGTTACCTAAGAAAACAAAATACTTGTGATTTGTAAGTAAATCTAAGATCTCATTTTTGCTAGTGGATAGAAATCATAGAATATTAGAATGTAGTATGGGTTCTGTTGGGAATTTGGGATGAGACGGTGCGTTGAGTCGGGATTTGAATTTAGTGGGTTGAAAATTTTAGTAGCTCGAAGGAAAAATAATAAAAGGAAAAGTCGAAAAAGTTAGGAAATATATAGTGAAAAAAAGGTCGGTAATCATTTCTTTAGGAGGGAATAATTTCAACCTTCCATAATATAATGCATTACTCATGACAACTTAAATCAACTGGTAAGGGGTTGTTCTAACTTAACCAGAGGTCTCATGTTCGTACCCTGAGAACGTAAGAGGGAGAGTTTTACCGCCCTAATGATCCTACCCGACTCAAATCCAGACTAAACTAGATGTTCTAGAATAATAATAATAATAATAATAATAATAATAATAATAATAATAATAATAATAATAATATAATGCATTTACTAATTAGAAGAAGTATAGTTGAACTTGCTAGTTGCTTTCCCATTCAAAATTTTTCCTAAGAACATTTCCGAGATAGTTTAGAAGCATCTTTTGAACTTGAAAATTGAAATAACTTGCAACGAATATGATTCCAAAATGATTGATTGAATACCATCTCATGTGTTAAGGAAAGGCCGAGAGTCGACGCTTTCACCTCAATGATTTCGACACTTCATCTATGTATAACGTATTGCATCGCAACTTGCATGAAACTGCCCTCGTGGTCACTAATAATGACCCCCATGAATCCATGATGCGTCCAACACCCTCAGGCGTGGGCCGCGTGGCTATGTCTAGATTTACTTTCCAAGTACTAGTAGGAGGAGCTTTCCACTTCTAAAGATAACCCGCGGTATTTGCATATCTCATGTATGACGCTTTGTGCTGCACATTTTAAGTAATTGAGATTGATTGTATCTATTAGCACTACCAATAATGGCAAGGGGAGCTTTGTGTTCCCCTGCATACGATATCTCATTTTCTTCATTGCCGATTGCACAAAGGATCATCACCATTCGACTACTAAAGCTCAGTTCGCCATTAACAACAACCTTCTTGGTCCACTTTTCCATAGATGTTATGTGTCCTTATTTCATCGTCGACATTAATATCCACACTTTCCTACACACTGAACAAAAGGACACTCAAACAAGGCATGGATACAGTTTTAATCGTGGCGTTGCACCTACAACATGTTTGGGTTGGTTCACACAATTGCACCCAAACGGAACACACCTATATATGCTATAAACTCTCCACGTGATGGAACATACCTTTGGTAGAACCCCAACTTTCCGGATCACCTCCCATAACGGGTCGTTGGCATCCCTACTTCCCGACACAACTTCTTGCTAAAGACCAACGGATAAAAGCGTAGCTCAACTTTACTAAGCATGTACTCCTCATCCCTAGAGTGTGTCAAATTATTTCATCCTCGTCACTATCATAGCAGATTGGAATTTTCACAATTTCTTTCGCCTCTCTTCCATCACACTTATGTGATTTGGACAGGTTGGCCCGACCAGACTCATGGGCCACGATTTTTCCAATCCGACTCAACCCCTCTTCTCACCGGAGCAGCTCAAAATCCAAGTTTGCCGCCCGATCCACCAAGAAGAAGATAAAAGATATTAAATAGAAACAGTATAGCCTAGCGACCTAACCCAACCTCCTCGCCCTTACCCAAAACGAGTTTAGTATCAAGTGGAGTAGCTCTAACCAGATCTAGCTCTAAGAATACGCGCGTTAGAAAAACCAGAATACAAAACACATACAACTTTGTGTTTAGTCTAGCTCCAATAATACGCGTTAGAAAAATGGAAATACGAAACGCGTATAAATTAGTAAGTAGAAGGGAACAAGAAAGTGTGGCAAAGTGGCAACTGGCAAGCTTTCTTTACCACCGTTTTTCTTCCCTTTTTCGTGTCGTATCCATCAATTCCTCCGATATTCTCTCCTTTCCCTTTCCCTAACCTAAAAAAATCCCTAATTTTCAATTCAATTCAAATCAAATCAATTCAATCCTCCCTAAAAATCTCCCTATTTCAACATCAAGCTTCAACAATGGAGGACAATACGGCGATAACACCAACAGGAAAACTCTACACAGTAGCTAACTACGTAGGCGCAAGTGTCGTCGCAGCTTTCTTCACCTCTCTCGAACGATGTTCATGCATCAATCTTACTACTACCGATGTCGACGACGATGATGAAGACGCCATTGATCGTAGTCTCATGTTCGCTACCTCTACTCGTCATGATGATCCTCGTCATTCTCTTCCTCCTCCTCTCGCCGCTCCTCTTGCTCGTTCCGTCGATTCTCTTCCTGTTTGATCGATTCTTTCGCTCTTCTTTATCTTCATCGATCGATCTTTGTCGTGATCTCGTTGAATTGAAAGAATTCGAGGAAAAGAATCGAAAAATTGTTTTTTTTTTTCCTGTGTTTTTTGCTGTATCGGTTAAAAAACTGGTTAAATCTTTGTTTTTGTTAGCTATATTAGATGTGATGATTTGGCTCATGTATTAATGAAGTTATATCAAAGATTTTGTTGAACTTTTTTGTACAATTTAAGGTGCTGTATCTTTTGTTTAATCAAATCATTGTTATGATCTTGATTGCTTGATGTTGCGATTTCATCGATTATCGAGAATTGGAGCAACAATACGAAGATATTTTTTTTTTTTTTTTTCTTTTTTTTTTTTTTTTTTTTTTTTTTTTTTTATAACTGTGTTTTTGGCTCTTATTTTAGTGAATTGATAGCAGAGATATTTGGATAATTGAACACTCGAATGCAATTCTCGATTTAAATTTCATTTCGAGTTATCTGAAGTTTGTATTGCTAACATAGGTAAGGTGGTGAGTATCAGGCCTCCTTGCCTTGCAAACTGCACGAGTTCTTGAGGTATTGAGGTAATGTTGTTGGAACGGATATCAAAAGGCCTTTCTGTTTCCTGTATGTGTGATATTTCTGAAATTTGATCAGTTATATTAGGTGTGTTAAATCATGATTTGTGATTCTCGAATTATAGTTTGGTAAATGATGCATGAGCTTTGTTATGGTGGATGATGATTCTGGAATCTCTGAATACAATCTGTGTTTGTATGATGATTCTACCTTACCTGTCATCCTGCTGTTTTAAAATGTTTGAATCTTGCTTTTGTGGATAGCCGTATAAGTTATTCTAAACAATGCAGCGAATATGGCGATATTTGATTTTCATGGTGAGAGAGATTGATAGCTGCGAGAAAGTTAAGTCTATGCTGTGAGTTTGCAGCGATTAAGGCGATATTTGATTTTCAAACTGTGATGTTGTGGTTGCTCTGGCATTATGCTGATTGTGGATATTGTTAGTCTACTAAACTTTGTTCAATTTTTGTAAAGGTGCCGAAGAATTTGGAGTTGTAATGATGTTAAAGAGGGAGTTATATAGTTGAGATCAGGTTCGGTGGCAAGGTTTTAGGCTAGGTCGCCTGTTTTGCTCAACCTTGATAAATTGTGAATCAGTTCGAGCTTAGAGGGAAGACAGGTTTAGGTAGTAGTAGTAGTAGTAGTAATATTTAGAAACTCATTTCCGGGAACATAAGTTGAATCAGTAGTTTTGCTTATTTAAAAGCGGTGAGTGGCCTGGAATGATTGAGGAGGGGTTGGGAATCAAGACGGGTTTTGAAAGGAATTGCACCACCAAGGTATGACGTACTTCAATGGGAAAATCTATGGAAAAGGGTGATTAGAAGGGATAGGATATGAAATGGAAAGTGATGACAGTGGAGGAAATGACCTCTAGTTTTTGTGGTGAGTGCTTGGAGACCGTCCGTCATGCATTGTACTTCTTCTTGGCGGTTATAGGCTGCTACTTTCTTGACGGTTATGGTTAAATTATTGGAAAACAAGGATTATGCAAAGGAGGACTCCTCGACTTGGTGCGTGATATTAGTATGCAAGTCTTGAAAAGGATTTATTGTTTTTCATTTCGTTTTTGTTCTATTTCTGTTGCTTATGAACTTTTTGGGACTCTACTCGCTGTAGGTCCCTGGGATTTTATCCCGTTCTGTTAATAAAAAAAAAAGTTGAATTGTAGATGGAGTTTGTATATCCCAACCTTTCTTCTCAAGAGAACATAACATTGCTTTGTTGCATTTTGTTGAGTGTTAAGCGGTGTGGTGTGTCAAAGAAGGCCCTTTCCTCTGCAATCACGATACTTGTACGTTTCAGCTCATGTTCGGTTATTTGGCCATCATTTGTTTGCTCAATGATTTCTCTGTGTTAATGGTTGTGCAAAAACTTTGTCGTGAACAAGTTTGGTGTGCAAACCTTATATTTCGCCTCAAATTTGCATTTAGACTAGTTCTCTGCCATGACTAGCGTAGTTTTGTAGATAACTGGCAGTTCCCGTCCCCATTGCATTCTGTGAAGCAAGAGAGTATATTTGTTGCATAAAAGGATGGAAGGCCCGGAGTTCATATTGAATAATTGTGCACTCTGAAATTGTTTTTCTTTTGTTGTCAAAAGAGTGACAATGACAGTACAGTAAGGGTGTGTTTGGATTGAGTGATTTAGAGGGAAAAGAAAGGGAGGGAGAGTAGGGGATTTAAAATCCCTTGTTTGGATAGCAAATGAGGGTGGATGGAAATGGAGGGGGAGAGATTTGGAGGGATTCAATTTCTCTCCTCCTGGCTAATCAAAATCTCTCCACATGATAAGCGAAGATTTGGAGGGAAATTGTATCCAAACACCCACACTCCATTCCCCCTCCTCTTCCTTTCCCTTCCTTCCCCTTCCCTCCTTCCTCCTCCCCTCCCTTTCCCTCCTTTTTTCCTATCCAAACACTCCCTAAAGGGGAGAGTGGGAGGCCTATCGTTCATAGTACTGCGTCTTTAACTCTTGACTACTAGTCTAAAAAGACACCTTCGATTACTCTTTGAGCTGCTGATGGGGTTCAGTGCTGGACGTCAACGGGTTATGATCGATTTGTATTGTTTGAATGTTCTCTGAATCTCAGAAGTTATTGTCACCTCTTTTGAGCCAAGTTGGATTTGGAGGCGAGTTTTCGACTTGAAATTTGAGAGAGAATTTGTAGAACCTTTCAAGAGAGAATTTGTAGAACCAAGTCCGGGTTTTAAATCCCATTATTCCATGCTGGCTTCCGACTTCTATCGAGATCCTCAGAAAATTGTCTACCCACAGTCCTGGGCCGGCTCGGGATTCATAAATAATGACCCCCTTGATCATTTCACACTGTATCACACTCAGTAATTATTTTATAAAACCATTGTACAATATTCCTCTGATGATAATAATTTACGAGTAATTTGTGAAATCTCAATGTTCTGACCGCAATGACTCGTTGTAAAGATAATGCGGCGACATCAGTTTCAAGTTAAGAACCATCAAACTGAATCTGAACCACTGCAAAGCAGAATCGGCTTATATACAAATTTAAACTCAATGTCCTCCAATACTTTTACTCAAGTCGTGTTCGTCACCTGCTTCTTACCAGAATGCTACAGTGTACTCTCAAGTTCAGCCGTAAAAACAAAACTTCACGATAAATTCTCAAAACGAGAACTCAAAAGAATTTTTCGACATCACCATTTACATAGGTACAATTATACACTTCGCGATAGCAACATGCCGAAATTTAATTTAATCCTATGTTAGAAATCTAAGTTAATACTGCTAAACATACACTTGCTAATTACGGAGTATAATTTGTTGATTTACCAGCAAGAAAAACTATTGCATTATTTTGGAACCGCCATCAATACTATGTTGACTAGCAACCAAACAAGGACATGCACCATCTTGTGGCAGAGGGCCACCTGACCCGGTCCGCATTTCAGACCCCAACAGTTCGTCCGCTGAGCCTCGAGAATTAAAATCATTTCATCAATATAGCAATATAGAAAAAGCCATGGGTTCCCCACACAAAAGTTTTCCCTGCCTTTGAAGAGAAGAGATATCCATCCATCCATCCATCCATCCACCAGCTTTGGCATGCTATCAAACTTTTCGAGTGTTCCACACAAATATAAGAGGAAGAGATTAAGTCATGTTCCACAGTGACCCTACCTTGGCCTAAATTTTGCACCTCTCACATGGATATGTAATCTTAAACTGGGCTATGCCAGCACATGAAATGCTCCTTTCTGGGCCATCCCGTGCGAAATCCTCTTTAAGAATCAATCAATAATACATGTGATTATGCCGGGATTTTCCTGAAAAAAACATTCATAATCAACTCACCTTGGCTTCACTGTTGATTAATGACTCATGATCCTTTTCATGTGAGCGCACATGAAAACCGACTCAGTTGTTAGGCCACTGCTGGGTTTTTAAGTTCATATACTTTTCAGCATATAAACTCTGATGTACGCCCGCGGGCCCAATAGCTTGGTGGTTGACATTCAGACTTGAGGTCTAGGGTTCAAACCTTGGCTGTTCGCTCCCCTTCTTTTCTTTTTCTTTTTTTTTTGGCTCGAAGATCTGCCACTGTTTGCATATCGTTGAATGTGGATTGTCAATGAGGTACCGGCAATCCGTAATTATGGAACGATCTTATCCTTCCATCCCAACCAGCAGTAACAATGACCATACCCCAAGCATGGGAGTTTGATCTACTTTGACAGGATCTCAGGAATCTGTACTCAGATTTGTGCATAGAAGACGTTTTACTCGGAGCAAGAAGCTTTTCCTCAGGCCATAATGCTGAACCCTTAGGGTAAATTACGTCTTGGAAGAAATCTTGACCACATGCGAAATGAGCAGGGGAAAAGAAGGATTGCCCACGACGAGCTAAAGTGTTGAATAGACCCTTCTGCCACACGTTTCCTCTGCTCTCATGTTGAATCCCTGGCCAGGGCATGGCAACTGATGCGTTGGAAAAGAATCTTTCCAAAGACTTGACCTTTTTGACATGATGTTCTCGGTAGCCATGATCAGCGCATTTCCAAATTTGCACACTAGAATCTTCGGAAGCAGATACTATATGCTTCCCATCTGAGGTGAAATGAGCAGAACTAAATGTTCCCGTGCTTCGAGCTCCTTTCATTTAAATAGATCAAAGTAAAAAATCAGAGGTCGCTCAAGAACATTTTCGGGTCAGTGATTATGAGCCGAGTCAGTACAGGTTGTGGCTAATAAAGTTTTCATTTCAATTTTGTCGATTCAGATTATTTCAACGCAGGCCTACTTCAGTTGTGGTTTTCACGTCTGGGTCGGGTCATTCGAGTTGGGCAAACTTTCCATGTCTAGAAGTGAAAGCATAAAGGAAATGGAAAATAAAACAAACAGATAAACCGGAACTCACCCTTGTATTTGCCAATGACATCTACACCTTGAACTATTCTAACTTGGGAATCAGCACAAGATATCATCACTTTGTTTGGATCTTGAGGAAAGAACTGCAATGGACGAGATTTGTAAGAGGGCCATCTTCTGATAGGAGAAGAATAGGAGTGCATGATGAAGTGACTGTTACTATTGACACAGGATGATTACCTGGAAGCCGGTTATCCTTTTTCCAGACGACTTCTTATTGTGTAAAGAAATTTGAGCATCTAGTTGCAGTTGATGATCTGGAACAAATAGTAAGAAATCAATGGAAGATTACAAAATTAACTTCAGTAAAACTGTCACGGAAACTAAGGCGCACTGATACAACGGTTGATGACAAAATTTTGTACCAGATATGCTGTAAAAACGGCAATTTCCAGTGATAGAGCCAATAATTCCTCCCTGAAGAAGTTGATGGTGTTATTTTACGAAAACGTTACTATGTATATCGGACTGAAATTTATGTTTCAATTAATACACTTTAAAAATGAGGTTACATACCTGCCCGTCAGGGCGATAGCAGATAGCAGTGACAATGTCTTTAATCTCAGTCCAATATACAACTTTGCAATGAGATATCTCCCATATACGAACTTTCCCGTCTATTGACCCGCTAATGAAGTAGTTTTCATCCACCGGATTAAACTCGATGCATGTTACTACATAATTTAAAAAATGAAAAGCTTATAAGTAAACAAATCACAGGAGTTGAAAAAACGCGAGTATGAAAAAGCAATATGCCCAGATTTCTTCAATAAATGTCAAGGCTCAATTACCAAGCACAAGTCTACAGTAAACCAGGTACGTACCATAATTATTATGAGTGAAGACTTTTAGGCAATGGTTGCAACCTACTCGCCACAGCCGAACAGTTTTGTCCACTGATGATGACAACAAATACTGCATTACAGGACATAATACTGAGTACATGAAAGGGACTCAATCAAAAACATGACAACAGCTGCATTACCCCAAGGGGAGGTAAGGGGGTTTGGATGCACCCGCTCTTACCCCTACCGCTGAGTTAAGCCAAAAGAAGCTATGTCCGCGTGACCCATGATGAAACTTGTGTCATAAAAGGAATCACGGGAAGCGCAGACACTTTAATAACCATTTTACTTTATACCATCATATTCCAAAGCCAGCGATAGCGAATCTTTGACTCTACTTGAAATAGAAATCCAATCCAAAGACATAATAGAAAAAACATACTGTCGCACTTTGCATTCACTTACATTACTCTTAGACCATGAAAGATCAAGAATTTCACTAGTGTGGCCATGGAACTCGTGCAGTGGCTTCTCCAGAACACGAAACACCTTCGGAGGAAGGACAACACAGGCAGAATCAGAGGTTTTCTTCCATTTGCCGTTTTTTCCTTTATCGACACTCAGTGGTTTCAACTCCAAGAGTTGATTCATAGCAAAATAAACAGATGATGGGTCAATATCTGGGATGTCTCTCTCATTTGACCTATCATCCTCCACCACTTGCCAAAGGCGCACAACTTTGTCTTCTCCGGCACTAGCCAAAAACCGCCCATCAGGACTGAATTTCATAGTCAAGATTGCGCCTTTATGAGCTTTGATACTTTGACCATAATAAAGTGCCGAAAGCTCCTTAGATTGCCTCCCAGATTGATGAACCTTCACTCTTTGGATTCTATCCCCAAGAGATGAATCATATTTAAACGATTCCTCTTCCTTTTCAACGACACATGTGAAGCTCCGCAATCTCCTCAACCACCATTTCTTCACCCTCTCTGTGGATCCCAGAGAGCAGCTCCTATCAATCTTTCTGTCGTGCGCAAATTTCAATCCCTCGCTATATTCTTTATTCTGATCACCCACATTGCCTTCCATTTCCCCATCCGCGTTCTCAATACCACTTACACAACGCAATATAGGAGTCGAATTTCCAGAACAACTCGATTCATCATTAGACAAACAAGATACAGAAGACATACTAGACGAAAACTTGTAATCACAACATGTCCTCACCCCATCTCCACCATCATTTCTAATCCTATCCACTTCCCTATCGAAATCACTACTTTCTTCAGAATCATCTTTGGATATCTTTCTTACATCAAACCCTAACCAATTAAAGAATCTACTCCGACGTAATTCCACACTATCTAGATTTTGAGTCCAAACATCAAACTGGCCACTACTAGAAACAGAATTGCTATTATTAACACAATCAGAACCTGAATCGGAGGACGCCGCAATTTCCTCAAGTGCATCCAAAAATTGGGTTTCATCAGGTTCACTGCAGGTATCCAACATTTTGCTTGAGCTAAAGTCTCAACCCATTAAACCTCTTCTCAAGCAACCAATCTTTTATATCTCCTGGCAAAGTGCATAATCCTGAATTCCCTCCAAACAAAGGTACCCCATTAAGCAAAAGGAAAATGAAAGGGCGCCACCAGGTGACACCCAATTTGGGCGCCACCCTCTCAAATTACACAAACAAATAGTATTATATATTATCTACTAAACAAAAAAAAAACACAAATTCCAAGAACACAATATTATACTAATCCACAAAGGAAATAGATAAATAATCCTACCAAATAAGTACAAAACACAAGAAATTTAGCATGGATCCCGATCCGAAAAAAACACTTAAAATTGGGATTTTCACACAATCACACAAACATTTCCAAATTACAAAATAATTTAGTATAATTATACTAAAACTTAAAAACTTTCTAACCATATTCACAACTACTCCCTCCGTCCCGGTCATTTGTTTACAAGGGGTATTTTAATCAAAGGTAAACAAATGATTGGACGGAGAAAGTAACAAATAAAACCAACCTTGCATTTCCATATTAGACCAAATTAAAGCAAATCACCAAAGACCCATCAAACAAACTCCCCAATAAATGCAACAGTTAGTCTTCTGTTTACAATAAACTTGTGTAAGACCGTCTTACTTACCAAACTAATTTAATCTATCAAAATTCAAAAAGCAAAACCCACAAACAAAATCCCAAAATTCCACTTTAATCACAACCAAGAAACATACTTTAAAACATAAAAAAAGAGAGAACAAATTAAACTAAAAATTAGGTAAAATTGAAAAGAATCTCACATGGGATAATGAAATTTGTGGAGAAATGAGAAGAAGGTGTCGGTTGATCCAAAGTTTAGAAATAATTATTTGGAGGTTTCTGGAGTATATTGTACAGTAGATGACCCAAGAAATGAGCAAAGCAAAGTATGCAAAATTACTACAAATATAATTAAAATAATAATAAAAATAATAAAATCAAATAATTATATGATTATGATATTCTTTTTATTTTATTGTTGCATGAATAAAGAAATTAATAAAGGGGTAATAGTACTATTTTGGAGCAATCCAAAAAAATCATTTGATTAGATTCTTTTCTTTACTCTTGCTGTTAATTTTGAGTATTTTTTAATAACTGAAGAAGAGGGAAGAGTAAAGAAATTGAAGAATTAAGAGTGAAAAAAAAAAGAGAAATTTGAGAAATAATTTGTTTATTTTGAGATGGAAAAAAATGGAGGACCCTAGAGACACAAGAGAAGTGTGGTTTGTAGAAGACTAGAGATAGAAGAAGGGATTGTTGTGATTCTTGAGAATAGTACTATTACCCAACTTTTTCTTATGCCCAATTTTGTTTTTTAAAGACGGATATATTCATTTTTTTTCTTGGTATTAGTATATCTGTTTCACTATTAAGATGAGTTAAATTAATTATCCCCTCTAGCGGGTTTGTCTAGAATCCATGGAATTATTAAGGGGGTAGGTTTTATTGGGCGATAATTACTAAGGAAATTAATTAGTGTGATAATGAGTTCCTTGATGATATGTTTGACATAAGAGTAATGATTACTGGGTAGATCTTTTACTCTCTTAATCATTACCCAGGGGGGAGGGTGGTTAATGTATTACCCCTTCATAAGGGTAATAATTCCAAGAAGTGAATAATTACCCACATACCAAACATGGGAAATACACCTCACATATTACTCCCTTATTCATTCCCTTCCTATTACCCTCAATCCAAGCAAGCCTTAGGCTCTGTTTGGTAAACTAACTGAAAAGGTAGCTGAAACCTGAAAAGTTGCTGAAAACTGAAAAGCTAACTGAAACCTGAAAAGGTAACTGATAAGGTAGCTGATTATATAAAAAAAGTGTTTGGCAAACTAACTGAAAAGGTAACTGATTTTGATGAAATGACGTAAAAAGATATGATAATTATTTAATAGTATAAAATTAAGGGGTAAAAACGGAAAATCGAAACAAATCAGGTACCTGAAATCTCAAATGCTACTCTAGGTAGCATTTCATTTCAGCTAGCTTATTTGGTTAAATAAGCTACTTGCCAAACGCTTACAAAAAATTAAGGTACCTGAAATTTTGGTCAAATAAGTTACTTTGACCAAATCAGGTACCTGAAATGCCTTGCCAAACGGAGCCTAAGATTAACAAGTTTAAGGTAATTCCGCTCATTTTTCCCGCTCAACTGTTTCATTGCGCAAAAAATTCCCGTTCTATTTTCAGCAATAATATATTGTAGTCAGTTAATAAATATCTTATATCCTCTTCTATTTCAGTAATAATATATTGTAGTCAATCTATTTTGAGCAAAAACAAAAAAAAAACTACACTAATTGGAACTAAACAACTTCTATTTTAAGCAAGAATATATTGTAGTTAATTAATATTGTAGTCAATCTATTGAGAGAAAAAAAATACATAATTGGAATTAAATGCACAAACACAATACTTCCCTTAAACTTCTTGTACATTTGATACGATTCTTTTCAACTGATCCTCATAGAAAAAATAAATCAATAATCACTAAAATTTGGGAGAGACGGTCTTTCAATAAGTTATTGAGATACCAATCTTCCGTACCCTTTTATTTGTATTTCGTGACCCTTTTATTGTTGATCGTAACATAATAATTTCGTGCCTATTTACATAATAAATGTACCTATTTTATCTTTAATTATGATTTGTATTTATTTTATTACTTTTAGTACTACTTTTTCTTAAAATTGTAAAATAGTCTTTCATGAGACCTACAATGCCCTATATACTAAAAGATTAACACTACTTAAAAAATCTCGTTCAATGTTATTATTACTCTTGACAAATTTTAACTAATGAAGAAAGTGGGCTCACTGTTAATTTAGTCCATTAATTTGGTTCCATTAATTGCCAAAATTTTTCCTAAAAAATCTCACTTAGTCTTATTCCATTTACTTGAAATTTTTATTATCTTAAAAATCAAGAAATATAGAGATGTAGTATAATTTTTTAAAATTTTTAATTCAATTTCTAAATATTTTTTCCAAATCAACTTCCTAAAAATATCAGACATCTAAAATACCTTTTATGTAAACTCTCATGTAGGCCAAATTTCATTAAAAAAACACAAAAAATGAATTCTCAACTACTATAGGTGATTCAGAATTCGTCTTAATACGTGAAAAAGGACGACAGATTTACGTGGTTCACTATATTAGATGTATATAAAGGTTATATGTAGTCTTAATATGTATTTATTTGTCTTTCTTACATCTGTTATAATTTGAGTTGACAATATATTATATGTATATAAATGTTATATGTAGTGTTATAACGGATGTAAGAAAGACAAATAAATACGTGAAAAAGGACAACAGGTTTACGTGGTTCACTAACAAATTGTTCGCTACGTCCACCGACAGAAAGGAAAAATATTATTGATCTTGAAGATTACAGATTTTGGAGTATACTCGTAAGAGTATTCAGATTTCAAACGACTCTAATATTTTACAGATTTCTGAATGAATAAAACAGACGACAGCCTATGAGAGTTTATATAGTACTCTCATAACAGATATTTTCCTTAAGGAAATTGGAAAACCCTAAGAGATATAGAAACTCGATAGCAATTTCATAAACAGACAAGGAAACTAAATAATAGTTTCCTAAACAGATAAGGAAACTAAATCAGATGCGGAATTCAGAACAGATTCAAGGCATATTCTAACAAATCTCCACCTTGACTTGAATCCTCTCACAATCAGACAGGTGTACCAGATGCACCATAACGGTGCCAGATGTACCAGACGCACTAAACTAGTGCAAGGTGATTCTCTCCCTTCTGCCTCAGATATTGTCCACCACGGGGCAATCAGATACTCCTAACATTTAGCAAGTCCAAATAGTGCTGGAACTTGCTATACGGAACAGAAACAGAACCTGATAGCGTAGAACTTTGGAAACAATACAAGATATCACGCTCAACACCTTTCAGAATCACATTCGAACCCTTGTAGACTTTCAGAACTCCACCTTCACCATGAAAACTGAAGCCCTTACTGTTCAACACACTTAAAGATATCAGATTCTTTGTCATCAGCGGACCATGTCTAACATCGTTCAATGTGCAAAATTTACCATCTTATGTCCGTAGTTTAATTGAGCCAATTCCAACCGTCTTACAAATCGAACTGTTAGTCAAAGAAATATCGCCACCATCTATCTGCTTGTAGGTTGTAAACCACTCCCGGCGCGGACATGTGTGATATGTTGCTCCCGAATCCAGAATCCACACATCACTAGGATGCATGTATTTATCAGCAACTAGAGCATAATCATCTTCAGAATTGGTATATGCTATTGCAGCTACAATATTTGGTGCTTTGTCCTGTTTATTTTCTTGGGACAATCAAATTTCCAATGCCCCTTTCTTTTACAGTAGTTACAAATATCAGTAGATTTAGGACCCTTAAAATCAGATGTACTAGAGGTACCGGCAGAATTGTAAGAACCAGAATAAGACGGCTTCTTATACTTTTTCTTCCCGGAATTTTCCTGTCCATAACCTCCGCTAACTACTAAACCTGCGGCCTGATTATCTGTAACTGTAGTAGTCGCCTTATGGCGCAATTCCCTAGTATGAAGAGACGATCTAACATCTTCTAGAGACACATTATCTTTACCAACAATGAAAGATTGCACAAAATTCTCATATGACAAAGGCAAAGATACTAACAGAAGTATTGCGACATCCTCATCTTCAACTTTAACATCAATATTACACAATTCTAATAAAATTGTGTTTAACTAATCTAAGTGATCTCGGAGAGAAGTACTTTCTTGCATTTTTAGACTGAACAAATGTTGCTTCAAAAGCAACTTATTGGTTAAAGAATTCGTCAAGCTTTGCCAACAGAGCTGCAGCGGTATCTTCCTCCGCAACTTCAGTGATGATATCATCAACAAGACACAACATAATTGTTGAACGTGCCTTCTCCTCTAGACTGACCACCTCAGCGGTGACGGCCACGAAGGTTGCGCCTTCTTGCTTCTTTTGAAGTGGCGCCCACAACCCTTGTTGCTTCAACAGAGCCCGCATCTTGATCTGCCACAGACTAAAACTATTCCTTCATGTGAATTTATCAATCTTCACGCTCATTACAGACATCTTTCTTACTAGATTCAGGAGCCCAGATAATCTTGGCTCTGATACCAGTTTATTATAACGGATGTAAGAAAGACAAATAAATACGTGAAAAAGGACAACATATTTACGTGGTTCACTAACAACTTGTTAGCGACGTCCACCGGCAGAAGGGAAGAATATTATTAATCTTGAGGATTACAGATTTCGGAGTATACTCGTCATAGTATTCAGATTTCAGACGACTCACATATTTGATAGATTTCTGAATGAATAAAACAGACAACCTATGAGAGTTTATATAGTACTCTCATAACAGATATTTTCCTTAAGAGAATTGTGAAACCCTAAGAGATATAGAAACCCGATAGCAATTTCCTAAACAGACAAGGAAACTAAATAATAGTTTCCTAAACAAATAAGGAAACTAATTCAGATGCTGAATTTAAAACAGATTCAAGGCATTTTCTAACATGTAGAATCCAAAGAATTACAAGGTTATTATATTGTACCAAAAGAACTCAAACCTCTAGTGATTGTAATGATAAATGTTAGTATAGAGAACAATGTTTTGTTCAAAGTATATTATGTTGTTGGTATGTGAAGAGTTAGTAACGATAAACACCTAAGAGGGAGAGGAAGTGAATTAGGTGTACCTTTTTAAAAATTTATTCTTAACTTAGTTCATTGATAACTTAAGTGAAGAACCTTGTAGTGCAAACCTTGAGAAACTTAATAGAATGTAAGTTCACAAGATGGTACAACAGTCTTATGTCACAGTATTGATGACTGTGACAGAAAGATGGAAATATGTATGAACGAGATAATACAAAGTAAGAGAACGTAAAAGTAAATGAATAAACAAACGATGTTTTAAAAATTGGTTCAGCCTCTACTTCGAGGCCTACGTCCAACCGTTATTTTATTCCTTGTTTAGAAATTTACTCAAACAACTAAACCCTTACAATGAAAATAACTCGACAATCTACCCCGATTGCACTCAAATTTAAAGCTACTCCGCTTCAAGAGTTTATATGTTCTATCTCACAGGTTTTCAGAGTATTTGAATCTCAAGGGTTCACTTAATAAACATGGAGATCACGATTAAGAGTTAAACACGAGAATCATGGAACAAACTCATTATGTCACAATGCAGCGAACTGATAGTTGAAGGTTACATCTTTTGAAAATAAACGAAGACTTTTAAACAAGAAAAACGTTTTGCAAATACTTAAAGAACAAAGCTTTAAATGCACAAATGATTTGCAAGTTTTCTCAATAAATGCTTTGGAAAGTTTTGAAAAATAAATGATGCTAAGGCTCACTATTTATAGTGGATTTGATCATCTAAGAAGTACAATTTACGTTAATTAAATCCATTATAAAATAGATAGTCTTTGAGTGATGGTAAGTGTTACGTTTTAGACTTAAAGCACAGTACAAGTCTTTAATCAAAATCAGAAAACTCTTCTCAAAACACTCTAACATGTGACATTTTACCAAATTGGCAAAAAAACTTTTATAGCTTTAGAACTTTGACAATTTCAACCTTACCATTTTGGTAAAAAGCAAATGCACAAATCTAGAGGATTTAACAATGGAGATTTGTGATTTTAATTTTCAGATTTGTTTTCAAACTTTGATAATTTAAATGTTAAAAGTTTGTGTATATGAAATTTGTAAAGATTTCAACACTTAAACTTTTCGTATAAAAGTTTCTCCATACGGTAGTATAAGAAAACACAGTGCAGCGCACTGTTGCATGGTTTTGCAGTCACTTGACTTAAATGAGAATGTTACACTTACTCTTACAATCTTTCGACAAAGGCTAGGGACATATCATTGTCTTGGCTTCATGTTGGCTTCATCTTGATCATGTTAAGCCTTATTGAGATTCCATTCAATCACTAAGCATTTGTAACTAAGAACAAACAATCAAATAACAAGGAAAACTTGGCATCATCAACCAAGTGTATTCTAACAGTATACATACATAAAAAGGATTATAAATTCAAATGTACAACGACATTGTACAATAATCTCAATCTAACTGAGGTTATGTGTATTTGTTTACTTTTTAAAGTTTATAATTAAGTTGCATTTTAATATTTTTATCGTCAACTTAATTGAGCTTATATGTATTGTTTACGAGTCACATTGTAATTTTTTAAGCTTAATTTTTAAGTAAAGAAGCTCGGAAACTTTACATTAAAAACCTAATAAACTTTAAAACAAAATTCGGAAATTTTATTATAAAGCCTATAAACAAAACCACCAGTTTACTACAATTGGCGATATAATCTCTAAACTAGTATGCATATATTGATTTATTGATGAGTATCAAGGAAAAATAATTATCAATTTAGCATCGTTTGGTTGATCAAGGAATTGGAATGATACCGGAAAATTCAATTCATAAAATTTATTTTCCTATAGAAACTTTACGTAAATTCAGTAAAACTGATTGGTTGTGTACGTATGAGTTGAATTCCATAGGAGTTAAAGTATTAAGGTAATCGTACAAAAAAAAAAAAGTATTAAGGTAATAATTTTATTTTCTGTGATTTTGGGCAATTAAATAATTAAACATGTTACAATTCATATGAATTGCAATTCTTATATTTTAGTGACGATGACCAAACAACACATCAACATTGATTATTGTATGATAAAATTTATTCCATAACTCCTTTACATGGTTGTTTTATGTCATAGAACATGTTCAAAACAATTTATATAATTTAATACGTTCTAATTATAATTAACCTATATAAAAATAGGAGTATTCGCTAATCACGAGTATAAATATCAATTAAGTTGTGAAAATGAAAAATAAAGATTCATCTGATTACTCATACGACCATCTTAATTCTTAAATCGTATAATGATTTTCACTTGTGATATTTCATCTTTCGTAAATATTGCAGTTGTACTTATACATATGGTATAGTTTTTTGAGAACCGTTTAAAATTGTACTCCATATGTATGATCAAAGTATATATATTGATACTCTAAGATATAAATGAGCGACAATGACCGGTTAATTGGGTTTTTGTTTTACTGGTTATCATGTATACCGTGATTTATCAGATAAACACAAAACACCACGTACTTGATTTATTGGTTATCATGTATATTGAGATTTTATTTTATCTACTAACCATAAAACACCATGAAAGTGATAGTATATTTCGCCATTTTAACAAAATTAAGACATGAAGAAGTAAATTGAGTGAAGTTTTTACTTGTCTAAGTCAAGAACCCGTCTCCCACGCAAATTTGTACCATAGAAAAATATAATATGAACAAATTTCAGATTTGATGTCCTAACTAATCTTCCAAGATGACGTTTTTTTCATATTAAATGTGCTACTAAGTTATACCACAACAAATAAATTAGTTATTACGAATTATTAACTCCGTTCTGGTCATTTGTTTACCTATTTTTATTTTAGACTGTCTTAATCAATTATTTTTTTATAACTAATTTGATCATTTACAGTCAATTTGGTAAACTTATCGTTACATAATTGATCATTTTTTCTTTCTTTAGTCTTTGTGCTAAAACTAAAGGTAAACAAATGACTATAACAAAGGGAGTATTATTTATTCGTATGTCATCGATTGTTTGTGAAATCAATCTATTTCAACACGTAATACGTTTGAAATCATCCGTGATGTTAGCATTGTTAGGGACATTAAATATTGTTTACCGAGTATTAATTTTGGAATTATATATTTAAATTCTAGTGTTAGGTTCTTTTTATAATTTTGCTTGACTTTTAATAAAGTCATCGTCGGCAAACAATTTGGACTTTGAAATTCTATAGTCGGACGTGGAAAGGTCCTCATTAATTGGCCAACACTTACTTCTTTTTTTTTTTTTTTTTTTTTTTTTTTTTTGACAACCAGCGTTAAATAACTTACATTATTTCAAATGTTACAAAGTAAGCTATTCGACTAGGTAACACCAGAGACCTACCCACCAAATCTAGCGTTACCAAGCCAAGACTAAAGATTACATAAACATGAATAACGATAACAACAGCTAGAAGAGCAACACGGACATAGTGGTGAATGCAAGCGAAAGAGCCACGGGCCGTAGAACGAGCTTCATAAACACGAAAGATCTCCAAAATTCGCCGATACAGACGAGCCGCAGAGTGACAAAAGCAAGGTGTACTTACGATCTTGCGAAAAGATCGTAGAAAGACAATGTGGTAAGCAAGACGACTAAGTCCGCCACCGATGGACATAAAACTCCTACACCTTATAGATTGAACCCTTTGATCGTAGGACCAACAGACCAAGAAATTCGACATGCGATGACCAACACGACTACGAACCCAAGGGGACAGAACACCCATGCTCAAAGTCGGGAGCGAAGACACCATAATCCTAGTTGGTAAAAGAGACATGGCACTACGAGCCACCCCAAAGATTAAGGGACAGGACACCCATAACCCACGGAATGCTATTATTATAAGCAAAAACATAGAATAAAACAACCGCATGAGAAAAAAGACAAATACCACCGAAGCCATCCAATCCAACGGCACAACCAACCCACCTGAGACCAACCCGAACTCACCTCAAAATGACTCCAACACCAACACTGACCCACACAAGTCAAGACCACAGCAAAACATCACAACACCCAGGGCAGACAAAGGAGCAACCCTCCAACGCCAAAGAGACCCAATCGCCAAATGATGACCACAAGAAGCCCAAACGAAAACCCGAGAACAGCACCAATAAAGACTTATAAACAATCAACCCCACTAAAGGACATAGACCTAGACAGAGACTTATACCAAGCAAAAGGGATCAGAAACACTACCGAAACCCGTTTCACCAACCGACACCTCCCAGGACCACCGTCAAACAACCAACCAGACCCAAAACAACACATACGCACACCAGAGGAGAAGGAAAAGGGACCGAAAGGTGGGGGGAATGGGGGGATCACCAAACAGACCCAAATCACACCCTCTAGGAGCCACAGACGAATGAGCTATACTCATCGACTCACACGGAAAACCACATAAAGAGAACCAGCCAAGAAGGGGGGGGGAGTGGGGGATCACCTTTGGGATAGAGCCAAAACCGACGGTGATAGGACAAGGTGACGACAGGGCGGGGACGACAGTGAACCCAGACCCAACCCGAAGGGGAAAACACTACCCAACGACCGAAAACAACCTAAAAACAAGGAAGCCACCTAACCGGGGGCGGGGGAAAACCCTAGGGGCCGTGAAACACACCTCACAGCCGCAAGCAAGACCGATTGGAGCAAGGAAAAGGAGATCGTTCGGGAAAATGCGGAGCACCGGGCAACCACCACAAACAACACCCACACACGCCCAAGAACAGCCCCGGATCAAGAAACAACCCGATGAAAAGCCGAGAAATCCGAAAAAATCGAGTGGCGGATCAGTGAAGGGAAGCCATAGCCGATGAGGTGAGCGTTCGCCGGAGATGGGCCAAAAGAAGACCCCATCTCCGGCGAAAGGGTGGTAGCAGGTGGGAGGCTAGGGAGTGGATGAAGGCGGGGGCGGCGGCTGAAAGATAATTAGGTTTTTGGTTTTGGGGATTATTTTTGAGAGAAAAAGGACTTATTTTTTTAGAGAGAGAGATTTAAGTAATAAGGTACTATTGTTTTTGCCAACACTTACTTACCTCCTCCTTAATTGCTTTAAAAATGGATTATCATTTTCGGATTCGGGTAAGATTAACCATTTATAGAGAGTATAGTTCATAAACAAAGTTTTATTTGTAAATAGTTTTAAAATAAGTTTATTAGCCTGTAAATTTATGGTTAACTCCACTCTACAGAAAAACTGGCGTTTTAAACTCTTCGTAAATATCGGCAAATACGAATACAATTCAGTACTTCTTAAATTCATCTTGCATATAGTCTTACAGAACTACTTTGCATATAAGAGGATCACAGTATATCATCGTCATTATTATAAGACGATCTTAAATAAATACTCCCTAGTTGTCCAAGAGCACAACTTATATTTTAAAATAAATGAAAATCTTACATTAAGATAGAACTTGGTCATACGTAGTTGCCTTGTTTAATAAGCAACAAATCTTTAACACGCCCAGTCCAAGATTATTGTAGAGTTAATGACATACGACATCATACACACGTACATATATACTCGTAGATTTGCATGCATGCAATGTTTTAATTATTTCGCCGGAAGTAAATCCGATTCTTAATTTCCATGGTTGACCTTTGCCATCATCATTGAAATTAAACTTGTGATTTACTGATTTGGTGAGTGAATTGGACCGGTGACTTCCCGGAAATAGTGGCCGGAGACCGCTTTCATTTTTCCTTCCCATTTTTAATACGAAGTGTATAATTGTGTCAACTTTACCATATTTACTTATTTTAATTTACTCTTAACTGAAGATAAATAAATGATTTGAACATAGGAAGTACGATTTTAAATGAGATGCGTGACAAACTCGGAGGTTGCTCTTGATATATCTTTTTGATCCTTTCATCTAATCAATTATTTTTACCTATAATTTCGTTTTGGTATATCAAAACCATTTTCTTACTTTCATAGTTTTATATCTCGGAATCCCTTTAATATTCAACGATTATTTAAGTACTTTGAATTGAATAGGCCGTACAATTAGTCTCTCTTAAGACAAAGAAAGACGATATCCGCCTTAATATTAAAACAGGTCAAATATCATTCTAAATGAGCATTTAGAACAAATTAATCTTTTGTTCGTTTTTTCCTATACATTTTGCTTTTATCTTATTCATATTATATATTTGATATTTTAAGCTTAAGACAAATACGTCGATCTTAAACAAAAATTTGTCAAATACTATATCTTCATGGGCCATCGACCATCGTGGCCTCATAACCTTGCATGAAAAAGAAAGAAACACTAGTATAACAAAACAATTGTCTAAAACAACATGATTAGCAAATCCAAACATACTCATGAGTAGGAGTACTACTTTAAGGTAACACTTGTGATTTAATTAAGTTTATTACACTATTACATGAAACAACATACAATCAACCACAATTTGTGAGAAAAAAACACAATAACATCAACGTCAAATAACAAACAATATGTTCTTATTTATTGTACGGAATTCTACAATTATTATTATAGTCTCTAGAACCACTCACATATACTCCGTATTATTCTTTTTGGGGTAGATCACCCGATTTAGTCCAGACTCGAGGCGGATAAAATTACCAGGGCGATAAAACTCTCTTTCTTGAGTTTTAACACAGCTACATTCCCAAGACTCGAAGATGAAACCTTTGGTTAAGGCCAGATGGATAGAATAACGCTTTACCAATTGATCTAAGTGTTCATAAATCGGATACCAATCACGTATTATAGCCAACTGTACTCGTGAATTGAATTGTGGTTCTATTGTGTGCAACGTTACGTTGGTCTTATTAAGCTCTTTGTACAGTTGTAGACCACTCTAGACGGCATAGAATTTCTATGTGTAGCTATTACTTGCCTAACCCTAAACTTATTAGGCTTCCTATTAACCCTAATTAATCATGTATTCGCATTAATGCGACATTGTAAGGATATCGACACTAATACGACACTGTAAAGATATTCTAAACAATTTTTATTCTATAACACAGGGCTAGTATCAACTTTTTTTTTCCAGTGGATACAGATGATATCAACTCCTTTAATACAGGTTATTAAATCGAACATAAAAAGAAAAACAACTATGAAAGTTCCTTAGGGGTGTGATTTGTGCAAAAAATTATTTTATTTTGATGCTTTGTTTTTGTTAGACGTACCGTTTGTTTATGTTAATCTGACTCACATAATACAAAGCGATCAAGAAGCTATTTATTAGGGAAAATGAAAGGGCGCCACCGGGTGACACCCAATTTGGGCGTCACCCTCTCACATGGGGTGAGTGGGGACCCCTTCAATAAACAATTGTTGTGAGAGGGTGGCGCCCAATTTGGGCGTCACCCGGTGGCGCCCTATCACTATCCATTTATTAGATATGTATTAGGTAGAATAATATTTCTTTTGAAATAGTTGATATTCTAAACAATTTTTATTCTATAATACAAAGTATTGGTTTTTTTTCCCTAGTGGATATAGATGATATCGACTCCTCTAATTCTTAGATCAGTACAAAAACTATGGATCTTCCATAGGGGTTTAGTGATTTTTAAATATTTTTCTTTTATTTTAGTGCTTTGTTTTCGTTACCCTTTTATTTATGCAACTCACGTAATATATATTAAACCGATCAAGAATGTACATAACATTGAATACTCCCTTTAAAATATGGGTTTTGATATATACAACCCATTGGGTTGTTTTTAAGGAACTAAATATGGAAAGAATTTGTAAATATATGCATTAATTACATTGGATTGTGCATAATTTGGTCTTGAATTCCTAACTTAATATCAAATATAGAAAACATTAAATGCTTAAATACAACCCAATGGGTTGTATGTATCAAAACCCTTAAAATATTGGATATTCTACAACAATTTCTATTCTATAACAAAGAGTCCCGTTTTTTTTTTTTTTCAGTGGGCACAGATGATATCGACAGTCGACTCTACTAGTACTTGAAAGTTGAAACTAGTAGACAACTTGAGTTAAACCACACTGAGCCCCTCAGCTGTGGTCACAAACCGGTGGTGCAAAACTGCAAAAGGGAGGATTTTAGCCATGGTCTCCAGCCAATTAATCATAAATATAGATTAATTGGACCATAATTTGTGGGGATATATTATATACCAATGTACTATTTATAATCCCAAAACATCGAATTTTATGGCTTTAATTTGGTTTGCATGTTAGTATAATAATTATAATATTATATATTTAATTTAAAAACTTTAATGGAGGAAACCAAAATAATTTGGACCACCCTAAGAAACAAATAGTATGAGTTATAACTTATAATCACATTTTTTCACAGGAGTAGGACGGTCCTATATATTATTGTTTGGTATGGTGTAATATTATCACAGGAGTCAAGTGAGTAAGTCATGCCTAGAGACTAGCCTGACACTTCTCTTGTTTTTTCTGAGGGCAAGACTTTAATTCCGGTATTGAATTTGGGCTAGTTGTGAGTTGTTAACGAGTTATCAAGGTTTTGAAGGTTATTGTAATTGCATTTTGAGTCGGTATATTGGTTGCGTTCTTAGTCATAGCTGTCGAGGTCGGGATATGAGGAGCAATTTTACCGTTAAATTAAATTTGGGTTTTGAATCTGTGATCGAGTTATAAAGGTTTTAGAGGTTATTCATTATTGTAAATGCATTTTGACTTGGTAAATTATAGACTTAGCTGTCGAGGGTTGGATGTATGTGACGAGCAATTCTACATTTCTACTGTTTGAGCTTTCGATTCCGGAATTGAACTTGGGCTGCAAGCCTGCAATACCACACTGTGTTCGAGTTATAAAGGTTTTAGAGGTTCTTGCGAATGCATTCATAACTTATCTGTCGAGGTGGGCGATGTGACAATCAGTTCTATCATTTAAAACCAATATTTAATACCATGACCTTTTTTTTAGATACGGTAAAAATTAGATTGATCCTCAGAAATAAGACCAACTTATTTTATCCTTTCAGAAAAAAAAAAATATATCATGACTTTACTCGATTTAGTACCGATTTGTTTTTTTTATTTTTTTTTTATTTTATAGAAACAAGTCTTGTTGTCCAAAAACACCAAAATCTTTTGGGCAATTGACATTGATCAGATTTTGGAGAGGAACCAAAAATTTTGGTTCATGGTGATTTAAGAACTTTGTCAATTTATAGTTGGAATTTAAGGAGTGTAGAATCCAATGGTGTCTTTGCATGAGTTTGCAAAAGTTGCAAATTGTAATTTATTAAGACTTGATAAGATATTTCAGGTATCTGATTTGATCAAATTAACTTATTTGATCAAAATTTTAGGTGCCTTCATTTTTTATTAGTGTTTGACAAGTAGCTTATTTAACCAAATAAGCTACCTAAAATGAAATGGTACCTAGAGTTGTATTTGAGATTTCAGATACCTGATTTGATTTGATTTTCTCTTTTTACCCTTTAAATTTATACTATTAAATAATTATCATATATTTTTACGTCACTTCATCAAAATGAGTTACCTTTTCAGTTAGTTTGCCAAATATTTTTTTTATATTTATCAGTTTCTAACTTTCAGCTACCTTATAAATTAGCTTTTCAGATTTTAGTTAACTTTTTAATTTTCAATTAACTTTTCAGATTTCAACTACCTTTTTAGTTAGTTTTACCGAACAGAGAAAGCTTATAAATGTGAACCCAGTAAAGGCCTAAACGCCCATGCATGTCTATGATTATTTCAGCCCATGTAGCTCATTTTGGGTAGGTCTCAAAACTGATAGGTGTTAAATGTTAACTAGGCCCAAAGGGAAGTAAAAAGTCTAAGAACATCTCTATCGATTTTTCGTCCTGGGTTCCGGCTCATATATGAATTTCGTAACTAGTTTTGGAGCCCGTGAAAATCACGGGATCGTTAATAATTGATTGTGTTGAAGTGTTTAATTTGTGAATAACTTATATGGAGTAGTCTCCCTCTCAATCATTTGTTTAATTTTAATTAAAAAACCACTCACAAATAATTACAAAAAAAAAGTAAATAAATAAACACGACTGGGGGACCGGTATTTTAAAACAAAAGTTTAATACACCAAATTTTTGATTCTGGATGGTACGCAAACCAAAATGTGAATAGCTTGGTTGTTTTGAAGTGAGGACACAATCCGTCAAATTGAATTTTCGGGTACTTCTGGTCTTATGGACAATCTTGACGCCATAGAAGTATTGGAACATGAAATTGCGCTCCATTGTCGTCCCTTGTTTTCAAAGGACGGGTAATGTTGGTTTCGACAACCTGATATCAAATAAGACAATATGAATTGGTATTTTGATGAGATTTTATAGAAAGAAAATCAATGACTCTCAATTTTCTCGTTTGAGTTGCTAATGATTCTTCAATTGCCTGTTCAATTAATGGTTCTTCAATTGTCTCTTTAATTACCGATTCTTCATTTGTCTTTTTATTATTTAACCATTGCTTTGACCGGCTTAAAGATTATAGAATATGAATGGTTTTTTTCACCAACAAACATTGCATTTTGCCTCTTTATTGCTTGAATGAAGATACTGTTTTTATTGTCGTTTTGGTGCATTTTAAAGTACTTGGCCCTATGTTTATCTTGCAAAGAAACGGTCGTGAACTTTTATGTGAGCAACTTTAACAACTATTCCAAATAATTCCAAGGAAAGATTACATATATTTAAAATATCACATTTTGTGTTATAAAAATATACTCCATAGTATATATAAGATTAGATATGAGACAAAAAGTAAGAGAGTAAAATAAGGATCAAAACTTTATAGGTGAACTCTAATAATCCCCACTAAACTAAAATAATAAAAAAGCTCTAATATTTTCCCGCCTAAATGAATATTCTATATTTGAGCTTCATTATATTTTATCTACAATTGGCCCAAACTGCTTAATTCCATATAATTCTATTCCATTTACACATTTATATGTCTACAACTGGGCCAATACTGATTAATTACATACAATAACTAACCTACTACAAGATAAGAGCATTCATATATTGTTTTTACTTCTAAAACGAAAAAATTGCGAATAATTTTTTTTTTACACTTTATAATTTAATACTACCGATTTCTACTGTATACAACGTGAACATTTAAATTTTGGTTATTCTTTTGATTTAATATATGCATAAGTATATTTATTACAACACAGATACAGACAAAATAGCTTCAGCAATTGTATATACGGTAACAGCGTTGAACCTTCTTTTTTCTATCTCTTAATATAAATCATTACTAATATTAAGTTTTATTCTATACTAAAATTTCAAATGGAGTTAAAATAAGTTAAATATAATTAGATAATTGTTAAATTCTCTAATGTCCCTATCTAAAAAACCGCGTGTGCGCGGGATTTATACTAGTTATTATTATTAGTATAAGATGAGCAAAACTAATTACACATTGGAATTGAAACAATGAATTGGAGAATAAGAATTGTTTTCTAACTAATTACTATTTATGCATATTATAACACTATGATAAGATCAAATTGACATGTGTATCGTAATTTGGCTAAACAATTTGATTTGTAACCTGTTTGACAAAGTAAAAATAAAACATAAGTGTTACAAAGAAGACTAAAGTGTATGAAAGAATGAAGGACAATAATGCAACAACATGTCAACAACTTAATAAAGATTTTTGCTACCATTCGATATTTCTAATACACCATTGTAGAAAAATGAAAAACTGACAAAAATGAAAGAGTCATCCAAAACAAGAAAAAAATCTGTAAAGAAGATCCATAGCCATTATTTCGAATCTCGTGCATTGTTATTGATATATGAGTATGTCATCCTCTTATAATATTAATACAAACACACACAAAAAAAAATAACTAATAAAATTCTAATTAATTCAAAACATAATAAAAATAAAAAGTGAAACAATTAATTTAGTTATCATTGTATAGTTTACCTACCAATTTTTTGAATAAAGTTGAAAATTCATTCTCCTGTAATATTAATATAAACACAAAAAAGTAACTAATAAGATTCTAATTAATTCAAAACATAATAAAAATAAAAAGCGAAATAATTAATTTAGTTCTTTAGCTATACCTTACCTACCAATTTTTTGAATAAAGTTGAAAATTCATTCTCCTGCAATATTAATACAAACACAAAAAATAATAACAAATTAATACAAAACATAAGAAAAATAAAAAATGAAACAATTAGTTTACTTTTCTATGTATACTTTAGGTGCTATTTTTTGAATAAAATTGAAAATTAGGGTGAATATAATAGTTATATATATGGAAAATTCTATTACAAATTCTCTCAAAATTTTATGAATGAAAGAAAAATAAAAAAATATGGTACATAAATACGGAGTATATATAGTAATGATGAAGGGAAAGTTAAAAGGTCATTTCATTAAATAAAGGAAATAATGGTTATTAAATAAATAAGGTAAATAAATAAAAAAAATTATGAGAGGAGATCAATGGTTTACAATTTTTTTTTTTTTGTGTGTTTATCCCTTATATTTTTTTAACCTTTTTTACCTTATATTTTTTAATTTTCTTAAATTGGTAATCCATATCACTTTTTTTTACCATGTCACATTAAAAGTTGTCACATCACAATTAAACTTGCAATGTCACATTTTTTTGTTAGCCTTTTAATAAGATTTTATAGATCGAAACTATTATAGGTTTTATAGCCATTATACAACCATAAAATCCAATATTTTAATTTTATTTTTAATTTTTTTTGTGGTATTATTTAATTAGATAATTGATTGCCGAGAAACTCAAGAGGTGAATTAAATAGGAAAAAATGTTAATGAAAATTTTTGGTGTTAACTGTTAAGTAATATAAAGAGTTTTAATCAATTTATTAACATATTGTATTATAAAAATTGATTAAATAGAAAAAAAATTTAACTAATTTGGTGGGTGTTAAGTATTATGAAGAGTTTTAATCAATTTATTTCCGTGTTTAATTAAAAAAAATGAATTAAATAGGAAAAAATGTTAATAAAAATGGTGGGTGGTAAGTAATATGAAGAGTTTTAATTAATAAGTTTTAATTAATTTATTAACATATTTTATTATAAAAATTTCAATTTTAATTATAAATTATAAATTTTATTAACATGTTTTATCACAAAAATTTCAATTAAAATGTCAATATTAACTATAAATTATGAAATTTTGATGTAATTTCTAAGGTTTACATAAATTTGGGAAAACAATATATTTAATATACAAAAATCATTTAAGAATATAGATAATATCTTTTAATATTATAGATAAGTGAACTAAATTAATTTATAGATAAATGAATTAAATTAATGCCATGTAATAATAAATTAATGCCGGTTAACAAAATGAGCGGAAAAAGGGGGATTGTCGTTGTCGGTAGGAACAGTGATGATAAGAGACGGGGTAATTGGGTATGAATGTGTATGTGGCATTTGGGTTATGGGGCTGAGGTGGGTTTCATATGTCTGCGTGGCTTTTTTTATCCTACGTGGCATTGTCTACGTGGGCTTAATTGAACATTTTAGGATAGTCTTTTAATAGTATTTATAGATTTAAGTTTCGAACATAATTCAGTAGTTCGGGAAAATTGTGTTAAACTACACTAAACTACCGTAAAATCATCAACTAAAAACGATTAATAAATTATGGTCATTTTTAAAAAATTGTAAATTTAGATCCAGTAATTCAGGTTGTAGAAATTCAAATATTCGAAGTATTAGTATTGGATATTGGACAATGGAGTAAGATTGTTTTGTATTAATTGGATCGGATATCCGATCCAGAAATTTAGGATGTGAAAATTCAAATATCTGAAGTATTAGGATCAGATATTGGGTAATGGAATTAATAAGTTTCTGATACGGATAATAGATCTAACGAAGGTTTCGGATCGGATATCCGCTGATGATCAGCCCTAGTACTGGCCAATTTGACTTAATGAATCACGTGATATTGTTATTTGTTCGGAGTCTGGCGCACCTTTAGACCCAACTCAAACAACCATCTTAGTAACTAATTAAGATCACTCCAAAACTTTAGTTTTGCAACTTATTCCATAAAGCACACGAAAAATCTAATTTGCACAAATTAACACCTACTAACTACAATTAGTAGATTATACAAATGGTTGTATGTAGTTTATGTACAACATTTTCAATGTTGTCGAGTTTTGTTATAAAGTTGTCGAGCTTTACTAACAAAATTGCCAAGTTACAATACAAAGTTATTGAGCTTAAGAGGAATAATTATTAAACTCAATAACTTTTTAAATTAGCTCAATAACTTATAAAATAGCTCGACAACTTTGTGTAAAGAACTCAACAACTTTGAGGCGGTTGTACAATGCTAATATACAACTGGTTGTAAGATAGTATTTGTGTACTAACTACGTCTCATCAACTCCCTTTACAAGAAATAAAAAAATAAGACAAACAAACACAAAGACAGAGTCGAATCAATAAAGTCTCCCTTAAGACGGACCATTTTGTGTCTTAAGATTTAAAACGGGTCATTTGTGAACCATTTACAATAAAATGTGACCACTTTTTGGTAAAAGGTTACCAAAACAACAATTTTAACTGTAAAACTAGATACAACATTTATCGTTAAATGGTCACATTTTATTACAAAAATATGACCAGTCTTAAGCCTTAGGACGGAATAGCCCGTGTTAAATGAGAATTTGTGAAGTCGAATACTCAATCATAATCACATAATTTCATCTCTCACCCAAAGACGAAGTCGTCAATGAATGTTCAATGAATGAAGTAGTCGAAATTATGGAGAATTGGTATAAAACTAACAAGAATAAATAATGATTACTGAAGTTGAATTTGATAGAATCTATTAGAGCATCTCTAATGGTTTATACATAGGGACTTGCTTGTAATATTTGCAAAATTTTAAGCATATAGTTTACCATTGGAGTTGGAAATTTAAGAGTGGCTTTCAAGCATTGTAGCTTTGTCAAGCTACATGGCCTGTTTTAAAAAAATAAAAAATAAATTATCTCATTGGATGAAAATTATGAATGTGGACCCATACAAGCTACGAGAGGTTGTAGTTTACCATTGAAGCGGTATGTAGGCGGAAAGCAGCATAGCTTGAAAAGTTGATGTGGCAAATCAAACTACACCCTATTATATTTGTCCATTGGAGTTGCTCTTCCACATTAATTTGCAATAAACATCCTTCACTTAAGCCTCGCTTGGTCGATACGGGAATTAAATTGATGTGTTAATTTGCAATGCATTGGAGTTTAATTCCTATATTAAAATTCACGTGAATTACAATAATCCGTTTGGTTACCATGTTGGAGTTTTATTTTCCTATGAGGAGGTAAGTAGTTAAACTGCCCCATTTTACGTAAAATGGGGTAACCAAACAACCTCCCAAAAATCCCAATTCATGGGATTTTAGAATTCCCATGAATTGGAGTTCAAGGGTTAAACTCAAGCATGTAGTTTGAGGATTAATCGGTTTTGCATCTCAGGAGCAAGTTTCTAGTAACAAGACGTGACGAAAAAAAAAAAAAGTTACCGTATACGCGTGGTACTGTTCATCCAGAAAAAAAAAGGCAAAAAGAAGAGACATGGAAAGAGTGTTCAAATTTGAAAGCATCCACGAGGACAATAATAAGTTTGATCCGACATCACCTCCTGTTTTTGACGATTATGATGAGGAGGAGCCAGTGGAAGTTATCGATCTTCAAGCTTACTATTTGTTTGGTTTTCAGTTACGAAGGGATGTTGTACCGTTAGAAGATTTGCCGTGTGTGCATCTTTCGTTCAACAAGGAAACTCGTGGGAAGTTGTCTAAGTTTGTGCACGGAGGGTGGAGGGGAGGAAAGCACAAGCAGCCATGGTACCAGGAGGGGCTGAATTCGAGTAAAAGGAATAGGATGCAGCTATGTGTCGGAGGTGATTCGAGCTCGTTGTTGGTATTTGTCATCTTATTCGTTCTCTTGGTTGGATGGTTTATTTTTTATCCAGGCGGACTTGTGCTACAAGAATTGAGGTCAATTCTCTTCTAAGGGGGAGGGGATGATCCAAAAATGATGAGCTCAAATGAAGAAACGAATGAGATAGCATTCGTTATAGTGACATCACGCAACAGCTCACCAAAAAGCTCGAATGGACTTGGTTCAGCTCGAGAATTAGTTAAAGTGCCGGCTTATTTAATATTATTATTATATTAGTTATTGTTATTTCAGAATAAGAAGAAGTAAATTAAATATTAGGTTAATTAGTTTATTTCCTAGTTTCAGAATAATAATCTTAAAGCAATATTATTCGAGTCGGTTTAGGAAAGTATTAGGCATGTCTTAGGTGGCTGTCTAGGTCTGTTTAGCTACTATTTAAAGGGTCGTTATATTGTTATTTTCTTCATATGTTGAATTGAAATAAGAAAATCCTAGTATTTTGCTGTGTGCAATTGCCGATTCGGATTGACGCGTTCGATCCAAAACCGTTCTTGCTTGACGCGTTCGGGCATTAACACGATCAAGGAGCAGTAGGTCTTGCAAATTGGTCACCATTGAACGATCTATATGTCTAGATCGGTCAAATATCCTTATTTCATTATTGTTCTTTATTCTATTAAACCACTTCCGCGCAATTTTCGTATCATAAGTGGCATTAGAGCTTCGGCTCTTGATTTCCCTAAATCTAGACGGTCCTAGGCGTGCTAAAACCAAGTTTTTAGTTGAATTTCTGATTGCGATTGGAGTTCAAGGGTTAAACTCAAGCATGTAGTTTGAGGATTAATCGGTTTTTCATCTTAGGAGCAAGTTTCTAGTAACAAGGCGTGACGAAAAAAAAAAAAAAGTTACCGTATACGCGTGGTACTGTTCATCCGGAAAAAAAAGGCAAAAAGAAGAGACATGGAAAGAGTGTTCAAATTTGAAAGCATCCACGAGGACAATAATAAGTTTGATCCAACATCACCTCCTATTTTTGACGATTATGATGAGGAGGAGCTAGTGGAAGTTATCGATCTTCAAGCTTACTATTTGTTTGATTTCCAGTTACGAAGGGATGTTGTACCGTTAGAAGATTTGCCATGTGTGCATATTTCGTTCAGCAAGGAAACTCGTGGGAAGTTGTCTATGTTTGTGCACGGAGGGTGGGGGGGAGGAAAGCACAAGCAGCCATGGTACCAGGAGGGGCTGAATTCGAGTAAAAGGAATAGGATGCAGCTATGTGTCGGAGGTGATTCGAGCTCGTTGTTGGTATTTGTCATCTTATTCGTTCTCTTGGTTGGATGGTTTATTTTTGATCCAGGCGGACTTGTGCTACAAGAATTGAGGTCAATTCTCTTCTAAGGGGGAGGGGATGATCCAAAAATGATGAGCTCAAATGAAGAAATGAATGAGATAGCATTCGTTATAGTGACATCACGCAACAGCTCACCAAAAAGCTCGAATGGACTTGGTTCAACTCGAAAATTAGTTAAAGTGCCGTCTTATTTAATATTATTATTATATTTGTTATTGTTATTTCAGAATAAGAAGAAGTAAATTAAATATTAGGCTAATTAGTTTATTTCCTAGTTTCAGAATTATAATCTTAAAGCAATATTATTCGAGTCGATTTAGGAAAGTATTAGGCGTGTCTTAGGTGGCTGTCTAGGTCTGTTTAGCTACTATTATAATACTACGGTTTTCTATGTCTATGGGTACTCTATCGAGTGGGGCTTACTCTGTCAAGTAAGTAGTTTTTGACGCAAAACAGTAGTCTGTCTGTAGGGTGCTCGATCGAGTAAGTTGGGTACTCGATCGAGTAAGGGGCACTCGATCGAGTACGTTAGTTACTCGATCGAGTAAGTGTGTTTTACGGGGTTGTTTTGACGGGTTTTGCTAATAACCCGAGTTTAATATAAAAGGGTTCCGTCAGTTTATTTCATCACTTTTTAACCTTTCAAAAGAAAAAAGAGTTACGTAGTTCTCTCTCGCCGCGTTGTTGGCAAATCCCCAAGGCTAGGAGTGTCGGATCATCTTGTTCTTTGCATCATAGTGTTCCTTGCGTCAAGGGTAAGATCTACATACCAATTTTATAGTATTTTATTAAGTTTCGTTAAACCCTAATTTTGGGAATTGGGGAGTTGTGTTAGTTTTATGTGGTCAGTGATTTATGTGATGTTATGTTAGGAGGAGGATTCGTAGAGGAGGCTTTTTGATAATAGCTGTTGAGATCGTCTGACTGTGTTGCTTTCCAGGTAGGATTTTCCTACACAGTATTAGTCACATGATGTGTTGATTGTGGTTGGTGATTGTTGAATATTATCATACTCGTATTGTGACAGTTGTTGGTGGTGATTGCTGTATAGTAGTTGTGATTGTTTGTATCTGTCTGTGTTCTTCGGGGTGCGTCCCTGGCTGAGTGGAGTCACTTGCGGGAGTGGCTTCACGCCCATTATTCGCCTTCTGCGGAACCCGCCACAGAAGGGATGTGCACATTAAGGGATTTAGGTTTATCGCTCGATGGAGATTAGCGGGGATTTGGTGGGAACGGCTGCGGTCCCCCACTGGCGGCGTGGAGTGACCTGTTGCGATGGGCACTCTGGCAGGGCTACACACTTTAGTGTGTAGTCAGTATTGTGGAGTTGATAATGGAGTTCGGAGTATATGTGTGACGATTGAGCTGTGTACTTGTTGTATTCCTGGATTATATAAATTGTGTGATTAGTACTGACCCCGTTTATTGTTTTAAAAACTGTGGTGATCCATTCGGGGCTGGTGAGCAGTTATTGAGCAGGTATGAGATGACGCGTATGGGATAGCTGGGATGAGTCATCACGTGGCAGTTAGAAGTCTTCCGCTGTGTCAGACGATGTTTTATAGCTTTGATAGTTTTATAAGTAGATCGTCTGAGAACCTTGTATTTCAGTTTGACAGTTTTGGTTTGAGACATGTAATCACTTAATTTATATTTACTTCTTAAAGTACGTTTCTTTATTGTCTTATGATTATCATTGCCTCGGGTAACCGAGATGGTAGCACTTCCATGCCTTGAGTGGTCCTGGTAAGGCACTTGGAATATGGGGGTGTTACAACTATTTAAAGGGTCGTTGTATTGTTATTTGTGTTTCTCAGTCCGTTTTTCTTAAGACCATTGTTTTTGGTCTGAAATAAGACGGGTAACATGTCATCATTTTCCAATAAAATGTTGTTATTTTTTGATAATATGTTACCATTATTGTTCACATCATTTTCAGGGTAAAAAATGACACCTCTAGTCATAACATTTTGTGAATTAATTGGTTACATTTTCTTAAAAAATGGCAACATTTTATCCGTCTGACAAATAAGACCAAAAGTGTCGGTCTGAAACAAGAAATTGTGTTTCTTCATATGTTGAATTGAAATAAGAAAACCCTAGTATTCTGCTGTGTGCAATTGCTAATTCGGATTGACGCGTTCGATCCAAAACCGTTTTTACTTGACGCGTTCGGGGATTAACACGATCAAGAGGCAATAGGTCTTGCGAATTGGTCACCATTGAACGATCTATAGGTCTAGACCGGTCAAATATCCTTATTTTATTATTGTTCTTTATTCTATTAAACCGCTTCCGCGCAATTTTCGTATCAGGAATGACGCTATAAGTCCATACACATAGATCGTTCTGGGTTAGATCAAGATTTTAGGCGCATTTGAACGCCCAAAACCCGGTCCTCTCCAACTCAAACGGGCTCGAGGCTAGAATGGGCTTTTTGACTCGTCAAAAATTTAGCAATTACTCCGTAAAAAGAAATGGTTACGAGTAATGGGATTAATTGATACACATTACTAATTTTAGTTACCACTTTTATAAATAAGATTATGAAAAATTCTTGTGACTCTTGGAAGGACCGTACCCATACCTAAATAACCTAACGACAATCCGCTAAATAAAATATACCAAATGAAATACGGAATCTTATATATATATATATATATATATATATATATATATATATATATATATATATATATATATATATATATATATATATATATATATATATATATATATAAAAGCGGGTTGAAATATTTGTGGATGCGCCACGTGTCAACCCAGCCTTAAATACACGTATTAGTTATACCGAAATTAAATACAAACATAATAAATGTTGTATAAATCTCAGCAAAGTATTAATTATAGTTTAATAAATTTTATTATAAATTTATATTAAATAATTACGGTGATTTGATTCTAAATTTACTAAAAAGTTATTTTGATAAAAATTCTAAAATATAAATAATTACATTCATTGTGAAAAATGCTTTCAATTGAGTATAATTTTCATTATATTTATTGAAATATTTATTTTGATATGTAGAGATGATTAAAGTGAGTGTCTCACAATGTTCTACATTTACGTAAAAAAACATTTTGAGAAAGTTGTAGAATTTAGACTATTAAATCCATTAAGAAAAATATATTTGGAAGAGTCATTGTATATATTAAAAACACAACATTAAAAAAACTACTAAGAGATAAATTTTTATAGTCTGAGAATGAAAAAAATTATATTGGACAAATTGAATACATATGGGATTTTGATAGGTTTCAATAGTGTGATAACGAGTATGTGTATGAGTGTGTATGTACATCGTGATCGCGAGTCCATTTGAATAATCAAAACAAAAGTAATGGTTATTAAGTAATATAGTATTATAAATGACATGAAAAAATAGAAAAGACGTTGCATTTTTTTTAATATCTTTAATTAAATATGTATAAGTCAAATATAAAATATTGATTAGGACTAACCAAATACTCCGTATTACTTTTAGTTAAATATTTTATATGTCTTTGAAGTTAAACATCAAAAAATATTATTTGAGAAAATTCAACCTATTATATTTACAGATAATAAACTCTTAAACATCATTATATATAATTGTTTAAAAAAATAAAAGGTGCAAATTTCTCATAGATATGTTTGACACATATCACATGCAAGACACAATCAAAACATTTGAATAAGTTGAGTTTGAACTTTATATGTTTGATAGATAAATGTCACATGTTATACATAAAATTATGTTCACATCATTTTGAATAATATTAATTGATTTGAGACATAAAGTATCGTGAAATGATATAATTTGAGAACTTATTGTTGATTGTTGTATTATTCTAATAAATTTTATTTTGATTAATATGATATTTCACCATGATGGGGCATATTCTGCACCCGCTGACCGAGTCAACATATTGAGCAAGGTCAAAGATATCCACAACAAGTCAACACCTTGGACAGCCTAACCGACAAAGCCTGTCGGCCAGTCACTTGGGTCTCGGCTAGGCAACTAGCCAGCCGGGATACACATCCGCGTACTCACATCCAAGACCCCTCGGCATGGAGTCAACAGGGCCCGCCGGCCTGCCATGGGTCCCTCGGCCGAGGGTAGAACAGTCTTTCCACCTGCTAGCCACTTGGCCACTTGGCCACTACGTGACAAAAGGTGAAAGTCTATAAATACTCTTCAACCCTCATTGAGGAAAGGATCCGAAAATAATCAGTTAAACACCCTAATCTGGTATCAACTTCCTTATCTCTCTACACTATACTTTGTGCCAAGTAACACACAACTTAATCCCTTTAAGTTTACTGACTTGAGCGTCGGAGTGAGTTCGCTCGGTACCAAGCCGAGCCCTCAGTTTGTTCATTGTTTCAGGAGAGGCCGAAAGGAAGAGTCAAGCAAAGTCATCATTCTACAAGCTTACGTGGTAACAAATCTGCTCTGGAATTACACCCGGAACAATTGGCGCCGTCTGTGGGGAAGTCATACTAAAAGCTAGTCAAAATCCCTTACAAAAAAAAAACAACACAAAATAAAACCCACCCAGCAAGCTGAGAAGATGTCAAAGCAACAAGAAGTAATTGTGAGCGACGAAACTACATTCTATCAGGATGACACAGTCCACAATTCTGAGATTGGGCAGTCCCCCACCGGCCGAGTAATTCAACCGGCGTACGGGATGCCAATACTACCAGAAACACCGCAGCTTGTCGGCCAAGTCACTGTCATGGGACATGTGGTCGATGCAGCCAAACTGAAGCTGTTCCTGGACCTGATGGGTGATAGTTATGTATTGTGTCTGTCTAAGAGGGCGATTTTATCACCCTCGTGTCTTTTAATATGGGTCTTTTGGTACACTTTTCCTAACAATTGGTAATCGGTTATATGGTGGTAACTTGTGCATTTTTACTCGGTTGGGCACTCAATCCTTATGCATGGAACCCGAGTGGCATTAGAGCACCTTTCAAAGGTCAAGGCAAGGCACAAGAGGATCACTTGTAACCCGGAAATCAGTTGGGAGAAGTAGGAATGAAGACTAGAAGAAATGAAGGCAATTGAAGAGGTCTAGCTCGTGGGAAATAGAAGTTCAGAATTGCGAGACCGTGCGCAGCCTACGCAAACAGGGTGCGCAGGTGCGCAAAAATGCGCAGGCATGAACAGTGCTTGCGCAGCCTGCGCAGCTCTGCTTTACGGGTTTTTCTAATCTTCTTCGTGGGCTTCTTAAGTGGAAATCTTTCTAGGTTTTCGTGAAGGCCTATAAATACCCGAGAGTTTGAAGACCTGGGATTATCACCTACCATCATATCATCTCTTTTAATCTCATTCTTAGGGTTTAATCTTGTAATAATTTAGAGGACTATTTGGATGCAAAGTTGTAATCTTTCTTTATTTCTTTGGGTTTTGAAGACTATGGAAGGCTAAATCCTTCCCATCTTGGTGTAATTCATCCAAAGTTTCCAACTTTGGTTTTGTAAGACTCTTCTAATCTCCTCTTATTTATCTAATGAACTTTTCTTGTGCTTAATTCTTATGTTGAGTAATTGATTGTTTGGGTTGGCCATCCTTGCATGTTATTTACTTGATTATTGCAAATCCTAATGAAATGGTTTAATTTAGTTGGGATTGTTGAAGCAAGTTTGTTGTTTGTTGATTTGGTTTAAAGGATTCATGCAACAAATAGGAAAGTTCATGTCTTTTGCTCATTTGTATGGTTTAATCTTATGAGGAATTGATCCTAGCTTCATCTTTTGGTTGAATTCTTAATGCTCATGCTTAATCTCTTGTCATGGTTTAATGATTTGTTGCTTAAGCTTGAAGGATATGTGTAGATGGTTTAATTTGCATGTATCAACATCTTGAGGTGATGGTATTGGGTAGAAATTAGGAGGAGAATTATTAAGAGAGTCTAACTTTACCATTGTTGGTTGCTAAGGAAGGATTGCACCAAGTTCTCTTAATTATTGAATCATATTACTCACCAAGTGTTTGTTGTATTGCTTGTTAGACCAAGTTTGCAAATTTTACCTTGTTTTCATGTCACCAATCAACTCAAAAACCCCCCTTTTCATGTCTCTCTATTGTTTGTCATTGTGAATAACCATTGTTTGTCTATAGCTTTGTCATTAGTAATCAATAGTTTACATTTCAAGTTTTTAGCTTAAAAGACCTTCTCTTGGGTTCGACCCTTACTTGCACTATATTACTTTATCATTTAGAGTAGTCTAGAGTATAGTTTGGCTTATAAATTGTTAATTTGGTAGGTTAATTCTAGTATTTTAACGACCTAGTTTATTGCTTATCAAATTTTGGCGCCGTTGCCGGGGAAGGGCAACATAGCTAGAACTTGAGTTTGTGAATTTATGTTTAGTTGTTTTATTACTCCTCTTGTTGTGAAGTAATAGGAAGTTCTAATTTGTTTGCTTAGTGCGAAGGTTTATGTTTGGTTCCCCACAACACGGTGAATCAACTTCCGTGGACGAAGACGCTTTTGGTGCCTATTCATGGTTATTTACTAACCCTTGGTACCAACGAGCACAACGAGCACATAGAGTAGAAGAACCACCTTTAGAAGCCCAAATTGAGGAAGATCCTATTGACGTAGAGCCAATTGAAGTGGAATACCCTTCAATGGCGAATGATACTAGAACTATTAGGGAGCTCCGGGCAAGGAATTATGACACTCAACCTCTTTGCATAGCCTACCCACCCATGGGGGCTAATGCCAACTTTGAATTGAAGGGCTATTTCATTCACAACCTCCCAAAGTTTCATGGACATGCGGGAGATGACCCAAATCGCCATCTTTCCGAATTCCATATGATGTGTGAGGGTGCAATTCCAAATGGTGTCACGGAAGATCAATTTAAGTTGAGAGCTTTCCCATTTTCACTTCAAGATGCGGCAAAAGATTGGTTGTTTTACCTTCAACCGGGTACAATCCGTACTTGGAAGGACATGAAGGCGGCTTTTCTTGAGAAATACTACCCCGACTCAAGACATAACCATGCAAAGAAAGCCATCACTTCTCCGGAGCAAGATGCAAGTGAGAGCTTATATGAGTATTGGGAGAGATTCAAGAAGCTAGTTGCTCAATGTCCTTACCATGGCCTTAGTGGTGATGACCTTTTGGTCAACTTTTGTGATGGTCTTACACAACAATACCAAATCATGGTTAATTCCGCTACGGGTGGTGGAGTTGACAACTATTCCGTGGCGGAGGCAAATGAGATCATAGAGAGGTTGGCCGCTAGCACAAGGAACTATGGAAGAACCCGAGGGTCAAAGAATCTTAACTTCATTGAGACACCTTCTCCTTCTACCCACAAGCTTGAGAAAACCGTGGATGATCTCACAAAAATGGTTGCTCAACTAGTGGGGAACAATCAAGGAGGAGCACAAGGATCTAATGTGGAGTGTAATTTTTGTCAAGGGCCACACCCAATGGAAGCTTGTCCCATCATGGAAGAGCAAGGAATAAGCAAGGAGAATGTAAGTGCAATGGGGTATGGGAATTACAATGCTAGAAATCCTCAAGGGGGAGGATACTACAATTATGACCCTAGTGGCAATACTTACAATGTTGGGAGTAGAGACAATCCTAAACTTGGTTGGGGTGGTGACACCTCAAAGAGCTTTGTGAATGGTCAATTCAACCACTTGAGGGACCAAAATTCCCGACAAGGTCAAGGTTCAAACTGTCAAGGGAATAGGAATGGGAATTTCAACAACCAAGGTAGAAACCAAAACCAAGGTCAATCATCCCAATTTGGCAATCAAGGTAACAACAATTCTCAAAAGGAACCAAGTGTTCAAGACTTGCTTAAGACCATTTTGCAAGAGCAAGTCAAAACAAACAAGAGGCTTGACAAGATTGATGCCGCCCAAGAATGTTAGTGATGCCAAGGTTGCCAACCTTGAAGTCCAACTTGGCCAAATTGCCCAAGAACTTGCCAAGAAAAATCAAAGGACCTCAACTTCTATTCCCTCCACTACATTTCCTCCTAGAGAGAATGCTAGTGCCATGACATTGAGAAAGGGGAGAACTTTAGAATCCCCTCCCAAGAAGAAGAGAAGGGGCAAGTCACAAGAAAGGGTTATTGAGGTTGAAGATCAAATTGAAGAAGAACTTGTGGTTGAACAAGGGAAAGGATCATCTTCAAAAGCTAATGAGGAAAAAGAGAGGAGTCCTTTGAGCATTGACAAAGGAAAGGAAGGAAGCACCAACACAAAGGATTCACTCCAAGAGATTGAAAAGGAATATGAACCGGAGGTACCATTTTCTAGTGCCCTCACAAATCCCAAGAAGTTTGATAAAGACACCGATCTTTATGAAACTTTTAGGAAATGTGAGGTCAACATCCCTCTTTTTACTATCATCAAAACCGTTCCTAGGTATGCAAAGTTTCTCAAAGAACTTTGCACCCCTAAACGGAAGCCAAGGAAAGGAGTAGAAAGGGTCACGGTTAGTAGGCATGTCTCGGCCATTTTCAAACAAAATCTTCCCAAAAAGTGTGATGACTCGGGCATGCTAACTATACCGTGCTCAATTGGAGGCAAAGCTTTTGCTAGAGCTATGCTAGACTCGGGGTCCTCCATTAATGTCATGCCTTATTCCATTTATGAGACCTTAGAATTGCCTCCCTTATCTAGGACCAATGTTGTGATACAATTGGCGGATCGTTCCACAATTCACCCCAAGGGCCTTGTAGAGGATGTGTTGGTAGAAGTTGATAAGTTCATGTTCCCGGCCGATTTTTATGTTTTGGATATGGAACCGGACTCTAAGGCTACACCCCTCTTGCTAGGGAGGCCTTTTATGAGAACCTCCAAAACCAAGCTTGACATGTATGATGGAACCTTAACCATGGAATTTGAAGGGAAAGTTTTGAAATATAATGTGTATGAGACGATGAAAAAGACCGATGATTTGAGTTGTTGCTACTTTATTGACAAAATTGAGAACTTGGCAAATCGAGTTTACCAAATTGGTCATAGGGACCCACTTGAAGTGGCCCTCACTAACAATGTCGAAAAGGAAGGGTTGCGGTTTTTGTTGTCTCATGATGTGCAGGAAAGTATAGAAGCATTGGAAAAGGAAGAACCATTGGAAGAATCAATCAAAGAAAAAGAAGTGCAAGAAATTGAGGAAGAAATGTCGAAGAGAGGCGCAACTGCAAGATGCCCAATGCGCGACTGCGCGCAATCTGCGCGACTGCGCAACCCCCATGTGCGCGACTGCGCAATTTCCCACCCCACTAAGTCGTGTTTTTCCTCCTATTCCTATGACAATCCATCCAAATTTCTTTCTTTAGAGGCTTCCCTTGAGAGACCCCTTCCATCCATCATCAAACCACCCACCCCCACTCTCAAACCACTCCCCGACAATTTGAAATACATCTTTCTTGGGGCCAATGAAACTCTACCCCTCATAATTTCCAACCAACTTGAGGGTGATCAAGAGAGGAGGTTGGTGGATGTTTTGCAAAAGTATAAAGAAGCATTTGGATGGAGCATCGCGGATATCAAGGGGATAAGCCCGAGCACTTGCATGCACAAAATTCGATTGGAAAAGGATGCAAAACCCGTCCGGCAACCACAACGGAGGCTCAATCCACCTATGATAGAAGTTGTCAAGGAAGAAGTTATCAAACTTCTTCAAATGGGTATCATCTTTCCAATTAGTGACTCCCAATGGGTAAGTCCTACTCAAGTTGTGCCGAAGAAGGGAGGGGTGACGGTAATAAAAAACACTCAAGGGGCATTGATCCCCACCCGTTTGCAAACGGGATGGAGGGTGTGTATTGATTATCGCCGCCTCAACCAAGTCACTTGGAAGGACCATTTCCCCCTACCCTTTCTAGATCAAATGCTAGAGAGGTTAGGTGGGAAAGAGTACTATTGTTTTTTGGATGGATATTCCGGGTATTTTCAAATCCCCATTCACCCGGAGGATCAATCCAAAACAACCTTTACTTGCCCATTCGGTACTTATGCTTACCGCCGCATGCCCTTTGGATTGTGCAATGCCCCCGGCACTTTCCAACGGTGCATGATGAGCATTTTCTCGGACTATGTGGAGCGTATTTTGGAAGTCTTCATGGATGACTTCACCATTCATGGAGACTCATTTGACTCGTGTCTAGACCATCTCGCTATGGTCCTATCACGGTGCATAGACTCTCACCTTGTTTTAAATTCTGAAAAGTGTCATTTAATGGTGAGTAGTGGAATCGTGCTAGGACACATAGTGTCGAAAAGAGGGATTGAGGTGGATATGGCAAAGGTGGATGTGATTAAAACCTTACCGTATCCATCTAATACTCGAGACGTGAGATCGTTCTTGGGGCACGCGGGTTTTTATCGAAGGTTTATTAAGGATTTCTCCAAAATAGCTAACCCCTTGTGCAAACTTTTGCACAAGGATGTAGAGTTCGTGTTTGATGATCATTGTAGGGAAGCATTTGACTTGTTGAAGGAAAGACTTGTATCGGCCCCAATCATTCAAGCACCCAAGTGGGATCGGCCCTTTGAAATCATGACCGATGCAAGCGATTTTGCCATTGGAGCCGTGTTGGGACAAAAAGATGACAAAGCTTCATATGTGATCCAATATGCTTCCTCGCTCTTGAATGATGCTCAACGAAAATACACCGTCACGGAGAAGGAATTTTTAGCGGTGGTATATGCCATTGAAAAATTCCGGGCTTATCTCTTGGGTGCAAAGGTTATTATCTACACCGATCACAAGTCTATAAGGAAACTTGTAGACAAGAAAGACACCAAGGCTAGGCTCATGAGATGGGTGCTTTTGTTGAGCGAATTTGACATAGAAATCAAAGACAAGCAAGGGAGTGCTAATGTGGTGGCCGACCATTTGAGTAGGCTTCACATCAATGAAGATCTCGTGAAGACTATGGGGGTAGTTGACGGTGGCTTACCACATGAATCCCTTTACTCCATGAAGGCCATTGAGCCTTGGTATGCCAACCTTGTCAATTACATGGTCACCAAGAAGTTTCCCACCTCCCTTTCATCTAGTCAAAGGAACAAGATCAAGTCCGATTCTAGATTCTATATATGGGATGAACCATATTTGTGGAAAATGTGCCAAGACCAAGTCATCCGCCGTTGTGTGCCGGATGTAGAAATCCCATCTATCCTAAAGCATTGCCATGAGTACGCTTGTGGGGGTCACTTTGGGCCCCATAGAACGGCACGTAAAATCCTTGAGTGCGGTTTCTATTGGCCCAAGTTATTTAAAGATGCTCATATTTTCGTTACTACTTGTGATAGATGCCAACGTTTTGGCAACATATCACGTAGGAACGAAATGCCCCAACAACCGATGCTCTACTTGGAAATTTTTGATGTTTGGGGAATAGACTTCATGGGGCCATTCCCTAACTCCTATGGATACATCTACATCCTCTTGGCGGTCGACTACGTGTCTAAGTGGGTGGAAGCCATCCCCACAAAATGTGATGATGCAAAGACGGTGCAAGCATTTGTCAAAAGCAATATATTTTCAAGATTCGGCTTCCCAAAAGCCATTGTGAGTGATAGGGGGACTCATTTTTGCAACAAGGTGATCTCAACCTTGCTTCAAAAATATGGTGTGCTTCACAAAGTTTCTACGGCATATCACCCCCAAACAAATGGCTAAGCGGAAGTCTCTAACCGGGAGGTTAAACACATCTTGGAAAGAACGGTCAATCCCGACCGAAAGGATTGGAGCAAGAGACTTTAAGATGCTCTTTGGGCCTATAGAACGGCTTATAAGACCCCAATCGACATGTCCCCATATAGGCTTATTTATGGGAAGGGATGCCACCTTCCCGTAGAAGTGGAGCACAAAGCCTATTGGGCAATCAAAGCTTTTAATCAAAATGTCGATGAGGCGGGATTGCACCGGAAGCTTCAAATACAAGAATTGGAAGAGCTTAGGCACAATGCCTATGACAATGCTAGCATCTACAAAGAAAAGGCTCGGTCTTGGCATGACAAGATGGTCACAAGAAGAGTTTTCAAAGAGGGAGAAGATGTGTTGGTTTTTCAAAGTCGCCTCAAGAATTTTCCCGGCAAGTTAAGGTCAAAGTGGTATGGACCTTACAAAGTCAAGAAAGTTTTTCCCCACGGAGCGGTGGAGGTGGAAGACCCGACCTCGGAGAAAGTGATAAAGGTAAATGGGCAAAGGTTGAAGAAATACTACAAAGGAATCGAATTACAAGGTGAAGAGGATCTTCTTTTAGAAGATCCAATTTATAAAGATTGATTCTCCAACTTTGACTAAGTCGAGCCATCGACGTTAAATAACGGCAAATTTGTAAATATTCTATCCCAATTTCATTGTTTTCTTAGCGTAGTTTATTTCCGCAATTTAATTCCGCAATTTATTTACTCGCATGTTAATTTTCGTTGAATTAATTTCATTTGCATTTGACATGTAAAAAGGCACTTGAGGTTTGTTTAATGATATAGTGATTTGCAAGAACCCTCTTGGAAGGCGTGTCCAAGAGGAGATGAGAGTCGGGTTTGATGAACAAAGTTATAGGAAGAGACCAAGGAAAAGAGAATAAGAAGAAATGGGAAAAATTTTGGCTAAGGAGTAAGTTTGGAATTAAACGAACAAGAGCCCAAAACTGCGAAGCACAGCGCAGCCTGCGCATAAGGCTTGCGCAGGTGCGCAATTTTGCGCAGGCGTGAACAGTAGATGCGCAGCCTGCGCAGCCTGCGCAGGTCTGCAATCTCGTTTCCTTATCTTCTCTTATCCCGTACTTTATCCTCATAATTTACCCCATTTTTTTCGACAAAACCAAAACAACCCTCCTCTCATTCACTAAGAATCCTACCAAATCACTCCATATCAACAACAAACCTCCTTCTCATCACCAATTTCTTCACCAAATTCATCCTTGGCATCAAAAACACCATCAAATCTCCAATTTTCTGACAAAAATCCCCCAATCTCCCAAACCCTAGAATTTTTCCGGGTTGATTTGAAGCTTGTTCAAGTGGATTTCTGGGTTAAAAAGGGGTTTTTATGCAACATTCTTCTGTATTCAAGCAAGATTGAGGATTTTCGGGAAGGTATAACAACTTTCTTCACTATCCTTGTCTTAATTTTTTTCAATTCGATTTCCTTTGAGTAGTTGAGTTGATTTCTTGCTTGTAATTACTTGTTTGGGGATTGTTGGCAAACATTTTCTGTTAGGGGAGGCAAATATTCAACAAAATTACCTTAGCCACACCATTTTGTGCTAGTGCTCACAAGGTGTTTGTTGAATTGCCCCTTAGAAAATTTTTCAGATTTTTGGTTGTTTTTAAGTGGTTGTTTTTGCAAATTTAAAAGAGAACAAGATGGTTTTTGGTCTTGGCAAGGGAAAATCTAAGAAGAAGGGTGACTCATCCAACCAACCTCCACCAAATGCACCACCCAAACCTTTTAAGGGGGATGAAGGGTTACCAAACAACCTTAAGACTCACTTTAGGTTCCTTGAGAGTAAGCCCCTACCGATCTCCAAATTTCTTCACCCGGAAACCTTGAGGGATTTGGGTATTTACGACCACACCCTTGCCTTCCTCACCAAGGTGGGGTTAGAGAAGTACATTAACCTTCAACTTCGTACCTACCCCGCCTACACCTTAGAATTCCTCTCAACCATCGAAATCACGGGGGAAAGAGGGAATAAACGGGTGAACTTTAGGTTGAACCGAACTTGGCATACCTTAACCTTTGAGCGGGTAAGGGAAATTTTGAGAATCACCAAACCACCCTCCTCCTTAAACTTACCGGGTACGGCCTTGGACGATTCTTGGTTTGGGCTCACAAGAAAAACTCCCCGGACAAACAATGACAAAATCTCCTCAATCACAAACCCCCCCATCCGGATTCTTACTCGGATGATTTCATGTTTTTTCTTTACGATGGGGGAACCTACCAAACTCAATGATGGAGTCCGTGAGTGTTTGTGGGCAATGTTGCCCGAGGGGGAGGGAGTGCCGGATTGGGCAAGGCTTTTTGTGGTTGGTGCGGCCAAGCAACGTGAGAAGAAAGGAAGTATTAATTGTGGAGGTTTGGTCACTCTTTTTGTGGCTAGTTTGGTTGGGGATATTCCGGAAGAGCAACCTCAAGTGTGGGGGAATCACCTATACAATGAAGCGGGGTTGATAGAGACTCACATGATTCTTCCAATGGATACGGTTCCATGGAGTTGTCATTGGTTAGGGGAGGGGAAAGTGCAATACATGAAGCTTCCTTTGAATGGCCCCCTCCCGAGTGGACCACGTGCCCGCGATTTCTTTTGTCCCCCGAAGGGCAATCTCCCAAACCCACCCCCACCAAAAATTCGGAAGAGGAGAGCCGTTGAATTCTCCCATGATCCCCAACAAGAAGAAGAAAGAGAAGTTGAGATTATTGAGGGGGGCTTCCATGAAACCCCACACATTCCTTCATCCTCCCATCCGCCTCAAGACACTCCTATGTTTGAGGCCGGAGGTTCCTCAAGTCCACCTTTACCACCTTGGCAACACAAAATGTTTAAGTACTTTGAGGACACCCGGGGGACGTTGGAAGCGATTAGTGGGAGGGTTGAGAGCTCCCATTCTTGGCAACAACAACAAGCGCCGAGATTGGAGAGTTTTGACCATTTTCGAAAATCTTTTGAGGAGCATAGAAGGTTGGGAGATGAGGCCGAATTGGCCCAAAAGAAGATCCTTGAAGACATTGCCAAGAGGCAAGAGGAGTCTCTTGCATGGCAACAACAATGTGCCAAAGCTTGGGCGGAAAATCAAGCCATGTGGCAAGCACAAAACAAGTGGCGGGAGGAAGTGAGTCAATAATTTGGGGTGCAAAACGAGAGGCACCACCAATACCTTGACGACTCCTACTACGACGCCAAAGCCCATGAAGACTCCTTTGGCCTTATTAAAGGCCTTTTCGGCATGACTCTTCACCCCAATGACCCAACCTACCAACCCCCCATCAATGAAGCTCAAGTCAATGCGGCCTACACAAGGGCCCAACAAGAAAGAGAAAGAAGAGAAAGAAGAAGAAAGAACCGGGGGGCCTATGAGCAAGGCGAAGGCTCGGGCCCCTCCAACTAAATTTTTGAAGAAGTTGGCACTCCCTCACATTGAGGACAATGTGAAGTTTAAGTGTGGGGGAGTGAGAATTGTAACTTATGTAAATTGTCTTTCAAGTCAAATGCAAATGAAAAAAAAAAAAAAAAAAAAAAAAAAAACGAAAATCCCGGCTAGGTGAAAACCCACAAGGGTGGGCGCCTAGGCAAGATTGGGAAAGGTGGCCGAGGACGGGATGAAAACCCGAAAGGGCATTCCGGGCAAAATGAAGAAATGAGTTGCGAGCCACCATGAGAGGAAAGGAAAAGCTAAGGTGAAAACCCGAAAGGGCACCTTAGGCAAAATGAGGGATTTTCACCAAAAAAAATCGAAAAATTGAAAATTGTAACACCAAAAAGATGGAGGGATAAGAAGGGAGTGATAAGGAGGGTCTTGGAAGGAGGCTAGATTAGGATTTAATTTCTTTTTGAGTCACAAAACTTGTCCCAAATCGGTGGATTTTTTGTTTTGGCTACTTTGGTTGTTGATTTGCTTCGGAGTGTGGCCAACCAAGTAGCATGATCATACCTTGCTTGGAGTGATAAGGGGGTGATATAAGTGGTGAATTAGGATGTTTTAGGAGTTGCTTAGGCCACTTTGCTTCCACCTTGGGATAAGGTGAAAGTGGCCATCTCTTGTTGGTGATATAAGAAGGGTGGAGTTGCGTGATGAGTCGGCGTTGGGGGTGTGTCATGTCTTGTTTGAGGGAGAAATAAGGAGGGTGAGTGAGTGAAGAGTGTGTGCAAAAACTTTGAGTCATGTCTTTTTCTTTTTAATTGGTGGTTGTGTTTTGAGGGAGACATAAGAAGGAAGAGGAAAGGGAAGAGTGGTCTTACTCTCCTACGCTCTCTTGTAGACTTCATGGTTGCTTGTTGCGGGTTTTGCTCGGGACTAGCAAAAGTCTAAGTGTGGGGGAGTTTGATAGTTATGTATTGTGTCGGTCTAAGAGGGCGATTTTATCACCCTCGTGTCTTTTAATATGGGTCTTTTGGTACACTTTTCCTAACAATTGGCAATCGGTTATATGGTGGTAACTTGTGCATTTTTACTCGGTTGGGCACTCAATCCTTATGCATGGAACCCGAGTGGCATTAGAGCACCTTTCAAAGGTCAAGGCAAGGCACAAGAGGATCACTTGTAACCCGGAAATCAGTTGGGAGAAGTAGGAATGAAGACTAGAAGAAATGAAGGCAATTGAAGAGGTCTAGCTCGTGGGAAATAGAAGTTCAGAATTGCGAGACCGTGCGCAGCCTGCGCAAACAGTGCGCAGTGCGCAAAAATGCGCAGCATGAAGTGCTTGCGCAGCCTGCGCAGCTCTGCTTTACGGGTTTTTCTAATCTTCTTCGTGGGCTTCTTAAGTGGAAATCTTTCTAGGTTTTCGTGAAGGCCTATAAATACCCGAGAGTTTGAAGACCTGGGATTATCACCTACCATCATATCATCTCTTTTAATCTCATTCTTAGGGTTTAATCTTGTAATAATTTAGAGGACTATTTGGATGCAAAGTTGTAATCTTTCTTTATTTCTTTGGGTTTTGAAGACTATGGAAGGCTAAATCCTTCCCATCTTGGTGTAATTCATCCAAAGTTTCCAACTTTGGTTTTGTAAGACTCTTCTAATCTCCTCTTATTTATCTAATGAACTTTTCTTGTGCTTAATTCTTATGTTGAGTAATTGATTGTTTGGGTTGGCCATCCTTGCATGTTATTTACTTGATTATTGCAAATCCTAATGAAATGGTTTAATTTAGTTGGGATTGTTGAAGCAAGTTTGTTGTTTGTTGATTTGGTTTAAAGGATTCATGCAACAAATAGGAAAGTTCATGTCTTTTGCTCATTTGTATGGTTTAATCTTATGAGGAATTGATCCTAGCTTCATCTTTTGGTTGAATTCTTAATGCTCATGCTTAATCTCTTGTCATGGTTTAATGATTTGTTGCTTAAGCTTGAAGGATATGTGTAGATGGTTTAATTTGCATGTATCAACATCTTGAGGTGATGGTATTGGGTAGAAATTAGGAGGAGAATTATTAAGAGAGTCTAACTTTACCATTGTTGGTTGCTAAGGAAGGATTGCACCAAGTTCTCTTAATTATTGAATCATATTACTCACCAAGTGTTTGTTGTATTGCTTGTTAGACCAAGTTTGCAAATTTTACCTTATTTTCATGTCACCAATCAACTCAAAAACCCCCCTTTTCATGTCTCTCTATTGTTTGTCATTGTGAATAACCATTGTTTGTCTATAGCTTTGTCATTAGTAATCAATAGTTTACATTTCAAGTTTTTAGCTTAAAAGACCTTCTCTTGGGTTCGACCCTTACTTGCACTATATTACTTTATCATTTAGAGTAGTCTAGAGTATAGTTTGGCTTATAAATTGTTAATTTGGTAGGTTAATTCTAGTATTTTAACGACCTAGTTTATTGCTTATCAATGGGTAATACGCCGATCACCCCCGTGTGGGGTAATATCCGTATAAAACCCTTTCTTTATAGGATTATAACGCAAAATTAATATGTGATTTATAGTCATAAAACGAAAAACATGATGAAACGATAAAGATATAGAAATAACCTTCGGTCCTAGTGCAAAAAGCAATGAGAGATCAAGGTAGACCTCCTCCTAAATGATGCACCCAAGATTGTCCGAGATATGCCCTTGTGCTAGAAGTAATCCTCTAATTGCCTTGCAATATTGAGAGGATTAATTTTGTGAGTTTTTGCTTAGATGAGAGATCTAGGTTTAGAGAGAAAAAAGTGTCTCACAAAACCCTAAAATTTTTATCAAAATGAACTAGGTTTCAAAAGAGAGGAAAGACTCTCTTTTGTCCTCACTTGGCCGGCCATCCATGGGCTCACTCGGGAAGTGGGCTTCCACTTCCTTTTAGTTTTAGCTTATGGTCCGGTTCGCAAATTGCTAAAACGTATACGACGGGTTTTCTAATTATAAATTGTCATCGGTTATCGGTAATTAAAGCATCAACTAATAATACGGGTTAGTTGAATTATTAATACATGTTCGACAAAGACAATATTGTATAATTAATTTATTCAATATACGTTAATCAAATATAAATCGTTTATATTCAATTTTACGAATTAATTGCTTAATTCGCCTTAGCCGTTATTATTTAATCCGTATTAAATAAAATATCTCAACATCACATTTTTGACTAATTACTAGTCAAATAACTCGGACTAACTGGTTAGTCAAATTTGGCATCTACATGACTGTATTTTCATACCGTCACATCTCTCAAACGTATCCTATAGGTGTGACTTTTAGGGACCAGTTGATCACCGCCATCTGTATGACAATAACGTCAAACTTATCTAGCAAGCCAACCGTTATTGATAAACGTGGACCAACTGATTATGATACAAAAGTATACCCTTTGATCCTTTTAGAGATTTATAAGTCCTTGCACTAACTGTTAAGGACACCAACCCCAACAAGCTCCCACTTGTCCGTACAAGTGTATGTGCAATGACGTTATCCGCACTAACCGGAGGACACGGCTCAACAAACTCCCACTTGTCCGTACAAGTGTATGTGCGATAACCGATTCTCATATTCATTTAAAATTTCTCCCACTCAATGTAAAACAATTTGCAGATCCGGATCCGCAAAGGTCGTATTTTACAATCGATCTGTATCTTGAGTGGTTTCCCCGACTAGAGAGTAACTTAACTGATAAAACGAATCCGTATCCGAGCATGTCCATGCATTTCGATTCTGACTCCTCGAGTGGCCCGAGAAATATCGAGTACCGATAAAGGCTGAATATTTCCTTCAACTCGAACTCCTTCCGATCTAAGCACAGTATGAAATGACCCAGAAAAAATCTACTTGGCCCCCTGTTACGGATGACCGTGAGAAAGAAACCAAAGTCACCCAAAATCCGCCTTAGTCTCAAGAGACAGTCGATAGTCAACAGAATCGACTCTTAGGATCACCATGGAAGTCCTATCCACGACCGGGCACCGAATGTTATAAAACATTTAGGACTCCACGTCGATGTCACAATTGTGTCCTACGAAATATCCGTATAAATCGCCTCGTGATTGGTCGGTCAACTGTTGACTTATGGCTAGTTGAACCCACCATCAACCAACGTCACAAAATAATTGCCAGAGTTATCAGCTCATGTGGGCAATTAAGGACTGAAAAATATAATGTTCGTTCAGTTCACTTTGTGGTGTTCAAAATTTGTCGTACAAATCCACATGAAAAACAAAATATATATATAAAATGTCAAAACGATGATGTCGTATAGAGTACAAAAGGAAATGAATCTAATCCATAAAAGAGTACTACAACTTAGGAACACGTTTGATTCCCATGGAATTAACGTGCCCTTCATGCTTATCTTGTCGTAATGGTTTAGTGAGAGGATCTGCTATGTTATCATCTGTAGCAATCTTTTCTATCACTACTTCCTTTTGCTCCACGTAATCCCGGATTAGATGAGCTTTCCGTTGTACATGTCTAGACTTGTTGCTAGACTTTGGCTCCTTAGCTTGGAAGATGGCACCACTATTGTCGCAATAGATGGTGATCGGGTCATTCGAACTAGGCACTACAGAGAGTCCATGTAAGAATTGACGCATCCATATCGCTTCCTTTGTAGCTTCAGACGCGGCATAGTACTCGGACTCAGTCGTAGAATCTGCTGTAACAGTTTGTTTCGAACTCTTCCAGCTGACTGCAGCGCCATTGAGAGTAAAAACGAATCCAGACTGAGATTTCGAGTCATCTCGATCCGTTTGGAAGCTAGCATCTGCGTAACCGGTTGCGCATAGCTTTTGTTCGCCTCCATAAGTCAATGCCCAATCTTTAGTCCTCCGTAGGTACTTAAGAATGTTCTTGACAGCTAACCAATGTGATTCACCTGAATGCTGTTGGAATCGACTTGTCATACTCAATGCATATGCCACGTCCGGACGTGTGCATATCATGGCATACATGATAGATCCTATTGCCGAGGCATAAGGAATTCGTGCCATGCGCTCTTTCTCTTCCGGTGTCTCTGGTGCCTGAGACTTGCTCAAATGCACCCCTGGAGCCATGGGAAGAAACCCCTTCTTGGAGTTAGTCATGCTGAATCTCTCTAGGACTTTGTCTATGTAAGACTCCTGACTGAGAGATAGCATCCATCGTGATCTATCTCGATAGATACGGATGCCTAGAATTCTTTGTGCCTCTCCCAGATCTTTCATCTGGAAATTGTTTTTCAACCATACTTTCACCGAAGTTAAGAGAGGTATGTCATTCCCAATCAGGAGTATGTCGTCAACATACAATATTAGGAAGACAATCTTGCTCCCACTCGACTTGATATAAAGACATGGTTCCTCGACCGATCGAGTAAATCCATTTTCTTTAATCACTTGGTCGAAGCGATGATTCCAACTCCGAGATGCTTGCTTAAGTCCATAAATGGAACGCTTAAGTTTGCATACCTTCTTAGGATGTTGTGGATCAATGAAACCTTCGGGTTGTACCATGTACAACTCTTCCTCCAAAAAACCGTTTAAGAAGGCGGTTTTCACGTCCATTTGCCAAATTTCATAGTCATGAAAAGCGGCGATCGCTAAGATAATCCGAATGGAACGCAGCATGACTACGGGTGCAAAAATCTCATCGTAGTGCAAACCTGGCACTTGGGTGAAACCTTTAGCAACTAGTCGTGCTTTGTAGATATCTTGTTGACCTTCCACAGAATGCTTTATCTTGTAAAGCCATTTACATTGAAGGGGACGAACCTTAGCAGGTAAGTCAACAAGATCCCACACGTTGTTCTCATACATAGAGTCCATCTCGGATTTCATGGCCTCAAGCCATAGCTTCGAGTCAGAACTGGTCATGGCACTTTTATAGGTTGCGGGTTCACTACTCGTTAAGAGTAGAACGTCATCTATGTCATGTTCCTCGACCATACCAATGTATCTGTCCGGAGGAATAAAGACTCTTCCCGACCTCCTAGGTTCCTCAGGAATATTCACCGCAGCCGGGATTGAAGGAATTGGTTCCTCCAATGGTTGCTCGGTATTTGGTTCTGGAATCTCCGACAATTCGAAGGTTCTATCACTCTTTGCATTCTCGAGAAATTCCTTCTCCAAGAATGTCGCACTAGCCGCAACAAAAACACGTTGTTCGGTTGGCGAATAGAAGTAATGACCAAGTGTTCCTTTAGGATAACCTATAAAGTATGTCTTGACCGATCGCGGGCCGAGCTTATCCTCGTGTCTCCACTTGACATAAGCCTCGCAGCCCCAAACCCGTATAAAGGACAAGTTAGGGACCGTTCCCTTCCATAGTTCATATGGAGTCTTGTCAACAGCTTTAGACGGACTTCGGTTAAGTATTAGAGCGGTGATGAGAAGAGCATAACCCCACAATGAGTCAGGCAACACGGTGTGACTCATCATGGATCGAACCATATCAAGTAGTGTTCGATTTCTCCGTTCGGACACACCATTCAGCTGAGGTGTTCCAGGTGGAGTTAACTGTAGGGCAATCCCACAGTCCTTTAGGTGTTGATCAAACTCGTGAGAAAGATACTCGCCATCACGATCTGAACGTAGCGTTTTTATCTTTCTACCAAGTAGGTTCTGTACCCTATTTTGGTATTCTTTGAATTTCTCAAAGGATTCACTTTTGTACTTCATTAAGTAGACATAGCCATATCTACTTAAATCATCCGTGAAAGTGATGAAATACCTATAGCCTTCTCGTGCGGTGATTGACATAGGACCACATACATCCGTGTGTATGAGCCCTAATAGGTCAGCAGCGCGCATTCCAACACCTTTGAAGGAAATCCGAGTCATCTTACCGATGAGACATGATTCACACGTGCCAAATGATTGAAAATCAAAGGCCGAGATAGCTCCATTTTTGATGAGCTGTTTTACGCGTTTCTCATTAATGTGTCCCATACGGCAGTGCCATAGATACGTTTGATCTTTATCACCAACCTTTAACTTTTTATTCATCACGTGTAATATTTCGGTCGTCTGATCTAAAACATAAATTCCGTTCAAGGAGACTGCCTTGCCATAAATCATATCGTGTAAAGAGAAAATGCAAGCATTATTTTCTATTACAAATGAAAAACCAAGTTTGTCAAGTGCGTAAACCGAAATAATGTTTTTCGAAAGACTAGGAACATAATAGCGATCATATAATGACAACTCAAATCTGCTAGGAGAAGCTGGATCACATATGTCCCCTTTGAGATGGCAGCCACTCTAGCTCCATTCCCAACACGCAGGTCCACCTCACCCTTTACGAGGGGTTCGATGTTTCGGAGCCCCTGCACATGATTACACAGATGAGAACCACAACCAGTATCAAGTACCCAAGTTCCGTAACTTGCGTGGTTAATCTCAATCATATGAATAAAAGTAGAAGAGAGAGAAGACATACCAACAGGTTTAACACGACCTGCCTTTAAGTCCTCATGATAAACAGGACATGTACGCCTCCAATGCCCAGTCTTGTGGCAATGATGGCACTCCATGTTTTCATTCTTGCTCTTTGTCACACCTGATGAGGTGCTCGACTCACCAGGCCCACTCTTATCTGAACCCGACTTCTTGAACTTCGGTTTACCTACTGTTAGGTTTGCCTGAGCTTTGCCCTTACCTTTCCCCTTGTTTGACACAACGAGAACATCCTGTTTCAAGCTCCCACTGAACTTCATGTCCTTCTCAGTCTGTACGAGAAGGGAGTGCAGTTCATGGGGAGTTTTCTTCAAATCATTCATATAGTAATTCGCTCTAAATTGCGAAAAACCATCGTGGAGTGAGTGAAGCATGCGGTCGATCACAATGTTCTCGCTGATGTTACAATCAAAGGTCTCCAGCTTCTCGACATTCTCAATCATGCTGAGAATGTGTGGGCTAAACTGGTTGGCCCTTTCGAGTCTCGCATCAAAGAAGCGAGTGGTATGCTCATAGGTCACGATTCTCGGTGCTTTCGAGAATTCCTTAGTGAGCGTGGTGAAAATCTTGTTTGCACCATGGGCTATGAAGCGTTTCTGCAAATTGGATTCCATTGCAAAAATGAGTACGTTTTTAATCGCACCCGCTTCCATACAGAAATCATTAAACTTGGTGATTTCAGCAGCTCTAGCCGTGGGACTGGGTTTGCGGGAGGGGCTCTAATAGATATTTGAGCTTCCCATCGCAGCGGCAGCATTCCGTAATGCCGCCTCCCGGTCTCCGAAGTTTGATCCATCATTCTTCAGTCGAGTAGACTGATTCATCTGATTCATGAAGATCCGAAGCCAGGACTCACGGTCCAATGTGGCACTTGGCATTGGGTTATCAGTAGAACCAGCCATTTGTTATTTGCAGTTTAAAAGAACGTGATCTACACTGAAAAAGAAAGAAAAACAAAAACGAAATAAGCAACTCATCGAGGTGATTTAAGTCTATTAAAATTCATTTTAATCGTGTAGACTCATTGCACTTGCATAATTGATCTCCCTCAAGAATGATACAAGTGATCCCAAGATTCAATTTCTGTAAATTGATAAGCCAACTGTTTAGCTAATTCTTCCGGAAGAACTCTTGGTCGATAGATTTCCATAAATCCTATCTATAGTCCACCATAGTCACAGGATCGTACGAGTGACCATAGTGTTGAGATAAAATAGGTCAATCGGTTCCAACTTACCCGACGTAGAAGGGGTCATATTATGCCTACCGACGAAGAAGGGACTCATTGGAGTTTGACCTATAAAGACCGTTCTCAATTTTTGTTTATACGAGGAAGATCCCATCAACTTAATTATAATTCATTTTAAGTGAACGAATAACTAGCGTCTGCGTGAATGAATCAATTTAGGTGATGGCTTAGCATGATCGTGTGACATGAGAATGTCAAAAGAAAACTAACTCGTGACCTCTATATGTGTCAGTTTTCATGCAATAATTAGGTGGTTTGGTTTTTAGGCGGAAAATGATGCATATTATCGTTACGAAAATAAATAAAAAGAATGCAATACGTAAATAAAAATTCCTAGTGTGGCCTATCCTAATAAAAAGAACATAAAACAACTTTGGAATCCACCGTTGGACCCGAGAAGCTTGTCTTGATGTTCCATCTTGATCCAAGTAGCGGGAGTGAGCATCCGGTCTCCGTCTTTAGTCTTCTCAAAAATTACAATTTAAAATTTACAAATATAAACCTATTTACATTCTAAATAAAAACTGTAATTAAAAGAAATAAAAATGGAGATACGAGATCTCAAAATACAACCAAGACCGTGTTCCATCATTACGGTAACACGTTCTACTAAGGCCACACTAAGTTACAACCGTTTGCAAAATAAATAAATACGTAATAAAAGGCATTCAAAACAATTAACAATAACGATAAATAAAATGCATCAACTAAATTAAATTTATTCGTGACATAATTCCGTAATTATGTAAAATTTATCCAAACCACCAAAGATAATTAAAATTATGTGATAAAACCGCTTCATCAACTTAATTTTAATTCGTGATAATCCGTTACTTTAAATCGTTTTAAAGTGATTTGATTGTTCGTGGGTGAACCGTTTCACTTTCAAGCGAGAGCATAAAAACCGTTTTATGCAATGTATTGGCCGAAAAAAAAAAAACAAACAAATTTTTTTTTTTTTTTCTTCTGTACTGCTGTACGTGAACAGTACCAGGAATTTTTTTTTTTTTTTTTTTTTTTTTTTTTTTTTTTATAATGGGCAGAAATGCCGAGAGCCTCTTAAGGCAAAAAAAAAAAAATAATCGGCTTAAAACGAGATCAAACAAGTGATCAAACAACAAAACGATTTGTAAAAACTCAATTGCAATTTAATCTAATCCGTATAGAAATCAAACTACAATTGACATGATCTTCACATATTGTTGTAATTATCGTTTAAAACAACAATTCGCAAAGAACAAAACCAAAACAAAACCAAAAATCGACAAAGCAACCGTGTAAACTTGACACGGTTCCCAATGCAAAAAAAAAACAGTCCGTGTATAAAAACAGCCGAGACAAAAACAGCCACACGGTTTATCGTTTTGCAATTGATAGATCTTTAACATACTATAATGAATATCGATTACAATACAATATGCAAAGATCAAAATGAAAAACAAAGAACAATCGATAACCATCACCATGTAATCATTACACGGATCCCAAGGCAAAAAAAATTGCAACATAAAAAAAAACGCAGCAATTAAAGAATTGCCGAGGGCAAAAAAAAAATTTGAGCCGAATGGAAAAAAAAATTCAGCCGCACCAATTTTTTTTTAAACAAAATTCATCGATTCAAAATCGTTTAATGAAAATCACATAGAAAAAATTTACGTGGCCTCGCTCTGATACCACTTGTGGGGTAATATCCGTATAAAATCCTTTCTTTATAGGATTATAACGCAAAATTAATATGTGATTTATAGTCATAAAACGAAAAACATGATGAAACGATAAAGATATAGAAATAACCTTCGGTCCTAGTGCAAAAGGCAATGAGAGATCAAGGTAGACCTCCTCCTAAATGATGCACCCAAGATTGTCCGAGATATGCCCTTGTGCTAGAAGTAATCCTCTAATTGCCTTGCAATATTGAGAGGATTAATTTTGTGAGTTTTTGCTTAGATGAGAGATCTAGGTTTAGAGAGAAAAAAGTGTCTCACAAAACCCTAAAATTTTTATCAAAATGAACTAGGTTTCAAAAGAGAGGAAAGACTCTCTTTTGTCCTCACTTGGCCGGCCATCCATGGGCTCACTCGGGAAGTGGGCTTCCACTTCCTTTTAGTTTTAGCTTATGGTCCGGTTCGCAAATTGCTAAAACGTATACGACGGGTTTTCTAATTATAAATTGTCATCGGTTATCGGTAATTAAAGCATCAACTAATAATACGGGTTAGTTGAATTATTAATACATGTCCGACAAAGACAATATTGTATAATTAATTTATTCAATATACGTTAATCAAATATAAATCGTTTATATTCAATTTTACGAATTAATTGCTTAATTCGCCTTAGCCGTTATTATTTAATCCGTATTAAATAAAATATCTCAACATCACATTTTTGACTAATTACTAGTCAAATAACTCGGACTAACTGGTTAGTCAAATTTGGCATCTACATGACTGTATTTTCATACCGTCACATCTCTCAAACGTATCCTATAGGTGTGACTTTTAGGGACCGTTGATCACCGCCATCAGAATGACAATAACGTCAAACTTATCTAGCAAGCCAACCGTTATTGATAAACGTGGACCAACTGATTATGATACAAAAGTATACCCTTTGATCTTTTTAGAGATTTATAAGTCCTTGCACTAACTGTTAAGGACACCAACCCCAACACCCCGCCGCAACGACGGTGACGGCAGCACACCCGCAGGTGACCAGGGCCCATAAAGTGACTCCGATCAACTTGACCGGAGCAATACAAGGAGCTGAGCACGCAAGGACGCCGGCGGTGCCCGTGGTGTCAGTGGCAGACCAAAGTCCTTCCCCACCTCGCGGGAGGACAGCGTCGCCGCGGCAACAACGAGGCTGCCCCCGAAGAAATGAAGAAAGAAGTCCGACTCTCCAAATTCAGACAACAAGAAGCCCTTCCCGCCACGGGGAGAGAAGCCGGACAAGGGTTGCGAGGAGCCGATCGCCACGTGTCATTCGACACATGGTCAGACAGCCCCTCAGTGCCTATGTCCTCGGAGTCTCCGTGCCGACCAAACTGAAGCTGCCGTCCCTATCATACAAAGGGGACAGTGACCCTACCGACCACGCCGAGGCTTTCGAGTCTTACATGTCGGTATGGGAACAGCCTGATGAGGTTTGGTGCCGAGTCTTCCCAACAACCCTGCATGGGATGGCCCAGAGTTGGTACAAGGGGCTGCCTAATGGTTCGGTATACTGCTACGCCGACCTAAGGGATAACTTCATAGCCCAGTACGCCTGCAACAGGAGAAGGGCCGTGGAGACATCGGATCTGCTCACTATCCGACAGGGGGAGGACGAGTCTCTACGAAGCTATGTGAAGAGGTTCGATGCAAAAGCTCAGCAGATCCGCGAGCTGAACACCGAACTGGCGGCCTTCGCACTGATTAAAGGCCTCCCGAAAGGCGAGCTCAAAAATGAGCTGATCAAGTGCGAGGTCCTCAACCTGGACTCACTTGAGAAAGATGGCGGACCAAGCCGTAAAGGTGGAGGATTACCACAAGACCGGGTAGGCCACGGTGAAGCCGGGCACCAGGAAAGGAGGAGCCGCCGGGAGAATATCGACGAAGGTCGCCGTGATGCGATGTCGGTCACGGCCTGAAAGATCTAACAGAAAACAGAGCTCGGCGGGCGCCGGGGGGAGTTCGGGACCATACACCCAGAAGAGGTATCACGGTCTCACCCCCTGGTCAAATCACCGGCCGAGGTCTATGCCCTGAGCAAGAACGAAGGGCAGAAGTGGGTAAGACCCCCCAAGACGAGGGCGGAGGGCGACGCAAACCAATTTTGCGATTACCACGGCCAGCCCGGCCATAAGACCGACGACTTTCGGCATCTGAAGAACGCCATCGAGGAGCTGATCCGGAAGGGGGCCCTCAGCAAGTACGTAGCTGGGGCCCCGGAAACGAGCTCCGACGGGGCGAACATGAAATCAGTATTCCAGAGGATGAGAGTGATCCAGGTGGTTATCGGAGGAAACAAGAACGGAGGATCGGCTAATGGGCACAAACGACACCTAAATGAGCTTTACCAAGCCATCAACTTTGTGCCCACCACAGCAATCCCCGCTTCCACCGTCCTCGATATGACCATCGGAAAGAAAGACTACGAAGGAGTCGTAGCCCCGCACAGCGACCCGCTGGTAGTCCACCTGGACATATCCAACCACTTGGTTAAAAGGTGCCTAGTTGATACAGGCGCCTACACAAACATCATGTTCAGGGAATGCTTCCTCAACCTCGGTCTGAAGATTGAGGACCTGAGTCCCTGCACCAACCCACTGTACAACTTCTCTGGGGCCGGCCTAGTCCCCCTGGGGTCAATCAAACTGCCGGTGATGTTTGGCCAAGCCGATGCTGTAATACCCGTCCTTTTAGGGACCTTTTGACCAGTGTTGACTAACCTTGGGAGCGGGAATAGTCTTAGAAAAGTGTGCCAAAACCATCTTTGGGTGCGTGTTAAGAGTGGTACTCGATAGAGTAGAGGCTACTCGATCGAGTAGCTAGGTTACTCGATCGAGTAGGGGGCTACTCGATCGAGTATGTTGGGTACTCGATCGAGTACCGAGTTTTCAGCGAGGGTTTTATATCGCGTTTTGTTAAATCCGCAAATCACTTCCGCCACTTTCCTCCTATCCTTCAGTCGCCTCTTTCCCTTCCCTTCACCTCAAAACCTCCATGGAAGCCTTTTGATGATCCTTGTGCTTTAGGAGAGCGCCTCTTGGGTCGGGTAGCGGTCTCTTGCTGAGTTTCCTCCCTAATAGGTATGTCATAATCATCATCTGTGTCTTTGTTCTTCATAGTTAGGGTTGCTTGTTAGTAATATAGAATTGTATTGTGGTTATAGGCGTTGCTTGGTCGCTGGACAGGTTGTCTGTCGGCATGGATTGGTTGCGGTTGCTTAAAGGTAGGTTCGCCTACTCAGTTCTGTAGATGGTCTAGTGTGTCGGTCGTTGTAGTTGTATTGTGATCGTTAATATCGTGATTGTATTGTGATGGTTGTGGTTGTGATGGCGGTTGTCGTCTCTGATTCTCGAGATACGTCTCGGCTGAGTGGGGTCACTTGCGGGAGTGGCTTCACGCCCTAGTTTCGCCCTTCGTGGAACCCGCCACGGAAGGGGATGTGCACATTAATGGACAGGGTTATCGCTCGGCATGATGAGCGGGGATTTGGTGGGTACGGTGCGGTCCCCCCATCGCAGGATCTGGTCAGTGGACGATCGATGTGAGAGGTTGGTTGGATTGTCGTGAGTGTGTGTGTGAGACTACTAGCATCGTGTTGTGTTGATAGTTGTAGTTGTTATTGTTGTGTCGTATCTCAGTACTGACCTTGTGTGGTTGTTTGTTTGTTGTGTGTCTGCCGTGATCCCTTATGGTGAGCAGTCGGTCTTAGCAGTGTTGATGTTGTTGGTACCGGAGTCCAAAGGGGGGATGAGTCTTCACGAGTTTCGATAGTTATAGCGAGTAGTCTCTGAGTTGTATCTTTTATATAGCTTGTTGGTTTAAATCACTTGTAATACAACATTATAGTTCTTTTATTGACGTTTGATTATTACTGTCCTCGGGCAACCGAGATGGTAGCGTCCTTATATGCTAAGGAAGGCCTGGTTAAGGCTCCTCTGAATATGGGGGTGTTACAAAGTGGTATCAGAGCGACGATTTTGGAACCTGTAACAAATGAATTTAATGAACGTAGGGAGTCTAATAAAATGAACCTGGTGTATGTGTAATGGGAGCCCCAGCTGATGCTAGGTTTTGGGTGAGTAGGCGCCCTCATTTCAAAATCTTGGCCCCATGACACTTAAGCCAGTCACATGGTATGGGAATGTGGAGTCCGTGTGTCTATGTGTGATATGTATGTTGATTGTGCCGGAGCTACCTCCGGTTAAGTCTTTGTTAGAGTTAATAGGGGTGTGATAGTAGTATTTGGGCCGCGTTTAGTAATCATCGGTGAAATTAGTGGAGTTTTTAGAATGATTAGTGAGTTCATACGATGGTTATGAGTTATGTGACGGAAGCTTATGTGCCAGAGATGCGTGAAAATGTGGAATTGAATGTTGTGACATGAATATTGAAAACGTAGGTGTTTGCTATAAGTTAATAATGACGGGAGTCATATAAGAGTTTATAAATCCTACAGTAATTTCTATGGTAATAGTTATAGTATGGTTGAGTTATAATTCGAGTCATAGCATATAGTAATGCATTTATGCCTTATTCGTTGGTTGGAATTTTTCCGCTGCGTAATATTTGATTCGTGCAAGATGAATTGCTTAGGATAGAAGGTAAGACATGATTGACAATTGTTTGAAAAGTGTGTATTTATGTGATAAGTGAAAGAAAGAATTGATGTGAATTATATGCTTCAAATTGGAGTGAATATGAGTTTAGTAGTAACATGTATAGTAAGTTCAAGTACAATATGATGACGTGAATATGTTTATGGAACATTCGGTAGCAGGTGAACCGAGTTGGGTAGTTGTGTAGCGCAAGGTGGCATACGCCTTGTTAGTAAGGCGATACGTTGTGCGTGAGTAATGATTGTAAAACGTGATCGAAAGTGATAATTAGTGCCGAATTCCGAACTTAGTTTGGAATCGACACGCGGTGTTGTTTTGCAGGTATCTTTGATTTATTTCGTACTTTTGACCGAGTACTTAACTATACTTGACCGTGTGCGGATGTTTACTAGACCGAGTAGACCTTACTCGATATAGTTAGGAAGCTATGATGTCGGGATGTGGGAAAATCCCTGCAGATACTCGACGATTTAGCCCATACTCGATCGAGTAGGGTGGTACTCGATCGAGTACCCCAGGCACTCAATCGAGTAGGTTACTGTACAGCGAATCCTACGGGTTTTCTAAAACCCCTAATCTTTCTATTTCTTATTCTTCTTCCCCTATATTTCGACACACCTAAACCTAAGCTTCTCTCAAATCCTTATTTCCTCTCAAATCTTCTCATACTCTTGGGTTAGTGGTGATTCTTGGGTTAATTTCTTTGCATAATTTCGTTTCTTTGCTTTGTTTATCAATCAAGGTATGCTTTTCTTCCTAATCTATACGATTTATTGCTTTGAATGTGTTAGAATAGTGAAATAATCTGAAATTTTCGATTCACATGGGTAGGTTGTTGCTTTTGATAGTTGAAATATGATTCACATGCTCTCTTTCCATGTTTGCTTGTGATTAATTGCTGTAAATTAGACTAGAAATTGCAAAGATTGAACCCGAAATTTCTAGGGTTTGCAAAATTGAAATCGATTTTTGGTTGTTTTATAATGGTTAGATGGTAGAAATGAGCCTTACGTACTGTTTATATCATGTTGAAGGATAGATTTTGATGATTTTACCCTTAAAAAGTTGCCTTAAAACTCCGTCTTAAAAATGCCTCAAATGGAAATTCGTGATTTATAATTGGAATTTGGTGTTGGGAATGACATTATGAGTATAAGTTGAACTTCAATATGATAATGGAAACGATAGTTGATGAAAACATGCCAAAATTATCACAGTTGTAAGGACCGTCTGAAAAATTTTAATTGAGTTGATGTTCATAATAGTGAAGGGTGATAATGATATGTTCCAAATTAATCTTCCCCATGAACTAGTAAGAATGCCTCACATGTGATTAGAAGTGTGTTTGGAATAACCTTAGAATCATGCTAGGATATTCGAATTTGTTGAGCATATGCAATCACCATGATAATCTCTTTCACAACTATGGTTTATGCGTAGTAATAATTTGAGCTTGTATGTCAAATTTTGGAAACTGCTGGTGAACGTGTGTAATTAGCTTATTATTCAAGGTTAATGGCATGAATTATGTGCTTCACATGCTAAAAGTTGTTGGTGAATTGGTGTGCCTAACTGAGTATGTTGAATTCAAGTTACATGAAATAAATGTTTGCATGTTTATACAAGTTGTTTGAACATATGCCTAAAGCAGATGCCGAGACTGAACCTTGGAACCCGCCAAAGTAAACGGGGGAGGGGTAATCCACCTGAGATGGGGGAAGGGAGTGGACCTGTGGTACCCGCAGTTCCAGAATACCCTTCAGTTGTTTTTGTTGATTTCAAGCAGAGGGAGCGTTTTGTAGCCTTACAAAAACGCAAAATGAGACCTACGAGGTGCATAGACGCTACTTTGTTGGAGTTGGAGATAGAGACGGATGTCCGTCACATTTTTGAGAACTTGGGTCTTATGGGTTTGTATAGGCTGAGGAAACACACTTACCCTTTTCTTACTTTGGAGTTCATGAGCTCCTTTAGCTATGACCCAGCAGGCCAGACTGTTGAGTTTAGATTGATGAATACCAGCTATCTGTTGACTATGGATTTGTTTGCCTCTCACCTTGGGTTGGCCAAGCCTCCCAAGGATTCTATCACCGACATCCCAGCTGAGTGCGGCGTCTGCCGCCTAATGCCTTGCTTGACCGGGAAACCAGCCCCTACCTCAAGCAACATGCTGATTAATGACGTTCAGCATGTTACCTTGAGGGTCTTTCTCCGTTCTCTTTCAAACCTCCTTTATGACCGACCGGATATCAGTAAGCTAAACAATCATGAGGTGTTGCTTTTGATGTCGTACCTCAACCCGGAGCGGACCAGGAAAGTGGTCTTTAATGCCCCTTCTATGGTTTGTGCTGCCCTTGCCTTGATGGCTACTGCCTCTTCCCGATACTTGAGTTGTGGCGCCATCGCCACTCGGTTAGCTGAAAAGCTAACCTCTTTCGAGGCTTCTTCGGAGTACGTGCCTCTAGCTACCCCTGTGCCCACCATGGACCGTGACTACTATCTCGACCTGAAATGGTTGAGGACTTTGGCTGACGGCAGCCTAGCTTGGAGGGTGTGGGGCGTGAGTTGGATGAAGATTCCAGCTCCTGAGCACCTTCCACCCACGGAGCCCTTGGAGCCGACGGTAGTTACGGTGGACTCCGATGACGAGGAGGAGGAGGAGGATGATAGACCCCGCCATCTGCAGACCTACCTCATCGACGACACCATTCTCGAGGTGATGCCAGAGCCGAAGAAAGGAGAGAATGCGTCGGTCGTGGCAGTGGAGAGACCTAGGTTGGGGAGAGGACCTCAGAGACTAGGCCACGGCCGGAGGCACCACAGCAGCAGCAGCCTTTTCCATGCTACCCTTACCTCGACACCCCGGAGACGCGATCCAGCTACTTGGCGGAGAGAGTGTCATCTAGCTTGACACTCCGGAACATGCACGAGATGGCGTACGCTCAGGGGATAGGGACGGAGGGACCGCATCCGGTATGGTGGAGTGGAGTTGGGGACTACTAAGGGGTTTTCCATTCCTACGGGGTGGATCAGTCGGCGTGGGGGACACCTCAGTCCTTTGCCTACGGTGGCTTGACCCCATGGTACGTGGGCCCAGGGGCAGGAGCAGGAGTGGATGCGGGGATTGGGACATCGGGAGCAGGTACTTCTGGCGGCGGTGGTGATGATGAGGTGATGTTTGAGCAGCAGCAGCAAGAGTGACACTCCTTGTTATTATCTTTGTTTTTAGTAGTATTGGTAGGATGGTTAGACTTTGATGGTTGTTTTTGTTGAGACTTTGATTTTGGACTTGTATTGTTGGCCATAAGGCCGGATTTGTCGCTTAACTACGTTGCAGGATTGTGTTGGGGGTCGGGAAATCATCCCGACTCGAGTTATATGACGACTATGTTTACGGATGTGGGATACGACAGGTTTTATAGGACACCTTGGCCTGTAGGTACTCGACAGAGTACCCCGTACTCTATCGAGTAGCTGCAGGAAGGAGGGATAGAAAGCATTCTGACCTGTAGGCTACTCGATCGAGTAGCCAGGACACTCGATCGTGTAGCATGACACTCGATCGAGTACCGCTACATACTCGATCGAGTAGCACTGTTACAGGAGGTTTTCGAAAATTAAAAATGTTCAATTGTTTTATAATTGCAAGTTTCATATTTAACGTGGTTGTTAGTGCTTAGTAACATCGTTGAACCGTTAATTCTCTATGTTGGAAGTCGTGCTTGAGTTTTCTATGCATATTTATACCAGCTAATGAACCGGTGATAGATTCTTTTGCTTAAATGTTGCATCCGCCTTGTTCTTATCTCATTACCGGAATTACATCTTCTCATACGTTCGTGCATACCATTTTTAACGTGCCTTCTAGACAGCGGCTAGTTATTCCGGTGGCTGGTGTATGATTTCTAATTTAACGAGTATATAGTTAGCGAGTAATGTCCATAACAAATAATATGCTTTCCTTTAATGTTATGATGCAAATAATAGGTAATATGTGTAGTAATTTTGGTGGTGAACTTCGGGGACGAAGTTCCTTTTTAGAGGGGAAGAGTAATGTCGCGAAAATTATCGCGAAATAAAAGGCTGATTTCGAAATTATGTTTTGGTTGCTTATAAGGTTTTGTTGTTTAATTGTAAAATTTTCTAGTACCTTGGTTACTTTACTTGTATGAAGTGCAATTGGTTACCTCGTTTGTGGAGTAATTCATGCGTTGTAGTGAAAATGATAGAATGAATTGAGTAACACGGTGATGTTAATTGTGCAGTATGAGGTTGATATGAGATACGTTTCGGGTTGACGAATTGTTGTCACATGACGACCGATGGTTGTTTATGTTGGCTCATATGGCAAAGTCGATGTTTGATACATAATCATTAGTAGGAATTGATGCATACATGTAAGAGTGACAATCAATGGTGATAATGCTTGCATGATAGTGGTAAGAATCGATAGGTATAAGTGTGGACGGTGATGATGATGACATGGGGGGGGGGGGGATGGTATTTCCAAGGAGTAATGGTTTGAGCGGGAAGATTGGTGAGGTCGTGTTGTTTCCGTGTCTTGAGCGGGAGATAGGTGAGTTGAACTTCGGGGACGAAGTTCTTTTTAAGGGGGGAAGACTGTAATACCCGTCCTTTTAGGGACCCTTTGACCAGCGTTGACTGACCTTGGGAGCGGGAATAGTCTTAGAAAAGTGTGCCAAAACCATCTTTGGGTGCATGTTAAGAGTGGTACTCGATAGAGTAGAGGCTACTCGATCGAGTAGCTAGGTTACTCGATCGAGTAGGGGGCTACTCGATCGAGTATGTTGGGTACTCGATCGAGTACCGAGTTTTCAGGGAGGGTTTTATATCGCGTTTTGTTAAATCCGCAAATCACTTCCGCCACTTTCCTCCTATCCTTCAGTCGCCTCTTTCCCTTCCCTTCACCTCAAAACCTCCATGGAAGCCTTTTGATGATCCTTGTGCTTTAGGAGAGCGCCTCTTGGGTCGGGTAGCGGTCTCTTGCTGAGTTTCCTCCCTAATAGGTATGTCATAATCATCATCCGTGTCCTTGTTCTTCATAGTTAGGGTTGCTTGTTAGTAATATAGAATTGTATTGTGGTTATAGGCGTTGCTTGGTCGCTGGACAGATTGTCTGTCGGCATGGATTGGTTGCGGTTGCTTAAAGGTAGGTTCGCCTACTCAGTTCTGTAGATGGTCTAGTGTGTCGGTCGTTGTAGTTGTATTGTGATCGTTAATATCGTGATTGTATTGTGATGGCTGTGGTTGTGATGGCGGTTGTCGTCTCTGATTCTCGAGATACGTCTCGGCTGAGTGGGGTCACTTGCGGGAGTGGCTTCACGCCCTAGTTTCGCCCTTCGTGGAACCCGCCACGGAAGGGGATGTGCACATTAATGGACAGGATTATCGCTCGGCATGATGAGCGGGAATTTGGTGGGTACGGCTGCGGTCCCCCACTGGCAGGACTGGTCCAGTGGACAGTCAGTGACAGAGGTTGGTTGGATTGTCGTGAGTGTGTGTGTGAGACTACTAGCATCGTGTTGTGTTGATAGTTGTAGTTGTTATTGTTGTGTCGTATCTCAGTACTGACCTTGTGTGGTTGTTTGTTTGTTGTGTGTCTGCCGTGATCCCTTATGGTGAGCAGTCGGTCTTAGCAGGTGTTGATGTTGTTGACAGATGGAGTCCAGGCGGGGATGAGTCTTCACGAGTTTCGATAGTTATAGCGAGTAGTCTCTGAGTTGTATCTTTTATATAGCTTGTTGGTTTAAATCACTTGTAATACAACATTATAGTTCTTTTATTGACGTTTGATTATTACTGTCCTCGGGCAACCGAGATGGTAGCCTCCTTATTTGTTAAGGAAGGCCTGGTTAAGGCTCCTTTGAATATGGGGGTGTTACAGATGCGGCGAAGAACGTTTGGTCCGAGTTCGTAGTCATTGATGGTACGTCTGCCTACAATGTTCTAATAGGCCGGGTTACTTTGAGCGAGGCCGATGCTGTAATGTCCATCCGGGCCCTGACATTGATGTATGTCTCGGACCAGGGGGAGGCACAAAAGCTCGTCTCAAAGGACGAGAGGGACGAAATTGTCAATGTCCAAATATCTGCCAGAGGGTGTAAAATGCAATTCCTCAAAGTGGCGAAGAAATCAGAGAAGAAGAAGGGCCCATCCTTACGACAGGAGGGTGATCCGATGAGCACCAACAACGTCAGCATGGTCGAGGGGGCCGAGACCGAACAAATAGAAATTGACCCAGGTCGCACCGTAACTGTCGGTGTCGGCCTGGAGCCAAAATTCAGAGCCGACCTCTTGGACCTGCTGAGAAAGAACAAAGACGTCTTCGCGTACTCAGCCGCCGAGATGCCAGGTGTGAGCCGAGAGGTGATCGTTCACAAGCTGAACGTACTCTCCAACGCTCACCCTGTCAAGCAGAAGATGAGGAACTCCTCGGCCGAGAAAGATGAGGCCATCAAGGCCGAGGTAGATAAACTATTAGAGGCGGGCTTTATCGTGCCTTGTACTTACCCTGAGTGGCTAGCAAATGTTGTAATGGTAAAGAAGTCATCAGGGGGGTGGAGGATGTGTGTTGATTTTACAAATCTTAATAAAGCATGCCCTAAAGATTGCTATCCCTTGCCTCGAATAGATAGCTTAATAGACGCAACGGCAGGCTACACTATGCTGAGCCTGCTCGACGCCTTTTCAGGGTACCATCAGGTATTCATGGCCGAAGAAGACATGCCTAAGTGCGCATTCATCACCATACACGGCACATACATGTATAAAATGATGCCGTTCAGTTTGAAAAACGCTGGCGCAACTTACACTAGGCTGGTGGACAAAGTGTTTCAAGATCAAAAAGGGCGAAACATCGAGGCTTACGTCGACGACGCTATTGTAAAAAGCAAGTCTGACAGCGAGCACTTGGCCGACTTGAGCGAAACATTTTGTTCACTAAGGAAATACAAGATGAAGCTTAACCCAATGAAATGCAACTTCGGTGTCCGGGCAGGTAAGTTCCTCGGCGTGCTTGTGGCGCCTGGGGAATTGATGCCAATCCGAGAGAAAGTCCAAGCAATACTGGACCTACCGGAGCCGAGGAATCGAAAAGAGGTTATGATGTTGACTGGGAGAATGGCGGCTCTCGCCCGTTTCATCTCTCGGTCAGCCGACAAGAGCACCCCATTCTTCAAAGTGTTGAAGGGGAATAAAGACTTCAGCTGGGGGGAGGAACAGAGCACAGCTTTCAGGCAACCGAAAGCTCATCTTCAAACTCTCCCGACCCCGTCCGGCCGATCTTTGGGGGAGACGCTATATCTATACATAGCATTACCTCGGCCACGGTCGAGTCGTAATCATCGAGAGAAGAAGACAAGCAAAGAACACCCAATCTACTTTGTCGACCCATATGTCTTTGTTGCCCGAAAGAAATTACCTGCTGATTGAAAAAGCAGCCTTTGCTGTCGTCGTTGCCGCAAGGAAACTGAAACCTTACTTCGACGCACATCCCGTGACGGTCTTAACCGACCATGGCGACCAACCATTGGAGAAAGCATTGGAAAAATTTGAATAATCCGGCAGGCTCATCAAATGGGCAGTAGAGCTATCCGGCTTCGGCATTCAATACAAGCCGAGACCCTCGATAAAGGGGCAGGCACTTGCAGACTTCCTAGCCGAGTGCACATATCAAGAAGAATCACAGCCCGGCGTATGGGAAGTATATACAGATGGGTCCTCTACGGCAAACAGCTCAGAAGCCGGCATCCTTATCATCAGCCCAAACGGGGATGAGTTTGAGTATGCCTTGAAATTTACCTTCTCAGCCTCAAACAACGAATCCGAATACGAGGCGGTGATAACTGGAGTCGAGCTAGCTAGAGCTGCCGGGGCGGAACACATTGTGTTAAAGACAGACTCACTATTAGTGACCAATCAAATCAGAGGACAGTATGAGGCTCGAGACGATGGGATGGTAAGATACCTGGAAAGAGTAAAAGCTGACACAGCAAAATTGAAATCTTTCCAAATCCAATGCATCCCCAGGTCTGAGAACAACCGAGTCGACGCTCTCTCAAAACTTGCCAGTTCTACCATCAAGAATGTCAGCCGAATCGTGCTGGTGGATATCAGGAATGCTAAAATAATCACTGAGACCGTCGGCATGGTGGGCGACATAGAAGCCGAGACGACGTGGATGACTCCGATAATGAAATACAAACTGACAAAAGAGTTACCGGAGGACCGCAGTCTCTCTCAGAAGATAAAAAGGATCACCGCAAGGTACTTGGTATTCGAAGGAGAATTGTATAGAAGGTCCGTAATAAGGCCACTTTTAAAATGTGTCGGCCCAGCCGACGCGGGACTCATACTGACATAAATTCACGAAGGCATCTGTGGACATCACATGGGGGCAAGAACGCTAGCCCACAAAGCTCTCCGAGCCGGCTACTTCTGGCCTACCATGCTTGAGGATTCCAGAGTTAAGACCAAGAAGTGCAAGAACTGTCAGATGCATGCCCCGGTGATACACGCACCTTCCCGAGACCTGCAACCGGTACTTAGTCCCCTGCCATTTGCACAGTGGGGGATGGATTTATTAGGGCCATTTCCAACGGCCTCCGGAGGAAGGAAGTATCTGATCGTCGCCGTTGACTACTTCACCAAATGGGTTGAAGCTGTCGCGGTACCTGCCAAGACCACGACGGCTGTAAGAAAGGTGATTTGGGAGAACATCATAACTCGGTTTGGTTTGCCCCAAGTCATGGTATTTGAACACGGCCGAGATTTTTGGAGCGACATGATAATGAACTGGCTAGAAGAGCTCGGTATCAAGTTTGCATACTCCTCCGTCTGCCACCCTCAGAGCAACGGGCAGGCGGAAGCAGCTAATAAAACAATCCTAAACGGGCTGAAAAAGAAGGTTGAAGATCTGAAGGGAAGGTGGGCTGATGAACTACCCGGCGTCCTGTGGTCACTTAGAACCACGGAGAAAGAAGCAACGGGATACAGTCCATTCCACCTTGTCTATGGGTCCAAGCCGTCCCCGCTAATTGAAGCGGCGGTGCCGACATTCGTAACGCAAACCTTTAACCTGGGATCGAAAATGAGGAAGGCCTAAAAGCCTCCCTAGACCTGGTCGAAGAAAGTCGAGACACGGCACGGCTCAACTTAGCCGTTTACCAAAACAGAATGAGGAGAGCCTACAACCGAAGGGTCCACAAAAGGGACTTAAGAGTAGGAGATCTAGTCCTAAGAAAGTCGGCCGCCACCAACAAAGGAAACATCCATGGCAAAATGACGGCCAACTGGGAAGGACCCTACAAAGTGGTTGAAGAAATGAGGCCGGGTACATACCGGCTGACAGACATGGAGGGAATGCCTCTAATGAGCCACAGGAACACCGACAATCTTAGAAAATACTTCGTATAGCGGCGGAGGTGTCCGAGACCGTTGTGGGCACCCCAACGCTTGATTATATCTAATGAAGAATGTTCCAAGTTTTCTATCAAAATGAAGTGTCCCTCCCATAGTCATACCAAGATATTTACAACAACAGTCAAAACGTAAACTCGATCACCTCGGCCAAAGCCGGGGGTGACGAGGGAAATGCGACTTGCCCCACAGCAGTTGATCCAACATGCTTAGGAACGTATAAGTACGGTTGAGAAACGCAAATCGGATGCCTCGGCATGGCCGAGAGTGAAAGAGGAAGCGATCAACACGTCTACAGATACGAACCCTATCGCGCCGTAACCCCGATTGCCTCGGCCAGACCGAGAGTGACGGGGACACAACGACCGATATGCTAACATGTTCACAACGGCGGTTGGGAAACGCAAATCTGACCGCCTCGGGCGGTGGAGGAAGCGACCGACACGCCAACATGTGTAAAAACGTTAAGTACAGTTGAGATACGCATTCTAACTGCCTCGGCCAAGCCGAAGGCAGAAACGGGAAAAAGCGCTCAATTAATAACGAAAGAAGACAACTCAGAAGAAAATGAGATAAAGACCTCGGCCAAGCCGGAGGCAAAATAAACAAACTCTTATTAAAGTATTTACAGGTAATACAAGAAAGAAGTCGACGGCCGTCCCCATTGGGATAGCCTAAACACAACCTACCAAGAGTTTACAAAAAGAGAAGGAACAGCAAAAGGTTACAGACATAAGACATTAAGTGCCAAAAGATGGCAGGGAGGAAAGGCTCAATAGTTGGCCCCCGAACAGCTGAAGCTATCCAAGATGCCGGGTGAATCCGGTGACGACCGCCCGTCTCCCTATGCCTGTTGCTGCTCGCCACCGGCGACATCAGCAGCATCGTCTTCTGTGGGCGACTCAGAAGCCGACTTGGCAGCTCCAGCTGCCTTTGCCCTCTCAGCTTCCTCCCTATCCGCCTTCACCTTTTCGGCACGGGCCGGCTTCTCCGCAGCCTCCTCAGCGGCCCTCTTCGCCTCTGCCTCCTCCGCAACCTTTGTCTCCGCAGCAGCCACCTTATCATCAAGCAGCTGTTCAAATTTTTGCCACGGGAAGGAGCCGTCAGGAAAGAGCTCTCTGATTACTTCCCTGGTAGCTTCTTCGGCCTGGTCCCGGTATTGGGCGCACATGTTAGGGATGACGTCAGTTTGGAGCGTCTCAATGTCTTCCTCCCTCTGAGCGAGGATAGACCTTGTGTTCCTGTGTGCCTTCGACTGAGCCAAATACAGAGACTTCCATTCTTCCCTCTTCTTAACGACAAATTCAAAAGCAGGTTGAAGCTTGTCCAACTCCTCCCGCAGCTTAGCGACGTCAGCCTCCGCAGCCTCAACTTTGGCCCTCTCGGCTAGGACCGCTTTCTCAGCATCCTCCCTGAGCTTTCGCTCATCAAGGAAATCCTTTTCGGCGGCCTGGAAGTCCTTCTTCACCTTCTCGGCCTCTTTCTTAGAAGCATCAAGTTCAAGCCTAAGCCGTTCAAGCGCAGGGGCAGCTTCAGCCATGACCTTTTCTTGCTCCATAATGTGAGCACCGGCCAAGTCAGCCCACTTCGCCAGCATCTTCCTAATCTGGGCGGGAGAAGGCTTCGGGGAGGAGGAGACGACGGCGGAATTCTTATCAACCGTCTGCGCAGGCCGCTTCTCTAATCGCCATTCAGAGGGACCGGTAGACGGCGGTGGTTGATCTACAAAAAATTCAGACAAAGCATTCATGTCAACATTCATAGACATACCAGAGAGCCTGTCATCAGGAACACCTAATGAACCAGCTAAATCTGAGCCACAAGTTAGATCTGTACCAGGCTTGGCCTTCTTGGTTGGAGGACCCATTTCTTTGCCGGCCTCGGTAGCAGTAGCAGCGGCAGCAGCAGACGCTGTCTCTTTTCTCTTACGTAAAAGAGGAGATTCCTCTGCAACAGTGACCTCCTCCTCAACGTCAATGACCACCTGCCGCTTTTGGACTGCAGGGATTGAAGTCTGAGCCGGAGTTGACGTCGCCGCCATAGACGTTACCTTTGGCGCCGCCATAGACGTTGTCTTTGGTTTCCGGCGCGGCACGTTACCGGCAATCCGCCTCTGAGCTGCCCCCGCATCCAAAACCTTCAACTGCTGATCCATAAGGTCGTTTGGGGCCGGTCTGCGATCACGTATCGCGGCCTTAGGATGCAAATCAACAACTTTCCCGTCCTTGTCAAGCCCTAACCTCTTGAGGGTCTCGGCAGACAGTTCCGGGCCAAATCGGTCTGCAAAAGAGGCAAAGCAGGAGTTAAGCAAAAGAAATGACACAAGTTCAAAAACAGAAGCATAAAAAGCAAAAATGGGCCTCACACCGACCCCACTCACCCCGTTCGAGGGCCGGTATGAGGCCGACGTGGCAGAACAGCTCATCCTGAAGAACGATCTGCGTCGGGGGCATCCATCCCTTCGGCGTCCCATCCCTCTCGGCCTCAAACAGCCTCATTGCCCGTTTTTCGTCCTCATTAAGAGGGACCCTGTTGGCATCCATCTTAAGCTTACTCCGGGAGACGTGTTTATCATGCTCCCCTTTGCTCTCGCACCGCAAATTGACGCGGTGCTGGAAGGACCGAGGCAGCGGATAATCCTCCGGAACCTCAACGTACACCCACCGCCCCCTCCAGTCCTTGCAAGACGTCAGCTTGGTCACGGTGACGCCCGGCTCGGTTTGTATGCTATACCATCCATGGCCGCCTAGGGTAGTTGGTTTGAGATGGTGGAGCCGGCGGAAGAGGTTCACCGTTGGGGCCTCCCCTTTGAAAAGACACAACCATACAAAACCGATAATCGTCCTGATGGCCAACGGATGCAGTTGGGCCACGGCGACGTTCATCGCTTTAATAATGGCAACGACGTAGTCATTCAGAGGAAACCGGAGCCCATACTCCAGGTGTCTAATATATACACCGATACAACCCGGGGGAGGGCAACAGACGGCCTGACCCTCTCTAGGAATAACAATCTTATACTCCCTGCCGAAGGAGAAATGATGTTCAAAAAGTTCAGAACCAGAGCAACTGGCGAACTTGTTCGTCCAAGCACGATCAGGACCGATCTTACAGGCGTCGCCATGATCCAAGAGATGCGGCCTCTCTTCATCGGAATGAGTCCTTTCCTCATCATCACCATCATCATCAACATCATCACCGTCATCATCACCATCATCATCATCCTCGAAACCCTCCAGAAATTTGGGATCAACCTCAGGAGAAGGAGACCTAGGGCCCCCGGACCTTATCGGGATGGCGGCCAGTGCCTCCTCTTCATCGGGCGAGCGAGGGGAACCCGGCGCAGGATTACTAGGTCCGGCATCAGCAGAAGACATGACAACGAATATTTAACAAGAAAAAAGATTGAAGAATTTATTTGATTACCTTGGAAGGAAATGTTACACCGAGTAACGCTTCGAGAAATTAGAAAGAGAAAGGAACTCTGCGAAAGAAGAACTAAACGAGAGGAAATTTTTTGAGAAAATGAAATTTGGAAGGCCAAAATGAGGGGCTAACTGCCCTATTTATAGAGCAAAGCCCACTCAATCCGACCAATCAGAGCAAAGCCCATGAAGCGTCAACCAATCAACGCCGAGCCACGTGTCAAGCATGCAGCCATGGAATGTCAATCGACAAACAGTTACAAAACTTCTTCAACACGCTCCTTGACAGAATGCCAATCGACGTATCTTCTTTAACACGATCCTTGGTATCTACTTGCCAAACGGCCCGCTGTTCAACCGAGCTTGGCAGCACCGGCTGGGGGCAATCAAAAGCACACGGCACTCACAACCTCGGTCTCGGCCAGCGCCATTTTCTTTTCCACATTTGATGCCCTTTACACATCCATGTGGAGAGGGGATACGGTACGGCCTTAGCAGAACCAAGCCGAGGAAGACGAAGCCGAAGAAGAAGAAGCCGGGGAAGAAATTTCAACTTGCGCAGAATACGCTCAACACTCATCGAAGGTCCATACCACGGCATAGACTACGCTGGGGGCAAATTGATGGGGCATATTCTGCACCCGCTGACCGAGTCAACATATTGAGCAAGGTCAAAGATATCCACAAAGAAGTCAACACCTTGGACACTTAAACTAAAGCAAAGCTGTCGGCCTGTCACTTGGGTCTCGGCTAGGCAAATAGCCAGCCGGGATACACATCCGCGTACTCACATCCAAGACCCCTCGGCATGGAGTCAACAGGGCCCGCCGGCCTGCCATGGGTCCCTCGGCCGAGGGTAGAACAGTCTTTCCACCTGCTAGCCACTTGGCCACTACGTGACAAAAGGTGAAAGTCTATAAATACTCCTCAACCCTCATTGAGGAAAGGATCCGAAAATAATCAATTAAACACCCTAATCTGTATCAACTCCCTTATCTCTCTACAATATACTTTGTGCCAAGTAACACACAACTTAATCCCTTTAAGTTTACTGACTTGAGCGTCGGAGTGAGTTCGCTCGGTACCAAGCCGAGCCCTCAGTTTGTTCATTGTTTCAGGAGAGGCCGAAAGGAAGAGTCAAGCAAAGTCATCATTCTACAAGCTTACGTGGTAACAAATCTGCTCTGGAATTACACCCGGAACACACCAATCACAAATTTATTTATAAAATGTTGATCATGCATAATTAATTATCACTTATTAGTTTTAATTAAAACTCTTATGTATTTTATTTTAAAACATTGAAGTTAAATCTAAAAATATTAAATTTGAGAAAAAAATATTTATAAGAAAAAATATTAAAGGTCATATATGAATTATATAATAGCTTGGTGTAAAGATTACTGTCCTTGCGGAAAGACACGAGTTTTTAACAAGATAACCGCGCGTCTTTTCAAAAAACTGGTGCAAACTTACAATGACAACTCTCTACCGTCCATGGAGTTCCACACTGAAGCTACTCCTACATCGTTCTCACAAACCCACCTTCACTCCCCCTTCCAATACGACGTCGTACAATCGCTTTCTTTCGTCGTCTTCATCCTCCACCCTAACAAAACTCCCTAAGCGAATTGGAACCCACAATGGCAGCTTCCATTGCGACGAGGCTCTTGGCTGCTCCCTCCTCCGCGTCACCTCCAAATTCTCGGGTTCAAATATCGTCCGAACCCGTGATCCCGAGGTTATGTTCTAACCCTTTCTATTTTAATATTAATTAATGGCATTGAGTTTTGACATGGGGTTTATGGATTAGGTGTTGGAGACGCTGGATGCTGTGGTGGAAGTTGGTTGAGTGTTTGAGCCGAGTCGAGACCGGTATGATCATCATCAAAAGGGGTTTAATGAGGTTTTTGGTCATGGATTTGATACTAAGCTTAGCAGTGCTGGTCTTGTCTATAAGGTGTTCGACGAAATGTCTCATTGAAATCGCCTTCTTTTTTTTTGCATGATTTTATATTTGTGTTTAGTGTAACTTAATTTCTCCGTTCACTTGAATTCACTTCATTTTCTTTTGGACTAATGTTTTAAGTGAAAAAATAATTTAAAGAAGAGTATTGCCTGCACTCGCATTGGAGTGCTTTGTGGGTTAAATTGCCGAAAGTAGAAATGTAGTGAATTAATTTGAACGTCCCAAAGAAAAATGGAGTGAACCCAAATAAATGGTGGAAGTGGTTATCTTTCATTTCCAATGGGGTAGACACTTGTTTTATGGAAATGTTGAGCATGTGTACAATTTGTACTCCCTCCGTCACAATCATTTGTTTACCTATTATATTATTTGTGAGAGGTATTTTATCAAAGGTAAACAAATGATTGGGACGGAGGGAATAGGTATTATTGGTTTGAGTTCGATTTTGGTTTAATGGGATTTTATATGTTTTCGGAATGTTTGCTTTTAGTTGAATGTGTTTGATGATACTTATCTTTGGATTTGTAGCATTATGGAAAAGAGATAATAGCGAAACAGCTTGAAGTTGATCAGGAACACACAGATGTGCATCGCTTGTTTCTAGCTGTCTACAAGAACTTTGTTGAGGTATTTGAACTTCGCGTATGGGGAAGGAGGGGTTGACTTGTGACTGTGAGTGGTGAGATGCTGGGTGGATAACTTTATACTGCTAAATTCGTATTCACAATTTGGCCATTGTGGCGGCAGGCAGTTGATGCTGCAAACAACGGAATCAACCAATACAATTCAGATCTCTTGCCAAAATACGTAATCAATACGTAATTGTCATCTAGAGTGGGAAGACTGAATCTTAATTGGACAGATCCTGATCAATCATCTGAACGAGAAAATGATGCCTTTCAGAAGGCCATGACTTTGACCGGAACCTAGTTTTTGGAGGTGAGTTCGAGAACTGATTAATTAAATGATTTTCTCATTTTGCCAATATCCTATTTCTACTATATGGGTAATAGTATCATAGGCTTTTCCTTTCCCTAACTAATTTATAACGATAAGGGGGTGGACAATTTCTATCGCACTTATTCCCTTCGACTAGCCACAACCATCATAACCCAAAATATGCCCATTTTACCCCATTTACGAAGGTCGTAATAACACAAATCAAAGCTAATCTGAAACTGTGCCATCTTAGGCGAACAGTCTTTAGTCAAAAGAATCGACTCATTAGAATACTATAGTAGCTCTCGCCACGACCAGGCTATATAAATTTGCCAGAACTCTATAAGCGGTCACTGCCCGACAAAGTGTTCCTAACAGTCTGCCTATGTGATCGACTAGTCATATCACATGACTCTATGACACTTGAACTTGCCATCAATCGCATCACACTGTAGTCACTTCGAGACGTCACCTCATACAAGTGACTATGGGCTAATACTATGTTAATCCGGGTTCACTTTAACGGGGTTCAATGTTGTCTCTACAACCCGTTTGGATGTAACAAAGTATAATAAGAGAGTTTTAAAGTAAAACTCGAACGACAAATGCGATTATCACATATGAATAGTCAATGCCTGATTACTATTTCATGTTCTATAATCTAATTTGATCTTGTATGTAGTTGTTCATTTCAATTCAATTGAAATGACATGACTCATCATGTTTAGCCTATGAGAAGGCTTTGGTTAGTAGGTTTTATCAACTTCTTGTACCTTACTCAACCTTACTACATACTCGTTTTCCTTTGTAATGTATACATTTGCATTACGAAACTTTCTGAGTACGTGTCGAGATCCAATCAAGACATAGGCCCTCAAGCCTTAGAATAGCTCCCACTGTTTTCACAGTGTGCGGGACCCATCTCTCTTGCACATCCCATGATTGCAAGTGTACTCAATTTCCGTTGTAAACATTTCTCATTGTTCTTTATTGCCTATAACGATTCCAAAAAATCTATTTCTTAAATAACATAACCACAATGGTATCTTAACCATCCTGATGTGTTTTGATTATGGTTTTGTCGGAAACCATGCGCAATCTCAATTGTCAATTGTCACTTGTGTAACACCCTTACACAAAATTGCATCAAAAACACTTTGATTTACTTCCTTAATGCTTCTGCAAGCATTTAAGGGTAATCTTTATGGCTTACTTGGTAAAGATTACTTAAATTCGATTTTGAAAACAATTCATCATACTCAAAGCATATGAAGTGTTATACATCATTACTCATTTAATTGGTCCGACAGCGGAAACAAATGGAATCAATCAAATATGTTCAATTTAATTGAACTAGTCATGAATCTTATCAACATAAGACTTCTTATTGACGCTAATATCATGTGGATTTATCTTCATAAATCTAGATATTAAAGATGTATTATATTACTCCAAAAAGTCTTAAATCATTCGCAATGATCGATATGTCATACACATATAAGACTAATTAAAATTTCCGTAACTCCCACTAAACTCCATGTATAAACACAACTTCTCGACTTATCGATAAAAGTTTTATAACATGATCAAAATATTGATTCCAACTCATTGATGTCCTACTTAAGATTCTCTCTTAAGTTTCACATTATCTCAGGATTGCAAGAATCTACTAAACTCAAGAGATTTATTGAATACATTCCTTCTAATTGAAGAAGTGAGTTTTAGATTCACTCGCTATGTATTTCATAATAATGAAACACAATCCCTAAGAAGATCCAAATAGACTTAAGCATTTCGACTGGTGCAATACCCTTTGCAAACAATCAAACCTTGAAATCTGTCTTTATTAGTGCAAAACCCTTTGTCACTAATCAAGCCTTTTATTTTGGATTTTCATGTCTCTAAGCCTTGTATTGAGTTGTGACTTAAACACTCTTATGTAAGTCATTTCTCGATTACTTTCCAGAAGTAATCAACTTGAATCTAACAATTTCTTTTGTAAGTTATAAGCTTTTTACTTTCTTTAAAGTAGCATGAATTCATCATTTTTAACAAGTGACGAATTTAACCTCCTAGGTTTTGAAGAAACAACGTCTTACACAAAACGTCTCATGTAGCCAAGAAAGACGAGTTTCCTGCGACATAACATTGTTTGTGGCTCTTGAATAATTTCTCCCACTCTGTCTTCTAAAAATAAACTTGTATTTTAGAAAGACAGCTTCACGAGCCGCAAAACCCGTTGTACTCGTGATAATTGAAAAGGGAAAAATGAGCATTTGTTTCTTGTGAAAACTTACAAGCATGGTACTCTACCATTTCATATCTCATATGTATCGTTTAGGTTTAGTAGAAAAACAACTTAGACAAAATGATAAAATCCCCAAAAGGATCAAGTAACTCAAAGTGACTTGATTGAAGTTCAAACCATATCAAATAGCGTTTGAATTCTTATCCAAACACACATTATTCCATAATACGTGCTTAGAGAGATTAACTTGTGATACTATATCACATTTCCTTTGACTTATATCAAAGTCTTCACTTTGATAATCCCATCACGACTAAATCGTGCATCGTTGAACTTTTGAACTTCTTCAAAGATTTCTCTATTTACCTTATTGAGTGAACACATTAGTGTCAACCTAAATCATTGGTAAAAGAAAATGATCAACCTATTTTGGATCAATGATTTACAACCTCAATCTCCTTTTCAACCAAAAGGGCACGAGACATCTTGCTTTGAATACAAGATACGCATATATCATAAGATCTAATGGTTTCAAGAGTACTCGATAACTCTTTGCGTTAATCATTCCAAAATTTAAGGTTTAATCTTGGGTTACCAATTTGAGTCTTGCATCATCTTCATGATATATCATTCTAGTTTGGTTTAGAATATAATCACCTTGATAATGGGCTAGCCATACATCAAATCGTGGTGTATAGGGTCACAAAAGTGAAACCTCTTTTGTATCTTAACAAGTTTGTATTCTTATTTCAATTGGTCTCTCTTGTGACGAGTTACCATTTGTGGCGGATATTTTGTGAGATAAAATGGTAACAAAATGGGTTTGTGGAGAAATGGGACCACATAAATAGTGTTGCAGAGAGAGAAAAAGTGGGTGCTTTGTGAGGTAAAATGGTATCCGTCACTCAAGAGTGACAGATATATGCCGTCACAAACAAGAATTTGTGTTCTTATTTAGAGTTTATGTACTTAATAGTCATAATTAAGTACAACTCTAAACCCAAAAACTAGATTGAGTACACAATGACTCTATCTCTCGACTTCATTGTTGTTAGTCGTCATATTCTAATCATCCTATGTATCAAACATAATGATGAAAACCTCCACTGGTTTCTAATATTGACGAAATAGTACTAGCAAAATATATGTTTAATCAAATAAACATTTAAAGAAGAAGATCCCATTAGATGTCCCACAACTAACTTGTTGATTCTTCAATAATTTGGGGTAGTTTCCTTTCTAGTGTCCAACATTTAAGACAATGGAAACTTTATCAGTCGGGATTGATAGGTTTAGTATCGTTATTTTCAATAACTTTACTTTTAACATTACCTTGTATCAATTCCATTATAATCTTTACTTCTTGAACCTCGTCCTCATCTTAACGGTTTAAGAGAATGCTCCACTCATTTCAATGAGTCTTTGCTTTGAGAAGCAAATTTGAATTCATGAAGATTACTCTTCATTTGTTCGTTTTAGTCTTAAAACTTTCATTGAAGTGGTTGCGTTATTTTGGTCAATTACGAATTCTAACAAATCTAATCACCAAAACAATTTATCGCTTCAAGGTACTTAATTTAATTAAGCATATGAGAAACAATCCATTGTAAGTAGATGTGTTAGTCAAGAATCAAAAACCTGTCTGATAATGAATAACTTTTATCTATTCTCTTTAAAAGAGATCCTTAGCAATGGTTCATTTGAGGTTTTAGAAGCAAATTCATATTTGTCTTTAGTTACAATGTTTTAATGGAGATTTGAATCAAAAATCGAAATGATATCGTATATGAATTGTGGTAAAGAAATAGAACAATATGATAACGGAATAATGAAAACAAAACATTCATCGTTATAATAATACTTGTAAATAACAAGTAAAGCATTTACATAGTGACCTCTACCCAACTATGATAAATGATTCCGAGATCCAAATTCATATTAACTTGGGCACGGGATAGCCGATGAAACCCTTATCAATATAACTCGGTGGACTAACTCTTTAATCGATTCTACTTTTAGAATTCTCGGTCGATAAAATTACTCTAATATTTATCTATAGCCCGGAACACATGCGACTACGGTCACGAATACTTTCGTTGAGCTCAATCCAAATTTCGAATAAATGTGTCCGTGATCCAAATCCATATCAACTTGGGCACGGGATAGCCGATGAAATCCTCATCAACACGAATTCGGTGGATAGACATTTATCACTCACTTCCCCTACGTAACAAGGTTTGTACCCCGGGATGGCCGAGTGCACTCCCTCGCGAAATAGGTTTTCATGGTTTCTACTTTTTGGTAAGGCTATGTCTCAATTGTTTATTTTAGCGAGAGGTCATGTCAATTTATCATCTATCACGTTTTAAGTGAACTAAAGCGGTGAACTACGATAATTCTAATTGACACGGTCGATAACCTCGATTAAAAGATAATGCATGTTTTAGTTATGGCGATTTAGCGATGTATGCAACATATAAATAAAATGCAAAGCATAAATTAAATCCTAGTATGACCTTCCTAAAATAGAAAATCTAATTAACTATTACATATTCGGAAACCAACTCCATTGGTCCCTTGAACTTCGGTTTTGGCACGCATCTCGAGGTAACACCGTATTTATGTATCGCCTTCTTGAGTGACACCGTCATTTAAGGAACTTCGTAATAAATAAATTACATAACAAATTACATAATTTCCTATTATAAATTTGTAATTAAAATAAAATAAATCTATTAAATTACAAAACGGTGATACGAGATCACAATAAATTACAACCGAATCGATATTCTCATACATTTCGGGTAATACCAATTAAAAACCTAAGGCCATACTAAGTAAAAATTACATAATTCAAAATTACATAAAATAAAATTATGACAATCATAAATAAAATGCAGCATTATAATATGTATGAACATGCCCAATTTTATGCTAAATCGCCTTTAAGGAGCCAATATCGTATATTAATCGGTTTTTACGGATTTGCGTGATTTAACCTTTTAAAATCACAATAAATTACATAAATTCATATTTATGCATAAGTTAATTACCCTAACCCTTTAGGACTCAAAATTAGTCTCCACTAACTATTTGACCATAATTAACTCATATTTCTTAAAATTGTTCATTAATGGACCTAAAAATACAATAAAAAGTTATAAACTTCAAATAAATCACAAAAATTCCAAATGAATTCAAAATTTGAAATTTAAACTCATGAACATTCTGGAAAAATACCATGACACTCATAATGTTCAAAAACTTAGGTTAAAATTTCGTAATATTATCGGAAAAACTTTGTTGCGGTTTATCGGATATCAATAAAAATCATAAAAACATGAGAAAAATTATATTCATCAACTTTTCAATTTTAGATCTGAAAAAGATAATAAAATGCAACATGTGACGTTTTTCCTTAGTCATGGAGTATGTTTTAGCAATATTTCACTAATTAAGTCACTATTTATGTTATTTTTCATCAAAAAAATCATAAATCATGCATAAAGACTTCAATATAGCCTATTATTTAACACACATCTTGTAAAATTGCATGTGACAACATACTAAATTTCTATGACCAGATTCGAAATTTATCTCATATTAACCTATTTATCATTTAAATTCGATTTTTATCATGAAAAATCCATATTTCGAGCATAAAAACTCAAAAAATTCTAAAAATTTACAGATCATCTAAAAATAATATATGTGAAAACATATCCAAAAACCACTAGAAAATTAGAAGTTTACCTAATTTTCGTCCAAAAATGACATTTTTATCATAAAAATCACATTTTAATGCCAATATTATATAAAATGAACAATAAAATCCATAAATTAAACCAAAATATCCTAAAACATTTTAGGACCAGAAACTTTAACATGCATAATAAATTTCGTGATATTTCATAATAAACACAAATTTATAAGTTTTGTTTGTTAATCATATAACTCGGAAAAACAATAACCGATTTGCATGCAAACAACCTTGTGCTCTGATACCACTTGTTGAAAATCTATATCTCATTACTTAACATATTCTTATATGTTTTAAATTTATTTAGTCATAAAATAAATTCTAATCTTATGCATGCAAACTAAATAAGAAGAGATAAGAAAATCAATTTCTCACCATTGGAATTTCGGTCAAATGGGCACCAACAAGATCTCCTTCTTGTTAGTTCTTGAGCTTTTCAATAATGGATGAACAAGATCCAAGTTTAGAATCTCTCCTCTTGATTGCACCCAAGATTATCCCATTATCCCCACTAAATAATATTAGCTAGATATTAATTTAGTAGTTTACCTTAAAATTGATTACTAACACTCATATATTACATTAATAATTTTAGTAATCTTTTATGAACAATTTGAATCAAAATTTCTCAAGTTTTTAGAGAAAGATGAACAAAAGAGAGAGTTTGCATGTGAATGGATAATAATAAGAGAAAAACTCTCAAAATGTGATGATGGTTAGAGGGTGGCCGGTTTTTGGTAGTCCCATATAGGGCATCTTACTTTTTCTTTTGGTCTTCACAAGAAATAGATGTGTAAGATGTGTAAGACTAGTTGTAGGTAGACATCATTATGTTATTTTATCAAATAAAATAAAACAACCAAAAACCCACTAACACACCCTCCATTTTCAGTCCATATACATAAAATGGACTTCCATTTTATTTTGTCAATTTGTCATTTGTCACACAATATGTCACATGTAGTATGATACATGTTATTAATTAATTTAATGCATATTTATCACATAAATATCATTTTATGAATTAATTAAGTTACATCCAATAAATTGACTAGTGATACTTGATCACATAAATAAAATGGGTCATGTAATTATAATTCACAATATCTTGTAATTATAATTAACCATTCATTCTTATCTCTATTGTTTCTCAAACAATAAACAATTTTAGTAACAAAGCATTTTATTACTATAATAAATCTTATTTAATCCCATTACAATAAGATATCAATATTCTCTCTCACAAATTGAATTGTTCAATTTTAAGGAATTGATTAACTTGTATCGTCATACAATCAATCAACTTTATGGATAAGGGCATCATCCTTTAGGTGTGACCTTAAGGGATCAACTGACCACCACCGTCCCACGACAGTAACGTCAAACTCTAGCAAGCCAATCGTTACCGATTAATGTTGATCAGTTGACTATATAATTGAATCATCCCTTACGTATTCTTTATATGAGATTTAATAATGATATTTAAATCATGTGATCGCACTTTTGTTGAGGACACATTTCCCAACACCCCACTCGCTAGGGGGTTAGACTTTCTCCTTTGGCAGCCTCATCCTACTGACTGCCCAAATGTAAGAGATGCGCATTCTTATAAGTCTGACCAAGCACAGGTGATACCTCTAGACCGTGTCAAGGGTAGGACCTTGGCACACAGGTGGTGAAAGTTTTGGTTTTTGGATGTTTTGGAAATTGTTGTTGAAAATGCTGTCTTCGGAATATTATTTTATTCTTATTCGATCTTATTTGATTAATTTATCTTTGTAAACTTAACATTGTTTATTATTTTCTTAAAACTCAGCTTTGCTGACGTCCTTATGTTTTGGGTCGTTCCCCCACTGGAACCTGTACCTATTTATGTTTTGGGTACAGTTGATAGGTACAATTGAGATGTTTGAGATGCTGCATGGCCGGGTGCATACTGGATCCGGGGATTATTTGAGCGAGGAAGGAGTTTGGCGTTTTGGACTTTAACTTATTTAATATTCGAGATTTTGATTTACTCGATTTATTTATTTGAGCTTGGATTTAAATGTTTTGAATTTTGTAAGACTTAAGACTTCCGCTGCAATGTTTTATTTAACGGGTATTTCAGAAATCTATTTAATATTAATTTTCCGTTCTGTATTTACCTTGCACTTGGAATTGTAGCCAAGTGCGGAGTGACAACTTTGAATTTTCTGTGTTTAGATCGTTACTTTTGGTCACGAAAATTTAGGGCTGTTACAGTTACGGAAATTTTAATTAGTCTTATATGTGGATGACACATTGATCATTGGGAATGATTTAAGACTTATGGAGTATTATAATACATCTTTAATATACGGATTTATGAAGATAAATCTACATGATATTAGCGTCAAATAAAAAGTCTTATGTTGATAAGATTCATGACTAGTTCAATCAAGTTGAACATATTTGATTGATTCCATTTGCTTCCGCTGCCGAATCAATTAAATAGGAAATGATGTATAACACTTCATATACTTTGAGTATGATGAATTGTTTCAAATCGAATTTAAGTAATAGTTATCAAGTAAGCCATAAAGATTACCCTTAAGTGCTTGCAGAAGCATTAAGCATGTAATACAAAGTGTTTTTGATGCAATTTTGTGTAAGGGTGTTACATAGGTGACAATTGACAATTGAGATTGCGCATGGTTTCTGACAAAACCATAATCAAAACACATTAAGATGGTTAAGATACCATTGCGGCTATGTTATTTAAGAAATATATTTTCTAGAATCGTTCTAGGCAATAAAGAACAATGAGAAATATTTACAACGGAAATTGAGTACACTTGCAATCATGAGATGTGCAAGAAGGATGAGTCTCTCACACTGTGAAAACAGTGAGAGCTATTCTAAGGCTAGATGTCTTGATTGGATCTCGACACGTACTCAGAAAGTTTTGTAATGCAAATGTATACATTACAAAGGAAAACGAGTATGTAGTAAGGTTGAGTTAGGTACAAGAAGTTGATAAAACCTACTAACCGAATTCTTTTCATAGGCTTAACATGATGCGTCATGTCATTTCAATTGGATTGAGATTAATAACTACATAAAAGATCAAATTAGATTATAGAATATGAAATAGTAATCAGGTATTGACTATTCATATGTGATAATCACATTTGTCGTTCGAGTTTTTAAGCTGAAAAACTTCTTTTATACTTTGTTACATCCAAACGGGTTGTAGAGACAACATTGAACCCCGTTAAAGTGAACCCGGATTAACATGGTATTCGCTCATAGTCACTTGTATGAGGTGACGTCTCGAAGAGACTAGAGTGATGCGATTGATGGCAAGTTCAAGTGCCATAGAGTCATGTGAGATGACTAGTCGATCACATAGGCAGACTGTTAGGAACACTTTGTCGGGCAGTGACCGCTTATAGAGTTCTGGCAAATTTATATAGCCTGGTCGTGGCGAGAGCTACTATGTATTCTAATGAGTCGATTCTTTTGACTAAAGACTGTTCACCTAAGGTGGCACAGTTTCAGATTAACTTTGATTTGTGTTACTACGACCTTCGTAAATGGGGTCAAATGGGCATATTTTGGGTTATGATGGCTGTGGCTAGTCGAAGGGAATGAGTGCGATAGGAATTGTCCACCTCTTTGTCAGGGTTAAAAACAATATCTCAGGGCCACTCGAGGAGTAATGAACTGGAAATGCATGGCCACGCTCGGAAGGTATCTATGGTAGATAATTTCGGTCAATCAGTTATTCTCCAGATCGAGGAAACTACTCTCGATATGATCACTTGCAAGTACGACCTGAAAGACACCTTGCATTGAGTGGGAGATAGTAATAGGACAAGAGAATTGGTGACGCACACTTGTCGAGGACAAGTGGGAGATTGTTGGAGTAAGTGTCCCCGACAATAATGCGATCACAATTGTCGATCATATAGTGATCACATATTTAAATCTCATATCAAGAATACGAAAGGGATGATACATTACATATATAGTCAACTGGTCCACACATATCTGTAATGATTGGCTGGCTAGAGTTTGACATTACTGTCGTGCGATGGTGGTGATCAGTTGATCCCTTAAGGTCACACCTAAAGGACGATTTCCTTAATTGAAAAAAAAAATTAATTAATTGTATGACGATACGAGTTATTTAATTCCTTAAAATTGACTAAAGTTAGTCGAACAAATTACTTGGAGAGATTTCGAGTTTTGAACTCGAGGCACGGAAATTATTATTTAATTATGCGATAATTAATTATTTGAGACGGGAATTAATAATTAACGGTTAATTATCAAAATTTGTACTAATTGACTAATGTGATTAGTATTGACACGTAAAATATATGTGCAGTTGTATACGTATATTTACAGAGTGTTGTTGATCAAATTAATCGGAAATTATTTGAACATAAGACGATGTTTAAAATAAAATTACACGTGTTTGTGCGACAAATATAAGAACCAAAATGGACCCGTAAATGGGTCATTTGTACCGTGTAAAACATGCCTTGTTTTGTGTGCACTAGACACAAAAGAGACAAGTTTAAAACATGCCTTGATTTCTATTGGTTACTCTAACCAAAGCAATTTTTGTCTAACCCATGCACAAAAGCTATTGGGCATGGAAAAGACAAAAATTACACTCCTTATACCCACTTAAAAAAAAACGGCCACTCCCCCTTAACATACATGATTATTGTTGTTGTTCATTTTTGATGAGATGATCATAAGAAAAGGGTGAGAAGAAAATTAAAATTCTCTCTAAAAATTACACAAGAAGTTTTGTGTTCTTTTGTTCATAAAAATTCTAATAAACTCCATATTATACTAGTGTAGTATTTATACACTTATTATATTTATTTTAAGGTTACTTACATCAAGATCTAGTTAATCTTTATGTGGGTATTTTGGTTAGTCTTGGGTGCAATCAAGAGAAGGTTTTCTACTTTGAAAACTTGGGTTATGGAGGATCATCCCAAAGTATTTGAGCTCAAGAACTAACAAGAAGGAGACCTTGTTGGTGCCCATATGATGACCGAAATTTAGATAGTGAGAAATCGATTTTCTTATCTCTTCTTACTTATGTTTGCATGCATAAGATTTGTATTTAATTTTATGACTAAATTAAATGTAACATATATTAATATGTAAAGTAATGAGATATAGATTTCTAACAGTAAAATGATCTGAGTAATCAATACCGTCTCCATCGTTATTCACCTGCGCACGCATTTAGATAATTTTGTTAATAATAATTAATTATTTTATACGAAACGAGTCGTAAAAAATAAAAAATAAAAAAACATAATATTTTAATTGTTTTATACAAAACGAGTCGGAAAAAATTAAAAAAAAATATAATATAAAGACGGTAATTAATTATTTTAATTGTTTTATACAAAACGAGTCGGAAAATTTTTTTTAAAAAAATATATAAGACGGAAACAAAAAAAATAATAATAAAAAATACACGAAATGGGCCTGGACGAAAGAATTTTTCGTCCAAATTGATTACCCCCGGCTTGTAATCAACTAATCACCCGTGAGCCTCGCCTCAAGTTGATTACCCCCGGCTCCAGGGACTAATATTATAGGGTGATACACGTTGTTGTTATTGCCTGTTATACATAGACATTGCAACATTATTGTAGTAGTGATTATGGCATAGTAGAAGAGTAGTAAAAATGATTTCTTCATTTGAGAACATTGATTAGTTTTGGATGAGTCTACTGGATAGTGCTTTTGATGTTGTTGGATATTGTGTTATGGGTTGGTTAATGTGTGGTTGAGGAGGGGTTATAGCTTTTTGTTCTTGGGTCAATTTTTGCGGTTGGATTCGTGGGGTTTTCCACTCCCATTAGTTTTTAATACTTTTTGGTTATGGGCCAAGATTTGATCCATTTATTTTGTGAGCTCTTAAATATGGTCGACATAATTCCTTTAAATCATCACGTATTTTATCAATGGATAAGTTTGTTTCTCCCTCATAAATTTCACTATACATTTCTTTAATCTCTGTTTTCTATCTAATGAACTTGAAAATTATTGAATTAACGAATTAAAACTAAGCGAATTAACGAAACAAAATTAAGGAACAAGCCTATTAACTTAATCAAGTAACATATCAATTAAAGTAATCGAATTAAGTGAATCGAAATACCGTTAAGTAAACTAATCAATTTACAAAAATAATAAGGAAGGATTCAGGCGTGGAACCACCACGCACCGTATCTCCACCTGAGGGCAAACGTGCGACCACCGCACTCCATTTGGAACTCAACATCATGGCGGAGACATGGTGGCCGCACTTCCCTGTCTGAGTATATTATATCATACAATTATAATATTCTTATCTCTAATAGGTTGGACGTGGCCGGTAGCTAATCGTTTGATCCCTGGTTGAGATATGTTGGCTACTTGGCTGCATCAATCTCGCTATTGCGCTTTTCTGTAAATCAATTAGTTATCCTATGTATAGCATTCCCTCCATCAATCTCCGTGGATTGTGGGAGTATATGATACTACAAATGCTGACAGGTTATCGGCTACAAGTCTATAATATATCAGTTTAGATTAAATTGATTTAAAAACTCTCTTTGAACGGTCTAAAGACCCTCTTTTGAAAAATTATATTTGAAAGAACGATATTGTAAAAATTGTGCAGAAAACGGAGCAAATTCAGTTTAGTGATCTTTGTTTTTGTTTTGATGAGAATTTAATTTAATTATCCGGTCAAATTTGAAATATTCTATAAATGTCATATGACTTTTCGTTAATAAAATTATCTTTTTGCTAAAAGAAAAAAGGTCTAAGTTAGAGCAATAGCAATAGAAGAACTCTACATAAAGTTCTTATCTTGCCATGTCACATTTCATTAATTTCAATGTTTAAGAACTTTTATTCACAATAGATACATTTTTATAAAGTTGTTAAATGAAAAATAGTAAATATGTAATTGGTATTCACAATTTTCAAAGTCATGTTTATTGGTCCCCAAATTCCCATGTATAAACAACAAAGTTCTTATTTTAGAACTTAATTCTTAAAATTAAGAACAACCTTGTAGGTGCAATAGAAGAACTTTTTATTTTGAGTTCTTATTGATAACCCCAAGAATAAGAACCACTATTACTATTGCTCTTATACTCGCTCAATCGTGGATCATTTGTTTACTTTTATCTTTGGCACAAAGACCAAGAAAATGAGAGAAGACTATTTGTGAGGGTTGTTGTTGGTAGATGACAAGTCATAAAAAAACATACCTAATTTGAAACACAAATTCTCATTATAGACGGACACTATCCGTCTATACGTATAGACGGATACCATTTTTCCTCACAAAATACACATTTGCCATAAAGTGGAAAGCACATGGGGGTGCCCCACCTTGTCTCCTCTACCCATTTTATTAGAGGTCTTTACCCGTCTGTTCGCCCCACCCGTCTATACCAAAACCTATTGAATTTGAAAAGGTAAATAAATGACTAAGAACCTTTAATATGAAATAGTTAAACAAATAACCGAGACGGATGAAGTAAATTACTCATATTAAACATACTCAAATTTTTATCGCAATTTATTTTCGCAGTTCAAATTTTACTCAACTGAGTACTTTTTACGATTTTCCATTTTCATACCCTTAGTTAAAATAAACTCTTTGATTGAAGAACAACTATTTCTCCCTGAGCCTAAATACTTCAACATCTCAAATCTATCAAATTTATTTGATAACAATCCTAATTTGATTGAAGACCAACTATTTGATTCATAAATTGGAATTAATTGATAAAATTAACCATTCTTTTTTACTTATTTCTAAAATTTTGGATTTGTTTGTTAGGGTTTGTAATTTCTTGGGGGCAGTGGTTGGTTGTTTGGGGTTGCTGAGGTGACGACGTGGGTGTATGGCGTCGAGTGGAGAGGGCACGTAAGTGATGGCGGTGTGTGGGTGGCAGGACGAGCGTGAGTAGCAGTGTGGGGGGAGAGTGGGTGGTTGTAGCGCGGCCATGGTAGTGAGGCTTTTAGTGGTTTGTCGGCGGCCGGTGGTGGGAGAGCGACTGCACATGGGCAGATCTGTGGTGGAATAGGGTGGTTGGGTGGTGGGATGGGGTGGTTGTTTTGGTTTTGGTATTATTCCTGTTTATGTGCAGTCGTGCAGTACACTGTTTTTTAGAGAGGTAAAAATTCATGAAGGGGAAATGAGAGGGGTAATTTGGGAAAAGGTGTACTGCGTGAGTAAAAATTGTACTGCGAAAATCAACAAGAATAAATCCATTTTATAGTCCCAACAACTCAAATACCAGTCGTTCAATTATAAAACGAATATCTTCATCTCAATTCTCAAGGGAGCGTAACTAGACACCTTGACGCATCACGCATGGATATTGAAGAAAAAGCTACCAACTAAATTCGATTATTTACCCAGGCCGATTAACAAGCTACCAACCAAAAACGATTACATAGTAAGAACGTTTGTAGTTTTTCTTCAATTAAAAAAGATGCGAAAAAGTGTGTAACAAATATGTCAAATACTTTTACAAAGTGATAACAAACTCAAGTCTCTTACGAGGACTCGTGAATCAAGTGACATTAGTTACGGCATTAACGACTTCACCTTTCAGACATCACTTGCACTATGGAAGCTCACAACTAGCTACAAAACAAATCCATCTCTATCTATAAATAAAAGCTTCAAATGACGAGCTCCCAACCAAATTCGAAGTGCAATATAATACCTAACACAAACATAAAAGAATAATGGCAATCCCAAAAAACGGCTTCAATTATATTCTACCTTTCTTGTTTGGTTTATGGCATTTCATGAATATTTCTCAAGTCGTTTTTGGTCAGAATAGGATTACGTCGCTCCCTGGCTACGAGGGACCTCTTCCTTCAGTGCTCGAAACTGGGTTAGTCATCATTTTCTACTTACAATAATGCATGATACTTGGTATTTTACTAGCTAATACTAATGGAAAAAACCCTTATTGCGTCAGTTGTAAAAGGCCTTTTGCGTCGGTTTTGGACTGACGTATATCGAGGAGTCGTATTTGATATGCGTCAGTTGTGAAACCGACGCAAAAAGTTCAACATTTGCGTCAGTTGTGTCTTAAAAACCGACGCAAAAAATCACCAATTGCGTCAGTTCTTTTAGGGCAATTGTAGGTACAACCGACGCAAATGCTTCAACATTTGCATCAGTTCTTTTTAGAACCGATGCATTTTCTTTATTCTTTGCGTCATTTGTTATCATAACTGATGCAATTGATATTTTGTTTTAGGGCAAATTCATTTTTCTCATTTGCATCATTTCTTTCAAGAACCAACGCAATTTATTAATGCTTTTTTTTATAAATATAAATTTGCTGCCGAAATTACACAATCTGAATACCTTAACTTACACTAGTGTAAAAAAACATTCAAATCATTTAATTTAAAATAATATATCCTAATTATCAATTTTACATTACAATCCTCCTTTATTAGGAGATAAATACTCTAAAATCTATACACACACATGCCAAATCAACCCTCTAAAATCAGTACAATATTTGCTACTAACAAAAGGCATAATTATTACTCAATTCAGTACAGTATTTGCTGAACTGCCTCGTGGTGGTTTCACCTTCCTCTTCATTCACCATTATGTTCCCCAATAGCAAGTCATTGTGAGAAAATACAACCGGAGCATGAAGTCCTTCAGTTAAAGCCTACCACACAACCAAAACATAATACTTTCAGCGTACGATCAAGCAATTACACTAAAAAAAATCATTTGCTATTTACTAAAAAAAAAGTCGCCTCACGTACAATTACTTTCGCCAAAGCACGTTAAATGCTAGGTAAAGCATATTATCCTAAGGTAGAAAGGGGAAAAAAACTTTTGCTCGTTCCCTGAAACTATAATTTTGTGTGAAAAATAAGAAGTGTAGGTGAAGAAATCATTGAAGAAACATGATCCCATATATGTACTGCATATCAACCAATCAAGCTCATTCACGTACCATTGAGAGGATACTGAGAAACTAAAGCTGATAGAAGTTGTCCATGTGCTTATTAGACAAGATAGAATAAACCTAAAATCAGACTTTGGCTAAGGAGACCAGTGGAGAAAGGGGAGCATCAACCAATTCCACACAAACAAGACATAATGACAACTATGCATCCTGAAGTCACACTCATGAGGGCCCATGACCATCGTTGAGGCCTCAGGCAACGTCCCTTTAATAAAAAAAAACAATGAAACAACTAATGAACTCTGCAGGGATGAACAAAAATGATATACAAGACCCTTTTCATTCCCATAATACTGACTTTAAGTAATGAATTTACAAGTTTGAACCTAAACTATCAAGCCCTCGGTTGTTTTTCTTAGGGCATAGCAGCATAAGAACAACGATAAGTCATTTTCAATGGAATCACAAATAAGGATACTTCTGAATTTAAAGAGACAGAAGGTCACCTTGAGCTCAGTGACTTCACTTTGAACTTCTTCGAAGGAGATAGTTTCATACTTTGTTTCTCTATATCATCGAATCTGAGGTTTGATGCTGCAACCAAAAGCTGAGATTAAACATGTAGGCATTACAAATAACTGCATAGCCCATAAAACAGTGTAGCAAATTAAAACTGGAAAAATCAAATTCATAGCTGTAAGATCATATATGAAAATCTTAATATACTACTTTTTCTTTATGTTCAAATAATCAAGGATGCAACCAAACATCAAAATTTAAACTACAAAGTTTGAACTCAAAACCGATGCAAAAACTAACAAGAAAAGGCAGGGAGCAAAACATTTCTAATTATTGTTTTGCGCCCCTAGACGATTATGCAATCATTCTTCAAAGAAAATGGCTCAAAATGTCCAACACAGTACAAAAACACAGCCTCTTGTGATAGAAACAAACATAGTCAATCGAAGAAGATAAGCACATTTGTTTGACATTAGCCGAGTAAAGTATCAATATGCTGCAACAGACAAACTCCGAGAAGGAACACATCAAGATATAGAGAGTTCATTTAGAGGAAAACCTTTTGCAAAGAACTTAGATATGTCAATCCACAGCTGAGGTTCTCTGGAACCAAGAATGTCTACTTCGTGAAATTTTCTTAGCTGCTTAGCTATTTCGGCTATCAACTTTGGCTCCCTCATATCTATCACATAGTTTTACCAGAATAAAAAAGAGAAAAGTTAGTACACATGAGACTAGATACTGATAAATATGTCCCAAGCCAAAATATTTCAACTGAAAGAGCAACAAACTCCAGACCTGCATATTTCCTCCTTGACAATTTGACCTACCACCCAAATTTAAATACTAATTTCACAGTTTTATTCACTTTACCCTAACGTGACAAAGACTCCCGTAAAAGACTCACGTATTCATTGTCAATGTAGCTAAACATGTTATCCAAGTAACCTAGAGTAGAAAGTTTTTTTATCTATGTGAACTTTAAACTGCAGCTACAACATTCAAATCTCATAATGCATATTTGGCATTCGTAGTGAGAAAAAATACTCAAAGAAGCAGCTTACTTAAAACAACAATGCTCCAGCAATCCAGCATGTCACCAAGGTTTACAGTAAAAGCCCCCTCAAACAGCAGTTACAAGAGAAGGGAGGAAAAGGGCAGATAACATAGTAGCCATACTAATAATCAATCGCAAACTAAACTTAAGATAGAAATACCTCTCCACCATGCCACAGAAGTTTGTCTTAATGGCCATGATGTGCAAAATAAGTGACCAAGTCCAACCACATGATGAAAGGCTGAAAATCAGAGCCAACTGTATCAGATGGTTAAATAACTAAACTAATATTGGGTTCATGGGTTATGAGATGTGCAGCAGGTGCTAAGGGTTTTGATCAAACAGAATTTGAGAGCAAATTCTTTAAATAAAGGGGGTCTGCAACAGGAGTAATCAATTGACTATAAGTTTAGTGATCATAGTAAGCATTACAAGTATTCAAGCTCTTGGTTGCACCGAAATAACAAATGCATACTCGAAAGAGCATTTTGACAGCAGGTCAAAATAGGAGAGCCTGTTATTGGCATCATATCTTGAGCTACACTCAATAATATTTCGTGATCTTTATATGGTTGGAAAGCTTGGAATGTTAGCTAAAACTAAGTGGTGGAATTATGCTTATATCTTATGTGTAGCTCGACTTATGGTTTGCGCAAGAGCACCTGAGCAGAAGAATGCTATGACACACATTTCTGACCTGAACTTACTAACGGTTTAATAACTCAAGATCCAAGCCATGTTCTTGCATGATTCCCGTTGGAAATGATAGAAAACTCATCTAGCTTCGATTTGGTATATGGGTCAGCACGTGGTTCACCTTGAGTCTAGAGTTATGCCATCTGAAAACTGCCACCTGCGTGCTGAAATGTACAACACAAGTTCAGCATGACCTGTCAGTACTAAAATGATCATACCTCTCAAACCAGACAACATATAGGAGTAATTCTTTTCAGAGGTGGTATCTAACTCAAGTAGCTTTCATTTGGTACCTATAGGGCATTTTCAATCATTATGAGGAGTAAGTTATGGTGTCTGCAAGAAGGGTCTGATTCAAGAATGCTACTGAACTAGTCTGTTTTGGCACCTATTTAGAGCAATGTCATTTATGCCTTCCTAAATGTTTTAAATGGCCTGTTCATGGATGAATATTGGTCCTCAAATAATCTCAAGTATAAGAGAATCACATGGCAGCCAAGGGAGTCCTTTACAAGTGACAAATGCAGCTTGTTTTTTGAGGGAACACGAGGAAAGCGACATCTTCTCCTCACCTTCTCCTTGTCTTCTATTTTTGAGATCTTTGCTGAAGGGGCAGCCATGGGCCACGCCTTAGACAAAGTAGTAACTCGTAATATCATAATTTTTGATCATATTTACTCTTGAAATTAAACCACTGAAAATACTCGTAAACACACAATTATATGCTCCAAGATGAATTGCAAATAAGGTAATGGAAAGCTACCACATAGGGGACACCATATAATTTGAGCATTGAAGGGGCCAGTTACAAAGATAATCCAGCAAGCAAAGCAACCATTGCATAGCAACAGGTTGTCGATGTTATAATATCTTTGTTTTCAGCTGGAACGAAGAAAACGCCATATAATAAAGAGGGCCGGTCGAGGGTTGGTTATCCGCCTGGTTTTGTCATAAAAATCCCCAAATATTACTTACCCTAACATATTTAATCCTCAATTAGTTGTGATACCATACGAGATCAGTTTCGCACATTTAGCATTGATTCAGCAAGCCCCAAATGGAAAGATTATCTACATAAGAAATTGCACATTTAGCATTGATTAAACATCCCTTAACCAAAAGATCAAATCCAATTCTAACAATCTAACAATTACCCACATAAATTTGTAAATAAACTACCTGATTCTTACCACATTAGCAGGTAAAAATCAAAATTATACATCTAAACTTATAGAACAAAAAAAGTTCTTGAAAATTAAAAACCTTTATAATCAGGTTGAACTCGAAAAAAATCAGCTACCACGCAGTTATAAAAAACCCCCAACGTCGATGACGTTAATGAAGAAAAACGTGAGGTCAGAATCAATAGAGAAGAGTTTGTATAAGTATGCGGTAGAATAGAAAAGCAAAAACTTAGATTAGAAAACTTACCTGAAGATCCCAAATCAATAGTTGAGGGAATGATAGAAATAGATGGCGAGTCGGCGGCGAGTCATCAGTGGGTCGGCAGTGGGTCGGTGGGGCGATGTGGTGTTGATTGAATGAGGGAATGGGGAAAGGAGTGTTTATTTTTTTCGAAGGAATGAATGGGAAAGGGATGTGTTGACTTAATATGGGAACGGGTATTTGCATCGGTTTCAGGTACAGTTGATGCAAAAACATAATATTAAATAAGTCAGTTTAGTAAGATAATTGATATATTTGACCAAATATATCGGTTTTGCTGAGAACCGACGCAAAAAGCTAGACTATATGGCGAAAATGGAATCCCGCCAAAATTAAGTACTGTTTGCGTCATTTTTTGTAGAACCGACGTAAATCGACTGACGCAATAGGTGTTTTTTCTACTAGTGTAATTATCGATATGCTTGACAAGAACCCTTGCTTACACATGACAGATATATTGGGGTAGAAAAAGAGGAACTACAATTATTTTACTACTTTGTAGAGTCGGAAAATAATCCCAAAGAAGATCCCATATTACTTTGGTTGCCTGGAGGACCTCATTGCTCTGGAATGTCTGCATTACTATACGAAATAGGTATGTTTTTCATTTTCCATGTCTTATTTCCGCTACATATATATATGCGTAGTAAAAAAAAGGTAAATAAATAATTGCTATAGGGAGTATGTTTTTGTTAGAACTTTTGTGATTTTAAAGAGCGGAAATTTTAGGGAAAAAATTATACTCCATACATTCGAATTTAAAACGACTTGATTAAAAAAGAGATATAAATATACAATATGTAGTTGCAATAACGAAAATTTGAAAATAAAACCAACTAACATTAAACAACATTTCAATGCATGAAGATTCAATTATCTATAATTCAGTTCCCACTTATTTGTAGGACCATTTCAGCTTGAAGAGAAGGAATACAATGGGACATTACCCAGATTATTGCCGAGGCAATACTCGTGGTCTAAGGTATTTATTTTATGCTATTTGTTATTCCTTAATGTCCAATTCAATGTACTCATGCGTTTGGACACAAGTTTTAAGAAAAGTCTCATAAATGGTAAAAGGTATGTTAGAAATATTTCCTAGTTTATCTTTTCCATATTGTGTTAATATTCCGTATTTCCTAATTCTTATAATCACCTTAGTTCTTTCATTCGTTTTAGGTAAATACGTTGCTAGGTTTCTGCTTGCTCTCCAATGCATTGTAGTAGTATATATATACTCATCATTGTAACCTTTGTAATTATGCAATATAATTAACTTTCTCATAATCCTTACATGGTATCAGAGGCTTCCCGATCCTATCAACCCTAAAAACCTAAAACTCGTCTTCTTCCCACCCTCGCTATGTCGAGCAACACAATTCAAAACACCCATGAACCGAGTGTCCCACTTTACCTCGTCAACTTATCCATGGTTGACAAACTCACTCTATTGACGTTTATGCAATGGCAAGATTAACTTGCATCGTTCCTCGTTGATTACAACCTCCTTAAATATCTTGATGACTCTTATCCTTGCCCACCCGACACCATAGCTGCTCCAACCGAAGTCGACAAAACCAAAACAGCACCTAACCCTTTGTTTCAAACCTGGAAACGACAAGATCAACTCATCAAAGGTGCCTTAATTGGTACTCTTACCCCGGAAATCCATTCCCTCGTTATGCGAGCTCCAACTTTGCATGATGTGTGGACTGTACTATCCAACACCTATGCCAAATCCACTCGTGGTCACATACTACAAGTCAAAGACCGTCTTAAACCCCTTTCCAAAGACTCTACCCAATCCGTCACCGATTTTATGCACACCAAAAAAATTTGCACCGACAAAATTGCTATCTTAGGAAAACCCATGGATAACGACGACATTATTGCTGAAGTTATCTGTGGTCTTGACTATGAAACCTACAAACCCATAATGGATGCTATTAATGCCCGTGACGATCCTATATTCTTTGATGCTCTACATGAAAAACTTATCAACTTCGACCTCACCCAAAAGCAACTCACCAAACCGGCACCCTTCCATGCCTCTGCTCAACCTACTCAAACCAGCCGTTCCAACACATGCTCTTATGCACCTAATACCAACCGTGCCTCCACCTCTGCTGCCCCCCCCCCCCCCTTCCCCACCACCACTGATACTTATACCCCATCCTCATTCAAGGGCAAGTGTCAGTATTGTTGTGCTATCGGCCATGTCATCTCGAGTTGTTTCAAGTTCAAACGCGACTATCCTGACGTTGTATTTCCTCCTTCGAATACTTTCCCATATGCTAGGCCACCCCGTGCCCAACCTCAGGCCCATACTGCCACCACCCATGCCTCGTCTTCCGATGCCTCTCGATGTAACACCAATGAGGTTATGAGATTGAGTTGTCCCACATCGGGAAAATATGAGGATTGTGATATGTTTATAAGGGCCTCCACCCGCCATTTAGTAACAAGGCATTGTACTTTTGGGCTTAAGTGAAGACAAATAATGGGCCCAAAAGTACACATCTCATCTTATTGGTATTGTGTTAGGACGGTGGCGGGTCGGTTTGTTATAAATGGTATCAGAGCAACCCTATGACCGTGTGGTGAGCATGTAGTCAGGAGTACTCATGTCACCCACCTAGCAGGAGAGGATTCTGGGCTTGGCCGCGGTCAAGTTCGAGGTACAACGAGGACGTTGTGTTCTTTAAGTGGGGGAGTTTGTAACACCCATAAGGTTATGATATTGAGTTGTCCCACATCGGGAAAATATGAGGATTGTGATATGTTTATAAGGGATTCCACCACCACTTAGTAACAAGACCTTGTGCTTTTGGGCTTAAGCGAGGACAAATAATAGGCCCAAAAGTACACATCTAATCTTATTGGGATTGTGTTACGGCAGTGGTGGGTCGGGTTGTTATACTCGTCCTTGGCTAGTTGACAGTGGTGCCACGCACCACATAACCAATGACCTTGAAAATCTTGCCCTCCACACTCCCTGTGACGACAGTGATGAGCTCGTGATTGGTGACGGTTCTGCATTGCCTATCTCGTGCATAGGTCTGTTTAATATTTTGCTCTCCGCTAACTCCAATTTATCATTCAAAAACTTGTTATTTGTTCCACTAATTTCTTGAAATATATTGTCTATTTCTCAATTTTGTGTTGACAACAATGCTTATTTGAATTTTCACAAACTTCTTTTTCGATAAAGGAACTTCAAACACATCGGATTTTACTAAAAGGGACGTCTAACGGTGGAGTCTATGAATGGCATCCTCCTCAACCGATCGCTTACACTAGCCGACTCTCCAAAGACTATGGTTGGCATCATCATCTTGGACATCCTTCGGCAAAAATATTAAGCTATTTACTATCTAAGTTTTCTATTTCAATTCTGATTTCTTTAATTGATTTTTGTAATTCTTGTCATATACACAAGAGTCATAAACTCAAATTTTCTAATTCATCGTTATTATCCAAAGCACCATTAGATTTAATTTTTACCGGTGCATGGTCTTCTCCTACCTTGTCTTATGATAATTTCAGGTATTATATTATTTTCGTTCATCACTTTACCAAGTACATTTGGTTATATCCTCTTAAATTAAAGTCCGATGCTACCACCGTTTTTGTCTGTTTTCAAAAACTCGTTGAGAAATATTTTAATCGATGAATTTTACAAATATTTTTCGACAATGGAGGCGAATATATTAAAATAGCTCATACACTTAATGATAAAGGAATTAGTCATCTCACAACTCTGCCTCACACCCCCGAATTAAACGGGTATGCTGAACGACGTCACCGTCACATAGTTGAAACCGGAATGTCCCTCCTTAACCACACACCCCTACCCTCCACGTCTGGCCTCACGTTTTCTCCACCGCTGTTTATCTCATAAACCGCTTACCCACACATACATTAAACAATTCCACACCCTACGTTACTCTATTCGATACTCCACCCAATTATGCTAAACTATGAAGTTTCGGATGCCTATGTTTATCCGTGCCCCCCCCCCTAAACCTCGCACTAACTAGAACCTCGTTCCAAACCCTACATTTTTGTTGGTTACTCACCCACTCAAAGTGCGTTTTATTGTCTCGATCCCACCTCACACAAATTTTTTGTCTCTCGCCATGTCAAATTTGTCGAGAGTTGTTTTCCTTATCCTGGCCTAGCTCACCCGAAATCACCAACCACCACTCATCCACCACCTCCTTATCCGTGGTCATACGAGTCCCTTCCACCAAATTTCCCTGCCAACACTTTGCAACCTAACCACTTCCTACCCATGACACCTCCCACATCTCCTCGACAACCAACCTCCACGGTCACCTCCATAACCTAATACCACGCCCACTTCCCCTGCCTCCTTACCCAGCTCCTCTGTTTCTACGCCTCTCTCCTAACCTGACATGACCACTGCCACTCGTTTGCCGACACCCTCACCACCACCTCCCCCACCTCCGTCACCCCTACCTCGTGCTATCATCCGGCTGTCCAACAACATCCGTAAACCCAACCCTAAATATGCCAAAGTAGCAACACTCTTTCCACCTTCTCGTCTTCCCAACACTACCAAAAAAGCCTTGGTCGATCCTCTATGGCGCGATGCTATGCTTGCTGAATTTGATGCCTTGCAAAAGAATAACGCCTGGACACTCATTCCATCTGACCCGTCTCTATATGTGATTGGATGTAAGTGTATTTATCTTATTAAATACAAACCCGATAACACCATTGATAAGTACAAAGCCCGTCTCGTTGCGAAATAATTTCTTCAACGACCCGGGATCGATTATTCTGATACTTTTCGTCCTGTCGTAAAACCCACAACGGCACGTACTCTGTTGTCTATTTCTCTTACTCAGGGTTGGTGCCTTCACCAACTCGACATAAATAATGCATTCTTACAAGGTGCTCTTTCCGATGAAGTTTATACGGCACAACTACCAGGCTTCACTAGTCCTGGATACCCCCACTCACGTGTGTAAGCTCCCTAAAACTATATACGGTCTCAAACAGGCCCAACGTGTCTGGTACACGACACTAAAGTAACATCTTCTTGGTCTTGGCTTCACGGCATCACTTGTTGACCTTTCTTTATTTTTATACACGACACCCTTGCACACCATCTACTTGCTTGTGTACGTCGATGACATTACTGTCACCGGCTCCAACTTGTCCAATATGTCCTTATTTATTGAGTATCTCGCTGCACGCTTCTCTTTGAAGGACTTAGGTACTCTGTCATACTTCTTAGGAGTCGAGATCACCTCCAATCCTACTGGTCTTCTCTTAACACAATCAAAATATATCCATGATTTATTGCACACACACACACAAAAATGCTTTAGTCTAAACCGGATAACACAACTTTAGCCGTGAACCCACCTTTCCATCGTGATGGGAGTCCAGAAATTTCAAATGTCACCGACTATCGTGCTCTCTTAGGTAGTCTCCAATATCTAGCGTTCACTCGTCCCGACATTACCTTTGTTGTCAACAAATTGGCCCAGTTCATGCAACATCCTACCGAGCTTCATTGGAGCGCTCTAAAACGTTTACTACGCTACTTAAATGGAACATCTCATGTCGGCCTCCAACTTTATCGTTCCTCGCCTGATCGTCTTCATGCATACTGTGATGCGGATTGGGCTGGGGACCATGACACTTATGTCTCCACCTTCGGTTATGTTACTTATTTGGGTCTTAATGCTCTCTCTTGGGCCTCGAAGAAGCAACGTGCTCTGGCTTGTTCTTCCACCGAGACAGAGTTTACGGCCGTGGCTACTACTTCTACCGTATTGACTTGGCTTCGTTCACTACTCACTGAACTTTGGGTTCCCATTTCACCACCGGTTATCTATTGTGACAAGCTAAGTGCTACTCACTATTCCGCTAACCCGGTGTCTCATTCTCGGATGAAGCGTTTGGCTCTTGCCTTCCACTTTGTTCGTGAACAAGTTCAACAAGGTCTTCTTCGCGTTCAACTCTTACTAAACCGCTTCCTCGGACGCGTTTTACTGCTTTGCTTTCCAAGATTGGTCTCCCCTTTGGGTCGTCCATCTTACAGAAGCATGTTAGGAATATTTCCTAGTCTATCTTTTCTATATTGTGTTAATATTCCGTCTTTCCTAATTCTTGTAATTACCTTAATTCTTTCATTCGTTTTAGGTAAATACGTTGCTAGGTTTCTTGTTCTCCAATGCATTGCATTAGTATATATACTCATCATTGTAACCTTTGTAATTATGCAATATAACTAACTTTCTCATAATCCTTACATGTAATGCCGAGAGGATGAGAAAGTTATTTGATGACATTTTATATAGTTATATAGTTGTTATAAGAATATAGTACTTTAAATATCACCGGAAATAGAAATGGGTACATTGAATTGGATTGTCCAAAAAAAAGAAAAATAGGTACATTGGAAAGGAGTATAATTATATACCTAGAATTTGTGAAGTCCTTAAAATAGCATTTATAGTGGCCTTCGTAAATCAAAATAATTATACTTCATTTATTCAGCAATCATTTGTTTATCTTTTATATTATTTATGAGGAATATTTTAATTAAAAGTAAATAGATAATTGAGACGAAGAAGTGGCAATGCCTAGATTTGCTATTTACAAAATATACCTCGTTTAACTTTATAATTATGACTGTAGTTGTGGTGTTGTGCGCAACTGCGCATCAAACAACTTTCCGCAAGAGAAACGGTTTATAACCATAATAGTAGAAATGTGTTGAAATTAAGCTATTATTATACCTCTAGAATAATATTTTGACACATATAATAATATTATCTCAACATATAAATATATAATGTATATACAAGTATATTCTCTAATACTTTTAATGTATGCATGGTGCAACAACAAACGACCAGATTGTGAATATACTCTTCGTAGATCTACCTGTGGGTTCTGGCTATTCTTATGCTACAACAACTCGTGCAAATTATTCGGGGGATTTGAAGATAGCTGAAAATGTTAATGAGTTTTTACGAAAGGTAAAACACATGTTATTTGTATTTTTTAATTATTTTTAACAATTATCATCAATTTTTAACAATTTTTACATTTATTTTACAGTGGATGCTGAAACATACACAATATGTTTCGAATCCTCTTTACGTAGGCGGAGATTCATACAGTGGATTTACTCTCCCTCCATCTGTTCATAGGATGGTGAATGGTAAATTATAACTTTCATATTCAAATTTCATAATCTACTTATTATATAAGTTTCCCATAACAAATTAAAGGTTTTAATTTTCTTTAATCTAGTAGCAATTGTATTTTTTAATATCTGCTTCAAAAAATTACTTTTTAATATTTGTTTAGTGTTTTTGTTCAAAAAAATATTAACTCATGTGCCAAACGATGTCAATGCCAAAAAATAGACTAAACTTAAAAACTTAGAAATCATAATGCCTAACAAAATAAGTTAAATGTATTGAAAGTATTCGATAAATAAAACCTATCAATGACCTTAATACACTATTTGTAATTTCACAGATAATGAAGAAGGAATGCAGCCAATTCTTAATCTCAAGGCTAGTATTAAATTTCGGTCAAATTTTCCTATTTTATAGTCTACTTTTATGCAACACTTAGCCTTTTCTTATAACTAAATAGTTTTATTACTCGCAAAAACTTACGAAGTGCTATTTCTCTATTTCCCTTTTACATAAATGATAACATGAAAAACAAAATGACATTGTGGATTTTTCACATTACTAAGTTGTAGCTTGTGGCCACTACTATTTTAATAAAGCACTATATAAATAGATCAGATCTAAAAAACATAATGACAATGATGAACAAATACCATACCAAAATGTGAGCCGAGCACTTGCGAGTGAGCAAAAATGTATGTAAGTGTTTCAGATGTCTCCTCATACAATATTTTTGTTTTTATTAAAATTTATTTTAAATTATAATAAGAAGTTTATAATAGTTGGACTTTCTAAGCTTATTATAAGAAATTCTTAAAAGTTTGACTCTCTAATATCGCTCAAAATGTTAATACGAATTTAGACGCTATACATTTAAAACCAAATACCGCTAAGTTATTTTAAAACAACTTTACAATACAATTAGAATAAAAAATTAAAATAAAATTTATCTCATATAATCTCTTCATACAATATATGGTTTCATTAGTTCTACATATGTTAGACAGTTATATAAAATATAATTTCGCTATCAAATGGTGGAAGGGGAGGTGTAGATTGATTATGTGGTGAGATACTAATGACCGAAAAAGGGATGTAGATGCATAATTTAGCGGAATACTGATGACAATTCTAGTGAAATTAGCTTAGTAGGTTAAGAAGACTGTGCACCAATCCAGATCGGTTCGGAATAGGAATGGCCAAAAATTCTAGTTGAAATCGGACCATAATCAAAAATTTCGACAGGAAAATTTGTTTGTGCCAGAACGTAAAATTTCGGATTCAAAAACAGAATGAGAAGACAGGACGAGCCGTTTAAACCAAAATGTTTCCGCAGTTGCCTCTATACATTAACTTTCTTCAGGAATTATTAGTGTTATACCTATAAAAGTGAAGAAATATGTTACTAAAATCTACTATCGATAAATTAAACAAATTTAAATAACAATAAAAAAATCTTCTTACAAAATCTAATCTAAGAATAAAAGTTTAAATTGTAAATTCCAGTCAATCTTGTCAGCACCGAAAGAACCGGGTTCGATCTGTAATAGACGAACTCGGAAATCTTGAAATGCTTAGACCAGTGAGTGGACCAGTATTTTTAATTCTGACTCCGGTCAAGTAGATTTTGGTCAGGTCAGGTACAGTTTTTCGGTTCGGCCGAATAATGCACACTTCTAAGGTTAACTTTATCGAATGACGAAGTTAACTAAAACAAATATAAGTCAAGATCATTCTAATTATATAATATATCATATTACAATTTGAATGTCTATAGTTTAAGAATGTATGGACATTCATTAAGCTAGGTTCAATTAGGTTTGATTAAGTTAAATTTAATTAATTTAAATAAAACTAACGTAGTTAAGTTTAATTAAACTAACTTAATCAAGCGCATGTAAGTGTAAGAGATAACATCGTCATGCTATCTACTCGTAACAGTTAGAATTAATATGAATTTCAACAATTCACATTCGAGACATAATGGTATTACATAATGTAATTATAATTTGACATAATATACCCAAAAACTATAACTTCACATAATATAATTATAATTTGACATAATATTTGTCTCCGGTAATCTCGCCATAAAATAGATGGTTTAATTAGTCCTTTCAATGTTAGAAAATCGAAGATGTGACGAACTACTAATAGGTGAAACAAAAACGTGTGGATTAAGTTAAGTTAAGTTATATGTTGTTATGTTAAGTAATATTTTTTTAATTAAAATAAATGAAGACAATTGTAGCTAAATTTATTTTTATTAAATTAATTTAGGAAATGTAAGTTTATTGTTTGATGAAGTTAACCGAAAAACATATATGTTATGATGATTCTAATTATATATTAAATCGATTATGTTACTATATCTACAATATAAGATTGTATAGCCCTTTAAGTTGTGTTCAATTAGGTTGATTAGCTTAATTTTATTTTAATTAACTTTAGTTAAGGTAAGTTTTATTAGATTGAGTAAATTAAAAGTAATTGTTAATTATAGTGACCTCAACTGTAGTAAATATAACACTAGTAACTAGGCCTGTCAAAACTTGATAAGACCCGTAAATCCTACTCGATTTAACCGGGATTTTTAGGGTCAAAGACCCGTAAATCTTAACCCGCTACCCAAAATGACCTATTATTTTAGATTTGAAATCCAACCAGACCCGATGGGTCAAAAATAAATCAAGAATATTATTAAAATATTAAAACAAACTTATATTATATTTGCAATAATAAATAAAAAATATTTTTTTTATATCTTAAATCAAAAATCTAATTTAAAAATCAATTATATCATTTAAAAATAAATTAATTTAAGTAATTTTACTTATAAATGTATGAATATAAGTACAATAAATAATGAATATAATCATATTATTTATATTAAATATCATTTAATTTTTTAAAAGAATGTTTTTTTATTGAAAAATGGTAAAAGTCTTTTTTTTTACACGTATTCTTAACCTAACCCGGTCCGAGACCCATACGACCCGATTTGTATTCCGTCCGACCCGTTTAACAGGTGTGTTAGTAATCAACGTAAATAATAAAAGTAACAACAATAACAATAAGAGTCATGAGACTAAGAGCAGCAACAACGGAAGTCATGAAATAATTGTTAGGGTAGTGATAGTGACAATAATAACGACTACACTAAGGTGGTATTAGTAGAAGTATCAGTAGGAGGAGGAGAATGAGGCATAATGGAAGTAGTAAATGTATGTTATAATTTAGTTGATGAATTATCATCTTTAAAAATTTCATACAAAAATGTACTCCATATGAACTAGACGAGTAAATGGAATTGTAGTATACACAAAATAAAATATAAAAAGGTAAATATAGGTAACTTAGGCGCACCGACACCAAAACTAATTTTCATCAAACTTAACTAAGTTTATTAATATAATTTTGCTATCAAATGGGTAGAACGGAAGGTGTAGATTGATGATGCGGTAAGGTACTAATGAGCGAAATGGGAGGCGTGGATTAGAGTAGGTTAATTAAGTTTATCGAATGACGGTGAATCGGAAACATATTTAAGTCAGGAGATGTAAATGTATAATATATCATATCATGTTACAAATGTGTGTAGTGAATTAATCTTTCATTAAACGTAATCACAATTAACTTGACTGAAGTAACAATAACTAGAGTTTACTTAATTAAAATTTACTCAAATAAAGACAATTTCATTACTTTTTTGAGCATAAATTAACTAAAATTAACTTAACTCCACTCATCAAATCAATTCTACTTAATTAATTAAACATACACAAAGTATTCTCTCTCTTTCAACCTCCTCCCTTCCTCTCTTGCCTCCTCTGTTTCTATCCAAACAAATGGTTGATATTTGAGTTTAGGAGTGATATACTGATATGTAAGAAAATGCGAAAATTTAAGTAATTTACATGATTACCAACTAGGTCATTTGTATGTACATCGTACATAAGAAAACAAATTTCCCCACAAATACAAGTCATATCCTAACATGTGAGTATGTTAAAATGGGTTCTTTTGGATATTCTAAATGAAACTTCAATCCACTAATCTAGACTTAGTCAGATCTGTCATTATGCTCCTCGTTTCTGAAAATAGCCACCTCGGACCTACCTTGTCGTATGTTTTGAAGATCATTCGTCATGTGTGGGTTTCATTATGGTTGTGTCGTAGGTTGGGTATTATTCGGTGATTGTGGGGTTAATGTGGTGATGTTTTGTTTGTGGTTGTGGGTTTCGATGGCAGTTGTTGACGACGTGGGGTGGTGGTAGGTGATGATGATGGGTTTGCAGTTAGGTTGGTGTAGGGTCATTGTTGGGTAATTGAGTTAGAGTGAGAAAAGACTAAGGTGAGGCCATTGTTGTCATTTTCGGGCTTTTCTTAAAAACTATCTATAATAATGGAATTGAAAATAAAACAAAATGGAGGAAGCAATATAATATTTTAAAAGTTTAAATATAAACAAATAACATTAAGTTTGATTTGTATGATTTGATTATATACGATTAAAAATCTCATAATATTTCGAATAAAAATTCCCATATAAATTTTTTCGTAACAAGAACTTCCCCCTAATACAGTAAATTTCTCTCGCTAAATTTCCCTACAAACAAAAAATGAAATATTTTTTAGTCCTGCCATATGTCGTACTATTACTCGCGGGTGTACGAGATCCTTATGCACAGTAGCACATGGTGTACATCTATCATCTTCCTGGTTAAAAGTATCTAGATTTGGTGTACTATTATTACTTACTTAATACAAAATCCCATTTAAAATGGTAATGAGAGTTATAGATTTTTTATTTTGTTATTTACTACTCACTCCGTCCCATTCAATAGTTTACACTTGCTTTATTTCTCCCTCACAAAATAAAGCAAGTGTAAACTATTCACTGGGATAGAGGGAGTACCTTCTCTAGAGTATGTTGTTGATGGAGCACTCGGGAAAACAAATATTTCCCTATATGGATGAATTTATTGTTGACTAAAGCTATTATGCAGGAACTTATGTTAAGTTGTTTAATATGGCTTAGTTTGCCTCGTTATAGTGGGCATTGTTGACTTTTCCCTTTTGTAAAATCTTCTCATTTATTCCTCTATATGGATGAATAAAATGTGTATACATTTCTGGCAAAAAAAAAAAAAAAATCGTTACGTAGTTCTCATATCATATTAGACATGAAACTATTAATTATATGTAACACCCCGACTCAAACCGGGTCGGGAGCGGTTACTTATGATAGCTCGTCAGGTTGTGTACATGGCCCACAGATCAACACGGGTCCTTTATAGCGCATTTTCTCCTTACTCATGCGCATCCAGGGAACCTTCCCAGGAGGTCACCCATCCTAAGATTACTCTCAGCCAAGCACGCTTAACTTTGGAGTTCTTTCGCATGGATGACCATAAAAGAAAGTGCACTTTGTTGATATGAGTAGTACATTCAATCCCTTTAAGCACTAGTCATTTAAGCCTATCATTTGACCTCTTCAATAAACGTGGGGTGTTACAATCACCCCCACTTGAAGAACGCAACGTCCTCGTTGCGCCTGGGAGCATAACCGCTAACCCAGAATCCTCCCCCGCTAGGTGGGTGATCGCAATGGAGCGCATAACAACTGCCTCCAGGAGCGTATAACAACTGCCTCCCATCACCACACGGTCGCAGGGTTGCTCCGATACCACCTGTAACAACTCTGATCCAAACCGGGTCAGGAGCGGTTACTTATGATAGCTCAACAGGCTGTGTACATGGCCCACAGATCAACACGGTTCCTTTATAGCGCATTTTGTCCTCACTCATGCGCATCGAGGGAACCTTCCCAGGAGGTCACCCATCCCAAGACTACTCCTAGCCAAGCACGGTTAACTTTGGAGTTCTTTCGCATGGATGACCATAAAAGAAAGTTCACTTTGTTGATATGAGTAGTGCATTCAATCCCTTTAAGCACTAGTCATTTAAGCCAATCTTTGAACCTCTTCAATTAACGTGGGGTCTTATATTATAGGCAATGATCTAAAGTCGAAGCAGATTAGTGGCCAGAATAACTTTTTTAAAGTGACAAAATTTGAGATAATGTTTTTTTTTTGAAAAAAAATATCCGCGTTGTCAATACCTATTAACATAAATAAAAATTCAAATAATATTATTGTATATATCTACTTCCTTGCTGTATCGTAAAAACTTTATATAATGTTAATTCAAAGAACTATGTTGTATGTGCCGAGCTGTCAAAGAGTGATTGAGGCACATATAATTTAGGACTAAAAACACTAATAAAAATAATTAAGGGTGTTAATCACAAATAATAAGGGATTAATTAATATAGATCATTTTGCAATACAGCCACAACATTTACATAACTAAAGTAAAATGAAAAAAAATAGGAAAGGAAAAAAAAAGTAAGGGGAAATGTGATAGACATCTGCCAAAAATTAAATTTATAAAAATATTTAAATAAAAAAGAGGACTATGATAAATTAAATTAAAATGGCTCACTAAATTATACTACGTTGTGTAATGTCATCATTATAAGATTATTATTATTGTCCTCTCCATCTATACAATTAGAATTTTTAAAACTATCTTAATAGTGAAAACAGTTACATCTTAATGCAATAATATAATCTTATAATGATGACATTACACATCGTAGTGTAATACAATAATCATATTAATTAATTTAATAGCGTCAACTAAATAACTAATTTTAAGTAAGATTAGAAAATGAGCGTCATTAGCAACCTGCTTCAATAGAAAGGGAAAAATCGCACATCTTAAGTCTAAGTATAACTACCTCTCGAGTTGACAAATGCCAAGTTACATAAGGAACGTAGCACCATAGTAACTCGAACGACTATATTCGTAATGATCATGGCATGCCCCATCCTTACTTGAGTCGTAAGAGTGCCATTTTCTTTTTATTGACGCTCTAATTTGTTGTATTGAGGTGGTCAATTATTAGATAATTACGGACATATCTACCTTATGTTTTCATCTTACAATATTAGTCATAAAACTGATAAAGTAATCTATCTATATTAAATACTTTTCCAAATCTTATTCTGAATTTAAATTCTAGATAATTTATATTCACCACTCTTAAACTTTGCCCAAAATATTTCACTCGACATTACTAAAAGGAAAATTTGATTTTGAGTCTCTTTGTTCTAATATTTTAAAGTGATTTATCAAATCCCCATTCTAAAAGATGAAGAGAAACAAAAAAAAAGGTGCTCGCTAATTAGCACTTTAACCTGGATATTGGTCCTAATACTTTTGCTCTTTTTTCACATATTAGACCTACCCTAGCATATGATGACTTGATCAGGTTTGAAATTACAAATTATTTCTCAAATAAAATTGTAAGGATGACAAATATGAAAAATTATTAGGCTATCAATTTAAAATCTATATGGATTATACTAAAAATTAATATATATCCTATATTATTGCACAAGATGAATACTAGCTAGTTATCTATTAACATTGTTAATTTAGTATGCTTGTGTTAACTTGTTTAATGAGAACTATTGAGCAGGGATACCTATTAGGCAATCCGGCCACCGATAGATCTATAGATGGTAACACTCAAGTTGCTTTTGCACATGGTATGGGACTTATTTCAGATGAATTTTTTGAGGTAACACTAAATAATTTATTTATCTAACGTTAATATAATATAATCATTGTAATTTAACAATGTAATATTGATATTGTGTTTTTGTATGTAGTCTATTAAAACAAGTTGCAATGGTGTTTATCATAACATAGATCCAAATAACCACAAGTGTAAATCAAACGTTCTACAATTTACAAGGGTAAGTTTATTGTAAATCTCGTAATATTTTAAGGTTTATTTATATTTTTTTGGATAGAAGGGAACCTAAAGCCATTATCTTCTTAGAAGGTGTACACTATATAAACACATGCATAGTTGAAGTTTTTATTTTATTATTAGTTGTAATAATGCATGTTAATCAAAATTCATAATTTTTCAGGATCTACGTGAAATTACAACTAGCCACATTTTAGAGAATTATTGTAATAATACTGACATACAAAAACTTATAACTACTAAGAGGAAAAGGATCATGAGTGAAAGCACGTTGAAATATAATTATGGTCAGGAACATGGAGTATTTGCTTGTCGTGTAAGTTCTCTCTCTCTCTCTCTCTTTCTCTCTCTCTGTTATATTATTTATCACAATAACATATGAAAATGTAAAAAATATATGATTTGATTCAATTAAATACGTCTTGATAAAAAAAAAAGCTCTTCACATAACTTTTTACATCTCTACAAAATCTTAAAATCCCAATGCCGTGGTGTCTAAAACTTTTACATATTATTGAAAAAAAAATCATAAATTTAAAGAATACATGTTTGAGAAAAAAAAACTATTAGTTATCATCATATGTATTACCTATGTATTATTAATGTAAACAATAAGAGTACCACATATTCAAATTGCAATTTCACTATTAGGAGAAAAGGTTATAGCGACGTTCATTTTATACTTTTAACAAGCGCTAAATAACACCGCCAAGGGTTTTACCGACGCTATGAAAAGCGCCGGTTTTGCCTATGCCGCTAGCACTTTTAGCGGCGCTACATAAGTGCGTCGGTAAAGGCAAAATAAAAGCGCTGCCTAATTTGAGGCGGAGAATCAGGCGCTTTTTAGCGTCGTTCGTTGCTAGCAACGATTTTATTTATGCTTAGACATATTATTATATGACATACACATCAAGCCTCACATGACATATTTGAGCATTAGAGAAACTCCGAATAAAATAACTTTGTTATAGTCAAGATACCAATTTTGGGCAAACAAATACACATTTTCACCATTTTTCTCTCAATATAAAAATATACATAATGTCAAATTCATATACCAATCTAGCTATATAAAAGTATACAAATTGGAATATATAACCGAAGCACAAAAACAAAGATTGATAGCTTATGAACTAAGATGTTCTATATATACATCAAATCCCCCCAAGATAACTCCAAACATAATGGTTAGTTAAATAGTACTAGTAACATGTTTCCTTCAGTAGCATCTTTGTCAATTTTGATATTGTGTTGCAGACTTCAATCTGCAATACCAAGTAAAGGAAAAATTAGGATATCGAAACTTCCCAAATCAGTTTTCAAAATTGATACATAAAACATCCAAATCCAAGAAGTCGACAACATTTCTATTGTTCTCGTGACAAACTAAGATACTTCAAACTTAGAAAAGGTTCATATACAAAACTAAAGTAGAAGAGAAGCAACACCTGTTAAAATGGCTTTATCAACGAAGGAATTTAATTTGAAGGAATATCTCTTGATCATGGTGTTCCTGTTTGTTCAGTTGCAAATTTTCACTAGGAAATCCTAAGTCAGTCACTACTTGTCTCATTACTAAAGAACTTAACTAACAACATTTACAAGTATATATCTCACCTAGCAAAAAGACAATGACTTAATTTTCATTCAAAGATATAGAGTAAGAATGGCATTAATCACATATTTATCAAACTTGATCATTGCAAACAAAACATTAGAACATTTACGATATAATAATGTAAGAGATATCATGCCAATATCTTAATCCATTGGTATAATATTTCATAAATCTTGAGAGAATTCACCTTAGCCTGCTTGTGCTAGAATCTCGTTCAAAGTAAGCCTTTAAAATTGCCTTATGGTAAGAAAATCTATTTGTTACCCTCTTCAATCAATTTGGTGATTGTTTTGTTGTGTCCTGCTACTAGAAAAGAGGGCATGGCAGAAAAATATTAGCTAAATCAAGTAATATTATACATAAAATATGCGATTCAAACAAATTAAGAGAGAGCTAATTCATACCGAGTAATGAATAAATACAAAAGAATAAGAGATTTACCAGTCAATAGGAGTACACTTAAAAAAAAAACTCTCTCTGCAAGTTTTTTGTTCTATTTACTTTAGTTCCAAATGTTGGGAGACCTAAATCAAAACAAAAACAGTTGAGGTTAAGACAAACATTACTCAAATAGTTTTTAATACATCAACTATTGCAGATTATGTTGGAGATATAAAACAAAGGAACTACCAAAGAGACGAAAAATTAACTAAAGAGACATAAATCATATGTAACAACTAGTAGACAAAACTTACATAGAAAATGAAGCATCCTACAAGCTCTGGATTCAATATGCCCTACACCATAGATCCTTAATAAAAAAAATTAGCATCACTCAAGATTATTAGACAAGATAATAATTTAGAATCAAAATCAAACTATTAATCTGAGAACGTACAATATTCTTGTTCAAAATACAAATAGAAAGGCATCAACATTTCTCTGCATGTTCAATTGTTACTTACAAAAATAGTGTCTATTTGAGATGTACAAATACATAAAAGTTGTTCTTTTTCAACCCCAATTACATTATCAACTTTAATCTTACATAACAAATGTATTTTGTCGAAAATCATCTAAAATAAAGAAACCTCTGGTTTTAATTGAAGATGATAATAAAATAAAAAAAGGAATCTTTTTAAACTTCAAGTTCATTGTTATACAGAGAGAAAACGATTCATACCTTGCTCATGGTTTCCGAGTTGCGTCTTCAACTGTTGTTTTCTTCTCTCTAATTCATGAAGAGGAAGGGAGGAAGGAGTTTTAGTTTTACAGTATTATCTAGGGTTGCTAACTAGTAGAGGATTTTAGAGGTGAATAAAAAGGAAGCGCCAGAGTTATATTGGGAATTTGAGATATATGGAGCTCAATTTTGGAACGTTTTTTTGAAAGCGCCTTATTTTTAAGTGCTATTAGTCTAAACTCAGTAATTTTTATAAGAACGCCACAATGCAAGCGTCGCTACAAGTAGTTTTTGTAGTAGTTTTTTTTTTTTTTTTTAAAAAAAAGGAAAAGTTTATCTCAACTTAACTAACTTGTCATAGGCTCTGTTTGGTAAATGACATATTTGCCAAATTTCAGCATATTGGATAGGTTTAGCATGTTTGACTTACGAATATGCTATTTAGAGCGTTTGGTTAATGGCATATTGAAATAGCATATTGGGGTCCAATATGCTACTCCTACCAGCATATTGGGTTAGCGGATTGGAAAGAAAAAATTATCTTATTTACCCCCTTAAAATATACTAACCTTCCTTTTATATATGTAATAAATAATTTGTTCATATCTTTATTTGTCATTTTACAAAGGATCTAAACAATCTGTTAATCTAAAACCATCAATTACCAAACACCTCTAAAACAATTCTGCTAAATAAATTTGCTAGTCAAACCTGTTAAATCATTTTGCTAGTCAAATATGCTTTCTAAATCTGCTTCTACTAATGTTAATCCACTATTTACCAAACAGGGCCATAGTCATATCCAAATTTGATTTTGCACTAAATAGTGTAACAAAAATAATATAATATCCAATTAAGCATGAAACAGCGGGAAAAAAAATAGATAAAATAATTAGTCTTTTTCCATTAAAGTTGACTAGAAAAAAATCAATAGGTTGTAAACTGACAATAATAATATCATTATTTAAATAAAACATCACTCTAACCCTAAAAAAGATATTTGTTGGTTAAAAATTTTGAATTTTGTTCAACGTTATCTTATTCCATTACCCATTCGCCCCTGTTAAATTTTTTTTGCGCCACTGACTTTAAATTCTGACTTCGCCACTTGCTCATGACATATAATCTGGAAATACTTGGACATGATATCATTAATGATCCATCAAACTTAAGTCATTTAGAAAAAATAAAGCATAAGATTACCAATATAATGATCATATTGATTCATGGTAGAAAATTGTAAATAATAACTAGATTATTTAACACGGTAGTGATCAGCTTGGCTTTCATTTATTACTATAATTTAACAATACAATTAATAATGATATCACCAATGTATGTCTATGATATACAGAAATTAATTGGAATAATAAAATATTTTCGGAGAAACTAAGATTACTTCTAAGATAAGAACAAAAGAAAAAATTGCATACGATGCTTTATCAATATATTTTGGCTATGTGATCATTGATTTGGAGGCCTATAATGAAAGGATTCTATAACCCTCTAATTAAACTCTTTTAATTATTGATCTAATTTACTCTTTAAAATTAGATGTTGATCTTATGCATGCAAAACAAATTATAAATAGAAAGTAAGAAAAAAATCTTTACAATGATAAAATCGGTTTTAAGGGCACAAGTAAGAACACCTTTCTCACTTGTTCTTGAGTTCAAAATAAATGGATGATCCCCCTTTATCTCGATATTGTCAGAACCTCCTTTCAATTGCACCAAGACAATCCCTTAAATCTAATAATATGTTAACTAGATATCATTATTAAATGACCTTAAAATTTAATCTAATATTATTTCTTATTACTACTTTTAGTAATCAAAATGAATATTTGATTTTGAACAAGTGTGTGTTCTAAAACTAATTTTAGAGAGAATGTGAGAATAAAAGAGAATTAGTTGTGTAAAAACTAATGTTAGAATGCTTAGAATAAGAATAAGAACAATTCTAATTCTTATTTAGGGGAGTGGGGAACTGGTTGGAGGGAGTGACCAAAGGGAGCCCACGCATGCCTTTCACTTTTGCAATTGTTCTTCTCAAAACAAAACTAGGGTGAAGTCTAGTCTTAGAGGTTAATCATTGTGTTTTCAACAATTAAAAACAATTAACCACTTCACCTAAATACCCATAAAAAACCGGTGCCCCATTTTATATGGAATTCATTTTATTTTTGTCAATTGTCATTTTGTCATATAATATGTGACATGTAACATGTAACATGTTATTTAATAACATTAATGCATATTTAACAATTAAATATCATTACATATATTAATAGAATTATATATAACAATTGACTAGTAATTCATGATTACAAGTGTATAAAATGGTTTATGTTAATATAATCTACAACAGATTGTAATTATAATTAACCGATCATTCTTAATTTAATTGTTTCATAAACAAAGTTTTAGTAATATAAAAACATTTTATTTAGTAAAACGAATCTTATCGAATTACAATAAGATTCATATTCTCACTCACATATGTAAATTGTTCAATTTTAAGGAATTAATTAATCTGTATCATTATACAATTAATTAATTTATCTATTAAGGGAATTGTCCTTTAGGTGTGACCTTAAGGGATTAACTGATCATCACCGTCAAACGAAAGTAATGTCAAACTCTAGTCAGCGAATCATTACCGATTAATGTTGATCAGTTGACGTATAAAAATGAGTCATCCCTTTACGTATTCTTATCATGAGTTTTATTAATGTGATCGCACTATTGTTGAGGACACATACTCCAACAATCTCCCACTTGTCCGAGACAAGTGTGCGTCACCAACTCTCTTGTCCTATTACAATCTCCCACTCAATGCAAGATGTCTTGCAGGTCGTTCTTGCAACTGATCGTATCAAGAGTGGTTTCCTCGATCTGGAGAGTAATTGTCTAACCAGAAGTATCTACCAAAGATACCTTCCGAGCGTGGTCACATATTTTCAGTTCACTACTCCTCGAGTGGCCCTGAGATTTTTAAATAAGCCTGACAAGGGGATGGACAATTCCTATCGCACTATTCCCTTTGTTTAACCACAGTTCATCATGACCCAAGAGATGCCCATTTGACCCCATTTACGAAAGTCGTAGAGCATAACTCAAAGTCACTCAGAAACTGTGCCAACTTGGGCGAACAGTCTTTAGTCAAAGAATTGACTCAAAAAAATACTATAGTAGCTCTTGCCATGACCAGGCTGTATATGAATTACCAGAACTCTATAAGCGGTCACTTCCCAACAGAGTGTCCCATACAGTCTGCCTATGTGATCGACTAGTCATTCCTTATGACCCTATGGCACTTGAACTTGCCATCAATCACATCACACTCTAGTCACTTGGAGACGTCACCTCATATGAGTGACTAGGAGTCAATACTATGTTAATCCAGTTCACTTAAATAGGGTTCAATATTGTCTCGACAACCTATTTTGAAAACAAAGTATTATCAGAAAAGAGTTTTGAATAAAACTCAAACGATAAATGTATTATCACATATGTAAAATTGATACTATATCAATTACTACATAATCTATAATCCATACTTAATATTGTATACATCCATACATCTCAACTCAATTGAAATGGCATGACTTATCATGCTAAGCCTATGAGAAGGTTTTGGTTAGTAAGTCTTAGCAACACATTGCACTTACCCTAATCTTACTATGTACTTTTCCCTTTGTTATGTATAATCTTTATTATAAAACTCTTGAGTACGTGTCTAAATCCAATCTAGACATAGGCTTTCAAGTCTTGAATAGCTCCCACTATCCTCACAGTGTGTAGGGATAGGACCTTCAGTTATTGGAACGAGCTACCATAGTTCCTCCAATTCATAAAACAGAATCCTAATATCATCCCCTCCTTCTTGCATATCTCATTATTGCAAGTGTACTCAATTTCTGTTGTATATATCTCATTGTTCAACTGCCTAGGATGTTTCTAGCAGATATCCTCCTTAAATAATATAGCCAAGACGGTTCTCTAACCATCCTTATGTGATTTAGAATATGGTATTTGTGTAACTCCTTGCATACAAATCCATTAATTATTTCTACACACTTATCCTCTCTAATCTATCACTATAGATTCAGATACTAAAGATATCTTGCGTCTCTTCCTAGTCTCCCAATCACTTCTTCACGGAAGAAAGTACCTATCATTCTTAATGAATAATATGTTATCTACATATGAGACATAGAAGACATATCATTAGTGCTTCTTGAGTACTAATGGATAGACTATATGGCTATATAGTGACTTTCACTTAAATTCGATTTATAACCTTTCCTCATACTCTAAGCATACGAATTATAAGAATGTCAATACATCTTAGCTTAATGAATTAATCCTGCAGCGGAAGCAAGTGGATTTAATTTCTACATGTTTAATACCTTTGAACTTGTCTAGACTCTTATCATTATAAAAATATTCATTTAACGCTAATATCCTCTTAGAACTATCTTTGTAGATCTGGATACCTTAGAGATGTATTATTCCTCTCCTAAGTCTTTCATCATTCGCAATGATCAATATGTCCCTTACATATAAGACTATTAACACCACATTACTCCCACTAAACTCCATGTATAAACAAAACTACTCGACAATTCGAGAAAAGTTTATCACATGATCAAAACATACAATTCAACTCCTTGACTTTTACTTAAGATTTCTTCTTAAGTTTGTATTCTACCTTAGGATAGTCGCGATTTACAAAACTCATGCAAGATGATTTTAAAATCCAACTATATCAAATCACATCCGAATATAATGAAGCGTTGTTATATGCAAAACTTTTGCCACCAACCAACCAAGCTAAATAAACATTCTCATGTTTATGCTTGCATCAGACTTTTGCGGAGTTGAAACTAAATAAAGCATCTTAATAAGTTACAGGTGTGACACCCTTAAATCTAGCCTTAATTATATACGTAAATTCTACAGAAAAACTGGTAGGATATGTTTGTAAATGGTTCAACTAGTCCAAAACCTGCAATTTCAAAAATTTTTCTAACTAAACCATTCACAACAAATTCCAACTCAAGAAGAGTGTCATAACCCTGCAACAGCTGATAAACTAACTTACATATATAACTAAAGACGCGGAAATATAAGGATACAAACCAAAAATAGAAAGGGAGACATATGTCCCTTCAAATTATATACAAACCAAAAGTGTAAAAGGTTTACTAATAAAATAGCCAAAACTAGGTCCAAGGTTCCTTGCTCACTAGCCGTCTGTGACCCCCAACAAAGCATCAACAACCTGTCAATCGCATTTTATACAAACACGAAAGCCACAATTCAGTGGGGAGTAACTTCGAGTCCTCCCAGCCACGAATCGTCAAAATTAATGTAACATGTAATGTAACATGTAAACAATTTGATAAACCATTTACTTATCATGTATTCTAACAAATGACCCCTAAACTGACCCAACTAACTATCATGTGAATCATATAACAAATTGTAATCCAAACTCTATCAACCATAGCCGGCTTGCATCTCACCTTCTATGATTCATAGAATCATCAAACAAGAAAGGGCAATATATCAAAGACAGGCATAAGTTCTTAGCATCGTCAATAGTCACTTTGTAACTCAAGTCTATACCACGAGGTAGGGAAGGTAATCGAACCGGTATCTTGGCTCAGCGGTTACTATTAAGAAAACATGGCCAAGAGACAACACAACCCTAGCCTAAAATCTGCGCAGACCTAGACATGCGGATACACACCACCGCACCCAAGACTCACAACTTTTTTTAAAACAAAGTGAAGTGAGTACCCTAAGGACACCACCGAAGGGTCGGCTAGTACTTAAGCTGACCCCATACTATCAAAATAAGTACCTGAGGTCATGCCCCAACTTGGATAAACATCCACTAGTCAGGAACACAAAGGCTATCAAGCAGTGAACATATACTCGTCAAAGACTATAAAGACCTATCTATGATGAAGGCCGAAATACTCACCTAGGACCTAGTCACAGCTAGTCCCAGCTTGAATATTTTAGCCCACACCACCCAAGACTCACCACATAAGTCAAGTAAGACACCCACTTAACCTTAAGAGGGCAAAAAGTCCTACTTACCAACATAAATTCTAACATTCTATCATGTGAAAGCTATATAAATGTCTATTTACAGCATACAATCCCAACAGTTCCTCAATAAGAATTCAATACTAACTTCCAGTTCTAGCAATTTTAACAATATTAAAGGCTTTAGGGAAATCTAGGGCCATTACTACAAAATAAGAAGCTATTTAAATTCAACTAACTATACATGTGAAATAGAGATATAATAAATGGCCTAAAACAAGAAAAAGGCCGATTATCTAATTCATTCAACCGAATTTTTACCCGCAACCCTGACCTACTGCGACAGTGCGGGTCAAATTGCGGCCGACCAATCACTCAATTAATCGACATCGCATCGATCAAAGGGACTAAGGCTCGGTTTTACAGACAATCAACAAAACATTACAATTATCACTATAAAATTCATTTTGAGCCTATTAATTACAATTTCATTTCGTAAACTATCCTAACATGTGATAATTGTCAATATAACATAATTTTTCTACCATTAGCATAACTTTTAGCTACTATTAGGATTCCCTTCACAAGTTTAACCATGTGTACTCATTCTAATTATATCCTTGATGAACCTAAATTGACGGACAAAGCATGGAAACCCGCGAAACAAGCAACGGACCGACCCGGGCCAACCATGGGCTAGCCGTGGGCCTGCCACGGCATGCCGGCCTGCTGCCCGTCACCCTATTCCTCATTTTTTTCCGTTTTTTTCTTCACTTTATCTCGTTTTAACATCATCTAATCATTAATTAATCGTTCCATTACTAATATTCTAACTTAAATTAACCAAAAGGCACAAATTAAGCATGCTTGCAACCATATTTTAACATGTGAAAAGTTTACTTAAACCAAAAATCACAAAACATCCAAAACAACAAAGATTGTGACGATCTTTCGTCGAGTAACTCGAAATATGTTACCTTAAGCTAGAAAAAGAGCAATTAACACCTTGAAAACCCAAACCCTAACGACACTAGCCGCTATCCTCTACAATATACGAGTCCCCGAACTCGTCTTCCAATCCTTCACCTAAATAAACAATTAAAACACAATAATAAGCATATAAAACCGAATTTCCGAAAATTGGTCTTAAAATAACTTAATGAAAATTGAAATTAGAACATACTAAGTTGTAGATCGTGGCGAGGGGATTCCGGAAAGGTAAATTATGCGAAAAACGGACTAGTAACGAAGAAATTGTGACGATTTTGAGCTAGAAATGATGAAAAATGGTGTTTTTGAGTTATTGTTGAAGATGATGGAGAAAATCAGAAAAAATGAAGGGGGAAGGGGCTGGTCACGCAGGGAAGGGAAGAGGAAAGGAGAAAAGGAGGTGCGGGATTTTTAGTCGGGATTTTTACGAGTCGGTTTTGACTCGTTTCAATAATAATTAAATCCGTAAGTCAAATGCAAATTCCGTCAAGACCAAAGTCTTTAAACACAAGATTACAATAAAATTGAGTATTCATACGACCCACTTCCAATTTCGTTTACCCAACGTTCAAACGAATTGTCATTTTCCCCCCGATACGCCCTTATTTCGAAATAAAAGATTTTACACGGTTTAAACTATTTTTAAACATTTCAAAACTATCAAAATAAATACTTTTCTTCAAAATATAATAAAATTATATTTCTTTGAATTATTTTTACTTTAAATACATTATTGTCAAATTTTACTTGATTAATTAATTATTTTCGAAATATATTAACGGTCCGAAATTTACGGGGCGTTACAACAGGTTTGTTATTTTCAAAATAACATGATTCCTGTCTACTTAGATTTTGAAAATATTTACTGATTTTTAACCAAGAAGGAACATCTTCCCACGTTTTATTCTCAATTTGTGGCTCTTGAACATTTTCTCCCACTCTGTCTATAAGAAATAATCCTCTTTTCTTTGATAGACAGCATCACGAGCCACAAACCCTTTGTTCTCGTGATCATGTAGGAAGAGAGACCACATGTTCACTATCAAAACAAGCTACAATTTAGTTACCATGTGATACGGTCGTTTCTGTACCAAAAATAAATACCTAAATATAACTAACAGAAGTTAGTGATAAGTAGGGTCGATCTCCACAGGGAGGCAAGGTATCTATCTGTAAGTCCGTCTATCTAAGTCACAATTGGGGGTTTTAAGTTTTGTTTTCTAACTACTAAAGATTTAAGGGCAGGAGAAATAAAGTAAGAGCAATAAAGTGAGAAAATATGATAAAAGTGATCAGATAGAAGATAGTATGTCAGGATTTTGGTTCACCATGACAGTTTATCGACTCTGATGCAAATAGCCTAGACAATCTACTATGAGAAGGGCATGGGAAAGGTCCTTCCGGTCCGCTATCTACCATAGAATTCCACTTACTTAACTTCCGTCCTCATTAGGGTAGTCTACTATTTATAGCAGGTCTGTTTATTCCAATTTTCTGATCCAAGAACAAAGTTAACCAAATTAATATAATTTAGAAGCATGCATTCAACTAAATTGGTGTTACAGTTATATTGCTATGGGGACAGATTCTCACAAATAAATCGCCTAGTCTATTCGCTACATCGTCAAAATCCTACCATGGAATCCCTAATCCCGACATAGAAGGAATTAGCTACTCATACTACTAAGGGTGTCAACAATAATAATATAGAGTGTACTAATTAAAGACATAATAAAATAACAATGATTATGCATAAACTGATTAGGATAGAAATAATAAAGAGAGAAAGCAAGAATTAAAGCAAACAAATAATGAGATTAAGATTAAGAAAGAAAGGATGATTACAATCAAAAGCAATCCGGCGTAAAGATCAATCCACAAAAGCAAAGAGCAAAGGTATGAGATTAAGTAGTAAAGTATATTAAAAGAAGTATTAAAAGGTAAAAGAAGAAGTGTCTATTAACCTAATTACGACTCCCTAATATAGGGAAGTGAAAATTAACAAAACTAAACCTATCACGGGATAAAAATCCCGAGTATAATAGCTAAATACTCGATCGAGAACTTTTATATCACTCGATCGAACAAATCCAAGCTAAAACCTCTCGATCGAGTAGAAAAAGGAGTCGATCGAACACTATAGTACTCGATCGAGTACTTTCCAGCGCACAATTCCTGCTTCGCGCACTGAACTTCAAACGGCTGCCATTTCTTAGTTACTTGGGCAAATAGGGCGTTTCCGGTGGCGTTGGAAATATAAGAGGACAAGATTTCATCTTCAATTGAAATCACCTGAAAATCCATTGTAGAACTCGAGATATGGCTCTTCAAAGTAGTCACTAGTAATTTGAAGTTCTTCCTTTGCTCGCCTAGCTGTCTTACTTCTTTGCGCATCTCAAAATAGTAGTCTTCAAGCTCCGACTCAACTCATCTCCTAAATTCATGCATAGGGACATGTATTATGCTCGATTATGCTTCTTTCTAGTTCATACCTGCAAATAATAGAAGACAAACCAAAGTACACTATTCGGGGGACATTTGTAGCTAAACACTACTAAATATGCATAGAAATGTGTGCAAATGAAGTACAAAATACCTATATAAAATGCACGCATCAAATCTCCCCAAACCAAACATTTGCTTGTCCCCAAGAAAATTAAATGCAAACTAATGGAATGGAAATGAAAACTCAGAGCTAGCTATAACTTGTCTACTTGAACCAATTTAATGCAACAGAAATCAACATTTACAACTACAACGGTCAACACGCAAACGAGTTATAAGATGTCCATAAATAAAGTTGACCTATCGACCTTGCAAGACCAACAAAATCGGACTCTCACGTGATCACTCTTCTCTCATGAAGCAAATGGTGAATTATATATGTTTAAGAGAGAAAGAGAAACAATCACTCACCTAAACTGCGACCTAGATAACATGCATGCAACAAAAATGATAGACGATTCAAGTACTACGCATACACTCAAACCAACAATGTCCGTCACAGCCGAGGGCTTACAAATAGTATGGGAAAGTGAGGCTACATGTGAGAAAAGGCAAAACAGATTATGAAAATGTGGAGGTAAAGCGTCAAGCTAGTTCCTAAACAAGACCATATGGGACCATCCGAATCTCAGCTGTCTAGAAAATAAAGCACAGGTGCCCTTCTTTAGCACATATCTCACTATCCAATACACTATCTCCTCAAAAATATATGAATAAAATGGAGGAGTGAGACCGTCACAAGATAAAAATAAGCACAGTCAGTCTCTTATTATTCAACCAAACTCAAAAATTTTCAACTTCTTTCTTCTTTTCTTCCTGTTTCACGTGTGATTTCCAAATTTTTTCAAACTTTTTTTTTTTTTTTTTTTGATTCCTCACACGTTGCTTTCCCTTTTTTTTTTTTCTTTTCATTTTCTCATCCTTCCTCATTTTTCTACCAACTCCAATCAAATGAACAAACGAGCCAAACTCGCAACATGGATCAAGATACCACAAAAGTCACACTAAACTAGCTTGACAAGGCAGGCTTAATTATGGGTGTAGCTAATGGGTCAAAAAGGCTAAATTTGGCTTAAGTGGAGTAAATGGGTGAAAAATGTAAGAAAAGGAAATTTGCAAGCACCTCCCTGCATGTGACACCGACCACAAACCCGAATGTATGCGGTTGACAAAAAATCGAATTTCATATTTGTGCAATAATGATGAACATGCTATGCAAGGAGTACTACTTCAATTCCTATGTAAACCGGTCATGAATGTCACCAGTTATAAGGCTCTAAATCTCAGAAATTGTAAAGTAGGTTGCCAATTTATCAAGTCAAGTCTACACAGTCAGCTTAATTTGAACAAAAACTCGTAAATATACGTAAGACTCAGCTAATAACTGTCAATAGAGTGCAAGGCTCAAGTAAAAATGACAAGTTACAGTGCAATATCATCACGGAAATCTACCGTTCCGACTCAACCTATATGCAAAATGAAACGTGAATATTTTTTGATTTTTTGAATTTTTTTTTAATTTTTATGGGATTTTGATTTTAATGGAAATAAACAAGTAATGCATACAGAAATTAAACGTGATAAAAGAAATGCAAATAAAAACAAGATGCAGACACAGATATGGATGCATAACCTCCCCAAACCAAACCGTACAATGCCCTCATTGTACCCAAAACAGAGAAAGGAAATGCAAACTAAAAAGGAGAGAGAGTGTAGATGCGGAAAGCTTACAAGATAACGCGAAGTAGGGACCTCCCCAAACCAGCCAGAAACATGGGAGGTCGCTAAAAGCTTCATAGCAATGCCAAAGGATACAAATCAAAACAGCGAAACTCGATCGAGAAGATATAGCGCTCGATGAAGGAGCAGAATCTGCGAAAGTGGTCGATCAAAGGGAATGAAACCACTCGATCGAGTGGTACCTGCAGACCACAAATGGCGAAAAAAACCAAGTCTAAAATTGTTTACAGTCTATGGTTTGTAAGCCAATTATTAAGCACACAACAAAACTAAAATGTTCTAAAACCAACTAAAAAGAAATTTAAACTTCGGGTTGCCTCCCAGTAGCGCTAGTTTCAGATAGGTCCCAGCTCGACCTTCTTTTCTTCATCCACCCACGCAAATCAGTGGCCCACGACAAGGCTGTTGACTGAATGAGGTTCCCTCAGCATCCATCAGCTTGATTTTAGGCCTCCATACCATCGTATCAACAGGAGAACAACAACTTATCGCAGCGTATTGGCCTCCACTTTCGGCCCTCTTGCGCGCTTTCTTCTTGTACGGCCTAGCCTCGTCCATTCCCCCGCCTGGGGCATCAATCCACACTGTTCCAGTCTCCAAAGTCAACGTATGATGCCCAGCTTCTGGGTCCGTCAACCCATCAGTACCTCCAGAAGAAGTAACAAAGGAATTAACCTTAATTGCATAATCATCGTCCGAAATAAATTTAGACGACCATTTACTATTATCAGCAAAGAAATTACTCGATCGAGCACTTAAGTAACTCGATCGAGGCATTTTTTCAACTATTTTACTCGATCGAGCAACTTGTGTCACTCGATCGAAGGCCATATTTCCCTCATTGCTCGATCGAGAGCTTTCATCCTCTCGATCGAGTACTTCCTCAGGCATTTCACTCGATCGATTAGAGTAAGGCTCTCGATCGAGTGTTTGAACAGTGGTAGACGAGACTGCTTTGTATTCTTCCTCTTGAACAGTGTTTGCAACATTAGTAGGCAGAACCGGCCCTTCGCAGGGAGTCTCAATCCGGGCGTGGACAGCACAGGCGGTCTCGCCAAAATTTGATACGGTCTCGGGCCGCCTAGAAATTTGCTCGACCATTACTTGAGCCAACTGAGCTTGAAGTGACTTGATAGTGGCGTCTTTAGTTTGCATAACTTCTTGCACTTGAAGTGCAAGTGTCTTCACTATAGACGTCAACTCAGCAATTTCCTCTTTCTGCTTATTAGGAGGAGGAGTTTGTTGTGGCGGCGGGCAAACAAATGGAGACTCTTGATAGCCTTTTTGCTAAAATGGATGTGGCGGCACATATGCAGAAGAATGACTAACTTGTCTATGCCGCCTAAACGCTTAGAATACATCATCGTTCGCTAGACAAATGAGAGCTTCGTGCCCCGCAGTACCACATCTCTTACAATGGACCACCTGTTGAGCCGTAGTACAGAGCTAAGGTGAACCACTCCAAGACTGTCTACTCTCCAGCTTGCCAGATCTTGCATTCTGAGCTTCAAACTGTGCTATAATTCGGGAGACACTAGACATCTTGGTATAAGGGTCAAAGGTACTCAAGCCTTCCCTTTGACGATCTTTCTCCTAGAATCCTGTCTAGGTAGGACCTGTAGGACCTATCAAAACAACACCTAAAGGAAAAAGATGAGAACTGCCTCAAGGAATAAATCCTTTGAGGCGGAAGAAAGACGAAAATAAACAGATAAATAGGCCAATTGCCTCCCCGTCAACGGTGCCAAAATTTGATACGGTCGTTTCTGTACCAAAAATAAATACCTAAATATAACTAACATAAGCTAGTGATAGGTAGGGTCGATCTCCACAGGGAGGCAAGGTATCTATTTGTAAGTCCGTCTATCTAAGTCACAATTGGGGGTTTTAAGTTTTGTTTTCTAACTACTAAAGATTTAAGGGCAAGAGAAATAAAGTAAGAGCAATAAAGTGAGAAAATATGATAAAAGTGATCAGATAGAAGAGAGTATGTCAGGATTTCGGTTCACCACGACAGTTTATCGACTCCGATGCAAATAGCCTAGACAATCTACCGTGAGAAGGGCATGGAAAAGGTCCTTTCGGTCCGCTATCCACCCTAGAATTCCACTAACTTAACTTCCGTCCTCATTGGGGTAGTCTACTGTTTATAGCAGGTCTGTTTATTCCAATCTTCCGATCCAGGAACAAAGATAACCAAATTAATATAATTTAGAAGCATGCATTCAACTAAATTGGTGTTACAGTTATATTGCTATGGGGACAGATTCTCACAAATAAATCGTCTAGTCTATTCGCTACATCGTCACAATCCTACCATGGATTCCCTAATCCTGACATAGAAGGAATTAGCTACTCATACTACTAAGGGTGTCAAAAATAATAATATATAGTGTACTAATTAAAGACATAATGAAATAACAACGATTATGCATAAACTGATTAGGGCAGAAATAATAAAGAGAGAAATCAAGAATTAAAGCAAACAAATAATGAGATTAAGATTAAGAAAGAAAGGTTGATTACAATCAAAAACAATCCGGCGTAAAGATCAATCCACAAAAGCAAAAAGCAAAGGTATGAGATTAAGCAGTAAAGTATATTAAGAGAAGTATTAAAAGGTAAAAGAAGAAGTGTCTATTAACCTAATTACGACTCCCTTATATAGGGAAGTGAAAATTAACAAAACTAAACCTATCACGGGATAAAATCTCGAGTATAATAGCTAAATACTCGATCGAGGACTTTTATATCACTCGATCGAACAATTCCAAGCTAAAACCTCTCGATCGAGTAGAAAAAGGAGTCGATCGAACACTATAGTACTCGATCGAGTACTTTCCAGCGCACAATTCCTGCTTCGCGCACTGAAATTCAAATGGCTGCTATTTCGTTGTTACTTAGGCAAACAGGGCGTTTTCGGTGGCATTAGAAAGATAAGAGGACAAGATTTCATCTCCAATTAGAATCACCTGAAAATCAGTTGTAGAACTCGAGATATGGCTCTTCAAAGTAGTCACTAGTAATTTGAAGTTCTTCCTTTGCTCGCCTAGCTGTCTTACTTCTTTGCGCATCTCAAAATAGTAGTCTTCAAGCTCCGACTCAACTCATCTCCTAAATTCATGCATAGGGACATGTATTAAGCTCGATTATGCTTCTTTCTGGTTCATACCTGCAAATAATACAAGACAAACCAAAGTAGACTATTCGGGGGACATTTGTAGCTAAACACTACTAAATATGCATAGAAATGTGTGCAAATGAAATACGAAATACCTATATAAAATGCACGCATCACCATACCTAGCCATATCTTATATAAAATGTAGATGACTGCTTTAATTATGTTTTATTTTAGTGGAATAAATAAATATTAGACAAATTGTGATAGAAACTACTTCCAACTTTATAGTAAAGATTCAATCATATCGTATAGGATTCTTTGTCACTTTCTAATATTATGAAGGTGAACTTGTGATACATATCACACTCCTTTTTGGTGTATATAAAAGTCTTCACTTTATTGTTCCCTATTTTAACAAAGTGCTAATACTTTGATTTTTTAATCTCTAGGTTTTGATACTTTTAAACATTCATTGAACTTATTCAAAGAATTTCTCTTCTTACCTCGTTAAGTGGATACCAAGTATCTACCTAGTTCGTTGGTAGAGGAGATGATGAAGTAATAACCTTTTCTGATTGAAATTGTATTCGACCATACACTTCAAAGTGTAAATAGAGCGGATTACTTGCTCTATTTATAATCCTTTTTCTAGAAAGAAGCCATGAATTAATCTTGCTTTGAATACAAGATTCGAACACACCAAGAGATTTCCAATCAAATGGTTTGGGACACTAGTCAAAACTAGTTTCTAAATCCGATTTTCAATCGAGAATTGAGAAATGATTGGGGTGACCAACTTGAGTCTTATATATATGACATTTATTTTTAGTTTGAATATAATTACCTTGATTTGTATGGTCTCACCATAAACTTAATTGTGGTATGTAAGGGCACAACGCTTGTTTTAATTGCATAATAGTGAAACCCTTTGCGTTTTTCTACAAAAAACTTAAATTATATTCTTATTTAGACTTAGTGTACATCATAACAATTATTGAGGTACAATTCTAAATACAAAACTAAAATGAATACACTATAACACTTATATGGATGAAATGGTAACTACCTTAGTTCCATTCATATCAATTTCATTCATGCTAGTCATCATACGATTATTCAATGTTAGGAATCTAAGGATTTACAAAACCCTCGGATTGTGTTATGAACACATCTCTTCTAAATACCCATTTAGAAAGGTGGTTTTGATATCCTTTTGCCATATTTCATAATCATGAAATGTGACAATTTCTAACATGATTCACAAATTTGTATCAAAAACTCATGATGTGGTAATTAGCAAGAATGCAATGTCAATGTCATTGATATTTAAAAAGGAATATGTTGGAGTCACACAACCAACTTCCTTGATCTTTACTTATTTGGGTTTGTATCTATTTAAGTGTCTAACACCTTCTCTTTCGAACCTAGTTCTATCCTTAACAATTAAGATAGGTACTTACTTCTTATTGCTCCCACTCATTTTAAGAATTTTTACTGGATGAAGACTTATCTTCATATAAATTCCTAGTTAATCCTTCACAAGGGTTACCTTTATTGTGGTATTTGGTTAATCAAAATGTCTAACAAATCAATTTACCAATTTAACATTGTCATGTTCTTAACAACCTAAGTGCTTGATGACAAGTGTTTAGCTTGAGCAATAAGACTTTTGAACCATAGACGCATAGATGATATTATCAAAACATATTTTGACTAATCATTACCTCTAGTCATATTTCTTCACAAGAAATCATACATAGGCATGTTAGGAATTTTAAGATGCTAATCTTATATGACATAGGACAACTCCTATCGAGTCTATGGAATAGAATAATTCCTATGAAACTAGTCCATGCCCTATTTAAACGGTTCATTTGAGGATTTAGAAAGAGATTATACTTGTTATTAGTAATAGTGGTTTAGCGGAGACTCGTGTTATAATCGAATGATATCGTATATGAGTAGGAGCGATGATAAAGAACAATATAAAACAACGAAATAATGGGAAAAGAAACATTCATCGTTTAATACATGAAAACATTTTAGCATGTTTTGGCATTTATATAATGACCTCCACCCAATTATATAAATGATTCCGAGATCCAAATTCATATTAATTCGGGCACGGGAAATCGATACATCCCTCACTAATATAACTCGGTGGGTTAACTCTTTAACCGATTCTACAATTAGAACTCTCGGTCGATGAAACTACGTTAAATTCATCTCTAGCCTCGGAACATAAGACTAGTCTTCATGTCCCGTTGAGACCAACCAAATTCCGCGTGTAATAACTTATTATTACCCCACTTACCCGATGAAAAATGAAAGTACCCCCGGGAACGGAATCTACCCCAAATGTCAAAGGGATTCATGGGTTCTACTATTTGGAAAGGCTAATCTCAATTTTAATATGTGTGAAAGGTCTTGTCGATTTATTATCTATCACCTTTTATGTGAACTCTATTAGTGAACTATGATAATTATAATCGTCACGGTCGAAAAGACGATATATATAAAAATTCATGTGATGTTAATGGCGATTTGGCAATACATGCAAACATATAAAGCAAGCAAATAAAGAAAAGCAAATTTCCTAGTATGGCCTTTCAAAAAATAGAAAATCTTATATTCTATTACATATTCGGAAACAAACTCCTTTGGTCCCTTGAATCTTCAATGACACGCCTCCCAAGGACAACACCGTCTTCATCGGAACTCCTTTCCGAATGGTACCGTTTTTAGGAAACTCCGGAATTACAAATAATTAAATAATAAAATGTACATTGTACTTCCTATTATACATTTGTAAAATAAAATCTAATACAATATAAAATAAAAGTGATACGAGATCACATTAAATTACAATCGAATCAATATTCCCTTTCATTACGGGTAATATCGATTTAAAAACTAAGGCCATACTAAGATAAATTACATATTTCCAAAATTATATAAGTAAAATATGACATTCATCAATAAAATTGCAGCATTATAATATGTAACTAACATGCCAAATTATGTATCGTAAATATAGTCCGGTTTTATGGAAATGCGTGATAATAACTTATTAAAATCACAAATCAATACTTAAATCAAATTTAAACCCAAGTTAATTATCCTAACATCTTAGGACTCAAAAATTAGTCATCACTCAATTTTTGACAATAATTCAACTTGCTTTATCATTTATGCTCATTTTTTACCTTAAAATCATAACCTTTTATGATATAAACCAAATTAAATTATAATAATTTCAAAATTTAAATTTTAAATTTTTTAAAATTATGGAAAAATTCCATGACACTCATAATGTCAAAAATCAAGGTTAAAATTTTCGAATTTATTTCGAGAAAAAATATAGTTGCAATTTATCGGTTTTATCTAATAAAACATCTAAAGCATATGAAGATGAATCTAATCAATGTTCCAACTTTAGATCTGATATGTGGGATACAAATGCAACATAAAATAATTTTCTCATTCCATTTAATTTGTTTTAGCTATTTATGCTAAAATAGTCACCATTTATGTCATTTTTACACCTAAAAATTCATAAATCATGCAAAATGAATCAAGTTCATCTAAAATTTTACACACAGTGAGTAAAATGTGCATGTGACAACATATTAAAATTTCATGGCCCGTTTCTAAGTTTAACTAATTTTAACCATTTTACCTCCATTTATGTCATTTTATCTCATAAAAATTATAAATCATGCAATTTTAATCACATTAATATGAATTTTTACATACAATAAGTAAAAAATGCATGTGAGGTCATATAAAAAATTCAATGTCATAAACTTAGTCTAACTAATTTTAGCATTTTAAACACCATTTTATACATTAAAATGTAATAAAATTACTAAAAATGAGCCATAAATTACCATAAATCATCAAAATGACCTAAATTCATTTTAGGACCAGAGTTAATGACATGCAAAAATTTTCGTGATTTATCTTCATAAATCACAAATTTCTAGTTTTAATTTAGTCGGACAAACTAAGCCGATTATGCATGCAACAACCAATGCTCTGATACCACTTGAAAGGATTCTATAACCCTCTAATTAAAATCTTTTAATTGTTGATCTAATTTACTCTTTAAAGTTAGATGTTGATCTTATGCATGCAAAATAAATTATAAATAGAAAGTAAGAAAAAAATCCTTACAATGATAAAATCGGTTTTAAGGGCACAAGTAAAAACACCTTTCTCACTTGTTCTTGAGCTCAAAATAAATGGATGATCGTCCTTTGTCTGAATATTGTGAGAACCTCCTTTCAATTGCACCAAGACAATCCCTTAAATCTAATAATATATTAACTAGATATCATTATTAGATGACCTTAAAATTTAATCTAATATTATTTCTTATTACTACTTGTAGTAACCAAAACGAATATTTGATTTTGAACAAGTGTGTGTTCTAAAACTAATTTTAGAGAGAATGTGAGAACAAGAGATAATTAGTTGTGTGAAAACTAATGTTAGAATGCTTAGAATAAGAATAAGAACAATTTTAATTCTTATTTAGGGGAGTGGGGAACCGGTTGGAGGGAGTGACCAAAGGGAGCCCATGTATGCCTTTCACTTTTGCAATTGTTCTTCTCAAAACAAAACTAGGGTGAAGTCTAGTTTTAGAGGTTAATCATTGTGTTTTCAACAATTAAAAATAATTAACCACTTCACCTAAATACCCATAAAAAACCGGTGCCCCATTTTATATGTAATCCATTTTATTTTTGTCAATTGTCATTTTATCATATAATATGTGACATGTAACATGTTATTTAATAACATTAATGCATATTTAACAATTAAATATCATTACATATATTAATAGAATTATATATAACAATTGACTAGTAATTCATGATTACAAGTGTATAAAATGGTTTACGTTTAATATAATCTACAACAGATTGTAATTATAATTAACCGATCATTCTTAATTTAATTGTTTCATAAACAAAGTTTTAGTAATATAAAAATATTTTATTTACTAAAACGAATCTTATTTAATCGAATTACAATAAGATTCATATTCTCACTCACATATGTAAATTGTTCAATTTTAAGGAATTAATTAATCTGTATCATTATACAGTTAATTAATTTATCTATTAAGGGAATTGTCCTTTAGGTGCGACCTTAAGGGATCAACTGATCACCACCGTCAAACGACAGTAATGTCAAATTCTAGTCAACCAATCATTACCGATTAATGTTGATCAGTTGACGTATAAAAATGAATCATCCCTTTACGTATTCTTATCATGAGTTTTATTAATGTGATCGCACTATTGTTCTCCAACATACAAAGCATAAAAATAGCTTTTGAAGCCTCGCCCAGGCCTACAACAAGGCATAAAAGAACCTCACAAAATATAAATAAGAGTGATGTGAGTTGCAAAGTAAATAATTATGATATTGAGAAATAATTTTCTACATATTACCTTTTTTGTTACCTCTACATGTTTTTCTAATTCTATATTCCTTTATTTTTGTTTACATTATCGTCTTGATTTTATATTTTGCCCAAAATCGCCTTGTTTTGTTGATATTGTTTGTTCTTTACCTATATTATTTTTCCTCTTTAAATTTTCATCATAACGATACTACACATTGAATGGCTCCAAATCATGCATTACATGACTAAAACTTGATTTTTATAGTAGTACTTGTTATTGTTGTTGTGATTTTAATGATCTCTCATATTTTCATTTAAATTTTTAAATTCCCACTTTTGTATAAATAATTTTTTTTATTCACAACTCTAAATATTTTCTCCAAAATTCTCATATAAAGCTAAATCTTGTTTAAAGAAAGACAAGTTGTTAGCCAAACATTAACTATGTATCGTCTTTTTGCTCTACTAGAACTTAGCCTTGAAAACCACCAAGATATCTGATAATAAATGTATATTTACTAAATAAATTTTTGTGATTGTTTAAATTGGGTTTCGAAAATGATGTATAGTCAATGTGATGTTTTGAATATTAAGAATAATATAGACGAAAGAGTCCAAGCGTTGCATAACATCTAATTTTAACGGATTTTCTAACGTGTACCTAAAGGGCACCCATTGCATGCATAAAGAAAGAGAAAATCAAAGGAATGTTTTAATAAATATGGAATAAATGATTTAGTACTTACATTTTTCATGATATATTCATTTGATTCTTATTATAATTGTAAGTATGTCTCTTAATAATCTTATGTCTCCTAATAGTCATACCTACTATATTTATAATTGAGGTATGTCTCTTAATAATCTTATAATAACTTTATACTTTTTTTTATTAATGACGCTTTAGAAGGAAAGTTACAAACTGTCTCTATATTGGATGAATGATAATCGTGTTCAAGAAGCTTTACATGCTTATAAGGTAAGCCAAATTCTCACACTCTCACTTGAAGTAGCTTATTTTTAATAAATTTGTCTACTAACTTATACGTAATAGGGAACCCCTATAAAATGGATTCGATGCCACGATGGAAAATATCACTATAGATATGAAGTTGAGAGCAGCGTCAAATACCATGTCAAATTAAGTGCCAAGGGCTTTCGATCGCTAATATATAGGTTAGTCTAAAATGCAATATTCATCCTTTTTACTTGACATTATATTTTTCAATAAGTAAATGATTTTAATTATAATATTCAAAAATAAATTATTGTATAATACGAAATACATAAAACTAGTTTAAAAGTAACAAACCCAATTAAAAAAATTAAGAAATTTTTTATTTTGATAAACAAATCTTTTATATTGATAGATGTCATATTTTGATACGTTGGTAATCATCATAAAATATAATGCTATCAAAATAAAGTCACCTTATCTGTTATGTTTCTACACCTTTTTTGGGTCCATCTTTTATTATAGGAAAATATTATAGAAAGTAAATTGTTTAAATACATTTACATATATGTTCTTTTTAACAATTTACATATACAAGATTGATGAGTTCTTTAATTATTTTGAATTAGTGGAGACCATGACATTATTGTGCCATTTATTGGAACTCAAACATGGATAAGATCACTAAACTACACAATTCATGATGAATGGCGAAAATGGATTGTTGATAGCCAAATTGCTGGGTAAGTTGACTCCAACTAAATATTCCCTTTCTATATTTTCTGATTCATGTAATCATTTAATGGGAGAGAGAGAAGAGAGAGAGAGAGAGAGAGAGAGAGAGAGAGGTGATACCATATTTTGGATTGTACCTTTGAGTATTCTAATGTCGTACATAAGCGATTTTCAGAATTTATTTGCAGAATCTTTTAATAAGAATCTCCGAGTGCTTTTAAAAACAATTATAAGTACATTTAAAAAAATGTACAAAATACCGCTTGACTTTTTTCCCAAATTCTACGTAGTACCCCTAAAGTCTGTTCCCTATTGTACACCATAACCTAAATTGTAATATTTGTTAAGCTTTCCGTTAACTCTAACTTTCCATCAACTTCATCTTCCTCACCAATTGTTCTCCACCACCATTAGTCCTCATATTCTTCACTCATGTCTTTATTTCGTCACTCATGTTTTCATATTTATGGCTTAGTTGGTTGTTTTCGTACACATTTAACCAAATGGTTTCAGGTTCAATTCTCTATCACTGCAACTGTTGTTAATATTTTTTTTTTGTGATTTGAAAATTAGACCTTAAAGGATTATATGAACATCTCAACCATTTGGCCTAGGGGTGATAATAAGATGAGCCAACTTGCGAGCAACTCGAGATCGACTTGGTCAAAAATCGGCTCATGTGAGCTCGACTTGAATACTTTGCGAGTCAAGGCGACCAAATCAAAACTTGGCTCTAAGCTTGCAAGCATCTCGATATATTTTTATTCAATATTTTACTTTCTTCAACCTTCTTAAATGTATTTACTTAATATTATATTCATAAAATTAGAATAATTTAAAAAAAAAAAAAAAAAACTTAAGTAATGAGTCAAATGACATTGTCATGTTTAGTATGTTAGGGTCATAAGACCACAATTAAGTTAGATAAATAACTTTTAATAGCTAAATTATCAACATATTAAAGTAGGAGAGATTTTTCTAACTTCTTACTCCAAACAAATGATCAGAGTTCAAATCCTAAATAAACATATTTTCCTTGAATAAGTCAAGATCAACTCGAACCGCGAGCCGAGCTTAAGCTCGAGCCGAGCAGGCTTTCGGACTTTTCGAACTCGACCCAATCAACTCCAGGCTTGCGCTCAGCTATACTCGTTATCACCCCTAATTGGACTACTAGTATTTGTTTTTTGAGTAAGTACTAAAAAACCTTATGTCTTAAAGAATTATTATTCTTCTGTAGATACATTTACCAATATCACATTTTAATTTATTTTTACTCCTTACAAAATTATTTTAAGGGAAAATCCAAAATTCTAAAATATTTTTGAGTTGGAAGATAATGTTTTGAAATAAAGTTATGCTCCTAATGGTAGGTTACAACTTAGATTAGGGTGTATACTTGGTAAAAAATTTAGGGATGCCTCCGATGTGTTTGAAAAAGTAACGATACCATGACTAATTTAAAAATACATAGAGGTATTCCCTAAATATCAGGAACACTCCAACACTATAAGGGATATTTCAAAATACTGAATGGTACATTATAAAATAGTGAGAATCAATTTTGGTGAAAATTGTGAAAATCAATTTTGGTACATGTAGATTAGGTACATATCAAATAAAAATGAGAATAAATTATAAGATACATTTCCATGATATACAATTTACATTTCAGATTTACATGAGAACAAAATATAAGGTACATTTCAGGTTTGCTTAAGGGACATTCCAATAATATATGAGGTACATTCTAATCAAACTTGGTCATTGATCGAGGCTATTCGTCGGCATTAACTGTTGACCAATTTAACCAATAACATTGTTTGTCCGCCGTTATTGACCATTGAATAAGTGGTGGAGTTTGACTTTTGGAATGTACACAATGTATATTCATAATACACGCCACGTAAAATCCGTAAAAGTTCTCATAATTTTCTTCCAAGAGGGTGTTCTTACCAGAACTTACCATTTTGTTTTGTTGATTTAGATACACGAGGACTTACTCGAACAAGATGACATTTGCAACCGTCAAGGTAATTTACTCTTTAAATATTTTTGATTTAAGGAATGTAATTAAAGTTTAAATAACAAACGAATATATATAAAAAAATAGTAATAGATGTCCAATATTTTGTAATGTGAATATAGGGAGCTGGACATACTGCTCCTGAATATAAGCCCAAGGAATGTGCAGCTATGTTCAAGCGATGGATTGCAGGAGACGCTTTATGAGAACTTTATAGTTCTAATAAGTTGAATTGGGTTAGTTGTACGTTATTAGTTATATGTATTTTCTTAACACATCAAATTAAATATAATAATTCAAATGTTGGTAAAGAATATAATAATATGAGATTTGATGGAAATGTCGTTATAATTGATAAGAATCACGAATACAACATTTTACTTTTACTTCATTTTGATTTAGGGGCGTTTGGTTGAGGGTTTAAAGAAAAGGGAAAAGGAATCATATCCCTCCTTTCCCTTTGTTGTTGTTTGTTTTACCATTTTTGCATTTTCCTTTCCCCCTTCCATTCCTTCTCATCACCCCAAAGCACTCTATCTTCATTCCACTCACCCCCCTAAGGTATCAAATTGATTCCCTTCCCAACCTCATTTGAGTACCATGAACAACACTCCATGCATGACGGTCACTGCCAATTACCACTACCGTAAGTCCGTCACTGCCAGCTACCACCACCGTCACTGCCACGTTTGCCGGAACCGCCAATTTCACCGGAGCTCGCGTCGCCTGCGCCCCGCCCTAAATTCGAACTCAACTCTCAATGTAATCGTGACCAATCTAATGTCTGACATTTCAATCATAATTAACTGGAATAATCTAATAACCAAAAAACTTGTACTTTGTAATTAGTACAAAATGAATCCTCAAGTCAAATAAGTGAGCATGTGGGTTGGGGCTCCAAGAATTGTTCAAGCAGCGAGTTTCGTAAGTGTTTATTAAGCATTGTAAACAATTGTTGACCATTAATTACTCTGTCAGCTCAAATTCGACACTCCAGATTCTTGTCAACATCACGACGGGTAGGAAAGCTCGCCGGCGGCCGGTCGACTTCGGCATGTCGTCGATGATAACGATTGTGGTGGTTGGTGTCGGTTTCGGAGGGAGGTGGTGGGTGGTGATGGTTTTTTAACGTGGTTGATTTTTTTGCTTTGATTCTCATATTTTTTTTCATACCAAGCAAGAAGACAAATATAAGAGATTTCATTTACTTTCCTTTCCTTTGCCTTTCTTATTCCCTTGCCCTTTCTCCCATTTGAACCAAACGCCCCCTTAGTATGCAATGCCCCAACTTCGAACAGGTTAAAAGTGAGCCTAACTTACTCCTTGTCATGATATAGTACTTGATCCATAAAGGATTTCGAGTCTTTTCGACATATTTTATCAGCACTCATGTGTAACCTCAAACTTCTCCCTAGTTTATTCTTGAAATAAGGAGTTCTTTTTAATAGGATAGTAGAAAGAATTGCACTTAGTTTATATGAGTATGTAGTAATAATAATACCGTTAAGAACTCATGTGAGCGCATAAAATGTTCTCCTTAAAAATGTTAGGTATATATCACAATCACTCCAACTTTAATACCGCAAGTTATTATTGAGAGTTGCAGATGATCGCCAATAAAGCTCTTGAATCAACCGCGTACTAGGGGGATGATCCAGAAGACCACTAGATGATCATGAAATCACCACATCATTGTTGGGTGATTCTAATTCCATTTGTAATCAATTTATTTTGGACGTTGCAGATGATTGCCAAAATTTTTCTAAAAAACATAAATTTTAGACAAAACTAAATCGTAAACTCACCTCGTTACTAGATTCATTGTTGAAATCGTTGTTAAAATCGTTCTCGTTCATGTTGTTAGTTACAAATCCCGCTTTTTTTTTTTTTATTTTGAAAAACCGTCTTTTTTTTTGTTTGAAAGATTTTAGTGAGACGGTAATTGACTTGTGTTTTAGTGAGACGGAAATTGACTTTATGTTTTAGTGAGACGGAAATTGCATTTTAGTGAGACGGATATGTAGTTATGTTATGGAGGCAAACTTGGAAATTTACATTAATTGTCGACGATAATTAGTAAATTGTCGACGTATATAGCAGGACCCTATGAATTTCGAAATTTAAGTTTCGAACATAATTCAGTAGTTCGGGAAAATTGTGTTAAACTACACTAAACTATTGTAAAATCATTAATTAAAAGCGATTATTAAATCATGGTCATTTTTAAAAAATTGTAAGGAAAATTTTAAGAAAAAAATTGTAAATTTAGATCCAGTAATTCAGGACGTAGAAATTCAAATATTCGAAGTATTAGAATTGGATATTGACAATGGAGTAAGATTGTTTTGTATTAATTGGATCGGATATCCGAGCCAGAAATTTAGGATGTGAAAATTCAAATATCCGAAGTATTAGGATTAGATATCGGGTAATGGAATTAATAAGTTTCTGATACGGATATCCGATGCTAATGAAGGTTTCAGATCGGATATCCGCTGAAGTACTGGCCAATTTGGCTTAATGAATCACGTGATTTTGTTATTTGTTCGGAGTCTAGCGCATTCTTAGATTATTTATATTTTAGGTATCCAAATGACGAGAAATTAAAAACCTGCAAAAAAATCACTTTAGAAACTTAGAAAGAAAGTAATTTTGGGTTAATTCCTCCAACAATAAAGGAGATGTATTTAGAATGAAGTACCAGTTTATCCAAAAGCCACAAGGGTTACTAACACTCTCACACTTCCTCAATTGATACTCCGTATATGGGAACCACGTGAAGGTTGCGCCTAGCTTCTTTCTCCTTAGCTTGAAATATCCATCTTCATCTCTACTCTACCCGGGTCAAACATTGCTTCAAAGAACCATCAACTCAAACAACCATCTTCGTGACTAATTAAGATCACTCCAAAACTCACAAGTTATCTACAATACATTTGTTTAGCAAATTATTCCATAAAGCACACGAAAAATCGTCTCAAAGCCTCTAATTTGAACAAATTAACACCTACTAACTACGTCTCATCAGCTCCCTTTACAAGAAATAGAAAAAATAGACAAACAAACCCAAAGACAGAGTCGAATCAATGAAGTCTCACCCAAACTCCCCTGACTCGTTTCAAGATCACACTCTGTGATCTCAGCAATTGCTCGTTATTTGAATGCAAAGGCTTACTTTATTACTTTATCCATGTAAAACACGAGAGCAAGAGATGTGAAGAAAATAACTTATTATTTGTCCTCGACGACAATCATAGCAAAGACCAGTGGGTATTCTGTGATTCCGCTTTTAATGGCAGATCAAGTGATTTTCATGCTAGGAGAAGCGACTTTTGTGATCCCACAAGCGGAGGATCTTTGGGACGCGGGTCTTTTCTCTACGCTTTGTTATGTTCCTGATAACTAACCTTGCTTACTCTGATTTGCAAATCCAGTTACCTTTTAAAGGTTATTTTAAAAAGTGTGCATTCAGCAAACCAACAGACGAGGATGACCAAGACGATGAGCATCGTTTGTTACGTAATGATGTATGTACTTCGATTTTCTTCCCACCAAATCTTACCTACAACAAAGAAGGCAATGGTCCAGTTAAATTTTCCAAGTTGTTTGATGAACTTGTGCTTGTTCAAGTAGTTTATTAGATAGAGGGGAAGGAAAGGAAAAGAAAGGAAAGGAAAAGAGAGTAGGGGGAAGGAAGCAAATGAGTTTTCCTCTCCAAATTTCTTCTACTTCCAACGGTCCCGGTCATTTATTTTACCTATTTCATTACATGTGTTTCGTTCACTTGTTTGTCTTATTTTTGAAAGGTAACATTATAAGCGAATTTTTGTGCAATTTTTTTATAGGTGTAACTTTGATTGGTAAGTTACTTTAGGGTGAAATCGCTACCCTAAAAGCAGTGATTTACCTAATATCTGTAAAAATGAAGAAAACGTGATGACATAAACCCATCGGAGAAAATAGTTTAAAATAAGCAAAAAGCGCTAATTAGCTTGGTTTAGAACCTCACTTCAAAACAAAATCCAACAAATAAGTGTGTTTTTTTTTGTAAGAACCATGCAAGGCCAGGTTCGAGCCGAAATGACGCTATAAGTCCATACACATAAAACGGGCTGAGTTAGATCTAGATTTTAGGCTCATTTGATCGCCCAAAACCCGCTCCTCTCCGGCTCAAACGGGCTCAGGGCTAGAATGGGCTTTTTGACTCGTCGCAAATTTAGCAATTACTTGTATAAAGAAATGGCTAAGGTTTTGTTAATAGTAGTTAGATTATTTGTTACGAGTATTAGGATTAATTGATACACATTGCTAATTTTAGTTACCACTTTTATAATTAAGACTATGAAAAATTCTTTTGACTCTTGAAAGGATGGTACCCATATCTAAATAACCTAAAGGCAATCCACTAAATAAATCAATAGGTCTTGGTATAGACGGGTGGGGCGAACATACGAGTAAAAACCTCTAATAAAATGGGTAGGGAGGACAAGGTGAGGCACCCCCATGTGCTTCCCACTTTATGGCAAATGGATATTTTATGAGGGGAAATAGTATCCGTCTATACGTATAGACGGATAGTGTCCGTCAATAATGAGAATTTGTGAAATAAAATATAGCAAATGAAATAATGAATAAAGATTACGATCCTCGACTCCGGAAAGATACAAGAATTTTTCATAAGATAACCGCGCGTCTTTTAAAAAAACTGGTGCAAACTTAAAATGACAACTCTCTACCGTCCATGGAGTTCCACACTGAAGCTACTCTTACACCGTTCTCACAAACCCACCTTCATTCCTCCTTTCAATACGACGTCGTACAATCGCTTTCTTTCGTCTTCATCCTCCACCTTAACACTCCCTAAGCGAATTGGGACCCACAATGGTAGCTTCCATTGCGACGAGGCTCTTGGCTGCTCCCTCCTCCGCCTCACCTCCAAATTCTCGGGTTCAAATATCGTCCGAACCCGTGATCCCGAGGTTATCTTCTAACCCTTTCTATTTTAATATTAATTAAATTAATTAATAGCATTGAGTTTTGACATGGGGTTTATGGATTAGGTGTTGGAGACGCTGGATGCTGTGGTGGATGTTGGTGGTGTGTTTGAGCCGACTCGAGACCGGTATGATCATCATCAAAAGGGGTTTAATGAGGTTTTTGGTCATGGGTTTGATACTAAGCTTAGCAGTGCTGGTCTTGTCTATAAGGTGCTCGACGAAATGTCTCATTGAAATTGCTTTCTTTTTTCGCATGATTTTATATTTGCGCTTAGTGTAACTTAATTTCTCCGTTCACTTAAATTCACTTCATTTGCTTTTGGACTAATGTTTTAAGTGAAAAAATAATTTAGAGAAGAGTATTGCCTGCACTCGCATTGGAGTGCTTTGTGGGTTAAATTACCGAAAGTAGAAATGTAGTGAATTAATTTGAACGTCCCAAAGGAAAATGGAGTGAACCCAAATGAATGGTGGAAGTGGTTATCTTTCATATCCAATGGGGTAGACACTTGTTTTATGGAAATGTTGAGCATGTGTACAATTTGTACTCCCTCCGTCACAATCATTTGTTTACCTATTATATTATTTGTGAGAGGTATTTAATCAAAGGTAAATAAATGATTGGGACGGAGGGAGTAAGTATTATTGGTTCGGGTTTGATTTTGTTAGGCCGAGTACGTCTTCCGTATTCCGTTCATTGTATTTACCAATTCATCAACGGAATATGATTTTGGTTTAATGAGATTTTATATGTTTTAGGAATGTTTGCTTTTAGTTGAATGTGTCTGATGATACTTATCTTTGGATTTGTAGTATTATGGAAAAGAGATAATAGCGAAACAGCTTGAAGTTGATCAGGAACACCCAGATGTGTATCGCTTGTTTCTAGCTGTCTACAAGAATTTTGTTGAGGTATTTGAACTTCGCGTATGGGGAAGGAGGGGTTGACTTGTGACTGTGAGTGGTGAGATGCTGAGTGGATAACTTTATACTGCTAAATTCGTATTCACAATTTGGCCATTGTGGTGGCAGGCAGTTGATGCTGCAGACAATGGAATCAGCCAATACAATTCAGATCTCTTGCCAAAATACGTAATCAATACGTACTTGTCATCTAGAGTGGGAAGATTGAATCTTAATTGGACAGATCCTGATCAATCATCTGAACGAGAAAATGATGCTTTTCAGAAGGCCATGACTTTGACCGGAACCGAGTTTTTGGAGGTGAGTTCGAGCACTGATTAATTAAATGATTTTCTCATTTTGCCAATATCCTATTTCTACTATATGGGTAGTAGCATCATAGGCTTTTCCTTTCCCTAACTAATTTATAACGATGAGAAATTCTGTTTCAGACCGTCCATTTCTATGCACGATCATGGTTACCTGCTCGATCAATCGTTATGGAGTGTCTCGCAGCAAGGCATGATGTCGATTCCAGTGGAGAAATCATGGTCCTCAAGAAATCTTGTCCTGTAAGTGAGGCTTACTACCTGTTGTTACTAAAAATACTTAAAAACCCTTGGGTGATTCTCATATTCAAGCTTCAGTGGCGGAGCCAAAACGTTTCCAGTGTCCCATTATATTTTAAAGAGATTATTACACAGAACTATACCCCTACTTTCTGTTAAGCACTAAAACTGGACAACAAAAGTCCCGTGCCTGAGGGCCTCAATTGCCGTAAGGTGCATCTGTCAATTTATGGACTCACTGTGCAGTAAAGTGTTGGACCCTTGCACTGAAGTACAATCTTATATATTTGTGAGATTCTAAATTTTGTTTTGCATTTTGTAACAGTGGAAGCTTCATATATTTGAGCTTGAGGAGGAAATGAAGATTGAGCCCTCTGTCAAATATGTCATCTACGAGGTAAAGTATGCATTAGCCTTCGATGTTGATTGGCCGGCACATCATTTTGATGCCAACATCAAATGCAAGCTAAATATAACAACATTAACAAAGTGCCTCAAAGGCTCCCACAAAGTGTTAGGGTAGGGGGGTGTTGAATGTACGCAGCCTTACCCCCATGTTATGTAATTAACTTCAAGTCTTCAATATAAAAAGAAGTGTTGCCAATTTCGTGAGCAATTTTGCTTTCATCTATCATAACTTAAAAACATAACATAATGAGTCTCTCATTCGTTTCCATGGTTATTTAAGCAGGATGATAGAAGAACATCTTGGCGAGTGCAGGCAGTAGCTGTTGGACCTGATAGATTTGAAAGCCGGAAGCCCTTGCCGAATCAGTGGAGGGGTTTAGAAGGCAATGAACTTTCTGAGATATCAGGCATCCCTGGCTGTGTATTTGTCCACATGAGTGGTTTTATCGGAGGGAATAAGACTAATGAAGGTGCCATTGAGATGGCAAGAGCATCCTTGAAAGCATAAACTGACATCAGAGAAGGCTGAAACTATATTTGAATTCACATATATAGGGAGTATTATTTCTATAACTGACTTCAAGTCTTCAATTACCATATTTTGTTGTTCACTCTTTTGATTAGTTTGAAACTTTGAATTAGTGTATATGGTTAGTCTTGCGATATACTCCGTATTATCATAAAACAGTCATATGAGAATTTGTGTTTTTTTAAAGAGATTTCAATCTCTCTTAGGACTTTAAATGTAAAGGTCAATCATATCTTTAACTCATGATGTTGTTCCTTTCATGTAGCTAATTTTATGCATCATGCATGAGTAATTAAACCTTTCAAGCAATCTGATTCAGGACTTGTGAAGCTAATTTTTTTTTTTTTACTAGTGAAAAAGTATCTTTGATGCAGATGTCAATAAAGTTTCTGAATGGTAACTGTACATTGAACGCATAGCTGTACTGAAGGGGTTGGAGTGTACTCCTACATCCAGCGAACTCGTAGTGAATACACATTACATATCCAGCTCAGGTGCAAAATTACTGTCTTCATAATGTGATAGTTGTTCTCTTCTTTTCACTACTTGGATTCTATTCCTCTGAAACTACTGGCAAATCTTCTTTAAACCAATTGTACAGACCTCCCTCTAGATGAAATACGTTATCGTATCCATTCAATACTAGCAAGTAAGCTGCTATCAGTGACCTGAACATATAGTTTTATTCATAGCATTAGTAAGTAATATGACCTCCTCTCTCTGTATATAGGGGATACGAAATTCATGCATAATAGTACACTTAAATAGAGACTATCCCTTTATTTGGAAACATAAAGAGGGAAAAAGTGGTGAGGGGGGTGTATGGAAGGGAAAGGGAGGGAGGGAGGAGGAGGTGAGACGGAATGGGCCAATCTCATTTTCCTATGTTGGAGAGATTTCGATTAGGCTTGGAAGAGGGGAAACGGATCCCTCCAACCGCACTTGCTATCAAAAAAAGGATTTTGTCCCTCTTACTTTCCCTTTAATTTTTCTACTCCAGAAAATGCCTAAGAGATGGTGTCGAAGACCATAATCTATAAACCTTCCATTCATGATTTTGATTTCTTGTGCACATCAATTGTGGAACTTCAGAACTGTTTCTGAATGGAGATGTTGTACTAACTACTAACTAGGTCAAGAAATGATAGAAACATGCCTTGTGTCTACGTTGATATGGTACTGGTAAAGCTGACAATCAGGTGACACAGTTTAATTTCGGTTATATCAGGTTCAAGTATTGTGGGGTCAATATTTCACTTAGGGTTAAGTTGGGTTCGGGTCAGGTAACTATCTCATCGAGTCAATTTTGTGTCAACTCTAACTCCTATAAGTAGAAGGTTATAATGCTTGTAAAGTATGTCTTGCAACTAGATGACAGTTAAAAGTCTAGACAGGAATAATTTAGGAGACAGCCGATGTGTACCTTGATTGTTGACCTTCTGGTAGATTCATGGAGGGTCTCATGGTACCCCCGGCTGAACAGGCGACTATTATCTTGGCATTTTTGTCCAACTTTGATTCAACTTCTGTTGTGTGAAGCAAATGATTAGTAAGTTCTAGAGCAGTATTCATTCATAATAAGGATAAGCTTATACGTTACAACCTCGTTTTACCTTGTATAAAGTTAGGGTTTTCCTCTGTCCCTGAAAATATACCAAAAAATGCAAATGCAGCTCGCCTAGCAATGTCCCAGGCTGTCCACTCTTTTATAAGCCTATATATTTGCACGTTGATGGCGCCTGGTGGATGTCCCTGCCCAAAACATTGGATACTCTTAAAATTTTGTCGAGTTTCCGAGACCTTGTTAACTTCATCTAGAATACCCCTAGTTCTAGGCATGTTTGCATGAAATCTTTCTGAAGTTTCCGAGTTCAATTATGTAGATTCAGGTTAACTGTAAACAATAAGCAGAGTTTAACCTCTTTAAATTCTGCTTCAGGGCGTACATCAAGAATCACAAAGTTATTCTCGTTCTGCAAACGCAAAGCTTCTTTCACGTCCACTGTCTTTACCTGCAAAGGTAATCAAACTTCTAGGATCCTTATCTAGAATGCAAAATTTAATTGAGACAGTCATACAACCAAGCCATTACTATCCTATTCCTCATTTAATATGAGTAATATCGTTAATGGCTTGGTTTTATGCACACAGTCGTCTCATACTAGACTACCTGTATCTGGTATGTGCTTTGGCCATACCTTTTTCTTGAGCAGAACTTCGCGCTTTACTTTCCACTCTTCTTCAGCTGCTACCTCAGAGTAGATTATAAAAATGGTCAGGACAACCTATTCATGTACATGAACCCCACCCGGCCGCCCGTTCCCAAAACAGCTCAAAATGACTTAATGTTCAGAAGTGAAAAGAGTTAGAACTACCTGGTGACTTGGCTGGTTTAGTTGCTGCATTTCTAACACTGAACCCCATCGGCGCACTATGGAACCTTAGCCTCGCACTCGTGTTCATACCCGAGTTATTCATCAATGAGCATGATTGACCGGTTTTTGATGACCGAAACAGGATTGAATCATGGAATATGTGGTTTAATGAGGATGAGATTGATTGGTGCTGTGTGACTGAGGTAAAAGAAGCCATTCTTATTTTTTTTCTTTTGTTTTCGGGTTAGAAGTTAAGTTTGGAAGTTACTAATGATGATTGATGAAGCATAGATGCTTGTTTGTGAAGATATTTTGGTTAGAGATAATCTGATCTAGTGATGGTTATTAGATGGGTGTGATTTTATTTGGATATGCCCTCATCCAACCAGATTGTCTCTTCCTGCAACTCTTTTACTATCAACTGTCAACTTTGATGCTCAAGTTTCAAGTTTTGGTGGGTTCCCATTTTGGCATTTTTTTTAAAGGGGAAGTGAGATAATGGAGTGGCAAAGGTTTTTCTTGGTCCATGATTAAGACCCACCAATGAGCAACATAAACTCTAACACAAATTCTCATTATAGACGGACACTATCCGTCTATACGTATAGACGGATACCATTTTCCCTCACAAAATACTCATTTGCCATAAAGTGGAAAGCACATGGGGGGTGCCCCACCTTGTCCCCCCTACCCATTTTATTAGAGGTCTTTACCCGTCTATACGCTCCACCCGTCTATACCAAGACCTATTGAAACTCTAATTATATTCATTTTGTAGTTCACAAATTCTTATTTCAGACCGCCATATCCTTCTGAAATAGTCAGACGGATACCATTTCCTCTCACAAAAAACCCATTTAGGGTGTGAGTGGGAAAACACATGGAGGTGTCCCACCACCCATGTACTTCTCACTTGTGAGAGGTCTTATTGCGGTCTGAAATAAGACGGTCTTAAGCAAGATGGACTGTTTAATATCAAACCAAGTTTCTTGATTTTTGAAAGAACTTTTTCATGCAATGGGACAAACTTTTTTTAAAGGTTCTTATTTACAAACCCAATACAAAGATGATTAAACGCGGATTTTAACTCATTATGGATTTTGATATTTTGCAATAATTTTGCAAAGTGGGTTTTGGACGAATAAGTTTTATTGTTGGCTAGTGTATAGTCTTTTCGAGCGTCAAGTATGTATTATTATCAGGTTGCCATATGCGGATTTGTTTGAGTCGAGTGAGGTCTTATTTATGCGGTTTAAGATAGAATTACAAATGTGTGAAGGCATGTACCAAAGAAAAAAAGAAAAAAAACAAATATGTGAAGCTAAATTAGAACTCTACAAAACATAATGAGCAGGATCCACTGATCCAACACGTCCCAAGCACAATCTATTCACGATAATTATTCAGTTTAGCATAACCCATAATATGATAAACCACTAGTCTTGTAAATATTTGTTCTAATTTACTAGTTAAGCGAGCTAAGTATTACGCCACCTAAACGTATTGACACGACACCACGACCCATACCGTACAATTAAAATTTCATGTTACCCGTGGCCGTGGGGCATGTATTTGTTTAGTTAATTGACTAAATCCGATCCATTTAATTTAATTTAATACACTGTTTTTCAAGTACAAAGATATTAACAAGATCTGATTAATTTTTCTAATTAATTAAAGCATTAAACAAATCAATCCCTTTTCCCACACGTCTTACACTTGCAGAAATACACATCACTCTCTACACTCTCATCCCTCTCTCTTCATCTGAAGAACAACGACGAAGAAGAAGAACAACAACAATGGAGATATTCTACTACCTCGTTTTCGGATCTCTAGCTTCCATTGTTGCTGCTGTTGAATTCTCCAAATCTAACAAGGATCGCATCAATACTCCCTCCTCTTTTAATTCCTTCAAAAACAATTATCTCCTTGTTTACTCTCTCATGATGGGTATAACCTTTCTCCTTTTTTAATTTCGACGATTTATTGCTTTTTTACGTTGTTTTGTTGTTGCGATTCGGATCGATGTGTATGTTGCTGTGATTTTTGTGATTTGATTTGTTGATTTACGTTTGAATTGCGATTTGTGTTACGCGATTAATTTAATCTTTGAGAAATGTGTATAATCTGAGGTTAATTGATGCGATTTTCCTATGGAAATAGTGTGTTTTAGATTCTTATGTTAATTAGCGAAATTGTTAATGTGATTTGTCGGTTGACATATTTGAGCTACGCGTACAAAATTAGAGGAGAAATTGAGAAAATGTCGTCATCACGGAAAATCGATGTGATTTGGCTGAGAAAGAGTGTATTTTAGATTCTTATGTTAATTTGCGAAATTGTAAATGTGATTTTGTTGATTGACGTATTTGAGCTAGGTGTACAAAAATAGGCGAGAAAATGTTAGTTTATTTCAGATTCTTGAGTTATTTTGTGAAATTGTAACTGTGATTTGTCGATTGATACATTAGAGTTAGGTGTACAAAATTTGGGGAGAAAATGTTAATTCATTACGGAAAGTCGATAAGGTTTTGCTAAGGGAAGAGTGTTTTTCAGATTCTTATGCTAGTTTGCCAAATTATGAATGTGATTTGTTGATTGACATATTTGAGCTAGGTGAATAAAATTAGTGGAGAAAATGTTGTCATTGCGGAGAGAGTACAGTACCTGTAATTGTTTTTGAATTTACTACACAGGGAGTGCTTGATAGAGTTTTGGAAGAAGCGGCGTAATGAAATTGAGAAATGCACATTCGTACGGATGTTCGTTATAACGACTCTCTTGTTGGTTTTAGTACGCTCATTTGTGCATATATAGTTGGTGTTACTGTGTGAGTAGTGTTGGAAATTTAAGAATATCTTTGCCTGTGTTTTGTATATGCTTATAATGTTGTCAGTGTTACATTATTGCCATAGAGTCATTGCTTAATCGAATTTGGGTATATGACAACTGGAAGAGTTTTTGATTGAATGTTGTATGTGGAGACAGCTGGCGACTGGTTGCAGGGTCCATATGTGTATTACCTTTATAGCACATACGGTTTTGGGAAAGGGGAAATAGGACAGCTGTTCATCGCTGGTTTTGGATCATCTATGCTCTTTGGGACGATCGTTGGTTCACTTGCTGACAAACAGTAATGCTTATATATACTTTCTTCCCAGTGCTTTATTTTCTATGTTGATTTCTTCGAATCTTCCAGTCTAATCTTATTGCCTTGATTGTACAATCCAGGGGCCGAAAGAGAGCATGTGTCACTTATTGCATAACCTACATCCTGAGTTGCATTACCAAGCATTCTCCTCAATACAAGGTCCTGATGCTGGGCCGAGTATTGGGAGGTATTGCCACATCACTTTTGTTCTCTGCATTCGAGTCGTGGCTGGTTGCAGAGCATAATAAGGTGATTATCTGTTTTATTCATCTCAAATGCAGTTACTAAGTCCATCTTGGAGAAAATGTTTCTGTTGCCAGATGAATTAGAGATGGGTGCGTTGAGTGGGTGGGGTGGAGTGGGTACTGTGCAGGCTCTTTTGATTTTTTTTTTTTTTTTTAACGGTCTTGTAAATTATGTGATGTTGAAACACTCGACATTGCCTTTGGAATTTGGGTATTAGAGTACTTATGTCTGAGATCAGTTCTCCTTGTCATAAAAGGCATGGATAAGTATTGCTCGTATCGTAATTGCAAATTTTGCTCTTTCAATATCAGGAATGGTTTTATAGCCATTATTGTTCAGTATCACATAAGTGTGACTATTACTTTTCTGTGTGTAATTTAGGAATTTAACAGCTTTTATGATTAGGTCTAGTTTGGTACATCGGGGTTGTTATATACTCATTACTTATCTTGATGTCCGTAATGCTGGCGACTGCAATTTTCTGATTTGGAATTTTGATTGGCACAGTTAACTTTTGATTTGTGAAAAAGATGGTTAGTGTATATATCAAACTATTTGTTTGTACCGAGTATGACTATCTTTCTTTTCTAATATATGTAGAGGGGCTTTGAACAACAATGGTTGTCAATAACTTTCTCGAAGGCAATTTTTCTTGGGAATGGTCTTATTGCTATCATCTCCGGATTGGCTGGTAATGTATTGGTGGATACATTCGCGCTTGGGCCTGTAGCGCCCTTTGATGCAGCAGCATGCATTTTGGCTATAGGCATGGCTGTAATTATGTCATCGTGGACTGAAAACTACGGAGACCCTTCAGAGAACAAGAATTTACTTGCACAGTTCAAGGGTGCTGCAGTGGCTATTGCTTCTGGTACGTCGTGAGAACTGTTGGATGAAATAGAACAATAGAATTTAACTAGTATGATTGTGTGCCATCCAATTTTATTTAAGAAAATAGTGGCCCATTTTATCGCAGATGGTATTTAAGTTTTTGTTTGACCTTTTACCAACCAAAAGGAACAAAATCATTTATGTTAATTATATTCTTGCCTCTCAGCCCTTAATTTCTTTGTCTTCTGTATAACATCTGTTTGTTTATGTTGGGCAGATGAAAAAATAGCTTTATTGGGTGCCATTCAATCACTGTTTGAGGGTTCAATGTATACCTTTGTATTCCTTTGGACCCCTGCATTGAGTCCAAACGACGAGGAAATTCCACATGGATTTATCTTTGCAACTTTCATGCTGGCTTCAATGTTGGGAAGCTCAATTGCATCCCGTCTACTGGCTCGTTCATCTCTTAAAGCTGAGAGCTACATGCAAGTAGTTTTCTCCGTCTCAGCTGTTTCTCTGTTGCTGCCAATTGTAACAAATGTATGTCAAATCTCCAGTTCTTGTCCTACTTTTATATTGTTTAAAAGAAGCCACAATGGCAGTTTTGAGTTTTGACGGGTTTCAAACCCAGATCATGAGTACCATTACTCAATGACTTGACCAGCTAAGCTAGTTGAAATCTGCTCGCTCTACTTTATAGATTACATAATCAAGTGCTTGATGATTATTCTTATTGTAACAGTTTCTGGTGGAGCCCTCAAAGATAAGAGGTGGCGGCATTTCATTTTCTGGCAGTGTACAGCTTCTTGGGTTCTGTGCTTTTGAGGCTTGTGTAGGAATATTCTGGCCATCCATAATGAAGATGAGGTCTCAGTATATTCCAGAGGAGGCTAGGAGTACCATCATGAACTTTTTCCGGATTCCTCTTAATATCTTCGTCTGCGTTGTTCTCTACAATGTATGTTTCTCGAACACTTGTAGTTCACCTACTATTCTTAGACTGCTCTTGAAGCTCCATAGTTTGCTCATGGTACATGTTTTTGACTCACTAGAATCCAATTGTTTCCTAGGACTTTAGGTGACACATTAATTTTATGCGAGACCAACCTATTTAACCATAAAACTTGCTCATGTACTTCATACTAGTTAACCACTAAAAACTGAAATTAAGGAAACACGACCCCATTATATGGGCGAGTCTTGTTATATTCTTGTCAGGAGACCATCTCATATAAGAATTTTCCTACCTGCTCACACATTCATGTTAATGACTTGATGGATCCATGTGTTATGATTTTACTCGTAAAGTCCTAATCTTAAACTGTCTATGCCCCCGTCTGAATGGGGCTTAAAAGTCTAGGTATAGCTTCCAGCTCTCAGTGGGAGTCATTCTACTCCCTCCGTCCCGGTCATTTGTTGTCCTTTGGTATTACTGCTGAATATTGGAGTGATATCTACGCTCACTTCTGTTTCTGACATTGCCTTTTTTTATACGTGAAGGTCAATGCATTTCCGATAACTGTCATGTTTGGAATGTGCTCAATCTTCCTCTTTGTGGCATGTATATTACAAAGGCGGCTCATGGTGATAGCTGACAAAACGAGTAAGTAGAATGCATGCCAACCCGACACAAATTTCTAGTATATTAGAATTTACAAAGGCAGAAATGCTATTTCCACATCTCGATTTCTCGCTTTCTGTTGCTTAATACTGGCTTTTCAATCCGTCAAATTTTCAATTGAGATTTGAGAGTATATTTTCATTCTCACAGAGACCGAAGATTATGTACTCAAGGAAAGAGACTCAGAAGCCGAGCCATTGAACATTTGAGCATCGAAAGAGAGTAGCAAGTAATAATATTCAAGTAGAACAGTAATACAACGGCAATCACTGTAGGAATTAAGTTTGATGGTATGCCAGAAAAGGTAAGAAGCAAATGAAGAGAGAAAAAAGTTACTCAAGCACAAGCAAAGCGCTATTTCAGTTGCAGATAGCAGTCGGCTAGTGTTTTCAAGAAGCTATTCTTTAATTTTACCTACCTTGTCTTTCTCAACAACAGGTCAAAGAACGACAGGGGATCTAGTTTCATTTTTTTTTTTTTTTTTACTTCGAGTTTCTTAGGTGTAGTAAATCTTTCTTTTGACAACGGAGGTGTAGTAAATCTGGTGTAATCATAATGTGTTTTCGTTTATTGTTTGAAAGTTCCATTTTATTTGTAATTTGGAAGTCAAACGAGATTCTTGTGCAAACTAAGTGTTATAAGCATAATTTAACATTTTAACAGAATACCATATTACCTTGTAACAAACTTTGAGAATCGACGTAACATTCATGGGCTGTTGACAGGAAAATTTTCAAGTTTTCGTGACATTTTGAGTTTTTTTCCCGAAGTTTTTCTTTTTCAACCGTAATATATATATAAGTAACGCTAATATGTTTTAGCCTTGCAAATTGTTTCCCTGAACTCGGATTAGCATTTCTAAAAATTGAGCAACCCAAAGTCGTCCACTGACAACATAATTTATCGAATCAGCATCTTATATTGTTATGATTCCATCATAAGGAGTGCACAAACCTCAGCTGAATGTACAAGAATGAACAAATGCGATTATTGTGTTAAATTTACAACTCATAAACAAGTTAACAAGCTTCAATAATTCTATAATACATACAAGATACGAAAAGAAAGACATTACAGATACTTACATATGAATCATGATATCCTATGTGTAGTCACATAATCTTGCTTCGTTTTGCTTCAATAGTCGCAACTTCGAGATCTCCAATGAAGAAAAGGATCTTTTCGAGAATCCCATAACCAGGCGATCCATCTTCATTGACATTGCCATGTCGACTCAATGCTGCTTCTTCGTTTGTGTTCCTACGTTTCCTAGAACCCAAATGGCGTTGGATTTCACCGCCATGAATCAGGTAGTAATCAGCCCCCTCTCTTGTTATCTTCAGTCCCCTGGAATCACAATCAAAAGACTTTCAATGGAAAACTCTGAAATTTTTTACAAATTACTTCACATTACGCCATTAGATTTTTCTTTTCAGGCACTAGATTTTTGAAATTGTCGCTACTGGCATGCCATTTGTTCTTAAAATCGGATTTGCATCTCTATTGCTAATTCTATGAAACGAGAAACAAATATATATGATCTACTTACAGTCCGACTCTATTACAACGGTCTTGCACTTCATAAACATCTTTCCATGATTGTGAATTAGTGGGGGTATAAAATCGAGCTTGATCTTCACCCCACCTCTCCTTGAACAGATTAGCCCATAACACGTCATCAGATCCCAAACCGTTCCATTTCCTGCAAACTTCACCCGCAAGGATCCATAATAAATCAACTGAAAGCAATAATTGTATAAAATCTCTTTTTGTCAACAGATTATAGGCCATTTATAATAGAGATACAAGTGTGAGTGCTCCATAAATCGTCGAAAGATGATCATATTCCAAAACTAAGGATCAATAACTAACAGTACCACACTGCCCCAAAACTACTGCCAATAGCGGACTAACGGGGATCGGATTTATGAGTCTGTTTAAAATTGCATCGAGAATTCGAGATACCGCTACTTGACAACTAACAGAAGCGTAATCAGTTTAGTAAACCATTTTACATAATTGCATTTCACCAACCAATTATTCTCACTATAGACGGATATATCCATCTAAAGTGAAAGAGGGGTCAAATATGCTTAAAGTGGTGACATTTTTGGAACCCACCATGCAACTTGTTGCCTGTGTTTAAAGTGGGTGAATATTTGGCCTATAACTATAGACGGATATCTCCCGTTTATAATGAGAATTTGTGTGCACCATAATCCAGAACCAAATAATGCGGAATATAAATCAAGAATCGCAATGAAAAATTCGGTTCCCCAGCTCTTATTTCTCCCTATTCTCCATCTTGTTCTAACATAATGAAGATTTGAGACAGTAGAAAGTCAATGATCTTATAATATTGTTCCTCATTATTTGACAATTATACCTCTACATACGAAATCACAACTCGATCCGATATATAATTTTATCTCATCTATTGAAAATCAAAATGATCAGAGAACTGTTGAATTTTGCTCATATCAATAGCAAAATGGAATTTTCCACCCAAAATCTACACCACCACATACATGCATAATCTAATTACTTGAAAAATCTCAATTCACTAGTAAAATCAACAAAATTAAGATTGCCCAATTCAAATTACTCCATCATTTCAACATTTTCAAACATATGATTACAAATTATCATCAAACATAACAAATTAACAGGGGAAGATTCAAATACGGTAATTTTAAATCGTAGTTCTCGGAAAGACAATCGATTTGAAAAAAAAAAGTCACTTTTTAGCTCGTAAGCACGAGTTGCCTCTTAAAGTTTTTCGGATAAAAAAATTGGGTATTTCGTGCAAAATGTCAAACCTTTCCGATTAATCAATAAACATCGAATATTAATTAAATATCCATATACCCAGATCAAATTGGCACAAATTAAACAAACCCAGAATCAAATAAATGAATTATAAATGAAATTATAAGGAATTGAATAAGATTGAGAAGAGAAAATTGGAAATTGAGCTGACCTTGTTGAGCTGTGGCTAAATTCTGATAATCCAAGATACGGAAAATCTTAAGACAAAGCTCATTTGGTAATTTTTCCATCAAAATTAATAACGCAAATCTTAGATTTCCAAAAATTTTGCAACAAATGAAGTTATCTGTTAGCTAGAAGAGATTACTATACAACTATAGAAGAAGTATTTTGTACGTATTCATATCTGTCTCTAACATGTCAAATAATGCGTAATAGTGTAGTAATTTGGTCGGGTATAATAAAATCGGTTGATCTTTCTTAAGACCGTATATCGGTATATTTATCCGCCTTAATGAATGGGTCAAATAATAGGAGTAAATAGTATGAGTCTGAAGCCTTCTAACTTGTAAGTTTTGATAAAATTTTCACTTAAAATGACAATCTGTTTAAAGATGAAATGAGTGATAACCAGTGGAGTTTTTAGAACTTCGTTAATCGGGGTTCGATTTTTATAGACAATTTTTTTTAAAGCTAAAATTGTTGTTAGAACACATTTGTTGATGATGACATGCCTATTTTAACCATGCTTTTACATGTTCCATTTTAGGATTTAGTCCTTTTCCCCAATCAAAAGTTAATCAATGTTCAAGGTTAAGAAGTGTTGATGAAGCTACCCAAGAATTGTGTTGTAATAAGAGTCACATATGTAAGGGTAAGAGAGTATGATATTAAGGCAACAGTAAGCAAGACTGTTGTTTAACAACAGTCTGCTTTCTAAGGCAACAGTAAGCAAGACTGTTGCTTTAGCTCATGTCACTTGAGGGAAGTCTTCAATTTCAAAATTACTCATATTTTCAAATACAAACTTCTATCAAATGTTCATTTCTAATATTTGAATTTTATGAAAGGTTGTTTTTAAGAAAGAATATTCAAATGACATCTTTCAAAAGGTTTTATCTCAAATTGACAATATCTTTTATCATAACTTTTGGAAAGAGGAACTTGTTTCTTTCCAAAATTGTTTCTGTAAAAATGTTTTTACTTGGTTGTCAATCTTGTTCTGACTGGTTTTCAAAGGCCTTTTAAAGATAATAATAAAGCTTCTTTTCTTCTTCAACCTTTAAAAGAATGCCCCCTTTTATGCAAACTTGGTTAAGTCAAAAATATTTATTTTTTTATCATATGTCTTGACCTCTAAACCCTAGTTTGTTTGCCTATAAAAGGAGCACTCTTCTCCTTCATTTCTTAAGACTTTCCTGAGAATTTCAAAGTGTTTTGAAAAATTGTTTTTAAAAACTTAAAGCTTTTTACTTCCTTTGCAAAATATTTCTAAGTCTTCCAGTGACAACAGTCTTCACTACCGTTGCCTTAAGTATTGCATTCTCTTGCCTAAAATCGTTTGATCAATAAGTTGTCCTTATCAATTCTTTCATAGAATCAGCTTGAGGAAACTTGATCTTGTAAACATTTTAGTTAGAGTCTTGAGTTTCTAGACGGAGTAGTCTTAGAACTCGTGTCGCAACCGGAGTAGGTTGTTGGTCCTTTTATTGTAAGTGTTTAAGTAGTCAGAGTAGATCACTTCACTTATTAATAAAAGAAGATTGGACGTAGGCCCTTAAAGTGTTGGCCGAACCAATTCAAAAATATCGTGTTGATCTCTCGTTACTTTTATTTCCGCTGCATTTATCTTACTTATTCCTCACTCACGTTTTTATTTAACAACAGTTCCTAATACTGTTGCTTTTGGTCAGCAACCTTATCTCATGTGCTAAGACAAACAAGCAACAATCAGATCAACTGTTGCCTTACAACAATCATTCTTAACAACGTAATACACTCTTAATGAATCAATTTATTTGATGTATCCACTTGTTCTTCATTTTATCAATCAACGTGATACACTCTTAATGAATCATAATTATCGCTCCAGAGATTGATATGGGTAATTGTTTGTCCGAGTCCTTCTTGATTAACAAGAGAGAAAGGGGACAATGGATCGATTTTGCATTCGGAAACGAAAGCAAAATTAGGGATAATCGCATTCTGCGTCATCGCGTATGAAACGAAGTAACACAATAGGATTTTTAGGGTTGAATGATAGAGTACACTGATACCATGATAATTAGAATAGAGTAGGGTAAATCATTTGTGTTGTATTTCTCATAAAATTGTAGAGTATTTATACAAGACGGTCTTTGGACAAAGGCCAATATAATACTCGGCCTTAATACTATTTATTTAAGCAGTGTTAGAACACATTGTGTTGATGATGCCAAGTCCCTTTGTTATTTGATTGTTTGCTCTTAGTTGAAATGATTAGTGATTGAAGCAATCAAATGGACTTTCAACAATGATTCAAGATGATCAAGCTAATCAAGGAAGTCAAGACAATGGTGTTTTCTAAGCCTTAGTCGAAAAATGTAAGAGTAAGTGCAACATTCTCATGTAAGTCAAGTAATGGCAAAACCATGCAACAGTACGCTGTACTGTGGTTTCTGGTACTATCATACGGAGGAGGAATTTTGACCAAAATGTTTTAAGTGTCAAAACTTTGCAAACTTTAAACCTTAAACATTTGAATTTTTCAAAAGGTTGAAAATAATCTGAAATTTTGGAGTCACAAGCCCACTTGACTAAGCCTCTAGATTTGTGCAAACACCTTTTACTAAAATGGCAAAGAAGACTTGTCAAACTTCTAAAGTAAGAAAAGCTTTTTGCCATTTTGGTAAAATGTCACATGTTGAGTGTAGTAGCTTAAGTTTTCTGATTTCTTAAGCCCCAAGCCTATAGTCTAACACTTACCATCACTCAAGGCTATCATTTTAATATTGGATTTAATTTTTCTAAGTTGTACTTACCTAAGACTAAATCTACTATAAATATAGTGTCTTAGTCACATTTATTTCTTAAGACTTCCAAAGCATTTATTGTAAAAACCTTGCAAATCATTTGTGCATTTAAAGCTTTGTTCTTCAAGTGTTTGCAAAACGTTTTTCTGATTTTAAAGTCTTCAAATTGTTTTCGAAAAAGCTGTAAAACCTCCAAGTATCAGTTCTGATGCCTGTCGTTGTGTGCACCAAAAATAATATTTATAATACCTATTAAAACTAACAGAAGTTAGTGGTAACAAGGTTGAACCACAGAGAGGCGGGGGAGTTTCTATTGTTTAATATTCTAGTTTTTTAGGGTAACAATTTGAGGGGGTTTGGATTTTGTCTAAGTCTAAATGCAAATGAAATAAATAAGCAAAAAACAAGCAAATAATAAGATGATGTAAACAAATAATAGAAAGGAGCTAGGATGATCGGGTCACTATAGCTACGATGGCACAAAAGTCTAGGTAGGTTTCGAAATACAGTCGTGGGTGATGTGTATGACAAGTCCTCTCGATCCAAGTCAACTAATAGCCCTTCTCGGTCTATGCTATTAGTCCCTAGGTATCACTAATACTAACTTTCGTTCTTGACTAGTGATCCTAATGCCTAAATTACATTATCTTTCGATCTAGTAATTTAGCCGTCTTAATACGTTAATCTAAGTCCTTCCCTATCTTTCGATCTACGGGTTGGTTAAAACTAAGCATCTAACAAGTCTCCGCTAGGTCTCATTGATAGATATTGCACTTAACGACTCAAACGAAGCAAATCAGACACGAAGGTGGTCGATCGACCAACTACCCGAGTCGATCGACCAACCGACTCAGTCGACCGACCAGATAAGCCAGTCGGTCGACAAAGCCCTAATCCGAGGGTAGCCTATTCTAGTGCCATCTACGCTAAGTTCGCCTACATCCTAGCAATGGTGATTTAGCTAGACATAATAATAACGATAACAACAATGTAATTTGCGATTAAAGGAATAGAATTCATAATTAAACTAGAAGAACAATTAAATTGCATAAAACGTTAATGACGGTTTCGGGATATCTACACTAGCAATTCTAAACTAAAAGGGCAAATAAAGTGAACTGTAAATTAAAAGGGAATAATACCGAAATAGCAAAGCAGAAGAAGATCCGAAGCAAAGCTTTATTGAGAAATAAAGTATGAAGAACAATCTAACGTATTGAATAATTATTTGTAAGCTAATGATAACCTAATGGGAACTGAATGATGAATACGGGATATGAGGTTACGTTATAAAGAGTTTCACGTAACCTATAACTAAAAACCTAATTACAATGGGCTTTTACTAATCTTTTAATTTCCGTCAGATTTAAGAGGAAGTCGACCTACCACAAGGAGTGGTCGACCGACCAACTATCGGGCTCTTGCATGCTACTGTTCACGTTCTGCAACTGGGACTGCTACTGATGTGGTCGACCGACCACTAGGCACGGTCGGTCGACTGATATAGCTGATAGTTTGCTTCCAAATTTGTCTTTCAAGCTCCGAAATGCGCGCCAAGTTCGTTCCTCGAGCATTCTCCATATGTCCAATCCTATGCTAAGCGCTCCGGGACAGATTTAGTCCATTTTCCACCGAATTCTTCACATTCCTACAAAATTACACGAAGAGGAAGAAATACACGAAATAATGGAAATAGTAGCATAAACTACTCAATTGAGCTCTGAAATGCGCGTGAAATGAGGTGCAAAACATCATATATTAGACACGCATCAAACTTCACCAAAACAAACCCTTGCTTGTCCCCAAGAAAGAACTAGACTCGATCTTAGAACCTAATGGAACGAGTTCAATCTCAGAGCGAAATGCAATAAGTAAAGCCTAAACCAATTTAATGCTACAAATCAACAATCAATTAGCAATGTGAATCATGCAAACGAGTTATGTAGTCGTTAAAAACTTGCTGAAACGTCAACTATAGAGACTTATCATTATGGACTCTCACGGGTCGCTCATATCACACATAAGCACAGGTGAAAATATGTAAAAGATAGAAAGAATTCATTTGTAGTGACACTCACCTAACTACGACCTATGAAAACATGCATGCAGTCTAATATGAAAATAATCTCTACAACCGTACATACGCATTCCAACCATAAAGGACCATGACACATGCCGAGGTAAACATGGATATGTGAGGAAAAGGGTAAGAAGGGGCTAAAATGAATTTGGATATGAGGAGTAATAAGCCAAGCTAGTACTACAATCCAAACTATAAGCGAATCCCAACTTCAAACTCAATGTAAATAATACAATATGGTGCCAAATTGAAGCACAAAACTCACAACCTCCATAAAATTCAACTCCCCAAAGAATATAAATGATAACATGGGAGTGAAAATCACCAAATCATAATAATTGAAACATGTGATTTTTTTCAAACTGTAGTAACGTGGTCGACCGACCATAGGGGACGGTCGGTCGACTGAATGTCGGGTCTGATATAATTTTTTTTCGAATTCCGTTTTTTTTCTTTTTCTTTTCAATTCTTTTCTTCCCACATTTCTCCAACAACATAATTGAGCATATGACCAAATTTGCAATAAAACATTCCCACAAACACAAGTACTAGCTCGGATAAGGTAGGCTAAATTATAGTCTGTAGTTTATGGGACAAAAAGGCTAATTTGGCTAATGAGAGGCTATTGGGCAAAAATGAGGAAAGGGACCTCTACCACATCAATACTATATATTAAATCCAGAAACCAAGGGATTTCAAGGTAATTAAAGAAAGTTATACAAATTAGTTATACTATATAGTTTTAAATCACTAGCACCGTGTGATAGACCCGATTAAGGGATCTCAATGCAAATATTATATAGTTTGGGTTAAAATTAAATTATATAGAAGCTTAGTAATTTTCCTAAGAATTTGTAAGAGACTAAAACATGGTCAATTTCCTTAAAATAAAATAATTAATTAAGATGATCAATTTCCTTAAAATAAAAAAATTAATTAAGATGGTCAATTTCAAGGAAACTAAAAGAAAGAAGATGCTTAGTAATTTTCCTAAATATTTATAAAAGACTAGAAGATGGTCAATTTCCTTAAAATAAAATAATTAATTGGTATAAACATACACACTTATGGTATTATTTATTATCATCATAAAATTATATATTAAATTTTAAATCTATACAATTTTATTAAAATTTATAGTTTATTAGATGTATAGAGATGTTAATTATTTAACATACAAAAATATAATATATAAGTAGGTTATAAATAATTCAAGTTAGATTCCATAATATATAATATTGCATAATTCTTTCGATTTGATTTAATGCATATATGTAATATATTTATATAAATATATAATCCTCTTAAAATTGCATGCCTAAGTAGTAAAAGTAATTTCGTCAGTAAAGAAAAGAATTGTAGTAATATTGGATATAGTTATATGATAGTAATCACTCATTTGAATAGTAAAAGTAACAATATTATCAGCGAGATTAGTGAAAGTTGTAGAAAAAACAATGGGAGTAGTAAAATAATCAATATTAATGCGGCAATAGTGAAAGTAATAATAATTACAGCGGGAGTAGTGAAATTATCAATATTAATGTAGCAGTAGTGGCAGTAACAGTAATTACGTCGGGAGTAGTGAAAGTAACAATGATTACGGACAAGTAGTGAAATTTATTACTATTGTTTCATTAATAAGAGTAAACTCTTAATAGCGGGAGTAATGAATTTGTCTCAAAATTTATTTCATCGTAATTTTAGGATATGTCATAGAAAAATATATTAATGATAAATTTATGAGTTATGCAACTTTTAATTTTATTTAATGAAAAAAAAATTAATGGTAAGTAGAGGTAGCCCGGGCGAAGCCGGGCACCAATACTAGTGTGTCAACAAACCACGAACCAAATGCGTACAGGTATTAAGCAGATTAAGTTCATATTTATGCATATTGATACAACGTGTCTCATAAGAAGTAACTACTCACAATCCTAGATGAACTGGTCATGAATGACACCAGTTATAGGCTCTAATAACTCAGAAAATAATGTAGTTTGCCAAAAATCTAAGTCAAGTCTAAAGCTCAAAGAAGATATTTTAACGAAAACTCGTAGACTATGCAAAAAGATTCTACTAATAACATGTTAATTAAGCAAGGCTTAGGCATATACAGATGCAAATGCAATGTCATCATTGAAATACTACCGTTCCGACTCGACCTACATGCTAAAATAAACGTGCAAATTTGTTTGAATTTTTGAAATTTTTCAATTTTTTTTGGTATTTTGGTATATATAGAGAAATTAAATAACAATGCAAACAGAATAATTAAACATGAATGCAAAATCAAATGAATGCTATGCAATGCAAAACCTTTCCCAAAACCAAATCACACAATGTCCCCATTGTGCGAAATCATGTATAAGAAGCGAAAAAGGAAATGAGAATTTGCATTTAAAGAACTACAACTAAATAAGACATAAGAGAAAAAGATGTCAGGAACTCACAAGACTTCATGTGCGAACGGAAACCTCCCCGAACCAGCGCGAGCTAGGAGGTTTCGGTAGCCAGCAGTGCTACCATAAGATACCTGAAAGACATAAAAGCAAACATTGTTCGGAAATAAAAGAATTTGGGGGGGAAAAATGTGCATGGAATTAAAGTAGAAGAGAACGAAGTCAAGAATAGCAGCGTTGGTGGTCGACCGACAGATGGGGCTGGTCGACCACCACCGCATCGACGACACGTAACTTTTTTTTTCTTCGAAATAACTCAATAGATTGAGTTATCATGGTCTACAAACCTGCAAATGCGCAATATTACGCGCCCAAAATTCGTGCAAACCCAATAAAAACAGTCTATAGTCTTAAAAATCCTAAAGTAAACCAAACAAAGCGAAGTCTCGCGCAAACCAAAAACAGTAAAAAGTCTTAAATGCGATAAATTGTAGTAATATTGGATATAGTTATATGATAGTAATCACTCATTTGAATAGTAAAAGTAACAATATTATCAGCGAGATTAGTGAAAGTTGTAGAAAAAACAATGGGAGTAGTAAAATAATCAATATTAATGCGGCAATAGTGAAAGTAATAATAATTACAGCGGGAGTAGTGAAATTATCAATATTAATGCAGCAGTAGTGGCAGTAACAGTAATTACGCCGGGAGTAGTGAAAGTAACAATGATTACGGGCAAGTAGTGAAATTTATTACTATTGTTTCATTAATAAGAGTAAACTCTTAATAGCGGGAGTAATGAATTTGTCTCAAAATTTATTTCATCGTAATTTTAGGATATGTCATAGAAAAATATATTAATGATAAATTTATGGGTTATGCAACTTTTAATTTTATTTAATGAAAAAAAAATTAATGGTAAGTAGAGGTAGCCCGGGCGAAGCCGGGCACCAATACTAGTGTGTCAACAAACCACGAACCAAATGCGTACAGGTATTAAGCAGATTAAGTTCATATTTATGCATATTGATACAACGTGTCTCATAAGAAGTAACTACTCACAATCCTAGATGAACTGGTCATGAATGACACCAGTTATAGGCTCTAATAACTCAGAAAATAATGTAGTTTGCCAAAAATCTAAGTCAAGTCTAAAGCTCAGCAAGATATTTTAACGAAAACTCGTAGACTATGCAAAAAGATTCTACTAATAACATGTCAATTAAGCAAGGCTTAGGCATATACAGATGCAAATGCAATGTCATCATTGAAATACTACCGTTCCGACTCGACCTACATGCTAAAATAAACGTGCAAATTTGTTTGAATTTTTGAAATTTTTCAATTTTTTTTGGTATTTTGGTATATATAGAGAAATTAAATAACAATGCAAACAGAATAATTAAACATGAATGCAAAATCAAATGAATGCTATGCAATGCAAAACCTTTCCCCAAACCAAATCACACAATGTCCCCATTGTGCGAAATCATGTATAAGAAGCGAAAAAGGAAATGAGAATTTGCATTTAAAGAACTACAACTAAATAAGACATAAGAGAAAAAGATGTCAGGAACTCACAAGACTTCATGTGCGAACGGAAACCTCCCCGAACCAGCGCGAGCTAGGAGGTTTCGGTAGCCAGCAGTGCTACCATAAGATACCTGAAAGACATAAAAGCAAACATTGTTCGGAAATAAAAGAATTTGGGCGGGAAAAATGTGCATGGAATTAAAGTAGAAGAGAACGAAGTCAAGAATAGCAGCGTTGGTGGTCGACCGACTGATGGGGCTGGTCGACCGACCACTGTACCTGACACAGAGCCTGTTTTTCTTTGAAATAACTCAATAGATTGAGTTATCATGGTCTACAAACCTGCAAATGCGCAATATTACGCGCCCAAAATTCGTGCAAACCCAATAAAAACAGTCTATAGTCTTAAAAATCCTAAAGTAAACCAAACAAAGCGAAGTCTCGCGCAAACCAAAAACAGTAAAAAGTCTTAAATGCGATAAATTGTCTTAAAAACTCAAGCAATAAAATGTTTATCCGCGAAAAATGCGGAAAATCTCCGACCATGGCTTCTGGCTACACGAAGTACCCTCCACGGTGGTTATCTTCTCAGCACTCCAATCCACAACATCGTCCGACGGGTCTACATATGACGCATCCTCCCACTTGTCATTTGACTCCTCAAGCTCCAACTCAGAAACTGTAACTTTGGCCGGCTCATCCTCTTCAGGCTCCTCGTCAGTCCCATAGCTCAAGCATCCAAGACCGCCGCGCTGAACAATAGGCTCAACCGGAGTAACTGGCAGCTCATCCTTCCCCAAACCAGCTCTTGAAATAGATGAAACAGACAAATCGTCCTCCAATTTGCTCCCAATCTGGGGCGGAGGTGTCACAACAGCAGGAATAATGGGTACAGGAAATAAAGTAGGAATATCAGAAATGACCACATAAGACGGTTTAGCATAAATAGCATTGCATGTAACAGCCCACATGGGATCCTTCTTTCTAGCGGTTTGAGCAAAAACAATGGACTGTTTGTCCACCCTAGGTCAAGTTCCGCTCCCCAACATCAATTATTGCACCAGCAGTGTGCAAAAATGGTCTCCCTAGAATGATAGGTATATGATCGTCCTCGGGCATGTCTAGGACAACAAAGTCAACAGGGAAAAAGAATTTTCCTATTTGGACAGGAATGTCCTCTAGGACCCCTATAGGCTGGACCGCAGAGCGATCAGCCATCTGAACAGTCATGTTGGTCACGGCAAATTTGGTCAAACCTAATTTCTTCGCTAGACTTAAGGGCATGACACTAATGCTAGCCCCCAAATCACATAAGGCTTTCTCTATGGGAAAGGTGCCAATAGAACATGGGACAGAGAAACTACCCGGATCAGCTAATTTCCGGGGGGCAGTCTGGGTAATATAGGAGCTAGACTCCTCAGTAAAAGCCACGGACTGGACAGGCTCAAGTGATCGCTTTTTAGTTAAAAGCTGCTTCATGAATTTCATGTAAGCGGACACTTGATTGACCAACTCAAGGAAAGGTACCTGAACATTTAAACTACGAATCACATCTTTGAATTTATCGAAAGATACCTGTTCTTTGGTCGGAATTAGCCTCTCCGGATATGGGACGCGAATAGTACCATCCGTAGTTGGAGCTCTTCTCAAAAATCCCGGAGTTGAATCGCCTTGGAACAAGAATTCACGCAAGTTATCAGGCATAGATAGGCGATAAGGCTCAGCGTCAGCAGCACTGGTGGTCGGTCGACCACCCTCCTCGGTCGATCGACCAGGGACAATTTTACCCGAATTGTCAGAAGCATCAGGAAGTCTTCTGGAACAACATCAATGGTCGACCGACTGGGTGATGCGGTCGGTCGACTGCTTCCACTGCTATACGTCTTCTGTTTCTTCCCCTTTTCAGCAGCCTTTTTCTTTCCTTTAGCTTTTTCAACTGTAGGACCCTCAAGTGTAGACCCACTCCTGGTAGTAATAGCATTAAGGGTCTCCTTCTTTTGGTCCGGCTGCGATGGTAGTTGCCCAGGAGCTCGAGTTTCACTCTTGCTAGCCAGTTGAGCAATTTGGCTCTCCAACATTTTTGTAGAAGTCTCTCTAGCTTGAGACTCCTTTTGCAGCAAACCCGACAGATTTTGAACCATGTTTTTCAACTCAGAAATGTCAGAACTTTGAAATTACTGCTGCTGAGGCACATAGGGAGGCTTTTGAAACTGTTGTTGCTTATGAGGGGGCACATAACTTTGCTGCTGCTGCTGCTGCTGCTGTGGAGGTGGAGTCGGATTTTGGACGTTTTGGCTACTCCACCTCAAGTTTGGATGGACATTCGGCTCAAAATAAGTCTTTGTCTGCTTATAATGTTGAAAAGCAGCATAAGCCTCATAGGGGCTGCTGCAGAAATCTGCAACATGTCCTTCTCCTTCACATCTCTTGCAGACGAAAGGACCGTCTGACACAGCATTCACTTGATAGATCCCTCCTTTTGAAGCTCCTCCCAACTCGTACTTATCAAATCTGGCCGTGAGAGCTTCTAATGCAGCTACAGAAGGGGATTCAGCGGCTCTCCTTTGATTTCCCCTGGAATTTCCATGCTCAACTTTATGGGTGGCCATATCATCAATGATTTTCCACCCCTTAGTTTCTCCAACATTCTCCTGGAATCTGCCATTAGCTGCAGCATCTAGGATAGCCCTCTGATCGTCATAAAGCCCATTATAAAACTGATTGCACAGGCTCCATTGCTTGAACCCATGGTGCGGAATAGTTCGCACCAACTTCTTGAAACGGACCCATGCCTCATGAAAATTCTCATCAGGACCCTGTTTAAAGCTCGTGATCTGAGCTCTAATGACATTGGTCTTCGAGGCAGAGAAATATTTCTTGTAGAATACTAGGGCCAGCGAATTCCAATCGGTAATCCAATTAGCAGCTCGGTCCAGGTCTCGGTACCACTCCCTAGCAGCATCACAGAGTGAGAATATAAACATCGTCTCCTTTACCTGGTCCTGGGTCACACCTGCTGGTGGGGGTATGGAGCAGCAGTAGTCAATGAATGTCTCCATATGTTTAGCTGCATCTTCATTTGCAGCTCCCCCAAATTGGTTTCTCTCAACCAAGTTAATATAAGATGGTTTTGGCTCGAATTTTCTATCCGTCCCTGGTAATGCGAATCCCTTATAGAGATTCTCGGCTGTTGGCTTGGAGTGACTGGCTATACTTGCTTCTTCAGCCATCTCTAGATAATTTGGAGAAGTGACGGTCTCTGTGGAAGAAACTGGAGATGGTGGTGGGTTTTCTTCAAACAACTCGTTCTCGTAGAAACTTGTCCGAGAACTAGGCTCTTCCTCTGACTGTTGTTCTTGAAATAATCTCCTCTTCACGCGCAAAGTCCTCTTAAGCTCGAGATCAAGGGGAAATAATTCGCCTTGTTGAGACCTGCGCATAAGATAAAACTACACAAAAACAATGAGAAAAGTTTAAGGAACAAAAGCTCCTTAAACTAAGAAAAAGACTAAAACAATAAAACAATAAAACAATAAAAACTAGCGCTGCCTCCCCGGCAACGGCGCCAAAATTTGATGCCTGTCGTTGTGTGCACCAAAAATAATATTTATAATACCTATTAAAACTAACAGAAGTTAGTGGTAACAGGGTCGAACCACAGAGAGGCGGGGGAGTTTCTATTGTTTAATATTCTAGTTATTTAGGGTAACAATTTGAGGGAGTTTGGATTTTGTCTAAGTCTAAATGCAAATGAAATAAATAAGTAAAAAATAAGCAAATAATAAGATGATGTAAACAAATAATAGAAAGGAGCTAGGATGATCGGGTCACTATAGCTACGATGACACAAAAGTCTAGGTAGGTCTCGAAATACAGTCGTGGGTGATGGGTATGACAAGTCCTCTCGGTCCAAGTCAACTAATAGCCCTTCTCGGTCTATGCTATTAGTCCCTAGGTATCACAAATACTAACTTTCGTTCTTGACTAGTGATCCTAATGCCTAAATTACATTATCTTAATTTAGCCGTCTTAATTCGTTAATCTAAATCCTTCCCTATCTTTCGATCTACGGGTTGGTTAAAACTAAGCATCTAACAAGTCTCCGCTAGGTCTCATTGATAGATATTGCACTTAACGACTCAAACGAAGCAAATCAGACACGAAGGTGGTCGATCGACCAGCTACCCCAGTCGATCGACCAACCGACTCAGTCGACCGACCAGATAAGCCAGTCGGTCGACCAAGCCCTAATCCGAGGGTAGCCTATTCTAGTGCCATCTACGCTAAGTTCGCCTACATCCTAGCAATGGTGATTTAGCTAGACATAATAATAACGATAACAACAATGTAATTTGCGATTAAAGGAATAGAATTCATAATTAAACTAGAAGAACAATTAAATTGCATAAAACGTTAATGACGGTTTTGGGATATCTACACTAGCAATTCTAAACTAAAAGGGCAAATAAAGTGAACTGTAAATTAAAAGGGAATAATACCGAAATAGCAAAGCAGAAGAAGATCCGAAGCAAAGCTTTATTGAGAAATAAAGTATGAAGAACAATCTAACGTATTGAATAATTATTTGTAAGCTAATGATAACCTAATGGGAACTGAATGATGAATACGGGATATGAGGTTACGTTATAAAGAGTTTCACGTAACCTATATCTAAAAACCTAATTACAATGGGCTTTTACTAATCTTTTAATTTCCGTCAGATTTAAGAGGAAGTCGACCTACCACAACGAGTGGTTGACCGACCAACTATCGGGCTCCTGCATGCTACTTTTCACGTTCTGCAACTGGGACTGCTACTGATGTGGTCGACCGACCACTAGGCACAGTCGGTCGACTGATATAGCTGATAGTTTGCTTCCAAATTTGTCTTTCAAGCTCCTAAATGCGCGCCAAGTTTGTTCCTCGAGCATTCTCCATATGTCCAATCCTATGCTAAGCGCTCCGGGACAGATTTGGTCCATTTTCCACCGAATTCTTCACATTCCTACAAAATTACACGAAGAGGAAGAAATACACGAAATAAGGGAAATAGTAGCATAAACTACTCAATTGAGCTCTGAAATGCGTGTGAAATGAGGTGCAAAACATCATATATTAGACACGCATCAAGTTCGCTGTTCTGTGACATAATGAGTTTGTTCCATGATTCTCGTGTTAGATCTTCATTGTGATCTCCATGTTCATTTAGTGAACTCTTGAGATTCAAGATTCTGTAACACCTTGAGATAGAACCCATAAACTCTTGAAACGGAGTAACTTTAAGTTTGAGTGCAACCGGAGTAGGTTGGCGAATTATTTTCATTGTAAGGGGTTTAGTAAGTTTAAGTAAATTTTTAAACAATCAATAAAATAACGGTTGGACGTAGGCCTCGGAGTAGAGGCTGAACCAATTTTTAAAATGTCGTTTGTTTGTTCATTTACTTTTACGTTCTTTCACTTTGCTATTTCTCGCATGTACCTAATCAAGTTCTGTGTCACAGTCACCTATATTGTGACATAGAACTGCTGTACCTTCTTGTGAACTTACATTCAATTAAGTTTCTCAAGTCTTGTACTTCAATATTCTTAGCTTAAGTTAATTAATTAACCAAGTTAAGGATAAAAGTTTTAAAAGGTACACCTAATTCACCCCCTCCCCCTCTTAGGTGTTAATCGTTCTTAACTCTTCAATTGGTATCAGAGCCTCGTGCTCTTGATATTGGTTAAATTCAAAGAGTTGATCCTATAGTTATGGACGATAAAACACACTAAGTATCCCATTTTCAAGGGAGAAAATTATGCCTGGTGGAAACATCGCATGGAGCACTATGTCAAAAGTGCGGACTATGAATGTTGGTTAATAATTCAAAAGGGTCCCCTCAAAATCGAAGTGACTAATGCTGATGGCACTAGTACCTTGAAAAGTGAGGATAAGTATGTTGAGGCCGACTATAAGAAAATCGAGAAAAACTCTAAGGCCATGTCCATTCTTCAATATGGGATCGGTGACCAAGAGATTAATCGTATATCTGGATGTGCTTCGGCCAAAGAGATTTGGGACACCCTAAGCCTTGCTTATGAGGGAACGTCACAAGTCAAGAAATACCGTATTGATCTTCTCTTGCAACAATATGAGATGTTCAATATGGAACGAGATGAGTCAATTAATAGTTTGTCTTCACATTTTTCTAGTATTGTCACTGACCTTAAGAGTTTAGGTAGGAGTTTTCAATCCGAGGATTTAGTCCGTAAAATCCTTCGTAGCCTAACTGAAAAGTGGCTACCGAAGTTTACGGCTATTGAGGAAGCTAAGGACCTTTCTTTGCTCACCCTTGATGAACTTATGGGCTCACTTATGGCTCATGAGTTAACTCTCATGAAGCGTGCTAGTGAAAGCTCTAAAGGGAAAGGACTCGCTCTTAATGCTCTCTCAAGTGATGAGGAGGATGAAGATGATGAGTTTGCAATGTTCACTAAAAATATTGTTGGCATGATAAATGGTCGAAACTCTCAAAGGTATAGCAACAACTCTAGTAAACGCCGTTTTCCTAAGAGAAGATCTAACTCCACTGTTGGTTGCTTTAAATGTGGTGACAAAGGTCACCAAATCAAAGAATGCCCAAAGTGGAACGATATCAAATCTAAGGAAAAATGTGACTTTGCAAAACGTGATTACAAAAACAAAGTAATGACTGCTATTTGGGGCATGTCTGATTCTGAAGAGGACGATGTCCTTGAGGATGAATTAGACGCCAAACTTAGCATCTCGTCTAGTTCTTCAAAAAGTGCTTCCAAATCATCAAAGAAAGAAGACATCAAGTGTCTTATAGCTCACTCCGTGGACTCAGACTCTGATTCAGACCATGAGGTAATTAAGCTCAAGAAAAAGGTTCGATCTTTCTCTAAAGACAAAGTTTGTCTCCTCCTAGATCAATTTATTGATAAATGTCGTGTCCAAACTAATAAGTTGGAAGCTATGCAAATCGAAATTGAGGACATAGCTGAGGAAAATGTCATCTTAAAAAAAAGTCTAAATGAGAATGATCAACCTAGTTCCATGTTGAGTCTTGAGAAAGAAATTAAGAAGCTTCGAAAACAAAATTTGTTTTTAGCTAACAAGATCGATGAAACAAGTGCAACAGATCCTTGCACTGTTGCATCCAGTTCTAAAGGAAATGTGTCGTCACTAACTCAAGAACGTGACCCACTTTTGATTGACTTAGCTACTTGCAACAATGAAAAAGACGATCTCATTAAAATTGCTGAAATGTTGAATGATGAGTCTAGTCATATCAAAAGCGCCTTAGAACGAGATCAAAAATCAAATGATGACCTTCTTGCTCAAATTGAGATGTTAAAAAGAGCTGAACAGATTCATGCCACAGAAGTCTCTACCGTGGCATCCGAGTCAAGAAAAGAAATAGATACTCTCACTAAATTAGTGTCTTCCTTAACTAAGGAACATGACTCTCTTCTAGCTGACCTCTCACTGTGTCAAAGGGATAATAAACAATTGGAACAAATTGGGATTTACTTAGTGATGAAGCAAGACTTGCAAAACAAGCTTTCGACAATTTAGGTAAATTAAATCTAAATCATCTTGCTAAAATCGAAACACTGACTAAAGAGCTAGATGAGGCAAAGATGTTTTATTTAAAATGGGAAGAAAGTCAGAATGTTTTGGAATCTCTCTTGAAACAATCACAAGAATATGAAAAGTTTGCAAAGAAAGCTGGACTTGGTTTCAAATGCAACAGTAGCACACACTGTTGTACTCGAAACCAGGACCCAAGCCAAACTGACTTTCGAAGAAGAAAGTATGCTGGTCTTCCTGAGTACATCATCTGTAACTATTGTGGCAAAACAGGTCATGAGTTTAATGATTGTGAAAAAAGAGTCCGTGACTTAGAAAGAAACACTAAAAAGGCTAAACAAGTGTGGATCAAGAAAGAGGAGGTCAAAAAGGTCGTTGTCAAGAAGGAGCCTAAACTTGTTTGGGTTCCTAAACTAAATGTTTGATTTCTTATAGGCATTAGTGAGGGGCAGTAGCAATTGGTACTTAGACAGTGGATGCTCTCGTCACATGACGGGAGATGAAAACCAATTCCTCTCGCTAGAAGCCTACGATGGTGGCATGGTGACTTTTGGCGACACCAAGAAAGGTGAAATCATTGGTATTGGAAAAGTTGGTAAGTCAAAGTCATTATGCGTGGACAAAGTGTTGCTTGTCAAAGATTTGAAACACAATCTCTTGAGCATTTCACAACTATGTGATCGAGGTAATATTGTTGAATTTCTTGCTAGTGAATGTAGAATCATCAATGGAAAAACTAGAGAACTTATACTTGAAGGTAAACGTGTCAAAGATGTCTATATGACTAAATTATATTCATTGTCGGGTCAATCACTATCATGCATGAGTGTTCAAAAGAATGACCCTTGGCTTTGGCACAAACGACTTGGTCATGTAAATGCTAAGACACTTAACACCCTGAAGAGACTTGATCTAGTTGACGGCATTCCTAACATTAAGTTTGAATTTAAATCACTTTGTGATGATTGTGTTAAAGGAAAACAAGTTAAATGCTCTTTTAAATCCAAAAAGGTTGTTAGCACTTCCTTACCTCTTGAACTCATTCATATTGATTTATGTGGTCCCACGCGAGTTGTGAGTAGAGGTGGAAGTCGTTATATTTGTGTCATTGTAGATGACTTCACAAGATTTATTTGGCTTCTCTTCTTAAGTTCTAAGGATCAAACATTTGATGAGTTCTTAATTTGGGTCAAAAAGGTTCAAAACAAATTTGGCTATAAACTTGTCTCATTGAGATCCGACCATGGAACCGAGTTTGAGAACTTGTCATTTGAGTCTTATTGTAATGAGAATGGTGCTAGTCATAACTTTTCGGCCGCAAGAACCCCACAACAAAATGGGGTTGTGGAACGAATGAATCGAACTCTTGAAAATATGGCTAGGACCATGCTCATTAGCTCTAAAGTTCCTAAGAATTTTTGGGCTGAAGCCGTAAGCACTTCTTGTTATATTTACAACCGTGTTATGATTAGAAAAATCATTGAGAAAACTCCTTATGAACTACTACGAGGAAGAAAATCTAATCTTTCACATTTAAAATGCTTTGGTAGTAAATGCTTTGTGCACAATAATGGAAAAGACAACCTTGACAAATTTGATGCTCGCAGTGATGAAGGAGTATTTGTTGGTTATTCCGATCATAGTAATGCTTATAAAGTTTTTAACAAAAGGACTATGAAAATGGAAGAAAGCGTTCATGTAATATTTGACGAATCTAGTGTTTTTGTCTCAAACACACAGGTTGATGATGAGGATGATGAATATGATGACGATTTTGAGATTGGTATGACACGACATGATATGGATCAAGTGGTGGAAGAGGCTGATCAACAGTTGGAGCCATTGTTGCATGAGGAGGATGTCCAAAATTCAGGGGGAACTAATCATCCTCCTACACAAGATGATGCTACCTCATCCAGGGGAAACAAGGATGGTGAAGAACAACCCAATCTAAACATAAACGAACCACAATCACCTCCTTCAAACAATCCTCATGTAACAGTCCCCTCTACTGTTGCAGACGAACAAACCGAATCCTCTAACCCACTTGTTCCCAAAAAATGGAAACACCAAAGCTCACATCCTTTATCAAATCTAACCAGTGACCTAACCTCTGGAATAAAAACCAGATCATCGCTCCAAAATTTCTGTGCACACAATGCTTTCATCTCGCAAATTGAACCAGACCATGTCACAGTAGCCTTGACTGATGAATGCTGGATGATAGCAATGCAAGAGGAATTGAAGCAATTCGAAAGGAACAAGGTATGACATCTTGTCCCTAGGCCCTCCCAACGTACTGTAATTGGTACACGGTGGGTCTTTCGCAATAAGCTAGATGATGTTGGAGAAATCGTAAGGAATAAAGCTAGACTAGTGGTGCAAGGTTTTAACCAATAAGAAGGAATTGATTATGATGAAACCTTTGCACCGGTAGCTAGGCTTGAAGCCATACGAATGCTTGTAGCTTTTGCGTCTTTTCAAGGTATAAAGCTTTTTGAAATGGATGTCAAAACTGCATTTTTAAATGGATACCTTGATGAAGAAGTGTTTGTTGAACAACCTCCGGGCTTTATAAACAACGAGTGTCCAACCACGTTTTTAAACTTGATAAAACACTTTATGGTTTAAAACAGGCTCCTAGGGCTTGGTATGATAGACTTTCAAAGTTTCTATTGGAAAATGGTTTCTTACGTGAGTCCGTGGATAAAACGTTGTTTATCAAGTCACAAGGAGATGAACTGTTGCTTGTGCAAGTATATGTCGATGACATTATTTTTGGAGCAACTAACAATGTTCTTTATAAGTACTTTTCTGATTTAATGACTTCCGAATTTGAAATGAGTATGATGGGAGAACTTGGATTTTTTCTTGTTCTTCAAATCAAACAATGTGAAAATGGAACAATGATTCATCAACAAAAGTACTTAAAATAAATGCTAAATAAGTTTGGGTTGACTAATTCTAATCCTATGCCTACACCAATGGTGCCTAAAGTCAAGCTTGACAAGGACGAAAATGACAAGAGCATTAGTGAAAAGATGTATCGAGGTATGATCGGTTCCTTACTCTACTTAACCGCTAGTCGACCCAACATACAATTTAGTGTGTGTGCTTGTGCCCGTTTCCAAGCAAATCCTAAGGAATCACATTTCAAAGCCGTCAAACGAATTTTTAAGTATTTGATTGGAACACAAGGGCTATATCTTTGGTACCCAACTCACTACGAACTTGATCTTGTAGGTTTTTCGGATGCGGACTATGCCGATGATACATTGGATAGGAAAAGCACTTCGGCATTGCTACATTTCTAGGACCGTGTCTCATTTCATGGGCTTCTAAGAAGCAAACACCGTTGCATTGTCCACGGACGAAAGTGAATATGTGAGTGCCGCTCTATGTTGTGCACAAATTCTTTGGGTACGTTAACAATTGCATGATTATGGCCTTATTTTCGAGACTACCCCTATATTTTGTGACAACACTAGTGCGATTAATATATCAAAGAATCCTATACAACACTCACAAACTAAACACATCGACATACGACATCATTTTTTACGTGATCAAGTTGAAAAAGGTAATATATGTCTAAGCTTTTGTAAAACGGAAAATCAAATTGCGGACATTTTCATAAAACCGTTGGAAAGAGAACAATTCGAAAGATTTCGGTCGGAAATTGGTTTACTAGGTGACATGTAGCTAAAATAAATTATTTTCCTCAATGATTGACTAGAAGATGGAACTATGTGTTAACAAATTAAGCTAATCCGTCTAATGCATGCAAATGGGTCGAGAAAAATGAACATCAAAATTCCTTGTGCATTTGAGTTAATAGCTTTGAGCCACCAAAACTACTTTATGTCAAATCACCTAAAAAGCCTACTACCCAGTCTTAAACTCTCAACACTCAACCGTCCACTCACCTTGTTAACTACACCAAACCCTCATTTACCTCCATGTTCCCACACTAAGACTCCCTATTACCCACTAAACAATAACCAACCCTCACCTTTTTCAAATTCCCAAACCGTCAACACCTTTTCCCTTTCCATTCTCTTAAAATGTCCCCAAAACAAAGGTTCTCAAAAGAGGTTCTCCAACTCAGAAATACATTTAACCCAAAATATATTGCCAAAAAGAAAATGCCTCCCAAAACCGCTGCCAAAACAAATGAGACCATCCCTGCCACTATCAAATCAACCGTTGCACGAAAGAAGACAACCGCCAAAAGAGGCGGTGGTCGTGGCAGAGGAGGTCGAGGTAGGAATCCTCCCATTTCTTTACAATTAGATGCTGAGGTGGACTTTGACACCGATGAAGAGAACTCCGGTTCTAAGGGGACAGAGAAAGATGAAGAAATTGAAAAAGTGAGTGATGTTATGAAGTCAAGTGAACAGGAAGTCCAATCAAGTGATATGAGAGAAGAGGAACTCGAAGGTGACAATCCAAAAGAGAATAATGAAAAATCAGAGGGAGATAATGAGAAATCAAAGGATTGTGAGGAAAAATCAGAGGGAGAAAATGAAGAAAAATCAAAAGAAAATGAGGGAGATTCAAAAGAAAGTCCGAAAAAATCAAAAGGAAGAAAGAAAGTTTCGAAAGAGAAGGAGAAAGGTGGTAAAAATAATAAGAACAAGAAAGAAAATAATGTTGATGTTAGTGCGGAAAAGAATGATGGTGATGTGCTTTTGAAAGACTTAGTGAATGAGCAATTGGAGGATGATGAACCGGATAAGCCGGATGCAACAAACACCCCTACTGTTGCAGAGGAAATCGGTCTTGGCATTGAGAAAAACGATGAAGACCCAAAGAAGACCATGCATGTTGAAGAAGTAATCAATCTTGAGGATCATGGTGATGCCGAGAAGGTGTTTGATGATGGGCTTGACCCACTATTCTCACAACCCGCATCAAGAATCCGGTCTAAGCGAAAGATGGTTGAAATCTTCGGTGATGATGATGATGAAACACCGGAAGCCACCCCACCAAAACCCAAGGCTACACAAAGGAATAAAGGATACGGTTCCAAAACCAAGGCAACTAAAAGGGCTCGATATCATCAAGAGATGTCTAGTGTGAATGAAGATGAGATTCTTGAGGAGAAGGCTCCACTCAATACTTGCATGGATCTAGTCATTGCTCCTTTTGGTGATTCATTCAAAAATGACGTCCTTAACCATCTCAATTCTATCGATCTTCCGGATGAGACTCTCAAGCTATGCCACGGTATGCTGATCTGTTGCTTCCACAGTGGAAGGCGTTATAAAAAATCTTGGTATGACACCTCTCTTGCTTTCAAATACTTCAAAGAAGCTATGTATGCACAAGGTTGGGTGAATTTGTTGGACAAGTATAACCCTATGTACTTGTCCGAAATCATACAATTCTATGCAACTGTCAAAGTTAATGTTGCATCGGGAACCCTTTCCGCCTACATAAATCAGAAACCTTTCGTCCTCACACTTGACCAACTTGCTGCCCATCTCGATGTTTGTAATGTCGGACTCACCTCCTTTCCCAAACGTGACTGGGGAGAAATTGATGAGGTCACATCCACCCAAGTCATGAAGGTTCTTCGACCTCATGATAACAATGGACCAACCAACATTTATGCCCTTGAATTATCCGCACCCATTAGGTTTATCTTTAACCTTGTCTTTCGCAATCTCGTCCCTAGCAACAATAACCGTGGGAGATGCTCTCTTCTTGATATGCTCCTTATCCATCACATTGTCAAACACAAACCCATTAATCTCCCTTGCCTTATGTTTCACCGAATTCATGAGATGTCCACCGAATTTCAAAACGGCAATTTCGACAAAAATGCCGTGGTGCCGTATGGTATGTGGCTCTCCATCATTTTTATGAAGGAAGGGTTAGTGTTAAAGGGAAGTCCTGCAATTGAGAAATTGAGTGATGAGATGACACCCGGCCTCCTTTCTCGGATGAATTTGGAGATTAAGGATGGGAAATTAGAAAAGAAAAATCAGTCGGGAAGTGGTGCCACAACGGGGTCTACTGTTGAATTGGGTGTGGTGTTAGCAAAATTGGATGAACTTCTTGGAGTTGTTAATCGCTTGGTCAAAGAACAAGGCAAGTTACGGGATGAGCTGGGTGATCTTCGTACTATGAATGAAGACTTACTTGAACGCCTTGATGCTACGAAGCCAAACTCCTCCACTTGAGCACATGCCCTTCTAACCGTTTATCTCTTCCTTGAACCTTGGCTCTTTGTTATTTTACGACTCTTTTGCACTCTTTGGTTGCTTGTGTGTTTGGTTTGCTTGAACAATTTATGCGTATTTTTAAATCGTGTTGCTAAACTTTGGACATGTTTTATCCTCCTTTGACGATGTCAAGAGGGGGAAGTAGTTTAATTATGCCATGTGTGATCTTTTAACTCTTCGGCCAACGTTCACCGTGACTATGTCTTAGCTTCCATGATTAGAAGTTTTACCTTAGCATAGTATGTTGCACCTTTCGACTACCTTGATCATGTTTATAAATTATGTTTATGTTGAAATGACCAAAGACCGACTAAACATGGGCTAAGGGGGAATATCACACATGTTTGGACTTGTCATCATCAAAGGGGGAATTTGTTAGAACACATTGTGTTGATGATGCCAAGTTCCTTTGTTATTTGAATTTTTGCTCTTAGTTGAAATGATTAGTGATTGAAGCAATCAAATGGACTTTCAACAATGATTCAAGATGATCAAGCTAATCAAGGAAGTCAAGACAATGGTGTTTTCTAAGCCTTAGTCGAAAAATGTAAGAGTAAGTGCAACATTCTCAGGTAAGTCAAGTAATGGCAAAACCATGCAATAGTACGCTGTACTGTGGTTTCTGGTACTATCATACGTAGGAGGAATTTCGACCAAAATGTTTTAAGTGTCAAAACTTTGCAAACTTTAAACCTTAAACATTTGAATTTTTCAAAAGGTTGAAAATAATCTGAAATTTTGAAGTCACAAGCCCACTTGACTAAGCCTCTAGATTTGTGCAAACACCTTTTACTAAAATGACAAAGAAGACTTGTCAAACTTCTAAAGTAAGAAAAGCTTTTTGCCATTTTGGTAAAATGTCACATGTTGAGTGTAGTAGCTTAAGTTTTCTGATTTCTTAAGCCCTAAGCCTATAGTCTAACACTTACCATCACTCAAGGCTATCATTTTAATATTGGATTTAATTTTTCTAAGTTGTACCTACCTAAGACTAAATCTACTATAAATAGAGTGTCTTAGGCACATTTATTTCTTAAGACTTCCAAAGCATTTATTGTAAAAAACTTGCAAATCATTTGTGCATTTAAAGTTTTGTTCCTCAAGTGTTTGCAAAACGTTTTTCTGATTTTAAAGTCTTCAAATTGTTTTCGAAAAAACTGTAAAACCTCCAAGTATCAGTTCGCTGTACTGTGACATAATGAGTTTGTTCCATGATTCTCGTGTTAGATCTTCATTGTGATCTCCATGTTCATTTAGTGAACTCTTGAGATTCAAGATTCTGTAACACCTTGAGATAGAACCCATAAACTCTTGAAGCGGAGTAGCTTTAAGTTTGAGTGCAACCGGAGTAGGTTGGCGAGTTATTTTCATTGTAAGAGGTTTAGTAAGTTTGAGTAAATTTCTAAACAAGCAATAAAATAACGGTTGGACGTAGGCCTCGGAGTAGAGGCTGAACCAATTTTTAAAATGTCGTTTGTTTGTTCATTTACTTTTATGTTCTTCCACTTTGCTATTTCTCGCATGTACCTAATCAAGTTCTGTGTCACGGTCACCTATACTGTGACATAGAACTGCTGTACCTTTTTGTGAACTTACATTCAATTAAGTTTCTCAAGTCTTGTACTTTAATATTCTTAGCTTAAGTTAATTAATTAACCAAGTTAAGAATAAAAATTTTAAAAGGTACACCTAATTCACCCCCTCCCCCTCTTAGGTGTTAATCATTCTTAACTCTTCAAACAGTTTCGTATATAATTGAGAGGTGTGGACACTTGTAATTAAGTACGGATAGACAATTATTATAATATAAACGATAAAAAGAAAACGTAATTTATTTTCGCAGTACACATTTTACTTATTACAGTACTTTTTGCAACAAAATTTCCATTTTTTTACCCTTCATCAACCTCTCCTTCTTCACCTTCTCTATTGTTAAATTTTTAACTTTCTTCAATCTCCTTCATAATTTTCAACACTAAAACTTGGGAGAGACAGTCTCTCACTAAGTTATTGAAAGACTAATCTTTCGTCCCCTTTATTTGTATTTCCGTACCCCTTTTGTTGTTGAGTAACATAGTAATTTCGTACTTATTTACATAATAAACGTACCCATGTTATCATTAATCATGATTTGTACCAATTTTATTACCTTTAGTACCACTTTTTCTTAATATTGTACAATGGTTTCTCAATAAAGCTTATTAAGAGACCGTCTCTCACGAGACCTACACAATTTTCAATTATGAATCAATACATATATATAAAGCAGAAACTTTTCAAGCGATATTAGAGAGTCCAACTTTTTTAGAAATCCTAACAAGAGTAGATTTCGAAAAAAAATTGATAGTCCAACTTTTTTAAAAATCCTAACAAGAGTAGATTTTGAAAAAAAAAATTGATAAATAAAATAACAAATTTAATAAATTGAAATCCTAACAAGTGTAGATTTCGAAAAAAAAAATTAATAAATAAAATTATCCTAAGAAAAGTAGAATTCTTAATATTGAAAACAAATCTTAATAAATTGTCTTAATATAAGTAGATTAAAATTATCAAATAAATAATGGACATTTGTAATAGTTCAAGTTATCATTTTTATTTTTGCCCCACTTATGGTATCATACATTTGTAGTTTTTATTCTAGCATTAAAATAAATTTAAGAAGCTGACGGATAAATAATGAATTTATTTGATTAAAGTGTCATGTTAATATGATGTAATGTAATCTTACGTAGTTACACAGAGTATAAACTACGGTTCCATAAAAATATAGTCACTAAATAATCATTGGGGTGTGTATATAAATTGTAAATGTCTCCATATACATTCAAGTAATCAATGCATATAGAACAATACATCGATTTATATGTGTTATTATTTTTGTTTCATCAATTTACTCTCCATAATAATGTTGAGATCATTAGGTGGAGAAATGAAACCGTAAAGAATTGAAGAAGAATTTGACAGTTTGGACACCTTAAAGCTTTTTGTAACAATGGAGCAACTCGGAGTATTATTCATATGATAAATTGTTGATCATTTCTAAACTCACCCATTAGCCTAGATTTCAAATAAGAGTAAGTTTGAAATAGTCAATAATTTTTATTACTAATTAGTAAAGGCTTCAAGAGTGTACATATATTATGGTCATTAATTAATTAAATCAAAAAAACGCGCATTATGTTTTAATTTAAACAATCTTGCTTGTGCACTAAGTAGTATTTACTCAACCATGTATCTTTGTGTTTTAGTATTGGTTTTACATACTAAGTAAAATTCTATTTTATACACTAAATTTATATTTACTTATATATCCTAAGTTCATTGTTATTCATTGGTGAGGATCTTTTGTCCCATTTTGGTGTCCCATCTCCTTTCCCATACTCTCTCCTTTTCACACATAGACATAAAAACCACATATATGATATATTTATTATTTCATATGTTGATGTGTCAAGCAAGTAGTAGCATAAGATAGAAGATGGGACACCATATGGGATAGAAGATCCCCACTGTGTATATGAGGGTAAAATTTGAGATAGATGATCAAAGATTATGCAGGCTTTGAAAGTTTTTAAAGTAAAATGATTTTTTGAATTTTTGATGTAAGTATATATTTTACTAATTAACCAAAAGATAGCTGATGTTTTGGTAAAAATGACATAATACATACTCCATATTTAATATTATAAATAGAAAGGTTAAAAAAATTGATAGCTTTCTCATATGTTACTCCTATTTTGGTAAATAATTTATCTACCAAATACTTACAAAAAACTAAGATAAATGAAATTTTTGTCAAATAAGTTTAAGCTTATTTCTTGGAAACAGAGCCTAAATATGAGATTTTTCATGATCTCCGAACCGTCCTCATGTCAAATTGATTTGTTTTTGATGTTTTATTCTGGCAATCTTTACTTGCTTTTGAGCCTATTGTTAGGAGTTGATCTCAAGTTCTTTTTTTAAAAAAAAAATTATAAACTTGATTAATATAATAAATAGCTATTGGTTCAGAATAAATATTAAGCAATTAGACATTGTAACGCAAAGTATGTATATAGTCCATCACCACGAGGAACAGAATAATACGTAATTGGTTCAAAATAAATGTTAGCAAAGAATAAAAATGGTTAGCTCTACCATAAGAAAAAAGAAAATTTGATCAAAAAAATCTATCACAAGTGTCCAATTATATCGCATTTGTTTTGATTAAGCGAATATAAATAAAGTTTTAGGCTCAAATTGAATTATAAATCATGTCAATCAAGAGATTTAGACACGGTACAAATAATATCAGAATTATTTAAGAAAACTATAGAATAAACGAGTATATAACATTTAAACGGAACGAAACGAAACTATTTTAAGATCACCACAAGTTGAGGCGGTTATGGTTTTGAAAACTTTACCCGCGACAACTAGGGGCATGTAATTTTTCTATTAAATACGGGTATGAGAAGGTCTACATCCGTCCTGTCCCCTCTTTCATATGTCATCCTTGCTTTTAGGAGTCATTTTTTTTGTTATGCGAGACTTGACAGAGTATTTTAGTCGGGTTATATTTTGGGAGCAAAAATCATTACTTTTAGGTTGACCATGATTTTAGACATATTAATGTTCAAAATTATTAAAGTTTGACCCCTAAGAAGTAAGGTGGAAGATGTTTAAGAAGGGAAGGGAGTATCCATCATGATTTTTTAATATAACTCACAATGATTTGTTTAAGAAGCGGGGTGAGTCTTAGACCAAGTGTGGTATGCCGATTATGTTGTTGAGAGAATTGAGGAACATTAACTCCGTAAGAGGATTATGTAACAGAATCTGTCTTATTATCAATCACCATGGAAAATTCGTAGTAGAAGGGAAGATAATTACGGGTTTCAAAGTCGGCAAAGTGTACTTAACCCGAAGATAGTAACGACTTTCTCGAATGCAATAATTCCTTTCATGATTAAGCGGGGACAATATACATTGAGGCCGTTCTACGCCATGACAATAAACAAGAGTCATGGACAGTCACTTAATCATGTTGGAATTTATGTGCCTAAACCAGCATTTAGTAATGGTCAGCTTTACATAGAAGCGTTAAAAACAACGTCATCCGAGGGATTTAGGTTCTCATTGATGATAGAGACCAAATGTATTAAGGCCACACGAAAAACATTGTTTACAAATAAATTTTCACAAATTTACAAAATTAGGTGTCGTATTAAATATTTTACATGAAACTTCAAAGGATAAGTAGTTTTAAGTAGTATACATAGTCAAAGACTATTTCGGTAAAAAAATTGATGGTGCGTAAAACAATAATAATGATAACTCTATAGTTCAACTATTTCTCTGAATGTTATACAAGTGATATATTTAATACCATGGTAACTTTAACCAATGCTTTCAGCGTTGCCATAAAATACTAACTTGATAACCCAACGATTTTAGTGATGTCATAAACTACTAAATGATGTTGCCAAAGATGATACTACTAAGTGCCCCCGGCCCTTGCATCCTATTAAATAGAATCACAAATATTTTTTATTGTTGTTTAAAGACTACTAATTCTGTTGATATTCATTTTGGATTTGATTTTGCGAAAAGTATATAGGGAGCAAATACTCTAATTGTAAATAGTAAATTATGTCGTAAGAGATTTAACATTTTCTCTGAACATACTAAATATATATAATCTTGACACCTGTTGTTTTACATGACATTGATATCATTTTTTTAAATTAAAATTAAGTTGTGCCTGTAACAATGAAAAAACTAACAATATACTATAACTATATCACTTGATATTATACTATTGAATGCCGAATCTTTTATGCTAAAAATACTAATAATTCATCGGTGATCAACTACACCAACCACGATTTTTTTTTCATCAATGATTTAATATAGTTGAACTTTTTTTATCAACTTCAGTATATGTTTTTACATATAATCCTATTGAGAGCCCCGTGCATCGTACGGGCTTTCCAACTAGTAATTATTAGTTTAAAACATGTATTTAATTCACTAATCTATTATTAATGATTAAATTGACTTTTTGTTATTATTTTGTACTCCGTATCTTTCTTTAATTAGGGTTTGTGTTTAAATTAATTGTATATCACCATCCCTATTCGCTTCGCACGATATTGCGATTTCATTTGCTTGGAAACCTAATTTCCGAGATCAAACATGCGGTGTAACATTCACATGCAATTTAGAAGTCAAAGTATCACTTCTCAAACCAATTTTCGGAGACCAGTACTTCGTTTGGTTGATTTTTCTTCTTTTTTTAAATGTAGAATGGTGTAGTAACACAATTTGTTTATGAATGCATTATATGTGCATAAATAATTTCCAATACATATATGTATGTAAAAATATTTTATGAATGCAGTTCATAATTTATCAACCGAGAGTATGTTCAACTAGAAAGAATACATTAGAGAGAAATTAGAGAGAGGAAATAAAAGGGGTATAATTGCCAACTGTGTGTTGAGATGAGTAAAATATGTACTGCAAAAATCATTACCCAAAGAAAATGAGACGACAATTGATCAAAACATACAAAACCGAGTATGATTATTTTGGTGTCATCATTAATGAATGCAAGAATACATGTCTCTCAGTCCAATCATCTACATGATAACTAACGACTTTCACTCTCCGTTTAAAAACGTCGCATTGATAAAATGTGTCACGGTATGAAAAATAAACAATATGAGGATCATAGGGATGACAACAAAACACCCCATCGCTCCGACGCCTTTGTATCGTTCGGATTATACTGAAAATAGGTGACATCATCCCTTCGAAAAGAGATGGCTTTAATGGAAAATCGATTACTAATCTCAACTCCGCCATCTTAGCAATACTTTCCTCAAACTCCCATACTTTAATCCTCGGGTAATCTTCCAAAACGTTAGGGCTTTCTTCGAATTGGGCTATATGCAATCGATTTCTACTGAATCCTAATACGCTTATTTCCGAGTTAATCTCGTCAGGAAGGTTGAGTACGCGAGGCTCTATAAAATCATCAGAAAAGGGATTTACGATTACAATTTGTGACCACCCGTGATAATAAACCTTGTCATTCAACGTCACGGCCTTATTTGTGGACCCGAAAGAAAAATCGGTATTATCCCAGAGGTACGACGTCCATTGACCCGTTTTAGAAGAATAGATTTGAATAACATCTGCATAATCTCCCACAAATCGAACAATCCGAAACCCATTATTATTATTATTGTTGTAATCGTTGGAATTACTAACTCCTTCGACAAATCCAGCAAATCCAACAACCCGACACGGCGGCCAATTTGAGTAATAATTGTAATCAATTTCGTCCCATTGAAATTCGTCTGAAGCTTGAGTCTGTGTCAACGGAACTTCAATAAACTGTTTGGTAAGCGGATTAGCAACGTAATAGGCCGATTCTATGGAGTTTATGGTACGATACGACACCAAGAGGTCTTTGTGAGTAGCAACGATATCAAGATAGTCAGGATCAAAGTATCTATACTGAGTAGGGAGGAAATCGAGTCGAAGTTTATGTGTTTGGAAGTAAGGGTGTTCGGTAACAAGGCAGGTAGTGCCACAGGTTTTGTCGTGGGAAGATTCACGTTTTTGTCCTCTAAGGTATAATGTAAAGGCGGAGTATTGTTCAAAGGGAAGAAGACGAAGGAAGTCGGGATTTGAGATAATTGAGTTCCAACGTTTCGAAACACATTTGCAAATAGCAAGGTTTCTCCAATGGAGAGTTAGGAATATTAACTCCAACAATGTATCGTTTAAACGATCTTCGATAGAATAAGTTTGATCGTTGTTGTTTTCGTCGTCTTTGTTGTGGTTTTTGGTGTTGTGGTTACGTGTTTTATGTTGATGTCGTTGTTTGGGTCTTGAATTGAGCTTGGCGAGAGGAGGGTAATGGAGTGAATTATTAAGATTTAAGTTTAGGGAAGCCATTGATGATGATTTTGATTTGTTTGGAATGTGTATTAGGGTTTTATATTGAGGTTAATTATTTTACGCCGACTTAACCTAAAGCAATGTTTTATATTGAGGTTAATTAGGTTTGACTTTGTCCGTGTGAATTGCTAGACTTGTACTCGGGCCGGGCTGGCTAGGCCAGGGGAGGGGCGGGTTTGGTTTGGCCGGGATATGCTTGACTCGGGCCAAGGCTCGAGGTGGGCCAGGCTGGTGGGCTTTACCAATTTATTTTTTTTAATTATTTTTGCTAAAATGGCGGGCCGGACAGGAATTTTAGGACCCATGCCAGACCCGGACCAACGGCAAGCCAAGGCCGGGTCGGATCAAGTTGCATAAAATTACGAGTCAAGGTGGATTGGGTTCGGGCCGGCCCGTGCTGATGGTCATCTCTACGAACTGCTATAGATTTGGATTATCATTTATGTATGGACGTAATCAGTAGCCAAGATCGCTATATATCCCCTACCTAAGGGCATATATATATGGGTTTTTCTAACGTGTGCCCTAAGGAAATTAATTTCCCACGATTTTACAAAACACATGGCCATTACGATCAATGCAGATTAAATTACCTTTACATTGTTGTTTGATATTTCAAGGGCCTCGTTTGGTCAGGAATTAATTTCCCATAATTTTACAAAACACATGAATTGGCCAATTCATGTGAATTGCCCAAAACTCGTTTGGCTGAAATGAATTGTTTGTTTGATATTTCTGGGGCCTCATTTTGTTATTTAGCCGGGCCTCTCAAACCCATAAGACGGTTAATAATTGAGTTTGTTTACAAGCAAAACGTCTTCCCTATCTATCACTAAAACCGTACATTACTGCCTCCTTGACCGTGTTTTGCTTCTTATGCAGATTCTTTTTGTTTACAAGCAAAACGTCTTCTTATTGTACGATCAAAGATACAAGAAAATGAAACCACAATACAAAAACGAAGCCGTATACCATTAATTTGGTGTCATCAATGGATGCAAGAATACATATCTCTGGGTCCAATCGTAATCTACATCATAAGTAACTACTTTCAATCTCCGTTTAACAACGTCACATCGATAAAATGTGCCATTATATAAAAAGTAAACAATATGAGGATCATAGGGATGACAACAAATCACCCGGTGGCTCTTACCCCAACGCCAACTTTCTATCGCCGGGAATATACGGAAAATAGGAGGTAGGATCCTATCAAATAGATACGGCTTCAATGGAAAATCAATTACTAATCTCAACTCCGCCACCTTAGTAATGCAATTAGTGATTACTAAATCATTATAATAATCTTCAAACTCCCATACTTTAATCCTTGGATAATCTTTCGAATCATAAGGCCGATGTTCTTCAAATTGGGCTATATGCAATCGACGTCTACTAACTCCTAAGACGCTTTCCGAGTTAATTTTGCCAGGAAGGTTAAGTATGTTGGGCGCTACAATGTCGTCAGCAAAGGGATCTATGATTAATATTTGTGAGCACCCTTTATAATACAACTTATCATTCAAAACCACACACATATTTGACCTGAAATATAAACCGGTAATATTAAAAGGGTAGGATGTCCATTGACCCGTTTTAGAAGAGTAGATTTGAATTATTCCTGGGGTGGGTCTCATAATTCGAACAATCCGAAACCCATCGTTTGAATTAGGGTTTCGGGACGTAGTACTAACTCCTTCAACAATTCCAGCAAATCCAACAACACACGGCGGCCAGTAATCATTATTGTAATAATTATTCGATGGAAGTTTGTCTATAGCTTGAGTGCGTGTCAACGGAACAACAATAAACTGTTTGGTAAGTGGGTTAGCAACGTAATAGGCCGATTCTTCCGAGTTTAGGGTGCGATACGATACCAAGATATCGTTGTGATTAGCAACAATGTAAATATAGTTACGATTATAATATGAACTATCATCAGATTCATCACTGGGGAGGAAATCGAGTCCAAGTTTATGTGTTTGGAAGTAAGGGTGTTCGGTAACAAGGCACGTCGTCACACAGCTTTTGTCGAAGTAAGATTGACGTTTTTTTCCTCTAAGGTATACTGTAAAGGGGGACTGTTCAACGGGAAGAAGACGAAGGAAGTCGGGATTTGAGATTATTGAGTTCCAACGTTTGGAAACGCATTTGTAAGTAGCAAGTTGTCTCCATTGGAAACTTAAGAATATCAACTCCAACAATGTATCGTTTAGATCATCGATACAAGTTCGACTTTTGTTGTTTTCTTCGTCTTCGTTGTTGTGTTCGCCATCTTTGATAATGCGATTACGTGTTTTACGTTGATGTCGTCGTTGTTTGGCTATTGAATAGGGTTTGGGTAGAGGAGGGAAATGGCGAGAGTAATTAAGATTAAAGGGAAGCGCTGCCATTGTTGATTTTGGTTTGTATTAGATAGATGTGTTTTAGGGTTTCAAGGAAGTTTTAGATTGATTGTAATTCGATCTTACGATAAAAATATATCGAGGTGTAGGGAAGTTTTATATTGAGAGAACAATTACGTAGTAGCCAAGGTAAAAAATTATTAAGCTAAAGATTTGGATTATAATGACGGGAAGGACAAAATCGTTAAAAAATTCTATACATAAATGTTGCATATTTACCTAAGGATATTTTTTCTTCGATTAGGCACCCTTAGGGCTTAGACCCGACAAACTTGACCCGACACGAATGGATCGATCCGGTAAGCAATGACCTGAAAAGTGTGAACCAAATTTAACCTGATAGACCGGAGTGATCAAATAGGAATATATCTCAGTAATCAAATTACATAAACTAGGTTTTAACCTGTGAAATTCACGGGTCTAGTTTTATGATTTTAGATGTATACGCTTAATAATAACAAAGATATACAAATAGCTGATTTACAAAGCTATTATTTTCGAATTATTTAACTATACATGAACTATACATATATTGTATTTATTAGTATAATCAAGACTTAGAAATTTCAAGATAACGATTTGTAGATGACGATGAGCGAGTGTCGGTTTAGAAGTGGTTTGGAAGGGTGACTGTCCGGTAAAGGACTCACCGTGGTTTGGAGCTTAGGGGAGCTTTGATCAGTTTTATTCTCAATCTTATTTCCTACTTAATTCTGATGACGATTTGACAGGCTCAATTCAATTTCTGCGTCATTGCCTTACTTAGTTAGTGAGTTGGAATCATCTTCCTCCTTGATTTCAAGTTCAACTTAGACCTCTCCCGATCATTTGCATGTTCGATTGTTCAATTAATCAGCCTCTATTTTTTGTGAATTGTGAAGGATGGAGATGAGTTGGTTGGATGTGTATTTTATAGTGATTCTCTTATAGTGTTTTGAGAACCGATTAGCTATATTTTTGGGAGAGTATCAAACATATCCCATTCACACTTCATTGTAAAAATTTCCTTCAATGTTGTTAGGATTGGATTCTACTTTGGATCGATGAAGTAGGTAGAATCAAATTGGTAGAATCGGATCGTAGGATCGTAAGATTCTACAAACTAACTAAATATTAGTTTTTTAATTGCTAAATATATAAAATTGAAGATTAAAATACATATTTATTCATATTTATCCATAATTTTTTGATGATTAATAATTTTTATGTTATTGTTATGGACATATTTCTACAGCTTATACAAGATTCATATTTTACAATGTCATTATATTAAATATATATTTATTCTTTTTATCATAAAATCGGATTGTAGGATCGTAAGATCGTAGGATCGTATTATGATCTTACGTCTAGAACAACCCTAATAGAATCGTAAGATTTGGGATCGGTCAAGCGTTCTTAGATCGTAAAGTCGTAGAATTGTAGGATCGAATCGGGATTCTGACAACAATGCTCTCCTCCCTTAAATAAAGAAAATCAGTTCTCAAATTTTAGAATTTTAGGATTAGATTATTGCTATAACTGATTTTAGCATATAATCTCCAAGATTTTAGTATTTGACATATTGATTTTTAGAAAATCTCCATAATTAGCATTATTAAATCAAAATAATTTTAAAAGAGCCATATCCTATTCTAAAGAGTGAATATTGCATTTTGAATATGGAATACCCTAATCCAATTCAATATGCTAGATTTGTTTTTTTAATGGTTTACTTTTTTTTTTTTCAATTATTCTAATATTCTAATATAATGACACGTCATCCTAAAATGAAAATTTGTTGTTCCGGGTATGAATTCCGAAGTAGGTTTGTTTACCACGCTAGCTTTGTCGAATAATGCCTCTTCTAGCCTTGACTGCTCTCCTCGGCCTCTCCTGCAACAATGAGCAAACTGAGGGCTTGGCTTTGTGCCAAGCGTACTCACTACGACGCTCAAGTCAGTGAACTTATCGTGATTAAGTAGAATGTTGCTTGATGACGTGTATTGTAGAGAGATGAGAGAGATAATACCAATTTAAGTGGTTCTTAGGTTAGATTCTGGATCACTTCCTCAATGAGGATTGAGGAGTATTTATAGACTTTCACCTTTTGTCACGTAGTGGCCAAGTGGGCCAAGTGGCGTAGCAGGTGGAAAGACTGATCTACCCTCGGCCGAGGGACCTATGGCAGGCCGGCGAGCCTGGTTGACTCCATGCCGAGGGTTCTTGGATATGAGTACGCGGGTATGTGCCCCGGCTGGTAGGTTGCCATGCCGAGACCAGTGGCCGGGCAGCCGAAAGGTCGCATCGGCCGGGATGTCTAAGTCATTGGCTTTGTGGATATCTTTGACCTCGTTCAATATGTTGACTTGGTCACGGGCTGAGAATATGCCCCATCAATTTGCCCCAGCGTAGTCTATGCCGTGGTATGGGCTCCGATGTATCTTGAGTGTATATTCTCGTGCAAGTGAAAATTTTTCGCCCGGCTTTTTCTCCCTCGGCTTACTTACTCGTACAGGCCGTATCAGTATCCCCCTCCACATGGATGTGTAATGGACATCAAAATGTGGAAGAGAAGGTGTTGCTGGCTGGCGGACCCAAGGTTGAGAGTGCCGGTGTATTTTTGATTGCCCCGGCCGTCTTTGCCGCCTAGCTTGGTTAGTCGTGTTGCCGGCGGAGAATAGATACTTTAGGAGTTTTGCTGAGGAAGATGAATAGGCTAAGGGATATGAAGGGGCGTGTTGAAGACGCTTGGTTACTGTTGCTTTGATTGATATTCAACTGTTGCGTCGATTGGCATTCCGTGTACGCATGCCTGACATGTGTCTCTTCGTTGATTGGCTGACGCTTTATGGGCTGCGTTTTGATTGGTCCTCCTTTATGGGCCTTTGCCTATAAATACCAGATCAATGAATGAAATTGGTTAATAATTTCATTCATTCTAAAAAATTTTCTTCTTTCCAAAATTCCAAGTCTTTCCCTCTCTTCCGATCTTCAGAATTTTTACGTCGGCGTAGCACTTTTCTTCAAGGTAAACCGAAAAACCTTTTCAACTTTTTGTTTTGTTTAAGTAATTGTTGTGAACCATGTCTTTCTCGATGCCGGTCCCCAAGACTCGTGCGCCGGGGGGTTCCCCGTCGCGTTTTGATGAGGAGGAGGCGGTAGCCGCAATTCCGTTAAGGTCGAGGGGCCCTAGGTCTCCTTCCCCTGAAGTTGACCGCAGAGTTCTGGAGCAGTGGGAAGATGATGTTGATGATGAGGAAAGGAATCCTTCCGGTGCGGAGAGGGCGACAGTCTTGCATCATTACGATGCCTGTACCATCGGCCCCAATCGTGCTTGGACCGATGGGCTCGCCCGCTGCTCTGGCTCTGAATTTTTCGAAGAGCACTTCTTTTTTGGCAAGGGGTACAACATTGTCATCCCTGGAGAGGGTCAGACCGTCTGTTGCCCTCCCCCGGGTCACATCGGCGTATATATGAGGCACTTGGAGTATGGTCTCCGGTTTCCTCTCAATATGTACGTCTCTACCATAATTCAGGCGATGAACGTTGCAGCGGCGCAGCTTCACCCTTTGGCCGTTAGGACTATAGTCGGCTTCGTGTGGCGTGTCGTCTGTGGGGGTGATCCCAACGGTAAACTTATTCCGCCGAATTCATTTTCTTCGAATGAATGTTCAAGGTGGCCGGGGGTGGTATAGCGTCCAGACTGAGCCGGGCTATCTCACCGTGCCTAAGCTCACCTCTTGCAAGGGCTGGAAGGAACGGTGGGTGTATGTCGAGGTCCCAGATGATTATCCGTTGCCTCGGTCTTTTCAGCACCACGTTAACTTGCGGTGCGAGAGCAAAGGGGAGCGTGAGAAGATGATCCCCAAGGGCAAGAATAAGATGGACGCCGGGAATGTCTATCTTAATGAGGACGAGAAGCAGGCACTGAAACTTTTCGAGGTCGATGATGATGGGGCGCCGAAGGTTTGGTTGCCCCCGACGCAAGTCATCTTGATGGACGAGCCGCTTTGCTATGTCGGCCTCATACCGGCCCTAGCACAGGGTGAGTGGGGTCGGTGTGAGGCCCATTTCTGCTTTAATGTTTTTCGTTGTTTGTTTCTTGACATGTCCCTTTGTCTAAGTTTTACTTTGTTTCTTTTACAGAGCACTTTGGTCCCGTTCTGTCTGAGCAACTCCTCGAGAAGATGGGGCTGGACAAAGACGGAAACGTTAAGGAGAAGAATCCGAAGGTCGATGTGCATGACCGCCGTCCGTCGCCTACTGACCTCTTGAAGGGCTTGGATGAGACGGCGGCCCAGGCCAAGGTAGCTGCTGCCTTGCCTCGCCGGGTCCGAAAAGCCAAGTCTACGGCGGCGACGGTGTCAACCTCAGTTCCGCCTCCACCAGAGGTGGAGGTCGTTGACATTGTCGATGGAGAGGATTCCGATCTTTGAGGATCTCCGCTTAGGCGTAAGAGGAAAAGATCTACCCATGCCACCGATGCTTCGGCTTCCGTCGCTCATGTTAATGCGGCGCCGAGGAAACGGGTCAACCGGCCAAGAAGAGCAAGCCCTGCAGTACAGGTCTAACTTGCGGCTCGATTTAGCCGGCTCATTAGATATACCCGATGACCGGCTCTCTGGTATGTCCATGAACGTTGACGTGGACTCTTTGGTTGAATTTTTGTAGATCAACCGGCGCGATCTGTCCCAATTACATGCGAGCGGCGAGTTGAGAAGAGGCCTATGCAGACGGCGGGAAAAATGCCGACTCGTACTCGCGTCGATATCCAACGACCAGCTCACGGCGGAGGGTACAAGGTGAGCAAGAGGATTGGGATTTGGTCCGATCGGCCGGCTCTCGTATTAGGGAGCAAGAAAAGGCCTTGGCCGAGACGGGACCGTTGATAGAGCGGTGAGGCTCGATCTTTGTTGCCGCAAAGGGGTGGCCGGAAGGCTAAGCTTGACCTCCTTGCCGCCCAAGCGCGGGTCGAGGAAATTGAGAAGCTGCTGTCGGCCGAGAAGGCCAAGGTAGAGGCTGCTGATTCTGCCGCCGCCAAGTTGAAGGAGGAACGGGACAGGTACAAGGGCGGCGACGACGTTGTTGTCGCCCAAAGGGAGGAGTCGAAAAGGGCGTATCGGCTCCAAGCGGAGTCGCATAGGGAGACTAGTGCTATCCTTGCCCAAAGGGAGAAGGATATTGAGACGCTTCAAAGCACGATTCTCCCTCGCATGTGTGCTCAGTATAGGGACCTGACCGAAGAAGCTTTCAGGGAGGTGATAGATGAGGTCTATCCGGATGGCTCCTTTCTGTGGACAAAATTTGACGAGCTGTTCGACGATAGGCTCGAGGCTAAAGAGAAGGCTGCGGCGGATAAGGCTGCCGAGGATGCGAGGGCCAAGAAGGAGGAGGAGGCGACCGCTGCAAAGGCGGCCCTTGCAGAGAAGACGAGGGCGGCCAAGGAGGAGTCCGCTAGACTGAAGGCAGCTGAGGATGCTAAGGCTGCTAAGAAAGCTGCGGCGGATAAGGCAGCTGAGGATGCCAAGGCTGCCAAGAAAGCTGAGGATGCTAAGGTGCCCGATTGCATCTAAGTCGCTCACCGAGGGTAACGCGCGATGGCGGTAAGGGCAAGCAAAGCGAACAGGCATAGGGAGACGGGCGGTCGTCACCGAGGCTCACCGGCGTCTCGGATAGCTTCAGCTATTCGGGGGCCAACTATTAAGCCTTTTCTCCCTGCCATCCTTTTGGCGCTTCAAAGAACCAGTCCGAAACCTTTTGCTTTACTTTTCCTTGTATTTTGTAAGACCTTGGTAGGTAGAGTCTTGGCTTATCCCAAAGGGGACGGCCGTCGTCGTCGTGTTTCTCCTTCTTGTAACTCGTTATCTTTTTCTTGATGAGAATTTTGCTTGCTTTGCCTCCGTCTGGCCGAGGCATTTGGTCTACCCCTTCACTTGTCTTCCGGCGTTAATTAATTGAGCGCTTTTCGTTTTTACCTTTGGCTTCACCGAGCGCGATTTAGAATGCGTATCTGTTGTGTTTAACGTCTTTAAGCTCGGTCTTAATTTGCCGAGGCGATTGCGTTAATTAATTGAGCGCTTTTTCGTTTTTACCTTCGGCTTGGCCGAGGCAGTTAGAATGCGTATCTCAACTGTGTTTAACGTCTTTAAGCTCGGTCTTAATTTGCCGAGGCGATCGCGTTTCACTCGTCTCTTCCCGGCCGATTCATTCGGGCAACGGAGTTTACGTTTTGACCGCCGTTGAACATATGTTAGCATATCGGCTCGTCCCCCCGTCACTCCCGTTAAAGGCCGGGATGATCGAGGTTTTGGCTCTGTCTGCTGTGTACATATGTTAGTATGCCTTCTGATTGGGGTGGATTAACACTTTGATGAAAAACTTGGATGACTCCTCATTAGATATGAATATGCATTGGGGTGCCAACAATTGTTTTGGGCAACTCATTTGTTATACAAAGTATTTTTCGAGATTGTCGGTGTTCCAATGGCTCATCAAAGGTACATCTCCCATGTCCGTCAGCCGGTATGTACCCGGCCTCATTTCTTCAACTACCTTGTAGGGACCCTCCCAGTTGGCCGTCAACTTGCCATGGATGTTTCCTTTGTTGGTGGCAGCTGACTTCCTTAGGACCAGATCTCCTACTTTTAAGTCCCTTTTGTGGACTCTTCGGTTGTAGGCCCTTTTCATTCGGCTCGATATCTTTGCTAAGTTGAGGCGTGCCGTATCTCGGCTTTCTTCGACCAGGTCCAGGGAGGTTCTTAGGCCTTCCTCGTTTTCATCTGGGTTAAAAGTGGCCGTTCTGAATGTTGGCACCGTTGCTTCAATCGGCAGGATCGCCGGACCGTAGACTAGGTGAAAAGGACTGCACCGTTGCTTCTTTCTCCGTGGTCCGGAGGGACCATAGAACGCCGGGTAGCTCATCGGCCCATCTTCCCTTGAGGTCTTCAACTGTCTTCTTCAAGCCGTTGAGGATCGTTTTTTATTGGTCGCCTCCGCCGTCCGTTGCTCGGGGGTGGCGGACGGAGGAGTATGCAAATTTGATGCCGAGTTCTTCCAACCAGCTCATTATTGTGTCACTCCAAAATTCTCGGCCATGGTCGAACACCATGACTTGGGGTAACCCAAAACGAGTTATGACATTTTCCCAGATCACCTTTCTTACGGCCGCCGCAGTTTTCGCAGGCACCGCCACGGCCTCAACCCATTTGGTGAAGTAGTCGACGGCGACGATTAGGAACTTTCTTCCTCCGGATGCCGTTGGAAATGGCCCTAGTAGATCCATTCCCCACTGTGCAAAGGGAAGGGGATTAAGCACTGGTTGCAGGTCTCGGGAAGGTGCGTGTATCACCGGAGCGTGCATCCGGCGATTGTTGCATTTTTGGTTTTGTTTCGGAATCTTCAAGCATGGTGGGCGAAGTAGCCGGCTCGGAGAGCTTTGTGGGCTAGTGTTCTTGCCCCCATGTGATGACCACAGATGCCTTCGTGTATTTTCGTCAAGATTAGCTCGCATCGGCCGGACCGACACACTTCAGAGTGGCCTTGTCACGGACCTCTGTATAACTCTCCTTCGAATACCAAGTACCTTGCTGCGATCCTCTTTATCTTTTGTGAGAGGTTGCGGTCCCTCGGTAATTCATTTGTGAGTTTATACCCCTTTATCGGAGTCATCCATGTCGTCTCGGTTTCCACGTCGCACACCATGCCGATGGTTTCGTCAATGCTTTTAGCGTTCGATGTCCACCAAAGACGGTTGGTGATATTCTTTATGGTTGAACTGGCCAGCTTTGAGAGAGCGTCGGCCCGGTTGTTCTCAGACCTGGGGATGTGTCGCATTTTGAATGACTTCAATTTTGAGGTCTCGGCTTTTACCTTTTCCAGGTATCTTACCATCCCATCGTCCCGAGCTTCGTACTCTCCTTCGTATTGGTTAGTCACCAAGAGAGAGTCTGTTTTCAAAATGATGTGTTCTGCCCCGGCGGCTCTGGCTAACTCAACTCCGGTTATCACTGCCTCATATTCGGATTCGTTGTTTGAGGTCGAGAAGGTAAATTTCAAAGCGTACTCGAACTCGTCCCCGTTTGGGCTGATGATAAGGATGCCGGCTCCCGAGCCGTTCGTTGTGGAGGATCCATCGGTATATACCTCCCACATGCCGGGACACGATTCTTCCTGATACGTGCACTCGGCCAAGAAGTCTGCCAGCGCCTGCCCTTTTATCGAAGGCCTTGGTTTGTATTGAATGCCGAAGCCAGATAGCTCCACTGCCCATTTGATAAGTCTGCCTGATTGTTCGAATTTTTCCAGTGCTTTTTCCAACGGCTGGTCGGTTAAGACCGTCATGGGATGTGCGTCGAAGTAGGGTTTCAACTTCCTTGCGGCAACAACCACGGCAAAGGCTGCTTTTTCAATCAGCGGGTAGTTTCTCTCGGCGGGCAACAGTGTATGGCTGATAAAGTATATTGGGTGCTGCTGCTTGTTTTCTTCTCTGACGATTACGGCACTGACCGTGGCCGAGGTTACTGCTAAATATAGATATAGCGTTTCCCCGGCGTCGGTGCGGGACAGGGTCGGGAGAGTTTGCAGATGGGCCTTGATTGTTTGAAAGCCGTGCTCTGTTCCTCCCCCAGCCAAGTCTTTATTCCCTTTTAGCACTTTGAAGAATGGGGTGCTCTTGTCGGCTGACCGAGAGATAAAACGGGCAAGGGCCGCCATCCTCCCGGTCAGTATCATAACCTCTTTGCGATTCCTCGGCTCCGGCAGGTCTAGAATTGCTTGGACTTTCTCTGGATTGGCATCAATTCCCCTGGCGCTAACAAGCACGCCGAGGAATTTCTTGCCCCGGTTCGGACACCGAAGTTGCACTTTGTAGGGTTAAGCTTCATCTTGTATTTCCTTAGTGAACAAAATGTCTCGTGTAAATCGGCTAGGTGCTCGCCGTCGGACTTGCTCTTGACAATAGCATCGTCGACGTAAGCCTCAATGTTTCGCCCTTTTTGATTTTGGAACACTTTGTCCACCAGTCTTGTGTAAGTCGCGCGGCGTTTTTTTCAAACCAAACGGCATCATCTTGTACATGTAGGTGCCGTGTATGGTGATGAATGCGCATTTAGGCATGTCTTCCTCTCGCCATGAATACCGATGGTATCCCGAAAAGGCGTCGAGCAGGCTCAAGCATTGTGTAGCTGCCGTTGCGTCTATTAAGCTATCTATCCGAGGCAAGGGGTAGCAATCTTTCGGGCATGCTTTATTAAGTTGCGTAAAATCAACACACATCCTCCACCCCCCCGATGACTTTTTAACCATTACAACATTAGCTAGCCATTCGGGGTATGTACAAGGGATGATAAAGCCTGCATCTAACAACTTATCAACCTCGGCCTTGATGGCATCTTCCTTTTCGGCCGAGGAGTTTCTCACCCCCGCTTCACGGGCGAGGCTGGGGAGTACGTTCACTTGTGAACGATGACTTCTCGGCTTACACTGGCATCTCGGCGGCCGAGTACGCAAAGACGTCTTTGTTCCTTCTCGGCAGGTCAGGAGATCGGCCCTGAATTTTGGTTCCGGCCGACACCGAGCGATCACGGTGCGCCCCTGGATCAATCTCTATCTGTTCGGTCTCGGCCCCTTCGACCATGGCGACGTGGTTGGTGCTCATCGGTTCGTCCTCTTGTCTTAAGGATGGGTTCTTCCCTTTTTCCTCTTTCTTTGCCACTTTGAAGGATTGCATGTTGCATCCTCTGGCCGATATTTGGACGTTGACCACCTCGTCTTTTTCGTTCTTTGAGACGAGTTTATGAACCTCCCCGCGGTCCGAGACATACATCGTGTCGGGCCCGGATGGACATTACAAAGATCGACCTCACTCGGGGTGACACGACCGATGAGAACGTTGTATGCGGATGAGCCGTCGATGACCACGAACTCGGACATCACATTCTTGGCCGCGTCGGACTGGCCGAACATCACCGGTAACTTGATAGACCCTGGGGGACCAAGCCCTGCCGGAGAAGCTGTACAATGGGTTGGTGCATGGGCTAAGGTCCGCAATTTTCGGCCGAGCCCCGAAAGCACTCCCGAACATGATGTTCGTGTAAGCACCCGTGTCAATCGGGCATCTCATGACCAGGTGGTTAGCTATGTCTAAGTGGACTACGAGTGGGTCGCTATGTGGGGCGATGACTCCTTCGTAGTCCTTCTTCCCAATAGTTATGTTCGGGATGTTGGAAGCGCGGGCCGCGGTAGTGGGCACGAAGTTGACGGCCCGATCTGATTCGTTCGGAGCCGCTTGTGCCCGTGAGCGGATCCGCCGTTCTCGTTTCCCCCGATGACAACATGAATTGTTCCTATTCGTTCAAAGACGGATTTTTTATCTGAGCCACCGGTGTTAGTCTTTTGGCCTCCGGCAATATACTTGCCGAGGCTCCCTTTTCGGATCAGCTCTTCAATGGCATTCTTCAAATGCCTAGCGTGTCGTTGGTTAAGTGACCGGTGTGGCCGTGGTACTCACAAAGACAGGCTCGTGTCACCGTCCCCCCCTAGGTTTGGGGGCCTTTCCCACTTCTCGCCCCTCGTTTCGCTCGGGAGAAGACCTCGGCGGCCGATACGACCGGGGGTGTGATCTTTGTACTTCTTATGGTAGTACGGACTGAACTCCCCGGCGTCCGCCGGGTTCGCTTCTGGCGGCGGGCCTGTCGGTCCGCGACCTATTATTGTCACGGCGCCCTTCATCCGGCTTGTCCTCCCGGTGGCTCTTTCTTTCGAGTGCCGGCCTCGCCGTGGCCTATCCATATTTTGTGATAGTCTTCGACCTTAATGGCCCGGTCGGCCAATTTCCTGGCGGACTCAAGGCTCGTGCCACCGCACTTGATGAGCTCGTTTTCAAATCCCCTCCGGGGAGGCCTTTCATCGGTGCGAAGGCCGCTAGTTATTGTTCAGCTCCCTAATCTGCCGAACCCGGCATCGAACCTCTTCACATAGCTTCGGAGTGACTCGCCTCCCTCCTCGCTCGATGGTCGGGAGATCCGATGTCTCAACGGCTCTCCTTTTATTGGTAGAATCTTTGGGCCAAAAACGCGTCTCTTAGGTCGGAATAGGAGTATACCGACCCATCGGGTAGCCCCTTGTACCAGCTTTGCGCCATTCCAACCAAGGTCGTTGGGAAAATTCGGCACTGACCTCGTCGGGTTGCTCCCACACCGACATGTGAGACTCGAAAGCCTCGGCATGATCGGTTGGGTCGCCCTCTCCTTTGTATGATATAGACGGTAGCTTTAGCTTTGGCGGCACTGGGTCTCTAGGACGAGGCACCGAGGGGCTGTCGACCACGTGTCTAATGACACGCGGCGATCGGCTCCTCGCATCCCTAGTCCGACCCCTCTCCCCGTGGCGGGAAGGGCTTCTTCTCCGACTACGGTGAGTCGGACTCCTTCTTCGACTCGGTGAGTCGGACTCCTTCTCCGACTCGGTGAGTCGGACTCCTTCTCCGACTCGGTGAGTCGGACTCCTTTCGCTCGTCCTGGGGCATGCCTCGTGGGCGTCGCGGCGACATCGTCCTTCCGCGAGTGCGGGAAGGGCTTAGTTCTACCACTGACACTCTGGGCTCCCCCGGCGTCTTGGTAGGCTCAGCCTCTCTCAGTGCTTCGTTCAGGTTTCTCGGAGTCACCTTTTGGGCCCTAGCTTCCTGGACGGGTCCCGCCGCTCTTGTCGGTGTGACAGTGTGAGCTTGCGCCCGACAATCAGTCCAGGAGCGCCCGGCTTTGTCGCATCAACCACACGCCCATGACGGTGACTGGTTGGCGGGCGGGCGGCAGATATCGGCATTATTGGCATCCCGAACTCCGGTTGAATTATCCGGCTGGTGGAGGGCTGCACAACTCCAGAATTGTGGACGGTATCATCCGGGTGGAGGGGCTCTTCGGTTACGAACACCTCTTGTTCTTTTGACATCTTCTTAGCTTTTTGGGTGGGTTTTTTTTTTTTTTTTTTTTTTTTTTTTTTTTTTTTTTGTGTTTGGGAATGACTAGCTTCTAGTATCTGTTTTCCCACAGACGGCGCCAATTGTTCCGGGTATGAATTCCGAAGTAGGTTTGTTTACCACGCTAGCTTTGTCGAATAATGCCTCTTCTAGCCTTGACTGCTCTCCTCGGCCTCTCCTGCAACAATGAGCAAACTGAGGGCTTGGCTTTGTGCCAAGCGTACTCACTCCGACGCTCAAGTCAGTGAACTTATCGTGATTAAGTAGAATGTTGCTTGATGACGTGTATTGTAGAGAGATGAGAGAGATAATACCAATTTAAGTGGTTCTTAGGTTAGATTCTGGATCACTTCCTCAATGAGGATTGAGGAGTATTTATAGACTTTCACCTTTTGTCACGTAGTGGCCAAGTGGGCCAAGTGGCGTAGCAGGTGGAAAGATCGATCTACCCTCGGCCGAGGGACCTATGGCGGCCGGCGAGCCTGGTTGACTCCATGCCGAGGGTTCTTGGATATGAGTACGCGGGTATGTGCCCTGGCTGGTAGGTTGCCATGCCGAGACCAGTGGCGGGCAGCCGAAAGGTCGATCGGCTGGGATGTCTAAGTCATTGGCTTGCTGTGGATATCTTTGACCTCGTTCAATATGTTGACTTGGTCAGCGGGCACAGAATATGCCCCATCATTTGTGATACCATATCAATTTTTTGGCAGCTACATTAGAGAAGTATATGATAATTTTGGTTTCGGGCGACTGAACAGATCAGTCTCAAATCATCGACTGAAATATTTTATCAGGCGACTGATATTAGTCGCCAAATTGGCGACGACACAATAAATCTGTACTATACTTGATATTGGCGACTGAAAATAAGTTTGGGCGACCGAAATCAGTCACTATTTGGCTACTGATTTCAGTCGCCAATTTGGCTACTGAAATCAGTCGCCAATTTGGCTACGACATGAAAATAAGGTCGTGCGACCGAAATCAGTCGCCATTTTGGCAGACATAAACAAAGAAAGGGATCTCACCTCCCTCACATCCTTCCTCCCTCACATAATCACATTCTTGTTTTCCCCAATCTTTTCCCACCAAGACTCTCTCCTCTTCTCCCACTTAACCAAATTCTTCATTTTCCCTATCTTTTCCAAAACCACAAAAATTCCCAGAGATCCCAACTTCATTATAATCTCACCCTGCTTCATCTAATTAAAAGTATTGATTTATTTACCTTATAATTTTAGTTTTTCAGATTTTAATTATTTCAAAGTATTTTGGTTTTAAATTATTGACATGCATGTGAATTTCTATTTAGATTTTGACTTGAAAACGATTTTACTTCAAAAATTAGTTTTAAAAAATGAATTAATTAAATTATTATTGTGATGTAATTGGAAATTTATATAGTGTTGGGTGTTTATTCAGGGGAATAAAAGAGGAGAAGTAGAGGAAGACGGATTGAGCAATAAAAGACCAACTACTATAGAAGATGAGCAGATCTGTGATCGTCAAGAAATATGTTAATTTAAATTTAGTATTTAGTTTCAAATAAGAAAAGATTGTAATGTAAATTTAGTATTTAGATTCATTATATTATTAAGTATCAGTTTATTAATATAAAATATCTCATAATTATCTGATAGTTTATAAGAACAGTTTATATCTACATGTAGAGCTGGCAAGTCTGACCCGACCCGAGTGACCCGACCCGAACCCGAGCAAACCCGACCCGACCCGAACCCGAAAATATTGTAACCCGAAACCGACCCGACCCGATGACGACCCGTAACCCGACACGACCCGATTATCAGTGACCCGGACCCGGCCCAGACCCGACCCGATATTGACCCGACCCGATACTGACCCGATTAAATTGATGACCCGATAATTATTAAGCTTAATTTTGATCAAAATGAAAGTGATTTTGTGTTTAGATTGATATGTTTGACTTAGTAATGAATTAATTAAACCAAATAATAGGTTAAAAAATAAATTTAATGGTAAAAAATTATAGTAATGCGATTAAGTTACCGGACCCGATAATGACCCGACCCAAACCCGACCCGACCCGATACATCATTCGACCCGAAATGACCCGACCCGATAACGACCCGAACCCGACCCGACTCGACCCGAAAGGGTATGCTGACCCGATATGACCCGAACCCGATATGACCCGACCCGACGTGACCCGACCCAAACCCGACCCGACTGACCCGATTGCCACCTCGACTACATGTAACAATATTAGTTCTACGTTTAAAGAACCAAACTAATTATCAATAGTCAACAATTTAGGGTATTCCTTTAGCCTGATCTAAGAGCATCATACAAAATTTCACAATTGGTAGCCCACAATTGAAACAAACCAGCGACACGTATGTATGTGTGTGGAAGTACAACAATCAAAGCATCATCATAGAAAAACGATCAAGATTTCACTAGAATACAAAATAAGGAAGGAAAAGCGCATATAAGTGCATCACTAATCAATAATCAAGTCATACAATTAAACTGATATAGGACAAGCTTTAATTCGTTTACACACGTTTAAATATAGGCCGCGTTTGGTTGTCCTCTCAATTTACGGGATTTCTAAAATCCCATGAATTGAATTTTTTGAATCTTGTTTGGTTACCCAACATAATGCAAAATGGGGGAGTTTAGAACTCCAAGAGAGTTTTCAACTCCTACATGATGTAGGAGTTTGATTACCCACCACCCCTTCCTAGGTAATTCTAAACTCCTCCATCAATTTCCCTCCAAATTTACTCATCCACCCTTACAAATTAGGTATTGCTTATATTATGGAGGGTATATTGGTAATTAGAAATCAAAATTGGGTGAATTGACATAGCTCAAGCAAACAGTACAATGAGAGTTTAATTCATGGGAAAGACAAACTCCCCCAAGGCAACCAAACATGTTTTTATCAATTCATGTGAATTGTATATGGGAGTTGGATTCCAATGAGTTGCAAATTAACACGGGAATTCAACTCCTACATGAACCAAACGAGGCCTAGTTCGCAAACTTCATCATGGATGTGTGTCAATTGTCAAAACCATCACACTATATTAGATTAACAACAATATTAATTTTCGTTGATATAGCAAAAGGAAAATACAGCGGATGGCTATGGTCATAAACCCTCATACAATATAGCTCTGATACTGTGAGTTAGTTGTGTTAGTTGTGTTAGTTGTGCTAGTGAGAGCACACGGATTGATGACATGGCAAGTGATTAGCTTTGTATATAAGTCAACAAACACACTAAACATAACTAATTATCACATTTACAATACAATAACAAACTCCTTTTATTTACATCTGTTCTTCCCTCTTTTACATAATCAAATACCTTCATCTTCATACATCAATGGAGATTGTATAGGTTTAACATGGTATCAATCGCTACGGTTACGATCTTTCTATTCGCTTAATTGATCAATCGATTACTTTCTCATGATCGTTTGATCATCGTTTGATCATCTGTTTCTTGGATTGATTTTCGTTGAATATTCGATTTAATAAATCGGATTTTCAGCTGTTTTAATTTTCTGGTATTTTAGGGTTTCCTTCTTCACGGTATACTTATGGATTGATCGCTACTTGCTTCGGTCAAATCGCTGGTATTTTTGATCACATCTATTATTTTTCTTCAACGATCAAGGTTTTCTCTTATTGATCGGGTATTAGTCTTCGATTTCCTAGTAATATCGCTTCCGCTATCATCAAATCTGGTATATCATTCATCTCTTCCATTTTTTCTTCAAGAATTCAGTAATTTTCAGAGTTTATACAACACTTGCTCTGTTTTTCCTGAGAATTTTCATCATGTCTACTGAAACATCGTCTAATACTCCTAGTTACGCATGTTTTGATGATCCTCTGTACTTGTCTATGAATGATCAACCTTCTATGCAACTATGCAACTTGCTCCTACTCTTTTTGATGGTACTAAGTTTCTTTCCTGGAATCGAGATGCATATTTTGCTTTAGTAGCGAAAAACAAGGAAGGATTTGTGGATGGGACTTGTAAAAGGCCTGTTGAAACTGACAAGAGTTTTCGTCAGTGGTTTAGATGTGATCATATGGTTAGAAAATGGTTGTCTAATTCTCTAATTCGTGATATTAAGGCAACTGTGGAATATTCTCATTCTGCAAGGGAAATGTGGGCAGAATTACTCGAGAGATATGGTCAGGTTAACAGTATTGAAGTCTATCAGCTTAGGAAAGATCTTAATGAGACTACACGGTCTAATAATTCTGTGGTAGAGTATTACAATAAGCTCAAAAGAACTTGGGAAACTCTTGACAGTCTATAGACCCTATCCCTATCTGTACTTGTAATGCTCTAGATAGTTGTACTTGTTCCTTGCTCAAGAGAATGCTTGAAAGAGAGTCTAACACTAAGCTGATACAACTTCTCATGGGTTTGAACAGTGGGTTTGAGGGTGTTAAAACAAATGTCTTGTCCATGGAACCTCTCCCACCTCTTAAGAAAGCCTTTTCCTTACTTCAAAAGGTCGAGAGACAAAAACAAATCTCAGACGCTGTAGATGTTCTATCTGAAGCTAGTGCATATGCTGCACAAAGGTCAAACCGTAATGTTCAAACCTATACTAAGAAGCCAAGATTTGACTATAATACCACTAAGGCTGATGACAACAGCCCAGAGTCTGTCAAAACTTGTGATCACTGTGTTAAACTAGGGTTGCCTGGCATAGGCCATACTGTTGAAGAATGCTTCAAGCTTCAAACTTGTGCTCATTGTGGTAAGCTAGGACACATCATGCAGCACTGCTATGATCTTAGAGGTCATCCTAAGTCTAAAAATGTTAACGGCAAAGCACCTTTTTATCCTCCAATCCAGAATTTTCAAGCACCATTCTATCCCAAACCTCCTTATGTCCATTTTGGGAAAGGGAAGAATGTCTACAAAAGAGCAACTTATAATGTCAATGTTAACACTAGTGGGGCATGTCCTCTCACCCGTCGCTCTGTCACGGGATGGTTTGTGTTTCTCGAGGAAACTCCGGTTTCTTAGAAGACTAAGAAACAACATACGGTTTCCCTATCGTCTTCTGAAGCCGAGTATCGCTCCATGGCTGCCATTGTGTGTGAATTGAAATGGCTCAAGGGCTTGCTTGCTAGTCTGGACGTTATTGTTTCCACTCCTATGAAGCTATATTGTGATAATCAATCTGCCATACACCTCGCTCAGAATCCCGTTTTTCACGAGCGCACTAAACATATCGAAATAGATTGTCATTTCGTCCGCGATGCTATTACCGAAGACCTTATCACACCGTCACATGTTCCAACCACCGAGCAGGTTGTTGATATCTTCACCAAATCATTGGGAGTTCGTCAATTTCACTATCTTCTACGCAAATTGGGTGATCTTCATGCTCCAGTTTGAGGGAGGGTATTAGACGGATCTTGTGTAAAGATATTATCCGCAAATATTCCTTTCCTCATAGTAGTCAGTTTTATATTCTCCTATTATTTAGCTATTAGTTTTGGTAACATATACAATATTGTTACGATATTCTTGACCAACCGTACTATATATTCGGTGGATTAATCAATGAGAAACACAGAATTACGCTTTCCATTCCTCTGTATTTCCTTCTCTGTTTTGCGCATCAATGGTTAACAAAAATCATTTATAACAAAGAAAATTTCTTGATTGAAAGTTTAAACATGAAAAATCAACATAACATAAAGCAGTAAACTTGAAAGGAGATATAGACTTGAAGTAACAAACAAGCAATTCAAATGATATGTGTATACGAGATTATGAGGTTCGATCACGGGGTTATTTATAGCTTATGGTCTAATAACTTGCGCAACACGAAATTCAAGATCGAAATTTTTTCCTACCTAAATTCTTTTCATATACCTTATAATACGAGCATATTTTATTACTACGTAGTAAATAATTAAGGGAAAATTAGAACATTGAATTTATCTTTTTTCGGTTTTCGACTTTTAGACTTTACCGTTAAGGACTTAAGATCTTATTCTATTACTGTTAGAAACCATTGTATCCTGTCCTTCTAAACCCAATGCTTAGAATTTCAGTAATTCAACTCGACCTGCTAATCGTGCAACGTAACGCATGAGCTTTACCAACGTTAATTTGTCTTGATAATCTTGATTATTACTCATACGGAAGTGTTTTACACTATTTGATGGGATACAACTTACGATGTGGTTGTTACTCTCTTTATTGTAAAATTTGTAGGTGAAAGAATAAAATACGTATCTGAAAAAGCACAACCCTAAAGATATGATGTATACTTGTAAATACGGATCGACAATTATTTTAGGATCAACGATAAAAAAAAAAATGAGACAACAATACAAAACAAAGCGATTATATCATTATTTTGGTGTCATTAATGGATGCAAGAATACATATGTCTCACTCCAATCATTTACACAATAAGTAATCCTTTTCAATCTCTGTTTAACAACATCGCATCGATATAATGTGTCACGGTAAATAAAGTAAACAATATAAGGATCATAGGGATGACAACAAATCACCCTGTCGCTCCAACGCCAACTTTGTATCGGCGGGAATATACGGAAAATCGGAGGCATAATCCTTTCGAAAAGATACGGCTTTAATGGAAAGTCGATTACTAATCTCAACTCCACCGTCTTAGTAATGTTATGGCCTTGTTTGGTAATCAGCAGATTGATATTAGCAGAAGCATATTGGTCAAGCAGATTATAAATGGTAGATTGGATTAACAGGTTTGACTAATATATTTCAATTAGTAGATTTAGTAGAAGTGTTTGGTAATTAGCAGATTTTGATTAATAGATTGCTGTATCTATGTGTAAATTGTTGACAGATTCATATTTCACAATCTACTAATGTGAATATGCTGGGTAGAGCAGCATATTGGAAAACAGTAGATTGAGCTCCAATCTACTGTTTCAATATGCCATTTACCAAACACTCAAAGGCCCTGTTTGGTAATCAGCAGATTGATATTAGCAGAAACAGATTGGTCAAGCAGATTATAAATGACAGATTGGATTAACAGGTTTGACTAGTATATTTCAATTAGCAGATTTAGTAAAAGTGTTTGGTAATTAGCAGATTTTGGTTAATAGATTGTTGTATCTATGTGTAGATTGATGACGGATTCATATTTCACAATCTACTAATGTGAATATGCTGGGTAGAGGAGCATATTGGAAAACAGTAGATTGAGCTTCAATCTACTCTTTCAATATGTCATTTACCAAACACTCAAAATAGTAGATTGGAGAGTCAAACATGCTAAAAGTCTTGAATATGCTGAAAATTTCTCAATCCGCTGTTTACCAAACACCCCCAAAATAGTAGATTAGTGAGTCAAACATGCCAAAAGCCTTGAATATGCTGAAAATTTTCCAATCCGCTGTTTACCAATCACCCCCATAACTCATTGTTAAATCCACAAACTCCCATACTTTAATCCTTGGATAATCTTCCGAAACGTTAGACGACTGTTTTTCGAATTGGGCTATATGCAATCGATTTCGACTGACTCCTAGTACGCAGCATTTTGAGTTAATTTTGTCAGGGAGATTGAGTACGCATGGCATGACAATGACGTCATCATCAAAGGGATCTATCACACAAATTTGTGACGCGCCTACAAAATATACTTTATCATTGAAAGTCACGGCCTTTTTATTTGAGAACCTGAAATTAAATTCAGTATTATTATTGTTCAAGGGGTAGGACGTCCATTGACTCGTTTTAGAAGAGTAGATTTGCATCGCTTTTGGATTGTATCCCGCAATTTGAATAATCCGAAACCCATCATTGTTTGAATAAGGGATTCCGGAAGTAGTACTAACTCCCTCAACAACTCCGGCAAATCCAACAGCCTTATAAAGATGATCCGATGGCAAAGGAACTACAATAAACTGTTTGGTAAGCGGGTTAGAAACATAATAGGCCGATTCTTCCCAGTTTAGTTTGAGATACGATACCAAGAGGTCTTTGTGATTAGCAACGATGTCAATATGGTTATGATCATAATTATATCTTTCATGACTAGGTAGGAAAGCGAGTCGAAGTTTATGTTTTTGGAAGTAAGGGTGCTCGGTAACAAGGCACGTAGTAGTACGCCATATGTTGATCCAATTACGTTTATGTACTTCACCCTTTCCTCTAAGGTACATCGTAAAAGGGTAATGTTCGAGTGGAAGAAGACGAAGGAAATCGGGATTCGAGATAATTATGTTCCAACGTTTGGAAACGCATTTACAAGTAGCAAGTTGTCTCCATTGGAAACTTAAGAATATTAACTCCAACAATGTATCGTTTAGATCATCGATACAAGTTTGATCGTTGTTGTTGTGTTCGACGTGTTTGTTGACGTGGTTACGTGTTTTACGTTGATGTCGTTGTTTGGCTGTTGAATAGGGTTTGGGTAGAGGAGGGAAATGGCGAGAGTAATTAAGATTAAAGGGAAGGGCTGCCATTGTTGATTCTGGTTTGTATTAGATTAGATGTGTATTTAGGGTTTCAGGGAAGTTTTAGATTGATTGTAATTTGATTTTACGATAAAAATATATATATGTAGGTGTAGGGAAGTTTTATATTGAGAGAACAATTACGTAGTAGCCAAGGTAAAAAATTATTATTACTCAAAAAAAAAAAAGGTAAAAGATTATTATGCTAAAGATTTGGATTATAATGAATGGACAAAATCGTTAAAAGTTTCTATACATATATGTTGCATATTTACCTAAGGATCTTTTTTCTTCTGTTCCGGGTGTAATTCCAGAGCAAGTATAGTTACCACCCGTGGCTTGTTGAATGATGTCTTGAGTTGGATTCTCCTTTGGTCTTAACCGTTCCTCTCGGTCTCTCCTGCAACAATGAACGAACTGAGGGCTTGGCTTTGTGCCAAGCGTACTCACTCCGACGCTCAAGTCAGTAAACTTAAAGGATAAGTTGTTGCTTGGCTGAATGTATAATGTAGAGAGATAAGGAAGATATTACCAGATGAATAGTGTATTTAGGTTTTTTTGTGTATTTTTTGGGATCCTTTCCTCAATGAAGGTTGAGGAGTATTTATAGGCTTTCACCTTTTGTCACGTAGTGGCCAAGTGGCCAAGTGGCTAGCAGGTGGAAAGACTGATCTACCCCTCGGCCGAGGTTTCTATGGCTGGCCGGCGGGCCCTGTTGACTCACCGCCGAGGGGTCTTGGATGTGAGTACGCGGGTATGTGCCCCGGCTGGCAAGTTGCCATGCCGAGACCAGCCGACAGCCGATGGGTCTGATCGGCTAGGCTGTCTAAGTCGTTGACTTGCTGTGGATATCTTTGACCTTGCTCAGTATGTTGACTTGGTCAGCGGTGTAGAATATGCCCCATCATCTTCGATTAGGCACCCTTAGGGCTTAGACCCGATAAAGTTGACCCGACACGAATGGATAGATCCGGTAAGCAATGAATTGAATAGTGTGACCCAAACTTAACTTGATAGACTGGAGTGACCTGACATGAAAAGACCTAAAATGACTCGAGTAATAACTTAATTAAAGCAAAATCTTGACCCAAACCAACCCATGAAACAGTCGGAAACAGTTTAACTGGAACGGAAGGAAGGAGTACACCGTATTAAGAGTCTTACAACATGATCAAAAGAAATTAGAACTAACAAATACAAAATAATTGAATCAACACTAAGTCTTGCTTATAACCGTAGTAAGTTACACCCAAGGGGTGGTATGCACCATCACCAGCAAAAAAATGTGTTAACTTGGATGATTTTACACTCTCGTTGTAAATTATTCTCTTCTACAAGACAACTCGATCACCCAAAGGTGGTACTATGCATGGGTCGGGTTATTATTAGTTGCTCCAGATTTGTCGTTCTCCTTACGTTTGGCTGCCTCCCTATCCGGCTTCCATTTAGAAACCTTCCGTAGATTCCATTTGGCTGCCTTCACTGTAAACGGAATGACGTCTTCTCTGCAAATGAATAGCATGCATGCAGCTAGTGAGGTAATTTACAACGGTAGGTAAACAGACAAATTAAACACAGGGAGAAATACTCACGCAATAAAGTTACCAACAACAAAAGATAGTGAGGTAAAACAAAGGATCCGAGGAAGGTGATCCATAGAGAGTTAAATAAGTTCGGTCCTGCATGCATACGAGCAAATATAAAAGATAAACAAATGACTGAAATTAAAATATAATCCGAGCATAAACAAACTAAAGTAACTTGGTGCATAACTAATTATTTATAACAAAGAAAATTTACTGATTTAAAAATGGAAAATGAGATAGCGACACCGGGTGTTACTCAAATTGAAAGGGGTGATAGATTACCGGATACAATAAATGAAGCACCTCCCTTTAAAAATTAAACATGAAAAAGCAACATTAAATTTGAAAGGGGTGATAGATTACCGGATACAATAAATGAATTAATTATAATTATGGAGTACCAAATAAGAAAACGATTTTTTATACGAGATTACAAGGTGAGGGGGGTATTTATATTTATATATGTAATATGGTCGGAAATTAACTTTCACGACAAGAAATTGGTAGCTAATAATATCATAAATAATTTTAATTTCTATATATGGATATATGTTAGGGGGAGCAAATAGTGACCTGACTCAGTAATGACACAAAGTTAACTTGCACGACACGAAATTGGTACCCAAATAAAGATTTTAAAAAATAAAATAATAATAATAATAATAATAATAATAATAGGACCTTGAATTTTAACTTCGAAAAATACAACCATCATATGATAAAGAGTAAGCAAGGCGTTACTATGTTTTACCAATGGGTAAGGGCGATTTTAGGATTTTGTTAATGGAGGTGCAAAACTTGAAGCCCTATGAGATGTCAAGGTGCTAACCGCTTTGATATTTTGGCAATGAAACTTCTAGTTTAAATGCAAAATTTCTCGTGATTAACTTTAGGATTTTATTAACAGAGGTGCAAAAGTCGAAGCCCTAATGCCAAGGTGCTAACCGCTTTGATATTGTGGCCACCAACCACCACGTACAGCCAAGAAACACGTCTATTAAAACTCAGTAGTAAAAAATTAATCGAATATTTCCGTTAATCGAATGTTTTCATTTTGAGTTTTTGACTGTATAAAATAGATAGACACTAAAGTCAACTCGACATGACACCCTAGATTGACACCCTAACAACACAAAAACAATAACCAGTTGTCTACAAAAAGGTGTAGTTTTTTATAATTACGTATTATGAATATAAATTTGAGGAGATGAAAAATTAATGAATAGTAGTTATCTCGGTTCCTGAGTTGTGATAACGGTATTATAGATCCGTTATTGATGTTATATAACGGTCGCGTGTTTGTACAACTGTGGTATATATTTAACAACCGTCGTTGCAATAACGGTCCCGTGTTTCTATTTAAAAACGGTAATTGCATTATCTGACCGTTATTGAAGGCCTTATTTGGCGTCAGGTTTTGTCGTTGCCGTTACTTCTGTTAACGGTAGCCACCACTGTCAGGGCCACGGATGAGTGCGCGAATTGTGATCAGCAAGTGCCCACAAATATGGATATCCATAAGCGAGTCTGGACCATCTGCGAAGTTGTGGCCATCGTGCTACTGGTTTGTGCACTTGTAGGCTTTGTCATACTAATATTTTTATATTATTGGTATTGGCATAAGCCACGTGATAATAGAGTAATGGTTCAAAATGTATAGATTGTTTCCTAAATATCCTATTAATAATTACATTTAACATTACTACTTGGCTGATATTGTAAGGGGTTTGTTATATTCCTTGTTGACGTTTTATGTGAATGTTAATGTATTTTGATTTGTTTTGGCTTTCTATACATACTTGACCTCGTACATATTTTTTGTGTTGTCATATTTTTGTGTTTCATACAACACCAAGGAAGAGGCATGAGAAAGACAAGAGTTGATCGAAGTTGATAAAATATAACGGAAATACGCAATCAAGAACGGCCATACTTTCCTAACAATAAATATTTCTATTTCGTTTTAAAAGGATATAATATATAATATATAACATATACTATATACTATATAATATATTTTTCAATTTGCATAGACATATTAATAAGATATTCTGATTTTGTCATAAATGAAATTGTACTATCTATACGATGCATGTAGCAACTAGCAGATAAAGACATTTAAAGATCATAAAAATACATATCAAAAATAAATTGAAGAAAATTGAAATTGAAATGCGATTGAACGTATGGCCTTTAATTTTAATAAAGTCAATATTACTAAACATACAGTCAATATTAAAGATATACGGAGTGTGTGCTTTCATAACTTATTGCCATTATACATCTAAAGTACATTAATCTTGATAATAAATTACCTACTAAAAATTGCTATTATATTTATTAAATATTTGAATTACATTAAATCGGATACAAAGCTTTTTTCACCAATTCTTGAAAAGAACTTCAATTTTGAAAAGTATAAAAAAAAAAGTAAAAAAAAAAATCGTGTTACATAATAGTTTGAGTTAAAATGGGAATTGTTCGTTTCGAGTTTTACAAGTGAATTATCTTTTTTTTTTTCTGTTTACCAAAAAAATAGCTATTTTATCATCAAATAATATCAAAGTTATATAATTTGTTGTTAAATTTAAAATACTAAAATTAATATTTTTTTTATATTCATTTTAACATCAACTTATTAACAATGTATCGGGTCGAGTAGGCCGAGTTGGATAGGGTTTCGACCCTAAAATAACGAATCATTTTACGTTCGTGTCGAGTTGTGAGTCAAGGTTTACGGGTTTTGACCTTGGAAATAACATGTCAGGTTAATTCAGGTCAAGTCAAATTTTTATAGGTCTACATTATGAACTTAAAAAGTGTAAACACAAATATAAATATTTAATCAGTTTATTTAGACTCAAATATAAATGGTTCGGGTTGGGTCAAAACTCAAAATTTGAAAACTCTATAACATGAAGCAAATTAACGGGGACGGGTTACAGTCAGTAAATAAGTTAAATAAGTTTATGGCGCTTTTATTTTGACATTTTATTTTTACTGTCAAAACAAAATCCCATTTTTAAATAGGAAAGCTATTTTTATGAAAAAAAAATAATTTCCTATTAATACATTAATAATAGTTGTGACTTATACTATATTTTATATTAAGATAAACTTATAATTAATCTATCATATATGGACATATAGTGGATCGGATTTCGACCTAAGTTAATGAGTTACTTCGAGTTAATCGACATATCAAGCTTCACGAATCAAGACCCAGGAAAAAATAGATTCAGTTGGGTTAAATATTAACAAGTACATGTTTTGTTGTTTAACTTTATCAATTATAAAACTTTTAATAAACAAAATCACTAATTAATTTTCACGCATATTCACATAAATTCATTAAGATGCTAAGCTTCATAAAAAAAATCTCCTTTCATTTTATTTCTCGGCTTTTACTCAATCTCTCAATTACTATGTTAAGTAGGTATTCATACAATCATACTTTAACTATCAAGAGGACAAGTCATAATTTATTCAGTACTCAGATAATAAACCTAAGGCATCATGTATTTTACGCCCAGTATGATAATTACAAATGTAATTTATAATTCAAGTCTACATAGAAAATGAAATTATGTTTTTTTTATAAATCTTGCTAATTTAGTATATTGAATAACATACCCGTGCAATTTTGCACGGGTTAAAAATTAGTTATTTTTAAAACTAATTATGGTGGCTACGTACAATTATTTAGCAAAGATTTTCATTCATCCCCCTTATACTAAAAGAATAAGAAATTACTAAAATTTTCCTGCCTAAATGAAGTATTCTATAATTAAATTATATCATATCTACACATGCTAATACAAATAATAAATACTGCATTTAAAAAGGGTTTAATATTTTTTCAATTTGCATAAACATATTAATAAGATATTCTGATTTTGTTAAATAAATGAAGTTGTACTGCACTAATTATAGAAATATTTTATATGATGGTCACGAGCACTTTTTAGCAAATACTTTCTAAATAATTCTATTATTCTATCTTTGAAAAACAACTTACGAATGATATATTTTTATTCTTCACATAAAGCAAGTCTTTTTTAAAACCGTCTTGTCTTAAGATCCTCTCTCGACCTCCTTTTTTATTCTCGCCTTTATTATAATCGGGTATGAGAAGTGTATTAAGTTACGACGAGTATATATAATAGTGTATGAACATATATACCATATAACTAGTTCTATTACCCGTGAAATTTACGGGGTTAACTATGTTATCACGTTAATTGTGTTATGCAAGCCTCAGATTTGCGATCGCACTGAGCCCTTAATGACAAAAAAGACTCAAAATAAAAAAAAAAAAAAGTTTTTATTAATCAATACCTATATTGCCATAATATATCGTCAAAATATATTTCCATAATTTATAAAACGTTTGTCATGGATTATTAGTATTTTGCCACGAATATTGTTACGTTTATTAGTGTTTTGTTACGATTATTGTTATTATTCTTATTGTCTTCAATATTTTTTAGTTATGCAATAAATAACTTTTTCAAAATAGAAAATTCTATATTTTATTTGTGAACTAATTCAAGGTAGATTGAATGTTTAGCATTGTTTTGATAGATTATGGAAAGAACTATCAGCGCTGAAAAAATAAACGATGCTTTTGTCTGAGTTAACGCATTGGAGAATCGCGGTGATTGCGCCAGATTTCGGAATTTGATCGCTGAGTTTACGGTTTGATTTTAGTTCGGCACCGAGAAGACTCAGTGAGTTGATTTTCCTGTTCCATGTTTTCGCCGAGTTGAGTTTAGCGACGAGTGGAGCGAGTCGACTCGGTGAGTCCGCTTCCGAGTTGAGTGTGGGGACGGTTGGAGCGAGTTGACTCGGTGAGGGACTCATTGAGTCGAGCTGAGTTGGGGCAAATTTGGAAATTAGGGCGCGGAGGATGCGGTTGGGGATGAGTACAACAGGGTCAATGAGGGGTAAATTCGTAATTGGACAGAATCGGTTACCGCCGCCAATCCACCGTTGGATTGTACGACGCTCGAAAGTGTAACCGGAAGGAAGGATAACGGGGTCTAACATTATCTCCTGTGACATTGGACATACGAAATAATCTAGTAACGGTTTCTCCATCGAATTTTCCTTTTGTCGACGGTGAACAACTCGATTTACAATAAAAACTGAATTTCAATTTTGAGTGTGAACATAGATTTACTAAACTGAAATTTCAGTTTTGACGGTGATTATAGATTTACTTATATAGTTTTGTAGGGTAAAAATTTTAGGAAATAATTTTTGTTTATCTTATTATTGATTTAATACTAGTTTTATACCCGTGTAAATTGTGCACGGGATTGTTATTTAGGTTGTTGTAGAAAAACGTGTTAACGGTGGTTGCTGTTTAGATGAAGATTGTATCCAAAATATCCAAAATATAGCAATAATAAAGTTGTATCTATCGTGAGTATATTCCCTCCTATTCCAAATAACTGTCTTCCATTTGCCATATTTGGACATGTTTTTTGACTTTCCTACTCTTGGCTTTTTTCTTTATTTACCACCCTAACTACCCCTAAACCATCATATTCAATATTTTCATTATTTAACTCCTATATTCTTACCCCAATACAATACTTTTCATTATTTTAACCTCATTCCTTAATTTTCATGCCATTGTCCAAATGGGACAGTTATTCGGAATAGGAGGAGTATATTAATACAACAATAACTCAATAACTCCACGAAAATTCCAAAGCATAACAATAAACTGTTACGATGTAAAATCATAAGTAAATTGTACTATAATTTCTCGAGAACTTCTTTATAAACTACGTTATTTGTTATAGTGGACACACGTTTATCATTATCGCAAATCAGAATCTTCAGTCCTTTTTTGCTTGCGACTCTTGAAATAGCCACAAACTTGTAAAGGTGAATTGGTCTGAATAGTAACATACCCGTGCAAATTGTTAAACCTGTTTTTCATTTAGTGCACGTTTGTAGAACCCGTGTAAGTTTAAAATAAATTTAACCCATTTTTCATTTAGTTTGTTAATTAGTAAAATAGGACAAAATTAAAATCGTCACTCGTTCACATTTTAAAACGCTCGTAATATTACTCTGTAAATATAGGGTAACTAAAAAGTAAACCATAATATTATATACTTTATAATTTTATTAAAATATAAGACACACTATCAATAACGTTATTTCTAACTAACAAACAAAAATTGGTCTTTAAAAGAAACCAACTTTAAACCACCACGTACGACCATATAAAATAATCCGATATAATTACTCTAATAATCCCATATAATTGCACAACGTAAGGCCATATTCTTTTCCAACGAAATACATGTGTCCAAAATACTTCTACAATTAATTGTCAAAGTTAAGCTCATAAATCATACTTCTAGCAAACTTGACTCAAAATACTATTACCGTTTAATAATTTACAAATTATAAAATAAGACGGTCCATTTTTGTAAAAAAAAATATTATTCATTTGTTGCTTATAAATGAATTGTCCAATGTGTCCGTCTCACAACATGATACCGTCTCACGATAGTATTTCAATTACGGTTTACCCATAATACTCCATTGGACATTTTGACTTTTTTTTGAACATTGGATATTTCGACTTATAGCTCATATAAATGATCAATAAGTCTCCCATAAGTCGTATATCTGTCTTAATATTAAAACGGGTCAAGTATTATTTCACGTGTGCATATAGGATAAATATGTTGCTTATTTCTATACGGCTATACATGCTTTTTTTAAGTACTTGACCCACCATAGGCTAAAGACGGAAAAACGATATGAAACCATGTAAATAGTACAAAACCCCTACTCATGCATCATGCCTCGTATTCGTATATATTATCTTTATTAGGTCTCACATCGTTGAAAAAATAAAAGTAAAAAAAAAATTAGTCCCTCACAATCTTTGTTAATACCTCACTTCCGCCGCTCATCACATCTACACTCATTATCCATTGATGCTCTCTCTCATGCCCAAGATAATCGTCTTAATTCACTACCCCATTTCACCTGTCTGTCTTTCCACCTTCATACGCGTGATCCTTTATTGTCCATGTACGAAAAGAAAATTATCTAAATAGTTATCATAATTCTTGCTTTTATGGTGCATAAATTGTTTTCTGAAACCATTTTATCAAAGATGAGTCCTTTTATTTTGCCATTTTTTCCGATTTCAATAACTTTTCACTTATGTTTTTTTTTTGGTTTTCTGCAATTTATACACGATTATTTCTCGAACTATTTCGATCAATTCTGTTCTCAAATTATCATTCAGTAATAATATGAGTTTTCTAGAATTAATTTCTGAATAATTCTAACTAATTTTAAGCGGAAATTGTCAATTGTAATTTATTTATTTTAAGCACGCCATATAATTTTGTAATCATTAATGCACATATTTTATATTTAGAATGTACTACGTACATAATTTACGGACTGTTACTGTATTAGCGATATTTCATTGTTGTAAATAATTTTTTCCAATTTAATTGAAAGTTAATTTGTATTTTTAATTTTATTAGACTATTGGTGAGCCTTAGTGAAATCATGTAATTAACAAACATTTACTGTAATTAATTGTACAATGGAACATGAGTTCCTTAAATTCTGCAAAAACAAATGTAGCTTTGACATTTTGACTTTCAACCACAGGTTGACACCTGTGGTTGTTGGTTTAATGAATAGGATTTTTTATTTGAATTGATGAGTTGTCAAAGTCATATATGGTAAATATGGTTATCTCTTTCGATATTATTTGAATTAATACATGTCGATAATCTGATACGGAATAATTTGGTGAACCGTTTGTATTTTCTCGTACTAGCTACATATCTACAATTCTATCAGGGTAAAAAATTTTGGAAATAATTTTTTGTTTATTTAATAGGGTAAATTGATAACTTATACCTAACCTAACACTGTTTTTCAGATCTTATACCTAACATATTTTTTTTTCAAAACTTATACCAAAAATACCTAATTCGTATAAACTAAATACCAAGTGAAGACTCCGGTGAAAAATAAGAAAAAGTGACCATTTTGCCCTTTTACTTAACAACCGCTCACATTTACACCTTAGACTTGACCTTATGTCATTCAACTAACCCAGAAAAGTAGAATACCCAAAATCTTTTTTTATCAAGATCATCCAGATTCCACATCTCCGATTAATCGTATAAATTTACTCATAATCCATTATCTACAATTATTCATTAAAGCTATTTGTCAGTTTGTCACATCTCCAATTATTCATCAAGTTAATCAGGTATGTAAAGCTACTTTGCCTAAATTTATCTTTAGAATTAGGGGTTTCAATCATGCATATTATTTATAATTCATAATCAACATGCTTAATTAGGGTTTTTAATTGTTCATTTCTTCTATGATAATCTAAAATGTTGGGATTTACTTGTGTTGACCTTATAATTTGTTGGTAATCACAATTGTTTTCTTATGTTGGTTGATAGTATATTCTAATTTTGTGCTCTTTACAGAATCTATAGGATGGAGAGAAAGAATGGGAAAGATTTCAGCAGCGCATCCACACCTTGCTCTTTGGGAGAAGTTTGAACCACTGTTATTATTGTTGTACATTTCTGGAAATTTCAACAAACCCCCAAATTGAAGGAAACCTAGTTTTAGTTTGAGTTTTTGAGTTACTTTAAAACCAATATTCGAGAAGGATGAATATTGAAAAAATGAGAAAAAAGAGACAGGAAGTTAAAGGAATATGGATTAACAAACTTATCTCACTCAATGAAAGTAGGATTGATGACAAAATAAAAAATGAAATTGATTAAATATGGGGAGAATAAGGTTGAAGATGAAGAACACTTAAACATGAAGGGTAAAATTGGAAACAAACGATAAATTTTATGCCTAAAATTTGAATTCCATCGGAATTTGGTCATTTTTTCCATCGGAGTAGTCATTTGGTATTTATTTTATAAGAATCATGTATTTTTAGTATAAGTTTCGAAAAAAAAATATATTAGGTATAAGATTTAAAAAACAGTGTTATGTGAGGTATAAGTTATCAATTTACCCTATTTAATATTATTTATTGAATTTTATAGTTGTCAAAGTCATCTCCTAACACGGCTTAACAGGTTATCTATGCCGTGATGATTAGGATAGGAAAATACGAAGTAGGATATAGGGTAAATATGGTTATCACTTTCGATATTATTTGAATTAATAAATGTTGATAATCTGATACGGGGTAATTTGGTAAACCATTTGTTTCTCGTACTAGCTACAAATCTACAATTCTATCGGTTAGAAAATTTCCAAAATTGTAGAATGAAACATGACTAAATTTGTTTATGATATACTTTCTCCGTAGTCCGTTCTAGTTAACATTGGCTGAAACGGGGGAGTATTACTATGATGTTAAAGTAGATACCAATTGACTCATGATAGGAGGTTAATTACACTTGATTAACCACCAACTAGTTCTATTACCCGTGAAATTCACGGGATTAACTATGTTGTCACGTTAGTTGTGTTATGCAAGTCTCGGATTTGCAATCGCACTGAGCCCTTGATTACAAAAAATACTCAAAAGAAACAAAAAAGTTTTTATTAATCAATACCTATATTGGCATAATATATCGTCAAAATATATTTTCCACAATTTATAAAACGTTTGTCACAGATTATTAGTATTTTGCCACGAATATTGTTACGTTTATTAGTGTTTTGTTACGATTATTGTTATTATTCTTATTGTCTTCAATATTTTTTAGTTATGCAATTAATTCAACCAAAAATAACTTTTTCAAAATAGAAAATTCTATATTTTATTTGTGAAAATATTTTTTAGTTATGCAATTAATTCAACCAAAAATAACTTTTTCAAAATAGAAAATTCTATATTTTATTTGTGAACTAATTCAAGGTAGATTAAATGTTTAACATTGTTTTGATTGATTATGGAAAGAACTATCAACGCTGAAAAAATAAATGATGATTTTGTCCGTAAAATCTAATCTAACAATAAAATTCCAAATTTATTTAGCGTGCTTTAATTTGTGTTTAATGCTATAATCTTTTCAATTTTTTTTTATAAATAATAATGATAATGTGGCATGCTCTAATAGTTGAATGATGAAAGGTAATGCTTAATTTTGCCGTTTTATATTATATATAGATTGCGTTGATTAATACTTCGTGATGATATTCCGGGATTTTGAAATAAAAGTTATTTTATAAACAAGTGTGATGTTTGGTTGCCTATCTAATTCATGGGAAAATTAAAATCCCATGAATTGTAAAAAAAAGGTGAGTGTTTGGTTGTCATTTTTTTGGCAAAATGTAGCCATTCAATTTTTCTAGGAGTTTTGAATGCCTACATGATGTAGGAGTTTGATTACCTACTCCCCCCTAGGTAGTTGACAACTCCTAGAAATTCAACTCCTACATCCGCAACCAAACAAGTTTTCCGGATTCATGTGAATTTGTATATGGAAAATAATTCACGTGAATTGCATTTTCCGATGTTAATCAAACTCCAAGATGAACCAAACGAGGCCTAAGACTGAACTTGAGTTAGACAATAGCTGTAATTTCCTAAAGAATCTTTCAACAATTCAATCTTTTTCTAAAGAATCAAAACAAATTATTGTTACAGTTATATCTTGTCTTGAGTTTAAAACGAGTCAAATACTAACTCATATATGAGATAAGCTTTTTCGTTCCCAAGTAGTTGATCCGTTTCATATATCCGTCTTAAATAAGAATTTGTGGAAATCAATAAGTCGCATGTAATGGGCTAGCGAAACATTGTAAAACCATTTTATACAACAACTAGTTTTTGAACCCGTGCACTGCACGGGTGGTAAAGAAAAGTGTTATTAAAAGTAAAACTTACGTATTTTATTGGATTTAGTAAATTTCTAAATTTTAAAAAATTTCATTTTGTCTATTGATACACCTTTAAAAAGTTTATTTTGCTTAATTTTATTTGAAATATTCTGTTTGATTTTTTTCTCGACTTTTTAACTTATGAGAGCTGAAATCTGAGAAGTGGATATAAAATTATTGTGGATTTCATAACCTGTTTATCTACGCAATATACATTAAATTTTACTCATTGTTGTACGCTTTTTCTCAATTCTCCACCTTCCCTCTCATTTTTTCTCCCACCCACCATCGTCTGGACGTTTTGAAGTAGCGTTCACTATCACTGACCGACCACCTCGAAACCCACCAGCACACCCTCCACCGCAATGGTGGCTGCACCCAACATCTCGGACCACGACATCCCTTTCAACCCCTATCTCAGCATCCCCAAACAACTAATCACCACCTTGGAATCCATATCCCAAGTCCTCCAACTACCTTCCTCCTCTTGCCTCCATTATCTCAGGCCCACCCCATGTGTGAACCTTAACCCTTCTCGTAACCAAACCCGGTCCAATCAAATAATTTTGAAAATTTAGGCTTTACTGAACTTGAAATTTCGATTTTGGCACATAAGATGATTTTTTTATATAGTCAAATCACGTTTCGGATCAGATTTTTTATTATAGGTGGATCGGGTATAGATTTGGAGCGGATATGGATTTGGAAAAAGTATAATGAAGTGGGTATGGATTTTGAAATATTTGGAAGTGGATCAGTGATCCAATTAGTGGATCTGGTTTGGATCTCGCAAAACCTGATCCAACTCGATCCATTGCCATCTCTAATTATTATGCTACCTACAAAAATATGCACCAACCATCACCACCCCTCCCCCTGCCTCGCGCATCCTCTCCCCTGCTCATCGGCTGCTAGATGAAGCCGAACCACATTACCCCCACCCACCCAGACTTCAAAGTCCCAGAACTGCCACAGATATCCTCTTAGACCCGCTTACGCACCCATCTAGACCGGTCTCTAGCTACCCTCCCGCCCCATTCTCGCCTCCCTACGTACCCAACAACCATTGCTCCCTCGATTACATGCATGTCAGCCACCACATGAATCTAGGTCCCCTTCCCTTATTCCATCCTAGCCACTCTTTCCCACAACCTTGCACAACCCTAAATTAATTGTTATAACTCCTTAATTTGATATAATCGATACATGCATAATATTATCTTCGTACATGTATTATGATTCAAGCATAATCGTGTTAGTTATATATTTAGGCCCATTACTTTGCCTAATTGTGAAACTAAACCCATTAAGTTTAGATTGTAGTGATCAGGCCCCATAAGTTATATAAAAGGTGAAAATAAACCCCTTACCTAAAATCTCATGAGAAATTCAATATATCATATATAAAAAGTGAAATTGATTATATTTGATATAAAATATACAATAAAAAAAATTTAAAAAAATTAACAAATGAAATCATAATCTAAAATGAGTTAAAATCAATTAGATAAGATTTTAAATTATTTTATAAAAAAAATATTTAAATTTTATAAATGAACTAAATACATTTCCAAAATATTTAACAATTCTTTAAAAATTATACCATATATTTTTTTTTTTGAAAGAAGTGGAATACTCTAAAAATATATGTGCCTGATTTTAATTGTCTAAGCTTTTCTTAGGTATCAAAGAAATGATTTAATAAAAAAAACGTTTTTTCTTAAAAAATATAAAATAAAATAAAAAATTTCATTTTTTTTAGAATTTAAAAACATAATTTTATTTACATTTAAAAAATCCGATCTTTTTTTTATAAATAAAACATAACTATTTTCGGTTTTTACGGTATGAGAAAATTTATTTCTCATGAGATTTTGATATGGGGATTAATTTCACTTTTTGCAAAAGTTAAGGAGCCTAATCACCCCGATTTAAACTTAAGGGGTTGAATCTCACAATTAGATTAAGTTAAGGGGCTAATTTACTACTTTTACGGTTTCAGAAATAAGATAACAAATCATGTTGTACTTGTATAATGTATTTTGATGCCAATGTCGTATTATTTCTTTTTCTAAAAATCTAAGTTGTGTGGAAGTTTGCGTAAAAATTAGTACTCTTGTCTTAATTTCATTGTCTCACATGCTTTTAAACTTTGGGTAAGTTGATTTTTATCAACTTGTATACGTATGCACAACTTTTACAAATATAAAAAATGTTACCTGATGTATAAATTGGCTCCTTACCATGTGCCCATTGGGAATATGATAGAAAAATCGTAAAATAATTTATCCAACTATCTTATTCAAGTAAGAAAATGACAAATTCTGAAAAAATGTCCATATAAGTTACATTAGTCATAACTCGTAACTATAGAGCCCCTTAGTTTTTGTCACAATTCAGGATTTTTAGCCCTCGTTTGCTTCTTACCCTCAATATAGAAGTCTATCAACAGGCTCAATTATTATGGGAATATGGTGAAGGCCAATCATAGAGAATTTTCCTCATTTAATGTTGTTATTATAACTTCCTCTTATAATCACGGTATAATCATGCTAATTCTTTTTTTAAGTTCTACGTATTATGGGAAAGAATCAATAATTGAAATTTTATTTTAGTTTAAAAAAATATGAAAATGAAAATATAATATATTTTGTGGGAGTGACACATGGCAATTGGAGAGGGAATGACATGTGGCGATTAAAGGAGTAAATGGTTGTTGCTTTAATATAATATATGATTTTCGGTTTTTACGGTATGAGAAAATTTATTTCTCATGAGATTTTGATATGGGGATTAATTTCACTTTTTGCAAAAGTTAAGGAGCCTAATCACCCCGATTTAAACTTAAGGGGTTGAATCTCACAATTAGATTAAGTTAAGGGGCTAATTTACTACTTTTACGGTTTCAGAAATAAGATAACAAATCATGTTGTACTTGTATAATGTATTTTGATGCCAATGTCGTATTATTTCTTTTTCTAAAAATCTAAGTTGTGTGGAAGTTTGCGTAAAAATTAGTACTCTTGTCTTAATTTCATTGTCTCACATGCTTTTAAACTTTGGGTAAGTTGATTTTTATCAACTTGTATACGTATGCACAACTTTTACAAATATAAAAAATGTTACCTGATGTATAAATTGGCTCCTTACCATGTGCCCATTGGGAATATGATAGAAAAATCGTAAAATAATTTATCCAACTATCTTATTCAAGTAAGAAAATGACAAATTCTGAAAAAATGTCCATATAAGTTACATTAGTCATAACTCGTAACTATAGAGCCCCTTAGTTTTTGTCACAATTCAGGATTTTTAGCCCTCGTTTGCTTCTTAGACTATGTACATCAATAACATTTGTAATGTGAGTGTTGTGAATATAAAACTAATATTCTCACCATTTTATAACTTTTCTACCTCAATAACATTCACTCTCAATTTGTTCACTTTATCAATAATTTTATCATGACATTCACTTTTATTATTATTATATCACACCTTTTATATCTCTAATAATATTACCCATTAAGTAGTTGACAAGTGGCGAAAAATGAGAAATCACAATGTCACAACCTAGTGTTGCAGCATAACACAATGTTGCGATTTTTTTCCATCAAGGCTTATTTTATTATTACTTTATGATGATTTTTTTTTGTCTTCTTTTGGTGAATGTTATTGATAGACATAGTCTTACCCTCAATATAGAAGTCTATCAACAGGCTCAATTATTATGGGAATATGGTGAAGGCCAATCATAGAGAATTTTCCTCATTTAATGTTGTTATTATAACTTCCTCTTATAATCACGGTATAATCATGCTAATTCTTTTTTTAAGTTCTACGTATTATGGGAAAGAATCAATAATTGAAATTTTATTTTAGTTTAAAAAAATATGAAAATGAAAATATAATATATTTTGTGGGAGTGACACATGGCAATTGGAGAGGGAATGACATGTGGCGATTAAAGGAGTAAATGGTTGTTGCTTTAATATAATATATGATGATATGATATGATGATATTATGAATATTTATCTCTTCACCAAAAAGAAAGAAATTATACTACTCCATTATATCGGGAAAATCTAGTTATATCTTCTACGTAAAAGAAATTATACTACTCCGTATATGTATTATCATTTACCGTACATGATACATACGAAATGATGGCAAACATCATGCATGTGATGCATCATACCAACTCACATGCATCATACCAACTCCCTCTGTTCCAGTGATATATTTACACTTCCTTTATTTTGTGAGTGAGAAATAAATGAAGTGTAAATATACCATTGGAATAGAGGGAGTACAAAAATAATTATTTTGGGTACCACCTATGAAAAGGTATACTCATGTAATATGTAAGGTTACTTAACACAAGAATTTGTTTAAAGGAGGTTTTATGTAACGACATCTTAAACTCTTTTTTTCCCTAAACTAATATGGAGATTCTTTTCACACAACTAGCTTGATGGCCACGGCTCCGCACGCGGTATCCAACTATTCTCATTTGCGACATCTATAGTGCATAATACAAGAAAGTGACCTATATCTGTACATTACGCATGTAGATACATATGTTTCTTGTTGTTTCCTACATTGGTGTCATACGAAAACCAATACACTTTCAGGGCAAATACGGTATGAAAATGATAATCTAATGTTGATGTGGTGATTGTATCTACAATAAGAGAGCGTTGAAAGAAACACGTCTATTAAAACTCAGTAGTAAAAAATTAATCAAATGTTTCCGTTAATCGAATGTTTCCGTTTTGACGGTATAAAATAGATAGACACTAAAGTCAACTCGACATGACACCCTAGATCGACACCCTAACCACACAAAAACAATAACCAGTTGTCTACAAAAAGACGTAGTTACTTTATAATTACATATTATAAATATAAATTTGAAGAGATGAAAAATTAATGAATAGTAGATCAAACGCAAATGCAAATGTTTTTTTCTAAAAAATAAAACAAGACCATACTGGGGTAATCAAAGTTGAGCTTTCACCTTAATAAGGTTATTTTTCAATTAAATACAATTGTTTTTATTAATAAGAAATAAGAGACATAATTTATACATAATCTTCAAGTAAGATATAATGAGCTTGCAGTCAAACAAGAGTACCTGACTATATCTCTTCTTTTTCAATAAGATATTAATAAGATAAAATTATAAAATATTATAGGCGTCGGGTCTATCAATCTGTTACAATAAGAGATTTTAGGGGGTGTTTGGTAAACGGCGGATTGGGAAATTTTTAGCATGTTTGACTCACCAATCTACTATTTTGAGTGTTTGGTAAATGGCATATTGAAAGAGTAGATTGGAGCTCAATCTACTGTTTTCCAATATGCTGCTCTACCCAGCATATTCACATTAGTAGATTGTGAAATATGAATCCGTCAACAATCTACACATAGATACAACAATCTATTAACCAAAATCTGCTAATTATCAAACACTTCTACTAAATTTGCTAATTGAAATATACTAGTCAAACCTATTAATCCAATCTGTCATTTATAATCTGCTTGTCTAATCTGTTTTTGCTAATATCAATCTGCTGATTACCAAACAGAGCCTAAGCGACCATATTTCTTGTACCTTTTCAAATTATACAACTCCAACTACATTCTCTACTTTTTTACATATTCATCAATCTGAAAAAAAAAAAATTAACTGATTCAATTAAGCAATAGCACATCATTCTATACGACATTTTAATTAATCATCACATCGTAAAACTTCATTGTAAATATTAAAATGGAGACGGTTAATTAACCAAATATCCTTGACAAATTTGATGTCCAGCACGAACCTAATCGGATAACATACCCGGTTAGCAAAGTAGACAAACGACTTATTCTGACAGAGCTCGTGTCTTATTCATTACTCCGTACTTCTTTAGATGTTAAGGCCCAGAGATAAACACGACTCTACACAAGTCCCACAAATAGTCAATAAAATAAGTCGAGCATCTTAGAAATCATTTAAAATATTTTATAAAGCCATTCTACTATCGTTAGGTAATAAATTGCTCTACTTTTAATGAAATGTGTGTGGCAACTGGGAACTCTTAAATGTACCGCAGAAAGTTTAATTTAACAATCACCCACCCTTGCGACATTTTGTACGCAACAAGGTAAGCCTAGCGTCTTTACTTCTTTCATCAAATATATTCAAGGGAATTGATAACCACCACTTAAAAATCTATTTTAAATGTCAATGGAACTAAAGAAGTTTAATGTTCTAAAGATAAGACACTTCAATCCCAGTAACGACACTGAGATTGATCTCTATATAACATAAAGAAAAAATTAGTTCGTCATAAAATGCAACTGTTGTATACACCACGGTAACAAAGGATAAACATTTGTATTAGTGTTAAGTGCTTTTTCCGTTTTATAATCCCAAATCCTATGAAAACATAACTATTTTACATGTGTATATATATTGTCATTGATTATTTGAGCTGGAGCATTGCCTCCTTTCGCAAAAATTACTAATAGACACTCGTAGCTCCCTTGCAGTTCTTGTTTAATTAATATTGGTAAACTTCCCACTAAGCAAACATGACAACATTCCTGCTTGACTTTGCTATTCCTAATGGAGTTCAATTCTGTATACTTCCATGTATTATATCTATTTTGATTATGTTTATTTTGAATTGTAGTTTCCACTAAAACACAACAAAGCCCCAGAATTTTCGCCAGAGGATATCACCGAGTTGAGAAATAAGTGGGCCAGTTATGTTGTTTCATTAGCGGAGTCTCAATAGTTTTCTCATGTTTTATGTACGAGTGTATATATAGAGCCGTTGTGTATTGGCTTCTTTTGTGTTTTTTGAGGAAGTTGTGTATTGGCTTTTGATCATCCTGTTTGTACTGTTTTTAAACTGGGTTTAATTGATCATAGGGTGTAATATTTTGATGCAGGACTGGATTTTTCCAGTGCACGGCTGCTGGAATGTTATTTTTCAGCGGCTGCTAAAAAAATAGCATTTCAGCAGCTGCGTGCTAGAAACGCTGCTGAAAAAATAGCATTTCGGCAGCTGCTAGAACAAGCTAAAATAATTTTTTTTTTAAAACAATAATTAAAAACGATAACGGTTAAAAATAACCTGTTGCAAACAATTATTTGACAACGGTTTTATTTAGATAAATAACCGCTAACATATTTTCCTCCCATTCAAACCGCCAAAAATATAAGATAACGGACGATAACCGTTAAGATAACCGTTGTCGAATTCAAAACTTTTACAACAGTTTGTTTAACCAGAACCATTGTCAAAGTTTCATCAATAAAAATAGATAATGGTTACATACCGTTGTCAATTGATAAATATAACAACGGTTTTGCACGCAATAAAGCCGTTGTTAAATTTTGACATTCAATTAAATAATATAATAAAATGAACCGTTATCATATAATATTTAACAACGATTTTGGAATTTAGCAACGGTGTTGGAACGATAAAATGTTGTCAATAGTAAACTACTACAACGGTTCTTGAGTTGTGATAACGGTATTATAGATCCGTTATTGATGTTATATAACTGTCGCGTGTTTGTACAACCGTGGTATATATATTTAACAACCGTAGTTGCAATAACGGTCCCGTATTTCTATTTAAAAACGGTAATTGTATTATCTGACCGTTATTGAAGGTCTTATTTGGTGTAGTGGGCATTCAGTATATGCTAATATAAGTGTTTTGTGATTTTTTTTTTCAGGTTTTGCAGTTGCCGTTACTTCTGTTTGCGGCATCCATCACTGTCAAGGCCACAGATGAGTGCACCAATTGTGAGCAAGTGCCCACAAATATGGATATCCACAAGCGAGCCTGGACCACCGGTGAAGTTGTGGCCATCGTGCTACTGGTTTGTGCACTTGCATGTAGGCTCTGTCATACTAATATTTTTATATTATTGGTATTGGCATAAGCCATGTGATCGTAAGGTAATGGTTCAGAATGTATAGATTGTTTCCTAGATATCCTATTAATAATGACATTTAACATTACTAGTTGGCTGATATTGTAAGGGGTTTGCTATATTCCTTGTTGACGTTTTATGTGAATGTTAATGTATTTTGATTTGTTTTGGCTTTCTATACATACTTGGCCTCGTACATATTTTTGTGTTGTCATATTTTTGTGTTTCATACAACACCAAGGAAAAGGCATGAGAAAGACAAGAGTTGATCGAAGTTGATAAAATATAACGGAAATACGCAATCAAGAAGGGCCATACTTTTCTAACAATAAATATCTCTATTTCGTTTTAAAAGGATATAATATATAATATATAATATATATAATATATAATATATAATATATAATATATTGTTCAATTTGTATAGACATATTAATAAGATATTCTGATTTTGTCATAAATGAAATTGTACTATCTATACGATGCATGTAGCAACTAGCAAATAATAAAGACATTAAAGATTATAAAAATACATATCAAAAATAAATTGAAGAAAATTGAAATTGAAATGCGATTGAACGTATGGCCTTTAATTTTAATAAAGTCAATATTACTAAACGAACAGTCAATATTAAAGATATACGGAGTGTGTGCTTTCATTACTTATTGCTGTTATACATCTAAAGTACATTAATCTTGATAATAAATTACCTACTAAAATTTTTTATTATATTTAGGGTAAATTGATAACTTATACCTAATATAATTCCATTTTTCAGAACTTGTACCTAGAATAATTTTCTTTCAAAGCTTACACCTAAAATCTTACTTTCTTTCAAACCTAATACTTAATCTCAAAAATAGACCTAAGTTGACTGTTTTACCCTTGTTAAATTAAGGGATTCCACCTTTTCCCACCCCATTAACTCATTAATACCAAATTGGGCATATCCACTACATATACCTCACCAGTCACCACCACCACAACAAATCACCCGTGTCTCGAGTTCTGCAGCGTGTTTCACTATCTCCGTCGCCACCTTCCGAATCCTTTAGACTCGGCGTCCTTCTCAGCGCGTAGTTTCGCTAACTCGACGGTCAACTCGATGAATCGCGTCTCAGACTCAGTGTTGTGTTTCGCTAAGTCGGAATTTTGGTGTGGAGGTGAGCGACGTCGATGGTGGAGGGAGTAGGGGTAGTTTTCAAAGGAAGGAATTCGGCACTGTCAAAGAATTCGGAGGGAGTTTTGCCATTGATGGTTGAATCGTTGCTTGTGTTGTCGGCCATTGACGATAATTGAGGTTTGTTGTTGATTAATTTGGGGAATTTTCCCGAGGAAACGATTGAGGGAAGTTGTGAAGTAGTATTAGTGTTTGTGGGGTTTAATGAAATGAAAGAGAGTGATTAGGTTTTATTACTAAGAGTAGAACCGTCAATTTGTGTCTTTTTTGGAAAATTGGTATTAAGTTTGTTAGAAAACAAAATTATAGGTATAAGTTTTAAGAAAAAGTTATCTTCTTAGGTATAAGATTTGAAAAATGTGATTATATTAGGTATAAGTTATTAATTTACCCTTATATTTATTAAATATTTAAATTACATTAAATCGGATACAAAGCTTTTTTCACCAATTCTTGAAAAGAACTTCAATTTTGAAAAGCATAAAAAAAAGTAAAAAAAAATAGTGTTACATAATAGTTTGATTTAAAATGGGAATTGTTCGTGATGGGGCATATTCTGCACCGCTGACCAAGTCAACATATTGAGCAAGGTCAAAGATATCCACAGCAAGTCAACGACTTAGATAGCCTAGCCGATGCAGCCCATCGGCCTGTCAGCCTGGGTCTCGGCATGGCGACCCGCCAGCCGGGACACATACCCACGTACTCACATCCAAGACCCCTCGGCGGTGAGTCAACAGGGCCCGCCGGCCTGCCATAGGTCCCTCGGCCGAGGGGTAGATCAGTCTTTCCACCTGCTAGCCACTTGGCCACTTGGCCACTACGTGACAAAAGGTGAAAGCCTATAAATACTCCTCAACCTTCATTGAGGAAAGGATCCCAACATATACACAACTAAACCTAAATACACTATTCATCTGGTAATATCTTCCTTATCTCTCTACATTATACATTCAGCCAAGCAACAACTTATCCTTTAAGTTTACTGACTTGAGCGTCGGAGTGAGTACGCTTGGCACAAAGCCAAGCCCTCAGTTCGTTCATTGTTGCAGGAGAGACCGAGAGGAACGATTAAGACCAAAGGAGAATCCAACTCAAGACATCATTCAACAAGCCACGGGTGGTAACTATACTTGCTCTGGAATTACACCCGGAACAATTGGCGCCGTCTGTGGAGAAAGACACTAGAAGCTAGTCACATTCATTCCCAAAAAAAAAAAAATAACAAAAACCCACCCAAAAAGCTAAGATGTCAAAACAACAAGACGCAGTCGTGACCGACGAAACCGCATTCTACCACGATGATACTTTCAACAATTCTGGAGTCGTGCAGCCCTCCACCGGCGGAGTAATCCAACCGGAGTTCGGGATGCCGATAATGCCGGACACGTCGCTGCCAGCCAACCAGGTCACCATCATGGGACACGTGGTTGACATAGCAAAACTGAAAATGGTCCTGGACCTAATTAGTAATACGCCTGCTCACACTGTCACGCCGACAAGAGCGGCGGAAAACGCCAGAGACCGGGGCCCAAAACGTGACTCGAGAAATTTGAACGGAGCACCGGGAGAAGCCGACCCAGCCAAGTCGCCGGGGGAGCCCAAAGTGGGCGTGGTAGACCTAAGTCCTTCCCGCACTCATGGGAGGACAGCGTCCCCGCAACACGAACGAGGCTTACCCCAAAGGAACCAGAGGAGTCCGACTCAGCAGAGTTGGAGAAGAAGTCCGAGTCGAAGAAGAAGTCCTTCCCGCTACAAGGAGAGGAACCGGATTAGGAATGCGAGGAGCCGATCGCCGCGTATCGTTCGACACGTGGTCAGGCAGCCCCTCAACGCCTACGTCCTAGAAGTCCAGGTGCCAACTAAGCTCAAGTTGCCACCCCTATCATACAAAGGAGATAGTGATCCAGCCGACCACGCTGAGGCTTTCGAGTCTTACATGTCGGTATGGGAGCAGCCCGATGAGGTCTGGTGCCGAGTCTTCCCAACAACTTTGCATGGGATGGCTCAAAGTTGGTACAAAGGGCTTCCCGACGGCTCAATATACTACTACGCCGACCTAAGGGACGCCTTTCTAGCCCAGTACTCTTGCAACAAGAGAAGGGCCGTGGAGACATCGGACCTCCTAACTATCAAACAGGAGGGGGGCGAGTCTCTACGAAGCTATGTGAAGAGGTTCGACGGAAAGGTCCAGCAGATTCGAGAAATTAATCCCGAATTGGCGGCCTTCTTCGATGATGAAGGGCCTCCCAAGGGGAGACTTGAAAACGAGCTCATCAAGTGCGGAGGCCCGAACTTGGACGCCGCTGGAAGATGGCCGACCAGGCCATCAAGGTAGAGGACTATCACAAGACCTGGGTAGGCCCCAGCGAGGCCGAGCACTCAGAAAAGAAGAGTCACCGGGAGGACAACCCGGATGAGAGACGCCGTGACAACAACGGGTCACGGTCCGATGAAAGACGCCGTGAGAATAATAGGTCACGGTCGGACAAACTGCCGGAGAGACAGGACTCGACGGGCGCCGGGTGGAGTTCGGGAACGTACCACCAGAGGCGGTATAGTGATAAAACCCCTCTCGTCGTATCACCGCCGAGGTCTTTGCCCGAGCAAAAGCGAGGGCCGAAGTGGGAGAGACCCCCAAGCCAAAAAGTGGCGGTGACACGAGCCGATCTTTGTGAGTACCACGGCCACACCGCCATTTAACCAACGATCGCCGGCATCTAAAGAATGCCATTGAAGAGCGATCCGGAAGGGGAGCCTCGGCAAAGTACGTTGCCAAAGGCCAAAAGACCGACGCCGACGATTCGGGTAAGAAATCCGTCTTGAACGGATAGGAGTGATCCATGTTGTCATCGGGGGCAACGAGAACGGAGGGTCCGCTCACGGGCACAAACGGCACCTGAACGAGCTATATCAGGCCATCAACTTTGTGCCCAACACAACGATCCCCTTCCGCTTCCAAAGATCCCCGATATAACCATCGGAAGGAAGGACTACGAAGGAGTCATCGCTCCTCACGCCGACCCACTTGTGGTCAATTTGGACATATCCAACCACCTGGTCAAGAGGTGCACGACACAAAGTGCAGCATACGAACATCATGTTCGGGGAGTGCTTCCTTAGCCTCGGCCGAAAGTCAAGGACTTGAGCCCCCGCACCAACCCACTATACGACTTCTCCGGGGCCGGCCTGGTACCACCGGGGTCGATCGGACTCCGGTGACGTTCGGCGAAAAGAATGCGGCTAAGAATGTCCTGGCTGAGTTCGTGGTCATCGACGGCTCGTCCGCCTACAACGTTCTCATAGGCCGAGTCACCCGAGCGAGGGCCGACGCGGTGATGTCCATCCGGGCCCTAACACCGATGTATGTCTCGGACCGGGGGAAGCGCATAAGCTCGTCTCCAAAGACGAGAATGACGAGGTGGTCAACGTCCGGATAGCGCCGGAGGATGCAACATGCAATCCCTCAAAGTGGCAAAGAAATCGGAGAAAGGGAAAGGTCTATCCTTACAACAGGAGGGCGACCTCATGGATGTAACTAGCGGCTGACTAGGACGTTGTGCCTTTGAGGCCATTAGACGCCGGTAATCTCGGGAATAATCTATGTAGCGGCGGAGGTGTCCAAAACAGCTGTGGGCACCCCGACGCATGTTTTTACCTAAATGAAAAATCATCCAAGTCTTCCATCAAAATGTTCGCTCTTCCCATAGTCACTAGGAAGCAGCAGACGCCGACTCACACTGTCATACCGACAAGAGCGGCAGTCTTTATCGATAGAAGCGATGTCGGCTCACACTTTGTCATACCGACAAAGAGCGGCGATCTCATGAAGAAATAGGCGCGTCGCGATCACCCCAAGTAGTAGACGCCACGGGCGATCACCCCAAGAGGTTGGACGCCGTCGCAGTCCTCCAAGTGGTAGACGCCACGCAGCCGATCTCCTTGAAGAAGCGGCGCCGTCGCAGTCACCCCAAGTAGTAGACGCCACGGCTAGATCACCCCAAGAGGTTGGACGCCGTCGCAGTCACTCCAAGTGGTAGACGCCACAGCAGATCTCCTTGAAGAAGCGGCGCCGTCGCAGTCACCCCAAGTAGTAGACGCCACTAGCGATCACCCCAAGAGGTTGGACGCCGTCGCAGTCACCCAAGTGGTAGACGCCACGGCAGTCTCCTTGAAGAAGCAGGCGCCGTCGCAGTCACCCCAAGTAGTAGACGCCACGGCAGTCACCCCAAGAGGTTGGACGCCGTCGCAGTCACTCCAAGTGGTAGACGCCACGGCAGTCTCATGAAGAAATAGGCGCCGTCGCAGTCACCCCAAGTAGTAGACGCCACGGCAGTCACCCCAAGAGGTTGGACGCCGTCGCAGTCACTCCAAGTGGTAGACGCCACAGCGAGACTCATGAAGAAGAGATCTTTGGCTCACACTTTGTCACACCGACAAGAGCGGCAATCACGACCATCGCAGTTGATACTCGCAAAGCAATCAAAATGCCTTAGAAGCGTTAACACGATTGAGATACGCGCTCTAGACTGCCTCGGCCAAGCCGAGGCGGAAACAAAAGAGACACTCAATTAATAACGTAAGGAGACAACCAGGACGAAGACAGAGACGCTAAAAGTACGGTTGAGGCTCAAATACTAGCGCAAGAAAAAGAGGTGAGGTAAAAACCTCGGCCGGGCGGGAGGCGAAGAAACGAGCTCTTATTAAAAAAATGTTCAACGAATTACAAGAAATTACAAGGACAAACCAAAAGACAAAAGGCTACGGATATCATCTCCCTATGTCTGCCGTTGCTCGCCATCAGCAGCGGTAGCAGCACCTTCTTCAAGGGGCAACCCAGTAGCTCCCTTAGCGACCTCGGCTTCCAGCCCTGAGCCTTAGCCTCGGCGGCCTCAATCGCCCTTGCCCAATCGGCTTCCGCCTTGGCCGCTTTAGCCTTCTCGGCGACAGTGCCGCCTCCTCGGCCGTTTTTTGCTCTATCTTCACTCTCGCCGCCTCCTTGACCCTCTTCTCCACGGCTTTCTCCTTAGCTTCGAGCTTATCGTCAAACAGACTCGTCATATCTCGTCCCACGGAAAGGAACCTTCAAGAGGAAAAAGCTCCTCAATTACTTCCCTGGCGGTTGCTTCGGCCGGATCCGGTCGGAAACACGGGTCGGGGAGCATTTTGGTTTGGAGCATCTCAATGTCGTCCTCCTTTTGCCTGATGATGGCCTCCTTGCTCCGGATCACCTTCCCCTGGATCCGAAATTTGCCCCTAAATTCATTCCTTTCTTTGGAGATAAAGGTCGGCATGCCTCGAACAAGGTCACACTTCTCCAAAGAACTTTGCAACTTCGGCCGCAGCAGCCTCGGCCTTGGCTCTCTCGGCAAGGACCTCCTTTTCAGCGTCCTCCCTAAGCTTTTCTCTCCCAAGAGCGCTTTCTCGACATCTCCCTAAGCCTTTGCTCATTAAGGAGATCCGGCCTCGCCTTCGCGGCCACCTTCTTAGTGGCATCAAGCTCAAGAGCGGACCGAGCCACGACCTTCTCCTGCTCTATAATACGAGCACCGGCCAGCTCGTTCCACCTCGCCGCTCCTCGACCGACCTCGCACCTCCCGCCATGAGCCGGGAGGGGGAAACCTTCTGGGATGAGGAGTCGGCAGATGACGTTTCGATCGCTAGTCTGCGGTCGGGAAAGGGAAACCTTCTGGGATGAGGAAACAGTGGTGACATTTTGATCACCGGCCAGAGCCGGGAGAGGAAGCCTTCGGGACAAAGGGTTCACGGTGACGTCTTGATCACCAGCCTGCACAGAATTCCCCACCACTTGCTGCCCAACAAGAGCGGCGGACGACTGCGGCTGATCTACAAAATTTAAAGAAAGCATCAGTATCAACATACATCGATATGTCAAGAGCTGTCATCGGCAGCGGCGCCGATGAACCAAGCTAAACTGAGCCACCGGATAGATCGAAGACCGTGCTTGGCCTTCTTGGACGAAGGGCGCATCTCCTCGTCGGCAGCAGAAGCAACGGCAGCGGTAGAAGCTGTCTGCTTTCTCTTACGGACAAGGGGAGACCCCTCCTCCTCGTCAGAGTCATCCCCATTAGAGATGTAAACGATCGCCACCGTCTCCTTCTGAAAAGGGGGGATGGATGGTGGAACCGATGTCGACGCCATCACCGCCGAAGGCTTTGTTTTTCGAGTATGGCGCGGCATGTTACTAACAACCTTCGCCTGGGCCTCCACCGCATTCAAGCTTTTCAGCCGCTGGTCCATAAGATCATTCGGCGACGTCCTACGGTCATGGGCCAGAGCCTTGGGGTGCAGGTTGGCAACTGTTTTGTCTTTGTGCAGCCCCATTCTCCGGAGGATATCCTCAGACAAGTCCCGTCCAAAGTGGTCTGCGAGAAAAATAAAAGCAAGAATTAAGTAGAAGAAATAAATCGAAGTTCGAAAAACAGGAACATTAAGAGCGGTGATGGGCCTCACACCGACCCCACTCACCCTGTGCTAGGGCCGGTATGAGGCCGACATGGCAGAGCGGCTCATCCTGAAGAATGATCTGCGTTGGGGGAATCCATTTCTTCGACACCCCACCCTTGTCCGCCTCAAAAGCCTCATCGACTTCTCATCCTCTCGAAAGAAGGACCTTGCTGGCATCCATCTTAAGCTTCTTCCGGTGACCCATCCGTCATGCTCCGCCTTAGTCTCACACCGCAAATTCACTTGGTCTTTGAAAGGAGAGGGGCGGCGGATAGTCATCCAAGCACCTTAACATACACCCACCGGTTTCTCCAGTCTTTGCAAGAAGTAAGTTTGTCAACAGAGACATAACCTTTCTCCGTGTGCACACTGTACCAACCGACGCGCCGAGAGATTGACGGCTGGAGATAATGAAGCCGGCGGAATAAATTTACCGTCGGGGCCTCCCCCTTGAAGAGACAAAGCCACACAAAGCCGACTATCGTCCTCATGGCCAACGGATGCAGTTGGGCCACAGCGACATTCATAGCTTTAATGATGGCAACGACGTACTCATTCAGCGGAAACCGGAGCCCGTACTCCAAATGTCGCATGTATACGCCGGTATGGCCCGGCGGAGGGCAACAGACGGCTGGCCCTCCTCGGGGATAACAATCTTGTATCCCCGCCAAAGAAGAAGTGACCCTCGAAAAATTTCTCACTGAACAACGGCAAACTTATGTGTCCAAGCTCGGTCAACGCGTAACTTGCAGACCTCGCCGTGATCCATAACGTACCGCCTCACCTCTTTGGGACGAGCCTCTTCAGCATCATCGCCAAAATCGTCTGCGTCATCATCGACATCAGAGTCATCCTCCCATTCCTCCAAAATTCGAGGAATTTGTCTGCGTCATCATCGACCTTGGATGAACAAAGGATTCAAGTTTAGAATCCCTCCCAAGGAATAATACCCAAGATAACCTCTCTTAAAAATTAATATTATTAATACTAGAACAATGTTAATTTAACTAGAAATTGACCCAAAACAATTGTTATGTCCTCTTGAAATTTCGGTCAAGAGGGGAGGAATATTAGAGTAATTTATCTCTCTAAAATTCTTTTGTTTTAGGTGTGTAAGAATGAATGAATACACTAGTTTTTCATGTAGTGTATATTAGGTAAATTAAGAGAAAAACTCTTTGGTCTTTTCACTAGGAAAACCGGGTAGGGGGAGGGTAAATAGGCCAACGCATGACCAAGGTGCTCTTCACAAGAGTAACTAGGTATGCATGGCTAGCAATTAGGTAAATGATTATGCTTTCCACTCAAAAATTAATCAATACAATATTTAGCCTAATACACCCTCTATTTCGGTCCATTTAAGATAAAATGGATTCCATTTTATCTTTGTCAATTTATCAATTTGTCACATGTCACAAGTCATGTAAAAGTGTCATGCATTTTTAACATATTAAAAATCAACGTATTAATAAAATACGTCATGTACAAAATCGACTTAGTAATTCATAATTACTTGTACCAAAACAATTTACCAATTATAAATCACAGCATCTTGTATTTATAATAAATTATTCATTCAGATTCAATTGTTTCCGTAAACAATAATTTCATCTAAGTAATAAAACAATTCGATCACTTAGACCGTATCTTATTTAATCAAATTATAATGAGATACGTAAATATTACTACCAAAATCCTCCGTAAATTTTAAGTAATTTAATTAACCCGTATCGTCATACGATCAATTAAATAATCAATTAAGAGTGTTACCCTTTAGGTATGACCTAAGGGGATCAACTGATCACCACCGTCGCACGACAGTAATGTCAAACTCTAGTCAGCCAATCATTACCGATATGTGTGGACCAGTTGACAGTAAAAATATTACTTCCCACATGTATTCTTAAAATGAGACTTAAACATGTGATCATCATGATCAACAGTTGTGATCGCATTATTGTCGGAAGACACATATTCCAACAATCTCCCACTTGTCCTCGACAAGTGTGCGTCACCAATTCTCTTGTCTTATTACTATCTCCCACTCAATGCAAGGTGTCTTTCAGGTCGTACTTGCAAGTGATCATATCGAGAGTGGTTTCCTCGATCTGGAGAATAACTGATTGACCAGATTCATCTACCATAGATATCATCCGAGCGTGGCCACGCATTTCCAGTTCATTACTCCTCGAGTGGCCCTGAGATATTGTTATAACCCTGACAAGGGGTGGACAATTCCTATCGCACTTATTCCCTTCGACTAGCCACAACCATCATAACCCAAAATATGCCCATTTGACCCCATTTACGAAGGTCGTAGTAACACAAATCAAAGTTAATCTGAAACTGTGCCATCTTAGGCGAACAGTCTTTAGTCAAAAGAATCGACTCATTAGAATACTATAGTAGCTCTCGCCACGACCAGGCTATATAAATTTGCCAGAACTCTATAAGCGGTCATAAGGCCCGACAAAGTGTTCCTAACAGTCTGCCTATGTGATCGACTAGTCATCACACGTGACTCCATGGCATTTGAACTTGCCATCAATCGCATCACACTCTAGTCACTTTGAGACGTCACCTCATGTAAGTAACTATGGGCGAATACAATGCTAATCCGTGTTCACTTTAACGGGGTTCAATTGTCTCTACAACCCGTTTGGATGTAACAAAGTATAAGGTGAGTTAATAATAACTCAAACTACGAATGTTGACATCACATTCGGGTAGTCAATACCATATTACAACCTTGTGATATATATCGTAAGTGTGTAAACACTAGTCGATTGGAATAGAAGTTTAACATACCATGTGTCCATGTGTTCAAACTTCTTGTATTGCATTTTCCTTTATATTCATGTTATCTCTCATATCATGAACCTTACCAAGTACACGTATAGGTTCTCAACCTAGATTTGGGTTCTTTATCTTGAAAGAACTTTCTTGTTGTTTATCTCATAGCCAACGAATTTGTGGTGGATGATATAACTTGCACTGGTCAAGTGTTCTATCAACTCACAATGCACTAGGTATACGTTTTGTAGGGTCTTGCAACAATTGTCAAGATGATTAGCCTAACACTTCTCATAAGTCCTAGCATATTAGAAAATATTAGTTTTGAGTAACTTCTTACTTTAACTAAGTATCTTTCCAAACTTCTTATTTCTCCTTTTAGCTCGAATAGCTTATGATTTTCATAAGTCCTTACGTGTGTTCGAACTTCAATATGTGCAACCTCTTGTCACATAACAGAGTGTTCTGTCCAACACTGGAATCGCTCATTAGTTCTCCTCGAGAATTCATGATGATTCTTTTATGGCTTGTCATTGATTCATCATGCTCTTATGCATATGATTCATTATTGGACATGTGCATGATTATTCTAATGGCGGAAACATTAGTAATTTATAATCATGTGATCAACCATTCATAGGTTCAATGAATAACCATGACTGCTTATGGCAATTCCATTTTCATTGACACGAATAACCTATGTTTCTCGTTGATTCGATGTGTATATCTCAATACCTATCCAACATCCCATGATGTGATTGGATTTATCATAGTCCATTTTCATCCAGAATTGAAAACTCAAATACTTCTTTGTGAAAGATAGTATTATATAGCTCGTCATTCTCAATGAGTAATGAGTTATAAATTTTTACAAGATGATTGCTCCCACTAAATTCCATGTCTTCACATGATAATTTCCAACTCCCACTTAATTCCACATGTTTCGCAATTGACTACTCAATCGAAATATTTCAAGAATTGAAATATATTTTGCGTTGCCAAGTTATTAAGATAAAACCAAATGTTCCCAACATATCTTTTCAAAATACCTATTTTGAAAAGGTTTCAATCTTAAACTTATGGAAAGAGATTTTTATTCTCTAACTCATTCATTTTATAATGATGCGTAGCAATGTCATTATTTAATTGTGAATTTCATTTAATATACGTCCTTCTCAAAATACCCTTTTCGGAAGGAGGTTTAACCATTTTATTTTCATAATGAGGTTAAGTAATGACACGAGCGTGGTTAACAATTAATTTAGCTTTTATAGATATCGGCATATCTTTCTTTGCAACTTTTAGTCATAAATCACATTTACTTTCGAGGATGCAACTTTGTTTCGTTTAGGCTCTTAAGTAAATATCAATATTGAAACTATTGGTCAAAGATTGTTCATATACTAGCCAAATCTCTTGTTAAGACTTTACATTAGTCATTCCTCTTCCAAAACTTTCTTTTGGTCTCCTCGTTTAGTTATCTTGAGAACATATTCTTTTGATTACTTCACTTGGTCTCTTTTGTCATGTAGATTGCATCTATTCGAGACCATAGATCTCATCTATTCGTGTACACTATCTATATAGGTATACAAATCATTCTTTCTTTCGTAGATCTCATTTACTCAAGTATACAAATTTGCTTTGTGTTCTTTGTGTCTTCATTTTTCTCCCACTCTATCTTTAGAATAAATACACTAGAGATTCAAAGATAGCTTATGAGACACAAATAATGATTTTTGAAGTATAAGGAGGACTATCTCATAGGTTGACTAATTGCTTTAGATTTGATAAGTGTACTTGGTGATTGACATTCCTTTAAGAGAGTTCATCAACTCAACATCACTTTATAATTGATCATACACAAGCCTTAAGCTTGTGGATATATAATGAATCCCATCATTATAGTTGTCGATTAGATCACTTTAAGTGGATGATCATATGTTTCTATGTGCAAGCATATAAAGACGAATTTTTAGAACAAAGAAAATACGATAAAACGGGTGACTTGGGTTGCAAACCAAGCCACCATAATCCAAAATACAACAATTGTTTAGAAAGGATCAACCATTTCCATGTCGAACACGGAAATCAAAATAGTTCTAAAAATCCAAAACATAACATAAAATAAGACAATAATAAAAAGCCAAGCTTCATGGAAGCTACTCCTAGCTCCTTGATGATATCTCAAGCTTGCTTTTCCTTTCCCTTGTCTTTGCTTGGAGGAGGCCCTATTTACAATAAAAAGGGGATACATTATCACAACTTTGTATCAAAATACCATAGTTGATTTAGAAACATAAAAGAAAGGATAGTCATTTACCTACTGGAGTGATCTTTCCAACTTTGATGTCACCAAGATACTTGGAACAATTCCTCTTCCAATGTCCAACACCATTACAATAATGGCATTTATCAAGAGGACCCTTCTTGGTCTTGGAAGTGCTAGTTTCAAAAGTCTTAGCCTTGGGGAAAGTGGGAGCTTGCTTCTTACCCTTCTTCCCATTCTTCTTGAACTTCCCATTGCTCTTGGTGCTTATGTTAAGCATATCCTTAGGTGGGTTAACATTTAACCCCATGTCTCTTTCGGCTTGCACAAGTAACTTGTGCAACTCTTCAAGAGACACGTCCTTGTCTTGCATGTTAAAATTCACCCGGAATTGAACATACGCTTTGACTTTGGATAAGGAGTGTATAATCTTATTTACAATGAGCTCTTTGGGGATTTCAACTTTTTGAATCATCAAAGTCTCGACTAACTCCATCAATTTGAGCACGTGAGGGCTAACCTTTTGGCCCTCCTTAAAGTCGAGATCAAAGAATGCCGCGGCCGCCTCATATTGGACGATCCTCGGAGTTTGTGAAAACATTGTCACAAGCTTGGATTAGATTTCATTAGCGGTGCCCATTTTAAAGGCTCTCCTTTGGAGATCCGCCTCCATCGCAAAAATCAACACATTTTTCATTGCGGCGGACTCCTTGTGGTAAGCCTCATATGCTTCCCTAGTGGCGGCACTCGACCTAGCATTAGGTTCGGGTGGAGAGGACTCGGTAAGGTAACGAAGCTTGTCGTCACCTTGGGCGGCTATTTTGAGTTGGGCATCCCAATCGGAGAAATTTGACCCATTCTTTTCAAGTTTACAACGATCCATGAAGGATCGGAGCCATGAAGCATTAGTGAGTGGTGTGACGTTGGTGTTTGGAGCGGCCATTTGTTATGAGAAATAAAAGTGGTCTACAAAACAAAATAGAAGGAATAAAACATTTGTCGTTTTTACAATAATAATACTTGTAAATTTAATATAAACAAGTTTTATTGCATTTATCTAGTGACCTCTACCCAACTTGATAAATGATTCCAAGACCCAAATTCATATCAACTTAGGGCACGGTGTGCCGAAATACCCTTTATTAACATAACTTGGTGGATTAACCTATTAATCGATTCTACTTTTAGAACTCTTGGTTGATAAAATTACATTAATATTTATCTCTAGCCCGAAACACATCCGGAAATCGTCGTGAATACTTTCGTTGAGTTCAACCCAAATTTCGAATAAATGTGTCCATGATCCAAATTTATATTAACTTAGGGCACGGTGTGCCGAAATACCCTTTATTAACATAAACTCGGTGGATAGACATTTATCACCCACTTCCCCTACGTAACAAGGTTTGTACCCCGGTGTGGCCGAGTGCACTCCCTCACGAAATAGGTTTTCATGGTTTCTACTTTTTGGTAAGGCTATGTCTCAATTGTTTATTTTTAGCGAGAGGTCATGTCAATTTATTATCTATCACGTTTTAAGTGAACTAAAGCGGTGAACTACGATAATAGTAATTGACACGGTCGATAAACTCGATTAAAAAGATAATGCATGTTTTAGTTATGGCGATTTAGCGATGCATGCAACATATAAAATAAAATGCAAAGCAAAAATAAAATCCTAGTATGGCCTTCCTAGAATAGTAAATCTAATAAACTATTACAAATTCGGAAACCAACTCCATTGGTCCCTTGAACTTCGGTTTTGGCACGCATATCGAGGTAACACCGTCTTTAATGGATCGCCTTCTTGAGTGGCACCGTCTTCAAGGATCTCCGGAATAAATAAATTACATAACAAATTACATAATTTCCTATTATACATTTGTAATTAAAAATAAAATAAATCTATTAAATTACAAAACGGTGATACGAGATCACAATAAATTACAACCGAATCGACATTTCCATACATTTCGGGTAATATCAATTAAAAACTAAGGCCATACTAAGTAAAATTACATAATTCAAAAATTACATAAAATAAAATTATGACAATCATAAATAAAATGCAGCATTATAATATGTATGAACATGCCCAATTTTATGCTAAATCGCCTTAAGGAGTCAATATCATATATTAATCGGTTTTTACGGATTTGCGTGATTCAACCTTTTAAAATCACAATAATTACATAAAATCATATTTATGTACTAGTTAATTACCCTAACCATATTAGGACTCAAAATTAGTCTCCACTAACATATTGACAATAATTAACTTATATTTCTTAATATTGTTCATAAAAGACTTAAAATTACAATATAATGCCATAAACTTCAAATAAATCATAACAATTTCAAATAAATTTGAAATTTGAAATTTTAAACTCATGAACATTCTTGAAAAATACCATGACACTCATAATGTTCAAAAACTTAGGTTAAAAATTTCGAAATTTATCGAGAAAAACAATGTTACGGTTTATCGGATTTATCAATTAAAACCATAAAAATATGAGAAAAATTATTTTTATCAACTTTTCAATTTTAGATATGAAATAAAATATAAAATGCAACATGTGACGTTTTTCCTTAGTCATGAAGTATGTTTTAGGAATTTATACTAATTAAAGTCACTATTTATATGATTTTTCATCAAAAATTCATAAATCATGCATAAAGACTTCATTATAGCCAATTATTTTACACACTTCTTTTAAAATTTCATGTGATAACATACTAAATTTCTATGACCATATTCGAAATATAACTCATATTAACCTATTTTTCAATTTAAATTCGATTTTATCTTGAAAAATCAATATTTCGAGCATAAGAACTCATAAAATTATGAATATTTATAGGTCATCTATAGGTAATATATGTGAAAACATATCCAAAAACCACTGGAAAAAACTTAGTTTAGCTAATTTTAGTCCAAAAATGACATTTTTATCATAAAATCACATTTTAATGCCATTATAATATAAAATGAACAATAAAAATCCATAAATTAACCAAAATATACTAAATATATTTTAGGACCAGAAACTTTAACATGCATAATTGATTTCGTGATATATCATAATAAACACAAATTTATAAGTTTTATTTGTTAATCGTATAACTCGGAAAAACTATAACCGATTTGCATGCAAACAACCTAAGGCTCTGATACCACTTGTTAGAAATTTATATCTCATTATACTCAACATATTCATATATGTTTCAATTTAATTTAGTCATAAAATTAATTTAGATCTTATGCATGCAAACATAAGTAAATATAAAGAAGAAATCGTTTTCCTTACATTGAGAAATCGGATATATGGGCACAAATGAGTTCTCCTACTCACTTGTTCTTGAGCTTCCTAATATTGGATGAACAAAGGATTCAAGTTTAGAATCCCTCCCAAGGAATAATACCCAAGATAACCTCTCTTAAAAATTAATATTATTAATACTAGAACAATATTAATTTAACTAGAAATTGACCCAAAACAATTGTTATGTCCTCTTGAAATTTCGGTCAAGAGGGGAGGAATATTGGAGTAATTTATCTCTCTAAAATTCTTTTGTTTTAGATGTGTAAGAATGAATGAATACACTAGTTTTTCATGTAGTGTATATTAGGTAAATTAAGAGAAAAATACTTTGGTCTTTTCACTAGGAAAACCGGGTAGGGGAGGGTAAATAGGCCAACGCATGACCAAGGTGCTCTTAACAAGAGTAACTAGGTATGCATGGCTAGCAATTAGGTAAATGATTATGCTTTCCACTCAAAAATTAATCAATACAATATTTAGCCTAATACACCCTCTATTTCGGTCCATTTAAGATAAAATGGATTCCATTTTATCTTTGTCAATTTATCAATTTGTCACATGTCACAAGTCATGTAAAATTGTCATGCATTTTTAACATATTAAAAATCAACGTATTAATAAAATACGTCATGTACAAAATCGACTTAGTAATTCATAATTACTTGTACCAAAACAATTTACCAATTATAAATCACAGCATCTTGTATTTATAATAAATTATTCATTCAGATTCAATTGTTTCCGTAAACAATAATTTCATCTGAGTAATAAAACAATTCGAACACTTAGACCGTATCTTATTTAATCAAATTATAATGAGATACGTAAATATTACTACCAAAATCGTCCGTCAATTTTAAGTAATTTAATTAACCCGTATCGTCATACGATCAATTAAATAATCAATTAAGAGTGTTACCCTTTAGGTATGACCTAAGGGGATCAACTGATCACCACCGTCGCACGACAGTAATGTCAAACTCTAGTCAGCCAATCATTACCGATATGTGTGGACCAGTTGACAGTAAAAATATTACTTCCCACATGTATTCTTAAAATGAGACTTAAACATGTGATCATCATGATCAACAGTTGTGATCGCATTATTGTCGGAGGACACATATTCCAACAAATTGATGTTGGCATAGACCCGTCGCCGCGAATGTGTAATTTGGGACGATGACAAAATGTCTGCAAATCTTTTCTAGAAGCTATACTATCACATTTTTCACCTTCTACATCCATGATCATGTCAATTAGTTGCTCAAAAAAATTCTTTTCTATGTGCATTACATCCAAATTATGTCTTATCAACATTGTCTTACAATAAGGAAGGTCCCAAAGAATGCTTCTTTTAAACCAACCGTTTTTCTGCTTTTTCAATTCTTTAAATTCTTCTTCGGTACCATCAATAGGGGATGGTAAATCACAGACCGTCTTCCATATCTCATCCCTAAGCACTCGTTTCGGAGGGGCATCAAGCACCTCTTTACCATTCTGAAAGCTTTCTTGTTCCTCCTATGTGGATTTCCCTCTCGTAAGAAGTATCTATGACAATCAAACCAGCTTATTTTCTTGCTATTGGGAAGCCAAAATGCTTTACTCTCGCCCATGCAACAAGGACATGCTTTTTGTCCTTGTATAGACCACCCAGATAGCATACCATAGGCAGGAAAATCATTTATTGTCCACAAAAGGGAAGCTTTAAGTTGAAAATTTTGTTTTTTAGACACATCATAAGTTTCCACCCCAACTTCCCACAAATGTTTCAACTCCTCCACCAATGGTTGTAAATAAACATCCAAATTACGTTTCGGGCTTTTTGGTCCGGGAACAATAAGTGACAAGAAGATAAATGGTCTTTTCATACATAACCAAGGTGGTAAGTTGTATGGTGTGACCATAACGGGCCAACAAGAATACTTCCTCCCAAAATTACCGAAAGGATCAAATCCATCCGTACACAAGCCAAGTCGTACATTGCGGGGTTCCTTGGCAAATTCAGGATACACTGATCAAATCGTTTCCATTCTTCCCCACCACTAGGATGACACATCTTTCCCGGAGCACGTGGGTTTTCTTTGTGCCATCTCATTTGTTCGGCAATGTTTTTGGTGGCATAGATTCTTTGAAGTCTTGGAGCGAGAGGAAAGTAAATCAATTGGTTACATGCTATTGGTTTCTTACTCTTTTTGGCCCTCTTACTACCCTTGCCTTTTTTCAACACCAAAACTGTATCTCCCTCACTTGTCTCATATCTATCCGCCCCACAATCTTTGCATTTGTCAAGTAAAGCATCATCTTTCCAAAATAGCATACATCCTTCAGGACATGCATCAATCTTTTCATGCGGTAACTGAAGACCTTTAACTACTTTTTTTGTAGTGTAGAAACTTCGGGTCATGATATTATCATCGGGGAAAGATTCCTCAAGGAACGAAGCAATGCCATCAACAGCAAGAAATGGCATATTAAACTCACATTTCAAGGTAACTAGCCTAGAAGCGGCTTGTAACAATGTCATTCTGCTTCCTTCATACAAGGGTTTTTCTGAGGCTTTTAACATGTCAAGAAAGGTTTTTGCTCGTGGGTGTGGCGGTTGTTCTTCACAAATGGTTGTATGGTCATCACTATTAAAAATAGTGGAATCCATAGCATCAACAACCGTCTCTCTATATGGGTTCTCATCAATTTGTATTTGTTGGGTGTGAACTTGTTCATGAATTGGAGAATATGCTTCTCCATGTGAAATCCAATTGTAATATTTTGGCTTAAACCCGTTTATAATGAGATGTTCTTCTACTTTAATGTCAAGCTGGTATTTTAGGGTTTGGCACAAGGACACCTAAGTTTTTTGTCTACCAAGTCATATTCCTCTTGTTGTTTAGCAAATTCAATAAACTCGCCAACACCCTTTATAAATCTAGCGGTAGGACGTCTTTTTTTATTGGAATTGTCTAATCTTCCTTCATACATCCATGAACGTTCCAATCTCTTCATTTTAATCTAAAGAAGAACCCACAATAATTTAAACATTTTTTAAAAATAACAATAATATTACATACAAAATTTTCACATTATACTCCACATTATACAATAAAAATATGAAAACAATATATAAATATTGTCAATAAGTAATCCATCTTGGAATGGGGTCCTTATCACTCCAACCTAAACCCGTCAATGTACGTTTCAAGTCACTAGCAAACACACTTGTAATTTATTAATGAGGAAAAAATTAGCAAATAGATTCCTTGATTCTCCAAATACACATCAATGTAGAATAAATAATTATTCCACATATACATGTATTCGGAGAACATTAAAGGGATCGCCACCAAACACATTCCTCATTAATAAATCACAAGTACGTGTTTACTACCTAAATGACTTGAAATGTACAAAGACAGTCCCAAAATGGGGACTATTCAAGAATTACTCCTAATGAGTAATTCTTGAACGGGTACTAAGTCAACATCAAATCAAACTAACACTAATTTAAAGTTTAAGATAAACAACACTTGGTACTAAATTAATTAAGTCAATCAATAGCACAATATCAACAACATAATAAAGGTTTCTATCCTAGAGTCCGTAGCATAATTTGAACTAAAATTAGTAAATTTAAAAGTTAACTGGTAAGAGGAGGTTACCTAATCAAGTAAAGGCAAAAATGAAAAGAAAACGAGAAGCAACAGCTACGGCACACGGTGGTGCTCAGCAGCGCGGTGACAACCCTGGAAGGAGAAAAGAAAAACAAAAAGAAACAGGGTTATTCAACCTCAATTCATCAATAACATGAATTATCAAACTAAATTTATCAAAATCAAGTCCTAAAGAAGGTTCCACTTAGCTAATAGCTAATTTCTCTTAATCCAAAAGACGGTTCCAGTTAGCTAATTCCATTAATGTAAAAGACGGTTCCACTTAGCTTAATACTAATAATAATAAGACGGTTTCACTTAACTTAGTAATAATAATAATAATATTAAGACGGTTCCACTTAGCTTAATACTAATAATAATAAGACGGTTTCACTTAGCTACCCAACACCAAACACCACCCACGACCCACCCAAGGCCACCCCACGACCTACCCCACCCACGACCCACCACGGCCCACCCACGGCCGACCAACCACCACCCACGGCCGACCAACCCCCCACCCATAACCCTAAACATAAACACAAACCCCCTTAATCATTCCCTTTTAATTCAAACACAAATTAAACTAAAATTTAACTACAAATTAATCTAACTTACTAACTACAAATGAATCTAACAAACTAACCACAAATTAATCCAACTAACTACAAATTAATCTAACAAATTAAACCAATTAAACTGAAATTAAACAGAAAAAAACCTAACCTAATTAAATAGAGTGGTGGAGGCGGTGAGGACGGTGGCCACGGCGGTGGAGGTGGTGGTGTCGTCGCTGGAGGTGGTGTCGTCGCTGGAGATCGTAGTCGCCTTTCCTTTTTTTTTGTGTTCGAAAGAGTAAAGAAGGAGAGAGGAAGAATTGCACGGGTTTTCTATAAAGCAATTTAGCGACCGACTTCAGTCGCTACATCTGAAAGTCGGTCGCTAAATAAGATTCCCTTTTTAAAAAAATCAGTCGCCAAATTAGCGACTGATTTCAGTCGCCAATTTGGAGACTACCCGTATCAGTCGCTAAAAATCTGTCGCCTGTTTTAGTTTTTCTTGTAGTGAAACTCGACTAATAATGTTTCCCTCGCACAAAGGAAGGAGACTACCTTCTTGCTAGTTTACCGGAAACAAGTTCACTTAGTTAGTTAGGTAAATCAACATTCTGATAAAGATATTCTCATTCTCAAACTTGATCATCGAATATGATGAAATTACGGTAATTATTAAAAAATTAATATCAAACGTTAACAAATTTGAAAACAGTGGAAAGATCAAAACTTTAGGCGTAATTCGGAAATTAAATACTTTTATACTCCCTCCGTCTCGGTCAATTGTTGTCCTTTGGTTTTGGCACAAAGACTAAGGAAAGAGGAGATGACTAATAACTAAATGACAAGTGGACCAAATTGAATGAGAATGATCAAATTACTCAACAAGCTAAGTTCATTATTACAACAGAAAGGACAACAAATGACTTAGACACCCAAAAATGAAAAAGTACAATAAATGACCGGAATAAAGGGAGTATATTACGAAGGAAACTATTATGGACCCGGATTTTATTCTAAAAGGACCTACCCCATGGGATAGTAGAGGGCTCAAGTGGGGAATGGAATTGCTCAAGGATAATCTATCTTGGCAAGTTGGATTTCCATCTTCATTGGATTTATGGTGAGACAAATGGATTTACTCCTATACCTTTGGAGGATGACCAAGACTATTTGTTTTGGAATTTGACAACACATGGACAGTATTCTAGCAAAAGTGGATATTGTGAAGCTTTCTGTAAACAGTGGAACGCTAATGCATCTACTAAGGACAAGTCTCGAATGGTTTCATCTTCCATTGCTTTTTGCCGGACGAAATTATGGAATCTACCCATTCATAACAAATGGAAGCTTTTCTTATGGAAAATTCTTTCTGACTTAATGCCATGTGGAGAGGCTGCACGCGACAGAGACCTGGATTGGAATTTTTATTGCATCTCCTATTCTTCACAGTCTGTCGAATCGTTGAGCCACCTGTTTCGTGATTGCCCCTCTGCTTCTCGTATTTGGGCAGCTTCCCCGTTGGGAATCAGAACTTCTTCTGGGGCTAATATCTCTATTCAGCAATGGATTATCAACTGGATCTTGTTGTTGTACAAACTGCCAACCCCTTGCAATCCTATTTCGCTCTTCATTAGTACTTTATGGCATATTTGGTGTGTGCGAAACACTTTAGTGTTTCAAGGGACACCATTTGATTTTTATGGACTCTTCAATTCAATACTAACGGATGTAGCTTCTAATGTTCAGGTGGACAATGAAAACAGGAAAAGGGAGCTTCTTATGGCTCATGATGAGTTTGAAGAAAAAGACGGGGCTTTTTTATTGCGAAATCATTGCCCGTTTTGCTAAATTGGTTCTGTCATTTGCTCAGATCATATTCGCATTAAATGTGATGCTTCTTGGAAGTCTAATATGCGAGCTACCGCAGGATGGCTTTTTCAAGATTCTTCCGGCTCAATGTTTTATACCGGACAAGCTTCTTTCTGGGCGAAGACTCCCTTCAAGCTGAAGCAATAGCACTAAAACTGACTTGTTCTGACGCTATTGCTCTTGGTTTGTACCACATTGACGCAACTTCTGATTGTTTGAACCTTGTGCTTCAGCTTAATGGTTGTGGCGTTGCTACTCAGGATGCTGCACCTATTTTACGCTTAATACTTTCTTTACTATCCTCGTGTCATTGTTTTTCTCCTAGTCATTGTTCAAGACATCTTAATAGGATTGCTCATGCTATAGCAAAAGCTATAGCATAGTTAGGCAATCTTTTACATTCTGACAAAAAAAAGGGAGTATATAATAATACATTGCAATGACCAAGGTTGAATTATTTGACTGCAAATTGATGATGATCATGATGATGTGAAGCCCTAAAGCCCGTAATTCCTCTACTTAGATGGAGAAAGACGAAAATTTGATTGAGAATGGTTTGCTTGGCTGCAAATTATAGGCTGTCATCTTTTATTAAAAAAGGAGTTAACATAAGTATTTTAGGCGGACCCAACAAATATTACAACACATAAAGTTAACGGCGTTAGTTCTCGAGTCCTTAACCGTAAAGTTTGAACGTTGAGTCCCTTAACTGGAAAGAAGAGCAAAGTTCGGATGCCAAAAGGCCCAAAAAACTTCATAACGGACAAAAATGAGACGACAATTGCTTTACAATAAACGATAAAAATAAAATGAGACGACAATACAAAACAAAGCCGTATATAATTATTTCGGTGTCATCACGGATGGATGCAAGAATACATATGTCTCATTCCAATCATCTACACAATAAGTAACCACTTTCAATCTCTCTTTAACAACGTCGCATCGATAAAATGTGTCACGGTAAATAAAGTAAACAATATAAGGATCATAGGGATGACAACAAATCACCCGGTCGTTCCAACGCCAACTTTTTATCGGCGGAAATATTCGGAAAATCGAAGGCATGATCCTTTCGAAAAGATACGGCTTTAATGGAAAATCGATTATTAATCTCAACTCCGCCGTCTTAGCAATGCTTGTTAAATCCTCAAACTCCCATACTTTAATCCTTGGACAATCTTCCGAAACGTTAGACTGTTCTTCGAATTGGGCTATATGCAATCGATTTCTACTGACTCCTAGTACGTGTCGCGAATTAATTTCGTCAGGGAGATTGAGTACACGTGGCGTGACAATAATATCGTCATCAAAGGGATCTACGACTAATATTTGCGACGCCCCGTCAAAACAAACCTTATTATTCAAAGTCACGCCTTTTTTATTTAAATATCGGAAATTAAATCCGATATTATTCGAGGGGTAGGACGTCCATAGACCCGTTTTAGAAGAGTAGATTTGCATCTTTTTGTCATCGTTATTATTTTCCACAAATCGAACAATCCGAAAGCCATCATTGTTGTAATCGTTGGAATTAGTTACTCGAGGCGTACTAACTCCTTCGACAATTCCGGCAAATCCAACAGCCAAACACGTAATCCAGGGTGAGAAATTAATGTAATGAATAGCTGATGGCAAAAGAATTACAATAAACTGTTTGGTAAGCGGGTTAGCAATATAATAGCCCGATTTTTGGTTTAGGGTACGATACGTTACCAAAAGGTCTTTGTGATTAGCAACGGTGTGAATATATTTATCAACGGTGTGAATATATTTATCACTACCAGGAAGGAAACCGAGTCGAAGTCTATGTGTTTGGAAATAAGGGTGCTCGGTAACAAGGCACGTGCCACAGGTTTTGTCGTCGGAATATTCACGTTCTTTTCCTTTAAGGTATAATGTAAAGGCGGAGTACTGTTCGATTGGAAGAAGACGAAGGAAGTCGGGATTGGAGATAATTGAGTTCCAACGTGTCGATACGCATTTGCAAGTAGCAAGGTGTCTCCATTGGAGACTTGTGAATATTAGCTCTAGTAATGTATCGTTTAGATCATCGATATAAATTCGAGTGTGGTCGTGTTTATCGTTTTTGGCGTTGTGGTTACGTGTTTTACGTAGATGTCGTTGTTTGGGTCTGGAATAGGGTTTGGGAAGAGGAGGGAAGTGAAGGGAGTAATTAGGATTAAAGTTTAGGGATACCATTATTGTTGATTTTGGTTTGATGTGGAATTGTGAATTAGGGGGTTTGCAGGGAAGTTTTATATTAAAGGTAGGTCGGTTAAATAGTCTCAATAATATTAAGGAAATTAATTATCCTTGGTAGCCAACATAAAAATAAAATAAAATAAAAAATATTACTATATGTTTTCGACTTTTTTCCGTGTGAATTGTTAAAGATTTGGAAATTTTGGATTATGGTGCATGGACAAAATCGGTAGCCAATATTCAAAAGTACAAAAGTACATATTTGAGGTTTTTTTTTTTTTTACGAGACGGTTACCTGGGCTAAAAAGGGTGGTTGACTATGTGGTTTGCATGTCATCTAAAAAAAATTATCAGCTAGTCTTGCTTGTGACGGGCTAATCCCGTCACAAGATTGTGACCTCTCACAAAAAGAGAGAGGGGATAAGGTGGGGCACTCCCCATGTGCTTCCCACTCACCTCTCAATGGGCATTTTGTGAGAGGAAGCGGTACCCGTCACAAGTTTGTGACGGATATCGCCGTCACAAATGAGAATTTGTGAAAAATTATATTCCAACATATACAAAAGATAATTATGTTTTTTATCACTAAAAAGTCTTTAAATTACGTCATATTGTATGACTTTTTAAGCTAAATTGAATTGCGCTATTGTCTTGATCATATGATATTTATATTATGCTAAACTAGGTCTTCTTAGATGTAAATATAAAAAAGGTTGATAATTATATTGATTTTTGCTCTTCGGCGAGTGCACATACGTGATACGTCCAGCAAAACAAGTGTTCGAATACAGTACAGCTACACATACTTAAGCCAACAAAACCAATCGGCAAACCTTGTGTGCCATTGTGAAATAACGACCATTATAGTCGAACATAAAATCGTAAAAAGAGACAATCTCATTAAGCACAAGTACTTGTGTTGGACAGGACTTTGATAGTCGTAAGCTATGAACTGTTAGGAAGCGAAGATAATGCAGAGTGGAGTAAAGTCCTCAATCTTACTATCAAGTTAGAAAATGTACATCTTAGCATCTCAGGGTATCTTTCTTCAGTAGTAGACTGACCTTCCAGCAGCTGGAGATGATTTTGTAGAAACCTTTTGAGACCGACCTCAGCAATATTAACAAGACAAAGAGAGGGATTCGTGTTCATAAATTTGGTGACCAGAAGACCTGCCAGAATCTGTTGATCAGCTTTCACCAGCTCTGACACAAAACAGGGGAATAAAACTTTCCTGAAAGTATCGAAGAAGGCCTCATCGTCTTCACCATTTCTTGATGGCTGGTTTACTCGGGCCAGCTGGGTATCTTGACACTGGCGGGAATAATTCCCGACCAAGTAACAGATGTAGGAGAATATAGAGCCGAGAGATGATTTAGTGATGATTGTTGAAAAAATCCCGGATGATAAAACAAGGATTAGGAAGTCCTTCTCACAATTGCTCTCTGGGAAACCTCCTTGTTTGAGCTTTTCTTCTACTATATCAAAGTAATGTAATTGTAAGGCTTCATATGGGAGCAGTAGGGCTATTTTTAGAGCCATGAAACAGTCGGAACCAATCAACATATCGCACAAGTTCTTCGCATCATCCTCGCTGATTATTAAAATATTAGGTTTTTTCAAAGATTGATCAAGTAATTTTACCACCTGATAAGAATGTGAGAATGCTGCAAATTTCTTTAGGATCTCCAACCAGCATTTGTGCAGGGGATTGACAGAAGGAGAGGAGCATTCAGAGCTCGGTTTCTGAACTGGTTCCTCGTCCTGAAAGCTATCCCAACCCTCGTCCCAATCGTCACTCCAATTGTTGCCCCCTTCAGATGTTCCAGAAGCTTCCATGGAAGTTTCTCCGGACTTCTCTTCCAGAAAGAGACTCTCCCATTCCACCAAAATTCCAGTGAGAGCTTCAAGATGGGCATGTCTATCAGCTACTTCACATAGTTTCAAGAAGCAAGAAACAGCGGAGTTGATAGTAAGGAGATCATCGGCAGTGATTTCCACCTCGGAAGATATGGAAGTTGCAAGCTCAGACGTTCTTAGAGCAACTAGCCTGTTCTTGAACCTGTTAGGTCCATCTGATTGATCATCAACAGAAGCATTGGACTTCAAGTCACTACCCTTGCTTCTAGAACTCCATTCTTCCCAACCCTCCCAAAAAAGAACATTCTCAAGCTGGTTTGTCGAAACTTTCATATTTCTTTGTGAAATGGATTGCATCACTTCCAGAACATATACTCTAACATGGCTCGGTAGTTGCAGGTTATCGGAAAAGCAGGCTATTCTTTCCCATACTTTGACTCGAACCGTTTGCAGGACTTCAAAATCACCTCTGGTTCTACTAAGAGAAGATAACAAGTTCTGGAAGCTAAGTCGTTCATTGTGGCTATACACTAAGTTTGACAAAATGCTTTCCAATGTGTTGAGGTATAGATCACAAACATCATTGTTCACCCTTGGTTCAATAGAGCATTGAGCTTCAGCAAAGACTGCCACATTTGAATCAAACCCACATCCCGATAAAACCATGGCTCTGCAAAAAGAAAAATCTTCAGCAGGACTAGTCAGAGAGACATGATTAGCAAAGTAATACACAGTATCCCATCCTTGAGTTGGTGTAACATTCTCGTCCATAAGTAACCTCATGAATATTTTGAAGCAGCCCATTATACAAAATGCAGTAGATTTCTCTTCTGAATTCTCAGCAATGTCCAGTAAATCACTATACAATCTTGTCCAAAAATTCATAAGCACGAGAAGGCAGTCTTTCCCGATGCTGTCACTGCTCATACTCTCTCTAGGAACATGCAACGGAATTATCCCATTGAAGAATTGGTTCATAATGACCAAAGTAACCTGATGATCCAAGATTTTAACATGCTTTCTGCAAGTATGATATGTCTGCTCAAGTTCACTCAGCAAGCTTTGAACGCTTTCTGGATTCTGGAAGGTGATAAGTTTAGCTCTTTCCTCTAATTTCTCCAGCATAGTCTGAACATGATGCATATACACATCTGGCCACGATAACAAATCATGGGGAATTGCAGAAGGAATGGCAGTAAGGTTTTGAACCATTTTTGCCAATAATTCAACTGTAGATTCATTCACATGTCTGCAAACTTCAGAGTTGAAATGCTTGAAATCCAAGTTCCCTGCATTTATATCTACAATGTTTTTGAAGTTTAGGTCTGTTATGAATGAGACACGATCGCATTCCTGGGCAATAAGCCTATAAAATTGAGCCAGCTTTTCAAAAGAATCTCCCTTATGTTTGGTAACCAAGAGTCGCAAGTCCTTTGTTTCGTCCAGATGCAAGTAACAGTCAGAAAGTAGAGTGAAAATATAAGCCATTCGAGCCTTGTTGCACTCGTCGACCACAGGATAAACAGCAGAAGTCAACAATTCAATAATTTCCTCAGCAGAATTTAGCACTTCGGCTTTAAACTCCGAAATTTCTGCATCTATCGCCTCGTTGCTCCAGGCCTCAGAAACTAAGACACAAGTAAGGAACTTGAGCAAAACCTGCCAATAGAACAATTATATTGTGACATCTTAAAGGAGAATAAGACACGATCATACCTTTATGAGCGTAAAACATAATTCATGAAGTACAAAAGAAGTAAAGCTTATTCAAGAGTGGGCTTATTTATACAAGCATTCAAGTGGTCAATCAGGTTTTACCTCTGTGCGATTCAAGCTGTAGGTTTCAGCTACTGTCAGCAAATCACTCAAAATGCTCTTTTTTTGCAATTTTACAGATTCAATAAAGGACATGACGACACTGGAAATGTAGTCCAAATCCCCAGACAAGAAGCGTTCAGTTTCAACGCCAGGGATTAGTTCCTCCAACACCTTTGTACGATCAGCTGTAAGCTTTTGTTCTTCCAGTTTCAGTTTCCAGCCCCTCCAAAATGCAGATTGTTCTTTATCAACTTTCTCCAATTCATCTAAATAGGGAGACAAATTATCAAGCACTACCTCTATCCCATTTATATTGTTCCCATCTGACTTTGATGGTCAAGCTGGTGTTAACTTCGACCACTAACCTTTTTGGTTTTATCAAACAAATGTTATCATACTGTCATTTTTAAAAGATGTAGCTAATATAAATTATGAGGAAATATTGGGCAAAGCTGACTTCATTTAACCATCAAAGTCAAAGGGGGGCAATATAACTGGGGATGGATGGATGGATGAATGTAGTACATAGAAAACTGTAGTTAAATCAGTTGAATGGCAGATTGTGCATTTTACGCGCATTTAAGCCTGACAAAGGAAGGCCTACGTACCTGAATTAATCTTCTCCTGGAATTTAGCCCGTAGAAGATCTCTCCTCTGATATGGATCTTTACATGCAGCGCCAGAATTGTGTAATATACTATAAGTCATCCCAGCATTCATAATGCTGCTAATCTCCTGGTAGTCCTCTCTTACCTTCAGTTGCTGTTCAATAACTTCTACCCCATGAAAAGCATCAACTAGGTTTAGCAGGAATGAACACCCTATGATATCTTCCTCCTCTGTAACTGGAGGTTCCATGATGGATTTAGCCAATGAAGATATCAAATCATCCCTTGGTGCAAATCCACTTCTTGCTAACCACGATAAAATAGTTATCACAGCTTGACATCTCACTGAAACATATTGCTTTCCAGGAACTGAAACGGAATAGAATGTCTTTCCAAGTTCTGATCTGCAGCTTAAGTCAAGCAACCATGGAAGTTGCAAATTAGCAAACAATGCAACTTTCCCATTTTCCCTTAGAAAGTCATCCCAGGTGGTCCCATTTGCCACTGGAAGATCTTTCGCAACCTTGGATAGTATGACCTTAACTTTCTTTAGATGAGCTTCTTGATCATCATTGAAATTGGGAGTGGTACCGGATTGCATCATCAGCGACTCAGACTGAGCTTTCAGATCTAAATCTTTCCAGGCATGCAGCAGGTCACCAATGGATTCATCATCACAATGGCACAAAGCAAAGCTTAGTAACTGCTTCCGAGAATTTAAATCCATGTTCTCAATTTCTAGGCCCTTAGCTAACGCAGCACACAGATCCCATACATGACCATACCCTTTTCTAGCCAAAACAAGGCATAGATCAAAAGCCAGCTGCAAATCACCAGCAACCGCAGCTTCTCGTGCTATAGCTTCTTGAACAGCAGATATATCTTCCTGAGAACTTAATCCAAGAAGCTTGGCAACTTCGATGAGTTCATCAACATTTAAGTATGCACCAGCCTGACTAGTGATAGCCATCTTGATAATTTCCATTGGATCCTTTATTTGCTTAAATTGCACCGGAAGAAGATTAACACCGAGGTTTGGCAGCTTAACAGCCACGGCTTCAATTGTATCAGCCTCCAATCTAACATTTGGGCTACTGGGAAAGAGATCGAGGCAGTCCTTAGCCTTCCAGATCTGGAAAAAGTTCCAGTGTTGTCAACAGAAAGTGGTTTAAAATATAACACTAATATCCAAAAGAAAGCAGGAGAGCAGGTGTGATACTGAAATAGACTCTTAGCATCATAATTTAACCCTTGATCACACAAATATTAGCATGCAAAATAAAGGGTGCTCATAACTAATTAGTAAGAAACAATAGAATAGTAAAAGCTATGCTTTTGACAACATCAACAACATTATCCTAGTGCCACAAAGACTCCTGTCCACAACAAGGTATTGGAGGTTGAATGTATAAAGCCTTCCCCAAAGATCTAAAAGCACATAGAGGCTGTTTTAAATTACCCCATTATTAAAAATTACGCCAAAAATTTCATTGACGACTGATTTTTTATAACATAAGAAATGCAAACTGTCTATAGATATCATTAAGCTTTATTCCATCATATTCCACAGTTTAAGATTTGGGAATCTTCCACTCCACTGGAGATGGAAAAAAAGGCCAGCTAAACAAGGATAGTGTAGGAAAGAGAGAATAAGACCCCTATAATATTTACAGGCAATAGTGATATTACCTCAGAAGAGGATAGACTTGATGCCGAAAAAAAGTACTCTCTTGCTGTTTGGATCACTAGGCTTTCGGCCTTGTCAGTGGACAAACTGACAGCTCCTGCACCCTTTAAGTAGTTCCTTGCAAGAGAAAATCTTCCAGCTTTAAGAACTCCTCTACAGAACTCCATTAATATGTACTCCAGGTCTACAAATGGAAAAGCTTTTTCTTGTAAACACTGCAAATCCCGCCACATATTTGTCCAATCATTGTCTGAATGGCCTGGTTGGCGCCTTGCAAACTTAGAGAGTATAAGCCGAAGAATCTGTTTAACAGCCTTATCATCATTATGAGCCTCCAGAAAGAAGTTGACCGGCTTGGGAACCTGTGAGTTCAACAAACAGAGGAAAACATGAAGGCAATTCCATATGACATAACCAACTGAACTAGACGCCACTACTACTAAGATCAGATTCCTTGTGGGATAGATTGTTAGAGATCTTAGAGTGCCCCCGTTATATATCACTCTAATTTTCATGTGATGACTTAAAAAGCTAAAATCATAGAAGAAATCCTTTAAGCTGATATTCCTTTCAATCTATTCTCGTTTCTAGATACTTTTTCAAAAGTAATAGAGGCGTTATAAGCATATTTGTCATTTTCTCTTAGCTTGCATTCTACAGGTAATTCATCTATTGAGCTTAGAAGTAACAGAAATTAAGCACTATTAATCCCCATAATTATACGAAGACCAAAAAGTTCGTAAGAAGTCATCGTCATTAAAAAAAATAGACAAGAAGAGTCAACTATTTCACATCTAATCAAAACTTTTCATGCTGGGTGTTGACCAAATATATCAATATCGTCTCATGGACTTTCGCGCCTCACTAGGACCGCATAAGAAACTGAAGTTTTACTTTCAAAATAATACAGGTAGATAGACAAATATCCTGTGAGTTGCGCGGAGCACCCGGAAGCCAGAATATACCCGGCTCGTTAAGTGCAACACTGCAACTGGCAAAGTTTAGCAGAGCACTACAAAAGGCTAAAATAAACCAACCACTTTTTGTCACTCGAAAATCAGTATTTAGAACAGCTATGAACTTTGCCCGGCACCTAAGCACATACGAAGTATGTTATAGATGAATGCAAACCTGGTAAAGTGCCAAGAGTCGGCCTGCTTCAATATGCCCTTCTGCAAGTTTAAGTCTTTTCTCTAGGCCATCGAAACGAGGCTCAACACCTGCATGCCAAGTACAAGTCTAAATCATTATCATTACCCAAATGTCTTATCAAGGGGTTCCTGCTCAAACCAAGGCGGGGATCGGAAACACACCACCTTTCTCATGCAACAATGGGACGATTATCTGATACCTCACAAAAGAAGACGTGCAGAGGGTTTTACAAGTCATTTTGTTTTAGTCCATTGTTTGCTACCTTGTGAAGGAAAAAATTTGATTCACATGGGTAGGAGAAGAAAAAGGATAAAACTTGCCTCGTATATTTGGAAGTTTTGATAAAATAGACGCCATAGTATTCCACCTATCGGTAGCACTGCACAAGTATATGCACTGCAAAGCACAGTCCACTGCTTCCGCCTCATCCACAAAAATTCCACTTTGAGTGTCTCGACACCATTCGTCGATGACCACAGAGCAAAATTCTATATTATTCTGTGCAGTTACATCCTTCAACCATCTTACAATATATGATTCACCCTGTTGATGTTCTGACGCCAAAGATGCGGTTGGACTGCGACGCTTACTTTCCATAAAAGGAATTGCACGAACACGTAATCTTTCAATAATATTTTCTTCTTTGACGCCCTTAAGCATCGTTTTAAACTTCTCATACTCTGAAAACCGTTCCCAGTCAGTAAGGCTGATCGGACAATGGATCTCATCATCACTGCCTTCAGAATAAATAAGCTGTTGTAGATAAGAAACATCATCTAGAAATTGCTGCAACTCATGCATGCCCTTCCGACACCCATAGTCAAGTAAACAGATGCTATTCTCCAACTGTCCGCTAAATGTATCAATTTCTCGAGCTCTGTCCTTGTACCATAACAAAATTTCATTAGTTGAAGGCCAAGAAATTCCTGAAAGTTGCTTAATAATTGGTTCAGTTCTTATCAACATAACTCTTTCGTCATTTTCAGGTAAATTTCTTATGTACTCCACCATATCCTCACATTCAACCCAATCTTTATCCCGAAGAACAGTAGTTGAAGGAGGAGATTTTCCAGGAAGAAGTTGACTGTATGTTTGAACAGGGATTGTTTCCGGAATAGATCCTAATATGTTCAAAATACTAGGACACAAGGAAAAAGGATGTCGCTTGAACATCAGATTCAATGCTCCAATTTTCCCACTTTCAGCAAGTTTAACAGCAGCTTCATTCATAGGCATTACGCGGAATTTGCTGTATTCCTGTACCGAGAATCTGCACAGCAGTGTCATTAAGCAATGAAGCAGTTGTAACATCATAGCAAGGAAATACCTAAATGGCAGGTCAAGCTGATTGTTAAGAGACCATAAGTACAACGTAGAGATAACTAAAACTAGAACGTGCGAGAGAGAGACCAGAACAGCTACTCTGAATATGATTCGCAAGTTAGCCTTATAAAGGACCAAATCCAGAAACAGGGGGAACAGGGACTTTTTGAAACTTAGAGCAAGGGATTATAGAAAGTAATAGCCTTGTAGTTGAAATTTTTATATTGTCAAAAAACCTCCCTTTCTTTTCTTTTCCTTTGACATCCTCCACTTTATTCAATTGTGAAATATGAACTCACAACAAGTGAGAGGTCACTGAGACGCTGATAGAGCCATACTTGGCGGGTACAATTAAATTCTGCTTCAGAAGGCATACTCAGAAACAGGTATGACATGAAGCCCCGTGATTACTAAAAATAAACAGGAATAAAGGGAAATAAAACCATGGCAAAAGTATAGCAATCATACTAGGAAGATCATTACAATCCATTAACCCCAAAAGAGCATAGTATGCTTTGTCAATGAAGACTCATAATCCTCCTAAAAGTAATGATCTAATGATGGCAGGTTTTTCTCCTTGAATTTAGCATTTGACTATCAGAGCATGGTCAGAGATTAAACCAATGGCGCTTAAGTGATCTTCTTCCCTTTTTATGTTGGCAACAATTTTGGATCAAAAGAGATTACCTGCCCATGTTTATTCCAAGGAATGTTTCCAGCCTATCCTTGAAAAGCAACAGTTGAAGCCGAGACAAGCGGAAATCCCATATCAGGTTACTTCTGTCCAATTCGGCTTGAGAAAATTTATACCGATTTGTCAGGTTGAGCCCAAATGAAAGTAAAGCCCGCACTGCATCTTCAGTATGCCCAACATTCTCAGCACATTCACCAAGTATGTAAGCTTCATCCTTGATCTTCGAGAGAAACAGCTGTATCTCGTCAATTCCTTGTTCAGAGTGCAGCCACTGAGACTTAAATACTTTATCCTTGTCTAATTTGTGACGCTCCGCAAACACAAGTGCTGACTCATAACTCTGACTATCGATAAGAATGTCATACATCTCAGGAACGGACCTCTCGGAAAATGACAACAACCTCCAGGAAAGCCTAGATAATTTATTCGTGTGCCCTTCAGTATACTGCCCTATATCATGAACATATCTTGTCTCCGACCTATCACGGAGATCTTCTCTTGCTAACGGAACATCTAAAACAAAAACTTTCCCTAAGATATGTTTTGCTCTCTCCATTACAGCCAAAGAGAACATGAGCTCATTGTCTAGCAACTTTTGACGACTAATTACATCAGTCATGGTTGAGGTACCACCCTTTTTGACAATACTGCATACATGGTCAGACCACCAAGTGAAATCAATAACATCATCAAAAAGATTTGTGTCGGCAGAATATGTGTTACTGGTTGTGGCATTGTTGCCAGTCTCTCCACTCACACAGAGAGAAAGAGAAGAGCGGTTGTCATCGAGCTTAAATATATTCAAACATCCATTGAGATCTAGAGCACCAATGAATTTTCCCTGAGGTGAAATCAGCACCTTTGGAGATACAAGCTCGCCGCTGAAGCCTTTTGATCTACAATAAACGCCTTCAAATTGTGTAGAGCAAAGTTGCTGCAACTCTGAGTTCTGACTCCAATGCCACAAAGAGAGACTGCAAGATGCTAAGGGTAGAAAAAGTGACCATTAATTACAATACGGTATATAAGTAATTATCCAAAATACTGCCTCTTTTGCAGAGTCACACTCATACTAGAGAACTATAGTGGGCGTAGGAGAGGAGAGGAAAAAAATATACCAGTATTAGAGCCTGCCGTCAGAGAAGTACCACCACCAACTACAACAAGCAAGCTATGTTGAAAACTATAATCTAAACTGAAAAAGTTTAGAGGAAGCTGTCTCTTAATGTCATTCCAAGTGCGTTTAGACGAGAGAGAAGCATCCAGATCTTGACTGATCTCGATTTGATGAAGGGTGCCGTCCGAAGTAAGAAAATTGAAAGTACACCTATAAAACTCAAGGTCATAAATTCCATTTCTCCAGGCAAGAACTACAACAAAGAAATGGAGCTGAAAATGCCTAGTGAAATCAAATTAACACTCACAGCAAAGATTCCCCTATATCTGAATCATCAGCCACAAAAAGCCCTACAATTTGCGATGACACTTTTAGACGCCTCAGCTCAATCCTAGTTATTTCTTCACCATTTGATCTGATGAAGTATAGTGTCTCCACATCATCAACAATCCCAAGGACATCATGAGATTCTGACCATACTCCATGTGTAAATGCGTCCACACTACTACCTAAACAAAATAAAAATCAAAACTCATTTCTTGTGCCAACGTGGTAGCTAGCTAAATAACAGTACAATACCCACCCACACACCACGCACACAAAAAAAATTGAAAAAAGAGTGGGAAAAAAATCTTACTAGTGAATGTTCCACATGGAAGCTGGTAGTCGTCAGCCTTCTGCAGAATAGTTACACGATTTGCAACAGCCACGGCTACTCGTACACCGTTTGGGGATACAAATAATGAGACCGACCTCTTCAACTTCTTTGGTTGTCTATACCCAGTCCATTTCTCTTTAATTTGAGTCAGTCCTATAATGATAAAATGGAAAAAAGGACATAAGACCACAATGGTTGACTACAGAGTACGTCATAAGACAAGTGTTAAAGCGCACTTTCTGTTCCCCAACTAAACCATAAGTTAACTTAAGGTCTGGTATTTGCACTCTGCACTTATGTGCCATAACTATGCTCGACATGATGCCTACGAAAATGGGCACGGAAACCATACCCTACCCCTCCCAATACAACACTTTTCCTATTAAGAACAAATGGACCTGTTGTTGTCAAAGTAGAGGAAGGGCCCATTTGCCTCAAACCTCTCTCTTATTTCATTGTCAAAAAATTCCAAATATTCGAATCATCTAAATAAATTTTCTGTTTCCAAGACATTTCCCCATATCTCTATCCTTTATTAAAGACAAAACCCCGTACTTCAAAACTTGAGTCAGACCAAGTCTGATGCTTAGATTTATAACCGCATCCCACACCCTTACCCCAGTACCTCAGTTTGAGTTAATATAGGTTAAGATACTAAAAAAGGCAAACTTATACTAGAATGCTTATGAAAAGATGTCTGATACACTACCACTTTAAACTTATTCTAAAAATAACCTACAAATACAGTGCCTCAGTTTCACTAGTTTCACTGAGCAAAACACCAACTCGCTGAATCAACATTGATATGGCTCCGCTTATTCAAAACTCTTGCACATTCCATTCAATTAACCAAAGAATATTAGGCCACCACAACAAGATCGGAACCAGCCACCACAGTGCATCAGATACAGGAATTGCTGACTCACATTTCAATACGAAAACACGGTCTTTACCATAAGGTCAACAATAAACATCACTAGCAAAACCTAACAACTCAAAGCAATCGAATGTCACAAATTCAAGTATACTAACCACATTATACAGTAGAACTAGTTAACAACTGCTAAAGCTCAATTACAAGAGCATTAATACAATTTCAAATCAAATTAAACTATTTTTCATAAAATTTCAGATAATTCAGTAAAAATAAAAAATTGAAAATTGAATCTAAAGATACCTTTGGATGACAGTAAGGATGATAATACACCTTTGTTAGCATTGTCACTAACCTGAAGAATAGATAAATAATCAGAATTTAATCATACGACAATTAGTCTACCGTAAGACGGTTTTACACTAATATTGTAATACGGATCCCAATTACGTATAACACGGCCATAGATGTTAAAAGTAGACCGTCTTACAAAAATAATTGCAACCATAAGAAATCAGAATCATCCAGCAATTGAAGTTGGAAACAAACACTCCCTCAGTCGCAATCATTCCTTTACATTTGATTTACAATAAATACAAAAGGTAAACAAATGATCGAGACGGATTAAGTAAAGGAAAAGATGGAGAAGAAAGGTGACCTGACGAGGAGGGTAATTTGGGAAGCAAGGACCAGTAGCGTGATTGCGTGTCTCGTAGAGGATTTCCGACGCCATTATTAACGGCGACGGTGATGAACGGTGGTTTTGGCGGCGGAGGAGGGAGATGCGACGCCGGGGGACGGTGGTTTAGGCGGTGGTTGCAGCGTGTGTAATATGGGCTATAGAAAAGGGTCGGTTCATTTAGCATTCAGAGACAAGAGTAGAGTGATCGTGAAGAATAGTTGATGTCCGTGGTCAGAGTCAGACCCGTGAACTTCAACATTTGGATCGTACAGGATCTAATTGTAAATTGTGGAAAAGCTGATCAAGAGACGTACCGTTTGAGAGACCCGGTCTATCCGACCATTTTATTTGCCAATTACATATTTTATATCGATGATCAGTGGCATAATTAGATGAATTTAGGTTAAGTGTCCTATATATAAACTCAATAACACAATCAATAGAAATTTGTGGGTTCTTTTGTAGCAAAATGGGTACATTTTGTACTTGAAATCACACTTTTGACATTTTGTACTTGAAATCATACTTTTGACATTGCAAAATTTCGGAACTTGTGAGTCTTGAAACCCACACTACTATATATACCTACTTGTGACTTGTGAGTCTTGAGACCCACACTACTATATGTACCTACTTGTGACTTGTGAGTTTTGAGAACTACACTACTATATATACCTACTTGTGACTTGTGAGTCTTGAGAAACACACTACTATATGACATCCCAGGTTTTTGAAAAGAATCACGCCCTAAAAAGGGTGGTTGACCTGATGTATGTTGTTTGTAGGCTATAACGTATACTCGAGGTTAACATAGTGCGCACCAAAGATAGTAGTTGAGGGTTCGCTCGTCTTCCAAAAAAAATATACTTTGTTATTGAAAAGAAAAGACATCCAGGATATTGTCAAAGTGTTACCACCGAACTCGTTATAGTTCGACACTCAATCCCTTAAACACACAAACTTATGGACAGTCGTGATGATGTTGGTGGTCGTTGGTGGGTGATTGTGGTGGTTGGCGGTGAAGTTGGTGGTTGAAGGGTGGGCAGTACGCCAGCATAGATAGTTTGAGTAGAAGTAGAAAATGAGAATTAGAGAAAATTATGGGTATTTTCATCATAAAAAGATAAAATAGGTGTTTAAGAGCAATTTATAAGGCATTTTCACTTTCTACATGAGAACCTTTTTTTGTAACAAAAAGGCGTTCGATTTACCATAAATCCATAATTCACGATAAAGAGTTTCGAAAGCCCGACTAAAATTATTCTATCTCGTGGGAAGAACTATGATCAGTCAAACTTTAAACTTTGTTTGACCAATAATCCAATACCTTTTTCTTGCGAGTTCCGAATGTGATCTTTTATTTCATACATTTTAGTTTGTGTAAAAACAAATACATAAATAATTTGTGTCTTATTTTGTCAAGGTGCTTAGGACTGCGGTTCAAATCCTATCGACAACAAACTTTCCTCCTTTTCATGATTCCATCTCAAAAAACCCATACTTTCTAATCCCCCGAACTACCTGAGAACGCAACTAAATGAATCCCAAGGCCTACGATCAGCCAACGTCGCCGGCGACGGAAAACTCCGAATCACAAACACAGCCACCGCCAAATCCGCCGTCTACGGCGGCGATGGCGGCTGTGGTGGAACTGGTCGACACACTAAATCAACGCAAAACTTACAGAGAAGTCACCCTTGCTCTCGGATCCGGACTCAGAGACGCACGCGCTGAGTTCTCCTTTCTTCGAGTTCGCGGTCTTCGTCGTCTTCTCAAGTTTCTTCGTTCCGTCGCTGATTCCGATTCGACTATTGAACTCTTCTGCCTTACGCAATCTCTCGCTTACCTTCAAGGTATCCAAACTTGTTCATTTTTGAGTTCTTCAATTTTAATCAAATTGTGTTTATTTGATTGTTGATTAGTTTTTGAAATTCGGTGATTAATGCTGTGTGAATTTGAGAAATTGATGATGTATTGCTGGTTAAATTACTGAATGAATTTAGGTATGATTGAGAATTTTCATTTTTAGTTGATTAGGTAATTGGAATTTGGTGTTTAGTTCTGTGTAAATTGAGAAATCGGCGTTATTTTTGTTATGGATAGGTGTTTTTTATGTAATACTGGTTAAACTGCTGATTTAATTTAGGTATGATTGAGATTGTATCATTGTTTATTTGATTGTTGATTAGTTAGTTGAAATTCGATGCTTAATGTTGTGTGAATTGGGGGAACGAGCGTTATTTTGTTACGAATATGGCGTTTATGATGTAATGCTGGTTAATTTACTGAATTAGTTTAGGTCTGAGTGAGATTGTCTCTTTGTTTATGTGATTGTCGATTAGGTAGTTGAAATTCAATCCTTAATGCTATGTGAAATTGAGAAGCGAACGCTATGTTTACTACGGATATGGTGCTTATGATGCTACTCTTTTCTATATTACTGACTGAATTTAGGTATGGTTGAGATTTAACCCTCCCAGAGTATATTTCTTGGCATCCTTTTTCCCCCAAACAATCAAATAGTTAATTTTTCAACCTAGGGTTTGAAAAAAAGGAAAATTGGAGTTTCTCTTGCAATCAATTTCAAAAGGTTCAATTGCTCAATAAGACCATTTGGTAGTGTTAAAACAACTTGAGGAAGGTTAATCGAAGAAAATCAAGCTCAAGAAGGGAGTTTACTTGCTTGAATCTAATTGTTGATTAGTTAGTTGAGATTCAATCAGTGTGAATTTGAGAAATGGACGTTATTTTTACTACACGGATGTGGTATTTGTATTGCAACGTGAGACCCAAATTACTGCTTTAAATTAGGTACAATTGAGATCGTAAGTTGTAACTGCGTATTTAATTCCGAGGTTATTTTTCTTGTTGTAGGATGAACTTGTAACTATTTTGTGAAATAAACGCTAGTTTAACCATTGTGTTTAATGATGGCATTTGAAAACTAAAAATTCTCATGTCAGATGTGGTTGATTAACGTATGAGAAGCTTATCTCTTGAAAGTTGAAACTGGTTGATTATTGCGTGTGTCTGTGTGGAGCTAGTTTTGCTTTGCGTGTAATAGGTTGCCAGCTTAGAGTTGACATCTTTTGTAATTGAAATGCACCTTATTAGAGAATATTATATGCAAAAATATTGCAATGTGAAGATATTTTGTGTGTGCAATTTCTGCAATTGTTTTAATATGATGATTTGCCAAGACTCTTCCTTTTGGATGTCTTTAATCGAAATATTGAATAGGGTTCCCACATTGTTGAATGATGTAGTAAACTGTTGGCCATGTGTGATCAGTGGTACCTGTTCTGTTTCAACATTCACTTAAAGACACGGAAGAAGACAGAGTTACTAGTTTGGATCATATATTCACTGTGGAGCCTATGAAGCTGAGAACCCCTTCATCTGATGCTGAAGTAGCACTAGCACTTCGAGTGCTTGAAGGATGCTGCTTGATTCACAGGCAAAGTACTGTCTTGGCTCACCAGTACAAAGCGATTCCGGTATCACATCCCCCGTGGCTCAATTGATTTTAACTTTCTTTTTATGGCATTACTGTTGGAAGTTTTGAAAAGCTCTGTACTTTTATAGTACATGGTATGAAGAGGTTAGTTTTGTATTTCACAGAGAAGGAACTGAAGATTTCTTGAAGCGAAAATCAATTGGGAGAAATCAAAATGGTTGTTTTTATGGGTCTGAAACTGACTTATAGATCTTTAACCTAAAAATATGGTCGAAAATAAAACATACTTGAGCAGCTACAAAAACAGCCATAGAATATTCTTAGTCTCCGCATGAAGTTTTCATCTAGTTATTTGGCACTGTCATCTGAAGTTAGTATGAATGCTAAATGTTCTGCTCTCTTCTGTATCAATCCACTAGAAAAGCATTAGATATTAGTTACAACCTGCATTAATTAAAGATTTAAGAGGAGAGTGGGAATTTATTTTTAGGGGTTTTGGAATGCGATCAATATGTTTTTTGTTTTTGTTTTTGTTTTTGTTTTAAGGAAGCTTATTTTCTTTTTCTGTTCAGATCTTTGCTTGAGAACAGACCTTATCTTGGAGTTAAATAAAATACTTCATCGTATACAGGTCTTGATGAATATACTGTCAACTCGAGGAGTGCTAGAGCAAGGTTCCTGCTTGGACGCATTAATTGCTTTAATGTTAGATTCGTCAGCCAATCAGATGGTACACCACTTTACTGACCTCGGTCAGCCCTGCTGTGTACACATTTTTTTGCGTAAAATTCTTATTATCAGGGCAATTGGCTGATAAACCTATAATATCTGGCTCTTCTCATTGTAATTAGATTAAGTTTGCAATTGAACTACTTTTGTACCAGTACCAACTGTTTCTCCTTCTCTATTTATTCTACTCATCCGTCCCACACTCGCAAAAGAGGTAAAAGTGGAAGGAAATGACATGGAAGAGTTGAGTTATCTGGAGTTGTGAACAAGATATAATGTGCAATTTGCCTTCTCTGATAGTTTATGTTTCACCGAGTCTGAGTTCAATTTGTTTTTGCTTATTCCCACACAACTAGGATTTTGAAACATGCAATGGCATTGAGGAAGTGGCTGCTATTATCAGAGACAAACAAGTTGACGAAAATCTGAGGTACCTCTGATTCCTGCATCAACTAATCACAGACTATTTTCTTGATGATCTTTCTATTATGAATGTCTGAGACTTGGAAGTTTGTCGTACAGCTCTTATAGACAGAGTTTGTTCTAACCAAGCTGCTATGATCATTGTGTCCTTTTTACTGAATGGCATCCTTGAATTTCAAACAAAAGATGTCCTGTCTATCCTAGCTGTGTCTTAATTTTAGCAACTTTAGCCGTAATCAAGGGTTTGTTTGGATAGGGATAATGTAGTAGAGTGCTTTCATTTCAAATCTTTTTATGAAGAATTAATTTACTTTCTTGGAGAGCGAATAGATACCGTAATTTCCCTCCAACCCAATTTACTACCGAGATGAGAGAAATCACAGCACCTCCCTCTCTTCTCACTCAAACAACTAAACGAGGTGTACTAAACAAGGTGTAAAAGTCAGATGGCTAATTAAGCTTTGTTTTGTATGATAGGATGAAATGTGGAGAATTCTTGTTATTGCTCATTGGTCACATAGATGCAAGAGATATGCAACCCATGGCAACTGTACACGATGACATTCGCCGACTTTTAGGGGAGAAATCAGCATCTTTAATATGGGCGGCTAGTCAATTTGGCTCAACTCTCGATCCTGAAGAGAGGTTGACTGCTTTGCACATCCAAGCTCGTAGAGTGCTCGAGTCTCTTGACCTGTTCGGAATATAGTGAGAAGAACTCTGTCCTCTGGCTCTGACATTTGAGTCTCAGAAGTATATAGAAGTGGTTCTAACTTTTCAACCATGTTCAGACTAGAGACGGTTTTATTAGATAGCCTGTCTCTGTTGTAGTCATTTTGTTTTGGTGTGATAGCCTTTTTCTGTTTCGGTTTTGGCATCTTAACTAATCTGTAGATGATACAATTCAAAATCTTTAAGTACATGGGTTCTGGTTTGTAAATTCCGTCAACTAGAATTGGCAATATGGAGAGTTAGCTCGAATTCAGGTCAAGTTAAGACAGATTGAGCGAATCATTTCAGGTTGATCATTGTTGGGTTTCGACAATATCATGCAATTATTATTATACTCCGTATCAAATTATTTCGTTAATTAAAAGTCATCAAAGTTAATTTCTTGACCGAGTGTATCGGTAATAAACTAACGTAATTGCTAAATCCTACACACATTTTACTCAATCCCACACAAAAATTTTGACTTTTTCCAACTTTGCCCTTCTCATTTCATACACAAAAAAAAAAATTAAACCTAACCCAAACCCTAGCATCGACCACCCCCGCCCCCACCAGCGCCACCGACCTGCGACAATCACTTCTCCACCACTAGTAATTGAAGCCCTACGTCGCCAAACGCTTCTTTCTCTGCCAGTTTATGTCAAATTAGGTGGGTAGTCTAGGAGTTGAAAAGTTAAAACCCTTGTATTTGGTCCTTCGTTTTTAGGATATGTTGATGTCAAAATTGCGCTTAAACCCAGAAAAAGAAGTGTGTGTCCCTCATTAATTAAGACAATTGAAGAGTGTGATCCTCATTAATTAAGACAATTGAACATCGGCATCATCATCTGCTTGAAGCACCATCACATTTTGACGATTCATTCTCCGTTTTCAGACATATCTGTGCAGTGGAGCGGGTGGTTGTCGCCAGTCGGTGAGGCACGACCATGGTGGGTTGGGGTGGGTGAGGGGTGGTTGGCTGGTAGTGCGCTTGGTGGGGGCAATTTCATGGACCTCTTCAATCTCTCTCTAAGTTTGGTTTTTGTGGGTAAGAATTGAAAGGGGCAAAGTTGGAAAAAGTTGAAAAAGTGTGTAGGATTGAGTAAAATGTTGTGTAGGAAATTCATTCATGTTCATAATTGAGTAAATTATGTCCATGAATAAGCATAACCCTTTTACAATACTGAAATTTGTAAAATATATACTCCCTAAATTCTAACCCTTTTCCAAATGTAAAGTGAATAAATATAGATAATTAATTAATGCGTAAATATTTGTTCCCAATTTAGGAAAATTCCCTACTTTTTCCTAAACAGAGTAAAAATCCGAGGATTACTAGGTGAATGAATCATGTTGTCCCCTTGTACTTTCTGACTTTCTGTAGTACTTTTACAGTTTTACTTTCACCACATGCGTAACTTCAGCAAAAAAAGTACTGTAGAAATCTAACTTACCAACTTACAGTCTTACACAATCGACAACTAGAACTCGAGTTAAAAATCAACACGTTTGACTTATCCTGTCTTTTACTGCTTTATTTTACTATAAATAGTCTTAAACTACACAAAACCTTGAAACAAAACAAAAACCTACAAACTATATTACCCAGTAAACACAAAGCGGTAACTTGCCCTACAAATAAAATAAAATAAAATAAAATAAAAAGATGGCCGGAGATTTTTCCGGCGAAAAATCGGCGCCGGAGAATGAATGGGCAAATTTGTTGAAGGATTTGGAGTTATCCCAGATTGCTCAAGTATTTAATGATGTTTGTTTTGACTGCAAATCTGTTTTAAGATCTCGTCTTACAAATCTTCATAATCGTAAGTTTCATCAGTTAATGATGCTTTGTTTCTTTATACTGTATTTTGTTTGAGTTTATTTATTTATTGACTATGTCTTCCGTCCCAGTCATTTGTTTATCTTTGCTACGGGACCGTTTGTGGTTGTAGTTAATTGATGACAGATGGATAATAATGCAAATTGGATGTTGAAATTACTCAAAAAACAAATGAATTAGACACCCTGAGTATTAAGGTATATAACCATTGATTGAGTTTCAAGAATTAGGGAAAAGGAAAAAGATTGGATATGATAAGGTGGTTTGTTATTAGTTGATGGAGAAGTTTGGTTTTTTTTTGGTGTAAACCATCCGGTTTAATCCGGATTCAAGCTGGGTAGGACCACTAGGGCAGTAAAGCTCTCCCTCATGAGTTTTAACACTGCATTCCGAGGGCTCGAACACGAGACCTCTGGTTAAGCTAGACCAACCCCTTGCCAGTTGATCTAAGTGCTCATGGGTTGATGGAGAAGTTTGTAAGAGCTGGTAAAAATTGACCCGACACGAAGATAATTGCTTTTAGCTAGATTTTACTCAGTTGTTTTACAAGTTTAATGACAAGTAGTATAGTATTGGCTAAATAAAATAATTGGTAATTGTTAATTTATTGTGGATTGATTTTGTTGTTTAGAACTCGGAATTTGTTAATTTGAGTATTTTGATTGGCAAAGATTGGTGAGTTGTGACTCCTGTGAGAGATGTTACTTAGGTTTCATTGCGGATAATTGAGGGGGTTGAGCTTTAGTTAAAGATGCTAATCAATGTACAAAAATAAGTCACTACCATTAGGTTAAGCAAATCGGATACAGATACCGGAGTACTATGAACCTTCTACTTGACTGAGATGGTTGATTGAAAGTTTGTATCTTGTAAACTCAACTAAATGCCATTCTAAATCAGTAACAGCGAGCCGATAATTATGTCACTGTATGATGGTACTCATGACCTAGTTTCGGAAACTGCTGGCATCAAAACTACCCTAGTGTGTACTGGGCAGTGGATCCCTGTACAACAACAGAGAAAACATGGTGCTTATTTACAGCACTTTCTGCTGCTCTTTGTTGAAGGGACTATCAATATGCTTACAATGAGGACTGAGTTTGTGGTGTATGAATCCCGACATTATTGATTGACAGAAGCTAGCTCCGTGATTCAGTAGACTTTTACGCTTAATATACAAAGTTCTGAATTCGGGAATTGAATGTGCCGTATTTACCTGTTACTGCGTGCAAGACTAGCCTTTTAGGCCAGACACTGGTTAGACTTCTGTAACAATCAGATAATCTAACGGTTTGAAATATTGCATATAATCTTTAGATTGATCATAAGTCGGAAGTAAATTTTCATTTTCAGTGTATCCTGCAGTAAATTCTGATTAGTTGACTGAATTTGATATCGGCCTTGGCCATATTAATAATTTCAGACAATATTTTTGTAATGTGCAGAAAGAACACTTGAAGAGGAGAACGAGAAATTGGGCACATCAAGTATTCCTTGTTTTGAAACAAAGCTACTGTCTTCGCCTGCTAACGGAGAATCATCCAAACTGGCGAGGCAAACTGAAGATGATGCTGATAAATTCTCTTCTCCACCAATGAATGGCAAGCCTTTAATGCGCGGCCTTTTCGGCCATCAGTCATCACCAAGTAGTAGCAATCATACCCCTTCGCCTTCTGTTAGTAATGGATCGCCAAATGATGAGGAGTGGCGAAAATTTTCACAAGTCGGGAGAAAAAAGGATTTCGTGCATTATGAGAGGATTAAAGGGAAGGATATAAATGTGCTTCAAGGATTAGAACTTCACACCGGAGTTTTTAGTCCTGAAGAACAGAAGAAAATTGTTGATTCTGTTTATAACTTCCAGAGGATGGGACAGAAAAAACAACTCATGCGTAAGTTTGAAATTCGGTGATATACTGATATTGCTGATTTATTATTCTCGGTCATATTCTTAGAAATTTTAATTATGTTTACAGAACGCACATATACCGAACCTGCTAAGTGGATGCGTGGAAAAGGTCGTGTCACAATTCAATTTGGTTGCTGCTACAATTACGCAGTGGTAATTTGAAATCCCTTTTCCTTTCGGTTTATGTTTTCACATAATATCTCAAGTGTGACATTTATGTGTTGTGTGAGACGGCCTGATTTAATTATTATAAGTATTTGTGTAATATTTATCCTGTAAGTTTCTGAATTCTGAATGCAATGCATGTTCTTCAGGATAAGGATGGGAATCCGCCAGGAATAATAAGGGACGAGGAAGTTGATCCATTGCCTCCCGTGTTCAAGCAGATGATCAGCAGAATGGTGAAGTGGCATGTCCTGCCCCCGAAATGCGTCCCCAACAGTTGCATTGTCAATATTTATGACGAAGGCGATTGCATCCCTCCTCACATTGACCACCACGACTTCCTCCGGCCATTTTGCACAGTCTCATTCTTAACCGAGTGTAACATTATGTTCGGTACAAATTTGAAAGTTGCAGGGCCTGGAGAGTTCTCTGGTCCCGTCACCATTCCTCTTCCTGTCGGGTATAATGACTCGTTCATTTCTCCATGTTTGCGACTGTTGCATTTTCTTCCGTGCATTTAAAACATAAACAAGTATAGGAACAACATAACCTCCATGCCTTATTGTGGTGGCGTGCGTTAAAACTGAAATGGTTCCGAATGTATAACAGATGTTATCTTGCAGATCTGTTCTTGTATTGAATGGAAATGGAGCAGATGTGGCTAAACATTGCATTCCTGCAGTGCCGGCTAAAAGGTTAAACACATCTTTCAAATTGCGAAATATTGATGTTAGTTCTATTTTTTCTCAGTAACATTACTAATCATTTTTTTTTTATTTCCTTGATTTATTCCAGAATTTCAGTGACATTTAGAAGGATGGACACTAGCAAAATACCATACAATTTTTTACCGGACCCAGAGCTACAGAATTTAACTCCTCTTCGTCGCCCTTCAGCGACCAACCCAAGCATAGCAGTCCAAAATCCACTTCATGTAGTTAAAGCCTCTGGTGGACATCAACCAAATCCAAGACAAATAGTTGGGAATTCGTTTGCGCTTCAGGAATCCGACTTTCCCTCACTAGGCGGTGTTAAATCGAGGAAGCGTTGAGCATTCATGTTTCAGCATTGTCAGCATTCATGTTTTACTAAAGAATACACATTGATTTTTGCAATTTCTTAGTCTTGTAGAGTGTATTTTTCAATGTAACATTATAGAATAAATTGGTGTATTCAACGATTTTTTTTACTGTCAGGCTATTTTACAAGTCGAAAATCTCCATATTGGGGATATAAACTTGTGCATCTGCTTTATTTCTTTCCTGTAAAAGAAGCTAACAAAGACAGTATGTTGTCGACTGATTTCGTAACACAAGGAATTTATGGCCAAATAAATTCTGATAGTAGTATGTACTCCATAATTCACTTTCGGCAAGCTTAAGGTAAGATAACTTGGAAACATTTCTGATGTCCCCCAACTCGAAAATTTGATACAGATTAGAAAAGACAGGTTCTTTGTAAAATAATAAAATCACATAATCTAACAAATTAACAAGCCTTATGTGACGCGGACACGGGGTAAGGAGGTCGGAAGTACACAACTATTAAGAGTAAGAGCTCTGCAAAGCTCTTAAAGCTTTATAATAACACTTAATTACTCCCACAGCGAAGCAAAATCGAGGAATTCTTGATTAGATTGTAAGAGCTGCATCTCTTTCTCCTCCAAGTAGATCCATGCTACAGTTCCATTTGTACCATCAGGATCATTATAATCAGTCAATGATATGAAGTTCCTATGTGGTCGAATGATTTCCCCGTCAGTAACAGGAAAAACAATCCAACTGGGCTTACCAAACCCGAAATCTGCTTCACTCAACCCGTTTCTACACCAGCTCGAAACAAAGTAGGTCCCTTTCTTGTACCCTGCTAAATGACCCCATGACTGGCCTCGGTGAGCCAGAACAGCCTCGGCCCCACCTACTTGAAATTCCCTCACTGTTTCATCCTTCACCTTTAGAATTGCTCCATGGATTTCTGCTACTAGTTCAGGAAGGCGTACACCCGTCTTACCAAAGGCAATTGGGTTAGCCACAAGATTACCTATGGAATTTTCGGACAGGGGAGGGCCAACCCTTTTCCTTATGTCAGCAGCAAAGAGAAGCACAGGAACCTCAGTACGCTCAGAAAGTGCTGACTCGGAAATTAGACATTGTTCCCAGATGAACCCGAGCACAGACTCGAACCTTGTTGGGTTTGGGACATGTTTGCTAGCGGCTATGGCCTTGAGTTTGGTCAGCGCCACGTCACTGAAAATGAATCCTTTTCCAACTATCTTCAAACTGTAATCAGGAGGGATGTAATGTTTATTGTCAGGGTTAACTGACTCCTCCTTTTCTTGCTGTTCTGGATGATAAGGAGGGAATGCAATGACAGTAGAGTCGAAATCAGGTTGAATCAAGTCGTCACAGCTCTTTCTTGCGAGAGCAGACCAATGCTTGAAGAATAACCCGAATGAGGTCCCATCCATGATCTTGTGGAGCATGTAACACCCAATCACAACTCCGCCACAGCTGAAGACATTGACCTGAAACGCCAACTGTACCAGTTCCGAAATGTGTTGCTTACCAGTAGCGAGAATATCCTTAGGAGGGCAGAATTGAAACTTACTCAACAGTTCAAGTTTCTGAGGTGAGCTGAGCACAGCTGAAAGAGAGCAATTCACATGTGCCTCAATGAAGGGGATCCCTTCATCGTTGCAAATGATGGTTGAGTCGTCTTTGCATCGACCTGCAAGAGGGTAAAAACTGCCAAGTGTTTTCGAAAGGGCTAGTTTTAGAGCAGTAATATCAAGAGGCTGTGTTTGAGTGTTGGGATTGTAGAATATAAGAGATGAGATATGCATGGTCGGAGATATTTGATCAAGCATGGAAAGATTGAAGGTTCGGAGATGAGGCGGTGTCGAAGTGGATGCCTTTATAGTTTCTCTTGAGATGATCTTCACATCTGGTTCTAACAAGGACGTCTCCATTTATTATACAAGTGCTTATGCTTACTTGAAGATCAGCAAAACAGCACAAGGGAAAGATAACTTGCTTATAAACTGAGTTATTTGTTGAGTGAATGAGATTACCTGCAATATTTTAACCCACAGGAATTTGAAAACTAGTGAAAAATGACATTTTTGACTCAGCTAAATACAAGTTTCAACTTTCAAAGGTGTGCTAATGGATCACAAAGTATTAACGAAGTCCCAAATCCCAATCAACTAAAGGAGCGTGTATAAAACTTTCCAATTACGTCTTAACATGTGCTCTTAGGGCACATTTTAGAAAAACCGATAATAAAAATACAAAGTTTAAGTCCCAATCTATTTTTATATGACAACTTTGTTGAGTTTTCAGAATGATACTCCATGCGTCCCAATCATTTGTTAATTTTGATTAAAATACCCCTCACAAAGAATAAAAAAACGTAAACAAATGATTGGGACGTAGGGTGTAATTGATATTATCTACAGTTATTGCAGTTTAATTTCAAACATATGGAAAATGACATGTACTGATGTATTAGTCAGAGTAGCAACTTCAAGGAAGGTGTAATAAAAGTCTCTCTAACACAGAAGACACAGTAAGCAGCAACAATGCAACATGACACTTATCAATATAAAAGCAACATAAAGAAGCTCTTTTCAAACTCCGAATAATCCAAGATGAAAATTGTGTCGACCACTACATAAAACAATAGCTAATTACTCAAATAAACACACAATGAAAACCTAAATCATGTTTCTATGCCTATTCAACAATAAAGATATAAACTTTAACTCAATTAACTACTTAAATCAACATAAACATGAAATTAAAATAAGAATTGACAAAGGAATTATACCAACCAAATGAGAGGCAATTACTTGCATCCAAGGAGATCTTCAAAACTTATCACATAAAAGATTACATCTTTAACCCAATCTAATTACTTTACATTAATCTTAAAAATACTTATAATTAAAGGAAAAAAAAAAAAGAGCTGTAATTATGGAATTTTGAGAGTTAAAAACTAATGCTACTGACTTGATTAATCCCAGTGAGAAATAAAAGCAAGGAATTCTTTATTAGACTGTAGAATCTGCATCTCTTTCTCCTCCAAGAAGATCCATGCTACAGCTCCAATTGTACCATCAGGATCATTATAGTCAGTCAATGATATCAAATTACGGACCGGAATTATCTCCCCGTTTATGACAGGAAAAACAATGAATCTAGGCTTGCCAAACCCGAAATCAGCCTCACTCAACCCGTTTCTACACCAGCTTGACGAAAAGTATCTCCCTTTCTTGTACTCTGAAAAGTATTCATCTAACTTTCCTCGGTGAGCGAGCACTGCCTCAAGCCCGCCACTTATATGCTCATTCGCGGTTTCATCCGTCAACTTCAGAATTTCATCATGGATTTCTGCAACTAGTTCAGAAAGGCTGGCACCCGTCTTTCCAAACGCAATTGGGTTAGCTATAAGATTACCTATTGAGTTTTCCGACAAAGGAGCGCCGATCCTTTTCCTCATTTCAGCAGCAAAGTAAAGCACAGGATTTTCAGTATGCTTATCGTAAAGTACTGACTCAGAAGCTAGGCATTGTTCCCAGATGAACCCGAGTAAAGACTCGAACCTTGTCGGGTTTGGAACGTGTTTGCTGGTGGCCATGGCCTTCAGTTTGTTCAATGCCACGTCACTGAAAATGAACCCTTTTGCTACTTTCTTCAGACTGTCATAAGTACTAAGGTAAGATTGAAAGCCAGAGTTATCTGGTTTTTCCTGTTTTTGCGGTTTTGGATGATAAGGAGGGAATGCAATGACAGTAGAGTTGAAATCGGGTTGAATCAATTCGTCACAGTTCTTTCTCGCGAGGGCAGACCAATGCTTGAAGAATAACCCGAAAGAGGTCCCATCCAGGATCTTATGCAGCAAGTAACACCCAATCACAACTCCGCCACAGCTGAATACATTGATCTGAAACGCCAAGTGTACCAGTTCCGAAATGGGTTGCTTACCAGTACTGAGAATATCCAAAGGAGGACAAAATTGAAACTTGGTTGACAAGTCAAGTGACTGAGATGAGCCAAGTACAGCTGAAAGAGTGCAATTCACATCTGCTACAATAAAGGGTATCCCTTGATCGTTGCAAATGATGGTTGAGTCGTCTTTGCATCGACCTGCAAGAGGGTAGAAATGGGTAAGTGTCTCAGAAAGGGCTAGTTTTAGAGCAGTAATATCAAGAGGTTGTGTTTGATTGTTGGGATTGTAGAATAAAAGAGATGAGATATGCATGGTCGGAGATATTTGATCAAGCATAGAAAGTTTGAAGGTTTGGAGATGAAACGGTGTCGGTTTGGATGGTTTTACAGTTTCTCTAGATATGATTTTCACTTCTACTGATTCTAACATGGCTGTCTCCATTTTGTTTCTAGGAAGGCTTAAGGCTTACTTGCTGATCAACACAAAAGGAAGATAACATTATTTGCTTCACTAAGGAAACAAAGTAACAGTGGCATGTAGCTTTGCATGATACATTGATACACTTCATGCATGCTATACAAGTTTCATACAGTTCAAAACAATATGTCCTGGTCCGTCTCTCATACAAACGTCTAATTAATTATCTCATAATAAATTAAATAACCGTAAATGTGTGACTACAAAGGCTCATTGCTAAACCGGTAATTAATAACTAATCTCATTAATTATTAATCGAGGTTGACGTGTAACAACACTCCCCGACGGCCAGATAGCGTAAATACCAATATTCACCGTACTTGAACCTGTAAAGGATGTTGTATTTGTTTCCCTCCATCTTTTCAACTCCGGATCATCCTAGGGTATAGTTTGACTGTCAAATTCCACTAGACGACCACTATATACATGTCGATCATTATTGTGTGATAAAAAGAAAATGAGATGACAATACAAACAAATAAAGCCATATACGGATAATTTTCGTGTCATCAATGGATGCAAGAATACAAAACTCTCATGCCAATCTACACTTTAACCGAGTGGGGATCCTCTGTCTCATTTGGTGTCTCAATGTGTGTAAGACCAAATTCTCTATCTCATTTTGTGTCCCATCTCGTGTCCCACTATACTTTCCTTGCGACACATCATTAACTTAAGAGAAGTTGCTATTAATTTTATTATGTGAATGATGATGTGTAGCAAGATAAAAGCAATGGACACGAGATGAGACACAAAAGTGGGAAAGCTGATCTCAACTCAATCAAAAGTATCCACATTGTTCTTTCCAATTTGAGTAAGAGCAGGTGTTTTTCATTGTAATAACTTTTACATCTGTAATTAAAAGAACTTTTTTCCAAAATAGGCATTTTCCACAAATTAATTATCAAAATGGGTCGACTTTTAAATTTATTACCGAAAATGGGTCCATGTAGGATCGTATTTATCGAACCTAGGCTGAGGAGGCAAATTGCCAACCCGCTTGGCGACTTGTTTCGTTGTATAATCCAGAAATCACCTTCCCCTTTCCCACTTAAAAAAAAAAAAGAGTTGAAGTCGCCATGCGACATGGCGTTTTGAGTTTTAGATGAAAATTTGCAAAGCTTTGGGTATAGTCGCCGACCGACTTGGCGACTTGGATCCGAGCCTAGCTTCGGTGATGACGTGCACCCATTTTGGGTAATAAATTTGAAAGCCGACCCATTTTGATAATTAATTTGTAAAAAATGCCCGTTTTGGAAAAAAAATTCGTAATTAAAAGCAGTTTATTATGACCAAATGATCATTGACAGTAACATGTAATCAAATTTCAAAAACAAAATAAATACCTACTATAACCTGGAAACATTTCATACGCCTCACAACATTCTTTGTTGATTACTCCAACTTAGAAGTAAAAGCAAGGAATTCTTGATTAGTCTCAAGAATTTGCATCTCTTTCTCCTCCAAGTAGATCCATGCTACAGTTCCATTTGTACCATCAGGATCATTATAATCAGTCAATGATATCAAATTACGGAACATAATTCTCTCCGCTTTCATGACAGGAAAAACAATCAATCTGGGCTTGCCAAACCCGAAATCTGCCTCACTCATCCCGTTTCTACACCAGCTTGACGCAAAGTATCTCCCTTTCTTGTACTCTGAAAAGTAAACATTTAACTTTCCTAGGTGACCGATCACTGCCTCAGGCCCGCCACTTATAAACTCATTCACTGTTTCATCCTTCACCTTCAGAATTTCATCATGGATTTCTGCAACTAATTCTTGAAGGCTGCCACCCGTCTTTCCAAACACAATTGGGTAAGCTATAATATTACCTATTGAGTTTTCGGACAAGGGAGCGCCGATCCTTTTTCTCATTTCAGCAGCAAAGTTCATCATAGGATTTTCAGTATGCTTACCATAAAGTACTGACTCAGTAGCTAGGCATTGTTCCCAGATGAACCCGACCAAAGACTCGAACCTTGTTGGGTTTGGAACGTGTTTGCTGGCGGCCATGGCCTTCAGTTTGTTCAATGCCACGTCACTGAAAATGAACCCCTTTATCACTTTCTTCAGACCGTCATAAGTACTAAGGTAAGATTGAAAGCTAGAGTTATCAGCTGGCTCCTCATGTTTTTGCGGTTCTGGATGATAAGGAGGGAATGCAATGACAGTAGAGTTGAAGTCGGGTTGAATCAAGTCATCACAGTTTGTTCTAGCGAGGACGGACCAATGCTTGAAGAATAACCCGAATGAGGTCCCATCCAGGATCTTGTGGAGCAAGTAACACCCAATCACAACTCCGCCACAGCTGAAAACATTGACCTGAAATCCCAAGTGAGCCAGTTCCGAAATGGGTTGCTTACCAGTACTGACAATATCCAAAGGAGGACAGAATTGAAACTTGGTTGACAAGTCAAGTGACTGAGATGAGCCAAGAACAGTTGAAAGAGTGCAATTAACATCTGCTACAATAAAGGGACCCCTTCATCGTTGCAAATGATCGTTGATTCGTCTTTCAGTCGACCTGCAAGAGGGTAGTAATGGACAAGTGTTTTCGAAAGGGCTAGTTTTAGACCAGTAATATCAACAGGCTGTGTTTGAGTAGTGGGATTGTAGAATATAAGAGATGAGATATGCATGGTAGCAGATATTTGATCAACCATAGAAAGATTGAAGGTTCGGAGACAAGGCGGTGTCGGAGTAGACGGTTTTACAGTTTCTCTAGATATGATTTTTACTTCTGAATCTAACATGGTTGTCTCCTTTTTTTTTTTTTTTTTTTCCTAGGAATGCTTACTTATTTGCTGAATGCTGATCAACACAAGGGGAAGTAACTTGCTTACTCCGTATATAACATGGAGTTGTTTGTAGAGTGAATGAGATTACCTGTATCTTCTTATGTATCTTCTTCAATTATTAAATCATAAACAAATCCTTAGTGTACCCGAGTTGGCCGAGTACTATATTTACGTCACAAGCCAGACGGACGGACTGAATTACAAAAGAGAATATAATAGTACTCCGTATCCATTTTCCAACGACCCAATATTTACACCAAATCAATTGGTCAACTATCAATAATAATGAATTAATGGATCTCATAAATGTCGGCGATAATCATAGATACTTGTGAAAGATGCATTCAAATTTGGACGCGATTCACGAAATTTCAAAATTATTTAATGAATGAATATCAGCAGCAACTACTATCCATTATTCAACAATCAATAGTTGATGGGCTCAAATAATTTTATCAATTTGACAGAATAGAGATCAATTTTCAAATAATTGTTAAGACATATAAGATGCATCATGCATGATCTTTTCGTTTATCCGACTCTGATTTTTCTCTTCTCAATTCTTATTTCTTTTATTTTGTCAGTTACTTTGATCACCATTAGCCCAATATCAACTACATCAATTCCAAACTTCAGCATTAAGTATATGTGTATGTATATAGGTACATTATCGACTCTTGAAACTCGTGTTAACAAATGAATTAACATATTAACTATTGGTTGAGCTTGAACCCGAGCTAAATATCATCAGACATACACCCAAAAAGATGTATTCAAATTTGGACCAAGAGCAACCATACTCTCAGCTTGACAATTACCAAAGAGATGTCAGCTAATTTAGCGGGTAAAGTCAAGAGTGGCGGTACTCAGTAGTGTCAGTACCTGGGTTCAAATCCCGTCAGCAACATATTGCTCGTATAGAGTTATAGTCTCTTAACACACACGCACAAGAAAATAGGGACACTTCTCAAAATGTAAGGGTTGAAATATACTCCCTTCCTCTCGGTCATTTGTTTACCTTTGGTTTAGCACAAAACCCAAGAAAAGAGAAGGAAATCAATTATTAGATAATTAGATAACAACTGAACCGAATTGAGTGTAGACGATCAAATTGTTCATCAAAAGGTATTCCTACCCTAGAAAGGTAAACAATTGAATAGATAAACAAATGACTGGGACGGAGGGAGTAACTAATTAATAACATTAATTAACTATACTAACATAAACACACCAAGGAAAACCTAAATTCGTATTTCTAAGCCTATTCAACAACAAAGATGTAAACTTTCACTCAATTAATCACTTAAATCAACATAATCATAAAATTAGAATTAAAATAAAAGCAATAAATTAGAAGAAAGAAATCATACCAAATGAGAGGTAACTGATCACATAAGATTACATCTTTAACCCAAGTTAATTTAAATTAATTTTATGAAACCCTTACAATTTGGGGGGAGGGCTCTACATCAGTGGCTCTACATCAGTAAACGGTGGAACTGAGGATTTTTTTCATAATGACGCACGAGTTCTATTTAAGTTCAATGCATTTTCCTTTCACAAATTCTTATTTGTGACGGAGATACCCGTCGCAAGCTTGTGACGGGTCAAATACATACCATTTACATGAATGTGGTACCCGTTTGCATTAAACTCTGCGCTAACAGCACATCAAAATGGGGGCGGCTACACTGTTTGGTTGAGTATGACAATTGTACTGCAAAGCATTATTTTATTGCCTATTGTACTAGGTTTACCATATTTAATTCCAATAATTTGCAATAAGTGTATTTTGCATTTCATGCGTCTGAGTTCTTTGCCCCCCATGCACAACCCTACTTCCATTTCACCATTATTTTGCACAACAATTTCCTTCCATTCTCATAATTCTGAACTTCTTTCCACATTTTCCTTTTACTCTCTATAATTTACAACTAAAATGGCGTAAAAATTGCAGTTCATTATTCCCATAATTCGAAAAAAATGGCGTAAAAATTGCACTTTATTATTCTCATAGTTCGAAAAAAAATGGAGGATCTTCAACAAACCTTCACAGAAATATTAGTTGATGGTGCCCTAATCGTTCCAACAACAATGGAAAGTGCAGATAATAATCATGGTGGGATAATTCATCAGCCTTCAACAGAAAACACGACGAGTAGAGGTATGTCTTTTTTACGCCATTTTTCTGTTGAGAAGGTAGGGCAAATTATTGTGGTTATTAATGTTACTATAATACATCTTAACATCAAGGAAATAACAAGTTTATATTGCATTATATTGATGCGTTTGTGACATTTGTGTTGCATTATATTGATGTGCAAAGTCTCATTGATTATAAAGTTTGATTTTTGTTAAGTTTTACCATCATGAACTGTAATATTAGTTTATAGTTTTTCAGTGTACCATATATGTTTGATTTTACTGTAATATAATGGATGTTTCATTTATCGTATTTTTGTCTGTACTGTTGGTCCAAATGTCAGCCTGTCAATTTATTAATTTGAATATTATTTTTAGGTTTTCAGTGCAGCATATGTGTTTAAATATAATACGGATGTTTAAATATAATGGATGTTACATTTTCTGTGTTAATGGCTTTATTGTTAGTCCTAATGTTACCCTGTCAACAATAATGCATATTGTTATTTATCTGTTTAATGTGTGCATTTTCCTACATAATGTCAACCTGTCAACTCCATTGGGCCAGCTTACTTGGAAACAAATTTTGTATATCAAACAAATGTGTCTAATTTTCGTCCTAGTGTAACCCTGTAACTAGAGTAGGGATGAATATGTAAATGTAGATGTTATTTATGTTATAAATGTTTACACTTTCTTGCCTAATGTGACCCTGTAAACCTATGCAAGTACAGATTATTCAAAATCCCTTTTGGGAATGAAAGCAGAGAAATGAGAATTAATTTATGAGATGTTTAGGAAACACTCACAGGCCATTGGTTTCGGCATTTGGAATTCAACTTCCCGCAGAGCGAACGGGCCTGACACACCCGAAGTCGAGAGATACTTTGTATGTTCATGTGCCGGAGTACATGAAAATGGTAATAGGCGAGACGATAACGGCAATCCTTTGAGGAATTCTGCAGTCACACGTTGCCAATGCAAAGCCGGTTTAAGGACACAAGTAAACGAGGACGGGCAGTGGGAGGTAATGCAACATTTCACAGAACACAACCATGACCTGACTCCCACTCAATGGCAACAGCACCACCGCTCAGAGAGGAGAATAACTAATGCCGAGGCAGAGGCTATAAGGGCCTTGACTGAAGCCTTTGTAGCCCCCTCAATGGCAACAACACCACCACTCGCAGAGGAGAATAACTGATGCTGAGGCAGAGGCTATAAGTTGACAACATTCATGAATAATTTGGTCACATATTAATATCAAAACACACCAAAAAAGACACCAAATTAACAACACTTTGACACCATTACAAACATGCTACAATAAAATGATAACTGGTCACCAATAAAACTATGCAACATTTCATATATAGTACATATTGATAGCTTCCAACATTCATGAATAATTTGGTCACATATTTCAATCAAAACACACCAAAAAAGACACCAAATTAACAACACTTTGACACCATTCAAATAATGCTACAATAAAATAAAAAATGGTGACAAATAAAACGGTGCCGCATTACATATAGTTCATATTTATTTGCTTATTGTCACCTAACTACATAATCCACCAAAGTGATGACAAAGAGAATCCACCTAAGTACATAATCAACAGACACAAATTGTCCCCAATTAATCCACAATTTGTCACCATGTCAATTACACTTCCTTCACCATTTATAAAATAATGTCATATGTCATCATTCCTAACTGATTTGGTCACATTTTACATTCAAAACATGCCCAAAAAAGACACCAAATTCACAACACTTTGACACCATTCAAATAATGCTACAATAAAATGAAAAATGGTGACAAATAAAACGATGCTGCATTACATATAAAGTCCATATTTTTTTGCTTATTGTAACTTAATTACATAATAAACCAAAGTGATCACAAAGCAGGTTAATCAACAGATACAAATTGTTCCCAACTAATCAAAAAATTGTCACCATTTCAATTACACTTCATTCACCATATATACAATAATGTGACATGCCATCATTCCTAACCAATTTGGTCACATTTTACATTCAAAATAAACCCCAAAAGACACCAAATTCACAAACTTTGACACCATTCAAATAATGCTACAATAAACTGAAAAATGGTGACAAATAAAATCATGCAGCATTACATATACAGTTCATATTTATTTGCTTATTTTAACCTAACTACATACTCCACCTAAGTGATCACAAAGGTGGTTATTCAACAGACACAAATTTATCCCAAATAATCCAAAAAATTTATCCCAAATACTGTCCCATGCCAACATTGCTAATCAATTTGGTCACATCTATATAACTATATTAAAAGGGTAACCTTAAAAGGCCACGTAGACAAAGCCACATAGGCGAAAAAAAAAGCCACGCGTGCATTACGAATGCCACATCTATAAATCTATATAATCTATACTATATAGTTAAAAGGCAACTTAATACATTTAAATTTTTGTCATGTAGTATTATCATAATTAAATTCTATTAATTTATATTGTTAATATTAAGGCTACTTTAATAAATTTATTGAAATTCATTATAAGGTTTAGTAATATTTTTTTTATGTGGAAACCATAAGATCATGATTTAAATTATAAAAACAAATTAAGAATTTAGTCTCATCATTTAAATCATTCAATTTGTTCATCTAACTCCTCCTTAACCATAAATATAGTAGCTAAAAGGTCTTATATAATAAATAAAAAATCTAATAATTTGGATTATAAAGTTACTAATATTTACAAATTTATAAATATAATTAAAAAGAAAACCAAAATATCTATCATCATCAATATGTCATATTTTAACTATATAGTTAAAAGGCAACTTAATACATTTAATTTTTTGCCATGTAGGATTATCATAATTAAATTCTATTAATTTATATTGTTAATATTAAGGCTACTTTAATAAATTTATTAAAGCTCATTATAAGGTTTAGTAATATTTATTTTTGTGTGGAAACCATAAGATCATAAATTAAATTATAAAAATAAATTAAGAATTTACTCTCATTATTTAAATCATTCAATTTGTTCATCTAACTCCTCCTTAACCATAAATATAGTAGCTAAAAGGTCTTATATAATAAATAAAAAATCTAATAATTTGGATTATAAAGCTACTAATATCTACAAATTTATAAATATAATTAAAAAGAAAACCAAAATATCTATCATCATCATCAATATGTCATATTTTAACTATATAGTTAAAAGGCAGTTTAATACATTTAATTTTTTGCCATGTAGGATTATCATAATTAAATTCTATTAAGTAATATTGTTAATATTAAGGCTACTTTAATAAATTTATTAAAGTTCATTATAAGGTTTAGTAAAATTTATTTTTGTGTGGAAACCATAAGATCATGATTTAAATTATAAAAATAAATTAAGAATTTACTCTCATCATTTAAATCATTCAATTTGTTCATCTAACCCCTCCTTAACCATAAAGATAGTAGCTAAAAGGTCTGATATGTAGTAAATAAAAAAATCTAATAATTTGGATTATAAAGCTACTAATATCTACAAATTTATAAATATAATTAAAAGGAAAACCAAAATATCTATCATCATCAATATGTCATATTTTAATTAAATATACAAGATAACTTTTTAAACAACTTTCATGCAAAGTGGAGTTTACATGAAAAAAAATTTAATAATAATAATAATAATAATAATAAATTATTATTATTATTATTATTATTATTATTATTATTATTATTATTATTAATGCAAACCTTTTACATACCATTTCTCATTTTCTCATATTTATGTTTATATTAAACTTCATAATAATGAAAAATGGATGCTCAAAAGTCATGAACTTGATCTTTATTTACACCTATATTAAATTTGATAATAATGAAAAAATAATATTTAATAGCCATAAAACGCATCCTCAATTATTTATATATTTTTTATGGAAGGCAAAATTTGTAAGCAGAAAATTTCTTATCTTTATCGTTAGTAGAATGGTATGTGTCACCGATATTATTAACTAATTTTTTTTATTTTTTTATTGGAAGTTTCATTGGGTTATGAAGTGTTCCTCACATTTTCAATTTCGCGTATGTGTTTGTTTTGTTCTCATTTAGGTGCTACCAAGATTATTTATTGTGTTAAACTCTTCCAAGGTAAATATACTTACATATCTACGATTTGATTATCATTCCCTCTTTTTTTCATTATTTAAGGTGAAACTAACTTAATAACAATAATATTGCATAAAACAAATTCACTATTATTGTATTACTTTTTTTTAATAGGTATGATTTATTGAAGAAAGAAGATTATATGGAGAAGTGAAATACTAAGATTGCTTAAACAACTATATTTTACATACTAACTAAAGATTGGTGACATCAATGTGGAACCGTGGATGATTAATAATTTTTTGAGCATTTATTATATATATTTTGAAATATCACAAAAAGGTGGAAAATTTGAGGGGATAACATAACATTTTTTGTATAATATTGTTTAATAGGTGAAGTATTCGGCAATAATGAGGATGCGTTTTCAAGTTGTTGCTGCTTTAAAATTTTTAGTTCCGCAATTTATTATTGTATTAGCTTCAATTTTATGGGGGTATGAAATGTTAGTTTTGTCATAACATTTTTAATTGTGTGTTTTATGTTATTTTCGGAATTGTTTATGAAATTTTGATATCTAATTTGTGAGGATGCTCTATTTTTGGGGATCTTTGTTTGATAATATAGTTTTGTTTAATTTGATTATATGAATACTTATATTATTAATTCATTTTAGCTTGGATTAAGTTACTTTAGTTTTGATAGGGGTATCTTAGTATAGCTAATGTATGAAATTTTAATTTTTGATAAACTGTTTTATAAAAGACTACTTGAATTTATACAATCCTTAAAACATGAAAACCGTAAATTGAATTGATCTTAGTATGTTATTGAATTAAATCACTAAAGTATTACACTAGAAACAGAACAACCTGTGAATTTCACGGGTCACAAAACTAGTTTTATAATCAAAACACACCAGAAAAAAAAACTAATTCACAACACTTTTATCTCAAGGAAAGACATATAATCATTTATCTCAATCAAAACACACCAAAATGGTGACAATTTATCAACATATAAACATTTATCTAAATGAAAGAAACATTCTCAATCAAGGAAACACCAAAAATGAGGTTGAATAACTTACTTTCCCACCACAAGAGAAGAGTCATCCCCCTTCCGCTTCTTGGATCCCTCGCCAACCTCTGCCTTCCCCTTTACAACCTTCAATGCCTTCGGCTTTAGTGGACGATCTGCACAACATATATCCATTTTAATTAAATGTGCACAACATAGATCCATTTGTAACCACTTCAGATTTGTAACATACACATAAAAAATGGTCACATAAAATATTCCATAGACCATTCACCTTATTTACTAGGAAAAGGTTTTACCTTTAGTTACCTCCATTGGCTTTGACACCGTTTTCTTCTTCAGCGCGCTTTTCCCAACCATTACCGCCATATTGACAGCGGCATTTACACGATCTTTTTATGGCGAAAGAAAATATTATTAGGATGACAACAAATTAATGAAAAATGTAAATACAAAATTATAAACCATAAACTTGCCTTCTTCATCATCATCCGCTTGTTCATCTTCATCAGCGTCTTCTTCACCCTACTCCTCAATCTCTTCCTCTTCCTCCACAGCCTTACCCTTCCCCTTACTATTACCAACGCTGAACGTCACCTTCTTCTTAGTCCCCTTTCTCTGACATGCAAGATCTTCATTCGCATCCTCGTTCATATCCTCTTCTGCCACAACCGCTTTACCTTTTCCCCTCACTTTTGCGGCCACAACTTTCTTTCCTCTGCCTTCTGTCTGAACCTCATTCACTGAACCTAACAACAATAAAATGAACAAACAACATTAATGAACCCTAAGTAGACGATACATCGGAATAATTGAAAAAAGAAACCCACTAAGTAGGAATAATTGAAATTGAAAATATGAACCAAACCAGTTGAAATTGAAACCATTTGAAAATATGAACCAAACCAAACTATTTTACTAAATAAAAAAACAGATCATTACCCTCTCCCGCATCATCCATCTTTGAACCTCTAGTAGTTTTCTTATTTGGCCCCCTTCTTGCTGCTTGTTTCGTTGGCATTATGATGACTTTGGTTGATTTGTGGGTATTTTAGGTGGTTATGTTATGAGAATATGAAGAGAGAGGATTAAGAGAGAAGAGGAAAGATGTGACGATGAATGAAGAGGATGAATGAAGAGGAGTAAATGTGGAAATAATTATGAATATGGTTGGTTTTCAAAATGAAAAGTGGACGGTTTCTTGCTTTGGGAAGGATGAATTAATTAATAATTTCTCTCAACATCTCTTTTCATTTCCCATGCAAGACGCTGACAGCAGTCCCACATCACCTCACAACCCGTTTCCACTAAAACACTACTATTCGCCCCGTCGCAAGCTTGTGACGGATAACCCGTCACAAGCAAGACTTATTGTTTTCCTTTCGCCAAAGGTCAAATATGATGTTGAGCGAGAAAAGGGAACATACAAGTTTTTATTTGTTTTTGAGTATATGTTTATTTTTTCGAAGCTTATTACCCGTGAGTCTTTTTTGAGACGGCACTATCCGTCTTCAGTTTTAAAACGGGTTAAGTATATGTCACTTGTGCATTTAAGAGTGCATAAAAAAAAAAATTTATCTTATATACTGTAGATACCCGTATCCGTCGATATTGGAATTTATAGGGAACCCGACAAACACCCGATGATGATAGGACACATGTATTCTTTAGTTGTCATTGTCATTATTTGGAGCTCGTTTTACGAGGTAGAATGGGCGTCGTCGATGAAGTATTTTATTAATTTAAATGATATTTAAATTAACGTTTTTAGTGAATTCATTCTGTTAATTTAAATGATATTTGAATTAATGTTTTTAGTGGGTTCATTTTGTTATTTTAAATGATATTTAAAATTAATGTGTTTTTTTGAGTGAATTCATTTTTATTTAGTTTAAATGATATTTAAATTAAAGCTTTATTTTGAATTTATTTTCTTAAGTTATTTTATTGAAAATAAAATAAATATTTGATTTGAAAAATCATTTTATAAGTATATTTGATTTGAAAAGTCATTTATTTCAATTTGTTAATTGGTTTGAAAAATCAATTTTAAAAGCGAAAAACTCGTTTTGCATCGTGTGTTTTGAGCTCGATTTTAGCTCGGTTTTTTAAGCCCGTTTCCTTTGCGAATTGGCACGAATCTCGAGTACACTAACCCACCTATACCAATACCCATCAACCCATGTTCGAACCCCCATACCATGGCCCAAATTCTCGTTCAAAACCAACCACAAGCAGCCCGCACCCAAACCGCAAACAGTCCCCTGTTTTGCGAGCCAATTCCCGAGCCCAAACCCGCTTCAAACACTACCAAGACCCGTACCCATTAACCCTAACCCATACCCTAGTATCCTACCCATATTATCCTAGCTTGATCACCAAGAAATCCCCCAAAACGAACCCTAGAAACCCCTCCCAAAACCGATGGACAGCAGCTATGTTCATTGAGCCCGATTTGCCTCTCCTCCCTTTTAACCTATTTTAAACCCTTATAAATACCACCCCTTCACCATACAATCAGGCCTCGAAGTTCTCCATACATCCAACCATCACCCACAAGCTTTAAACCTCAGAAACAAACCCTAAACATCCTCCAAAAACCCTAAACAAAACCGACACACAAACTGAAACTGTTTGTGTGTCTCCTTCGAAAACCCTTTCGTTCCTCCATCAAATCACCATAAAAATTCGAGTTTCTTGTTCCTAATTAACCACATAACATCCATCTACACATTAGACAAAGATTTACGAGCCGAATTGACCTTGAGAGCACACGAGATCCCTCGAAAAACAGAGTGAAATAACACTCTGTTTTCGCGGTTTCTTCTTGTCTGTCCAGTTCTGTTTGTGCTCGTTTTTCGTGCCCAATAACCCAAATCGAGCAGGGGTTGCTTTAATATCCCTGTTCTCCTCTCTTTCTAGTTTCCAAAACATCTTTCGGATCGAATTTTCGTCGTGAAACGAGGGAGATATCACTGTTTTAAAACTGCTGTCCAGAAACTTTCCAAAACGCGTGTTGCTTTGTTACTTCGTCGACGACGGCCTCTCGAGATAAAATCTACCATCGATTACGACCCAAGACGGTGTCAACGATACATGTAGGTTGAGGGTGCATCAAATCCCCTTCTCTTCTCTCTTTTTATTTCGTTTTTTTTATGCCTTTTTTATTGTCTTTTTTTGTTTGTTTTTCGTTTTAATTATCGTTTGTTTTAAATTAACTACGAAACTAGTTAGTCCGAGTATGAGTTAAAGTACCACCATGAACACCCGCGTTGACTTGAGATGGGAAAAGAAACCGCTCCTTCTGTCGGTCGTACACCCCCGTCTCATTTACATATCCTCGTGTTCAAGGTAGGGCATAAATAAAACAATTGTCTAATTTCGTTCTTCGCTTTCGACCCTCTTACTGTTTCGGCCAAATCGATGGACCTTAGGACCCGTTGCATGTTAGTTTAACTTCTGATTGTTAACCTATGACGTAATTAGATGACTTTAAATCAATTTAATAATCTAATTAGACACTTTAGGTGGCTTTGACGTAAGTTATAAAATCAATCGACGATTTCTGTAAATAATTGAATGCATCTATCTCTTTCACCTAATTTCTCGCTAGTATAAGAGTGCGTGATTAGCACCTTCTTATTGACACTCGATGAGTTAAATTAATTAGCGAATTTAACCTAATTGGACCCTTTAGGCCGTGTAGAATGCACCCTTGCGCGACAATCAATCAACATCGTTTTTAACTCGTTTTCTAACTTGTTTTCGATTCCTTTTCGCCATCATTCGATCTAATCAATAAATCTAACTTAGGAACTAGGTTGGCTTTGGTTGGGCCGTGGTTGGCCGTGTGTTTGGCCGTGTGTTTGGCCTTTCCTATTTCGTTTGTTTTTGCATCGTTCGTTCTTTATTTGTTTTATCACTTGTAATTAATTTATGTTTCTTTGAGTCACGTTTTGTAATCTATTTGTAATTAGTTCTCCTTTTTGAGTCAAAACCTTTTTCGAAAACCTTAGTTTTATTTGGTTAGACGGTTGTTCCCAATGCTTGTAGGAGCGTAGTAAACCGCATGTTGTTTAAAGCAACATGGCCCGGTTTATGCTAATGCATGCTTTGGTGCGTAGCCCAATGTCTAATTCGATGGGATTAAGTGAGAGCACGCAATACGAGGAGGGACCCACGGCCGTGTGTCATGTAGGCCGTGAGTCACCTCCCCCTTGTGCACGGTTTTCAAGGCCCAATGGCCGTGTGTTTTGTGTCGTGTTTTGAGTTGTATGTAGCAATTGTAATTAGATCGAGTTGTAATTTATTTATCGTTGTGTCGGCATGAAATGCCTGGTTTGTAATAGGTAGATCCCAACGGCTCCCCCATTCCCCCTTAAGCCTTGTTTGTTTGCTTTACATGTTGTTAGATCAATCAACCCACATGCTAAATTACAACTTTGACAAAGTTAGTTTAGTTGCATCTAAAACGACATAGAAATTGTTGTCACATGATAGGGTTAAAACAACGTTTGCATATCATACATCGTAGTAGCTATGACCTTGTTTGAAATCCGACACTTGACTTAGTAGAGGCCGTTATCGACGGGCGGGGTTGGGTGTCCTTATGGGCTTCCCAACACGTACCCTCACCCCTTACTCAAGATCTATGGTTTGTGGATCCGTCTAAATACCATTGGATTACGAGAGTCATTCAAATCGAGTGATATAGGGTACAAGTCTTTATCTTTAATCACTCGTAGTCGATTGGCTTTATGCTTTTCGATGAAAGGTGTAAAGTTGACTTGAACGGTTCCAAGTTCCCAAAAAAACTTGGTGGCGACTCTAATATGTCTTAATTCGATTCGAAAGAACCTCGAGTCGATTATGTCAGGTGTGGATCCCTCGGACGCAGTTCCCGAGGGCCTTGTCCACAGTTTGGCGACTCCGCTGGGGAAAAGAGGACTAGTTACACTGTGTTTCTAGGGTCTTTTCCTCCGAGGTGAAACTTGAAAAGAAAGTGTTGGAAAGTAAAACATTACTCATAGTGCTACGATTCATGCATAAACCCTTAAGGACTTGCCCGGGCCGTCCCAGCGTTTCTTCGTGATGCGTGGGGGGCGACGTCCCACTATGCCAGGAAGCTGCACATTGCTCGCTTCCACTTCGCCTCGCGTGGTTCTTGGGAATGGGGACGATCTTCTAGGTACTTTACCTTAAGACACCTCGCTTTATAAGACCGCAAAAGGATGGAGGGCATAGACCTTCTTGTAGAAGACTTGCCGAGACTTAGAGATGTCTAGGAGCATACATCCTTATAGCATGAGAATGACAATGTGCAATATGTTTTCCCGAGTCTTTTTTTCGAAAATTCCAAGTCCTTTTCAAAACCGAACTTTTGAACAACTTACTTTCAAACCTAGCATGATTTTCAAAACGCGGAATGCTGCCCAAATAGGACTAGAATTTCGGCCCAAATTGAGCTTTTATAGCCAGCATGCTGCCCATTTCAAATCTCATTTTCAAATCAATCCTTCGTTTTTCAAAATCAATCCAAAATGTTTCTCGAACCTCAACCAAGCATGAAATGCGTCAAGTCGTGTCCGGGTCATGGCCATGTTAGGCCGGGTATGTTTCATTTTAAGGGTCTAGAACACGACCTTGTTGGGTCACCCAAACTCACCTCTTGGGCTTTGAGTCATGTTGGTCGACCTTTTGGTCTAGAATAGTCCACAAAAAACGTCCAGGCTAGGCCCTTATGGACGTTTCACGCGAACCCATGGGCTATGTTAGCCCAATCACGGGTTTGGTCACACCAAGTCCAGTTTAGAATCGAGTTATGACAGCTTGAGTCATGTCGTTTTGTCGAGTCTAAAATGAACCAATGTCTAAATCAAACCGTGAGTCGAACCTTTGGTTAACCAATCTCAAGTCGAGTCTGTGTTTGAGTCAAGTTGGGGTCGTGTCCTTAAGTGTGCAGGGGCTCTTACTTTAAATATTGACTCAGTACGGGGTTTTCTTGTAGAAAGGCCGCCAAAAACCCGACGTCAAGCAATGGAAGATGTGTTAACAAGCTTACCGAGGCCGTGAACCTCATGATGACCCGAATGGAAGCAATCGAATCTAGGCTGAGTGAAGATTCACCTCCACCCCCTCCACCGCTGACTGATCTGGAGAAACGGTTCAAGTTCATCGAAGACCGTTTGAAGCTCTCCCAGGGGAAGAACATCCACTATGAGAATGCTAGGACCTACGCCCGATTCGGGATAAGTTGCCCACGAACATGGTACTCACCGACATCCCAAAGTTCAAGGGCATCGAAGATCCATCCACCATGTTAAGGCCTATAAAGGGTACTTAGCATCGAAGGGAGTACTGCTGATATGCTCTCTCGAAATCTTCGCCCAATCTCTCGGGTGAACACCCAAAGGCTTGGTTCTACAATCTTGACCTCAAGAACTTCCCCACTTTCGAAGATATTACGGTGGAGTTCGTAAGCACTATCTTGACAATGTTGAGATTCAAACCAACATAAGAACCTTGGAAGTCATGACACGGAAAGAGAAAGAGGGCTTTACTGAATTCCTCGCAAGATGGCGCGCTGAAAGCGTGAAACTAGCTAAGAAGCCCGACGAAGTTGAAATGGTGGATAAGTTCGTAAAGAATCTACGACCTGTTTACCGTAATGCTCTGAAATACCAGAATTTTGGTTCTTTCAAAGAATTGATAAGGATCGGGATAAAGGTAGAGGACGATGTCCGAATTCTTTCAAGCCGAGAAGCCAAAGGGATACCAAGGGGCTTCGTCATCTAAAGCAAAAAGCGCCGCGGCGGCCCACTTTGTTGAAACTGTCAATCTCTTAGATGGACAGTCAAAAAGGCCTCCGCGCCAAGCTCCGAGGGTATTCACTGATATCGGGTGCACTTACGCCTATGCTCTCCAAAGGCTCATGGCCCAAGGAAAGTTGAAGCCCATTGGTCCAACTCCGGACCCTCCTCGCCGATCAACAAGGCAAATGGTTTAAACCGAATGCCTCGTGCCTTTCATCAAGGGAAGGGACACGATCATCGAAAGGTGCTTTAGACTAAAGCACGAAATTCAAGATATGATTGAGAACGGAACGCTCCCAATCCCGGCTATAAAACCCAACAACGTCACCAATCCATTTGGCGACCACACTAACTTTGTCTCTATCGAAGATAGTGTCGATTACTCTCACTTGATCCGCCCATATCGTCTAAAAGGGGTTTTCGTCGGAAGAATATTCGTGGATTGCTCCAAATTCCTACCAAGCTCGAGAAACGAGATTACGTTCGGGGATTTTGTTGTCGATTGTACTCCTTACATACTCCGAAGCGGCAATGAAATCAATGGCGTTTGGGCCGATGACGAGGATGATGTTTACCTCGTCAAAGGTGCGACAATTCCTCATACCCAAGAAGAAATCTTAAAGGCGAGGCAAGACGCCCTAGAGTCAAACCATTTGACTAGATCCGGACGCCCATATCGTGTGGAGAAGGCTAAGGATACCCCGAGTAAGGCACCTCAAAAGGAGCCGGCAGTGGTCGAAGTTCTTGGTGAAGGGTCGACCTCCGAGGCTTCCCTCATCAAGCAACTCCAAAAGACTAAGGCCGACGTATCTATCTGGCAACTTATCTTGAGCTCTTTCGAGCATCGTCAAGCTTTGTTGCAAGCTTTGATGAACATGACCGTGTCGTCAAATACTACTCCTGCGGACATGGTCGCTCACATCGCCCAGAATCGGCCTCAGGTTACCAACGGTGTGACATTCTCCGACGAAGATCTGCCGCCGTTCGGGCCTCGACATAACCTGGCCCTCTATATTGCTAGCGTGTGCCTCAACAAGCATATCCCTATGACCTTGGTTGACGACGGATCGGCCGTCAGCGTACTCCCTCTGAAAACGGCGCATATCCTGGGCTTGGAGAAGAATGACTTCATCCCCACTACGCAGACAGTTCGGGCATTCGATGGCACTGTGCGTCGAGTGAGTGGACTTGTCGATCTAGTAGTACAGACTGGGCAAGTGGAAAAGAAAATAAGTTGCCAAGTAATTGACATATGCTCGTCCTTCAACTTATTGTTGGGAAGGCCCTGGATCCATGCCGCTAAGGCCGTGACATCAACACTGCATCGAAAAATCAAGGTCCCACTCAATGGCAAAACCGTCACCATTGACGCCACGCCAATTACTGTGGCAGGAGGAGACATTACTTCCGAAGTAAGGGTCGAAGCTACCAATGACGCATGCGGTTTCGAGATTGTCAATATGATCGAGCTGAACTCCGAAAATATGGATCTATATACGGGAAGTCATGTTTGTGAGGTGATTCTCAAAATCGGGAAGTACTTCGGTTTCTCTTTATATCCTAGAAGAGAGGAGGCGTTCCAGTTGAAACCACCCGTAGCCAAAGGAGTAACTTTCGGGCTTGGATATGAGCCCACTGAGAAAGATCTACGGGAAAAGAGGGGAAGAACGGTCGAAGATCGAGATATCAAAATGGGACCGTATCACCTAACTCTAAACGGTCACTTCGTGAGAGCTGGGGAAGAACTCCCTTGCATGGACTTCCCAGAACCTATCTTTGACCCAAAGAAGAACCTTATGGTCCCAGGAATCGAAGTATTCCAAGATTGCTACTACATCCCCGAAGACATTTCGACCGTGATGCGTAGAAACCAAGTGGATCCAATGAATGACGAGAAAGCCTTGGGTCTCCTTTTCGGTGAAGAAAAGAAATCACCAGCACCAAACGAAGATTTGGTAAGCATGATCCTGAGAAGCGAGCGGTTTGACCCATCTACCCTCATCACCGATGTGGATCCTCTTAGGACCAACACGGGATGGCGGAAAACAATCAAGTGGACTGACAACAAAGGACTTCTTTTCAAGTTGACAACGGGACAAGGAGAGATGTTCAAGCCAAATGATGTTACCGATTCCGAGTCCGAGTCCGAGCGAGTCGGAGTCTCGAGTCCGAGATAGGTCCTAAGATCGAGTCTAAGGAGTCGGTGTTGAAAATACCCCTCCCTAGCTTTCCCTTCCTATGCACCTTTTCCTAATGGTGGTATTCCGGGGCCCGTCCCGAATACCCCTATCTCGCCACCGAATTCGATCGGTTGGCTCAAATGTTAGCGCATTTCGCGCGATTTCAAATCAATAATAATATGAACCAGTTTGCTTACGACTCGTCTTACTTACATTGCAATTCAAACTTTGAAAATGATTGTTTTAATAATGACATTGAGACTGAGGTCGAGGATGAACAGTTGGTCGAAGAAGAAGGAGAAGAAGAAGTGGAACCACCTCTACAGTTGATAAAAGGATTGGAAGAGTACGAACAGAAAACTTCGATCATCGAAGATACCGAAACCATCAATGTGGGTACAACCTTAGAACCACAGGAGCTTAAAATAGGAACTACTTTAAGTCCCACCGAAAGACAGGGGTTCATTGATCTGTTGCATGAGTTCAAAGATGTTTTCGCATGGTCCTACAAAGACATGCCAGGCATTGATAGGGAGATTGCAGAGCACAGGATCCCAATCAAGCCAGGGTATAAGCCAGTCAAGCAGAAGCTACGCAAAATGCATACAGATTGGTCTTTGAAAGTCAAGGAAGAAATCGACAAGCAACTCAAAGCTGGGTTCATCAAGGTGTCAGAATACTCGGGACCGGGTGGCTAACGTCGTTCGAGTGCCTAAGAAAGATGGTAAAGTTCGGGTTTGTGTGGACTTCCGGGATTTAAACAAGGCAAGTCCGAAGGACGATTTCCCATTACCTCACATCGACATCCTGGTTGACAACACGGCGAAACACGCGTTACTATCCTTTATGGATGGGTACGCCGGTTATAATCAAATCAAGATGGCGAAAGAAGATATGCATAAGACTGCGTTCGTAACGCAATGGGGAACCTATTGCTACACGGTAATGCCTTTTGGGTTGATAAACGCAGGGGCTACATACAGCAGGACCGCGACAACATTGTTACACGATTTGATGCACAAAGAGGTCGAGGTTTATGTCGACGACATGATTGTCAAGTCAAAGGAGCGTGATGACCACCTTGGTACATTACGCAAATTCTTCGAACGATTGCGCAAGTATAACATGAGGTTGAATCCACAAAAATGCGCATTCGGAGTCACATCCGGCAAACTATTGGGTCACATCGTTAGCCACCGTGGCATCGAGGTGGACCCATCGAAAATAAAGGCCATAATGGAAATGCCTCACCCGAAAACCGAGAAGGAAATTCGAGGTTTCCAGGGAAGAATCCAATATATAAGTCGGTTCGTGGCAAGGCTAACTATGATATGCGAGCCAATTTTCAAGAAATTGAAGGTCGGGGAACACGTTGTATGGGATGATCACCGCCAAGTGCGTTCGATAAGATCAAAGAAATACTATCCTCCCCCCCGTGCTCGGCCCCCACCAACTACGGGTTACCACCGTTGTTGTATCTTACGATTACGGATCCGCAATGGGGGCAATGCCTGTACGACGGTCGATAAAGAGGAAAGAGCGATTTACTACATTAGTAAAAAGTTCTTGGAGTATGAAATCAAGTATACTCAGCTCGAAAAGACATGTTTGGCTTTAGTATGGGCTACAAAGAAATTACGGCACTACATGCTCAGTCATAGTGTTTGCATCCACTCGAAGATGGACCCAATCAAATACTTGTTTGAAAAACCATTCGAACGGCAGAGTGTCAAGATGGACTTTAATGCTTTCCGAGTTCGACCTAAAATATGTACCGCTGAAAGTGATAAAGGGAAGGGCGGTTGCGAGATTTCCGGCGGATAACCCGATAGAAGAAACCGAGGTTCGGATACGTGGTCGTTTCCGACGAAGATATAGTTCACATAGACAATGATACGTGGGACCTCTATTTCGACGGAGCATCGAACTACAGGGGTTACGGGATAGGAGTTCTACTCATTTCACCGGAAGGTGAACATGTTCCTATTTCGATCAAGTTGGACTTTAACGTCACTAATAACGCGGTTGAATATGAAGCATGCCTACTTGGATTGCACAAAGTGCTCTCGAGTTAGGCATCAAAAAGCTTGTAGTACATGGGGACTCGTCACTAGTAATCAACCAAGTGGCCGGGACGTGGAAAACCCGAAGTGATAGCTTGGCTCCATACCAAGCGAAAATCGAAGAACTAGAAAAATTGTTCACCGAGGTCAAGTACGTGCACCTCCCCAGAGACGAAAACCAGTTCTTTGATGCACTATCAAAATTAGTGCTCTAATCAACATACCCGATCATATGGATACTATGCCGATATGTGTCGAACGAAGATCATCACCTGCTTATGTTAATGTAATCGGAGACACAGAAGAAACCGAGGCCGAACCTTGGTATCATGCTATTCTGAAATTTAAAGAATCAGGAGAGTATCCACCTGACATGGATAACCGCGGAAAGCGCGCTATTCGAATGCTAGCCGCTCAGTTCGTTAGAACCAATGACGGACAGTTGTACAAGAAGACTGCGCAAAATGTCCTTCTGCGATGCATAGACTCACCAACTGCGAAAAAAGTCGTGGAAGAAGTCCATGACGGAGAGTGTGGCCCACACATGAATGCCCATATCTTTGGTTCGTAAAATCATGAGATTAGGGTATTATTGGACCACGATGGAGACAGATTGTCGCCAATATGTCAAGCACTGCCATAATTGCCAAATCTTCGCAAACATACAGCATGTGCCGCCATCACTGTTATATACTTTGACATCACCATGGCCTTTCTCAACATGGGGAATCGACATTATTGGAAAGGTTAACCCATCCGGAACAAGGTGGGCATTGTTTCATGCTAGTCGCCATCGATTACTTCACGAAGTGGGTAGAAGTAAAGTCATACAAGGTTCTACAAGCAAAGCAGGTAGCAAAGTTCATTCAGAATGAAATCATTTGCAGATATGGGGTGCCGCATGAGCTCATTAGCGATCATGGCACTCACTTCCAGCTGAAACTCGCCGTAATACTCGAAAAGTACAAGATCAAACACCACAAGTCGTCACCATATCGACCTCAAACAAATGGGGCGGTGGAAGCCGCCAACAAGACAATCACTTGTGATTCTCGGAAAGATGACCGACAATTACCGCGAATGGCGAGAAAAGATACTATTCGCCTTTGTGGGGATACGTAACGTCTATTCGCACAAACCACCGGAGCAACTCCGTTCTATTTGACATATGGGATGGAAGCGATTCACTGTCGAATTAGAGGTACCTTTTTTAAGGATCCTGTTAGAAAGTCGGGTCCCTGAAGCTGACTGGCTGCAAGCCAGGTATGATTCCTTGGTCATGCTCGACGAGCGACGATTAAATGCACTACATCATGTTCAACTCTATCAGAAAAGGATACAAAGGGCATTTAACAAAAAGGTGAAACCTCGAGGAATAAAAGATGGAGATTTAGTCCTAAAGTCCCTTCGCGCTTTACTACCAATTGACCCGAGGGGAAAATTCAAGCCGAACCGGGCCAGGGTCCTTACGGTAAAGAAGATATTATCGGGAGGCGCAGTCGGATCGACAGATCTAGATGGAAATGACTTTGCGAATCCGACGAATTTGGATCAATCAAGAAATACTATCCGTAGAACTCATTCTCAATGTCGTAAAATAAAAATTTTGAATTGCAGTGCTCGTGAGCGAGTCTAGGCCGCGGCACTTTTGCTTCATTTGCTTTTTGTGCGTTATAAATCGATGATTGCAGCGCATTTGTTTTGTGGAACTACGAGCTCGGTTTGATTCTGTTGATAACAGATACGTAGGCAGCTCTTTAAAAAGAGTACAACCGACCCTTCTTTGAATAAAATGAAATTTTATGCAGAAACTGGGAATGTTAATAGATAGTAAGTCTTATTAAAGGTCGGGCGGTGCCCATTACACCCTTCAAAAGAAAAAAAGAAAAACAGCTAGCAACAGATAATAAGTAGTAGTATCAAATAATATATTTGGAGTCGAAGGCTCCTACATCTTCTTTTTCCCTTTGCCTTTTGGGTCACGTGACCGAGGCTCCTGTGGAGGAGGGGTAGTTGTGTTCTGTCTAGCGCGCTTCTTAGGAGGAATCGTCATTTCCTCCCGAGGGCCCAGCCTATCTTTTACACTCAAGCGAGGACCAAGCCTCCCTTCTAAGGCCGAGCCCGAGTGTGCCTTTGAACCCAACCGTTTCCACACACTGTCTTTGTGAGAGGTCTTAGGAGTCTTCTCGGTCTTAGCACTCGACGTAGGCTAGGATGAGGATATAGGTTCAGATGAGTAGTGTCAATTCTCGGAATGAGCTTTATCTAACGGTTTAGGCAAAGATGCCGAGTCATATAGATGTAGGTTTGTGTTGGGAACATAAAATATGAAAAACCCATTTAAAAGAAAGAAGGCGTGGAAGAAAAATAGTAAAAACCCGCTGAAAAGAAAGAAGGCGTGGAAGAAAAATAGTAAAAGCCCATTTGAAAAGAAAGAAGGCGGTGGCAAGAAATGATGAATACTCGCTGAAAAGAAAGGAGGCGAGGAGAAGAGTGATAGAATGTTCCCAACAAGAGTGATGTGTGATGTCTAAGTGTTCTCATAAAATTAACTTTGTGTTTAGTGTCTAGGCGAAGCCAACGTTGTTCCTCTCGTGAGTTTAATCCACCTTGTCGATGCCAAGTGATCTTGATTCCCATGTGCCCTCGGGAGCACGCCCATGCCATACGATATCTCCGTCCCAAGTCCGACGACCTTGTGATTCCCATTTGCCATCTTTTGGCGCCAGAACGGCCGATTTACATTTCTACCCTCGACAAGTCCATATTTGAATTAAAGCCCGTGCACACTTACGGTTTTATCTTCTTTTTTTGTTTTGCGGTAGCGGGCTACGCCCACGTTGTTTACGGGTCATACGGAGTGTCTGAGTCGTATTTCCTGCTCACCCGTCAAGGTTCGATTTCAAAATGCCAAAGATTTCAGAATTTCGAAATTTCAAAAATTCAAAAACTTCAAAAACTTTTTGGGTCGACGACCCAGCATCCAAGTGATTCATTTCAAATTCAAAATTCGGGTCGATGGCCCAATCATTCAAAATTTTCAAATTCAAGCTTCGGGTCGATGGCCCAATCACACAAAATTTTCAAATTCAATTTTCGGGTCGATGGCCCAATCATTCAAAATTTTCAAATTCAATTTTCGGGTCGATGGCCCAATCATTCAAAATTCTCAAATTCAATTTTCGGGTCGATGAACCAATCTTTCAAATGATCTAATTTTAGGATCGATGATCCAAATGTGGTTATGTGATGATTATTGCTAGTACGTTTTGTGTTTCAAATGTAGCAGGATATGCTTCAACTGGGGGCTCTAAAGTCTTCGACTTTAGAGCCATTCAGAAATCAGGGGCTCAAGCCGTTGGCTTCGAGACCATTATCAAGATGAAAAGGATGACATCCACCAAGAATTCAATTCGATACAAGAGTATGAAATGGAAGAATTCCGTAGCTGAAAGCAAATGATGAAAGCGGCGGCAACCTCTTCGGAAAGTCCCGTCTCATTCGGACAAGTGCCAGAAGATGATAAGTTTTGGGCAAGTGTCAACAGATGATGAATTTCGGACAGGTGCCAGCAGATGATAAACTTTGGGCATGTGTCAGCAGTTGCCGAACTACGACGCGGGTTTGATTCCGTCAGAAACGGATACGTAGGCGCCTAAGGATAAGGCTCAATCCACCATATATGCAATTTATGGGTCGATGACTAACGATGATAAATTCGACGCAACAGAAGCAAGAGTCAATCCCCAACGAAGTTTCAGATATGATCTCTTCTTATGGCTGGCGAGCTTATATACGCAAGTCTAATGGACTATAAACGACCCGAAGAATCCTCAGGTCGAGAGGGACCTGGGGTATACTTTGACTTTCGCCTTGTCCAAGCCTCAGTCAAAGTGGGGGCTCTGTAGATACCCGTATCCGTCGATATTGGAATTTATAGGGAACCCGACAAACACCCGATGATGATAGGACACATGTATTCTTTAGTTGTCATTGTCATTATTTGGAGCTCGTTTTACGAGGTAGAATGGGCGTCGTCGATGAAGTATTTTATTAATTTAAATGATATTTAAATTAACGTTTTTAGTGAATTCATTCTGTTAATTTAAATGATATTTGAATTAATGTTTTTAGTGGGTTCATTTTGTTATTTTAAATGATATTTAAAATTAATGTGTTTTTTTGAGTGAATTCATTTTTATTTAGTTTAAATGATATTTAAATTAAAGCTTTATTTTGAATTTATTTTCTTAAGTTATTTTATTGAAAATAAAATAAATATTTGATTTGAAAAATCATTTTATAAGTATATTTGATTTGAAAAGTCATTTATTTCAATTTGTTAATTGGTTTGAAAAATCAATTTTAAAAGCGAAAAACTCGTTTTGCATCGTGTGTTTTGAGCTCGATTTTAGCTCGGTTTTTAAGCCCGTTTCCTTTGCGAATTGGCACGAATCTCGAGTACACTAACCCACCTATACCAATACCCATCAACCCATGTTCGAACCCCCATACCATGGCCCAAATTCTCGTTCAAAACCAACCACAAGCAGCCCGCACCCAAACCGCAAACAGTCCCCTGTTTTGCGAGCCAATTCCCGAGCCCAAACCCGCTTCAAACACTACCAAGACCCGTACCCATTAACCCTAACCCATACCCTAGTATCCTACCCATATTATCCTAGCTTGATCACCAAGAAATCCCCCAAAACGAACCCTAGAAACCCCTCCCAAAACCGATGGACAGCAGCTATGTTCATTGAGCCCGATTTGCCTCTCCTCCCTTTTAACCTATTTTAAACCCTTATAAATACCACCCCTTCACCATACAATCAGGCCTCGAAGTTCTCCATACATCCAACCATCACCCACAAGCTTTAAACCTCAGAAACAAACCCTAAACATCCTCCAAAAACCCTAAACAAAACCGACACACAAACTGAAACTGTTTGTGTGTCTCCTTCGAAAACCCTTTCGTTCCTCCATCAAATCACCATAAAAATTCGAGTTTCTTGTTCCTAATTAACCACATAACATCCATCTACACATTAGACAAAGATTTACGAGCCGAATTGACCTTGAGAGCACACGAGATCCCTCGAAAAACAGAGTGAAATAACACTCTGTTTTCGCGGTTTCTTCTTGTCTGTCCAGTTCTGTTTGTGCTCGTTTTTCGTGCCCAATAACCCAAATCGAGCAGGGGTTGCTTTAAGATCCCTGTTCTCCTCTCTTTCTAGTTTCCAAAACATCTTTCGGATCGAATTTTCGTCGTGAAACGAGGGAGATATCACTGTTTTAAAACTGCTGTCCAGAAACTTTCCAAAACGCGTGTTGCTTTGTTACTTCGTCGACGACGGCCTCTCGAGATAAAATCTACCATCGATTACGACCCAAGACGGTGTCAACGATACATGTAGGTTGAGGGTGCATCAAATCCCCTTCTCTTCTCTCTTTTTATTTCGTTTTTTTTATGCCTTTTTTATTGTCTTTTTTTGTTTGTTTTTCGTTTTAATTATCGTTTGTTTTAAATTAACTACGAAACTAGTTAGTCCGAGTATGAGTTAAAGTACCACCATGAACACCCGCGTTGACTTGAGATGGGAAAAGAAACCGCTCCTTCTGTCGGTCGTACACCCCCGTCTCATTTACATATCCTCGTGTTCAAGGTAGGGCATAAATAAAACAATTGTCTAATTTCGTTCTTCGCTTTCGACCCTCTTACTGTTTCGGCCAAATCGATGGACCTTAGGACCCGTTGCATGTTAGTTTAACTTCTGATTGTTAACCTATGACGTAATTAGATGACTTTAAATCAATTTAATAATCTAATTAGACACTTTAGGTGGCTTTGACGTAAGTTATAAAATCAATCGACGATTTCTGTAAATAATTGAATGCATCTATCTCTTTCACCTAATTTCTCGCTAGTATAAGAGTGCGTGATTAGCACCTTCTTATTGACACTCGATGAGTTAAATTAATTAGCGAATTTAACCTAATTGGACCCTTTAGGCCGTGTAGAATGCACCCTTGCGCGACAATCAATCAACATCGTTTTTAACTCGTTTTCTAACTTGTTTTCGATTCCTTTTCGCCATCATTCGATCTAATCAATAAATCTAACTTAGGAACTAGGTTGGCTTTGGTTGGGCCGTGGTTGGCCGTGTGTTTGGCCGTGTGTTTGGCCTTTCCTATTTCGTTTGTTTTTGCATCGTTCGTTCTTTATTTGTTTTATCACTTGTAATTAATTTATGTTTCTTTGAGTCACGTTTTGTAATCTATTTGTAATTAGTTCTCCTTTTTGAGTCAAAACCTTTTCTGAAAACCTTAGTTTTATTTGGTTAGACGGTTGTTCCCAATGCTTGTAGGAGCGTAGTAAACCGCATGTTGTTTAAAGCAACATGGCCCGGTTTATGCTAATGCATGCTTTGGTGCGTAGCCCAATGTCTAATTCGATGGGATTAAGTGAGAGCACGCAATACGAGGAGGGACCCACGGCCGTGTGTCATGTAGGCCGTGAGTCACCTCCCCTTGTGCACGGTTTTCAAGGCCCAATGGCCGTGTGTTTTGTGTCGTGTTTTGAGTTGTATGTAGCAATTGTAATTAGATCGAGTTGTAATTTATTTATCGTTGTGTCGGCATGAAATGCCTGGTTTGTAATAGGTAGATCCCAACGGCTCCCCCATTCCCCCTTAAGCCTTGTTTGTTTGCTTTACATGTTGTTAGATCAATCAACCCACATGCTAAATTACAACTTTGACAAAGTTAGTTTAGTTGCATCTAAAACGACATAGAAATTGTTGTCACATGATAGGGTTAAAACAACGTTTGCATATCATACATCGTAGTAGCTATGACCTTGTTTGAAATCCGACACTTGACTTAGTAGAGGCCGTTATCGACGGGCGGGGTTGGGTGTCCTTATGGGCTTCCCAACACGTACCCTCACCCCTTACTCAAGATCTATGGTTTGTGGATCCGTCTAAATACCATTGGATTACGAGAGTCATTCAAATCGAGTGATATAGGGTACAAGTCTTTATCTTTAATCACTCGTAGTCGATTGGCTTTATGCTTTTCGATGAAAGGTGTAAAGTTGACTTGAACGGTTCCAAGTTCCCAAAAAAACTTGGTGGCGACTCTAATATGTCTTAATTCGATTCGAAAGAACCTCGAGTCGATTATGTCAGGTGTGGATCCCTCGGACGCAGCTCCCGAGGGCCTTGTCCACATATACACAAATGGTATGATGCTTAACTCGTTTAAACTTAAGATAGATAATGTTGTCTTAAATAAGAATTCGTTATTGTATGTTATAGTGGAGTACAGAATACAATTTTTTTTGTTGAGAACCTGAGATGTTTATACTTCATAGATGAGGTGGCACTGGGTAAACATGGCCCAGCTGTCGGGTTGACAACACCATAGCCCGTTGGACTCGTCGTTGGCTTACGCGTCCTGGTCTTGACCTGGAAAAAAGTTGAAAAATTAAGTATAAATTAAAAAAATTGGTCTATGTCGATTGGCTCGACCTACCCATGTGCCGGTTAAAGCTAAGATATGTGCCAGCTCGGCCCAACCGACTCTCTCCTCTAGGTGATTTTGGGTCAAATAGGCCAATTCGGCCTGCCTACGAGTCTTAAGTGGCTAGAAGTTGCCTTGAAATGGCATCCCGTCAGCCCGCACGAACATTTGGACTAGGCGCTGCCCCGCCAAACTTGTTAAAAAATCATTAATTGTGATGGGTCGGGCTCTGGCCGCATTTGAGACTGAGTGAGCCTGTCCGGTCCATCCTCTCCATAGTACTTGTCCAGGGTCAATGTAATCGGTCCTACACAACCTGATGAGTGATGACTACCCATACTCGCGATCGCCTATCTGCCTAATTACTCTTTCAACCACTAAATTAATATTTTTTTTTTCCAAATCTATTCATTTGATTGTGTCTTTAACATTAATCCATTAATAGCTAACCCACCTCAACTCCACACTGATTGCCTCAACCACTCGACCCAGCCACCCGATCTCAACCATCAACAATTTGTATGTATATCTTGGGAAACAAATTGATAGCCCACCTAGCGGATAGTATATCAATTAACTTAGAGCATGTTTGACCTAGATTGATAAAAATGAGTTTCTATTTTTTTTTGTGGAACAAGTTGAACGGATATTTAGGGTGATAATAAAATGGAGATGATAAATTGGTATTGGGAAGGAGTTTATTTGAGGATTGGAATTGATCCAAGTAAGAATAATAGAGGTGAATGAGTGAATATTTTTGAGTAATCATGAATGAGGTTGTGATATAACTTATTGTGGATTTATACCTATTGAAGGCTACTAAATGCTTGGGAAAATTATGAATAGTAAATATAATTTCATCAATCTGGTTTATTAAATTTCGAAATTTCGCAGCAGAAACATGGTAGGCCCATAACCCATAGGTCCCAGAATTGATTTTATTTAAAGACCGGTCAAACAACAATTGTTTGAGAAACTCATAAAATGGTATAAAGGATGTAATTGTGATGATTTGTTATCCTTCTTTTAAGGGGATATGTGCGCTGTTCAGAATGAAACGAATTCTAAGGAAATAGGAAAATAGACGATTATGATAAGAAGCTCATAAAAAGTCATATTGCAAGACTAGAGGAGAATCATTACAAACCGAATTTCAGTTTATGGAGATGGACGTATATTAGGTTGATCGATAATCTTGTGATTAGTAACATTGTAAGGAAATGATGGAATTTAAGGATACGATCTCATAAGGAACCCTACTTCTATGTTATTAGATGACAAACAAGTTGTGGATAAGGGGACACTGTTAGGAAACCTAAACCATTGGAGGTAATGTTTGAACCTTACAAGTTTGGAGGTATTTGTAAAAGTTATAATTTCATACTGTTAATTAAACACTATTTTCTCAAGTTAAGAGTAGCTAATATGCAACATTTTAAAATATATTTTTAATAAGTCTTTTATTAACTCGAGTTCAATGTACGTACTTTAATACTACGTCTTATGTTTTTTTTTTTGGTACATAAGAGGGGCAAAAGCCCCGAACTAACTAGCTACGATACGAGATAAAGAAACACCTAAGACATCCTCACGAAGAATTGAGCGTAGATTATGAGGTGGAGCGGACAAGACAGAATCGATGGAATCGAAGTGACGCTTCGTTCGCTAGCCAATCAGCGAAAGACGGTTGGCTTCTCTATACGAGTGATCAATTTTCACGGACCACCCACCAAGCTTGATTAACTCTTTGCATTGTTGGACTAAAGGACGTAGTCCATGACTTAGCAGCTGATCTTTTTGAAAGAAATCCACACAGGTACTATTATCCATGTGTACGAGTAGCTTCGTGATACGGAGGCTTCGAGCGTGTTCCAATCCGGCTAGAAGAGCTCTCATCTCCGCTCTCATAGAATTACATACACCACAAGAGAACAAATAAGCAGAAATAAAATTACCCGTGTCGTCGCGAATAATTCCTCCACAACCAGCAGGGCCCGGATTACCTTTCGAAGCACCGTCAGTGTTGAGAAGAAACCAACCGAAAGGAGGGGGATGCCATCTTACAAGAATTTCCTCATAAGCCGTACCAGGAGAACTGCTAAACAGAGAGAAGGGATCAAAGGCATTTTTAGAGGTGTCGAATTGTTGATGAAGAAACCGGACGGGATCAGTCGGATTTTCAATTCCACGACCAAAGACGACATTGTTTCTCCTCATAGATAATAATATATTATCTTTTCCTCATAGATAATAATATATTAAATGTTATTACTGTTTCTATGACGCGATTATTATCGACTCGTGTCCAGACTTAGTTAATTTGTTAATTAATTAGTCGAGCCTCGTTTGTACAATTACACCATTGGTACTACGAAATTTATTTCATTGAAAATGGTTTGAACTTACAAATTTCTCGGTTTCAAAAATTTATTTAATATATTTAATACATATATCTTACAGTATAAATCAAAACCGAGTCAATTATAAGCCGAAAAAAATCGCAATCGTTGACTGGACGCAAATAGGCCTGTCGTCGTTCCTTTTCACGTCTCCTATTTAACAATTGGTCTCCCTTGTGACGGGTTACCATTCGTGGCGGAATTTTGTGAGATAAAATGATAACAAAATGGGTTAGTGGAGAAAGGGGACCACATAAATAGTGTTGCAGAGAGAGAAAAAGTGGGTACATTGTGAGATAAAATGGTATCCGTCACAAGCTTGTGACGGATATGTCATGTCTTCAATGAAAATTTGTGCCTATTTAATCCCTCTCAAACCCAAGACTACCCATTTACTTCCCTCATTAATTTTAAATTCACCTTATTATCTAATTATCTTTATTTACTAGAAAAAAAAATTACTCTACAATTTCTTACCTATCTTTCGTCTTCTACCCACAAAAGAACCAAATTAAATTACAAACCCTCCTAAAATTCCTTTGATTTCCATTATTAAAATTAAGAACCCAAATCCTCTTTGTTCATCTCGTTTCAGACGAGATATCAGTCCTAATTTGAGCATCTAATTACTCTGTTTCGTTCATTATAATCTACCTATCAATATTTATTAAACAAGGTAATGATATTTTATTTTCTTAAAATTTGATCTTTCTTTAAGTTTTATTATTAAATTTACATGCATGTCTTAGTATAAGAAGACTTTGATACAAAAAAAAAATTCTATTTTAGATTTTATTTGACTCACATGCATGTCAAAATTTTGGTTAGATCTTGTATTAGAAACACTTTAAATGTTAGTATATGCTCATAAAACGAATTTATTAGTATAATGGTGTAATTGATGAAAATTTTTGGTTGGGTTGTCTTTTGCTACCATCCAGGTAAAGAAAAGACGAGCCGACGGTACCGATTCTTTAATCTCGATGATACCGTCTCAAGATCAAATTCTTTAATCAAGATTATGTATTCCCTTAAATTAACATTATTTTTTTTATTATTATTGCATGTGGCACAATTTGATTTAATTGATATTTGCATGTTAATTTTGTATACTAGTTGTTGAAGGAGATCAAGTTTATTATGAGCAAAAATTTTAAAAGAAATTTTTTGGAATGTTTTCCTTCTATTTGATGTTGGCCGAATAACAAGGAGTAGTAAAGGATTGCTTTTTTCCTTTCTAAAAGATGTCAAATTACTTTACCATTTTTATCAAGTATATAAATCATTAGAAATTTTAAATATTTTTGGAAAGAAAAGTTTTAAAATTTTATAAAGAAAATTGAAATATAAATTTGTACACCAACTTCCTAATAATATATTTGGACATAGAATATATAAATTTCTTAGTAAATTTTGTACACTTAGTTTTTTATAGCTTTATACTATTAACTAGTTTTAAACCCGTGCAAAAAATGCACGGGTCGTAATATCGTAATAATAGGCATCATAACAATATAAATACACAAATTCTCATTGAAGACATGACATATCCGTCACAAGCTGAAGACGGATACCATTTTACCTCACAATGTACCCACTTTTTCTCTCTCTGCAACACTATTCGTGTGGTCCCCTTTCTCCACTAACCCATTTTGTTACCATTTTATCTCACAAAATATCCGTCACAAATGGTAACCCGTCACAAGGGAGACCAATTGATATAAATAAGTCTACAATTAGATATTCGACGTTCGTATAATTTAAGTTATTATCACTACTATTTGATGCCAAGTAGGTTACAATGTGTATAAGTAATCCAAAACGTTACCACCACTCGAAAATTTTGAGTAACCTATTTTAAAAGTCGTATTCAATGAACGCTTGTTATTGCCGTAAATTAATAACTCGTGCAATTTTGCACGGAATTACTGTTTCGGATTTTGTTATTATCAAATAATGTGAAAAATAATGATCAAGTTTGTACCAAGTTATATTTAAAATCTTCAATTGTATTGTAACTTAATTTGCAATTAGCGAGTTTGTACGTGATAGCCGATGGCGTATGCAAAATATTTATAATAATATGGGTAATATCCAACGTATAAATATACTATCATATACTCCATCCGTCCGGTCATTTGTTGTCCTTTTCCATTTTGGGGTGTCTCAGTCATTTGTTGTCCTTTCTATTTCAAGAATAAATTTGATGAGTAATTTGATCATTTACACTCAGTTTATTCCACTTGTCATTTAGCAATTGGTTGGCTCCCTCCCATTTCTTTGGTCTTTGTGCCAAAACTAAAGGACAACAAATGACCGGGACGGAGGGAGTATATCCGAATAGGCTAAATTGGCCCATAACATCCCAGTCCATTACCGAAAAATGGCTCCCCTTATTATCAACCCTACCTGTCATCTGTCACTCATAAATCTCAAATCAATTACACTGCCTCTCAAACTCCCCTTCTGATGCTAAATCAAAAAATCACAAATATCACCTTTGTGCCACCAAAAATCCTAATTAACCTTTAATTTATGGCTCCGCGTCTCACCCTTATTTCCCTAACAATTCCCAGAAGCAATAGCCGTTTGATGATCAAATCATACAAAATTTCTCACATTTTATTTACCCTTTATCTTCGAAATAGGCATTTAAGTTCATATTGAAGAAGTATATAGTATATATTTTTTTTGTTTATTATAATTGTAGATCTGATATTTTTATTTTTATATGTATAACATTTATCCTTAAAATTTTCCCAAGCAAATATAATTTTTCACTCTTTCAATTTACTTTCTGGCATTTTTTCCATTTTAAATTTAGAATTATTATTTTTGTTTGATTTCTCATTTTTTTTTTTTCGATTTCTCATTTTAAAATTTTTTTTTGTATGATTTTTTTTCTAAATGTTTATATCTAATATATTCTTTATCTGTGATGTCGTAGTATAATTGTCTTGTTGATTTATACAAAATAAATTTAACTACTAATTTCGGACGATTAATCATATGCATTGTTCGTATTTTATTTTTCCAGTTTGGAAGTTTTTTTTAAAGTTTTTATTATTTTTTTGTAATTATAACTTTTTATTTTGTAATTGTATAATGTATAGTTTGTAGTTGTATGATAAGAGTATATATAGGTTTAAGAGTAAGAGAGGAATGAGTGTATAAGAGTGTAATTAATTCAGTAATGATAGTGGGGTTCCCCTCATAAAAAAAAAAAAATTGGTTTCTCCATTCCCTATAAATCAGGAGACAATAAGAAAGCTTTAAAGTATAGGAATGTTGAAATGAGGAGAAAGGGGAATTAAATACAAAACTGAGAAGAGAGTGAAATTAAATGTGTAGATTAAACGTGGGTGAATTTTTTTTCCTGAAATCATGGAGCCAATGAGAATCATCTATTGGCTTCAGCTTTTATAGATAGGGGATTAAATGAGACGGTTATTATTAAAATCTGTCTTATGCGGTTCAATTTTTACCGAGATAGAAATTCAGTAAGGCTGATTGTGTGATTATTATTGGTTGTTTGATTAATTACTAAGCATAATTAGAAGCCTTGTAATTTAATTTTCGTTTCTATGTAATTTATTAATTGTTTGCGAGACTTGACCATCGATACCCCAAAAATGTAAATTTAAAGACCTAGTTTATTTATCAAGACTAAGTTAGAACATTAGAACCTTTGGCAATCGTGTAGGCCCGACTCACGATATCACTAACGTAAATTTTATTTTAGTTTTTAGCAATATTTTATATCAACAAAAAGGAGATTTCAAATGGTCACGATTTAAGTTTTAATAAGTGGAACACTTGTATATATTTAGGGAAATGCTATATACAACCCAGTGGGTTGTATTTAAGCATTTAATATCCTTCCAAATTTGGTATTAATTTAGAAATTAGAGAATAAATTACACATAAATCGATGCAATTAATGTATATATTAAGTGTTTATTTCCTTTTTTAGTTTCTTAAATACAACTCATTGGGTTGTATTTATCATAACCCATATATTTATATATCATTGAACGAGATTAATAAACTTGATGGACTACTTTTCTTAAAATTTTTGCCACTTACTGACTTGCTTAAAACCTCGTCTTCCAAAGATACATAAATCATATTTGATCATTATAAAATTTCGTTGATTCAATTATATAAATTTTGATGGAGTAAAGGAGTCTTTAACCCATCTTTCTTAAAATCAAACTTACCAAGTTATACGTTTTCAAGATTTAACAAGCTCAAAATTATAGGGCAATCTAGGAGTGATTCTTAATCAGTTAACTACCGAGGGTCTAACACCGTTCCTTAGTTAATTGATTCAACTTGGTTTGATAGTCTTGTGAATCACTCGCATTATTAACCAAGTCGATAGTCAATCCCCGACTTATAAATAGGGACAACCCTAATAAGGAGACTATTGTTTGATTATCTGTTACATGGTTCCGACCAAAGGTTTATAAAACAAAAGGAATTCAGTTGGAAATGGAAATTTCGACACATAACGTTTTAAAAATGAATTTTAGAAATATTCTATTTTTTTTCTTGGGCATTTTTAGGGTTGAATTCTAAAGCTCATTGAGCGGGAAAGCGTGTTATTACTGTTGTGTACGTAATGACATGGAAGAATAGTAATTAGCTTAATCGTATAAAACCGTCCGTTGCGTAAGAAGGGTCTTTGGTGGACTTATCCTTAGACTCGAGAGTAGGCGGGAGTGTGGCCATGCTTAGGTCCCCGCTTTAGGTGGGGACCTGATCAGTCTCGTACGTGTTAGGTGGATCGCATCCGGGTTTCCGAAGGTCTTGATGATGAGTGGTAGACCTCGGGAATAACTAGTCGGGTGGTGAGTAGTCCGTGGTGCGGGTCTGTCAACCCCACGCACCGGCATTCAACCCTGGAGATGAGTGAACGAATTTCGTTTTAAACGTGCTTATGTCCCCACGGTAAACAGGGGTAATAAATGTAAGCCCCCTGGTATCGCTGTGATTGGCGATATATGATTATCATATAAGTTTCAACTATTGGTCATATAGTGGGGACGTGTACAGTAATTGGCCGGTATATCGTGACAAAATGTTACTAAAAACAATACGGCATTGAAAAATTTGTTTGTTTTCTCAAAAATTATGTGTTAAAAGTATGGACGTATGATTCTGTTATACATGCTGATAATGATTGATTATGTTATGTTTTAGTTATTTAAAGAAGTTAATCTACCCACCTGACATTTGTTGTTTTTCTTATAAAATTTTTACACATTTTAAAAACGTCAGATTTATCAGATTTGTGGAGACCGACCATTCCCGAGACATATGAAGCTGAAGATGGGATTTAGATATATTTTTTTTAGAACGTGTTGTAAATTGTTAGAAACAATTGTAATATTTAATATTCTTTATATTTGGTTTAGTAGAGAATAGTAATGACTCGGATATGAAATGTATCTTCCGATGTTTCCTATTTTGGACTTTTAAATAAGGTCTTGAAAATCCGGGTTGTCACAAGAGGGGTACCTGCAAAGCATAGCGGTAAACTGGGCGCATGATGGTTTCTCAACCGAGCAAATCTTACACTTCTTAGGACGAGATGAAAAAATGAAAGATTGATGATCATTAGAATCATTCTGAGTTTGAGAGCAAATAGAAGTAGACTTTTCATTCACCAGAGAGACATGAACGCTTCGATCATTAACAACACCCCTAGTGTTATCTTGGGGGATATAAGTACCAGAAGGAGAAAAATTGTCACAAATTGAAGACGGACTTGAAGTCACGCCCCCAGTATAGGACACGCTCAAATTTACGCCAGGAATAACAGGTTTCACATTGATACTATCAGAAGGAGTCATGTCTTCGTTCTTGCCCCCATTATCTTAGATTTCCACTTTTTAGGACATCTCATCCTCCTCTTCTTCTTCTTCTTCTTCTTCTTACATCGTTCTCTTATACTGTCTCTCTCCTTAATAGCCTCACTCTTAAGGATCCGAATTATTAAAGTTAAATCTCGTTTACGGTAGCTCAACTTTTTACCTTCCAACAACTTTTTATAAGATTGTGAGGGGATCCTTAGACGGGAACTACCACCCCCTTTTTGGAGAACTCAAAAACTGATTTATTAGCACAAATACTTTGAACCTCCGTCACCTCCATATTCACACTCTCATTATCCTTTATACTCACATCACTTTGATCTTCCACCACCTCCGTGATCACACTTTCACTATCTTTTATACCCATGTCAGATGCCGAGAGATGAACATGCTTCTTATTGTTCCCACCCACGCAATCTTCAATAGCAAACTCCAACACTCTTTTACCATTTTCCTTGATGAGAAAGTGACCTTTGCCACATCTAATTTTCTCAACACATCCTTATTACTAGGTTCAACAACTAAGGCCTCAACCAAACCAATTCAGCTAACGAAAACCTTTCAACTTCATATAAGCAACCGCCTTTCGAAAAAGTGCCTTAATATTACGAGGAAATGTGTCCGAAATCATGGAGCACAAACTCAAAGCAACTCTGTATTCCTCAAGTTTCAGGGCACGTGCAGCCATATTAGAACTAAGGGAAACGGTAAGGTCAGATAGTGATTGAATATCTTCACCTCCAATATTTCCCAAACTCAAACTTCATCGTAACATGTTGCGGCCATATCAAAATCATTTTGCCTAAAAAGACCGCCCCCTTATCTTTAAGCTCCCTCGCCTCAGCTAAGACTAACCGAACTGACACCTGCATTTTCATAAAATACCCTAATATCACATCTCTATCATTTTCTATAAACTCATCGCTAACATGGGCACAAACAAAAGTTTCGAGAAATTATGATGAATCGTACAAGGAGACATAATTACAATACCGAAGTAATGGATACAAACACACCTATCCCCAATTATATAAAAATCAAAGATAAGAGAGCAAAAAATCCTCAACACCAACCAAAGTCCCATCGAAAATCAGGTCAAACAAACCCACCACGCACAAACCTTAAAAGAGAAAAAAGAACCCTAAATATTGTTGATTAGAGCTTAGGTGAGAAACACGGCCAAGGAGTAACCAACAATAGCAAGAAACATACGATATAATCCGAGAAAACAACATGCAAAAGTGGGTATCAAACCTGAACTGATTAAGGTGAAATTCGACCAAATCGATCGATTTGTTTTTTTTTGAAATTTAATCGATCGATTTGTTGAAGACCCATTAATGATGCAGACAAGCAAGAGTAAATGGGTTGGGGAAGAACAAAAACACAACCACCACCGTATGGATGACTCGAAGAGCAAAGAACAGAAACACCGGTCGATCAATTGCAAATTAGCTGAAACGATTTTAAGAACTTGATCGAAATCGAGTAAATGGTCAGCACGAAACTAAGGAGAAAGAGCGAAAAGAAAGAGAAAGGGAGAAAGGAAGACCTCACCAGTGACCAGACCGGAGTTGTCGCCGGCGAGAAGACGTTTTTAGGATGATTTTTTTTTGGATTTTCTCTCTCCTAATTTTGTCTCTCTCTTCGCCTGTTAATGAACTAACTGTACTTTTATTATTAACTGTCACATTAACTGTTGTAACTTCGCTGGATTCATAATGATTTTGTCATCATATCTTATAAAAGAAGAATTTACAGAGTTTAGTTAATTTTCTATTTTAAGCTATGGTTTTGATTTCATCGTGTAATACTCCCTTTATAACCATATTAATGGTAATATGGATCCACTCTTCTCCTTACATAAAGTGAGTCCATGTTACCGTTGGTGTGGTATACTCCCTCTTAGTTTAATTGTTGGTTTCTTTTTTTTGGGCACCAAAATTAAGGAAATGAATTTGGATCACACAAAACACTCTATGTCCCTACCCCACATATAATTGAATTTGGAGCACACGAAACTTACCAAAAAAGAAAAGGGTAATCAACGCCCAATTAGCATCGAAAAGGAAAGATGAACGAACAATTAGACTAATAAGGAATAATACTTGTTTCTTCATTCATTAGAATCTTTAGTGCATTCATTACATGTTGTGGCAAATGAGTATGATAATTTTTAGGGGGTGTTTGGTTCACCCAATATAGGTATGAGGTATGAGTTTGGAATGAACCAAACTCATACCATGTGTTTGTTTGACAAAAATGAAAGTTTCATACCCATACCTCAAACCCATGAGGTATGGGTTTCTCATACCCAGGTGGGATGGGTATGAGATTGATACACATGGTATCAAATTAGAAATATTAAAAAGTGATAAAAACAATTGTAAAAAAAATCTTTTTATATAATTATTTGATTAAATTTTCTCTACATGATTTAATAGTATAAAAATTATTAAAAATATTGTATTTTGAAGATTTGTTTAGCTTTGATTGAATTCTAACCCCATACCCCCCAAAATTGAACCAAACATAAGGTATGAGGTATCAAGTTCCAACCCAATACCACCCAGGTATGATTCTCGATTCCAAACTCATATCCACACCTAAACCAAACACCTCCTTAGTGTTCCTCAAATGTTGTTGGATTTTGGACTTGTTAATGTAGGCATCACTTGAAGTGGCAACTTTCTTTGAGGATTGAGGTGCAATTTTTTTTTTTTTTTTAGAAAAATAAGATAACGTCACCAAAGTTATTATTGTAAATTTATTAGTTATTTTGTTTTTTTCTTCATCAAAATTTAAACTCAACTAAATAGTGTTAAGAATACTTTAGAAATTTAATATTATTAATTAGTTGTAGCAATAATTATAATTATTTAAAAAAAATCTCAAAGATGTGAGCTTTTTTGCTGAACAATATTCCCACCATTGAACCAAGAGTAATTACAAGTATAAATAATTTCAAATTCCCAATAGGAACCAACTGAAGCCTTGGTAGGATGGTATCTTAGTGTAGTGGTGAGTAAGGACTAAGGAGTACTCGGGTTCGAGGCTTGTTTACAGCTTTTATGTTTTTTTTTAAATAAATTTGTTTAAGCTTGAATTTGAATGCTAAATGTCTTTTGTCTAGTTAAGTGATTGAAACAAACATTTCTATGGACTATCTTATTATATTACAAACTAGTTTTGTGACCCGTGAAATTCACGGGTTGTTCTGTTTCTAGTGTAATACTTTAGTGATTTAATACAATAACATACTACGATCAATTTACGATTTTCATGTTTTAAGGGTTGTATAAATTCAATTAGTCTTTTATACAACAGTTATCAGAAATTAAAATTTCATACATTAGATATACTAAGATACCTCTATCAAAACTAAAGTAACTCAATGCATGCTAAAATGAATTAATAATATAAGTATTCATATAATCAAATTAAACAAAACTATATTATCAAACAAAGATCCACAAAGATAGAGCACCCTCACAAATTAGATATCAAAATTTCATCAACAATTCTGAAAATAACATAAAACACACAATTAGAAATGTTATGACAAAACTAACATTTCATACCCCCATAAAATTGAAGCTAAAACAGTAATAAATTGCGGAACTAAAAATTTTAAAGCAGCAACAACTTGAACAACAATTGGATCATTATTGTCGAATACTTCACCTATTAAACAATATAATACAAAAAATGCTATGTCATCCCCTCATATTTTCCACCTTCTAGCCATATATTTCAACAGTAGGTCTCATGGGAGACCGTCTTCCACTAATTTAGTGGGAGACATAATAGGTAAAAAAGAAATTCAGTGGGTCCCTCACCCCATCATGTGAGAGGTCTCTCAATAACGCTATTGAGAGACCGTCTCTCCGGAGTTTTTGTGATATTTTCAAAATATATATAATAAATGCTCAAAAAATTATTAATCATCCACGATTCCACGTTGATGTCACCAATCTTTAGTTAGTATGTGAAATATAGTTGTTTAAGCAATCTTAGTATTTCACTTCTCCTTATAATCTTCTTTCTTCAATAAATCATACCTATTAAAAAAAAGTAACACAATAATAAAGGAATTTGTTTTATGCAATATTATCGTTATTAACTTAGTTTCATCTTAAGTAATGAAAAAAAGAGGGAATGATAATCAAATCGTAGAGATGTAAGTATATTTACCTTGGAAGAGCTTAACACAATAAATAATCTTGATAGCACCTAAATGAGAATAAAACAAACACATACGCGAAATTGAAAATGTGATGAACACTTCATAACCCAATGAAACTTCCAATAAAAAAATTAGTTAATAATATCGGTGACACATACCATTCTACTAACGACAGAGATAAGAAATTTTTTGCTTACAAATTTTGCCTTCCATAAAAAATATATAAACAATTGAGGATGAGTTTTATGGCTATTAAATATTTTTTTTCATTATTATCAAATTTAATATAGGTATAAATAAAGATCAAGTTCATGACTTTTGAGCATCCATTTTTCATTATTATGAAGTTAATATAAACAAAAATATGGGAAAATGAGAAATGGTATGTAAAAGGTTTGCATTATTATTAATATTATTATTAGTATTATTATTATTTTTTTCTTTTTTTCTTACAAACTCCACTTTGCATGAAAGTCGTTTAAAACGTTATCTAGTATATGTAATTAAATATGACATATTGATGATGATAGATATTTTGGTTTTCCTTTTAATTATATTTATAAATTTGTAGATATTAGTAGCTTTATAATCCAAATTATTAGATTTTTTATTTACTACATATCAGACCTTTTAGCTACTATCTTTATGGTTAAGGAGGAATTAGATGAACAATTTTAATGATTTAAATGATGAGAGTAATTCTTAATTTATTTTTATAATTTAAATCGTGATCTTATGGTTTCCACACAAAAATAAATATTACTAAACCTTATAATGAGTTTCAATAAATTTATTAAAGTAACCTTAATATTAACAATATAAATTAATAGAATTTAATTATGATAATTCTACATGGCAAACAATTAAATGTATTAAGTTGCCTTTTAACTATATAGTTAAAATATGACATATTGATGATGATAGATATTTTGGTTTTCCTTTTAATTATATTTATAAATTTGTAGATATTAGTAGCTTTATAATCCAAATTATTAGATTTTTTATTTACTATGTAAGACCTTTTAGCTACTATATTTATGGTTAATGAGGAGTTAGATGAACAAATTGAATGATTTAAATGATGAGACTAAATTTTTAATTTATTTTTATAATTTAAATCATGATCTTATGGTTTCCACACAAAAAAAATATTACTAAACTTTATAATGAATTTTAATAAATTTATTAAAGTAGCCTTAATATTAACAAAATAAATTAATAGAATTTAATTATGATAATCCTACATGGTAAAAAATTAAATGTATTAAGTTGCCTTTTAACTATATAGTATAAAATATATAGATTTATAGATGTGGCATTCGTAATGCACGCGTGGCTTTTTCTTCGCCTATGTGGCTTTGTCTACGTGGCCTTTTAAGGTTACCCTTTTAATATAATTTTATAGATTAAGACAATAAAAATGGCAAAGTATACTCTATCTTGTATTCCTGTGCTCCCTTTATGTCGATGATTTGTTAACATTTCTTATTCTTCGTGAGCGGTATTTAAATTAAAGGTAAACATATTAATGAGACGGGAGGATTATATAATAATATAATATGTTAAAATTTTATCGCGACAATTTTATATTTTATACTCCCTCCTATTCTCTAAGATCTTCCACATTTGTTTTGGAGAAAAAATTAGTGGTATGATGGTATGTGGATGTAAATAAAAGTAAGAGAGAAAAGGCAGAGCCACAAGTTATTATAACCACAAATGATAGACAAATAAGAAAAATGGAAGTTCTTTGTGAATTTGTCGTTTTAGGACATGTGGAAATTCTTAGGAAAACATGGGGGAGTAGTTTATATTGATGACAAAATTATATGTAGAAATATATTTATAAAGTATGGTGTTGTCAAAATTGCTAAAGATCGCCCCTATATTACTCATCTCGCCCCTAATATTCATTTCACTTTCCAATTTTGCCCTTTACTCTAAAACATTCTCAAAACTAATTTTTATCGGTAATTCAAAATATGAATGACGGTGACCCATTTTACGATAATTAATAATCAAGCACGATTAAATTCGAAACAAAATTGACGATTAGAAACGTAAAAACTTCAAACGATCTTAACTTTGTGCTCGGGTGTCCGATTTTGACGATTTTTTTTTTTTCAAATCACTTAACTCGACGAGACGAACGCAATGGTAAAAAAATTGAAAAGCGGACCCATTCGTGTGAAAAACACGAACTGGCCTAGGCCGGTTCATGTGGTTTACATGAACCAGCCTTGGCCAGTTCATGTAAATCACACGAATGAGCCTAGGCTAGTTCATGTGGATTACACGAATTGGCCCAGGCTGGTCCGTGTAAACCACATGAATCGGCCTAGGTCAATTCGTGTTTTTTACACGAATGGGGCATTTCTCAATTTTTTTTTCCATTGCGTTCGTTTCGTCGAGTTAAGTGTTTTGAAAAAAAAAAATTGTCAAAATTGGACACCCGAGCACAAAGTTATGATCGTTTGAAGTTTTTTGGTTCTTTATTCGTCAAATTTTGTCCAATTTAAATAGCTATTTCGTATTATTTTGAGACGGTTTTGTTTTTGTTGATTTAATTCGAAACAAAATTGACGATTAGAAACGTAAAACTTCAAACGATCATAACTTTGTGTTCGGTTGTCCAATTTTGACGATTTTGTTTTCAAATCACTTAACTCGACAAGACGAACGCAATGGTAAAAAAATGGAAAGCAGGCCCATTCGTGTGAAAAACACGAACTGGCCTAGGCCGGTTCATGTGGTTTACATGAACCAGCCTTGGCCAGTTCATGTAAATCACATAAATGGGCCTAGGCCAGTTCATGTGGATTACACGAATTGGCCGAGGCTGGTTCGTGTAAACCACATGAAACGGCCTAGGTCAATTCGTGTTTTTTACACGAATGGACCATTTCTCAATTTTTTTTCATTGCGTTCGTCTCGTCGAGTTAAGTGATTTAAAAAATCGTCACAATCAGACACCTGAGCACAAAGTTATGATCGTTTGAAGTTTTCTGGTTCTTTATTCGTCAAATTTTGTCCAATTTAAATCCCTATTTCGTATTATTTTGCGACGGTTTTGTTTTTGTTAATTTATGAAGCATTTTTTTTTGAAATTTTAAATTTAAAATCGAAAATGTGTAAAAAGGAATGTAAATGGGGTTTTAATAAATGGGGTTTTAATTACACAAGGGCAAAAAGGTAATATTTAGGGGCGAGATGAGTAAAACTAGGGGCGATCTTTAGCAAACCCGTATCTAAAATACACAAGTGTTAATGAACTGGACTGAAAGTAGTTGGGTACAACGGTATTACTGAACTGAATTGAGTTAAGCTAAGTTAAACAGAATGATTTTGAAGGATGATGAACTAAGTTAAGTTTAACCAAGTTGAATTAAACCAAACTAAATTGAGCTTAATTAAATTAAACTAAATTGCACGTAGCTTGAGTACGGAACTTAGAAACCGAGTCCAACATAAGATGAATTAAAATGAATGAAGGGCGCAAGAATTTAATTTATTAACAAGTTGATAATTGGCGGAGTTGAGTCGGAGTGAGACAAGTTGGGTTGAGTAGCTACTAGCTAGAGGGTCGAAATAAGTAAATGATGGTTAATGATGGTAACGTGTAGATCTGGCAAACGAGTCAACCGGGTCGGGTTTGGGGTGAGTTAATTTTATATCGAATCATTTTGGATCGGGTCATTTTATGTTTAGGTCAACTATTATCAAGTTAGTTTTAGATAATAATCACTTTGGTGTTATGAAATATTATTATATGGATGTCCATATCTTAGAATATTCTAGAGTATATTATCTTATGGAAACTCTACCCTAATTGTATGTGTATATATACCTCTTTTAATGCAATAAGAATATGATTCTGTCTCCCTTATTTTCTCTCTAACATCTCTCTACAATTCCCCCTTCTCATTATTTCACAACACGTTATCAGCACGAGTCTCTAACCTATCGTATATTTTATTCACCGAAACAATAAAACCTTGATAAGACCTTTCGTGTTTAATTTTATTCTCGTATATTTTATTCACTGAAACGGTAAGACTTTGGTAAGACCAAACCTTCTGTATTTAATCTTATTCTCATAGACACGACGGTATTTTTAGTCCAAAGAAACAAAATAACCTAATCATGTGTCTGCCGCAATTTCTCATGCTCAATATTCTACATGTAATCATTATGTTATTTTATCCGTAATCATTATGCTCAATAGTCTACATGCAAATTTGTCATGCTGTTTTTACACGTAATTTGTCATACTGTTTTATATTCGCGCAATAAGTATTGTATTCCGTCCTGTAATATGTATGTATATGTACAAGTAATAAAGCGCATACCCGACATGTATATTTTACTTACGTGTGACTTGTTAAACATTAATATAAGCACTCAAGATTATTTATGTTTCAAATCACGTATCAAGAAGTAAAAAAATGGATTGATGTTTGTGTGCCCTAACTCCAGGGAATTTTAATAAAGTGGATTGATGCATAGAAATTTTAATTAGCTATTTTTAATACTTAATATTATGGTATGAACATTGTTTTATATAATTAATTATGTCGTATTTTACGAACTTGAATTTGTGGTTAACAATTTTGAAAAAGGACATATCAAATAATTTTGGATTTGAAATTCCAAAAGATTTATTTTACAAAGATGAGAGATATGTCCATATTCTGACTTTGGCCTGAAGTTCAAAATTTTAAAGGTGTGTATAATTTAACACCGTCTCATCAGTACAATATATTCATATTGTATAAGTGTAAGTGGCCAGAAGTCCACGTCTATGAGTATATGAACCGCTGTTCAATTTAAAGCGGTCTTTATGAAAGGCAAATTTATTTGCGACCTGATTCTTGTTCACCTGAAGTTGAACAGTATAATGAGATATGAAATTTGATTCCTTCCTTGAAGTGAATGTGACATCTCATAAAGACTCTACCTGTAGTAGAGATTGTGAATTTGGCGTTTTGATAAGCCTAATATTGCGGCCTTAATTGAGCCTAATAACATGGCATTTGATGAGCCAAGTAAAGAAGCCTTAATTGCGATTAATGATGTGGCCTTATTGAGCCAAATTCGTTCATTGAAAGAAATGAAAATATCTCAAGTAAGTGAATATCTCATGAAAAGTCATGTGAGAATATGAGACTCGTGTATGCAAGAGTTTGATATGTGAAAACAAAATGATATTCATCTCATGACCAAAGTTCATAGTATTTATATATACTGAATTATGACCTGGAGTTCATAATGTTTGCAGATATTAAAACTGTGACTAGAAGTTTACAGTGTGTATAAATTCTCACGTTTCATATAGCGAGTATTATTTTGAGTATCAATATTAAGAATGAATTTGGCAAATTATGCGACACTTTTGGAAATTTCAAAATCATATCAAACCGATTCAAAACATTCCCTGGAGCGAATGAGATATCATGTTTTGAGGATGAAATTATTTTATCTTTCATTTAAGTAATGTAGTCTTATTGACACATTACATAATAAATTTGATTAGAGGCCATTATTCCTCGAGAATAATATGGCATTGTTTTACTCATCTAATAAAAGTATGAAAATATACCACTAGCAGTGGTTAAGTATGAGGATATGGATATTTTCATGATTTATGTGTTTATTTTAAAACACTGGTATTCCCACTAGAAGTGGACACCGCTTCACATTTGAAACAAGAGTGATAATTTGACCAACATATAATATATTGTGAAGTAAATGGTCGAAAAATACAACTAATTTGAAAGTTGTTGAATCATCTCTCATGCTTGAAGGGAATAATTGATTCGTAAGTTGAACTATCAACTTACATGTATTATCATGCTATATAGCACATTGAAACATGCGTTGTGATAAGCATGCATATGTCATCATTGTATATGTTGACGATTATAATTGTTGGTCATATGAAAATACTCAAAGAGTAATATATTCCCTATTGGAATATTGATGAGTCTTGCTTACATATATGAGACACTTATTGTGTCCTATGTCAGATGTCACATCATTTATCTGGGCGGATATAAAATTTTAATGAGATTTACTGATACAAGTATTGCTAAAAGATTAGCATGGTGAATATAGTCAACTAAATTATGGCATGTGTTAAGTGAAATTATTGAGATATATCCAATTCTTATTAAAGATTGCCGTGTATTTTTGGCAAACTAAGAAAGTTGACATGAAATGATTCAGATGTGACAAATTAAAGCCATCCGGGTTCTTACTATACCCGTTTTGATAAACCTTGAGTTTATCTTCAAGAAAAGATAAGTGCTGAAATTCTCTCGTGTAGAAATTTTATTAAAGGCAAGACACTACACTGAGATTGAGTATGTATTATGATGTTGGAGATCTAAACACTACTCGATATTGAATAATGAACTTAAATGTTCGTGTATGGATTGACATTATATTGAGTGTAATCACATAATGATTTTTCTTAGTAGTTCCCGTGATTAAAAATCACATTCAGGTTTTTATATAAAATCGTTGATCTCTTAAATTGGGCATTGTAAATCGGCACATTAAAAATCCAACTGCATTACACATTTCTTCCAGAAATATCTGTTATAGTACAAATATGCCCATATAAATTCTTATCGATGATATGAGAAATTGAGATCTAAGGTGGTTATGATAAATATTTAGACTATACATTGGTCATAGTTTTTACCACCTTAGGGGGAGAAAAGTGAGTTAAAGCTGGTAAAAACAAAATTGATCTCATACTGAACCAAAAGTTCAGAGAAGGTTATACGTTAAATTCATTGAGTAGAGGTTTTTGAATTTGATATAACCATATCTTTTACCAGATTAATACAAGTATATACACTTGAAGTGTATTATAATAAAAAGTCAAGATGAATTGACGGTTCCAATGAATGTGAAATAGCAAGTTCAAGCAGTTGGTATGATGTGTAATTGCTATATTTGAAGTGTCCCTGAAGAGACACGATATCTGAAGGATAATAGATGGCTTAAATGAATATAATGGTACCACATACATATTCAGATCCAGATATCATTTAACAGTACTGATATCATCAAGAGGTGATAAAATTATATCGATATATTTATGGAACCTACATACATTTGCGCGTGGTATTTTATGGACTTTATAAATGGGGATCGTAAATTTAAGTCCATTTTGATTGTCGGCATATAATTAATGATTATAAATGAGCTCATGGACGAGAAGTCCACTTATTGACTTGAAGTCAATCCAAATTATGAATATTGGAAAAAAAAAACTGTACAGTTTGCATTTTGAGTCATCATCATGTGCATATAGAGAGTAAGTTCATCATTGCATCTTAGTTTTAATTTATACATTATTATTATTGCTTGTTAGGATATGTTATTTAGAACTTAGTTTAATATCATATGCATGCACATGTTTCATAATATAATTTTGAATGGATAATGTTGGAAAAGAAAATATATTATGATCTACTCCTTTGAGGATAACTCCCTATAGGAGCCTCTTATAAATGATCATCAATTGTTAATGATTGATCAATTGAGTTAGTGAAACTCTTGATGAAATATATAAACCTCTACAATACGATTGAAAGATATCGTGATTAGTTCCAAAATGGAACATCAAAACTCCTATAGAGTTTATTTGAAAAGTTATTGTCTCAACCTGAAGTTTGAGCATATGAGAATTCATATTTAAATGAGCTTCTTGCTAAACATGTGAAATTAGCTTATGGCCTAGAATTACCATAACGATTAGATTAATGTAGTGAAATCTACAATGAAAAATGTCAATCCATACACATATGGTTTAGCAAAGAAAATCGCTCAAAAGGTGTTGGATGATTTATTCAATAATTATCGGATTGATTCTCTTAAGACAAGGATTAAGGAATGATGGCTACACTCTTTTTCCCTTCGACTAGGTTTTTTGTCCCAACGGGTTTTTCCTAGCAAGGTTTTTAATGAGGTAGCATTATAAGCGCATTATTACGCTATTGTCACGATTGTCATTATATCGAAGCTGTCATGGATGTTTTATTGATCGAAGATTCAAGTTTATCAACCGCAATGGGTACTACCACAACGATCATCAAGATGCAATGTCAGAGCATGGATTATTTCAAGATACATCAAGTTATCTAGTTATCAGGGGGAGTAGACACGCGCTGTACTCTTTTTCCTTATCCATGGTTTTGTCCCACTGGATTTTCCATGGAAAGGTTTTAACGAGGCAACTATTATTATGCATGTTTGAAGATTATTGTACTCTTTTCCTTTCTAGCGTTTTTCCCATAGGGTTTTTCTAGTAAGGTTTTTAACGAGGCATCTTCTTCAATAATGGACATCCAAGGGGGAGTGTTATGAAATATTATTATATGGATGTCCATATCTTAGAATATTCTAGAGTATATTATCTTATGGAAACTCTACCCTCATTGTATGTGTATATATACCTCTCTTAATGCAATAAGAATATGATTCTGTCTCCCTTATTTTCTCTCTAACATCTCTCTACAATTCCCCCTTCTCATTATTTCACAACATTTGGAACATTAAACACACTACACCCGCAAAGAAAATTTGTGTTAGGAATTTGGGCCTGAAATTTGTGTAAGAAAAAAAACAGAGCAAAACTAAAAACACAGTTTATTCACCTAAACCTCCTTCTTTACACGTTAACACTAAACTTTACTCATCACTCTCCAGTAGAGGTGGCAATCGGGTCACTCGGGTCGGTTACGGGTCGGGTCAAGGTGGGTCGGGTCATTTCGGGTTCAGGTTATATCGGGTCAGGGACAGGTTCGGGTCGGTTCGGTTCATGTCGGGTCATTTTCGGGTCGGGTCATCAATGGGTGGCAAGTCGGGTTGGGTTATTAACGGGTCAGTGTCGGGTCAGGTTATCAGCATATATTTTATCTTATATATTTAGTTTTAGATGGTTATTTTTTGTTTAAATAATGGGTAGGTGTATTAATTGTAGTTTTAAGTGAAAATAATTAAGATGAATATCAATTTGGTGTTATTTAAACCATTATTAAGCTAGTTCATTATCGGGTCATCTATCGGGTTGAGAAAATATCGGGTCACGGGTCGGGTCGGGTCGGTTCAGGTCGGGTTCGGGTTGGAAAAAAATAGGCTGCTATCGGTTATCGGGTCGGTTCGGGTCAGGTCAGTTCGGTTTCGGGTCACCCAATTTTCGGGTTGTATCGGGTCGGGTTTCGGGCGGATCAGGTCGGGTTCCTCGGGTTGGGTCAGCTTTTGCCAGCTCTACTCTCCAGTCTCCATTAATCCTCTGACTCTCTCCATTAATCCACAATCATCCTTCTCCATTAATCTGCATGATCAAGGTAATGTTTTTCACTCTTTATTTTTTGGTATGTTTGGGCTAAAAATAGCACAATGAAGAAGGCCCACTTAATAAAGTAAAGGCTATGAAAGAAGTAATGAGGAGGAAGGAAGCCCGCGGATTGGGGAAAAGGGAAACGGGCTAAAAGGAAGATTAGGAGCCCATCATAGGAGGCGTCCGCATTAAGGAAGAAAGTGTCAGGGAGAAGTTAGGGAGATCGGAGAGAATTGGTAAGGGAGTCCGGGTTTGGAAAGAGTCCTTATGGAAATTATATTCCCTTTCCATATTCAAGGTAGGCTATAACTAGGGTTCTTACCCTATAAATAGCCAAGGGAACGAATCAAGAATTCATTCATCCAAGACCGGCATTCGTACATCAACATTCAAAATCACATAATATACGTTCATTCTAGATCTTGCAGGCCTGACACCTAGGGTCAGCAGGATTAGCTTCGTGCCAACATTGTAATCATCATCCTATTCATATAGTGCAATACTTGGCAGGGTACCGTCCCTCCCGCGGTTGTTCCCACATTGGGTTTTCCGCGTCACCAAATCTCTCGTGTCAATTTATATTACGCACTTTATTTTTCTATTCACTTATAGACAAACGAACCATTATACAATCGACCAACGAATATAGACTACATTGACCCTAATTAATCGACTTGCGTAAAAATACCTAAACAGTTTGGCGCCCACCGTGGGGCATTGTGGTCGTCAATCGTTGTTATTCCAAGATACACAATGGATAAGCAAGCATCTGAAGCCATGTCAGGGAGCAGGCAACCATCGCTACCACCGCCATCTACTCAAAATCCAACATCAACAGTGGCCACGCAGGCTCCCGGACATACCTCAAGAATCATACCGACAACAAAAACCTCGTTACCTCCTAAGACTCCTGTTGTCGCAGCTCAGGCCAGATCAGACAAGGGAGCAGCAAGTTCAGGCCTCACCCCACCACCTAGTCCCACACAAATCTTACTCACTGGCGTAGAGAATCTTCAAAAAGCTATGGAAAACATGAGAGAAGATCAAAGGAGAGCAGATGCTGAGGTAAGAAGGAGAGACAGAGAGCTTTGGGCACAAATTGATCTCCTGAAGCAAGCGATCCAACACTCCGGGTGAACGGGGACGGTGAAGGAAGATCTCCCTTGGTAGATCTGACACAAGGAGCATCAGGCAGCAGGCAGATACCAACTGAGATAATTACAAGATTGGATTTGGCTACGATACCATCAGATGGAAGAATAACCCTACGAGGGTTAAGATACCTCACACCAGATAGCTGGCAGCCGGTTAGCTGCATAAGGATACAAACAGGTGGCCTCCTCGTCAGCAGTCCTGCAGCAATCGATCAGACACCTGTAGCAGGATCCGGGTCAAACCAGCAGATAAACTGGCAACAGGGGACAACCGTTACCACAACCCCCTGGCTGCCGGAGCCTATCAGAACCTTCCAGAGCCCGGATCAGGAGGAAATATGCACACAGATGACAGGCGGACCCCAGATTCAGCCAATATAACTAATCAGCAGTACTTGGAGTTAAAGGAGATGCTAAGCAGGGTTCCGGGGCTACCACCCCCACTCGAGAAAGCAGCTCTAGATAGTTACGCCGACTCACCATTTGTGGACACCATATCCATCACAGCCATGCCAAAGGGATTCACAAATCCAAATATGCCTCTCTTCGACGGCACAGTAGATCCCTTTGATCACGTTAGCCAGTACAAGCAGAAGATGATGACGGTAACAGCTATAGGACAAGTTAAGGAGGCCTGCATGTGCAAAGGATTCGGGTCCACCCTAACAGACCAAAGACTTCGGTGGTTCGTGAGCCTACCCAACAGTCGATATCTACATTTCTTGAATTGGTGAACGCATTTACCCAACAGTTCGATTCGCAAGCAGAAAGCCACAAAAGCACGCGCGGGAGACCCGTACGAGAATCGTCCGGGCGGGAGAGAGCATTGGAGAATACAATACTAGGTTCAACAATGAGAAGGTAGCAGTACGAGAGTGTGATGTCTCAACAGCAGTAGAAGCCTTCAGAAGGGGCCTCCACCATGACTCCGACCTCTATAAGCAGTTAACTATTCATCCATGCCATAGTTTCAAGCGATGACAGAGAAGGCGGTGCCGCAATCGGGTTGGAGGAAGATGTCTTAGCGAGCCGACTTGCTAAGCACACCCGTATCTCCGTCACCTCGGTAGAGAAATCAGGGAGAAAGCAAACCACCAGCAAGAAGGACGAGAGATACAGGCCATACGGGAGGGAAGTCAACAAAATTGAAGAAAATCAGCTACTCCCCACTCTGGCAGAATACGGATTCACCACAGGAATCGGAGGAATCTTGAAGGCACTCAGGGAGATGGGAGATGGAGTCAGGTGGCCCAATCCACCGGTAGGAGAGCAAGCCTGGAGGAAAGACAGCAAGAAGAAGTGTGAGTTCCACCGGGATATTGGGCACAACACTGAGGATTGCTATACATTACGAAGAGAGATCAAGCGCCTGTACGAACAAGGAAAGCTGAGCCACCTATTACCACGTGGGGGCAAGCAACAAGATAAGGTAGGCTCCGCCAAACCGGCAGACCCACCCACATGCACCAAAATTATAAACGTGATAACAGGCGGCTCGAACTTGAGCGGACTGACATATTCAGCAGCCAAGAGACACGCCCGGCCCGATTCGTGCGAATTTCTCAAGTGACTGCCAAAGAATCATCGGCTTTGATGAAGGAGACGTATACGATGAGCGAGAACATCATGACGCACTTATTATCACCTTATCAATGGCCAATTGCACAGTTAGAAAGGTCTTGGTAGATACAGGAAGCTCAGTCAACTTGATCATGCTGAAAACTATAGAAAATATGGGATTCAGCGAGAGGGATTTGCATAAAAAGACTATTCCGCTAGTAGGCTTCAGTGGAGAAATAGCCAGCTCGCTAGGTGAGATAGTCATCCCCACCTATGTGGGAGGAGTCAACAAGCAAGTCAGATACCTGGTTATAGATGGCCCCTCTACTTACAACGTCATCTTGGGAAGACCATGGCTGCACCAAATGAAGGCAGTCCCCTCAACATACCACCAGTGCATAAAGTTCCCCACACCATGGGGAGTAGAAACAATAAGAGGAGACCAGGAGGAAGCTAGAGGCTGCTATAAGAAGGCACTCCAGTGCACTGCCAGTCCCCCCGCATAGCAATTACAGAAGCAGCCTATCCAGGACGAATACATCGAGCCGCCAGCAGAAGAGCTGGATCAAATCAACCTGGACAAGCTGCAACCAGAACGAACCGTGCTCATTGGAGCAGGATGTACAAGAAGCTTAAGACAGCAGTTAGTCAAGTTCTTACAAGATAACATGGATTGTTTTGCATGGTCACACGATGACATGACATGAATAGATCCGTCCATCATAACACATAAGCTTAGTATAGACCCAAAGTGTAAGCCCATCTAACAGAGAAGAAGGAAGTTTGCAGCGGAGAGAAATAAGGTAATCAACCAGGAAGTAGATAGCTCTGGGCAAAGAAAGAAAATAAGAGAAGTAAAATATCCAGAATGGCTGTCCAACGTAGTGGTGGTGCCTAAGAAGAATGGGAAGTGGAGAGTGTGTGTGGACTTCACCGATCTCAACAAAGCATGCCCCAAAGATCCATTCCCGCTGCCTCATATTGATGCAATGGTGGGCGCAACAGCTGGACACGAGATGTTAACATTCTTGGACGCATGGAGTGGATACAATCAGATCAAGATGGATCCTGCAGATCAAGAGAAGACAGCATTTATGTCCGAAAGAGGAATATATTGCTACAATGTCATGCCATTCGGCCTAAAGAACGCATGCTCCACATATCAAAGGCTAGTTAACCGAATGTTCGAAGAACAAATAGGAAGGACAATGGAGGTATATATTGATGACATGGTGGTGAAATCAGAAAAGGCCAAGGATCATATGCGGCACCTGGCAGAAACATTCAGCACCCTCAGGGAATACAAGATGTAGCTAAATCCATCTAAATGCACCTTCGGAGTATCTTCTGGCAAATTCCTGGGCTATATCGTAACTCAAAGAGGAATAGAGGCCAACATCGAGCAGATCAAAGCCATCTTATAGCTGGAGTAACCTGAGAAGCCTAAGGATGTTCAAAGACTAGCCGGGAAGGTAGCAGCCCTGAACAGGTTCATCTCAAGATCTTCAGATAAATGCAGACTGTTTTACGACGTACTAAGGAAGAGCCAGAAGTTTGATTGGACCTCTGAGCACGAGCAAGCTTTCAGAGAGCTGAAGCACTACCTCAGCAGCCCGCCGCTACTGACGAAACCAGAGCCAGGAGAACCACTATTCCTATACCTAGCTGTCACATAGGTAGCAGTGAGTGCAGTCCTGGTCAAGGAGCATAAAAGGGAGCAGAAGCCAGTATACTACGTGAGCAAGTCTCTGCTGCCGGCAGAGACCAGGTACACATCCCTTGAAAAGTTAGTACTAGCACTGGTAGTGGCATCTCGCAAACTGCGCCCCTATTTTGAGTCCCACATTGTACATGTCGTGACCAATTACCCGCTAAAATCTATCATGAGGAAGCCTGAACTATCGGGCGGAGAATGTCGAAATAGTCGTACACCTCGGTGGGTACGACATCCAATATGACCCCGAGCAGAATCAATCAAATCACAAGCATTAGCCGACTTCGTGTCAGACTTCAGTCCTGCCATCCAGAATCTAGCAGATAAAGAGATCCTCACTTTAGGAGGGAGCAAGGAGGCGAAAACGCGCGGATGCACATTGACGGAGCCTCCAACCAAAAGGGGCGGCGTAGGATTAATTCTACGGTCACCACCGAGAGAGACGATAGCGCAAGCAGTAAGATGCGAATTCAAGGCAACCAACAATGAGACAGAATACGAGGCCGTGATATTGGGAATGAAGCTAGCTTTGGAGTTAGGGGTCAGGCACCTGCTCATATCCAATGACTCTCTGTTAATAGTTAACCACGTGAATGATGAGTTTATAGCCAGAGATTCGAAGATGATTGCATACCTAAAGGTAGCAAAGGAGTTAAAACAAAAATTCGAATCTTGCAAGCTTAAACAGATCCCTAGAGATCAGAACGTGGAAGCAGACGCCCTAGCGACCCTGGGGGCAACATTCAAACCAACAGAGCTATCCAGCATCCCAATAGCACATATGCTGGAACCTTCCATTCAGAAAGCAGACGAAATAGACAGAGGTGAACTGGAGGATCCACAGAGCGAGAAAGAAATCCGAGCAGTTACAGAGGAAGGTGAGAGCTCCCAGCCAAACAGGCAGCCAGGCCAAATAGCCGATCAGGCAGACGACTGGCGCACACCTTACCTAGACTGGCTGCGCTATAACAAGCTACCAGATGACAAGAAGTAAGTGAGAGCTTTTAGAGTAAAGGCCTCCAGATTCATACTCATTGATGATACATTATACAGAAAATCACTAGCAGGCCCCTACTTATGGTGCCTGGACAAAGAAGAAGCGCAGACTGTGTTGCATGCTCTCCACAGTGGCGAATGTGGAAACCATGCAGGGGGCAGGAGTCTGGCAAACAAAGCCCTCAGACAGGGATACTATTGGCCTACAATGAAGGCAGATGCAGCAGAGTACGCACGAAAATGTGACGCCTGCCAGCGCTCAACGCCCATGATCCATCAGCCAGTAGAGCCCCTACACCCTATCATTTCTCCCTGGCCCTTCATGGCATGGGGCATGGACATAGTAGGCCCTCTACCATGGGCCACAGGAAACAGAACCTGGATGCTAGCAATGACAGATTACTTCTCCAAGTGGATAGAGGCAGAAGCATTCACGGAGGTAAAAGATAAACAGGTCATTTCGTTCATAAAACGAAACATCATTTGCAGATTTGGTATCCCATCAGAAATCATATGTGACAATGGCTCACAATTCATCTCCAACGATACCGAGGGATACTGTGACAGGTGGAACATCACCTTAAAAAAGTCAACACCGAGGACTCCAAAGTCCAACGGACAAGCTGAATCCAGCAACAAAATCATTATGGACAATCTGAGAAGGAGGTTACAGGAGTTAGGAGGAAAGTGGGCAGATGAATTGCCACTAGTATTATGGTCAGACAGAACGACACCAAAGATAGCAACAGGTCAAACACCCTTCAGCCTGGTGTTTGGCGCAGAAGCAGTCATTCCGTCAGAATTTCTAGTTCCCACTTACAGGTATGAAAATATGACGAGGGAACTGAACAATACAGAGATGACCAGAAGCCTGGACACAATTGACGAGCTGCGAGCAAGCGCAGAAATCCGTCTGGCTGCCTACAAACAGTCAGTGGCCAGGAGTTATAACAAAAATGTAAAAGTCAGGCTCCTGGAGGTAGGAGACCTGGTTCTCCGAGAGGTGTTTCAGAACACCAAAAATCGAAAAGCAGGCAAATTCGCCTACAAATAGGAAGGACCATACCAGGTAGAAGGAGTTGTTGGCCATGGTGCATACAGACTGATGACTACGGACGGTCAAATCATACAACGCCCATGGAACATACTTCACCTGAAGAGATATTACTTTTAATAATAAGTAGACTTTAGCTTTACGAATAATGTACTGTGAGAAGCCAAATCATTTTTAAAGAAAAAATAAAAATCCGGTAGTAGGCATACTGCCAATTTCACTCTTATTTCTGGTGTCTTTAAGTTATTTTTAAGATTTCAAAACTACTATTGGATGGTGTGGTCTGGCAGCGCCCTGGGACCACAATTGCTCTGGTACCCCATGCAGGGTAATATCCGTATAAGACCCTTTAAATTTAGGACTATAACGTAAATTTAACATGCGATTATCGTCATAAAACATAAATACAATAGAAAACGATAAAGATTAAGAATCAACCTCGGGTCCTTTGATGCGCGGCGTAAAGAACAGAAATCAACAGAGATTTCCTCCTAATCGTTGCACCCAAGACCGTCTGAGACTATGCCCTTGTGCTAGAAATGCTCTCTAATTGACTTGCAATATCGAGAGAGCTATTGTGAGGTTATTCGATCTGAGATCTAGAAATTTCAGAGAAGAATGCTCCGAAACCCTAATTTATGAGAAAAATGAATTGCTTAGGTCAAAAGGAGAGGGAGCCTCTCCTTTTGTTGTCTCGTCCATGGTCATGAGAGGAGGGAGTGGGCTTTCCACTTTCTCCTCATTTTTAACTTGTGGTCCGATCAATTCCGCTAAAATGTATATGACGGGTTTTATTATAAACTGTCATCGGTTATCGGTTATTAATACATCGACTAATAACACGGATTAGTTGAAATATTAATACATGTCCGACAAAGACAATATTGTATAATTAATTCAATATACATTAATCAAATATAAATCGTTTATATTCAATTTACGAATTAACTGCTTAATTCGTCTTAGCCATTATTATTTAATCCGTATTAAATAATTGTCTCAACATCGCGTTTGACTAATTACTAGTCAATAACTCCGACTAACTGGTTAGTCAAATTTGGCATCAACATGATGTATTTTCATCTTTGTCACATCTCTCAAACGTATCCTATAGGTGTGACTTTTAGGGACCAGTTGATCACCGCCATCTGTATGACAATAACGTCAAACTTATCTAGCAAGCCAACCGTTATTGATAAACGTGGATCAACTGATAATCATACAAAAGTATAGCCTTTGATCCTTTTAGAGATTTATAAGTCCTTTCACTAACTGTAAAGGACACCAACCCCAACAAGCTCCCACTTGTCCGTACAAGTGTACGTGCAATGACGTTATCCGCACTCACTGAAGGACACAGCTCCAACAAACTCCCACTTGTCCGTACAAGTATATGTGCGATAACCGATTCTCATATTCATTTAAAATTTCTCCCACTCAATGTAAAACAATTTGCAGATCCGGATCCGCAAAGGTCGTATTTTACAATCGATCTGGATCAAGAGTGGTTTCCTCGACTAGAGAGTAACTTAACTGATAAAACGAATCCGTATCCGAGCATGGCCATGCATTTCGATTCTGACTCCTCGAGTGGCCCCGAGAAATATCGAGTACACGATAAAGGCTGAATATTTCCTACAACTCGACTCCTTCCGATCTAAGCACAGCATGAAATGACCCAGAAAAAATCTACTTGGCCCCCTGTTACGGATGACCGTGAGAAAGAAACCAAAGTCACCCAAAATCTGCCTTAGTCTCAAGAGACAGTCGATAGTCAAAAGAATCGACTCTTAGGATCACCATGGAGGTCCTATCCACGACCGGGCACCGAATGTTATAAAACATTTAGGACTCCACGTCGATGTCACAATTGTGTCCTACGAAATATCCGTATAAATCGCCTCTGTGATTGGTCAGTCAACCGGTTGACTTATGGCTCGTTGAACCCACCATCAACCAACGTCACAAAATAATTGCCAGAGTTATCAGCTCATGTAGGCAATTAAGGACTAAAAATATAATGTTTGTTCAGTTCACTTTGTGGTGTTCAAAATTGTCGTACAAATCCACATGAAAAACAAAATATATAAATATCAAAACGATGATGTCGTATAGAGTACAAAAGAGAATGAATCTAATCCATAAAAGAGTACTACAACTTAGGAACACGTTTAATTCCCATGGAATTAACGTGCCCTTCATGCTTATCTTGTCGTAATGGTTTAGTGAGAGGATCGCTATGTTATTATCATCTGTAGCAATCTTTTCTATCACTACTTCCTTTTGCTCCACGTAATCTCGGATTAGATGAGCTTTCCGTTGTACATGTCTAGACTTGTTGCTAGACTTTGGCTCCTTAGCTTGGAAGATGGCACCTCTATTGTCGCAATAGATGGTGATCGGGTCATTCGAACTAGGCACTACGAATAGTCCTTGTAAGAATTGACGCATCCATATCGCTTCCTTTGCAGCTTCAGACGCGGCATAGTACTCGGACTCGGTCGTAGAATCTCTTTGTAACACTTTGTTTGGAACTCTTCCGGTGACTGCAGCGCCATTAAGAGTAAAAACGAATCCGATCGAGATTTCGAGTCATCTCGATCCGTTTGGAAGCTAGCATCACAGAACCGTCACAGGGTTGCGCATAGCTTTTGAGGGCCTCCATAAGTCAATGCCCAATCTTTAGTCCTCCGTAGGTACTTAAGAATGTTCTTGACAGCCAGCCAATGTGATTCACCTGGATGCTGTTGGAATCGACTTGTCATACTCAATGCATATGCCACGTCCGGACGTGTGCATATCATGGCATACATGATTGATCCTATAGCCGAGGCATAAGGAATCCGTGTCATGCGCTCTTTCTCTTCCGGTGTCTCTGGTGCCTAAGACTTGCTCAAATGCACCCCTGGAGCCATAGGAAGGAACCCCTTTTTGGAGTTAGTCATGCTGAATCTCTCTAGGACTTTGTCTATGTAAGACTCCTGACTGAGAGATAACATCCGACGTGATCTATCTCGATAGATACGGATGCCCAAAATTCTTTGTGCCTCACCCAGATCTTTCATCTGGAAATGGTTCTTCAACCATACTTTCACCGAAGTTAAGAGAGGTATGTCACTCAGGAGTATGTCATCGACATACAATATTAGGAAGACAATCTTGCTCCCACTCGACTTGATATAGAGACATGGTTCCTCGACCGATCGAGTAAATCCATTTTCTTTAATCACTTGGTCGAAGCGATGATTCCAACTCCGAGATGCTTGCTTAAGTCCATAAATGGAACGCTTAAGTTTGCATACTTTCTTAGGATGTTCTGGATCGATGAAACCTTCGGGTTGTACCATGTACAACTCTTCCTCCAAAAAGCCGTTTAAGAAGGCGGTTTTCACGTCCATTTGCCAAATTTCATAGTCATGAAAAGCGGCAATTGCTAAGATTATCCGAATGGAACGCAGCATGACTACGGGTGCAAAAATCTCATCGTAGTGCAAACCTGGCACTTGGGTGAAACCTTTAGCAACTAGTCGTGCTTTATAGATATCTTGTTGACCTTCCACAGAATGCTTTATCTTGTAAAGCCATTTGCATTGAAGGGGACGAACCTTAGCAGGTAAGTCAACAAGATCCCATACGTTGTTCTCATACATGGAGTCCATCTCGGATTGCATGGCCTCAAGCCATAGCTTTGAGTCAGAACTAGTCATGGCACCTTTATAGGTTGCGGGTTCACTACTCGTTAAGAGTAGAACGTCATCTATGTCATGTTCCTCGACCATACCAATGTATCTGTCCGGAGGAATAGAGACTCTTCCCGACCTCCTAGGTTCCTCAGGAATATTAACCGCAGCCGGGATTGAAGGAATTGGTTCCTCCAATGGTTGCTCGGTATTTGGTTCTGGAATCTCCGACAGGTCGAAGGTTCTATCACTCTTTGCATTCTCGAGAAATTCCTTCTCTAAGAATGTCGCACTAGCCGCAACAAAAACACGTTGTTCGGTTGGCGAATAAAAGTAATGACCAAGTGTTCCTTTAGGATAACCTATAAAGTATGTCTTGACCGATCGCGGGCCGAGCTTATCCTCGTGTCTCCACTTGACATAAGCCTCGCAGCCCCAAACCCGTATAAAGGACAAGTTAGGGACCGTTCCCTTCCATAGTTCATATGGAGTCTTGTCAACAGCTTTAGACGGACTTCGGTTAAGTATTAGAAGCGGTGAAGAGAAGAGCATAACCCCATAATGAGTCGGGCAACACGGTGTGACTCATCATGGATCGAACCATATCAAGTAGTGTTCGATTTCTCCGTTCGGACACACCATTCAACCGAGGTGTTCGGTGGAGTTAGCGTAAGGCAATCCCACGAGTCTTTAAGGTGTTGATCAAACTCATGAGAAAGATACTCGCCACCACGATCCGAACGTAGTGTTTTAATCTTTACGCCCGATGAGGTTCGTACTCGATTCGGTATTCCTTGAATTTCTCAAAGGATTCACTTTTGTGCTTCATTAAGTAGACATAGCCATATCTACTTAAATCATCCGTGAAAGTGATGAAATACCTATAGCCTTCTCGTGCGGTGATTGACATAGGCCCACATACATCCGTATGTATGAGTCCTAATAGGTCGCAGCCGCGCATTCCAACACCTTTGAAGGAAATTCGAGTCATCTTACCGATGAGACATGATTCACACGTGCCAAATGATTGAAAATCAAAGGCCGAGATAGCTCCATTCTTTATGAGTTGTTTTACGCGTTTCTCATTAATGTGTCCCATACGGCAGTGCCATAGATACGTTTGATCTTTGTCACCAACCTTTAACCTTTTATTCATTACGTGTAATATTTCGGTGGTCCGATCTAAAACATAAATTCCGTTCATGGAGACTGCCTTGCCATAAATCATATCGTGTAATGAGAAAATGCAAGAATTATTCTCTATTACAAATGAAAAACCAAGTTTGTCAAGTGCGAAGCGAAATAATGTTTTTCGAAAGACTGGGTACATAATAGCGATTATATAAAGATAACTCAAATCCGCTAGGAAGCTGGATCACATATGTTCCCCTCGAGACGGCAGCCACTCGTGCTCCATTCCCGACACGCAGTCCACCTCACCCTTTACGAGGGGTTCGATGTTTCGGAGCCCCCGCACATGATTACACAGATGAGAACCACGACAAGTATCTAGCACCCAAGTTCCGTAACTTGCGTGGTTAATCTCAATCATATGAATAAAAGTAGAAGAAGAAGACATACCAACGGGTTTAACGCGACGACTGCTTTTATGTCCTCATGATAAACGGGACATGTGCGCCTCCAATGCCCGATCTTGTGGCGGTGATGGCATTCCATGTTTTCGGTTTTGCTCTTTTTCGCGCCTGATGAGTTGCTCGACTCACCAGGCCCACTCTTACCCGACCCACGACTTCTTGAACTTCGCCTTACCTCGCTAGGTTTGCCGGAGCTTTGCCCTTACCCTTGCCCTTGTTTGACACAACGAGAACATCCTGTTTCAAGCTCCCCCTTTGGACTTCATGTCCTTCTCGGCCCCGTACGAGAAGGGAGTGCGATTCATGGGGACTTTTCTTCAAATCATTCATATAGTAATTCGCTCTAAAGAGCGCAAAACCATCGTGGAGTGAATGAAGCATGCGGTCAATCACGATGTTCTCGTTGATTTTACAATCAAGCGTCTCCAGCTTCTCGACATTCTCAATCATGCTGAGAATGTGTGGGCTAACCGGTTGGCCCTTCTGGAGTCTCGCATCAAAGAAGCGAGTGGTATGCTCATAGGTCACAATTCTCGGTGCTTTCGAGAATTCCTTGGTGAGCGTGGTGAAAATCTTGTTTGCACCATGGGCTATGAAGCGTTTCTGCAAATTGGGTTCCATTGCAAAAATGAGTACGTTCTTTATCGCACCGCTTCCATGCGAAATCGTTAAACTTGGCGATTTCGTTAGCTCTAGCCGTGGGACCTGGGTTTGCCGGGAAGGGCTCTAATAGATATTTGAGCTTCCGTCGTCGGCAGCGACATTCCGTAATGCCGCCTCCCGTCCGCGAAGTTTGATCCATCATTCTTGAGTCGAGTAGACTGATTCATCTGATTCATGAAGATCCGAAGCCAGGACTCACGGTCCAATGTGGCACTTGGCATTGGGTCGTTAGTAGGACCAGCCATTTCGTTATTAGCAGTTTAAATGTTCGTGATCTACACTGAAAAAGAAAAAAAAAACAAAAAAGAAATAAGCAACTCATCGAGGTGATTTAAGTCTATTTAAAATTCATTTTAATGTGTAGACTCTCGCACTTGCATAATTGATCTCCCTCAAGAATGATGCAAGTGATCCCAAGACTCAATTTCTGTAAATTGATAAGCCAACTGCTTAGCTAATTCTTCCGTAAGAACTCTTGGTCGATAGATTTCTGTAAATCCTATCTATAGTCCACCATAATCACAGGATCGTACGAGTGACCATAGTGTTGAGATAAAATAGGTCAATCGGTTCCAACTTACCCGACGTAGAAGGGGTCATATTATGCCTACCGACGAAGAAGGGACTCATTGGAGTTTGACCTATAAAGACTATTCTCAATTTTTGTTTATACGAGGAAGATCCCATCAACTTAATTTTAATTCATATTAAGTGAACGAATAACTAGCGTCTGCGTGAATGAATTAATTTAGGTGATGGCTTAAAATCGTGTGACATATGAATGTCAAAGAAAACTAACTCGTGACCTCTATATGTGTCAGTTTTCATGCAATAATTAGGTGGTTTGGTTTTAGGCGGAATATGATGCATATTATCGTTACGAAAAAAAAATAAAAAATAAAAGAATGCAATACGTAAATAAAATTCCTAGTGTGGCCTATCCTAGTAAAAAGAACATAATACAACTTTGGAATCCACCGTTGGACCCGAAAAGCTTGTCTTAATGTTCCATCTTTGTCCATGCAGCGGGAGTGAGTATCCGGTTCTCCGTCTTTGGTCTTCTCAAAATTACAATTTAAAATTTACAAATATAAACCTACTTACATTCTAAATACAAAACTGTAATTAAAAGTGAAAAATCCAAAAGGAGATACGAGATCTCAAAATACAACCAAGACCGTGTTCCATCATTACGGTAACACGTTCTACTAAGGCCACACTAAGTTACAACCGTTTATAAAATTAAATACGTAATTAAAAGCATTCAAGGCATTCAACAAAACGATAAATAAAATGCATCAACTAAAACAAATTTATTCGTGACATAATTCCGTAATTATGTTAAATTTATCCAAACCACCTTTGACGATTAAAATTTATGTGATAAAACCGCTTCTATCAGTTTATTTTAATCTATTACAATCCGTTACTTTAAATATGCTTTAAAATAACTCAATGGTACGTGTGTGAACCGTTTCACAATCATAGCGAGTATACAATATCCGTATAAAGTACACATTATGGCCAAAAGAAAATTTTAAAACAAAAAGTTAAAAATTTACACGCTGCCAAAACGAATTCCCTCGATCCAGGAACAAAAGTTCTCGATCGAGGAAGAAAAGGGCTCGATCGAATGAAGCTGCCATTCGATCGAGGGGTTTGCCAATCAGAAGGTGCTCGATCGACTAAACACGAGGTCGATCGAGGACCTTTATCAGCAAAACTGTTCGATCGAGTACTAGGAGGTCTCGATCGAGCAGTCAGGATTTTAAAAGTGGTCGATCGAGTACAGCAAGGACTCGATCGAGTAAAAACAAGACAGAATAGCACTCGATCGAGTAGAAATACGCTCGATCGAATGCAAACATGGCTGAAAACTGTAAAGCCCTCGTGAAAACGATTTGATATAACAAAACAATTTCAATTTTGATCAAAACCGCATCAAAACAATTCTACAATTGTCAAAACTTAACATATTGCTATAATCTCCGTATAAAATAACAATATGCAAAAGAACAAATCGAAAACAAGATCAGACATGAACAAGCATATCACGGTTTACAAAATCGAAACAGCCGTGTATACATGGCACGGTTTTCGAGACAATAAAAATCGTTTCAAAACGTTTTTATGAAAATCACAATGAAAAATATACGTGGCCTGGCTCTGATACCACTTGCAGGGTAATATCCGTATAAGACCCTTTAAATTTAGGACTATAACGTAAATTTAACATGCGATTATCGTCATAAAACATAAATACAATAGAAAACGATAAAGATTAAGAATCAACCTCGGGTCCTTTGATGCGCGGCGTAAAGAACAGAAATCAACAGAGATTTCCTCCTAATCGTTGCACCCAAGACCGTCTCAGACTATGCCCTTGTGCTAGAAATGCTCTCTAATTGACTTGCAATATCGAGAGAGCTATTGTGAGGTTATTCGATGTGAGATCTAGAAATTTCAGAGAAGAATGCTCCGAAACCCTAATTTATGAGAAAAATGAATTGCTTAGGTCAAAAGGAGAGGGAGCCTCTCCTTTTGTTGTCTCGGTCCGCGGGTCATGAGAGGAGGGAGTGGGCTTTCCACTTTCTCCTCATTTTTAACTTGTGGTCCGATCAATTCCGCTAAAATGTATATGACGGGTTTTATTATAAACTGTCATCGGTTATCGGTTATTAATACATCGACTAATAACACGGATTAGTTGAAATATTAATACATGTCCGACAAAGACAATATTGTATAATTAATTCAATATACATTAATCAAATATAAATCGTTTATATTCAATTTACGAATTAACTGCTTAATTCGTCTTAGCCATTATTATTTAATCCGTATTAAATAATTGTCTCAACATCGCGTTTGACTAATTACTAGTCAATAACTCCGACTAATCGGTTAGTCAAATTTGGCATCAACATGATCTGTATTTTCATCATTGTCACATCTCTCAAACGTATCCTATAGGTGTGACTTTTAGGGACCAGTTGATCACCGCCATCTGTATGACAATAACGTCAAACTTATCTAGCAAGCCAACCGTTATTGATAAACGTGGATCAACTGATAATCATACAAAAGTATACCCTTTGATCCTTTTAGAGATTTATAAGTCCTTGCACTAACTGTAAAGGACACCAACCCCAACACCCCATGAGATGGCGATAGTTACTTCACATCATTCTAATAGGTTTTCTTATTTTCAGGCTTCTATAAGTACATCACTTTGAATCCTAGTGTCTATGGTACTTTGAAAGGATGTCTAGCAGATCCAAGCGCCAACGCGGGGTGACAAGGCACACGGCACTCCAACATGCCTAACCTATTTTCTCCACAAGGAGCACCCTCACCAGGCGGACTGTGGAACATACGAAAGGGAGCCTAGTTGACAGTTGAATATGCTTATCCAGCTACCCCTGATACCACCCCCTGGACGTAGCTCGCACTAATCGCAATTAATCAGGGCCCCAGCATGCATGCACAAACGAACATGGAACGTAGGGATATCTGCGCTACCAGAATCCTGCAGCGTCTCCATCTGGTCCTAGAATGACGATAAACTTGCCTCAATGACGCCCCTGTTGGCTTAAAACGAGATGAACACACCTTGCGTCATGAACAAGGTTAAGTAGTCCAAAACTGCGGCATACGCCTAAATCAGCCATCCGATTGACACGGCAGCTAGCTTAGTCCGGATCAGTCTTTTCAGGCTGACCAGGCTGGTCTAAATCAGCCTCCTAGGTTGACACGGCCACTCCTCCTTACATTGCGGCATACGCCTAAATCAGCCATCAGGCTGACACGACAGCTAGCTGAGTCAGAACGTTAGCCTTTTCAGGGTGACAGGACTCGCCTAAATCAGTCAAACAGGCTGACACGGCAAGAAACTTCCTAAAAACAGGAAAGATCAACAACAAACACACGATATGTAAGCTAAAACCTTGCCAAACTATGACAAGGGGCATTTCAAAATATGGCCAAAAGTACGGCCCAAAGTTCAACCGCCACCTTGGCGGGGCAACCACAACAAAAAAAAAATAAGTTTGAAACTTACAAGGTCTGCCACCTCTGGGCCAGACTGCCAAAAAATTCATCAAAACATAAAAACTTAATTATCGGTCACATTAATGACCTCCCCCTCGGCATCTCCTCCGCTCGCCGACCGCTCATTTCGTGCATCGCACGGCTTGCATATCCTCGGCCGCCATAGCTCCCCGAGCTCGTCGCAGACATCCCGGGACATTCCAAAGATCATCCCCCCGACTGCTCGGTCGGTGCGGGAGAATTCACCTCACCAACTTCAAGCATCGCACGCTCGGATCGGGTTGGGTGGGGTAGAGCATCTCCATTGCTTCTCCTCTTCCTCTATGGCCTGCTGGGTGGGAGCCTCCTCGAGGGCAGTACGAATCCCGCTGATCTTTTCCCGCCAGGTGGCATAGGCAACAACGTTGGTGGCCAGGGAGATCAGCTCACTGATCTTCTCCTCAGAATGCTTCAGAGAATCAGAAAAAGTGCTGCACGCCGCCTGGGTTCGAGCTAGCTGATCAGCCCCCTCTTTCAGCTTCTTCTTGGTGACAGCAAGCTCAGTCTTCAACTCCACCACGCGCTCCTTCAGATCAATCCGCTGCTGTGCCAGATCCGCAACAATCTCCTTCAGCTCCTGGTTCTTGGCGCTGGTAGCACGGCTAGTGGTCTGCACTATGTTGATCATCTTCCTGTTGTAGAGTGCAGACTGAAGAGTCTGGGGCATAAAAAATGGAAGTCAGCAAGAAAGTTGAAAGATAAAATCCAAACGAAAGAAGAAAAACAGGTAGAAGACGAAGAATATTTACCATAAAGGCATTGTGCACATCGTTCTCGGCCATCTCCTCTGGGGAGAATTCCGAAAACGTCTCCTTAACAGGAGGAAAGAGCAACTGGTCAATCTCCGGCCAGTACGGCACCTTGTCCACATTCCCGAAGCCCTCTGGGAAATGAGTAGTAATGCCTCCGCTGGATGAGGCGCGAGGACTAGCAGGAGGAGTAAGCGGATGACGAGACAGCGGACTAACTTCCAAGGGCTCTGGTGCAGCTGAACTGGAAACTGCGGGAGGAGTCTGAAAAGAGGCGGCATGAGCACTCCTCTTGGGGGTAGAGGCCACATCAGGGCTGGCAGAAGGTCTCTTTCTTTTAGCACTTTGGAGGATGAGTTCCAATGGGCCAACCTTTGAACCTGCAAGCATACATAGTCTCAGACGACGGAATGATTAAAACATCAGCAGAAATAGCATGCAAATGAAAGCGGTTGCAGAAACCTTACCAGAAGACATACTGTGGGCTGATTGAGGAGGATTGGAGGAGGAAGCGGGTGAAAAACCAGGAAGCAGGTCTGGGAACTTTCTCTCAGATTCAGAGATGCTGAACAATTTGCTGCGGGCAGGGATCTTGGCACCAATACGGGTAAGGTAGTAAGCAGCGAGATAAAATAAATCAGGCGATATGGAGGCTACTTACTCGAAGTCAGGACCCACTTCTCGAAGATATAATCGGCAGGAGGCTGGATGGAGTCCCTCCTCACATAGAAGAAGTCCTCAAACTATTTCTCATCACGAGATTTTGACGCATGTTTGAAGGGAGCCTCTCCATGACCCCGGAATGAGAACAGACCCCTGCCCAGGGATCTGATACCGTACATGTGGGCTAGATCGCCCAGAGTGACGTGTTTACCAGTACTCTGGCCAGCGGCCAGAGAATAGAGAAGAACTCTCCAAATGGCAGCGGAAATTTGTGCCATGGCGAAATTGTTGGTGAAAATGAAGTCTTGAACGAGTTTTAGGAAAGGAAAACGGAGCCCATATCTAAACGGATACAGGTAGAAATTAACCCACCCCGGACGAAGGGCGTCAGCTTTTTGTCCCGGTTCAGGGATGGCGATTTCCACCTCATCACCAAGACCAAGCAGATTCTTGATCATCGGAATATCGACCGGAGTTAAGGCGGAATCACAGTCATGTGGGTGCTTAAAAAGTCCCCGAGAAGGGAAAGTGGGGTCAAGATTACGGTCGGAAGGTGTGGGGGTTGATGAGGACTGTCGAGTTTTACCCATGATGGAGAGAGAAAATAAAGATTAAAAGAAGGAGAGAGGATGGATTACCTGACGATGGAGATGGGGAAGGGGAGCAGTGAAGCCGGCGAGGAATGGAGAATAAGGAAGATTGAGGGTTTAAGAGAGAAGAGTTTTTTAAAATGATTTGAAATGATTAATGAGAGTGGAAGAGGGACGTTGGAGTTATAAAGAGGAGAGAGGGAGTTGGGTGCGGAGAAAGAGGAGTAGGGCGGCTGGAAATGATGGGTTGCATGGGAAGGAGTAAAAAGACGGCGTAGGGTCTGGCATTTGGTTACGTAAAATTCCTTGCTCGATACTTGAAAGCGTACGTCACAAGAAATTTGGGGCAAACTGTTTGGGCTAAAAATAGCACAATGAAGAAGGCCCACTTAATAAAGTAAAGGCTATGAAAGAAGTAATGAGGAGGAAGGAAGCCCGCGGATTGGGGAAAAGGGAAACGGGCTAAAAGGAAGATTAGGAGCCCATCATAGGAGGCGTCCGCATTAAGGAAGGAAGTGTCAGGGAGAAGTTAGGGAGATCAGAGAGAATTGGTAAGGGAGTCCGGGTTTGGAAAGAGTCCTTATGGAAATTATATTCCCTTTCCATATTCAAGGTAGGCTATAACTAGGGTTCTTACCCTATAAATAGCCAAGGGAGCGAATCAAGAATTCATTCATCCAAGACCGGCATTCGTACATCAACATTCAAAATCACATAATATACGTTCATTCTAGATCTTGCAGGCCTGACACCTAGGGTCAGCAGGATTAGCTTCGTGCCAACATTGTAATCATCTTCCTATTCATATAGTGCAATACATGGCAGGGTACCGTCCCTCCCGCGGTTGTTCCCACATTGTGTTTTCCGCGTCACCAAATCTCTCGTGTCAATTTATATTACGCACTTTATTTTTCTATTCACTTATAGACAAACGAACCATTATACAATCGACCAACGAATATAGACTACATTGACCCTAATTAATTGACTTGGGTAAAAATACCTAAACATGGTACAATATCAATTCTATGAAAATAATTGTAATGTGTTAAATTCGAAAACCCTAATTCGGCTAATTGCATAGACTATTGCTTTGTTAGATTCAATAGAGTTGCTTAATTTATATAAACCCATTAATTAAAGTAATGGATTTAAAAAGTGTTTGTATTTGATTAAAGTGCATGCTTGATTAAGGTAGTGATCTTTTTTTGTCTTTATTAAAGGATGAAGAGATTGGGGGAATGATGCAAGTGTTTATAACTATAAAGCTAATTTACGAGTTTATCAGGGGGTAAGTTTGAGACAAAAAAGGTGGAAAACTGAATATGTGAAAGGGGCATTGTACATGAAAATTGATGTTTAATTAAGGAAGAAGAAGGCATGAGGGAGGCAAATGGGGAGATTAAATAGGAATGGAAGTGTAATGTGAGGGTTGTCCCAGACAAAAGAGGTGAAAAATTATCACTTTATGATAAGGAGCTACTTTCTTTATTGCCTATTGGTTTTAGAGTGGAACCCTCTTTGGCCTTTGTGGTGGACAGTTTCTCCTCCGTTTGGGTGCGATCCAGACCCGTTGTTGAATTTAACATGGTATCAGAGTCCATGACTAAAAACCTGAGTTTCATGGGCCAAGTTTGCAGCTGGACGAGCACAGTTGCTCAGTTGAATTTGTCCAGTCTTTGTGTGATTGTAACCGGAGAAGAAAAAAGAGCCCTAATTTGCTTTACTTGTAAAAAATGGGCCTCACATGTGAGAGGGAGTGTGAAAAAACCGAAAGTTCCATATGTGAAGGTTGTCCCACATTGAGAAAAAAGGAGGAGAATTACCACTTTATAAGCTAAGGGGCTACTCGCTCTATTGCCAATTTAGGGTGGAACTCTCTTGCTTGTGTTCTGGACTCTTTCTCCTCCATTTGAGTGCAGTACCCGTTGCTGAATTTAACATATAAATAATAATGAATAATACATCCAGATGACTTCTCACGTGTGAAACAAGTCAATGGCCGGAAAATTGACTTATTTCATCATTGATTGACTTTCAATAGTTTTAGACAAATTTAAAAATATTAGGTACTTTTCCGAAAATTAGAAATGTTAGGTAATGTTTATGAAAATGAAACAAATGTTAGGTAGTGTTTGCCCAAAAAAAAAAAACTCTAATTATTAAAATAACTTAACTTATGTAATTGTTTCAATACTCCCTCCATTCCACTCAATTTTATACATTTGATTAAAATATAGGAAAATATAATTTCCCTATATTCCATAAATGTATAGAAATGATTGGAATGAACTAAGTAATTAATGTAAACATAGAATATGGTTAAAATATTAATATTAAATATGTTTCAACTTTTAAAAAAAATATTTTTTAGATCTAACAATGGTAAAAAAAAAAAGATGTTAGAAACTATTTTTTTGATCTGGATTCTGACCCCATAGTAGTATGGAATGGAATGGAATGGGATGAGAAACCATAGTAGTATGGGGTTCTAATTCCGTTCCTTTAAAAACTTGTTTGGTTCATTTTAATAATAAGCATGAAGGAATGGAGTTGGAACCCAAGGAAAAGAGGTGGATATGTGATTTCAAGGGGTTGGGGTGGAGTTAGAATCCATTGAGTATCTAACTTCATTCCAAAATCACCCAACCAAACCAAACACTTGAATGAACTCAATCCATTCCATTCCATTCCAAAGTAGTCAACCAAAAAGGGGGTGTTTGGTTCAACTCATAAAGGTATGGGTTTAGAATGAGCCAAACCCATACCAAGTGTTTGTTTGACAAAAATAGGGGTTTTATACCCATATCTCAAACCCATGAGGTATGGGTTTCTCATACTCAAGAAGGGAAGTGGGTATGAGATTGATACCCATGGGTATTAAGTAATATAACCAAAAAACATGAAAAAAACTTAAATGGAACATTTTAAATGAATTTTTTTTTACATTTATTTGATTAACTTTCATTCTCATGATTTTTTAGTATCAAAAATAATTATTTTCAATGTTATATTTTAGATTTTTTTTAACTTTGAGGAAGTTCGATCCCATTCCACCCGAAATTGAAGCAAACACATGGTATGAGGAATCAAGCTCCAAACCCATACCACCCAGGTATGATTCCTGATTCCAAACCCATAACCACGCGCGAACCAAACACCCCCTAATTATTTAATATAAACATGGAATATGGTTAAAATATTAATATTAAATATGTTTTCAACTTTTTTTAAAAAAATATTTTCAATCTAAACAATGGTAAAAGAAAAAAAAAGGGGGATGTTGGAAACTATTTTTTTTGACCTGACTCCAATGCGACCCGTTATCCATATAACTCGGCCCGTACTTAACCCGACCCGTATGACGTGGTCCGCGACTTGACCCGCCCAAACCATTCAACAGGTCTGTAATCAAAAGTATCCACATCGTTCTTTCCAACTTTTTAATATTAAATAATGTTTCAACTTTTTTAAAAATATTTTTTCGATCTAAACAATGGTAAAAAAATTGTTGGAAACTATTTTTTGAGCCGTATTCTCACCTTAACTCGACAAGTAACCCGACCAACCCGTATTCTGACCCAATCCGTATAACTCAACTCGAGACCCGACCCGTTTGACATGTCTATAATCTAAAGTATCATTGTTCTTTCTAATTTGTGTAGAGTAGGTGTTTTTCATTGTAATAACTTTTACATCTGTAATTAAAAGTAGTTTATTATGACCAAATGATCATTGACAATAACATGTAATCAAATTTCAAAAACAAAATAAATACTGTAACCTGGAAACATTTCATACGCCTCACAACAAAGTTTGCTGTGAGTGCTACAGGTTTATAACACTTGATTACTCCAACTTAGAAGTTAAAGCAAGGAATTCTTGATTAGTCTCTAGAATTTGCATCTCTTTCTCCTCTAAGAAGATCCATGCTACGGTTCCATTTGTACCATCAGGATCATTATAGTCCGACAATGTTATCACATTACGGACCAGAACTATCTCCCCGTTCATGACCGGAAAAACAATCAATCTCGACTTGCCAAACCCGAAATCTGCCTCACTCATCCCGTTTCTACAATAGTTTGACGAAAAATAGGTGCCTTTCCTGTACCCTGAAAAGTATTCATCTAACTTTTGTCGGTGAGCGATCACTGCCTCAGGCCCGCCACTTTTAAACTCATTCACTGTTTCATCCTTCAACTTGAGAATTGCATCATGGATTTCTGCAACTAGTTCAGGAAAGCTGGCACCCGTCTTACCAGAGGCAATTGGGTTGGCTATAAGATTACCTATTGATTTTTCGGACAAGGGAGCGCCAATCCTTCTCCTTATTTCAGCAGCAAAGTAAAGCACAGGATTTTCAGTATGCTTAGAAACTACTGACTCAGCAGCTAGATAATGTTCCCAGGCAAACCCGAGCACAGACTCGAATCTCGTCGGGTTTGGAACCTGTTTGCTGGTGGCCATGGCCTTCAGTTTGGTCAATGCCACGTCGCTGAAAAGGAACCCTTTTCCCACTTTCTTCAGACTGTCATAAGGAGGAATATAAGATTCAAAAGTAGAGTTATCTGGCTCCTCCTGTTTTTCCTGTTTTTGCGGTTCTGGATGATAAGGAGGGAATGCAATGACAGTAGAGTCAAAGGCGGGTTGAATCAAGTCGTCGCAGTTTGTTCTCGCGAAGGCAGACCAATGCTTTAAGAATAACATGAAAGAGGTCCCATCTAGGATCTTATGCAGCATGTAACACCCAATCACAACTCCGCCACAGCTGAAAACATTGACCTGAAATGCCAAGTGAGCCAGTTCCGAAATGTGTTGCTCACCAGTACTGAGAATATCCAAAGGAGGACAGAACTGATACTTGGTTGCACAATCAGAAACAACTTGAGCCCCTGCTTGTTATTGACGAGATGATCCATTTTACACCCCTGGCAGCTGATGCTTCCTCAAAAATTTCCAAGGATGTGGTCGATTGTATGACTGATGGTTCAGAACATCCTTATGTGCCTGTGCGAGACGGCGTTGGCACAGAAATTGTTTTGGAGGTACCAAAATCTCTTGCTGTTCTATTGGCTATTTGTCCTTTAAAGTGTATTGACATTGATGTCTGCATAGGATGCTACGTCTGCTGGTGGAATTAAGGATGATACTGTCATTGATGAAGTGATGGCTGAAGTAGATTTTTTATTTACTATATAAGACCTTTTAGCTACTATATTTATGGTTAAGGAGGAGTTAGATGAACAAATTGAATGATTTAAATGATGAGACTAAATTCTTAATTTATTTTTATAATTTAAATCATGATCTTATGGTTTCCACACGAAAAAATATTACTAAACTTTATAATGAATTTTAATAAATTTATTAAAGTAGCCTTAATATTAACAAAATAAATTAATAGAATTTAATTATTATAATCCTACATGGTAAAAAATTAAATGTATTAAGTTGCCTTTTAACTATATAGTATAAAATATATAGATTTATAGATGTGGCATTCGTAATGCACGCGTGGCTTTTTCTTCGCCTATGTGGCTTTGTCTACGTGGCCTTTTAAGGTTACCCTGTTAATATAATTTTATAGATTAAGACAATAAAAATGGTAAAGTGTACTCTATCTTGTATTCCTGTGCTCCCTTTATGTCGATGATTTGTTTACATTTCTTATTCTTCGTGAGCGGTATTCAAATTAAAGGTAAACATATTAATGAGACGGGAGGATTATATAATAATATAATATGTTAAAATTTTATCGCGACAATTTTATATTTTATACTCCCTCCTATTCTCTAAGATCTTCCACATTTGTTTTGGAGAAAAAATTAGTGGTATGATGGTATGTGAATGTAAATAAAAGTAAGAGAGAAAAGGCAGAGCCACAAGTTATTATAACCACAAATGAGACAAATAAGAAAAATGGAAGTTCTTTGTGAATTTGTCGTTTTAGGACATGTGGAAAATCTTAGAAAACATGAGGGAGTAGTTTATATTGATGACAAAATTATATGTAGAAATATATTTATAAAGTATGGTGTTGTCAAAATTGTTAAAGATCGCCCCAATATTACTCATCTCGCCCCTAATATTCATTTCACTTTTCAATTTGCCCTTTACTCTAAAACATTCTCAAAACTAATTTTTATCGGTAATTCAAAATATGAATGACGGTGACCCATTTTGCGATAATTAATAATCAAGCACGATTAAATTCGAAACAAAATTGACTATTAAAAACGTAAAAATTTCAAACGATCATAACTTTGTGCTCGGGTGTCCGATTTTGACGAATTTTTTTTTCAAATCACTTAACTCGACGAGACGAACGCAATGGTAAAAGAAAAAAAATGGAAAAGCGGACCTATTCGTGTGAAAAACACGAACTGGCCTAGGCCGGTTCATGTGGTTTACATGAACCGGCCTTGGCCAGTTCATGTAAATCACACGAATGAGCCTAGGCTAGTTCATGTGGATTACACGAATTGGCCCAGGCTGGTCCGTGTAAACCACATGAATCGGCCTAGGTCAATTCGTGTTTTTTACTCGAATGGACCATTTCTCAAATTTTTTTTCCATTGCGTTCGTTTCGTCGAGTTAAGTGTTTTGAAAAAAAAATCGTCAAAATCGGACACCCGAGCACAAAGTTATGATCGTTTGAAGTTTTTTGGTTCTTTATTCGTCAAATTTTGTCCTATTTAAATCCCTATTTCGTATTATTTTGAGACGGTTTTGTTTTTATTAATTTATAAAGCAGTTTTTTTGAAATTTTAAATTTAAAATCGAAAATGTGTAAAAAGGAATGTAAATGGGGTTTTAATTACACAAGGGCAAAAAAGTAATATTTAGGGGCGACACTACTACAAATACAGGCAACCACAACGGCCCTTTAACAACGCTTATTCACGAAAATCATCAAAACACGTTGTAGAATTTATTCCGCGAATTTTACCAAACTTAATTACAACGGTTATGTGTTGTTAGCCGTTGTTATTGGTTTTAACAACGGGTCATACTTAAACAACCGTTGTTAATGAAAAAACTAATAACAACGGTTAAATTTTAACCGTTGTTAATGGTTTGGCGCCAAATTAGTGAAAAGTAATCACAACGGTTATATTAGAACCCGTTTTTAATACTTTTTAACAACGGTTGTAGACTCAATAACCGTTGTTATTAATATTATGAAAATCTTAAGAACAACATATTGCTTTATTCCGCTATACGCTACAAACACAAGCTAATCTTGCTACTATATCATCCTCCATTCCTCCTCGATCGTCTCTCTGTCTTCATCTCCGTCATCCTTTGTTGTCACGTCTTCTCTCCCTCATCGTGTTTGTCAATCAGGTATATATATGTTTCTTAGCAACGCTTATAACTAGATATAGGATTTTTTGGTTATTATCTAATTTGTTGATAATTTAGCTTAATTGCTTTCCTGAATTTCGTTTATTTGTTTGCCTATTATTGTATTTTCGGAATTAGTTGCCTATTATTACGAATGTAGAATAATGACTCGAACTTGGATGATTGATGCAAATATGAGTGACCGCACCTACAAGGATGGTTTAGCTGAATTTTATGAATTCGTTTAGAACAATTTGAAAGGTTCTTCTAGTATTGCATGTCCTTGTGAAAGATGTGGTAATATTAGCTATATGGCTTTTCCGGACGTTAAAATACACCTAGAAAAGTGGAGATTTAGTCGATCCTATACACTTTGGATTTTTCATGGGGAATCATTAGAGGAAGAGAATAATCAAGAAGAAGATGAATGTTGAGGTACACGAAAGGCTAAGCGATGATCCCGAGTTTGCCGAGTTTTTGAGTTGGAAGAGTTGGAAGTAGAGAAGTTGAATGTTGGGTCTATAGATAATGAAGAGAATGATGATGAGTCCATTGCTTTTGAAGATGTAGGTGATGACACTAGTAATTGGGATGACCTTAACAACATGTATGAGAAGTTGTGTGAGTCGAAGCACCCTCGTATCCTGGTTGTAAGTTCACAAAAATGTACTGTGGTGAAGTTGTATAATATCAAGGGGGCAAATGGGGTGAGTGACACGTGTTTCACTAGTTTTTTAGCCTTGATAAAGGAGTTGCTTCTAGATGGTAATGTTCTACCTGTTAAGACATATGAGGCGAAAAAACTAATAAGAGGAGTGGGTATGAAATATGAGAAAATACATGCATGTCCAAATGATTGCATATTGTATCGGAAATTATATCAAAACTTAACCAATTGCCCTAAATGTTTGGAGTGGCGTTATAAGGATAAGGAAGGGATCTCGGCTAAGGTGTTGTGGTATTTTCCATTGATACCAAGAGTCATAAGGATTTATGCGAATCCCGATGATGCAAAAATGTTAACTTGGCATGAAACAGGAAGAATAAATGATGGAAAGCTAAGACACCCGGCAGATGGTAAGCAATGGAAATCGTTCGACGCTAAGTATCCCGAGTTCGGCAATGAACCTAGAAACTTACGTCTAGCGCTGTCCACTGATGGAATGAACCCACACGGAAACATGAGTAGCCAACATAGTACTTGGCCAGTAGTGTTGGCTATTTATAACTTACCTCCATATGTGTGCATAAAAAGAAAGTATTTGATGTTGTCGTTTTTAATTTCCGGCCCTAAACAACCTGGAAATGATATAGATGTATATTTGGAACCTCTTCTAGATGATTTGCGATTGTTGTGGGATAGTGGGATAGAAGTATTTGATGCATATAAGAACGAAACTTTCAATTTGAGAGCGATGTTATTATGTACAATTACTGACTATCCGGCTTATGGCGACCTTTCTGGGCACACAGTTCATGGGAAAGAGGCTTGTCCATTGTGTGGGGAGGATATCGAGTCCGAATACTTGAAGTCTTCTCGTAAGTATGTGTATATGGGAAATAGGAGGTTCTTGTATCATGACCATTGTTATCGCAAGATGCGGAAAGCATTCAATGGAAGACAAGAACTTCGTCAACCTCCTAGAATTTTGAGTGGGCATGAAGTTTATCGGAAAGTAAAGCATATTGAGATAGATTATGGGAAGAAGAGCGGCTCTAAATTGTCTACTCGTGGGTATAAGAAAAGATCCATATTTTTTGATAAACTTCCATATTGGCTCGACTGGAGGTCGGCATTGCCTCGATTTCATACACATTGAGAAAAATGTCGTGATAATATTATCAATACCCTTCGAATGTTCCTGGTAAAACAAAGGATAACGCCGCAGCTAGGGAAGATATGAAAATGATGGGTATTAGGCTAGAGTTGGCACCACATGAGAAGAGAGGTAATCGTTCATTTTTACCGCCAGCAGCTTTTACCCTTTCACGGAATGAGAGAAAAGAGTTCTGTGCATGCTTGAATGGAATTAAAGTGCCACATGGTTATTCGTCGAACATCAAAAGCCTAGTGTCGATGCAAGACCTAAAATTCACCGGGTTAAAGTCACATGATTGTCACACTTTGATGCAACAATTACTACCTGTAGCTATTCGTTCCATTTTACCTGAAAAGGTAAGATATGCTATAACTAGATTCTGTCTCTTCTTCCAGTCCATATGCGAGAAAGTCATCGATCCCGATGATGCGGATTCATTGCAGGACCTCCTTGTAACCTCTCTTTGTCAGTTGGAAATGTATTTTCCACCCTATTTCTTCACTATCATGATTCATCTGACCATTCACTTGGTTAGGGAGATTTTGTACCTTGGGCCCGTGTACTTGAGATACCAGTATCCTTTCGAAAGATTGATGAAAGTCTACAAGGACTATACATCTAATCGGTATCGTCCGGAAGGTTGTATTGCTGAACGCGCTATTTTAGACGAAGCTCTTTCATATTGTTACGCTCATCTCTCCCCGAAGGAGTTGATTGGCGTTCCTAAGAATCGTCATAGTGATTGGATGACCGGAAAAGGTATTAGGGGCCGGGTTGAAAAAATTGTGACACGTGAAATGTTGCATTTAGCACACATGTATGTGCTAAACAACGAAGATGAGGTGCAACCTTATATTCAACAACACAAAGATGAGCTCAAATACGATCACCAAAACAAGACCGAGAAGTGGATTGCGAACGAGCATACGAAGACGTTTCCGGAGTGGTTTAGGAATATTGTCTTACGGTGTCTTGATCAAACTGGTGATGACATCTCTCCTAGGTTACTACGTCTTGGTTTAGGTCCAAATGCCGGGGTCACCTTTTACAACAGTTTTGCCATTAATGGATATACTTTTTACACCCGCGAGCAAGATGAGGTGAGCACAATGCAAAATAGTGGTGTGAGTTCTGAATTTGAGGCAATGCACTTTGCTACTTCAAAAGATAAAAAGCCTATTTGGGGAAAATGCCTTTATTATGGTGTTATTCAAGAAATATTGGTACTAGATTACATTGATTTCACAATGCCTTTGTTTCGATGTAACTGGGTTGATAACAACATCCATTGTGTCTGAAAGGATAAGATGGGATTTACGTTGGTCAATCTGGGTAAGGTTGGCAATAATAAGGATGATCCTTTCATAATGGCATCCTAAGCTAAACAAGTGTTCTATGTCACCTATCCTATGGATAAGAAGTGGTCTGTTGTACTGTCTATAAGTAAAAGAAGGAGTAGTCCATCCGATAATGGTGATGATGATCAGGATGTCGTTTTTGAGGGAATGGATGTTGACATTGTATCTTATTTCGACGATGTTGACACTGATCATGAGGACACTGAAAGCATCTATATGCGTGATGACCATGGTGAAGGTATTTGGGTTAACGAAGAAACTATGACATCCAAGAAACGTCCCCGATCCCGAGATAGTTCATCAGGACACGAGTATGCATGCATCTTTGGTGTTGTCTTATTTTCTTGATCTTATTATTAGATGTGGATCTTTGGTGTTGAAATTTGTTACGGTATGTATTGTTACTGAGTTTGACTGTAATGGAATTACGGTAATTTTAAAAAAAAAGAGAGGTTCAACAATAACAACGGTTGTATTTAAATTACCCGTTGTTAATACTTTCTACAACGGATGTAGTACCTCTACCCGTTGTCAATTATTTTTTTGACATATTTCATGTTGGCGCAAATTTGGTGAAAATATATTACAACGGGTATATTTTAACCGTTGTAATAAAGTTTTGACAACGGTTGACTTTTATTGACCCGTTGTTATTAACATATAACAACGGTTTTGTTTTGAGGACCCGTTGTCAATAGTTTGTCATAATAAAAAACTAATATAGAAACCCATACAGCATGCCATACACAAACACACACAACATTATTAGTTCAACCGTTGGTATCCTGAGTTAATTCTTCTCTCTTCCTCGCTTTTTACATTCTCGTCGCCGACCGTCGCCCTTGATTTAAAGCCCGATTCCGTTGCCTTCCCTTATCATCCTGCTCGTTCTCTTTATCATCATCATCAACAGGTATGTTCACTTTAATTTTGTGTTTCGTCATTAGGGTTTTAAGACGATCATCTTGTTTCTTTTTCATGCATCTGTTTGTTTTTCGTCTTCTTTGTTATCTTTATCATCCCGCATCATCTACTTTACTCCTCTTATCAGGGTTTAGGATTTTAGAAGCTCAATCTGTTGTTTTAAATTTTCATTCCTATTAGGGTTTAGGGTTTTAGATAATACTCTGCATGTACGTTGTTAAGTTGTTCATTTCCAGCTATATCATTCATATTTGGGTTTTAGGATTATCATGGGTGAAAAACGTAAAAGAAGTCAAAAGAATAATGAGCCTGGTGAGAGGGGTGCTACGAAGTGCAAGAAAGTCCTTGCAGTTATAGCCGCTAAACAGCCGTTCGAAATAACATGGAGTGAGATGGGTTTCCCTACTGGTCCAAATGCGGGTCTTTTCTCCAGTTGGATTGGTGCTTGCACAAGACAGTTTGTGCCTATCCATTTAGATGATGTTAGAACTTTGAATCCAAAATTGGCGGAGTTGGATTGGTGCTTGCACATGTTATTGTTGGGATAAAAATTGCTGACACATTACATTCTTGGCAAGCGACTTGATTAATGGCATCCGTACTACTAAAGTGAATCTTTGGAGGTAAGCTTTCCAAGAAGAAGAAGTGAAGATGATGGAGGATGTCATTTCTAAAGGGGGTAATAATAAGGTACAACAGATTGGTCAAGAGGCCGCTACTACCTTGGCAATACATGAGAAGGAAGTATCGGTCAACGAGATTGAAAGATCGGTACCTAATAATGCTTCGAAGTTGTAACAACTAAAGCCGATCGGTACCAATATATACTTCCTTATTTTTCTTTTTTTTTTTTTTTGGGTAAGATCAGGGGGTGTGTTCACTTTGCCCGGCTCTAATGCTATAACCCGACATGGTGCCATTGAATTGGTTAATTTTATTAGGTAAATAATGGGTTTGAAAAGGAGATGCAACTTGAGAAGACGGCTGATGGAAAACGAAGATACATCCCCTTCAAGTCGGTTCCTGTTTTTAGTAAGGTATGCATGAAGTGTTTAATTAGTTAAATTTATATGAATGCTGAAGTTTGTGCAAAAATCGGCCCGAGATCGAAAGCGTTTTTGCAAAATCTTTTGAATCTTTGAAGCGTTTTTGCAAAGATATAATAATGTATGTGTATATTCTTCAGGCCGTAAACAAGAGGCCGTTATTCTTGCCGACCCTAATAGAACCGAAAAGCCACATGTGCGTGTTGGCTGGGGTCTCGTAGAAAACAAATCTGCAGCAATGAAAGCGTAGTTCATGGAAAAACTTTTGCCGAATCATAGAATAGTAGAGATAACTACAGTCTTTCCAGGCCATGAAAACTTTCAACTACATGTCCCGATTCGTGACGACATTACCATTCTCGGGAGATGCGCTTGGAAGTTTCATCCAATGGCCTCGAAACTCACATCTATTTGGCGAAGATATCTCGCCGCCTCGAGCGGAAAGCGAGTTGGGGTTAGAAGAAATACCTTTATATATATGTTGCATTTTTAATTGTTGAATGTTTTTATATGTTAAATTTATATGTTATTTTTTTTTTGTAGGGAACAAAAAGACGGCACAGCGGATAAGCCTAAATCCACAGACATGCCAACGACCTCGACTTCACAACAACTTGATGAGGTATTTAATTAAATTCTCCATTTTTTTAAAAATTAACCTCGCTCCCTTTATTTATATTTTGTCTGTATTTATAAAAAGCATGGTAATTTTGTGTAGGGGACAAAAAAGACTGATAAGCCTAAGTCCCCAGTCTTACCTGCTACTACTACCTCATCATTGAAAGAGCAGATTGACGAGGTATTTAATTAAGTACGCTTTTATTTTTATTACTCCAACTAGGATATGTTACCTTTGGATTTTTTATTATTTTAATTATCTACTACATGTGTAGGCTGGTGGTAGTAGCACAAAATCAAAGACTCATTCTTTCCGGACCGAAAGTTAGGACTTTAAACTCCACACAATATAAAGGGAAGGATTACATGCAAAAAGCAAGAACGGTGACGATGATGAGACTGCATGAGGAGGCTGGCCATCGCATAACCACCGAGCAAGTGATAGTTATTCCGCTCGAGGAGGATATTCTAGGGGCTGAGCGCCAAGCGCTTATATCATGGGATCTGCTAGCCGTATGGGCTGGCCTAGACCAGATTGATATATCACACATATTTGTTTGGATGAAGTAAGTTTCTTAATAAATAATTTCATAGTCTAATATTCTGACTACTAGATAGTGTTTTAAATACCGGAATTAATACCGTAATAATGTAGGATATTGAAATTGAGAGTGATCCCGGAGAAGAATATTCCATCCGATCTATACGGATTTTCGTGCCCCTATGTTTTATCTTTATTTATTCCGGATTTCTCGTTCGAACAACGGGTAGATTATATTGCTCAAAGAATTGGCGACAACCAAGAAGTGATTTTTGGCGCTTATAATGAAAAAGGGTAATAAACAAATTAATATTACGTTTCCCCCTACAATTGCATTTTCATAACTAATATATGTACTTGTTAATAATGATGATGTCTCTTGATGTAGGACTCATTGGGTGCTAGCAGCCATCATGCCGACAAGGAATAAAGTTTTCTGGTTGGACTCTTTACATCATCAACCAAGCGAGACTTTTAAGCACTTGATTAATATGTAAGTTTATAATACTGATTTATTTATAATAACATTTTCATTTTTTATTTATAGAAAAAAGCTCTTTCATATTTTTGCCCCTAAAAAAATTAGTTTCTGCCTCCTTTTTTATTTTTTAAAAAAAGGGCCTTTAAGAAGAAAAGAGCAAACGAGCAGGATCAACCCACGGAAGATTCTGATGTTGGCCCTGATTTTATTACGATAACAGGGGTACGTGCTCAAATACAATAACATTAAGTGCAAAATCTGTGTTTAATACTAATACAATACCTAAAGTTCAAGATTCTGATGTGAGCCTTCTCTCGTCTGTTTTTTTATGTAATAATAGGCCCCTCGCCAGCCAGATAGCATACAATGTGGATACTACGCTTGTCGGTTCATGTTGGAGATTATTAGGCGAAGATATCTCGTTATTCCAGACAAGGTTAGTAATAATTTAAACATGTGTTTATTACTTTTTTTTAAATTAGAGCTAATGTTGTCTTGCTTGCTGCTATATATACCATGATGGCTAATGTTGTCTTGCTTGTCGCTATATATACCATAATGTCTTCTCTTTGTTTTTTCCAGTATGCAATCAACCCGTCACAACAGATTGAGCAAGTACTCAAGTGTAGATATAGACGAGGTAAGAGACATGTGGGGCAACTACGTCTTAGAATATATTGAGAAATGCATGATACTCAGAGTTTAGATCAACTTATTAGTAAATTTTTTGTTGAAGTTAGGGAATGATTAGTTCATGTAAATTCAACTCCTTGTAAGTATATATATATATATGATGCATTTCTTTGTTGTGGTTGAATTGAATCTATTGAGTTCGATGAACCCAATTTGTGATTTATCTTTGTCTTTGGTATATGGTGTCTTGACATATGCAGGTTTTGAATGGCATGAAACAAATTTATTTTTTCAAAACATTAGGAGTTTGTAATAAAACGGTTACTAAAAAAAACCGTTGTGAATACCTTTCACAACGGTTAATAAAAATAACACCGTTGTGAATGACATTCACAAATACCCGCGCATAATATTCAACAACAGGTTTTAATCGAAGAACCGTTGTTAAAAGTCTTCACAATTTTGGAGGTAAAATTACAACAACGGGTATTAAACAAAGAACCGTTGTTACTAAAAATTTCAACAACGGGTATGTACCATAAACCCGTTGTCAAAAGACTTCACAATTTTGGAGGGAAAGTTACAACAACGGTTATACATACGACAACCGTTGTTATATTATTCCCTCCAAAATTTTGAAACACTTTCCACAACGGAGAACACCCAACAACAACGACTTTTAACCGTGGTGAATACTTTAGACAACGGTTTCACTAAATAAGCAAACCGTTGTAAATACCTTCTACAACGGCCGCTTTAACAACGTCCGCTTTTTGATTTTACAACGGTTTTTACCCGTTGTTATAGGCTGTATCTGTAGTAGTGCGAGATGAGTAAAACTAGGGGCGATCTTTAGCAAACCCGTATCTAAAATACACAAGTGTTAATGAACTGGACTGAAAGTAGTTGGGTACAACGGTATTACTGAACTGAATTGAGCTAAGCTAAGTTAAACAGAATGATTTTGAAGGAGGATGAACTAAGTTAAGCTTAACCAAGTTGAATTAAACCAAACTAAATTGAGCTTAATTAAATTAAACTAAATTGCACGTAACTTGAGTACGGAACTTAGAAAACGAGTCCAACATAAGATGAATTAAAATGAATGAAGGGCGCAAGAATTTAATTTATTAACAATTTGATAATTGGCGGAGTTGAGTCGGAGTGAGACACGTTGGGTTGAGTAGCTACTAGCTAGAGGGTCGAAATAAGTAAATGATGGTCAATGATGGTAACGTGTAGATCTGGCAAACGAGTCAACCGGGTCGGGTTTGGGGTGGGTCAATTTTATATCCAACCCGTATTCTGACCCAATCCGTATAACTTGACTCGAGACCCGACCCGTTTGACATGTCTATAATCAAAAGTATCATTGTTCTTTCTAATTTGTGTAGAGTAGGTGTTTTTCATTGTAATAACTTTTACATCTGTAATTAAAAGTAGTTTATTATGACTGTTTAGGTCTTTTTTTACTAAGTCGATTTAGGGTCAATGTAGTCTATATTCGTTGGTTGATTGTTTGATTATTTGTATGTCAATAAGTAAACGGGAAATAAAGTGCGTAATGTAAATTGACACGTAAGATTTTGGTGACGCGGAAAACCCAATGTGGGAATAACCGTGGGAGGGACGGTACCCTGCCAAGTATTGCACTATATGAATTAGAGGATGATTACAATTGTGGTACGTAGTTAATCCTACTGGCCCTAGGCGTCAGGCCTGCAAGATCCAGAATGAGCGTATATTATTTGCCGAGATGTGATCTTAAATGCTGTTGTATGAATGAGTACGGATGTGTTGAATGAATTGTCTTGAATTGCTTCCTTGGCTATTTATAAGGTAAGAACCCTAGATATGTCCTACCTTGAATATGGAAAGGGAATATTATTTCCATAAGGACTCCTTTCCAAATCCGAATTCCCTTACCAATTCTCCCCGATCTCCCTAACTTCTCCCTAACTTCTCCCTGACTTCTCCTTGACACTCTTCTCCTTAACGCGGGCACCTTTCGTAACGGGCTCTTGATCCTTCTCAAGCCCGTTCCCCCTTCTCCTGACCGCGGGCTCCCTTCCTCCTCACCTTTTCTTTATAATCTTTATTTTACCAAGTGGGCTTTCTGTATTATGCTATTTTTAGCCCAAACAGTTTGCCCCAAATTTCTTGTGAAGTACGCTTTCTAGTATCGAACAAGGAATTTACGTAACCAACTGTTTAAAACCCTACGCCGCCTTTTTACTCCTTCCCATGCAAGCCGCCTTTCTCCTCTTTCTCCGCACCCAACTCCCTCTCTCCTCTTTATAACCCCAACGTCTCTCTTCCACCCTCATTAATCACTCCAAATCATTTTAAAAACTCTCTTCTCTTAAACCCTCAACCTTCTTCCCCTTTAATCTTCATCGGCTTCATTGTTCCCTTTCCCGTCTTCATCATCAGGTAATCCATCTTCCCTTCCTTTTTAAATCTTCATTTTCTCTTCCACCATGGGTAAAACCCGACAATCCATGTCAACCTCGACACCCTCCGACCGTAATCTCGACCCTACTTTCCCTTCTCGGGGACTTTTCTAACACCCACACGATTGTGACTCCGTCCTAACTCCGGCCGACATTCCGACGATCAAGAACTTGCTTGGTCTTGGTGATGGGGTTGAGATCGCCATCCCTGAACCGGGACAGAAAGCTGACGCCCTCCGCCCGGGGTGGGTTTGCTTCTATTTGTACCCGTTTAGATATGGCCTCCGCTTCCCTTTCCCTAAACTCGTCCAAGATTTCATTTTTACCAACAATTTCGCATGGCACAAATCTCTGCCGCCATTTGGAGAGTTCTTCTCTATTCTCTGGCCGCTGGTCATAATACTGGCAAAGCTGTCACTCTGGGCGATCTGGCCCATATGTACAACATCAGGTCCCTGGGCAGGGGTCAATTCTCCTTCCGGGGCCGTGGAGAGGCTTCCTTCAAACATGTGTCAAAATCTCGCGATGATAAATGGTTCGAGGACTTCTTCTATGTGACGAAGGACTCCATCCAGCCTCCTGCTGACTATATTTTCGAGAAATGGGTTCTGACCTCGAGTAAGTAGCTTTTCTGTTACCTGATTTGTTTTATCTCGCTGCTTACTAGCTTACTTCATCGTCTTCGTGCAGGCCCCTGCGACCTTACCCGTATCGGCGCCAAGATCCCTGCCTGCAGCAAGCTGTTCAGTATTTCTGAGTCTGAAAGAAAGTTTCCAGATCTGCTCCCCGGTTTTTCACCTACTTCATCCTCCAATCCTCCCAAATCAGCCCACAGTATGTCTTCCGGTAATGGTTTCTGTAACCGCTTCTGTTTGCATGCTGTCGCTGATGTTTTAAGCATTCTGCCGTCTGAGACTGTGTATGCTTGCAGGTTCAAAAGTTGACCTATTGGAACTCATCCTCCAAAGTGCTAAAAGAAAGAGACCTTCGCCGCCCTCCGATGTGGCCTCTCGCCTCCAAGAGGATCGCTCCCCGCCTCTTTTCGGACTCCTCCTGCAGTTTCTAGTTCTGCTGCTCGCGTGCTCCTGGAGGTTAATCCGTTATCTCGCCATCCGCCTACTCCTCCTGCCAGCCCTCATGCTTCTACTAGTGGGGGCATTATTGCTCATTTCCCAGAAGGCTTTGGGAATGTGGACAAGGTGCCATACTGGCCAGAGATTGATCAGCTGCTCTTTCCTCCAGTTGAGGAAACGTTTTCGGAGTTCACTCCAGAGGATATGGCTGAGAACGATGTGCATAATGCCTTCATGGTAAATATTCTTCGTCTTCTACCTGTCTGTCTATCTGCTTCTTGCTTAAATTCTGCCTCCCAACTCTTTTGCTGACTTCTGATTATTTATGCCCCAGACTCTTCAGTCTGCACTCTACAATAGGAAGATGATCAACATAGTGCAGACCACCAGCCGTGCTACCAGCGCCAAGAACCAAGAGCTGAAGGAGACTGTTGCGGATCTGGCACAGCAGCGGGTCGATCTCGAAGGAACGTGTGGTGGAGCCGAAGACCGAGCTTCTTTGTCACCAAGAAGAAGTTGAAGGAGGGGCGATCGGTGGCTCGAACCCGGGCGGTGTGCAACACCTTTTTCGACTCTCGAAGCGGTCCCGAGGAGAAGATCAGTGAGCTGATCTCCCTGGCCACCAACGTCGTTGCATATGCCACCTGGCGGGGAAAGATCAGTGGGATGCGTGCTGCGCTTGAGGAGGCTCCCACCCAGCAGGCCATAGAGGAAGAGGAGAAGAAGCTGGAGATGCTTTACCCCACCCAACCTGATCTGAGTGTGCTGACGCCTGAGGTTGGTGAGGTGAATTCTCTGTGCTTTGGCCGAGCAGGCTTCGGGGGTGAGGCCGGAATGTCCCGGGATCGCGACGACGGAGCTCGGGGAGCTATGGCGGCTGAGGATACTCAGACTGATGCGGTACCTGAAACGAGAGGTCAGCAAGCAGAGGAGATGCCAGAGGTGGAGGTCATTAATGTGACTCGATAATTAAATTTTTATGTTTCGATAAACTTTTTTGCAGTCTGGCCCAGAGGTGGCAGACTTTGTAAGTTTTTTAAACATGTTTTTGTGCTTGCTCCGCCAGGGTGGCGGTTAAACTTGGGGCCGTATTTTGGCCATATTTTGAAATGCCCCTTGTCATAGTTTTGGCAAGGTTTTAGCTTACATATCGTGTGTTTGTTTGTTTATTCTTCCTGTCTTTAGGAAGTTTGTGCCGTGTCAGTCTGTTTGACTGATTTAGGCGAGTCCTGTCACCCTGAAAAGGATAACGTTATGACTCGGCCTAGTCGCCGTGTCACCGATGGCTGATTTAGGCGTATGCCGCAATGTAAGGAGGAGTGGCCGTGTCAACCCAGGGGGCTGATTTAGACCAGCCTGGTCAGCCTGAAAAGACTGATCCAGACTAAGCTAGATGCCGTGTCACCCATTGGGCCGATTTAGGCGTATCTGCGCAGATTTGTGGACTACTTAACCTTGTTGATGACGCAAGGTGTGTTCGTCTCGTTTTATGCCGCGGGGCGCGTCATTGAGGCAAGTTTATCGTCATTCTAGGACCGGATGGAGATTTGTAGGATTCTGGTAGCGCAGATATCCCTACGTTCCATGTTCGTTTTTGCATGCATGCTGGGGCCCTGATTTGTGCGATTAGTGCGAGCTATATCCAGGGGATGGTATCAGGGGTAGCTGGATAAGCGTATTCAGCTGTCAGCCAGGCTCCCTTTCGTATGTTCCACAGTCCGCCTGGTGAGGGTGCTCCTTGTGGAGAAATTAGGTTAGGCATGTTGGAGTGCCATGTGCCTTGTCACCCGCGTTGGCGTTGATGATCTGCTAGACATCATTTCAAAGTACCATAGATACGAGAATTCAAAGTGATGTACTTAGAGAAGCTCGAAAATAGGAAAATCTATCGAATGGTGTGAAGTACTGTCGCCATCTCATGGGGTACGAGCAATTGTGGTCCCGGGACGCCGCGGACCACACCATTCAATAGTAGTTTAAAGTTTAAAAACAACTAAAGACACCAGAAATAAGAGTGAAACTGGCAGTATGCCTACTTCCGAATTTTATTTTATCTTTTAAAAAATGATTTGGCTTCTCATAGTACATTATTCTGAAAACCAGAGTCTACTTATTATTAAAAGTAATATCTCTTCAGGTGAAGTATGTTCCATGGGCGTTGGATGATTTGACCGTCCATAGTCATCAGTCTGTATGCACCATGGCCAACAACACCTCTCGGAGAACCAGGTCTCCTACCTCCAGGAGCCTGATTTTTAAGTTCTTGTTGTAACTCCTGGCCACTGACTGTTTGTAGGCAGCCAGACGGATTTTTGCGCTTGCTCGCAGCTCGTCAATTATGTCCAGACTTCTGGTCATCTCTGCACTGTTCAGTTCCCTCGTCATATTTTCATACCTGTGGGTGGGAACTAGAACTTCTGATGGAATGACTGCTTCCGCGCCAAACACCAGGCTGAAGAGTGTTTGACCTGTTGCTATCTTTGGCGTCGTTCTGTCTGACCACAACACTAGTGGCAATTCATCTGCCCACTTTCGTCCTAACTCCTATAACCTCCTTCTCAGATTGTCCATAACTATTTTATTACTGGATTCAGCTTGTCCATTGGACTTTGGAGTCCTGGGTGCTGATTTTTTTAAGGTGATGTTCCAGCTGGCACAGTATCCTTCGGTATCGTTTGAGATGAATTGTGAGCCATTGTCACATATAATTTCTGATGGGATACCAAATCTGCAGATGATGTTTCGTTTTATAAATGAGATGACCTGTTTGTCCTTTACTTCCGTGAATGCTTCTGCCTCTATCCACTTAGAGAAGTAATCTGTCATTGCTAGCATCCAGGTTCTGTTTCCTATGGCCCGTGGTAGGGGGCCTACTATGTCCATGCCTCATGCCATGAATGGCCAGGGAGAGATAATAGAGTGCAGGGCTCTTTGTTTGGTGAATCATTGGTCCGAGCGGCGGGGGCGTCACATTTTCGTGCATACTCGCTACATCCGCCTTCATTGTAGGCCAATAGTATCCCTGTCTGAGGGCTTTATTTGCCAGACTTCTGCCCCTGCATGGTTTCCACATTCGCCACTGTGGAGAGCATATAACACAGTCTGTGCTTCTTCCTTGTCCAGGCACCGTAGGTAGGGGCCTGCTAGCGACTTTCTGAATAATATATCATCAATAAGTATGAATCTGGAGGCCTTTATTCTAAAAGCTCTTACTTCCTTCTTATCATCTGGTAGCTTGTTATGGCGCAGCCAGTCTAGGTAAGGTGTGCGCCAGTCGTCTGATTTGGATCGGCATTTGTCGGTCGCGTCGCCCTTTTGACCGAGAGCTCTCACCTTCCTCTCAGAATCGCTGGATTTCCTTTTCGCTTTGCGGATCCTCCGATTCACCCCTATCTATTTCATCTACCTTCGGATAGAAGGCTCCAAAGATATGCGCTATTGGAATCTTTGGATGCTCTGTTGGTTTGAATGTTGCCCCTGGGGTTGCTAGGGCGTCGCTTCCACGTTCGATCTCTCGGGGACCTGTTTAAGCTTGCAAGATTCGAATTTTTGTTTTAATTCCTTTGCTACTTTTAGGTATGCTATCATCTTCGAGTCTCTGGCTATAAACTCATCATTCACGTGGTTGACTATTAGCAGGGAGTCGCTGGATATGAGCAGGTGTCTGACCCCTGACTCCAGTGCTAGCTTCATTCCCAGTCTCAAGGCCTCGTATTCTGTTTCATTGTTGGTTGCCTTGAATTCACATCTTACAGCTTGCGCTATCAGATCTCCCTGTGGTGATCGCAGAATTAGTCCTACCCCTGCCCCCCTTTGGTTGGAGGCTCCGTCGATATGCATCTGCCAGACTTCTGTCTGCTTGCTTCCTTCTAAAGTGAGTATCTCGGTATCTGCCAGATTCTGGATGGCTGGACTGAAGTCTGACACGAAGTCGGCCAGTGTCTGTGATTTGATTGCTGTTCTAGGGTCGTATTGGATGTCGTACCCACTGAGGTGTACTGACCATTTAGACATTCTTCCTGACAGTTCAGGCTTCCTCATGATAGCTTTTAGCGGGTAGTTTTTCACAACATGTATGATGTGTGACTCAAAATAGGGACGCAGTTTGCGAGATGCTACTACCAATGCTAGTACTAACTTTTCAAGGGATGTGTACCTGGTCTCTGCCGGCAGCAGAGACTTGCTTACGTAGTATACTGGCTTTTGCTCCTTTTCTTGCTCTCTGACCAGGACAACACTCACTGCTACTTCTGTGACAGCCAGGTATAGGAATAATGGTTCACCTGGCTTTGGTTTTGACAGCAGTGGTGGGTTGCTGAGATAGTGCTTCAGGTCTTTGAAGGCTTGCTCGTGTTCAGCGGTCCATTCGAACTTCCGGCTTTTCCTTAGTACGTCGTAAAATAGCCTGCATTTGTCTGAAGATCTTGAAATGAACCTGTTCAGGGCTGCTACCTTTCCAGCTAATCTCTGAACATCTTTAGGCTTCTCGGGTGATTCCAGCTGTAAGACAGCTTTGATCTGCTCGATGCTGGCTTCTATTCCTCTTTGAGTCACAATATAGCTCAAGAACTTGCCAGTAGATACCCCGAAGGTGCATTTAGATGGGTTTAGTTTCATCTTGTATTCCCTGAGGGTGCTGAATGTTTCTGCTAGATGCCGCATATGATCTTTGGCTTTTTCCGACTTCACCACCATGTCATCAATGTACACCTCCATGGTTCTTCCTATTTGCTCTTTGAACATGCGGTTAACTTGACCTTTGATATGTGGAGCTGCGTTCTTTAGGCCGAATGGCATGACGTTGTAGCAATATATTCCTCTCTCGGACATAAATGTTGTCTTCTCCTGATCTGCAGGATCCATCTTGATCTGATTGTATCCACTCCATGCGTCCAGAAATGTTAGCAACTAGTGTCCAGCTGTCGCATCTACCATTGCATTAATATGAGGCAGCGGGAATGGGTCTTTAGGACATGCTTTGTTGAGATCGGTGAAGTCCACACATACTCTCCACTTCCCATTCTTCTTAGGCACCACCACTACATTAGATGACCATTCGGGTATTTCACTTCTCTTATCTTCTTTTTTTGCCAGCAGTCGTCTACTTCCGGTTGATTACCTTATTTCTCTCTGCGCAAACTTTCTCCTTCTCTGCTTTGGATGGGTTTACACTTTGGGTCCACGCTAAGCTTGTGTGTTATGATGGATGGATCTATGCCTATCATATCATCGTGTGACCATGCAAAGCAATCCATGTTATCTTGTAAGAACTTGACTAGCTACCGTCGTAAGCTTCTCGTACATCCCGCTCCAATGAGCATGGTTCTCTCTGGGTGCACCTTGTCCAGGTTAATCGATCCACTGCTTCTGCTGGGGGCTCGATGTATTCGTCCGGATAGGTCGTCAGTAATTGCTATGCGGGAGGGTGGCGGTGCACTTAAGTGCCTTTCTTGTAGCGACCTCTAGCTTCCTCCCGATCTCCTCTTATCGTTTCTACTCCCCATGGGGTGGGGAACTTTGCACCGGTGATATGTTGAAGGAACTACTTTCATCCTGGTGCAGCCATGGTCTTCCTAGGATGACGTTGTAAGTAGAGGGGCCATCTATAACCAGGTGCACGACTTACTTGTTGACTCCTCCCACATAGGTGGGGATGATTATCTCACCTAGCGATTTGTTGTTTCTCCGCTGAAGCCTACTAGCGGAATAGTCTTCTTTCAGTAAATCCTTCTCGCCGAATCCCATGTTCTCTATGGTTTTGAGCATGATTAAGTTGACCGAGCTTCTTGTATCTATCAAGACCTTTCTTCTTTGTGCAATTGGCCATTGACAAGGTGATAATAAGTGCATCATGGTGCTCTTGTTCATCGTATGCATCTCCTTCATCAAAGCCGATCTTTGCGAGATCACCGTGAGATATTCTCGCAAGAATTGGCCGGTCTGTCTCCTTTGGTCTCGGTGGCGTGCCTCTTAGTCGCCGAGTATGTCGGGCCGCTTAAGTCCGAGCCACTTTGTTATCACGTTTATGATTTTAGTGCATGTGGGTGGGTCTGCCGGCTTGGCGGACCCTACCTTATCCCGCCGCTTGCCTCCACGTGGTAACGGGTGACTCGGCTTTCCTTGTTCGTACGGTGCGCTTGATCTCTCTTCTCAATGTATAGCGAGTCCTCGTATTGTGCCGAATATCACGGTGAAATTCGCATTTCTTCTTGCTATCCTTTCTCCAAGCTTGCTCTCCTACTGGTGGGTTAGGCCACCTGACTCCATCTCTCATCTCTCTAAGTGCCTTCAAGATTCCTCCGATACCTGTGGTGAATCCATATTCTGCCAGGGTGGGGAGTAGCTGGTTTTCCTCGATTCTGTTGACTCCCCTCCCATATGGCCTGTATCTCTCGTCCTTCTTGTTGGTGGTTTGCGTTCTTCCTGATTTCTCCGGTGAAGTACTAAAAATACTTGGCGTGCTCTGTAAGTCGGCTCGGCTAGGATATCTTCCTCCGGTCGATCGCGGCACGCCTTCTCCGCATTGCTTCGAAACTATGGCAAGGATGCATAGTCACCGTTTGCTTGTATAGGTCGAGTCATGGTGGAGGCCTCTCTGAAGGCTTCTACTGCTTTGTTGAGATATCACACTCCCGCATCGCTACCTTCTCATTGTTAAAACGGTATTGTATTCTCCAATGCTCTCTCCCGCCTCCCGGACGATTCCGTACGGGTCCCCCGCGTGCTTCGTGGCTTTCTGCCGCTTGCAAACCGTTGAGTAAATGCGTTTACCAATTCAAAGCAAATGTAGATATCGATCTGTTTGGCAGGCTTACGAACCATCGAAGTGCCGGTCCTGTTAGGGTGGACCCGAATCCTTTGCACATGCAGGCTTCCTTAACTTGTCCTATGGCTGTTACCGTCATCATTTTCTGTTTATACTGGCTGATATGATCAAAGGGGTCTTTGTGCCGTCAAAGAGAGGCATATTTGGGTTTGTGAATCCCTTTGGCATATTTGTGATGGATATGGTGTCCACGAATGGCGAGTCGGCATAACGTCAGAGCCGCTTTCTCGAGTGGGGGTGGTAGCCACGGGACCCTACTCAAGCATCTCCTTCGAGTTCAGTGCTGGCGATTAGTTATATTGGTGAACCGGGGTCCGCCTGTCATTTGTCTCGCATAATTCCTCTTGATCCGGGCTCTTGAGGATTCTGATAAGTTCCGGCTGCCAGGGGGGTTGTGGTAACGATTGTCCCCTGCTGCCAGCTCACTTGCTGGTTTGACTCGGATCCTGCTGCAGGTGTCTGATCGATTGTTGCAGGGCTGCTGACGGGGAGGCCGCCTGTTTGTATCCCTACACAGCTGGTTGGTTGCCAACTATCTGGTGTGAGGTATCCTAACCCTCGTGGGGTTATCCTTCCATCTGATGGTGTCGTAGCCAAATCCAATCTTGTAATTATTTCAGCCAGTAGTATCTCGTCGCTCGCTGCGCCCTTGTGTCGATCTACCAAAGGAAATCTTCCTTCACCGTCGTTTTGTTCCGGAGTGTTGGATCGCCGCTTCGGGAGATCAATTTGCGCCCGAGCTCTCTGTCTCTCCTTCTTACCTCAAAGATCTGCTCTCCTTTGATCTTCTCTCATGTTTTCCATAGCTTTCAAGATTTTCTACGCCGGTGAGCGAGAATCTGCGTGGGACCGGGCGGCGGAGTGACGCCCGAGCTTGATGTTCCTTTGATCGATCCGGTCCGGGCCGAGACAACAGGGGTCCGGGAGGTAGAGAGGCTTTTGTTGTCAGTATGATTCTTGGGGTATGTCCGGGAGCCTGCGTGGCCACTGTCGATGTTGGACTTTGGGTAGACGATGGTGGTGGTGATGGCTGTCTGCTCCCTGACATGGCTTCGGATACTTGCTTTTCCATTGTATATTCAGAATATCAACGATTGACGACCACAATGCCTCACGGTGGGCGCCAAACTGTTTAGGTCTTTTTTACCTAAGTCGATTTAGGGTCAATGTAGTCTATATTCGTTGGTTGATTGTTTGATTATTTGTATGTCAATAAGTAAACGGGAAATAAACTGCGTAATGTAAATTGACACGTAAGATTTTGGTGACGCGGAAAACCCAATGTGGGAACAACCGCGGGAGGGACGGTACCCTGCCAAGTATTGCACTATATGAATTGGAGGATGATTACAATTGTGGTACGTAGTTAATCCTGCTGGCCCTAGGCGTCAGGCCTGCAAGATTCAGAGTGAGCGTATATTATTTGCCGAGATGTGTTCTTGAATGCTGTTGTATGAATGAGTACGGATGTGTTGAATGAATTGTCTTGAATTCCTTCCTTGGCTATTTATAGGGTAAGAACCCTAGATATGTCCTACCTTGAATATGGAAAGGGAATATTATTTCCATAAGGACTCCTTTCCAAATCCGAATTCCCTTACCAATTCTCCCCGATCTCCCTAACTTCTCCCTAACTTCTCCCTGACTTCTCCCTGACACTCTTCTCCTTAACGCGGGCACCTTTCGTGACGGGCTCTTGATCCTTCTCAAGCCCGTTCCCTCTTCTCCTGACCGCGGGCTCCCTTCCTCCTCACCTTTTCTTTATAATCTTTATTTTACCAAGTGGGCTTTCTGTATTATGCTATTTTTAGCCCAAACAATGACCAAATGATCATTGACAATAACATGTAATCAAATTTCAAAAACAAAATAAATACTGTAACCTGGAAACATTTCATACGCCTCACAACATTGTTTGTTAAGGCTTTAAAACATAGAGTGCTACAGGTTTATACACTTGATTACTCCCACTTAGAAGTTAAAGCAAGGAATTCTTGATTAGTCTCTAGAATTTGCATGTCTTTCTTCTCTAAGAAGATCCATGCTACGGTTCCATTTGTACCATCAGGATTATTATAGTCCGACAATGTTATCACATTACGGACCAGAACTATCTCCCTGTTCATGACCGGAAAAACAATCAATCTCGGCTTGCCAAACCCGAAATCTGCCTCACTCATCCCGTTTCTACAATAGTTTGACGAAAAATAGGTGCCTTTCCTGTACCCTGAAAAGTATTCATCTAACTTTCCTCGGTGAGCGATCACTGCCTCAGGCCCACCACTTTTAAACTCATTCACTGTTTCATCCTTCAACTTGAGAATTGCATCATGGATTTTTGCAACTAGTTCAGGAAAGCTGGCACCCGTCTTACCAGAGGCAATTGGGTTGGCTATAAGATTACCTATTGATTTTTCGGACAAGGGAGCGCCAATCCTTCTCCTTATTTCAGCAGCAAAGTAAAGCACAGGATTTTAAGTATGCTTAGAAACTACTGACTCATCAGCTAGACAATGTTCCCAGGCGAACCCGAGCACAGACTCGAATCTCGTCGGCTTTGGAACCTGTTTGCTGGTGACCATGGCCTTCAGTTTGGTCAATGCCACGTCACTGAAAAGGAACCCTTTTCCCACTTTCTTCAGACTGTCATAAGGAGGAATATAAGATTCAAAAGTAGAGTTATGTGGCTCCTCCTGTTTTTGTAGGAGTATAATTTTGATCAACTAACTACGTATTCTAACTCAAGGTTAACCATGGTTATTATTCTGTTAGAAGTATGGTTAGAAGTTAGTTACTGCATCAACTAAGTCGGTTAATGATCAGTATATAAGCTGATGCATATCTCATACTTTTTTTTTTTTTTGCAAGCAAAGGGAGAATCCCTCTCCCAGCTACCAGCCCCAGCTTCATCGGGGTTGCCCCACGAAGGCCGACCAGGCTGATCCAAGGAGCGAGCAAACCCTCGGACACCCAGACACCGGCAAGCCCAGGGTCCACTTATTCAACGGGGTTTCCCCTCGAAGGCCGAAATAACCGCATGCGTTCCCCACAGTGGGATTTGAACCCAGGACATCGCACTTTATTCATTCAAACATTCAATCATAAGAGTCCATGAATTCTTTCATGGTATCAGAGTAGGATCCCTCTGATCCTGTTTCTGTTTTTGTCTTCTTCTTCTTCTTTTCTTTTCGCTTCCGCATATACAACAATTAGTGTTTCTTTCTTCGTTTGTTTTCTTTCTATAAATTCATAAAATCCAAGAAAATCAAGTTTTTTTTAATCAAAATGCCTGGAAACAGTAATACCATTGATGTTAATGATCCGCACTACATTCATCTTTCTGATGCACCTGGTGGAAAGTTCGTTGCTAATGTCTTTGAGGGTACTGGTTATGGCGAATGGAGAAGATCAATGTTGATAGCGCTTTCTGCTAAAAATAAGCTTGGGTTCATAGACGGCTCAATCCCCAAACCTGCTGCAAATGCTGCTACAGCAAACAGTTGGCAACGCTGTAATGATGTAGTTTTTTCTTGGATTCTCAGCTCAGTTTCTCCCACAATTGCTGATTCTATTCTTTTTAACAACACTGCCAAAGATGCTTGGGATGAATTGCAAGAAAGATTTGGGCAATCCAATGGAGCACAACTTTATGGCGTTCAGAAATAGTTGAATGGTTTTTCTCAAGGGAATGATGATATTGGTACTTATTTCACAAGATTGAAGTCAGTTTGGGATAAAATTGCAAGCATGGGAATGAATCCAAGATGTACTTGTGCTTGTAACTGCGGAGCACAAGAGAAGCAGCTCCAATTTCAAGAACATCAGCGAGTTGTTCAGTTTTTAATGGGTTTAAACGACTCCTACACTGCAATCCGTGGTACAATTTTGATGCAAAATCCTTTACCAAAGATGTCTGTCATCTATAACAATCTTCTACAAGAAGAAAGACAGCGAGAAATTCATAATTCCTCTCAATTTCAGTCTGGTTCATCTGCTATGTTGGCCAAAAACATGGGTAATAAGGGAAGTACTTGGAATTCTCACTACAAAGGCTATCAAGGAAACAAGGGCACAAATTATGGGAATACTCGAGGAAATGTCAGTAATGGTGCTACTAATGGTTTTGGGGGTACTGGAAATTACAATAATTTTCAAGCAAACAAAGGAAATAATACTGGTTTCAATGGCTCAAACACTTTTAAAGGCAAGAATTTGGACAATGGTTCAGGAAATGCTGTTGAAGATAAACCACCACCACCTTTCTGCAAATATTGCAAGAAATATGGTCATGTCATTGGGAATTGTTATCATTTGATCAACAGGAATCGCAGATTTGCAGGAAATGCGTTTTTTAATCAGTCTGAAGATTTTTCTTTCTCTGGTTTTGGAAATGGTCAGTCCTCTGGTGCAGCTGCTACTGGTATGGGTCCTGTCAATACTTCAGGTCAGATGAATCAGAATGATGGAGATGGAGCAAGCACTTCTCATAACAATAACACTGAACACATTTCTTCTGCAAATTTTGCAGGTATGGGTTCAACACCTCATCTTTTACATAATGATCAGTATTGTTCACCTGTCTTTTATACTTGGATACTAGATACTGGTGCTAGTGACCATTTTTGCTCCAACAAAGCTTTGTTTTCTGATTTTCATTATCTTGCTAAGCCTTATACTGTGTCTTTGCCTAATGGAGACGTTGTTCGCATTGATACTGTTGGTACAGTCCACATTGCACCATATTTTCCTTTACTGAATGTTCTCTATGTTCCATGCTTTAAGTATAACCTAATTTCTGTTAGTAAGTTAAATAAACAACTGAACTCAATAGTGAGTTTTACCCCAAATATTTGCTACCTGCAGGACTTTGCTAGGAAGCCCTTGGTCCTTGGTAGGAACCATAACGATCTCTATCTGCTGCATCCTGAGTTTCATACTGCATCTTTTCTTGCTAATAAAGGAGATCACAGTAGTGGATCTTGTTCTGTAGTTTCCAAAATATCATGTAAAACATGGCACCATAGATTAGGACATGTTCCTCTATCCAAGTTAAAACAGTTACAGCTTTGTAATTTTCTTCCTAATAATGAAACTGAAATTGCAACTTGTACTATTTGTGCTCAAGCCAGGCAACATAGGCTCTCTTTTCCAATTAGCTCTTCTGCTTCAATGTTTCCTTTTGAACTGATACATGTAGACTTGTGGGGTCCTTATAATACTCCCACTTATAATGGTTACAAGTATTTTTTTACTATAGTGGATGATTTTACTCGTTGCACTTGGACATATCTGCTTTCTAGTAAAAGTATTGCTTTTGGATTTATTAAATCTTTCATTGCAATGGTTCAAACACAGTTTGATAAGAAGGTCAAAATAATACGATCAGACAATGCATTTGAGTTGGGAACAAGTGATATTACAGCCAAATTCTTACTTGATAATGGTATCTTGCATCAAACGTCTTATTTCCACACACCACAACAGAATGGTGTTGTAGAACACAAACATAAATATCTTCTTGAGACAGCAAGAGCACTGAAATTTCAATCTAATTTACCCACTAAATATTGGGGTGATTGTGTTTTAACTGCCACCTATATTGTTAATCATATGCCTTCTAAAATCTTGCAAAACCTTTCACCATATCAGATTTTGTTTGGCAAACCCCCTGACCTGTCTCATATGAGAGCTTTTGGTTGTTTAGTTTATGCCTGCACTACCAAACCAGGGAGGGACAAGTTCTCTCCTAGGGCTACTTCATGTGTTTTCTTGGGTTATCCGTTTGGAAAAAAGGCATACAAGTTGTTAAATCTATCCAATCATTCTATTATGATTTCTAGAGATGTAAAGTTTCATGAAGATATTTTTCCATATCTATCAAATAATTCTCAAAATTTTATACCTGTAGCAATCCAGGAAAATCATGACACTAATCCTGATATTCTTTTACAACAAGCTGATAATACCACAGTCAATAATAATAATACTGCTGCTACAAATTTGCCTAATACAAACAATAATGAAGCCAGTACAGTGATACCTAGACACTCATCCAGGGTATCTAGGCCCCCAGCTTATTTACAGCAATATGACTATAATTCTAAGACTAGATCATGTAATATAGCTGAATCTGGTTTATGTTGTTTTACCCTCACTTCCTTATGTGAGAATGTGTCTGCTAGGGAATACATTCCTTCTGCTTGTTTCATTGCTGCTATTACTCCGGCCTTGGTTCCAATCCAAGAGCCTTATACTTTTGAACAGGCTGCTCAATTTCCAGAATGGCAAGAAGCCATTGCAGCAGAATTTAAAGCTCTTGATGCAAATAATACATGGTCTATTGTTCCTTTACCTCCTGGAAAGAAAGCAATTTCTTGTAAATGAGTCTTCAAAGTCAAGCAAAAATCAGATGGCTCCATAGAAAGATACAAAGCAAGACTAGTAGTCAAGGGCTATACACAAAAGGAGGGTATAGATTATACAGAAACTTTCTCACCTGTTGTTAAAATGACAACAATTAGAAGCTTGGTTGCAGTTGCTATAAAGAAAGGTTGGGATATGGTTCAGCTAGATGTAAATAATGCTTTCCTACATGGAGAGCTAGATGAGGAGGTTTATATGAAGGTCCCACCTGGTATGGAGGTCACAAATAAGAAACTTGTTTGCAAATTACAAAAGTCTCTTTATGGACTCAAGCAAGCATCCAGACAATGGAATGCTAAACTATGTCAAGCTTTGAAATCAAGGGGTTATGAACAATCACTCAATGATTATTCCCTATTCAAGAAGAAAACAGGTGGAAAAGTGGTTTTCCTAGTTGTTTATGTTGATGATATTCTCCTAGTAGGAGATAATAAAGAAGAAATCACCAATCTGAAGTATTTCTTGGATAATACTTTTAGAATCAAAGATCTAGGACATCTTCATTTTTTCTTAGGCATGGAGTTCACAAAGACAGATCAGGGCATAGCTATGACTCAAAAGAAATTCACAAAGGAAATGCTCACAGAATTCAACTGTCTTGGTTGCAGACCAGTCAACAGTCCTCTTGATGCTTCAGTCAAGCTTGATACGGACTCAGGAAATCTTCTTGATAATCCAGCAGATTATAGAAAGCTTGTTGGCAAGTTGAACTATTTAACCAACACACGCCTGACATTGCCTTTTCAGTACAGTTGTTGAGCCAGTTTATGTCTTTTCCAAGAGAGAATCACTGGACAGCAGCTATGCATGTGCTTAAGTATCTCTCAAAAGATCCCAACCAGGGAATCTTATTCAACAACAATGCAAATTATAAGTTGGAAGGTTACTGTAATGCAGATTGGGCTGCTTGCTCTCACTCTAGGAGATCAGTCAGTGGTTTTGTGATTTTCATGGGAGGTAGCTTGCTGTCTTGGAAGTCCAAGAAGCAACAAACAGTCTCACTCTCATCAGCAGAGGCTGAATATAGATCACTCAGACGGTTGACTGCAGAACTGGCTTGGCTAAGCAGGTTATTAGCAGAATTGGATGTTCCTGAAATAAACAGCATTCCTGTTAAATGTGACAGCCAGGCAGCCATCCATATTGCCAAGAAGCCTGTCTTCCACGAGCGTACGAAACATATTGATCTTGATTGCCACTTCGTCAGAGAAAAACTATTACAAGGTCTTATAAGTTTATCCTACATACCCACAAAGGATCAACCAGCTGATTTATTCACTAAAGCCTTAAGTGGTCCTCAGCATCGTCTTCTTCAGTCCAAGTTGGGGATGTATTCTACACCCTCCAACTTGAGGGGGGGTGTAGGAGTATAATTTTGATCAACTAACTACGTCATCTAACTCAAGGTTAACCATGGTTATTATTTTGTTAGAAGTATGGTTAGAAGTTAGTTACTGCATCAACTAAGTCGGTTAATGATCAGTATATAAGCTGATGCATATCTCACTTTGTACTTACCAATTTATTCACTCTTATCAATACAGAATTCTCACAATACTTTCTCTCGTTTCTCTCTATATTCATTGTCTTCCTGCAATCATCAAACATCACATACTTTATTCATTCAAACATTCAATCATGAGAGTCCATGAATTCTTTCAGTTTTTCCTGTTTTTGCGGTTCTGGATGATAAGGAGGGAATGCAATGACAGTAGAGTCAAAGTCGGGTTAAATCAAGTCGTCGCAGTTTGTTCTAGCGAGGGCGGACCAATGTTTTAAGAATAACCCGAAAGAGGTCCCATCCATGATCTTGTGAAGCATGTAACACCCAATCACAACTCCGCCACAGCTGAAAACATTGACCTGAAATGCCAAGTGAGCCAGTTCCGAAATGTGTTGCTCACCAGTACTGAGAATATCCAAAGGAGGACAGAATTGATACTTGGTTGACAAGTCAAGTGACTGAGATGAGCCAAGTACAGCTGAAAGAGTGCAATTCACATCTGCTACAACAAAGGGTATCCCTTCATCGTTGCAAATGATGGTTGAATCGTCTTTCAATCGACCTGCAAGAGGGTAGTAATGGACAAGTGTTTTCGAAAGGGCTAGTTTTAGAGCAGTAATATCAACAGGCTGTGTTTGAGTAGTGGGATTGTAGAATATAAGAGATGAGATATGCATGGTGGCAGATATTTGATCAACCATAGAAAGATTGAAGGTTCAGAGATGAGGCGGTGTCGGTTTGAATGGTTTTACAGTTTCTCTAGATATGATTTTCACTTGTGAATCTAACATGGTTGTCTCCATATTTTATTTCCTAGGAATACTTGCTTATTTGCTGAATGCTGATCAACAGAAGGGGAAGATAACTTGCTTATTGTAAAGAGAAGGGGAGAGTAACCTCTTGTCCAACAGTCCACAAGAAACATGTAAGCAGGAAAAAGGAAGCTATAGGATAGTACTAGAGTATGCTAGGAGTAGTCTAGTTTTACTTTACATTAATTAGATTTAGACTAGCAATATGATCTAGTGGTTAATAACCAAATTGTAGGTGTATATACTACACTCTTTCCGCTGTAAATTTCTCAAGCAAATTAATGCAATGTTTTTCACAAAAACCCAAATCAAAGTTATTGATCAACACTGCAGTCTCCTGCTCCTCTTGCTCGCATTAACTCAACATGGTATCAGAGCCTCAGGAATGAGGAGACTGATAACCACTTGTTGTTGAGCAATAACTTCTAATGCCAGTTGTGTACTGATCTCAGTCTATATAAACTAGGCTTTAGTTAAGTGAAATTGCATCCAAAATCTCTCCTTTCCATCGTCTTCACAAATAATTCTTTAACTTTCTCAAACAATGACAAACCCCAACACTGGTAGCACAATGAGTACCTCATCCACAGAAACTGTTGGTTCCTTAGTCCCTTCAGCAAATGCCATCCTTGACTCATCTGATCCACTGTTTTTCCACCCTGCTGAGAGCACCCATCCCATTGTGGTGGACACCAAGCTCTCAGGCATTGACAACTACTTTGAGTGGAAACGACAGATGGAGTTAGCTATCTGCATCAAGAGGAAGCTCGGCTTGCTGACAGGTGTGGTGAAGAAACCCACCAATGATCCACTAAGGGAATCAGCCTGGATGACCTGCAACAGTCAACTCATATCTTGGATCCTTCCCAATATGGAGCCACAGATCAGGAAGTCTGTGATGTATATACCCACGACAAAAGAAATCTGGGACTATCTTCAAAGGCAATTTTCAGTGAGCAATGGTGCTCGAAAGTTCAGGCTCAACAAAGAGCTTGAGGACTTGGAACAAGGGAACAAGAGCATATGTGAATATTTCACTGAGCTCAGGATCCTGTGGCAAAACATAGAGCTCATGAATGACTGGCCTCCAATTAGCCAGATGACACCTGAAATTGGTGCATGGTTGGAAGCTCAGCAAAAGGAGCAAAATGAAAGGAAGCTCTTTCAATTTCTCAATGGTCTTCACTCATCTTATACCACTCTGAGAAGCAACATTCTCATGATGTCCCCACTTCCAAATGTAGAAGAAGCAGCTGCTATATTCCAGCAGGAGGAAGCGCAGAGGAAGAACTACAAGCAAAGTGCACAAGTGGAAGCTGACACTTCTGCTTTCTATGCCAACCATAGAAGTGATGAACGCATTCCTTTATGTGAAAAATGCAAGAAGAAGGGGCATTCAATCAAATCTTGCTGGGAAGTTGTGAGCTATCCTGCTGGACATCCTGCAGAGAAATACTTTCCTGCACAGCAACACTCTACCAATCCTAAAGTGAACCATTCAGGGACATCTTCAAGGGGATACAAACCTGGGATGCAGAAAGGGAAGTTCCAGAGGTTCACAGGGAAAGGAAAGGTAGCTGCTAATGCCATGTCAGGTGGAGGAGATGAAGATACTGCTGGAGCTATCACTTTGACAACTGCTCAGTTTGAGCAATTGATGAATAATCAGAAGGGCAAAGAGAATGCTGCTTATCCTGGATCTGAGGATGAAATGGAAGCAAACTTCGCAGGTATGACCTCCACTTCCTCAAAACCTGTTAAAACTAAGTCTGTTGAGTGGATAATCGACTCAGGTGCTTCAGATCACATGATCTCAGATCTGAGACTCTTGCAAAACCGCAAGCAACTGAAATTTAAACCAAAAATCAACCTGCCTAATGGGGTATCATCCTTTGTCTCCCATTTTGGCACATATCAACTTAAAAATGGGGTTACCTTGAACAAAGTTCTTTATGTTCCTACTTTCAAACACAATCTCCTCTCAGTTCAGAAACTTATAAAGGATGAAAAATGTGTTGTGACATTTTATGAGCACATGTGTGTTATACAGGACTTTCATACCAAGAAGATTAAGGCCTTTGGAAGGGAAGAAAGAGGGATCTACTATCTGTGGACAATGGGCCCACGGGGGCGCTTGGGAACGAACAAGCGTTTGCATTTTTGTGGAGTCGCCACCAATTTTTATGGGAAATTGGAACCGTTCGAATACCTCGTGTCATGTCAAGATACAAAGTAGTGACATGAACACTAAGCAATCGTTACCCTTAGCATTCTATGTCTAGAATGACTCTCGTGGATGCCAATGAACACGGATGTTCACAGATATCTGGAATAAGGGGTGAGGGTACGTATTAGGAAGCTCTTTTGATCGAACACCTAATCCCGCCCGCCTCGATAACGGCCTCTACTAATGATTAGGGAAGTTATTCGTACTTGATATATCGTTGATTATATGCATGCAATGCAACATCCAAGTTTTAATCCTAGCATGTGAAGATTAGACTAAGTTGGTGAACAATTAGTTAGCAAACAATTGGGTCGAAGTTGGAGTTTATGTTCAATTACATGTGAAAACATACAAATGATACAAAATATAGCGATAAATAAAAGAAAATTACAATAAAAATTACAATAATTACATTGGATTAGGCGATTTATGTCGAAAATACCTTTAAAACGGATAATTTGAGAAAAGAATAAAAGAATAAATTAACGAACAATCAGAAGGCGATAATATGAATATTAGTTAATTATACGTAACTAATTAAACTAGGTCAAGGCAGAAAAGGAGTTCAGGGACAGAACTCATCCTGGAACAGGCGCAGCAGGAACTGCGCCCTTTGGAAGAGGCGCAGCAGTTGCTGCGTCTGTTCCAAGGGTGAGTTCTGGCTGTGAAGTCGGAACTGCAAATCGTTAATATTAATTGGTGAATTTTAAGGATTGATTAGTGATGATTGACTCGGATGAAAGTGATTTAATTCATTAATTACATGTGAAAGAGTCATAAAACGATAAAACATGGATGAGACGGAATTATACGAATTAATTACATGGATGAACGATATTAATTACAAATTAACAAATTAAACTAAGCTAATTAGGTTAAATATGATGAATTAATGATGAATACAATGAACAACAGATGAAATATATATCAACGACGAATTCCAGAGATTCAATATGAACAAATCGAATTTCTACAACCCGGATTCAATTTAATGACGAAAACCCGCAAATATGAGATTATAAGGGATTTAAGTCGGAGTTAATGATGAATTAAACATGTGAATGAATGATAAATAATATACATGTGAGATTAATTATGCTATTATGTCAAAGAATTAACGAATAAACGAAAACGAATAAGAAAACGAACAAATTAACAGAGGACGAAGGAAGAAGAAAGGAAGCAGGAACTGCGGCAGCATCACGAAGAGGCGCAGCAGGAACTGCGCTCCTTCGAAGAGGCGCAGCAGTTGCTGCGTCCTTTCTCGACGGTTAGTCTTCTGGAAATCCGAAAAAAGGGTTTTAACAAAGGGTTTTATAAATCGGTTTTAATTGGTATTTTCGACATAAACCATACATTAATGATACAAAAAGTAAATAACAATAAATAAAAGAGAGATTATACACCCTCAGACTTACATGTTGACGAAACGAGATGAACTAAGATATCGATTAGTGATGCTCGACGCGAATGTAAAGAAAGTGCCCTCGTAAGAGGAAAACGATTAGATTAATTAAGTTGATTGATTGTGTAGTTGGTGAAATTGGTCGGTCATGCAAATGAGGCTGGTACTCAGAAAGATCCGAGCTTACGTGGTCGAATGTTCAAGCACGTAGGCGCCAAAAAGTAAGAACAAAGGTCTAGAATGCAAAGGGAGAAGAGAAGGGCGGACACTCGCGTGAGAAATATGAGGAGCCGAGGCTCCTATTTATACTAATCACGTGAAGGGTTAGGGTTTTGGAGAGTCTTTGGAAGTGAATCTCGGAAAAGATATGAAAAAGATACGAAAAACACGCAGAAAAGGGTCTGGGAAGAGGCGCAGCAAGCACTGCGTCTCTTGGAAGAGGCGCAGCACCTGCTGCATCTGTTCCCAAGTGGTTTCCTCCTGCGGAAGAAAGATTTCCGTGTTTAAGTTATGGAAGGACGGAATAATTCGGTTTTCCTTAATACCTTGTACAAATATTACGGGAAATTGTTTACCAAAAGATAAAGATTGTGAAAGAATTATAAAATATGGAATAGAAATATCCGGAACATTCCAGAACATTCTGACTCGGGATTTAAAGATTATCAGAAAAATGAAGACGGTTATAGACCCGGACTCCAAATGTACTCTAATTACTGTCAAAACGACCGTATCGGCACGTAGATGACAACTAAGAGGTGGACATTAATATTTGAGTGATCACTTGACGATAATCTTATGAACTGTCACAAATCGTTCCGCGTATCAAACATGTGGCCCAATCATCATCGGGTGGTTTGCGGGAGGTGCAGAAATGAGGTATCTATAGAGCCCCCACTTTGACTGAGGCTTGGACAAGGCAAAAGTCAAAGTATAGCCATCAGGTCAATCGAAGATTACAACCTGACGACTATGGCGACGCGAGGCGGCTCAAGGGGTCTGAGCCAAGGACCTGTCGTCGGGAACATTTTAGAGTCTGTCGACTATCAGGGAGGGTCGTTTAAAGTCCATTAGACTACGTAAGGAGGCTCGCCAGCCATAAGAAGAGATCATACCTGAAACTTCTTGAGAGATGCTTCCGGAGGTGCGTAGGAGCTATAGGCTAAGCGTAGGAGCTAGAGGGTAAGACCTAAAAGGTAACTAAGGTTTGCGAGTAGCAGGACACAGGCGGGAGCTGCTGAGAGAAAACTGCTTGGGTAGTCTTCGAGAAATAATTGCGAGTAGCAGGACACAGACGGGAACTGCTGAAAGGAAAACTGCTTGAGTAGTCTTTAAGAAAATATTGTAAGTAGCAGGACACGGGCGGGAACTGCTGAAAGGAAAACTGCTTGGGTAGTCTTCGTGCCTTGAGAGGGAAAGTCTATCCGCTTACTCTCGCTTGGGGGCAATACAATGAAGAGAAGGCGCGTCGAAACACCTGTCGAGAAATACTTGCTCGTTGTGACAAGCAAAGTCTTGGAAGTGATAACTAACGTATAATAGTCTGTAGTCGGTTTAGAAATGCGGGTCTAAACGAAGAATGATCGTCAAAAAAGAATAAATGTCATCGGGGAAGAGGCGCACCAAAGATAGGCCCACTAATAACGAACTCATAACGAATTTTTGAAAATTGGCATGGAGGGAAGCTCAGGAAGAGGCGCAGCAAGAGCTGCGTCTCTTGGAAGAGGCGCAGCGCCTGCTGTGTCTATTCCCAAGGGTGTGTTTTCTGCGTAAAAACGCGATAAACAGAGGCATTGTTTCCATTTATTCGAAACACAAAACACACATTTCTGTCTCAAATCTTCACCATTTCCGCCAAGGTTTGATCCAAAAGCTTGCATTAATCATGACTAATTGAGGTATGTAACTCATTTTTGCATTAATCATCCATATTTGCTTAATTTAGGTCGAAAAAATTAGGGTTTCCAACCCAATTTGATCGAAAATTTGGGGCTTTTCCCCCAAATGAATTTGCCTTGTGAAATTGCTATTAGAAATGGATAATTCGTAATATAAGGAACATAACCATGTATTCACTTCGAATTTTCGTTGAGTTTTGAGCACTTGAGTGAAATTGAGACGGTTTCACAGCTAGACCGTAAATCGCTTCGAAAATGGCCTTAGGATTGCCCATTTGTGATGAAACTTGATATTTGGGATCCTTGGATGATGGGTAAACTTTCTACCATCTCGGAATTTTGGTTTGTGACGGCTTTTTCAGGGCACTTTTCTAAGGCATAATCGTCGTTATAACGAAATGCTGCCGAAATTTTAACTTGAACCCATGACTAGGCTTCAAATTAGGCTTGCCTTGACCCTAACTACCACATGAGTGATCGGGTTTGTGAGAATATGGCCAAAGATGGCGAGAAAGGAGCGATTTCAGGGCTTCCGAAGGCTCGGAAATCCCTTAACCAAGGCTCGTTGTCACGTGACACGGCCTAAATTTGCTTTAATGTTGCAGGTGATGAGGCTTCTACTTCTAGGAGGACTCCCATGGAGATAGACGCTGCTGTTGTCGAGGAGGCTTTGGAGCAGGCCTTCACCGCTGCGGTGATGGCTGCTGGGGACGAGGTCCACGAGGAGGAGGCTGTTGAGGAGGAGGAGGAGGCCCCGAGATGGGCCAACGTCGGACGTGGAGGTCGTCAGCTGAGGGGAGCGCCCGCGTGGGCTGAGACCTGGGAGAGTAGGCACTTGCTCTGGGCCGCAGAGGGTCACCTGTCCTACAGGACGGTGAAGAGTTTGGTAAATAGGAATTCACTACTCGTCATTGACCTTCTTTTATTTATTTCGTTCATATCTTTTCCAACTTTCATTCAAAACTAAAGATAGCTTTTGTTTCAAATCATAATAGGAGGCCGGGAACATCAGATCGTTCTTGGGCTACACGACAGCGGTGGAGTGCTACGAGCGACTGTCTGCGGAGGAGCGCACCATGATCGAGCGTGGAGCGTTCGGTGCCTTGGTGGAGGCCTGGAGGGATATCGCGAAGAGGAAGTTGCGGGCTAACCTTAGCCTGGTCCGCGCTATCTTGGACCGATTCTGGGACACGACTTCCACCTTTCACATGCCTTTTGGTGAGGTGGGAGTCACTCTGGAGGACTACGGCATGATTTCAGGTCTGCCGTGTGGGACCGAAGAGGTAGAGTGGCCGGAGACTGCCATGAGGGTGGACTCGGCCGAGGCGAGGAGATTGATCGGCTGGAACTTGTCGCCGAAGGCTGTTACAGTGCCGGGCTTGGTGCCCAGTTCTTACGTTCGAGACTACTTTGCGGGAAAGATCCCGGCGCTGGTGACGATTGACGAGAGAGAGACGGCTCCTCCTCCTCCCCTGTCGTACACCGAGAGAGAGCTCTCTTGTGGCTTTGGTGGTTTTGTCTTCGATTTACCTCGGAGACAAGGGAGAGAGGTTGTCGACGAAGCTTCTTCCCTTCCTTTCGACCGAGCTCCCTTGGGCGTTGGGGACCGGGTCATCTTTGCTGGTTTTGCGGTCCTCATCCGCTTCATGAGGGCCATGGTTCGTCCGGAGTTGATGGAGAAGGGGACTTCTCCTGGTGCTGTCGGACCTGGACTGCTGCTGGAGGTATGAACCTTCATTAGATTTGAAATCAATTTTCTTCTCCTTTATCAAATTACGAAAGATCGTTATTGACTATCCTTCTTTACAGGCGTGGGTGTACTCCTACTTTCCGAGTCTCTCCCTAAGAGGACGGAGCCGCTGGAGAGGGCCTATCCCATTGTGAGGGATTGGGTGATGTGTAGGACGAGGAGCAAGCGTTCCTCTCACGGCGTTTACCGACGGGACGTGAACGCTCTCCAGTTGGACAGCGTGAGCATCTCACTTATATTCATTTTGCTTCTTCATTGCTTTTAATCGATCATAAGAATGACCCTTTGTTTGTCTTGTTCCAGTGGGTGCCCAGGCCTTGGGCGGAGTACGCTGGAGCGCCTCCTTTTGTGGCTGAGGTCCTTCGACCTAGGAGCTCGAGCCGGTTGCTGTTGAGGACGTCGATGGGTCATGTGTGGTACTTGGGCGAGCGTTTGGCTCGTCAGTGCTCTCGGGACGTGTTGACGGTTCCCATTGATCCTCCTAGGACGATGTTCAGAGAGCCTTCTGATGCAGAGAGGGAGGCCGACTTGGCTGGCGTCGGTGGTGCCGCCCTCCTTCTTCCAGGTGAGGACTACTCGGCGTTCCTCTACGGGAGGTCGGCGTACTGGCCGGTAGTGGTGAGCATTTTTACTCTTCTTCTTTTTCCCTTGATTTTGAAACTATGATGAAAGATCACCGAATAACGAGAAACACTTGACTTTGCAGGAGGTTGAGGCAGCGGGCATCGAGCCCCCAGAGTACCCCGAGACCCTCGAGTACACTGACGCGACTGGGAGGACGACGATCTCCGAGCTACGTGACTTTGACGTGGCGGTGACGGATACTGGCCTGGACGATTGGCAGCATCTGATTCGGAGGGTGAGCCTCTAATTTGCATGATTTTTGTGTAAGAACACATTTGGTTGAACTTTATTCAATTATTGAGAACTTCTTTCTTGAAAATGCAGGTCGCGCCGTCTCGGTTCGTGGCGTTATGGAGGGTGGCCAACCGGCTGCGAGCTACTGCCGTCGAGGCACTTGTCGGCGGTCGAGGTCGTCAGGTATGAACCTTGTGCCTATTTCATTTTTGAATTTTGATTTTGTCCTTTAATTGCTTGAAATGATTGACATGAGCCAATTTTGTCGCTTGCAGGGGGACCGCGAGCTGGAGCGAGAGTTGGCCCAGTCTCGGGAGGAGACGGCTCGCTTGTTGAGGGAGCTCGAGGTTCGAGATGCCGAGATCGCTGCTCTCGCGGCAAGAGTTGCGGAGTTGGAGGGCGACCAGCAGTAGTTTTGTTTTGTTTTTGTTTGTATTTTTGCACACTTTGTATATTTTGACCTTCATTTTGGACATTTTGTTTGGGGCTCGAGCCCCCAGTTTGCTGTACATTCCCTTGTTTGGTGTATATATGACGGCCTGAGTGTCTTTGCTGCTGGGTTGTGTTGCTTGTGCCTGCAGATTAGCTTTTGAACAGGTTTGGTAGATGACGGTTTATGCCGTCATGATGTCGAAATTCACGCATAAATTACCAAAAACATGTTTGTATATACATATGTCCTAACTTAGCGCAAAAGAATGACTCAAAAGAATGCAAAATCGCAAAAGAAAATGCCAAAAATGCGAAAAAAATGCCGGAAATGACCGGACGGTAGGGAGGGTTACCCCTAAAAAAAGAAAATAAATAGAAACCTATAAGTTAGAAATGAAATGATTAGGAAAAAAAAAAGAATTATGTACGTGAAGTAAATATATTAATTTTGAAATGTATAAAAAAAATGAAATTTAAGAATGAAATTTAAAATGAAAATTAATTCCTAAAATGAAAATATACAAGTGTGCTAAAGTGAGAAAAATGTCGATACTGCCTCGAAATACGTGCCTGCGGAATTAGGAAACACGAAATATGGCAATTTTGCGTATTTACCAAAACAATAACCCGTAGGAATAGGAAATTATTCGTCATGGAATTTGGAAAGATCCAACGCGGAAAATCACAGAAGTTGAGCTGAGGAAGAGGCGCAGCATGAGCTGCGTCCCTTTGAAGAGGCGCAGCAGGTGTTGCGCCTATTCCCGGGTGTGTCTGCTCTGGCAGATTTTAGGAAACAGAAATTAGTATAAATAGAGACGTCGATGGAGCTTTTATTCACACAAATCTTCCGTCTTTTCTTCGTCTTTAATATAAAATCTTTAATATAATCATTCATCATGAATACTTTGGAGATTCGCTTAAAAAAATGGACCAACGAGTTTTCCAACATGGAGAAACACGACATGGGTGCCTATAATCTTGGATCGTTGTTGAGTTTGAAGCTTATCAAGGTTGTCAAACCGTTCTTAGATGCTTGTCTTGATTATTGGGACCCGAATTATCATGTTTTTGCGTTTCCCGGAGGTGATATTTGCCCATTTCCTGAAGAAATTGCTGCGATTGGTGGGTGGGACCCTGAACATTTGCCCGATATTCCTCCTACTTCGCAAGGGTATAAGAGCAAATTTAGAGATTTGCTGGGATTGACCAGACTTGAGGTGGACCGTCTAGTGACCTCAAAAGGAGTGCGAATGTTGGACTTCATTGACCGATTCATTAATAGGGCCGATCCCACCGTTTCTTATGTTGCTAGGCGAAGAGCCTTAAGATTTTGCTTGTTGCATGTGTATGTCCTTCAAGGGCATGTTGATGAAGACTTGAGAGGTGACCCTCGTCTTTTGGGTCTTGTTGAGCAAATGGAGTTGCGTAGGAGCCCAGCTTGTTTATGCTTAGGAGAGATCTTATTGGGTTTAGATAATAGGAAGGCCAACCGTGACCTACCGTATTTGGGAAGTCCCGTTATCTTGCAGGTAAAAGAACATTTTTCTTTTCTTTTTCTCTTTCTTTTTTTTTCGTTTTTTTTTTTTTTATGTCTAATACCCGCTTTTGGTAGGTGTGGCTTATGGAAAGGCTTCGATTGATCGAGCCCCCAGTTCATGTTCCTTCCTATCATGCTCGCTCGATTGCAATGAGGACCAGGCTGTACATGGTGGACTTCACACGAGTCTGCGATTATTGGAAGAATAAACTGAAGAGTGATGATGGCCCCTTGATTAGATGGATCGTACCGTGGTGGCACCTCAAATCTGTCACTGGAGTATCTTCTCTGGATCCTACTCGATCTGTGCGTATTCCCGGCTTGGAATTCATGGTGTGCATCTTCCCTGAAAGGCTGATGAGACAAATTGGAATGAAGCAGATGATCCCGAAGCTTGATACCGTTCCGCAGACTGCCGTGGCGCTTACTACTGACAGTCGAAGGGAATGGGCCATTAAATGGGCCCGAAGAAACATGTGGTTCTTGAACTCTTCTGCTAATGCCTTATGGGTGTCGGGTTCTTATCTGCTATGGAGGAAAGCTACTACTCCGGATGAGCGCGAGAGATTGAGGAAGCGCGAGCCCGTTGATTACAAGGTGCGCGAGGTGGAAAAGGAGAAAGAGAAGCATCTGACCGAAGGAGAGGAGGAAGCCGGGTTTCGAGTTGTTCATCCTTCGAAGAAACCGAAGACTTCTCCTGCCGTGGAGATGGTGATTAACAAAAATGGGAAGTCTAGGCCTCGAAAAAGACCGTTGGTTATTAGGTCCGAAGTGGTGCAAGAGCGTCCGGCTCGAGGTCGTCACAAGAAATATGACAAGAATGACAAGGGCAAAGGGAAGATGGAAGAATAGCCCCTGTCTTTATTATTATTATTTATTATTATTATTATTATTATTATTATTATTATTATTATTATTATTATTATTATTATTATTATTATTATTATTATTATTATTATTATTATTATTATTATTATTATTATTATTATTATTGTTGTTGTTGTAATAAAAAGGTGGGGTTTTTAGAATCCTAGCCTCTTTTATTTTTATTATGTGACGTATTATTATTAGAAAGAGAATGAAATAAAAAGGTTACGTGGTTATGAAACTGTTGTGGTTTTCTATTTATTATTCTTGTCGAATTTCAAATGCAATGCAAATGTTCTTCTATTCACATTTAAGAGTAATGGGTTGTATCCGGTGAGGGATTGCCTACGTATTCATTAAAGAAATGAAATCAAACCCTTGCGCGTAGTTCGAGTAAATGTAAAAGAATAATTGTTCTAAGCAAGAGCTTGTAATGAACTTAGAAAATAAGCATGAGCTTCTACTTACTCTGAAGGTGCAAATTTAGTTTATTTGATGATATGAGGATGACAAAATTTGTCAAAATGCAAGAGCAGAGTGACATTAGCTTATTTCAGCTTGGCCAGGGGCCGTTTATTTAGTGCCACAAGAGCGACACGTGAGGTTACGCGAGGCGCATTTTTGTTCCTATTCTAGGCATAGTACCGTTTCAATTGGTCAAGGGTTGTCGGGTTTGAAAACCCATTCCCATCTAGGTCTGTGATTCTAACCGCACCCCCTGGAAGTATGGATTTGACTAGAAATGGTCCGGCCCAATTAGGCTTGAATTTTCCCCGTGGATTGACAGGTAAAAGAGCTCTAACCGATTTGAGCACTAAGTCTCCTTGTTTGATGTTCCTGGGTCTAACCCTTTTGTTGAAAGCGCGTTTGATACGTGCTTGATATGTTTGGACATTGTGCAAGGCGCGTAGCCTACGTTCATCCAGGAGGATGAGTTCTTCATATCTATCCCTCTTCCGATCGGTCACGGGATTTGACTTTCGAGTAAGATGCGCAAAGATGGTATCTCTAACTCGACTGGTTGTATAGCTTCCATGCCGTAAGTCAAATAGAAAGGAGTGGCCCCAGTGGGCGTCCTAACAGATGTGCGATATCCCCACAAAGCAAAGGGTATCTTGCTCGGCCAATCTCGATAGTTGTCAATTATTTTCTTGAGAATTGTGACAACATTCTTGTTTGCTGCCTCTACCGCGCCATTAGTCTGTGGTCTATATGGCGAAGAGTGGTGATGCCTAATTTTGTACTTGGCTAGCAATTGCTCAGTTTCAGCTTGGAAATGTGATCCATTATCACTCATGATCTCATGTGGGCAACCATATCGACAGATGATGTTTGTTTGTATGAACTTTGCCACGTTTTAAGCCGTAAGACTAGTGTAGGAAGCCGCTTCTACCCATTTGGTGAAGTAGTTGATTGCCACTAGAATGAAACAGTGACCTCCTGTTCCGGCTGGAGTTATCTTCCCGATTATGTCGATTCCCCAGGCAGAAAATGGCCAAGGAGATGTCATTGTATAGAGCAATGAAAGAGGGACATGTTGTACATTCCCGAAGATTTGGTAATTGTGGCAATGTCTTACGTATTTGATGCAATCGGATTCCATTGTGGTCCAATAGTACCCTAAATGCGTGATTTTCTTTGCCATCATGGGGCCACTCATGTGAGGACCGCATTCTCCATCATGAACTTCTTCCATCACCTTTCGTGCCTGTGAATGATCAAGGCAATGTAGGATTACACCAAGAGGTGTTCTTTTGTATAACTCTCCTTGCATGAGAACGTATTGGGAAGCTAGTAGGCGTATAGCACGTTGTCCCCTTTTGTCCATATCTGGTGGATAGGTACCGTTGAGCTTGAAATTTAGGATTGCTTGGAACCAGGGTTCCTGTGCGATCTCCTCTTCATCGGTGATTTGATGGACATATGCCGGCTCTGGCCGTCGTTCGATGCATAAAGGCATTTCTACCATATTATCTGGCATATTAATCAAAGATGCGAGTTTTGCAAGAGCATTTGCAAATTGATTTTCTTCTCGAGGTAGATGTAGATATGTCACGTGATCAAAGAATTGGGCAACTTGGTCTATCCTGGCTTGATAAGGTGCTAGGCTTTCGCTTCGGATTTTCCAAGATCCTGTAATTTGATTGATAATCAGGGATGAATCCCCATGTACTCGAAGATTTTTGATGCCTAAGCTCACGGCCGCTTGTAGTCCAATGAGACAAGCTTCGTATTCTGCGGCGTTATTTGTCACCTCGAAGTCGAGTTTGACAGAAATTGGTGTATGCTCACCTTCAGGAGAAATGAGCAACACTCCTATTCCAAATCCTCTTAAGTTTGATGCTCCGTCGAAGTAAAGGTCCCAGGAGTCTACGTCAGTTTGAAGTATATTCTCATCTGGAAATGACCAAGTATCTATTGTTTGTGCATCGTCGATGGGATTTTCTGCGAAGAATTCGGCAACAGCGCGCCCTTTTATGACTTTCAGAGGCACATACTTGAGATCGAACTCTGAGAGCATTAAAGTCCATCTTGCTAGACGTCCGTTAAGGATGAGTTTCTCGAAGAGGTATTTGACTGGATCCATTTTGGAGTATATTTTTACGGAGTAACTAAGCATGTAATGACGTAGCTTCTTCGTTGCCCACACAAGAGCGAGGCATGTCTTTTCGAGTTGTGAGTATTTGCACTCGTACTCCAAGAACTTCTTACTGAGATAGTAGATAGCCCTTTCTTCATTTCCTACAGTTTGAGCTAGCATGGCACCCATGGCTGTTTCGGTTACTGTGAGATACAAACCAAGAGGTTGATCTCATTGAGGTGGCATGAGCATTGGTGGCTTAGCTAATATCTCTTTGATTCGGTCAAATGCCTTCTGACAGTCATCATCCCATATTGTGTGGTCTGTTTTCTTGAGCTTTATGAAGATAGGCTCACAAATCATTGTAAGTTTCGATATAAATCGACTTATGTATTGCACTTTTCCTAGGAATCCTCTGACTTCTTTTTCTGTTTGAGGTTGCGGCATTTCGATCAGAGCTTTGATCTTGGAAGGGACTATTTATATACCTCGTTGGCTAACGACGTATCCCAGGAGTTTACCAGATATCACTCCAAATGTGCATTTCTGAGGGTTGAGCCTCATGTTGTATTTTCGTAGCCTTAAGAAGAATTTGCGAAGGTTCGCAATATGTCCATCTCTTTCCTTGGATTTGACAATCATGTCGTCTACGTATACCTCAACTTCTTTGTGCATCATGTCATGTAGAAGTGTAGTTGCGGTGCGTTGATATGTAGCTCCGGCGTTGATTAACCCAAACGGCATCACCGTATAGCAATAGGTTCCCCATTGAGTGACAAAGGCAGTTTTATGCATGTCTTCTATGGCCATCTTGATTTGGTTATAACCCGCGTACCCATCCATGAAGGATAGTAACGCGTGATCTGCGGTATTGTCCACCAATATGTCGATATGTGGTAGAGGGAAGTCATCTTTAGGACTTGCTTTGTTTAAGTCCCTAAAATCAACACAAACACGGATTCTCCCATCCTTTTTGGGTACAGGTACTATGTTAGCTACCCAGTCAGAATACTCGAAAACTTTGATGAACCCGGCTTTGAATTGCTTATCGACTTCTTCCTTAATTTTCAGAGCCCATTCTGTTCTCATTCGACGAAGTTTCTGTTTCACAGGCTTGAAACCTGGCTTGATTGGAATTCTATGTTCGGCGATATCCCTGTCGATCCCTGGCATGTCTTTGTAGGACCAAGCGAAGATGTCTTTGAATTCGTTTAGGAGGTCTATGAAATCGGCCCTTTCAGTAGAGCTCAAGGTAGTCCCTATCCTAAGTTCTTGGGGTTCTAGTTCGGTTCCTACGTTGATGGATTCGGTGTCCTCTATTACTAGTCCCCCTTCCCCTTCTTGCAGTATTTCTTTGGCTACGTAGGGAGGTATTTCGATTGAGTCTGGGTCTTGGTCATCCTCAGTATCATCGTAAACAGAATTGCACTCAAGATAACACGAAGAGTAAGCAGAACCTGATTTATTCATATTAAAGTTTGAGAAAAGTTGAAACAAAGAAGCCATCTGATCTGTGGTCAGTGGCGGCAAAGGGACAGCAGTTGGGACATTTCCCAAACTACTGTTACTACTCGAGGCTAAGCTAGGAGAAACAAAGGGAATGGGGATGACGACAGGAGGAGACTCCCTAGTGACTTCTCTAGACTCCGACTCTGACTCCGACTCCGACTCTGACTCGAATTCATCGTCTTCTGGTTCTCCTTTGAACATCTCTCCTTCTCCAGTGGTGAGTTTGAAGAGTCTTCCTTGATTCTTGGTCCACTTGATTGATTTTCTCCATCCTTTCTGCTAATTCGCGTTTGTTTCTGTGATTAACACGGAAGGGTTGAAGTGATCATCTTGAAGTACCATAGTAATGATCTCATCCTGCGCGGCTCTAACAAATCGATCTTCTCCAAACAGAAGACTAACAGCTTGTTCGTCTAAGCAAGGTGCTTGACGGGTTTTGACGGTAGGAACCGTTTCTGGAGGAATGAAGTAGCAATCGTGAAAGATCTCGATTCCGGCTAGCTTCCTCTTGAGATATTGCCAAGGTTCGGGAAATCCGTGAAAGAGTTCTAGGCTTCCATCCTTAACGAAGTATCCGTTTAGGGTAGGGAGATAGGGTCGCATTTGGACTCCTACATACTTACGGTTTTGAACTTGAGCAAGCATCTCGAGAACTTCCTCTTTAGTGGGTTTGTACCCTAGTCCAAGTGGTATCCTTTTTGAGTTGCCTTCTTTGTAAGGTGCGAAGGTGTTTCTTCGGATAGGGTTCAAAGGCATTCCAGGGAAGTATCCCTAGGATTTGAGTATGTGGTTGACCACCAAGTTTGAGTAAGGATCGTAGTATAAGGGTGCCAATTCACTTTCTATGACGCTTACGCTTTGGAAGCCCCCAAGCTCATATACGAGATCTGCAAGAACTTGATTGTTTGATTTCTTTTCGATTATTGCCTTGATGGGTGACGAAGTATTCGTCACTACTTTGTCATTTAGTGGAATCTTGATCTTTTGATGAAGGGTGGACGTTACCGCTTTAGAAGCGTGAATCCAAGGTCTTCCCAGAAGTATGTTGAAGGAAGCTTCAATGTCCACTATTTGAAAATTAACCTTTCGCTCAATGGGCCCTGTGGCTATGGCTAGGTTTGCAAGTCCCACTACCTTTCGTCGTGTACCATCATATGCGCGAACGCCTTGATTGGTGGGGGTCCAATCTGACTCTTTCATGCCTAATTTGTATGCTGTTTTGAGGGGTATGACGTTGACCGCGGAGCCATCATCTACCAAGGTCATTGGCACGTTCTTCTTTAAGCAAACGATAGTGATGTAAAGAGCTAAGTTGTGACTGGCACCAAAAAGTGGCAAATCTGCATCTGAGAAAGTAATAGGATTACTTAACTTCGGCGACTCTTAGAAGACCAAGTTGACTACCTCATCAGGTGTGGAGTTAGGTGCTACACTTAGCTTGGCCAAAGCTTGCAGTAAAGCTTGGCGATGTGGGAATGAGCTTGCTACTAGTTGCCAGACTGAAAGATCAGCCTTTGTCTTCTGTAATTGCTTGAGCAAGTGGTCACTGGAGTCATCTTCGTTATCATTTGGTGTGACAATGTTGGTTGGTCCGTTTTGGGTAGTACTTTGATATGGACGCCCCGAGCGAGTTAGGTGGTCCAAATCTTGGTCTTCGCCATTTTGGACTATTTCTTTGACTAGGGAATGTTCAATGAGATACTCGTCCTCATCGTCATCGGCCCATACTCCGTTGACTGTAGTTAGTTCCCTCATTCTCATGATCTCGTCTTCTAGTCGTGTGATTTGGTCGACTAGCTTATCAACCACGGCGATTATTTCTTGCATGGTAGCATTTTGAGAGAAGATTAGTGGTATATGCTCCTTAGGTGTTGCGTTGGGATCATGTAGAGTTGTCACCACGTTTTCTAATTCCCAGACTTGCCTATCCACACTCCTTGCCCATGTGATAAAGTCGAAAATGGTAGGGGAGATGGTAGAGTAGAACTCTTCATTCTCGATTGCGTAGATTTCATTTTCAACTGGAGAAATGAGATGTGAATAATCTAAGGTAGATTCGTCACTTGTAATCACTAGAACTCCAAGAGGATTCTGAGTGTTGTTGGGTTTACCTCCCGGCGGTATTGGTAGTCGACCATCCTCTATCATGTCTTGAAGCATGTTTTTCAATTTGTAGCATTTTTCTGTGTCGTGTCCCTTACCCCTATGATATTCACAGTATGAGTTCTCGTCCCAGAATTTGGACTTTCTTTCTGGTTCAGGTGTAGGTCCTATGGGTTGGAGTTTGCCTTGCTTCATTAACCTCTTTAGAGCATTGGAGTAAGTGTCCCCAAGGTTTGTGAATTTCCTTGGTGGGATATTCTTCTTGGATGGTTCAAGGAGGTTAACTTCATCGGTTTTGCTAGTGGAGCCGTAAGAACGACTTGTGGAACCTTGATATCCAAGACCTACCGTTTTGGACAAGAGTCCTTTACAGATGTCATCTTCGATCCTTGTTCCTAGTATGGTCAAATCTTTGAAACTTTTGATGTTTTGGTACCTCAAATGATTGGCATAGATGGGTTTGAGATTATCCACGAACTTTTCCACAAGGGTAGCCTCATCTGGGCGTTCAACTAGTTGAGTACTAGTCTTCCTCCACCTACTTAGGAAGTCGGTGAAACCTTCTTTGTCATTTTGGGTAAGAACCTCTAAAGTACGCATGTTAACTTGGATCTCAGCATTATCTGCATATTGCTTAGCAAACTCGATTGCGGCGTCTTCCCATGTAGCGATCTTCTTATGATCTAGAGAGTAGAACCATTGCTTTGGGATGGTGTCAAGAGATGAAGGAAAGATCCTTAAGAACATCTCGGGTTTGATGCATTTGATAGACATGTAATCCTTGAAAGCACGGATGTAACAACCCGGATTATAAAACAAAGGAAAAACTTATATAAAGTAAATATCAGAGTACGATATTGATAAAAGGGTCAAAGTGGCGGAAACACCTGACCAATCCGGTCCGCTACTAAAATCCAAAACAAACTAATACATTATTCAAGGTTCTTAAAACATAAAGCAAAGTCCTAATTTATTATTAAATCTCGCCTCTCGATGCATCCCAACGAACATCATCAAGCTGCAACACCCGATCAACCTAAGAAGGGGGTCGACAATTCAGTCGGGAGTAACTAGATGCTCTCCCAGTCATGTTTACAACAATTGAATATAACTAACAATTATTAACAATTGAAGTGCAAAACTAGTAAACATGTGAGACCATCTATACTCATGAAAACTTAACAACAACTCACTACCAAAACAATGGCATAAAAAGATAAGTATTCGAAATGGTTACTCCAAATCATATAACATGTGACGACGCATAACACAAACCACATTATGGCATCATGCACATCATAGAACCATTGTGACCACTTAACATGTGACCAAACCAACAACCTACTAGAGCGTATAACAACTGCCTCTAGTCACAAGCACGGTGTATAAAATGAACGCCGTTAGAGCGTATAACAACTGCCTCTGAACTGACGGAGCGTATAACAACTGCCTCCATTGGTGTGGACCGTATAACAACTGCATCCAAGGTACTATGTATAGCGTATAACCACTGCCTATATGTCTAAGACCTGGACAGACTCTCGGTGAAATAATCGTACACCGAACGACACTCGGGAATAGAGCGTATAACAACCGCCTCCATTACCCCCCGACCATAGACCATACACGGACGAAGGGTTGCATTAGTTCATTCCGTTCGGTATGTAACTGATACCTCACGTCATCTATACAACCAGCCCACAAACAATGCATAGTATAACTGACCATACATACATGTGAATAAAATCACTATCAAATCATAAGATAATATAACTGACTATCCTACAATTATGAACAAGAGTAATAAACGATATATGCAAACATAACGTTATATAATGAAATTGAATACCACATAATATGTGAAACAAGTATCAACCATTCAATGTTATAGTACCTCAGTTATAACTTTCAACATTAACCATTCAATGTTATAGTAACCCTAACCATAACATGGACCCTGGATGCAAGGTTATAGTAACCTCGACTATAACTTCAACATATACGACTTGAAGTTATACTTACCTCAACTATAACTTTGACACGAAACTCAAAGTTATACTAGTTCCAACCATAACCTTGAGCCATAAATCTCAGGGTACGTTAGTTCCAGCTATAACCTTAACTCGTACTTCAATGTTATAGTAGCTCCAGCCATAACTTAGAGTAACTACCCAAAGTTGTATTAACTTTAGCCATAACACATGAATCATCATCAAGGTTATACTAGCTTTAGCTATAACTTTGGAGAGAACTCTTGGCCGTCTATCATGCCGCCACTAGGGTTTATTCGTAAACCCTAATTGCGCATATGACACCCATAATTTAATGCATAAGCAACATATGGTACATAATTATTACATAAAAACATATACGAACATGTGAAACATATTTAATCATGATAACAAATAATCAAACATGCTCCAATCATGCAAAACAATCATTAAATCATATTAATTACATCAATTGGCATAAACACAATTAAAAGAAAACACCTAGTTACCTTTTTAGCAATTAATGAAAACCGTCATAAAGAAAACGACCAACAAAGCCTTGTCTCCAACACGTATCAACGTCCCCAAAACCGACATCAAAGATGCACGAATCCAAATCCATGAAAACACCATAAAAGACTCTTCTTCTTCTTTTACCCATTAAAATAAGTGACCTTAAAGGTAGGTCTAAAGGTCCATACAAATAATTCTCATAAAAATATATAGAGAAGAATATGTTGTAAAGATAAGAGCAAGGATTATGAAAATATAATTTGTGTATGGATTTGAGAGAAGGAAAGATATTCAACAATAGAGTCAAATGTAGAAAAGAGAACAAAAGAGAGAAAAGGAGGAAGGCTGTCGCGGCACTTCTCACGCACAAACAAAAGATTGACCTAGTTGCTTGCTAGGTTAAATTCTATTTATAAGGAGATTAACTAATGGGCTTTGGGTCCATTAGCTCATACAATGGATTATCTGATTATAATTTGGATTGAGCCATATTAAAACGCTTAGAAAACTTATAATAGAAAAGTATTTATTAAATTAAAATAGTAAAATCATACACGAATATTTTAACCCAATCAAAAGTAGATTAAAACGATAAATAATAAAATAGAGGACGGAAGCTTATATATATATATATTTCCAAAATACATTAATAAACTTCCAAATAATTAATTTAATAAAATAGTTTTATAATAAAATATTATTATAAAATACGGGGTGTTACCATCCAACCCCCTAAAAAGAAGTTTCGTCCTCGAAACTTGAAATTCAAAGACAAGATCAAAAGAAGGTAAGAATTACAAGTAATCATCAATAAATGTCATCTCGGAATCCTAACCGCTGCGCACTCTGATCCATATCCAAACTCAAACCAAAGAAAAGATCCTAGATCATCAATGTCGTTATCAACTTCACACACTCTAAAATCCCAAAAGTTACATCAAACTCAAACCATCTAAGTCCATAAAGATCATTAAGCCAACTTCTAATCCTCATATTTCAAACACTCATCCAACTACCTTTAACCATCATTCAAAAACATATATGCCCTCTCAAAGTTGTGAACTCATTACTATTACCCAAAATCCACATAACCTTTAACAAATACTCCAACTCTAGTTTACCATTCTCCACAAGATCTGGCATTAGTCAAAATCCCAAATAGATAACCTCAAAATATAGAGTATCTTTCGAATCACAAAACTCTTTCACTCACGAGTGCCATTAAAATCACTCATACTCTAATATCCTCAAAGCGAGTAGTGCTTACTATCATTCACAACTCTTAAGATCAAAAGACTTTAATAAAACTCGATGGTTCTCAATATACATTAGTATCCAAAGTCATCAATCTCAAACTTCAAACTCTAACTAAACTGTCAAAATCCTATCCAATCTCAATCTCATGATCAAAATCATCAGTCGCACTCGCAAGACTCAATCATTTCCTTTGAACACTTATGATCACAACATTCCTAAGCACCCAAGGAACCATACACTTTTTGTTAAGCTAGTATCTATTGTACCACAACACACTTGCCATTGATAAAACATTTCCACCAAAGCATAATAATATCACCATACAACTCTCATCACCTGTGCTCATAAAATCACCAAACTTATAACCTCAATTTCTAATCTCAGTTTATTATCCATGAACATTATCTTTACATCCCAAATCCACCATAAGACTGTATGAATCTATGTCCTTCAATTAATCACTCATACACTCTTAAGAAACACTTTTAACCTCAGATAGCATAAACAAACATCTAAGCACCCTCAAGGTAAAAACAACCTCAAACTTTCAGAGCTCAATACAGCACTTTTAATACTCCTTCTCCAAAAGTCTATACGTTGTCCCAGTTCATACTCACATACCACTATGCTACTATGTTCTCAACCTTAAATAACCAAACATCAAACTCGAAGCATACAACATCGCTTGGCAACGAATCCAAGATTCCACTACGGGATGATCACAAGTAGCTCTAAAGAGATTTCAAACATTTCCCAGTTACGAAGAAAGAATAAATAATTTGCAAACCAATTCAAAATATTTTCGTGTAATAATACATGGCAAAAGAACACATTCTTTGGAAAGAAAAGCTTAGATAGAAATCAATGTGAAAAGGGTAATTACAAAAGTTTAAAGAAGAAGGAACTGGAGCTGAATAAAGAACAAATAGAGAGCAACGATAGATGAAATAGACAGAAGACAAAGATAAAAGAAACTTTTGGTCTGAAGGCTCAAACAAAAGAGGTATGGTCAACACGTGCAAGGATGACAAGAATAGACGACTCCAGAAAACTAGTTTATCAACGCGAAGACAACACCTTAAAATAAATAAATAAACAAAGCAAGATAACCAAGGTCTTACAATTCTCATACAATCATCACTCAAGGGAACAACGTCTCGTAACATCCTTCCACCATATCTCCATAATACCTCAAGACCAACAACACTCTATATAACTGTCCCTTTACAAACACTATTTTCCTCGGATTGTCAACTCTCAAGATCATAAACTCTCACAACCATCAACTCTCAAATCCTTCCACTCTTAACAACTCCATCTAATCACACTTAAAGAATCCATCCATAGCAAACTCTATACCTTCAGAAGATGAACACCACGATTCACTATAGTCATTATAATCATCGTCAACATGGTCGTTCACTAAGTCAACGCTAAAACACATTAACACTAACATCTCACAAGTCCACAAATTACAGTTCACCACTTTCAACCAATCCTTTAAAAGGCACGATCAATAAATAACTCCTCAACGAATAACTCATTAAATCTTTCATAACTCACTAATAGTCATCAAGGATTCTTACACCTCAAATATGACATCCCAAAAAGACGAGCATACTCCTCAAAATTCCCAACTTGCTCAATCTAAACTTCACGATAACATTCAATTCAACTCTAACATTCTATTCTAGATCCATAAATAACTCGCATAACTCTTCTCTTAACACAAGACAAAGTTCAATAATTCTCACTGTTAAGAACATAACTCTCAACATTCCCAAATAATACCATAAAAGGGATATACTCATCATGCTTTTCACTTCTAGTGAAACTACGAAACCACAATTATACGTCTTATGCCACATATCATCCACTCTCTATCATCAATAAGGATTTTCTCAAGCACATAAAAGAACCTAACAACCACTTACCCCAAAGGAAACATTGTCGTAACAACTTCTATTCCCAAAGTAAATTTCATCTCAACAACCTCAAATCCCAAAGAAAACTTCTTCGTTACCAAACTCATAATAAACACGCTCTTCTCTTTCATACTTGAACATCTCAATCTGTCAATCAATCCTAACTTTATTCCTCAAGAAACCACAAGGAGATCAACCTCGAAATCATCTCAAACAAGGACAACACCACCGAATGATCCAAAAGGATGAAAGTACGATAATAGTAAAGCTCGGGTTACCAAGGATTAAAAGTTTTGACAAACATGTACCCACATGCACAATAAGTAACATGTAAGAAACATTTTCAAAATCAACCATCTTTCAAATCAACAAAGCATGCTCAAAAAGTCATACATGAACAAAACATTTAATACAATTAATAACAATACACAGTATTAAAGAACGAAAAGCAAGTACAAAAATAACTCATGTAAAACAACTGATAACGATCGGAAACATTAACGCGTAAACTAACAGATACATAAACAACACATTTAATACAATTAAAAAAATATGAAATATTAAGGCATAAACAAACAAGTGCATGAACAAAACATGCAATACAATTAATAATGATGCAAAACATTAAGGCATAAACAAACAAGCCCTTAATTGTTTCTACCCCATTTACTCTCACTCATTTACTAAGTCAATTTATTTTAGTCATCAACTAAGCGAGAGTTGGGAGCGTGTTCGCTCTGATACCAACTGTAACAACCCGGATTATAAAACAAAGGAAAAACTTATATAAAGTAAATATCGAGTACGATCATCGATAAAAGGGTCAAGGTGGCGGAAACACCTGACCAATCCGGTCCGCTACTAAAATCCAAAACAAACTAATACATTATTCAAGGTTCTTAAAACATAAAGCAAAGTCCTAATTTATTATTAAATCTCGCCTCTCGATGCATCCCAACGAACATCATCAAGCTGCAACACCCGATCAACCTGAGAAGGGGGTCGACAATTCAGTCGGGAGTAACTAGATGCTTTCCCAGTCATGTTTACAACAATTGAATATAACTAACAATTATTAGCAATTGAAGTGCAAAACTAGTAAACATGTGAGACCATCTATACTCATGAAAACTTAACAACAACTCACTACCAAAACAATGGCATAAAAAGATAAGTATTCGAAATGTTTACTCCAAATCATATAACATGTGACGACGCATAACACAAACCACATTATGACATCATGCACATCATAGAACCATTGTGACCACTTAACATGTGACCAAACCAACAACCTACTTGTTTTAGCAGGATTTTCCCTGAATGGGTCCGGCTTTATTAAAGAGTAATTTGGGTATCTAGTTCTCTATGTTTGGAATGATATGAGTGAATAACAAAGGAAGAATTAAGTATAAGGAATAACGTTTTTATTATCTTGATAAGCCGAGTACAATATTATATGTATATCTGAATATTCAGGAGTAAAAAGAGATAAAGTGTAAAATAATCGACTAAGATTGAATGCCCTTACAATTGTTTAAATTCTGCTATTTATAGTTCTACAAATGCCACCGTTACATCTATCTTCAACGTTCCTCTCAATTGTAGGAGCTGTTACCGGATTAATAGGGCACGCTCCCTATTAATTCGCTTGACCCGTTCTATTCTCAACCAATCTTTAGCTTTTCCCGTCTTGATTCATAGATGATATAGTCTCATGGTTTGGACTTGGTCTTCCTTGAGAATAGGGCACGATTTATTGGCCCATACAACCGTATTTCGACTTATCTTCTCAATCCAACTTATTTGAATACTCGCCAGGTTATTCTCGTATTTACCATCAAGCCTTTCGCCAGGATTTAGTAGCCTTCTTGTTGTGATGTTCTTTAACGGCTTTATAGTAGTAAGACTTGTCCGGTCCTAGGTTGCCTTAATCGGCCCTAGTAGGGTCGGGCTAGGCTATGATCGGACCAGCTAAACTGGGCCTAACAATTGCCCCTTGACATTTTACCCATCTTGGATCGGCCGGGGGTGAGATGTCAACTTTACCGGGTTAAACAATAAGAAGAGTCATATTTATTCAGTGACTCTTAGACTCCTACTTACCGTTGAACACTGCAACGGCTAAGTGATGTCATCTTGTGTTTTGCAATTCCTAGGTTTTTCATGCCGTTATACATCTCCTATAAATACGGTATTTGATGCGGGGTTGTTCTTTACCAAATTTCCTCCACTTTCTTTGCTAAATATTCTTCTGAAATTCTCCTCTATTTCCCAGGCACCTTGTTCTGCTAATTTATACTTTCTCAATAATTTCAATTTCATCACAATAAATCGAACATTCAGAGATATGGGAGCCAAGAAACGTCCTGCATCCCAGAAAGCTGCTGCTGCTATTGAGCCTGAACCCACAGATATCCAAGAGGAAGAGGTGAGGGAAATTGATCGTCCTGCTCGTGCTGTGGCTTTCAAGTATCAGGATTCTGTTTTTACTGCTCTTCAATCTCTGGATTCTTCTTTCCCTGAGGAAAACTTACTAAAAACAAACTATGACAAGATTCTAAGGGAGAAGAAAATAATTCCTGAATCAACTGAGGTATGGATCCCTGAGTCTTGTCCGGTCAGGGCTAACCTGGTATCACCTGGCTGGTTCTGTATTTTTGAATGGGCGTTCAAAGCAGGCTGTAAGTTACCTTTTACTCCCTTAATGATTGACACCATTCGTGCTATGGAGGTGTCACCTTTTCAGATTATGCCAATGGTTTGGAAACTTGTCCATTCTATTGAAAATTTATGTGCTAAACATAATCTTGTAATTACTATTAATGATATCAAGGCAGTATATCATATGAAAAATCCTGTTGATGGTCGCTTTAATTTGAGAATAAAATCGAAAATGTCTCCATTAATTACTAACCTGGACTCTGGAGATGATAAAAATTGGGCAAAGACTTTCCTGTTTGTCCGGACTGAGACTTTGGGATCAGGCTTTGATTATCTGAGATATCCTCCCTTGGAGAGTGGTAGGTTCCTTGTACTTTTTATTTTGCAATATATATTACATGAAATTAATGGATTTTGATTCTTACCTGTGTAACTTTGATGGTTTTTGCAGCTCCTGATTGGAGTTGTGATCCTCTTGATGAGGAGGCTGTTTCCAGGATAGAGGCTTTCCTTGCTATTCCTGAGGAGGAGAGGACCTGGCCAGCTAGTTTGGGCAGGGAGTTGTTGCCCCGGTATATGAAGACCAAGCTGACTGGGGTCAGAGTACCCAAAGGCAAGCCTAGTTCTACTGCTCTTTCCTGTACGTCTTCTGTATGTCTTTATGTTAACTGTTATCTTCTTGTCATTTCTCGTTTGATATTCACGTATATTTTTTGTATATTCAGTATTTAGGTCTTCTGCTAGGTTGGCCAGCTTTTCTGCAAAGGATTTGAAGGCTGGGGTGGCTAGGATTGCTGAACAGTCCAAGAGCCAGGAGGCTAGTGGGAGCGACAAAACGCTTGATATCCTGGTTTCTGATGTTCAGCCTCCTCAAGATCCACCCAGGGTAGCGTCACCGGAGATCGTCCAGGCTCAGAAAAGAAAGAGGGAAGATGTTATCCTGGAAGAGGAGGAAGGAGAGAGAGAGCCTATTCGAGTTGACCAATTAGGAGTATAAGGCAAGTTCTGCTAGGATTGATGACATGGATGCTGCCCGGGCACGGATAAGTGAATTTTCTGAAAAGATGGGCGGCCAGCTCTTGTCTGCTAATACTCTTGAGTCGTCTACCAGGGTGGTTTCTATTCTGACTTCTCTGGTAACAAAGGCTGCTGAACTTGCTTCTCAGGCTAAGGAGGTTGGTTGCAAAGGAATGTTTTTAATTGTTCATGTGCTTTTTGTTTTGTTTTGTACTTGGCTGATTAATTTCATTCTGTTGTAGGGATTGGATGTTGGTTTGGCTGCTGCCTGTCAGTTCAATGATGCCCAGGCCAAGGTTGCTAATTTGGAGGAAAAACTGGATAGGCTCAACCGTGACCTGCACACGTCCAGGGGTAATGAAGTAGTACTTCAATCTCAGTTGGGGACAGCTAAGGAGGCGACCAGGGCTGCTATAGTTTGTGAGGTGGCTGCAAAAAATGCTGAGAAGGTTGTCAGGCAAGAGTTGGAGCCGAGAAGCGAGGCTATGCGGGATCGATTAAGAAAAAACGAGGAGCTTGCTTCTTTGAAAAGGAGTTGGTGGAGGCGCGGTTGGCCGATGCTTTGCCCAGATTTTTCGGGAAAGGCCGGGTTGATGCTATGAGGGATCCGGAATCGACCGGGCTAATTAGAATCCGGACCGGGATGAGATAGCTTTGGACGCTCTCATATCCGATTTGGCCAATATGGGTCAAGAAGAAGAAGTGGATTCTCCTCCTTCCAAGGCAAAGTCGATGATCGGAAATGGCGGATGGTTGTGAGTCGGTCACGGCTCAAAGATAGCTTAGTTTTGTTTTTCTTTTAGGTTTTGGTCTATCCAGGGGGAATGTCCCTGGAATGAATATTTAGAAACATTTTTTTGACCCATCCAGCGGGATGTCCCCTGGAATGGATGTTTTTAGGTGTGTGGTAAGGCCATTTATTTTGGATGAATAAATATTTGGTCAAATTTTCTTCTTGTGTTTTGAAAAGGTGATGTTGACTGCTCACCGGATCCGGCCGTTATTCGACTAGATCAGGCCGTTTTTTGTCCGGATCCGCGATTTAATGTGTTATGGGTGGGGTTGTTGCCTGTCCTGGAGGGCTTATGTCCCTTGCCTGCCTGGAGGGCTTATGACCCATTTATGTCATACTGATCCGGGAATAGATTTTCCAGGTTTGTATGTTATGTTGAGCTCGGTATTATAAGGTTCTGTTTTGCAATGAATTTTGGATATCGGTTGGGTATTAGTTAAATGTTGGTGGGGGTAGCCCCCAATCTTTAAGATTTGTTTTAAATAAAATGCAGTATGTAAAAACAAGTATTGAAGATTCTACTTGGTAAAGATATGGGAACATAGATCAATACTTTGGCACGCAATTTTGAAGAAATCATATATTGCATTTATTCACGTAATGGCAAGTATCATACATGTAATTTCATATCAAGCTAGGCAGGAAATGTGAACACGAAAATTATACCTGAACTGGGAGATATATTTTACATGTGAAATAATTTTAGGTGTGCAATATTCCAAGCTCTTGGGATCATCTCGCCTTCTAGGGTTTGTAATCTGTAGGCTCCCTGGCCGACTATTGAGTCAATTAGGTAGGGACCTTCCCAGGTTGGGGCCAATTTGCCAGCATTCTTTTCTTTTGTGTTAGGGAAGACTTTCCTTAGGACAAGGTCTCCTACCCTGAATACCCGGCTTTGACAGGTCTTGTTATAGCTTTTCGCAACTCTTTGCCGATATGTCGCTAATCGATCTTGGCCGCATCTCTTAGCTCTTCGTTAAGTCCAGGTTGTCCTCCATTAGAGGTATATTGCTTGTTATTGTATTCAGCCGCATCCGGTGATGGAACGTCCACCTCGGTGGGATTATCGCTTCATATCCATAGACCAAGGAGTAGGGGTTTGGCCTGTGGATGTTTTAGGTGTGGTTTCACCCCAAAGGACCAGGGGAGTTCTTCACCCATCGCCTTTTCTTCTTTCCAGCTTTTTCTTTATGCGGTGATTACCACCTTATTACTTGGACTCGCTTGACCGTTAGCTTTTGGATATCCTGGTGTGGATGTCACCAGATTGATGTTCCATTGAGCACGTAAGGTCGTTGTTCTTTTTCCCACAAATTGCGTGCCATTATCACATACTATTTCAGAGGGGATGCCATATCTACATATGATGTTGTGTTTGATGAATGCTATGACATCCTTCTCCTTGACTTGCCCGTATGATTCAAACCTTCTATCCATTTGGAGAAGTAATCAGTCATTGCTAGCATGAAAACCTTTTGCCCGGGTGCTTGAGGTAGTTTTCCTACTATATCCATGCCCCACTTCATAAATGGCCATGGTGCGGATATGGAATGTAGTTCCTCAGATGGTTGATGGATATATGGTCCGTGAATCTGACAAGCTTTGCATTTAGAGCTAAAATCCAGGCAATCGGCTCTCAAGGTAGGCCAATAATAAACTCTGTTTCGAGTACTTTGCTTGCCAGGCTTCTTCCACCTTTGTGATTTCCACAGTATCCTTCATGGATTTCGATAATATCGCTCGCCTTCCGTGGTTCCAGGCATCCGAGGTACGGCCCGACTGCGATTTCTTAAAAAGCACGTTGTCAATAATAGTATATGAAGCGCTTTTATTTTTAGTGCTCTGGCATCTTGCTTATTTAAGGGAAGGATTCCCTGTTGTAGCCTGATCATAGTAAGGTTCTGTCCAAGAATTAGCAATGTAGATTGGGAAACTCTCATCTTGTTTATTTATCGCAGTTCTAATAAATGCACGATGGGTATTTTGTCGAAGTCAAGAGGACTAAAGTTGGATCCTAGGCCGGCTAGAGCATCGGCCTGGGTATTCAAATCCCTGGGAATTTGGTCAATATTAAAATTTCGAAATTTTCCTTTTAAAATTTGGACAACGTCCAGATAAAGCATCATTTTGGAGTCTTTTGCAGAGAAGATATATCCCATTTACTTGGTTGGAGATAAGAAGGGAATCGGTACGTACCTTTAGGTTTTGCACACCAAGGTCAATACATACCTTTAATCCGCTATCGGGGCTTCATATTCTCGCCTCATTGTTGGTAGCCTCAAATGCACGACTTATAGCCTTTGTACTATCTTATCCCCCCGTGGCGATTTTAGTACTAACCCCCTTGATCCTGTGCCCCTCATGTTGGTTTGCACCATCGACGAATAGGGTCCCTTCTAGGTCTGTTTGGTCGCTGGTCAGTTTATTTACTTCTTTTATTAGGTCGGGTTCTAGGGTCGGACTAAAATCGCCCACAAAATCAGCTAATGCTTGTGACTTAATTGTTTGTCCTTGGTTCAAATGTTATATTGTATGTGCTTAGTTGGGTGACCATTTGCACATTCGTCCAGGACAATTCCCGGTTTCCTAAGTACAGACTTGATAGGGAGATTGGTTCTGACTATTATAGGGTGACTTTCAAAATATGGTCTTAATTTTGTGCAACTCATAATTAAAGCTAAAACATATTTTTCAAGTAGGCCATACCTGATCTCTGCATCCAGTAGACTTTTACTTACATAATAGGGTGGTCTTGTTGTCCGTCTCGCTTCTTTGACAGGATCGCACCGACAAGAGATTTGTGGATCGAAGGTATCTTGTCGGGGTTCATCTTTGACTGGTTTTGCCAGCAAGGGGGGAGAGGATAGATATATTTTCAGGTCTTCAAAGGCAGCCTGATGATCAGGGGTCCATTGAAAGTCCTTGTTCTTCCTTAGCAGGTTATAAAACGATTTGCATCTTTCTGATGATCTTGAAATGAATCTGTTCAGGGCCGCTATTCTTCCAGTCAGCTTTTGTATGTCTTTGACTGTTTTTGGTGGTTCTAGCTCCAGGATAGCTTTGATCTGTTCAGGGCTGGCTTCTATTCCTCTTTTTGTCACCATGTAGCCCAGGAATTTGCCTGCTGAGACTCTAAAGTGGAATTTTTGTGGGTTGAGCTTCATATTGAATTTTTCCAGTATTTGAAAGGCTACTTCTAGGTCTTTGACGTGGTCTTCTGCCTTTTTTGATTTGACTACCATGTCATCTATGTAGACTTCCATGGTGTCTCCTATCTGATCTTTGAACATCATGTTGACTAGCCTTTGGTAGGTTGCACCTGCATTTTTTAATCCAAAGGGCATAGCAGTATAACAATATATACCTCTTTCAGTGATGAAAGCTGTGCTTTCCTGGTCTGCTGGGTGCATTTTTATCTGATTGAATCCGCTGGAGGCATCCATGAATGTCAACATTTTGTGGCCTGCAGTGGCATCTACCATTGCATCGATGTGTGGTAGTGGAAATGGATCTTTTGGGCAGGCTTTGTTTAAGTCGGTATAATCTACACAGACTCTCCATTTGCCATTTTTCTTTTGGACGACTACCACGTTTGCAAGCCAGTCAGGGTACATTACTTCCCTGATCATTCCCATGTCCAAGAGCTTGTCAACTTCTTGGTTGATGATTTCATGCCCTCTCTCAAAGCAAATTTTCTTCTCTTTTTTTGTACGGGCTTAAAGGATTGGTCAATGTTTAACTTATGGGTAATAACATCAGCATCTATACCAGTCATATCAAAATGTGACCAAGCAAAACAAGACATTTTAGTTTTGAGAAAGTCGACCGATTTGGTCCGATTGAGTCGGGTGTGTCCGACCCTACGAGTACTTTCTGTCAGGGAATTCGGATCTAATATGACTTCTCCTGTTTCCATTTGTGATTGTGCTACATATTCTTCCCCGATTGGTGATTTTAATTGCTATGCGAGGGACTTACGACTTTGAGGGTTTCAAAGCCCGAGTGTAACATTCGAGCCGTCCTTTGTTCTCCTCTCGATGGTGGTTATCCCCATTCTGTTGGAATTTTCACGCATTGATGGTATGTTGATGGGATTGCTTTGACATTGTGGATCCATGGTCCGCCTGCAATTACATTATACGAGGATAGGCAATCCATTACTCCAAATCTCTCATATGAAGCCACGCCTTCCACATAGGTAGGCAGGCTGATTTCTCCCAAGGTGTTCTTTGTTTCTCCACCGAATCCAACCAGACGCTGGATTTCTTGATGATCTTCCTTCTTCGTCTATCTTCATAGCTTTAAGGACGTCAAGCATCACCAGGTTGATTGAACCGCCCCGTCTATCGGGATTCTTGACACTTTTTGTTTGTGCCGATTTGCATGGTGATTACCAGGCTGTCATGGTGTAGATCTGATATTCCTTGCAGATCCGAGTCATCAAAGGTAATAGCAGGCAATGACTTGGGCCTGGGAGGAGGTTGGAGTCTGGATTCCCTGGATATTCTTTTGGCGGCTGAGCTGGTCAGACCTCTGATCCTCCATTTATGAATTTGACTTCATAGATGGGGGAGGAGGAGGAGGGTCTCTGCTGCTTCCTGGATCTCTCTTGTTTTGTCCTTCATCTTTGTTCTTTGGTGCTTTGGATTATGTCTTTCAAGTAGCCTTTCTTTAGAAGATATGCCACCTGTTTCCTGAGTTGGATGCATTCTTCTGTGGTGTGTCCGATGTCCTGATGGAAGTCACACCATCTTGTTGGATCTTTCCTGGGGTTATCAGATTTCTTTGGCCATCTGACTGTATCTCCCAGGTTTTCCAGGCGTTTGATTAATCCTGCAGTATTAATAGAGAAGTTATATTCAGGAATAGTTGGAAGGCTAGAAAGGTTACCTTTATGTTCTTGTGCCATATTGACTTGGATCGTTCGGGCCTGGAATAGGGTGCTGATCTGGGATTGCTTCCTTTCTGGTAGGAACTTTTCCTGTTAGTGTGTCCATAGCCTTGCTTTCCTCCGGATGAGTTCGTTCTGAAGTTGAGGTCTTCTTCCAATCTGACATGCTCTAAAGCGATGGATTGAACAGTGGCAAAGGTTGGACATGCTTTCTTGGTCAGATCTGCATAGATGTCACTGTCAAGCAGGACTCCTTGCCTGAATGCTTCTACCGCTGTTTCTTCATCGCATCTGGGAATGGCCACCTTTTCTTTGACAAATCTGGCCAGGAATTCTTTGAGAGATTCTTCAGGAAGTTGCTTTATCCTGAACAGTTCTGGGTCTCTTGGCCATATATCTCGCTACTTGCGAATTGTTGATTGAAGGCATTGATCAATTCTGCAAAATTCTTGATACCTCCATTTGGGAGATTGATGAACCATTGTAATGCTGCTCCGGTCAGGGTTGTACCAAAGCCTTTGCACATGCAGACTTGCCTGAGTTCACTGGGTATTGAGGCAGCCAACATTTTTTGTTTGAATATGGCAACATGATTTTGTGAATCAGAGGTTCCATCATAAGTTCTCATGGATGGAACAAGAAATTTCTTGGGGAGATCAATCTTTGCAATTTCATCCGCAAAGGGTGAATCTGCAAAGTTGTCAACTTCTACTTCACCCACAGTGGTCCGGCACTCAGGGTATATTTTCTATTTTGTTGTGGAGTTTTTGGATTTCTTGAAGCATAGCCATCATTATTCTGCTTGAGTTTTGTTTGTCTCATCATTGGGAATGGTTGGGGTCTTGGGATAATGTGTCCTTCTCCGGGGTTCCAAAATTAGAGAAGTCAATGTTTTTGATAATGGATGAGAATGGGGTTCTGGTTCGAATCGGTCTTGGAGCCCGAAGCCCGATTTTCCAATTTCTTCTTCAGGCTAGACTCGATTCCTTGATCTATTGATTTTCTCGCTGCTCTGGGCTGCCTTCTCTTGGATTGTTTCCAATTCTTTGATCTTGGCCAGGGCAGCCGCTAATTGTTGTTCTGCGGTGAGTTCCACCATTTTTGTGTGTGAATATTAAATGATGAAGGGAATTTTATTGATTGAAGAACTAGATGCCCCACGGTGGGCGCCAATTGTTTTAGCAGGATTTTCCCTGAATGGGTCCGGCTTTATTAAAGAGTAATTTGGGTATCTAGTTCTCTATGTTTGGAATGATATGAGTGAATAACAAAGGAAGAATTAAGTATAAGGAATAACGTTTTTATTATCTTGATAAGCCGAGTACAATATTATATGTATATCTGAATATTCAGGAGTAAAAAGAGATAAAGTGTAAAATAATCGACTAAGATTGAATGCCCTTACAATTGTTTAGATTCTGCTATTTATAGTTCTACAAATGCCACCGTTACATCTATCTTCAACGTTCCTCTCAATTGTAGGAGTCATTCACGGATTAATAGGGCACGCTCCCTATTAATTCGCTTGACCCGTTCTATTCTCAACCAATCTTTAGCTTTTCCCGTCTTGATTCATAGATGATATAGTCTCATGGTTTGGACTTGGTCTTCCTTGAGAATAGGGCACGATTTATTGGCCCATACAATCGTATTTCGACTTATCTTCTCAATCCAACTTATTTGAATACTCGCCGAGGTTATTCTCGTATTTACCATCAAGCCTTTCGCCAGGATTTAGTAGCCTTCTTATTGTGATGTTCTTTAACGGCTTTATAGTAGTAAGACTTGTCCGGTCCTAGGTTGCCTTAATCAGCCTAGTAGGGTCGGGCTAGGCTATGATCAGACCAGGCTAAACTGGGCCTAACACTACTAGAGCGTATAACAACTGCCTCTAGTCACAAGCACGATGTATAAAATGAACGCCGTTAGAGCGTATAACAACTGCCTCTAACTGTCAGAGCGTATAACAATCGCCTCGAATCGACGGAGCGTATAACAATCGCCTCCATCGGTGTGGACCGTATAACAATCGCATCCAAGGTACTATGTATAGCGTATAACCACCGCCTATATGTCTAAGACCTTGCGGACTCTCGGTGCAATAATCGTACACCGAACGACACTCGGGAATAGAGCGTATAACAACTGCCTCCATTACCCCCCCGACCATAGACCATACACCAGACCCCGAAGGGTTGCATTAGTTCATTCCGTTCGGTATGTAACTGATACCTCGCGTCATCTATACAACCAGCCCGCAAACAATGCATAGTATAACTGACCATACATACATGTGAATAAAATCACTATCAAATCATAAGATAATATAACTGACTATCCTACAATTATGAACAAGAGTAATAAACGATATATGCAAACATAACGTTATATAATGAAACTGAATACCACATAATATGTGAAACAAGTATCAACCATTCAATGTTATAGTACCTCAGTTATAACTTTCAACATTAACCATTCAATGTTATAGTAACCCTAACCATAACATGGACCCTGGATGCGAGGTTATAGTAACCTCGACTATAACTTCAACATATACGACTTGAAGTTATACTTACCTCAACTATAACTTTGACACGAAACTCAAAGTTATACTAGTTCCAACCATAACCTTGAGCCATAAATCTCAGGGTACGTTAGTTCCAGCTATAACCTTAACTCGTACTTCAATGTTATAGTAGCTCCAGCCATAACTTAGAGTAACTACCCAAAGTTGTATTAACTTTAGCCATAACACATGAATCATCATCAAGGTTATACTAGCTTTAGTTATAACTTTGGAGAGAACTCTTGGCCGTCTATCATGCCGCCACTAGGGTTTATTCGTAAACCCTAATTGCGCATATGACACCCATAATTTAATGCATAAGCAACATATGGTACATAATTATTACATAAAAACATATACGAACATGTGAAACATATTTAATCATGATAACAAATAATCAAACATGCTCCAATCATGCAAAACAATCATTAAATCATATTAATTACATCAATTGGCATAAACACAATTAAAAGAAAACACCTAGTTACCTTTTTAGCAATTAATGAAAACCGTCATAAAGAAAACGACCAACAAAGCCTTGTCTCCAATACGTATCAACGTCCCCAAAACCGACATCAAAGATGCACGAATCCAAATCCATGAAAACACCATAAAAGACTCTTCTTCTTCTTTTACCCATTAAAATAAGAGACCTTAAAGGTAGGTCTAAAGGTCCATACAAATAATTCTCATAAAAATATATAGAGAAGAATATGTTGTAAAGATAAGAGTAAGGATTATGAAAATATAATTTGTGTATGGATTTGAGAGAAGGAAAGATATTCAACAATAGAGTCAAATGGAGAAAAGAGAACAAAAGAGAGAAAAGGAGATTAACTAATGGGCTTTGGGTCCATTAGCTCATACATTGGATTATCTGATTATAATTTGGATTGAGCCATATTAAAACGCTTAGAGAACTTATAATAGAAAAGTATTTATTAAATTAAAATAGTAAAATCATACACGAATATTTTAACCCAATCAAAAGTAGATTAAAACGATAAATAATAAAATAGAGGACGGAAGCTTATAGATATATATATTTCCAAAATACATTAATAAACTTCCAAATAATTAATTTAATAAAATAGTTTTATAATAAAATATTATTATAAAATACGGGGTGTTACAACGGATGTGGTTCAAAGGGTTATCATGACCCTTGAATTTGGGAATATCTGTCATGTTGAAGTTTGTTGGCAATTTGGCATTTACGGCCTCATACTTGCAATTATTCTCCCTGAAAATGTCATCCCCTTTAAGGTACATCAATTGTTCTTCCAAGTATTGAAGTCGTTTTTCAGCTGCAGACGTACCTACTGGAGGGTTGTCGTCCCTGAATTCGTTCACGAAGTCATCAGCGACTTCACTTTCCGGAGTAGGGATTTTTGTTTCCACGGCATATATTCGGTTTTCAATGGTGTCAAGTCGATCATACACTTGGTCTTGAGAAACTTGGATTTGAGCTAGCACGGTTAGAATTCGATCATTACTATTCTGGAGTTGTTTGAAATTCACGTCGCTTGTTCCAGGCATCTTGGAAACCGGATAAGAGATCGACGACGAATCAAAACACGATCGACCACTCTAGCACACCTACTTAGAAAGAAATGTTTTGACTTGTGAAATGGGTGTGTGCCACTTGTGTCAGTGAGCTTTTGAAGAAAAAGGTTTGAGAAAATGTTGGTCCTAGTCAACTATAGTGTAATTGTAGGAGTGGACTCGAAGTGATATTTTGAAATGGGTTTAGGCCCGCATTTTGACTCGACAAACGGACAGAGTTTCGACTCGGTTTTGCGCTAATCATGGCCGAATTTTCGAAATTTACAATCTTAAAATGGATTTGAATTTTACAAAAATCGTCATGGTTTGATTTAGAAGTGGTGATCACGTAAGGTATAAACACATATACAGGCATTATAACGGGATGCTGAGTGCATTTAGAAGGGTTTTGGTTTAAATGGTGGGTTGCCATACCGAACAATCAAACCCGAAGTCTGTGGAGAGGCTCGTACCAAACAAAAGTAAGGCCGATTCCTAGTCCATTTCCTCAAGTAGTGAAGGTCCTTGATACAAATAAAAGTAAGCATCATGGTATGGATGACGTCAATCGCTATCCATCCTTAGGCCCAAATAAGAATTAGGACCGTTTAGACGGGACGATTGGTCGAATGGGTTGGGTTGGGCCTAGGAAGGCCGAATGAAACGATCTAGGAAGACCGAGTTATGAAAACCGACAATTGTCTTGTACAAATTATTCCCTAACCTTGTTCAAGTTTCACCCTTTTGGCTACACGTAAGTGTATTATCCCCAGTGGAGTCGCCAAACTGTGGACAATGGGCCCACGGGGGCGCTTGGGAACGAACAAGCGTTTGCATTTTTGTGGAGTCGCCACCAATTTTTATGGGAAATTGGAACGTTCGAATACCTCGTGTCATGTCAAGAAACAAAGTAGTGACATGAACACTAAGTAATCGTTACCCTTAGCATTCTATGTCTAGAATGACTCTCGTGGATGCCAATGAACACGGATGTTCACAGATATCTGGAGTAAGGGGTGAAGGTACGTATTAGGAAGCTCTTTTGATCGAACACCTAATCCCGCCTGCCTCGATAGCGGCCTCTACTAATGATTAGGGAAGTTATTCGTACTTGATATATCGTCGATTATATGCATGCAATGCAACATCCAAGTTTTAATCCTAGCATGTGAAGATTAGACTAAGTTGGTGAACAATTAGTTAGCAAACAATTGGGTCGAAGTTGGAGTTTATGTTCAATTACATGTGAAAACATACAAATGATACAAAATATAGCGATAAATAAAAGAAAATTACAATAAAAATTACAATAATTACATTGGATTAGGCGATTTATGTCGAAAATACCTTTAAAACGGATAATTTGAGAAAAGAATAAAAGAATAAATTAAAGAACAATCAGAAGGCGATAATATGAATATTAGTTAATTATACGTAACTAATTAAACTAGGTCAAGGCAGAAAAGGAGTTCAGGGACAGAACTCATCCTGGAATAGGCGCAGCAGGAACTGCGCCCTTTGGAAGAGGCACAGCAGTTGCTGCGTCTGTTCCAAGGGTGAGTTCTGGTTGTGAAGTCGGAACTGCAAATCGTTAATATTAATTGGTGAATTTTAAGGATTGATTAGTGATGATTGACTCGGATGAAAGTGATTTAATTCATTAACTACATGTGAAAGAGTCATAAAACGATAAAACATGGATGAGACGGAATTATACGAATTAATTACATGGATGAACGATATTAATTACAAATTAACAAATTAAACTAAGCTAATTAGGTTAAATATGATGAATTAATGACGAATACAATGAACAACAGATGAAATATATATCAACGACGAATTCCAGAGATTCAATATGAACAAATCGAATTTCTACAACCCGGATTGAATTTAATGACGAAAACCCGCAAATATGAGATTATAAGGGATTTAAGTCGGAGTTAATTATGAATTAAACATGTGAATGAATGATAAATAATATACATGTGAGATTAATTATGCTATTATGTCAAAGAATTAACGAATAAACGAAAACGAATAAGAAAACGAACAAATTAACAGAGGACGAATGAAGAAGAAAGGAAGCAGGAACTGCGGCAGCCTCACGAAGAGGCGCAGCAGGAACTGCGCTCCTTCGAAGAGGCGCAGCAGTTGCTGCGTCCTTTCTCGACGGTTAGTCTTCTGGAAATCCGAAAAAAGGGTTTTAACAAAGGGTTTTATAAATCGGTTTTAATTGGTATTTTCAACATAAACCTTACATTAATGATACAAAAAGTAAATAACAATAAATAAAAGAGAGATTATACACCCTCAGACTTACATGTTGACGAAACGAGATGAACTAAGATATCGATTAGTGATGCTCGACGCGAATGTAAAGAAAGTGCCCTCGTAAGAGGAAAACGATTAGATTAATTAAGTTGATTGATTGTGTAGTTGGTCAAATTGGTCGGTCATGCAAACGAGGCTGGTACTCAGAAAGATCCGAGCTTACGTGGTCGAATGTTCAAGCACGTAGGCGCCAAAAAGTAAGAACAAAGGTCTAGAATGCAAAGGGAGAAGAGAAGGGCGGACACTCGCGTGAGAAATATGAGGAGCCGAGGCTCCTATTTATACTAATCACGTGAAGGGTTAGGGTTTCGGAGAGTCTTTGGAAGTGAATCTCGGTAAAGATATGAAAAAGATACGAAAAACACGCAGAAAAGGGCCTGGGAAGAGGCGCAGCAAGCACTGCTTCTCTTGGAAGAGGCGCAGCACCTGCTGCGTCTGTTCCCAAGTGGTTTCCACCTGCGGAAGAAAGATTTCCGTGTTTAAGTTATGGAAGGACGGAATAATTCGGTTTTCCTTAATACCTTGTACGAATATTACGGGAAATTGTTTACCAAAAGATAAAGATTGTGAAAGAATTATAAAATATGGAATAGAAATATCCGGAACATTCCAGAACATTCTGACTCGGGATTTAACGATTATCAGAAAAATGAAGACGGTTTTAGACCCGGACTCCAAATGTACTCTAATTACTGTCAAAACGACCGTATCGGCACGTAGATGACAACTAAGAGGTGGACATTAATATTTGAGCGATCACTTGACGATAATCTTATGAACTATCACAAATCGTTCTGCGTATCAAACATGCGGCCCAATCATCACCGGGTGGTTTGCGGGAGGTGCAGAAATGAGGTATCTACACTATCTTTTGAATAATGACATTAATGGTCAACCTAGGATCACCAGTAATTCTGAACTATGTAATATTAACTCTTGTTTTATTTCTAGTGATGGATCTAAGGAATCATAGGGCACCATTTTGAGTTCTTGTAATGCTCCTGATGATATTTGTAATGGTTTGCCTGTCAGTAATGGAAACAATGGTGATATTTGGCATTTAAGATTAGGGCATGCTAGCAATGACAAACTCAAACACATTCCCTGCATTTCTTCACACTTATTATCCAATAAAAATAGAATTTGTATTACATGTTCAATGGCCAAACAAACCAAACTTCCATTTCCAGTCAGAACAGACAAAGCTCCTCACATATTTGACCTTGTACATATAGATGTATGGGGTCCTTACAGAAAGGAAACCAGAACTAAACACAAATATTTCCTAACATTGGTTGATGATCATTCCAGAACAACTTGGGTATACTTGATGAGGCACAAATCTGAAGTTCCTCAACTGCTTATTCAATTCTATGCTTTTGTCAAAAATCAATTTGGAAAAAGGATCAAATGTCTGAGATCAGACAATGCTCTTGAAATCACTGAAGGAGAAAGCAAAAACTTCCTTCTCTTGAAAGGGATATGGCAACAAACTAGTTGTGTGGACAGACCTCAGCAAAATGGGGTAGTTGAGAGAAAACATAGGCACTTGTTGGAAATAAGTAGGGCCATTAGATTTAATTCTGGCTTACCTCTTTCTTTTTGGGGGGACTGTGTTCTAACTGCTGCCTATATCATCAACAGGCTACCAACAAAGCTTCTCAATAATTTGACACCATATGAAGTTCTTCTCAACAAAGCACCTAGTTATGATAGACTCATAGTCTTTGGTTGCCTAACCATGGTATACAATCCTAGCAGAGACAAGGACAAGTTTCAACCAAGAGGCATTCCTTGCATTTTCTTGGGTTACCCATTATCTAAGAAAGGGTATAGAGTCTATGACATAGTCAAGAAAACTGTGTTTGTATCCAGGGATGTCAAGTTCTTTGAAACTGTCTTTCCATGCAAGATCAAAAATTTTGGTCACCACCTGTCCCATTTGCAGTCAGAACAGGGCTTACCTCCCAATGATGGGGTCTTCATAGAAGATGATCTTCCTCCTTCTACAAATAATTCACCCACTATCACAGTGTGTGAGCCAAGTACCTCCCCTGCTATGGATAATCTACCTACTGATGAGCCTGATCAGAGATCTCAGAGGGTCAGACGAGCACCGGGATGGACAAAGGACTTTGTGGTGGACAATCCTGTCATGGCTCCAACAACTGTTGCAAATGTAGCACAGCTCCATTTGGCCAAGCCCTTTGCAGGCCATGCCACCTTTAATACCTCTGTAGTTGATCCTACTCACTTCTCTGATGCAGTTCAAGAGGAGAAATGGGTTCAAGCCATGAACTCAGAATTACAGGCTTTGGCCACTAATAATACATGGGTGCTCACTGATCTGCCTAAGGGTAGAAAAGCTATAGGCTGTAAATGGATATACAAAACAAAGTACAATCCAGATGGCTCTATAGAGAAACATAAGGCTAGGTTGGTTATTCAAGGGTTTAGACAAAGATATGGGCTGGATTATGAGGAAACCTTTGCTCCTGTGGCCAAAATGTCCAGAGTCAGGGCTCTCTTGGCTATCATCTCCATGAAGAACTGGTTTACTTGTCAGATGGATGTAGCCAATGCCTTTCTTTATGGAGACCTTGTCGAGGATGTCTACATGAAACTGCCTCCAGGATACTGCAATGGGGTTGTGTCCTCCCAGGGACAGGGGGAGTGTGATTCCCAATCAGCTGGCAAGGTTTGCAAATTACTAAAGTCTCTCTATGGCCTAAAGCAAGCCCCAAGACAATGGTTCTCAAAACTATCTCAGGTTCTCCTGCAATGTAACTTCAAACAGTCCCATGCTGATCATTCTCTATTCATCAAGCAACACCATGGGAAGACCACTGTTGTCCTCATCTATGTAGATGACATGGTAATTACCGGAGATGATCTCTCTGATATTCAAACTCTCAAGGATCAACTGAACTCTTCTTTTCACATGAAGGACTTAGAGGAGCTGAAATATTTTCTAGGCCTTGAGGTTGAAAGGAGTACAGCAGGGATATTCATCTCCCAAAGAAAATACACCTTGGATCTGCTCAAGACATTTGGCGTGGACAAATCCAAGTCATTAAGACTGCCTGTCAATCCTGTGATGAAGTTCGAACCAGGAAAGGGCACTCCTCTTCCACATCCTGAGAATTACAGGAAACTCGTTGGCAAGCTCATATATTTGACAATTTCCAGGCCAGATATAGCTTTCTCTGTTCAATTGTTGAGCTAGTTTCTTCAAGCACCAACTTCTGATCACATGCAGGCAGCCAGAAGGGTATTGAAGTATCTCAAGAATGCTCCAGGCCAAGGCATTCTTTTTGCCAGTGATTCTGCTGCCCGTCTCACAGCTTACTGTGACTCTGATTGGGCATCTTGTGCTTTCAGTCGCAAGTCCACCACGGGGTTTTGTATCCTCCTTGGTCATTCTCCCATTTCCTGGAAATCCAAAAAGCAGTCTGTGGTGTCTAGATCATCAGCAGAGGCTGAATATCGAGCCATGGCCATGACCACATGTGAAGTTACTTGGTTGTTTCAGCTCCTTCAGGATTTAGGCCTTCAACATTTGGGCCCTGCTCTTCTGAAATGTGACAATCAAGCAGCCTTAGCCATTGCAGCTAATCCAGTCTATCATGAGCGCACTAAGCATATAGAAGTGGACTGTCACTTTATCCGCGAAAAAATTCAACCAGGACTCCTTACTACATCTTATGTCAACACCAAGGAGCAAGTTGCTGACATCCTCACCAAGTCTTGTCCAGTAGCTCAGCATCAGTACCTCTTGTCCAAGATGGGAGTTTCGTCTGGTCTCCACTCTCATCTTGAGGGGGAGTGTAAAGAGAAGGGGGGAGCAACCTCTTGTTCAACAGTCCACAAGAAACATGTAAGCAGGAAAAAGGAAGCTATATGATAGTACTAGAGTATGCTAGGAGTAGTCTAGTTTTACTTTACATTAATTAGATTTAGACTAGCAATATAATCTAGTGGTTAATAACCAAATTGTAGGTGTATATACTACACTCTTTCCACTGTAAATTTCTCAAGCAAATTAATGCAATATTTTTCACAAAAACCCAAATCAAAGTTATTGATCAACACTGCAGTCTACTGCTCCTCTTGCTCGCATTAACTCAACACTTATATAAACATGGAGGTGTTTGTTGAGTGCATGAGATTACCTGTGATTATTAAATCATAAACAAATCCTTAGTGATTATTAATAATGAATTAATGGATCTCATAAATAAATGTTTGATCGTATACGTGGCTATATAAATTGCCATAATAACATGAGTGGGCGTTAATCATAGATACATGTGAAAGATACAAAAAATCTAAATTATTGGATTATATGAATTCTGATATTAACATTATGTATCTTCTTCAATTATTGCATCTCAATACAAAAACAAACTCTTCAATCATTCAATCATAAGGTTCAGCGTCTGAAGACTTCAGATAAAATAGCCATTTAATACTAGCGTATACTACTTCCTCCGTAATGTTTTCTTCTTACAATATGATAACAAAAATAACTACATTCTTAGGAGTCGTTTGGTTCACGGCGAGGCGTTAGATTTTTTTTGAAATCTTAATTCATAAAATTAAGTTCCTACATTCAATTCATGTGATTTGAGAAAACTTGTTTGGTTATCAATGTAGGAATCTAATTCCACCTAACTTTCAATTACCAGGAAATTAGGTAAGCCAATTCCCCCATTACGCAGACGTTGGAAGCCAGGAAGTTAATTCCTCCATTTTACAAAAAATATGTCAACCAAACAAGTCTTGATTTTTCAATTCATGGGATTTCCCAATGCCTACGTTTTATCGAGGCAACCAAACGACTCCTTACTATTATGAAAATGTCCACAAAAATATATTTTTGATAAAAGAAATTTACAAATTATCTCAAAAACTCAACCGAAATCAAAGTATTATGTTGTCACCTACAAAATCGCGAAAAGTCAAACGAAAAGAACCTATAGTTATAGCCCTTATAGGGTACGTACAACGTATCTAGGGCTGACCCTGAGGCCTATTTAGGGGGATAATGGGCAAGAAGGCCAAGAACCCAAGTATGAAAGGAGCCCAAGTACGAAACTAAAAGTCTAATAGTATGTAGGTTATACCCGAGGTCTTTTGTTAATCAATTAGTTTTTCTATAGACGGGTATATTCGTCTATTGTTATAGACGGGTCAAATACAATGAAAGTGGTGACATTTTTTACCCTCACCACTCACTTGTTGTTTGTCTTATTAGAAAAGTAGTATTGTATTTGACCCGTCTTTCATTATAGACGGATAGTGTCCGTCTATAATGAGAATTTGTGTTTGTTAATTATAATTATTGTCCAGTGATTAACCATCTTATGAAATTGTAGGTGGTCTTGTGTGCTATTTTCCATGCATACTTTTCATCATTTCTTTCTTTTCTTTTTTTTTTATAAAAATTATACATTCAGTGAATTAGACTATGCTTGGTTGATGATGCCAAGTCCCTAATCATTTAATATGTGTATCCTCTTAGTTTATAATTGCAGATTTGAATTCTTCAATCAAGATGACAATGAAGCTCAAGGATAATTGTAATACCCACAATGTTTAAGGACTCTTTTGACCGACCATTTGACCCGGAAAGACCTTAGGAGGAGATAGGTGAGAGGCTAAGTGAGGATAAGTGCCTTACGAGAGTGTTTACTCGACCTAGTAGAGGCTACTCGGTCGAGTAGTGTGAATACTCGACCGAGTATGGCTGTTGTTGACGCGTCGATATAAAAACGCAAGTTCGCAAGTTTCATTTCATTTTCTCATTTTTCGATAGTTCCTCTTCCTCTAACCCTAGCCTGCCTCTCTCTCACCTATCATCCCTACCTTCATACACGCTCATATATGTGGCTTACACCTCAACCATGGGAAGGACGGGGTTAGCATAGGAAGGATGTGTGCGTGGTCGTCGTCCGTGTCGCCGTCGGTCCGCGTTATTAGCTAAGTCGCTGTTTTGGTTGTCTCCTTCAATAGATTGTTGGGAGTAGTTGTATAATAAGATGTGGTCGTCGTTGTAGGATGCGTCTCGGAGTCTTACTTGGCTGTTTGTGGATGCATTTTCATGGTTGACGATAAGGTAGGGTTTCCCTACTCAGTTACTGTTAATTGATTTAAGAATGTGATTGTATTGTGTATGACTGTTTTCTGCTGATCATCGGAGTGTTGGTGTGGTGGTGGTGGTTGTTATGTTGTTGTAATGGTTGTGGTGGAGTCACTTGCGGGAGTGGATTCACGCCCTAGTTCGCCCTTCGTGGAACCCGTCACGGGAGGGGATGTGCACATTAAGGGACAGGGTTATCGCTCGTTGATGAGCGGGATTTTGGTGGGGATTGGCTGAGGTCCCCCACTCGCGGCGTGGGCTACCTGTTGCGATGGGTAGTCTGGCAGGGCTACACACTTCGGTGTGTAGTTGGTTACTGTGTGAGATCGGGAGACCCGGGATGGAGGATGATCAGCTGGTTGCTTATCGTACTTGTCTTATTTTAATTGTTCAGTAACTGACCCCGTTTATGTTTTCAAAACTATGGTGATCCATTTGGGTATGATGAGCAGTTGGCTTAGCAGGTACTGTTGGTTTGTTGCTGTCGGGCATGGAGGGAATCGAGCCACCACGCTACTGGCATAGGAGTTCAGATGCATGAGTTCTATAGTAGTCATAGCTATCACTTGTATGTAATCAGTTTTGTATTTGCTTGTAAAGAGTTAAAGTAACCTAGTATAAGTGTTCTTTTATTGTCTATTTGATCTACTAACTCGGGTGACCGAGATGGTAACACCTTCATACACTGGGATGGTCCTTGGTAAGGCATTCTAGTGTGCTGGGGTGTTACAATGATGATCAAGATTCAAAAAGGTCTAGGCTTAGTCACATTTTGTAAGCTTAGTCATTAAATTCGTTTTAATTGTTATAGTATCCACAAAGCCACAGTACACCTGGCAAAATGGGTCACTCGGGTCGGGTACGGGTCGGGTCAATTTGGGTCGGGTCATTTAAGGTCTGTCACATCGGGTCGGGTCGGGTCGGGTCGGGTCGGGTCAATTTCGTGTGACCTGTTTTCGGGTCATTTTCGGGTCTAGGTCATTTTAGGTCGGGTTGCTTTTGAGTTAATGGCTAAGCACTTAAGTTAATACTTTTTTTATTAAAAAATACTATTTTACAAATTTACTTTTTATTAGGGATTATTGTAACCAATGAAACATTATTTTGATATATATAGTATTAATATGAGTTAGTACTAGTCGTTTCGGGTCATTTTGGGTCACTTCAAGTCATTTGGGATCAGGTCAGTTATGAGTCGGGTCTTTTCGGATTGGGTCACCTCGGGTCGGGTAAACATTGGGTCAGACAATGTTCGGGTCGGGTCGGGTCGGGTTTCGGGTCATATTCGGGTCAAGCAAGTTCGGGTCATTTTCGGGTCTCGGGTTAGCCTTTTCGGGTCGGGTCAATCGGGTCTGACCCATTTTGCCAGGTCTACATGCTACTGTGGTTTCTGGTTCAACTTAGAGGAGAAACTTTCGAATGAATAAAAGTGTTTAAGCTTTCTTGTTGATCAAAAAATACCATCTTACACTTCTTTCATTCTGAAATTATTTGCTTACAAACTTGGTTTTCAAAATATTAATTCCAATTGTACAAGTTGATTTTTTTTTGCCAAAAATGGAAATTTCACTTTTTCTATTTTTAGCAAAAAAAGTGAGTTCCAACACAATTTTCTTGAAAACTCTTTTTGTATTGGAACTGCAAATTCTTATTGCGTCTTGCAAACTAAATATACTACTTAGTTAATTATAAATGAAAATATCTTGCAAGAACTATTATAATAGTAGAGTGAAGTACCATTGGATCCTTCCTATGGACACTTCCTTCTTCTATAAATAGAACCATCATTCATCATTTATTCTTAAAACTTTTGAGAGCATTTGTTGATAAAAATACTTTGCAAATCATTAACATTAAAAGCTTTATTTCTTAAAGTATTTTTCAAGTTAAAAGTTTCGGTTTTTATTAAAGTCTTCACTCTGTTTTTTATAAGCAAAACTCTCCTTGAATCAGTTCATGGTACTGTGGCATTCAAAGCGTGTTCGGTGATCTCGTGTTTAGGTCTTATCAGTAATCTTCAAAGTTTGTTTCATTGAACAATGAGATTCTAAACTTTGTAAACCAAGAGATAGAACTATACTCTTAAAACGCAGTTTCTTTAACTTTGAGTCGCAACCGAGTTTGGTTGGAGTAGTTATTTTCATTGTAACGGTTTAGTTAAGTTTGAGTAAATTTCTAAACAAGCAATAAAATAACGGTTGGACGTAGGCTCCGGAGTAGGAACTGAACCAACTTTTTAAACATCGTCTTGTTTGTTCATTTACTTTTACGTTCATTTATCGTTGCAATTATTTCTTACAAATCGCATCGTCAGTGCTGTGCAACAATCCTCCATACTGTTGCTGTGTTGCATATACCTACTGTATCCCTTGTGAACTTACTTTCATTAAGTCTCTCAAGTATACTCATTAGTTCTTACTTGTGTCAACTTTTAACCAAGTAACTGAGAAAATTTTTAGAAGTACACCTAATTCACCCCCTCCTCCTCTTAGGTGTTAATCGTTCTTAACTCTTCAATTGGTATCAAAGCCTCGTGCTTTTGATATTGGTTAAATCCAAAGAGTTGATCCTATAGTTATGGACGATTCAAAACACACTAATAAGTATCCCATCTTCAAGGGAGAGAACTATGCCTGGTGGAAATATCGCATGGAACATTATGTCAAGGGTGTCGATTATGAATATTGGTTGATCATTAAAAATGGCCCATTCGCTATCACGGTCAATAATGCCGATGGCACAAGTACCCCAAAAAGTGAGGAAAATATGTCGAGACTGATTACAGGAAAGTTGAAAAGAACTCTAAAGCCATGTCTATTATTCAATATGGCATTGGTGAACAAGAGATTAATCGGATTTCGGGATGCACGTCGGCTAATGAGATTTGGGACACCCTATGCTTGGCATATGAGGGAACGTCACAAGTCAAAAAAGTATCGTGTCGATCTTCTCATGCAACAATACGAAATGTTTAACATGACAAAAGATGAGTCCATCAATAGTTTATCTTCTCGTTTTTCTAGTATCATCAACGAACTCAAGAATCTAGGTAGGGTCTTTGAGCCCGAGGACCTAGTCCGTAAAGTCCTCCATAGCCTCATTGAAAAATGACAACCGAAGATTACGACAATTAAGGAAGTAAAAGACCTATCTAAGCTAGACCTTAGTGAACTAATGGGCTCACTCCGCTCATGAGATAGCTCTCATGAAGCGTTGTGGTGAAAACTCTAAAGGAAAAAGGCCCGCTCTCAATGCTCTCTGATAAGTGCATTTTCTATACATTTTAACCCCTTATATTAGTTTGATTTTACATATCATTTAGCACTTATCAAAGTGTTTTTAAGCTAATATTGTGTTTCTAGTGCAATTGTGTGTTCAAGTGTGTTTTGTAGGAAAATGAGTTAAATGAGCTAAAGTACTATAAAATGTGCTAATACTAAAAGTAAGGCTAAGTATGAGAGCAAGATTGGACTAAGTGTTGGAAGTGCATGGATTTTGCATTAATAAAGTGTTGGATCAAAATGAAAATGCAAGCAAAGTCAATGTGCAAGTCAAAGCCCAAGAATTCAAGTCCAAAATGTGGTGGAAATTTTAGATTGCTAAAGAAGAGCTTAGGATGCCAAAATACTTAAGATGCCCCCTTAATACTCTTAATCACACCATTAAACAAGGCATTAATCGTCAACATAGGATACCATTTGCAATTAAGGACGGAATTAAGAGAAAATAGTTGGGGTTGACCCCTTGTATTTACTCTAAGTTTCACCCCTCATTTCTTATATAAAGGGTGTAGACTTCACCTTTTTACACCACCATTCTTACATATATTTTTATTCCAAAATTCTCTCTAAATATTAGTAGTTTAGTTTAGTTTAGTTTAGCTTATATTAGTTTGTTACAACATTTCTATTATCAAGTTCAAGATTTATTTCAAGTTATTTCCAAGTTATTTCCATTTGCAATTGTTCTTCTATTTCCATTCAAGGTAATTCTATCTTTATTTTAATTATGCTATTTATCATTTCATTTAGCATTAGTTTAGTTTATATTTTCACAATGTTAGATAGTTGCATTTGTCTAAGGAGTAAGGAAAACCATGCATGATTAAGTAATATATAAATGTCAAAATGAGGTTAAGTTAATATTGATAAATTGTGTCTATCACATGTTTGCAACATCACGTTTAATCTTTGTTTAATGGCCTTATTGTAGATACCTCATTTCTGCACCTCCCGCAAACCACCCGGTGATGATTGGGCCGCATGTTTGGTACGCGGAACGATTTGTGACATTTCATAAGTTTATCGTCAAGTGATTGCTCAAACACTAATGTCTACCTCTTAGTTGTCATCTACGCACCGATACGGTCGTTTTGTCAGTAATTAGAGTACATTTGGAGTCCGGGCCTAAAATCGTCTTCATTTTCAGATAACCGTTAAATCCCGAGTCAGAATGTTCTGGAATGTTCCGGATATTTCTATTCCATATTTTATAAATATTTCACAATCTTTTAATCTTTGGTAAACAATTTCCCATAATATTCATACAAGATATTAAGGAAAACCAAATTATCCCGTTATTCCATAACTTAAACACGGAAATCTTTCTTCCGCAGGAGGAAACCACTTGGGAACAGACCCAGCAGGTGCTGCGCCTCTTCCAAGAGACGCAGTGACTGCTGCGCCTCTTCCCAGGTCCTTTTCTGCGTATTTTTCGTATCTTTTTCATATCTTTTCGAGATTCACTTCCAAAGTCTCTCCGAAAACCCTATTCCTTCACGTGATTAATATAAATAGGAGCCTTTGCTCCTCATATTTCTCACGCGAGTGTCCGCCCTTCTCTTCTCCCTTTGCATTCTAGACCTTTGTTCTTACTTTTTGGCGTCTACGTGCTTGAACATTCGACCACGTAAGCTCGGATCCTTCTGAGTACCAGCCTCGTTTGCATGACCGACCAATTTGACCAACTCCACAATCAATCAACTTAATTAATCTTAATCGTTTTCCTCTTACGAGGGCACTTTCGTTACATTCGAGTCGAGCATCACTAATCGTAAACTTAGTTCATCTCGTTTCGTCAAACATGTAAGTCTGAGGGTCTAAATCCCCCTTTATTTATTGTTCTTTACTTTTTGTACCATTAATGTAAGGTTTATGTCGAAAACACCTCTTAAAATCGATTTCTAAAACCTCGTGTAAAACCCCTTTTTACGGATTTCCAGAAGACAAACCGTCGAGAAAGGACGCAAAGAAGCTCTTTGTGCCTCTTGAAGGAGCGCGTGCCTCGCCTGCGCCTCTTCGTGAGGCCGCCGCAGATTCTCGCTTCCTTTCTTCTTCCTTCGTCCTCTGTAGTTCGTCAACTTTTATTCGCTTTCATTTGTTTTCCTTAATTCTCGGATACGATAGCATAATAATTTCACATGTACATAAATCATCATCATTAACACGTTTAATTCATCATTAAATCCCGACTTAAATCCCTTATAATCCAATATTTGCGGGTTTTCGTCACTAAAATCAATCCGGGTTGTGGAAATTCGATTTGTTCATATTGAGTTTCTGGAATTCGATTTCTTGATATATTTTCATCTGTTTATTATCATATTCGTCATTAATCCATCATTAACTCATCATATTTAACCTAATTAATTAGTTTAGTTTGTTATTTAATATTGTTCATCCATGTAAATAATTCGTTTGCATCCGTTTCATCCATGTTTTATTGCTTTTATGACCATCAATCACATGTAAATAACCTGATAATCACTTCCATCCGAGTAAATATCGTAATTAACCATTAAATTCACCAATTTACATTAACGATTTGCAGTTCCGGCTTCACAACTAGAACTCACCCTTGGAACAGACGCAGCAACTGTTGCACCTCTTCCAAAGGGCGCAGTTCTGCTGCGCCTGTTCCAGGTTGATTTCTGTCTCTGAACTTCCGTTCTGCATTGACCTAGTTTATTAGTTACGTATTTAATCTACTATTAATCGTATTATCGCCTAATTCCTGATCGTTTATTTGTTTATTCTTTCTTTTCTCAAATTATCCGTTTTGAAAGTATTTTCGACATAAATCGACCTAATCCGTTGTAATTATTGTAATTTTCCATTATTCTATTATTTATCGCATTTGTATGATTTATTTACATGCTCTCACATATATCAATATTAATTCCAACTTCGACTCAATTGTATGATAAATTACGTGTTAACCGACTTAGTTAATTCTTCACATGTTAGGATTAAAACGTTGGATGTTGCATTGCATGCATATAATCGACAATATATCGAGTACGAATAACTTCCCTAATCATTAGTAGAGGCCGCTATCGAAGCGGGCGGGATTAGGTGTTCGATCAAAAGAGCTTCCTAATACGTACCCTCACCCCTTACTCCAGATCTCTGTGAACATCCGTGTTCATTGGCATCCACGAGAGTCATTCTAGACATAGAATGCTAAGGGCAACGATTGCTTAGTGTTCATGTCACTACTTTGTGTCTTGACATGGCATGAGGTATTCGAACGGTTTCCAATGTTCTGTTTCCCAAGCGCCCCCGTGGCCCATTGTCCACACTTATTCATTGATTAAGTTTGTTCATTCGTTCTAAAAGTCGAGAGGCATGGAATTGAATTAGATTATGTATGTGTAGTAGGACGACCTAGTCATGGACGAGAGTTTCTCTAGGACCCGGTCTATGGTTGACACTAATATCGTAAGGTGGGTGTCTTTAAGCCTAAACAATTGACAATATTATTATTACCAAGTTTAACATAATCATATATTTACGTAATTGGCATGTGTGACCCGACCTCCCTAGACATTTTATTTATTATTGTTTTATTACATCAAACCAATCAACCAAAGCAAACGTTAATCTACCAAGGTAAAATTCAATCCATAACAATTAATTAATTACTCCCGTCTCCTTTGGGTTCGACCCCTAAGTACTACATTCATTTGTTGTCTAGGGTATAAATATTATCTTTGCATAGGTGTGCGATAGCCTATCACTCTCTCAAGTGATGAGGAAGATGGAGATGACGAGTTTGCAATGTTCAGTAAAAACATTGTAGGCATGATAAATGGTCGAAACCCTCAAAGGTTTAGAACAAATACTAGTAAACGTCGTTTCCCTAAGAGAAAGTCAAGTTCCAAAGTTGGGTGCTTCAAATGTGGTGACAAGGGTCATCAAATCAAAGAATGCCCAAAATGGAATGACATAAAATCTAAGGAAAAACGCGACTTTGCAAAACGAGATTACAAGAGAAAAGTAATGCCAGCTATTTGGGGCATGTCTGATTCTGAAGAGGACGATGTCCTTGAGGAAGAATTAGATGTCAAGTTGTGCATTTCATCTAGTTCCTCGAAGAATGCTTCAAAGTCTCCCAAGAAAGAATGTGTCATGTGTCTTATGGCCCATTAAAATAACTCAGATTCTGACTCAGACAATGAGCTAAATTCACTCAAAGAGAAGGTTTGATCCTTCTCTACAGACAAAGTGTGTCTTCTCTTAGATCATTCATTGATAAGTGTCGTATCCAAAGCAATAAACTTGAAGCAATGCAATAGGAAATTGAGAATATTGCTGAAAAAAACATTAGTCTAAAAGAGAGCCTAAGTGAAGGTGACCAACCATGTTCATCCACGAGTCTTGAAAAAGAAATTAAAACCCTCAGAAAACAAAATCTATTTCTAGCAAAAAGGGTCGAACAGTCTCATGCCACAGATACCTCTACTGTGGCATCTGATTCCATTAAAGAAATTGAAACTCTTACCAAACGTGTGTCCATCTTGACTAAAAAACGTGATTCCTTGTCTGTAAAACTTACCACTTGTAAACTTGATAATAAGCAACTTGAACAAATTGGCTTGTTTCTAAGTGACGAGGTAAGTCATGCTAAACAAGCTTTTTGATAAAGTTGGAAGAATAAACCTTGACTTCCTTTCTAAAATCGAAACATTGACTAAAGAGCTAGATGATGCTAAGACATTCTATCTCAAATGGGAAGGAAGTCAGAGAGTCTTGGAATTTCTGTTAAAACAATCACAAGAGTACGAAAAGCTTGAAAAGAATGCTGAACTTGGTTTCAAGTGCAACAGTAACACGCACTGTTGCATTCGAAACCAGGATCCAAGCAAAACTGATATTCGAAGAATAAAGTACGATGACCTTCCTGAATATGTCATTTGCAACTACTCTGGTAACACCAGACATGAGTTTAACGGGTGTTTTAGCAGGGATTTGCACAAGGAAAATATCCTTCCAGGGAAGATTTGGCAGGGTAATCTAACTCAATTTCAATCGCCTGACTAGTATAATTGAACAAATAAGAGAATGAATGAAAAAGTATAACACAAAGATTTATACATGGAAAAACCCTGAAAATAAGGGAAAAAACAACGGGCACCAAGCCAGGAGGGATTATTACTATGATTTTGGTTAGCCTGACAGGGGATATGTATGTCAGGCAAGATAATTGGTAAGGCTGCTTAATAACAATGGTAATGTTTCTAGCTGAATACAGATGAGTAAAAATGTGAGTAAGTAGTAGAGTAAAATTGCGTGTCTTTCTCTTCCCTTCTTCACTTCTATTTATAGTAGCTTGCCAACGGTTCTTCTAGGTTGTTTTTAGGGTTTCCTGGTAAATAAGACTCGTGCCCTATTTACCCGGAGGCAATTGTTTGACTTCTGCTATATTTCAATCGTTGCCTTTGGTCAATTCTTTTATGTTCTTGTTTGGGTGTTTGAATGGGTCTTCCTTGTTTATAGGGACTCTATTTTCAGAGCCTGCCCGTGCTTTTATTATCGCCTGGCTTGCTTTGATGATGCTGCCCTTATGCCTGACGTGGTGTCTTTTCAGGCCAGGCCTATTAGCTGCCTATCCTGTGTTTCCCTCCTGGTTGATGCCTGACCAGGCGTCCTGATTATTTTGTCTGGGATGATCTTAGTTCAGGAATGGCTTTGGATGTCGCCTGACTTGTGTCTGATGAGGCAGGGTAATTCTGGGCCCAACAACAGGTGTCAAAAGAGAGTCCTTGACCTAGAAAAGAATACTAAAACATCTAAACAAATTTGGGTAAAAAAAGGAACGTGATAAGGAAGAATGTGTTAAGAAGGAGGTCAAGAAAGTTATTGTCAAGAAGGAACCCAAGCTTGTTTGGGTTCTTAAACTAACTGTTTAATCTCTTATAGGCAGTAGTGAGGGGCAGCAGCAATTGATACTTAGATAGTGGATGCTCTCGTCACATGACGGGAGATGAAAACCAATTCCTCTTGCTAGAAGCCTACAATGGTGGCATGGTGACTTTTGGTGACAACAAACGAGGTGAAATTATTGCTATTGGAAAAGTTGGTAAGTCAAAGTCACTATGTGTCGACAAAGTGTTACTTGTCAAAGGTTTGAAACACCATCTCTTAAGCATCTCACGACTATGTGATCGTGGTAATATCGTCGAATTTCATGCTAGCAAATGTAGAATAGTTAATGGAATATCTAGAGAACTCATTCTTGAAGGTAGACGTGTCAAAGATGTTTACTTGACTAACTTACACTACTTGTCGAGTCAAATCTTGTCATGCATGAGTGTTCAAAAGAATGATCCTTGGCTTTGGCATAAGTGTCTTGGTCATGTAAATGCTAAAACACTTAATACCCTCAAGAAGCTTAATCTAGTTGATGACATTCCTAACATTAAATTCGAATTCAAATCTTTATGTGAAGTTTGTGTTAAAGGTAAACAAGTCAAATGCTCCTTTAAATCCAAAAACATTGTTAGCACCTCTCTACCACTCGAACTCATTCATAGATCTATGTGGACCCATGCGTGTAGTTAGCAAAGGTGGTAGTCGCTACATTTGTGTCATTGTGGACGATTTTACAAGATATGTTTGGCTTCTCTTCATAAGTTCTAAGGATCAAGTTTTCGATGTGTTCTTAATTTGGGTCAAGAAGGTCCAAAACAAATTTAGTTACAAACTTATCTCCTTGAGATCTGACCATGAGACCGAATTTGAGAACTCATCATTTGAAGCTTATTGCAATGAGTATGGTGTTAACCATAATTTTTCAGCCGCTAGAACCCCTCAACAAAATCAGTTAATAGATCCTACAACCAGTTGTACCCAGTTGTATGTTCTAGAACCCGAGCTATATAATAAAGTTTTCGAGTTTTGTTTTAAAGAAGTCGAGCTATATCATAAAAGTTCTGAACTCACTCACTAAAACATAAAAAAATTAACTTTAAGAAAGCTCAAAAAAATTACAAATAAGTTCGATAAGTTATAACTTGGTTGTATGATGCTATTGTACCACTGGAGGTATAATGTTATTTGTGCAACAAAATGGGGTAGTGGAGCGAATAAATCGAACTCTTGAAAATATGGTTAGAACTATGCTCATTATTAGTTCTAAAGTACCAAAAAAAATTTGGGCCGAAGCCGTTAGCATCTACAATCGTGTCATGGAGATTACTCACCTAAACCCCCTTCTTTACACTTTAACACTAAACTTTACTCATCACTCTCCATTAATCCTCTCACTCTGTCCATTAATCCACAGTCATCCTTCTCCATTAATCTGCATGATCAAGGTAAGGTTTTGCACTCTTTATTTTTCGGTTACGATATCAATTCTATGAAAATAATTGCAATGTGTTAAATTCGAAAACCCTAAATGCATATACTATCTATTGCTTTGTGAGGTTCAATAGAGTTGCTTAATTTATATAAACCCATTAAAGTAATGGATTTAAAAAGTTTTTGTATTTGATTAAAGTGCATGCTTGATTAAGGAAATGAATTTTTTCGTCTTTATTAAAGGATGAGGTAATGATGCAAGTGTTTATAACTATATATAAAGCTAATTTACGAGTTTATCATGGGGTAAGTTTGAGACGAAATATTAAAGGTAGAAAACTGAGTATGTGGAACGGGTTTTGTACATGAAAATTGATGTTTAATTAAGGAAGAAGAAGGCATGAGGAAGGTAATTAGGAAGATACAGCCAGATGACTTCTGACGGGTGAAATAAGTCAATGACCAGAAAATTGACTTATTTCACCGTCGATTGAGTTTCAATTCCGTATTCTTATCCTAATCCGACCCGTGATCCATATGACCTAACACGGTCCCCCTCTGACCCGCCCGGCCCGTTTGACAGGTCTATAATCAAAAGTATCCAAATTGTTCTTACCAATTTCTGTAGAGTAGGTGTTTTTCATTGTAACATTATGGTAGGAAAAAATGAAGTCATTAGATTTCATTAGTGTAGAAACAAAATCATTTATGCATCTCTAATCAAAAGTAGTTTATTACCAAATGATCATTGACAATAACATGTACTGTATAATCAACTTTCAAAGACAAAATAAATAACTTGGAAACATTTCATACGCGCCACAACATAGTTTGATGAGGCACAAAATGGTCCGTCTGAAGGGGAGACCAACTCAAAGGTTTATAACACTTGATTACTCCCATTGAGAAGTAAAAGCAAGGAATTCTTGATTAGTCTCTAGAATTTGCATCTCTTTCTCCTCTAAGAAGATCCATGCTACAGTTCCATTTGTACCATCATGATCATTATAACCAGTCAATGATATCAAATTACGGACCGTAATTATCTCCCCGTTTATGACAGGAAAAACAATCAATCTAGGCTTGCCAAACCCGAAATCAGCCTCACTCAACCCGTTTCTACACCAGCTTGACGCAAAGTATCTCCCTTTCTTGTACCCTGAAAAGTATTCATCAAACTTTCCTCGGTGAGCTAGCACTGCCTCAAGCCCGCCACTTAAATGCTCATTTGCGGTTTCATCCGTCAACTTCAGAATTTCATCATGGATTTCTGCAACTAGTTCTGGAAAGGTTGCACCTGTCTTACCAAAGGCAATTGGGTTAGCTATAAGATTACCTATTGAGTTTTCCGACAAAGGAGCGCCGATCCTTTTTGATACGGGTAAGGATCCGATTGACACTACTCTTGGGCCGTTGGGTCTTATGGCATCAGTGGAGCATCCGAGTTCGAAGTCTCGATTCGTCAGTTTGGTTTCTTACGTTGGAATTGCTTAAAGTACAAGACTTCTACAAATTTAGTGTCATTTAACTAGTCAATAAAGGGTGGTTATTTCCCCTGTTTTGGTATGCTGTTATTTTGCTATTTAATTTGCTTTTACTAGGCCTTCAATTTCTAGAATTAATGGCCATAACTAGCTAGTTTAATTTTGTCATTAGGAGCCCTTTTACTGCCTTGAACGGTTGTTTTGGAGAGGCTATTTATAGTCTTGAATTCTATTGTATTCATCATTCAAGTTTAATCACAAAAATCTCAAAAATTGCTGTTGGCATTCTATTGTTAACTATTCATCTTGCGTATTTGAATGTTAACTTGTCGATCTCAATAGGTCTTGAGTTCGTCACCATTGATGAATTATAGGTTTAATTCATCAAATATCGCTTCCGCTTTTAAATTCGTATCATAAGTGGTATCAGAGCTTCGGCTCTTGATTTGCCATTAAATCGAGACGATCCTAAGTTTCGGTTTACTTTTATTTTCTTTAAAAAAAAAAAAAAAAAAAAAAAAAAAAAAAAAAACTCACACTCAACCAAACCCACGTAGAACAGAAAACCCAGAAACAAAAAAACAAAAATTTCAAACACAAACACACCAACCATGTCAGATATCGGCGAGGATAATTTAATCGATCGTCTGCAAGAATTGCTACGAAACCACCCTACGGCCAGTCGTTATGGTTCCCGTCCGAAACAAGACGAGTTCAAGGTTTCCGAACTTCCGGAATTCGTTGGTGGTGTCGACCCGGAGGATTATCTGGATTGGGAGAGGAAAATCGATCGCTTGTTCGATTTTAAAGATCTTAGTGACGAAAAGAGGTGCAAATACGCAATCCTCAGATTGAGCAAAGGCGCGTCACTCTGGTATGAGGGGTTGAAGGCTAAGCGTGCTCGTGTCGGAAAGGAGAAGATATCGTCTTGGGATTCCTTGAAGCGCAAACTGAGGAAAAGGTATGTACCGGCTACGCATAAATTAAGTGTTTATCGTAAAATTGCGGATTTTACGCAAGAAAAATTGAGTGTTGCCGAATATATTGATGAGTTCGAAAAATTGATTTTAATGGGGGAATTAGAGGAGAATGAAGAACAGAAAATGTCACGATTTCTTCGGGGATTGAACCGTTCCATAGCCAATTCCGTCGAATTATACCAATTCGCGGATTTCGATACCCTGTGCACTTTATGTCTGAAACTCGAAACCCAACTAAAGCTGAAGTCAGGGGGTGGGCTTGGGTCGTCTGAACAAAAAACCAGGTCTTGGGCAAGAACAGAGTCCCCTTACAAATCCAACACCTACAAAAACGAACCTCTGATTAATCCAACAGCAGGTAGTTCTTCTGCTCCTGCCAAAACAACTAACACACCCAAAGAAACCAGTTTATCGAAAGTCCGTTGTTTCAAATGCCAGGGGTTCGGTCATTACCAGAGTACTTGTCCAAATAAACGAATAGTCACCCTGAGGGAAGCCATAACCTATCGTGAGGAGTTAGTCGAAGAGGAAGAAAGGTTGGGGGGTCTGTTTAATTTTAATGAGAAAGACAGTGAGGCAGAAACAGAGGAAGAAGAAGAGGGTTATGAGGCCCCTGTTTTTGATACACTGCTGGTTCTACGTTCTTTGCAAGCCAAAGCCGAGTCCTTGGATTCGGACCAACGAGAGCAGTTATTCCACACCAAGTGCCAAGTTAACAACAAATGGTGCAGTGTGATAATCGACGGTGGAAGTTGTACTAATGTGGCCTCCGAAGAAATGGTTTCTAAGTTGGGTTTAACCACTGTTGCACATCCTAAGCCTTACGCGCTGCATTGGTTGAACGACGGAAACAGCGTGAAGGTTACTAGGCAGGCTCGGGTAGGCGTAACGATGGGTTCTTATGAGGATGAGGTTCTTTGTGACGTCATTCCTATGGATGCTTGTCACATTTTGCTAGGACGACCATGGCAGTGGGATCGTGATGTTGTACATCGTGGTAGAAGCAATGAATATGTGGTAAGGGACAAGGGTAAAAAAATTGTGCTAAAACCGATGTCCTCTCAGGCCATTCGGTCTATGAGTACCAAAAAAAGAAAGGCAACTATGTTGGTTAAGGAGCAAGAGGTTGAGCAGGCCCTTAATGACGGGGAGTTAGTTTATTTACTCGTCGCCGTGGAAGGATCAGCAGGAGCGCCGGGTGCAAAAGAAGCAGGCCCTGTTTCAGATTTGTTGCTGGGGTTTAAAGACGTGTTTCCCGACGATTTGCCACCAGGTTTGCCTCCGATTCGCGGTATTGAGCATCACATTGACCTTGTTCCAGGAGCCCCACTACCAAATAAGGCGGCTTATCGCTGTAATCCAGAGGAAACCAAGGAGTTGCAAAGACAAATTGATGAATTAATGAGTCGAGGATTCGTTCGAGAATCCATGAGTCCTTGCGCTGTACCGGTGTTACTTGTGCCCAAAAAGGATGGGTCATGGCGTATGTGTGTCGACTCCCGGGCTGTTAATAATATCACGGTTAAGTATCGGTTTCCTATGCCGAGGCTTGATGACATGCTAGACGAATTACATGGGTTACAAGTGTTCTCAAAAATTGATTTACGGAGCGGATACCATCAAATTCGTATGCGTGAGGGAGACGAGTGGAAGACCGCTTTTAAGACCAAGCACGGTTTATACGAATGGACCGTCATGCCATTTGGTCTTACCAATGCACCGAGCACTTTTATGCGGCTAATGAATGAGGTATTAAAACCATTTTTGGGTAAATTTATTGTTGTATATCTTGATGATATTTTGGTGTATAGCAAAAATTTAGTCGATCATTTGCATCATTTAAAGCTCCTGTTTGAAGTGCTTAGAGATCAGAAACTTTTTGGAAAAAAAGAAAAGTGTTCTTTTGTGGTGGACAGTGTGCTATTTTTGGGGTACGTAGTGTCGAAAGACGGAGTATCCATGGATCAAACCAAAGTTGAAGCTATCAAGACATGGCCTATTCCCACAACTGTAAGTGAGGTGCGTTCTTTCCACGGTCTAGCTTCGTTTTATAGACGGTTCATAAGCAATTTCAGTTCAATCATGAGTCCTATTACTAATTGCTTAAAGAAAGGGTCATTTGTGTGGACTAAAGATGCCCAAGGGGCATTCGAATTAATCAAAGAACGGTTGTGTACGGCCCCAATTTTAGCTTTGCCAGACTTTACTCAACCATTTGAAGTCGAGTGTGATGCGAGTGGGTTGGGTATAGGGGCTGTTTTGATTCAAAGAAAGCGACCCATTGCTTACTTCTCGGAAAAATTGGGAGGGGCTAGGTTGAATTATTGTACTTACGATAAGGAGTTTTATGCTATCGTTAGGGCACTCAATCATTGGAGTCATTATTTACGTCCTAGTCATTTTATTCTACACTCGGATCACGAGTCTCTTAAGTACATCAATGGCCCACAAAAATTGAGTCCGCGTCATGCTAAATGGGTCGAATTTTTGCAATCCTTTAACTTCTCCGCAAAGTATAAGGATGGCAAGAGCAATGTGGTTGCCGATGCCTTGTCTCGCAGGTACAATTTGTTAACAACGTTAAGTGCTCGATTGTTGGGGTTCGAAATATTGAAGGCCTGTTATCCGACAGATGTGGATTTTGGGGAGATATTTAGCAATGGCTTGGCTAAAGAAAACAGCGAGTATTTTATTCAAGATGGGTTTCTTTTTAAAGGAAACTGTCTTTGTGTTCCGAAACACCCAATTCGGGAATTGTTGGTGCGCGAGGCTCATGGAGGAGGGTTGGCTGGACATTTCGGTATAGCTAAAACAATGGAGGTTTTGAGAGAGCATTTCTTTTGGCCGAAAATGTTCGGTGACGTGTCGAAGATTGTAGCCAAATGTGTTACCTGCCAGGTAACTAAAAGTTCATTCAAGCCGGGCCCTTATACTCCATTACCGGTTCCCGAGAGACCTTGGGAGGACGTCTCTATGGACTTTATTGTTGCTTTGCCTCGTACTCAAAGGGGTAAGGATGCTATTATGGTGGTCGTAGACAGATTCTCGAAAATGGCTCACTTCATTCCTTGTCACAAGACCGATGATGCTGGTAATGTCGCGGATTTATTCTACAAGGAAGTAGTACGGCTACACGGAATTCCCAAAACAATTGTTTCAGACCGAGACTCCAAATTTTTGAGTTACTTTTGGAATACGTTATGGCGTAAGGTGGGGACAAAGCTCTTGTTTAGCACTTCACATCATCCGCAAACGGACGGGCAAACCGAGGTCACAAACCGAACTTTGGGTACTTTATTACGCGGGTTAGTGAGTAAGACACAAAAGGATTGGGATATTAAGCTTGCTCACGCCGAGTTTGCTTATAACCGGTCTCCTACTTATGCTACGGGCCGGTCACCCTTTGAAGTGGTTTATGGGTTAAACCCTTATGCTCCACTCGACCTACTTCCGTTGCCTAGTGGAGAACTAGTCCATAAAGATGCGGAGTCCAAGCTTAAATCGATGCTAAAACTCCACCAACAGGTTCGGGACCGAATTGTGGAGATTAATGCAGCCTACCAACGTAAGGCAAACAAGCATAGAAAGCCTCGTATTTTCGAGAAGGGTGATCTGGTTTGGGTTCATTTAAGGAAAGAACGATTTCCGAGCAAGCGAAAAAACAAGCTCATGCCTAGGTCCGAGGGTCCTTTTAAGGTAATTGCTCGTGTTAATGACAACGCTTATAAGGTCGAGTTACCCGGGGACTACGGTGTTCATGCCACTTTTAACATAGGTGATTTGGCCCCATATTTCGATGATGACGGCCTTGCGGAATTGAGGTCAATTCCTTTCGAAGGGGGAGGAGATGATACGGGTAAGGATCCGATTGACACTACTCTTGGGCCGTTGGGTCTTATGGCATCAGTGGAGCATCCGAGTTCGAAGTCTCGATTCGTCAGTTTGGTTTCTTACGTTGGAATTGCTTAAAGTACAAGACTTCTACAAATTTAGTGTCATTTAACTAGTCAATAAAGGGTGGTTATTTCCCCTGTTTTGGTATGCTGTTATTTTGCTATTTAATTTGCTTTTACTAGGCCTTCAATTTCTAGAATTAATGGCCATAACTAGCTAGTTTAATTTTGTCATTAGGAGCCCTTTTACTGCCTTGAACGGTTGTTTTGGAGAGGCTATTTATAGTCTTGAATTCTATTGTATTCATCATTCAAGTTTAATCACAAAAATCTCAAAAATTGTTGTTGGCATTCTATTGTTAACTATTCATCTTGCGTATTTGAATGTTAACTTGTCGATCTCAATAGGTCTTGAGTTCGTCACCATTGATGAATTATAGGTTTAATTCATCAAATATCGCTTCCGCTTTTAAATTCGTATCACTTTTCCTCATTTCAGCAGCAAAGTAAAGCACAGGATTTTCAGTATGCTTATCGTAAAGTACTGACTCAGAAACTAGACATTGTTCCCAGATGAACCCGAGCAAAGACTCAAACCTTGTCGGGTTTGGAACGTGTTTGCTGGCGGCCATGGCCTTCAGTTTGGTCAATGCCACGTCACTGAAAATGAACCCTTTTGCTACTTTCTTCAGACTGTCATAAGTACTAAGGTAAGATTGAAAGCCAGAGTTATCTGGTTTTTCCTGTTTTTGCGGTTTTGAATGATAAGGAGGGAATGCAATGACAGTTGAGTCAAAGTCGGGTTGAATTAATTCGTTACAGTTTGTTCTAGCGAGGGCGGACCAATGCTTGAAGAATAACCCGAATGAGGTTCCATCCAGGATCTTATGGAGCAAGTAACACCCAATCACAACTCCGCCACAGCTGAAAACATTGACCTGAAACGCCAAGTGTACCAGTTCCGAAATGTGTTGCTTACCAGTACTGAGAATATCCTTAGGAGGACAAAATTGAAACTTGGTTGACAAGTCAAGTGACTGAGATGAGCCAAGAACAGCTGAAAGAGTGCAATTCACATGTGCTACAATAAAGGGTATCCCTTGATCGTTGCAGATGATGGTTGAGTCGTCTTTGCATCGACCTGCAAGAGGGTAGAAATGGGTAAGTGTCTGAGAAAGGGCTAGTTTTAGACCAGTAATATCAAGAGGTTGTGTTTGAGTAGTGGGATTGTAGAATATAAGAGATGAGACATGCATGGTAGCAGATATTTGATCAACCATAGAAAGATTGAAGGTTCGGAGATGAGGCGGTGTAGGAGTAGATGGTTTTACAGTTTCTCTAAATATGATTTTCACTTGTGATTCTAACATGGTTCTCTCCATTTTTTTTATTTTTTTTTTCTAGGAATGCTTACTTATTTGCGGAATGCTGATCAACAGAAGGGGAAGATTAACTTGCTTATATATTGGACAAAGAACACGTGAATCATAATAATTCTTCAACTAGTTTTTGAACCCGTGCACTGCACGGGTGGTAATGAAAATTATTAACAAAAGTAAAGTCTAATGTATTTTTTTTGGATTTTTCTTCATGATACCCTTATATTTATTTGAATTTTACATGGTATTCTCGCTTTTCAAAAAATTCAATGATACCCTAAAATAGTCAAAATGCTCTAATTCAGCCCTTTTAAATGTTTAGTCTTATATTTTTGATTGATTTGTTGGCAATAATTTGTCATATCATTAACATAAACAATGTTTACTGATCTCATAAACATATTTTCTTTATAAAATTTAACTGTTTAAAAACATTATTTTTAGTAGTTTGGGTATTTTGAGAATATTTTTACTAAGTTTAAGGGTACCACTGATATTTTTAAATAAGTAGAGGTACCACGTAGAATTCGAAAAAACACAGGGGTATCACATAGAAAAACTCTACTTTGTCTACCCATACATTTTTGATAAGTTTATGTTACTTAATTTTATTCGAAATACTCTACTTTTTAAATTATGAGAGATGAAATCTGAAAAGTGGATAAAAAGTTATTGTAGATTTCATAACCTGTTTAGTACGCAGTGTATATTTAATTTTACTCATTGTTATACACTTTTTATTATATTACCTCTCTCGTTTGTTCTCCTCTCAATTCTCTAACTCTCTCTCATTTCCTCTCCCACCCACCATCGCCTAGACGTCTGAAAACAGCATTCGCCATCACTGGCGGACTACCTCGAGACCCACCAGCAGACCCTCCGTAGCGGTGACTGCACCCAACACCTCGGACCACGATGCCCCTCTCAACCCCTGTCTCAGCAGCCCCCTCACAACTAACCACCACCCTGCAATCCATATCCTACGTCCTCCAACTACCATATCCCTTCTTGCCTCCATCATCCCCTACATCCCGTACCTCCAGCATAACCACTATCCTGACCCCACCTAATGCGTGACCTTTAACCCTTCGGGTAACCTTATGCGACTCCTGCCCCAACATTACCCACTCATCGCGACCCTTCCCATATCACGACCTCACACCATCAACACTGCCCATTCATTCGTTTTTCAAGTCGCCAAATAATAATTGTTTCATTTCTTTGCTTTTGTTTATTGAGGCATGTCAACATCAAAAATTATTTTGTCATGCAACACACTAAATTGAGATCATTTAAAATAGGATATTGAACAATAAAATTAAAATGGATAAAGTATTTTTTTCTTGCTAACACCTTACTCATAAACTTTTGAAATAATATTACGCATTAGTTGTTAGATAAATGTTAAAGTCATTACAACTTATATAAATTGAAAATAATATTATTGTCTACATTGATTTTTTGATAATTTTATATTATCTATTGCTCATGATCTGATATATGTTATAGAATTACTTGAGAAATTTAGCTAATTTATATTTTTTTTTCTATCTTATTTTTCTCTGAACTCAATATCAGAATAAAGTAAGATTTTTTCAAGGTAATGAAATCTTCCGCTTCTTTCGTTAAATGATGTACTTTAATTTAGAGAAAGAATCAAAATTTATGATTAGTAGCAAATTTATGATTATCCTCGAACCTTATTAATACTGTAGCGAAACAAAGTGCTAAAGAGAAATGCTTCATCTTAGTAGCAAATTTATGATTATCCTCGAACCTTATTAATACTGTAGCGAAACAAAGTGCTAAGGAGAAATGCTTCATCTTAATTAAACTTTATTGATAAGTTAGCAGTCGATCACGATGAAGTGGTCAATATTATCCAAGGGATATACACTTTGGCTCCCATGTTGCAACCTGAAAAGATGATAGCCTCATAGTCCTACAGGGCTACAGACACGATTCCTTAGATCAGTTATCAAGAAGCCTTGTAAAACCCCCAAACAACTTGATAGATAACATCAAACTTACCTAAAACCAAATTTAAAATAAGTAACCGAGAATAAAGAGTTCATATTTCGATCACAAATAATCAAATCTCATATGAATGCTCTTTATACTGGATTCTCGCCTTATTTTCCATACTACGTTGAAGTATGGGTATGCATCACAAGATTTCCTCATCTTCTTTTGTAATTTTTTTATTTTGGTTAACATTTTCTTTCGTAAGTTAAAAAGGGATTAATTTACTCCATTTTTATAGATAATTGTTGAAATGCACCAATTGATTATAAAAATCTTCCAGTTGTGTATGTTTTGAATAAAAAGGTATCATCTTAGTGCAAGATTTTAGGCAACTCTTGAGCAATATCACTAATGTGATTGTTATTTTCATTTCTGAATTGATTAGAACTTGATGTGACTTTGATTTTCGAGATGGCATTGAGAAATTATGATAGCGGCTAGACATTAGCAAAAATCGATCACCTAATAGTAAATTCAAAAATTGATTAAAAGATGAGAGTTATAATGAATCCTAATTCTTGGTAGAACATCTTCTATCCCTTGTCAAAAAGATGCATGTTTTTGTAAAAATATTTTTTTTTTCCACAACAATGTAGAAAGTTATATTTCGTATATGGTTGGAAATATTAGAATAAAATAAAATAAATCTAAAGTAAAACAACTAACTAATAATATAATATACATATATATAAATCTATATACAATATTAAACAAATTAAACAGATCTTTTTCCTTCATAATTGATGAAAATATCCAACCAATTACTAATATGGTAGAAAGTCTCATCGTCAACGTATATGCTAAAAATCTAGACTGCATGTTCGATGTGTAGGTATTTTTTTTTTATCAATCTTCCATCATCCACTTTAGCTGCATTGATTGAGCTTTTATGTAAATGGAAGAGTAATATTACAATGTACATCTAGGGGTGAGCAAAATTGGATATCCGATACGGTTTTGGAAATCGTATCGGATATCCGGTTTTTTAAATCTCATTTTTTTATTATCCTTATCCGATACGATTTTTCCGTATATACGGAAACCGTATATCCGGTATCCGGTTTTTAGCCTCATTTATGTAATTTAATATATTTTTTTTCCTTTTCTATGTATGATGTTGGTTTTTTTTCGTAATTTAAAAGTGTTTTAAAAAGTAATAAGAGTAAATAACTTATAAAGTTTAATACTAATAAGGTTTAATCACTAACATATTGGATATTTTGTGATTTATATATATATTTTAATATTTTATTCTAGAAAAAAGGCAACCGTATCGGATACCGTATATCCGGTTTCATATTTTGCCGATCCTTATCCGATACGGTTTTTAAACAACCGTATCGAATATCCGGAAATTCGTATCTGATATCCGAAAATCCGTATAATTAAATTCGTATAGCGTATCGGATACATATAATAAAACCGTATCGTATAATTTTGCTCAGCCCTATGTACATCCTCTGATCATCATCTAAAAAATCACAAACTATCCTCGTACATCATTCCCTCTTGGTTGGTTTGTGTTTGCATGTTTCAATAAAATCGTTTTTTGTCCGTAGCTTTGACTGTAATCAACGTCTTACTAATGTCCCTTATGCTTACAATTTATGGAAATCTAACAGGGGAAAAAAATTGTGGAAGGTAAAAATCATATAAAATTATTACTTTTAACCGAGATCAACCCACCCGATTTATAAAAAAAAATGAATTATTATAAAACATAACTTTTCTTATTGATGATGTCCATTAACACAACTCTGATACGTCTTAAAATCAAGTAGTTGAAATATGTATGATGATTATGATTATTTTAAAGATATACAATAACAATTTTATTCTTAAATGGGGATGATGATTATTAACATTAAACATATGTACATATGAAATATCATTTCATGCATATCTTTGAAAGATAGGATCTCAATCTCGGTTCATATTTCACCCATATGCTATAATGATTAATTACTCTCAATAAATGACAAATTTATATATTTGAAGGAAGTTAATAAGTGAGGTGATCACATTTCCTTATTTTACTCCATAATTTTTTGATAGGATTACTCCGTAATTGGTTGTATCTTCAATTAGTTGCAGAATCTTTGAATTTGTTATTTTCATTTCCATAATTAATTGCATAATCTTTCCTTGATTTTTTTTGTTTAATTATTTTATTGAAATAGTAAACCGACATGTGGCGAACTTATATAATAGCGACACGTGGCAGCGTATAACGCAACTGGTTGTTGCTTTAATATAATATATGATTACTAAATCATAAACAAATACTATATTTACTTCACAAGCAAGACGGACGGACTGAATTACAAAAGAGAATATAATAGTACTCCGTATCCATTTTCCAACGACCCAATATTTACACCAAATCAATTGGTCAACCATCATTAATAATGAATTCAATGGATCTCATAAATGTCGGCGATAATCATAGATTCGAAGTACATGTGAAAGATGTATTCAAATTTGGACGCGATTCACGAAATTTCAAAATTATTAATGAATGAATATCCTGATTCGTAAATATCGACGACGTTTTAGTAAATATCGACGACGTTTTCATTGCAAAAGACGTCGACTACCCCTACTCTCTCACTAACAAAGGGGGCTGATTTATATCGACGACGTTTTTAAAAAAAAAGACGATAACTACCCTTCTACTCATCTAACACTTTATCTCTCTAAAACACTTCCTCTCAAATTCAACTAAAAATCAACTAAATTAAAAAAAAAATCAACAACAACAATTAACAACATGACGGATCCCGAATCACCGGTATTTAAACAACTTAATCGCTTCATTATTTGGTTAATTTTTTTTTTTTTTTTGTGCATCGTTAAATCTGTTTGATAATTGATTTACATCACGTATTAACTTAGTAATAGCAAACATTGCGATTTTCTGCGTAAATCTGAAATTTGTCCCTCGAAAGTTGAGCCATGGACGAAAGTTGAAAACCAACGTTCAGCCCATGGTCCAAACGTTGGAAATGAACGTTCACCGTGGTCCAAACAATGGAAATCCGCGTTCACCGTGGACCAAACGTTGGATTTCCACGTTTGGCCACGGAGATTTTTTTTTTTTTTTTTTTTTAAAAAAAAAAAAAAAAAAATCACCATGGGCAAACGACCAAACCCAACGTTTGTCCATGGGCAAACGGCCAAAACCATCGTTCCTCCATGGCCAAACCTCCAAAATTCACGTTTCACCATGGATTTTTTGTTGAGTGTTGGTGGTGGTGGTGTGCGGCGGCGGCCGGCAGGCAGCATGGTGGTGTGGTGGTGTGATGTTGTGAAAAGTTGGTGGTGGTGGTTAATTGGTGGATTGGTTTTTTATTGTTTTGGACCTTTTGGTTTTTTGAATTAGAGAGGATAGATTTAATCAGCAGCAACTACTGTCCATTATTCAACAACCAATAGTTGATGGGCTCATTTTAATAATAGTGGCGCATCCACCTAGGTCTAGGGTTTCCTAGGGCTCCCGTCAAAAAATCTTTGTTTTCCGTCTAATCTTCTTCGTTTTTTCTCCTCTTTCTCGAGGCTTTACTCACGACTTTGATCGTGAGTTGGGTTTCGCGGTTTTCGTTTTTTTGTTTTGCTTTATTTTCGTGTGCAGGTGCTAATGGAGAGCGGATCGCAGGGCCATCATCGGGACGGGAAAGAACCTATGGGGTCGAATGAAGGGTTATTTGAATGGGAGGATGAGGGTAATACGATGGTCGAGGAGGAGAAGATACTGCTTGTTGGGAAATTGTGGGCGACAAGGGCTATAAACGTTAAAGCTGCTATTGACACAATGATAAAACTTTGGAATCCGACGAAGCCTATTGCGGGGAATGTAGTTGACTCGAAGGACAAAACTTTCATCTTTCGATTTGGGACTGAGAAGGATAGGGCGAAAGTGCTCGAAGGGCAGCCATGGCACTTCGACAAATTCATGTGGTGTTTCGACGTGCCAAATCAATCGGGTAAAGTTTCTGATGCTTCTCTCAATTTTTTTCCCATCTGGACGAGAATATATGACCTTCCTATTGCGGGGCGCATTAGTCAAATGAACGATCAACGGTTGGGTAACTGCCTGGGGACGTTTATGAGGTACGAACACGACCCTAACCCTGAGCTCGATAGGGCTATTAGGGCGCGGGTGTTGTATGATATCCGGGTACCTTTGAAGGCTGAGCTTCCTATTAAAGTTCGAGATGGCCGCACTATTAACTTTAACGTTAAATACGAAAGATTGCCGACTTACTGTTATGGGTGCGGACTGATCGGACATGGGGAGAAGGACTGCGAAAATGGTCCATATGAGGAGGAAGATTTGAAGTTTGGGGAGTGGCTTCGAGCTTCACCATGGAAAGTGGTGAAAACGTATAAGGAGGGTACTACTAGTAGAGCTGCTAGGGATTTGAGATCGAGTTTCGATGAGGCTAGTAAAAAAGATTCGGAGGAGGCCATCTCGAATATGATTGCGAAATTGGAGAACATTGCCCTGAATTTTCGCTTTAAGAAGAGTGAGCAGAGTGGTACGAAGGAGAACAAAGATGCTATGGGAGAAGGGGTGAGGCAAGGTGAGGGTATGTCATACCTGACCCAAGATGGAAGTGGGGTTGGCCAGAGTGAGACTGATCAGGGGAAGAATTCGGGTAGTGGGCAGCAGGGACAGAAGGAGGGAGAGGTACAAAGGAACTGTGTTTTGGAGGAATTAACCTCCACGGGAGAGATAAGGATGGAGGAGAGGTGTGGGGGGTCCATGAGTGACCATGTTGTTGGGATTGGTGTAGGGACGAGGGAACAAACAATGGGAGGGAAGGAAGAGGTCTTTGGACGAGGTCGGGGCGACCGGGAGATGAGCAAGGGTCAAGGGCCGAGGGGAGAATGATTGACGGGAGGATGACGGAGGGCAAAAGCGAGTTGGTGAAGCGGAGGAGAGAGGAACAGGATGTTGAGTGGGGGCAGAAGAAGTCGAAGCAAACTCACGACGGGGGCGTCATTACACCTGAGGCGGAGGTTGACGGAGATCAACCCCGCCGGGCCCAATGAATATCCTAAGCATTAACTGTCGGGGCTTGGGCAACCCCGACACGGTGTTAGCTCTCCGGGCTCTAGTACGGAGAGAGGCCCCGGCCATTCTATTTTTATGTGAGACTAAGTTGAGTGGTCGTGAACTACGGAGGGTCAGGGAGAGGTTTGATGAGTTTTATGGTATAGAAGTAGATAGTGTAGGAAGATCGGGTGGTTTGGCAATGCTATGGAAGAAGGAGATTGACTGTACCTTTATGTCTGCGTCCAATCATCATATGGATTTCAGGGTAAAAGGCGAGGAAGGGGAATGGAGAATTACGGGTTTTTATGGATGGCCTGTCACAGCGGATAGACACCTTTCATGGGAGCTCCTTCGTCTATTGAGTAGGCAGTCTCGTTTGCCTTGGGTTTGTATCGGTGATTTTAATGAAATTCTCTTCTCAACTGAGATGAAGGGGGGCAGCAGACCACAATGGCAAATGAACAATTTCCGTGCAGCTGTTGATGAGTGTGGATTGCGAGATACGCCGTGGGAAGGGTATAATTTCTCGTGGGATAATGGTCAAGTGGGAGATGCTAACCGACAATGTATGCTCGATAGAGCTTTGTGTTCGTCCTCTTGGACGGATATGTTTCCATATGCTCGTCTTATGTATCTTAATAGAGAATGGTCCGATCATGCGCCGATTAAGCTTGTCTTGAACAGTAGAGCGGAAGGAGTGAAGGGGAGTCGATGCTTTAGGTTCGAACAAATTTGGGTCGGCGAGGAAGGGTGCGTTGAGGCCGTGGAAAGGGGAGTGGAGCGTGGGAGGGGGAGTCTTGTCGATACTTTGGAGGAATGTGCTTTTGAATTGCGGAAATGGAAGGGCGTGAATATTAATAAAATTAGCCGAGGGATTGTGAATAGACAAAAGCAGCTAGGCAGATTGGATACGTTGGGGAGAACAACTGCAAACGTTCAGCAGCGGCGGAAATTGGTGGCTGATATTGCAAAATTAAGACGTCAAGAGGAGCAATACTGGAGACAACGATCGCGAGCTCTCTGGCTTAAGGATGGGGATAAGAACACTAAATTCTTTCATACAAGAGCTGGGGAACGGAAAAAGAAGAACTTCATTGCTAAATTAATAGATGACGAGGGAGTAGTGAGAAATGGGGATGTGGCTGTGGCTGTGGGTCGTGTTGCGAACAATTACTTTCATCAGCTGTTCTTGACGGATAATCCGGTTATCGAGGAGGATGTTTTGGAGGGGGTTAGGCAACGGGTCACGGATGAGATGAATGAGACACTAAGGCGCGATTATAGCGAAGAGGAAGTGATTGATGCGCTGAACCAAATGCATCCACTGAAGGCTCCGGGTCCAGATGGAATGAATGGGTTATTTTATCAAACTTACTGGAGTACCATTGGACCAGTTGTGACGGAGACGGTCCTAGCAATTCTTAGAGGGGAGAGATCGCCTGGTGAGCTGAACAAAACAAACATTGTACTAATCCCCAAGAAAAAAGCTCCTGACAAGATCCGTGATTTTAGACCGATTAGTCTATGCAACGTGGCGTATAAACTAGTCTCCAAAGTACTTGCCAATCGGCTGAAGACTTTCCTCGGGGAGATAGTATCCGAAAATCAAAGTGCCTTCACCCCCGGACGAGCTATTTCGGATAACGTTATGATTGCATTTGAAGTTTTCCATTACATGAAAAACTTGAGGAGTACCGAGGGGTTTATGGCCCTTAAGCTTGACATGGCGAAAGCTTATGACAGAGTTGAATGGCGATTTTTGAAGAGGGTCTTGATCACAATGGGTTTTGATAGAAGCTGGGTTTCGCGGGTCATGGCCTGTGTTACCTCGGTGTCTTTCTCCGTTCTCATTAATGGTATGCCGACAGAGGAATTTAGACCATCTCGGGGTTTGCGACAAGGGGACCCTCTTTCACCCTACCTTTTTATTCTGTGTGCTGAGGTATTATCGAGTTTAATGAGGCGGGCTGTGGAGGTCGGAAGTTTGCACGGTGTCCGGGTAGCTGCTAATGCCCCCCCTATATCGCATCTTTTATTTGCCGATGATAGTATCTTTTTTATGAGAGCGAATATGGAGGAAGCTGAAGCGGTGAAGGCTATATTACAACGGTATGAACAGGCCTCGGGACAACTCGTTAGTCTGGAGAAGACGACTATCTCTTTTAGCAAGGGTGTTCCTATCCAAAAGAGGAACAACCTGGCTACGAGATTGGGAGTGGTGGAATTTGATGAGCAAGAGCGGTATTTGGGGCTTCCGACTGTTCTGGGTCGCTCCAAAAAAGTTCTAACGGATATTCTAAGGGACAAGTTAACGAAGAGGTTGAACGGTTGGCGAGGGAAAATATTGTCTAGGGCGGGTAGGGAGGTTCTTATAAAGGCTGTGGCCAATTCACTCCCTACCTATGTAATGAGTATTTTTAAAATTCCCGTCAATTTTTGTGAGGAGCTCAGATCCTTGATATCGAGGTTTTGGTGGGGGCATGAGGAGGGGAAGAAGGGAATTAGCTGGGTTTCGTGGCGTAAGTTGTGTCGTTCGAAGAGCCTAGGGGGCATGGGGTTTCGCGATTTTTACTTGTTCAATATGGCACTTATAGGAAAGCAAGTCTGGCGGTTGTTAACTGAACCTAACGGTCTTTGGGCTCAAACGATGCGTGCTAAATATTATCCCGCAGGCGATGTCATGTCTGCTAACCTTGGGTATAATCCGAGTTATACGTGGCGAGGCATTCTTGAGGCTCGTGAGGCTTTAAAGCATGGGTGGAGGAAACGGATTGGTGATGGGCTATCCACTCGGGTTTGGGAGGATGCGTGGCTGCCCGAGACTCAAACTGGGCGCATTGTCTCCCCGCGGGTTCAGGGAAGAGAAAACATGATGGTGGCTGATCTTATGGGGGTGGAGGGAGAAGGGTGGAATGAGGAGATTTTGAGCACAGTGTTCCTTCCCTTCGAGTGTGTGCGTGTGAAGAACATTCGCCTGAGTCATTCTAGACCGGCTGATTCGTGGTATTGGAAGGAAGAACGGGATGGGATATATACGGTTCGGTCTGCGTATCGAACATTAGCTGGGGGCCGTGAGGAGCTGGAGATAGGAGGGGTTTCAAATTGGGAGCGAGAAAGATGGCTTTGGAATAGGTTATGGAAAGTCCCGGTATGGCCCCGTGTGAAGCTATTCTTTTGGCAACTCTGCAGCGAGGCTTTAGCAACACGAGCGAACATCGCTTCTCGAGTTCGAGGTGAGTCTTCTTTTTGTTCTTTATGTAATAATTATGATGAGTCGAGTCTTCATCTTTTTCGAGATTGTGCCTTTGCTGAGTGTGTGTGGGAGGGAATCGGTCTTGGGGATGAAGGAAATGGAGGCGGTGGTGTTCGGGACTGGGTCGAGGCTAGATGGCGTGAGCTGGGGTGTCGTGAACACGGGTTATTCATGATAGGGTGTTGGGCCATTTGGGAACACCGCAATAAGGTTGTTTTCGACGAAAGGGAAGTGGATGTTGCGTGGGTCATTCGTAGGGTGAAGGACGTCATGGATGAAATGGAAGGGGGAGGTTTTGGTGGAAATGGGCAGGGAAATGGTAGGCTGGGCAGTGAGAGAGGTGTGGCTAGGGGGGTGTGGGTGGTGATAAGATTATGAGATCCTCATAATCTTCGTAATCTTTTGTAATTAGGCAATACGATCTTTGTATTATATTATACCCGTCTTGTAGCCCAAGTACCCTTGTAACTATATATACTCATGTAACCATGCTTTGCAAATTATCTAATACAATATATCTTTCCATATGGTATCAGGAAAACGATCCATCTAAACCCCTCCAAACCCTAATACTCGCTACAGCCATACCTTCACCATGGCCACAATTCCCAACCCTCATGAACCACTCAAACCTCTCCTCCACCTCAATGCTGCCTCTGTCGAAAAACTCACCCCCTCCAACTACCCTCAATGGCGGCTCCAACTTGAGTCACTCCTCGCCGGATACTCCCTCTCCTCGTTCGTGACTGGTTCTGCTCCGGCACCTCCTCAAACCATCACTGACGCAGACAAGACCCTCAAACCCAACCCCGCCTATGGCACTTGGTTTCAGCAAGACAAACTTCTATTCGGAACTCTAGCAGGCACCCTCGACAAAACCGTCGCACCTCTCATCAACAACACCAAAACCACCCGTGAAGCATGGCTCATTCTTCAATCGACCTTTGCTTCATCCTCCCGAGGCCACATAAAACAACTCAAATATCGCCTCAAATCTATCTCCCTTGGCTCCTCCACCATCTCCGAGTACATGACCAAAATCAAAGTGCTCACGGATGAACTCGCCGGACTCGGTTCACCTATGTCTGTTGAGGACATCACTGATCATGTCCTCGATGGGCTTGACTCTCGCTACCGGTCTGTTGTCGAGGCTATCCAGGCTCGTGACATCTCCATAACCTTTCCTGAACTTCACGAAAAACTCATCAATCGTGAACTCGCTCTTCAAATCGACACTGCTACCCTTAACCCACCTGGACCAGCCGTGGCTTTAGCCACTTCCTCTCGTCCCTACACTCACCAGTCCACCCCGAAATACGTCCCTGCCACCCCTACCTCTACCCCTGCCCCACCCTCTCAAAATCCCTTTCAAGGCCGCTGTCAATGGTGCAATGTTCGTGGCCATGTGCTCTACTACTGTCCTACCTTCAAAAAACTCTATCCCAACATTGTTGTCCCTCGCCAAACCAAAACAACCACCACCCAACCACAAGCCAACCCAACCGAACTCACCGCACCTCCTCCAACCTCTCCTTGGCTCCTTGACAGCGGAGCCTCTCACCACGTCACCACTGACCTCGCCAATCTTGCCTTGCACTCACCCTATGATGGCACCGACGAGATTGTCATTGGGGACGGCTCTGGCCTACCCATAACTCACGCGGGTTCAACTCTTCTTCACTCTCCTTCTCGCTCCTTTTCCTTGTCTCGTGTTCTGTGTGTCCCTTCGATGCACAAGAACATCATCTTCGTGTCTCAATTCTGTTTAGAAAACGATGTCTCAATTATTTTCTCATCAAACTGCTTTCTTGTACAGGATAACCACACTCGGAACACTCTCCTCACTGGTCCAGTTCGAGACGGCGTCTACTACTGGCCGACCACAACGCCGCCTCACGCACTAGCCACCGCTCTGAAGGGGGGAGATTTTCATCACAGATTTGGTCATCCACATTTATCTACTTTACAAAAAATGTTATCTTCCTTATCATTAATCAATAAAAATTTCGATCATTGTTCCTCATGTGCTATTTATAAGAGTCACAAGTTACCTTTTTCGATGTCGTCTTTACAAAGTTCCTCACCTCTCGAAATAATCTTCAGCGATGTTTGGACGTCACCGTCTCATTCTTTTGACAATTATAAATATTACATCATTTTCGTAGACCATTACACTAAATACATATGGTTATACCCTATTAAAAAGAAATCAGACTCACTACAAATTTTCATTCACTTCAAAAACTTAGTTGAAAAAAAATTCTCCAAATCCATCGTCACTCTATACTCCGACAACGGTGGAGAATATCAAAAACTCGCTCCATTCCTCGCCTCTCACGGAATCTCTCATCTCACCTCTCCTCCTCACACCCCGGAGCGCAATGGCTATGCGGAGCGGCGACATCGTCATGTGGTAGAAACCGGTCTCGCACTACTGGACCACGCCTCCCTACCCCTAAAATATTGGAGCTTGGCCTTCCAATGTGCTAGCTATCTCATTAACAGAATGCCAACCCCAACCCTTGACAACTCCACCCCGTATTATCGTCTCTTCCAATCTCAGCCCAAATACACCTCCCTCCACAACTTTGGTTGTCTCTGCTACCCTTGGCTCAAACCATATACCTCAAACAAACTCGACCCACGATCCATACCATGTGTGTTCGTTGGATACTCACCAACTCAACACGCGTACCTATGTCTCGACCCGACAAATGATCGCATTTACTCATCTCGTCATGTGAAATTTGTCGATACAAACTATCCATTCCGCACCTCCTCTGACCCCAAACAAAACCTACCCACACCATCCCAATGGTGCCTCACCTCTATCCCTGATCCTGCCCACGACTCCCACACACCGTCTGCCACCCCACCACCACCCAATTCTGAGCCCGCATCTACTGCCTCACCCTCACCCACCAATCTAACTTCCGCACCCAACTCTCCAAACACTCCACAAACCTCCTCCTCCACAACAAACACCCCGACCACTCCCACAACCCCGGCTACTGTACAGTCCACTCCCACAACCACGTCCACTGCCTCCCAATCTCCATCACCACCACCACCTCCACCACCTCCGCCACCACCCCTCCATGCTACCCGCTCCACCAACAATATCTTCAAACCTCGCACCATGATGAACCTGGTTGCTCAACTCACCTCCACCGAACCTCGCACCCTTCGCCAAGCTCTCTCTGACCCGGTTTGGAGAGCAGCCATGGACCAACAATACTCCGCCCTTATCAAAAACAACACGTGGAGTCTTGTCCCACCTGACACTGCCCAAAACATCGTGGGTTGTAAGTGGATCTTTCGAACCAAATACAAACCCGATGGCTCCCTCGACAAACACAAAGCTCGCCTCGTCGCCAAAGGATTTCACCAACGACCCTCCATAGACTACAATGAAACCTTTAGCCCGGTAATAAAGCCTGCTACGATCCGCCTAGTCCTCACTCTTGCTGTGACCAAGTGCTGGCCTCTCCGTCAGTTAGACATAAACGATGCCTTCCTTCAAGGCACACTAACTGACACGGTATTCATGTCCCAACCTCCTGGGTTCGCTGATCCTCAACGCCCGGACCACGTGTGTCGTCTCCACAAAGCCATCTATGGCCTTAAACAGGCCCCTCGGGCTTGGTACACGGAACTCCGGACTTATCTCCTGAGTGTCGGATTTACTAACTCAGTTTCGGACACATCTCTGTTTTTTTGTCACTCACCTGTCACGATTTTTGTTCTTGTGTATGTTGATGACATAATTGTTACAGGCTCATGCTCGAAGGCCGTGTCTCAGTTCATTAACGCTCTCGCACAACGGTTCTCCCTCAAAGATCTTGGCAACCTGTCCTATTTCCTCGGCGTCGAGGTAACTCCCGTCTCTACTGGCATCTTTCTCAATCAGCGCAAATACACGACTGAGTTACTCCAACGCGCTGCTATGCTTGATGCTAAGCCTGCCACGACCCCAATGGATGCCTCCGAGAAACTCACACTCCTAGACGGACCTCCGCACTCCAATCCCACCGAATTCCGTGCTCTTGTTGGCTCTCTGCAATACCTCTCGCTAACTCGTCCTGACATTGCCTTTGCCGTGAATAAACTCTCCCAATTCATGCATCAACCCACGACCACGCACTGGACTGCTCTCAAACGCCTCCTCCGGTACCTCGCTGGCACTCTTACCCACGGTATAACCATCTATCGTGACTCCCCACCCGCTCTTCATGCCTTCTCCGACTCTGACTGGGGTGGGAATGACTCGGACCTCACTTCCACTGCAGCATACCTTGTGTACTTAGGGCGTAATCCCTTGTCCTGGAGCTCAAAAAAACAGAAAACCGTTGCTCGGTCCTCTACGGAAGCTGAATATCGATCAGTTGCCAATGCCGCTGCCGAACTTACTTGGATTACTCATCTTCTCCACGAGCTTCATGTTACCATTCCTAGCTCACCATCAATCTACTGTGATAATATTGGTGCCACTCAACTCAGCTCCAATCCAGTCTTTCACTCTCGCATGAAACATGTCGCAATTGATTTCCACTTTATTCGCGAACGAGTTCAAGCTGGTAAACTGCGCGTTGTACCTGTTGTTCAAGATGACCAGCTGGCTGACCTTCTTACTAAACCCCTTCCGCGTCCTCGGTTTAATATGCTACTACGCAAGATAGGACTTCTACCTCCTCCGTCCATCTTGAGGGGGGATGATAAGATTATGAGATCCTCATAATCTTCGTAATCTTTTGTAATTAGGCAATACGATCTTTGTATTATATTATACCCGTCTTGTAGCCCAAGTACCCTTGTAACTATATATACTCATGTAACCATGCTTTGCAAATTATCTAATACAATATATCTTTCCATAGGTGGTACCCCCACCGGAGTTTGTCAAGGTAAATGTGGACGCAGGTCTAACGGATGGCGAGGGAATGAGTGTTGGTGTGGTTTGTAGGGACGAGAGGGGAGCAGTTCTATGGGGTGTTTCTCTTGTGCAGGAACAACAATGGGACTCACAAATGGCGGAAGCGGTGGCTATTTTGGAAGGAATTAATGAAGCTGCAAGGAGAGGGCATTCCAAGATTGTGATGGAGAGCGATTGCTTACCGGTCATCGAAAGACTCAAGAAGAAGGATACGGGGCGGAGCATGTTCTCGCTTGTGTTACAGGACATTTTATTTTTATGCAATTCTTTTTCATCTGTTGTTTGGTCGTATACGAGTCGTGAAAACAATAGTGTGGCTCATTATTTAGCGCATCCTTTACCTAGAGTAGTTGGTAGATTTGTGTGGTCGGATGTTTTACTACCGGCTGCGAACAATGCGGTTTGTTTTGATTCTCGTTTAATACAGTAAGGCCCTCGGGCTTTCCCTTCAAAAAAAAAATAGTTGATGGGCTCAAATAATTTTATCAATTTGACAGAATAGAAATCAATTTTCAAATAATTGTTGAGACATATAAGATGCATCATGCATGATTTTTTCGTTTATCCGACTCTTATTTTTCTCTTTTCAATTCTTATTTCTTTTATTTTGTCAGTTACTTTGATCACCATTAGCCCAATATCAACTACATCAATTCCAAACTTCAGCATTAAGTATATGTGTATGTACATAGTACATTATCGACTCTTCAAACTCGTGTTAACAAATGAATTAACATATTAACTATTGGTTGAGCTTGACCCGAGCTAAAGATCATCAGACATACACCCAAAAAGATGTATTCAAATTTGGACCAAGAGCAACCATACTCTCAGCTTGACACTTATATATCAAAGAGATGTCAGCTAATTTACCGGTAAAGTCAAGAGTGGCGGTACTCAATATAGAGTTATAGTCTCTTAACACACACGCACAAGAAAAAAGGGACACTTCTCAAAATGTAAGGGTTGAAACATACTCCCTTCCTCTCGGTCATTTGTTTACCTTTGGTTTGACACAAAACCCAAGGAAAAAGAAGGAGGTCAATTATTAAATAACAACTGGACCGAATTGAGTGTAGACGATCAAATTGCTCATCAAAAGGTATTCCTACCATAGAAAGTTAAACAATTGAATAGATAAACAAATGACTGCGACGGAGGGAGTAACTAATTAATAACATTAATTAACTATACTAACATAAACACACAAGGAAAACCTAAATTCGTATTTCTAAGCCTATTCAACAACAAAGATGTAAACTTTTACTCAATTAATCACTTAAATCAACATAATCATAAAATTAGAATTACCAATCGTTGGTTGGCGCAGTGGTAGCAAGGGGCTGCGCTTGGTAGGGAGGTCTGCGGATCGATCCCCCACAACTGCGATTGGGAGGGGTTTAAATACCGTAATCCTTGGACACGCCCAGAAATCCGGATTAGTCGGCCCAATGTGGCTCGGATTACCGGATGGTTTAGACCAAAAATTAAAAAATAAAATTAGAATTAAAATAAAAGCACTAAAATAGAGGTAACTGATCACATAAGATTACATCTTTAACCCAAGTTAATTTAAATTAATTTTATGAAACCCTTACAATTAGGTAGGGGGGGGGGGGGGGCTCTACATCAGTAAACGGTGGAATTGAGAAATTTTTTCATAATGACGCACGAGTTCTATTTAAGTTCAGTGCATTTTCCTATCACAAATACCCGTCACAAGCCCAGATTGATGGTGAAGTGTGGGGCAGCAATCGTAGAGGTTTAGGTTCGAGCAAATTTGGGTTGGGGCTGAGGGGTGTGAGGATGCGGTGATGAGGGGTTTTGAGCGTGGGGGAATGGATCTTGTGGAGGCGTTGAACGAGAGTGCCGCGGAATTACAGGCCTGGAAACGTGTAAGCATTGGCAAAATTGTGAAGTCTATTGCGTCGAAGAGGAGTCAAATTGCGAGACTGAATGAGGGTGGTCGCTCCATTGAAGATGTGCGTAAGAGGCGGAAATTGGTGAAGGAAGTTGCTGATTTGTGCCGGCAGGAGGAGCAATTTTGGAGGCAAATATCGCGGGCACTCTGGCTCAAAGATGGGGATAAGAATACGAGCTTCTTTCACAAACAAGCGGGTCAGCGAAAGGCGAAAAATTTCATCAGTAAATTAGTGGATGATGAGGGCGTGGTCAGAAGTGGGGATGAAGCTGTTTCAAGAGTTGCGACGAACTACTTCACTGAGCTCTTTACGGCCTCTCCTCAGCGTGAATTTGATGGGATTTTTTAGGGCATGGAGGGACGGGTAACGGAGGAAATGAACTTGCTGCTGTCGCGGAATTATAGCGAGGAGGATGTGATTGAAGCTCTTAATCAGATGCACCCTCTTAAGGCTCCTGGACCGGATGGTATGAACTGTCTTTTCTATCAAACATATTGGCATGTTGTGGGTCCGTTAGTAACAAGTACGGTTTTGGGAGTGTTAAACGGTGCACCCATGCCGGCTGCCCTTAATCATACTCATATTGTCTTGATCCCGAAGAAGAAGGCGCCCGACAAAATCCGTGATTTCAAGCCGATTAATCTATGTAATGTGGTGTATAAGTTGATTTCGAAAATCCTAGCCAACCGGCTCAAATTATTTTTAAATGATATTGTGTCAGAGAATCAAAGTGCCTTTACACCCAGAAGGCTAATTACGGATAATGTTCTCATTGCGTTTGAGATGTTTCATTTTATGAAGAATTCGAGGCACAAGGAGGGGCATATGGCAGTTAAGCTAGACATGGCGAAGGCTTATGATCGGGTCGAATGGGACTTTTTGGAGCAGCTGTTACGGGTCATGGGATTTCATGGAGGATGGGTGGAGAGAGTTATGACGTGTGTTACGACGGTCTCTTCAGCTGTTCTTATTAATGGTAATGTGAAGGAGGTCTTCCAGCCAGCTCGTGGCTTGAGACAAGGTGATCCGCTATCCCCATACTTATTTACCTTATGTGCGGAGGTTTTGTCTAATTTGATGCGTAGGGCGGTTGTGGCGGGTTCACTTCATGGGCTGCGAGTGGCGGCACAGGCCCTAGTTATCTCGCACTTATTATTTGCCGATGATAGCATTTTCTTCGTCAAGGCGAGTGAGGAGGAGGCAGCCGAGGTTAAGAATATTCTTGGTCGCTATGAATTGGCCTCGGGGCAGAAGGTCAATTTGGATAAGACGACGGTGTTGTTTAGCCGTGGGGTGTCGGAGGAGAGAAAGGATCGTATCGTTGGAAGATTGGGTATCCATGTTGTGGAGGAGCAAGAACGGTACCTTGGCTTACCAACTGTTGTGGGACGGTCGAAGAAGCCAATCACGGATATTGTACGCAATAAACTCTATAAACGTTTGCAAGAGTGGCGTGGGAAAATATTGTCTAGGGCGGGTAAGGAGGTTCTTATAAAGGCGGTTGCCAATTCACTCCCTACCTATGTGATGAGTGTGTTTAAACTCCCTGCTTCTTTTTGTGACGAACTTAGAGCGATTGTGTCGAGGTTTTGGTGGGGCCAAGAGGAGAGAAATAAGAAGAAAATCTCATGGGTGTCGTGGAAACGTATGTGTACTCCGAAATGCATGGGGGGTATGGGCTTTCGAGATTTCGATGCTTCGAACCGGGCTCTCTTGGGTAAGCAAGCTTGGCGCTTGTTGATGGAACCAGAGTGCTTGTGGGCTCGTATTATGCGTGGTAAGTATTACGGGGAGAGTGGCTTTTTGGCAGCGGGGTGTGGCAATAACCCGAGCTATACTTGGCGTGGAATTTTAGGAGCCCGGGATGTGGTGATTCGAGGTTTGCGACGGTGTATTGGAAATGGGTTAGGAACTATGGTGTGGCGGGATGCGTGGATAGGGGGTACTCAGTCTGGAAAGGTCTTATCACCGCGGGTTGAAGGAAGGGAGGAGATGAGGGTGGCGGAGCTGATGACGGGTGATGGGAGTGCTTGGGATATGGAAAAATTGGAGGAGTGTTTGTTGCCTTTTGAACAGGAGCGAGTTTCTAATATTCGTTTGGGTCGTCAGGGGTACGAGGACTCGTGGTATTGGAGTTTGGAACGGGATGGAGAATATACTGTACGGTCAGCATATAAGCTGCTTGTGGGGGAGGATGTTGAGACTATGGAGACTTCGAGTTGGGAGAAGAGCAAATGGCTATGGAATAATTTGTGGAAGGTCCAAGTGTGGCCTCGGATCAAGCTATTCTTTTGGCAATTGTGCAACGACGCTCTAGCTACAAAGGTAAATTTACATAATCAAGTCGGTCATGATGATGTCTTGTGTCCGTTGTGTCAGTATCATATTGAGTCGGGTCTTCATTTGTTTCGGGATTGCGGGGTAACAAGGAGTGTGTGGGAGGAGGTTGAGTTGCTGGGGGAAGAGGGAGGGGGAGATAGCTCGGTGCGAGATTGGGTGGAGGGGTGTTTGCGTGGCCTGGGGAAGAGGGAGTACGGGTTAATGATGGTTGTTTGCTGGGCGGTATGGGAGGCGAGAAACAGGGTTGTTTTTTAGGGAGGACGGGTTGAGGTGGCTGATGTGGTGAGGAGAATACAACGGGTTGTGGAGGAGATGGAAGAGGAGTCGATGGTGCGGGCCATGAGGGATGGAGGGCAGCAGCTGTCTGATGGGATGGGGGGGATGGTTGGAGAGTTCCTGGCACGGGATGGGTGAAGCTTAATGTTGACGCGGGGGTGAAGGATGGCGTGGGTGTGGGCATTGGAGCTGTTTGCCGAGACAGTACAGGGAAGGTGCTTTGGGGCATGGCGCATAGTCGGAGGGAAGTTTGGGAGGTCCATGTGGCGGAAGCAGCTGCGATTTTTGAAGGGCTCGAGCTAGCGGTGGAGAAGGGCCATGACCGTATAGTGGTGGAAAGTGACTGCTCGCAAGTGATTGAAGCTTTGAGGCAACGCAAGACGGGTCGTAACTTGTTTTCTTTTATTATGATTGATATTTTTAATTTGTGTAATTCTTTCATTTCTGTTTCTTGGTCCTTTACGAGTAGGCGGAACAATTCGGTGGCTCATGAGTTAGCACATGTGGCGCCGGTAGGGTCTGGTAGAATTGTTTGGGTCGATAAGCTGCCTGAGCTTGTTGATCGGCTTATTACTTCTAATTAATGAATGTACCCAGTTGGGTTTAAAAAAAAAAAAAAATAGTTTCATAAAGTCATCTGAAGGTTTCGGACGAAATAGTCCATCTAAAATAAGAATTAGGCCCTGTTCTTTTGGACTGAAACTAATCGATCTCGAATCGAATCGAACTTATAGGATCTCGAATCGAATCGAACTTATAGGATCGAATCGAATCGAACTTATAAAAATCGAATCGAATCGAACTTATAGGATTCGAATCGAACTTATAGGATTCGAATCGAACTTATAGGATCGAATCGAATCGAATCGAACTTATAGGATCGAATCGAACTTAAATTAAGTGAGGTATAGGATCTCGAATCGAACTTATAGGATCTCGAATCGAATCGAATCGAACTTATAGGATCGAATCGAATTTATAAGATCTCGAATCGAATCGAACTTATAGGATCTCGAATCGAATCGAACTTATAGGATCTCGAATCGAATCGAATCAACTTATAGGATGCGGAGTGAACTTAAATTAAGTGACTTTAAGTCCAAAAGAACAGAGCCTTAATGTTATTCAATACAGCTTATATTACTTCATCCTTAATGTTTTCTTCTTACAATATGACAACAAAAATATTCACATTTTCACTTATAAAAAAATTCACAAAAACATATTTTTGACAAAAGAAATTTACAAATTACCTTACAAAATCAACAAAAATGAAAGTATTATGTTGTCACCTAAAAATTGCGAAAAGTCAAACGAAAGAACGTGTAGTAACAAATTACGTACACCATATCCAGGGTTGGCCCTTACCTGTTTGTTTAGTGGGTTAATGGACAAGGACTCAACTCACCCAAATACCCAACTATGAAAGGGCCCAAATTGCGGAACTAGAAGTCTAATATGTAGGCTATATAGCCTAAGGCCTTTTGTTGAGGTCTGATTTTCATTGACGACGTTTTAGTAACTATTGACGATGTTTTCATTTCAAAAGATGATAATGCCGTTTGTACATTTACACTATTTTCTCTCTCTAAATATTTTTCTCTCAAATTCTAGTAAAAACAAACTAAATTTTAAAAAAAAACAATTAACAACATTAATTAGCATGACCGAACCCGAATCACTGATACGTAAATAACTTAATTGCTTCAATATTTTGGTTAATTTTCATTTTTTTTTGCGCATCGTTAAATCTATTCTTAGTTGATTTACGTCACGTATTTACTTAATCGTAGTAAAAATTGTGAGTTTTTTTGCGTAAATATAAAATTGTACAACCCATGGACCAAGCCCTGAGATTCAAGGTTCTACCATGGACCAAACCTTGAGTCTCAACGTTAAACCATGGTTGAACCTTAAGCTTCAATGTTTGACCATGGTTGAAACTTGAGATTCAACGTTTGGCCCATGGTCGAACGTTAAGTCTCGTGGTTTGGCCATGGTCGAACGTTGAGTCTAGTGGTTTGGCCATGGATTGATTGTTGAGTCTCAATTTTCAATCCGTGGTTGGACAATAAACTCGTTTCCTTTTATTTTGCTTCCGTTTAACGTAATTTATTTAGGTTATGTATCGTTTTTATTGTCTAGCTATTGTCTGAATTGCATGAAACATGTTTAGTGGGAGAGTTTTGGTGTGGTGGCGGTGTGGGTTGGTGGTGGAAGGTTTGGGTGTTGAGTATTTTGGGTTTTTTCAATTAGAGAGGAAATAAAAGTGTTAGTGAGATATGAGGGGCGTTATCGTCTTTTGTAATGAAAACGTCGATAATAGTTACTAAAACGTCGTCAATGTTTACCAACCCGGGAAATTAATGGTTAACAGGAACAATAACAAACCCGAAGTTTGTTGCCAACATTGTTGCACTTTCCAACTCTATTAATGAAACAAGTTGGTACTTCTATGTTTGTCTGTAACACACTAGTCCGCAGTAATAGGAATATTTATAATAGTTGGGCCTCAACCATCACCTTAAGGTTTTGGTTGAGATGGTTCATCTATCATGGTATCAGGGGTTCGAATCCTGACAATCTCAAAACCCCTCAAAAACTCGAAGTGGAAACACAACACACGGTACGGGGGGAGCCGGTGCACAACCAACCACTCTTCAAGCCCAACGGGCATTTGAGTGAGGGAGCGTAATAGGAATATTTATAATAGTTGGGCCTCAACCATCACCTTAAGGTTTTGGTTGAGATGGTTCACGCACAACAAAGCACAAGGATATCTTCAAAATCGAAATGAGTTCTCCCCATTTCTCTCTCTCCATTTTCTCTCTTAGATTTCACTGTGAGGTTTACAATCACTTTCATCTGTAATCAAAAATAATACTTTAATCTGTAATCAACTTTCAAAGATCAAGTAAATAACTTGGAAAAATTTCATACCCTCCACAACAAAATTCAATGAAAATTAAAAAGATCCGAGTGCTTTTAAACTAATAAATATTTTACATAGCGAGCAAAAAAGCTCAAAAACTTCCGCCTACACGGTTACAACAAGGCTCTATCCTATGACACGGTAAGGAGGTCCGAAATACACATCTGTTGGGTTAATTTCCCCAAACTCCACAAATAATTAACGTAGCAAATATAAAACGCAAACTAATATTCATGGGATTAGTTGTTATCTATTGCATCAATTGAATAAAGTAACTAATGTAAAAATGTTACATTTAGAGCCATAATGACTAGAGAAGTTTCATGAGTGAATGTGTTATTCATCATGTATAAATAGACATCATTGTGGAGTTATGTAGAGTGGAGAAAAAAGTCCTAAAATAAGTGCAAGTATAAATTATACGTGGGGCATTATTTATAGGATTGGTGAGAACATTAATTTTCGGAGAAATTAAGTGTTCAACATTCTTTATAAGAAGAGAGTAAGAGTGTTACAAATTGTGAGAGAGAGTGACAATACTTGTTGTGATTGTACTCCATAATTATTTGTTACACTTTACTAGTGGATTGATTTGCCGAGCAGGGCCGTGGTTTTACCCTTAATTGAGAAGGGGTTTCCACGTAAAATTGCGGTGTCTCTTTATTTGCTCTTACTTACGTCCGTTGTGTGTGTTCCTTCGTAGTATCGTTGTTGGGTGAGATTCTTCCCGCACCGGGTTTACAGGACGCTTCCCCAACAACATCTTCAACGTACCGGTGATCATTTCAGTGTCGAAAAGACAAGAAAACAAGCACTTCATTACTTCCAGTGAGAAGCATAAGTAAGGAATTCTTGATTACACTGTAAGACCTGCATCTCTTTCTCCTCCAAGTAAATCCATGCTACAGTTCCATTTGTACCATCAGGATCATTATAATCAGTCAATGATATGAAATTACGTGCCGGAATTATTTCCCCATCAGTGACAGGAAAAACAATCCAACTAGGCTTACCAAGTCCAAAATCTGCCTCACTCAACCCGTTTCTAATCCAGCTTGAAACCAAGTAGGTTTTTTTCCTGCACCCTGCCAAATAACCCCTTAACTTGCCTCGGTGAGCGAGTACAGCCTCAGCCCCACCACATTTAAATTCATTCACTGTTTCATCCTTCACCTTCAGAATTGCATCATGGATTTCTGCAACTAGGTCAGGAAGGCGTACGCCTGTCTTGCTAATTGCAATCGGGTTAGCCAGCAGATTACCTATTGAATTTTCGGACAGGGGAGGGCCAAACCTTTTCCTTATGTCAGCAGCAAATATAAGCACAGGAAGTTCAGTATGCTTATAAACAACTGATTCAGCAGCTAAGCATTGTTCCCAGATGAACCCGAGTACGGACTCAAACCTCGTTGGGTTTGGGACGTGTTTGCTGGCGGCCATGGCCTTGAGTTTGGTCAATGCCACGTTACTGAAAGTGAACCCTTTCACCACTATTTTCAAACTGTCGTCAGTTGGGTAATAATATTTGTAGTCTGGGTTAACTGTCTGCTCCTGTTGTTTCTGTTCTGGATGATAAGGAGGGAATGCAATGACAGTAGATTCGAAATCAGGTTGAATCAAGTCGTCATAGTTCTTTCTCGTGAGGGCGGACCAGTGCTTGAAGAATAACCCGAATGAAGTCCCATCCATGATCTTGTGGAGCATATAGCAGCCAATCACAACTCCGCCACAGCTGAAAACATTGACCTGAAACGCCAAATGTACCAGTTCCGAAATGTGTTGCTTACCAGTGTTGAGATATTCCTTAGGAGGGCAGAATTGAAACATGCTTGACATGTCAAGTTTCTGACGGGAGCTCAGAACAGCTGAAAGAGAGCAATTCACATGTGCTTCAATAAACGGGATCCCTGCATCGTTGCAAATGATCGTTGACTCGTCTTTGCATCGACCTGCAAGAGGGTAGAAATGGCTAAGTGTCTCAGAAAGGGCTACTTTTAGACCAGGTATATCAAGAGGTTGTGTTTGAGTGTTGGGATTGTAGAATATAAGAGATGAGACATGAAGAAGACGAGAAATTTGATCAATCATGGAAAGATTGAAGGTTCGGAGATGCGGTGGGGTCAGAGTAGACGGTTTTACAGTTTCTCTAGATATGATTTTCACTTCTGCTTCTAACAGGGTTGTCTCCATTTTTTTTTCTTGGAATGCTTACTTGCTGAGCAACACAAGGGATAGATAACTCAATTATAACATGTGTTCTTCGCGGTGTGAATGAGATAATGGATTAGGAATCCTGATATAAACATGTGAAATATACATAGCATAGAATATGAAAAGTGAGATGCATGACTGTAATAAGATAATGGATTAGGAATCCTGATATAAACATCATCTATTTTCTTCAAGTATTAAACGCGCATACAACTTTAGTTCAACAACAAACTCTTCCACTCATCAGTACGGCGTATACTACTTTCTCTGTAATATTTTCGTCTTATGATATGGTACAAAAATATTTACATTTACAATTAAGAAAAGTTTCACAAAAATATACTTTTGACAAAAAAATGTCTAAGGACCAAAAATTGTGGACGAAGTATCACTGTAACCTAAAAAACTGCGAAAAGTTAAACGGAAATACCTCCTTGTGACATAACAAGTACGGAGTAAAATATTTTACATATTAAGGAGAAAAGCACATAAACTTCAGCCTACACGGTTACAACAAGGCTCCCTTCTATGACACGGTAAGGGGGTCCGAAATACACATTTTCAAGGTATCTACCAGTAATCATTTCAGCGTCGAGAAGACAAGAAAACAAGCACAACTTACAGTATCCTACTGGTTTATAACACTTGATTACTCCCAGTGAGAAGCCAAAGCAAGGAATTCTTGATTAGACTCTAGAATTTGCATCTCTTTCTCCTCCAAGTAAATCCATGCTGCAGTTCCGCTTGTACCATCAGCATCATTATAATCCGTCAATGAAATGAAATTCCTACGTGCCGGAATTATTTCTCCATCAGTAACAGGAAAAACAATTATACTGGGCTTACCAAACCCGAAATCTGCTTCATTCAACCCATTTCTACACCAGCTTGAAACCAAGTAGGTGCCTTTCTTGTACTCTGCTAAGTAACCCCCTAACTTTCCTCGGTGAGCGAGTACAGCCTCGGCCCCACCACTTATAAACTCATTCACTGTTTCATCTTTCACCTTTAGAATTGCATCATGGATTTCTGCAACTAGTTCTGGAAGGCGTACGCCCGTCTTACCAAAGGCAATTGGGTTAGCCACAAGATTACCAATTGAATTTTCGGACAAGGGAGCACCAACCCTTTTTCTTATGTCAGCAGCAAAGAGAAGCACAGGAGCCTCATTATGCTTAGACATTTCTGACTCAGCAGCTAGGCATCGTTCCCAGATGAACCCGAGCACTGACTCAAACCTTGTTGGGTTTGGGACGTATTCGCTAGTTGCCATGGCCTTTAATTTGGTCAACGCCGCGTCACTGAAAATGAACCCTTTTCCAACTATCTTCAAACTGTCATCAGTAGGGATATAGTATTTATAGTCCGGGTTTACTGGCTCCTCTTTTTCTTTCTGTTCTGGAAGAAAAGGAGGGAATACAGTGACAGTCGAGTCAAAATCAGGTTGAATCAAGTCGTCATAGTTCTTTCGCGCGAGGGCAGACCAGTATTTGAAGAATAACCCGAATGACGTCCCATCCAAAATCTTGTGGAGCATGTAACACCCAATCACAACTCCACCACAGCTGAAAACATTGACCTGAAACGCCAAATGTACCAATTCCGAAATGTGTTGCTTACCAGTACTAAGAATATCCTTAGGAGGGCAGAATTGAAACTTACTCAAGAAATCAAGTTTCTGAGGTGAGCTGAGCACAGCTGAAAGAGAGCAATTCACATGTGCTACAACAAAGGTGGCCCCTTCATCGTTGCAAATGATGGTTGAGTCGTCTTTGCATCGACCTGCAAGAGGGTAGAACTGGCTAAGTGTCTGAGAAAGGGCTACTTTTAGACCAGTTATATCAAGAGGTTGTGTTTCAGTGGTCGGGTTGTAAAAAATAAGAGAAGAGACATGAAGGGGGGCAGATATTTGATCAATCATGGAAAGATTGAAGATTCGGAGATGAGGCGGTGTCAGAGTGGACGGTTTCACAGTTTCTCTTGATATGATCTTCACTTCTGGTTCTAACAAAACTGTCTCCATTTTTTTTTTTGTTAGGAATGCTTACTGCTGAACAACATAAGGGAAAGATATGTTGCTTATAACATGTATTGTTTGTTGTGTGAATGAGATTACCTGCAAATTCTTATCCACAGGAATTTGAGAACATGTCAAAAATGACATGTTTGACTAATGCATCCCATCAACTTTAATACAACAGCAAAGTTTAAATTTAGTCCCAATCAAGTAGTTGGACATCAGTTCTTTGACTCAACAAAGTCTTAGTTTCGGATAATGGTGTTTTGCAAATACATCAGATTGGGACTAAATTTAGATAAACCGTTGAAATCATTGTTCGCAAAAGGAAAATGAAAGAACGCCACTGGGTTCTCACATGGGGTGAGTGGAGACCCCTTCAATTAAGAATGCATGTGCGAGGGTAGCGCCCAAATTGGACGCCACCCGGTGGCGCCCTATCATTGTCCATCGCAAAATACCATTATCCCAAACTAACTCGACGAGCTGGTGTATGTTTGAACACTAATGCATTATTTCTTTTAGCTCAATGCACTATTACTATGGAAATTTTTGTTCTACTGAATCTACTCTCAGTCTTTACTTTGACCGTTCATTCGACCAACAACAATTACATCAATTCAAAGTTTCAACATACAGTATAGACCGAGTTACTAAAGATGTCTTAGCCTAGTAGTTAAGAAGGAGATATTATGAACAATAGGTCTCAGGTTCGAATCCCCCCACCCTCGATACTGTATTGCCCTTGTCGGCCTTATGGCTCATTTGACACCAAAAAAATACAGTACAAAGAGAGTCTGCTAGAAAGGCTTTTGCACAAGGAGGTATATTAGGATATTAAACATCATCAAAACCAAAAACCCAAAAGAAAAGCATTTCCCTCGTCTCAATCATTTGTTCACCTTTATATTATTTGTGAGACGGAAATAATTAAATTTGCATCAAAACCGCAACAAAAAAAAACATCAATACACAAGCAATAACCCAAGTAAAACACAAATCATAAGGAGTACAATATTAATATATTATTTATATTGAACAAGATTGAAATCATAAACAAACTACTCGGATTATCAAATAGGCCGATACAATAGATCCCAAATTCAAATCCCGAACCAAATTGTACTACCCTTGCGGCTCATTTAGAACAAGCGGAAATCCCAGACTGAGAGTAAAACTCCTCCCAATTCCTGCCATCAGCACAAACAATCTCAACATGATCAATACTCCCAGGATCAACACAAGCCAAAGTAACAGCAACACCATCAGGGTTAGACCTTGGTGTATAAAAAGAAGTGATCCCACAAATGTTACAAAAGGTATGTTTAGCAGTGTGGGTCCCAAAAGTATAGGTGGTGATATTTGATTGGCCAGTTAAAAGTAGAAAGTTTTTAGTAGGGACAATGAAATGTGTGTTGCCTCTCATTGAACAGTTGGAACAGTTGCATTTCCAAGCTGTTATGGATTTGGGTGCGGTTACTTGGAATGTTATGGCTCGACAGTGGCACCCTCCTGTGTGGGTTAGTAGGGTGGAGTTGGGATTCGGGTTCATTTCGGTTTGGTGACGGTATGGGACGTTGGTCGTATGTTTGAGACGATTGATCGGAAGGTTGATTTATGGAAATTTTGAAGGTTGGTTTGTAAATTTTAATGATTTTATTCACAACATAAGGTCACCAGTGATATGATTGGTTTGGCTTGTGGAGGTGGTTTATAACGTCACCAGTGATATGATAGGCTTAAACTGGTGACATTTTTAGGCCCCGCCGTATAACTTGTTGCTTATTTTATGCTTAAATAAAGTGGATATTTGGCCTGTTTATAACTATAAACATATATCTCTGTCTATATTGAGATGGGGGCTGATTTATATCGACGACGTTTTAGTAAATATCGACGACGTTTTTAAAAAAAAAAAGACGATAACTGCCCTTTCACTCATCCAACACTTTCTCTCTCTAAAAAATTTCCTCTCAAATTCAACTAAAAATCAACTAAATTAAAAAAAAAACAACAACAATTAACAACATGACGGATCCCGAATTACCGGTACTTAAACAACTTAATCTTCATTATTTGGTTAATTTTTATTTTTTTTGCACACCATTAAATCTAATCGATAATTGATTTACGTCACATATTAACTTAGTAATAGCAAACATTGCGATTTTTCTACGTAAATCTGAAATTTGTACCCCAAGGTTGAACCATGGACCAAACTTTAAGATCTAACGTTCAGCCATGGACCAAAGTTGGAAACCAACGTTTGCCATGGTCCAAACGTGGGAAAGCAATGTTGGCCGTGGTCAAAACGTCGGAATCCCACGTTTGACCACGGAATTTTTTTTTTTTTTTTATAAAAAAAAAAAATTAACCATGGTCAAACGTGGGATTCCAACGTTTGACCATGGCCAAACAACCAAACCCAACGTTTGTCCATGGGCAAACGGCCAAAATCATCGTTCTTCCATGGCCAAACGTCCAAAATTCACGTTTCACCATGGATGAAACAACCAATTCCCATGTTTCATCCATGGTGTCCCCTTCCCCATTTTTTTCGACTCAAATTCGACACCAACAACAACATTATTCGACATATAATTGACCTATTTTACGCAAACAACTATGCAATTACAACTAATTAGCAAAAGATTGACAACAAAAACAAAAATACAATTACAATAATACAAACAACAATCTATCTTTCAAAACTAATTCAATAAAGTTTAATAAAATCTAAAATAATCAAAACAAATTCAATTAACTAGCCAAATCGAAGCATATAATCAATTAAAACTAACAAATAAAGTCATATAATCTATTAACAACGACAATAAACGATTTAATTTCAATTACAAAGCTAATTTAAAAAAAAAAACTAATTTAAACGGCAGTGGCGGTGTGTGGTGGCGGCGTGGTACTGGTGGCGTGTGGTGGCGGCGTGTGGTGGCGGCGTGGTGGTAGGAGGTGGTGATGGTGTTTGATGTTGGGAATATTTGGGGATTTTTGGACTTAGAGAGAAAAGAAGAGAGTTAGTGAGATGTGGAGGGCAAAATTGTCTTTCGAAATGAAAACGTCGTCGATGTTTACTAAAACGTCGTCGATATTTACGAACAATTTGTGCTTATCGAAAGTCTTTGTTAAATCACAAATTCTTGTTTAAAATGGTGATATTCGTTTTGAAACTTAAACGGGGTAAACTCCATCTTTTGACACACCGTCTTATTATGCCTGATTTTTTAGATTTAATTTCAGCTCATTTAAGTTCAGTTCAGCTCTATACAGTCCAGTTTAGTTCAAGTTTGTAGATACCCGTATCCGTCGATATTGGAATTTATAGAGAACCCGACAAACACCCGATGATGATAGGACACATGTATTTATTTAGTTGTCATTGTCATTATTTAGAGCTCGTTTTACGATGTAGAATGGGCGTCGTCGATGAAGTATTTTATTAATTTAAATGATATTTAAATTAATGTTTTTTTAAGTGAATTCATTTTATTAATTTAAATGATATTTAAATTAAAGCTTTTTTTAAGGTGATTTCAATTTATTTTATTTTGTTTTGAATTTATTTTCCCGAGTTTATTTTATTGAAAATAAAATAAATATTTGATTTGAAAAATCATTTTATGAGTATATTTGATTTGAAAAATCATTTATTTTAATGTGTTATTTGATTTGAAAATCGAAAAGAACTCGTTTTTGAACATGTGTTTTTGAGCTCGATTTTAGCTCGGTTTTTGAGCCCGTTTTCTTTACGAATTGGCACGAATCTCGAGTACACTAACCAACCTAAGCCTCTACCCATCCAACCCCAGTTCGAACCCCATATCCACGGCCCAAACCATGCCCCAAATCACCCCCAACAGCCCGCATACAAACAGCCTACCCCCTGTTTTGCGTGATGAATCCCGAGCCCAAAACCCGCTCCAAATACCACCAAAACCCGTGCCCATTAACCCTAACCCATACCCTAATATCCTACCCATATTACCTTACCTTAATCACCAAGAAAAACCCCAAACGAACCCTAGAAAACCCCCCAAAAGCTGCTGGACAGCAGCTATGTTCAGCCGAGCCCGTCCGCCTCTCCTCCCTTTTACCCTACTTTAACTCCTTATAAATACCCACCCTTCACCATACTTTCATTCCTCTAAGTTCTCCATACATCCTACCTTCACTCACAAGCTTTAAACCTCAGAAACAAACCCTAATTGCCTCTCAAAACCCTCCACAAAACCGACATCCAAACTGAAACAGTTTGTGTGTCCTCCTCGAAAAACAATTCGTTCCTCCTTCAAACCTCCATCAAAACTCGAGTTTCTTGTTCCTAATTAACCATATAACATCCATCTACACATTAGACAAAGATTTACGAGCCAAATTGCCCTTGAGAGTACACGAAATCCTTGAAAAACAGTGTTATACACTCTTTTTCATGTTTGTTCTGTCTGTCCAGTTCTGTTTGTGCTCGTTTTTCGTGCCCAATAACTCAAAACGAGCAGGGGTTGCTTTAAGATCTCTGTTCACCTCTCTTTCTAGTTTTCAAAACATCTTTCAAATCGAATTTTCATCGTGAAACGAGGGAGAAATCGCTGTTTGAAAGTTGCTGTCCAGATTCGATAAAAACGCGTGTTTGCTTTGTTTCTTCGTCGACGACGGCCTCTCGAGATAAAATATACCATAGATTACGACCCAAGACGGTGTCAACGATACATGTAGGTTGAGGGTGCATCAAATCCTCCTCTTTCTCCTTTTTTATTTCGTTTTTATGTTTGTTTTTCTTATAGTTTGTTTTGTTTGTTTATCGCTTTTTATTTATCGTTTAAATTAACTATGAAACTAGTTTAGTCCGAGTATGAGTTAAAGTACCACCATGAACACCCGCGTTGACTTGAGATGGGAAAAGAAACCGCTACATCAGTCGGTCGTACACCCCGTCTCATTTACATATCCTCGTGTTCAAGGTAGGGCATAAATAAAACAATTTTCTAACTTCGCTCTTCGTTTTTGACCCTTTGTTTGTCTCGGCCAATTCGACCCACCTTAGGACCCGTTGCATGTTAGTATGACTTCTGACTGTTAACATATAACTTGTTTAGATGACATTAGATCAATTTAATAACCTAATTAGACACGATAGGTGGCTTCGACATAAGCTTTAAAATCAACTAACAATTCTGTAATTCAATCGAATGCATCTCTCTTTCACATAATTTCTCGCTAGTATGAGAGTGCGTGATTAGAACCTTCTTATTGACACTCGATGAGTTAAATTAATTAGCGAATTTGACCTAACTTGACCCCTTTTAGGCCGTGTAGAATGCCCCTTTGCGCGACATCACCTCAACCGATCAACGTCGTTCTCAACTTGTTTTCTAATTTGTTTCGAGTTCGTTTCGCAATCATTTGATCTAACTAATGAACCTGACCTAGGACCTAGGGTAGCCGTGTTTGGTTTGGCCGTGATTTGGCCGTGTCTTTTGGTCCTTTTGGTTTCGTCCGTTTTATGAATCGCTTGTTCTTTATCGCTTTATAACTTGTAATTTATCGTTTGTTCATCGAGTTGTAATTTTCAAGTTAGTTTCCCTTTATCGAGTCAAAACCACTTTAAAAAAAACCTTAGTTTTGTTTGGTTAGATGGTTGTGTCCCAATGCATGTAAGAGCGTAGTAAATCGCATGTTGTTTAAAGCAACATGGCCCGGTTTATGCTAATGCATGCTTTGGTGCGTAGCCCTATGTCTAATTCGATGAGATTAAGTGAAAGCACACATCACGAGGAGTGACCCAAGGCCGTGAGTCATGTAAGCCGTGGGCCACCCCTCTTGTGCGCGGTTTCCTAGGCCGATTGGCCGTGTAATGTGTCGTGTACGGTTTTGTATGTAGCAATTGTATTTAGATCGAGTTGTATCTTTAATTTATTGTTGTGTCGGCATGAAATGCCTGGTTTGTAATAGGTAGATCCCAACGGCTCCCCCATTCCCCATAAGCCTTGTTTGCTTTGTTTTGTATGTTGTTAGATCAATCAACCCACATGCTAAATTACAACTTTGACAAAGTTAGTTTAGTTGCATCTAAAACGACATAGAAATTGTTGTCACATGTTAGGGTTTAAAACGATGTTTGCATATCATATATCGTAGTAGCTATGACCTTGTTTGAAATCCGACACTTGACTTAGTAGAGGCCGTTATTGACGGGCGGGGTTAGGTGTCCTTATGGGCTTCCTAACACGTACCCTCACCCCTTACTCAAGATCTATGGTTTGTGGATCCGTCTAAATACCATTGGATTACGAGAGTCATTCAAATCGAGTGATATAGGGTACAAGTCTTTATCTTTAATCACTCGTAGTTGTTTGGCTTTATGCTTTTCGACGAAAGGTGTAAAGTTGACTTGAACGGTTCCAAGTTCCCAAAAAACTTGGTGGCGACTCTAATATGTCTTAATTCGATTCGAAAGAACCTCGAGTCGATTATGCCTAGTGTGGATCCCGCGGACGCAGTTCCCGAGGGCCTTGTCCACAGTTTGGCAGGGTCACAATTCTGAGTTACATTGGTCACATTTTGCTCATAAAGCTGTCACATATACATTAACATGAACTTCAGGTTATTATGAGGTCGTCTTAAGATATTGAGTTTAGATTAAGTCACTATTTTAAGAAACTAAAGTTACACTAAAGTGGTGACACTATCTTTATTCTATTATGTTACCATCCTAGATTCAAGGTCATTCAGTAAACTGGTCACATTTCATAATAAATACATAACACAAGGGTATGTTAGCCTCTTAAGCTTTATTCATCAGATAATATATGGCCACATTTTAAAGATATGAAAGATATGAAATATGTAATGGCCACATTTATAAGTTAAAATGATCACATTTTTCAGATAAGAACTTCACATATACATTAACAAGGTCACATTTTACACATAACAAAAATGTCACCATGTGATAACTAAAGTTGTTACCCTGTTAATGTTAGTTCTAATCACCCAAATTGGTCACTTTTTGCAGATAACAATTTCACATATATATTAACAGGATCACACTTCTGCATAAATTGGTCACAACTTGCAAATGTCACTATGTCATTGATATATATATTATGATGTTATCACAAATGCAAGCAAGTTTACTAATTTAACATCTAATACTCACATTGGTCACATTTGACAACTAACAAACATGACAGGGTCACATTTACCTGTTAAAGTTGTCACTTTTTGCGATAAAATGGTCACTACATAGCTTACCATTTGCCGTGCTCCTCTCTTCCTTGCTTATCTTCTTTGCACCAAGAGTTGCGGCCATTTTCACCAGTTTATTCAGTACCTCTGCCAAACCACCATCACCACTGCCTTCCTTCTCCTCCTCAACACTGCCTCTCTCCTCATCACTGACTCCCTCCTCACCACTACCTCCCTCCTCACCAGTGTCTTCTGTATCCTCTGAGATGTCGTCTGACGCATCACTTTCTTCCCTTTCATATGTTTCCATCGGCTCTCTAAATAAAACCCCTGTTTTCACCTTCTCTTTTCCCTTCTGCATCGCCTGCTTTCCTCTGCTTTTCTTCTCATCTAATCAATTACAGGTCTAATTAATTCATTTTACCAAAAAAAACCAAATTCAATAACCCTAATCTCAACAAATCTGACAAAACTGACTACCATGACAAAAAGTGACAAAACCCGACTTCACCTGACATTATTGCATACTAAACAAGACTAATAAAACCAGATCTGAAGTTTTTTTTCCAATTACATTAATGATACCATCCTTAATAACAAAACCTGATCTGATTTTAAATACATTAACGATACCATCCTTTATTAAATAAAATGGCCATGTTCAACAACTGCATTGCTTATATCTACTCATGCATGCACGGTTCATCAACAATTTTTAACAATAAAAACCATTTTTTACCATTTCATTAACAATAATAACAATTTTTCTGACAAAACAATCAACAACAAACAACATTCAACAAATTAAATCATATCATACCTTCCATATTTTTCTTCGGGGGTGTCCTCCTCACCATTTGTTTCTTACCCATTCAATATTCAATATTTGAAGAGATTAGGTCGATGGACGAAACTTTCGAAGCTGTAAGCCTGAGAAAATGGCGATTTTTAATGGCTATATGAGTATTATTGTAGCTGATAAGTGAGAGTGATGAGAGAGTGTGAAAAAAAAGGGTTTTTTTTTACTGAGAGTGATGAGAGATGAGAGATGAGAGAAGGAGAGGTGTGCATTATTGCTCTGACAGTAGACGAAATTTTGGGAGCCCCCCATTCCTTTATTATTTCTTGCTTTTACTTTCCCAACATGGAAATATTAAACAATAGCTTACCCATGCCCCACTAATATCCACATTACTCAATTTGATATCGATTTGGCCCGTCTTCACCTTGTGACGGATATACTCCGTCCTTCCGTCACAAGGGTCAACAAAATATAACCACCAATAAAATAAAACTCCCTACAAAGTGGGTCCCACCACTTTTTATTATTTAATTGTATTAGAATTGTCCTTTTGTAGTAGTGATTGTCCTTTTGCAGTAGAAATTGTCAAGAAGCACTGCGCGTTTCCTTCCTCGCTATTCCGCTGCGTGCTTTCATCTTCAACATTTCGCTGAAGTAAAATCATGGTTGGACGACATTTATTCCTCAATTTTGCTCTTCCTTGATTTGTTGAGGAGTCTATTCCTCATGGTTGAGGATGCTCTTAGGTATTGCTCGTGTATTGATTTGGACTACTTTGGTTCGGCCAAATCGTATCTTAATTTTAATTGTTAACACATAGTTCGATTTAGCCTTTTATAAAATTATTATAAACGATTTGGTTTATAGTTATAACAAACTTCTTAACTTTGATTAATTGTTATTTGGGTCTGAATTCCATAGTTCAATTGTTCTTGCATCACGGTAGTATCAGCAGTAGAGATCACCTGTCCCACTTTTATGTCCCATCTTGTGTCCCATTCCCTTAAGATCTTGACAAATCACACTTGAAATAATAAAAATGGTAATATTATATATCAAAGTGCTAATGTGTCAATAGGAAATGTGATGTGACACAAGATGGGACATGAAATGGGACAGAGTATCTGCTCTGGTAGTATCAGTGTTTAATTCTTGAATTTTGTAAATGAAAAGATCAAATATTCACTCTTCATAAAAAGGTATCATTTGGCTGTAACTTTAAAAATTGGTGAATTGAGAATTTCCATGAACTAGAAAAATGGGGTTGTTTAGTTTTGCTCAAAATCACTTTACTTAGGTGCCGTTTGGCCAAGATTTACAAGTGCTTTTACAACTGAAAAAATAGAAACTAGGCCAAACACTATAAATTAGATGGGTGTAAAACTACTTTTGAAAAGTTAAAACTTAAAAAAAAGTCACTAATACAGAAGCTGCAAATACCTATTTCTCCTTCCACTTCTCACAACTTCTACTAGATGGGCAATTGTTTTGGTTTTTTATTGTTTGTACTCTAGAATTATAATATTTTTCACTCTATTATTGCTTATTTTTTGTTAATCGGCTGCTTCTAATTGTACGTTCTTTAAGTCATGTGGGCATTGATTATTGCTATGTACTCCGTATATTTCTTATGATTTGTCTTATGGTATTTTTTAAATATAAGCTCAATATTAATTATATAAAAAGGAAAAATAATTTACAATTTGAGAGGAAAAGATTATGAGACGATCCTTTTAATAAAGTATAAGACCATCTTTCAGTGTGAGACGATCCTTTATAGTTTATATGTAAAAATTGAATGTTTGGCTTATAAAAGTAATATCACATAGTACAAAACTATAAGACGGTCTTATTTTATATTTTTTCTTTGGCTAAGTACGTAGTAATTGTTTTGTAGTTCAAGTACCCACCAATATAAATGCTTAATGCTTTTGTTTATAGTTTGACTAATTGATTATATTTGTAGGTGAGTGTCATCATCTTGCAACATAATAAGTTGATATTGCAACTTTCTAATCGAGGAGATAATATCGGCTATGAATATCATGATTATGATTTATGAGTATTAGATAGTATAAAATTGCGGTTGTAACTATGACATTACATAATTTTTATTAGAAAAAATGCGCTTAAAGGTGAAAAGTTTGACAAGTGTGACGCAAACCCAAATTATATAGTAAACAAAAAACTCAAAAAAGTCGAATAAAAGTAATTAGGCCAAACACATCAAATTGGGAAAAATTATTTTTTACAAAAGTTAGGCCAAACAATCACAACTTTTTCAAGAAGTAGTTTGTGGAAAAACTCATTTTAAAAAGTAAAAACTCTTTTAGGTAAACTTGGCCAAACATCACCTTACTTATTTCCATCGATTGCCAATTAGGAAACCTAACCAACTAGGTGATTAGAAACTTCCACATAAATTCAATTTACTTAAGCTAACCAAAATAATTTTTGAGCAATTCACATGAATTGTTCAATTATTATATTTTTTCGAAAAGGATAAGAGTTACATTCTTACATAAAGTGTATGTCTTCTTAACACCGCTAACCCTGTTCTTTTCAGCTGAAAAAAGCTGAACTGAACTTAATGAAACAGAACTGAACTTTGAATAGAGCTCTGAACTGAACAGAATTGAAATAAAAATTAATTTGTGAAGAGATAAGTTGAACTAAACTGAATGAACTTTGTGGACAAGGCCTTCGGGAACTGCATTCGCGGGATCCACACTAGGCATAATCGACTCGAGGTTCTTTCGAATCGAATTAAGACATATTAGAGTCGCCACCAAGTTTTTTGGGAACTTGGAACCGTTCAAGTCAACTTTACACCTTTCGTCGAAAAGCATAAAGCCAAACGACTACGAGTGATTAAAGATAAAGACTTGTACCCTATATCACTCGATTTGAATGACTCTCGTAATCCAATGGTATTTAGACGGATCCACAAACCATAGATCTTGAGTAAGGGGTGAGGGTACGTGTTAGGAAGCCCATAAGGACACCTAACCCCGCCCGTCAATAACGGCCTCTACTAAGTCAAGTGTCGGATTTCAAACAAGGTCATAGCTACTATGATATATGATATGCAAACATCGTTTTAAACCCTAACATGTGACAACAATTTCTATGTCGTTTTAGATGCAACTAAACTAACTTTGTCAAAGTTGTAATTTAGCATGTGGGTTGATTGATCTAACAACATACAAAACAAAGCAAACAAGGCTTATGAGGAATGGGGGAGCCGTTGGGATCTACCTATTACAAACCAGGCATTTCATGCCGACACAACAATAAATTAAAGATACAACTCGATCTAAATACAATTGCTACATACAAAACCGTACACGACACATTACACGGCCAATCGGCCTAGGAAACCGTGCACAAGAGGGGTGGCCCACGGCTTACATGAATCACGGCCTTGGGTCACTCCTCGTGATGTGTGCTTTCACTTAATCTCATCGAATTAGACATAGGGCTACGCACCAAAGCATGCATTAGCATAAACCGGGCCATGTTGCTTTAAACAACATGCGATTTACTACGCTCTTACATGCATTGGGACACAACCATCTAACCAAACAAAACTAAGGTTTTTTTTAAAGTGGTTTTGACTCGATAAAGGGAAACTAACTTGAAAATTACAACTCGATGAACAAACGATAAATTACAAGTTATAAAGCGATAAAGAACAAGCGATTCATAAAACGGACGAAACCAAAAGGACCAAAAGACACGGCCAAATCACGGCCAAACCAAACACGGCTACCCTAGGTCCTAGGTCAGGTTCATTAGTTAGATCAAATGATTGCGAAACGAACTCGAAACAAATTAGAAAACAAGTTGAGAACGACGTTGATCGGTTGAGGTGATGTCGCGCAAAGGGGCATTCTACACGGCCTAAAAGGGGTCAAGTTAGGTCAAATTCGCTAATTAATTTAACTCATCGAGTGTCAATAAGAAGGTGCTAATCACGCACTCTCATACTAGCGAGAAATTATGTGAAAGAGAGATGCATTCGATTGAATTACAGAATTGTTAGTTGATTTTAAAGCTTATGTCGAAGCCATCTATCGTGTCTAATTTGGTTATTAAATTGATCTAATGTCATCTAAACAAGTTATATGTTAACAGTCAGAAGTCATACTAACATGCAACGGGTCCTAAGGTGGGTCGAATTGGCCGAGACAAACAAAGGGTCAAAAACGAGGAGCGAAGTTAGAAATTCGTTTTATTTATGCCCTACCTTGAACACGAGGATATGTAAATGAGACGGGGGTGTACGACCGACTGATGTAGCGGTTTCTTTTCCCATCTCAAGTCAACGCGGGTGTTCATGGTGGTACTTTAACTCATACTCGGACTAAACTAGTTTCATAGTTAATTTAAACGATAAATAAAAAGCGATAAACAAACAAAACAAACTATAAGAAAAACAAACATAAAAACGAAATAAAAAAGGAGAAAGATGAGTATTTGATGCACCCTCAACCTACATGTATCGTTGACACCGTCTTGGGTCGTAATCTATGGTATATTTTATCTCGAGAGGCCGTCGTCGACGAAGAAACAAAGCAAACACGCGTTTTTATCGAATCTGGACAGCAACTTTCAAACAGCGATTTCTCCCTCGTTTCACGATGAAAATTCGATTTGAAAGATGTTTTGAAAACTAGAAAGAGAGGTGAACAGAGATCTTAAAGCAACCCCTGCTCGTTTTGAGTTATTGGGCACGAAAAACGAGCACAAACAGAACTGGACAGACAGGAACAAACCGCAAAAACAGAGTGTATAACACTCTGTTTTTCGAAGGATTTCGTGTACTCTCAAGGGCAATTTGGCTCGTAAATCTTTGTCTAATGTGTAGATGGATGTTATATGGTTAATTAGGAACAAGAAACTCGAGTTTTGATGGAGGTTTGAAGGAGGAACGAATTGTTTTTCGAGGAGGACACACAAACTGTTTCAGTTTGGATGTCGGTATTGTGGAGGGTTTTTGAGAGGCAATTAGGGTTTGTTTCTGAGGTTTAAAGCTTATGAGTGAAGGTAGGATGTATGGAGAACTTAGAGGAATGAAAGTATGGTGAAGGGTGGGTATTTATAAGGAGTTAAAGTAGGGTAAAAGGGAGGAGAGGCAGACGGGCTCGGCTGAACATAACTGCTGTCCAGCAGCTTTTGGGGGGTTTTCTAGGGTTCGTTTGGGGGTTTTTCTTGGTGATTAAGGTAAGGTAATATGGGTAGGATATTAGGGTATGGGTTAGGGTTAATGGGCACGGGTTTTGGTGGTATTTGGAGCGGGTTTTGGGCTCGGGATTCATCACGCAAAACAGGGGGTAGGCTGTTTGTATGCGGGCTGTTGGGGGTGATTTGGGGCATGGTTTGGGCCGTGGATATGGGGTTCGAACTGGGGTTGGATGGGTAGAGGCTTAGGTTGGTTAGTGTACTCGAGATTCGTGCCAATTCGTAAAGAAAACGGGCTCAAAAACCGAGCTAAAATCGAGCTCAAAAACACATGTTCAAAAACGAGTTCTTTTCGATTTTCAAATCGATTTTTCAAATCAAATAACACATTAAAATAAATGATTTTTCAAATCAAATATACTCATAAAATGATTTTTCAAATCAAATATTTATTTTATTTTCAATAAAATAAACTCGGGAAAATAAATTCAAAACAAAATAAAATAAATTGAAATCACCTTAAAAAAAGCTTTAATTTAAATATCATTTAAATTAATAAAATGAATTCACTTAAAAAAACATTAATTTAAATATCATTTAAATTAATAAAATACTTCATCGACGACGCCCATTCTACATCGTAAAACGAGCTCCAAATAATGACAATGACAACTAAATAAATACATGTGTCCTATCATCATCGGGTGTTTGTCGGGTTCTCTATAAATTCCAATATCGACGGATACGGGTATCTACAGAGCCCTCACTTTGACTGAGGCTTGGACAAGGCGAAAGTCAAAGTATACCCCAGGTCCCTCTCGACCGAGGATTCTTCGGGTCGTTTATAGTCCATTAGACTTGCGTATATAAGCTCGCTTGACCATAAGAAGAGTCCATACCGAAACTTCGTTGGGGATTGACTCTTGCTTCTGTTGTGTCAAATTATCGTCGTTGGTCGTCGACCCATAAAATTGCATATATGGTGGATTGAGCCTTATCCTTAGGCGCCTACGTATCCGTTTCTGACGGAATCAAACCCGCGTCGTAGTTCAAGAATCCGACACATGCCCAAAGTTCATCATCTGCTGGCATTTGTCCAAAATTCATCATCTGTTGACATTTGCCCAAAGCTTATCATCTGCTGGCAGGTGCCCAAATGGGACGGGACTTTCCAAGGAGGTTGCCGCCGCTTTCATCATTTGCTTTCCGCTACGGAATTCTTCCATTTCATACTCTTGTATCGAATTGAATTCTTGGTGGATGTCATCCTTTACATCTTGATAATAGTCTCTGAAGCCTACGGCTTCAGAGCCCCTAGTTTGCAATGGCTCTAAAGTCGAAGACTTTAGAGCCCCCAGTTAAAGCATATCCTGCTATATTTGAAACATAGAAAATGTACTAGCAATAATCATCACATAAGCACATTTGGATCATCGATCTTGAAATTGGATTATTTGAAATACTGGGTCATCGACCCGAGAATTGAATTTGAAAATTTTGAATAATTGGGCCATCGACCCTCAAAGATTCTATTACTTGGATCATCTATCCACAATTCGCAAAAAGTTTTTGAAATTTCGGAATTCTGAAAAATTTGGCATTTTGAAATCGAACCTTGACGGGTGAGCACGAAATACGACTCAGACACATTTGTATGACCCGTAAATAATGTGGGCGTAGCCCGCTACCGTAAAACAAAAAAGGAAAATAAAACCGCAAGTGTGCACGGGTTTTAATTCAATTATTGACTTGTTGGGGGTAGAAATGTAAATTGGCCATTCTGGCGCACCCAAAAGATGGCAAATAGGAATCACAAGGCCATCGAACTTGAGACACAGATATCGTATGGCATGGGCGTGCTCCCAAGGGCACATGGGAATCAAGATCACTTGGCATTGACAAGGTGGATTAAACTCACGGAGCAACAACGTTAGCCTCGCCTAGACACTAAACACAGACTGATTTTATGAGAACAGTTGGACATCACACATCACTCTTGTTGGGAACATTCTGCCACTCTTCTCCTCGTCTCCTTTCTTTTCAGCGAGTATTCATCATTTCTTGCCACCGCCTTCTTTCTTTTCAGCGGGCTTTTACTATTTTTCTTCCACGCCTTCTTTCTTTTCAGCGGGTTTTTCATATTTTCTGTTCCCAACACAAACCTACATCTATATGACTCGGCATCTTTTCCTAAACCGTTCGATAAAGCTCATTCTGAGACTTGATACTATTCATCTGAACCTATATCCTTATCCTAGCTTACATCGAGTACTAAGACCAACTCAAACAAAGGTGGCTTCATTTGGACTTGGTTAAGACCCATAAGAAACCAACAAGATGACAACTTGGTTGATGAGTGGATTGAATCCCTTGTTCTGAAGGACTGCCTACGTATTCGCGTGGAGCGAAATCAAATCCGACGTAGTTCGATCATGGTGCATAAACATGGCATTTTGATTGTGTGTACACACTCGAAGGTTCCACCTAAGATATCATGTCATATCCCATTCTAGCCTGTAAGGTACTGTTAAATCCCGTGTCTAGGGTTGGTACAAAAGGTTGTGGTTCTTTGGGATGTGGAGCTCGGTAAAAACAAGTTCTCAAGGTAAACCATCATTCTGAAGGTTCGTTTTGTGGTGCTAAGGCCAATGGCTATGGCTTATAACGTGGTTGGAAAAGGTGCCTCGGGTTCGACGAAACCCGAGTGCAAATGGGTTGGAAAACAACGTGGGTTCAAATTTCCATACCTGGACCCTAAAGGCTGGGTGTAACAATACAAACGGAATGATTCTCAAAATTCCCGACTATCCCCTTGTAACTGTCTCAGGAAGGACTGAGAGGGTAAAGAGGTTACTACTTACGCTTTTGGGCTTCGCCCATTGAACTTCAACTATGGGTACTTGACTTGACTTCTGGCTTCCGTAACTTCGACATTCAACCAAAAACCTTTTGCAATAACTTCAACATTTTTTTTCTCTTTTCTTTTTTTTTCATCTTTTTTCATTTTTTTTTCATCATTTTTTCATTCTTTTTCATTTTTCTCTTTTTCTCATTTTTTCATTCTTTTTCATCTTTTTTCTCTCTTTGAAAATGATCTTCTATTCATTCTCCTAGTCACAAATGGATACACCTTGAAAACTGGGCTTCGCCAACTAATTTGGGTAGGAACTAACAATTCCTTGTTAGAACGGGTTGAATCTTCTCTCTTCGAGATGAGATGATTTTGTTGGGGAAAAGGCTTGCCTTCCATCATCGATAGGGGAAACAAGGAGCTAGTCTGGGTTTGTCATAGAATCATCTAAAAGCTTGTCACAAACATTGGTTCAGATGGAGGTTTTCTACCACCAGACATGGAATAGATAAAGGAATCAAACACGGGATCCTAGTGTACCTTACATTTTGAAACGGGACATACTTCCACCCCAGGGATGCCTTTGAGTGTGTTGTGCATTTTATCATGCTTTCAGAATGATTGAGGATTGAAAACAAGACAAATTTGGAAACGAAACTGCAACTTTTATTGGAATGACAAATGCTTAACAGACTCGAAGGAACGATTCCTAGGACACATCCTAGGTCATCGCGGAACAAACGACTCAACTTCAAGAAAAGAAAGTCCTAGACTCGACTCGACTAAGAAAAGAAAACAGATCCCGACTCATAATTTTCAAATCTGGTCCTGAGCTTTCTCTTGTTCAGCTGTCAGCTTAGATGTTCGGCTCTGATCCTTGATCCCTTCGATGGTCTGCCTCCATCCCGAGGTAGTCCTCTGAGGATCTACGCCAATGATGAAGGTTGGTGAATCGAGTTGTCTTATATTAACTTCGTTAACGAGAGGAGTACATTCTAGAGCAAGACTCCCAACTTGAATTTCATTCTTCGGGTTTGGCAAGAATTCAAAGCAATCCACAAATATCTTCCCAATAAACACCCTTTTCAAGTGACATGGGTGGATAAGATGGGAGTAATCGACATTGTCTTCGACAGAAACAAAGTTAGCGTGATCGGCAAATGGATTGGTGATGTTATTGGGTTTAACAGTTGGGATCGGGAGTGTTCCACTCTCAATCATGTCTTGAATTTCGTGTTTCAGTCGATAACACCTTTCAGTATCATGACCTTTCCCTTGATGAAAGGCACAATAGGCATTTGATTTATACCATTTACCTTGTTGATCAGCGGGAGGGTCCGGATTTGGACCAATAGGCTTCAGCTTTCCTTGGGCTATGAGCCTTTGGAGAGCGTATGTATAAGTGCATCCGATATCGGTGAATGTCCTTGGAGCTTGGCGCGGCGGTTTTTTCGATTGCCCTTCTAAGAGATTGATGGCTTCATCAATATGGGTGGTTGCTGGGGCCTTGGCCTTAGACGACGAGGCCCCTTGGTATCCTTTCGGCTTTTCAGCCTCTGCCCTTATGACATCATCTTCTACCTTTATCCCGATTCTTATCAATTCTTTGAAAGAGCCAAAATTCTGGTATTTCAGAGCATTGCGGTAAATGGGTCGTAGATTCTTTACGAACTTATCTACCATTTTAAATTCGTCAGGCTTCTTGGCTAACTTCACGCTTTCAGCGCGCCATCTTGCAAGGAATTCAGTAAAGCCTTCTTTGTCTTTCTGTGTCATTACCTCCAAAGTCCTTGTGTTGGTTTGAATCTCAACATTATCAGCATAGTGCTTGCAGAACTCCACCGTGATATCTTCGAAAGTAGGGAAGTTCTTAAGGTCCAGATTGTAGAACCACGCCTTCGGGTGTTCATCCGGAGATTGAGCGAAAATTTCAGAGAGCATGTCGGCCAGGTACTCCCTTGAGTGCTAAGTACCCCTTATAGGCCTTAACATGGTGGACTGGATCTTCTGTGCCCTTAAACTTTGGGATGTCGGTGAGTACCATGTTCGTGGGCAACTTATCCGCAGGGGCATAGGCCCTAGCATTCTCATAGTGAATGTTCTTCCCCGGGAAAGTTTCAAACGGTCTTCGATGAACTTGAACCGTTTTTCCGATCGTCGGTGGCGGAGGGGAATCTTCACCGGCTTAGATTCGATTGCATCCATTCGGGTCATCATGAGGTTCATGGCCTCGTAAGCTTGTTAACAATGACATCTTCCATTGCTTGACGTTGGGTTTTTGGCGGCCTTTCTACAAGAAAACCCCGTCGAGTAAATATTTAAAGTAAGAGCCCCCGCACACTTAAGGACACGACCCCAACTTGACTCAAACAAAGACTCGACTTGAGATTGACTAACCAGAGGTTCGACTCACGGTTGGATCTAGACTTTGGTTCATTTTAGACTCGACAAAACGACATGACTCAAACTGTCATAAATCGGTTATAAACCGGACTCGGTGTGGCCAAACCCGTGATTGGACTAACATAGCCCATAGGTTCGGGTGAAACGCCCTAAATGGCCTAGCTTGGGCGTTTTTGTGGACTATCCTAGACCAAAAGGTCGACCAACATGACTCAAGGCCCAAGAGGTGAGCTTGGGTGACCCAACAAGGTCGTGTTCTAGACTCTTAGAACGAAACACACCCGGCCTAACACGGCCATGACCTGGACATGACTTGACGTATTTCATGTTCGGTTGAGGTTCGAGAGGCATTTTGGATTGGTTTTGAAAAAAACGAAAGATTGATTCGAAAATGAGATTTGAAATGGGCAGCATGCCGGCTATAAAAGCTCATTTTGGGCCGAAAATTCTAGTCCTATTTGGGCAGCATTCCGCGTTTTTAAAACCATGCTATTTTGAAAGTAAGTTGTTCAAAAGTTCGGTTTTGAAAAGGACATGGGAAATTTCGAAAAGACTCGGGAAAACAATTTGCACATTGTCATTCTCATGTTACAAGGATGTATGCTCCTAGACATCTCTAAGTCTCGGCAAGTCTTCTACAAGAAGGTCTATGCCCTCCATCCTTTTGCGGTCTTATAGAGCAAGGTGTCTTAAGGTAGAGTACCTAGAAGATCGTCCCCACCATCAAGAACCACGCGAGGTGAAGTGGAAGCGAGCAATGTGCAGCTTCCTAGCATAGTGGGACGTCGCCCCCCACGCATCACGAAGAAACGCTGGGACGGCCCGGGCAAGTCCTTAAGGGTTTATACTTGTGGTATTCTTTTACTCTGAAATGTAACCACTTTAGTGGAGAATAATATCTTAAGATGGGTACATAATAGACCAATGATATTGTCAGCAATTTAGTGAACACTCAATTTGTTAACATGGTGACATGTGACCAAGCTAACATAATAGAGTTGGTAACATAATAGACTCAATTTGTTAACTTGGTGACATGTGACCAATTTAGTATACCTTTAGTTTCTTAAAATGGTCACTTATTTCCCTTTGTTATGGTGACATGTACACTTAGTTGCATTTGAGATTTTATGTGACCAATTTTACTGAGATATGTGAAACTGTTTGGATGATGTGACCAATTTAACTCACATTTACTGGTTAACAGCTATGTTTTAAGAAGGGTGACATATTTTGTATATGTAAAATGTGACCACTTTAGAGTAGAATAAATATCTTAGGATGGGAACATAATGGGGTTAGTCTGATTACCAGTTATTAGGAAATCATTTTATGTTAGACAATGTTTGACCAACTATAGATTTTCATGTGCAAACAGTGACTCAGAAAATGAAAGGTATTGCTGAAAAGTCGAAGAACATAGAGGAAGGACAAAGCTCAAAGAGAAAGTTATCAGAAGGGGTTGTGGTTGTAAAGAGAAAAAGACAGAGAAAGGAAGGAACATGTGTTAAGCATCCTTTTAAACTATACGACCATTTTAAGACTGATGAACTCTTTGAAAACTGTTTTGTTTAACGAGTAATTAATTGTGTCATGTTATAGGAAATTGAAGGGGGTCGAGGGACATGGATCCCCAGCTGCCCTACACTATGTCATCCAGCATTTATCGACAGAACAGAGGAAGGCCGTTGAAGATATAGGGTTCGGGGGGCTTCTAAAACTGAAGGCCTCTAAGTTTATTCATACGATGGTTGACTGGTTGTTGGTGCGCTATGATACGCATACCAGGCTAATGTTATTTGATAGGTTGGTCTATTTCACAATCAGTAAACATGATGTTTACGATGTCTTTATGTTACCATGTGGGGGGGGGAGGATGTGGCAGTTGTTAACGATGATAAAAAGCTACTGCACTCTTGGAGAGAGAGATTCAATGCTTTGCCCAAAAAAGATATCCAATTGGACAAGGTCAGAGGTGAGATGCTGCAGATGGTAGACGGTGGATCAGATTTCAAGAAAATGTTTGTGTTATTTGCACTGGGGTCGTTCTTAGCCCCAACTATTTCAAGAAAATACAGTACAAAGAGAGAGTGCTAGAAGGGCTTTTGCACAAGGAGGTATATTGGAATATTAAAAAACCAAAGATCATCAAACCAAAACCCAAAAAAAAAACTTCTCCCTCATCTCAATCATTTATTCACCTTTAGGACCTTAGCAATAGATAACCTTTAGGAGGTTTGTTCTCATACCATATAAGTTAATTTACAAACTTATTTAGCTATAAACCTTCTATCAACAACAAATAACTCTCTTCAAGATTTATATTATGGTTCACTATAATTTTTCTCCCTTTCACATTCTCTCTCCACAAATGTGGTTACTAGTTTGTAACCTTCTCATCTATGAACCTCAACACTCATCACCAATAATAGAAGGTTTGTTGACAAACCTCTAAAATTATGGACATGTCATCCCACATTTCATTGTCCCTACTAAAAATTTTCTACTTCTAAAATTATGGACATGTCATCCCACAAACCTCTATTGCTAATGCCCTTATGTTATTTCTGAGACGGAAATAATTAAATTTGCATCAAAACAGAAATACAAAAAAAACATCAATACACAAGCAATAACCCAAGTAAAACGAGAAAAATGAACATACATCGGATGTACTACCTAGGGGTGTTAACGAACCGAGCCGAGCCCGAGCTTGGCCTTGCTCGGCTTGTGCTCAAGAACCAAAACTCGAGCTCGAGCCGATCTCGAGCTTACCCGAGCTTGAAAAAAATGTGCTCGTTTTAAAGCTTGCGAGCTTTAACGCGAGCTCGAGCCAAACTCGAGCCTATATAAAACCATTTATTTTTTTATTTTTTTATTTATTTTCTTTCGATATTTTTAATAACAAGGCTCAAAGGTTATATGTAAAAATATTTGGCAAATCATCGAGACATTTGATATGTGTGATACAAAAATATAATCATGATAAAATATTTTTATAGAATATGATCAATATCTTATTATAATCACACAAATTCGAGCCGCTCGCGAGCTTTTCGAGTCGAGCCAGCATGTGCTCGGCTTGACTCGTTATGCTATTGAGCCGAGCTCGCACGAGCCGAGTTTTGACCGAGCTTTGACCGAGCCGATCTCGAGTAGCTCGCGAGCTGTCTAGTCTCATTAACAGCTCTAGTACTACCTCCAACTTTTTTGTTTTTTGAGCATATATATATTTTTTTTTGAGTTTATTACCTCAAACTTTATTTGTTTTTGAGTATATGTGTATTTTTTTTTAGCATAATAAAGTTTATAAGTTAGATTTTAATATTTTTCTATCAAAACTCAAATTTAACTAAACTTATATGTAATGTTTTTGAGTTTTATTATAATTTTGTAGAGCTTAATGTTTAAGTGAATAAACTCAGAAACTTCATAGTGAAACTCAAAAACTTTAAAACAAAACTCAAAAACTTTATTATGATGCTCAGAAACTATAGAGTTGGAGGTAGTACATCAGATGTATATTCCTCGTACTGAAGTAAAACACAAATCATAAGGAGTACAATATTATTAATATTGAACAAGATTGAAATCATAAACAAACTACTCGGATTATCAAATAGGCCGATACAATAGATCCCAAATTCAAATCCGTAACTAAATTGTACTATCCTTGCGGCTCATTTAGAACAAGCGGAAATCCCAGACTGAGAGTAAAACTCCTCCCAATTCCTCCCATCAGCACAAACAATCTCAACATGATCAATACTCCCAGGATCAACACAAGCCAAAGTAACAGCAACACCATCAGGGTTAGACCTTGGTGTATAAAAAGAAGTGATCCCACAAATGTTACAAAAGGTATGTTTAGCAGTGTGGGTCCCAAAAGTATAGGTGGTGATATTTGATTGGCCAGTTAAAAGTAGAAAGTTTTTAGTAGGGACAATGAAATGTGTGTTGCCTCTCATTGAACAGTTGGAACAGTTGCATTTCCAAGCTGTTATGGATTTGGGTGCGGTTACTTGGAATGTTATGGCTCGACAGTGGCACCCTCCTGTGTGGGTTAGTAGGGTGGAGTCGGGATTCGGGTTCATTTCGGTTTGGTGACGGTATGGGATTGATCGGAAGGTTGATTTATGAAAATTTTGAAGGTTTGTTTGTAAATTTAATGATTTTATTCACAACATAAGGTCACCAGTGTCCAGTGATATGATTGGTTTGGCTTGTGGAAGTGGTTTGTGACTTCAGCCGTGACTTGTCGAATGACTAGTCTCATTATAGACGGATATATTCGTTTAAAGTGAAAGACGGATCAAATATGTTTAAAGTGGTGATATTTTTAGGCCGCATTATGCAACTTGTTGCTGGTCTTATGCTTAAAGAAGGTGGATATGTGACGCTTTTAGAACTATAAACATATATCTCCCGTCTATATTGAGAATTTGTGCTTATCGAAAGTCTTTGTTAAATCACAAATTCTTGTTTAAAATGGTGATATTCGTTTTGAAACTTGAACGGGTTAAACTCCATCTTTTTGACACACCGCCTTATTATGCCTGTTTTTTTAGATTTAATTTCAGCTCATTTAAGTTCAGTTCGGCTCTATACAGTCCAGTTTAGTTCAAGTTCATTCAGTTTAGTTCAACTTATCTCTTCACAAATTAATTTTTATTTCAATTCTGTTCAGTTCAAAGCTCTATTCAAAGTTCAGTTCTGTTTCATTAAGTTCGGTTCAGCTCTTTTCAGCTGAAAAGAACAGGGTTAGCGGTGTTAAGAAGACCATACACTTTATGTAAGAATGTAACTCTTATCTTTTTTTTTTTTTTTTTTTTTTTGCAAGCAAGGGGAAATGACATTCCTTTCAAACCTTATTGCATCCGCCTAGTCAGAACTATGACGAGTGTCATTACACCAGAGATCATAAGGAGAGTCCGGTTAGCCCAAACCTTGGGAATACGCGACAGCACGGAAAGCCGGCACCCCGTTTAACAGACCCCAAAGGGCCACCGTGCAATACCTCAGTGCTCCCGTCTAGGGCGTCGAACCCGGGGCCTCAAGGATGAGGAGGTTATACCTTATGGTACACCACTAGACCCAAGCCCGAAAAAATATAATAATTGAACAATTCATGTGAATTGCTCAAAAATTATTTTGGTTAGCTGAAGTAAAGTGAATATTTAATCTTTTCATTTACAAAAGCCGAACTGAACTTAAATGAGCTGAAATTAAATCTAAAAAAACTTAAATGAGCTGAAATTAAATCTGAAGTAAAGTGAATATTTAATCTTTTCAAAATTATTTTGCTCAAAAATTAAACACTAATACTACCGTGATGCAAGAACAATTGAACTATGGAATTCAGACCCAAATAACAATTAATCAAAGTTAAGAAGTTTGTTATAACTATAAACCAAATCGTTTATAATAATCTTATAAAAGGCTAAATCGAACTATGTGTTAACAATTAAAATTAAGATACGATTTGGCCGAACCAAAGTAGTCCAAATCAATACACGAGCAATACCTAAGAAGATCAAATATTATTCATATTAAATAAGATAACTTTTAATTCCAACGTCTTATTATACTAGCCTTACACCTTATTACGACAACTTAAAAACAACATAAACCCAAACACAAATTAGGCAAAAGACTCCTCATTCTGACCATCAAAGTCCTTAAACTCAACATGCTCAATAGTCCCATGATCAACACAACCCAAAGTAACAGCAACCCAATCTATATTTAACCTTGGGGTAAAAAAAGGGGTAATTCCACACACACTACAAAAGGTATGCTTAGCAGTGTGGGTCCCAAAAGTGTAGGTAGTAATTTTTGACTGTCCAGTTAACAGGGTAAAATTTTTAGCAGGGAGAATGAAGTATGTGATTCCTCTCTTAGTGCAATTAGAACAGTTACATTTCAAGCATGTAACGGAAGTGGGTGCGGTCACTTGAAAGGTTACGGCGCGACAATGGCACCCACCTGTGTGGGTTACTAGCCCTGTATCTGAAAGTGAGTCCATTTGGTTTAGTGAGGTTAATTGATTGATTAGTGTTATGAATTATGATGAATTGATGATGATGGGGTATTTATCATGTCATTGGGTTGGTAATTTTTGACTATGATTATAGTAATTTTTTACTCATTAGTCTTGTTTGTCATGCTAGATGATTTATCATACTTGTTAGGGTCCAAACTCATAACCCATATCGGTAGAGTAAAGATGAAAGATCTTCTCTATAAGTGTCCAGAGAATATAATAGTACGAGGTCTTTTGGGGAGGAGTCCAAGAATAAATCTGTAAGGGCTTGGCCCAAAGCGGATAATATCGTACTATCATGGGTTGTGGACACAGATGCAGCTGAGGCCCAACAGAAAATATTCACGCTTCCGCACAACGAGTGGTATCAGAGCCCAAGGTTTGAGTTGGGCTAGACTCGAGGATGAATCAGCAGGCCCAAGACTTGAAGTTGTACACTGTAAGGCATGGAACTCCTAGTTCGGGGTGAGTCCTTGAGCAAACCCGATCTAGGGTTAAATGGATGAAAATGCGTCATAGGTCTTGTGGGACAAAGACCATAAACATATTATTATGCACTTTAATTTGTCTCTTAAGATGAGTGTATACGTCATAAGATTAAAACGGGCTAAATAGCATCAAAATATTTGAAGATCTTGTTTCACATTTCGCTCTTTATATTAATATTGACGATTACACTTTGAAACTTGATTCTGTCATAATATTTAAAGCGCGTGTTTTGTAGGTCATCATGTTTTATTTTGGTTTTATTATTTCAGACCTTATGATAGTAATTGCAAGTTTTACTACTAGAATAAGTAAAAGAAAAATACCAACTTAATCAATGGGTGAAGGCAGTCTTTGGTTCTGAATTTGCTTCAAACACTACCAAACCTACTAGTGTGCATACCAGTTTTGACCGTTAGAAACTAGATAATGAATTTATTAAACTCACTTTAGACTATTGTTTGATAAAAGTAGTTGTTGTGGATTGGATAAGGAGTATAAAGTATTACTATTAATTAATTCAAAGCGTCTTGTTTGTAACGGTCATAAATTACGACGGCACAAAATCCACAAATATTACCACTTTAAGATAAAATATAACCACCAATAATTAAATTTTTTACATTAAAATGGTCATATTTTAGATCTGTCACAAATTGTGACATGTTCACACCTCTCACAAATAAGAATTTGTGTAAATGTAATGTTGCTAGAACAAATCAAGCTCAAATATATCGTAGCTTATCATTAAAAATGCTCTAATTGTAACTTCATCTCAATTATGACCCAAGAAAAATCAAATGTTATTAATACTGAAAATGAATGAAAGCGTGAACAAAGAACAAACTAATTACAACAATACATCTTATACAAATGGCATTACGATTTATATATTTTACTGCTGCAAAAAAAAAAAACAATAATAATAAATTACATCAATACATAGATCATGAGTTCAAATCCCGCCATCTCATTGTACTAGTCCTGCGCCTCATTGCAACAACTTAAACCAAACCCAAACCCGAAATTAGGAAAAAGACTCCTCATTCTGACCATCAAAGCATTTAAACTCAACATGGGCAATAGTACCATGATCAACACAAGCCAAAGTAACAGCAACCAACTCTGTGTTTAACCTTGGGGTAAAAAAAGCGGTAATTCCACACACATTACAGAAGGTGTGCTTAGCAATGTGGGTCCCAAAAGTATAGGTGGTGATGTTTGATTGGCCAGTTAAAACTTTAAAGTTTTTAACAGGGACTATGAAGTGTGTGTTGCCTCTCATTGAGCAATTGGAACAGTTGCATTTCCAAGCTGTTACGGAGTCGGGTGCGGTCACTTGGAAGGTTACGGCGCGACAATGGCACCCTCCTGTGTGGGTTACTAGCCCTGCGTCTGGTGACGAGTCCATGTGGTTTGGTAGCAAGGTTGATTGAATGATAAAATTATTGTTGTAACTTGCAAGTGTTAAGAGACAGTCAGATAGGGCGGGCTATTTAAAAGGTCAGAATCGGCAATTTTGACCGTGATTATAATTTACTGTATGATTTAGAAGTCTTGTTTGTCATGCTAGATGATTTACCATACTACCCAGTTAATAGACTATACATCTGAGGTAATACCTCTTATTGTTTATTTTCTGAGTTTTATTGTAAAGTTTTTGAGTTCTACTTTAGTATAAAGTTTTTGAGCACATTTACTAAAACATTACACTAAAAAAATATAATATTGCTCAAAAACTATATTTATAAATGGTAATATGCTCAGAAAAAATGTGTATATACTCAAAAACTACAAGGTCTGAGGTACTACCTCAGATGCGTAATTTTTTTTCTCCATACTACCTGCTACGTAATTGGTGATGTTCTCCAACATAATAACTTTGTTGATAAGAATAAGATTTAGCTCAAGTGGTAAGAGCTTTCTTACTACAATCGTGAGGTTAGAGTTCGATTCTTAACCCCGACATAGTGCACTCATTTGAAAAAAAAAAAGTGTCTTTAGGGCTATAGTCACAGGCCAAAGTTGACATAAAGATCGATAGTTCTTTTAAGTTGAAATTAATTAAAATATAAAGCATGAAAAAGTAGTAAACCATGAATTTGATTTTTTTTTTTTTTTAAAAAAAAAAAAAAAAAAAAAAAAACTGCAGCCAGCGAATGGAGCAAGGCAACTCATATATTAGTTCTAAATTTCCCTTATTTAATCCTAAACATTGGTCGGATATACCGCGAAAAATGTGCCGCATGAGAATCCTTTCGAAAACACCAACAAATATGGCTGGATGAATTCTTGTTTACTTGTCTTGATTATCAACTTGCAAGTTTAATATTTGGGAAACAACCAGTTTAGAGAGCTCATTGATAGCATTTTGGGCAGGGTATTCTTCTCCATTCCTCTGTAACGGAAAGGATGATGACAGTGAGTTTAGCCTCGAGTATTCCTGAGCTGCTGCTGTTGTTTTCTTTGTTGTTAGAAGAACCTTCTCCATATCAGTTTGCGTCAGTGGCCTTGGAGCCTGAATTTATAACAAAACCAGTTGGAAACACAGATTTCAAAAGACCAAACGCAAATCACGCAGAAAAGTTTTACCAACGAACAAATAAAACTTATACAGTGATGGAAGGATGAAAGGGAAGACAAAAAAAGAGAGATGTAAAAGGCGTGGGAGAAAGAAAAGGACCCGATTGACCTGACGCACAAATGAAAAGACAAGAGGAAGAAGGAATGAGCTTTCAAAAAAAATTGCTTGCCTGATAAGGCTTCCCACTTTTCTCAGCATCGAGTAGCTCTCTGATTGGAAGATAAGCAGCCTTTTTACAAAAATCAACCAGATCAGAACCCGTACAGCCTTCACACAAGCTCGCAAGGTAGTCATAATCAATGTTATCTTCCACCCTCTCACCCTTCAATGTAAGTTTCAGTATCGCAGCCCTTTCCTTCCTATCAGCTAGTCCAATCTCAAAAGCCTGAGAAAAACGACGAAGTATAGCCTCATCAAGTTCTGATGGGCGATTTGTAGCAGCGAGAACCATTACTCTGGCATTCTCTACATGGAAGAAAAATTGCATCATTATTGTTGGACCTTTAGTCCTAATTAATTGTTTTGATAATGACAGTAATGATTTGTATGTGGACTTAATATATAAACATATGCGTGTAATTGTGTGCTTAAGTTTTAATTTAGAAAGGAACAATTGCAAAGACGCAAGCTTGAAGTTTGGACCAAGGAGGTACAACTTCAAATACATTTGATCGATGCATTCAAGCAAGATCAAGATTGGAAATCAACCACGAGACTCAAGATGAGAGACTTGTGAAGAGACGATTCGTTTACTGAAGATCTACTGAAGATTGGTTAGTATAGGTCGTCATCCGGTAATGGTTTTACTTTGTTTGATTTAAAGGTTAATGAAGTTATGACCTAATAGACATAACTTCATTGCTAGACAAAAATGATGCGTTAATTTTTGGAAAATATATTTTTAATGGTTTATAAAAATAAGAGAGTATTTATTTTGTTTGGAATTAATTAATTAGAATTTAAGTTGAATAAACTATTGGTTTGTAACACGATATTTATATCGTCATGCAACCTAGGGTTTTAACTAAATTCTATCTCGATTTGTTGCGGGCTAAAGAAGCAAGAAGTGGACCGAAAGAGCCCTAGAGGCCGGCCAAACTCTAGGTGGCCGAACCCTAGGTGGGCCGAGCTCTAGGAGGCCGAAACCCTAGGGTGGCCGAAACCCTAGGAGGCCAAAACTCCTCCTTCCTTTCTCTTCTTACTTGTTCTTCAAGTTTTGTATTTCCAGAACATTCCTATGCCCTAATTCCAGAACATTCCAAACCCTAATCCTCTCTACTATAAATACTCTCATCATTCAACATTAATTGTTGACACACACATCTACAAATTTCAAGAGAGAAAAATATTTTAAGCAAAAATCATTTGAGCTTTAATTCTTATTTTCATATTTGCTTATACAAAAATCACGCATCAAATTTGTCAATCAATCGAAGAAAAATCGTTATAGGATATTAAATACACAAGGATAGTATACTCACTCGCATAACGTGAGATTAGTATTTGTCGTTGTATTTTTCTTATTAACGTAAGAGCAACCTAGAGTATTTAGCGATACTCAATCTGAGTTATAATCATATAGTTGATTATACGAGTGGATTGGTAATTTTTGTAATCCGGAGAAAGGTACTAAAAATTATTAATCGAGAATAGTGGACGTAGGTTTCGACTTGTGAAACTGAACCACTTCAAAATCCTGTGTGTCTCTCTTTCTCTCTCTCTTTATTATTGTTATTTCGATTTTGCACTTATTATTAATAATTTAATTAGTTGATTTTAATCAATAAAATCAAGTAATTAATTTATATCATATATTTCGAAAAAGTGGTCATCTTGCAAATGCCTTCTTGGGAAACTACTTTCAGTTTAAACGACCAAGACACCACCGTCTACAAAAGTAGGATTAGGAAGAGATTTGGAAAAGAGGGCATTATTGTACCCTAAGACCTTTTTGTGCCACTTCTATTCTCGAAATAATCAAAGGAATCGAGAGAGTACTAAGGTGACACATGACAAGCTGCTACTCAGCTCGCAAAAAGATCATATTTACTGCAGAAATAGAAAATTTCTGTATGCACATACTGAATGTCATATAGAGCAACTAAAAGAAATTGACTTACGATCAGTAGTAAAGCCATCCCACAAAGACATGAACTCTGTCTTCATGTTTGTCATAGCCTCGTGATCAGAAGTTCTACGCTGTCCCAAAAAGCTATCTACCTCGTCAATAAATATAATAGCAGGCTGTAGTTTGTAAGCCAAGCTGAACACTGCAGCAACTGTCAAAATTTGAAGTGTCAACAACTACAATATAGGTACCCTGTGAGACTGTAAGAGGAGATAGAGAAAAAAAACATACACCAAAACATTTTCTTTAGCATGTAAACACAAGTTTTTAATATTGTATCTTACAGAAACAAGGACAGAAGGACTATCTTAATTACTTCACTCTAAATCCCAAGGATTTCAAATTTAAACGTCAAATCATTTCTTGCGCGTAAAAAACCCATTCTCTTGCTAAACTTCTTTATTTTAGTTAAATTGTCATTCTTACCGTTTGTTTGGATACAAAAAGAGGATGGGAGTGGAGTAGGGGAGCGAAGGGGGATTGGAGTAAGCCAGTAAGGACGTCATTTGTCCAATTATTTTCTCCACCAAATCCCTCCAACCCAACTTGCTAACAACGAAGTACACAAGGGAATTTGCTCCCTCCCTTTCTCTCCCTTCTCTTTCCCTCCAAACTCCTCCATTCAAACAATATATGCATTTTAAACCAAATATATTTCTTGTTCACTCTACACGAGCATTGTTGTTGTTCATACTACACTACGATACTTTTTCCTGAAATGAAGATTGAGTACACTACACTAGTCTACAATCGCATGACTAATCAAATCACCGTCAGCCATGGTCTCATAGAGAGGACGACAAAGCCTGCAGTCCCAATATGGGGTATGAAATCTCCAGCAATGCAAAAGAGTCCATTGACTCTCGTCACTGAACATCATGTCAATACCACATAGATCCCGGCAAAGTGGCAAACGAATAAACACCATCACAAACTCACCAAGTTTCTGAGCATCGCCAAACCATTTGCTCATCAAATTTGATATCTTCACATTAATAAATACTGCCCCGGACTCTTTAGCAATAGCTTTTGCAAGCATTGTTTTCCCAGTTCCTGGCGGACCATACAATAAAACCCCCTTCTGAGGACCAAGCAGTTTGCCATAAGAAAAAAGCTCGGGCCTTCTCAAAGGAAGGATTACCAACTCAAATAGCGCCTGCTTGATGTTTTCTAAACCGCCAATAGACTCGAAATTCACTTCTATGTGGTCAGGATTTATGACATCACATGCTATTACATCCTGTAGAAAAGTTTAGCATTAGACAAAATCCATCTCATACAGTAACCAATTATATAAATGATGCCCAGTTTAGAATAAAGTAGCATCTCTGATGAAAAGATTTCTTCCACGTAGCTCAGTTTTAAAAGACACAAGGCGTGATGAGCCTGCCAGGGCTCATATTTACGACGTGTAAGTACTGTGTGCAGGTGCCCGCCTCATGCACACAAAGGCACACTGTTATGCAAACAAATTTGTAATTTCATAATAGATTGTGCAATAATACTATATAAAGGGAAGAGCGTAGTTCTTAGCTGAGACTGACGCAGTTTAAAAAACCGATAAATGAATGATAAATGCTTATTTTTCCTCTAGTACAAAGATATGTAAAACGCTAAAAACTTATGATGTAAGATTTTGAGTCCGATTCTAAGAACTGTAAATTCATAATGCTACAGAAAAATGCCATAATGGAACATGCCATTGATGAAATGACACGCTCGACGACATCACGTTTAGTTCATACTAGCTCAGATATGTCTACCTGAAATTAAACATAGACAGACGCAGTTGTAAAAAATAAAATAAAATAAAAAGTTCAAAACTCCTGTCCTGGAGGAAAAAAAAAAGTTCCCAATAGGAAATTAGGGTAATGGGTTATCTACTGACTCTGAACAATCTGTCATAATTTGAGCGACATTTTCAAAATCGTTTGTTATAACAATAATACCTATTCCATAACTACAAAGAGAGATAAAAAAGGGCCTCTTAAATCTCCAAACTTTGCAGATATTATTCACTTTACTGCTCTTCCTAAATGTAAACATTTTGCAAGCTTATCAAACGGGTTAACAAGCATAAGACAAGATACTAGAACGCATTGGTTCAGCGCTGCTACAATAGCACAACTCCATAATATAATTGGAAAAGACCAATCTACCTAGTCTTTGTACCCGCGAACAGTTCCTAATTTACCCATCATCCAAAGTTTAATTTAACACATCAAATTCTTAAAAAGCAAGTTAATTTATACTTGTAATATCAACTGCCTCAGCAAACAGATAGTACGAAGTATAACACAACTATAACGATACACAATCATCACAAACACAAACTTCGCCTGAGAACAACAATCAAAATCCTTAATACTACAGTACATTAATAACAAACCCAAAATACCAATTCAACAAAATTAACCCGAAAATGAAACTACCAGCAGGTCTTGCTTAAGACCGTCTTCACTTAACAACTCTCACAAGTCAAAACCATCCTTTTTCTACCTTATTTAAATCGGTTGTGAGTGTCTTAACCAAGAATTTCTGTTAAACTAGCCATCAAGCAAAACAATCAATAATCCCAAAACAAATCCACAAAACAATCCCAAAAGCAACTAAATTAACCCAATAATACAACAATAACAATGACAACACTATCCCAATGCATCAAGGGTAACCACAAATTGCAGGGTAAGAGGGGTCGGATATACACAACCTTACCCTTAGGCTTGCAACAAAAAGAAGTTATTCCCAAATAACCCAATATGAAAATTGGGTCGAGAACTACATCAAATGACTATTTACTTAACAATTAACTAACCCAATAATCTTATCAAAATTTCTACCCAGATAGGCAAAAACAACCCCATAATTCCAATCATCAAAATTATCCCAGAATTTAAACTACCCAGCAATCCAAACAATCATTAATCCCAAAAAAAACACAACAATCCCAAAAAAGCAGCTAAATTAACCAAATAACCTTATCAAAAATTCTACCCAGATAAGCAAAAACAGTAAAAACATCCAAAAAGATTAAAACTTTAGAACAAAAGGATTAAAAAAAAAAAATTAACCTCATAAGGATTGGTATGAATAAGGGGACGACCAAGACGTTTAGCAATTTCTTTTTTATGCTCAAGAGCTTTTTTAGAAGCTTCACGATTTGGGTCTAAGTGTTTTAATCCTGCAAATATTACCAAGCAACTTAATGCTGCACTTGCTGCATATAATACCAATTCCTGCAGGAATCTTGTGTCTGAACTCCCCATTTCTAATTACAAACAATTTGATTTGATTTGTTCCTTTTTTAAGGAATTGTTAGATAAATATTTTGATTTTGATTTTGATTTTATATATAAATATATGTGAGGATTAAGGATATGAAGGGTCAATGTAAGATGTTGGTGTTCTTGGAAGAGAAGATACTGGTCTCTTCCAAGATGTTTTTGGGAATTTGGACCTTCTTAATTGTTGAAAGACCGTTGAGGCGTTGATAATTGATATATGTCACTTTGAGTAAAGTCAGTTATAATTTGGTTATGAGTTAAAACTAGATTAATTTGTCTTCTCAACCAAGGTGGACTGGTGGAATTCATTGACTTTTAAATGACCCGGAAAGATTTAGATAAGAAGTAGTTTTAAACTCGTGCAATGAATGTCTATCATTGAATATAGGAGTATATAAATGTGCGTTATTAAATGTGAATACTGTGACAATGTAAATAAGTCTTTAATTAGAGATTCAACTAATTTAATTAACGTTTTAAGTAATATATGAAAAGAGAGTATGACTTTTACAATAAATCTTCCTTAAGGCGGCACTATACGTCTTAAACTTAAGACAGGTTTAATACATATCACTTGTGTATATAAGAATGCATAGGATAAAAAAAACATATTTTTCTTATAGAGATTGAATCATGTGAGGCACCCTTCTTAGGGTGAGGCGGTTGGACACCTTCTAAACCGTCAGATCTAATAACTATAGACGCACTGGAGATCTTTTGCCACGTGTCCCTATTTAATCATACACTCAAAGCAAATGCCAGCCAACAACTTCATTTACGACATTTTTTCTCTCTCTCTCTCTCTCTCCATGTCTCTGTCTTTCACGCATTTACTCCACTCTCAACACTCAACTACCGTTTTTCGATTAACCGTTCATCATAAATCTCGAATCACACGCAGATTCATCATCTCGATATTTTGATCGCGATCGTCATCATCATCATCATCTCTCGTTTGGTCGTCCTTTTTCGGATCTATGTATGTGATCTTCTCATTCGTATCACTATTTTTCTTCATTTTCGATCAATTATTGTAGATCTACTATTTTCAGACGCTTTTCAATCTACTATTTTTTTCGATAATGTATTACTAAATCATTTTCATTATAATGCAGGTTTTAATCATCCTCGAAGAATTATCCGATCAAGATTTAACGCAACAAAATCAATTTCGGAGCATTTTCGATCTACTATTTGTATGTCTTGTTCGCTCTCTTCAATACTTACTTCGTCAATTTTTGTTTATTAGGTTTTTCTCATTGTTCATTGCTTAATATGTTTCGTTTTTGTTAATATTGTGCTTTTTTGTTGTTGTTGTGGTGCTCTGTTGATTCTGCAATGTCGATATAGTTATGTGTTTTTGTATCATGAAACTTGGAGGTGATATTGTGAATATTGGGCTGATGTGTTGTTGTTAAACCCGAGTTAATTTTGTGAATTTTGGAGTCGTTTTTGTGAATCTGGTGGAATATTTTGTGAATCAGGTGGAATATTTTGCGAATCATTCTCATTATAATGCGGGAAGTTAAACCGCCTCATGATTGTAGTCTTTTTATGATGAGTTTATGTGAATGCTTGTCTGAAGCATAGACCTTATCTTGCGAAACCTATAGACCACTTTGTCCATAGTTGGTCATTTGTAAAACTTCATCTGAATGCTTTACCTTGTTTTGATATGGCTTTTAATCCTACTTATCTGGAATGTACTTATACGAAACATGACATTTTGTGTATGTGTATGAAATGTATTACTTATTATGTTTTAGTTATTTTCATTTATTTTTGTCTGAACTGTTTTAGTTATTTATATGCCTAGGTCAATTGCTCCTGTCTGCGTATACATTGCCAACTATGGACACTTGGTGTACGGGTCGGGTAGTCGATATCTTTGAAGAGGCAGAGTTTGAGCTCATTAAATGGATATGCTATCTTCTTAGGACAGACTTGCCGATGTTGTAGGGACTAATCTTGGTAATTTGAAATATAATTTAGTAGCTACATTCCCTATCACGCAAGGGTACACTTTTAAGTCTTACAAATGTGTTCTTAAGGTATTACTATGCTCAAACTCTGCCTCATCTGTACAATTCCTTGGGTTGTATTAAAACGAAATTTTAGGTTACCTTTCTTTCCATGTACTAGTAGAAAGAATATGTATCATAGATGAAGATGATAACGATGAAGATCGATCCCTACAAACAAGCCTTTCTCACGACCTATTTTTTCGCCATATCCCATCATTTGTGTTGCTCATTTAGCCCGGCCTTCTAGTTGTGACGGTTTCCTGCCTAAATGAGCAACACCAAATGGTGGGATATGGCGTAAATATATGCCATGAGAAAGACTTGTTTTGGAGGGATCGATTATCTTCATCGTCCTCATCTTCATCTTTGATATATTTGCTTTCTTGTACATCTAAAGAAAGCTTGCCTACAATGCCCTTATAATACAACACAAGGAATTATCTGGCAGTGAATATGAGGACAAGTAATACCTTATGAACACAGTTGTAGGACTTAAAGTTGTACCCTTGCGTGATAGGGAATGTAGCTACTAAATTATATTTCAAATGAACCTATTATGTTTAGTTGTCGGTCGGTGTACTTAGGTCTATCACCGTTAGTATTTAATCTTACTTTTGTATACTTGCTAAGGCACCCTTGTATAAATATGTAATCAGTAGTTTTCTATTTCGGATGTTGTATCAACATAATGTATGAATACTATGTTCTATTAATCAAGTTTATTTTCCTTTTATTTTGTCAATCCTCGAGCATCTATCTTTCATAATAACTTCGAATACAACTTTCATAATAATTTAGCTGGCATGCACTTGATGAGATTCATTCTGTCTCTCGATCTTTGTAATGTTGATTCATAATTACATGAATCCTATACTTGATTTTGTGAATCTTGGAGTAGTTGTTGTGAAACCTAGATCTGCCATTGTGAAACTTATTCATTTAGTTACTCACCTACTATGCGTTCCTATTATTATTTTTAGTGAATTATGGAGTCTTGGTGCAAAGGGTGTGTCGTGAATGCTTTTGAAGAAGACGAATCGTCATTTCGTGCAGCTTATGTCTGTCAAAAACAAAACGCAATCAGTTTGTCTTTTAAGGAAGCTGATTTGGCAGAAGTTAAATTATCTTCCCCTCGCTATCACTCACAACATTCTGTTTTCAATATTCAAGGAGTTATGCATAATATATTTTCTAAACTTGATGCCTTTGAAGACAAGGCAAATATGGCTATTGTGTGTCGGAATTGGTCTCGATTATTTCTTATTCATCCCAATGCTCCGGTGTAACCGCGCATATTGGCTTTCTCTTGAAATCAACCATGTGGAGGGTATTCTAATTATTCATAGGGGTGCTAACCTAATATTCCAAACGTGCAAATGTTTGTCGATCGATAATATGTCGGCTAAATTCATCCTTCATTTTCACCAATATAACCATCCAAGTGCCATGAACCTTCTGAATGCTATTGATCGCGCTACAATTTATGAGAACTTACGTTCTTTACCTCCGAGTGATGTCTCTTTTGAATGAGCCACTTTGCAATTGCTATTCTTGTCAACTTATTACGCAATTGTATAGATGCATGTTCTATTGATTTACCTTCTATTATGGACCTATAGCCTACATTTGTATCCCTTTTCCTAAAATACTATCTTTGTAATTTTCGGCATTGAACGTTGCTATCTTGTTTGCCGTGTTCTATTGTCGATAGTTTATAAATATAATGTATGACTACTATGTTTTATTAATGAAGTTTGCTTTGTGTTCTTTGTTTTTTGTGAATGCTTGCGTTCCCTATTGTTTCATAATAACTTCGAATGACAATTTCAATAATAACTTCAATAATAACTTCATGCCCCGTTGACATTTTCGGCCCCCTACTGTTAACCCCGTCCCCCAAAAAGGGTTCACCCGTCCCCTCCTAGGGTGTCTTTTGGTCTTGGCGTTGGTCGAATGACTATGTACAAGGGAAAGGGTTTAGGGTTGGATTAGGCGGATCCGCGGTAGCGGATCCGCCTAATCCAACCCTAAACCCTTTCCCGTCCCGTTTTAGGACACCCGGCCCTCTACTGTTAACCCCGTCCCTCAAAAAGGGTTCACCCGTCCCCTCCTAGGGTGTCTTTTGGTCTTGGCGTTGGTCGAATGACTATGTACAAGGGAAAGGGTTTAGGGTTGGATTAGGTGGATCCGCGGTAGCGGATCCGCCTAACCCAACCCTAAACCCTTTCCTGTCCCGTTTTAGGACACCGGCCCCCTCTTCGTTAACCCCGTCCCCAAAAAGGGTTCACCCGTCCCCTCCTAGGGTGTCTTTTGGTCTTGTCGTTGGTCGAATGACTATGTACAAGGGAAAGGGTTTAGGGTTGGGTTAGGCGGATCCGCGGTAGCGGATCCGCCTAACCCAACCCTAAACCCTTTACCGTCCCGTTTTAGGACACCCGGCCCCCTACTGTTAACCCCGTCCCCCAAAAAGGGTTCACCCGTCCCCTCCTAGGGTGTCTTTTGGTCTTGTCGTTGGTCGAATGATTATGTACAAGGGAAAGGGTTTAGGGTTGGATTAGGCGGATCTGCGGTAGCGGATCCGCCTAATCCAACCCTAAACCCTTTCCCGTCCCGTTTTAGGACACCCGGCCCCTACTGTTAGCTTATTTTTGAATCCTATAGCTTATTTTGTGGCGGGGGTTTATTTTGTGTATCTCGGGTCTTATCCCCGGATTCAGACTATATAAATTTTATGCCTTATTTTGTGAATCATAGAGGTTAATTTGTGAAACTGGGGTGTTATTTTGTGAATCTCAGGTCTGCTCCACACATTCAGACTATATAAATCTTATTTTGTGAATCTCAGGCCTTATTGAAAAGAATCCTTGAGGTTATTTCGTGAAACTGGAGAGTTATTTTGTGAATCTCAGGTCATATCCCCCCAAAATAGACTATATAAATCTTAGTTCTTATTTGTTGTGTATCCTTTCAGCTTATTTTGTGACGCTAAAGATGATTATTGTGAAACAGGCTACAAGATGAAGAGACCATCACAGGCGGTTGTGCAAGCAAGCGCTTCTGCGCCAACAAAAAAACAGAGGGTGCGTACAGAGGGACTGCCTACAGTGAGGACTCGAATGTCGCCAAAAGGGTTGTACAACTTTCTGAAAGATACGAAAAATCCACCGAGCGATCAGCAGATTCAAGCTATAAAAGACATGGGCTTTGGCGGTCTGTTAATGATTGAAACAGACAAAGTTCCCGGGGACCTTGCTTATTGGCTAGTGTCAAATTACAACCCAGCAAAGGGATGGTTATTTGACAAAAAACTCCCTGTATTAGAGGAGGACATCCATCTTTGCATGAGCATTCCAATGGGTTCAAGACCTGTTGAGGAAGCGTCACATGTGGATAAGTGTCCTGCTTATTTAGCTACGTTGGAAAACTTCCGAAAGCAATATCCACACAAATATATCGATGATCACCACGTCTTGAACAAATTATCCATGCAGAAAGATGGTGGAGATGACTTTAAACGAAATTTCATCGTTTACATATTCTCGTCTCTGTTGGGTGGTGTGCAAGGGAATCGCGCAAGTTTGAGGATTTTAAAAAGTTTAGATGATACTTCATCGATTCCGAATTCAATTGGTGCAATTTCATCAAACGAAGTTGGTGACCAAGTTGAGTCTTGGCAAAAGGAGGAGTGGAGAGATGTCAAACGCTTGAAAGGAGATAATTTTTTTGGTGGACCCATTATGGTGCTCGTGTACATTTACTTGGACCGTTTCGTCTACAAATCAAGATTGGTCGTAAGAAAGTTTCCAACTTGTTGTAATTGGACGAAAGAAAAAATTGCAAAAAGAATTAAACAGGAGTTGAAGGCAAATAAAGGTTTCGGTCAAGGTTCTGTGGAGCCTCCCCTTGTCATGAGCTACCACACACTCGCACCCGCACCTCACCCACGGTCACAAAGATTGAGCATGTTCGGTCCAAATCAACCATCCAATACCACGAAGAAGGCAAACCGGATATAGGGTCCGATATTCCACATTGTGGTGACAAGGAAACCGATGGCCTTAGTGATGTAAGTGTGAGATTGTTCACAAACTTTTTGAAGCCGCAAAGGTAGCGGCTGCGACTTTTCGCTAGCTCTGAGATCTCTTGCTATTCAAGCTACGATCAAGCTACCATCCTCAGCAGCGGTTTAATTTCTACTATGGTGGCAGCCGTTAATGGTATTGCGGACGGGTATATTTCATCCCAACAGGATGAGTTTGATGAGAATGTTGGGGATGAAGAAAATGCCGATGATGGGAATAAGGAGGAAAATATAGAGATGGGTAATAATGAGGATGCTAAGAAGGATGAGGACGGTGAATCGAATTTGGACACCGTGGTCAATAATATCGTTGGAAACACGTTATCCATTGCAGCGAATGTTGTGGAGAATGATCACGTTGTTAATGACGATGTGGACAGGATGGGTGGATGGTCCGACGCTGATTTACGTGCGGCATTGGAAATTATGGATGACACTTTTGTACCGATTCGTCCACCGAGATCCCACGGTGACAAGCAAACCCATTCGAAACGTCATAAACCAAGATTGCCAACCCCATCAGATTGCCCACGGTGGAGGCCGCTGTGAGCGACGACGATCATTTTTTGTCTTCTCAAGAAGACAGATCTATTGATCCTCGGCCCCGACCAACACCAACACCGGTTGTCGAACTAGCGAAACCCCAATTGTTATTGATTTACCGATACTCCAATGATTCCGATCGTCCATCCACCATCTCAAAGCGTGTGTGGAAGAATCGAGCAATTGCCGAAAAACCATTGGTCACTCACCGTACATTCGTCGTCGTCATGGAAACCGTTTTGGGTGATAAAACCACCGGTCCGTGCAGAAAGCGAAGAAGAGGGACCAGGTGAGGAAAGCATACAAGGTGAGGAAAGAATAGATCAGTGTCAGAGGGAAGAGGATGAGGGAACCAGATTTCCTACATTATCGGTACCATCAGTTTCTGATCATGTTGATGTCAATAATGTTGATGTCAATAATGTTGATGTCAATACTCCTGTTATTGTGCGTCCTAGAAGAGAGATAATTCCAGTGCCGCTTATCGATCTCCGTATCTCCAAAGAAACATCGTGTTATTACTCCTTTTAATAGGGAGGAGAAAATACTTGTTGGATTTCGGGCTTTGCTCAACAAAGAGAACAAAGGTATTTGACTATGAACTTGTTTTGTAAATCTCAGGTCTCATTTTGTGAATCAGACAATTTATAAATCGTAGGGCTTATATTGTGAATCCAATAGACTGTTTTGCGAATCAGACGGCTTGTTTTGCGAATCGATTGTTTTGATTGTTGAGTGCGGTGATATTCTTTTTCAAAGTAACACTCGAGAGATTGACAAGGAGCATGTTGAGGACTATACCCGAAGGTGATCGAGTATGTTCAAGTTGTAAATATTTGGTGTGAGATCCTAAACAGTAATGAGAAGTTGAAATCACCGGATTCTCCTGTTCGTTTATTTGTTCCATACTCCAATGACGGTGTTAGTTTCCCCCGGGTTGTCCGGAAAATATTGATGTTTCTTGATTCAATTAGTAAGTTTTGGTTTGGTGTTATTATGTTTTGTGAAACCTATTTTCATCTTTATGTTCTTCTTTTCATTTCATCTTGTCTTGTTTTTTGATTTGCACTCCAATCATGTCTACATCATGCCCACCGTTCTTCTTTTGTTTCGACCTTCGATGGAATAAATTGTGATCATACACCCTATGAATGGAGTAGATGTTAACTATTCGATTATGTGCAACCTACGTGTGCGTCTTTTCCTCCATTTCTGGTTATGCAAAGCGTGAATTTACTTTTTTCCGTGAATTCACGATCAAAGTGTTTGACAAGCATGTAACACATCCACATAATTAAGTGCTAATTTAGGTTGTGTCGTGCGGTAAAGACAGGCTCATCAATTGGGTTTCACCAAGATTCGCAGCAGATGGTGACATGATGCTCGAGTTGTTTATCCCTCCTTCAATTTTGAAGTCCGGTGAAATGGATACCGGCGTCTATTTGTTTCAACTGTTGGAGCATTACAAAGGGAACAAAACTGACTGTCCTTTAATTATAACTTCTGTAAGATACCTTTACTTAACCTTGTGAACACGAGAGTTAGATTTGTCGGACACTGGAGTTAATTTCCTGAAACACAGGGCCGATTCGTGAACTTTGGAATAATTATAAGGACTTTTTGTTTTGCATTTATAGGTAAGTCAATTGAAACGCTATGCATTGAAGTTATGCCTTCGAATTATGACCTCCGGTGACAACATGTTGAAAGCTCTTTGTCGAACGAAGTGCGAGAAGAGTGGAATTGTGTGCCTATGTATGACCCATTCCCTTATTAATCATGTTTTGTGAATCTTAGATGTTATTATTGGTTTTATCTGTTGTTCTTAATTTCTGAATCGTGGGTCTTATTATGTGAATCAAAGATCTTGATTTGTGTAAGTATTTTTCCCCTTTACTTTTATTTTTTTGTGCTTTTCCCTTGCCCCTTTACTTTAATTTTTATTTTTATTTGGATAATTCTAGTAATGTTTCTTAATGTGCCTTACTACAGCGAGGCTATGGTGTGTACTGAGTGGATGGAAGTCACACGAGCGGGTTTATCTACGCTTAGACCGCGTCAGTGGGTTATGGATCAAGTAAGTCGACTACTATCAGCGTTCATTTCATTGTATTATCTGTAATCTTTTGTTTCATTCCTAATATTATTTTTTTAGGTGATTGATATGTTTGGGATTAAGACGACACTTCATCGACCAGATCTTTTGTACTTGTCATCGACTGTCATCGTGGTTAGCTTTGAACTTGTTTTAATATTCAAGTATCTTGATTATCCCAAATTGATATGGTTTGTAAAATCACCTTTTGTGGTATGTAGAACTGTACAAAGAAGAAAAACCCTTGTATTTGGAATCAATACATCAGTGGGACATACAAACCGGTGAATGGTGCCACAATCCGAAAGGTCTGGTCCCTCAACAATATTTTTTGTTATTTTTTTTTTTTTTTTTTTTTTTTTTGTGGCGGACATGTAGGGCTGTAAATTGGAGACTAATCTTTATTATATCAGGTTTTTATACCGCTGATCAAAGACAAACATTGGTGGGCTTGTATATGCGATATGGAGAGTAAAACGAATTACATCCTCAACTCAAGCGCGAAAGTACAGTCTTATGATGTACATAATACAACCATAGACACGGTATTAATTATTTGCCTAATCTAACCCTTGACAGTTTGTGAATCAGAGTATATAAAACATTTTTAGTGTCAATCGTATTAACTCGAAACATTTTCGGTGGCCAAATTATCTCCTATTTTGGCAAGTAGTTCCCGTCATATTATCTCATGCGGTTTTCGCACTCTCACAGGGTTATAACTCTCAAAGTTCCTCAACAATCAAATAAGTAAGTTATTCCCTAATGTGTCCGCTTTACGGAAATTAAATATTGTTTACTAAACAGTTGAACACTATACTACATTCAGTTTTGATTGTGGAGCTCACGTGTTGAGGTATTTGAGTATGTTGGATTGTGAGCTCGGTGATTGGCGAGAATCCGGACAATTATCGGGTAAGAAACAAGTTGAACAAGATACGTACATGAAATCTGTATTTGAAAGCGTGTTGTTCATTAATTTCAACTATAATTTCTTACAATTACGAGAGAATGCCGAATTTGAAAGTCCGTAATGATGCAACTACTTTCATGGGATGCAAATACTAGAACGGTACAGGCCCGGTTCTTTAATAACTTTTGCATATCAAATCCCCATTCATTCACGATATCCGCGATATTTTGAATAGTAGCGAGCCATGCTTGTCCGTGTATATATTTTGAAATATTTTACGTGTTTTTCGATATAGGAGTATAAGTAGCAAGATGTGCTTGTCTATGGTGGTGATATGATGTGAAGCGAGGAGATCGTTTCTTGGTGTATGCTTCTCGGTTGGGAATTTATTCTTCATGATTGTCTTTGTGAACGTTTAGTAGAAACGGGGCAGCATTTATTCTTTTCTTTGTGAGTTTTGGGTGTTATGCGGTGTATACTTACTTATCTCACGGTTGGTTCGTCGGAGGCATTTGTCCCTTATGCGTGGAATTTAACTTGTGGTGGATACAATCAAGTATTATGTTAGTATAGTATTAGATGGTATATGCAGGATCTATCAAGTATTCTAGTGAATATGTTATTAGTCATTTAGTTGGGTGCTAATCTGCTTATTTAGTAGATCTCCTTTTGTAATAGTTGATTTTAATCAATGGAATTGATTAGTCGCTTGAATTTGTGAAATTTGACGTGGATGATTTATAAAGCGTCTGATTCGCAAAATGAGACCTGAGATTCACAAAAGAATGTCCGAGATTCAAAAAAGACGATATTCACAAAAAAGATGGATTCACAAAACAAGTCGACAAAATGAGACCTGAGATTTACAAAAGAATGTCTGAGATTCAAAAAAGACGATATTCACAAAAGATGGATTCACAAAACAAGTCGATTCACAATATTAGACCTCGGATTTATATATTGTCATTCACACGGTAAGATTCATGAAATAACGTCTATAATTCACACTAATCCATTTTATATAATATTTAAATTGTGTCATTCACAAAATAAGACCGTTTAGCCTTGATCGACTGTTCCTTTCTAATAAGATTACGAATCTTCCTAATAATCGCGAAAATTAGACCCAGGATTCACAAATTAATACCAACAAATAAGATTTCCAGGTCTTTTGTACATATTAAGATTTAAGATTCATAAAACAACCTATTACATTCACAAAAGAACCTCTCAGATTCACAAAAATAAGATAAACAAATAAGATGTCCATATTTTTGGAAACCAATAATATGTTGCCAAACTAAAAGACTGCTCCTTTCAAAATTGTCAGTGTCTTCTTCAATCATCATATCTATTTCTCAAGACTTAAGAAGACTATTTCCTTCATTCTTCATCCTCATCCCCTTCCTCTTCTACTTCTTCGTCCGCTAGCTCTCCCTACGTAAAAGACAAAGCTGGAATTAGAAAGATGTTTACAAACATTAGATGTACAATAATAAAAGTGAGGATCATGCAAAATTGGGTGACACGGCGTGAATCACATTCATCTTATATAAGCCAACTGTTGTCATTTATGTTACAAAGTGAGGAATTATATCAGGTTACTACATACAATCAGTCTCATTTCTGTGATTCACAAATAAAGATATGTGATTCACATAATAAGATCCAGGATTCACAAATTAAGACCTGAGATTCACAAAGCAACCTCTGGGATTCTCAAAATAAGATAAACAGATAATTAAGACCTGGGATTCACAAATTAATATCAGATGTAGTTGCGTAGATGAATACAAACCTGATTCACTGGAGGAAGGTCTGCAAAATCATATGGACAATTCCTTTTGTCGTGGTTACACTTGCGCTTACAGTTAGCACACAACCTTTTTGCTTTTTCCGCCTTCTTGATTGCCTTATTTTTCTTGCTCACCAACCGTTTACCACAACCTTTGTTTCTAGACACATTAGGCGGTAAGATGTTGGTTTCTTCCGGAACCTTGCGGCCTCAAAGTAGAAGCTCAATCTGTTGTTGTTTTGTCAACGGTTGAGTGTTTCCCTCTAGTTTTGTCATGAATTCCTTGATTAACTTGGCAAACTCTCTCACATCCGACTCTTCTTTCCTTTTGAGCATACCAACGATTAATCTGAATCTCGGACCACACCACAGACATTCCAATCTGTTTTGTCTTTGGTATTGTTGTATTTCTCTAATGATTCCCATTCCAATCATAAACGTCACTTTTGAGTGCATTCTTGCTCCACCTTTGCAAAATATATTTATCAGGTATGTCCTTAAACTTTCCCGAACAAACCCAAATGATGTGACTGCATAAAATACCTCTCCTTTCAAACAGTTTACATGTGCACCTTACATCATTCGTGCTTCTCGCACTCAATCGCAAATTTTAGTCCTTTCTTTGCATCCTCAACTAACGACACTTCAAAGTTCGTCACAGGATCTAGCGGAGTGTATCCAACCAAACTGCAGGTATTTATTGAAAGCTTCACCTGGTTTTGGAACTCATAGAACATTGCATGGGTATAGCTTCTCACTGCTTGTGTCTCCCATTTTGACCCATACTGAGTGTTTCGAGGATTGAATTCGCATTCTCCTCTTCACGGAGCTTCAGCAGGTGCTTTTGGTGGTCAGTGGCGCTTTCATAGCGCACCAAGAACTCGGTTAATGTCCCGTATTTGTTTTCAAACCGCTTAAAGAAACTATTAGCGATCTCGACCTTTGTGTAGTTCGTAGTAAACCGCCCATTGGCACATTTCTGAAATAAGCGGGTATCCATGTGTGTCTATCGGCCGAACTTCCCGATCAACCACGTATTGTCTTCCAAGGAGAAATCGTTCATGACTTTAAGCCACTTCTCTTCAAATTCCCCGGGCTCCAGGTCATCGTCCCATACAACACTGTTCAGACGGGTTAAAAAGTCGGTATCTCTACAAATTTTACTCCCAACCTTGTCGGTTATTTTCTTCATGATGTGCCACATGCAAAACCGATGTTTATTTGTTTTGAACTTAGCGCAATGAACAAAATCAAATTATCGACCGTCACCATCATTTTATAATAACTAAATTCACGCAGTTTCACATAACAAAGTCATATGATGCACTATTATGTAAATCTCAAGTCTTATCCTCAGATTCGGACTATAAATCATATAGCTTATTTTGTGAATCCTATAGCTTATTTTGTAAATCTAGGGGGTTATTTTGTGAATCTCATGTCTTATCCTCGGATTCAGACTACATAAATTTTGTAGTTAGTTTGAAACATACCAGGAACTGCTTTAATTATTCCTGGGTCTTCGTCGGTGATGATGTAGTTAGGCTCCTTCCCACCCATACCGCATTTTAAACCGGTCAAATACCCACATGAATGACTCCTCGTTTTCATGTTCTATAAGCGCACATGCAAATGTGATTGACCTTTTATGATGGTCAATGCCCGTGAAAGGCGTGAACGTCATGTTGTACTTGTTTGTACCATAAGTTGGGTCGTATGAAACTCCATCTCCAAACAGAGCATACGCTCTTTGCATGTCACAATCCGTCCAGAAAATCCTTGTCAATGCGTTCTTGGAATCTTTTTCATAAACAAAGTGGAGCCCTTTTGTTTCAGCTAGGGTGTCTAAGCGTGATTTGAACATTTCCCCATCATGACTGTTCATTAGACACTTCATTTCCCTCTGAAAATTTTTGAATTGCTTGGTATGTTGCCCCGACATTTTGAAAACCACCCAATTGTTGAGTGCATAGTTGGTGTGTTAAGCTAGGACCAACATTTGCTTTTGAATTGCTGACAATCATTTGCATATGAAATTCATTGATATTTTCAGCAAGTTTCTCAAATTCCTTATTTTTCACAACATCAAGCGGGTGATTGTGACCCTCAATAAACACGTCAACCATGTACTTGTTCTCATGGAACTTGAACTTTATCATTCTTTGGACAGCCCCACCTTCTAATCTTTGTTATTCTTGTGGTTGACCCTTTGTTGGAACTCTCTGCCTCTCCTCCACCTTTTTTCACCCTACGTTTAGCAATTTGGTTTTTTCAGTTTGCTCTTTGTACCACCTATTTTTCGTTATTTCGATGCAACGGATTCATCCGCCTTTTCTCGCAACACCGAGTTAGGGCAGGTCGTCTTTTCTTCTTATTACTGACCTTCCCGATTGCAAACCATGCACTTTGTTCGATAATATCATCACGAAACCTTTTGCTTGAAGATTTCCTTGATTTAAACCCACAAGCAACAGCATACGTTTCATAAAACAAAGATCGCCGAGTCTAAGTCAATAAATGTTTTCCCAATGTTTGGTGTAAACTTTTCATCAATCCTATTTATCCATCGTTGGCTGCCACTCGGTGTGTAAGTTATAAGAGTAGTAGGTGTGAAAATAGTTGGTACTGTAGGGCTTGTTAAAAAAAAGAGAGGTAGAAGCTTGACCCGCAATTAAAATTGGAATCAACAATGAAAATTGTAGATTCACAAAATAAGCCAAAAGTGCAAGATAGGAGATTAACAAATAAAGTTCCACAATATTAGCATATAAGGTTCATAATCTCTGCCACAAACCAAGTTTCAGGATCTTATAGTCTATATTTCAATAAATAACCTACTCTAGATTCAAATAATTAGCTCTTATATTTACAAAATAAACACTCTGATTCACAAAATAGACAATGTTAAACAATCCGCCACAAACCAAACTTCATAATCTTATAGTCTATATTCACTAAATAACCTATCAAATTCACATAATTAGCTCTTATATTCACAAAATAAGCTATCTGATTCACAAAATAAGGAGAATAGCAAAACAATCTCAAAAAAATAACATCTCAAATTCATAAAAGATTGATGTTTCTTCGGTTCAATTAGTAAGTTTTGCCAAAAAGAGCAACATAGGAGATTCACAAATCAAGTTTCACAATATTAGCATATAAGTTCCTCTGTCACAAACCAAGTTTCGGGATATTAGTCTATATTTTTCAAAATAACCTCTCAGATGCACAAAATTAGCTCCTAGATTCGCAAATAAACTTCTCAGATTCACAAAACCAGACCAAAATAACGTCTCAAATTCATAAAATAGGGACAAAACAGAATACTGTTGCACTAGCACTCTTATCAGAGTCATTTGTAGTATCGGGAGTTAGACTGCAACATCGCAGGAACACTATAATAAGTAGGACGAAATTGATAAATTTTGATCAAATTCAGGATATTATAGCATACATTCACGAAATAACTTCTCAGATTTACAAAATTCACTCTTAGATTCACAAAATAACCTCACATATTCACAAAATCAGGATAATAGCGAAAAAAAAGAGATTACCTGTTTTCAACAAAGAATATTATCACCGATTCGTAATGTCCGTAATCTCCATTGAAATTGAAGTCGCAACGTCAATTTGAGCCTTATTAGCTCTTATATTAACAAATAAAGTTTCACAATAATAATGTTTCAAATTAACAAAATAGTAGGAACACCATAATAAGTATGACATCGACAACCATAGATAAGAAAGCATGCAATATTACTGATACAAGACAATTAAAGCATTCAATGGTGCGGACTTGTGCAAACTTTTCAGAATTTGTCATCTTATTTAGTTTTAATCTTACCCAGGTTGTATATATTAGTTATTTAAGTTTCACAAAATAACCTTCTAGTTTCACAAACTAGGGTCTCTGATTCACACAATAAGAAATAAATAAATTGCATCAGTAACGTTTAACAACAGAGATTCACAAAATAAGGCCCAAGATTCACTAACTATAGGCTGAGATTCACCAAATAAAGTCCGAGATTCACTAAATAAAGTATCAGATTATTAGTTCAAATAATTAAAAAAACAAATTGGTGAAGATTATGAATTCACTTTTAAGAAAAGGTCAGGTTGTATGTATCTAGATATTTTGTTGATTTGTTAATAACAGTTCCATTCCCAAGAAAAGGACATTGAACAATCAAGCATTCAATCAAAAAATTTAATACATGGGTAATGTGAACAGGCACTGTTGACAGTTGTGCCAAATACCAGGCCTATAAATATCTAATTTCTGAAACATAATAGTATATACCAATAACCTATCTTCTCTCTTCTGTAAAACATTTCAAAAATCCCTACTGTACACAATGTCTCATTTATTTGTATTTCCCTATACTTGTGTTTTGGCGAATGTTCCAGGTTATATGAATCAAAAAGGGAAGTATGTTTGTCCTGACCTCTCTAAATTGGCAGATTGTTTAATGAGCCAAGGTTATGAGATAGAGTCTTTGGTGCTCGTTATTATCTGCAGCAGACTTGTCATTTTATGGGATTAGTACTAATTCAATTTGGCACAAATGACAATGGCTGCAAACAGGCTTTTAAGTTGCAGGAGAAGTTCGAGCAATTTGGGCGTACTAGATCCGAATGGTGGCTACCTATTCCCGAGTTCGGGGCCCTTTCTATGGGTAGCATCAAGGCTTGATTCAAAATATTTTAGCTACACTCAAAGTATGTAGAAGAGTCCCATATTCATCTAAACATGCGGGAAGATCACTCCGATGCGAGATGAAAGTCGCACCTATAGCTATATCAATATTGCTCTATGTGCATTGCCTCGAACAAATAGGGGTGATTGATAAACTAAACAAATATCATATCTTGTTTAATTTTTCAGCTTTTCAGTTTATTTTATTTTTGAATGCTGTTGTTTAGTTAATTCGAAAGCCATGAACCTGCGAAATTTTATGTGATGAAAAATTACAAGATTTTTAAGTTTCCTGAATATTATATTTAGCTCTTATATTCACAAAATAAGCACTCTAATTCACAAAATAGACAATGTCAAACAATTTCTGCCACGATCCAAGTTTCAGGATATTATAGACAGTTTATATTTTCAAAATAACCTCTCAGATGCACAAAATTAGCTCCTAGATTCGCAAAATAACCTCTCAGATTCACAAAACCAGAACAGTTTATATTTTCAAAATAACCTCTCAGATGCACAAAATTAGCTCCTAGATTCGCAAAATAACCTCTCAGATTTACAAAACCAGAACAGTTTATATTTTCAAAATAACCTCTCAGATGCACAAAATTAGCTCCTAGATTCGCAAAATAACCTCTCAGATTCACAAAACCAAAACAAAATAACGTCTCAAATTCATAAAATAGGGACAAAACAGAATACTGTTGTAATAGCACTATTATCGGGAGTCGCGAGATCGGGAGTTAGACTGCAACATCGCAGTAATACCATAATAAGTAGGGCGAAATTGATTATTTTTGATCAAATTCGGGATATTATAGCCTACATTCACGAAATAACTTCTCAGATTTACGAAATAACTTCTTAGATTCACAATATAACCTCACATATTCACAAAATCAGGAGAATAGCAAAACAGCTTCATAAAATAGCGAAAAAACGGAGATTACCTGTTTCAACAAAGCAGTATTATCACGATTCTTTGTAATGTACGTGATCTCCATTGAAATTAAAGTGCAACGTCAATTTGAGCCTTATTAATGAATGAATTATAATCAATTAATGAATGAATTAACAAAATCAACAAATTTTACACCGCGAATGACGAAATTGCTCAATTGCTCAGTTTTGATCGAATTCAAACCCTAAACTAACGAAATACTTCAGTTTTTGATCCTTATAAATTTACAAAACAGTTCGATTTTGTTCAAATTTGATCATTATATCATCAATTAATGAACGAAGTTAAGAAAATCAATTTTTCATCAAATAATATGAAATTACCTGGAAATTACCTCGAAATCTTCTAAGAAATCGATTAATTTGATGAATTCGCCTCTTTGATTGTCAGAATTTGATTATTTTGATGAAATCGTCTCACAAATTTGATGATCTATTTGAAATCAACGCCCAAATTGAGTCATTTTGTATAAGCGCACAAACTCAGTAGTTTTGGAAGGAAAGAATTTGGGCCTTTTGTTTAGATTAGAGAGAATAAGGTATTTGGGCTTTTTTTTAGTTTAGAGAGAGAAAGTGTTTTGGACCAAATGAAAAGTTTCTTGTTGACCCCTAATTTTCATCCTTGTTTTTTCAGTCCAACATTACAAAATCAGCCCATCCATGTATAATGCAAATCAGTCCAAGGTAGTAATTTGGTGAGACCAGCCGCCTCGCCATAATGAGGTAATATATGAAAAGAGAGTATGACTTTTACAATAAATCTTCCTTAAGGCGGCACTATACGTCTTAAACTTAAGACAGGTTTAATACATATCACTTGTGTATATAAGAATGCATAGGATAAAAAAAACATATTTTTCTTATATATATATATATATATATATATATATATATATATATATATATATATATATATATATATATATATATATATATATACACTCAAGTGGTATGATACTTGACCCGTAAGACGAATAGTGTCGTCTTAAATGAGAATTTGTGTGACGTTTATACTATCATTTAACGATAAATTAAATTTTATGGGTATTTCTGTATAAACACAAAAAAAATGAATATTGATTAAATATGAATGTTATATATAAATTAATTTTCAAAATATTTGTTTTAAAATTTTAAAATGATAAAAAAAGAAAAAAAAAATCCCCGTTTGCACCAACTCGTTGTATAAACCCAAGCTCATAAACTCAGCTTGTTGCATAAGTGCATGAAGTTAGTTTACCCTCTCCAATTTATTACTCTCCTTATTAAAACCCTAAAACCTCCAATAAGTCTAATTAACACACTAGAATCTTTCATTTGCACAGTGGAGAGTGAACCCAAAAAAAATCGTGTCATTCCACACATCTCTCATTAAATTTCCTCAACCTCCATTTCATCCTTGTCACTCCGTCTTCTCTCTAACTCGTCTACCGTCTCAGCGTCTTTACATATTTGGCTTCAAACTCAGTTCTCAAGTACCAAAAATTGTTGTTTTTGTAACGAAAATAATGTATCCAGGCATGTCAATCTAGATTCTTTTGTAAGTAATAGAGCTTTAATTTGTAAGTATGTTTTAAGCATTATTCTTTTTAATTTTGTTGCATGATTTAAAAATTAAAATATTGTTTACATTAATTTTAGCTAGATCTATCATTTTTATCATTATATTTATGCATTGTTTGATTCGTATTTTTTTATTCAAGAATTCCTTTTTTTTCAAAAAAAGATTGTTAAATCTTGCTAAATAATTGCTAGATGCAATCTTTTGGTCAATATTTGTTTATTCATTTTAAAGAAAAATTGGAACTTTATATATATATATTTTTTTTTATGATTCATGATTAATTGATAAGATTTTCTCACTAATCTAATGTTATATTTAAAGATTTCAACATTAATTATCCTGTCAATTAAAGTTTACGCTTTTTTTCACAACAAACATAATAATTTTTTTCACAACAAACACAATAATTTTAATGTTATTATTACTTATTATACTGCCATAAATTCTTAAATGGGATTATATATATCATGGTAAATTTAGATTTTATTCAATTTAATTTTTATGAGAACATAATTGATGTGCACTTATCATTAATATAATTTGTAAAAATTATTTGCAACTTTTTAACGTTAAATGATTTTTTATTAGCTTAATATTTGTAAATTATTTGTGAAAGACAAAAATAAAATCTATACAATACTATAAAAAGGTTAGTTGAGTGGTGTTTTGAAAATCCTACGTGTCATTGCTAATTGGCTTTCAATGACCAAAAATCACACATTCTCTAAATCACACTATAAAAGTGGGAAAAAAAAGAAAAAGAAAATAAAAAATACCCTTCATCTTCCCAACCTAAGTTTATGAATGCCGTTATTGTATAGATTCACAATACCACTCAACTAACCTTTTTATAGTATTGTATTTCCCAACGAGATTACATGTCTAAGTCTTTGCTCCCCTTAATTTTTGTTTTTTGGAAGATTAGCCATTTTAATCCAGTACACAATGTGTAGCTAAGTTAAATTTGCTACTTCCTGAATTAGAGCATAAGCGAAAAGTTTATGATGGATGATAGAAAGAACAAGCATGGTTTTTGTAAGTTGCTGATTGAGTAGTTATGCATATTTATCGAATTTGAATCAATTTTATTTTATTGTAATACTAGATGAAAAGCCCGTGCGATGCACAGAACTTTCATTACGATTATCTGTAAAAATATATTCTTAAGTTGATAAAAAAAGTCCTACTATGTTGTCATTGATGGAAACAAAATTCGTGATTGGTATAGATGATAACAGATGAATTATTAGTGATTTAGCATAAACGTTTTGCCAACGATTAGTATAACATCAAGTGACATAGTTATAGCATGTCGCTAGCTTTTTAATTTTTACAGGCACAACCGGTTTTTAATTAAATACAAAATGCTTTCTCTATAAACATGGTGGAGCTCATCAATATGAATCCTTAATAACGAAGACATATCTTTATGAGTTTTGCAAATTATTTTACAACTACGTAAAACTGAATGATGTTACAAAAAACAGCAGGCATCATAATTATATATATTTAGTGCGTTGAGAGAAAATGGTAGATCTCTTACAACATAAATTATACCTTGACTATTTACACATAAGAGTATTTTCTCCTTATAAACATCACCCAATATCTCTCATTCTATTACATAGAATGCACGGGCACCTAGTAGTATTATCTGTGACAACATCAGTGAGTAGTTTATGCCATTTTTTAAAATAGTTGGGTTACCAAGTTAGTATAATAATGTCAGTTAGTAGTATATATTGTATGGCACCGCAGAAACGTTATTTTATACATTACCATGGTCTGGTAATAGAAAACTATTAAATTTAACAAAAAGTCAAACTATGCTAAAAATGGAAGCAACCAAAATTTCGGGGGTTGATTTAGATGAAGACAGATTAATCATGAGTTCTTATAACAAAAACGCAACGAAAGCGTTGTGGCATTTGCTATTTAACTATGTGAGTTGTATACTAACATTCAAAGATATAGTTGGATTATAGAGTTACCGTCTTATTGTTTTAGCACCATCTATTTTTTACCGAAATAGTCTTTGACTACTTATCCTTAAAAACTCCATGCAAAATATATAATACGACATGTTAATTTGGTAAATTATGAAAACTTCTTTGTAAACAATGTCCTTCTTGTGGCCTTGATACATTTGGTCTCTATCATCGATGTGACGATGTAGAACGTTAATCTCTCGGTAGGGATGGCAATGGGTCGGGTTGGATCAGGTTTTGCTAGATCCAAACCCGATCCACTTACTTATTGGATCACAGATCCATATCCATACCCGATCCATATCCAAAATTCTAAAATCCATACCCGATCCATTATACTTTTTTCAAACCCATACCCGCTCCAAATCCATACCCGATCCACTACATAATCCAAAACCCAATACGAAACTTGATTTGACTACATAAAAATTTAATCTTATATAAGAAAATTTAAATTTCAAGGTTAGTAAAGCCTAAATTTTCAATAATATCCACTTGGATCGGGTTCGGGTATGAATGGATCGGGTTCGGGTATGAATGGGGTTTTCCAATAGTGGATATGGATATGGATATGGGTTTTTAAATAGTGGATCGGGAATGGGTTTTTAAATAGTGGGTTTGGATCGAATTTTTTCCTTCGGTTCGATTCGGATTCGGTTCGGTTTGGGTCATAATTGTCATCCCTATCTCTCGGATGACGTTGTTCTTGAAACTACATAAAGCTTGCCATTAATAAAAATTGGTTTCAGGAGATAAATTTCAACATGATTTAGTGACTGTCCCTAACTCTTGTTTATTGTTAAGGCGCAGTATTAGAGCCGGCAAACAATGACACGACACAAAAACACGACAAGAGTCCGACACGAAATTAACGGGTTTGGGTTGGCATTTAACGACCCATTTATGTAAGTGGGTCGACACGAACACGACACGAGATTTAATTGGGCTAGGTTTGGATTGAGCACTCTACACACGAACCCGACACGAATAACCTATTTACTAAATTAATCCCAAGTTTTCTTGATCCTCACATAAATATACTTACACTTTCCAAATATGACATGACACGAAAACACGACACGAAATTAACGAGTTAGGGTTGGGGTTTGATGACCTATTAATGCAATTGGATCGACACGAACACGACACGAGATTTAATTGGGTCGGGTTTGGGTTGGAGAGTTCGTGACCCGTTTAAATGTGACACCTGAACCCGATACAACCTGATTTGTTTGTCACGTCTACATAGCATGGCCACAACGTATATTGTCTCTTTTTAAGAACGAAAAGAATATTTATATCTGAGGAAGTCATTGCTATCCTCGGGTTCAGTACCTTTTGCCGACTTTGAAACCCGTAAGTATCTTCCCTTCTACTATGAATTTTCCAGGGCGATTGATAATAAGACAGATCCCGTTAGATAATCCTCTTACGGAGTTAATGTTCCTCTACAATGTAAATGGAATACCACGCTTGGTAGAGCATACTATTATTAGTTATATTAAAAAAAATCATCATGTATACTCTCTCCCCTTCTTAAACTCTCCCACCTTGCTTCTTAGAGGTCAAACTTTTATAACTTTGACCATTAATATGTCGAAAATCATGATCAAACTTCCGCATTAACAATTGTGTAGAAGCAATACGGATCAATTAGAAGAGGAAGAAATATATTTAGTGTGAAATTCCTAAAAGATAATGAATCTTACTCCCAAAGTCTACACCAACTAAAATACCCGACCAAATCTCGCATAATGAAAACAAAAGCGACGCCTAAAAGTAAGGATACCAAATGGGGAATAAGACATGACGAATGTAGGCCTTCTCATACCCTTATTTAATAGAAAAATTACATGCCCCTACTTGTCGCAACTAAAAATTTTCAAAACCATCATCGCTTCAACTTTGGGAGATCTTAAAATAGTTTGTTCCATTTAAATGTCATATACTCGTCTATTCTATAACTTTCTCAAATAATTCTGATATTATTTTACCCATATATAACATTCATGGTTGGCACGATTTAAAATTCAGTTTGAGTCTAAAACTTTATTTATATTCGCTACATCCAAGTCAAATGCGATATAGTTGGACACTTGTGATAGATTTTCCTTTTTGATCAAATTAATTTGCTTTTTTTCCTTATTGTAGAGCTAACAATAATTTTTTTTTTCTTATGTAGAAAGCTAACATTTATTTTGAACCAATTACTTATTTATTCTGTTCCTCATGATTTTGTAGTATATATGTACCTTGTGTTACAATGCCTAATTGCTAATATTTATTCTGAATAAATAGCTATAATGGAGATTATAAAATTAAAAATGGAACTTGAGATCAATTACTAACAATAAGGTCAAAAATAAGTAAACACTGGCAAAAAAACATCAAGAAGTAATTTAGATATGAGGAAGGTCGGGAGATCATGAAAAATCTCTTATTTAGGCTTTATTTCAAAGAAATTGAAATTAGCTTTTGAACAAAATGTCATTTATCTTAATTTTTTTTTTTGTAAATATTTGATAGATAAATTATTTACCAAAATAAGATTAGCATGTGAGAAATAAGTTACCTGTTTTTTTTTTATTCACTCAATTTATAATATTAAATATAGAGAACTTATTATGTCCTTTTATATCATTTTACCAAAAGAAGAGCTACCTTTTAGTTAGTTTGCCAAACATTTTTGGCTTAATCAATTAAATTATCATCTCTTAATTTTAGTTACCTTTTAAGCTACAATATTAGGTTTCAGTTAACTTTTCAGTTAGTATGACAAAGTAAATTTAAGATATTGTATGTTATATTTTACCCCTTTTGAAATCCACATTTTAAAAATTACTCCCTTTTGATTTTTTTTGCTAAAATTACTCCTTTAAGTTGCATTTTTTTTTCCTAAAATTGCTTCAAAACTTTAATTTAAGTGACTTATTTTCTCTGTTTTTCAACTCTCCTTCCATTTGTCTACATAGTTATACCTTTCAAAGTATAAATTGGCTAAGGCACAAACGGAATAAATTCAAAAATTGGAGTTTTGAAGTAATTTTAGAAAAACATGCAACTTGGGAGTAATTTTAGCAAAAAATTCAAAAGGGAGTAATTTTAAAAATGTGAATTTCAAAAGGGAGTAAAATCTAATTAACTCGATATAGTATATGAATAATGTTTATATTATATTTAATATGCCATATAATTAGTTACATTGTGTATTTTGAGTATCATCTACTTATATTAGAATAATCTTATTAAAATAAATTTAATCTACTTTTATTAGGATAACTTTATTAAAATGTTAAGAAATCTACTTTTATTAGGATAATTTTATTAAATTTGTTTCTAAAACTACTCTTGTTAGAAATTCTAAAAAAGTTGGACTCTCTAATATCGCTCGAAAAGTTTCTGCTTTATATATATGTATTGATTGATTGATTGAATTTTACGATAATTTTCGTGTGATATAGTTTCAACATACTCGTAAATATATACTGAGAAAATATGAACTCTGGAATACACACCGGAGAAGAGATAAATTCATATGCATGGGAACGTGCGTAAAAGCAAAATCCATATACCAATATAGTATTTCACTTATGAGTTATGACCGAGTAATTAGATGAGTTTCAATTCTTTATTAAATGGCCCATTCATTCATTGATCAATTGGCGGAGTTTAACCTCCATAACTTGACTTAATTAGGAACTTTAATCTATAGTAACAATCTTGACTATTTTTTTTTACTGAGAGATTTTTCTTATCAAGTTCCCTATTATTTTATATTTTGAGAGAAGAGAAAAGATATGCTAGCAACACATCCTTAAGGTCGTTTCCTCCAACTTTTTTTTTACCGGTAATTTTAATTATTTTTTATGTTAACTACCATTTTTTCTATGGTTATAGTAGCCGAGAAAATCATGCTGGGTTCGGTACCAAAGTCTAATCACCGTGAGCTTACTATATTGTATCAATACGAGATTTCACAATGCGTTCTAGAAATATACGTATGAAGTTGTTGAAGATGTACTAGAATTGATGATGACAAAAAACATTTTTTAAGAGCAAGATAAGTCTTTTGCAAAGAAAACACAATCACCTGAGCAAAGGAACGTCGTGAGAAATGATTCATGTAAATTTGAAACTATTTTCTACTAAAAAATACTAAAACTGAAGGCTTACTAAGTATAACAACTTGAATGTGAAACCCCTAATTTACCAAGCAATAGATTGAGAATACAACAAAAAAGGGTTTAAGAATCATGATTTTCACGGATCACGGGTATAAGCACTAGTTAACTAATAATTAGGATGAGAAAGGAGGAGAGAGACTAATTAATTAACTTAATGATCATGTGAGGCCCTATATCCAATTTACTCCCTAAAATTCTGCAGCCAAGAAAAGACTTGCACTTTTATACTATGTAGATTTTAAGAGAATTTTTTCTCCAAAATGCATATAACTAAATAAACAAATAAGTAAAATTTTTTCCTTTTAATTATTATCTTTTCAATAATAATGTTCTTATAATTAAAATATAATCTTTTTATCAAATTCATAATAATGATTTTTTCAGTAAAAAAAAAAAAAAAAAATCGGTATTAGACTATAAATTATAAGTTGGTAAGTTTTTCAGTAGTACAAAAATTATTACCTTAGAGAATAACTTGACACATATATACAACTAGCTTCATGACAAAAAAAAAATCATTAAAATAATTGGAGAAAATTTATAAATGAAATCCTTAGTTTTATGGTAAAAAAAAATATTTTAATAAAAATACTAGATTAATAACTTTACTTAATTCTCTTTAATTAGTTTTTCATTTCAATTTTTTTTCACATCCAAATACAAAGGGGTGAAATATTAAATATTAAGGTGTATATTAAAAATGTATAAAGAATACAATAAAAAAAAAAAAATCTATATATATACCGCGCATGCATGCGCGGGATCTATACTAGTGTCTAAACAAGATCACAAAATCGACAATTTTACCAGAGGGACCTTCCGTGAAATTTTCGGTGAATTTTGTTCCTGAACCTGTAATCCCGAAAACCGTGTATTATACACCAATTTGAGTCATTCCAGAGGTCGTACCGGACCATGTTTCTTTTTCTCCAGATTTTATAATCCGACGTCTCTTGAGAAGTTACCCTGTTCGATTTTAACCCCTAAAAACAAGTATCTATCCCTTTCTCACAATTATCCGAGTTTGGGCTGATGCTGGTTTATAGAATACCAGCATCCTCAAATGTTCCCGGTTGGTCCTCAAATTTTGTGTGGGCGCTTTATCTAACCCGAGATACATTACGTGAGATTTCTGGTGAATATTGTTCCGGGACCCTGGAATCTGAAAACCGTGTATTACACTCAAACCATACTATTGGTCAATTACTCTATTACTCCCTCTTTTTCGGACTTCCGGTTAATTGTTATCCTTTGCCTTTTTGGCCACTATTCATAAGTGAAGCGAATTTTTAAAATTATTTGTAATATATAATATAAAATAGGCAAATGATAACCATAGCGCGGGGGGCATTCGTTAAGATGAAAAATAGGGAGAAATAAATAAATAAAACTCATAAAATATACGGTAAAATAACAGTTTAAGAAAAAATAATAAAAGTGTCCCCACTCAAATTTCTCTTCCATCCCTTGATATTAGGCTTTTTAACAACTTTACTATAACCTTTCTCCCAACTATCGGATACCTCTAGCAGTCCAGCAACTACTATATCACCATCATCTCCCTCGACCACCGGATATATCCAACTCAAACCTCAACTCCAGTCACCGGCGACCCATTATAACCGATCATTTACGACGACCTCCCCCGCCAACCACCACAACTATCTATTAAACCCATTCCCGAAAAGAGTTCATCCATTCCTTCTTAGGGTGTCTATTAGTTCGGAATCCGACGAAGCCGTAGGATTTACCATGTGGTGGTGATAGTCGCTGGTCATAGTTTGGGTGCAGGGAACCAGCTTTGCGAAGGGTTTTGGGTGGTCAGAGTTGGGTACAGTTGTAAAGTAAAGGAATGAGGGTGGTCGTCGAAAAAGCGGCGACGAAGGCGACGAGGTTTGGGTGATGGTGTTCGATAGGTGATGGTTGGGACAGAGGGTGATGAAGTGATGGTGATCCGTATGATATTATTACAGTTTTGTATCTATTGGTAGTTAAGAATAATATTTACTAGTTTGAATGCCCGTGCGTTGCAACGGGTTAATTAACTTATTTATAATGCAAAAAAAAACATAAGGGTTTAATGTTTACATTCTATGTCTAATGATTTGTTTACATATTATTAAAATATCTCTTTTAAAAAAAATAAAAGATTAATATATACGTGGGTTAGCTCCTATTTATAATCATATAATCACCCCACATTATATTAATCTTTCGATGTGGTACAATTCTACTATTTATAAGTAATATATTCACCAAACTTGGATTATTTTTCTGATGTGGGATAATTCTACTATTTATACGTAGTATATCATCAAACCCGCATTGTTTTTTTAATGTGGGACAAATAACATACTCAGAATTACACCATCTTTTTTGCACTTAGTTCGACATTCAACCAGATCCCGAATACCGAATACGGTTAATTGTTACTCATTATATTTAATTGTTTTATTTAAATTTAATAATATGATCAAGTACTCTCCATTAATATTTGTCGCTGTTTTTCTTCATTTTTTTTATCATAATTGAGATATGGAAATTTCCCGTGGTACCTCTTAATTTTGTCAGATTTTTCATGTTACCCCTACTTTTAAGAATCTGCTTATGGTATCCTTGAAGTTCCATTTTTTTGCCCATGGTACCCTCTAATGTAAAGGCTGTTAAATAAACGTTAAGTTTGATGGCGTGACAATAAAATAACAATTAAAAAATAATACCCTCTTTATTGTTTTATTGGTACGGATATCTCTCTCTTTTAAATGAAAATTTAATTAAGTATATCATTATAATATTGGAAATTTCTCATGGTAACCTTGAACTTTGATAGATTACACATGGTACCCCTAATTTTAAGTTTCTACAAATGGTACCCCTGTGTTCACCTTTTTCTTTCCCAGAATACCATTTGACAACTTCCGTCATAACGTCATTGCTCCTATGATTATAATATTGACCATTTTATCGATCTTTCTCCCACCTAAAAAAATGTTACAACTTTAAAAATTTAACATTTAATTCAGGATTATGTTTAAAGTCTCTTATATAATAAGTATACTTTGAGAGATTCAATATATTTGGGGTGATACCTAAGTTCCAAGGATAAATCCTATTTATAATCATGGGATCACCCCGCCTTATGATAATCTTATGATGTGGGACAATTCAACTATTTATACGTAGTATATATTTATTACACCTACATTATTTTTCAATGTGAGACGAATAACATATTTAAAAGTACACCATATTTTTTGAACCTAATTCGAAATCCAACCCGATTTAATAATAAGCAAATACTACATTATCTATTAATATTCATATGTTTGTTTTTTATTTTTTTTATCATAATTAAAATATGTGCAAATGATATGAACCTATACTCTAATTATAGAATTTTTTTAACACAATTCTAATTATATTATTTAAACGTAGTACATTTACCACACTTATATTATTTTTCAATGTGGGATATATAAAATCTATAGGTAGAAAATATAATGATATAAACTTTTAAGAGCTCTCCAAGACAATACTTAAGACAATTCTACTATTTATATGTAGTATGTTCATCACACCTACTTATTTTTCAATGTGGGACAAAACATACTAAAAAGTACACAATTTTTCATATTAAGAAGTACACCATCTTTAATATGTGCAAATAATATGAAATTTATACTCTAATGATAGCATTTTTTTTACCACAAAGCTAATTATATTATTTTCATAATTTTTTTAACGATATTTTTTTTGACAAATGAAATGTAAAAGTTTGATATAAAAATTGGAAATATCACTTGAATATAATTTAGGAAATATACATATTATAATAATTAAAAGATTCTCTACTTTATTTTTTACATCAAAAATTATACTTTCCTAAATTTATTTTTGATTATGTGGACGCTCTCAAATCGGTCGAAAAAACTTGGATTATTTTTCTGATGTGGGACAATTCTACTATTTATACGTAGTATATCATCAAACCCGCATTGTTTTTCAATGTGGGACAAATAACATACTTAGAATTACACCATCTTTTTTGCACTTAGTTCGACATTCAACCAGACCCTGAATACCGAATACGGTTAATTGTTACTCATTATATCTAATAGTTATATTTAAATTTAATAATATGATCAAGTACTCTCCATTAATATTTGTCGTTGTTTTTCTTCATTTTTTTTATTATAATTGAGATACGGAAATTTCCCGTGGTACCCCTTAATTTTGTCAGATTTTCCATGTTACCCCTACTTTTAAGAATCTGCCTATGGTATCCTTGAAGTTCCATTTTTTTGCCCATGGTACCCCCTAATATAAAAGCTGTTAAATAGACGTTAAGTTTGATGGCGTGACAATAAAACCCCCTTTATTGTTTTATTGGTACAAATATCTCTCTCTTTTAAATGAAAATTTAATTAAGTATATCATTATAATATTGGAAATTTCTCATGGTAACCTTGAACTTTGATAGATTACACATGGTACCCCTAATTTTAAGTTTCTACAAATGGTACCCCTGTGTTCACCTTTTTCTTTCCCAGAATACCATTTGACAACTTCCGTCATAACGACATTGCTTCTATGACTTTTGACCCCTTTTTCTTTTGTTATCTATTACACAAACACTTCATCTAATTCTTAAATCCAAATTTTATTTAATAAACTAACATTTAATATCTAAATAACAAAACACAAATAGCATGGCATGCTCAATTACTCAAGTTACTCATAGGAGTAACGACGTTATGAAAAAAGTAAACACAAGGGTATTATATGTACAAAACTTAAAATTAGGGGTATTATGTGTAATCTAACAAAGTTCGAGGGTACCATGAAAAATTTCCGTTATAATATTGACCGTTTTATCGATCTTTCTCCCACCTAAAAAAATGTTACAACTTTAAAAATTTAACATTTAATTCAAGATTATGTTTAAAGTCTCTTATATAATAAGTATACTTTAAGAGATTCAATATATTTGGGGTGATACCTAAGTTCCAAGGATAAATCCTATTTATAATCATGGGATCACCCCACCTTATGATAATCTTATGATGTGGGACAATTCAACTATTTATACGTAGTATATATTTATCACACCTACATTATTTTTCAATGTGAGACGAATAACATATTTAAAAGTACACCATATTTTTTGAACCTAATTCGAAATCCAACCCGATTTAATAATAAGCAAATAATACATTATCTATTAATATTCATATGTTTGTTTTTTATTTATTTTTTTATCATAATTAAAATATGTGCAAATGATATGAACCTATACTCTAATAATAGAATTTTTTTAACACAATTCTAATTATATTATTTAAACGTAGTACATTTACCACACCTATATTATTTTTCAATGTGGGATATATAAAATCTATAGGTAGAAAATATAATGATATAAACTTTTAAGAGCTCTCCAAGACAATACTTAAGAGACTCAAAAGATTTTGGGTTGATGCCTAAGTTCCAAGTATGCCTCCTATTTATAATTATAGAATCAGCCACCTTATACTAATCTTTCGATGTGGAACAATTCTACTATTTATATGTAGTATGTTCACCACGCCTACTTATTTTTCAATGTGGGACAAAACATACTAAAAAGTACACAATTTTTCATATTAAGAAGTACACCATCTTTAATATGTGCAAATAATATGAAATTTATACTATAATGATAGCATTTTTTACCACAAAGCTAATTATATTATTTTCATAATTTTTTTAACGATATTTTTTTTGACAAATGAAATGTAAAAGTTTGATATAAAAATTGGAAATATCACTTGAATATAATTTAGGAAATATACATATTATAATAATTAAAAGATTTTCTACTTTATTTTTTACATCAAAAATTATACTTTCCTAAATTAATTTTTGATGATGTGGACGCTCTCAGATCACTCGAAAAAACTCTCTTTTGTATATATATATACTAGATTTAATGCCCGGGCGATGCCCGGGCCAATTTGTAATAATCTATGATTATGATGTAATAATACTTCAAAGCTTTGTTCTTTTGCACTTAATTTTGCTGAACTGAATATATAGAAGTTGAGCTGAACTTATAAGAGCTTGTTTTCTCTGGATCGAACTTATAGGGGCGGCTGAATTAAACTTATAGCTTAACTTATAGAAAAATGGGTATAATTAAGCCGTTCGGTAGAGTCTTTTGGATTATTTTTAATTATGTTAATGTTATTGCTTAGCTCAACTTCATGGACGACTTTTTTGTCAATAATAAAAAAGTATATGACTTAAATTGAAGTGCCTTAAGATAAGAATTGTTGGTAAATACTTCTTCTTGACCAATATATGTCTCAAAGAAACTCGATCAATAACTAAAAAAGTATGGTTAGAACATAGTATAGCGTTTGAACTTTGAAGCCATTGAGCAAATTGACTCTAGATGTAAATCTGTGCTTCTCAAGTAGTTTACTTCTTATACAACTCTATTAATGTGTAAAAGCGGTTACTAAAAAATCTCGTTTTACGATTTTTTTTCATCAAGAAAAATACTTACAATTTACAACCTTGTGCACATGCATTATACATACTGCATAGTAGGATAAATGGGACATATATTATTTATGTGTGCTTCATGGATCATTATTGACTAATCTATCCGTAATTCAATATCTATGATTGACCAGTTTTCGGGTTCGGATATCAAAGAAGGATTAGGAGCCATACTAATTTTTTACTTTCAAAATAAAAAGAATAGAACCTATATATCTATCTATATAAAATTGAACTCTTGCCTCATAGTTTACTTATCCAAAATTGGACTCAAAACATGAGCTTTGTAAGGGATTAATTGCATGAACCTATAGATATATAAAAGGAGTGTATTAACTTGATGATGATTGATGATACGGAAGTTGTTCTCCATATTCCAGAAAAGATCTCATCTAATTGGCTCCGTCTAAGCTCCATCTGATCTAATACCTTCTAATAATACCATAAAAATAAAACAACTTGCATGCATGAAGTACACTAAAACAATAATACCATAAAAATAAAACAACTTTTTTTTTTGACAACAATAAACTTTCATAAATAAATAAACTAGTACATATCGTGCATCTAAAATACAAACACAGGGGGATTAGAGACCCCTGAACTACTTAAAGTAACCGAAGTAAAGGAACTTGAAGTCGAAACTGAAGAGAAACAACGATATTTTTTAAAAGGAGGATGATAGTGGGTGTCAAATTCGATCGAATGAAACTCCTTTCGCTTGGCCCTTGCAACCTGTGTGGTGGAGTGAGCAACTTTGGTAAAAGAAACTGAAACCTCAACAAAAACTAACGATCGCTTCTTCGAAATAATAGAAGCTTGGCCCTGTCGAGCATTCCCGTAGGAGGGACTCCTATTGCATCTCCATTTGCTATGCAACTGATTTCCGACCGCTGCAAACTTGAACTTGGTCACCGAGACCTTGCTGATATGGGAAGAAACAGAAGAGAGTCGTTTCTTCTTTTCTACTTGAAAAATTACATCCTCTTGGATCAACGCAGCACTCTCAGTCTTCATGACATTAGACTGTGTATCAAAATTCTCCGTAACAGGAGAAGAAATGGGAACTTCTGCTGTCCCTGAAAGATTCAGGGGAGTTCCCGTCTGGATAGTTTTTGAGATGAGGGGACGAACCCTCATGATAGACATAGACCTTGGGTGGAAAAACTCCAAATTTTTACCACTCATTAAATTCTCATAGGCTTCAGATGAAAGATTAAGTTTATTATGGGGCTTTTTCCTGTTGATAAAGATGAAATTGGACGATTTTGAGCTAGCTGAGGAGACGGTGTCATCCACAACGGTCACATTCACAGCCTCGGAAGGAGCAGGGCAACACGCAGACTCCATAGGAACCTCAGTTAGACTCTCAGAGTCCATAGGCACCTGATCAGGAGACAGCGTAGGTAAACTGACAGGGACGGAATCAGCAAGCGAAGGGACGCAATCATCAAGCGAAGCCGAAGACAATAAGGGCTTCTTTCCTTTCCTTTCAGTGGCAGCGGGATCAGTTTGAGAAGATTCTCGTTTCCCGTTTGAGTTGATAGCTAAACGATCGTGCACAGCTTGTAGCTCTCGGGAAATGTCCTTGTTATGAGGAGTAATTTTGAGAGCATATTCGAAATCAGCAATGGCCTTCGGAAAAAGATTTAGGTTCTTAAAAGCTAACCCTCGTCGGTAGAGAGCTTTAACATTTGACGGCTGAACCATCAAAATCAAAGAGCAATACCGGCACACTTGGTCATAATCGGTAGTCTTGAGCTCACAAGCTGCCAAATTCAAAAAGATTGAAAGGGCAAGAGAAGTTGCAGAAGGTTCATCGTAACTAGTTGGGATACCCATAAGCAGGATAAATTTTAGAGCGAGTTTATAATGGAGGAACGCCAAAGGCAGAAAACCCATTTTAAAGAAAGCATTCCCCTTATCCTTAAGCAGGCCAACACTTTGACACGATGGCACCCCACATTCCACAATGGCTTCACCAAGGACAACTTCCATCTCAGGACAATCATCCCCACGAAACATATCCCGAAGACTAGCTAAAATTAATTGATAAGCCATAATTAAGGAACAACGAAAAAAAAACAGGACAATGACTTTGTAGACTATGGAGGAGAAAACCAGAAAGCTTAAAGAGAAGAAATGTACAGACCAAAACAAACTTAACAGAGGATAAAACTTAACAAAGAAGAAAATGATCTGCCTTTTTGAGAAAGCGTAAAGACGGTGAGACTAGAGAAACAGAGAAAAGCGCGAAGGAAGAAATTAAGAGAGGAAAACTACTACAACCGACCAACCATCGCAGCACCACCCCATCCAAACCACCTCCGCCAAACACTAGACCATGGATAAACAAAGTGAAAAGACAACACCTCAAACAACGGCTCAGACAACCCCTGAGAAAACTAAGCAACCACACATAAAGAAAATAAAGGGATTTAAAAAGATGAAAGGGGACCCAATCCATCAGAAGACAAAACAAAGCTCACCCAAATGATCAGCAAAAGCACAACACACACAAGTCCCATCAAAACTAACAGTGAAAAGGGAAGGACGACAAGAGAGACAATATGTGGATGATATACAAACTTGTAGCGTAGGATAAAAGGTTTAATTTTAATGAAAACCATAAAATAGGAAAAGGAAGCTCCGAAGCCAAAACATAAAGCAACCCTTGTATATCAACGCAAGTCCCCTCGAAAAACCAGATCTGAACCCATAAACGACCGCCAAAGGTACTCGAACTCATCATATAGATTAAAGAAAGGGAGGTCTGCCAAACCGACATAGGAATAAAGAAGGAGACAAACCGACATAAATAAAAACGAGGTTGCAGAAGAAAGAGGTGTCAAATACGGAGATAAGACGGAATCAGACCATGATCAAGCATTTGAAGCCGCCAGAGATTAGCCGAAGGATGGCCATATCTCCGGCGGCGCCGGAGGTGCGTATGGGGAGGTCAGGAGGATGGCGGCGGTAGTAGAGCAAAGGTTACTTAAGAGGGGAGGAAAAGTTAGAAAAAGGGGAGAGCAGTGGGCACTTTTAGACAGTATTATGTTATGCTATAAAATAAAACAACTTGAAGTACGCTAAAACATCATAGATAAAGAATGAATTGAATTCGTACAATTTTTTTCTTTTATACTCCCTCCAATTCGCCATTTTCTTCCCTATTTCCTAAAACGGTTATTCAGGTTTTCTTCCCCTTTCTATTTTTGGTAACTTTTTACTTTTATTTTATTCATACTTCTCTCCTATTACCCCACCCACCCAACTCTTTTAATCCTATTTAATTCCTTACTTTAATATTGGTGGCCCACAATTCATTATTTAACTCTTAATTATTCATCCCTCTCTCCTATTATCAAACCCCACCCAACTTTTTATCAATATAATACTCCATTTCTTAATCCTTGTGCCCAAACTAAAGAGGAAGAAAATAGAGGATTGGAGGGAGTATATAGCAAACCCACTTAACATCTTAAGACCAATAAAAGTTAAGAAAGTCTCCTTAAGACGACATTGTCCGAATAAATTTAAAACGGGCCAATTATCATACCACCTGTGCATATAAGACAAATACTTTATTTTTTATATAAGACAATTATATTTATGTAAAACTTTCAAATAATGATGGTAAGTATTTACTATGTACTCGGATCCCTCCGATTTTATATGGCGTTTTGTTTTTCGAATTGACCGTCTGCCTTTAATTTTACAAAAATATAATAATTCAAAAATTATACGGAGTAAAAGATACACCATTACATTGTTTATGAAAAGTTTCACTTAATCACCTTACTATAAATCTTATTATTGCCCTTTAGTCACTTTGCATATTGAAATCCTACAAATAGAAGAAAAAAATCGAATAGTATTCACATTTCAAAAGTTAATAACAGAGCAAAACACTAAAATACTAAATTATCCATCACGGTTGCATCGTGCACAATAAGCAAAAATTGGTTAGTTTAGTTCACACTATAGACAATCTGTGCGTATATGGAAAGTGAATATATATTGTAAAATAATGAATAGACGTAGTTCGTAGATGCACAATATGATCTGAAAATTGATGAAATCGACATACATGCAAAGCATTCTAATCTAGAAGAATAGAATAGAAACCCGAATACAAAAATTTACGGTAGGGAGTGTGTTTGAAGGAATGTATTTATATTTGGAAGAGGTAGCATTTGCATTGGTTTAGGATTTGTAAACAACAGTATATTACAATTCTATCCATTAAATTAAATATAATGAAATTAGTGTATTAATGCATGGGAAAGTCCTATTAATGTATTAGTGTTTGTGTTCATATAGAAAGTTATGTTAAACTTCGTACGTCTTTTTTTGTTGTTGTTAAATAGCATTAATTATTAGACCGAGGTGTTTTGCTAATGTTGGAGACTCTAATATCGCTCGAAAAAAGCTTCCTTTATTAATATAGATAGATAGATAGATATAGATATAGATTTATCCAACGCCCCAGGGGCGTCCTTTATCAAGATCCAATAAAATATAGTCTTGTAAAATCTTATTTGATTTGTCTTAATGAGTACATAAAAAATACTCCGTCCATTATTTTATATATGTCATTCTCACATTTCAAGACACTCACTTCTCTCTTCAATATCTTTCAAAATATATAAGTTAATACTATGAAATGTATACTCTTTTGAAAGCAAATTTTATGACGAATCTAATGATATAATTTTCATAATTTTTTCTAAAGTATATTTTTATATAATTGAAAGTCAAAGGCTTACCTCGTAAAACGAAAACGTCATATACTCCCTCCCATCCAGACCAAAGGTTACAATTGCTTTTTGGCACTATTCATGGTCGTAGGGAATCTTTGATATTATTCTTAATCTATAAGACAAAATATAGTCATGTGAGATTTTGTTTGATTTATCGTCATGAATGCTATAAGAATATCAAATTTTTATAATTTTTAATAATATTTAACTAAAGATATGCACGTTACAAAACGTGCCTCGACAAGTGTGATAAAGCAACTGTAACCTTTGATCTGGATGGGAGGAAGTATAAAATAACGAAGGGAGTATTAAAATTTTACAGTTTTTGGAAATTTATTAACTAAAGATATTAACGAAATCAAATAATCATTGACAAAACTTGTAAAACACAAATAACAAGGTAAAAAGAGTAACTCTTATAATAATGTGATACACCAGATGAACTAGACAAATTGCTCTGTCACCCAAGCTAGATTGGTTCCCTGTGTTTTCGTCACACGTGAAAAAGACATACGTACAAATAACTTTGAAGGGAAGAATAACATCAAAACCTCCCACAACCATAATCATACCAAAACTTCCCACTTTCATAACATTCCATATTTAATCATTTAATCGCTTCTAATCTCCACCAACCTTCGTGCTGATTTGCTAAATCAAAGATAAATGAATTAGTCAACCAAAAACGTAACACAATCTTTGATCTCAGCCCAACACTTGTATTTTTTCATTTAGTACTACATTCTTTACAAATATGCTATTTTTTGTGTTTTGTGTAGTACATTAGTTACAAACCTAAATTCTCATCTTTTGTACTACTAATCATCAATTTACCGATAGTACAATAATAATTATTATGTGCGACCATCATTCCAAAAAACGATTATTTTACGTTAAACCGTGACTACTTTTAACTCTTAAGATGTAGTAACTTTTTTACCAAAAGGGTCACTTTTTCTATCGTTACATCATACGACGGTCACATTGTACAATTTGATAGTACAAAAGTACAAAGATCAAAATGCCAGTAATCTTCTTTTTACTTTCTGGTAAGATTCTGTCTTACATTCCCTATATAAATCCATAATAAATTCCCCCATTTTGTATTCACTCATTCATACGATTTTCCTCATTTATTTCATCACCAAATCCCAAGCTATCTTCTTTTTTGTTTACAATTCCCCAATATTAAAGTTTGATTTCTGGGTATTTTACAAATGTCAGTTTTATAAAAACCCAATTGTTGATTTCTGATTTTTTGTTGTCAATTTTGGTTTGAAAATAGAAAAAAAAAAAAAAATACCCATTTTGCAATGCAATAGTGTCGTCATTTTTTCAACACAGTGTCATAATTTTCACTAAACTTACCATTTTTAGAGCTTCCCCATATCTCTGATTTTGTTTTAGTACCAAAGATTGAAACTTTCTTCAAATTAATCAGCACTTCTAATATGAATTGTAATAATGTTGTAATAATGTGTTACTAATTTCAACAAATTATTGCTCATTTCTCTAATTTGATCATATTTATAGCTTCCTATTCTTCCAAAGTTTTTTCTACTACCAAATATTGAAACTTTCTTTGAATTAATGAAAATTAAGGAGTGAAATACCTAAAACACTTCATAATTTCAATAAATTTCTACTCATTTTTCTAATTTAATCACATTTATACCAACCCAATTCCTAAAAAGTTCATTATTCTCCCAAAGATTGAAACTTTCTCCAAAATAATAAAAAAATCAAGGAGTAAAATCCCTAAAACACTTCATAATTTCAACAAATTACTACCCCTTTCTCTAATTTAATCACATTTATAGCTACCCAATTCCTCAAAAATTTATCAAAATTCAAAAGTTTTAAACTTTGTTCAAAATTAATTAAGAAATGAGGGGTGAAAATGAAATGATGGGGATAGAAAGTGAAAATTATGGAGAACATGATAATAATGATAATAATGTGGAAGAAGAAATGAAGAGATTACCACCATGGCAAAAGCAATTTACAATAAGAGGGATAATTGCAAGTATAATAATAGGAGTGATGTATAGTGTAATAGTAACAAAACTGAATCTTACAACTGGTTTAGTTCCTAATCTTAATGTTTCTGCTGCACTTCTTGCATTTGTGTTTCTTAAAAGTTGGACTAATTTGGTTCATAAAGCTGGTTTTGTTACTACTCCTTTTACTAGACAAGAGAATACTATTGTTCAGACTTGTGCTGTTGCTTGTTACAGCATTGCCTATGGAGGTACGGAGTATTTCGTTATTATTACTTCCGTCTCAATTATTTGTTTTTGTTTACTTTCGATTAAAATATATCTTACTGGACGAGTGGACGGAGAGATTATGGTTATTATGCCCTTTGTTTATTTGAATTCATCACATGTGCATAAGTGCATGGTGAACAAATATTAGAAAATAGGTTCTTAGGAATGGTGTATATGTTAATTCTGCTATTTTTGCTTGTGACGAAGAGGTACTTGTGACATCTCATGTCCACCTTCCCTTTTTATCATTAAACTAGTTGTGAGACGTCACAAGCTTGTGACGTTAAGTAGTACTCCCTCTGTCCCCGTCATTTGTTGTCCTATTCCATTTTTGGTGTCTCAGTCAATTGTTATCCTTTCTATTTTAGGATTACATTTGATGAGCAATTTTAACCTGTACCATTAATTAGGTCCACTTGACATTTTATAATTGGCTCTCTGCACTTTCCTTGGTCTTTGTGCCAAAACCAAAGGACAACAATTGACCGGGACGGAGAGAGTATATATTATAGAGTGGAGGTGGGTGGGTGGTGGATGGTTTGGACTTTGAGAGGGTACTTTTATCGTTTTACTATTGAAATTTACCTAAAAGTTGTAAATGTAATGAATTTGTTGGAATTGTTCAACAAGAAAAAGAAGTATTGAAATGAATAGATAAGTAATTGTCAGTTGTCACTAAGTCTATGACTTCATGTCATTTTATACTGGAAGTATATAGTTTGCTCATTTTCACTCAAGAGATTAATACCATAGGCCATAGTATTTGGATATGTGTACGTTTCGCATGACGGTACCTTAAAACACTCGTTAAAATGCGAATTTAATTAATCCGACAGAAGTAGGTTTCATTACATCATTGTAAATTTCAATCTTTTGTACTTGTAGATAACTTCATTTGGTGTGAATTTCCGCATTTCTGGTAATCTGAAAACAACCTCTTTGATGATCGTGTTAGTATGTATAGCTAGTGATTTCATGGAGTTGTGGTTATGTAGGCGGGTTTGGATCGTATCTGTTGGGTTTAAACAAGAAGACATATGAGCAGGCAGGGGTAGATACAGAAGGGAATGTTCCTGGAAGTACCAAGGAGCCGGGACTTGGTTGGATGACTGCTTTTCTTTTTGTTAGCACATTTGTTGGCTTGCTCGCGTTGGTGCCACTTCGAAAGGTACTCTTTTGTTTCGGGAAATGATAAACGCTAACAATGAAATATACTCTGCCACTCAATATGCCAGAACATTACTCCGTATCTTAATAACTTAATTCCTCTAAGGTGTGTTTTGAGTGGTATAGTACATTCTGTTGTGGCGTTAGGACCACCCTTTGGAATAGTTATGTCAATTATTGTTGTCAAGATACCAAACTTTAACTTTGAGGATATAATCACTAGAAGAATATACTGTCACAGTGTTTTTACCTTGGAAAAATCTCTGCTTAGCTAATGTTATGTACTTAACAGTAACTCCAGAACATTCCTTTTAGCTTTTATTCCCACACTTTATATTTTGGTTTTACACTTTTACTTTAGCACCTAATGATAAGTGGAGCTCCCATTCCGTATTCTCTACGGAATTTTCATCTTGGGTCATTCTGATCTTATTTGACTCTTAGAACCTGAATTAGACTCAAATAGAACACCTGAAGACAATCAGGGGCGAACCCAGAAATAAAATTTTGGGGTAGCGAATTTTTTTTGATGTTGTTTTACACTTATGTTAAGGTGCATATTTAAAAAAATTGGGGTGGCAAAAGTCGATAATCTTAATCATTTTTTGGGAATTTGGGGTAGCGAGTGCTACCCTTTGCTACTGTGTAGGTTCCCCCCACACCTGAAGTGGACCTGAACTGGAATTGTTCCGATTGAAACCGATGAGACCACAAATGATCCAACTTAAACCGTTCAAAGTGTGTAGCTTAAAAGTAAATCAAAGTAAAAGAACCGATATTGACACACCCGAAACAATCAGACCTGGTAGTACCTAATCCGAACCCAACCCTAATGATCTGTTTGGCTGGTACAGCGACGCCCCTCCAAAAAAAGAATATTTTTTATTACATTAGGACTTTTTAAGCCTTTTTGTTTGTTGGCCCTTAGTCTCCTTTGAAAGGGAGTTGTGGAATAAAATAGTGTCATCTAAAGCATGTGATGAAAGGACTATTGGTGTTTACTTCATACAATTATACCCTTTTGCCTTTATTTGCAAACCTGTGGCATCTATTTGCATAAATCCTAAAGATAGTTAGGGAGTCAGGTATAGTGGTAGAAAATGAAGACTATAATGCTCCATTCATACTAGAAAAAAGCATCAGTAGTTGTGTTGTCACATTCTTCCTTACCCGGCATGACGAATTTCTTCGGGTGCTTAGTTGTATCACTGATGTGATATCTATGTACAAACTGCTTAATGACCTGGTATAACTACAATTGAGTTATAATTCGAATCGACTGTATGTTTGGAATTTTGTAGTTTATCGCTTGCTGGTTATGTATAAATCGCGGACATATTTTACTTAAACTCAGTTTACCATATCCAAGTGTCTGACCTGCGTATACGAGGTAGTTTATGACAGATTAAATTCACAGAGCTCAAAAATATACTCCCTCGTCCCAATCATTTGTTTTCTTTGATTAAAATATCCCTACAAAGATTTAAAAAGGTAAACAAATGATCAGGACGGAGGGATTGGAATGAGACTGCCTGGTTTGAAGGGAATGTATAAGCTTTTGAGAGAATTTGTTGAAAGGTATGTGTATATACACTGTCCACGAGAAGAACGTGCTTGAACATATACTCTTTCCATTAGGAAATTTGTAACTTCCAGGTTTAAGCGATATTTGATTGTGATATCGTTTGGACAAGATTAAATATTTTGCACTAAGCAGCTTTTAATTTCTTGCTGAATAATGTGGATTCTGATATGCCTCTGGAACTTGTTTTATTATAATCAGAATGTTAAACTCCTCGAATTAACGTTCTTGCAGGTCATGATAATAGACTACAAGCTAAGTTATCCAACAGGAACTGCAACGGCAGTACTTATTAATCGATTCCATACTCCCAAAGGAGACAAGATAGCCAAGTATGCACAATCCTTAGCTTTCGGCTAAGTACTTGCTCATATTCAATAGTAAGTTCTGACTAAACAGCTTTATGATTGTACAGGCAGCAAGTTCATGGCTTCATGAAATATTTCTCCGTCAGTTTCCTCTGGGGTTTCTTCCAGTGGTTCTATACTGGTGGAAACCATTGCGGTTTTAATCAATTTCCAACATTTGGCTTGAAAGCGTGGAAAAACACGTAAGTGCCTACTGCCTTGTTCAATGTTAAAGCTTTCACATGGGTTCATCTTAGTCATGTATCTAACGTATTTATGGACTGTGGGATTGAATTTTGCAGGTTTTTCTTCGATTTCAGCATGACTTATGTCGGAGCAGGAATGATTTGCTCTCACCTAGTAAACTTGTCCTTGCTTTTTGGTGCTGTTCTTTCCTGGGGCATAATGTGGCCATTGATTGGAGACCTGAAAGGGAAATGGTTCGCTTCGTCCTTACCTGAAAGCAGTATGAAAAGCCTGAATGGTTACAAGGTTGTTACCAAATTAGCACTTCTCGCTTTATTTATGAAACCTCGAGGCAGTAGTTTGTGAATATTGATTGAAGTTCTGATCCTGCCACATTAATTCATGGATTTCATGTGCTCTTGCAGGTTTTCATTTCTATAGCTCTAATTCTAGGCGACGGGCTCTACAATTTTATTAAGACACTGTTATTCACAGTCAAAAACATCCACGATAGGCTCAAGGACAAGAACCTTCGCGTAGGTAAGCTCAAAAATATTGATCTCGAGTAATTCGCGTGACTTGGCTTTGAAACCCGCTATCATACAAAATGTCCCTTTTATCTCCCTTTGCACACACAAAAATGTTCTACTAATGTTTTTTGCTTTATAGTACTAGACCTATAACGGAAACTTTCGTAAACCAGGTTCTTCAGAGAATCAAAAACTGGCATTGTCACCTGATGAACTCCAAAGAAACGAGGTCTTTATGAGAGAGAGAATCCCGTATTGGATAGCCTTCGTTGGGTACATATTCTTTGCTGCGATTTCCGTCACAGTAGTACCTCTAATGTTTCCACAGTTGAAATGGTACTACGTTGTTGCGACCTACATCTTTGCCCCTTCTCTCTGCTTTTGTAACGCATATGGAGCTGGTCTGACCGACATGAACATGGCATTCAACTATGGAAAAGTCGCGCTTTTTGTGCTCTCAGCAATATCCGGGAAAGATTCAGGTGTGGTGGCCGGTCTAGTTGCTTGCGGTCTAATCAAGTCAATGGTTTCCATATCTTCGGACTTAATGCATGACTTTAAAACCAGCCACCTCACTCTCACGTCCCCCCGGTCAATGCTCCTTAGCCAAGCAATCGGGACAGCGATTGGTTGCGTGGTTGCACCGCTGACATTCTTCCTTTTCTACAAGGCATTCGATCTAGGAAATCCCGAGGGAGAGTACAAGGCTCCATACGCCATCATTTACCGGAACATGGCCATCCTTGGGGTGGAAGGCTTCTCGGCCTTACCTCAGCATTGCTTGCAGCTATGTTACGCCTTTTTTGGGTTCGCTGTCGTGGCAAATCTAGTGAGAGATCGCGCCCCCGAGAAAATCGGACAGTGGGTCCCTCTCCCGATGGCAATGGCCGTGCCATTCCTCGTGGGAGCCAATTTTGCCATCGACATGTGTGTGGGTAGCTTGACAGTGTTCTTGTGGCACAAGGTTAACAGTGCTGAAGCGAACGTGATGGTTCCGGCTGTTGCTTCAGGATTGATATGTGGGGACGGGTTGTGGATACTTCCCTCGTCTATACTCGCATTGGCTAAGATCCAGCCTCCGATGTGTATGACCTTCAATGCCGGCGAGTTGTAAGAATGTTGGATTTTGTAGCAGAATTTTGTCAAACGAATCAATTCACAACACAATAAGGAAAGAGCAAGAAACGTACAAATGGGAGATAAAATATGCAGGGAAAAATGATTTTGTCATGGGTTTAATCATCTGGGATGCAATGGTTTTACTTGCCAATGTACATTTATAGGCCATAGTCTAGAGTCTAGACTTAGTTGATAATCTTAAATCTTGTAGTTTACTCTAAGTTTCTTGTAGATGCTAATGGAAGGCTACATGGCTTGCTTGAAACGAGATAAAATAGTTACTACGGTAATAGAGGTTAAATGAAGACGAGATAGTAATAGTTACCTCTTCGTGAGGGAGTAACCGATTGATGCATTAAAGTAACTGCCTTATATCATCTCCTTTTTTTCATCCTTTAAGCCCGTTCATAATAATTTTTCGCATTCCAAGCAAGGCCAGGGGTAGTTTGTTCAAAGTAATTACCATCATATACGATTATACGAAGTAGTATGTTTACTTGCTAAATTCTGCACTCATTTTGCTATATCCTACACAAAATCTTCAACATTTTCCGATTTTGCCCCTCTCATTTCATACCCAAAAAAACAATCCCTTAGAGAAAACAATTTTTAGAGAGGGAAGAATCACCGGCTCATGTCTCCCTCGCCCCAGCCGACTGGCAAAGAAGAAGAGTACCGACCACCGACGACGGAGAATCATATATTTTTAGTTTAGTTTGTGTGATTTGCATCTGCTAGTTCGAGATTAGTATAATCAATTTATCCAATTGAATTTGTGGAACTATAGACTTTGAATTAGTCAATTAATGGTTTGGTTTCTATGAATTTAAGTACGGCAAAATATGTTGATTAGTTCAAGTTTTAGGGAAGCTTGTTGTTTGATTTGCTAATTGAATTGGAAGTTTGGCAGAATTTGTTTTCAAAGTGAGTGGATGAATTGATTTACGACTTCAAATTGTGTAATTTGATAATCTAAATCAAATTCAGCCCTTGAACTATCAACTTTCAAACCCTAATTGTAAAAAAACTCAATAGAAAAAGAACATTACTACAATCAATCAAAAGACGAATATTAATGAAATTGTTTCAAACGGAAAAATTACTTGTGATATGTACGAATTAAGATCCTAATTATCAAATTATATACAAATTGGTTAGGGTTTGAGAGGGAGAAAAAGAAAATTTTTATTTTTCATTTTTAAGAGGAAGGGTAGTATTGTAAAAAATTGACGAAGTGGTAGGATATAGTAAATGAGTGTGTTAGATTTAACAATTATGTTTTTAATTGGTCTCCTAATAAATTTACCCAATTGCTAAATCCTGCACGTCATTTTACTAAATCCTACACAAATTTCCCACTTATTCTAATTTTGCCCATTTCATTTCACCAACCCAATATAAAGAAAATTAAACCTAATTTCCTCACCCTTCTCTTTCTCTCTCCTCTCCCTACCGACTAACCTCCTCTGCCGCCTCAAAGGCCGTCGCTGGTCACCGACCGACGATAATAATTAAGTCAATTACCTATCCGTTCGCCCATTTGTCGCTCTTCAACCACCACACCTTATTCGTCGAAACCACAAATACACCGTCTTCTCTAAAACTCTAACGACAATGTCGTGCGCTGAATTCAACTCTACCTCCTTCGGTAATGCGACAGACGAGGTCGTTCCATTAACGGCGTTGATTTGGAGCGGTGGTCCTGTGATTTTTATTTAATTTGAAATGTAATATTATTTTGGTTTAATTTATGGTTTAATTATATTAAAATAAATTAGTGTTAAGTTAATGATCTCGTTTGTTATTTCTTACTCCGTAGTACACCATGATTTTTAATGAGGGCTGCGAAATGTCGTCGACGTTTTGTAACGAATCGTCGACATTTTTTTAAAAAAAGACCACCACTACCCTTGACACACTCTCTCTATTCTACTAGTTTTAAACCCGTGCAAAAAATGCACGGGTCGTAATAACGGGTGCTATTATTGGCTACATAAGCATATAAATGAGCGTGTTATTAAATGTGCAATGCTGTGAGATTATAAATAAGTCTATAATTGGAGATAGACGTATATATAATTTTAGTAACAATTTTCATTCTGACGACAAAATACGGTTTTCTTCATTCGTAATTGACGTACATGTAATTGTATGATTTTTGTAAAAAAAAAAAAAACAGTTTTCATTGTAAGGACAACGGTTTTCATCATTAACGTAATTAAACTAATCAATTCAATCTATTAGTCGCGGTTTTCATCATTAACGTAATTGACGTAAATATAATTGTACATGTAATTTTGTTCATTAATGTAATTGGCGTAAATATAATTGTATATATAATTTTGTAAAAAAGAAAAAACAGTTTTCATTCTAACGACAACGGTTTTCTTAACGTAAATAACATAATTAAATTAATCGATTCAATCTATTAGTCGCTGCTATGAACGACTATCACAAGGGTATTAATGACAATGACCTCGAACCTAAGGAGTATATATGAGTAGTATTTTACTCAAAGTGTGCTTTTTCAAAGAATGAGAGTGAGTAATATATAATATATATCTAGGTAGTTGATAATGTACTATTACTAATATAATTTGGGACACTTAAGCTCTGTCAAAATTATTGATCGGGTTCCCCAACAACAGCAACATCCCTCTAATTTTAGAATTGCTAATATTATTTGAAAATTAAATAATCAAGCGTGAATATGTTTTTTAAAATACAAAAATATTATATTAAGTCGAAAAATTATATGCCGCAAAATATATGGCTCAATTAATATAGTTAACATGTAATTATCTTGACAATTTGTTTTTATATAATTATGCTATGTAACATCACAATCCAACTATATTGCATTATTATACACATTTAATTCCTCTCTCAATCATATACGGGGTATATTTTTTTGATTAAAAATACCCCTCATAAAAAAATATAAAAGATAAACAAATGAAACGGAAGAAGTATATATAATTTTTTTTTCCAGTTTTTTTTTTTAAAATATACATATTTAAAAATTTTCCTTATTCAACTCATTTTCGTATGACCCAATCTAAACACCAATATTCCCCTTTCATTTTCTTAAAGCCTTCTTTTAGTATAACCAAATTCAACGCATTTGCTTATAAAGCCCAATTTTATCTAATAGCCACTCGTATAAATTCCCGTTGATGTTAAAGTTGACCTTAAATCCTCCTAAGATGTCTCTCATAGTCTGATATCGCCCTCACTTTTGAAAATTTTCTCCTAATTTACACTGATCTACGCTACTCACCAAAAGAAAAAACAAACTCACATGTTCCCCTCTCCTCTCCCGCCCCCATCCCCACCCCATCCACTTAGTTTTGTAATTTTAGTTTTGTGATCTATTGTAATTTTGTTCCCTTTTTTAAATAACCCGAAATTTGAGTTAAAGCGCTTTATGTAAATGGTTAATTATGGCGTCTTTGTCCTTTAATTTTTAACAATAAAATGAGATCTAGTCTTTATTATTTTTCAACTATACTTCTTCAATTATTTTTCATTTTAGTACGTGTTTTTTTTTGTTTTCCAATCTTGATGGATTTAAATATACTATTTTTTTTTTCAATTTTAAGGCGATTTTTATAATTCAAGTAAATGAATAATGATATGAATTTGTTTGATTCTTCACATTTTTCTGTACGGGTATTCTGATAGATTATTTTGCGGTATCGTAATTTATTATTTATTTTTTAATTGTATTAAGTTGAAATTAATTTTTTATGTAAAAATAAGGTTTTGTTGAATCATTGAATTAATAGAATAAGATAATATAAGAAATGAGGAGAGAGACAAATTAATTAGCTTAGTGATAGTGGAGGGCCCTACATCAAAAAAAAAGGAGAAAAGAGGGAAATTAATCGGCCACTAGAAACACTTGAAATGCTTCAGCTTTTATAGAAAGAGGATTCTCTCCCAAATAACAAATTAAAAAAAAAAACAATACAACTTTTTGACGATCGAATTCAATAGTGAACAGCAAATCATCGGTAAAACATCGAAAAAAAACGTCCATTAACAAAAAAAACATAAGAAAAACATCGATAAACAAAAAAAATAATTAAAAAAAACAATTTAAATCACGAAATTAAGGCGGAAATGAAATTTAGAGGTCCGAACGAGGCGATAAAATTCAAAGTCCGACACCATGCCAGACGTTGAAAACCAACGTCCAACACCATGCTTGAGTCTTGACGTTGGCATTCAACGTCCCAGCCCAACCATAACGTTGAAGATCAACGTCCAACACCATAACGGACAATGAAGCCTAACGTTCCAACCCAGCCAAACGTTCAAGCCCAATGTTATACTCCCTTCCCAACGTTGAAGATCAACGTCCCTCTCCATCCCCAATGTATATCAACACCAGCAACAACTCACCCTCCCTTTAATTACGCCTCCATCCACAACAACACCATCATCCCCAAATTCAGTCCTGTGATGCACCGTCACCGACAATTATCGCACCTGCTACTTTTCTGCTCCGACAAACTAGCAATTGTAGCCAATCCGAGCCCATCGGAATTGAAATTCGAGTCCAGAACTAATGATTATACTACGTTCCAACTGATGATTAGATGTATGTTAATTGGTAATTTCATCAATCTTTATTTGATATTCCTTCCTTTGTTAAGTATGCGATATGTATGTTAATCGTTACTTTGAAGTATTTCTGCTGAATTCCAAAAGACACTATCGTGGTGGTGCGTTGGTGGCGCGGCGGTTCGGTGCTCCGGTGGTGGCATTGGTGACAGTGGCAGCGGTGGCAGTGGGGCGGGGTGAGGGATAGGTGGGTATTGTGTACAAAGGAAAGAGTGAGTAAGAGGAAGTGGGAAAGAGAATGCAAGGGTAGTGTTCGTCTTTTTTATGAAAAACGTCGACGATACGTTATAAAATGTCGACGACGTTTTGCAACCCGGTTTTTAATCTAATTTGAGGTGATGTTTGTTCTTCAATTGGCTTTGTTTGAGACGGTAGAGGAAGGAGAGTTAGAGCATCCACATTGAAGAGGATTGCCCATCCTCTTAGATGAAAGAAGGTGTTAAGAGGATATCCTCTTCAATGTGGCAACATCCTCTTTACATCCTCTTTAAAGAGGAAGAGGAAGACATCCTCTATAAATAGAGGATGTCTGTTTCTTGGCCTTGTGCCAAAAAGAGAAAATGGGTGGTGGGGACTATTTAAAAGAGACGAAATAAGATCCTCTTTGATGTGGAAAAGAAGAGAGGAAGAGGATGAAAAAAAGTGGGAAATTGGGTAGTGAAAAGAGAAAGTAGTATGACCAAAGAAAAAATTAGAAAAAATTGAAGAGAGGAAGATGGCCTCCTCTTCAATGTGCATGCTCTTAGTTGTGAGAGGAGGGAGGAAGAGAAGGTGAGTGATTTTTAGTTTTTTTTTGTCGTGTATGTAAAATGAAAGGGTAAAATTGGAATAAGCGGTAATTTTGTGTAGGATTTTACTAAAATAGTGTGCGGGATTTAGCACGTTCAATTAAAAATTAGTTGGTCCTATTTGAGGGTCAAATGTGGCCCAACCCCAAGCACACGACTAAAAGACATGTATGCGAAAGTAGTTGGTGAGTAATAAACAAATTAAAGATCAACAAGAACACCATCTCCTCTCCATCTCTCTCGATACACTATTGACTCTTGTAAGTAACGAAATCCTACCCTTTACTTAATCTTCTTCAAAGTTTCAATCTTTCCTATATTTTCTGCATTTTCTTAGAGTTTCATCATCTGGGTTCTTGTTTAATTCTACTTTTAATTACCTTTTACTCATTTTTTATCAACTTTTTATTTTTTTGATTAGCAGCATTAGAAAATGTCAGCAGATCGTAAAGTTCTCACTTTTGAGGATGTATCAAAACACAACAGTACGAAAGATTGCTGGCTTATTATTGGTGGAAAAGTAAGATCTCTTTTTTCCAATATATAATCTTCAATTCTTCAATTATTGATTTATTTCTGTATGATTTTGCATTGATCTCCCTTTATTTTGTTGTATTTTGATATATTTACTTTGAATTATTAGCTTCTTGATGTTTAGATGATGTATCAATTCTGTGTTCTTTGTGCTGAATAGTTGAAATCACCTACCATTTGATCCGTCCCAATCATTTGTTTACCTTTTTCGTATTCTTTATGAGGCGTATTGTAATCAAACGTGAAATAATGATTGTGACGGAGGGAGTATTTCATGATCATATAATCCTCAATTGCCATTGACTGCAATGCTGTTGATATGGAAAGCTGACATCTTGTGCATCTTATATTCTTCACAAATTCTTATTTCAGGCCGTCATATCCGTCTGAAATGGTCAGACGGATACCATTTCCTCTCACAAAAAACCCATTTAGGGGTGTGAGTGGGAAAGCAGATGGGGGTGTCCCACCACCCATGTGCTTCTCACTTGTGAGAGGTCTTATTGCGGTCTGAAATAAGGCGGTCTGAAGCAAGACAGACTGTTCTTCTTATGTGCAAGCTTATATCATTAGAACCCTGTGGACGCTGCGGTGTCTGTTTTCTGTGGCTTTATTGTCTATAGTGTAGGTAGGTAGACCTGGCAATCGGATCATTCGGATTGGGTTTGGGTAAGGTAGTTTTGGTACGGGTTTGATTTGGGTTTGGCCGGCTAGTTATAGATGGATGTCTTTGGAACGATGCAGGTTGTGATTTTCAAGTTTTTTGTATCAAATTAGTCATTTGTGGACATTTGCTAATTCATACCAGGTCATAAGGTCATAACGGATTTGGGTCATTTGGAATTGGGTTGTACTTATTAGCCTTTTGGTTTGGTTTAGGCTCAAGTCAACTGAGAGACCATTGGCTGCGGCCCTACTCTCCTTTCGAGTTTATGTATGGATTACATTTTGCACAAGTATGGGCTCAATTGACCGTGATAAAGGTTTCTAAATCCTAGATCAATAGTTCAATTGTTGGCTTCTTTTATTTTCTCCAAAATCCGCCACTGCCTATTTATTTCCCCACCTTTAGAGCTCTTTTTGTGGCGCTACGTTTTGCACATTAGTTGTTCGTTCCATTCTAGAGTCCTATTTTTGACCGTTTGCTGATATCCTGAATGTATATATAGGATTGCTTCTTATTCATGATTGTTGATCTAGTTCTGTATTGTTTTGATATGTATAGGTCTATGATGTAACTCCATTCATGGAAGATCATCCTGGTGGTGATGAAGTTCTTCTCTCTGCTACTGGTGCATACTCTTCTCTTTGCCATTCAACTATCGTTTTCTATAGCTTTAGCATAATTTAGGACACAATTGACTGTGTGTCTTAGCTCAAATCCACGACAGTCTCGTGATAATATAAATATGAGACTATTTACAGAAAGACTCATCAGCTTCTTCATGGGATATTGTAGGCAAAGATGCAACAAACGATTTCGAAGATGTAGGGCACAGTGATCAGGCCAGAGAAGAGATGGAGAAGTACTACATAGGAGAGGTGGATGCATCAACCGTACCAGCAAAGCGTACCTACGTGCCACCGCAGCAAGCACATTACAACCCGGACAAGACACCAGAGTTTGTAATCAAGATCCTACAGTTTCTAGTTCCCATTCTTATTTTGGGGTTGGCATTCGCAGTGCGTCACTACACCAAGAAGGATTAGAAAATAAATTTCTTGTTTCCTTCGATTGTTGTAGTCATGTGTATCGGCTAATTAGTTCTTTGAATCGTCGTCAAAGCCTTTACAGAACAGAATATTAGCCATTTTCATCACATGTTCTGAACTTCTGATTGTCCTTGCTATTATTATACTGCTTACCAGACGCTGTGAACCTTTCGTAATTTGTCGAGATTTCTGTGGTTTTTCTAGTATTATTGGATTGACTGTTTGATACAGAATACTATTTCTATCTCATTTATATTGTCTGTTAAAACGTAAACAATCCTGATTTGATTTATTGCATTGTTAATCAGTGATACAAAATAGTTCAAATAGAACGGTGCAGGCTGTCACCTCCCGTGACCGGGAAAACATGCATTGCAGGGTGAAACACTCCATTCATCAGCCACAGTAGTATCATCTGACAGCCATGGCATGGCTTACTTCAGCAACGCTGCCGCCTCCTTGTCCAGGAACCACTTCACCTCCACCTCAGCAGAAACCATTCGACCAGGCACAGGTTCACCACTTGGTTTAGGACCGAGAACTTTCTTAACCGCTTCAACTTCCCCACTCCCGCTCATCACAAATGCATTATAAGAAGCGGAATTTATCACCGGGAAGGTGAATGTGATCCTATTTGGTGGCGGCTTTGGAGAGTCCTTGATGAATGTAACCCATTTTTTATGCTCATATCTCTGAGGGTGTCCTGGAAACAAAGATGCAACGTGTCCATCCGGACCCATGCCCAAAAGCATCAGATCAAACTTGGGGAAACCTGTCGATGACGTAGCTATCACCTTGTTCTTGACAAGTTCTTTGAGACGAGCTTCGTAGTTTTCAGCAGCGCCTTCCGTTGATAGGGCATCGTTGATGGCATAAACATTTCCGATCAAGATAGGTACCTGAGCATCAGATGAAGAAATTTGTCTAAGAAATGTCCTTGTAGTTGCTCACATGTTGCCATCAAACAGTCAAATACAAACAATTAGGTAATGAGCAAGTTCCACAAGTTTGTCTAATAATATTTCTCACGTTTCTCTTTTCCGGCATCTAATAAAATTGAAAAACGGTACAAAATAACATTTCTTGAGCCATAGTAGATCGATCTTACTCACATTAACATAGCAAAACGACATTTCATTTTCGATAGCTAACCTCAAATCATTTTGGGACTAAGACTTAGTTTTTGGTTGATGCTGTAATATACTTAATAAAGCATTTGGTGCCTAAGGAAGCAACTCTTGTTAATTACTAGTGTACCTTCATTTCCTGTAATTATAGGAACTTTTAAGTCAATTTAGATGGCTTAACAATGATCAAGTGATCTGATTGAACTGATTTATGATTTTGAAGTTAACGGGATTTGAAATCAGGTCATGAATACCACCACTCATGACTTTACCATTTAAGCTAGTTGGCATTTGCTTGTGTTACTTTTATTAGTGCGTCTTGCTTCAGACGGGCCTTTTTTGTCTGAAATAATAAGACGAGATTTTGTAACCATTTTACAGTTAAATGTGACCACTATTGAAAAACCAGTTATCACAAGCTGTAATACTGCCTATACCATTGTGGTTACATTTAACTATAAAATGGTCATACATATGTCCGTCTGAAAAATAAGACGAAAAGTGTCCGTCTTAAACAAGAATTTGGGTACTTTTATAATTATAAGTAGTACTTCGTATGACAATAAATTTATACTCCGTAGTCCGTACTAATTACAACTGCATACAGAGATGATCCCAATCATTTCAAGAACAGAAAAATCATACTCCCTCCATTCAATAATTATCACCCCATTTCTCTAATAAATAGGAGGAGTATTATATTGAAGTGGGGTGATAAAAGTTGAATGGAGGGAGTATCAATAAGTCAATAACTCAGATTGATGGAAATGAAAAAAAAAAAAAAAAAAAAAAGACAGCTGAATAATCAAACGCTAATTCTCATATGAGACGGTTTCACGATAATCATAGATAATCAAATGATGAATGATGATACCTTAGATAGAAAACCATTAAAGGCAAGATTATAATTACTATCAGGATGATCCCTTGGAACAACTCTTTCATCAACCCAAAACACATGCCATTTTGACCAATCTATTGATTCTACATATGGTGCCTCCTTCAATTTCCTAATCATAAATATAAACCATAAATTAAACAAAAAAGATCCATAATCACAACAATAAATTAAAATTCAGTTAGTCTTGTGTAAGCCGGTTTTACACAACTACAGTTTAAAACATATCAAAACATAACCATATTAGGTGATAAATTAACAGAACCCGTTTTACGATAAATATGTAAAAGAAAAATTACCAGAGAAAGTCAATGAGATAACCTCCAGAAAGAACAACAGTAAAAATCCCCTTTTCTTTGATGAATTTTTCAGACAAATTAGCAGTGTATTCTGCCAAGGAAATAGCAAGTTCTTGTTTATTGTTGAAGATGCTGACTTTAGGCTTTTTAGAATGTGCCTCAGCCATTGAGTTTAAGAACAAGGTAAATATGACTATTATGAGGCTTAAATATAATGTTAATTTGGTACTAAAGTTTTGTGAAGATGCCATTTCCTTTTGCTTGGGTCAGGAAATTAATAAGGATCTGAAGAGTGTATTTAGGAACTTTTTATAGGGGCTCTTTTGGAAAAAAAAAATACCGACAATTAGACTTTTTTAAAACGTGGTTTGCATGTTATCATAATTATACACCTATACTAGGGGATTTATTAAGGGGGACTGATATTTCCACGCACATTTTCTTTAATGCCACGACATTGTTGCAGTAATTAGAAGAATCTTGACTTTTTAGGCGGTATAAAGTTCGTGGCATTAACACAATTGGTCGTGGTGTTAGAGCATCCGCAAAGGTGGAAATCAAGCTCCCCATATACACTCTCTTTCCTCATATGGGGCTCCTCATTGTTGCACCAACCTCCCCAACATTTGGGGCTCCACTGTTGTTGAGTTTATGGATTCGAGTACCTAAGAGGGGAAGAGGGTGAATTAGGTACTAGTTAAAAAAATTTTAACTTCAACTTTATTGATTTAAAGTAAGTTAAGAGAACAAAAGAGATTAGAAAATACTTCGAGTAATATGGTAGGATTAAACGAGTAAATATAATGAATGTTTGCTGAAGTATGAAAGTAACAACTGTTCTGGTATTTTGTATTTATTTGTCTCGGTTTATGAAGATATGACAAATGTGACCAAATGTGTATGATGAATATTACTTGAAAGTTAAGCAAAGCAAAACAAACAAATTAAAAGAGCAGCGGAAATAAAAGAAAGATCAAACACGAGATTTTGAATTGGTTCGGCAAATACTCAAATGCCTACGTCCAATCTACCTTTTTATTGATTTCTTTTAGTGATCTACTCCGACTACTAAAAGACCCGTACAATAAAAGACACCAACCTACTCCAGTTGTAAAGCGAGTCCAAGAACTATTCCGTTCTTATGACAAGCCAACTCGCAACCTACTCCGGTTGCCAAGAGTTAAAGACTACTCCGTCCTAAACTCTACTAACACACTTAGAATGTTATAAGGATCAAGTTTCCACTAACATATTCTTAACAAAGAATAGAGATGGACAACTTTTACAAGATCAACAATTCATAAGCAAGAGAGTTTAGTATGTTAAAATAACAGTAGTCACGACTGTAACAACTTGAAGACTCTTAGAAGTTTTGCAAAGGACACACGGTTTAAAGCTTTGAAAAACAATTTTGCAAACTTGAAATTAATTTCAGAAAGAAGTCTTGGGATTTTATGAGGGATATGGCTCGTCTTTTATAGAGGAAGTGAGTAAGGGGGTTGCTAGGGTTTTGAAGGGTCAAAGACCACACATGTGAAGAGCTTTAGCAACCACCCAAAACTTGCACCAAAGAAGGCTCTTTTGCAAAGGCAAGAATAGAGAAAGAGTGTTTGAAGGATATCCATAAAAGCTCATGCAAATTCAGAAAACAAAGAGGGAAAAACAAGTCACATGACAAGTTTACACAAATATGGCAAAAAGCATTTCTTGTTTTCCAAAAGACCAAAGGGTTGAATTTGCATAAAGAGGAAACATTTTGAAAATAATAATTATTCAAACCACTCTTTATTGAAAGCCAAATCCTAATAAAAATATGAAGTTTTATCTTTCAAAATAAGAGACACGTGAAAGCCTTTTGATAAAAGAGAGTTTCAAGTGTTACGAGTTGTGGCAACAATCCAAGCAGCTGTTTACTAATGAAAGTAACAGTCGTCTTGACTGTTTCTATTACTCTAAGATACTCTACTTTCTCACTTGTACATTAGATGACACTAAGACTCAATACAATGGGATGATTAACAACTTCAATACTTCTTAATCCATGCTTAAATTAATCATTAATCCTGAAAAGGTAAACTAAGATAACACAAATCAAATGGGCATGTTATCATCAATCATAAGGAACCCAACAACTGTTTTTAGGGAAGGTCCCCAAAAGAAAAGTAAGGCAATTTGTGTTATTTTGGGGAGGTTCCCAAATTTTTGTGTGTGAATTGGGGAACCTCATTGTTGCATAGATGTAGTTATGAAATGGGGAGGGTAAATGGAAAAGTTAGTGGAAAATGAGGTGGACGAATAAGAAAGGAAAGAGAAAATATGGGGAGCCTCACCTTTGCGGATGCTCTTATGCCACCCTTTTACCAAGGAATAGGTCTTGGTATAGACGGGTGGGGCGTATAAACGGGTAAAGACCTCTAATAAAACGGGTAGGGGGACAAAGTGGGGCATCCCCAATTCCCCATGTGCTTCCCACTTTATGGCAAATGGGTATTTTGTGAGGGGAAATGGTATCCGTCTATACGTATAGACGGATAGTGTCCGTCTATAATGAGAATTTGTGTTTACCAAGTGTGCACCAGAGATAACGGTTGCGTGTTCTCTCATCTTAAAAAAAAATAAAAAAAAAATAGAACCTTAGAAGCCAAATTGGGAACAACAAAACCGGGACAAGGAATATAAGACTACTTTAATCAAAGCATGTGTTACGTTCGTCTTACTTACATTGTTTTCATTTTAACAAACGATTCATAAGATCTACTCCCTCCATTCAACTCCACTTTGCAGGTTTCTATTTTGCACACTATTCACAAGCGGAGATTCAACTTCAATTTTCTCTCGATACATGAGTCAAAATATATTCATGTGGGATCTTATTTGATTCGTTTTTAAGAGTACATTAAAAATATCTAACTTTTATAATTTTTGCAAATACCTAGCTAAAGATATTTACCGCGTAAAAGTCGCGTTGGCAAACGTGATAAAGCAAACATGTAAAGTGGAGTTGAATGGAGGGAGTATTAATGAAATATTATTCGTACCCAATTATTAGACGTGACAAATATCGCCCCGTCCTAACGTGATGATATGGCAGGATTAGGACGTTATGATCCATTTATCTAATTAGGTAGACTTAGACATGACACCAAATTTATAAGGGGTGAGTTGCGAATGAGGTCTTTCAACACACCCGATATAGATGACTCATTTATTTAAATAAATCATAATTTCAGTTGATTAGTTGATTAAGTCGGTAATTCAACCAAAATTGTTTAATATTATTCATCATTTTTGGGTTAATAGATTACTTTGTACAAAACTAAGTTCGGTTAATGAGTATAATACTTTAATGACTCAAACTGGTTACATAAATAGGTTTGATATGTGGATTGGATATATATAGTTCATAGATTATTAGATTATACAACTAGATGTATAACAACTGATTGTTTAATTTCTGAGTCGTTTATAATAAAATTATCGAGTTTTGTTTTAAAAATTATAAACTTTACTATTAATTTTCCGAGCTCGTTCAACATTAAGCTAAAAATTCACTTTATTTTGAATTCTAACGTTAAAAAATTAAAATGTAACTTATAAACTTTTTTCGAAACACGAAAAAAAATACATGTAACCTCATTTGATAAATAAGGTCGGATGTACTACATCGTGTTCTCTTTTCCAATATAGAAAATTCAAATAAATTGGTTAGGGTTATGAGAAAGGATCTATTGATGTAATTGGTGATCTGTTATAATTGGGCCGAGTTTGGGTTCAACAGGTGATAACTTTTTACTTCAAAAAAATCATTAAATCCTAGGGCCTAGGGTAACCAAAGAGATGCATGCATAGGTATAAATATAAAACCAAAACATAGGAAAAGAGAGAGATCAGCATCACATTGTGTCGTAAGGGAGAAAAAGAGTAAGAAGCAAGAAAAGCAGTGAGGATCCTTTGTCCCACTTTTGTGTCACATTCCACTCCATACACATCTTGACACATAATGTAATGGGACAGAGGATTCTCACTACAAGAAAAGATGCAGATATTCGTGAAAACCTTAACTGGAAAGACAATTACTCTTGAAGTTGAGTCAAGCGATACCATTGACAATGTTGTAACGACAAATTTTGTATTGCGATAACTGAAATACAAAACAAGGAAACAAAATGAGTTTTTATTAATATCAGAAAAGTTCGTGTACAATCTCTAATAATCCTCTGATTCTAACTAAACAAATAAGGTACGCGTGCACGATCCACGTAGGGGGTGCGCGTGCGTTTTGCAGGGGTTGCACGTGTAGAGGGTGTATGCACTCTACGTGCGACGTTGACTTGTATTCTTGAGAGGGTCGAACGACTTGAGTCTCTCTTGAATGTTTGAATGTTTGAATATTCGAGTTTGAATGTTTGAATATTCGAGTTTGAATGTTTGAGTTTTCTTGCGCAGGCGGCACGAATTTGTTGTGCTTGTTGACTGCTTACGTTGAATTTCACGAGATTTTCATAGAGAATTCCAGAGCTTTTCTTTTCTTCGAGTTTTTCTATATTCGAGTTTTCTCTCCTTTGAAATGAATGAAATTCTCTATATTTATAGAGAAATGATTGGGCTTTCCCTCGGGCTTGGTCGCAGGCCCACTTCTCGGCCCGTTTGCAATTTTAGCCCAATTTGACTTCTGTTTGGACCCGAATAACTCAGAATGACCCAAATTTGATTTAAAAGGGGCAAAAATAACTAAATTGAGTAATTTATTTATTATTAACTCAAATTAATTATTTTTTGTATTTTTGACATTTAAATAAAATTTTAATGCCTACAAATTGCCCCCTCGAGACTTTGTCACGCCCACTTTCGAAGTGTTTCAGCGTGGCGGGGTCTCGACACATTTTTTTGGTTTGACTTGAAAGTCGACGGGCACCCATTGTGTTGCATCGATAGCATTTTTTGGCCATCCTGTCATTATCTGACTTGGCGGATGACTGGCAACTCTTCTCGATATTTTTTTTTTATCATCCTCGTCATTTTGTAACTTTAACGGACGACATTTGAATTTTCATCACCCTGGTCATTTGTAACCTTGACGGATGACACTTGAATTTTCATCATCCTGGTCATTTTGTAACCTTAACGGACGACATTTGAATTTTCATCACCCTAGTCATTTGTAATCCTGACGGATGACACTTGAATTTTTATAATCCGGTAATTTTATCTCCAGCTGGTCAACGATTTGTCCATTTGCTCGAGCATTTTTTTTTTTTGAAACAAAATGAATTTACCCATTTAACTAAGAACTAGTTTTGTGACCCGTGAAAATCACGGATTTTATTGTTTTTGTTCTTTTATTTTTGCGATATCGTTCATGAATGCGTTATTCGACTTGTTTGTCTTCTTGCTTATTATCTTGGAGATATGTTGGTAGGATACCTAAGCAAGACAATAAAGAGGGTCCTGCCACAGATACTGAGGATAAGATATATTATATCTAAGGGGGTTTGGAATTTATTATATGGGTTTTTCTAACCTATGCCCATTGGGCATAGGATAAGAAACCCAAAAGGGAAAGTAATAAATATATTTTCTTGTAAATAAAAATAAAAGTAATTGATATTGCAATTTCCCATAAAAATATCATTTATTTCTTTCCCTTTTGGATTTCTTATCCTATGCCTAGTGGGCATAGGTTAGAAAAACCGTTATTATATTAGAATAGTTGGAACTTGTTGGAAATCACAAACTCTTTATTGAACAATGACACCAAAACCCATGAATCCCTCATTTTAAAGAACATATGAATGTCCATTCTCTGATTTCGAAGACTGGTATTGCATATAGATTTAATTAAATGGAAAATTATTGTATTGTCTTGTGTTTCATCAGAGCACTTTAAACAACTTATTCTCAAAGCCTAGAAGCAAAAGTCAACACAAATTATGGAAAAACGTAAAGTTGCATTCAAACAGTGGAATATTAAGTTTGCAAACGCTACGGTCCTCATTGTCTTTGTCTTTTTACTGATTGTTGTCTTGTTGTGTTAATCACTGTCGGTCCCCTTTCTGTTTTTGTTCCCTGCTTTTTTTTTACGGTGTTTAGATTCTCTCTGGATTTCGAGGGCGCTTGACTTTGTCACGGTGGTTATTCAGTTCACTCAACATTGACGGCTTTTGGTATTCTATTACTTGATATGTTGTTTTTAGTGTTGTTTTGGTGCGTTCTAAGAACCTTGGTCCCATTTTTATCCGGCAAAGAAACAAAAGGTTGGACACTTGAACATCTAATTCTATTCCTTATTACCTAATGTATTATAATGAAAAAAGAAATGTAAAATAAAGTAAAAATATAAAATATATAAATGAATGAATAATAATGATATTTTATAACTGAATTTTACATATTGTCTTTAGTCAATTAGAGACGATATGAATAATGTGTAGAAAGCGTTCTGTTAAAATACAACTTATGTTTATCTTACTAATTAGGATAAAATTACAAGTTTATTTTCTTAAATGCAAAGGAGTTTGTTAAACTTTTTCAGCAAATAATACATTTATAATTCTTGTCGATTTGTCGGTCTTGCAACATCGTCCTTGTAAATTCAATTGATTTCCAACGTATTGGGAAAAATATTATTGAAATGATTTTTGTATAATGAAAGACCTAAGTGATATACTTAAATTATTAGCAAGGAGTTGATGACATGTGACTTCTACAAATAAAATTTTAGAATAAATACACATTCAATATTTTTTAAAATAAATTTTATGTGAGCAATTTTTGGGAGGATACACGAGAAAATGTATCTGTTCAACAATGACATCATTCTAATTTCATTTCTATATCTCTTGTCAATTAGAGTCATCTCTATATCTCTTGTTGTTGGTGAACTTTTATGTGAGAAGTTTTAACGCTTATCCCAATGAATTCCAAAGAAATAAGTATGCAAAATTTGTATTATTATACTTCCATTTTTTTTTAATTATCGCCTCATTTGCTTGTGCGCAATAATTAAGATTAGGAAAAAGTTTGCAATTGGTGGAGTAATGTGAAAATTTTACCCTTAAACGATGACATTTATTTTGTAATTTTTAAAAAAGTTATAAGAAGCATTTGGTAAAAATCACGTCCCAAAGTAGAAATTAAAGAAAAAAGAGTGATAATATAAAAATAGACAAAAAAGAGAAGTGGGGTGATAATTAAAAAATATTCTTAACAATTAATTATGAGAAAAGAAAAATATATACAAATCATTACAAAAAATAAATAAACATTTCTCGAAGAAATATTGGGAGTGCTAGAAGAAAATATTTGATGGAAAACAAAAAATAATTTAAAGGTTTGAAAACATTCAAAGTTGAAACAATGAATTGGAGAATGATCATCGGATTCCAATCAAAAACCATGCAAAACATTTACCTTGATCCACATTAAAAGATCCAATTTATATCCTTGGAGCATATAACTTCAACACTTTCATTAAGACATTTGATTTATAATCTGTTTGTTGACTAAGATATTTGATTTATAACCTGATTGACAAAATATAAGTTGAATAGTACACGGAAAACTAATAAAGTGCACGAAAGGGTGTAAGACAATTTAGTACAATTTATTAAATTTGTCAATTAATATTCCAAGGGTTGGAATATATAATGTAACATGTCACCAATAATTAGATATTCATACTAAAATTTGATATTGCGCATACACCATAATAATAAAAAAAGGAAAACTCAATAAAAATGAAAAATATATTCAAATCAAAAGATAATTGCAAAGAAGTTCCATAACCATTATTTCCATATTTCATGCAATGTTTTTGATATGCGAGTATTTCATCCTCCTGCAATTTTAATACAAACACAACAATAATAATTAAATATGATTCTAACTCTTAATTAATTCAAAATATAATAAGAATAAAAAAGTTAAATAATTCAATTGGTTATATATGCATACTTTACCCACCAACTTTTTGGATAAAAATGAAAAATAGGATTGTTGTAATATTTATATAAGAAATTTTTTGTAATTAATTATCTAATTAATTTCAAGAATTTATTTGAGAGAAGAAGAATGTTTTGTGAACTAAGGGGGGGATACAAAATTATGGTGAAATAAATACAAAGCATAATAATTGTGAGGAAAAACCAAAAGACCATCTATTAAATAGAACAAATAAAAATTAAATGAATAGGTAGATTGATACCAAATTTATGAGAGGAAAATAAAGAGTTTGTATTAATTTGTTTTTTGTGTTTGCAACTAATATTTGTTATTTTGTTTGTATTTTATAATTATGTAACACATGGTATTTAGAGATTACTTTTAATTAGATAATCAAGTAATTAATATAATTGAATTATTATTAACCAATAGAAAAATTACACAAAAATAATAATTAAATATGATTATAACTCTTAATTAATTCAAAACATAATAAGAATAAAAAATTTAAATAATTCAATTGGCTATATATGCATACTTTACCTACCAACGTTTTGGATAAAAATGAAAAAGAGGATTGTTGTAATATTTATGTAAGAAAATTTATATAATTAATTATCTAATTAATTTCAAGAATTTATTTGAGAGAAGAAGAATGTTTTGTGAACCAAGGGGGAGATAAAAAAATTATGGTGAAATAAATACAAAGTTTAATAATTGTGAGGAAAAACCAAAAGACCATTTATTAAATAAAAGAAGTAAAAATTAAATGAATAGGTAGATTGATACAAATTTATGAGAGGAAAATAAAAAGTTTATATTAATTTGTTTTTTGTGTTTGCAACTAATATTTGTTATTTTGTTTGTATTTTATAAGTATGTAACACATGGTATTGAGAGATTACTTTTAATTAGATAATCAAGTAATTAATATAATTGAATTATTATTAACCAATAGAAAAATTACACAAAAATAATAATTAAATATGATTCTAACTCTTAATTAATTCAAAACATAATAAGAATAAAAAATTTAAATAATTCAATTGGTTATATATGCATACTTTACCTACCAACTTTTTGGATAAAAATGAAAAAGAGGATTGTTGTAATATTTATGTAAGAAAATTTATATAATTAAATATCTAATTAATTTCAAGAATTTATTTGAGAGAAGAAGAATGTTTTGTGAACTAAGGGGGAGATAAAAAAATTATGGTGAAATAAATACAAAGTATAATAATTGTGAGGAAAAAACAAAAGACCATTTATTAAACAAAAGAAATAAAAATTAAATGAATAGGTAGATTGATACAAATTTATGAGAGGAAAATAAAGAGTTTGTATTAATTTGTTTTTGTGGGTCGGGTTAGTTCGGGTCTCTCATTGTTTTTGGGTTAATTCAGGTCGGGTCGGGTCATTTCGGGTTTCGAGTCTATTTCAGGTTTGTTGATCGGGTCAAGTGGGTCGGGTTACTTCAGATCGGGTCATTTTTGGGGTCAATGAATAAGAGATAAAAAATCATTTCAAGCATGTTCGGTTCAATTAGAGTTATGTTTTATTGGGTCATTTTCAGGTTCGGTGGTTTCATATCGGGTCATTTTCGGATCGGGGCAGTTACGGGTCAAGAAAGTTCAGGTCATTTTCGGGTTGGGTCGGATCTATTCGGGTTTCGGGCCACATTCGGGTGAGATGTAATTCGCGTCAATTTGGGATTTCAGATCGACCTTTTTAGATCGGGTCAATCAAATTGAGATGTTTTTGCCAGGTCACCACACACAGTATAATGTTAGCGACTTGGCCACCAATGTTTGTTAACATTGAATAATACTTCCTTCGTCCCGGTCATTTGTTGTCCTTTTCTATATTGGGGTGTCTCGGTGAGTTGTTGTCCTTTCTATTTTAAGAATGAACTTGATGAACAATTTGATCATTTACACTCAATTTGTTCCACTTGTCATTTAGTAATTGATTTTTATGCCAAAATCAAATGACAACAATGGATCGGGACGGAGGGAGTATTTGAATATATCATCGTCGCATCGTCACACCTTCACATCATCATTATGGTATGTTTGATGTGTATAGGGTATACGCCAACCCCAGTTACCCACTAGAAAAACACGACGATGTTTAGATTTCTCCTTATCAGAAAAGAGTCGGTCGTTCCAAATTACTAATTGTCAACAAACTAAGAAAACAATTTTTTTTACAAGAAATTTTAAGAGACCAAAATTACTAGCTTCTACCTAGTATAATAATAATGGACGAGGAAGAATACTATTCACCGGTAGATAATATTAGACCTCATAGATGCTCAACCATGAGGCTAGGTCGGTCCAGGAGCTCACCCATACTGTACCCTAATTCGATCCCGAATGAGTTCGACCGGTTCACTGCTTCAACGCGAGACAATGGCGAGTCGTCCCTGAATTTGAGATCAATCAAGGAGAAGAACAACAGCAAAAAGACTTGGATATTAATTTCAAAGGTTTTATTGTGTATAAAATCCAACATCAAGGAGAAGGAGGAGGAGGATGGTGTGAAGGTGGATGATCTAAGGGTTGTGAGGAAAGCAAGCAGTAGTTGGCTTCCAGACCCGAACCGGCGGTGGCCGGTTCAAGGTTGGTGACTACTATTCGTATTGGAGCCTTGGAGGTTTTTTTGTCATCATTTCATACTATGTACTCCGTATTATCTTAAAGTCTTAATCATGCATGTTCTATTTGCAAGCTTGAATCCGGAGACGATTTTCAAAAGTTTAATATCATTATTGTGATGAAAAGTTATTGAAAAAATAAGAATCAATAAGTCAGAAAGACATCCCCCCTTGTCCATAATATACAACTATACGTCTATACAAGTTAAAACACATTATCACCGCGTCTCATATTACGAGTAGTAATCGCCGTGTCTCATATTACTAGTTAAATCATCTGACTTGCTTGTTTTTTTATTAAAAGGATGTTTTCTGCAAAAAAAACAAAAGGGGAATACAAAACTAATACTCCCTCGATTCAAATATGTTTTTCCCTTTGCTTTTTCACGTTTGTTAATGTGCATCTTATATCGTTTATATATTTCATTATATATTATTAATAAGAACGGAAAATTCACGTGGTACCCTTGAACTTTGCCATTTTGCACGTGGTACCCAACTTTTCAAGTTTGTGCACATGATATCGTTTGGTTTTGATTTTCAAGCACAATGTGCCCTTTTTATCATTCTTGAAATTTTTAATTGAACATAAATCATAGACCAAAAATCGGAATTGACTAATTTTTTTTTTCAACTTGATTACCTCTTCGAGATCTATAAATTGATTAAACAAAAATGGTCATTCGGAAATTTAAGATCGAAGATATGGTTGATTTGAGATTTTCTTTAAAAAAAACCCTATAAAATGTCAGTCGACAATTTCTTTTTTCTCAAATCGTAGATTATGACGAGATAAGCATTTTCGGAAAATAAATTGGTCGATTCCGAATTCCGGTCTAGGAGTTATGCGCAATTGAGTTTTTTTATAGCGACAAAAAAAACATGTTGTGCATGAAAATCAAACATAGAGGGTATTATGTACACAAACTTAAAAATTTGGGTACCACGTGCAAAATGACAAAATTCGAGGGTACCACGTGAATTTTCCGTAATAAGAATTATACAAGTTTGGTAATAATAATGTACTCCTAAAAGACAAATCAAACAGGATCTCACATGAATATATTTTCTCTTATAGATTGTCGAGAATATTGAAGATTCTCCTTAACTGTGAATAGTGTCCAAAAGTGAAAGAGGAAGGGTGGATTTGAAGGAAGGGAGTAGTATTGGAGAAAACAAAAAAAATGTTGTGTAAAACGGTTTGAGACGATAATTGTTATTGCAAAATCATGTACTAATTTACCTAAGTAGGCTAAGTTAACCTCACTCAAATAATTTCAATTACTTGCCATGCATGTTTGGGCGAGAATGACAATGAAATTAATAGTACTCCATTTATTATAAAATAATTTCACAAAAAGAGTATAATGGGACACGACATAAAACGTAAAATGAAATAGAGAATGCATTTGATGAGCAATTTAATCATTCACACTCAATTTGGTCCACATATCCTTTAATAATTGGTCATCTTCTCTTTCCTTGGTATTTGGATCAAAACCAAATGACAACAATTAACCGAGACGGAGAAAGTATACATTTAGTTTTAGTCACATTTGATTTCATGTGGTGACGGGAATAGTTAATACGTATTTTGTATAACATTTAAACGGAAAAAAAAGGAGATAGCACAACCGCATTTGCCTAATTTAACTCAACATTCCTCATGAGTCATGACATAAAACTACTTCTGTTAGGGTGCGAACTCATGTCCCACATTGATAGCTAGCGTAAAGGGAAAATGTCATCTTTGCAAGTGTTCACAAATATGATAGTATAGGGCCTTTTAGTAAGAAGCTCAAAAGTAAATACGTGAAGCTTTAGCCCAAAGCGAACACCGACGCTTCGGCGTAACAGGTATTATCCTCTGGCATTCCACCGTTTCCAACTTTCCTTAATAACGTCTATATACTTTTGTTTTTTTTAGTACTCTAATAATACGGTCAACTAAAGGTCCTACTTTGGTTTTGCTTGGGAGAAGTGATCAAATGCATACTGGTCAATCCAGGGCGGAGCCAGAAATTGAATCAATGTAGGGCTAAACTTAAAATGAAAAAAAAAAAAAATTAACTTATTGTAAGGCTCAAAATGAAATGAAGACATTATTATCATGTCTTTATATCCTCCAAAAATGACCCAATACATAGACCAATTTGTTTTATATATTTGTTAAATATTTCCTTCATTCAAATCATTTTTTTATATATGTTAAAATTTATATGAGTTATATTTTAATTAAATTTATAGAGTTTTTTTGGAATGGATGTTATTTATATACATGATAACGCACTTCATATGTTTTACCAAATGCATGAGAATGTAATATATTTTGAACAATCAAAACGGATATAGTAATTGTGTGTTTACAAAGAAACCCGAAATGTAATTAATTTAGAACAATTACTCCCTCCCTCCGGTCATTTGTTTACATTTGGTTTTAGCACAAAGATTCAGGAAAGAGGATAAGACCGTTTGTGGTGGTTGTTACTTACTTATTAGTGGATTATCGGTGGACCATAATAGATGTCTATGATCAAGATACACATAAAAATCCTCCTAATATTAGAAAGGTAAAAAAATAAATGAGACACCCTAATATAAAAATAGGTAAATAAATAACCGGGACCGAAAGGAGTAAAAAAAATGAAATTGCATGTTGACAATATATAGCTATATTGAGTATATTCAACAAAGAAATAAGAGGAACCCAAACCTCCCTATTTTGAACGGAGTGGGTAAAAAATCAACAAATGAAGAATCGAACGCGGGTCACTGGCTTTGTATAACATTACTTCACCATTGGAACAAGTTAGAACAACTGTGTATTATCCTCAGCTATGAAGTTTTATTTCAAAAAAGTACCCTGGGCTACAGCCCATATAGCCCAATGGGTAGCTCCGCCCCTGGGTCAATCAATATATTATTAGTTTGTAGTAATTTTTTTACTGGCTAAGACCCTTCGTAGTTTCTGTGTGATTTGGAAAGACAAGATATTCTAATTATTTGTAAAAGCTATCCTCTAGAGTCGCCCTAGATATAGGCCATACAGCTGAAGAGGCCATAATAGATCCGTGGCATATCATGGTCATTGGTCAATATCATCCTAACAGATCTCTTACCAACTCCATGACTAAGCACTTTTTTTCGTTTGCCCCTTTTCAACTATTATTACGTATAGAGGTGGCAATCAGGTCAGTCGGGTCGGGTTTGGGTCGGGTGATGTCGGGTTCGGGTCAGCATACCCTTTCGGGTTGCGTCGGGTTCGGGTCGTTATCGGGTCGGGTCATTTCGGGTCAAATGATGTATCGGGTCGGGTCGGGTTTGAGTCGGGTCATTATCGGGTCAGGTGACTTAATCGCATTACTACAATTTTTAACCATTAAATTTAGTTTTTAACCTATTATTTGGTTTAATTAATTCATTACTAAGTCAAACATATCAATCTAAACACAAAATCATTTTCATTTTGGTCAAAATTAAGCTTAATAATTGTCGGGTCATCAATTTAATCGGGTTAGTATCGGGTCGGGTTCGGGTCACTGATAATCGGGTCGTGTTGGGTTACGGGTTGTCATCGGGTCGGGTCGGGTCGGTTTCGGGTCACAATATTTTCGGGTTCGGGTCGGGTCGGGTTTGCTCGGGTTCAGGTCGGGTCACTCGGGTCGGGTCAGACTTACCAGCTCTAATTACGTACAAAAGATAATTAACTATGCAACATGAAGAAACAAAAACAGACATGAAATAAAGAGCACAATTTAGCATCTTATTCTTCCCAATATAGGTGGTGTTTGGCCAAGATTTAAAAGTGCTTTTGTAAATTAAAAAGCTAAAGTTTGGCCAAACACTATAAATTAGAGATATCAAAAACTACTTTTAAGAAGTCAAAAACTGATTATTGACCCCAAAAAGTAGAAGTAGATATTTTCTACTTCTCATTCTACTTTTCACAAAAGCGCCAAATACTCCAATTATTTTCACCTTGCGCCAAAAACCCCAATTATTTGCGCCTTTTTTTTTTGCCTCCATGAAACCCCTACCCCTTATATATGAATAATGGTATGTTCCATCTTCTCTCTGCTACTCAATTCATTGCCTTCCTGACGTACACCGACAATTATATGAATCATAATTTTGATCGATAATTATATAGTTTTATGTAATTATCGAGTGATTACATAAATTTTTTAAATATTACTTTGTATTCAATTTTACAAATAACATGGTTAATAAGAAAAATAAAAAAGCAAAAAAGTTGGATGTAAGTAGTTAGGCCAAACAAACAAAATTTATAAAAGTAGTTTTTACCAAAGTATGGCCAAACAAGCAAAACTTTTCCAAAAAGTAGCTTATAAATAAACTCCTTTTTAAAATGAAAAGCTATTTTACACAATTAAGGCCATAGTTTTGCTCCTGCCAATGAATGTACTTATATACCGACTCCTACATACATAACATTCTCCCAACAACATCAGAGCCTTAATCCCAAAATAATTTGGGGTCGGCTGACATGAATCATCCTTTGGAACTGTTCATGGGTGAACGCACACCTCAATCCGAAAAAAAAAAGATGTCCCAATTACAAATCGGAAATGTGAGACTAAAAATGATTTAGTAGCATATATCACAAATATATATAACAAATACCGAATGCATCCCTCACATAAATAAATACTGAATGCATAGAATACAAAGTAGTGGTGAACAGTGAACACCAGGTAAATTAGAATCACAATTGCTACACCAACCTAACACTACATAACATAGATCCTGTCTTCAAATTTGGAATATTTAATGAAATGATTTAAGGTGAAAAACTTGGGAGCCTGGTGAGTATGTGTAATACCCCAATATATTTTAAATATTCTTTTTAATACTTTAATTTCAATAATAATAATAATAATAATAATAATAATGAAAAATATAAAGAATTCGGAATTGAATTCAGAACTTAAAAATCCCCCACCGTTCAATTTTTTTCAAAAGTCATAATAATATTTTCGGTTTTGACGGGGTTTCTTTATAAACAATTGTGCATCGTAAGTAAGTATTCATTTTTTTTATATTCATTTTTTTTATATACTATTCACATCTCAATTGGGTGACGAGAAGGTTCTGGGTACTCTCCTTTCACCGCCATAAAAATCTTCCCAAAATGGAGATCTGGGTATGCCTACTCGATCTAAGTTTAGTCAGTCATTTAGATCTCTTATTTTTTTTTCTACTTCTATTGTTTTGCTCATCATCAATTCAAGAGCATGGTCATTCATCATTTATCACTATCAACAGCATAATCAATCATTATGATTGAATTATTTATCCTAATTCCAAAATAAGGATCATTATTTTACTAATGATCTTCTCACGGTGGCCAATTTCATGGTTCTGTGCAATTAGCCTATCTTTATTATTACCTTTCATTGGCTATTTGCCATTGAGGTTCAATAGAGCCATTCAATTAATATGTTGGTGTGCCAACCATGGAGTGTTGTCGTTGCCGTGTTGTATTTTGAAGAGACTTAGCGAGAACGAAAGAGCTAGGACACGTTTTATACTCCCTGATCAACTATGTCGCTGCCATCATCCTTTGTTTCTGTATCCGCTCCATTCCGAATCAATCAAGGTATCACCTTTTAGTTAGTATACATTCTTTATTGAATAAATTGAATGATTTGGCAATACAAGTTGTTTAAAGACGGAAAATATGGTTAATATTACTATCTAACTTAGTGAGTAGTTGTGTCGATTACTTCGCCTTGAGTTAGTTATATGATAAAGGATATAGGTAAGAAGTGGAGTAGTTTTTTTAATTGGAATTCTTGTTGGCTTGGTTGATAGCAGGAAGGAATTAACGTGAAAGATTTATGGTGGTCATGCTATGGCTCATGGTTTAATTGAAGTTAGGTGTCGGGTTTGATAATGAGACGGGATGTGCTCGTTTTAGCAAGTTGATCTCGTAAATTTGAGGGTGTATAATTAGTGATTTAATTTAAGTAATATTGAATCATTGAATGTTAAGGTTATTGTTTAAATGAGTACCATATATCTGAAGTTCGTTGATAAATCGTCTAATAGGAAGAAAGTGCAGGAAATTTTGTCAGATCAGGTGACACTACTTCGTATTTTCGTATACCTCCTCCTTTCTCTGTTTAACCATGGATTACATGTTATGGCTAATTTTCTCAGTTATAGTTCAGTCCAAGGAAAGACTCCATACATAGATATGTTATTAGTTATATATTTTATACTTAGTAAATTAGTCTCCCGGTCACCGAGATGGGTTGTTTAGTTAATTCAAGTAAGTTGGAAGTAGTTTGCATTATTGGTATAATTGGTTAGTTTGGTGGCTCTGTTTACATTTTCCATTTAAAACAATATTGTTCATTGGAAATAAAAGTGAGCAGTAGGCTAAAGTAAGGAGTGGGACTTGGTTCTGGTGGTATGTGAACAAGAGTTATCAGAACTCTTGAAGCAAATTATTTAGAAGATGAGATGAGCTTCTCTGTTTGAAGATTAGAGCTAAGACAATGGTTTTGTACTAAGATTGAGATATGAGGAATTTGGTTTTCTGATTTAACTTCTGGTTCTTTATTGTGTTTAAATTGTGTTCGCTTTAAATAAATTGAAAGCTATAAGATTAGAGAATTAAAGTTTGGCTCATAACCCGCAGTGGCGAGCCGGCATTTTAAATGCCCAGTGAAGATTAAAGTTTGGCTCATAACCCGCAGTGGCGAGCCGGCATTTTAAATGCCCAGTTAAGATTAAAGTTTGGCTCATAACCCGCAGTGGCGAGCCGGCATTTTAAATGCCCAGTGAAGATTATAGATTGGCTCATAACCCGCAGTGGCGAGCCGACATTTTAAATGCCCAGTGAAGATAATGAAGTGAAGATTTTATTTAAAGTTTTTAAAAGTTTGTTTACATTTTGTATTATTTTATATTTAAAAGAATTTGTAATAAGAGACTTTATATATTAAAATTATAACATTTCTGTATTTTCGGCGAGTTTTATATATCAATTTTAGTTCTTAAATTTGCCGAAAAATGCAGGGGTGTTACAGTATGACTGTTTGGTGGCAGCCTGCTCAAACTTCTTGGTAGCGGGTTCGTTCACTTCCACTCCAATCTGAACAAAAAACCGCAACCACCAGGATTGACTCCTCATTTTAGCCTATTAACAACAATCACCATTTTCAAACCGTCATTGCAATGCCCACAACAAGCAATTAATTAGATGAGATTTCACATAAAACGGAAAAATCAACCACTCACAGGGCGTCCAAATTTAGATAGCTCTGTAACTCTAGCCCTCTGTTGACCAGGAAAACCTAAAACAAAAACGACCAATGAGAATAATCAACCATTAACAAACCTAAACCATGGGTCTCACAGTTGCCCATACCATTACCATAAGCTTTCTTCAGAACAGGTATTGCTCTCTGAAGTTCTAGTGTGCCCGAAAATTCACCTGCGCGCACTGGTTACAATAAAGAATCTAGCTTACACTACAAAATATTCATTCAGGATAAGTGGACTTTGGAAATAACAATCAGCAGTATCTATCTCAGCAGCAAATATCTTGGCCACGCGATCTGAATGCCCATTTAAATGTCAGCAAACAATAGTTCTGCCTTCTGCGTGGGAATAGTGTCTCGAAGAGAGGAGGACCAAGTGATCAACTCCAATCAGGAGTTGGTACCTTTCTCTTTCCCATATCATTGACGAACTGACTAATGCATGAGAAGAAAGCATGCACAATGGCTGAAGCTTGAACATGAAAGAAATGACAATTTAAATTGCAACAAGAAGTTACAATCCATTCATGGTTTTGAAATGATGAAGGCTGCTTGATAGTGTCAAATTGTGACGAGTCAATAGGTTAATGTTATCACAATAAACATGCTTGATACCAGGTTTTAGTTGGACTTGTTGTAATATACCGGTTTGCACTTTTGGTTGTAATTTTAGAGTCTTAGCTTATAACTTACCAAGGCAAAGAAGGAGAGCAAAAGGAAAGCCAAGGGAATAAGTGCAAAATCAAGAGAAGCAAGCAAAAGGAAGAATTGAAGCCTTGACATGCACAAACAAGAGCCAAAATGAAGAATTGAAAACTCGGTTTCACAAGGGTCAACTTCAAACGAGTATATCTCGAGTTCTAGACCTCGTATCGATGCAAGGCCAATTGGAGGTGAAAGCTTGTGATCTTAGCTTTCCAACGGTAGGTCACACGCCTCGTTTGTCCAAAAAAAGAGGGAGATATGGCCTTCGCAAGATCTTTCGCTGTTAGTCCAAGCGCACTGCGCAATGTGTGTGTGTGCGGCTGCGCAATTGTGTGCGCACTGCGCAAATACGCACCGCAATTCCACAAATGCGAGCTGTGCGCAGCAGGCTGCGCAAACAGTCTTGCAGTGCGCACAATTGCGTGAGCAAGAACAGTCTTGCGCAGCTGCTTGTGGCACTGCGCGCACCTCTGCTATACGGGTTTTCTAATCTCCTTTTTGGGCTTCTTAATGGGGGATCTTTCTAGGTTTTCGGGCAGCCCTATAAATACCCCTCATGTTTGAAGACCTAGTTATCATCTAATTATTGAATAACCTCTAGAAATTTGTAGTAGCAAGAACAATTTATTTTGGGTGAAAATTGTAATCTTTTAGCTTTGAATGTTAATCTTTCCTCATTTCTTGGGTTTTTCTAAGAAGATGGAAGGCTAATCTTTCCATTGCTTGATGTAATTTGATCAAAGTATCCAACTTTGGTGATTGTAAGACTCTTAAACCTCTCTTAATTTATCTAATGCTCTTTTCTTGTGCTTAATTTCTTATGTTGAGTAATTGAATGTTTGGGTTGGCCATCCTTGCATGTTATTCACTTGACTAGTGCAAATCCTAAGGAAATTGTCTAATTTAGTTGGGATTGTTGAAGCAAGTTTGTTGTTTGTTGAATTGGTTTAAAGGATTCTTACAACAAATAGAAAAGTCCATGTCTTTTGCTCATTTGTATGGTTTAATCTTATGAGGAATTGATCCTAGCTTCATCTTTTGGTAAATTCTTAATGCTCATGCTTAGTCTCCTTTCATGGTTTAATGATTTGTTGCTTAAGCTTGAAGGGTATGTGTAGATGGTTTAATTTACATGTATCAACATCTTGAGGTGATAGTATTGGGTAGATAATTGCGAGAGAGTAAAAAGAGTCAAGCTTTACCATTGTTGGGTTACTAAGAGAGAATTACATCAAGTTTTCCCTTAATATTGAATCTTGCATACTAGTTGTTTGTGGAATTGTCTCAATAGGAAGAACTAAAATCTTTACTCATATTTCCATGTTTGTTTTCCAAAACCAATCCTTTTTCATCCATGTTTTCTACTAGTTGACCTTTGTTAATACCCATTGTTTGTGATTAGTGTTTTTTGTTAAGTTTAAGTTGTCATTAGGTTCTTCATTAGTAAGTAGAGACCTACTTAGTAGTCAATAGTTTACAAATTCAAGTTTTTAGTCTTAAATCCCTTCTCTTGGGTTCGACCCTTACTTCCCTTTACTACTATTCTTAATTGCATAGTGTAGAGTCGAGTTTGGCTTTATAAATTGTTAATTTGATAGGTTAATTCTAACTTTTTGCTGTAATTACTCTTTTTTTTTTTTTTTTTAAGAAAATAATGTGGTTATTGTTTATTGCCCATAATAATGCTAAATTAATCAATCTATCTACTATTGAACTGTAGAACCCAGAATTGAGTGAATAAAGGTGAAAAACAGCAACGAGATAAAAAAATAAAAAAAAAGAGGCAAACATATCCCAACCTTCTATCCGCAAAACAATGCCCTTTGAACCTGCAAGACATAAACACACAATCCGATAAACAGTCTTAGAATCATCCAACGGTCAAAACTGAATACCAACCCACCGAGGATTTAAAAAATATGTAGAACAACTATTTAACCAGAAAAATATCCTTTGAGGGATATCCAGTTTATCTAGAAATTAAAAAGGCCAAAAATCCACTGTTTACGTCATCTGGTGTGAGAGAAATAGGCGGATTTTTGAGGGTCATGACAGGACTGTTGCTGCTCTTTTGAGGGATATCCAGTTTGTAGTTAGTGCTACTTTGCTATTCAAAACTCCCTTGGTTAATCACGAGGATCTAATTGGGGGCGGTTAATTATTTAGCTTAGGCACTCTTTACTTTCTTTCCCTTTAAGTGGTTATATCTTTGTAAAAAAAATATCCTTTTTGAATATATGAGAAATATCTTTCTTGTAAAAAAAAAAAAAAAAAGTCAAAATTTAATGTTTGTTATGTTAATTTATTTTTTATGTAAATATTTTTTAATTTGTGTATCGTTTTAAATGGATCGTTATACGAACATGAATTACCCTCTTAATTAAACACGTACTACATGGAGGATTGGTGACGTGTAATTTTGATAATGCAAGATGACATCTAGTAATATGAGGTGGCATTGTCTATGTGGCTTTTAAGATTTACCCTTTTAATAATATTTATAGATATATACTCATAACTTCTTGGGTAAGCAATTTGCTAAAACACAATTTGTTTTAAACTGACCTGATCATTCCAGTAAATTCTCCAAAGCTTATTTTACTGGTTCCTTTAAGAGGTGGAACGGCTTGATTTTACTTGTAGGACAAGCACTTTAATTTTCTAATCATAAATTCCTTCTATATATACTTCTCGACGTATGCATCTTCATATCACATTTCACACAAGCTTTACGTTCTTCAAATAAGAGGTACTCCTTAATGACTCCATTGTTCATTCTTTGGTCCTTTAAATCTTGCTTGTGGTTTATATTTATACTTGACCATGTTATCACCATTTTCCTTGTACGTTTTTTTTGAACTCATATGGTCACTTGTTTAGCTTTTATGAATTAAGCTTGATACTGACTCAGGTTGTTCAGTTTCCTTCCTTTGTGTTTATTCCATTTAAAAAATCTGTCTTTCTCCTTTCCTTTTGCAGCCATTGCTCTGTTCAAGAATTCATCCATGAATAATTAATTTGTGCTTGATAGGTGTAAGGTCGAATCGAGAGTGGCGAACTGTTTCGACTTTCTTTGGAGCCGTCTTGTTCCTCGAAAGCAGGACGACACTGACGATTGAGCGAGTAAAGTAATTACTAGTTTCTTTATTGTGCATAGCAGCTGCCCATATCATCGACGTCGAAGAACAGAGGTACTTTCGTTGTACTTTACATAGGAAGAGAGTGTCTTAATATTCTTTCTTGATTGGGTTTGCTTGCCAGGGAGATATTTAGCTACTACTTAGTTCCAGTAGACGGACTGATATTCTTAAAAATTGCGAGTCTTCTCTCTTTGATTCTCAACGAGATGTTTTTTGAACTGGTTTGTCAGGGGGTATATTGGTTTGAAGTTAACAAGCCCAAGCCCCACTTTTGATGAAGACCTACTGTATATCATTGCTTAAAATATTGCCTCCCAAGTGTTTTGGTAAATTTCTACCAATTTAGGGTTAAAGTGGTCTTAGCGTTAGGTCTGTATTGTGATTTGTTTGAGCGTCGTATGTTAACCTGTATGAATGATGTAAACACAGAACACGAGCAATTTTGGTGACGCGGAAAACCCGATGTGGGAAACAACCGCGGGGGGAGACGGAATCCCACCAATATTTTCACTATAATTCGAGAGGAAATACAGTTCTTATGCTTGCTACGAATGCTAGAGTATAGTTCTTGTATTTTTTTTTATCATCGTTCCTCCTTGTATTGAGGCTCTTTATATAGGGGAGCTCGTCAGGCTAGGGTTTCTTGCTTTCCCTCCAAGTTATCCCTAATTTGACATTGGGTAGGACTTTCCTTCTTCGGATCTCGCAAGATGCTGGACTCTCATAAGCTTCTCCCGTGTGGACCAAAGCCCAGTTCCTACGCTGCTTGCTGATGCTGGTACCCTGATATTCTGCATCCCATGGCGCCCCCAGGCCTGCTGCCCCAAGTCAGCCCATATCCATATTTTGGGCCTAACAGTTTGCCCCCAATTTTCTGCGAAAAGTGCAACCCTAATTATTTGAGCGGGAAATTGCAGTGTATCGTTGAATGACTTCTCGCATACTCCATTTCAATTCACATTTTCAAAACCCCAACTACTCTTTCCTATTTAATCTCATCCGCCCACCACTCTCTCTTTCATCATCATTTCGACTCCTCAAACCTTTCAAATTTCCGTCTCCCCAAATTCCTTCTTTGTCAACGTCCTTTCACTGCCAGCGCCGCCTTCATCCGTCCTCTCAGGTACTTTCATTTCTCTCTCCTCGTTTATCATGGCTAAGACCCGCTTAACATCATCTTCCTCCACCACCATCGACCTTGAAAACGATGACTTCCCCTCACAGGGAGTCCTCAAAAGACCGCATTCCGGTGACTCCCACCTAACCCAAGAGGATATACCCAGGATCAAAGCTCTGCTGGGGTTGGGTGACGATGTGGTGATCCTCATCCCCAAACCTGGTCAGAAAGCAGACGCCTTTCGTTCGGGGTGGGTCTGCTTGTACACCTACCCCTTCGTCCTTGGTCTCAAATTTCCCTTCCCCCCGATGATACAAGAGTTCATCCGCCTGAACTTTCTCCCTATGGCCCAAATCGCTCCTTATGCGTGGAGGATCCTCCTATCCACCGTTGCTCTGAACCACAGTATGGGCGCCGAGATTGGTTTGTCAGATCTGGCCCATAGGTTCGAGTGTCGGTCACTGGGGCACGGCCAATATACTTTTAGGTCTGTGGAGAAGACCGAGAACTTCCTCCTCTCGGCGGCAAAAGGGAAAGACGATGGGTGGTACGAGGACTTCTTCTATGTCAAGCTTTAATCTCTTCCCATTCGTGCCGACTACCTGTTTGAGCACTGGGTTTTCGCCAAGAGTAAGTGTATTTACATGCTTATTTTTAATTGCCCCCGTCGCTCACTATTCTTACTCTTTGATTTGATGCAGAACTCAAGAATCCTGAGAAATCCGAGGACGAGGATACTTCTGTTGCCAAGCTCTTTTCCATCCCTGAAGATCGTAGACTATTTCCCCTCCTGCTTGCTGGTTTAGACGATTCTGCTACCGAGGAAACCATGTCTTCTGGTAAACATCCTTCAATCTCTTGGAATTCCCTGTCCCCTTTGATTCTTTATTCTGACCCCCTGCGTTCTTGTGCCCCTGGAGGAAGTGCTAAACCATCTGCCTCTGAGATCCTGATGCGTCATGCCAGGAAGAGAACGGCTGACTTCTCTCACTCTCCTGCCTCCTCAAGAAGAAGGTCCTCTTCTAGGCCTGCTCCAGAACCCATTGAAGTTACCCCAATATCGCGCGCACCTAGGTCCCCCGTTCATACTGACGAGCTGCTTCTACGCCTCCCTGCTGAGTTTGGGGATGCTGACCGTGCCAATTACTGGCCTGCACTAGAAAGGTTTCTGACCCCAGCTTGCTCAAAGGCGTTTGACTCGACTGCCCCACAGGAAATGACCGACCTGGCTGCAGAACACTGCTTTCTGGTGAGCCTCCTTTCGCTGCTTCTTTTCTCCCTTTGCCCATGTGCTTCCTCAACTAACGTGTTCTTTTTTGTTTTAGGCTCTCCAATCTTCTCTCTACCTTCGCAAGATGCTGCAGAGGGTTAAGGTTGAATGTCTGGCTTCTGTGGGGAAGAACAAGGAACTCACAGCCACCTGTGCCAAGTTGAGGGAGCAGCTCCACGCGGCTTTTAAGGAGAAGGAGGCAGCTAAGGATCAGCTGGCAAGGACCCAGGAGGCCAACTGCGTTCTGACTTCTGGGTTAACAAAGGCGGAGGCCCGTGCTGAAGAGATGGCTGAACTGGCCAAGAATGTGGGAGCCTATACTGCTTTTGAGGGGCGGATCGACTGCATCCGTGCTTATACCGAGGGGAGGCACACATCCTGGAACCTGGAAGAGGAGCTGGCTGAGTTTGCTCGTGCATTTCCCAATGGCATGGACCTGAGTGCCCTGTTCCCTTCTGAGGCTGAAGCTGCTAACCCGGAGCCTGAGTACATAGCCATGGATATTTCTGGAGCCATCTCTGGGACTGTAGAGGAGATCCTGGCTGGGGAGGCTGGCGATGGTGCTACTGCAACTCCTGAGGCTGTCCAGACACCTGCAACGGAGAAGCAAATAGAGCATGGGGAGCAGAGAAATAGTCAGGAAGCAGCCATCGAGAGGATCGACCTCTCTTAAATTTTATTTCAAATTATCTGGGGACTTGGCCCTGTGTGGCGCAAGTTTTGTAAAAAACTATTTTCTTTCTTGTTTTGGTCCGTTTTGTGCCTGCCGGTGTGCAGGCGTTGAACTTTTGATGGCGCCTGCTAAAGGTAGCAGGTGCCCTATTTTAAAGTAGCTCTGGGCCCAGGTTTCCAGGCCCCACTTTTGTTATACTTGCGTTTTTGCCACCAATTTCTGGAGTTTTGATTCCACATAGATATACCCAGGAAGCTGACCTGGCTCCAGGTGCACAGCCCCTGTTTCTGGCGACAGATTTTTGATAACATATTTCACCCATGACGTAAAATACCTTATCACTAGGGTTGGCTGACTTAGAGCTTACCTTCATTGAATGTTTCTGACTAACAAGGAGTGTTGCGCTCCTTGTGGTTCCAGACGTTTGAAATCCGTGCGTGCACCCATTGATCGACGACATAGCTAGCTAAGGAATTACTGAGTTAACGTTAAGGTATGGGTGGTCTTAGTATGCCGAACCCTGCGCGCTACCTCGGCGTATGCTCTCCATGTGGCTTGACTTAAGATAAGCGTCTTCGTAGCCTCACATGGCAGGGGCTGGACCCTCAAAGTGTGCCTCATCTGATAAGTAACCAACATTAGTACCAAAGCCCTTCTTCGTAGAAGCATTATAAAGTCCAAAGTAGTGCAAATTACCTGGTGCTATCTCATGGTGTTCCAGGGCAACACCTGGATCCAGGAAGCCACAACCTGTACTACTTGGTTTAAAAACGACTCTTTCTGACTAAAAAAAGAAAAAAAGTTTTTATGAAACGAACTAACACCTAAAGCATATACTAACCCCCACCCCCTATTTTTTTTTTTTTTTTTTTTTTTTTTTTTTTTTTTTTTTGAAAACTTTTTGTTTTTGCTTCACGGACTTTCGAAAGGTCCTTTGTACACTAAAGTTTTGGCACTTTGTCAGACAAAGTACCGTTTCAAGTGACGGATGTTCCAGGGTTTTTCCAGGATTTGACCGTGCATGGTCATCAACCTGTATGCCCCATTCTTAATAACGCTTTCGACCTGATATGGCCCTTCCCATTTATAGGCGAACTTGCCTGCCTTGTGGTTCTTGGTATTTTCAAATACCCTTCTGAGTACTAGGTCCCCTACTTCGAGGGTCCTGATTTTGACATTCTTGTTATATGTCCTTGCTACGGATTGCTTATACGATGCCATCCGTATGTAAGCACTTTCTCGCAGCTCATCAACTGTATCTAGGCTCCTAGTCATTTCGACTTTGTTCTGCTCCGCCGTCTGACAGCCGTATCTGTGTGTGGGTACCAGAACTTCTGAGGGTATCACTGCCTCCGCTCCGTATACCAGGCTAAACGGAGTTTGACCTATCGCCATCTTCGGCGTTGTTCTATCTGACCAGAGTACCAGTGGTAGTTCATATGCCCATTTTCCCCCCAATTCTTCCAGCCGTTTCCTGAGATTTTCCACAATAATTTTATTGCTGGACTCAGCTTGGCCGTTGGTTTGCGGATACCTGGGGGCTGACTTTCTCAGTGCTATGTTCCATCGTGCACAGAAGCCCTCGGTGTTATCTGATATGAACTGGGACCCATTGTCGCATATGATCTCGGATGGTATCCCAAATCTGCTTATGATGTTGCGCTTGATGAAAGAGATCACCTGTTGTTCTTTTACCTCTGTCATTGCTTCTGCTTCAATCCACTTTGAGAAGTAGTCGGTCATAACTAGCATATATACTCTGTTTCCTGGAGCCCTGGGCAGCTTTCCCACTATGTCCATGCCCCACATCATGAATGGCCATGGAGAGATAATCGGATGCATTGGTTCTGTTTGGTGGTGGATTCTTTGGAGCCGCCTTTTGACATGATTCACAACGTTTGGCATGGTTTACGGCGTCTGCACGCATTGTGGGCCGAAATACCCCCGCCTCAAGATTTTGTTTGTGATGGCTTCGTCCTCCAGCGTGGTTCCCACATTCTCCACCGTGCACGTCCCGTAGTATCGTTTCGCTTCCTCTTTGCTTAGCACACCGAGGCATGGTCCGCCAATGATTTTTCAAGAGAATATTATCGATCATGATATATCTGGAAGCTTTTATTCTGAAACTCTGTGCTTCCTTTCTGTCTTCAGGGAGCGTCCCATCCCTTAGCCAATTTAGGTATGGAATCCTCCAATCTGCATCCTGCTGTCCCACTGTAGAAACCAGCGTTTTGGTTCCCTGTGCACACTGTACGTGTACATTCTTTGCTGCGGGATCCTGGTCTGGCTCCTTCTGGATGGCTGGGGTCAATACGTGGGTAATCGGTATGTTTGACAGTTCTGTGGGCTGGAAGGTTGCCCCCAGCGTAGCTAGGGCGTCTGCCTCCACGTTCTGATCTCGTGGCACCTGAGTTATCTTGAACGTCCTAAACTTTGATTTCTGCTCTGTGGCTATCTTTAGATAGGCTATCATCTTTGAATCTCGTGCCACATATTCGTTGTTCACATGATTTACCACAAGTAAGGAGTCACTATACACCCTCAGGTTCCTTACCTTGAGCCCTGACGCCATCTGCATCCCAAGTATAAGGGCTTCATACTCGGCCTCATTATTGGTCGCCTTGAATTCGCACCTAATGGCTTGCACTATCATATCCCCTTTAGGAGATCGCAGCACCAAACCCACACCAACCCCTCTTGCATTTGAGGCTCCGTCAATATACAGGGTCCATACCTCACCATCCTGACTTCCCATCATTGTCAGCATTCCTTCTTCTGCCTCCCCACGAGTAGCAGGGCAGAAGTCAGAGACGAAATCTGCTAGGGCTTGGGATTTTATCGCCGTTCTGGGTTCAAATTGCAAGTCATAGCCACTAAGATGCACTGACCATTTAGTCATTCTACCTGAAAGTTCAGGCTTCCTCATAATAGTCTTCAGGGGGTAATTGGTTATGACATGGATGGTGTGAGATTCAAAGTACGGCCGCAGTTTATAAGAGGCAGTAACCAAAGCCAATGCTAACTTTTCAAAGGAAGTGTACCTGGTCTCTGCAGGGAGCAGAGACTTGCTAATGTAATATACGGGATGCTGCGCTCCTTCCTGTTCTTTGACCAGAACTGCGCTTACGGCTGCTTCCGTGACTGATAGATACAAAAATAGTGGTTCCCCTTGCTCAGGTTTCGCGAGTAATGGTGGCGTGCTTAGGTAGCTTTTGAGTTCTGCGAATGCTTTTTCATGCTCTTCAGTCCATTCGAATTTCTGACTCTTCCTCAATATATCATAGAATAGTTTGCACCTATCCGAGGCCCTTGATATGAACCTATTTAGGGCCGCCACCTTTCCTGCTAGCCTCTGCACATCCTTTGGCTTCTGGGATGATTTCAGTTGGAGTATTGCTCTTATCTGCTCTTTGCTTGCCTCAATTCCTCTCTGGGTCACCATATATCCTAGGAATTTTCCCGAAGACACCCCAAACGAGCACTTGGATGGATTAAGTTTCATTTTAAATTCCCTTAACGTCTGGAAGGTATCCGCCAAGTGCTCCATGTGCATTTCTGCCTTTTTAGATTTCACCACCATGTCGTCAATGTATACTTCCATGGTCTTTCCTATTTGTTGCTTGAACATTTTATTTACCAACCGTTGATAGGTGGACCCGACGTTCTTTAGGCCGAAGGGCATGACCTTGTAACAATATATGCCTCTTTCCGACATGAATGCTGTTTTCTCTTGATCTTGTGGATGAATCTTGATTTGATTGTAACCGCTCCAGGCATCGAGGAAAGTGAGTACCTCGTGTCCCGCAGTAGCGTCCACCATTGCATCGATATGCGGCAATGGGAAGGGATCCTTGGGACAAGCTTTGTTTAGATCTGTGAAGTCTACGCACACTCTCCATTTGCCGTTCTTCTTGGGCACCACTACTACGTTAGAGAGCCACTCAGGGTAATTGACTTCTCTAATTTTATCTGCTGCCAGGAGACTGTCCACTTCTTTGTTAATGACCTCGTTTCTTTCTGCCGCGAATTTTCTTCTCTTCTGCTGTACTGGGGTGCAGCTTGGGTTCACGCTTAATTTATGCGAAATAACGGATGGGTCTATGCCCACCATATCATTGTGGGACCAGGCGAAGCAATCCATGTTGCTCTTGAGAAATTGAATCAGCTGGTTGCGCAGTTCTTCACTGTAGGTTGCCCCAATCAACACTGTCCTATCCGGGTGTTCCTCGTCCAGGTGTATCTGGTCCAGCTCCTCCGAGGGAGGCTCCTTGTATTCTGCCGAGGTGCCCCGGTCCTGTAATTGCTATGAGGGGAGCTTGGTTGTAGCCTTGAGGGCTTGGGTATAGCAGTTTCTGGATTCCTCTTGATCTCCTTTTACCGTAACCGTGCCCCATGGTGTTGGAAACTTGAGACACTGATGATATGTTGAAGGTACTGCCTTCATCTGATGCAGCCACGGTCTTCCTAGTATCACGTTGTAGGTGGTTGGACCTTCGATGACTAGGTATCTTACCAGTTTATTAACTCCTTTAATATACGTTGGGATGGTTATCTCACCTCTTTGTATCATGATCTCCCCACTGAATCCCACCAAGTGGCACGATTTCTTTATCAGGTTTTCTTTATCGAAACCCATGGTTTTGAGGGTTTCGAGCATGATAAGGTTCACAGAGCTCCCTGTATCTACCAATGCTTTCCGTACAGTGCAATTGCCAATGGATAATGTTATAGTTAAGGCATCGTCATGTCTTTTCTCGCGCCACTTTCCATGTCGGTTTCATCGAAAGTTCGGGGGTAAATTGCTCGGCTTACTCGCACGAGGTTTCGGATGACCCCTTTGCTCCCGGTGGCTTTCCTCTTCGCAGCGGAATATGTCAAAACCGCTAGCTCGAGATCCTTTGTTATCACGTTAATAATCTTCGCAAGATACGGGTGGGAGCGAAGGAAGGAAGCGCGATTTGTCGCTTTCTCTTCTGTCCTGCTTGCCCCCACGTGATAACAGGTGGTCCAAGTTCCCCTTGCGTACCTGGAACTTCACCTCCCTCCGCAATTTGTAGCAATCTTCCGTCCTGTGTCCTATGTCTTGGTGCCATTCACACCTCTTGCTGCTGTCTCTGTCGTCGTTTGGCCGATCCTGAGTGGGTGGCTTTGGCCACCTCACCTGATCACCCAGGTTTCTGAGTGCTTTTAACAACCCCTCCATTCCCGTGTTGAATCCGTATTCAGATAGCTTAGGAGGGTGCGGAGAATCATCAATTTGCTGAACTTTTTCTGCTACCCTGCTGATATTGGGTCTGCTGTATGGCTTAGCTCTGTCATCCTTCTTTTCTGGTGCGAATTTCCTGCTTGTCTTATCGAAGCCTGTTGTACCCTTTCTAGCCTGTATATCTTCTTCCAACCTTAACGCTGCGGTAGCTCTCTGTTGGACTTCCTCGAATCTCTCACAAGGATACATCGTTAATTCTTTGTAGAGGTTTGACTCCTTATCCAAGCCTTGCCTGAAGGCGTTGATGGCAGTGGACATATCACAGCCTCGTATTGAGACTTTTTCTGCATTGAATCTAGTGACGTAGTCTTTGATTGATTCACCTATCTCCTGAACGATCCTATACAGATCACTCGGTTGTTTGGGTGTCCTCCGACTGCTGGAGAACTGTTGGTTGAAAGCGTTGACCAAGTCGGCGAATGAGGATATAGTGCCGTTAGGTAGACCGACGAACCATTGCAATGCTGCCCCGGTTAGGGTTGAACCAAATCCCTTACACATACATGCCTCTTTTGAGGCTCCCGTGGCTGTAGTAACCATCATCTTCTGCTTGAATTGACTGATGTGATCACAGGGGTCTGTGGTTCCATCGAAGAGGGTCATTGTTGGGACGCTAAATCCTTTTGGTAAGGCCACTGTGGCTATATCGTCAGTAAACGGTGAGTCAGCGTAGCTTTCTGGTGCAACCATCTCCATAGGCAGAGGCATGCCGGGGACCCTCCTGAGGAGGCTTCGTAGTTCCTGGTACTGCTGTTCTATGTATGTCTCTCTTCCGGTGGGTCGCAGATGCTCCTGTGACTGGTGTCCTGCTCCTCGTACGAAGTTCTGCTGTTCCAGGATTTCTGTTTGACGCGCCTGCGATGTTGCTGCCACCGGAGTGTCCTCCCAGGTATATTCGCCTTGATTCGTAACTGGCATCCTGGTTATTGGGACTGCGATTGTGGCCCTGCTTCTCTGTGGTCCCACCGCGCCTGACGTGGGCGTAGGTTCCTGGCGCACTGGTTCCTCATCTGGTGTTAATGCTCCCAGTCCTGTTGGGACCAGGCCTCCTCGTGGCTGTGGTGTTCCATCCATATCCAGTCTGAGTGCTACTTCGCGTGGTAATACCCGTGTTTGCCTTCGATCCCCACTTTCTCCTGGCGGCCTTCCAAATCTGTCTTCTCGCATCCCAGGGGCCGGGCTAGCGGCCTGGTTCCTTAATTCGTTGATCTGTGCTCGGAGGAGATTGTTGTCCTCCTCCATCTGGGATCTCATGCTTCTATTCTCGCTCTGCATGGTCCTGATGGTTCTGGCTAATGTGTCCAACCCGCTTATCATGATGCTGGTAGGACTTGGAGGTGCTTGAATCTGTTGTCTGGGTTGTGCTCCTCTTTCTGATTGCGGGACTCCCTGCTGTCCCTGAGCGACTCCTGGGTCTTTAGTCTGAGCCCTTCCCGAGGATGGGCTTGCTGCTGCTTGGGAACTCTGACTTTGCTTGGCTGCTGGTATCTGAACAGCAGTGGTGGTCCGAACCGAAGTTGCACGTGCTACCGCTGCTGCCGAGGGAGGTGGTACCTGTGTTGCTGGTGCACCGCCGACTTTGCTTGGGGTTGTTTCTTTGTGTCCGGACATATTTTGACTGTTGAGTTAGACTGACTAACAAAGACGACCACTATGCCCCACGGTGGGCGCCAAACTGTTTTGGTAAATTTCTACCAATTTAGGGTTAAAGTGGTCTTAGCGTTAGGTCTGTATTGTGATTTGTTTGAGCGTCGTATGTTAACCTGTATGAATGATGTAAACACAGAACACGAGCAATTTTGGTGACGCGGAAAACCCGATGTGGGAAACAACCGCGGGGGGAGACGGAATCCCACCAATATTTTCACTATAATTCGAGAGGAAATACAATTCTTATGCTTGCTACGAATGCTAGAGTATAGTTCTTGTATTTTTTTTTATCATCGTTCCTCCTTGTATTGAGGCTCTTTATATAGGGGAGCTCGTCAGGCTAGGGTTTCTTGCTTTCCCTCCAAGTTATCCCTAATTTGACATTGGGTAGGACTTTCCTTCTTCGGATCTCGCAAGATGCTGGACTCTCATAAGCTTCTCCCGTGTGGACCAAAGCCCAGTTCCTACGCTGCTTGCTGATGCTGGTACCCTGATATTCTGCATCCCATGGCGCCCCCATGCCTGCTGCCCCAAGTCAGCCCATATCCATATTTTGGGCCTAACACCAAGGCTTTAGGGGTAATGTAATAGAAAAGGTTCTTCATGGTTTCAGAGTTTTTTTTTTGTTAATTATAGGGTACTCAATCTTCCTCCTGCACATTAGTTCATAGAGTGTAGTATACAATTACGAATTTTTTTTTTATTTCTTTGAGGGATGCATACTTCATTAGTCTTTTGTTAATATTATGAATAATTATGGTGAGAAGCATTTGTCTTCGTAAAGGAGAAGGGACTGTCTTCGTATTAAGCTTAGGCCTGCTATTTGATTTTCTGCCACTTTTATACTTCCAAATGATGAGATGGATACAAACTTGAGTGAGTTTTCCTCCTTTTTTTTTTTAACAATCTTAGGTAAGTTTACAACCATATGGTGGGATTGTGCAATTTGGGTTTACATGTTCATCCTCTCTATCAATTTGTACAAGACCTGACGTTTGCTTGTGTGTGCATCTCATTTTTTGCTTTGTTCTTGTCTCACAATTAACATATGTAGTAGCTTCGTCATTTTAGTACACCGAATTTGCATGGTCTTTTCTTAGTTTCATGGCGTCCAGACCGTAACCCTTCTTCTACTTGTTACTTGTTCTTTTGGCAGCTGATTGGAAACCACAACTCCAGTATAAATACTCGGACAGCTGCTTTGTTGAGTGCTTTTTTTGTTTCTTTGTTCTTAGCCCCGACACCGGCAGGTACTCGTGCTATTCTTTATTTTGTAATGGCATTAATTATAGGTTGAAACGTTGGTCTTTATTTGAATGATGAAGAGACCGTTTTGTGTTAAGCTTGAGGTTGAGATTTATATTTGATTTTCAGCCCATTTTCATGCTTTGTATATACCTTCATGCTGTGCTAGTTCTCCATCTTGCATTCTCTATTTCCACTATATATATATATTTTTTTATGATTTGGATCTTCTTGTTTTCTTTTGCAGTTTCAAAAGTGAGACCGATTTCATCGTTACTTGATTATTTGACTAGCAGACTAGAGGTTTATAATTGTTCTTGTAAGGTAGTCCTGCTTATTGTCACGTAGTAGCCATATGAGATGCTTTGTGAATATGTATATTTTGCCTTCTTTGCTTCTTTTATGCTTATTATTCACTCTTGACAGACACCCCTTTTTTTTTGAAACAGGTATATATCTCAACATGGCGCACTTTGTCGAACGTCTCAAGGGTGATCGAAAATACTTGTGTATTAACAATGGTGACCATGGTGAAGAGTCCGAGACCAGCCTTCCTGTTTACAAATCATTATTGCGTGCTCAGCGTGAACTGGTTAACACCATTACTCCGGCGGATTTTCAAGAAAACATGTCAATTCCTGCTAGGCCGAGCGCTTATGGGACCCGTGGTCATACGCTTATCAGTACTTTACCTACACAACCTATGCAAGATGAAATATTTCCACTTTTGGGGCGTAGAATCATTTCCGGAGATACCAGATGGGGTTGTCGCGTTATTCAAATTCCCGGAGAATCAACTTACATCGCAGGATACTGGGAATGGACCGAAGATGTTCTTGCTAGATATGGAGCCGGCCTAAAAAATTGTTCAATTTATGATGCGGTGTATGCTTCATTATATTCTTATGTCCGAGAACCTTGTATTTTGCGTGCATTCCTAGAAGCTTGGTGTTCCACTACCAACACACTCACTACTACAAATCCAGGCAACTACAACACCCCATTAACAACGAGTATTCACGAAAATCACAATAGACGTTGTAAAATGTATGGCGCGAATTTTACTAAAATGAATTACAACGGGTATGGTTATAAAAAACGTTGTTATTAGTTTTAACAACGGGTTACACATGCACAACCGTTGTTAATAATATGGCGCAAAATTGACGCAAAGTTAGTGAAAAGTAATCACAACGGTTGATTTTGGAACCCGTTGTTAAAACTTATTTGACAACGGTTGTTGATTTACAACCGTTGTTAAAACTTATTTGACAACGGTTGTTGTTTAATAACCGTTGTCAATACCTTCCATACTATAAATCACACAAACACAAGTCTGCTGCAGCCACAAAACACAAACCTTAATACACAAACACATCAGACAAAGACAAACACAAAACACACACTTTCTCATCGTCTCTTTCTCTCTTTCTCTCTTTCTCATCGTCGTTTTATCTTCTCGCCGTCACTGTTGATTTCATCGTCTCTTACGTTCTGTAATTATCAGGTAAATCTCGCCAAATCCTTTGTTAGTTTCATCGTCATTATTTTCTTTTTCTAATTATTTCATTTGCATGTATGTGTTTTTATCGACCATTATGTTATTTCTTTAAGTATTGTTCGCATAATTAGCTAGTAAAACAAAGAAGAAGCAAGATGAAGAAGCAAGATAAACATAATTAATATATATATATATATTTATAAATACATAAATTAAAAAAAAAATTACATTAATAAAAATGCAATTCTTATATTTTCATAGAGGATCTTATTCTCCTCTATCATATCCGTCCTCTTCTCCTTGGCTATTTGGAGGTTCCGTTCAAAGATCCGCTATATCGTCATATAGCCGCAATCGCCGCTCCGTCAAGCCATCTTCTTTGGCGTCCTTCAGTACGGATCGAGCATCCGCAAGGTAGCTCCTGAAACTTTCCTCAATATGGAGCAACCGGCGGATGAAACTGTTGTTGTTCTCGATCATAGTAAGAGTCTTAAGGATGATATCATTCATTTTGTTGGAGTTTGGAGTTTGTTTTGAAAGATTAAGGAGGGTTAATTTATTTGGAGTTTGTTTTAGCAGTTAGGGTTTGGAGATGTATATATTGAGATAATGGAAATGTTAGTGGAGATAATGCAATGTATTTATACTAATCAATGTGTGGGTTGAGTTGTTTTTTAATTAATATATATGTTAGGAAGTTGTGCCATAATCATCATCATATCTCTCAATGCTGCTTCAAATCTTATTACTAACCCTTCTCATTCCATATTGTCCGTTCATATGCACAGTGATGGCAGTAATAATGCATGCATCGGAATTATAACGGGCCGTAATTATGCATGCATCTAGTAATATTTAATTTTTTTTTTTTTTTTTAAGAACAAACAACAACGGTTATTTATTAAAAAACCGTTGTCTTTAGTTATAACAACGGTTTTGTATATTACAACCGTTGTTATAACTTTCCCCCCAAAATTGAGTCACACTTTCCCCAACGGGTTTTTATACTTAAAACCGTTGTTAATAGTTTTAACAACGGGTTTCTTAAGAAAACCAACCGTTGTTAAAACCTTTTACAACGGACGCTTTAACAACGTCCGCTTTTTTATATAACAACGGTTTTCAACCGTTGTTATAGCCTGTATCTGTAGTAGTGACTTCATACTATGTTCGGAGAATTTTCTATTTCACTATGGGATCTCCATCGTCTCAGCGGTTTGCCTATCCTTGGATCAATTTATGATGAAGCAGTTCCTAGTTTTGAAAACTTACATGCTCTTGATGCTCAAGGTGTTCGGGTAATCCCCCGAGCATGTCATTTCCTACTGGTTGTTTATCATCGTCTTAAAATGCAGTCTGGTGGAAAAGGTGTCAAAGGTGTCACTTCACAGCAATGGATTGAGTTTTGGTGCAAGAGGTCTCATATATATAAAATGCCCCGAAGCGACGACGAGAGAGCAAGAATCCTCCCAAATTCACGGGAAACCCTTCTGGAAAAATTGACCCTAAAGCGCTTGTCTGGACAGCTGAAGAGGCAAAAATATTTGAGTCATTGGGAATAGTTCATGAAAGTCGGAAACAATCAACATATTTGGCAGCCTTCTTGTCATGTTGGTTATGTAACTTTGTACTCCCGGAATCTGAAGATCGACTTATTAGACCAGAAACTTTTGAGGTAGCAAGCTTGATGGCTCGTGGAGAAGTATTTAGTCTTGCGCCGCCGGTGTTAGCTAGTATTTATCGAGGGCTCAACATGATTTCTACATCTCCCAAGCCTGGTTATTCGGGTTCTGTTTTCCCTGCCCATTATCTGTATGGCTGGCTTGCTCATTATTTCAGGACACATCATGAAGTTGAACTATGCCCGAGGGGTCCAAGAATGGTGCTTTATTCTGGTGCGCAACACGCAAAATTTTTCAGAGATGAAGAAGCTCGTAGACTCATTCACGAGGGACGATCCATCAATCTTGGCTGTATTACTAAATTCTTTGACAAAGGTGTATGTTTGCACGATGATGGAGCCTTAGATAAAGTAAACTTCAGCTATTTCATTTGTTTACGTACTGCATACTTTCCATTACGCTCCGGTGCATTATTTGTGCTCCAGCCATACACCCCATATCGGTTTTCCAAACAATTTGGTTTCTGTCAAGGGCTTCCCGGCACTCTTACTTCAAATGCTAAACATGTATCTTGCAAAAAAGCTCTCAAAAAATGGCGAATGATTTTATTTGAAGGTAGTCGATCTCGGGTGCATTTGTTTCCTCCTCCAAGGTCAAAGTGGCGCGATTTTAATTCGGTAGCTTTTGAAAAGTGGTGGAGCAAGGTAGATGTTAAGGACTTGTTAGCAAAAGCTCATGTGCTGAATTCGGCAATAGAACCTGATCCGACCAAGAAGTTATCTAAAAGTCATGGGAAAAAGAGTGCAACACGTACGTCGCCGAATCATTCCATAACTGAAGGCTCTGGTGAGACACCATCCTTAATTCAATCTCCGAGAAACCAGGCGGGCGGTTTGCAACCAAACCAAATTATTGCGGGAGGAGTGGATAGTGATGATGGGGAGTCTGACACCAACTTCAAACATAGGCGTCGAGGAGACGTTGATAAAGCCAGAGGAGAAGTTGATAAAGGCAAAGCAGCTGCTACTATCGATGTGCGAAACCTCAGTCGAGTTGACGTGGACCTCTTTGCAAACATACCAGAATTCTCTGATAATCCCTCAAAATTGATTCTGGTAGTACACCTTTAATTATGGGTTATTTAATATAAATACTCTAAACTATAGGTGATGTTCTCAAAGTACTATGAACTTCAGTAAATCTCAAAATAAACCCAACTTTTAATACTCTCTTCTCAAAATGCTCTCTGGTGACCGACTACCTGATAAACAAGTCCTTGTCGACTTTTATTCCTTACCTTCCTTCATCATCGTCCCTTACCTTAGTTATCTTCATCCCTTACCTTAAAGCACCTCTACCATCCACAACCCTTCAACGCCTCAATTCACCATTAAAATCCACCATTGAAACCCTAAAATAACCACCTGCCACTCTCCTCGATCTGCCACCGACCAACTCAAGCCTTATCGTCGCCACAAGCACTGCCCCTTTACTTCCCCTTTGAATCTGAAGGTCCGATACTAGACATCAACATAATCAATCAAACCAAATTTCCACCAATAAACAACATGGGAAATCGACAACAAACACCTGGCCTACGCAAATTTCAAAGATCTCGCCTTCTTCAATTTCAATTTCAACACTCATGTTAAGCCGTCGACACCGCCCGCATCCATTGTGCACCATCATTAAACAAAGCTCAGAGCACATTCATCGAAACACCAACCTGACACCATATTTTGGAGTACTTTCATTAAGGGGTTTGATCTAACCATTATTATATGATTTATATCTATTGAATTTGATCTAGAGATCTGGAACATTTTAAGGGTTGCTTCAACACATTGCATTACAGGAACAACCACCCTCCTCCTTTACCATATCACCACCGCACATCAATCACCAAACCACAACCACGTACAATCAACCACTGATCCACCGCCACCACCGCCTGCTACCCATTTATCCTCACCAATCACACAATTAACGCCTCTAGTCCTTCATGCTACCTACCATGAATGGTAGAGCAAAAGCGAATAACCCGGATAATCGAGATTCCGTACTAATTTGTTGGTTACACAAGGTATTTACCATCACCATTCTTCCACACTAAATTGACGCCATAAACCAAAAAAACCAAGTCAAATGAGTTCAGCACTAATTGAATCAAAATATATAAAACAATTGAATCTTTGAAGAATTTATGATATACAGTTGTAAGGATTGAAATTTAGGGTTTTATCAATTAAGTTTGGGAAGATTATTGTGATTTTTAAGTGTTGGGAGTATTTCAGGTTGAGATTGATGAAGGGTAAGGGGTGAAATATAGAGTTTAATTGCAATGTCAATTGGAATTAATGACGGATTTTGTATGTGAATTGGGGATTAATCAGTGATTTGCTCGACAATGGAATGGATTTAAATCTGGAAAATTCCTAAGTTGTGAAACGTAGGACGTGAAGAAATTTAGAGAAATTGGGATTTGAAGAGAGGAGAAATTGGAGGTAGCCATTGTCCAGAGTAAAAATGGAGTTTTGAAGAGATGGAGATAAGACGCTTATTAAAAAAAATGGGTCCCACATCAAGGTTACCTGCTGCAACAGGTAAAAAAAAGGGGAATTCTATTATAAGAGAGGCGGTACGTTAGTTGGTGTTATTCATAGTTAATTCATAGGTCAGAGTATTTTAGGAAGGACCCTTATAGTTCATAGTATTCATATTAAATAACCCTTTAATTATTGTTATCAACTTATTTTATTTTATTTATTTTATTATTATATATATATATTTATTTATTTAAAATTTCTTTTTGCAGGATGGAGAATTTAACCTCGAGAAAGAAGTGCCAAATTTGATAGGTGAACCTCTTCTTGATGTTGTTGACCGACTGAATCCACGCAAAGGCAAGGAGTTAAAAAAATTCAAACATCCTGTTGACGAAGGTAAAGTAGAATCATCTCATCCAAAGAACAAAACAATGGCCCAGTCAACCTCTACCAGTCAACCGTCTGTTCAAAGTCCTCACTCCCTAAAAGCAGTTGCGAGACAAGATCTTGAACTCCACAAGAGGGCGCTTGGTACATTAGTTAACGTGCATCCAAACTTGAACATCCCCGCGCCATCCGTGATTACAATTATGCCAGAAACACCAGTAAAAGGGATTTTACATACAGGCTTGAAGTTGGCTGCTAGTAGTTTGTTGAAGACCGTAAAAGAGGCAGCTTTTGCAGATGTCGAGAAAATTGGGAAAGAAGCCACCTTGGTTTACAAATGTATAACACACTTTAAAGGAGATCCAACTCGTCTTCAAGACAAGATAGAGTCGTATGTCGCCACCGTCAAGGCTTTCCGCTTTCTAGAAGAAGCTACCAGGGACCGTCTTCGCCATGAGGATTTGGGCAAAGAAATTACTGAAGAGCGCGAAGGGCTCAAAAAAGATAGTCATGTTCTTGCTGATGCCGAGGCGGCTTGTCTCACTATAGCGGAAAAGATGTCCGATGTAGGCAAGGAGATAGCTCAACTGGAAGATACGTTAGAAAAAGCTCATCAAGCATATCGTCAGTTAGCTAGTGACATGGAAAATCTTGAAAGATCCCACAAGGCTGCTCAAGACCAAATTGAAACAAGAGGGTCGAAGATCGCTAAATTGGAGGCCACCCCGAAATTGAGTGCAGAAGATGTAGCCGTTCTTGAGGAGAAGAGACGTTTAGTCCTGGAATTGCAATCATCATTGGACCCAGATGCTTGGATGGATTTGGTACTCTAGGATAAATTTTATCATAGGTCACCATCCTTTTTTTTTTGTATACGTACCCATTTTTATTTTGACATGATAACGAGGTACGTTATAACTTAGTAAGTAAGAGTTGTAGTCTTCGGTATACACACGTACTTTTTTTTTTTTGTATTCGTACTGTTTTGTTGTACGTGGTAATTTTGTGTTTAGCTGATATGCTGCACACTTCTCTCTTTTGGATATAATATAAATGTATGTTACATTATAAATTTGTATTCGGCTGTTAGACTATATCTATGTATAAGATATAACGTAACAGACACGTGATTTTTAGATTTAGCCGTTCACAGTTTAAACTCATGCGGGCCAGGAGCGGTAAAACGTTTTTTTTTTGGTGTGATACACATTTTTTTTTTGTGTGGCTGCACTCAGGCTACATGTTCACCCAAGTTGCCTACGTACTTGCAAAGTAGAAACAGTACTTCACAAGATCAAGCCGACGTAGTTCATAGAGGCTTGCAGTTTAGACTCTTGCTTAGGAGCATGGCTTGCAGTTTACGCTCTTGCTTAGGAGCATGGCTTGCAGTTTACGCTCTTGCTTAGGAGCATGGTGTTGTTTCAAGAGTAGTAACGTTTCAGAAATTTCCCATTTATTGGGCCTATGAGCACACCGTCTTCATCCGCAATCTTGTATGCGCCATTTGTGTAGACTTCTTGTACCACATACGTGCCATCCCACTTTGAGGTGAATTTACCAACTGGCTTGTGAGAGGTGATAATTGGTCTTCGTATTGCAAGGACTAGGTCTCCTACTTGAAAAGAACGAGGACGTACTTTTTTGTTGAATGCTCGCGACATCCTTGCTTGATAACATTGGAGCTTCTGTTGGGCCTCTAGTCTTTTTTCATCGAGTGCCTCCAACTCTGCTAAACGTAACTTGTCATTTTCATCTTCTGTAAGTTCCTCTTGAATAGCAATGCGTAAGGATGGGATCTGCATTTCTAACGGCAACACAGCTTCTACTCCATACACTAACGCATAAGGGGTTGCTTGAGTAGGAGTTTTGTATGTGGTGCGATAGGCCCACAATGCCTCGCCAATTCTTTCATGCCAATCTCGCTTTGATTTTGCTACTACTTTTCTCAACAAGTTACAAAGTGTCTTGTTAAAGCCTTGACCAAGCCATTTGCGGGAGCGTTGTACATCGATGACTTATCTTTGTCGAATTTGAACTTCTCTCCTAAACTTGTCATCAGATGGTTATCGAATTGTTTCCCATTATCAGTTATGATACGTTGTGGTACACCATATCTATATATTATTTGAGTTCGGATGAAATTCACAACATTTTCCTTCTTGACTTCCCGTAATGTGATGACTTCTGCCCATTTTGAGAAATAGTCAGTACCAGCGAGAATATACTCGTGTCCATTCGAGGCTTTTGGAGTGAGAGATCCCACAATGTCAAGTCCCCAAGCTTCAAAGGGCCATGAAGATACAGTGGGGTGTAATGGCTCCGGTGGCTGATGTATGAAGTTTGCGTAGAACTGACGGGGTTGACACTTTTTCGCGAAGTCCATGCAGTCTTGAACCATGGTTGGCCAGTAATACCCCATTCTCTTTACACGATCATAAAGTTTAGGTCCAGATTGGTGAGCGCCACAAATGCCAGAGTGAGCTTCGTGCATTGCTTCAGTAGCTTCATCTTTATTTAGACACCTCAACCAGTGTCCCAAGAAAGAGCGTCTGTAGAGCGTCCCTTTGTAATGAAGAAATTTTGGAGCACGTCGACGTACCTCTACCTTGTGCCTGGGATCATCAGGTAATTTTTGGTGGTCCAAGAAATCGATGATAGGTTGGCGCCAGTCATCCTCATCAGTCGTGTAGACGCAAATCATATATGTTGTATCTATATCTTCTACTGTTTCAAGCAGAGGTATTGCCCAGCGATTGCAGACTGGCACTTGCATAGATTCTTCTGCCCCCAGTGCCAAAGTGGCTGCAAGGTTAGCAAGCGCGTCAACCAACTTATTGGCACTCCTCGGTACATGACCAATATTGATGGAGTCAAGTTGATTAAGCAGTTGCAGCGCCTGTTGATGGTAAGGAATCAAGTCTTCCTTTCTTACCTCATACTCATCGAGGACTTGGCTGATCACCAATTGTGAGTCTCCGTAAATATCCATGTCCCTTACGCCTATTTCAATTGCCATTTGAAGACCTAATATCAAAGCTTGGTATTACGCCACGTTATTTGAGCAAAAGCGTGTGAGTGTAAATGAGTATGGCATTACATGGTTTTGCGGAGATATGAACACAACTCTGCTCCAGCTCCGTCTCGCCTTGCAAAGACTTTGTCGAAGTACATTTGCCATGGGGTAAAATGTCCACGTAAAAAATTTCTTCTCCTGGTAGTTCGTCTGAAAGTTCCCCTCTCTTTGGATTTGGATGATCGCGAAGAAATCTGCAATAACCTGACCTTTTCTTGCTTTTTGAGACACAAACACTAAGTCATACTTGTTTAAGTAGCACCGCCCATTTCGCAAGTCTTCCAGATAAGACTGGTCTTGAGAGTATGTACTTGATTGGATCAGCTTTTGAGACCACGTGTATGGTATGTGCCTGCATGTAGTGCCTCAACTTCTGGATGGCGAACACCAAAGGAAGACATATCTTCTCTATGGGCGAGTAATTTAATTCAGCTCCAACCAAGGTACGACTCAAGTAGTAGAGTGCTCTCTCCTTGCGGTCTTCAATTTTTTGCGCACACATTGCCCCCAGTGATCGTTCTTGTGCGGCGATGTATAGAATGAGCGGTTTCCCTGGAATCGGGGCCCCCAACACTGGTGCACTAGTCAGGTACTTTTTTATGCTATCAAAAGCATGTTTGCATTTTTCATCCCACTGAAATGGAGCATCCTTTTTCATGAGATGACAACGTCCTGCTAGGTTAGAGACGAACCTTCGAATGTATGCCAAACGTCCCTGCAACCCGCACAACTCCTTCAATGTCTTTGGTTCTTGCATTTCGTTGATAGCTTTGATTTTCGTCTAGTCGATTTCAATGCCTCTATGCCTTACCACGAACCCCAAGAACTTCCCGGATGTGACACCGAATGCACACTTGAGTGGGTTCATCTTGAGTTGACATGTTCTAAGTCTCTCAAAGACGGTCTGAAGGTCTTAGACATGGTCTTTTCTTTTCTTTGATTTGACAACCACGTCGTCGACATAACACTCTATCGTTTTATGCAACATGTCATCAAAGATCTTTTGCATTGCTCGCTGATATGTGGCCCCAGCATTTTTTAGTCCAAACGGCATGACCGTGTAGGAGAAGATTCCTTTTGGGGTTCGAAAACCTGTTGCTTCTTGATCTTCAGGTGCCATATGTATTTGATTGTAACCAGCAGTACAATCCATGAATGAGAGTGCTTCGTGACCAGTGGTTGCGTCAATCATCAACTCTGTAACTGGCAAAGGGAAGTCGTCCTTTGGACATGCATCATTAAGATCTCTGAAATCGACGCATACACGTAGTTGCCCATTTTTCTTTCTGACTGGAACAATGTTGGCTATCCAGGTAGGATATCTGACTTCACGGATAAATCCAGCCTCAATGAGTTTGTTAACCTCATTTTCGATTTCAGGTATAAGCTCCGTCCTAAAGCGACGTTGAGATTGCTTTTCTAGGACTGATTCCTTTTTTGATTGCCAATCGATGAACTGCAATTTTTGGGCTTAGTCCAGGCATTTCCTTGTAGCTCCAAGCAAATACGTCCTTGTACTCAACCAACAATTTGTAGTATTCCTCTTCTTCCTCTTTAGTCAATAGAGCACTGACGTAGATTGGACGAGGATCTTCATCAGTTCCTAGGTTTAGTTCTTTTAAATCATCTACGGTTGATTGTACCTCATCTTCAAGTGTTTCAGGTGCCTTGTCAGCCTCTACCTCTTCCCTGTCATCAGGTATCTGTTCTGCAGTGATATGATAAGAAGTCACAATTTCCAAGTCTTTTGCATCACGGGAGTGTGAATATGGAGGTTTAGACTCTTCAACATTGTTTGAGGACAGACCAGTGAGAACTAATACTCGTCTTCGTGCTTTTAGTGTTTCATGCTGGATGATGTCCACCACTTGCAAACGCTTCATGCGAGAAGGTATTGCGCTTCTCAAATCATCAGTTATGTTTACTTCTTCATCGTTTTCTTCCACAGAAGTTGAGCACAGAAGAGTCTTATCACTATCATTATTGGAGGCTCCTAAACGAGTGAAGACCGTGTTTGAACGAACACCTAAATGATCACTTAATGCACCTTTCTTTCTTGTACATGGCGGAGGGGTTGACGACTTAACTTCATTTGTTCCTCGTTTATCCAGTCGAGTGAAGACAGAAGGGCAATTTGTTGTAGGACTCGGTCTCCCCAGCCTATCGAATACAGAAGGACGAGCTCTCTGTACAGGTGGACTTATCCTGTCGAAGACTGAAGATGTTGATAGTGTTTTAATGTCTTCTGCTTCATTCTCCTCGGCCTCTTCCACTGTGACATGTTGTGAAGATGTAGTAGTTCTGTTCCTACGAGCACTGATCTTCACGGGTGTGGGAGACTTATAACCAAGCCCCCCCGCTTTAGTCTCTATAAAGCTTCCTTCTTGCTTGAACAACTCCTGTTGTATTTTGTTAAGCCCATATGGTTCAACTTCTACAAGTTTCCCAAGCGGATTTGGTTTTGTAAAGTCGTAACCTGCCTTTGCCAGTAGCTTGTATGCGTTGGAATCAAATATTCCCACATTCTGATCGCTTGATGATGGGTTTGATGAACAGACGAAACCGACTGGAAGAAGTCTCATAACTTTCATTTGGTTTGAACTTGGAAGAGGTGTGGTGACTTTCGCCATCCATTCTTGCTTGATCATTGGGCTTGGTTTACTTTTGTCCTTAAGATCTTTATTTGTTAGACATTCTGCAAAAGGACTATCTCCTTCTTTGTGGCGGGACTTGGGAATATACCGCAATACTGGCGAGGTAGACTTATGTGGCATTTCTTGCTTTTTGGGTGATGTAAAGGGGGTAGATGCTTTAATAGCGTTATCTATATTTTGCTTATAGTTTTCTTTAACATGACTCGTAACAACATCTTCTTTGGTATTCTCTTTCAGCTTACCTCCTTTTCCAGTTGAAGAAATGGTAGTTGGCATGAACTCACTAGAAGTACCATTTTCCTCAAAGAACTTTGCGTCAGCGAAGAAAGAGTCAGCCTTAGTGAAAGGCTTGGCATCTCCATTTATCTTCCTTTCACCGCCGCGATAATATTTCAAGCATTGATGGAGGGTTGATGTAACGACTCCATTTTCATGTTTCCATGGTCGACCTAATAATAACTTGAAGGATGTCTTGGCCTCGATGATATGGAAGAGTGTTTCAGATGACAAGTCATCCATGCTAAGGTTTAAACGAATCATGCCAATAGCCCGCTCTCCATTTAAGTTGAAACCGTGAATTACTGTTCGACTGCTAGAAAGTTCATCAACCGTGATGCCTAGCTCTTTCATGGTTGATTTGGGCATGCGATTTACTCCTGAGCCTCCATCTATTAAGATTTTGTTGACTTTTTGTCCTCGAATGTAGCCTGACACATAAAGCGGTCTATTGTGAGGCTTGGAACCAAGAAGCAGATCTTCATCTGAAAAGGTCAAGGCTGCATTGCAGAAGACACATTGTGTTGACGACTCTGCAAACTCTCCTACATCTTTCATCTTGCCAGCGTATAGTTCTGGTTTATCAAGTCCTTGGAGTATTATCTGACGCTTCTCTTTAGGCAAGTGAAAGATTTGTCTCCACCCCATATTTGCGGGAAGGGCGTTGAGAGCCTTTACAACTTCATTTTCCTTTTGAGGGTAAGATTTCAATTGTTGTGATGGTACCGCATCATCTGCTTCGTTTTCCTTTACTTTTTCTTTATCATCATGACCTACTACAGAAATGGTACATACGGTAACATTGTTCAAGAAATCTCTTGGAAGGAATTCCTCTAGGGCAATATGACTCAACGATTTTTGCTTAGGCATATTGATAGGCAAGACACATGGTTTGACCACTGTTTCAGACTTCTTCTCCCTATCAGACATGCAAGATTTCATCTTCTTTGATTGCTTTCGTCGATGATGGACATGTTCGACTGCTTGCCATACTTGTTTCTTTGTCTTCTTACGAGTGACTAAGGTCCACCCTTCGTCAACATCATCTACATTCTTCTCATCTTGAGGACCTAATCCTGCTTTTGGGGATGTCGATGAAGATGGCTTTTGAAACCATATAGCAACAGGTTCAAGGCTCCCGAATTGCAACATGCATACATCCCACCCACAATGCATCGTTGGCTCCTCGTGTTCCTCATGCTGCTCCAATACTGCAGTAGTTTGATTTGTAGCTACTGTTTCATCCAAGTCAAGGATAATTTTTCCGTCTCTGGAGAGCTGCATAATTTTCTCTTTCAGTGTTACACACTTTTCAAGGGGATGACTTACCAGTCTATGATAGCGACAATAGTTGGGATCACTTGTCTTGTTAACCTGGTCAGGTCTCTTGGACTCTGGCAGTTGTATAACCTTTTTCTCTAGAAGGTCATCTAGCATTCCGGCTAAGTCAGAGTCTGGAAAGGGTATTTCTTAGCTTATAACTCTTTTAATGTGGGTTTGTCCCGCTGATAATTGTAAGCATATGAGTCCTTCTTCTTTTCATACTTAGGCTTTGATGAGATTTTAACGGGCGAGCCGCTGTTTTCGACGACCATTGCCTCCTTTCCTATCGACTTGAAGCCTTTATCTGTCTTTCTGAACTCCTTCTTTTCACTTGGCGTCTTAGAAGAGGTTGATCGAGCTTTGCCACGCCCTTTGATTGTAATTTCCATGTCGTGAGCGAGGGTTGCCAATTCTGGAAAGCTTTTTGGCTTGATTCCTTTCATTATATAAAGAATATCCCAGGTCATCCCGTTAATGCACATTTCCACTGCTGAGGATTCACTTAAGCGATCTTTGCATTGCAGACTCAATGCACGCCATCGATCGATGTAGTCGATGACAGGTTCATCCTCCCACTGTGCTGTGTTTGTTAGTTCACTCATGCTGACAATACGCCTAGTGCTGTAGAACCTGTTAAGAAATTCGTCTTCCATGCGACCCCAACTGTCAATTGACTGAGAGTCCAAGTCTGTGTACCAATCAAAAGCAATTCCTTTAAGAGAACGTACGAACTGCTTGACTAGATGATCACCATTAGTTCCAGCATTGTTGCATGTCTCGACGAAGTGGGCGATGTGTTGTTTTGGATTTCCCTTCCCGTCGAACTGTTGAAACTTTGGAGGCTGATAACCAAGAGGCATGCACAGACTGTCAATCCTCTTAGTGTAAGGCTTGATGTAGCGTCCACTGCTTGTCAAACTTTCACCTAGCTGACTTTTAATTGTCTTAGCTATCAACTCCTGGAGCTTCTCTTCCGTGAAAGCGCCAATTTCATTGCCAGAAGTCTTTCCAGTATCATCTTTGTCATCGTCCTTATCAGTATCATCATCCTTGTCAGAGTCAGTGTGCTCACTTGAGATCTTTTTCTCGCGAAGCTCCACCACCTCCTTTTGAAGGTCATCAATCTTCTTGTTCTTTTCTTCATTCTCCTTCACCATCTTTTCAAGGAGCTTATTCATGCTTTGGACTTGCTCCTCAAGTGTAGAACCTGCAATCACCATGACTGAAGCGCTGATAGGAGTGGAAGCATCCTTCTTTTTTGGTGACGCCCTAGGTTTGCAAGGGGAAGCGTTTTTGTCGACCTTAGAACTTCGACTCCCTTCGCGCGAAGGAGTAGAGGCAGCAAGGATAGCTGTAGCAGCAGCAGCTATGGAGGCAACTGAGATCTTGCGTGGCCTGGTAGGGACATGTGCAGAGCGTAGGCTAGTAGCAGCAGCGTTGATAGCAGCTTTCTTTGCCATTCCTCTAGTGCAGATGCCAACTGATTGCACAGCTGGGGAGGTAGCAGCAGTGGGAGTGCCTTGCAGGATAGCTGCGTAGGTCTTCTTGGAAGCGTCAGGTGACGTGTCCTGCTTGGTAGACATCCTTTTTAAGTAGACTTGGCTTGTAAAGTAGTAGAGATGAGAGGTAGAGAGTTTCACGTCGGGTTCACCAAATTTGTAACGACAAATTTTGTATTGCGATAACTGAAATACAAAACAAGGAAACAAAATGAGTTTTTATTAATATCAGAAAAGTTCGTGTACAATCTCTAATAATCCTCTGATTCTAACTAAACAAATAAGGTACGCGTGCACGATCCACGTAGGGGGTGCGCGTGCGTTTTGCAGGGGTTGCACGTGTAGAGGGTGTATGCACTCTACGTGCGACGTTGACTATTATTCTTGAGAGGGTCGAACGACTTGAGTCTCTCTTGAATGTTTGAATGTTTGAATATTCGAGTTTGAATGTTTGAGTTTTCTTGCAGCAGCGCACGAATTTGTTGTGCTTGTTGACTGCTTACGTTGAATTTCACGAGATTTTCAGAGAGAATTTCAGAGCTTTTCTTTTCTTCGAGTTTTTCTATATTCGAGTTTTCTCTCCTTTGAAATGAATGAAATTCTCTATATTTATAGAGAAATCGCTGGGCTTTCCCTCGGGCTTGGTCGCATGCCCACTTCTCGGCCCGTTTGCAATTTTAGCCCAATTTGACTTCTGTTTGAACCCGAATAACTCAGAATGACCCAAATTTGATTTAAAAGGGGCAAAATAACTAAATTGAGTAATTTATTTATTATTAACTCAAATTAATTATTTTTTGTATTTTTGACATTTAAATAAAATTTTAATGCCTACAAATGTTAAGACCAAGATTCAAGACAAAGAAGGTCTTTATTTTCTTGGGTTATATTTTTTTTACTATAGTTGCAATACAATTTTTATTCGTACTAATTCTATGGTATTACCGTTTCTTTGTATGAGACCGTTAAAAGTAGCTATCCTATAACCATATTATTCTTAATTCACTCCGGAGTATAACATAGTTACTTTTAATAATAGTCGCATAAACCATTCTACCCAAACTGAAAATCGTCAACTTGTGAAATCCAAATTGCAATGCAGTTTGATTAGACTCGTATTAAAAATCTTTATTTGTTTTAGGAGATTTTCTACTATGTATCTTAAGTTTACAAATTCTAACATATACCCTTAGCTTGGATTTTTAAGGGTTAAATCTTGTAAAAAAGTCGTTTATTGACGAATTATCAACTAAAATCGCCTAAAAATTGGAAGATTTTTTCATGGAGTTTAAGCTATCCCTTAGATGTCAAGATATATGTATTAATTTGGTTAACTTTCGTCATAATGAATGTCAAATTTCGTGTTTTGAAGCATCATTATACGCTGTATGTACTGTCAGCAAATAAAGTTGACCTTTTGTACGGGTTGATTTCGAAATGGGAATTCCACCAGACCAGCAGAGATTGATCTTTGCCGGGAAGCAGCTTGAAGATGGCCGCACACTTGCTGATTACAACATTCAGAAGGGTTTGTTCTTCCGATAATATACTACTTATTTCTATGGCCTAATTTCATGTCCGGTGTCCCACTCCTCTTTTTCGATACATGCTGAACTATAAATTATAATGTGTTTGTTATTGTAGAGTCGACTCTGCATCTTGTTCTAAGGCTGCGTGGTGGAATTATCGAGCCTTCTCTACAGGCCTTGGTTAGGAAGTATAACCAAGACAAGATGTAAAGAATAAGAATAAATGTATATTGAATGTGTTAACAATTACAGGGTACAATGGATGATTATATACTAAAGAATAGGGTGAAACCTAAGCTAACTAAACTCCTAGAGAATAGGTAACAGAAGAGTAAGAGAAGGAAGTACAAGCTAAGACTATTGACTAAGCTTTAACAACTAAGACTAAGTCTAGCTAAAGATTAATCACGTGGGATTTGAAGTAGTAGACTTAGTATCTTTAACATGCTCCCTCAAGATGGACGGTCGGAGAGTAAGGCCAATCTTGGAAGATAATAGTAGAAACCGGGCCTTAGATAGTGGTTTAGTGAGAGTGTCTGCGATTTGATTGTCACCATTAACATGTTGAACTCGTATAGACCCATGTTGGACTTGTTCCCGAACAAAATGAAAACTTAAGGCAAGGTGTTTCATACGGGAATGAAAAATCGGGTTGGCGGAATAGTTTTTAGCACCCAAATTATCACAGAATATAACCGGGGGCGATGGGACAGCAATGCCGAGCTCACTGAATAATGATTTTAACCATAAAAGTTCCGCAGTGGTATTGGCAACAGCTCTAAATTCCGCTTCAGTAGATGAGCGTGATATAGCCTTTTGCTTTTTGGACGACCAAGATATAGGATTTTGTCCAAGAAATACTACATAACCGGTGGTCGAGACATAATCATGAGGATCACCTCCCAAATCCGCATCACAAAAGGCATGAAGATTGAAGGGAGTATTCTTGAGTAAATGTATACCATGATGAATCGTACCTTTGAGAAATCGAAGCAATCTTTTAAGCGCGGTCCAATGATTTGCTGTCGGGTGCGTCAAGAATTGAGCTAACTTGTTAACTGGAAAGGCAATATCGGGACGCGTAAGTGAAAGGTACTGTAAGCTTCCAACAATGGCGCGGTACTTGGACTCGTCTTGAATTGGGTTGGAATCTTCACGATGCAGGGGTGGAAACGAAAGCATGGGAGTCGTAGAAGGACTACAATCAAGCATATCGTATCGGGTAAGAACATCAGTAATATATTTGGACTGATTAAGATGAAGGTCGGCTGATGTCGGGGTGACCTCCATCCCAAGAAAGTAAGAAAGGCAGCCGAGATCTTTGAGGGAAAAACGCACTGATATGGCTGCAATGAATTTATTAACTTCATTCGAATGAGAACCTGTGACAACTATATCATCAACGTAAACAAGAGCATAAAGACGGACATTAGTTTTATCGTAAATAAATAATGACGGATCAGACAAGGAATTGCGAAACCCGTATGACAGAAAATAATTTTTGAGCTCAGTAAACCAAGCACGAGGTGCTTGTTTGAGCCCATAAATAGCTTTACGTAATTTACAAATATGAGACGGAAAGTCGAGATTTATAAAACCTGATGGTTGTTCCATGTATACATCCTCGATTAGCGTGCCTTACAAGAAGGCATTATTAACATCGATTTGACGAAGCGACCAACCATGTAAAATAGCAAGGGAGAGTATAAGGCGGATGGTGGTTGGTTTAATGACGGGACTAAAGGTTTCAGTATAGTCCAAACCGGGTCGTTGATGGAAACCTTTAGCAACTAATCGAGCTTTGTGTTGCTTTAGGCTGCCATCAAGATTATACTTGAGGCGAAAGACCCATTTGCAACCGATTACATTCGGGGCAGAATCAGGGGGAACAAGGGACCAAGTTTGATTGCGAGAAAGGGCGTCGAACTCGGCCTGCATAGCTGCTCGCCACAAAGGGTCAATAAGAGCCTGTTTAACAGTCGATGGGGTTACAAATTGGGTGGAAATAGTGGTGAGTTGGGCATATTTCGGGTTAGGTTTGCGGATGTTGTTGCTTAGGCGGGTAATGGTTCGGGTAGGAGGAGGTGGAGGTGGTGGAGGGGGTGCGGCAGAGGCAGGGGAGGGAGAAACAGGGGAGTCTGCGGGTTCAATGGGAGAGGGAGTGGTGGAATCAGGGGTGTGCGTGGGGTTGGGAGTCGTGGCAGGGGTGGGTTTGGTGGAGGCAGGGGTGTCGGAGGTGGAGAAGGTTGAGGGGATAGACGTTGGTGATGGGGTCGAAGTTACAGGAATAACAAAGTCGCACCATTCAGTTGAGGTAAGGGTTGGAGAGGATGCAGTAGGTTTTAAAAGCTCAGTGTAGGGAAATTGATCATCTACAAAACGAACATGACGGGATGTATAAATACGGTTAGTGAGCGGGTCAAGGCATAAGTAGGCACTTTGGGTCGTGGAGTAACCAATAAAAATGCACTGAGTGGAGCGGGGCTGGAGTTTGTGATCCGTGTAAGGTCGAAGCCAAGGAAAGCATAAGCAACCAAAGCTATGAAGGTTTGTAATATTAGGATTTTTATTGAATAATTTAGTAAAAGGAGATGAATTTTGAAGGGACGGGGTAGGAAGTCGATTTATTAAATAAACGGCGGTGGAAAAGGCGTGAGGCCAAAAGGAAGTAGGTAATTTAGCGTGAGTAAGGAGAGACATACCCGTTTCGACGATATGGCGGTGCCTACGTTCAGCAAATCCGTTGTGCTCCGGTGTATGAGGTGGGCTCGTTAAATGGTTAATACCCGTGAGATTGAGATGTGACGTTAATTTTCAAAATTCCCCACCATTGTCGGAATAAAATTGCTTAATTGGCTTATTAAAATAATTCTCAACAATGGAACGAAATTTAAGAAATGTAATTTCGGTGTCGGACTTACGTTTTAGCGGGTATAACCAAATATAATGAGTAAAGTGGTCAACAAAAATGACATAATATTTAAACGAATCGGTAGATAAAATAGGTGAACTCCAAACATCGGAAAAAATAAGATCTAATGGTGCCTTAGAAATTAAAGTAGTTTGTCCAAAGGGTACTTTGTGACTCTTATTAATGTTACACGAAATGCATTGCTCGGAATGGGAAATTCGAAAATTAAATTGCGAACTAATAACTTGAAGAGTTTTATTTGATGGATGGCCAAGTCTATGGTGCCACGAAGCTTGACCTGGGGCGACAGCTATTTGAGCTTGAGGCGATGTCGGATGCCAAACGTAGGAACCGTCAATAAGGGGCCCTTGAAGAAGGACCGCTCCCGTCGGATTTGCCTTAATACAAAAAGAAGTAGGTGAGAAAACGGCATAGGCATTATTATCGGTACAAAATTGCGAAACGGATAATAATTTTCGTGAAATTTTAGGAACTACGAGAACATTAGTAAATTTAAGAGGAAAGGAAGAAGAAGGCATAGTAAAAGAACCAGAGTGAGTTATGTTGAGCGCGGAGCCATCGCCGATGACGAGATCATCAGCACCATCATAAGCTTGATGAAGGGACAAGGTATTTAAATCATCAGTGATGTGGTGCGAAGCACCACTATCCACGGTCCAAGAAGCAGATGGATGGGTAGAGGGATGAGTGGCGGAATGGGCCTGGGGTTGAGGGCCGCAGCGTTGACGAGTTGGGAAGACTACATTCGGGTATTTGGCCTGAAAGTCACGACAATTAGAGGCAACATGACCAACTTCGTCACAAAAATGGCAGCGACCCTTGTAGGGTTTGGAGTAACCGGGTTGAGGGGTTTCGGGATAGGACTGTTTGGGCGGGTAAGATTGGCGTGGTTGGGATTGACGGGTATTGTAGTTGTGGCGATTATTATTATTATGATTGTTGGGTCGATAGGTAGCAGCATGAGCGGAGGGATTAAAGGTTTGGGTATTCGGGTTTGGGGTGTTTTTCAGACGGAGTTCCTGTGATAGCGGGGTTTGTCGCACTCCCCCGATCAAACAAATAACTTAACTAATGTAGTAGGGTAGTCGAGGTCGAATCCACAGGGAGCATGGGTGATTACTAATTGTCTAAATTCTCGTGCTTAGCTAAGTCGGCAATATAAGATGAGATTGTTAAACTAAACAACTAACATAAATGAAATGAAATGCAAATTAACTAAAGATGATAAATGAGTAAGAGAGGAATAAAGTTGTAAATCAAATGAATAAAAGGCCTAGAACTCGGTTCTCCCACAACAATTCGTAATTCCATATACTAATTCCCTAGGCTAATCACTAGGGTAGACAAGCAAGGAGGAGATGGCTCTAATTCGCCTAAGACCCCCCTCTCGGGTTCGAAGTAGGACACTAGCACTACCCACCAACCCCCCTCTCGGGTTCGAAGGTCGGAATCCTTGACTCAACACCCAACAACCCCAAAAACGTGCACTTCTCCAAGGAGGTCAAGAAATCGGTCAAGGTCATTAAGCCCCCATCTTAATCCGGGTCATCCCACTCCTCCTCTCGGAGGTCGATTTCAAACGCTAGTCTAGAGGTACCCTCCCTTAGTTCTCCCTTTCGGTCTCAACCAAGGTTAGCGATAAGACCAAGTTCCGGGTACCCGATTTACAACCTAACCAACTCTCGTTGGTGGACAAGGGTTACAAGTCTACACTACCCAAAATCGATCCATAAGTCAAGTCAATCCTCTAAACTACCCTCACCAATTTCCCCAAATAATTAGCCTTTATGAGATTCAATTAGTGAAACTACTCATGTCGGGTCAAACCGAGTCCTAGTAGAAGACTACTCACTAATCATGTTCCTAATTGCAAGAGAAACAACAAAGATGGAAACTTTATGCATAATCATGATGGAAGTACAAATTCTATTACTAATCATGCAACAATCCAACTTAAATTATAAGGAAAGACAATTTAATTCAAGAAACAATGAAGATTAAACTAAAGGCACAAACTTTAACTCAATAAACACAAAGACTCAATCTTTAACATGAGAAATCAAAGATTCAATCTTGTAAACAACAATGGTGAGAAGAGAAAAGATGAACAAGAGAGAGAATAACAACAATCTAACATAAACAATTAAGATTAAACTTGAAAGAAAAATAAATGTAAACAAATGAAATTAGGAAGAGAAATTATACCCACTCAATAGCAAAGAAATGAACTTGGATTGAAATATGGAAGGATTCTTCAATTCTCCAAATACAACCCAAAATTACTAATTGTAAACTAATGAAAAGAGAAGAACTTGAATGAACAAAAGAAGAATTAAACTAATAATTAAAGAAAGATAACAACTTTTTATTGAATGAAAATAAGAGAGGAAATATGAGGGTTTTTACAATATTGAGAGAATAATAATGGAGGGACTAATTTCTAATTTAATTTCTAAAGTAGTAATGTGTAATGTCCCCCTTGTTCTATTCTAATGTGGTCTTTATATACCACTTTACTAATAATTCCCCTAATACCACTAATAATAATAATATTAATAATAATAATTGTTCCGGGTGTAATTCCAGAGCAGTTATATGTTACCACCCGTGCTTGTAGAATGATGTCTTTAGTTGAATCCTCCTTGCGGTCTCCTGAAACAATGAGCAAACTGAGGGCTCGGCTTTGGGCCGAGCGAACTCACTCCGACGCTCAAGTCAGTAAACTTAGAAAGATAAGTTGTTGTTACTTGGTGAAGTATATATTGTAGAGAGATAAGGAAGATATTACCAGTTGAATAGTGATTCTTAGGTTAAATTGTGGATCCTTTACTCAATGAGAGTAGAGGAGTATTTATAGACTTTCACCTTTTGTCACGTAGTGGCCAAGTGGCCAAGTGGCTAGCAGGTAGAAAGACTGATCTACCCCTCGGCCGAGGGACCTATGGCAGGCCGGCGGGCCCTGTTGACTCACCGCCGAGGGGTCTTGGATATGAGTTCGCGGATGTGTGCCCGGTGGCCGATTGCCCGGCCGGGACCCATCGACAGCCGACAGCCTCGTCGGTTAATTTGCCTAAGCCGTTGACTTCTTGTGGATATCTTTGACCTTGCTCAATATGTTGGTCAGTCGGGTGCGAGAATATGCCCCATCAATTTGCCCCAGCGTAGTCATGCCGTGGTATGGGCTCCGATGTACGTTGAGCGTATATTCTGCGTAAGACGAAATTTTCTCGCCCGGCTTCTTCTACCTCGGCGTGGCTCGCTTAGGTCGTACCATATCCCCCTCCACATGGTTGTGTAATGGACATCCGATGTGGAAAAGGCAATGACGTTGCCGAGACTAGGGTTGTGAGTGCGGTTGTTTCGATTGCCCCCTGGCGGTGCTTTACGGCTTGGTTGATCATGTGGCGGCGGAGAGACGGATACTTAGGAATTTGTTGAGGAAGATGAACAGGCAGAGAGATATGAAGGGGCGTGTTGAAGACGCTTGGTCTTTGTTACATTGATTGACATTCAAACATTTGTTGCAACGATTGACATTCCGTGGTTGCATGTTCGACACGTGTCTGTTTGTTGATTGGCTGACGTTTCATGGGCTGTGCCCTGATTGGTCCCTCTTCATGGGCTTTCCTCTATAAATAGGGTACTTAGTCCCTGAAATTGGCCACCAATTTCATTTTCTCAAAATTTTTCTTCTTTCTAGCCCTTGTGACGAAACCTCTCTCTAGCTTTCAGAATCATTACTCCGGCGTGGCATTTTTCTTCAAGGTAAACAAATAAATTCTCTTTTTAACTCGTAAGTTTTGTTGTAACATGTCTTCTGCTGGTCTTTGGACCTAGTAAGCTGCGCCGGGGTTCCCGTCGCGTCTTGATGAGGAGGAGATACTAAACGCCATCCCGATAAGGTTTGGGGGCCCTAGGTCTCCGTCTCTTGAAGTCGATCCAAAAGCTCCGGAGGGTGGGGAGGACGATGATGTTGATGATGACTGTGAGGAAGGGATCCCTTCTGGTGAAGAGAGGCCGCATATCCTGGACCACGGCGAGGCGTGCATGACTGGTCTTGACCGTGCCTGGACCAATAAATTCGCCAGTTGTTCCGGTGGAACTCTTTTCGAGGGTCATTTCTACTTCGGTGAGGGGTACAAAATTGTTATCCCTGGGAAGGGTCAGGCGGTCTGTTGCCCTCCTCCGGGTCATATCGGAGTATATATCAGGCATCTGGAGTATGGCCTCCGGTTTCCTTTGAATAAACACGTCACGGCCATCATCAAAGCTATGAACGTTGCCGTGGCTCAACTGCATCCGTTGGCCATTAGGACGATAGTTGGCTTCGTGTGGCTCTGTCTTTTCAAGGGGAAGGTACCTACAGTTAACTTATTCCGCCGGCTTCATCATCTTCGGGCATCGACCCCTGGTAAGGTGGGGTGGTACGGCATGCGAGATGGAGCGGGCGTCCTCTCTGTTGATAAGCTTTCTTCCGCAAGGACTGGAAGGGGCGGTGGGTATATGTCGAAGTCGGATGACTATCCGCTGCCCGGTCCTTCCAAAGACCAAGTCAACTTACGGTGCGAGAGTAAGAGGGAGCGTGAAAAATGGGTCTCCCAGAGTAAGCACAAGATGGATGCCGGCGGGGTTCCTCTTGGTGCCGACGAGGAGCGGGCGATCGTCTGTTTGATCTTTGAGAAGGGATGGGTGCCCCGACTCGGATTATTCTTCAGGATGAGTGCTTTGCCGCGTCGGCCTCATACCGGCCCTCAACCAGGGTGAGTAGGGTCGGTGTGAGGCCCATCTTTGCCTATTACGCTCTGTTTTTAGCTTTGTTTTACTTCTTTTATGTAACTCTTGTCTGGTTTCTTGCAGACCGGTTTGGCCAGGATCTGTCGGAGGAGACCTTGAAGAGGTTAGGGCTTGATAAGGACGGGAACGTCGTTGAGCGGCACCCTCAGGCCGACGCGCGTGATCGTAGATTGGCTCCCAACGAACTTATGGACAAGCGGTGAAGGCACTTTGGATCGGCGGCGGCTCAAGCACGGGTTCTCGGGGGCGTGCCAAGAGAACATCAAAGGCAAGGTCCAGGTCGGCGACGTTGTCGATCCCAACTCCCTCTTCAACCCCAACGGTCCAGAAGGAGCATGTGGAGGTCATCGATGTCTCCGAGGAGATGGTGACCGTTGCGAAGGGCCCTCCTCCTCCAAAAAAGAGAAAAGAGTCACTGCCGCAAAGCCTGCGCTGCCTCGGAAAAGAGTGATTCACCCGGTCCTCCAACTAAGAAGGTCCAGATCGGTACGGACCTAACCCGTGGTTCGACTTATTTGGTTCATTATGCATTCCCGATGTGAGACTCTACGATGTGTCAATGAATGTTGACATGGATGCGTTTGTGTAAATTTTTGTAGATCCGCCGTCGGCGGCCGCCGTTCTTACCGATCGACAATTAGACAAGCACACTGAGAAGGCGGGTGATAGGAATGTCACCGTTGACTCCGCACTCCAGAAGGTTCCCCCGCCGAGCTTGTGGCAGAGGGTGCAAAAATATCCAAGAGGTTGGCGAAGTGGACTCAATCGGCGGCTCCTACATTATGGAGCAAGAACAGGCCATGGCCCAGGCTGTGCCACTGATCCAACGGCTTAAGCTTGATCTCTCCGCGGCAAAGGGGGAAGCCGGGAAGGCTAAGCTTGACCTCCTAGCTGCTCGGAAGCGTGCGGAGGAAGCTGAGAAGCAGCTACTGGCCGAGAGGGCCAAAGTCGAGGCTGCTGATGCCACCTCTGCCCAGTTGCTGGAGGAGCGGGACAGGTATAAGTGTGACACCCTTAAAAAAATTTAGCGTTATCTAAAAACTTAAATGCGTAAACTCTACGGAAAAACTGGTAGGATATGTTTGTAAATGGTTCAACTAGATAAAACCTGCAATTTCAAAAAAATTTCTTCCTAAACCATTCACAACCAATCCAACTCAAGAAGAGTGTCAAAAACCCTGCAAAAGCTGATAAACTAATTTACATACATAACTTAAGACGCGGAAATATAGTGATACAAACCCAAAATAGAAAAGGGAGACATATGTCCCTTCAAATTATATACAAACCAAAAGTTAAAAGGTTATATACATAACCAAAAGATAAAAGGTTTCTACAAAAGAAAGCCAAACTAGGTCCAAGGTTCCTTGCTCACTAGCTCGTCCGTGACCCCAACTAAGCATCAACAACTTTGTCAATCGCATTTTATACAAACACGAAAGCCACAATTCGGTGGGGAGTAACTTCGAGTCCTCCCAGCCACGAATCGTCAAAATTAATGTAACATGTAGTAAAACATGTAAACAATATGATAAACAATGTAATTATCATGTAATCTATCCTATGACTCCTTAACTGACCAAACTAAACTATCATGTGAATCATATAATTCAAATAGTAATCCAAACTTTATCAACTGTAACCGACTTACATCTCACCTATTACAGTTCATAAAATCACCATACAAGAAAGGGCAATATATCAAAGACAGGCATAAGTTCTTAGCACCGTCAATAGTCACTTTGTAACTCGAGTCTATACCACGAGGTAGGGAAGGTAATCGAACCGGTATCTTGGCTCAGCGGTTAATATTAATAAAACATGGCCAAGAGACAACACAACCCTAGCCTAAAAATCAAGCTTGAGACCTAGACATGCGGATACACACCACCGCACCCAAGACCCACAACTTTTTTTTAAAACAAAGTGAAGTGAGTACCCTAAGGAGTCCACCAAAGGGTTGGCTAGTACTTAATCTGACCACTTACTATCAAAATAAGTAACTGAGGTCATGCCCCAACTTGGATATAAATCCACTAGTCAGGAACACAAAGGCTATCAAGCAGTGAACATATACTCGTCAAAGACTATAAAGACCTATCTATGATGAAGGCCGAAATACTCACCTAGGACCTAGTCCCAGCTAGTCCCAGCTTGAATACTTTAGCCCACACCACACAAGACTCACCACTCAAGTCAATTAAGACACCCACTTAACCATAAGAGGGCAAAAAGTCCAACTTACCAACCTAAATGTTAACATTCTATCATGTGAAAGGCTATATAAATGTCTATTCAGCAAACAACCCAACAATATCCTCAATAAGTATTCAATACTAATTTCCAATTCTAGCAATTTTAACAATATTAAAGGCTTTAGGGGAAACTAGGACCATTTCTACAATACAAGACACTATTAAATTCAATAAGCTATACATGTGAACTAAAGCTTGATAAATGGCCTAAAACAAGAAAAAGGCCGATTATCTAAATCATTCAACCGAATTTTTACCCGCAACCCCAGACCCTGCGGCAGTGCGGGTCAAATTGCGGTGACCAATCACTCAATTAACAGACATCGCATCAGTCAAAGGGACTAAGGCTCAGTTTTCGGCACAATCAACAAAACATTACAATTATCGCTATAAAATTCATTTTGAGCCTATTAATTACAATTTCATTTTGTAAACTATCCTAACATGTGATAACTATTAATATAAGCACAATTTTACCATTAACATAATTTTTGTTACTAGTATGTTTCAATTCAAAATACTACCCATTTGTTACTTATACTATTCTAACATTAATTAACCCGAAATGACCAATATTGTACGAAAAACCGCGAAACAAGCACAGACCAACCCGGGCCAACCCCAAGGCCGGCCGTGGCTGCCGTGGGCCTGCCGGCTGCTGGCCGTCCCCCTACACCACCATTATTTTCCATTTTTGTTTAGTAAAAGACCGTCTGAACATTAATTAATCGTTCCCAATTCAACTTTGTTAATTTAAACTAACAAAAGGCACAATTTAAGCATGCATGCAACAAATTTTAACATGTGAAAAACTACTACTCAAACAAAAATCACCAAACATACAAAAATCAAAAACATGTGACGATCTTTCGTCGAGTAACTCGAAATATGTTACCTTAAGCTAGAAAATGAGCAATTAGCACCTCAAAACCGAAACCCTAACAACAACTAACCGCTATCCTCTACAATATACGAGTCCCCGAACTCGTCTTCCAAATCTTCACCTAATTAAACAATAAAAACACCATAAATAAGCACAATTACCGAAAATACCGAAATTTCGTCTTAAAACAACTTAAAGAAAACTGAAATTAGAACATACTAAGTTGTAGATCTCGGCGAGGGGATTCCGGAAAGGTAAATTTCGTGAAAATCCGAGTAGAAACGAAGAAATTATGGCCAAATTAGCTTGATTTTATGTAAAAATGGTGTTTGTAAGATTAGAAGTTGAAGATGATGAAGGATAGAAGAAAAATCAGAAAAATGAAGGGGAAGGGGGGTTTGGTCCGCGGGAAAGGGAGAAAGAAAGGAGGGAGTCGGGTTTGAGTCGGGATTTTTCGAGTCGGTTTTGACTCGTTTCGATAATAATTAAAACCGTAAGTCAAATGCAAATTCCGTCAAGACCAAAGTTTTTAAACACGAGATTACAAGAAAATTGAATATTCATACTACCCATTTCCAAATTCGTTTACCCAACGTTCAAAAGAATTGTCATTTTCCCCCCGATACGCCCTTATTTCGAAATAAAAAGTTTTACACGGTTTAAACTATTTTTAAACATCTCGAAACTATCAAAATAAATTCTTTTCTTCAAAATATAATAAAATTATATTTCTTTGAATTATTTTTACTTTAATTACTTTAAATATCAAATTTTATTTGATTAATAAATTATTTTCGAAATATATTAACGGTCCGAAATTACGGGGCGTTAAAATAAGGGTGGCTACGACGCCGTTGTTGCCAAAAGGGAAGAATGGAGGGGGATGTATGAGGCTCAGTCGGAGGCACTTGCGGACACTAGGGCTGTTCTTGCCCAAAGGGAGAAAGATATTGAGGTGCTTCAAGATAAGGTCCTCCCTGACTTGTGCGCTCAATTCCGGGATCAGGCCGAGGAAGCGACCAGGGAGGCGATCAAGAGGCTCATTCCTGAAGACTCCTTCCCGTGGGAGAAGTTTGAACAGCTTCTGGACGAGATGGCCGATGCCGCGGAAAAGGCGGCTGCGGAAAAAGAGGAGGCGGCGAAGGCGGCTCAGATAGCCGAGGCCAAGGCGGCTTATGATGCAAAGGTGAAGGAGGCCGAAGAGGAGGCTGAAAGGCTGAAGGCATGTGGAGATGACAAGCTTTCCTCTGGGCCGGCCACCGAAGTTGACGCCGCTCTTTGTCGATGGTGGGCGGCATCAGCGTAGGGAGACGGGCGGTCGTCACCGGACTCACCCGGCGTCTCGGATAGCTTTAGCTGTTCGGGGCCAACCATCGAGCCTTTCCTCCCCGCCATCTTTTGGCGCTTCAAATATCATGTCTGTAATCTTTTGCTTTTCTTTTCCTTGTTTATGTAAGACTTTGGTAGGTTGCGTTTTGGCTTATCCCTATGGGGACGGCCGTCGTCTGCATTCTTCTCGCTTGTAATCTGTTGTCATTAATGAAAGTTTGCTTGTTTTGCCTCTGGCTTGGCCGGGGTCTTTTCTTGTCTTCTTGCGTTATTAATTGAGCGCTTTTTATTTTTACCTTCAGCTTAGCTGAGGCAGCTAGAACGCGTATCTCAACTGCGTTTAACGTCTTTTTCTTGAACATGTTAGCGTGTTGGTCGCTTCCTCTTTCACTCTCGGTCTGACCGAGGCGTCGGATTTGCGCTTCCCAACCGCCGTTGTGAACATGTTAGCGTATCGATCGTTGTGTCCCCTGCCAAGCCTTCGGCGGGCCGAGGCAACTAGGGGTTACGACGCGACAGCGTAAGTTGGCTTATCGATCGTTGTGTCCCCTGTCTGGCCAACGGCGGACCGAGGCGACTAGGGGTTACGACGCGACAGCGTAAGTTGGCTTATCGATCGTTGTATCCCCTGTCTGGCCTTCGGCGGACCGAGGCGACTAGGGGTTACGACGCGACAGCGTAAGTTGGCGTATCGACCGTTGTGTCCCCTGCCAGGCCTTCGGCGGGCCGAGGCGACTAGGGGTTACGGCGCGACAGCATTCTTGGGGTGACTGCCCGGCTTGGGCCAGGGCGTCTACCACGATATGACCGCGGAGGGGGTAAACACTTTGACGGAAAAATTGGGTGATTCTTCATTAGATGTAAACATGCGTTGGGGTGCCAACAATTGTTTTGGACACCTCCGCCGCTACACAAAGTATTTCCTGAGATTTTCAGTGTTCCAATGGCTCATCAGAGGCACACCCTCCATGTCGGTCAGCCGGTATGTACCCGGCCTCATTTCTTCAACCACTTTGTAGGGACCCTCCCAGTTGGCCGTTAGTTTACCATGAATGTTTCCCTTGTTGGTGGCGGCCGACTTTCTTAGGACTAGATCCCCTACTTTCAAGTCCCTTTTGTGGACTCTTCGGTTGTAAGCTCTTCTCATTCGGTTTTGGTACACCGCCAAGTTGAGGCGTGCTGTATCTCGGCTTTCTTCAACTAGGTCTAGGGAGGTTCTTAAGCCTTCCTCATTTTCAACCGGGTTAAAGGTGGCCGTTACGAATGTCGGCACCGTTGCTTCAATTCGGGGGCGCCGGACTGTAGACTAAGTGGAACGATTTGACCCCGTTGCTTCTTTCTCCGTGGTTCGCAGGGACCATAGGACGCCGGGTAGTTCATCGGCCCATCTTCCCTTTAGGTCTTCAACTGTCTTCTTCAAACCATTGAGGATTGTTTTATTGGCCGCCTCGCTTTGTCCGTTGCTCGTGGGTGACAGACGGAGGAGTATGCAAATTTGATAACGAGCTCTTCCGGCCCGGCTCATTATTGTGTCACTCCAAAACTCTCGGCCGTGGTCGAATACCATGACTTGGGGTAACCCAAAACGAGTTATGACATTTTCCCAGATTACCTTTCTTACGGCTGCCGTCGTCTTTGCAGGGTATGCTACAGCTTCAACCCATTTGGTGAAGTAGTCAACGGCGACAATCAAGAACTTTCTTCCGCCGGATGCCGTTGGAAATGGCCCTAGTAGATCCATCCCCCACTGTGCGAAAGGAAGGGGATTAAGCACCGGCTGCAGGTCTCGGGATGGCGCATGTATCACCGGAGCATGCATTTGTGGTTGTTGCATTTTTTGGTCTTGGCTCGGAATCGCAAGCATGGTGGGCCGAGAAATAGCCGGCTCGGAGAGCTTTGTGGGCTAGTGTTCTTGCCCCCATGTGATGGCCGCAGATGCCTTCGTGGATCTCTGTCAGTATTATCTGCGCGTCGGCTGGACCGACGCACTTTAAGAGTGGCCTCGTCACGGACCTCCTGTACAATTCCCCTTCAAACACCAAGTATCTTGCTGCGATCCTGTTTATTTTCTGCGAGAGACTGCGGTCCTCCGGTAGTTCATTTGTCAATTTGTATTTCATTATCGGAGTCATCCACGTTGTCTCGGTCTCTATGTTACCCACCATGCCGACGGCCTCAGTAATGCTCTTGGCATTCCTGATGTCCACCAGCACAGTTCGGCTGACATTCTTGATGGTTGAACTGGCGAGTTTTGAGAGAGCGTCGGCTCGGTTGTTCTCAAACCTGGGAATGCATTGTATCTGAAAAGATTTCAACTTTGAGGTGTCAGCTTTTACCCTTTCCAGGTATCTTACCATTCCGTCGTCTCGAGTCTCGTACTCTCCTCTGATTTGATTAGCCACCAAAAGTGAATCTGTTTTCAAAATGATGTGCTCCGCCCCTGCGGCCCTAGCTAGCTCGACTCCGGTTATCACCGCCTTGTATTCGGATTCGTTGTTTGAGGCCGAGAAGGTAAATTTCAAGGCGTACTCGAACTCGTCCCCGTTTGGGCTGATGATAAGTATCCGGCTCCGTTTGTTCGTCGTGGAGGACCCGTCGGTGTATACCTCCCATACTCTGGGGTTTTGCTCTTCTTGGTATGTGCATTCGGCCAGAAATGCGCGAGTCTGTCCCTTTATTGAGGGCCTCGGCTTGTCTTCGAATGCCGGCCGGATAGCTCTCGCCCATTTGATGAGTCTCCGGATTGCTCAAATTTTTCCAATGCTTTCTCCAACGGCTGGTCGGTTAGGACTGTCACGGGATGTGCGTCGAAGTAGGGTTTCAGTTTCCTTGCAGCGACGACGACAGCGAAGGCTGCTTTTTCAATCAGCGGGTAATTTCTCTCGGTGGGCAACAATGTATGGTCGACAAAGTAGATTGGTGTCTTGTTGCTTCTCCTCTTCTCGACGATCACGACACCGACCGTGGCCGAGGTAAGCGCTATGTACGAGATATAGTGTTTCCCCAAAGATCGGCACGGACGGGGTTGGGAGAGTCTCGAAGATGAGCTTTCGATTGTTTGAAAGCGTGCTCTGCTCCTCCCCCCAGCCGAAGTCCCTATTCCCCTTCAACACCTTGAAAAATGGGGTGCTCTTGTCGGCTGACCGAGAGATGAAACGGGCTAGAGCCGCCATCCTCCCGGTCAGCATCATGACCTCCTTTCGATTCCTCGGCTCCGGCAGGTCTAGGATCGCCTGGACTTTGTCTGGATTGGCGTCAATTCCCCTGGCACTAACAAGTACGCCAAGGAACTTACCTGCCCGGACACCGAAGTTGCATTTCATTGGGTTGAGCTTCATCTTGTACTTCCTTAGTGAACAAAATGTCTCGTGCAAATCGGCTAAGTGCTCGCTGTCGGACTTGCTTTTTACAATAGCATCGTCGACGTAAGCCTCAATGTTTCGCCCTTTTTTATTTTGGAACACTTTGTCCACCAGTCTTGTGTAAGTTGCACCGGCGTTCTTTAAACCAAACGGCATCATTTTGTACATGTATGTGCCGTTAGCAGTGATGAATGCGCATTTAGGCATGTCTTCCTCGGCCATGAACACCGATGATACCACGAGAAGGCGTCCAGCAGCTCAAGATAGTGTAGCTGCCGTCGCGTCGATTAAACTATCTATTCGAGGCAAGGGATAGCAATCTTTGGGGCATGCTTTATTAAGATTGGTAAAATCCACGCACATCCTCCATGCCCCCGATGATTTCTTCACCATTACAACATTAGCTAACCACTCAGGATAGGTACAAGGCATGATGAAGCTGCGCCAAAGCAATTTATCTACCTCGGCTTTGATGGCCTCATCCTTCTCGGCTGAGGAGTTCCTCATCCTTTGCTTGACAGGGCGAGCGGTGGGGAGTACGTTTAGTTTGTGAACAATTACTTCCCGGCTCACGCCTGGCATCTCGGCCGCTGAGTAGGCGAAGACGTCTTTGTTCTTTCTCAGCAGATCTAGGAGTGCGGCTCTGAATCTTGGCTCCAGGTTAACACCGATAGTTACGGTGCGGCCTGGGTCAATCTCCACCTCTTCGGTCTCCGCTCCTTCAACCATGCCGACGGTGGCACCCATGTGCTCGCCCTCCTGTTGCAAGGATGGGCTCTTCCCCTTCTCTGACTTCTTCGCCACTTTGAAGGATTGCATGTTGCACCCTCTGGCGGACACTTGGATATTGACCACTTCGTCCTTTTCGTTCTTTGAAACGAGCTTATGCGCTTCCCCCCGGTCCGAGACATACACCAATGTCGAGCCGGATGGACATTACCGCATCGGCCTCGCTCGGGGTGACTCGGCCTATCGAACGTTGTAGGCGGACGAGCCGTCAATGACCACGAACTCGACATAACGTTTTTGGCCGCACTTCCCTCGCCGAACCTCACCGACAACCTGATTGACCCAAGGGGTACCAGGCCGAAGCTCCGAAAAAAGCTGTACAACGGGTTGGTGCGGGGCTCAAGTCTTCAACTTTCGGACCGAGGTTGAGAAAGCATTATTTGTACATAATGTTTGTGTAGGCGCTGTGTCAATCGGCACCTCTTCACCAGGTGGTTGGCTATGTCCAAGTGGACTACGAGTGGGTCGTTGTGGTGAGGGGTGATGATTCCTCGTAATCCTTCTTCCCAATAGTTATATCGGGGATGTTGGAAGCGGGAGTATTTGTTTTGGGCACAAAGTTGATGGCCCGATACGGCTCGTTCGGGTGCCGTTTGTGCCCATGAGCGGACCCACCATTCTCGTTGCCCCGATGACAACATGGATCACTCCTATCCGTTCAAAGACGGATTTCTTATTTGATCCGCCGGCCTCAGTCTTTTGGCCTTTGGCAACATACTTGCCGAGGCTCCCCTTCCGGATTAGCTCTTCAATGGCATTCTTCGGATGCCGGCGATAGTTGTCGATAAGGTGACCGGTGTGGCCGTGGTACTCACGATCTTGGCTCGTGTCACCGTCTCCCTTCGGCTTGGGGGCCTTTCCCATTTCTGGCCCTCGCCCTTGCTCGGGCGAAAACCTCGGCGAGATACAACCGGGGGTGTGATCACCGTACCGCCTTTGGTGGTACGTTCCCGAACTCCCCGGCGCCCGCCGAGCTCGCTCCCTGGCAGATCTATCGACCGTGACCTATTATTGTCACGGCGTCTTTCATCCGGGTTGTCCTCCCGGTGGCTCTTCTTTCTCGAGTGCCCGGCCTCGCGTGGCCGACCAGTCTTGTGATAGTCCCTCTACCTTGATGGCTTGGTCGGCCATTTTCTGGCGGCGTCTAAGCCCAGGCCTCCGGACTTGATGAGCTCGTTTTTAAGTCTCCCCTTGGGAGGCCTTTCATCGCCGCAAGGCGCCGGCTCGGGATTAATCTCTCGAATCTTTGAACCTTGGCATCGAACCTCTTCACATAGCTTCGTAGAGACTCGCCCCCTCCCCGCCTAATAGTTAGGAGGTCCGATGTCTCCACGGCCCTCCTCTTATTGCAAGAGTATTGGGCTAGGAAGGCGTCCCTTAGGTCGGCGTAAAGATACCGAGCCGTCGGGCAGCCCTTTGTACCAACTCGAGCCATCCCATGCAAGGTCGTTGGGAAGACTCGGCACCAGACTTCATCGGGTTGTTCCCACACCGACATGTACGACTCAAAGGCCTCGGCATGGTCGGTGGGGTCGCTATCCCCTTTGTATGTGAACGCCGGCAATTTTAGTTTGGTTGGCACGGCGGTGTCAAGGACATAGGCACCGAGGGGTGTCGACCACGTGTCGAATGACACGCGGCGATCGGCTCCTCGCGTTCCTAGTCCGGCTCCTCTCCTCGTCTTGGGTGGGGCTTCTCCTCCGACTAGGGTAAGTCGGGCTTCTCCTCCGACTCTGACGAGTCGGACTTCTTTCACTCCTCCGAGGCGAGGCCTCGTCGGGTGCGCGGCGACGCTGTCCTCCGCGGGTGCGGGAAGGACTTAGGTCCACCACTGGCACGCTGGGCTCCTCCGGCGTCTTGACGGGGCCAGCTTCTTCCAGTGCTCCATTCAAGTCTCTTGGAGTCACGTTCTGGGCCCTGGTCTCCTGGACGGGTTCCGCCGCTCTTGTCGGTGTGACAGTGTGAGCCGACGTACTACTAATGAGGTCCAGGAGTAGCTTCGGTTTCGCTACATCAACCACATGTCCCATGATGGTGACTGGTTGGCGGCGTGCGGCGTATCTGGTATTATTGGCATCCCGTACTCCGGCTGAATTACCCGGCCGGTGGAGGGTCGCGCAACCCGAGTTGTGGACGGTATCATCTTGGCGAACTCGGTTTCGTCGATTCACGAATACCTCTTGTTGTTTTGACATCTTCTTAGCTTTTTGGGTGGGTTTTTTTTTTTTTTTTTTGTTTGGGAATGAATGTGACTAGCTTCTAGTATCTTTTCCCCACAGACGGCGCCAATTGTTCCGGGTGTAATTCCAGAGCAGTTATATGTTACCACCCGTGCTTGTAGAATGATGTCTTTAGTTGAATCCTCCTTGCGGTCTCCTGAAACAATGAGCAACCGAGGGGCTCGGCTTTGGGCCGAGCGAACTCACTCCGACGCTCAAGTCGTAAACTTAGAAAGATAAGTTGTTGTTACTTGGTGAAGTATATATTGTAGAGAGATAAGGAAGATATTACCAGTTGAATAGTGATTCTTAGGTTAAATTGTGGATCCTTTACTCAATGAGAGTAGAGGAGTATTTATAGACTTTCACCTTTTGTCACGTAGTGGCCAAGTGGCCAAGTGGCTAGCGGTGGGAAAGATCGATCTACCCCTCGGCCGAGGGACGTATGGCAGGCCGGCGGGCCCCGTTGACTCACCGCCGAGGGGTCTTGGATATGAGTTCACGGATGTGTGCCCCGGCCTGGTGATTGCCCGGCCGGGACCCATCGACAGCCGCCGACAGCCTCGTCGGTTAGGTCGCCTAAGCCGTTGACTTCTTGTGGATATCTTTGACCTTGCTCAATATGTTGACTGGTCAGCGGGTGCAGAATATGCCCCATCAATAATAATAATAATAATAATAATAATAATAATAATAACACACTCCCAGCCAAAAACCAATCCACGCATTCCCCAAATAATTGAACAAAAAGTAGACAAAAAGGCCAAAAAAAGGAAAAAGGACGATCAGGTGTTCTTTGCCGGTCCACCGGCCGCCGGCGAGGTCACCGGTAGCGAGGTCAATGAGAAAAAAGCAGAAATCAAGTGGGATGTGTGTTCACGGTCGATCGACACGGGGCACCCAGAGAGAACAACAAGACCGATGCTAAATTGTTGATTTGGTGCGTTGTCAGGTGGCCGGGTTTCGTCGGTCCCTATACCGGTAGCGAGGCCATTGCAAAAAGGAGGAAAAATGGGTGTGTTCTGCCGGTAGGGGATATCGATCGCCGGGGCACCAAGCATGGAGCACAAAGCTTCATAAAAGCTCGGTTTCGATTCCGAGTTCGAATCTGATTATGCATTGGAGATGGTGGGGTTGCTGTTGTTGATTAATGGTGAGGATTGATTATGGATTGACGGAGGATGGAGTTCAGGTTGTTACGGGTTGAAGGTGAAGGACGCATGGGACAACAATGGTGATATTCGAAAATGGCGGTGGTGATGTCGAGCTTCTGGACTGGTGGCAGCCATGGTGATTGAAGCCGTTGCTGCTGAGATGTCGCAGATGGAGTTGGGAGTATGAATGACGATGATGACTGGTGAATGATGGTGAAGGTGGCGTGAAGCAAGATTGGTGTAGTTGTTGCGTGTTGTTGATGATGAAGCAAAGTGTTGGGGTTGACTTTGTCAAATGGTCAGCTTTGACCATTTCTTTTGTTTTCATTTGATTCACATGCTTTGCTCCATGACCCGTCTCACTCCTCGATTTCCGTTCCCTTTTATTCTTACTCGAATCTCCACTTTATTATATCGCCTCGCCTACAAATTATAAACAATAAAATAATATTAATACTAATGTTATTGAAATCCGACTAATTATTAAATATAATTAAAACGATTAATTATTATAAATTAGAAAATAAATGAGCTAATTAGACAATTAAGCACGCAAAATTGAGTCGTAATAAGATATAAATGCGGGATAAAAAGTGACTAAAATGCTATTCATCATCCTGCTGTATCAATTTCTCATGAAGAGATTCAAAAGAAATTGATGTGTCACGAGCACGAACTGCCTCAATGACGGAGCGATATTTATCGTAGTTTAGGCCGTTGAGGATTTTATTGGTAACATCATCGACATCCATTGGATGTTCTAACTGAGCCAAATCATCGGTACATGCTTTGATAGCAGTCATGTACTCGGTGATGGTCATGTCATCGGTGTGAGATATGTTTTCCAAACGATCTTTAATTTGGAGACGGTGGCCACGGGACGAGTTGGCAAAGGTGTGAGTTAGGGTGGTCCAGGCTGCGGTGGAGGTGGTGTCATTAACAATAAGGGCAGCAATCGGTGGGGATAGGGTACCGATTAGGGCGCCTAGTATAAGCTGATCTTGCCTATACCAGGTCGAAAAGGCAGGGTTGGCAGCGGTAGTGGATTCGGTTGCGGGTGGGACAGGGTCGACAGTGGTGGTGCGTGGTGGTACAACGACGGTTCCATCGAGATAAGAGAAGAGTTCAAGTCCGTTCATAATAGCACGGACTTGAAACCTCCACTGTCGAAAGGTGATAGTGTCTTTCAACTGAATGCAATTGGCAAACGTTACGAGAGTAAGGGGTCGGGTGGGTTCAGCGGTATTGACGATTTGAAGTTGATTGTTCGACATGGTTGGTCGGTTTTCGAAAAAGTCGAGTAGCTAATGCAAGAAGGTAGACACGGATTTGATTTGATCGTGAGGATCGGAGACATGTGATACCATGTAAAGAATAAGAATAAATGTATATTGAATGTGTTAACAATTACAGTGTACAATGGATGATTATATACTAAAGAATAGGGTGAAACCTAAGCTAACTAAACTCCTAGAGAATAGGTAACAGAAGAGTAAAAGAAGGAAGTACAAGCTAAGACTATTGACTAAGCTTTAACAACTAAGACTAAGGGCATTAGCAATAGAGGTTCATCAAGAGATTTGTAGGATGACATGTCCATCATTTTAAAGGTTTGTCAACAAACCTTCTATTGTTGGTGATGAGTGTTGAGGTTCATGGATAAAAGGGGTTACAAATTAGTAACCAGGTTTGTGGAGAGAGAATGTGAGAGGAAAAAAGTATAGTGGGCCATGATATAAACCTTGAAGAGGTTTATTTATTGTTGGTAGGAGGTTTGTAGGTAAATAAGTTTGTATATTAGCTTATGTGGCATGAGAACAAACCTCTTTGAGGTTTGTCTATTGCTAATGCCCTAAGTCTAGCTAAAGATTAATCACGTGGGATTTGAAGTAGTAGACTTAGTATCTTTAACACAAGAATGTCTGCCGCAAGTAAGTCTCAACCTTTATCAATTTTACATGTGTGTAAGATTTACTCATCTTGATCGTATTCAGGTGCTACGCTCGTCTCCACAATCGCGCTACAAACTGTAGAAAGAAAAAATGTGGCCACAGCAATCAGGTATATATATATAGAGAGAGTTAGGTTCAGATGAATCCATAAATTTGGTTGAGTCCATAAATCCATATCTCTACCATTTGATCTTACAAGATGAATGGTTGGGATTAAAACAAAAAAACACTCACCCAACATGCAATTAATGCTTTGTCTCCCATAATTTTAATTATCAATTTTTCTAATCAATTATTTTCTCTTTCCTATCAACTAATTTATTAAATTAATATACTATCATCTATATTTCAATTACCAAAATATTATAACGAAATTCATACCCGCGTAAAATAAAAGCGGGTTCGTAAAAGACTCCGTAAATCTTCATACGGACTCCGATTAAGGCGAAAAAAAATCCTATATTTATTATTTTTTCGAGCCCGACGCAATGGTAATATTTTTGAATACCATTGAGTTTTTGAAATTTTGAGTACGGCTAATTACTAGAAAGTTACACCCTATTTGCTTGAAATTATCTCATTTGCTTGAAATTACACCATGCCCACTTGAAGTTATACTATTTTACTTGATCTTAATTAATTAATTTACTCATATAATTAATTGGATTCCGAATGAAGAGGCGAGGGTGGTGGAACGAACTAAAGTTACACACTTGCTTTGTTAAAGTTATACACGCCACATATTAAAGTTACACCTTCAACAATTCAAATTAGATAGACATGTGATTAAGTTACACAAATTCAAATTTTACATATACAAAATTACCAAAGGACTAAAGTTACACCCGTCAAAGATAAAAGTTACACTCGCAAAACACTAAAGTTACACTCGTAAATCAATAAAGTTACATAAACTTGTGCTAAAATTACAAAAATTCAAATTAAAAAATTCAAAATTTTATATGCGAAATGACTCTAAAAGATTAAAGTTACACTCGTGAAAAATTAAAGTTATACTCATCATAAAGCACTAAAGTTACACTCATGAAGCACTAAAGTTACATAACTTGTGCTAAAATTACAAATATTCAAATTAGTAATATTCAAACTTGTATATTTACAAGATTAAAGTTACACTCGTAAAGTACTAAAGTTACACCCTTACAAAACTGAAATTACATGAAATGCAACTGAAGTTACACACTACTTGAAGTTACACCCTTACAAGAATAAAGTTACACACTATATAATTGAAGTTACAACATTCATCAACAATCATCAATCTAAATGAATCAATCTAAATCTCACATCTTCATCGTCAATCTATACATATCAACATCTTCATCATCAATCAATATCGCCAACCGACTTATCAGCATCATCATCATCATCATCATCATCATCATCATCTCCATCTTCATAAAAAAACTACAATTAATAATTAAAAAATTTAGATATAATTCATCAAAAAAAAACATTCATACAAATCACTATATTTAAAATTATCAAGTCATTTTAAATACCTAAGCAACGATTTCAACAATCCAACAAAAATTAATAAGAAACAAACACAAACCATTATATTCCAAGCAACCGATCAATCTATAACACCAAAGACATATCAACATCTTCATCATCAATCAATATCGCCAACGACTCATCATCATCATCATCATCATCATCATCATCTCCATCTTCATAAAAAAATTGCAATTAATAACTAAAAAATGTAGATATAATTCATCAAAAAAACAATCATACAAATCACTATATTTAACATTATCAAATCATTTTAAATACCTAACAACGATTTCAACAAAATCCAACAAAAATTAATAAGAAACAAATACAAACCATTATATTTCGAGCACAATAGATCAATACTGAATATTTTGAAAACTCAATGGTATATAAAAATATCACCATTATGACGGGCCCGAAAAAATAATAAATTTAGGCTTTTATTTCGCCCTAATCGGAGTCCGAATGAAGATTTACGGAGCTTTTTAAGAAGTGGCTTTCATTTTATGCGGAAATAAAATTTTTGATTTGTTTTGAAAATGAAATAAAAATGAGAGGTAAATGAATTTATAAGAGAAATAATTAACTAGTGTATGGGAAATTGGTGTAAAAGAGACAAACAATTAATTATGCATAGGTAGTGTGAATTGTGTGTCTTTTATCTTTTAATCTCAACCATCCATTTTTTAAGATTCAATGGTTTAGATGAGAACTCATGGACTCAACCTAAAATGGGCCACACATAGGAGTCGAACCTCCAACCCCCCACACAATCAAATACAAAGACATTCCTCTCAACCACTACACCAACTTGGTTTTCTAATAATCGTGCGCAGAAATAAATTTTATCATCACCTTAAGGGAGGGCACGTGCCTACCCATTCCCTCACCCAGATCCGCTCCTGGTTAGGGGTATTCAGGAAAGGGTAAGGGAATTAAAATATTAAATGTACTGATTCCTTTAGTTTGTCTTTGTTAGACATAAACAAAGAGAATGAAGTTCCCTCCTTTACCCCTAAACTCCTCTAATTCCTTACCACGCTCGAGTATCTCAAACGCTCTTATAACCACCACCACCTGGCCGCACCCCCTCCGCCCCATCGCCGTCGTCCTCATGCCATCACCGGCGTTGCCCTACACTGGTGCTATAATATCTAATTCCTTACCCTTTGTAAACCCTTTCCTAATCCCATTCTCTTTTCCTTTTCCGTACCAAACGCCCCCTAAAGTCTAAAGCCATTGTTCTGAAATTCGATCGCACTTGGGGATGTTGCATTCTCGTAGCTACATTAGCTTGTTTTCTTCATTATTATTTGGAACATTATTATTTGCCTATGTTATATGCATATTATGACTTGGTTTGTTAACTTTCCCGCGACATAGTACGCTCATTTGAATAAAAAAAACTTGATTTGTTAACTTTAGATTTTCTGAAATCTTGGTTTTCAATTTCTCTTTTGGAAAATTTACGAGAAACCGTCTCAGCTATTGGTTGAATTTCATTGGTTTAGATACTGATGTCTCATCTCTTATCCCATATATATTATGGCACATAATTACATTTTACTAAATCACACACAGAGTAATTAAACTATGATATTAAGTGGTAAATGAAAAATGTGGTGTAAAGATATTAAGAAGGGACACAATTTAGGACAAATGATCATGATTCGTCCAAAATAAACTTACTCGAAATATAAATTTGTGTTTTTAAGAAATCTACATGTAAGCATTTGATCCTTTCCAACAAGGTGTCTTTCCGTGTCACAATTTCTTGTTCCAGTCCATACATGTATAGCACCTTACAATAAAGGTGATTATATAAAGAGGTCTTACACATGAAAATTTGACAGGAATATCCGATTCATGGAAATTGAACTCCACATGAATATCCAATTCATGGGAATTGGAAAATCATGGGATTTCTAATTCCTACGTTTTGTGAAGGCAACCTAACGACACCTTAGTCTCGTGATTATGATTGAGGTATAGTGACAATAGATCATGAGTTCAAATTCAACGAAGGTGATTATTCTGTAATAGATCAAGCTTAAACGGAGTAATAAGCATCAATTATAAATGGTACTCCATGCAAACTTGTTTTAAAGATCCCAAAAATACGAACAACGTTTTTGTGGAGGCAACCGAACGACACCTTAGTCTCGTGATTATAAGTGAGGTATCGTGACAATAGATCATGAGTTCGAATCCAACAAAGGTGATTATTCTCGTGATTATAATTGAGGTATCGTGACAATAGATCATGAGTTCGAATCCAACAAAGGTGATTATTCTGTAATAGATCAAAGCTTAAAACAAAGTAATAAGCATAAATTATAAATTGTGCAAACTTGTTTTAAAGATCCCAAAAATTTGAACAATGTGTACAAACTTATTTTCTGGATCTTTCTAACTTTCATATAATAATTTGATTATTTCTACAATTCAAAATAAAATTACACTAAATAAAACTCGATTAAAAACATAAACACCTGAAAAATTTGAAAAGAACAAAATTCATCATTTTTTGATGCTAATGTCCTCTATATACAAACATTTACATTAATATTCTTCAACCCACGTCTCTTTTTCTTCCCTTCTTTATTCAAAAATCAAGAATTATAATTTCATCAATTCACAAAAATCTTATAAAAGCATTGAAAGAGACATTTCTTACACTAGTTCAATCCTTCTCCTTTGAAATATAATCAACCTTTCGAGGGCAAGTAGCGCGTCTTGCTCATCATCTTCATTATTTTCGACTTCAAATACCCGCGAGTGACTACAGTTCGATTCTCCGCTTCACAAAATGCCTCTCTTCGAAAGATCACACGTATGGCATATACCCGTTCAAACCGATTCATCTCCTGGCCCCCTGCTACCTAGTCTTCTCGGGGCGTTCTCAACCATAAGGGTATCGCTAACCGGCTTAATTACCAAAATACCCTGACTCATTGCCCCGAATGTCAACACACTCGCGAAATTAATAAACACAAAAACGTAATACCACAAGTCAACCGGATCCCAAAATACAGACGTCGACAATAACACGACCTGAACCGATAGGCAAACGATCACCGTTAACGCAAGTGTATTAACACGCGCCCTTAGCCGCTTGTTAATTGCAAGCGACACGACTTTCCAACACGAGACTAAGAATGCAAGCGAGTACACCACACCGAATATTGCAAACACAACCGTCCCAATAAAAGGGTACGTGCAATACAAGACGTGTTCCCCGGTTTTCTCATCTTCCATTAAAACAGAATAACGGTAAACCGCCGGCGTTAGAAACCGGAATTTCCCAGGTAAAATGAATATAACGAAATAAAGCGCAACCACTAGGGGCAAACACGTCATTGCAACAAACCCAATAGCCCAAAGATTACTAGGACTCCGTTTATTAATCGAAATATTCACAAGAAAAAGAAGCGTAACCAGAAACCCGGGTTCAAACACCCCGAACGACAAAACAAGATGTAATCTACAAAATTGGGTCTGGTAAGGTAACGAAAGCAAGGGTAAATAGGGAAACATGTAACCTTTACGTAAAATTGGCAACCGGAATAATTCATTAACGGCCCAAAATAATATCAAAATAATCATAAGAAACCGGGCGGTCCAATGTGATGAAAAACTTTGAAGTTTAACGGAATTACGGGATTTTATCCTAAGATGAATAACAAAGGAGACAGAAAGTAGAGAGAGAAACACAAAACAGAGGATTAATCCGACGGTTGCGACGTCGAAAGCGTCAACCGCCGGAAGCGCCGGAAATACGCCATAATGCCGTAACCCGAATGCGAAATACGCCGCCGGAGTTAGCGATGGGGCCGGCGCTGGCGCCGGAGTTATCATCGGAATAAAATTGTAATTTTGTCAATTTTATTGCTCATTAATTGGAATTTTCGGAAAATTTGAAAAAAAAAAAAATTGATTTTTTTTTGTGGGTTTTTTTAGAAGGATGAAGGAGGGCAAATTGCCCAACCTTCTTCCCAAATGAGGGAGGAAAGGATCAAAACAAAGGGTTAATTTTTTGTTGCAAAGTTTTTAATTAATTGCAAAAAAAGTAAAGAAAATTTTTGATTTTTATTATTTTGGAGGGAGGGAAAAAAAGGAAGGAGATTGATTAATATTATGTTGGAGAAAAACAGGGAGATATTTGGGAGGGAAAATCCTAAAGATTAGTTAGTGCACAAAATCTCATTGAAGACGGGCGATATCCGTCAAGCATGACGGATACGCTTTCTCTCACAAAACGCCATTGAAGGTGAGTGGGAAGCACATGGGGATATCCCACTGTCCCCTCTCCTTTTTGTGAGAGGTCAAAGTTCATGATTGAATTAAGCGTCACAAAGCAAAGCAAGACTAGCTGTAGTTAGTGTGTATGATGATTGTAATTAGAGAATAATGATAGAAGAGGTCTTGATAGTTGTGCTATAAGTTGACTCATTAAGATCGAATTATCGACCCTGAGACGATCTTTTTATTGATGTAACCGTTAATCTTATTTTAAAACGGTTTTATATTTTTATGTAAATAGAAGTATAGTTATAGTCAAATTGTCTTATACAAGTATTTGTGTTTATATATAGAATGGACCGTTTTTTTATATTGGAAGACGGTTTTATATTAATTAATTAATTATTAGTGTTGGGTTTTTGTTTAATGATTGAAATTGAATATTTTGTTGTTGGTGAAAGATAGTTTAAGCTTAGGTGGTTGGTAAAGAGGCTGGCGCTTTGTTGTAAATTTGTCACAAATTTCAGCAACAGCTGTTTCCTTTTACTTGACAATCTTCTTGGGATAAAAAGTTGGGATTTTGGGTATGATTGACAACAAGTTTATTTAGATTATCTTTGGTTTTTATATGTTGGCCTGGCACGCTTATGACTAGGGTTGTACCGTCTTAGGGATAATAATTAATTCAAATCGAGTTTGAATTTGATGGATTATTATATATGATAGATTTAGATTTAATTTATTTTGAAGGTGCATTGAATCGTTTTTTGGTCTAAACTATCCGGTAATCCGAACCACATTGGGCCGATTAATCCGGATTTCGGGGGGTGTCCAAGGATTACGGTATTTAAACCCCTCTCAATCGCAGTTGTGGGGGATCGATCCGCAGATCTCCCTACCAAGCGGCAAGCGCAGCCTCATGCTACCACTGCGCCAACCAACGATTGGTAATGACAAAAAGGTTACGTTACTACTTATAATCAGTGTATATAATCTTCTATATCATGAATAACGTAATGACATGTGACATGAAATAATTTTTTTAAACTTTGATTTTGTTATATTTGAGAGTCAAAATTGTAATAATTAAATTGAAAATTTGAAACTTTTCCTCAATTTATATTGATTTTTTTATTTAAACCAACCGGTATGGTTAGTATAGATCTCTTATTTGAGATGTAGTTTAGTCAAATGATGAATTTTTTACCAAATTGGAATTGGATATGATAGACGAGATATTGTTAGCCCAGGATCCAATAAGATATGGAGTAGAATTTTTAATGCAACAAAATTCATTCAAAGCTGAAATTTAAATTAGTAAGTTACAACTAGGGATGGCAGTGGGTCGGGGACCCGACCCAGACCCTGAGGGTCGGACCCTAATGGGTCGGGTATGGGTCTCATTTTTTCAGACCCAATAGGTATGGGTCGGGTATGGGTCTTAAGAAAATATTTCGGGTCCGGGTCCGGGTCTAAGTTATGAGACCCATACCCGACCCTTAGACCCTTTATTAAAGAAAAAAAAATCAAAATTACAACTTTTTTGAATTCATACTGACAGACTGTAGAAACTCAACTAAAGTATATTTATCTTCCCTCATCCCATAAAGTGATAAAACCCAACCACTGACAATACCACCACTAACACAAGAAAACCAGCACCACAGCATTGATACGCGACTGGCAACCACCTCTCTAATAACCGGCGACCGACAACCACCATTAACGGCAGATTAATAAACTCATAATGTTAAAGTAGTATAATTTTTTTATTTAATATTATAGACCCATATACCGTTAATCTTGTTATTAAAGTCATTTAAAACTCGGACCATGGTAGACCCTGCAGACCCTACCCTTACCCATAGGGTCCGGGTATGGGTCCTCAAATTTTAGACCCTTGCGGGCCTGGGTCGGGTATGGGTCCAAAGGGAAAATCTCGGGTCGGGTCCGGGTCTAGGCGGACCCTACCCAGACCCTACCCATTGCCATCCCTAGTTACAACCCGATTCACCTCTAATAAAATTTGACTTTTTAGGAAGGCCCAAAAACAGCTCGGTCAATGTTTGCTAGAACTAAATCCGAGATAAGCTTAATAAAATTCAAGCAAATTTCATACTCCAACTTTTGAGGCTCAGTGATTTAAATTGAACACGAGCTCGGACTCAAATCTCATAGCATCATAGATTCAATCGCGCGCATACACCACATCCAGTACCGACACAACCCAGTACCTTGTCGTACTGGGTTGTCAATATTATTAAAGATGGCCTATACTATATGTCAATCTGTTCCCTCGCGTTGAGTTCAAGTTTTTATGAATTAAAGCTTAATTCTTTACTGATTTATTGTTAGTTAAAATGAGGTTAGGATTGTTATGACAAGACAACCAATAATTGTGATTATTCTTGTTAAATTTTCCGATAGAGAAATAGAGAAAGACAAGATATCACCACACATTAATAATTTATTACGAGTCACAAAATCTAAGTTCATCAAACCAATTCATACGTAAATAATGTTCCAAATAATAATAATGCAGAAAACAGTAAGCTAATAGGGACGCCGATGCATATCCCTGTAACAAGATCCAATTCCAGGACACTGGCTTTAGGCTTTAATCTTCTTCTTTGGCCTTACCTGCAAGACATTCAAGTTAAACAACAGCTTATTAGTACGTTACTATCTAAGACCGAAAGACAATCCAAGGTAAACATAATCGGGTTAATAATGAAAATTAAAAACGAGTGAACATATATATATATATATACCTGATTGCTGTGGCCACATTTCTTCTTTCTACAGTTTGTAGCGCGAACGTGGAGACGAGCATAGCACCTGAATACGATCAAGATGAGTAAATCTTATACACATGAATACTTTCAAACATCGACAGTTGTAAAATTGATAAAGGTGGGAGACTTACTTGCGGCAGACCAACTTGTCTTGGTTATACTTCCTAGCCAAGGCCTGGAGAGAGGGTTCGATAATTCCACCACGCAGCCTTAGAACTAGATGAAGCGTCGACTCTACAGTAAAAAAACGCATAACAATTTACAGTTCAGCATGGGTCGAAAAAGAGGAGTGGGATATATACCAGACATGAAATTAGGCCATAGAAATGCGATATAGGATCTCAAATCGATAATATACATGATAAATGAAATAAGCAGGATGTCGAAAGAACAAACCCTTCTGAATGTTGTAATCAGCAAGTGTGCGACCATCCTCGAGCTGCTTTCCGGCAAATATTAGCCTTTGCTGGTCTGGTGGAATTCCTATTTCAAAATTAACCCGTACAAAAGTCAGCTTTGCTTAAAGCGTGTAATGATGCCTCAACATAAAAAAATTGAAACTTATTGTAAGACCGTATATTTAAATGAGACCGTTTTAATTAATATGGGTCGAATAGAGGAGCAATTGGTAAGACCGTATTCTTATATGAGACGTTAAAAGTAATTATGTTCAAAACTTCATAGGTACAATTTAAGAAAAATGGTACTAAAGATAATAAAACAATACAAATCTTGATTAAAGATACATACGAAATTACTATATCACGATCAACAATAAAAGAGTCAGGAAATACAAATAAAAGGATACGGAAAACGGGTCTCTCAATAACTTATTGAAAGACCGTCTCTCCAAAGTTTTAGTGTAAAAATATTATACAGAGTAGTTACATTTCACGGTATAGAACAGTTATTTTTAACGATCTTATACGAATAGACTATCTTATCATACAATTTATTCGAATGAAAATTGTATTGCAACTAATATACGTAAATAACAGAGGAAAAAGAATTGAAGAAATACCTTCTTTGTCTTGAATCTTAGTCTTAACATTGTCAATGGTATCACTGGACTCGACTTCGAGAGTAATGGTCTTCCCGGTTAAGGTTTTCACGAATATCTGCATCTTCGTTCACGAATTAGGTTTTTCTCTCCTGCGAATTACGGCACAAACCAATGTAATTGTGATATTTCTCTTTTCCTATGTTTTTGGTTTATATTTATAACTTGGGTTATCGTATGCTTAGGGTTTCATGACCTTGTTAGAGAATATTCCTATTGGAATAAATAAATAATATGGTAATATTATTAAAATAAAATAATATCATGATAAAATATTTAGAGATATAAAATATAAAGAGGAAATATTACGAGATATTCGTAATAAATATGATTATGCTTTCTAGTTTAGTTGTTTAATTTAGGTAGAGGTAAACCTTTTGTATTAAGACTGAGCGTTTGTTTGGTGCACGGGTATGAGTTTGGAATCAGGAATCATACCCGGTGGTAGACCTGTATTCGGGCCGGGCTGGCCAGGGAGCGGGCCAGACTCTTCTGGTCAGACCCGGGCCAGGCCAGGGGAAAGAGCGGGCTTGACCGGACCGGGCCGGGTAGGGATATGCTTGACCTGGGCCAGGACCCGAGGCGGGTCAAGGGCGGGCCGGGCTGACGGGCCTTACTAATTTATTTATTTATTTTTATTATTTTTGCTAAAATGGCGGGCCAAGGGCGGGTCAGGCTGGAATTTTAAGACCCGGGCCAGGCCAGAGCCAACGGCGGGCCAAGGCCGGGTCAGGCCAGGTTGCATAAAATGACAGGCCAAGGCGGGCCGGGTCCGGGTCGGGGTCGGGCCAGCCCGTGCTGATGGCCAGCTCTACCCGGTGGTATGGGTTTGGAACTTTACTCATACCTTGTATTTGTTTCATTTTTTTAGTGGTATGGGTTTGAACCTCAATTAAGGTTAAAATGCGTAAATTAAAAACTTAAAGTATTGTAAATAATAATTTTCAATATTATAAAATCATGAAAATGATTATTTAATCAAATAAGTATATAAAAATTTAGATTTACAATATGCTATAATTTGTTTTTTCATATTTTTGTTCATTTTAGTTTGATACCCTTGGTATCAATCTCATACCCACCCCGTCCTTGGGTATGAGAAACCCATATCTAATGGGTTTGAGATATGGGTATGAAGCTCAAAAATTGTATAATAAATAGCAGCATGATGATTGACTGGTGATATAATCTACCTACGATCTATGTTTTTGTCATGATACGTATCATGTCCCTAAAACCCATCATTATGCCCTTAATGATGCTTAAAGTTTAGTCACCAAAAAACAAAAAATTCTTAAAGTTGTAGAATGTTGGTACACAATCACTCAATCAGAAGTTGTGATATACAGTATATTCAACGTGATGACTACTCTCGCTAATGCATGCATGTATGTATTAGAGTTTTACTAAAACTTGAAAAGATAGTCTTTTAGTAATAAATTATTAAGAGACTAGTTCTTCAGATTTAGAACAAGTTTTTCAGGATTATCTTTGGTTGTATGTTCTGCTTGAATCAAAATTGGATATTTTCATCTCATGATTACTCGAATTTGGCTTAGTTGTACTTTTGCCTTTGCAAGGAATTAAACGTATTGATATTATTTTGTCATAATCTATAAAAAAATACTTGGTGAAATTCTAAGGATCTCAGGTTTAAGAGCGATCATGCAGGGTTATATATATATGGCCTTGGATTATTTTTTCTAAATTTCAAGCATATCACCTCCTAAAAAGGATGGTTAACCTGATATGCATGATTTGCGACTATCACATATACTCGGGATTGACGCAGTGTACACTAAAAATACAGCTACATGTTCTCTTATCATCCCAAAAAAAGTTATACAATGTATGATGACTTAGCTCCGTACAACCGACATGTGTATTTAGAGACTTCTTCATTGTTTCAATGCCTAGAAATTGTGCATTCAACTGGATTAGCTATTGATATTAGTGCAAAAAAATAAGTCATACAAGCAATGGTGGATTTGGGGTTGTAGAAGCGTTCGTCTCTGCTGATAATTGAAAATTTTAGTCTTTTGTTATAAAAATTCAACTTTTTAAAATTTTCCTTAAATCGTTAAAGCTTTCGTTCCGCTGGATCAGTTTCTAGCTCCGCCCCTATATATACATAAAGTTCTCTTTTAAGTCTTAAATCAAAAGAAAATAGTGCAGTGGACTGTGAAACCACACCAAGGAAAACGTTGCCAATAATTTGTAGTGGAAATTAATTAGTGAGAGTACAATGGTAGTGGATAAAGTAATATGAAAGGCCTACCACAAATGTCAACTATCGATTGAGAAAATGGTGGACAGTTGACACACACAATAATCGAAATAACAATGGCCCGTTAAATAGTTGAGATAATCCTTCGCAATCTATTACTATATGTGGATGGTCCATAGCTAAATTGAGTGGAGGACTCAAGAAGTCAAAGTTCATAACCCATGGACATGGCTTATAAAACATGCTATGATAAAGATGGAAACTCTTAAGATAAACATAATCTAGAATTTTCCATGAATGAAGATGTTTGACTATGTTCGATTTCCGATTCATTTATGTAATATATATATAGGACCGTATTACAAAAAAAAATCTAATATAATGTAAAAGATATATTGTATTGATGATAATATAAGTCATCACGATAAATATGCAATTACGGTAATCATCACAATCAAATAAAACCATGAGCTCGATCTTCCCAAAATCTGTTTTAAACATTTGTGCATTTTCATAGTCAAATAAAACCAATTTTGATTTATCAGAATATAATTTTTCCATATAGAGTAAACTAAATTTGTCCTATGATACACTCTACGTCTCTACTCTGTCATCGATTTTAACTTATTTTACTTTGTTGACATGGCATTTGTGCTATTTGCCACATCTGTAACCATAAGATGAGTTTCTAAAGTTTTCGAAGAGCAAGTTGATAAATTTAAGGGCTGTATTAAGTTAAAAATTCAACTCAACAATTTAACATGCATCACATATGGAGCCTTCTAGGTATCCGCTCCTCTCATATCCCTTTTTATAATGTCCCTTTTTCGGATTGGCTAGTCAAGAATGCCGGGAATGATGCTGCAATTTCCGTCACCGATTGGCCGATTCATTTTACTATTACCTGTTGGTGGATATGGCGATGGAGAAACAACATCGTGTTTGGCCGAGCAAATGAAAACCCAATCAACCCTAAGGAGTTTCTTATCAGACAGTTTGAAGTAACGAAGCTAGCGTTTGATAAGTTCGACATATTCGTTCCCGCAGTAGGTCTAGCTAGTAAGGAGATATTTGTTCGTTGGTTACCACCACCGCATGGGTGGCTCCAATTAAATACCGATGGCGCCTCAAAGGGAAATCCAGGGATGGCAGGAGGTGGTGGCATCTTTCGAGACGAAACGGGTAATTTCCAACACGCATTTTATTTCTCCTGTGGATTTTGCACTGCACCTCCATAAAAGCAGAGCTCTTAGCTCTAATGAAGGGTTTGGAATGGGCGCGAAAATTGAGAATCACCAAGCTTATCATTCACATGGACAATAAGCCTTGTATTAAGCTTGTTTTGGAGGATCAATTGGTGAGCAATGGCCTCAAATTTATAGTGATGCGATGCAAAGAACTTATTGCCGCTACCTCTTGGACTGTCAGACTTGAGCATTGCTATCGTGAGGCGAATAGAGCCAGTGATTGGCTCGCAAATCAAGGCATCAACTCCAGCACTTCGGGCACATATCTCGATTCTCCACCTGATGCTCTGCGTTCTATCCTACGGGAGGACATTTTTGGGGTCGCTTTTCCCCGTGTAATAGTTTCTAGTTAGTTTCGGGGTTCGCCCCTCTTTAGCACCAAAAAAAAAAAAAAAACAATAATAACTCTAATAAGATATACAAGTGGAAATAACAAATCAAATTGAGCCTTGAAATTGCATTGATGACGAACAAAGGCACGACGTTAAAGCCACAATAATCATAAGATACGTATCCCTCAATCAAACAAATATTATTATTCAGTGGTCAACTCCCATAAACAAACAAACACATAATTTCTTCCTAAAGCTTCCATAAATTTTGAAGGGTGAAAGTGATTTTAATTTTTATTTTGGAACACTAGCCTTGATTCGTCCGTGATTCACAAGTAAATAAACCTAGACTAATCTAGTTTCATTTATCTATTATTGTTAGAATATTAGTTATAAAAAGTCAAATAGGACTTAAAATTGTATTGTTCGTGGACAATGTAAATAAAATGATGAGTATTTTATTAATATATTTCAACGAATTTTATCGTTCATTGATAATTGTAAAGCTGTTTATCTTATATTGAAATTAAAACATCTCATAATAAAAAGGAATAAAAGAGATAAATCAATAATTAGACACATAAATGATATAGAAATACTAGGACGGTAAAACTCTTTCTCATGAATTTTAACATTACTGCTTCTCTAAAGTTTTAACATTACCGTATCTCTAAAATTTGAACCTAAGACTTCTGATTTAGCTAGAAGTCTAGAACAGTTTAGCTCTTTTACTTAATCTAAGTGCTATGGTTGCGTCTTAATTTAGTTGATAAAATAAATTTTACTTTAATAATAAAATAAAATATTAAGAAGAACCTTAGAAAGTCACATGAAATCTACTCCTAGATTCCATAATAATAATATAATATTATTGTAATAAAAGCCGTATATACGAAATCATCTTTGTAGACGGCAAAAATATTTTACCCCTTCCAACTTTCCAAATTCCACACTCAACTAGAATTATAATACGCATAATACGCCCATTAATATTGATCCTACACGGGTTATTCTATTTCACCCAAACCACTTTTCACCTCCCCTAAGAGAACTTGACCTTTCCAAAACTTTAGTCAAACATACAATATTATATTATTAAACATTATTATTTAAAAACCCTAAAAAATATTATTTTTACTAAATTGCCCTTAAACGTCTAACATCTCAGTATAAATACCCAGCCTTAATCATCCTTCCCCTCTCAACCTCCACAAAAAATCACATACAATTTCACAAAAAGAATTATCATGAGCAATATACCAAGTTCATTAATCAATTTCTCTCTTACCCTATTTCGTCTCACCATCTCCTCATCCGACCCTTGGCCTTTTTCTTTCTTATAACACGAGCCTGAAATAACCCGTTAATTCAACAACCAATTACCAATCAAGAATTCTTTCAGTAAGTCTTTCAACAGTCTTTAACTTAAAACCTCTCACAATTCCCTTTTCCATCTTTAACCTTTTTTAGATCGGTTGTGAGTATACGTCTGAAATAAGAATTTGTGAATCGCAATGGGTAATGGTGAAAAGCACAACACGGTCAACTTATATCATCTCCTACATCACAAGAACAAGGATGAAACAAAGAACGTGCCAAAAGGGTGCATGGCAATTATGGTAGGACGTGAAGAAGAGGAGCAATTACAAAGATTTGTAATTCCAATTATGTATGTTAATCATCCTTTGTTCATTAATCTTTTGAAAGAAGCTGAAGAAGAGTATGGTTTTAAACACAAGGGGCCGATTACTATACCGTGCCACGTGGAGGAATTTAAGCATGTTCAAGGTTTGATTGATCAAGAACAAAACAATCATCATCATCATCTTAGGCATAATCATCATCAACATCATAATTTCTTGTGTTTTAAGGCTTGATTAATGAGGATTTATGTATATTTGTCGCTTGGGATTGTGAATGGCCTTAACCATCAGCGTTGAACTTTTGGTTGAGATGATGTTCTGAAGTATTCGTTTTTTTTGGTTGAGATGATGTTATGAAGTATTCGTTTGCAACTTGTAAATAGTCATTAGGGTTTTATTTCTTTGATTTTTGTGTTAAATTTTTTGGGTGGGTTTGTTATCTTTGTGAGGAGATAGTATACTTGCTATATTAGCTTGACAATGATGAAAAATTTGAGTTATTAATGAGATTTTCTTTTCTATTATTACTTGAAGATTGTTTCCGAATTTTTAGTTTTGTTATTCCTTTGCATTCGATCTTATTGTATGAATTAGTCAAATATTTTACTTTCAAATTAGTACGAATAAGATTTTTGCAGTCGCTCAAAAATATGGAACGATATTAATTTTCCGAATGAATTTCCATTATGTAGACCAACCGAAATATGTATGTATGATTCATCTTACAAATAATTTGGTTGGTTTCGGGGTTCGGATTGACTCATATTAACTTGTATATAAGGGTAAGAACTAAATCATACTCCCTCCTATTCACCATTTTCCTCCCGAAGGAAAGATCAATCAACCAAAACTGGAATAATTAGTCTTGCTTATAAACGTTGGGATGAATTTATACTCCGTTGTAAATTATTCTTGGATTTATACCTCCGTTGTAATTTATTCTTGTTTACAACGGATGTAAACAAGAAATTGTGAAATTGGAAAGAGAAAAGAAAATCCTGAATAAGAGGGACTCGAGGGAGTATTAACTAAGATTGATTAATCCTTGGCCTTTATTACTATCTCACAAGGGCATTATAACATACTATTCTAAACTTTTTTTTTTGTGTCAAATGAGCCACAAGGCAATACAATATCGAAAGTTGGGGATTTCGTCTTAACCACTTTGATTAAGATATCTTCGGGAGTCGGGACAATACTCTCAACTATAGAATATGGTTTTTGTCACTTGTGCTAATATCTTTGGCACATCAATTGATCTACATAATACTTGCTCAAAATTACTCACAAATAACTCGATAAGGAAAGGGAAATTATCAATAGACATGCATTGAATAAAGTTAAACGAGTATACAAATTGCTATTGCTAAAGTCAACAAAATTGAACTCCGGTTAAAGATCGAGAGCATGATGACCTTGTAAAACATTCAGAAGAATCTTTCAATATTTGTTCAAGTGGTTGATGTTTGGTGACATGTTGTAGTAATAGATTGCGTTCCACTATGAATATCGTGGGGTCGTGGCTTTGTGACTAATCGTTTGTAGTTTGGGACAGATTGGAGCTATCCTTGATGGATCCATACATCTTTGATTATCCTAGGCATCAAATTGGATAATGTATTGTTTTGTGTATGTTTTATGACGGATTTTTTTTGAAATTGTTATTTCGTATATTTTCGCAAATTGAATGTGATATGTGTAAATTTGTTTAGTTAATAAAGTCATGAGAGGTGGGGTTCTTGACTAATGTTTGAATTCTATTAACATGTTGAGTTAATCTCCCCAAACTCCTAAAATAAATGAGGAAATAAAGCTTGGATGTTTCAAATGCAAATTACGTAAATTGTCTACGTTTTTTGAGAGTGATAACATTCATCCCTAGGAAGTTATGTAATTGTTTTAATTAAAACAATTAATGGATTATTAGAAGTTTTTAGGAACTTCTTAGTATAAATAGGTGATGGTGCTAATTGTTTTAGTACACACAAAATATATAGAGACAAATTAATATAAGTTGGTGAGAATATTTCTTGTTCTAGAAGAGAGAAAAGAGAGTGTTCAACATCCTTTAAAAATAATAAGAGTGAGCCAAAGTTTGAGATAAAGTGACAATACTAGTGTGAGTGATTGTAATTTACTAACTTTGTAATATCTTATTAGTGAATTAATTTGTCGAGAGAGCCGTGATTTTTCCCTTAGTTGAGAAGGGTTTCCACGTGAGAAATTGTGTTGTCACTTTATTTGCTCTTACTTACGTTCGTTGTGTGTGTTCCGTCGTAGTATCGTTGTTGGGTGAGATTCTTCCCGCACCGGGTTTACAAGACGCTTCCCCAACACAACATTAGACCAAAACCTTACACAACCCGACGAATCTATTAAAATGACCTGACCGATAATGACTCAAATCTAAGCTAAAAATTGACCGGACTAATTCGACCAATAAACGACACAAATCCGACCAAAAACCGAATATGCCGTAGTCATGACCCGAATCAGACATGACTTGACCCAAACAAACCCAATCCGGATGGCCCGATTGTCACTTCTAGTCTCTAGGTATGCGGTATGCCATGCGCTGATGCACATGCACATACGGAAACGGGCCAAAAAAAACTTAGCTACACAAATAACACAGCCTAAACCAACAAAAGTCCACCTTACATGTTCAATGTTCTCCTAGTTCTTTGTCTAGTCCACCAACGGTTTGAGTTGGGCCTCCCATACGAATACTAGTCCAGACCCGTTTCCAGGATCATTAGCAAAAGGTCACGGGTTCAAATCCCACTCGCCTTATTTCTAAAGTGGAATAAAGAATATTAGCACCAGGTATAAGCAGGCCTGCAATTGCATCAACGCTTTAAGCCCAAAAGACATTTCTTACCATCAGCTTAACCTTTTGGTTGTGATGATTTCTTGACACCAACACCCTTTCGTGTCTAGTACACATGGCCGTCTATAAGGGAGTTCAACCCGTTCATTTGAACAGAGCCCCCGAATTTTTCGGCGCCAATTTTTTGGAAATCCAGTAGTTATATAACTTATATAAAAGTCAGCCCACCATAATATTATTTGATCCATTTATCTCAACCGGTAGCAGCGCTGGCTCATGACAATCTTCACTCTTGCGTAAGTTGATATTTTCTTCTTTCTCCTTTTGTTTAATTTATAGAATTGACATACTATACAAGGTTTTAACTTAATTAATTGGCCAATAGTATATTTATCATATCGATATTAACAAAAAAACAAAATTAAGACATCGTAGTGTGGGACAATCTTGCACGGTAACACGATCAATTTATATAAGAATCACTTTTTCTATTGATACAGCAAATGAATGGTTTTATTTTAAAAGTAATGGATTGTCACACGTTATAAGCGTTCCATAGTTTGTGAGGCGAATTAACATAAAGTAAGGCCCTCCAAATTTTGTTATCTTCTAAAATTTAGATTAATATAATGCATACAACAACTCTCCTATAGGACCGTCCTATAGCATAGGACTGACCCAAAAGGAGAGAAGCCCAAAGATAAAATTTAATTTAAATTATATTTTAACAACACGACATTTTATGATAAAAACTAACATATTTAAATATACAAGTTATTAATATAAAACTTTAGGTTATCAAATAAAATATTTTTTTTACAAGTTTATTAACTATTTTTTTTTTGGGCTTTTGGTTATTTGATTAAAAAGGTGAGTTATAAGTTAATTGTTTGGGCTTTTAGATTATGGGCTGGTCTTATCCTATAAGACAGTCCTATATAACAATTTATGTAATGCATATCAAATAAATTTTTTAAATAAATGTTACGAATTTAAAAATGAAAAATAAATATTTGATTCCAATTAGTAATACGGAGTTTGCATAATAGATAAAGACATGTTTTTTAAAACTTACTCCCTTTTATATACAACTTTTTATAAATTACTCCCTTTTATAAATATTTTTAAAACTTACTACCTTTAAGATGACAACTTTTAAATTTTGATACTAGCGACATTTTCTGGTGAAATATAATGTTAATGGACCGGTTTGCCCTTCAGTTATTATTTCCCCATATACTTACCTACCTACCCATTTAGCCCAATTTCTCACCATTTCCTAAAAAGAAATTGAGAGGCAAGTTCATATTAATGGTCCGGATCGCATTTTGGCAACATCTAACGGTTCTCAATTTACCCATAAAAGTAAAGGAAAAATAGGAGTGTAAGGGATAATTATTATTAAAAAAAATTGTGAGAGGAAATGGGGAGAAAGAAAATGGAGAGGATCCAAATCCCTACCCAATGTACAACTCACTCATCATTTACTGCGGAGTAAGGATCTTCTCCATTTATCAAAAAGAAATGGAGGTCCATTACTTTTCAATGGTCCGGATTAATTCTTGGCTCGATCGGATGGTTGTAGATTTATTTGAGAAAGAAAAAGTAAATGGATGGAATGGAATATATAATAGAATAATCTTTGTGAGGAAAAATGGACCAAAATGTAATGGAGAGGATCCTTCCATTTACTGCGTTACTTTCCAATATGAAACCCCCCTTTTTTTTCTTCCCCTTTTTACGTTTTACGCATAATTTTTTTTTTTAATTAAAATCTTTTCATAATCTTGTCTCATCCTCACCAAGTTCAACTCACTCATCAATGTCATCATCAATTGCAGGTTTGTATACTTTTCCCTAATTTTTCATTAATCTTACTATTAATTATCCATGTTTCCTTCAATTTATAGGGTTTCCTTCGTTTTACCCATAATTCGTTTGTGTACAGATTATTGCCAACTAGTTAATTGCCCATATCTGATTTGTTATTTGCATAATAATTAGAATTTATGGTTTATTTACATAATATTTGAGTATGAAATTTAAAATTTAAAATTGCATAATTTAACCCCTAATCTGTTGAAATTATAATCAATGAAAGTTTATTGTTTTCATTTTTAAACTGTAGGAATGTCATCTTCATGTTCATGTTCATCTTTTTTAGTTGATATTCGTGTAAATTATGGAGGTCAATTTGAGTTCAATAAAGGGAAAACAGAATTTGTCTTTTCTAAGAAAGATCATGGTGGAGTTCATTTGCTTTGTGGGATTTGGAGTGATAGTGTTACTGTGCCTTTCTTGAAGACTCTTGGAGAGAAACTAATGGGTCATGATAACTTTGAAATGTGGTTTAGGAGACCTGGTAGAAACCTCACTGTTGGGAAAGCTTTACTTGTCTCTGATTTTGATGTTGTGCAGTTAATAAAGGGTAGAGATGGAATGAATGTAGTAACCCTTTATCTAACTACTCCTCTTAATCTAGTGCAGGGGCGGAACCAGGAATTGTTTCCATCTAGAGCTAATTTTTTTACTTTCGAGATTTAAAATACGTCAAGAGGCTTTAGAAGTCAATAAGTGTACCTGCATTTACCCGATGTTATTATAGAGTATATTCCTTGTCACTTTCGTAATATTTTATTCAAACATGACAACTTAAGGTTTTTTTTTTTTTTTTTTTTTTTTTTTTTTTTTTTTTTTTTAGGAAAACACCCCGAAGGGTATTAATATATTAACGATAAATCATATGCCACCGCAGAGTTCGCAACAGGAGGTAAGCATGTCATTTTTGGGTTGCTTTGGAGGACCCTTCCTCTTCTTCTTTGCCTTTTTTTTCCCTTGGTTGTTCATCATTTTTCTCTTCGTGCACCTCTTCTTTAGTAGCAGGCTCTTCATCATTTTTCTCTTCTTGAACCTCTTCATTAGTAGCAGGCTCTTCATCAGTAGGCTTCGTAACCATCACATTTAACAAAGCCCAAGCCCAATCCTCATTTTCAATCTCGTCATTTCCTAGGAAATACTCTTTCATGGAATGCATAATTTCGTTTGTACTTTCTTTCAACCCCAACTCTTTCTTTCGTAGATTGCATGACATAATCCAAGCAAATCTCCAACATCTGAACACCAACGGTTCGGTGAACAACATGAGATTCATCCGGAAGAGAAAGTATGCGACTTGCATCCGTTTTTTTTTGTACAACCCCTCTTCTTTAGCTTTATTGGTCAAACTCTCTTCCTTATCTACGCAATGAAGGCACATGCTCTTCACTTCAGACATCATAGAGAGAGTTATTGATGAACTGATTTCGCAAAGTCCAGCTGTGGCGACATGTGAGTGAGGATTCGCTGTTCCATGGCGAATGTTCTATAATAAACCCATGCCTACATAGATCATTTGATTATAAAACCAACAAATTGCCTTGGGTTGACATTTAGTTTGTTTCTATAACTCTCTCCATGATGTCTTCAGTGAAGAGCATGTGCCCTCATTGCGTAGATAAGGAAGAGAGTTTGAACAATAAAGCTAAAGAAGAGGGGTTGTACAAAAAAACTGTTGCAAGTCGCATACTTTCTCTTCCGGATGAATCTCATGTTGTTCGCCGAACCGTTGGTGTTCAGATGTTGGAGATTTGCTTGGATTATGTCATGCAATCTACGAAAGAGTTGGGGTTGAAAGAAAGTACTGACGAAATTATGCATTCCATGAAAGAGTATTTCCTAGGAAGTGACGATATTGAAAATGAGGCTTGGGCTTTGTTAAATGTGTTGGCTACGAAGCCTACTGATTAAGAGCCTGCTACTAATGAAGAGGTCCAAGAAGAGAAAAATGATGAAGAGTCTGCTACTAATGAAGAGGTGCACGAAGAGAAAAATGAAGAAGAACCAAGGGGAAAAAAAGGCGGAGAAGAAGAGGAAGGGTCCTCCAAAGCAACCCAAAAATGACATGCTTCCGGGTAATATTCGATGAACAAGAACACGATCGAAGAGAGGCGTATAAATGAATAAGGTAAGATGTCTGATCATCTTTTTTCCCCGCTCATGAAAACAACATGCTTAGTATTAGCCTTAGCTAAAGACTCCATATAGACCTCATGCTCATGGATCGAATTTTCAGAAATTAGAGCAAGTTCACACAACTCCTCAAATGAACTAGTTTGCTCAATTTTAATTCAAGTCTGAATGCTGAGGATCTGGTCACGTATGATAGTCTATGTAAGAAAGCTGAATCGAGGCTACATGGGACGAGATTTTAAAAAGTTGAAGGGAGGTGGTGTTGGTGACAAAAGGCTACTCCTATGTTGATGTTGAACAATTGCTAATTCTATTGTACTGTTACTAGCGTATTTTGAATTTTCTTGTAGGGACTTGTTTTCCTTTTTCTAATGCAGCTGGTCTCTAAGAACTGTTTTTTCGAAATCTGGGGTGTTAGCTTTGAATGTTTGAACTTCCTTCTTTTTGTGTTGGTCAGTGTCAATTGTGGTATTATATCAATTATCAGTTACCAGTTACGTTTGTACTTTGGAATTATTCGGTCGTATTTTATCCAAATTCATTACAATATTTAGCATTTTATAACTGCAATTTGTTCCACTTCTAAAATTTTGTACAGGACCTCTAAAATAAAATGTCCAGACGGCCTGAAGTCGACTAAGAGTAACGTAGATTTATAAATAACTGCATTTTGTGCCGGTCTATTATCCATAATTCCATATATTCTTGTATTCAATCTAACCCAACTAAAATTTGATACATAGGTGACTATAAGATGGATAATCGTTATGAAAATCTACTTCACTTAAGTTACGTCATTATAAATGAAATTTATTTTGAGGCTGAAGTGGAAAAATCATGGGAGGGATTGCAGAAAATGATCAATCGTATTGTCGCAAAGAAGGTGTTCGATGAAATGTCAGAACCAATTGAGGAACATGTTGGGAAACTTCTTAACCTTACAATCCCTCTGCATAATTGTATTTTTCGTAGGATAAACAGTCTCGTTGTGTTGCTAACACAAGGGTAAGACCACCGAATTTATAATTTTCATTCAAAGAAGGCAGTAGGAAGGCATAACACACTTTCATGAAGTAGACTTTGACTAATAAGTCTTCTAACTACTAACTACGACTTTGAACTGTTCTTGCATGGATAAATGTGTATATCTTTCAGGCTTAATACATGAGGTTATATAGTACATGATAATTAAGACTTAATTTTGTCCACTAATAATGAAGCTAAGAAAACCAAACATCATCTTGCAGCTTTGTTTCTGCATAGTTTCGTGTTATTCAGAATCCGATACCTTGAAGCAAGGACAACAGCTACAGGATGGTGAGTTCTTAGTTTCAGCTGGCAAAGTCTTTACATTAGGATTCTTCAGTCTAGAAGAGGAAAAGAGTATTGGCTACTTCAACCCGGAAAGCGTTCAGAAACGCTTCATTGGCATCTGGTACACTGATGGTCCTGGTCGGAGACCTGTTTGGATAGCCAATCGGAACAATCCCGTCTACAGAGCCACTGGAGTCCTCGAAATTGATACAAGTGGTGATTTGAAGATATCAGATAGTAATGGTCAAACCTCAGTTATGCTGAGTTCAAAAACTCAAGGGACTGTCAGAACAGTTGCTGCTACTCTAACTGATGCAGGCAATTTTGTGTTACGAGAGGTGTTGTCGGATGGGCTGGCAGTGTCGAAAATTTTATGGCAGAGCTTTGATTATCCAACAGACACTCTTCTTCCAGGGATGAGACTCGGGTTCGACAATAAGACCGGGAAACACTGGTCTTTGACTTCATGGGTAAGTTCTAAAGTTCCTGCATTTGGGCCTTATACTCTCGGTTTAGACCGCAATGGTACTAATCAGCTGATTCTATGGAGAAGAGGTGAAATTCAGTGGAAAAGTGGATCATTGAATGACGGAAAATTCTTGAATCTTGAAGATTATCTTTACAGTTTCGAGTTTGTTTCAAATGAGAATGAGAGTTACTATTTGTTATCTGCAATGAACACTTGGTACGTTAATTTTCCAATGTATCAAATTAATCAATTGGGTTCAATCAATAGTGTAAACATTGCACAACCCGATTCATACCAAGAAAGTCAAAGAGACGGAGATAGTCCCTCTTTGTCCAAAGTTGTCAACTGTAAAAAAAGCAGGACAGCGCCAGGGTGCGTGGAGCACAAGTTGCCGGAGTGTAGAAACAAGGGTTGGTTCGATAGCACCAAGGGTTACGTGAAGTCTGACGGTTTTAGGTACGAGAAGAGTAGAGGTAGAGACATGTTGGGTTTGGATGATTGTGAAGCGATGTGTTTGAAAAATTGCTCTTGTGTTGCTTATGCCTCCATCTACCCGAATGGAACCGGGTGTGAGCTTTGGAGTAATACGACGCAGTTAGTAGAAGACGGGTACAATGGCTATCGGGACTTTTATCTTCAAAGGTATCAACCAACTATGTATGGTAAGTAAGCCTGTCGGTACCATGAAAATCTAATTTTTAATAATGCAATCTTAACTCTGCTGCAATTGTTTCTGAATGTATGGCTGTCAGCTATCGGAAGGACGAAAGTAATTTGTTTTGGGTTAATTCTTCCTAAATAGCAAACACATAAGACCTCTTGTTGTAAATACGAGCAAGTAGGAGTCTAGTATTTATTTCGGTTAGAAAATGAATGTTCATTGATTTTTGGTGACAAATACAAAAGGGTGATTTGGTCCAATCAACTCGAAACCGGTCTAGCTCAAAGGCGGTTCAAGCTACATCAACATTGTGGTGTTGATTGTTCTTCTAGTTTACTTGCACTTATAGTTACTTTGTTGGTGTCCCCCTATTTATTGTGGTTGTGTGTGTTGTTTTTGCTTGTTGTAGAGTATCTCGACGAGAAAGAACCCCCAGCAATTTGGATATGGGTTATAGTATCCACATCGATCTTTATAGTCGTTCTAGCACTAGCATGGTTAGGCTATCGGATGAAGAGTATGCTGCTGTCAGTAGGCTATGGGATGATGAGAATGCTGCTGTCAGTAGGCTATGGGATGATGAGGATGCTGCTGTCAGCAGCTCGATTCATTGGTTTGCTAGGTTGTTTCTTGCGACACAGAGTCGCATCAAAACTTTCGAGGTCTTATGATCACATCCGACAGAAAGTCGAGACAGGTAGAATTTAAAGTAAATGCATTGAATCTTTTAATCTCCAAACTGCATAGAAAGATTTTGTATGGAGTAGTATTTTGCTGACGCGGGTGTATTTGTTTTTCTGTGTAGTAAATATGCAAACAGGAGAGAAGACGCTCGCTGATCTGGAATCTAAAGCAGGATATTCAGGAAAGTCGCGGAAGAAAAGAACGCTCACGCTCGCCTTTGGAAAGAAGGGTCGAGGAATTCGAGTGTTTAGTTTTCAAAGTGTGGCTCGAGCAACAAATAACTTCAATCTCTCAAACGTGCTTGGACAAGGAGGATATGGGACGGTTTACAAGGTACTGTGTAAATCACCGCCACAATAATATTACTCCAGCAACTTAAATAGCAATAAAGCGGCTTTCAGCTGTAATTCACAATATATAAGAAGCAGAGATGGTTAATGAGCAATTTGTTTTCCTCCATCAAAATTAGGGGTTGCTAGAGGATGGACAGGAAATAGCGATAAAGCGGCTTTCAAAAACGTCAAAACAAGGCACGTCGGAGTTCATGAATGAGCTGAAGCTGGTTGCGACGCTGCAGCATACCAATCTAGTTAAGCTTATTGGATGTTGCATCGAGCTAGGAGAGAAAATAGTTGTGTATGAGTTCATGCCGAATAAAAGCCTGGATTTTTTCATTTTCGGTTAGTATTCTTCAACTAAATGTTCTGTATCCTTAGCAACTATTAAAGTATTTCATCGAAAATCCATAATTTCAGATGAAAGTAGAAGATTACTTCTTGATTGGACGCAACGGTTCAATATTATAGAAGGGATAGCTCAAGGACTCCTCTATCTTCACAAATACTCTAGGTTGAAGATAATTCACAGAGACTTGAAAAGCGGAAACATATTACTAGATGAAGAAATGAACCCCAAGATATCGGATTTTGGTATGGCTAAACTCTTTGAGCAAAATGAATCAAGAGCTAATACCAAGAGAGTTGCAGGCACGCCGTAAGTAAACTACTCCTTCTGTTTCTAATAGTGCACTGTTTCATACGAGTTCAAAAGGGAAGTGAAATATTTCATCTGATGATGAATTTACTGTCTGTAACTTCGTATTGCAGTGGTTATATGCCGCCAGAATATGCACTGGATGGATATTTTTCAGTCAAGACGGACGTCTTTAGCTTTGGTGTGTTACTGCTAGAGATTATCAGTAGCAAGAAAAACAATGGAACTTACAGCCCCGACCGACATCTTAACCTGATTGGATATGTAAGTTCACCGCAATGCTATGCATCTCGATTTGTTCTCATAATAACTTTTATCTCAATAAATTCTTAAATGAGACGGTTTCATGATATATAAAACAATCACGAGACTAATCCATATTACAAGGTATTATGAGACCGTATTTCAAGAGGCTGACTTTATATCAACCGGTCCTTGTTTTTAGGCATGGGAACTATGGAGAGAAAATAGAGGGTTGGAGTTTATCGACAATACCTTGATTCTAAATGACCGGGAACAACAGGATGCAATGAAGTGCATCAATTTGGGGCTCCTATGCGTGCAAGAGAATGCATCAGACAGGCCAACCATGTCGACAGTAGTAACCATGATCAATAATGAAGCTAGTCAACTGCCCATTCCTAAGAAACCGGCATTTTTCTTTGGGAATTACGCGTCTCAAGCTGAGCGTTTGCAATGTGATCTAGAGCAAGGCTCTTTGAATGAAGCATCAGTTACAGAAATGGAAGCCAGATGAAGCTGACTTCTCTTATTAGTCTTGGTTACACTCCTGTTTGAAAGGATACTCGCTATACAATACTTTAGGACGGTCGAGTACGGTTATACATAACTCTACTCGTGAAACGTTTGTGCCACTCTATTTCTTCCTCATATACATTGGGTGGCGTAATTGATTTTCGAGTGGCGTATCAGTCCACTAAAATAAAGTGGCAGCCTTTCGAACAAATTATACGGAGAAAGATTTTTTGGGCTCATGTCCTAGGTAAATGACTATATATGCTATGATATTCACTATGGTTTGATTTCTCCGAAACCATAAGATAAGAGGCCATGTCTTGTGGATTGACAGGATATACTCGTACCATCCAGGGATCGAGTATATGTATAATAGTTTTAACAACGGGTTTCTTAAGAAAATCAACCGTTGTTAAAACCTTTTACAACGGACGCTTTAACAACGTCCGTCTTTTTATAAAAACCGTTGTTATAGCCTGTATCTGTAGTAGTGTTGAGTATCATTAATATCGTTGCAATGGACTCGTCGCCTCCGTCATCGTACCACCATTACTCCTAGTTTTCTGGGACTAGTAAAAAATTGAATTTTGGAGGTTAGAGAAACCTTAAAATTTAATTAAGGGTTTAGATAATTTGGGTGATGTTAAAGCAATTGAATTAGGGATTTAGGGGTTTTGGATGATATGGGTGATGTTAAAACCATGGAAGTAAGATATGGAGGGATGAGGATGGTGGACAAGTGAGCGAAGAATCACAGTATTGAATATTGATGATGAAAGTGATACGATTCCGCATGATGACATATTTTAAAATTAATTAGTTTATTTTCTAATTTAGTTATCTCCTTATCTCAATTTTAGAAAGTTTAATTATCTATTATATCTTTTAGGTAATTTATTATTTAGCAAGAATAAGAAAGATCTCATCAGAGATACTAGGTCGTTATTAGGTTATTTTTGAAGCCTATATAAGGCGTGTAATTGCGGTCACAATAGATTATGATATTGAATTAAAATTAAAGCTGCTGCTTTGTTTGTGTTTGCAAGTTCTGTAAACATAGGATCGACACGTTTTCGTTCCGAATCTGTTATTGTTTGACGCGTTTCAAACTCTAACCCGATTGATAGCAATAGGTCTTGTGATTCAATCTCCATTGTTCGATCTATAGGTCTAGATCGCGCAAATATCCCATTGTTTCGATTTCAAGACAGATTTCGAAGCAAATATCCTTATTTCATTATTGTTCGCTTTCTGTTAAACCGCTTCCGCGCAATTTTCGTATCATAAGACTTATGATACGAAAGTTGAGCGGAAGCGGTTTAAAGAATAACGAACAATAATGAAAAAGAGATATTTGCTTCGAAAACCTGTCAAGATCTTGAAACAATGAGATATTTGTGCGATCTAAACCTATAGATCGAACAATGGTGACCGATGTAGCAAAGCGCGTGCTAGTCGATCTAGTTTAAGCCTGTAAACGCGTCAGACAGAAACCGTTTTGGAACGAAACGCGTCGATCGTATGTTTACAGAACTTGCAAACACAAACAAAGCAACATCTTTAATTTTAATTCTCAATTGATATCAAAAACGCAGCACACCTTATGCCTTATATAGGCTTACAATCATCTAACCCTAGTATCTTTAGGAGATATTATTCTTGTACAATAAGAAAACTAACTTTGGGAAAGAAATAACAGAAATAAGTAAACTTCCTAAAAACTGAGATAAAGAGATGACTAAACTAGGAAATAAACTAATGAATTTTTATCCACTTCCATTTTTGGATCAGAAAGCCAACAGAGTTAAACGAACAGCAAGAGAACATGGTGGAATGTACTCAATGTAGTATATAAAAACATAAAGAAGGGCAATTTCGTCATAAATTTTGGCTTTAAAACAGAAAAATTGAATTTTGACGGAATAAGTCACCGAAATATGAAAATGGGTGTAATTTTTTTATCTGAGAATATTTTATGAGAGTAAATTATTAAAAAGTTTTCATAAGTAAGTTATTTTAGAAAAGTGATTTATAAAAGGGAATAATTGTTAATTTACTCTAAGCTTTATTGTGAGTTAAATCAAAGTGCAAATTAATATGGAAAGATGACCTATAATTTGAATTATTCCTGTCAATTAACCCTTTATTGTTTTGTATTTTCGATTTATTTGCCATTGCATTATTTGGTAATCAGAACACTCGTTCCTCTCGACCTGTGACATCAAAAATGAAAAAAATGTAGGTTTTCTACCAGAATCTACGCCATGATGACCCAATTGTGTACATCAAATTCTCGAAGCACATAGGAGTGGTATAGTCAAATCCTATTTCTAATTTCCTTAGTCCTTAGTCCTTACCATAGGCAGATTCTCTTTCGGCGAAGACGATGGCAGTATGGCTTTCGTAAAAGTCACAAAAGAGGAACTCATCCCAATGCAGACAATACGCTTGACGTGACCATTCATATATTGACGACGATGTGCGGGGATTAGCAGACTTCATTTTAGAAATGGCTAAAGGTAGCAAAAACTACACAGGAAGAAAATGAAGACATGCCCACCAACTGTTCGATACAATTCCTGAACCAACTGAACAAGCTAATGCGAGGAGCCAAACCATATGTCAAGCTGAGGTGATCAACAACGAGGTAAACAAATCGGAACAAAACATGGGTCCGGTTAATAATATTTTTGATGAGTTTGAGTCTCATACTGAATGTGATTGGGTAAAAGAGTCTCAATTATCAACTGCACAAAAGGTGCTCGATGAATTCCCGCTTCCATTATGTTGGGAAATTAACGCCAATCTCCCACGTGCAACGGAAGCAACCAATCGACAAGTAAACCGTAAAAGTAAATAAATGTAAGCAATAATAAGATGAGACAGTATTTAGGGTCAAACCCAGGGCAAAACCTTCCAAACCGGAAGTAAAACCCACTAGCCAAATCGACTAGAATCCACTATAATAATATAGTACCAGTACAACGTAACCGTTCCGAATTAATACCAATTCGAAACCCACAATAAAATAAGATAACAACCTCTAGCCCTCCAGTAATATTAGTCAATGCCACTAATATCACCCCTAGAGTAACCTCCTAAATTATTGTATTATAACACCCGTTATACTGCCTCTCACCCTCAAACCCCGACTGTTATTTTATTTACTAGTCACCTTGTTTGATTATAATTTGTGAGATACTTTTCCAAAGGATTTCCCATCCTTTATATAGCATGTGAAAAGACGTTAGATTTTATAATAATAAAATCACTTCTCACGTTACCCATGAATAAATTAATCACATTCATATGTTTTTACGTAATTGTAAAAAACAAATGAATTCATATTCATTTAACTCCAAAATGTTAATTGTGCATCTTGAACGCATATAACATTTCTAATTAAAACCTTGTGTAACTTGTGTTGGATTATTAATTGGGTGTTACCCAACACATTATTTATTAAAGAGATAGCTCAAGTTGCTTCTGTTCAGGGGCGGCTATGACCAAGTGCGGGATGAGCGCGCGAACTGGGCCTCTAAATTTTTGGGCCTCATGTTCGTATAAATTATGAAAACATTAGTCATATATACATAATAATCTCCATGTATATTAACAGAAGTGTGATAGCACATTGGTGAAAACATGTTTTAATTGCTCTTTTTTCCATGTTCTGGTCATCATAGGGAATTTGTGCCTGGAATGCCCATATTTACAGGTAAGCATCGAGTCTTTTATCCTGCTGAATATTGTTGATATTGTTCAACCCGTGAACTTTACTAAATATGTATAGCGGGATGATGTTGATTGGTTCTTAGGCTCAAGGTTGTCAATGGTTTTAGATATCAAAATCTCCAAACCTAAGGTATTTGAGCTAGAAAATGATTGGAGACCCATTTTAAATTTCAAGGAGGCGGAGAGTTGGGGTATACGTTCATCTTACTGGGATCGTTCATTGTTGGGCTCATCGCTGGGCAAGCTAAATTCTGAAACTCGTCTTGAACATATACGTAATGATATGGCCGAATGTACTTGGTCACTGCAAACATGCTAAATAAGAGTTCATTACTTGCTTATTTTTTTTATTCGAGTGGTTCTTGCTGGGACTCTCAGAAGTCAGACGGATGTATGACTGAGTTTAATATTCTGAGTTCTGCATTACTAGTGGATAGCTTGTTACTACCCTTACTGGTTGTGCTAGTTAAATCATACACTACACCGTTGACACTAGTTCTCTTCAAACCATGCTCTGTACTTGCAAATTTGATCTTGGCCTCGATATCTTGTCTCGCCCTTGAGGAGAAGGGTGATATTGAGGAGGTGACAAATGACATGGGTTCAGCTCTATGGTGGAGAATGTCTGCTTTGATATGTATCAGGGATCATCTCGCGACTAATGGCAGCATCCTCATGACTATGACGTGTAGCTGTCTTTGTCTTTGTTTTGAACCGGGTGGGTTGTATAACAAATTTTGTGTTAAGATCTTAATTGGCCTGGTGAGAGTTGCTACTTGTATAGAATCTACTAGTGTTTGGATTTTCGACACGGGTGATATTGGCGATTTGTCAGGATCAACTAGTGTTATGAGCACATTATACCCGGTGTACGGTACAAGTATCCTTAGTTTCACAGCAACTAATGACAATGCAATTTGGCCAAAGGAGTATATGAAGACAAAGCGTCATATTAGGCTAGAAAAGAGCCCCTTATTGTGCAATGCCTTCTTCTCAGATTGCAAGTCACGACGAGGTGAGATCATACAAGTTTTCATTTGGGACGCTGGCAATATAATTATGATTGTATTAGAATTGTTAACAAAATCAAACAAAAATGTTGGATCACCAAGGTGTTGGGGTGCAAGCTCGGGGGCTAGAGCAAATGGATGTTTGCTTGCAATTGTTAAACAAATTGGGTGCTCCACTCCGCTGGTTTTGTTAGAGAATGCAAGTGAAGGGGCTGTAAAATTCACTTTTTATCAAAGATTATCCAATTATGTCAAGCTTGTTCTGATAACTTTTGACTTACGGAGGACAACCTGCTGTAATGAATATGGATGGAGATATTTTACTCTGAATAGCGACATGCCGATTATTGGACAAATTAGTTCCCTTGTTTTTGATCCGGGTGGGCAGAAATATAACCTTTCTCTTGTTGAGAGCTTTCGAGATTTGTGCAGACCACTGCAATTTCCCTGTCATGTTGTCTGGCACAATTGAACTTGCTGCAGTCCAGTGATTGTGCGGATCATGAGGGGGCTATCTTGGTCTTTGACCCTGGTGGTTGTGGTAATGGGCAGAAGGTGATGGAACAGCCTAAAGCATGTCAATATGGTGGTGGTAAGCTATTGAAAGACGAGACCATCAGATTTACGTGTTTGATCCAGGAGGGCCGTTTGGGAAGCTGGTAATTGATTCTTTGGTGACAAACAACAACTTGGAATGTGTTATGCTATGCCTTGCTTCAGGTATCACTTGTCTTTGATCCTTGAGGACAAGGATCATTTCAAAAGGTGGGTATTGATACTGATGATACACACCAAAAATATGAGAGAGGGTAGTTTAGTAATTTTCACTATTTATTGTACTTAAACCCATCCCTTAGTCACTATATAAATATGAACTTGTGAGATTTATCTCATTTATTATAATGGAATCTAGGTGATTAATTCACCACAATTCTATTGTTGGGGTAGCCTATCGATCCTTGCGGTCGAACAACTGAATTTTTATCCTTTTTAATTTCCGTCTTAATTTTGATCGCATCGGTAAGCGATTGAAAGACAAGCGGAGTGAAGGCCACAGGATTTATATCATCCCTTATTCCCTTTCAAAGAAGGCAGTAGGAAGATATAACAAACTTTTATCAAGTAGACTTTGACTAATAAGTCTACTAACTACGACTTTGAATTATTCTTGCTTAGTTAATGTGTATATCTTTCAGGCTTAATATATGAAATTATATACATGATAATTAAGAATTAATTTTGTCCACTAATAATGAAGCTAAGAAAACTAAACATCATCTTGCAGCTTTGTTTCGGCATAGTTTCGTGTTATTCAGATTCCGATACCTTGAAGCAAGGACAACAGCTACAGGATGGTGAGTTCTTAGTTTCAGCTGGCAAAGTCTTTACATTAGGATTCTTCAGTCTAGAAGAGGAAAGGACTATTGGCTACTTCAACCCGGAAAGCGCTCAGAAACGCTTCATTGGCATCTGGTACACTGATAGTCCTGGTCGGAGACCTGTTTGGATTGCCAATCGGAACAATCCCGTCTACAGAGCCACTGGAGTCCTCGAAATTGATAAAAGTGGTGATTTGAAGATATCAGATAGTAATGGTCAAACCTCAGTTATGCTGTGTTCGAAAACTCAAGGGACTGTCAGAACAGTTGCTGCTACTCTAACTGATGCAGGCAATTTTCTGTTACGAGAGGTGTTGTCGGATGGGCTGGCAGGGTCGAAAATTTTATGGCAGAGCTTTGATCATCCAACAGACACTCTTCTTCCTGGGATGAGACTCGGGTTCGACTTTAAGACCGGGAAAAATTGGTCTTTGACTTCATGGGTAAGTTCCAAAGTTCCTGCACTTGGGCCTTATACTCTCGGTTTAGACCGCAATGGTACTAATCAGCTGATTCTATGGAGAAGAGGTGAAATTCAGTGGAAAAGTGGATCATTGAATGAAGGGAAATTCTTGAATCTTGAAGATTATCTTTACAGTTTCGAGATTGTTTCAAATGAGAATGAGAGGTACTATGTGTTATCTGCAATGAAAACTTGGTACGTTAATTTTCCAATGTATCAAATCGGTGAATTGGGCTCAATTAATAGTGTGAACATTGCACAATCAGATCCATACCAAGAAAGTCAAAGAAGCAGGGGTAGTCCTTTATCCGGAGTTGTTGACTGTAAAAGAATCAGGACAGCGACAGGGTGCGTGGAGCACAAGTTGCCGGAGTGTAGAAGCAAGGTTTGGTTTGATAGCACCAAGGGTTATGTGAAGTCTGACGGTATTAGGTACGAGAAGGGTAGAGGTGGAGATATCTTGGGTTTGGATGATTGTGAAGCGATGTGTTTGAAAAAATGTTCTTGTGTTGCTTATGCCTCTATCTACTCGAATGGAACAGGGTGCGAGTTTTGGAGTAATATGACCCAGTTAGTAGAAGACAGGTACGACCATGACTATAGGGACTTTTATCTTCAAAGGAATAAACCAAGTATGACTGGTAAGTAACATTTATTGTTAAGAGGATAACGGTATATTATTAGACAATATACCGGCAATATCCTCTTACCATTTGTTCATTCATTTTGCTGCCCTAGCTGTTGGTAGAGTGTTGAAAAGAATAAACCTAAATACTAGGACCGAGAGTATAAATAAAACTTGTATAAGACGGTCTCATGATAAGGTTGTGGACTTGTGGTTAGATGTATGAGATTTTACAATCACGGGGTAAGTTATTAATATCAAAAGATGGGATTTTTCGACAACTCTTTTGTTGGAAGTACCACATGATAAGTATCAGAGTTGTGTTTATAATGAAAATCTAATGTTCTTTAATAATGTACTGGTAACACTGCTTTACGTGTTTCTGAATGTATGGTTGTCAGATATCAGAAGGAAGAATGTAATTTGGATATGGCTTATAGTATCAACATCGATCTTTATAGTCGTTCTAGTAGTAGCATGGTTAGGCTATCGGATGAAGAGGATGCTGCTGGCAGCAGCTCGATTCCTTGGTTTGCTAGGTTGTTTCTTACGACACAGACTCAGATCAAATCTTTCTAAGTATTATGATCACATTCAACAGAAAGTCGAGACAGGTAAAATTTAGAGAAAATGCATTGAATCTTTTAATCTCTGTTCTGCATAGATTTTTGTAATACCTTGCTAATGCAGTGTATTTGTTTTTCTGTATCTGTATCGTATTCTTCTGTGTAGTTAATATGCAAACAGGAGGGAAGACACACTCTGATATGGATTCTAGAGCGGGATATTCAGGAAAATCTCGGAAGAAAAGAACACTCACGCTTGCCTTTGGAAAGAAGACTCAAGGAATTCGAGTGTTTAGGTTTGAAAGTGTGGCTCGAGCAACCAATAACTTCGCTCTCTCAAACGTGCTTGGACAAGGAGGATATGGGACAGTTTACAAGGTAATTTTGTAAATCACTGCAACAATAATATTACTCCAGTGCCTTAAAGCGATAAAGCGGCTTTCAACTGTAATTCAAAGCAGAGACAGTTGCTAATGAGTAATATTTTATTCTCCATCATATTAGGGGTTGCTAGCGGATGGGCAAGAAATAGCAATAAAGCGGCTTTCAAAAACGTCAAAACAAGGCAAGTCGGAGTTCATGAATGAGTTGAAGCTGGTGGCGAAGCTACAGCATACCAATCTAGTTAAACTTATTGGATGTTGCATTGAGCAAGAAGAGAAGATAGTCGTGTATGAGTTCATGCCGAATAAAAGCCTGGATTTTTTCATTTTCGGTCAGTATTCTTCAACTAAATGTTTCATTTAAAAGTATTTCATTTAAAAGTATTTCATCTCCTTCAAAAAATAAAAAAATAAGTATTTCATCGAAAATCCATAATTTCAGATGAAAGTAGAAGATTACTTCTTGATTGGACGCAACGCGTCAATATTATAGAAGGGATAGCTCAAGGACTCCTTTATCTTCACAAATACTCAAGGTTGAAGATAATTCACAGAGACTTAAAAAGCGGAAACATATTACTAGATGAAGAAATGAACCCCAAGATATCGGATTTTGGTATGGCTAAACTCTTTGAGCAAAATGAATCAAGAGCTAATACCAAGATAGTTGTAGGCACACCGTAAGTAAACTACCCTCTCTGTTTCTAATATTTCTATTCTAGTGCAACGACGACTGTTCACATGTGAGAAAAAAACCAGTAATGTCTTTCTCACTTAGTTTTTTGGGTAGTGAGTTGGTCTTATAAACCGTCTCATACGAGTTTTAAAGGAAAGTGAAATATCTTATCTGATGACTGATGATGAATTTATTGTCTTTAACTTCTATTGTAGTGGTTATATGCCTCCGGAATATGCACTGGATGGATATTTTTCAGTCAAGACGGACGTCTTTAGCTTTGGAGTGTTACTGCTAGAGATTATCAGTAGCAAGAAAAACAACGGAACTTACAGCCCAGACCGACATCTTAACCTGATTGGATATGTAAGTTCACCGCAATGCTATGCATCTCGATTTCTTCTCATACTAACTTTTATCTCAACAAATTCTTGTACGAGATGGTTTCATGATAAAACAATCACGACACTGATCCATATTACAAGGTATTATGGGCTATACTTTAAGTTGAACTAGGTATTATGAGACCGTCTTTCAAGAGGCTGACTTTATATCAACTGGTCCTTGTTTTTAGGCATGGGAACTATGGAGAGAAAATAGAGGGTTGGAGTTTATCGACAATACCTTGATTCTAAATGACCGGGAACAACAGGACGCAATGAAGTGCATCAATTTGGGGCTCCTGTGCGTGCAAGAGAATGCATCAGACAGGCCAACCATGTCGACAGTAGTAACCATGATCAATAATGAAGCTAGTCAACTGCCTATTCCTAAGAAACCGGCATTTTTCTTTGGGAATTATGCGTCTCAAGCTGAGCGTTTGCAATGTGATCTAGAGCAAGGCTCTTTGAATGAAGCATCAGTTTCAGAAATGGAAGCCAGATGAAGCTGACTTCTCTTATTAGTCTTGGTTACACACCATTTGTTTGAAAGGATACTGGCTATACAATACTTTAGGACGGTCGAGTAAGGTTATACATTACTCTACTCGTGAAACGTTTGCGTCACTCTATTTCTTCCTCACAAATCTAAGTTATTATAATCCTTCTCTCATATACATTGGGTGGCGTAATTGATTTTCGAGTGGCGTATCAGTCCGCTAAAATAAAGTGGCAGCCTTTCGAACAAATTATAGGGAGTAAGATTTTTTGGGCTCGTGTCCTAGGTAAATGACTATATATGCTATGATATTCACTATGGTTTAATTTTTCCGGAACCATAAGATAAGAGGCCATGTCTTGTGGATTGACAGGATATACTCGTACCATCCAGGGATCGAGTATATCATACTTAAAAAGTTGCTCCCTAAAAGTATGGCTCTCAATCAAGACGAATAAGTTAGGGCGGGTCAAAGAGCGGGAGAGAGCAGGCCTGGTGGAGATGGATCTAGAACCGGTCAGGGGAAAAGTCCAGGGGCGGGCTTTGGATGGGTTGAGGGCGGGCCTAGTTTGGGTCAGATTTGGGGTGGGTTGAGGGCGCGGCGGGTAAGTGATTGATGGACCCGGGCACGGCCCAGGTGGGCGAGTCAGGTCGGACTGTGTAAGGGACAACTAGGCCGGGTGAAAAGTGGCCCGACTGACGGGCCAGGCCGGCGCTTATCTTTGACCACCTCTAGTTTGTAGTTGAATATTCAAAATGACTCGAGATATAGGTGAAAAGAATGATATAAATTTGTGCGAAATTCAAAATTAAATCATATTTAACCTAAGATATGTACTTACGTAGGAGGTGATAAGGAGACGAGACAAATTGCGAACAACTTGAGCTCAGCTTGTGTTTCAAACCGATTTATTTTACAAATAAACCAAAATCCAGAACCGATCTTATTATAACATATACTCCGTATGTTTCAAACCCGAATCCCATCATGTTCAAGGCGCTTGAGATATCTATTATATATCATAATAAAACGGAAAATTTTAGCCTTATACACTTAAATCAAATATTAAAAGTACAATTCGCTTGTATACTTTTTTCTTTTGAGGAAAAAGGGAGGCTGGAGCCAGGTTACATAGCTATACATCGAGCTATACTAAAAGCTTTGTGCATCATGGAACATTATAGGCTGAACTCTATGAGGAGGAGCATGAAGCTCATGGTCACCAAGAAGAAACTCAAGTGCTAAATTTGAGAACTTATCAGCACAAAAATTTGCTTCCCTATACACATGCCGAAGTACAAATTCCTCACCATCAACTAGTAATCACTTGCAATCTTTTATAAGGGACCCATAGGTAAGGTTGTCGTTAGTATTACCATTAACAAGTTTCCTACCAATCTTTGAATCCGACTCCACTATGAGTTGTCTTACTCTCACTCTTCTAGCCAATTTACAGCCAAACCATAAACCGCGAAACTTAGCGAGAGTCACGTGATTGAAAAACAAGGAGGAAAAGAAACAGGGTCCGGTACGACCTTCCGAACGGCTGAAATTGAAGTGTATAATACACGGTTTTTCGGGATTCCGGGGTCCCGGAACAAAATTCTCCGGAAATCACATAGAAAGTTCCTCTGGTCAGATAAAGCGGCCACGCAAAGTTTGAGCACCAACGGAAGACATTTGGGGGTGCAGGTGTGCCACAAACCAGCATTCGCTGAAACTCGGATTATCCTGAAAAATATGTTAAAGCTCGTTATTTGAGGCTGAAATCGAACAGGTTGATTCGTGAAATGAGCTCGGACGCGTGATTGAAAAACAGGGAGAAAAAGAAACAGGGTCCGGTACGACCTTCCGAACGGCTGAAATTGAAGTGTATAATACACGGTTTTTCGGGATTCCGGGGTTTCGGAAGAAAATTTTCCGGAAATCACATAGAAAGTTCCTCGGATCAGATAAAGCGGCCACGCAAAGTTTGAGCACCAACGAAAGACATTTGGGGGTGCCGGTGTGCCACAAACCAACATTCGTCGAAACTCGGATTATCGTGAAAAATGTGTAAAAGCTCGTTATTTGAGGCTGAAATCGAACAGGTTGATTCCTGAAATCGAACAGGTTAATTCCTGAAATAAGCTGGGACACGTGATTCAAAAACAGGGAGAAAAAGAAACAGAGTTCGGTACGACCTTCCGAACGGCTGAAATTGAAGTGTATAATACACGGTTTTTCGGGATTCTAGGTCCCAGAACAAAATTCTCCGGAAATCACATAGAATGTTCCTCGGGTTAGATAAAGCGGCCACGCAAAGTTTGAGCACCAACGGAAGACATTTGGGGGTGCCGATGTGCCACAAACAAGCATTCGCCGAAACTGGGATTATCGTGAAAAATGTGTTAAAGCTCGTTATTTGAGGCTGAAATCGAACAGATTGATTCCTGTAATCGAACAGGTTGATTCCTGAAATGAGCTCGGATACATGATTGAAAAACAAGGAGAAAAAGAAACAGGGTCCGGTACGACCTTCCGAACGGCTTAAATTGAAGTGTATAATACAAGGTTTTTCGGGATTCCGGGGTCCCGGAACAAAATTCTCCGGAAATCACATATAAAGTTCCTCGGGTCAGGTAAAGCGGCCACGCAAAGTTTGAGCACCAACGGAAGACATTTGGGGGTGCCGGTGTGCCAAAAACCAGCGTTCGCCGAAACTCGTATTATCGTGAAAAATGTGTTAAAGCTCGTTATTTGAGGCTGAAATCGAACAGGTTGATTCCTGAAACCAAACAGGTTGATTCCTGAAATTAGCTCGGACGCGTGATTGAAAAACAGGGAGAAAAAGACACAGGGTCCGGTACGACCTTCCGAACGGCTGAAATTGAAGTGTATAATACACGGGTTTTTTGGGATTCCGGGGTCCCGGAACAAAATTCTCCGGAAATCACATAGAAAGTTCCTCGGGTCAGATAAAGCGGCCACACAAAGTTTAAGCACCAACGGAAGACATTTGGGGGAGCTAGTGTGCCACAAACCAACATTCGCCGAAACTCGGATTATCGTGAAAAATGTGTTAAATCTCGTTATTTGAGGCTGAAATCGAACAGATTGATTCCTGAAATGAGATCGGACACGTGATTGAAAAACAGGGAGAAAAAGAAACAGGGTCGGTACGACCTTCCGAACGGCTAAAACTGAAGTGTATAATACACGGTTTTTCGGGATTCCGGGGTCCCGGATCAAAATTCTCCGGAAATCACATAAAACGTTCCTCGGCTTAGATAAAGCGGCCACGCAAAGTTTGAGCACCAACGGAAGACATTTGGGGGTGCCGGTGTGCCACAAACAAGCATTCGCCGAAACTCGGATTATCGTGAAAAATGTGTTAAAGCTCGTTATTTAATGCTGAAATCGAACAGGTTGATTCCTGAAATGAGCTCAGACGTGTGATTGAAAAACAGGGAAAAAAAGAAACAGGGTCGGTACGACCTTCCGAATGGCTGAAATTGAAGTGTATAATACACGGTTTTTCGGGATTAGGGGTCCGGATCAAAATTCTCCGGAAATCACATAGAAAGTTCCTCGGGTCAGATAAAGCGGCCACGCAAAGTTTGAGCACCAACGGAAGACATTTGGGGGTGCGGTGTGCACAAACCAAAGATTCGCCGAAACTCGATTATCGTGAAAAATGTGTTAAAGCTCGTTATTTGAGGTGAAATCGAACAGGTTGATTCCTGAAATGAGCTCGGACGCGTGATTGAAAAACAGGAGAAAAAGAAACAGTGGTCGATGCACGACCTTCCGAGCATTTGAAATTGAAGTGTATAATACACGGTTTTCGGGATCAGGGTCCGGAACAAAATTCTCCGGAAATCACATACAAAGTTCTCGGGTCAGATAAAGCGGCCACGCAAAGTTTGAGCATCAACGGAAGACATTTGGGGGTGCCGGTGTTGGAATATGTGTCCTCCGACAATAATGCGATCACGACTGTTGATCATGATGATCACATGTTTAAGTCTCATTAAAATGAATACAATTGGGAAGTAATTTTGTTACTGTCAACTGGTCAACATATATCGGTAATGATTGGTTGACTAGAGTTTGACATTACTGTCGTGTGACGGTGGTGATCAGTTGACCCCCTAGGTCATACCTAAAGGGCAATACTCTTAATTGATTATTTAATTAATCGTATAATGTTACGAGTTAATTAAATTACTAGAAAATTGACGGACGATTTTGGAAGTAAAATTTACGTATCATATTGAAATGTGATTAAATAAGATACGGTCTGAGTGATTAAATTGTATAATTACTCGGATGAAATAAATTGTTTAATGTAACAATTAAATTTGAATGAATTGTTATAAATACAATCTGTTGTGATTTATAAATGGTAAAATATTTTTGGTACAAGTAATTATGATATTACTAAGTCGATTTTGTATATGACGTGTTTTTATTAATACGTTGATTTTTAATAAGTTAAAAATACATAACAAATATATGTGACATGTGACATGTAACATATAGACAATTGACAAAAATAATATGGACACCATATTATGTAAAGTGCCGAAAATAAAGGGGAGGAATAGACTTAATATTGTGTTTGTATTTTAATAAGAAAACATAATGATTAACTAGAGGTCTAGCCATGCAAGCCTATGAACATTGTTAAGAGCAACAAGTCCATGCATTGGCTTCCCTTTCCTTCTCCTCTTACACGGTTTTGGGAAGAAAAATGTGATCATTGTTTTCTTTTATTTTGCCTAATAATATACTAAAGGTAGTGTATTATTTTCATTCTCAATCTATCATCCAAAATATTGTTTTAGAGAGAAGAAAAAACCTCCTAATTATCTCTCTAAAAACCGAAATACATAAGAAGTTTATAAATATTTTGGTTCCATTTTCTACCTTGATTAATATTATAACTAGTACTTGTAATATTAATTTTAATTAAGAGGAGCCTTGGGTATAATACATAGGGAGAGATCTTACACTTAGATCTTTGTTCTTCCATTGGAAAAGCTCAAGAACAAGAAGAGAAAGGAGATCTCTCTTGTGCCCTAATAGCCGAAATTTACAATGTATGGACATGATTTCTCCTCTATTTATATTATTGTTTGCATGCATAAGATCCGTAATTAATTTTATGACAAATTATTTAGACATATAAGAATATGTTAAACATGTATATGAATCTACATTTCCTTCAATCGGTATCAGAGCCACGGTTGTTTGCATGCAAATTGGTTAAAAGTTTTTCCGAGTTATATGAATAACAAAATAAAACTTGTAAAATTTGTATTATTATGATATATCACGAAATAATTACATGCATGTTAATATTTCTGGTCCAAAAGTGTTTTAGGATATTTTGGTTAATTTTTCGGATTTTTATTGTTCATATTTAATAATAATGACATTTAAATGTGATTTTATGAGTAAAAATGTCATTTTTGGTCGAAAATTAGCTATACTTCGAATTTTCACTTGGTTTTTGGATATGTTGTCACACATATTATTTTGAGATAACCTGTAATTTTTCATAATTTTTGCACTTGTTATGCTCGAAAAATGAATTTTTCATTATTAAATATGGATTTAAGATAAAAATAGGTTAATATGAGTTAAATTTCGAATCTGGTCATAGAAAATTTATATGTTGTCACATGCAATTTTACAAGATGTGTGTAAAATAATTGGCTATAAAGAAGTCTTTTAGCATGATTTATGAATTTTTGAAGAAAAATGACATAAATAGTGACATTATTAGTGAAAATTAATAAAATATATTCTATGACTTAGGAAAAACGTCTAATGTTGCATTTTAGTCACTTTTTTTCAGATCTAAAATTGAAAAGTTAGTGAAAATAATTTTTCCATGTTTTTATGATTATTTTATTAAATATCGATAAACCGCAACATTGTTTTTCCGGAAAATTTTCGAAATTTTTAACCTAAGATTTTGAACATTATGAGTGTCATGGAATTTTTCCAGAATGTTCATGAATTTAAATTTCAAATTTTGAATTTATTTGAAATTTTGTGATTTATTTGAAGTTTAATAGCTTATTTTTGTAATTTTGGTCCATTTATGAACAATTTTGTAAACAAAAGTTAATTATGGTCAAAATTATTAGTGAAGACTATATTTTGAGTCCTAAGAGGTTAGGGTAATTAACTTATGCATAAATATGAATTTATGTATTTTTGTGATTATAAAATGTTGAAATCACGCAAATCCGTAAAAACCGAGTAATATATGATATTGGCTAATTAAAGGCGATTTAGCATAAAAATTGAGCATGTTCATACATATTATAATGCTGCATTTTTCTTTATGATTGTCATAATTTTAATTTATGTAATTTTGAATTATGTAATTTTCTTAGTATGGCCTTAGATTTTTAATTGGTATTTCCCGAAATGTATGGGAATATCGATTCCGTTGTAATCTTTTATTGTGATCTCGTATCACCGTTTTGTAATTTAATAGATTTATTTTATTTTAGTTACAAATGTATAATAGGAAATTATGTAATTTATTATGTAATTTTATTCATTAGGAGTTCCAAAAGACGGATTTCTTCAAGAATGGCGATACATAAAGACGGTGTTACCTCGAGATGTGTGCCACAACCGAAGTTCAAGGGACCAATGGAGTTGGTTTCCGAATATGTAATAGATTAATAGTTTTTCTATTTTAGGAAAGGCCATACTAGGATTCATTTACTTTTATGCTTGCATTTTATTTTATGTCACATGCATCGCTAAATCGCCATAACTAAACATGCATTGTCTTTTTTATCGAGTTTATCGACCGTGTCAATTAGAATTATCGTAGTTCACCGCTTTAGTTCACTTAAAACGTGATAGATAATAAATTGACATGACCTCTCGCTAAAACTATCAATTGAGACATAGCCTTACCAAATAGTAGAAACCATGAAAACCTATTTCGCGAGGGAGTGCACTCGGCTACCCCGGGGTACAAACCTTGTTACGTAGGGGAAGTGGGTGATAAATGTCTAATCCACCGAATTCATGTTGATGAGGGTTTCATCGGCTACCCCGTGCCTAAGTTAATGTGGGTTTGGATAATGGACACATTTATTCGAAATTTGGATTGAACTCAACAAAAGTAATTGATAAGGGTTTCATCGGCTACCCCGTGCCCTTATTGATGTGTTTTGGGCTATAGATAAATATTAGAGTAATTTTATCGACCAAGAGTTCTAAAAGTAGAATCGATTAAAAGGTTAATCCACCGAGTTATATTGATGAGGGTTTCATCGGCTACCCCATGCCTAAGTCGATATGAATTTGGGTCTTGGAATCATTTATTCTAGTTGGGTAGAGGTCACTAGAAAAATGCATAAAACTTGTTTAAATCATTCATTTTTACGAGTATAATTAAAACGACAATTGTTTTACTCCTTATATTTTGTTTTGTAGACCACTTCTTATTCATAACAAATGGCAACACCAACTCCTAATGCTACACCACTCGCTACTTCATCTTGGCTCCGATCCTTTATGGATCGATGTAAACTTGAAAAGAATGGGTCAAATTTCTCCGAGTGGGATGCCCAACTCAAATTAGCCGAGGGTGACGACAAGCTTCGTTACCTTACCGAGGCCTCTCCACCCGAGCCCTCCACTAGGTCCACCGCGGCCACTAGGGAAGCCTATGAGGCTTACCAAAAGGAGTCCGCCGCAATGAAAAATGTCTTAATATTTGCGATGGAGGCGGAACTCCAAAGGAGAGCCTTCAAAATGGGTAATGCTAATGAGATTTACTCCAAACTTGTGACCATGTTTTCACAAACTCCGCGGATCGTCCAATATGAGGCGGCCGCGGCATTCTTTGATCTCGACTTCAAAGGGGCCAAAAGGTTAGCCCTCATGTGCTCAAACTCATGGAGCTTGTCGAGACCTTGAAAATTCAAAAGGTTGAAATCCCCAAAGAACTCATCGTAGATAGGATTCTACACTCCTTGTCTAAGGTCAAGGCATATGTGCAATTCCGGGTGAATTTCAATATGCAAGACAAGGATGTGTCTCTTGAGGAGTTGCACAAGTTACTTGTGCAAGCCGAAAGGGACATGGGGTTAAATGTGAACCCTCCCAAGGATGTGCTTAACATAAGCACAAAGAGTAAGGGAAGTTCAAGAAGAATGGGAGAAAGGGTAAAAAGCAAGCTCCCACATTCACCAAAGCTAAGTCTTGTGAAGCTAGCACCTCCAAAGTCAAGAAGGGTCCTCTTGACAAATGCCATTATTGTAATGGCATGGGACATTGGAAGAGGAATTGTTCCAAATACCTTGGTGATATCAAAGCTGGAAAGATCACTCCAGTAGGTAAATGACTAACCTTCTTTTATGTTTCTAAATTCAACTATGGTATTATGATGCAAAGTTGTGATAATGTATCTCCCTTTTTATTGTAAATAGGGCCTCCACCAAGCAAAGACAAAGGAAAAGAAAAACAAACATGATAAACCATGGAGAAGCTAAGGATAGCTCTTGTGGAGCTTTGTTTTTCATTGTCTTATTTTAAGTTATGCTTTGAATTTTTAGAACTTTAGTTTCCGTGTTCGACATGGAAAGGTATTTTGGATGATGATTTGTATTTTGGATGATAGTGACTTGGTTTGCAACCCAAGTCACCCGTTTTATCATTTATCCTTTTAATGTTCTAAATTTCATCTTTAAAATGCTTGCGTTTTGAAACATAAGATTATTCACTTAAAGTGATCTAATAGACAAATATAATGACCAGTTTCATTATATGTCCACATACTTAAGGCGTGTGTATGATCACTTATAAAGTGATTTTGAGTCTATGAACTCTCCTAAAGGTATGTCAATCACCAAGTATACATATGAATACAATAACTATTAGTCTAATCTATGAGATAGTTCTCCTTATACTTCAACATCATTAATTTGTGTCTCATATGCTATCTTTGAATGTTTAGTGTATTCATTCTAAAGATAGAGTGGGAGAAAAATGAGGACACAACACACAAGGCAAGATATAATTGTGTACTTGTGTAAAAGAGAATGATTTGAATGAAGATATATCTATTTACATAGTATACCAAATAGATGATTTGAATGAAGGTATATCTATTTACATAGTATACCAAATAGATGAGATCTATAGTCTCAAGTTAGTTCTAAATGACTTAAGAGACCAAGTGAAGTAATCATAAAAGTTTTTTCTCAAGATTACTACACGAGGAGACCAAAAGAAGTTTTGGAAGAAAAATGACTAATGTAAAGTCTTAACAAGCTTTTGACTTAGGTTATGAATCAATTGACCAATAGTTTCAATCATGAGTTTTACTTAAGAGCCTAAATGAATCATAGTAACATACTAGTTATGATCAAGTTGCAAAGATTGATATTCCGATATCTTCAATAGCCAACGTTTTAACCACGCAAATGTCATTGTTTAACCTCGCTATGAAATGGTTAAACCTCCTTCCGAAAGGGTATTCCAAAGGACCTATTCTAAATATTATTTGTATTTGAATAATGACATTGCTACACATCATTATGACATGAGTGAGTTAGAGATTTAAAATCTCTTTTCGTAAGGTTGAGATGAGACCACTTCAAAATAGGCATTTTGAAAGGATATGATGGGAACATATATGGTTTTATCCTAGTAACTTGGCAAAGCGATTTATATTTATATTCTTGACAAATTTCGATTGAGAAGTCAATTTTGAAATATGTAGAATTGAGTGGGAGTCAGGAAATTCTCATGTGAAGACATGGAATTTAGTGGGAGCTATCATCCTTGAATGTATAAAACTCATTACTCATTAAAGAATGACGAGCTAATACCTTCTTTCATAAAGAAGCTTTTGAGTTTTCAATTCTGGATGAAAATGGACAATGATGAATCCAATTACATCATGAGATGTTGGATTAGTATTAAAGAGATACACATCGTATCAACATTTACATAGGTTATTCATATGAATGAAAAATGGGATTACCATTAGCAGTCATGGTAGTTCATTGAACCTGAGAACGGTTGATCTCATGATTATTAGTAACTAATGTTTCCGCCATTAGAATAATCATGTACATGTCCAATTATGAATCATATGCATAAGAGCATGATGATTGACTTGGTGAGCCATAATAAAACGTCATGAATTCTCGAGTAGAATCCGATGAGCGATTTCGGTGTTTGACGGAATGTTCTATTATGTTTCAAGAAGTTGCACATATTATAGAAAATCCGAGAACAATATGAGGATTTATGAGAATCCCAATTCTTTCAAGCCTAGAAAGAGAAATGAGAAGTTTTGGAAAGATGCTTGGTTGAATAAGAGGTTATTCAATAACAATCTTTCCTAGTAAAAGCTAGGACTTATGAGAAGTGCTATGCTAAATAATCTTGTCAATTGTTACAAGATTCTACAAAACATATACCTAGTGCATTGTGTGTGGATGAAATACTTGATCGGTGCAAGTTGTATTATTCATAGCAAATTCGTTCGTTATGAGATGATCGATAAGAAAGTTCTTTCAAGTTAAAGAACCGAAACCAAGGTTGGGAACCTTGATGTGTGCTTGGTAAGATTCATGTTATGAGAGAGAACATGAATGTAAAGGAAGAAGCAAGTGTAAGAAGTTTGAACACATGGACACATGGGATGTTAAACTTCTATTGCAATCAATGAGTGTTTACACTTATGATAAACATCACAAGGTTGTAATATGATATTGACTACCCGACTGTGATGTCGACATTTGTCGTTTGAGTTATTATTAACTCACCTTGTACATTGTTACATCCAAACGGGTTGTGGAGACAATTGAACCCCGTTAAAGTGAACATGGATTAACATTGTTTTGCCCATAGTTACTTATATGAGGTGACGTCTCGAAGTGACTAGAGTGTGAGGCGATTGATGGCAAGTTCAAGTGCCATACAGTCATGTGAGATGACTAGTCGATCACATAGGCAGATTGTTAGGAACTTTCCGTCGGGCCTTATGACCGCTTATAGAGTTCTGGCAAATTTATATAGCCTGGTCGTGGCGAGAGCTACTATAGTATTCGAATGAGTCGATTCTTTTGACTAAAGACTATTCTCCTAAGATGGCACGATTTGATTAACTTTGATTTGTGTTACTACGACCTTCGTAAATGGGGTCAAATGGGCATATTTTGGGTTATGATGGCTGTGGCTAGTCGAAGGGAATGAGTGCGATAGGAATTGTCCACCCCTAGTCAGGGTTATAACAATATCTCAGGGCCACTCGAGGAGTAATAAACTGGAAATGCGTGGCCACGCTCGGAAGGTATCCAGAGTGGATAAATCCGGTCAATCGTTATTCTCCGGATCGAGGAAACCACTCGATATGATCACTTGCAAGTACGATCTGAAAGACACCTTGCATTGAGTGGGAGATAGTAATAGGACAAGAGAATTGGTGACGCACAATTGTCGAGGACAAGTGGGAGATTGTTGGAATATGTGTCCTCCGACAATAATGCGATCACGATTGTTGATCATGATGATCACATGTTTAAGTCTCATTAAAATGAATACAATTGGGAAGTAATTTTTTATTCGTCAACTGGTCAACATATATCGGTAATGATTGGTGACTAGAGTTTGACATTACTGTCGTGTGACGGTGGTGATGATCGATTGACCCCTAGGTCATACCTAAAGGGCAATACTCTTAATTGATTATTTAATTAATCGTATAATGTTACGAGTTAATTAAATTACTAGAAAATTGACGGACGATTTTGGAAGTAAAATTTACGTATCATATTGAAATGTGATTAAATAAGATACTGATCGAGTGATTAAATTGTATAATTACTCGGATGAAATAAATTGTTTAATGTAACAATTAAATTTGAATGAATTGTTATAAATACAATCTGTTGTGATTTATAAATGGTAAAATATTTTTGGTACAAGTAATTATGATATTACTAAGTCGATTTTGTATATGACGTGTTTTTATTAATACGTTGATTTTTAATAAGTTAAAAATACATAACAAATATATGTGACATGTGACATGTAACATATAGACAATTGACAAAAATAATATGGACACCATATTATGTAAAGTGCCGAAAATAAAGGGGAGGAATAGACTTAATATTGTGTTTGTATTTTAATAAGAAAACATAATGATTAACTAGAGGTCTAGCCATGCAAGCCTATGAACATTGTTAAGAGCAACAAGTCCATGCATTGGCTTCCCTTTCCTTCTCCTCTTACACGGTTTTGGGAAGAAAAATGTGATCATTGTTTTCTTTTATTTTGCCTAATAATATACTAAAGGTAGTGTATTAATTTCATTCTCAATCTATCATCCAAAATATTGTTTTAGAGAGAAGAAAAAACCTCCTAATTATCTCTCTAAAAACCGAAATACATAAGAAGTTTATAAATATTTTGGTTCCATTTTCTACCTTGATTAATATTATAACTAGTACTTGTAATATTAATTTTAATTAAGAGGAGCCTTGGGTATAATACATAGGGAGAGATCTTACACTTAGATCTTTGTTCTTCCATTGGAAAAGCTCAAGAACAAGAAGAGAAAGGAGATCTCTCTTGTGCCCTAATAGCCGAAATTTACAATGTATGGACATGATTTCTCCTCTATTTATATTATTGTTTGCATGCATAAGATCCGTAATTAATTTTATGACAAATTATTTAGACATATAAGAATATGTTAAACATGTATATGAATCTACATTTCCTTCAGCCGGTGTGCCACAAACCAGCATTCGCCGAAACTCCGATTATCGTGAAAAATGTATTAAAGCTCGTTATTTGAGGCTGAAATCGAACAGGTTGATTCCTGAAATGGAACAGGTTGATTCCTAAAATGAGCTCGGACGCGTGATTGAAAAACAGGAAGAAAAAGAAACAGAGTTCGGTACGACCTTCCGAACGGCTGAAATCGGGGTCCTGGAACAAAATTCTCCGGAAATCATATAGAAAGTTCCTCGGGTCAGATAAAGCGGCCACGCAAAGTTTGAGCACCAACGGAAGACATTTGGGGGTGTCGGTGTGCCACAAACCAGCATTCGCCGAAACTCGGATTATCGGGAAAAATGTGTTAAAGCTCGTTATTTGAGGTGAAATCGAAACAGTTGATTTTCGAAATCGCACAGTTGATTCCGAAATGAGCTCGGACGCGTGATTGAAAAACAGGGAGAAAAATAAACAGGGTCCGGTACGACCTTCCGAACGGGTGATATTGAAGTGTATAATACACGGTTTTTCGGGATTCCGGGGTCCCGGAACAAAATTCTCCGGAAATCACATAGAATGTTTCACGGGTAAGATAAAGAGGGCACGCAAAGTTTGAGCACCAACGGAAGACATTTGGGGGTGCCGGTGTGCCACAAACCAGCATTCGCCGAAACTCGGATTATCGTGAAAAATGTGTTAAAACTCGTTATTTGAGGCTGAAATCGAAAAGGTTGATTTCTGAAATGAGCTCGGACGCGTGATTGAAAAACAGGAAGAAAAAGAAACAGGGTCCGGTACGACATTCCGAACGGCTGAAATTGAAGTGTATAATACAAGGTTTTTCGGGATTCCGGGGTCTCGGAACAAAATTCTCCGGAAGTCACATAGAAAGTTTCTCGGGTCAGATAAAGCGGCCACGCAAAGTTTGAGCACCAACGGAAGACATTTTGGGGTGCCGGTGTGCCACAAACCAGCATTCGCCGAAACTCGGATTATCGTGAAAAATGTGTTAAAGCTCGTTATTTGAGGCTGAAATCGAACAGGTTGATTCCTGAAATCGAACTGGTTGATTCCTAAAATGAGCTCGGACGCGTGATTGAAAAACAGGGAGAAAAATAAACAGGGTCCTGTACGACCTTCCGAACGGGTGAAATTGAAGTGTATAATACACGGTTTTTCGGGATTCCGGGGTCCCGGAACAAAATTCTCCGGAAGTCACATAGAAAGTTTCACGGGTCAGATAAATCGGGCACGCAAAGTTTGAGCACCAACGGAAGACATTTGGGGGTGCCGGTGTGCTACAAACCAGCATTCGCCGAAACTCGGATTATCGTGAAAAATGTGTTAAAACTCGTTATTTGGTGAAATCGCACAAAGTTGATTTCGAAATGAGCTTGGACGCGTGATTGAAAAACAGGGAGAAAAAAAACAGGGTCGGCACGACCTTCCGGTTTTTCGGGATTCGGGGTCCCGGATCAAAATTCTCGAAAATCACATAGAAATTGAAGTGTATAATACACGGTTTTTCGGGATTCGGGGTCCCGGAACAAAATTCTCCGAAAATCACATAGAAAGTTCCTCGGGTCGATAAAGCGGCCACGCAAAGTTTGAGCACCAACGGAAGACATTTGGGGGTGCCGGTGTGCCACAAACCAAAATTCGCCGAAACTCGGATTATCGTGAAAAATGTGTTAAAGCTCGTTATTTGAGGTGAAATCGAACAGGTTGATTCCTGAAATGAGCTCGGACGCGTGATTGAAAAACAGGGAGAAAAAGAAACAGGGTCCGCACGACCTTCCGAACGGTGAAATTGAAGTGTATAATACACGGTTTTTCGGGATTCCGGGGTTCCGGATCAAAATTCTCCGAAAATCACATAGAAAATTCCTCGAGTCAGATAAAGCGGCCACGCAAAATTTGAGCACCAACGGAAGACATTTGGGGGTGCCGGTGTGCCACAAACCAGTATTCGCCGAAACTCGGATTATCGTGAAAAATGAGTTAAAGCTTGTTATTTGAGGCTGAAATCGAACAGGTTGATTTCTGAAATCGAACAGATTGATTCATGAAATGAGCTCGGACGCGTGATTGAAAAACAGGAGAAAAATAAAAGGGTCCGCATACGACCTTCCGAACGGGTGAAATTGAAGTGTATAATACACGGTTTTTCGGGATTCTGGGGTCCGGAACAAAATTCTCCGGAAATCACATAGAAAGTTTCACGGGTCAGATAAAGCGGGCACGCAAAGTTTGAGCACCAACGAAAGACATTTGGGGGTGCCGATGTGCCCAAACCAAAGATTCGCCGAAACTCGGATTATCGTGAAAAATGTGTTAAAACTCGTTATTTGAGGTGAAATCGCACGGGTTGATTTCGAAATGAGCTCGGACGCATGATTGAAAAACAGGAGAAAAAGAAACAGGGTCGGTACGACCTTCCGAACGGTTGAAATTGAAGTGTATAATACAAGGTTTTTCGGGATTCAGGGGTCCCGGAACAAAATTCTCCTAAGTCACATAGAAAGTTTCTCGGGTCGATAAAGCGGCCACGCAAAGTTTGAGCACCAACGGAAGACATTTGGGGGTGCGGTGTGCCACAAACCGAAGTCGCGAAACTCGGATTATCGTCAAAAATGTGTTAAAGCTCGTTATTTGAGGCTGAAATCGAACAGGTTGATTCGAAATCGCACGGGTTGATTCTGAAATGAGCTCGGACGCGTGATTTAAAAACAGGAGAAAAATAAACTCGGGTCCGCATTTACGACCTTCCGAACGGGTGAAATTGAAGTGTATAATAAACGGTTTTTCGGGATTCCGCGGTCCCGGAACAAAATTCTCCGGAAATCACATAGAAAGTTTCACGGGTCAGATAAAGCGGGCACGCAAAGTTTGAGCACCAACGGAAGACATTTGGGGGTGCCGGTGTGCCACAAACCAGCATTCGCCGAAACTCGGATTATCGTGAAAATTGTGTTAAAACTCGTTATTTGAGGCTGAAATCGCACAGGTTGATTTTTGAAATGAGCTCGGACGCATGATTGAAAAACAGGAGAAAAAGAAAGGGGTCGGTACGACCTTCCGAACGGTGAAATTGAAGTGTATAATACACGGTTTTTGAGATTAAGGGTCCGGATCAAAATTCTCGAAAAACACATAGAAAGTTCCTCGAGTCGGATAAAGCGGCCACGCAAAGTTTGAGCACCAACGGAAGACATTTGGGGGTGCCGGTGTGCCTACAAACCAAAGATTCGCCGAAACTAGGATTATCGTGAAAAATGAGTTAAAGCTCGTTATTTGAGGTGAAATCGAACAGTTGATTTACGAAATCGAACAGATTGATTCATGAAATGAGCTCGGACGCGTGATTGAAAAACAAGGAGAAAAAGAAACAGAGTCCGATACGACCTTCCGAACGGCTGAAATTGAAGTGTATAATACACGGTTTTTCGGGATTAAGGGTCCGGAACAAAATTCTCGGAACTCACATAGAAAGTTTCTCGGGTCGATAAAGCGGCCACGAATAGTTTGAGCACCAACGGAAGACATTTGGGGTTGCCGGTGTGCCACAAACCAAAGATTCGCGAAACTCGGATTATCGTGAAAAATGTGTTAAAGCTCGTTATTTGAGGCTGAAATCGAACAGGTTGATTCCTGAAATGAGCTCGGATGCGTGATTGAAAAACAGGGAGAAAAAGAAACAGGGTCCGGTACGACCTTCCGAACGGCTGAAATTGAAGTTGTATAATACACGGTTTTTCGGGATTCCGGGGTCCCGGAACAAAATTCTCCGGAAATCACATACAAAGTTCCTCGGGTTAGATAAAGCGGCCACGCAAAGTTTGAGCAGCAACGGAAGACATTTGGGGGTGCCGGTGTGCCACAAACCAGCATTCGCCGAAACTCGGATTATCGTGAAAAATGTGTTAAAGCTCGTTATTTGAGGCTGAAATCGAACCGGTTGATTCCTGAAATCGAACAGGTTGATTCCTAAAATGAGCTCGGACGCGTGATTGAAAAACAGGGAGAAAAAGAAACAGGGTTCGGTACGACCTTCCGAACGGCTGAAATCGGGGTCCCGGAACATAATTCTCCGGAAGTCACATAGAAAGTTTCTCGGGTCAGATAAAGCGGCCGCGCAAAGTTTGAGCACCAACGGAAGACATTTGGGGTGCCGGTGTGCCACAAACCAGTATTCGCCGAAACTCGGATTATCGTGAAAAATGAGTTAAAGCTCGTTATTTGATTTGAAATCGAACAGGTTGATTTCGAAATGAGCTCGGACGCGTGATTGAAAAACGGGGAGAAAAAGAAACAGGGTCCGTACGACCTTCCGGTTTTTCGGGATTCGGGGTCCGGATCAAAATTCTCGAAAATCACATAGAAATTGAAGTGTATAATACACGGTTTTCGGGATTCCGGGGTCCCGGATCAAAATTCTCCGAAAATCACATAGAAAGTTCCTCGGGTCAGATAAAGCGGCCACGCAAAGTTTGAGCACCAACGGAAGACATTTGAGGGTGTCGGTGTGCCACAAACCAGCATTCGCCGAAACTCGGATTTTCGTGAAAAATGTGTTAAAGCTCGTTATTTGAGGCTGAAATCGAATAGGTTGATTTCTGAAATGAGCTCGGACGCGTGATTGAAAAACAGGAAGAAAAAGAAACAGGGTCCGGTACGACCTTCCGAACGGCTGAAATTGAAGTGTATAATACACGGTTTTTCGGGATTCCGGGGTCCCGGATCAAAATTCTCCGAAAATCACATAGAAAATTCCTCGAGTCAGATAAAGCGGCCACGCAAAATTTGAGCACCAACGGAAGACATTTGGGGTGCCGGTGTGCCACAAACCAGTATTCGCCGAAACTCGGATTATCGTGAAAAATGAGTTAAAGCTCGTTATTTGAGGCTGAAATCGAACAGGTTGATTTCTGAAATGAGCTCGGACGCGTGATTGAAAAACAGGGAGAAAAAGAAACAGGGTCCGGTACGACCTTCCGGTTTTTCGGGATTCCGGGGTCCCGGATCAAAATTCTCCGAAAATCACATAGAAATTGAAGTGTATAATACACGGTTTTTCGGGATTCCAGGGTCCCGGATCAAAATTCTCCGAAAATCACATAGAAAGTTCCTCGGGTCAGATAAAGCGGCCACGCAAAGTTTGAGCACCAACGGAAGACATTTGGGGGTGTCGGTGTGCCACAAACCAGCATTCGCCGAAACTCGGATTATCGTGAAAAATGTGTTAAAGCTCGTTATTTGAGGCTGAAATCGAACAGGTTGATTTCTGAAATGAGCTCGGACGCGTGATTGAAAAACAGGAAGAAAAAGAAACAGGGTCCGGTACGACCTTCCGAACGGCTGAAATTGAAGTGTATAATACACGGTTTTTCGGGATTCCGGGGTCCCGGATCAAAATTCTCCGAAAATCACATAGAAAATTCCTCGAGTCAGATAAAGCGGCCACGCAAAGTTTGAGCACCAACGGAAGACATTTGGGGGTGTCGGTGTGCCACAAACCAGCATTCGCCGAAACTCGGATTTTCGTGAAAAATGTGTTAAAGCTCGTTATTTGAGGCTGAAATCGAACAGGTTGATTTCCGAAATGAGTTCGGACGCGTGATTGAAAAACAGGAAGAAAAAGAAACAGGGTCCGGTACGACATTCCGAACGGCTGAAATTGAAGTGTATAATACAAGGTTTTTCGGGATTCCGGGGTCCAGGAACAAAATTCTCCGGAAGTCACATAGAAAGTTTCTCGGGTCAGATAAAGCGGCCTTGCAAAGTTTGAGCACCAACGGAAGACATTTTGGGGTGCCGGTGTGCCACAAACCAGAATTCGCCGAAACTCGGATTATCGTCAAAAATGTGTTAAAACTCGTTATTTGAGGCTGAAATCGAACAGGTTGATTCCTCAAATCGCACAGGTTGATTCCTGAAATGAGCTCGGACGCGTGATTGAAAAACAGGGAGAAAAATAAACAGGGTCCGGTACGACCTTCCGAACGGGTGAAATTGAAGTGTATAATACACGGTTTTTCGGGATTCCGGGGTCCCGGAACAAAATTCTCCGGAAATCACATAGAAAGTTTCACGGGTCAGATAAAGCGGGCACGCAAAGTTTGAGCACCAACGGAAGACATTTGGGGTGCCGGTGTGCCACAAACCAGCATTCGCCGAAACTCTGATTATCGTGAAAAATGTGTTAAAGCTCGTTATTTGAGGCTGAAATCGAACAGGTTGATTCCTGAAATGAGCTCGGACGCGTGATTGAAAAACAGGGAGAAAAAGAAACAGGGTCGGTACGACCTTCCGAACGGCTGAAATTGAAGTGTATAATACACGGTTTTTCGGGATTCCGGGGTCCCGGATCAAAATTCTCCGGAAATCAAATAGAAAGTTCCTCGTGTCAGATAAAGCGGCCACGCAAAGTTTGAGCACCAACGGAAGACATTTGGGGGTGTCGGTGTGCCACAAACCAGCATTCGCCGAAACTCGGATTTTCGTAAAAAATGTGTTAAAGCTCGTTATTTGAGGCTGAAATCGAATAGGTTGATTTCTGAAATGAGCTCGGACGCGTGATTGAAAAACAGGAAGAAAAAGAAACAGGTCCGAGACGACCTTCCGAACTATTTGAAATTGAAGTGTATAATACACGGTTTTTCGGGATTCCGGGGTTCCGGATCAAAATTCTCCGAAAATCACATAGAAAATTCCTCGAGTCAGATAAAGCGGCCACGCAAAATTTGAGCACCAACGGAAGACATTTGGGGGTGCCGGTGTGCCACAAACCAGTATTCGCCGAAACTCGGATTATCGTGAAAAATGAGTTAAAGCTCGTTATTTGAGGTGAAATCGCACAGTTGATTTCTCGAAATGAGCTCGGACGCGTGATTGAAAAACAGGGAGAAAAAGAAACAGGGTCCGTACGACCTTCCGGTTTCGGGATTCGGGGTCCCGGATCAAAATTCTCGAAAATCACATAGAAATTGAAGTGTATAATACACGGTTTTTCGGGATTCCGGGGTCCCGGATCAAAATTCTCCGAAAATCACATAGAAAGTTACTCGGGTCAGATAAAGCGGCCACGCAAAGTTTGAGCACCAACGGAAGACATTTGGGGGTGTCGGTGTGCCACAAACCAGCATTCGCCGAAACTCGGATTATCGTGAAAAATGAGTTAAAGCTCGTTATTTGAGGCTGAAATCGAACAGGTTGATTTCTGAAATCGAACAGATTGATTCATGAAATGAGCTCGGACGCGTGATTGAAAAACAGGGAGAAAAATAAACAGGGTCCGGTACGACTTTCCGAACGGGTGAAATTGAAGTGTATAATACACGGTTTTTCGGGATTCCGGGGTCCCGGAACAAATTCTCCGGAAATCACATAGAAAGTTTCACGGGTCAGATAAAGCGGGCACGCAAAGTTTGAGCACCAACAGAAGACATTTGGGGGTGCCGGTGTGCCACAAACCAGCATTCGCCGAAACTCGGATTATCGTGAAAAATGTGTTAAAACTCGTTATTTGAGGCTGAAATCGCACAGGTTGATTTCTGAAATGAGCTCGGACGCATGATTGAAAAACAGGGAGAAAAAGAAACAGGGTCGGTACGACCTTCCGAACGGCTGAAATTGAAGTGTATAATACACGGTTTTTCGGGATTCCGGGGTCCCGGATCAAAATTCTCCGAAAATCACATAGAAAGTTCCTCGAGTCAGATAAAGCGGCCACGCAAAGTTTGAGCACCAACGGAAGACATTTGGGGGTGTCGGTGTGCCACAAACCAGCATTCGCCGAAACTCGGATTTTCGTGAAAAATGTGTTAAAGCTCGTTATTTGAGGCTGAAATCGAACAGGTTGATTTCCGAAATGAGTTCGGACGCGTGATTGAAAAACAGGAAGAAAAAGAAACAGTGGTCCGTACGACATTCGAACGGTGAAATTGAAGTGTATAATACAAGGTTTTTCGGGATTCGGGGTCCGGAACAAAATTCTCCGGAAGTCACATAGAAAGTTTCTCGGGTCGATAAAGCGGCGCGCAAAGTTTGAGCACCAACGGAAGACATTTTGGGGTGCCGGTGTGCCCACAAACTAAGTCGCGAAACTCGGATTATCGTCAAAAATGTGTTAAAGCTCGTTATTTGAGGTTGAAATCGAACAGTTGATTCTGAAATCGCACAGGTTGATTCTGAAATGAGCTCGGACGCGTGATTGAAAAACAGGGAGAAAAATAAAAGGTCCGTGACGACCTTCCGAACGGGTGAAATTGAAGTGTATAATACACGGTTTTTCGGGATTCCGGGGTCCCGGAACAAAATTCTCCGGAAATCACATAGAAAGTTTCACGGGTCAGATAAAGCGGGCACGCAAAGTTTGAGCACCAACGGAAGACATTTGGGGGTGCTGGTGTGCTACAAACCAAAGATTCGCGAAACTCGGATTATCGTGAAAAATGTGTTAAAACTCGTTATTTGAGGCTGAAATCGCACAGGTTGATTTCTGAAATGAGCTCGGACGCATGATTGAAAAACAGGGAGAAAAAGAAACAGGGTCGGTACGACCTTCCGAACGGCTGAAATTGAAGTGTATAATACACGGTTTTTCGGGATTAGGGGTCCGGATCAAAATTCTCCGAAAATCACATAGAAAGTTCCTCGAGTCAGATAAAGCGGCCACGCAAAGTTTGAGCACCAACGGAAGACATTTGGGGGTGCCGGTGTGCCACAAACCAGCATTCGCCGAAACTCGGATTATCGTGAAAAATGAGTTAAAGCTCGTTATTTGAGGCTGAAATCGAACAGGTTGATTTCTGAAATCGAACAGATTGATTCATGAAATGAGCTCGGATGCGTGATTTAAAAACAGGGAGAAAAAGAAACAGAGTCCGGTACGACCTTCCGAACGGCTGAAATTGAAGTGTATAATACACGGTTTTTCGGGATTTTGGGGTCCCAGAACAAAATTCTCCGGAAATCACATAGAAAGTTTCTCGGGTCAGATAAAGCGGCCACGAATAGTTTGAGCACCAACGGAAGACATTTGGGGGTGCCGGTGTGCCACAAACCAGCATTCGCCGAAACTCGGATTATCGTGAAAAATGTGTTAAAGCTCGTTATTTGAGGCTGAAATCGAACAGGTTGATTCCTGAAATAAGCTCGGATGCGTGATTGAAAAACAGGAGAAAAAGAAACAGTGGTCCGAGATTACCTTCCGAACGGCTGAAATTGAAGTGTATAATACACGGTTTTTCGGGATTCCGGGGTCCCGGAACAAAATTCTCCGGAAATCACATACAAAGTTCCTCGGGTCAGATAAAGCGGCCACGCAAAGTTTGAGCATCAACGGAAGACATTTGGGGGTGCCGGTGTGCCACAAACCAGCATTCGCCGAAACTCGGATTATCGTGAAAAATGTGTTAAAGCTCGTTATTTGAGGCTGAAATCGAACAGGTTGATTCCTGAAATCGAACAGGTTGATTCCTAAAATGAGCTCGGACGCGTGATTGAAAAACAGGGAGAAAAAGAAACAAGGTTCGGTACGACCTTCCGAACGGCTGAAATCGGGGTCCTGGAACAAAATTCTCTGAAAATCACATAGAAAGTTCCTCGGGTCAGATAAAGCGGCCACGCAAAGTTTGAGCACCAACGGAAGACATTTGGGGGTGTCGGTGTGCCACAAACCAGCATTCGCCGAAACTCGGATTATCGTGAAAAATGTGTTAAAGCTCGTTTTTTGAGGCTGAAATCGAACAGGTTGATTCCTGAAATAAGCTCGGACGCGTGATTGAAAAAAAGGGAAAAAAAAAAACAGGGTCCGGTACGACCTTCCGAACGGCTGAAATTGAAGTGTATATAATACACGGTTTTTCGGGATTCCGGGGTCCCGGAACAAAATTCTCCGGAAATCACATAGAAAGTTCCTCGGGTCGATAAAGCGGCCACGCAAAGTTTGAGCACCAACGGAAGACATTTGGGGGTGCGGTGTGCCACAAACCAAAGATTCGCCGAAACTCGATTATCGTGAAAAATGTGTTAAAGCTCGTTATTTGAGGCTGAAATCGAACAGGTTGATTCCAGAAATGAGCTCGGACGCGTGATTGAAAAACAGGGAGAAAAAGAAACAGGGTCGGTACGACCTTCCGAACGGCTGAAACTGGCGAAGTGTATAATACACGGTTTTCGAGATTCCGGGTCCGGATCAAAATTCTCCGAAAAACACATAGAAAGTTCCTCGAGTCAGATAAAGCGGCCACGCAAAGTTTGAGCACCAACGGAAGACATTTGGGGGTGCCGGTGTGCCACAAACCAGCATTCGCCGAAACTAGGATTATCGTGAAAAATGAGTTAAAGCTCGTTATTTGAGGCTGAAATCGAACAGGTTGATTTCTGAAATCGAACAGATTGATTCATGAAATGAGCTCGGACGCGTGATTGAAAAACAGGGAGAAAAAGAAACAGAGTCCGGTACGACCTTCCGAACGGCTGAAATTGAAATGTATAATACACGGTTTTTCGGGATTCTGGGGTCCCGGAACAAAATTCTCCGGAACTCACATAGAAAGTTTCTCGGGTCAGATAAAGCGGCCACGAATAGTTTGAGCACCAACGGAAGACATTTGGGGTTGCCGGTGTGCCACAAACCAGCATTCGCCGAAACTCGGATTATCGTGAAAAATGTGTTAAAGCTCGTTATTTGAGGCTGAAATCGAACAGGTTGATTCCTGAAATGAGCTCGGATGCGTGATTGAAAAACAGGAGAAAAAAAACAGTGGTCATACGACCTTCCGAACGGCTGAAATTGAAGTTGTATAATACACGGTTTTTCGGGATTCCGGAGTCCCGGAACAAAATTCTCCGGAAATCACATACAAAGTTCCTCGGGTTAGATAAAGCGGCCACGCAAAGTTTGAGCAGCAACGGAAGACATTTGGGGGTGCCGGTGTGCCACAAACCAGCATTCGCCGAAACTCGGATTATCGTGAAAAATGTGTTAAAGCTCGTTATTTGAGGCTGAAATCGAACCGGTTGATTCCTGAAATCGAACAGGTTGATTCCTAAAATGAGCTCGGACGCGTGATTGAAAAACAGGGAGAAAAAGAAACAGGGTTCGGTACGACCTTCCGAACGGCTGAAATCGGGGTCCCGGAACATAATTCTCCGGAAGTCACATCGAAAGTTTCTCGGGTCAGATAAAGCGGCCGCGCAAAGTTTGAGCACCAACGGAAGACATTTGGGGTGCCGGTGTGCCACAAACCAGTATTCGCCGAAACTCGGATTATCGTGAAAAATGAGTTAAAGCTCGTTATTTGAGGCTGAAATCGAACAGTTGATTTCGAAATGAGCTCGGACGCGTGATTGAAAAACAGGAGAAAAAGAAACAGGGTCCGGTACGACCTTCCGGTTTTTCGGGATTCGGGTCCGGATCAAAATTCTCCGAAAATCACATAGAAATTGAAGTGTATAATACACGGTTTTTCGGGATTCCGGGGTCCCGGATCAAAATTCTCCGAAAATCACATAGAAAGTTCCTCGGGTCAGATAAAGCGGCCACGCAAAGTTTGAGCACCAACGGAAGACATTTGGGGGTGTCGGTGTGCCACAAACCAGCATTCGCCGAAACTCGGATTTTCGTGAAAAATGTGTTAAAGCTCGTTATTTGAGGTTTAAATCGAATAGGTTGATTCTTGAAATGAGCTCGGACGCGTGATTGAAAAACAGGAAGAAAAAGAAACAGGGTCCGGTACGACCTTCCGAACGGCTGAAATTGAAGTGTATAATACACGGTTTTTCGGGATTCCGGGGTTCCGGATCAAAATTCTCCGAAAATCACATAGAAAATTCCTCGAGTCAGATAAAGCGGCCACGCAAAATTTGAGCACCAACGGAAGACATTTGGGGTGCCGGTGTGCCACAAACCAGTATTCGCCGAAACTCGGATTATCGTGAAAAATGAGTTAAAGCTCGTTATTTGAGGCTGAAATCGAACAGGTTGATTTCTGAAATGAGCTCGGACGCGTGATTGAAAAACAGGGAGAAAAAGAAACAGGGTCCGGTACGACCTTCCGGTTTTTCGGGATTCCGGGGTCCCGGATCAAAATTCTCCGAAAATCACATAGAAATTGAAGTGTATAATACACGGTTTTTCGGGATTCCGGGGTCCCGGATCAAAATTCTCCGAAAATCACATAGAAAGTTCCTCGGGTCAGATAAAGCGGCCACGCAAAGTTTGAGCACCAACGGAAGACATTTGGGGGTGTCGGTGTGCCACAAACCAGCATTCGCCGAAACTCGGATTTTCGTGAAAAATGTGTTAAAGCTCGTTATTTGAGGCTGAAATCGAATAGGTTGATTTCTGAAATGAGCTCGGACGCGTGATTGAAAAACAGGAAGAAAAAGAAACAGGGTCCGGTACGACCTTCCGAACGGCTGAAATTGAAGTGTATAATACACGGTTTTTCGGGATTCCGGGTCCGGATCAAAATTCTCCGAAAATCAAATAGAAAATTCCTCGAGTCAGATAAAGCGGCCACGCAAAGTTTGAGCACCAACGGAAGACATTTGGGGGTGTCGGTGTGCCACAAACCAGCATTCGCCGAAACTCGGATTTTCGTGAAAAATGTGTTAAAGCTCGTTATTTGAGGTTGAAATCGAACAGTTGATTTCGAAATGAGTTCGGACGCGTGATTGAAAAACAGGGAGAAAAAGAAACAGGTCCGTACGACATTCGAACGGTGAAATTGAAGTGTATAATACAAGGTTTTTCGGGATTAGGGGTCCGGGAACAAAATTCTCCGGAAGTCACATAGAAAGTTTCTCGGGTCAGATAAAGCGGCCTTGCAAAGTTTGAGCACCAACGGAAGACATTTTGGGGTGCCGGTGTGCCACAAACTGAGTCGCGAAACTCGGATTATCGTCAAAAATGTGTTAAAGCTCGTTATTTGAGGTTGAAATCGAACAAGGTTGATTCCTCAAATCGCAAGTTGATTCCGAAATGAGCTCGGACGCGTGATTGAAAAACAGGGAGAAAAATAAACAGGGTCCGGTACGACCTTCCGAACGGGTGAAATTGAAGTGTATAATACACGGTTTTTCGGGATTCCGGGGTCCCGGAACAAAATTCTCCGGAAATCACATAGAAAGTTTCACGGGTCAGATAAAGCGGGCACGCAAAGTTTGAGCACCAACGGAAGACATTTGGGGGTGCCGGTGTGCCACAAACCAGCATTCGCCGAAACTCGGATTATCGTGAAAAATGTGTTAAAGCTCGTTATTTGAGGCTGAAATCGAACAGGTTGATTCTGAAATGAGCTCGGACGCGTGATTGAAAAACAGGGAGAAAAAGAAACAGGGTTCGGTACGACCTTCCGAACGGCTGAAATTGAAGTGTATAATACACGGTTTTCGGGATTCGGGGTCCCGGATCAAAATTCTCGGAAATCAAATAGAAAGTTCCTCGTGTCGAGATAAAGCGGCCACGCAAAGTTTGAGCACCAACGGAAGACATTTGGGGGTGTCGGTGTGTACAAACCAAAGATTCGCCGAAACCTCGGATTTTCGTAAAAAATGTGTTAAAGCTCGTTATTTGAGGCTGAAATCGAATAGGTTGATTTCTGAAATGAGCTCGGACGCGTGATTGAAAAACAGGAAGAAAAAGAAACATGGTCCGTGACGACCTTCCGAAACTTGAAATTGAAGTGTATAATACACGGTTTTTCGGGATTAGGGGTTAGGATCAAAATTCTCCGAAAATCACATAGAAAATTCCTCGAGTCAGATAAAGCGGCCACGCAAAATTTGAGCACCAACGGAAGACATTTGGGGGTGCCGGTGTGCCACAAACCAGTATTCGCCGAAACTCGGATTATCGTGAAAAATGAGTTAAAGCTCGTTATTTGAGGCTGAAATCGCACAGGTTGATTTCTGAAATGAGCTCGGACGCGTGATTGAAAAACAGGGAGAAAAAGAAACAGGGTCCGGTACGACCTTCCGGTTTTTCGGGATTCCGGGGTCCCGGATCAAAATTCTCCGAAAATCACATAGAAATTGAAGTGTATAATACACGGTTTTTCGGGATTCCGGGGTCCCGGATCAAAATTCTCCGAAAATCACATAGAAAGTTACTCGGGTCAGATAAAGCGGCCACGCAAAGTTTGAGCACCAACGGAAGACATTTGGGGGTGTCGGTGTGCCACAAACCAGCATTCGCCGAAACTCGGATTATCGTGAAAAATGAGTTAAAGCTCGTTATTTGAGGCTGAAATCGAACAGGTTGATTTCTGAAATCGAACAGATTGATTCATGAAATGAGCTCGGACGCGTGATTGAAAAACAGGGAGAAAAATAAACAGGGTCCGGTACGACTTTCCGAACGGGTGAAATTGAAGTGTATAATACACGGTTTTTCGGGATTCCGGGGTCCCGGAACAAATTCTCCGGAAATCACATAGAAAGTTTCACGGGTCAGATAAAGCGGGCACGCAAAGTTTGAGCACCAACAGAAGACATTTGGGGGTGCCGGTGTGCCACAAACCAGCATTCGCCGAAACTCGGATTATCGTGAAAAATGTGTTAAAACTCGTTATTTGAGGTTGAAATCGCACAAAGTTGATTTGAAATGAGCTCGGACGCGTGATTGAAAAACAGGAGAAAAAGAAACAGGTCGGTACGACCTTCCGAACGGCTGAAATTGAAGTGTATAATACACGGTTTTTCGGGATTCCGGGGTCCCGGATCAAAATTCTCCGAAAATCACATAGAAAGTTCCTCGAGTCAGATAAAGCGGCCACGCAAAGTTTGAGCACCAACGGAAGACATTTGGGGGTGTCGGTGTGCCACAAACCAAAGATTCGCCTAAAACTCGGATTTTCGTGAAAAATGTGTTAAAGCTCGTTATTTGAGGTTTAAATCGAACAGGTTGATTTCGAAATGAGTTCGGACGCGTGATTGAAAAACAGGGAGAAAAAGAAACAGTGGTCGGTCGACGACATTCCGAACGGCTGAAATTGAAGTGTATAATACAAGGTTTTTCGGGATTCCGGGGTCCCGGAACAAAATTCTCCGGAAGTCACATAGAAAGTTTCTCGGGTCAGATAAAGCGGCCGCGCAAAGTTTGAGCACCAACGGAAGACATTTTGGGGTGCGGTGTGCCCAAACCGAGTCGCCGAAACTCGGATTATCGTCAAAAATGTGTTAAAGCTCGTTATTTGAGGCTGAAATCGAACAGGTTGATTCCTGAAATCGCACAGGTTGATTCCTGAAATGAGCTCGGACGCGTGATTGAAAAACAGGGAGAAAAATAAACAGTGGTCCGTACGACCTTCCGAACAGGTGAAATTGAAGTGTATAATACACGGTTTTTCGGGATTCGGGGTCCCGGAACAAAATTCTCCGGAAATCACATAGAAAGTTTCACGGGTCAGATAAAGCGGGCACGCAAAGTTTGAGCACCAACGGAAGACATTTGGGGTGCCGGTTTGCCACAAACCAAAGATTCGCCGAAACTCGGATTATCGTGAAAAATGTGTTAAAACTCGTTATTTGAGGTGAAATCGCACAAAGGTTGATTTTCGAAATGAGCTCGGACGCATGATTGAAAAACAGGGAGAAAAAGAAACAGGGTCGGTACGACCTTCCGAACAGTTGAAATTGAAGTGTATAATACACGGTTTTTCGGGATTCCGGTCCGGATCAAAATTCTCGAAAATCACATAGAAAGTTCCTCGAGTCGGATAAAGCGGCCACGCAAAGTTTGAGCACCAACGGAAGACATTTGGGGGTGCCGGTGTGCCACAAACCAAAATTCGCCGAAACTCGGATTATCGTGAAAAATGTGTTAAAGCTCGTTATTTGAGGTGAAATCGAACAGTTGATTTCGAAATCGACAGATTGATTCATGAAATGAGCTCGGATGCGTGATTTAAAAACAGGGAGAAAAAGAAAAGAGTCCTGACGACCTTCCGAACTACCGAAATTGAAGTGTATAATACACGGTTTTTTGGGATTTCGGGGTCCCGGAACAAAATTCTCGGGAAATCACATAGAAAGTTTCTCGGGTCAGATAAAGCGGCCACGAATAGTTTGAGCACCAACGGAAGACATTTGGGGTTGCCGGTGTGCCACAAACCAAAGATTCGCCGAAACTCAGATTATCGTGAAAAATGTGTTAAAGCTCGTTATTTGAGGTGGAAATCGAACAGGTTGATTCCTGAAATCAGCTCGGATGTGTGATTGAAAAACAGGGAGAAAAAGAAACAGGTCCGGTACGACCTTCCGAACTACGAAATTGAAGTGTATAATACACGGTTTTTCGGGATTCCGGTCCCGGAACAAAATTCTCCGGAAATCACATAGAAAGTTCCTCGGGTCGAATAAAGCGGCCACGCAAAGTTTGAGCATCAACGGAAGACATTTGGGGGTGCCGGTGTGCCACAAACCAAAATTCGCCGAAACTCGGATTATCGTGAAAAATGTGTTAAAGCTCGTTATTTGAGGTGAAATCGAACAGGTTGATTCCTGAAATCGAACAGGTTGATTCCTAAAATGAGCTCGGACGCGTGATTGAAAAACAGGGAGAAAAAGAAACAAGGTTCGGTACGACCTTCCGAACATTTGAAATCGGGGTCCTGGAACAAAATTCTCTGAAAATCACATAGAAAGTTCCTCGGGTCAGATAAAGCGGCCACGCAAAGTTTGAGCACCAACGGAAGACATTTGGGGGTGCCGGTGTGCCACAAACCAAAATTCGCCGAAACTCGGATTATCGTGAAAAATGTGTTAAAGCTCGTTATTTGAGGTGAAATCGAACAGTTGATTCTGAAATAAGCTCGGACGCGTGATTGAAAAAAAGGGAAAAAAAAACAGGTCCGTGCACGACCTTCCGAACGGTGAAATTGAAGTGTATATAATAATACACGGTTTTTCGGGATTCCGGGGTCCCGGAACAAAATTCTCCGGAAATCACATAGAAAGTTCCTCGGGTCGATAAAGCGGCCACGCAAAGTTTGAGCACCAACGGAAGACATTTGGGGGTGCTTAGGTGTACAAACCAAAGATTCGCCGAAACTCGATTATCGTGAAAAATGTGTTAAAGCTCGTTATTTGAGGTGAAATCGAACAGGTTGATTCCAGAAATGAGCTCGGACGCGTGATTGAAAAACAGGGAGAAAAAGAAACAGGGTCGGTACGACCTTCCGAACGGCTGAAATTGAAGTGTATAATACACGGTTTTTCGGGATTCCGGGGTCCCGGGTCAAAATTCTCCGGAAATCAAATAGAAATTTCTCGGGTCAGATAAAGCGTGCACGCAAAGTTTGAGCACCAACGGAAGACATTTGGGGGTGCCGGTGTGCTACAAACCAGCATTCGCCGAAACTCGGATTATCGTGAAAAATGTGTTAAAACTCGTTATTTGAGGCTGAAATCGCACAGGTTGATTTCTGAAATCGCACAGGTTGATTCCTGAAATGAGCTCGGACGCGTGATTGAAAAACAGGGAGAAAAATAAACAGGGTCCGGTACGACCTTCCGAACGGGTGATATTGAAGTGTATAATACACGGTTTTTCGGGATTCCGGGGTCCCGGATCAAAATTCTCCGAAAATCACATAAAAAGTTCATCGAGTCAGATAAAGCGGCCACGCAAAGGTTGAGCACCAACGGAAGACATTTGGGGGTGCCGGTGTGCCACAAACCAGCATTCGCCAAAACTCGGATTTTCGTGAAAAATGTGTTAAAGCTCGTTATTTGAGGCTGAAATCGAACAGGTTGATTTCTGAAATGAGTTCGGACGCGTGATTGAAAAACAGGAAAAAAAAGAAACAGGGTCCGGTACGACATTCCGAACGGCTGAAATTGAAGTGTATAATACACGGTTTTTCGGGATTCCGGGGTCCCGGAACAAAATTCTCCGAAAGTCACATAGAAAGTTTCTCGGGTCAGATAAAGCGGCCACGCAAAGTTTGAGCACCAACGGAAGACATTTTGGGGTGCCGGTGTGCCACAAACCAGCATTCGCCGAAACTCGGATTATCGTCAAAAATGTGTTAAAGCTCGTTATTTGAGGCTGAAATCGAACAGGTTGATTCCTGAAATCGAAAGGTTGATTCCTAAAATGAACTCGGACGCGTGATTGAAAACAGGGAGAAAAATAAACAAGGTCCGGTACGACCTTCCGAACGGGTGAAATTGAAGTGTATAATACACGGTTTTTCGGGATTCCGGAGTCCCGGAACAAAATTCTCCGGAAGTCACATAGAAAGTTTCACGGGTCAGATAAAGCGGGCACGCAAAGTTTGAGCACCAACGGAAGACATTTGGGGGTGCCGTGTGCCCAAACCAAAGATTCGCCGAAACTCGGATTATCGTGAAAAATGTGTTAAAACTCGTTATTTGAGGTGAAATCGCACAGGTTGATTTTCGAAATGAGCTCGGACGCATGATTGAAAAACAGGAGAAAAAGAAACAGGGTCGGTACGACCTTCCGAACGGCTGAAATTGAAGTGTATAATACACGGTTTTTCGGGATTCCGGGGTCTCGGATCAAAATTCTCCGAAAATCACATAGAAAGTTCCTCGAGTCAGATAAAGCGGCCACGCAAAGTTTGAGCACCAACGGAAGACATTTGGGGGTGTCGGTGTGCCACAAACCAGCATTCGCCGAAACTCGGATTTTCGTGAAAAATGTGTTAAAGCTCGTTATTTGAGGCTGAAATCGAATAGGTTGATTTCTGAAATGAGCTCGGACGCGTGATTGAAAAACAGGAAGAAAAAGAAACAGGTCCGTGACGACATTCGAACGGTGAAATTGAAGTGTATAATACACGGTTTTCCGGATTCCGAACAAAATTCTCCGGAAGTCACATAGAAAGTTTCTCGGGTCGATAAAGCGGCGCGCAAAGTTTGAGCACCAACGGAAGACATTTTGGGGTGCGGTGTGCCACAAACAGAAGTCGCGAAACTCGGATTATCGTCAAAAATGTGTTAAAGCTCGTTATTTGAGGCTGAAATCGAACAGGTTGATTCTGAAATCGCACAAAGTTGATTCTGAAATGAGCTCGGACGCGTGATTGAAAAACAGGGATAAAAAAATAAACAGGTCCAAGCACGACCTTCCGAACGGGTGAAATTGAAGTGTATAATACACGGTTTTTCGGGATTCCGGGGTCCCGGAACAAAATTCTCCGGAAATCACATAGAAAGTTTCACGGGTCAGATAAAGCAGGCACGTGTGGACAGCGGGCCGCCCACGGGGGCGCTTGGGAGTGAAGGGGCTCGAAAACAAGCGTTTGCATTTTGTATGGAGTCGCCACCAATTTTTATGGGAAATTGGAACCGTTCGAATACCTCGTGTCATGTCAGGACACAAAGTAGTGACATGAACACTAAGCAATCGTTACCCTTAGCATTCTATGTCTAGAATGACTCTCGCGGATGCCAATGAACACGGGTGCTCACGGAGATCTGGAGTAAGGGGTGAGGGTACGTATTAGGAAGCTCTTTTGATCGAACACCTAATCCCGCCCGCCTCGATAGCGGCCTCTACTAATGATTAGGGAGTTTATTCGTACTTGATATATCGTCGGCTATATGCATGCAATGCAACATCCATAGATTAATCCTAACATGTGAGAATTAGACTAAGTCGGTTGACATGTAATTAGGCAAACAATTGGGGTCGAAGTAGGATTTAATATTGATTTACATCTGGGAGCATACAAATGATAAATGAAAGGAATACAATAAATTAGTATAACTACAATAAAAAGAATTACATTAATTACAACGGATTAGGCGATTTATGTCGAAAATACCTTTAAAACGGATGATTTGAGAAAAAAGGAATAAAGGAATAAAACAACAAATTAACGAACGGGAATTAGCGATATTACGAATATTAGTTAATTGATACGTAAACTAATTAATCTAGGTCAAGGCGGAAAAGGAGTTCAGGGACGAAAGTCGTCCTGGAACAAGCAGAAGAGACATCGCGCCCTTTGGAAGAGAGCGCGGCGATTGCCGCGTCTGTTCCAAGGACGAACTGGGTCGTGAAGCCAAAACGCAATTGTTAACGTTAATTGGTGAATTTAATGGACTGATTTGGATTGTGTACTCGGATGAAAGCGATTCTGATTATTTAACATGTGATTGAGGTCATAAAACAATAAACATAGATGAAACGGAGACGAAGACAGATTAAACATGTGAAGGGTCGATGTTAATGAATGAACCAAACAAGCGAATAATTAACTAAACATGACGAATGACGACGGATTAATGACGAACAATAAATAAACAGATGCAAATTTATCAACAACGAATTTAAACTCAATATGAACGAATTGAATCCCTAAAACCCGAATTGAATATTAGTGACGAAAACCCGCAAATATGAATTACTTGGGATTTAAGTCGGATTAGATGAATTAAACATGTGAATGAATGATGAAATATATGATACAATATACATGCTAATTATTATGATTTTATGACGGAGAATTAATGAGACGAACAAACAAAACAAATAAACTTGATACGAATTGCAGAGGACGGAGGAAGAAGAAAAGAAGCGAGAAGCTGGCGGCCCTCACAAAGAGCGCGCAGCAGTGCTGCGCTCCTTTGAAGAGCGCAGCGATTGCTGCGTCTTTTCTCGATCTGTCATCTCTTTGGAAATCCGCAAAAACAGTTTTAAAGACGGTTTTAGAAATCGGTTTTAATGAGATGCTTTCGACATAAACCTTACAATTGTTATACAATAATTAAATGCAATAAATAAAAGGAATTATACACCCTCAGACTTACATGTTGACGGAACGAGAAGAACTAAGAAGATCGATTAGTGATGCTCGACGCGAATGCAAGGAAAGAGTGCCCTCGAAAGAGGAAAACGATTTAACAAGTTTGATTAGATTGATTGAGTGTAGTGGTCAAATTGGTCGGTCATGCAACGGAGAGGCTGGTACCCGGAAAGATCCGAGCTTACGTGGTCGGAAGTCCAAGCACGTAGGCGCCAATTAGTAAGAACGAAGTCTAGAATGCAAAGGGAGAAGAGAAGGGCGGACACTCGCGTGAGAAATATGAGGAGCGAAGGCTCCTATTTATACTAATCACGTGAAGGAATAGGGTTTCGGAGACCCTTTGGAAGTGAATCTCCGAAAGATATAAAAAAGATACGTAAATCATGCAAAGAAGGGCCTGGGAAGAGGCGCAGCAGCCACTGCGTCTCTTGGAAGAGGCGCAAAGACTGCCTTCGTCGTCTGTTCCCGGAGGTTTCCTCCGCTTAAGAAAGAATCTCCGCGTTTAAGTTATGGTAGGACGGACTTATTTGATTATCTTTTAAATATTACGGGATATTATTTGCCAAAAGATAAAATTTGATGAATATGGAATAGAAATATCCGGAACATTCCAGAACATTCCGACTCGGGATTTAACAGCTATCAGAAAATGGAGACGGTTTTTGACCGGACTCGAATGTACTCTAATTATCGCCAAAACGACCGTATCGGCACGTAGATGACAACTAAGAGGTTGACATTTATTTTTGAGCAATCACTTGACGATAATCTTACGAACTGTCACTAATCGTTCCGCGAATCAAACATGCGGCCCAATCATCACCGGGTGGTTTGCGAGGGGTGCAGAAACGAGGTGTCTACAGAGCCCCCACTTTGACTGAGGCTTGGACAAGGCGAAAGTCAAGTATAGCCATCAGGTCAATCGAAGATTACAACCTGACGACTATGGCGACGCGAGGCGGTTCAAGGGGTCGAACCAAGGACTGTCGTCGGGAACATTTTAGAGTCCGTCGACTATCGGGGAGGGTCGTTTAAAGTCCATTAGACTACGTAAGGAGGCTCGCCTTGACCATAAGAAGAGATCATACCGAGACTTAATCGAACTTCGTGGGGAAATAAGAGATATTGAAAGCGGCGGGACGTCGGTAGAAAGCTGCCGGGGAAAATCCGCTTGCGTCAGTCTCGAGCGAACTCTTGCGAAATTTGGAAGTTGAATCTGCTTGCGTCGGTCTCAAGCGAACTCTTGTTGGGGACCTATCGACGACGAGGAACATCTTGATCGTCGTGGGAGAAACTTCGAATGAGCAGTACTGCAAAATACTACTGCGCCGGATAAAATGATTTGACGACTAGGAACATCATGAATCGTCATGAAAGAAAGTCTCGAGCGCAAGCGATCGCAAAAATACTCTGCGCCGGACAAAATGGTTGAGCAATCTTTGCGAAATCTGCTGTGCGGGATAAAATGAACTCGGACAATACTGCGAAATATTGTCGCCTTTGGATAAAATGCGGGCGGAACGAAAGGAAATCGTCGAAACGGACCAAAGTGATAAAATGTCATCGAGGAAGAGGCGCACCAAAGATGGGCCCACGAGTAACGAACTCATAACGGATTTTTGAAAATCCATCAGGAGGGAAGCAAAGGAAGAGGCGCAGCAAGAGCTGCGTCTCTTGGAAGAGGCGCAGCGCCCTTTGCGCCTGCTCATTCCCAATTCAAAGAATTCGCGTAAAAACGCGAAATCGAAAGGTTTAATTTCATTTCATTCGAAACATAAATCCTTCAATTTCTCTCTCAAATCTTCACCATTTCTATCAAGGTTGGATTCAAAAGCTTGCTTAAAATATGACTAATCGAGGTATGTGCTTTAATCTTGCATTAATCTTTCTCATTTGTCGAATTTTGAGCCGCGAACATTAGGGTTTTCGACCCAAATGATCGAAAATTTGGGGTTTTTCCCCCAAATGAATTTTTCATGCCAAATTGATACTAGAAACGAGTAGTAGGCAATGTTGGGAACATAACCATGTATTTACTTCGAATTTTCATCAAGTTTTGAGCCCTTGAGCGAATTTTGAGACGGTTTCACAGCTAGATCGAAAATTGCTTCGAAAATGGCCTTAGGATTGCCCATTTGTGATGAAATTTGATAGTAGGGACCCTTGGATGATGGGTAAACTTCCTGTCATCTCGGAAGTTTGGTTTGTGACAACTTTTGCAGGACACTTTTTAGGGCATAATCGTCGTTATAGCGAAATGCTGCCGAATTTTCGACTCGAACTCGGAACTAGGCTTTGACTTTGACTTGACTTGACCCTATTCATCACATGAGTGATCGAATTGGCGGGAACATGGCCAAGGATGGCGGAAAGGGCGATTTCGGGCCTTCAAGGCTCGAAAACTACTTAACAAGGGCTTGTCGTCATGTGACGCGGCCTGGATTTGCCTTACTGGTTGCAGGTGACGATGCTTCTACTTCTGGGAGAGACCTCATGGACGTAGACGCCGCTGTTGTTGAGGAGGCTTTAGAGCAGGCCTTCACCGCCGCGGTGATGGCTGCTGCAGAGGAGGTCCCCGAGGAGGAGGCTGCTGACGAGGAGGAGATTCCGAGACGGGCCCACCTCGGACGAGGGGTCGCCACCGGTGAGAGGTGCTCTGCGTGGCTGAGACTTGGGAGAGTAGGCACCTTGTGTGGGCTGCAGAGGGTCACTTGTCCTACAGGACGGTGAAGAGCTTGGTAAATAGGAATTCCCTAACTCATTACCTATCCTTTTCCATTTTTGTTCAAATCTCTTCTAAACTTATTCCAAAACTAAAGATAGTTTTGTTTCAAATTTTAATAGGAGGCCGGGAACATCCGGTCGTTCTCGGGGTATACGACGGCGATGGAGCACTACGAGCGGCTGTCGGAGGAGGAGAGGGCCATGATTGAGCGCGGCGCGTTTGGTCCTCTGGTTCAGGTTTGGAGGGATATCGTGAAGAGGAAGTTGCGGGCCAACCTTAGCCTGGTCCGTGCTTTCTTGGATCGATTCTGGGATACGACTTCCACCTTTCACCTGCCTTTTGGTGAGGTGGGAGTCACCTTGGAGGACTACGGCATGATTTGTCGGTCCAGCCGTGCGGGGATCGAGGAGATGGTGTGGCGGAGGCTGGCATGAGGGCGGACTCGGCCGAGGCGAGGAGATTGATCGGTGGAACCTCGTCGCCGAAGGCTGTCGCGGTGCCGGGTTTGGTACCCAGTACCTATGTTCGAGATTACTTTGCGGGGAAGACCCCGGCATCGGTGGTGATCGATGGGAGGGAGACGGCTCCTCCTCCTTGTCTGGCCGAGCAGAGGGCTCGTCGTGGCTTTGGTGGTTCTTGTCTTCGATTTACCTCGGAGACAAGGGTGAGAGGTTGTCGACGAAGCTTCTCCCCTTTCTTTTCGACCGAGTTCCTTAGGGCGTTGGGGGGGTCCTTTCTTTGGTTTTGCGGTCCTCATCCGCTTTATGAGGGCCATGGTTCGCCCAGGCGATGGAGAAGGGGACTTCTCCGGCGCCGTCGGACCGGACTCTTGTTGGAGGTATGAACCTACCTTTAGATCAACGTAAATTCTTTTCTTTTATCAAAGATCGTCATTGACCATTTTGCTTTACAGGCGTGGGTGTACTCCTACTTTCCGGACCTCGCGCCCAAGAGGACGGAGCCGTTGGAGAGGGCCTATCCCGTGGTGAGGGATTGGGTCATGTGCCGGACGAAGAGCAAGCGTTCTTCTCACAACGTCTACCGGCGGGACGTGAACGCCCTTCACCGAGCGAGCGTGAGTATCCCATTTGTATTCATTCACATCTTCTCATATTTTGTTTTCAATTGATCATAGGAATGACCTTTGCCTTCATATTGTCACGGTGGGTGCCAGACCTTGGGCGGAGTACTGGAGCGCCTCCCTTTGTTCTTTGAGACCCTTCGTCCTAGGAGCTCGAGTCGGCTCTTTGTTGTGGACGTCGATGGGTCTGTATGGTATCGGGCGAGCGGTTAGCTCGTCGGTGCCTTCGGGGTGCGTTGACGGTTCCGTCGATCCTCCCGGGACGATGTTTAGGAGCCTTCTGAGGCTGAGAGGGAGGCGGACTTGGCCGGCGTCGGTGGCGACGACCTTCTTCTCCCTGAGGAGGATTACTCAGCGTTCCTTTACGGGAGGTTGGCTTATTGGCCGGTAGTGGTGAGTATCCTTTGTTTTCTTGTTGATTTGATTTTGAAAATTACGACGAAGGATCATCGATTAACGAGAGTTGTTTTGTCCTTGTAGGAGGTTGAGGCGGCGGGCATCGAGCCCCCAGAGTACCCTGAGACCCTCGAGTACACTGACGCTACTGGGAGGACGACGATCTCCGAGCTGCGTGATTTTGACGTAGCTGTGACGGATGCTGGCCTAGATGATTGGCAAAGATCGATTCGGAGGGTGAGCTCCCATTTTGCATGGTTTTCGTGTAAGAACACGTTTGACTGAATTTGTTTAATTTGTTGAGAGTTTCCCTTTTGAAATGCAGGTCGCGCCATCTCGGTTCGTGGCACTATGGAGGGTGGCCAACCGGCTACGAGCTACGGCCATTGAGGCACTCGTCGGCGGTCGAGGTCGTCAGGTATGAACCTTTATGCCCATTTTTCGATCTTCTTTTTTTTTTTGATTTTTGGTTTTCCAATTGAGTTGATTGACATGAGCCAATTCGCTGTTGTTTGCAGGGTGACAGCGAGTCAGGACGAGAGTTGGCCCAGGCTCGGGAGGAGACGGCTCGCTTGTCGAGGGAGCTCGAGTTTCGGGATGCCGAGATCGCCGCTCTGATGGCGAGAGTTCTTGAGTTGGAGGAGCCCAAGCAGTAGAGCTTGTGTAGTTTTGTAGATTTGATTTTGAAACATTTTTGGACTCGGTTTGGGCGCAAGCCCCGATTTTCTTGGATTTTGGATTTGGTGGGCGCAAGCCCCGGTTGCTGTGCATCCGGACTTGTTCGGGGCGCAAGCCCCCTTGATTTGCTCGTAGATTTACTTTTTGTTGTATATATGATGGCACGAGTGCCTTTTCTTTGCCGGGTTGTGTTGCTTGTACCGCAGTTAGTTCTTGAACAGGTTTGGTAGATAACGGTTTATGCCGTTATCTTTGCCGAAATTTACATGGAAAATCACGCGATTCATACATTTTATATACATATAAGGCCTTAATTAGCGCACAATGAGACTCAAAAGAAACGCAAAAATGCAAAAATTTTGCCGGAAATGACCGGAAAAGACCGGACGGTAGGGAGGGTTACCCCCGAAAAAAAAGAAAAAGAGAAATTTATAAGTTAGAAAATGTAGAAAAAGAAATTAAGAAAATGAAATAAATATATAAATGTTGGGAAAAAAAATGAAAAGAATTAAATGGACAATTAAGTACACAAATGTGATAAAATGTCAATGTCGCCTCGAAATGCGTGCCCGCGAAATTAGGAAATCCCAAAACATGGTAAACTTCCGTAGTTTACCAAAATAAAATCCTATAGGAATAGGAAAGCACGCGTGTTATAGAATTAGGAAAGATCCAAACGCGGAAATCACAGGAGTGAGCCTGGGGAAGAGGCGCAGCATGAGCTGCGTCCCTTTGAAGAGGCGCAGCAGGTGCCGCGCCTGTTCCCGAGAGGGGTTTATTCGACGGATTTTGGAAACAAGCAAATTAGTATAAATAGAAAGCGCTGCCGAAGCTTTGAATCATATAATTCTTCCGTCTTTTCTTCGTCGCTTCTCCTAAAACTCCTAAAATAAATTTTCAAGAGAAAATTATCATCATGAATACCTTGGAGGTTCGCTTGAAGGAATGGACTAATGAGTTTTCGGACACGGAAAAGCACGACATGGGTGCTTATAATCTTGGGTCTTTATTGAGTTTGAAACTCATCAAGGTGGTGAAACCGTTCTTGGATGCTTGCCTTGATTATTGGGATCCAAATTATCATGTATTCGCCTTTCCAGGAGGTGATATTTGTCCTTTTCCGGAGGAAATTGCTGCTATTGGCGGGTGGGACCCCGAACACTTACCTGCCATCCCTTCTACTGCTCAAGGGTATAAGAGTAAGCTTAGAGATTTGCTTGGACTTACCAGACTCGAGGTGGATCGTCTTGTTACCCCGAAAGGCGTGCGGATGTTGGATTTTATAGACCGATTCATCAACGGGGCCGACCCTCTTTGTCTCTTATGTTGCTAGAAGGAGAGCATTTGGCTTCGTTTGTTGCATGTATATGTCTTTCGGGGACATGTTGATGAGGACTTGAGAGGTGATCCTCGCCTTTTGAGCCTTATTGAGCAAATGGAGTCGCGCAGAGCCCACTTATGCGTGCTTAGGAGATCATTTTGGGTTTGGATAATAGGAAATCCAACCGCGATCTACCGTTCTTGGGAAGTCCGTTATCCTACGGGTAAAAGACACCTTCTTCTCTTTTTTTCGTTTTTTTTTTTTTTTTGTTTCTTTTTTTTTTTTTTTTTTTTTTTTTTTTTTTTTTTTGTTTTTCTTTTGGTGTCTAATACCTGTCTTGGTAGGTTTGGCTCATGGAACGGCTCCGATTGCTTGAGCCCCGGTTCATGCACTTTCCTATCATGCCCGTATGATTTCGATGAGGACACGGCTGTACATGGTGGACTTCACCCGGGTCTGTGACTATTGGAAGAACAAGTCAAGACGATGACGGCCCTTTGATCAGGTGGGTTGTACCGTGGTGGCACCTCAAGTCCATCACTTTGGGGTGTCTTCTTTAGATCCCACTAGGTCCGTGCGCATCCCCGGATTGGAGTTTATGGTGTGCATCTTCCCGAGAGATTGATGAGGCAAGTTGGGTTGAAGCGAGATGATTCCTAGGCTTGACACCGTCCCCATGATCTGCTATGGCGTTGACTACCGAGAGCCGAAGAGAGTGGGCTATGAAATGGGCCCAGAGAAACATGTGGTTTCTGAGCTTCACCTCCAATGCCTTGTGGGTGTCGGACTCTTATCTGAGGTGGAGGAAGGCTGCAACTTCGGAAGAGCGCGAAGAGGCGAGGAAGCGCGAGCCCGTTGATTACAAGGTGCGCGAGGGAGAGAAAGAGAAAGAGAAGCATCTGACCGAAGGAGAAGAAGAAGCCGGCTTTCAAGTCATTCATCCTTCGAAGAAATCAAAGACTACTCTGCCGCGAGAGATGGTGGTTGACAAGAACGGGAGAGTCAGGCCTCGAGAAAGACCGTTGGTGATTAGGTCTGAAGTGGTGCAAGAGCGCCTGGCTCGAGGTTGTGACAAGAAATATGACAAGAACGACAAGGGCAAGGGAAAGATGGAGGAATAGCCCAAGTCTTAGTTATTTTTATTTGATTATTATTATTATTGTTGTAATAAAAAGGAGGGATTTTTAGAATCCTAGCCTATCTATTTTTATTATTTGTCGTACTATTATTATTAGGAATTGAATGAAATAAAAGAGGTTATGGTTATGAAACCGTTGGCGTTTTCTTTAATTATTCTTGTCGAATTTCAGATGCGATGCAAATGTCCTTCTATTTACATTTATTTTATATATAATGGCGGGTTGAATCCCGTGAAGGATTGCCTACGTATTCACTTTAAAGAAAGCGAAATCAAACCCTTGCGCGTAGTTCGAGTAAATGTAAAAGAATAATTGTTCGAAGCAAGAGCTTGTAATGAACATAGAAAATAAGCATGAGCTTTACTTACTCTGGAGGTGCGAATTCAGTTTGTTTGATGATATGAGGATGACAAGTTTGCCAAGATGCAAGAGCATAGTGACATTCAAATAGGCCAGGGGCCGTTTATTTAGTGCCACAAGAGCGACACGTGGGTTTACGCGAGGCGCGTTTACATTCTATCCTAGGCATAGTATCGTTTGAGTTGGTCGAGATTTGTGGGGTTTGAAAACTCATTCCCATCTAGGTCAGTGATTCTAACCGCACCCCCGGGAGTATGGATTTGACTAGATATGGTCCGGCCCAATTAGGTTTGAATTTCCCTCTCGGGTCGACGGTGTAAAAGAGCTCTAACCGATTTGAGAACTAAATCTCCTTCTTTGATGTTTCTTGGCCTAACTCTTTTGTTGAAAGCTCGTTTGATACGTGCTTGATATGTTTGGACATTATGTAAGGCACGTAGCCTACGTTCATCCAAGAGGATGAGTTCTTCGTATCTATCCCTTTTCCAATCGGCCTCCGGGATTTGACTTTCAAGTAGAATACGCAAGGATGGTATTTCTAGCTCAACTGGTTGTACGGCTTCCATGCCGTAGGTCAAATAGAAAGGAGTAGCCCGGTGGGCGTCCGATGATGTACGATACCCCCACAAAGCGAAGGGTATTTTGCTTGGCCAATCTCTATAATTGTCAGTCATCTTCTTGAGGATTGTGACGACATTTTTGTTAGCCGCCTCTACCGCGCCGTTAGTCTGTGGTCGATAGGGCGAGGAGTGATGATGCTTGATCTTGTACTTGGCTAGCAATTGTTCGGTTTCGGCTTGGAAGTGGGACCCATTATTGCTAATAATCTCATGCGGGCAACCATATCGACAGATGATGTTGTTTTGTATGAACTTTGCCACATTTTTAGCCGTAAGAGCGGTGTAGGAAGCCGCTTCTACCCACTTGGTGAAATAGTCAATCGCTACTAGGATGAAACAGTGACCTCCTGTTCCGGCTGGGGTTATTTTCCCAATTATATCAATTCCCCATGCGGAGAATGGCCAAGGAGATGTCATTGTATAGAGCAACGAAGGAGGGACGTGTTATGCGTTTCGAAGATTTTTGATTGTGGCAATGCCTCACATATTTGATGCAATCGGATTCCATTGTGGTCCAATAGTACCCTAGACGTGTGATTTTCTTTGCCATCATAGGCCCGCTCATGTGAGGACCGCATTCTCCGTCGTGGACTTCTTCCATTACTTTTCGTGCCTGTGAATGATCAAGGCAACGTAGGACTACACCAAGAGGTGTTCTTTTGTACAATTCTCCTTGCATTAGGATGTATTGGGAAGCTAGTAGGCGTATAGCTCGTTGTCCCCTTTTGTCCATTTCTGGTGGATAGGTACCGTTAAGCTTGAAATTTAGGATTGCTTGGAACCAGGGTTCTTGTGCGATTTCTTCTTCATCGGTAATTTGATGGACATACGCTGGCTCCGACCGTCGTTCAATACACAAAGGCATTTCCATCATGTAATCTGGCATGTTTATCAAAGATGCAAGTTTCGCAAGAGCGTCTGCAAATTGATTTTCCTCTCGAGGTAGGTGTAAGTAGGTTACATGATCAAAGAATTGAGCCACTTGGTCTATCCTGGCCTGATAGGGTGCAAGGCTTTCACTTCGGATTTTCCAGGATCCCGTGATTTGGTTGATGATCAGTGACGAATCCCCATGCACTCGTAGGTTTTTGATACCCAAGCTAACTGCCGCTTGTAGTCCAATGAGACAAGCTTCATACTCTGCAGCGTTGTTTGTCACCTCGAAGTCGAGTTTTGACAAAGAATCGGTGTATGTTCACCTTCGGAGAAATGAGCAACACTCCTATCCCAAATCCTCTTAGGTTTGATGCTCCATCAAAGTATAGATCCCAAGACTCTACATCGGTTTGAAGTATATCCTCGTCGGGAAATGACCAAGTATCTATGGTTTGTGCGTCGTTGATGGGATTTTATGCGAAGAATTCGGCGACGGCGCGACCCTTTATTACTTTCGGTGGCACGTATTTGAGGTCAAATTCGGAGAGCATCATGGTCCATCTTGCCAGGCGTCCGTTGAGAACGGGTTTCTCGAAGAGGTACTTGAGTGGATCCATTTTGGAGAATATCTTGACAGAGTAGCTAAGCATGTAATGACGTAGCTTCTTTGTTGCCCACACAAGAGCGAGGCATGTTTTTTCGAGTTGTGAATATTTGCACTCGTATTCCAAGAACTTCTTACTTAGATAGTAAATAGCTCTTTCTTCACTTCCTACGATTTGAGCCAAAGATAGCACCCATGGCGATTTCGATTCATTGTGAGATATAAACCAAGAGGTTGATCTCGTTGTGGTGGCATGAGCACCGGTGGTTTAGCCAATATCTCCTTGATTCGATCGAATGCCTTTTGGTCGTCGTCCCACATGGTGTGGTCCGTTTTCTTGAGCTTCTTGAAGATAGGCTCGCAAATCATCGTAAGTTTCGATATGAATCGACTTATGTATTGCACTTTTCCCAGAATCCTCGACTTCTTTTTCTGTTTGAGGTTGTGGCATTTCGATCAGAGCTTTGATTTTGGAAGGATCTATTTCTATGCCTCGTTGGCTAACGACGTACCCCAGGAGTTTGCCAGATGTCACCCCGAATGTGCATTTTTGGGGGTTGAGTCTCATATTGTACTTCCGTAGCCTTGCGAAGAACTTGCGAAGGTTCGCAATATGTCCCTCTCTTTCCTTGGATTTGACAATCATGTCGTCTACGTATACCTCGACTTCTTTATGCATCATGTCATGTAGGAGTGTAGTCGCGGTGCGTTGGTATGTAGCTCAGGCGTTGATCAATCCGACGGCATTCTTGTATAGCGAAGAGGTTCCCCATTGGGTGACGAACGCGGTCTTATGCATGTCTTCCATGGCCATTTTGATTTGGTTGTAACCCGCATACCCATCCATGAAGGATAGTAATGCATGGTCTGCAGTATTGTCTACCAATATGTCGATGTGAGGTAGAGGGAAGTCGTCTTTTGGGCTTGCTTTGTTCAAATCCCTAAAGTCAACACAAACTCGGATTCTCCCATCCTTTTTGGGCACGGGTACTATGTTAGCTACCCAGTCAGAATACTCGGAAACTTTGATGAACCCGGCTTTGAATTGTTTGTCAACTTCTTCCTTAATCTTTAGAGCCCACTCTGTTCTCATCCGTCGAAGCTTCTGTTTCACGGGTTTGAAACCTGGCTTAATCGGAATCCTATGTTCGGCGATATCCCTGTCGATCCCTGGCATGTCTTTGTAGGACCAAGCGAAAACGTCTTTGAATTCATTTAGAAGGTCTATGAAATCGGTTCTTTCGGTTGAGCTCAAGGTAGTCCCTATCCTAAGTTCTTTGGGTTCTAGTTCGGTTCCAACATTGATGGGTTCGGTGTCCTCAATTACAGGTCCCCCTTCCCCTTCCTGCAGTATTTCTTTGGCTACGTAGGGAGGTATTTCGGTCAAGTCTGGGTTTTGGTCATCCTCAGTATCATCATAAACAGAATTGCACTCAAGATAACGCAAAGAGTAAGCAGAACCTGATTTATTCATATTAAGATTTGAGTAAAGTTGAAACAAAGAAGCCAACTGATCCAAGGATAGTGGCGGCAAAGGGACGATGGTGGGGCATTTCCCGAACTACCGTGACTACTCGAAAATAAGCTAGGAGAAACGAGGGGAGTGGGGATGACGACGGGAGTAGACTCTCTAATGACTCCTCTAGACTCGACTCGATTCCGACTCCGACTCGATTCGAATTCGTCGTCTCTTCGGTTCTTCTTTGAACATCTCTCCTTCTCCGGTGGTGAGCTTGAAGAGTCTTCCTTGACTGTTGGTCCATTTGATTGATTTTCTCCACCCTTTCTGCTGCTTGGTGTCGATTTCTGTGATCAACGCGGTGGGGTTGAAGCGATCGTCTTGAAGTATCGTAGTAATGATCTCATCCTGCGCGGCCCTAACAAATCGGTCCTCTCCAAACAGGAGGCTAACAGCTTGTTCGTCTAAGCAAGGTGCTTGACGGGTTTTGACGGTAGGAACCGTTTCTGGAGGGATGAAGTAGCAATCGTGAAAGATCTCGATTCCGGCTAACTTCTTCTCGAGGTAATGCCAAGGTTCGGGAAATCCATGAAAGAGTTCCGAACTTCCTTCTTGAACGAAATATCCATTGAGGGTAGGAAGATATGGCCTCATTTGGACTCCTACATACTTGCGGTTTTGGACTTGGGCGAGCATTTCGAGAACTTCTTCTGTTGTGGGTTTGTACCCTAGTCCAAGTGGTATTCTCGATGAGTTGCCTTTCTTGTATGGTGCGAAGGTGTTTTTCCGAACTGGGTTCAAAGGCATGCCAGGGAAGTATCCCTGGTTCTTGAGTATGTGGTTGACCACCAAGTTGGAGTAGGGATTATAGTATAAGGGTGCCAACTCACTTTCTATGACATTTACACTTTGGAAGCCCCCAAGTTCGTATATGGGATCCGCAAGGACTTGATTATTTGATTGCTTCTCGATTATGGCCTTAATGGGTGATGAAGTGATTGTCACAACTTTGCCATTTAGTGGGATCTTGATCTTTTGATGAAGGGTGGATGTTACTGCTTTAGAAGCATGAATCCAAGGCCTTCCCAGAAGTATGTTGAATGAAGCTTCGATATCCACTATTTGGAAGTTAACCTTTCGTTCGATTGGTCCCGTTGCTATGGTTAGGTTAGCAAGTCCTACCACTTTTCGTCGTGTACCGTCATATGCACGTACACCTTGATTTGTAGGAGTCCAGTCTGACTCTCTCATGCCTAGTTTGTGTGCCGTTTTGAGGGGTATGACGTTGACCGCGGAGCCATCATCTACCAAGGTCATTGGCACATTCTTCTTTAGACAGATGACGGTGATGTATAGAGCGAGGTTGTGACTGGCGCCAAAAGGTGGCAAGTCTTCATCCGAGAAAGTAACAGGGTTACTTAGTTTCGGGGATTCTTGGAAGACCAAGTTGACTACATCTTCAGGAGTAGAGTTATGTGCCACATTCAATTTGGCCAAAGCTTGCAGTAAAGCTTGGCGGTGTGGAAATGAGCTTGCCACTAGTTGCCAGACCGAAAGATCAGCCTTGGTTTTTTGTAATTGCTTGAGCAAATGATCAGTGGGGTCATCTTCGTTGTCATTTGGTGTGATGACATTGGTGGGACCGTTTTGAGTAGTGCTTTGGTATGGACGACCCGAGCGAGTCAGGTGATCCACATCTTGGTCTTCGCCATTTTGGACTATTTCTTTGACTAAAGAATTTTCAATGAGATATTCGTCTTCATCGTCATCGGCCCAAACTCCATTGATTGCGGCTAGTTCCCTCATCCTCATGATGTCACTTTCTAGTTGTATGATTTGATTGACTAGTTTATCGACCACGGTGATGACTTCTTGCATAGTAGCATTTTGAGAGAAGGTCAATGGTACGCGCCCTTTAGGTGTTGCATTGGGATTGCGCAAGATTGTTACCATGTTTTCTAGTTCCCACACTTGTCTATCTACACTCCTTGCCCAGGCGATGAAGTCGGAAATGGTAGGGGAGATGGTAGAGTAGAGTCTTTCTTTCTCAATTGCATGAATTTCATCCTCGGCGGGAGAAATGAGATGTGAGCAATCTAAGGTAGATTCATCACTTGTAATCACTAGAACTCCAAGAGGATTTTGAGTGTTATTAGGCTTACCTCCTGGTGGAATTGGAAGTCGACCATCTTCGATCATATCTTGAAGCACGTGTTTCAACTTGTAGCATTTTTCGGTGTCGTGCCCCTTACCCCTATGGTATTCACGGAAGAATTTTCGTCCCGAATTTGGACTTCCTTTCGGGCTCGGGAGTAGGTCCAATGGGTTGGAGTTTGCCTTGCTTCACTAGCCTTTTTAGAGCATTGGAATATGTATCCCCAAGGTTTGTGAACTTCCTTGGTGGGCTAGTTTTCTTGGATGGTTCGAGAAGGTTAACTTCGTCGGTCTTGCTAGTAGAGCCGTATGAACGACTCGTGGACCCTTGATATCCTCGACCTACCGTTTTGGACAAGAGTCCTTTGCGGATGTCATCTTCAATTCGTGTCCCTAACACGGTTAAGTCTTTGAAAGTCTTGATGTTTTGATATCTCAAATGGTTGGCATATATGGGCTTGAGATTGTCCACGAATTTCTCCACAAGAGTGGCCTCATCCGGGCGTTCTACTAGTTGAGTACTAGTCTTCCTCCACCTACTTAGAAAGTCGGTGAATCCTTCTTTGTCATTCTGGGTAAGAACCTCTAGAGTGCGCATATTGACTTGGATCTCGGCATTATCCGCGTATTGTTTTGAGAATTCGATCGCGGCGTCCTCCCAAGTAGCGACCTTTTTGTGATCTAAAGTGTAGAACCATTGCTTTGGGATGGTGTCGAGAGATGAAGGAAAGATCCTTAAGAACATCTCGGGTTTGATGCCTTTGATAGACATGTAATCCTTGAAGGCACGGATGTGGTTCAAAGGGTTCTCATGTCCCTTGAACTTAGGGATATCCGTCATGCTAAAGTTAGTGGGCAATTTGGAATTGACGGCTTCATACTTACGATTGTTCTCCTTGTAAATGTCATCCCCCTTAAGGTACATCAATTGCTCCTCTAGGTATTGGAGCCTTTTCTCAGCCGCGGTCGTCCCCATGAGAGGATTCTCATCCTTAGACTCGTCATCGGAAAATTGTAGTACTTCACCTTTAATGGGAGGCAACCTTCCCTCTACGTCAAAGATACGGCCTTCGATGAGCTCGAGGCGGTCATAGGTTTGGTTTTGGGTAACTTGCATTTGGGCTAGCGTGGCTAGGATTCGATCATTACTTTCTTGAATTTGCTGGAGGTTCGTATCATCACTTGACCTAGGCATCTTGAAAACTGAGTAAGAGATCGGCGACGAATCAAAACACAATCGACCATTCCATCACACTTGCTAAAAGAGGAAAAGTTTTGACTCGTGAAGTGGGTGTGTGCCACTTGTGTTGAGTGAGTTTTGAAGAAAGACAAGGTCTTTGAAAATGTGTGTCCTAGCCAACTGTAGTGTAGTTGTAGGAGTGGACTCGAAGTGAGGTTTTGAAATGGGCTTGTGGCCCGAATTTTGACACGACAAACGGACAGAGTTTTGACCGGATTTTTGCGCTAATTGAAGGCCTTTATTTCGAAATTTTTGATTTGAAATTGGGTTTTGATTTTTGAAAATTTGTCATAGTTTTGTTTAGAGATGGTGATCATGTAGAGTTTTACACATTTATACAAGCATTATAACGGGATGCTGAGTGCTTTTAGAAGGGTTTTGGTTTAAAGGGTGGGTTGCCATACCGAACCATCAAACCCGAAGTCTGTGGAGAGGCTCGTGCCAAACAAGAGTAAGGCCGATTCCTAGTCCATTTCCTCAAGTAGTGAAGGCCCTTGATACAAACAAGAGTAAGCACCATGGTATGGATGACGTCAACCGCTATCCATCCTTAGGCCCAAATAAGAATTAGGACCGTTTAGACGGGACGATTGGTCGAATAGGTTGGGTTGGGCCTAGGAAGGCAGAATAAAACGGTCTAGGAAGACCGAGTTATGAAAACCGACAATTGTCTTGCACAAATTTATTCCCTAACCTTGTTCAAGTTTCACCCTAGCTACACGTAAGTGTATAATCCCCAGCGGAGTCGCCAAAGCGTGGACAGACGGGCCGCCCACGGGGCGCTTGGGAGTGAAGGGGCTCGAAAACAAGCGTTTGCATTTTGTATGGAGTCGCCACCAATTTTTATGGGAAATTGGAACCGTTCGAATACCTCGTGTCATGTCAGGACACAAAGTAGTGACATGAACACTAAGCAATCGTTACCCTTAGCATTCTATGTCTAGAATGACTCTCGCGGATGCCAATGAACACGGGTGCTCACGGAGATCTGGAGTAAGGGGTGAGGGTACGTATTAGGAAGCTCTTTTGATCGAACACCTAATCCCGCCCGCCTCGATAGCGGCCTCTACTAATGATTAGGGAGTTTATTCGTACTTGATATATCGTCGGCTATATGCATGCAATGCAACATCCATAGATTAATCCTAACATGTGAGAATTAGACTAAGTCGGTTGACATGTAATTAGGCAAACAATTGGGGTCGAAGTAGGATTTAATATTGATTTACATCTGGGAGCATACAAATGATAAATGAAAGGAATACAATAAATTAGTATAACTACAATAAAAAGAATTACATTAATTACAACGGATTAGGCGATTTATGTCGAAAATACCTTTAAAACGGATGATTTGAGAAAAAGGAATAAAGGAATAAAACAACAAATTAACGAACAGGAATTAGCGATATTACGAATATTAGTTAATTGATACGTAAACTAATTAATCTAGGTCAAGGCAGAAAAGGAGTTCAGGGACAGAAGTCGTCTGGAACAGCGAAGAGACATGCGCCCTTTGGAAGAGGCGCAGCAGTTGCCGCGTCTGTTCCAAGGACGAACTCTGGCTGTGAAGCCAAAACTGCAATTGTTAACGTTAATTGGTGAATTTAATGGACTGATTTGGATTGTGTACTCGGATGAAAGCGATTTACAGATTATTTAACATGTGATTGAGGTCATAAAACAATAAACATAGATGAAACGGAGACGAAGACAGATTAAACATGTGAAGGGTCGATGTTAATGAATGAACCAAACAAGCGAATAATTAACTAAACATGACGAATGACGACGGATTAATGACGAACAATAAATAAACAGATGCAAATTTATCAACAACGAATCCCAGAAACTCAATATGAACGAATTGAATCCCTAAAACCCGAATTGAATATTAGTGACGAAAACCCGCAAATATGAATTACTTGGGATTTAAGTCGGATTAGATGAATTAAACATGTGAATGAATGATGAAATATATGATACAATATACATGCTAATTATTATGATTTTATGACGGAGAATTAACAGACGAACAAACAAAACAAATAAACTTGATACGAATTGCAGAGGACGGAGGAAGAAGAAAAGAAGCAGGAACTGCGGCAGCCTCACAAAGAGGCGCAGCAGGTGCTGCGCTCCTTTGAAGAGGCGCAGCGATTCGCGCGTCTTTTCTCGATGTCTCATCTCTCGGAAATCCGCAAAACAGGTTTTAAAGACGGTTTTAGAAATCGGTTTTAATGAGATGCTTTCGACATAAACATTACAATTGTTATACAATAATTAAATGCAATAAATAAAAGGAATTATACACCCTCAGACTTACATGTTGATTTTAACGAGAAGAACTAAGAAGATCGATTAGTGATGCTCGACGCGAATGCAAGGAAAGAGTGCCCTCGAAAGAGGAAAACGATTTAACAAGTTTGATTAGATTGATTGAGTGTAGTGGTCAAATTGGTCGGTCATGCAACGGAGAGGCTGGTACCCGGAAAGATCCGAGCTTACGTGGTCGGAAGTCCAAGCACGTAGGCGCCAATTAGTAAGAACGAAGTCTAGAATGCAAAGGGAGAAGAGAAGGGCGGACACTCGCGTGAGAAATATGAGGAGCGAAGGCTCCTATTTATACTAATCACGTGAAGGAATAGGGTTTCGGAGACCCTTTGGAAGTGAATCTCCGAAAGATATAAAAAAGATACGTAAATCATGCAAAGAAGGGCACGGGAAGAGCGCGCAGCCCATCGCGTCTCTTGGAAGAGGCGCAAAGACTGGCTTGCGCGTCTGTTCCCGGAGGTTTCCTCCCGCTTAAGAAAGAATCTCGCGTTTAAGTTATGGTAGGACGGACTTATTTGATTATCTTTTAAATATTACGGGATATTATTTGCCAAAAGATAAAATTTGATGAATATGGAATAGAAATATCCAGGAACATTCAGAACATTCCGACTCGGGATTTAACAACTATCGAGAAAATGGAGACGGTTTTTGACCGGGCTCGAATGTACTCTAATTATTGCCAAAACGACCGTATCGGCACGTAGATGACAACTAAGAGGTTGACATTTATTTTTGAGCAATCACTTGACGATAATCTTACGAACTGTCACTAATCGTTCGGCGTATCAAACATGCGGCCCAATCATCACCGGGTGGTTTGCGAGGGGTGCGAAACGAGGTGTGTCAAAGACGCAAAGTTTGAGCACCAACGGAAGATATTTGGGGGTGTCGGTGTACCTGCCACAAACCAAAGATTCGCCGAAACTCGATTATCGTGAAAATGTGTTAAAACTCGTTATTTGAGGTGAAATCGCACAGTTGATTTCGAAATGAGCTCAGACGCATGATTGAAAAACAGGAGAAAAAGAAACAGGTCGGTACGACCTTCCGAACGGCTGAAATTGAAATGTATAATACACGGTTTTTCGGGATTCCGGGGTCCCGGATCAAAATTCTCCGAAAATCACATAGAAAGTTCCTCGAGTAAGATAAAGCGGCCACGCAAAGTTTGAGCACCAACGGAAGACATTTGGGGGTGCCGGTGTGCCTACAAACCAAAGATTCGCCGAAACGGGATTATCGTGAAAATGAGTTAAAGCTCGTTATTTGAGGCTGAAATCGAACAGGTTGATTTCTGAAATCGAACAGATTGATTCATGAAATGAGCTCGGACGCGTGATTGAAAAACAGGGAGAAAAAGAAACAGAGTCCGGTACGACCTTCCGAACGGCTGAAATTGAAGTGTATAATACACGGTTTTTCGGGATTCTAGGGTCCCAGAACAAAATTCTCCGGAAATCACATAGAAAGTTTCTCGGGTCAGATAAAGCGGCCACGAATAGTTTGAGCACCAACGGAAGACATTTGGGGGTGCTTGGTGTGCCTGACAAACCAAAGATTCGCCGAAACTCGGATTATCGTGAAAAATGTATTAAAGCTCGTTATTTGAGACTGAAATCGAACAGATTGATTCCTGAAATGAGCTCGGATGCGTGATTGAAAAACAGGGAGAAAAAGAAACAGGGTCCGGTACGACCATCCGAACGGCTGAAATTGAAGTGTATAATACACGGTTTTTCGGGATTCCGGAACAAAATTCTCCAGAAGTCACATAAAAAGTTTCTCGGGTCAGATAATGCGGCCGCGCAAAGTTTGAGCACCAACGGAAGACATTTTGGGGTGCCGGTGTGCCACAAACCAGAATTCGCCGAAACTCGGATTATCGTCAAAAATGTGTTAAAGCTCGTTATTTGAGGCTGAAATCGAACAGGTTGATTCCTGAAATCGCACAGGTTGATTCCTGAAATGAGCTCGGACGCGTGATTGAAAAACAGGGAGAAAAATAAACAGGGTCCGGTACGACCTTCCGAACGGGTGAAATTGAAATGTATAATACACGGTTTTTCGGGATTCCGGGGTCCCGGAACAAAATTCTCCGGAAATCACATACAAAGTTCCTCGGGTCATATAAAGCGGCCACACAAAGTTTGAGCATCAACGGAAGACATTTGGGGGAGCCGGTGTGCCACAAACCAGTATTTGCCGAAACTCGGATTATCGTGAAAAATGTGTTAAAGCTCGTTATTTGAGGCTGAAATCGAACAGGTTGATTCCTGAAATGAGCTCGGATGCGTGATTGAAAAACAGGGAGAAAAAGAAACAGAGTCCGGTACGACCATCCGAACGGTGAAATTGAAGTGTATAATACACGGTTTTCGGGATTAAGGGGTCCCGGAACAAAATTCTCGGAAATCACATACAAAGTTCCTCGGGTCGGATAAAGCGGCCACACAAAGTTTGAGCATCAACGGAAGACATTTGGGGGAGCCGGTGTGCCACAAACCAGTATTTGCCGAAACTCGGATTATCGTGAAAAATGTATTAAAGCTCGTTATTTGAGGCTGAAATCGAACAGGTTGATTCCTGAAATGGAACAGGTTGATTCCTAAAATGAGCTCGGACGCGTGATTGAAAAACAGGGAGAAAAAGAAACAGGGTTCGGTACGACCTTCGGAACGGCTAAAATCGGGGTCCTGGAACAAAATTCTCCGGAAATAATATAGAAAGTTCCTCGGGCCAGATAAAGCGGCCACGCAAATTTTGAGCACCAACGGAAGACATTTGGGGTATCGGAGTGCCACAAACCAGCATTCGTCGAAACTCGGATTATCGTGAAAAATGTGTTAAAGCTCGTTATTTGAGGCTGAAATCGAACAGGTTGATTCCTGAAATCGCACAGGTTGATTCCTGAAATGAGCACGGACGCGTGATTGAAAAACAGGGTGAAAAATAAACAGGGTCCGGTACGACCTTCCGAACGGGTGAAATTGAAGTGTATAATACACGGTTTTTCGGGATTCCGGGATCCCGGAACAAAATTCTCCGGAAATCACATAGAAAGTTTCACGGGTCAGATAAAGAGGGCACGCAAAGTTTGAGCACCAACGGAAGACATTTGGGGGTGCCGGTGTGCCACAAACCAGCATTCTCCGAAACTCGGATTATCGTGAAAAATGTGTTAAAACTCGTTATTTGAGGCTGAAATCGAAAAGGTTGATTCCTGAAATGAGCTCGGACGCGTGATTGAAAAACAAGGAGAAAAAGAAACAGGGTCGGTACGACCTTACGAACGGCTGAAATTGAATTGTATAATACTCGGTTTTTCGGGATTCCGGGGTCCCGGATCAAAATTCTCCGAAAATCACATAGAAAATTCCTCGAGTCGGATAAAGCGGCCACGCAAAGTTTGAGCACCAACGGAAGACATTTGGGGGTGCCGGTGTGCACAAACCAAAGATTCACGAAACTCGGATTATCGTGAAAAATGAGTTAAAGCTCGTTATTTGAGGCTGAAATCGAATAGGTTGATTTCGAAATCGAGCAGATTGATTCATGAATTGAGCTCGGACGCGTGATTGAAAAACAGGGAGAAGAAGAAAGAAAGAGTCCGGCACGACCTTCCGAACGGCAATTTGAAATTGAAGTGTATAATACACGGTTTTTGGGATTCGGGTTCCCGAACAAAATTCTCCGGAAATCACATAGAAAGTTCCTCGGGTCGATAAAGCGGCCACGCAAAGTTTGAGCACCAACGGAAGACATTTGGGGTGCGGTGTGCCACAAACCAAAGATTCGCCGAAACTCGGATTATCGTCAAAAATGTGTTAAAGCTCGTTATTTGAGGTTGAAATCGAACAGTTGATTCTCGAAATGAGCTCGGATGCGAGATTGAAAACAGGGAGAAAAAGAAACAGGGTCCGGTACGACCTTCCGAACGGGTGAAATTGAAGTGTATAATACACGGTTTTTCGGGATTCCGGGGTCCCGGAACAAAATTCTCCGGAAATCACATACAAAGTTCCTCGGGTCAGATAAAGCGGCCACGCAAAGTTTGAGCATCAACGGAAGACATTTGGGGGAGCCGGTGTGCCACAAACCAGCATTCGCCGAAACTCGGATTATCGTGAAAAATGTATTAAAGCCCGTTATTTGAGGCTGAAATTGTAACACCCCCATACTCCAAGTGCCTTACCAGGACCACTTAGGTATAAGGATACTACCATCTCGGTTGCCCGAGGTACTGAATATCATAAGACAATAAAGAAACGTACTTTTAAAGTAATTATAGATTAAGTGATTACATGTTCAAACCAAAACTAATAAAAGGAATTACAAGGTTCTCATACGGTCTCACTGACTAAAACTATCAAAGCTACTAGACTTCGTCCGACACACCGGAAGACTTCTAACCGCCACGTGGTGACTCATCCGAGCTATCCCATACGCGTCATATCACACCGCTCAATAATCGCTCACCACCCCGAATGGATCACCACGCGATTTTAAAACATTTAAACGGGTCCGTACTAATCACACAATTCAATACATATATCAACAATAAGATAAACAGATGACTTAACTGTCACACACACACAACCAACCAATTCCAATCATCTCAATCATTGATCGTCCACCTTTGGACTACCCGCCGATGGGGGACCGCGGCTGTTCCCACCTAAGCCCCGCTCATCATACCGAGCGATAACCCCGTCCATTAATGTGCACATCCCCTTCCGTGGCGGGTTCCACGAAGGGCGAACTAGGGCGTGAAGCCACTCCCGCAAGTGACTCCACTCAGCCGAGAACGCATCTCGAGAACCATAGGCAACCAATCACAACCACAAACACAGTATAATCATCATATCAAACAACCAAATACAAAGACATCACCAATATCCCATTGTGGGACTAATATCGAGTAGGAAATCCTACCGATATGCACACAATCGACGGTATCAACAAATTTGTATCAAAAAGTCTCTTCTACGAACCCTCCTCCTATCATATAACACATAGAGGCTACACATCACAAACTACACACAAACCCCCCAATCTCTAAATTAGGGTTTAACCAAACTTAACAAAACATTATAAAAATTGTATTAAAAGCTTACCCTCGACGCAGGGAACTCAACGATACGAATAACGACAAGAACTGACGATATGAACTCCGGGAATTGCTAAGGATGCGATTAGGAAGATGAACTGGTTGCTTTCTCTCTTAAACAGGGTTTTAGGTTTTGTAAAAGTGATTTAAAACAATGACGACTATGTTTAAATACCTTAATCGCATAATTAACAAAACCCGAGAAAACTCCCCGTAAAACCGGACACTCGATCGAGTACCCAAGGTACTCGATCGAGTACCCCCTTACTCGATCGAGTACCCCAGCTACTCGATCGAGTACCCAACAGGTCAGAAACTATTTTATCTCGCAACTTACCCTTACTCGACAGAGTAAGGGCTACTCGATAGAGTACCCCAAGACTTATAAATACGGAGTATTACAGAAATCGAACAGGTTGATTCCTAAAATGAGCTCGGACGCGTGATTGAAAAACAGGGAGAAAAAGAAACAGGGTTCGGTACGACCTTCCGAACGGCTGAAATCGGGGTCCTGGAACAAAATTCTCCGGAAATCATATAGAAAGTTCGTCGGGTCAGATAAAGCGGCCACGCAAAGTTTGAGCACCAACGGAAGACATTTGGGGGTGTCGGTGTGCCACAAACCAGCATTCGCCGAAACTCGGATTATCGTGAAAAATGTGTTAAAGCTCGTTATTTGAGGTGAAATCGAACAGTTGATTCTGAAATCGCACAAAGTTGATTCTGAAATGAGCTCGGACGCGTGATTGAAAACAGGAGAAAAATAAACAGGTCGTAGACGACTTTCCGAACGGGTGAAATTGAAGTGTATAATACACGGTTTTTCGGGATTCCGGGGTCTCGGAACAAAATTCTCCGGAAATCACATAGAAAGTTTCACGGGTCAGATAAAGAGGGCACGCAAAGTTTGAGCACCAACGGAAGACATTTGGGGGTGCTTAGGTGTGCCACAAACCAAAGATTCGCCGAAACTCGGATTATCGTGAAAATGTGTTAAAACTCGTTATTTGAGGCTGAAATCGAAAAGGTTGATTCCTGAAATGAGCTCGGACGCGTGATTGAAAAACAAGGAGAAAAAGAAACAGGGTCGGTACGACCTTCCGAACGGCTGAAATTGAAGTGTATAATACACGATTTTTCGGGATTCCGGGGTCCCGGATCAAAATTCTCCGAAAATCACATAAAAAGTTCATCGAGTCAGATAAAGCGGCCACGCAAAGGTTGAGCACCAACGGAAGACATTTGGGGTGCCGGTGTGCCACAAACCAAAGATTCGCCGAAACTCCTGATTTTCGTGAAAAATGTGTTAAAGCTCGTTATTTGAGGTGAAATCGAACAGGTTGATTTCTGAAATGAGCTCGGACGCGTGATTGAAAAACAGGAAGAAAAAGAAACAGGTTCGACGACATTCGAACGGTGAAATTGAAGTGTATAATACACGGTTATTTATTCTGGGATTCCAGGGTCCGGAACAAAATTCTCCGGAAGTCACATAGAAAGTTTCTCGGGTCAGATAAAGGGGCCACGCAAAGTTTGAGCACCAACGGAAGACATTTTGGGGTGCCGGTGTGCCACAAACCACTTTTCACGAAACTCGGATTATCGTGAAAAATGTGTTAAAGCTCGTTATTTGAGGTGAAATCGAACAGGTTGATTCTGAAATTGCACAAAGTTGATTTCTGAAATGAGCTCGGGCGCGTGATTGAAAAACAGGAAGAAAAAGAAACAGGTCCGACGACATTCGAACTTTGAAATTGAAGTGTATAATACACGGTTTTCGGGATTCGGGGGTCCGGAACAAAATTCTCCGGAAATCACATAGAAAGTTTCTCGGGTCAGATAAAGCGGCCACGAATAGTTTGAGCACCAACGGAAGACATTTGGGGGTGCCGGTGTGCCACAAACCAAAGATTCGCGAAACTCGGATTATCGTCAAAAATGTGTTAAAGCTCGTTTTTGAGGTGAAATCGAAACAGGTTGATTCTGAAATGAGCTCGGACGCGTGATTGAAAAACAGGAGAAAAAGAAACAGGTCCGGTACGACCTTCCGAACGGCTGAAATTGAAGTGTATAATAGATTTGCGGTTTTGAATTCGGGGTCCGAGGAACAAAATTCTCCAGGAAATCACATAGAAAGTTCCTCGGGTCGATAAAGCGGCCACGCAAAGTTTGAGCACCAACGGAAGACATTTGGGGTGCGGTGTGCCACAAACCAAGATTCGCCGAAACTCTCATTATCGTGAAAAATGTGTTAAAGCTCGTTATTTGAGGTTGAAATCGAACAGGTTGATTCTGAAATGAGCTCGGACGCGTGATTGAAAAAAGGAGGAAAAAAAAATGGTCGGTACGACCTTCCGAACGGCATTTGAAATTGAAGTGTATAATACACGGTTTACGGGATTCGGGGTCCCGGATCAAAATTCTCGGAAATCAAATAGAAAGTTCCTCGGGTCGATAAAGCGGCCACACAAAGTTTGAGCACCAACGGAAGACATTTGGGGGTGTCGGTGTGCCACAAACCAAAGATTCGCCGAAACTCCTGATTTTCGTGAAAATGTGTTAAAGCTCGTTATTTGAGGCTGAAATCGAACAGGTTGATTTTTGAAATGAGCTCGGACGCGTGATTGAAAAACAGGGAGAAAAAGAAACAGGTCCCCACGACCTTCCGAAGGGTGAAATTGAAGTATATAATACACGGTTTTTCGGGATTCCGGTCCGGAACAAAATTCTCCGGAAGTCACATAGAAAGTTTCTCGGGTCATATAAAGCGGCCACGCAAAGTTTGAGCACGAACGGAAAACATTTTGGGGTGCCGGTGTGCAAACAAACCAAAGATTCGCCGAAACTCGGATTATCGTGAAAAATGTGTTAAAGCTCGTTATTTGAGGTGAAATCGAACAGTTAATTCTGAAATCGCACAAAGTTGATTCTGAAATGAGCTCGGACGCGTGATTGAAAGACAGGAGAAAAATAAACAGGTCCCATGACGACCTTCCGAACGGGTGAAATTGAAGTGTATAATACACGGTTTTTCGGGATTCCGGGGTCCCGGAACAAAATTCTCCGGAAATCACATAGAAAGTTTCACGGGTCAGATAAAGCGGGCACGCAAAGTTTGAGCACCAACGGAAGACATTTGGGGGTGCCGGTGTGCCACAAACCAAAGATTCTAAACTCGGATTATCGTGAAAAATGTGTTAAAACTCGTTATTTGAGGCTGAAATTGAAAAGGTTAATTCCTGAAATGAGCTCGGACGCGTGATTGAAAAACAGGGAGAAAAAGAAACAGGGTTCGGTACGACCTTCCGAACGGCTGAAATTGAAGTGTATAATACACGGTTTTTCGGGATTCCGGGGTCCCGGAACAAAATTCTCCGGAAATCACATAGAAAGTTCTTCGGGTCAGATAAAGCGGCCACGCAAAGTTTGAGCACCAACGGAAGAAATTTGGGGGTGCCAGTGTGCCACAAACCAGCATTCGCCGAAACTCGGATTATCGTGAAAAATGTGTTAAAGCTCGTTATTTGAGGCTGAAATCGAACAGGTTGATTCCGAAATCGCACAGGTTGATTCCTGAAATGAGTTCGGACGCGTGATTGGAAAACAGGGAGAAAAATAAACAGGGTCCGGTACGACCTTCCGAACGGGTGAAATTGAAGTGTATAATACACGGTTTTTCGGGATTCCGGGGTCCCGGAACAAAATTCTCCGGAAATGACATAGAAAGTTTCACGGGTCAGATAAAGCGGCCACGCAAAGTTTGAGCACCAACGGAAGACATTTGGGGGTGCCGGTGTGCCACAAACTAGCATTCAAAACTCGATTATCGTGAAAAATGTGTTAAAGCTCGTTATTTGAGGCTGAAATCGAACAGGTTGATTCCTGAAATGAGCTCGGACGCGTGATTGAAAAACAGGGAGAAAAACAAACAGGTTCCGGTACGACCTTCCGAACTATTTGAAATTGAAGTGTATAATACACGGTTTTACGGGATTCGGTCCGGATCAAAATTCTCCGGAAATCAAATAGAAAGTTACTCGGGTCAGATAATGCGGCCACACAAAGTTTGAGCACCAACGGAAGACATTTGGGGTGTCGGTGTGCCCCACAAACCAAAGATTCGCGAAACTCGGATTTTCGTGAAAAATGTGTTAAAGCTCGTTATTTGAGGTGAAATCGAACAGGTTGATTCCTGAAATGAGCTCGGACGCGTGATTGAAAAACAGGAGAAAAAGAAACAGGGTCGGACGACCTTCCGAAAAAGGTGAAATTGAAGTGTATAATACACGTTTTTTCGGGATTAGGGGTTTGAACAAAATTCTCGGAAATCACATAGAAAGTTCCTCGGTCGATAAAGCGGCCACGCAAAGTTTGAGCACCAACGGAAGTCATTTAGGGGTGCCGGTGTGCCACAAACCAAAGATTCGCAGAAACTCGGATTATCGTGAAAAATGTGTTAAAGCTCGTTATTTGAGGTGAAATCGAACAAAGTTAATTCTGAAATCGCACAGTTGATTCTGAAATGAGCTCGGTCGCGTGATTGAGAAACAGGGGAAAAATAAACAGTGGTCCCAGACGACCTTCCGAACGGGTGAAATTGAAGTGTATAATACACACGGTTTTGGGATTCCGGTCCCGGAACAAAATTCTCCGGAAATCACATAGAAAGTTTCACGGGTCAGATAAAGCGGCCACGCAAAGTTTGAGCACCAACGGAAGACATTTGGGGGTGCCGGTGTGCCACAAACCAAAGATTCGCGAAACTCTGATTATCATGAAAAATGTGTTAAAGCTCGTTATTTGAGGGTGAAATCGAACAGGTTGATTTCTGAAATGAGCTCGGACGCGTGATTGAAAAACAGGAAGAAAAAAAAAATGTCCGTCAGACGACCTTCCGAACGGTGAAATTGAAGTGTATAATACACGGTTTTTGGGATTCGGGTCCGGAACAAAATTCTCCGGAAATCACAGAGAAAGTTCCTCGGGTCAGATAAAGCGGCCACGCAAAGTTTGAGCACCAACGGAAGATATTTGGGGGTGCGGTGTGCAGGCACACAAACCAAAGATTCCGAAACTCGATTATCGTGAAAAATGTGTTAAAGCTCGTTATTTGAGGTGAAATCGAGCAGATTGATTCCGAAATGAGCTCGGACGCGTGATTGAAAAAGGAGAAAAAGAAACATGGTGCACGACCTTCCGAACGGCCGTGAAATTGAAGTGTATAATACACGGTTTTTCGGGATTCCGGAGTCCCGGATCAAAATTCTCCGGAAATCACATAGAAAGATCCTCGGGTCAGATAAAGCGGCCACGCAAAGTTTGAGCACCAACGGAAGACATTTGGGGGTGCGGTGTGCCACAAACCAAAGATTCGCAAAACCTGATTATCGTGAAAATGTGTTAAAACTCGTTATTTGAGGCTGAAATCGAACAGGTTGATTCCTGAAATGAGCTCGGACGCGTGATTGAAAAACAGGGAGAAAAAGAAACAGGGTCGGTACGACATTCCGAAAGGCTGAAATTGAAGTGTATAATACACGGTTTTTCGGGATTCCGGGGTCACGGAACAAAATTCTCCGGAAATCACATAGAAAGTTACTCGGGTCAGATAATGCGGCCACACAAAGTTTGAGCACCAACGGAAGACATTTGGGGGTGTCGGTGTGCCACAAACCAGCATTCGCCGAAACTCGGATTTTCGTGAAAAATGTGTTAAAGCTCGTTATTTGAGGCTGAAATCGAACAGGTTGATTTCTGAAATGAGCTCGGACGCGTGATTGAAAAACAGGGAGAAAAAGAAACAGTGGTCGGCACGACCTTCCGAAAGGTCAAATTGAAGTGTATAATACACGGTTTTGGATTTAGGGGTTTGAACAAAATTCTCCGGAAATCACATAGAAAGTTCCTCGGGTCGATAAAGCGGCCACGCAAAGTTTGAGCACCAACGGAAGTCATTTAGGGTGCGGTGTGCCACAAACAAAGATTCGCTAAACTCGGATTATCGTGAAAAATGTGTTAAAGCTCGTTATTTGAGGTCGAAATCGAACAGTTAATTCCGAAATCGCACACAAAGTTGATTCCGAAATGAGCTCGGTCGCGTGATTGAGAAACAGGAGAAAAATAAACGTGGTCCGCACGACCTTACCTTCCGAACGGGTGAAATTGAAGTGTATAATACACGGTTTTTCGGGATTCCGGAATCCCGGAACAAAATTCTCCGGAAATCACATAGAATGTTTCACGGGTCAGATAAAGCGGCCACGCAAAGTTTGAGCACCAACGGAAGACATTTGGGGGTGCCGGTGTGCCACAAACCAAAGATTCGCTAAAACTCGGATTATCATGAAAAATGTGTTAAAGCTCGTTATTTGAGGTGAAATCGAAACAGTTGATTTCGAAATGAGCTCGGACGCGTGATTGAAAAACAGGAGAAAATGAAAAAATGTCCGCACGACCTTCCGAACAGGTGAAATTGAAGTGTATAATACACGGTTTTTTGGGATTCCGGGTCCCGGAACAAAATTCTCCGGAAATCACAGAGAAAGTTCCTCGGGTCGATAAAGCGGCCACGCAAAGTTTGAGCACCAACGGAAGACATTTGGGGGTGCGGTGTGCCTACAAACCAAAGATTCGCCGAAACTCGATTATCGTGAAAAATGTGTTAAAGCTCGTTATTTGAGGTGAAATCGAAGCAGATTGATTCTGAAATGAGCTCGGACGCGTGATTGAAAACAGGAGAAAAAGAAACAGTGGTCGGTGCACGACCTTCCGAACGGCTGAAATTGAAGTGTATAATACACGGTTTTTCGGGATTCGGAGTCCCGGAACAAAATTCTCCGGAAATCACATAGAAAGATCCTCGGGTCGGATAAAGCGGCCACGCAAAGTTTGAGCACCAACGGAAGACATTTGGGGGTGCGGTGTGCCACAAACCAAGATTCGCCGAAACTCGGATTATCGTGAAAAATGTGTTAAAACTCGTTATTTGAGGTGGAAATCGAACAGGTTGATTCTGAAATGAGCTCGGACGCGTGATTGAAAAACAGGGAGAAAAAGAAACAGTGGTCGGTACGACATTCGAAAGGTGAAATTGAAGTGTATAATACACGGTTTTCGGGATCCGGTCACGGAACAAAATTCTCCGGAAATCACATAGAAAGTTCATCGGGTCAGATAAAGCGCCACGCAAAGTTTGAGCACCAACGGAAGACATTTGGGGGTGCCGGTGTGCCACAAACCAAAGATTCGCGAAACTCGGATTATCGTGAAAAATGTGTTAAAGCTCGTTATTTGAGGTGAAATCGAACAGGTTGATTCCTGAAATCGAACAGGTTGATTCCTGAAATGAGCTCGGACGCGTGATTGAGAAACAGGGAGAAAAATAAACAGGGTCCGGTACGACCTTCCGAACGGGTGAAATTGAAGTGTATAATACACGGTTTTGGGATTCGGAATCCGGAACAAAATTCTCCGAAATCACATAGAATGTTTCACGGGTCGATAAAGCGCCACGCAAAGTTTGAGCACCAACGGAAGACATTTGGGGTGCGGTGTGCCACAAAACAAAGATTCGCGAAACTCGGATTATCGTGAAAAATGTGTTAAAGCTCGTTACTTTGAGGTGAAATCGAACAGGTTGATTCTCGAAATGAGCTCGGACGCGTGATTGAAAAACAGGGAGAAAAAGAAATAGCGTCCGGTACGACCTTCCGAACTACTGAAATTGAAGTGTATAATACACGGTTTTTCGGGATTCGGGGTCCCGGAACAAAATTCTCCGGAAATCACATAGAAAGTTCCTCGGGTCAGATAAAGCGGCCACGCAAAGTTTGAGCACCAACGGAAGATATTTGGGGGTGCTGGTGTGCCACAAACCAGCATTCGCCGAAACTCGAATATCGTGAAAAATGTGTTAAAGCTCGTTATTTGAGGCTGAAATCGAAATCGAGCATTGATTCTGAAATGAGCTCGGACGCGTGATTGAAAAACAGGAGAAAAAGAAACAGGGTCCGGTACGACCTTCCGAACGGCTGAAATTGAAGTGTATAATACACGGTTTCGGGATTCCGGAGTCCGGATCAAAATTCTCGGAAATCACATAGAAAGTTCTCGGGTCAGATAAAGCGGCCACGCAAAGTTTGAGCACCAACGGAAGACATTTGGGGGTGCGGTGTGCACAAACCAAAGATTCGCCGAAACTCGATTATCATGAAAAATGTGTTAAAGCTCGTTATTTGAGGTTGAAATCGAAAAGGTTGATTCATGAAATGAACTCGGACGCGTGATTGAAAAACAGGGAGAAAAAGAAACAGGGTCCGATACGACCTTCCGAACGGTTGAAATTGAAGTGTATAATACACGGTTTTCGGGATTCCGGGGTCACGGAACAAAATTCTTCGGAAATCACATAAAAAGTTCCTCGGGTCAGATAAAGCGGCCACGCAAAGTTTGAGCACCAACGGAAGACATTTGGGGTGCGGTGTGCCACAAACCAAAGATTCGCGAAACTCGGATTATCGTGAAAAATGTGTTAAAGCTCGTTACTTGAGGTGAAATCGAACAAAGGTTGATTCTGAAATGAGCTCGGACGCGTGATTGAAAAACAGGGAGAAAGAGAAAAGAAAAGCGGCGTCGCATTTACGACCTTCCGAATTTGAAATTGAAGTGTATAATACACGGTTTTTGGGATTCGGTCCCGGAACAAAATTCTCGGAAATCACAGAGAAAGTTCCTCGGGTCGAGATAAAGCGGCCACGCAAAGTTTGAGCACCAACGGAAGATATTTGGGGGTGCCGGTGTGCCACAAACTAGCATTCCGAAACTCGATTATCGTGAAAAATGTGTTAAAGCTTGTTATTTGAGGTCGAAATCGAGCAGATTGATTCTCGAAATGAGCTCGGACGCGTGATTGAAAAACAGGGAGAAAAAGAAAAGTGGTCGGTACGACCTTCCGAAAATTTGAAATTGAAGTGTATAATACACGGTTTTTCGGGATTCTGAGTCCCGGATCAAAATTCTCCGGAAATCACATAGAAAGTTCCTCGGGTCGATAAAGCGGCCACGCAAAGTTTGAGCACCAACGGAAGACATTTGGGGGTGCGGTGTGCACAAACCAAAGATTCGCGAAACTCGATTATCATGAAAAATGTGTTAAAACTCGTTATTTGAGGATGAAATCGAACAAGGTTGATTCTGAAATGAACTCGGACGCGTGATTGAAAAACAGGAGAAAAAGAAATAGGTCCAGACGACCTTCCGAACGGCAGTGAAATTGAAGTGTATAATACACGGTTTTTCGGGATTCGGGGTCCCGGAACAAAATTCTCCGGAAATCACATAAAAAGTTCCTCGGGTCGATAAAGCGGCCACGCAAAGTTTGAGCACCAACGGAAGACATTTGGGGGTGCGGTGTGCCACAAACCAAAGATTTGCCGAAACTCAGTTATCATGAAAAATGTGTTAAAGCTCGTTATTTGTGGCTGAAATCGAACAGGTTGATTTTCAAAATGAGCTCGTACGCGTGATTGAAAAACAGAAGAAAAAAACGATGTACGACCTTCCGAAATTTGAAATTGAAGTGTATAATACACGGTTTTTCGGGATTCTGGGGTCCCGGAACAAAATTCTCCGGAAATCACATAGAAAGTTCCTCGGGTCAGATAAAGCGGCCACGCAACGTTTGAGCACAAACGGATGACATTTGGGGGTGCCGGTGTGTGCCAGAAACCAGCATTCGCCGAAACTCGGATTATCGTGAAAAATGTGTTAAAGCTCGTTATTTGATGCTCAAATCGAACAGGTTGATTACTGAAATCGCATAGGTTGATTCCTGAAATGAGCTCGGACGCGTGATTAAAAAACAGGGAGAAAAAGAAACAGGGTCGGTACGACCTTCCGAACGGCTGAAATTGAAGTGTATAATACACGGTTTTTCGGGATTCCGGAGTCCCGGATCAAAATTCTCCGGAAATCACATAGAAAGTTCCTCGGGTCGATAAAGCGGCCACGCAAAGTTTGAGCACCAACGGAAGACATTTGGGGGTGCCGGTGTGCCACAAACCAAAGATTCGCCAAACTCGGATTATCGTGAAAAATGTGTTAAAACTCGTTATTTGAGGCTGAAATCGAACAGGTTGATTCTGAAATGAGCTCGGACGCGTGATTGAAAAACAGGGAGAAAAAGAAACAGTGGTCGGTACGACATTCAAAGGTGAAATTGAAGTGTATAATACACGGTTTTCGGGATTCCGGGTCCCGGAACAAAATTCTCCGGAAATCACATAGAAAGTTCCTCGGGTCGATAAAGCGGCCACGCAAAGTTTGAGCACCAACGGAAGACATTTGGGGGTGCCGGTGTGCCACAAACCAAAGATTCGCGAAACTCGGATTATCGTGAAAAATGTGTTAAAGCTCGTTATTTGAGGTGAAATCGAACAGGTTGATTCCTGAAATCGCACGGGTTGATTCTGAAATGAGCTCGGACGCGTGATTGAGAAACAGGAGAAAAATAAACAGGTCCCATGACGACCTTCCGAACAGGTGAAATTGAAGTGTATAATACACGGTTTTTTCGGGATTCGGAATCCCGGAACAAAATTCTCGAAATCACATAGAATGTTTCACGGGTCGAGATAAAGCGGCCACGCAAAGTTTGAGCACCAACGGAAGACATTTGGGGGTGCCGGTGTGCCACAAACCAAGATTCGCTAAACTCGGATTATCGTGAAAAATGTGTTAAAGTCGTTATTTGAGGCTGAAATCGAACAGGTTGATTCTGAAATGAGCTCGGACGCGTGATTGGAAAACGGGAGAAAAGAAAAACGGCGTCGACGACCTTCCGAACGGTGAAATTGAAGTGTATAAAACACGGTTTTGGGATTAGGGGTCCGGAACAAAATTCTCCGGAAATCACAGAGAAAGTTCCTCGGGTCAGATAAAGCGGCCACGCAAAGTTTGAGCACCAACGGAAGATATTTGGGGGTGCCGGTGTGCCACAAACTAGCATTCGCCGAAACTCTGATTATCGTGAAAAATGTGTTAAAGCTCGTTATTTGAGGCTGAAATCGAACAGATTGATTCCTGAAATGAGCTCGGACGCGTGATTGAAAAACAGGGAGAAAAAGAAACAGGGTCGGTACGACCTTCCGAACGGCTGAAATTGAAGTGTATAATACACGGTTTTTCGGGATTCCGGAGTCCCGGAACAAAATTCTCCGGAAATCACATAGAAAGTTCCTCGGGTCAGATAAAGCGGCCACGCAAAGTTTGAGCACCAACGGAAGACATTTGGGGGTGCCGGTGTGCCACAAACCAAAGATTCGCGAAACTCAGATTATCATGAAAAATGTGTTAAAGCTCGTTATTTGAGGTCAAATCGAACAGTTGATTCTGAAATGAACTCGGACGCGTGATTGAAAAACAGGAGAAAAAGAAATAGGGTCCATGACGACCTTCCGAGCGGTGAAATTGAAGTGTATAATACACGGTTTTCGGGATTCGGGTTCCCGGAACAAAATTCTCCGGAAATCACATAAAAAGTTCTCGGGTCAGATAAAGCGGCCACGCAAAGTTTGAGCACCAACGAAAGACATTTGGGGGTGCGGTGTGCCACAAACCAGCATTTGCCGAAACTCAGATTATCATGAAAAATGTGTTAAAGCTCGTTATTTGTGGCTGAAATCGAACAGGTTGATTTCTGAAATGAGCTCGTACGCGTGATTGAAAAACAGAAGAAAAAGAAACAGTGTACGACCTTCCGAACGGCTGAAATTGAAGTGTATAATACACGGTTTTTCGGGATTCTGGGGTCCCGGAACAAAATTCTCCGGAAATCACATAGAAAGTTCCTCGGGTCAGATAAAGCGGCCACGCAAAGTTTGAGCACAAACGGAAGACATTTGGGAGTGCGGTGTGTGCGAGAAACCAAAGATTCGCGAAACTCGGATTATCGTGAAAAATGTGTTAAAGCTCGTTATTTGATGCTGAAATCGAACAGGTTGATTACTGAAATCGCATAGGTTGATTCCTGAAATGAGCTCGGACGCGTGATTGAAAAACATGGAGAAAAATAAACAGGGTCTGGTACGACCTTCCGAACGGGTGAAATTTAAGTGTATAATACACGGTTTTTCGGGATTCCGAGGTCCCGGAACAAAATTCTCCGGAAATCACATAGAAAGTTTCACGGGTCAGATAAAGCGGCCACGCAAAGTTTGAGCACCAACGGAAAACATTTGGGGGTGCCGGTGTGCCACAAACCAGCATTCGCCGAAACTCGGATTATCGTGAAAAATGTGTTAAAACTCGTTATTTGAGGTGGAAATCGAACAGGTTGATTCTGAAATGAGCTCGGACGCGTGATTAAAAAACAGGGAGAAAAAGAAACAGGGGTCGGTACGACCTTCCGAACGGTGAAATTGAAATGTATAATACACGGTTTTTCGGGATTCCAGGGTCCGGATCAAAATTCTCCGAAAATCACATAGAAAGTTCCTCGAGTCGGATAAAGCGGCCACGCAAAGTTTGAGCACCAACGGAAGACATTTGGGGGTGCGGTGTACAAACCAAAGATTCGCCGAAACTCGGATTATCGTGAAAAATGTGTTAAAGCTCGTTATTTGAGGTGAAATCGAACAGGTTGATTCCTGAAATCGAACAGGTTGATTCTGAAATGAGCTCGGACGCGTGATTGAAAAACAGGGAGAAAAAGAAACAGGTCCGCTACGACCTTCCGAACGACTGAAATTGAAGTGTATAATACACGATTTTTCGGGATTCGGGGTCCCGGAACAAAATTCTCCGGAAATCACATAGAAAGTTTCTCGGGTCGGATAAAGCGGTCACGCAAAGTTTGAGCACCAACGGAAGATATTTGGGGTGCCGGTGTGCCACAAACCAAAGATTCGCCGAAACTCGATTATTGTGAAAAATGTGTTAAAGCTCGTTATTTGAGGTGAAATCGAACGGATTGATTCTGAAATGAGCTCGGACGCGTGATTGAAAAAAACAGGAGAAAAAGAAACAGGGTTGGTACGACGTTCGACGGTGAAATTGAAGTGTATAATACACGGTTTTTCGGGATTCGGGGTCCGGATCAAAATTCTCGGAAATCACATAGAAAGTTCCTCGGGTCGAGATAAAGCGGCCACGCAAAGTTTTAGTACCAACGAGAAGACATTTGGGGGTGCGGTGTGCCACAAACCAAAGATTCGCGAAACTCGATTATTATGAAAAATGTGTTAAAGCTCGTTATTTGAGGCTGAAATCGAACAGGTTGATTTCAGAAATGAGCTCGGACGCGTGATTGAAAAACAGGAAGAAAAAGAAAAGCGATTATACGACCTTCCGAACGGCGAAATTGAAATTGAAGTGTATAATACACGGTTTTCTCCGGGATTAGGGTCCCGGAACAAAATTCTCGGAAATCACATAGAAAGTTTCTCGGGTCAGATAAAGCGGCGACGCAATGTTTGAGCACCAACGGAAGCCATTTGGGGGTGCCGGTGTGCCACAAACCAAAGATTCGAAACTCGGATTATCGTGAAAAATGTGTTAAAGCTCGTTATTTGAGGTTGAAATCGAACAGTTGATTTCGAAATCGAACAGTTGATTCTGAAATAAGCTCGGACGCGTGATTGAAAAACAGGAGAAAAAGAAACAGGCCCGCACGACCTTCCGAACGGTGAAATTGAAGTGTATAATACACGGTTTTTCGGGATTCCGGTCCCGGAACAAAATTTTCCGGAAATCACATAGAAAGTTCCTCGGGTCGGATAAAGCGGCCACGCAAAGTTTGAGCACCAACGGAAGACATTTGGGGGTGCCGGTGTGCCACAAACCAGCATTCGCCGAAACTCGGATTATCGTGAAAAATGTGTTAAAGCTCGTTATTTGAGGTGAAATCGAACAGTTGATTCGAAATCGAACAGGTTGATTCTGAAATGAGCTCGGACGCGTGATTGAAAAACAGGGAGAAAAAGAAACAGGGCCGCATACGACCTTCCGAACTATTTGAAATTGAAGTGTATAATACACGGTTTTTCGAGATTCCGGGGTCCCGGATCAAAATTTTCCGGAAATCACATAGAAAGTTCCTCGGGTCAGATAAAGCGGCCACGCAAAGTTTGAGCACCAACGGAAGACATTTGGGGGTGCCGGTGTGCCACAAACCAGCATTCGCCGAAACTCGGATTATCGTGAAAAAAGTGTTAAAGCTCGTTATTTGAGGCTGAAATCGAACGGATTAATTCCTGAAATGAGCTCGGACGCGTGATTGAAAAACAGGGAGAAAAAGAAACAGGGTCGGTACGACCTTCCGAACGGCTGAAATTGAAGTGTATAATACACGGTTTTTCGGGATTCCGGGGTCCCGGAACAAAATTCTTCGGAAATCACATAGAAAGTTCCTCGGGTCAGATAAAGCGGCCACGCAAATTTTGAGCACCAACGGAAGACATTTGGGGGTGCCGGTGTACCACAAACCAGCATTCGCCGAAACTCGGATTATCATGAAAAATGTGTTAAAGGTCGTTATTGGAGGCTGAAATCGAACAGGTTGATTTCTGAAATGAGCTCGAACGCGTGATTGAAAAACAGAAGCAAAAGAAAAGCGATGTACGACCTTCCGAACGGTGAAATTGAAGTGTATAATACACGGTTTTTCGGGATTCCGGGGTCCCGGAACAAAATTCTCCGGAAATCACATAGAAAGTTCATCGGGTCAGAAAAATCGGCCACGCAATGTTTGAGCACCAACGGAAGACATTTGGGGGTGCCGGTGTGCCACAAACCAAAGATTCGCGAAACTCGGATTATCGTGAAAAATGTGTTAAAGCTCGTTATTTGAGGTGAAATCGAACAAAGTTGATTCTGAAATCGAACAGGTTGATTCTGAAATGAGCTCGGACGCGTGATTGAAAAACAGGGAGAAAAAGAAACAGGGCCCGGTACGACCTTCCGAACGGCTGAAATTGAAGTGTATAATACACGGTTTTTCGAGATTCCGAGTCCCGGATCTAAATTTTCCGGAAATCACATATAAGTTCCTCGGGTCAGATAAAGCGGCCACGCAAAGTTTGAGCACCAACGGAAGACATTTGGGGGTGCCGGTGTGCCACAAACCAGCATTCGCCGAAACTCGGATTATCGTGAAAAATGTGTTAAAGCTCGTTATTTAAGGTGAAATCGAACAGGTTGATTCGAAATCGAACAGTTGATTCCCGAAATGAGCTCGGACGCGTGATTGAAAAAAAGGGAGAAAAAGAAACAGGGCCGAGACGACCTTCCGAACGGCTGAAATTGAAGTGTATAATACACGGTTTTCGAGATTCGGTCCGGATCAAAATTTTCCGGAAATCACATAGAAAGTTCCTCGGGTCGGATAAAGCGGCCACGCAAAGTTTGAGCACCAACGGAAGACATTTAGGGGTGCAGGTGTGCCACAAACCAGATTCGCCGAAACTCGGATTATCGTGAAAAAAGTGTTAAAGCTCGTTATTTGAGGCTGAAATCGAACGGATTAATTCCTGAAATGAGCTCGGACGCGTGATTGAAAAACAGGGAGAAAAAGAAACAGGGTCGGTACGACCTTCCGAACGGCTGAAATTGAAGTGTATAATACACGGTTTTTCGGGATTCCGGGGTCTCGGATCAAAATTCTTCGGAAAGCACATAGAAAGTTCCTCGGGTCAGATAAAGCGGCCACGCAAATTTTGAGCACCAACGGAAGACATTTGGGGGTGCCGGTGTGCCACAAACCAGCATTCGCCGAAACTCGGATTATCATGAAAAATGTGTTAAAGGTCGTTATTGGAGGCTGAAATCGAACAGGTTGATTTCTGAAATGAGCTCGAACGCGTGATTGAAAAACAGGAAGCAAAAGAAACAGTGTACGACCTTCCGAACGGCTGAAATTGAAGTGTATAATACACGGTTTTTCGGGATTCCGGGGTCCCGGAACAAAATTCTCCGGAAATCACATAGAAAGTTCATCGGGTCAGATAAAGCGGCCACGCAATGTTTGAGCACCAACGGAAGACATTTGGGGGTGCAGGTGTGCCACAAACCAAGATTCGCCGAAACTCGGATTATCGTGAAAAATGTGTTAAAGCTCGTTATTTGAGGCTGAAATCGAACAAGTTGATTCTGAAATCGCACGGGTTGATTTCAAATGAGCTCGAACGCGTGATTGAAAAATAGGGAGAAAAATAAACAGGTCCGCACGACCTTCCGAACACATTTGAAATTGAAGTGTATAATACACGGTTTTTCGGGATTCCAGGGTCCGGAACAAAATTCTCGGGAAATCACATAGAAAGTTTCACGGGTCGGATAAAGCGGTCACAAAAAGTTTGAGCACCAACGGAAGACATTTGGGGGTGCCGGTGGGCCACAAACCAAAGATTCGAAACTCGGATTATGGTGAAAAATGTGTTAAAGCTCGTTATTTGATTTGAAATCGAAACAGTTGATTCGAAATCGAACAGGTTGATTTCGAAATGAGCTCGGACGCGTGATTGAAAAACAAGGAGAAAAAGAAACAGGGTCCGGTACGACCTTCCGAACGGCTGAAATTGAAGTGTATAATACACGGTTTTTCGGGATTCCGGGGTCCCGGAACAAAATTCTCCGGAAATCACATAGAAAGTTCCTCAGGTCGATAAAGCGGCCGCGCAAAGTTTGAGCACCAACGGAAGACATTTGGGGGTGCCGGTGTGCTACAAACCAGCATTCGCCGAAACTCTGATTATAGTGAAAAATGTGTTAAAGCTCGTTATTTGAGGCTGAGTACGACCTTCCGAACGGCTGAAATTTAAGTGTATAATACACGGTTTTTCGGGATTCCGGGGTCCCGGATCAAAATTCTCCGGAAATCACATAGAAATTTCCTCAGGTCAGATAAAGCGGCCACGCAAAGTTTGAGCACCAACGGAATACATTTGGGGGTGCGGTGTGCCCACAAACCAAAGATTCGCGAAACTCGATTATCGTGAAAAATGTGTTAAAGCTCGTTATTTGAGGCTGAAATCGAACGGATTAATTCCTGAAATGAGCTCGGACACGTGATTGTAAAACAGGAGAAAAAAAAACGGGTCGGTACGACCTTCCGAATTTGAAATTGAAGTGTATAATACACGGATTTTCGGGATTCCGGGGTCCCGGATCAAAATTTTCCGGAAATCACATAGAAAGTTCCTCGGGTCAGATAAAGCGGCCACGCAAAGTTTGAGCACCAACGGAAGACATTTGGGGGTGCCGGTGTGCCACAAACCAGCATTCGCCGAAACTCGGATTATCATGAAAAATGTGTTAAAGCTCGTTATTTGAGGCTGAAATCGAACAGGTTGATTTCGGAAATGAGCTCGGACGCGTGATTGAAAAACAGGAAGAAAAAGAAACAGTGTACGACCTTCCGAACGGCTGAAATTGAATTGTATAATACACGGTTTTTCGGGATTCCGGGGTCCCGGAACAAAATTCTCCGGAAATCACATAGAAAGTTCCTCGGGTCAGATAAAGCGGCCACGCAATGTTTGAGCACCAACGGAAGACATTTGGGGGTGCCGGTGTGCCACAAACCAAAGATTCGAAACTCGGATTATCGTGAAAAATGTGTTAAAACTCCTTATTTGAAATCGAATCTGGTTGATTCCGAAATCAACGGAGTTGATTCTCGAAATGAGCTCGCACGCGTGATTGAAAAATAGGAGAAAAATAAACAGGTCCAAGACGACCTTCCGAACGGGTGAAATTGAAGTGTATAATACACGGTTTTCGGGATTAGGGGTCCCGGAACAAGATTCTCGGAAATCACATAGAAAGTTTCACGGGTCGATAAAGCGGCCACGCAAAGTTTGAGCACCAACGGAAGACATTTGGGGGTGCGGTGTAGCCACAAACCAAAGATTCGCCGAAACTCGGATTATCGTGAAAAATGTGTTAAAACTCGTTATTTGAGGTGGAAATCGAACAGGTTGATTCTGAAATGAGCTCGGACGCGTGATTGAAAAACAGGGAGAAAAAGAAAGCGGGTCGGTGACGACCTTCCGAACGGCCGAAATTGAAGTGTATAATACACGGTTTTTGGGATTCCGGGGTCCCGGATCAAAATTCTCCGAAAATCACATAGAAAGTTCCTCGAGTAAGATAAAGCGGCCACGCAAATTTTGAGCACCAACGGAAGACATTTAGGGGGTGCGGTGTGCCACAAACCAAAGATTCGCTAAACTCGGATTATCGTGAAAAATGTGTTAAAGCTCGTTATTTGAGGCGGAAATCGAACAGGTTGATTTATGAAATCGAACAGGTTGATTCTGAAATGAGCTCGGACGCGTGATTGAAAAACAGGGAGAAAAATAAACAGGTCCCATGACGACCTTCCGAACGGGTGAAATTGAAGTGTATAATGCACGTTTTTGGGATTAGGGGTCCCGGAACAAAATTCTCGGAAATCACATAGAAATTTTTCGGTCGATAAAGCGGTCACGCAAAGTTTGAGCACCAACGGAAGACATTTGGGGGTGCGGTGTGCCACAAACCAAGATTCGCGAAACTCGGATTATGGTGAAAAATGTGTTAAAGCTCGTTATTTGAGGCTGAAATCGAACAAGTTGATTCTGAAATCGCACAAAGTTGATTCTGAAATGAGCTCCGACGCGTGATTGAAAAACAGGAGAGAAATAAACGGCGTCGACGACCTTCGAACGGGTGAAATTGAAGTGTATAATACACGGTTTTTCGGGATTAGGGGTTCGGAACAAAATTCTTCGGAAATCACATAGAAAGTTTCACGGGTCAGATAAAGCGGTCACGCAAAGTTTGAGCACCAACGGAAGACATTTGGGGGTGCGGTGTGCCACAAACCAAAGATTCGCCGAAACTCGGATTATCATGAAAAATGTGTTAAAGCTCGTTATTTGAGGTTGAAATCAAACAGTTGATTTGAAATGAGCTCGAGACGCGTGATTGAAAAACAGGAAGAAAAAGAAACGGTGTACGACTTTCCGAACGGCTGAAATTGAAGTGTATAATACACGGTTTTTCGGGATTCAGGGTCCCGGAACAAAATTCTCCGGAAATCACATAGAAAGTTCCTCAGTCGAGATAAAGCGGACACGCAAAGTTTGAGCACCAACGCAAGACATTTGGGGGTGCCGGTGTGCCACAAACCAAAATTCGCCGAAACTCGGATTATCGTGAAAAATGTGTTAAAGCTCGTTATTTGAGGTGAAATCGAATGGTTGATTCTGAAATCGCACAGGTTGATTCTGTAATGAGCTCCGACGCGTGATTGAAAAACGGGGAGAAAAATAAAACGGTGGTCCGATGCGACCTTCCGACAGGTGAAATTGAAGTGTATAATACACGAGTTTTCGGGATTTCGGGGTCCGGAACAAAATTCTCCGGAAATCACATAGAAAGTTTCACGGGTCAGGTAAATTGGCCACGCAAAGTTTGAGCACCAACGGAAGACATTTGGGGTGCGGTGTGCCACAAACCAAAGATTCGCGAAACTCGGATTTTCGTGAAAAATGTGTTAAAACTCGTTATTTGAGGCTGAAATCGAACAGGTTGATTCCTGAAATGAGTTCGGACGCGTGATTGAAACACAGGGAGAAAAAGAAACAGGGTCGGTACGACCTTCCGAACGGCTGAAATTGAAGTGTATAATACACGGTTTTTCGGGATTCCGGGGTCCCGGATCAAAATTCTCCGAAAATCACATAGAAAGTTCCTCGAGTCAGATAAAGCGGCCACGCAAAGTTTGAGCACCAACGGAAGACATTTGGGGGTGCCGGTGTGCCACAAACCAGCATTCGCCGAAACTCGGATTATCGTGAAAAATGTGTTAAAGCTCGTTATTTGAGGCTGAAATCGAACAGTTGATTCACGAAATCGAACAGGTTGATTCTGAAATGAGTTCGGACGCGTGATTGAAACACAGGGGAAAAAGAAACAGGTCGTGACGACCTTCGAACGGTGAAATTGAAATGTATAATACACGGTTTTCGGGATTAGGGGTTAGGATCAAAATTCTCGAAAATCACATAGAAAGTTCCTCGAGTCGGATAAAGCGGCCACGCAAAGTTTGAGCACCAACGGAAGACATTTGGGGGTGCCGGTGTGCACAAACAAAGATTCGCGAAACTCGGATTATCGTGAAAAATGTGTTAAAGCTCGTTATTTGAGGTGAAATCGAACAGGTTGATTCTGAAATCGAAACAAAGTTGATTCTGAAATGAGCTCGGACGCGTGATTGAAAAACAGGGAGAAAAAGAAACGGGGCCGGTACGACCTTCCGAACGGTGAAATTGAAGTGTATAATACACGGTTTTCGAGATTCCGGTCCGGATCAAAATTTCCGGAAATCACATAGAAAGTTCCTCGGGTCAGATAAAGCGGCCACGCAAAGTTTGAGCACCAACGGAAGACATTTGGGGGTGCGGTGTGCCACAAACCAAAGATTCGCCAAAACTCGGATTATCGTGAAAAATGTGTTAAAGCTCGTTATTTGAGGTGAAATCGAACAGTTGATTCGAAATCGAACAAAGTTGATTCTGAAATGAGCTCGGACGCGTGATTGAAAACAGGAGAAAAAGAAACGGGGCCGCACGACCTTCCGAACGGTGAAATTGAAGTGTATAATACACGGTTTTTCGGGATTCCGGTCCCGGAACAAAATTCTCCGGAAATCACATAGAAAGTTCCTCGGGCAGATAAAGCGGCCACGCAAAGTTTGAGCACCAACGGAAGACATTTGGGGGTGCTTAGGTGTGCCACAAACCAAAGATTCGTTCCGAAACTCGGATTATCATGAAAAATGTGTTAAAGCTCGTTATTTGAGGCTGAAATCAAACAGGTTGATTTCTGAAATGAGCTCAGACGCGTGATTGAAAAACAGGAAGAAAAAGAAACGGTGTACGACCTTCCGAACGGCTGAAATTGAAGTGTATAATACACGGTTTTTCGGGATTCCGGGGTCCCGGAACAAAATTCTCCGGAAATCACATAGAAAGTTCCTCAGGTCAGATAAAGCGGACACGCAAAGTTTGAGCACCAACGCAAGACATTTGGGGGTGCCGGTGTGCCACAAACCAGCATTCGCCGAAACTCGGATTATCGTGAAAAATGTGTTAAAGCTCGTTACTTGAGGCTGAAATCGAACAGGTTGATTCCTGAAATCGCACAGGTTGATTCCTGTAATGAGCTCCGACGCGTGATTGAAAAACAGGGAGAAAAATAAACAGGGTCCGGTACGACCTTCCGAACGGGTGAAATTGAAGTGTATAATACACGAGTTTTCGGGATTTCGGGGTCCCGGAACAAAATTCTCCGGAAATCACATAGAAAGTTTCACGGGTCAGGTAAAGTGGCCACGCAAAGTTTGAGCACCAACGGAAGACATTTGGGGGTGCGGTGTACCCACAAACCAAAGATTCCGAAACTCGGATTTTCGTGAAAAATGTGTTAAAACTCGTTATTTGAGGCTGAAATCGAACAGGTTGATTCTGAAATGAGCTCGGACGCGTGATTGAAAAACAGGGAGAAAAAGAAACAGGTCAGGTACGACCTTCCGAACGGTTGAAATTGAAGTGTATAATACACGGTTTTTCGGGATTCCGGGTCCCGGATCAAAATTCTCTGAAAATCACATAGAAAGTTCCTCGAGTCAGATAAAGCGGCCACGCAAAGTTTGAGCACCAACGGAAGACATTTGGGGGTGCGGTGTGTGCACAAACCAAAGATTCGCCGAAACTCGGATTATCGTGAAAAATGTGTTAAAGCTCGTTATTTGAGGTGAAATCGAACAGGTTGATTCCTGAAATCGAACAGGTTGATTCCTGAAATGAGCTCGGACGCGTGATTGAAACACGGGGAGAAAAAAAACAGGGTCGTGCACGACCTTAACATTTGAAATTGAAGTGTATAATACACGGTTTTTCGGGATTCCGGGGTTAGGATCAAAATTCTCCGAAAATCACATAGAAAGTTCCTCGAGTCGGATAAAGCGGCCACGCAAAGTTTGAGCACCAACGGAAGACATTTGGGGGTGCGGTGTGCCACAAACCAAGATTCGCCGAAACTCGGATTATCGTGAAAAATGTGTTAAAGCTCGTTATTTGAGGCTGAAATCGAACAGGTTGATTCCTGAAATCGAACAGGTTGATTCCTGAAATGAGCTCGGACGCGTGATTGAAAAACAGGGAGAAAAAGAAACAGGGCCCGGTACGACCTTCCGAACGGCTGAAATTGAAGTGTATAATACACGGTTTTTCGAGATTCCGGGGTCCCGGATCAAAATTTTCCGGAAATCACATAGAAAGTTCCTCGGGTCAGATAAAGCGGCCACGCAAAGTTTGAGCACCAACGGAAGACATTTGGGGGTGCCGGTGTGCCACAAACCAGCATTCGCCAAAACTCGGATTATCGTGAAAAATGTGTTAAAGCTCGTTATTTGAGGCTGAAATCGAACAAGTTGATTCATGAAATCGAACAGGTTGATTCCTGAAATGAGCTCGGACGCGTGATTGAAAAACAGGAGAAAAAGAAACAGGGTCCGATACGACCTTCCGAACAGTTGAAATTGAAGTGTATAATACACGGATTTTTGGATTCCGGGGTCCCGGATCAAAATTTTCCGAAATCACATAGAAAGTTCCTCGGGCAGATAAAGCGGCCCCGCAAAGTTTGAGCACCAACGGAAGACATTTGGGGTGCGGTGTGCCAAACCAAAGATTCGCGAAACTCGGATTATCATGAAAAATGTGTTAAAGCTCGTTATTTGAGGCTGAAATCGAACAGGTTGATTTCGGAAATGAGCTCGGACGCGTGATTGAAAAACAGGAAGAAAAAGAAACAGTGTACGACCTTCCGAACGGCTGAAATTGAATTGTATAATACACGGTTTTTCGGGATTCCGGGGTCCCGGAACAAAATTCTCCGGAATTCACATAGAAAGTTCCTCGGGTCAAATAAAGCGGCCACGCAAAGTTTGAGCACCAACGGAAGACATTTGGGGGTGCGGTGTGCCACAAACCAGCATTCGCCGAAACTCGGATTATCGTGAAAAATGTGTTAAAGCTCCTTATTTGAATTTGAAATCGAATCTGGTTGATTCCGAAATCGCACAAAGTTGATTCACGAAATGAGCTCGGACGCGTGATTGAAAAACAGGGAGAAAAATAAACGGGGTCCGATCGACCTTCCGAACGGGTGAAATTGAAGTGTATAATACACGGTTTTTCGGAATTTCGGGGTCCCGGAACAAAATTCTCCGAAAATCACATAGAAAGTTTCACGGGTCAGATAAAGCGGCCACGCAAAGTTTGAGCACCAACGGAAGACATTTGGGGGTGCGGTGTGCCAAACCAAAGATTCGCCGAAACTCGGATTATCGTGAAAAATGTGTTAAAACTCGTTATTTGAGGTGAAATCGAACGGGTTGATTCTGAAATGAGCTCGGACGCGTGATAGAAAAACGGGAGAAAAAAGAAACTGGTCGATACGACCTTCCGAACATTTGAAATTGAAGTGTATAATACACGGTTTTTCGGGATTCCGGTCCCAGATCAAAATTCTCGAAAATCACATATAAAGTTCCTCGAGTAAGATAAAGCGGCCACGCAAATTTTGAGCACCAACGGAAGACATTTAGGGGTGCCGGTGTGCCACAAACCAGCATTCGCCGAAACTCGGATTATCGTGAAAAATGTGTTAAAGCTCTTTATTTGAGGCTGAAATCGAACAGGTTGATTCCTGAAATCGAACAGGTTGATTCCTGAAATGAGTTCGGACGCGTGATTGAAACACAGGGAGAAAAAGAAACAGGGTCGGTACGACCTTCCGAACGGCTGAAATTGAAGTGTATAATACACGGTTTTTCGGGATTCCGGGGTTCCGGATCAAAATTCTCGAAAATCACATAGAAAAGTTCCTCGAGTCAGATAAAGCGGCCACGCAAAGTTTGAGCACCAACGGAAGACATTTGGGGGTGCGGTGTGCCACAAACCAAGATTCGCCGAAACTCGGATTATCGTGAAAAATGTGTTAAAACTCGTTATTTGAGGTGAAATCGAACAAGTTGATTCTGAAATCGCACAGGTTGATTCTGAAATGAGCTCGACGGCGCGACGCGTGATTGAAAAAAACAGGAGAGAAATAAAACGTGTCCAGCACGACCTTCCGAACGGGTGAAATTGAAGTGTATAATACACGGTTTTTCGGGATTTAGGGGTTCGGAACAAAATTCTTGAAATCACATAGAAAGTTTCACGGGTCGATAAAGCGGCCACGCAAAGTTTGAGCACCAACGGAAGACATTTGGGGGTGCGGTGTGCCACAAACCAAAGATTCGCGAAACTCGGATTATCATGAAAAATGTGTTAAAGCTCGTTATTTGAAATTTGAAATCAAACAAAGGTTGATTTCGAAATGAGCTCAGACGCGTGATTGAAAAACAGGAAGAAAAAGAAACGGTGTACGACCTTCCGAACGGCTGAAATTGAAGTGTATAATACACGGTTTTTCAGGATTCCGGGGTCCCGGAACAAAATTCTCCGGAAATCACATAGAAAGTTCCTCAGGTCAGATAAAGCGGACACGCAAAGTTTGAGCACCAACGCAAGACATTTGGGGGTGCCGGTGTGCCACAAACCAACATTCGCCGAAACTCGGATTATCGTGAAAAATGTGTTAAAACTCGTTATTTGAGGCTGAAATCGAACAGGTTGATTCCTGAAATGAGCTCGGACGCGTGATAGAAAAACAGGGAGAAAAAGAAACTGGGTCGGTACGACCTTCCGAACGGCTGAAATTGAAGTATATAATACACGGTTTTTCGGGATTCCGGGGTCCCAGATCAAAATTCTCCGAAAATCACATAGAAAGTTCCTCGAGTCAGATAAAGCGGCCACGCAAATTTTGAGCACCAACGGAAGATATTTGGGGGTGCCGGTGTGCCCAAACCAAAGATTCGCCGAAACTCGGATTATCGTGAAAAATGTGTTAAAGCTCGTTATTTGAGGCTGAAATCGAACAGGTTGATTCCTGAAATCGAACAGGTTGATTCCTGAAATGAGCTCGGACGCGTGATTGAAAAACAGGGAGAAAAATAAACAGGATCCGGTACGACCTTCCGAACGGGTGAAATTAAAGTGTATAATACACGGTTTTTCGGGATTCCGGGGTCCCGGAACAAAATTCTCCGGAAATAACATAAAAGTTTCACGGGTCAGATAAAGCGGCCACGTAAAGTTTGAGCAACAACGGAAGACATTTGGGGTTGCCGGTGTGCCACAAACCAGCATTCGCCGAAACTCGGATTTTCGTGAAAAATGTGTTAAAACTCGTTATTTGAGGCTGAAATCGAACAGGTTGATTCCTGAAATGAGCTCGGACGCGTGATTGAAAAACAGGGAGAAAAAGAAACAGTGGTCGTGACGACCTTCCGAACGGGTGAAATTGAAGTGTATAATACTCGGTTTTCGGGATTCCGGGGTCCCGGAACAAAATTCTCCGGAAATCGCATAGAAAGTTTCTCGGGTCAGATAAAGCGGCCACCCAAAGTTTGAGCTCCAACGGAAGACATTTGGGGGTGCCGGTGTGCCACAAACCAGCATTCGCCGAAACTCGGATTATCATGAAAAATGTGTTAAAGCTCGTTATTTGAGGTTGAAATCGAACAAAGTTGATTTCGGAAATGAGCTCGGACGCGTGATTGAAAAACAGGAAGAAAAAGAAACAGTGTACGACCTTCCGAACGGCTGAAATTGAATTGTATAATACACGGTTTTTCGGGATTCCGGGGTCCCGGAACAAAATTCTCCGGAATTCACATAGAAAGTTCCTCGAGTCAGATAAAGCGGCCACGCAAATTTTGAGCACCAACGCAAGACATTTGGGGTGCGGTGTGCCCAAACCAAAGATTCGCGAAACTCGGATTATCGTGAAAAATGTGTTAAAGCTCGTTATTTGAGGTTGAAATCGAACAGTTGATTCTGAAATCGAACAGGTTGATTCTGAAATGAGCTCGGACGCGTGATTGAAAAACAGGGAGAAAAAGAAACAGGGCCGGTACGACCTTCCGAAGCAGTGAAATTGAAGTGTATAATACACGGTTTTCGAGATTCCGGGGTCCCGGATCAAAATTTTCCGGAAATCACATAGAAAGTTCCTCGGGTCAGATAAAGCGGCCACGCAAAGTTTGAGCACCAACGGAAGACATTTGGGGGTGCGGTGTGCCACAAACCAAAGATTCGCCAAAACTCGGATTATCGTGAAAAATGTGTTAAAGCTCGTTATTTGAAATTGAAATCGAACAGGTTGATTCTGAAATCGAACAGGTTGATTCTGAAATGAGCTCGGACGCGTGATTGAAAAACAGGGAGAAAAAGAAACAGGGGCGTGACGACCTTCCGAACTGAAATTGAAGTGTATAATACACGGATTTTCGGATTTAGGGGTCCCGGATCAAAATTTTCCGAAATCACATAGAAAGTTCCTCGGGCAGATAAAGCGGCCACGCAAAGTTTGAGCACCAACGGAAGACATTTGGGGTCTTGGTGTGCCACAAACCAGCATTCGCCGAAACTCGGATTATCATGAAAAATGTGTTAAAGCTCGTTATTTGAGGCTGAAATCGAACAGGTTGATTTCGGAAATGAGCTCGGACGCGTGATTGAAAAACAGGAAGAAAAAGAAACAGTGTACGACCTTCCGAACGGCTGAAATTGAATTGTATAATACACGGTTTTTCGGGATTCCGGGGTCCCGGAACAAAATTCTCCGGAATTCACATAGAAAGTTCCTCGAGTCAGATAAAGCGGCCACGCAAATTTTGAGCACCAACGCAAGACATTTGGGGGTGCCGGTGTGCCACAAACCAGCATTCGCCGAAACTCGGATTATCGTGAAAAATGTGTTAAAGCTCGTTATTTGAGGCTGAAATCGAACAGGTTGATTCATGAAATCGAACAGGTTGATTCCTGAAATGAGCTCGGACGCGTGATTGAAAAAAAACAAGGAGAAAAAGAAACAGGGCCCGTGCACGACCTTCCGAACAGTGAAATTGAAGTGTATAATACACGGTTTTTCGAGATTCCGGGGTCCCGGATCAAAATTTTCCGGAAATCACATAGAAAGTTCCTCGGGTCAGATAAAGCGGCCACGCAAAGTTTGAGCACCAACGGAAGACATTTGGGGGTGCCGGTGTGCCACAAACCAGCATTCGCCGAAACTCGGATTATCGTGAAAAATGTGTTAAAGCTCGTTATTTGAGGCTGAAATCGAACAGGTTGATTCCTGAAATCGAACAGGTTGATTCCTGAAATGAGCTCGGACGCGTGATTGAAAAACAGGGAGAAAAAGAAACAGGGCCGTGCACGACCTTCCGAACGGGTGAAATGAAGTGTATAATACACGGATTTTTGGATTCGGGGTCCCGGATCAAAATTTTCCGGAAATCACATAGAAAGTTCCTCGGGCAGATAAAGCGGCCACGCAAAGTTTGAGCACCAACGGAAGACATTTGGGGGTGCGGGTGTGCCAAACCAAAGATTCGCCGAAACTCGGATTATCATGAAAAATGTGTTAAAGCTCGTTATTTGAGGCTGAAATCGAACAGGTTGATTTCGGAAATGAGCTCGGACGCGTGATTGAAAAACAGGAAGAAAAAAAAGAAGCGATTATACGACCTTCCGAACATTTGCTGAAATTGAAGTGTATAATACACGGTTTTCGAGATTCCGGTCCGGATCAAAATTTTCCGGAAATCACATAGAAAGTTCCTCGGGTCGATAAAGCGGCCACGCAAAGTTTGAGCACCAACGGAAGACATTTGGGGGTGCCGGTGTGCCACAAACCAAAATTCGCCGAAACTCGGATTATCGTGAAAAATGTGTTAAAGCTCGTTATTTGAGGTGAAATCGAACAGGTTGATTCCTGAAATCGAACAGGTTGATTCCTAAATGAGCTCGGACGCGTGATTGAAAAACAGGGAGAAAAAGAAACGGGGCCGCATGTCGACCTTCCGAACTAAGTGAAATTGAAGTGTATAATACACGGATTTTCGGGATTCCGGGGTCCCGGATCAAAATTTTCCGGAAATCACATAGAAAGTTCCTCGGGCCAGATAAAGCGGCCACGCAAAGTTTGAGCACCAACGGAAGACATTTGGGGGTGCCGGTGTGCCACAAACCAGCATTCGCCGAAACTCGGATTATCGTGAAAAATGTGTTAAAGCTCCTTATTTGAGGCTGAAATCGAACTGGTTGATTCCCGAAATCGCACAGGTTGATTCCTGAAATGAGCTCGGACGCGTGATTGAAAAATAGGGAGAAAAATAAACAGGGTCCAGTACGACCTTCCGAACGGGTGAAATTGAAGTGTATAATACACGGTTTTTCGGGATTCCGGGGTCCCGGAACAAAATTCTCCGGAAATCACATAGAAAGTTTCACGGGTCAGATAAAGCGGCCACGCAAAGTTTGAGCACCAACGGAAGACATTTGGGGGTGCCGGTGTGCCCAAACCAAAGATTCGCAAAAACTCGGATTATCGTGAAAAATGTGTTAAAACTCGTTATTTGAGGCTGAAATCGAACAGGTTGATTCCTGAAATGAGCTCGGACGCGTGATAGAAAAACAGGGAGAAAAAGAAACTGGGTCGGTACGACCTTCCGAACGGCTGAAATTGAAGTGTATAATACACGGTTTTTCGGGATTCCGGGGTCCCAGATCAAAATTCTCCGAAAATCACATAGAAAGTTCCTCGAGTAAGATAAAGCGGCCACGCAAATTTTGAGCACCAACGGAAGACATTTAGGGGTGCCGGTGTGCCACAAACCAGCATTCGCCGAAACTCGGATTATCGTGAAAAATGTGTTAAAGCTCGTTATTTGAGGTGAAATCGAACGGGTTGATTCGAAATCGAACAGGTTGATTCTGAAATGAGTTCGGACGCGTGATTGAAACACGGGGAGAAAAAGAAACAGGGTCAGGTACGACCTTCCGAAACAAATTGAAATTGAAGTGTATAATACACGGTTTTCGGGATTAGGGGTTCGGATCAAAATTCTCGAAAATCACATAGAAAGTTCCTCGAGTCGAGATAAAGCGGCCACGCAAAGTTTGAGCACCAACGGAAGACATTTGGGGGTGCGGTGTGTACAAACCAAAGATTCGCGAAACTCGGATTATGGTGAAAAATGTGTTAAAGCTCGTTATTTGAGGCTGAAATCGAACAAGTTGATTCCTGAAATCGCACAGGTTGATTCCTGAAATGAGCTCCGACGGCGCGACGCGTGATTGAAAAACAGGGAGAGAAATAAACAGCGTCCGGTACGACCTTCCGAACGGGTGAAATTGAAGTGTATAATACACGGTTTTTCGGGATTCCGGGGTTCTGGAACAAAATTCTTCAGAAATCACATAGAAAGTTTCACGGGTCAGATAAAGCGGCCACGCAAAGTTTGAGCACCAACGGAAGACATTTGTGGGTGCCGGTGTGCCACAAACCAAAGCATTCGCCGAAACTCGGATTATCATGAAAAATGTGTTAAAGCTCGTTATTTTGGTGAAATCAAACAGTTGATTTACGAAATGAGCTCGGACGCGTGATTGAAAAACAGGGAGAAAAAGAAACGTGTACGACCTTCCGAACGGCTGAAATTGAAGTGTATAATACACGGTTTTTCGGGATTCCGGGGTCCCGGAACAAAATTCTCCGGAAATCACATAGAAAGTTCCTCAGGTCAGATAAAGCGGACACGCAAAGTTTGAGCACCAACGCAAGACATTTGGGGGTGCCGGTGTGCCACAAACCAACATTCGCCGAAACTCGGATTATCGTGAAAAATGTGTTAAAACTCGTTATTTGAGGTGAAATCGAACAAGGTTGATTCTGAAATGAGCTCGGACGCGTGATAGAAAAACAGGGAGAAAAAGAAAGCGGGTCGGTGACGACCTTCCGAACGGCTGAAATTGAAGTATATAATACACGGTTTTTCGGGATTCAGGGGTCCCAGATCAAAATTCTCCGAAAATCACATAGAAAGTTCCTCGAGTCAGATAAAGCGGCCACGCAAATTTTGAGCACCAACGGAAGATATTTGGGGGTGCAGGTGTGCCACAAACCAAAGATTCGAAACTCGGATTCTCGTGAAAAATGTGTTAAAGCTCGTTATTTGAGGTTGAAATCGAAAAGGTTGATTCCGAAATCGACAGGTTGATTCGAAATGAGCTCGGACGCGTGATTGAAAAACAGGAGAAAAATAAACGAGGATCCAGACGACCTTCCGAACGGGTGAAATTAAAGTGTATAATACACGGTTTTTCGGGATTTAGGGGTCCCGGAACAAAATTCTCCGGAAATAACATAAAAGTTTCACGGGTGTCGATAAAGCGCCACGTAAAGTTTGAGCAACAACGGAAGACATTTGGGGTTGCCGGTGTGCCACAAACCAAAGATTCGCGAAACTCGGATTTTCGTGAAAAATGTGTTAAAACTCGTTATTTGAGGCTGAAATCGAACAGGTTGATTCACGAAATGAGCTCGGACGCGTGATTGAAAAACAGGGAGAAAAAGAAACAGTGGTCGTGACGACCTTCCGAACGGGTGAAATTGAAGTGTATAATACACAGTTTTTCGGGATTCCGGTGCCGGAACAAAATTCTCCGGAAATCACATAGAAAGTTTCTCGGGTCGGATAAAGCGGCCACGCAAAGTTTGAGCTCCAACGGAAGACATTTGGGGGTGCCGGTGTGCCACAAACCAAAGATTCGCGAAACTCGGATTATCATGAAAAATGTGTTAAAGCTCGTTATTTGAGGCTGAAATCGAACAGGTTGATTTCGGAAATGAGCTCGGACGCGTGATTGAAAAACAGGAAGAAAAAAAACGATGTACGACCTTCCGAAACGGCTGAAATTGAATTGTATAATACACGGTTTTTCGGGATTAGGGGTCCCGAACAAAATTCTCCGAATTCACATAGAAAGTTCCTCGAGTCGAGATAAAGCGCCACGCAAATTTTGAGCACCAACGCAAGACATTTGGGGGTGCGGTGTGCCTACAAACCAAAGATTCGCCGAAACTCGGATTATCGTGAAAAATGTGTTAAAGCTCGTTATTTGAGGTGAAATCGAACAAAGTTGATTCATGAAATCGAACAGGTTGATTCTGAAATGAGCTCGGACGCGTGATTGAAAAACAGGGAGAAAAATAAACAGTGGTCCCAGACGACCTTCCGAACGGGTGAAATTGAAGTGTATAATACACGGTTTTGAGATTCGGGGTCCGGAACAAAATTCTCCGGAAATCACATAGAAAGTTTCACGGGTCAGGTAAAGTGGCCACGCAAAGTTTGAGCACCAACGGAAGACATTTGGGGGTGCGGTGTACAAACCAAAGATTCGCCGAGAAACTCGGATTTTTCGTGAAAAATGTGTTAAAACTCGTTATTTGAGGCTGAAATCGAACAGGTTGATTTCTGAAATGAGTTCGGAAGCGTGATTGAAACACAGGGAGAAAAGAAACAGGTCGGTACGACCTTCCGAACGGTTGAAATTGAAGTGTATAATACACGGTTTTCGGGATTCGGGGTCCGGATCAAAATTCTCCGAAAATCACATAGAAAGTTCCTCGAGTCGGATAAAGCGGCCACGCAAAATTTGAGTACCAACGGAAGACATTTGGGGGTGCGGTGTGCCCAAACCAAAGATTCGCCGAAACACGGATTATCGTGAAAAATGTGTTAAAGCTCGTTATTTGAGGTGAAATCGAATCGGTTGATTCCGAAATCGCGGAGTTGATTCTGAAATGAGCTCGGACGCGTGATTGAAAAATAGGGAGAAAAATAAACAGGGTCCGGTACGACCTTCCGAACGGGTGAAATTGAAGTGTATAATACACGGTTTTTCGGGATTCCGGGGTCCCGGAACAAAATTCTCCGGAAATCACATAGAAAGTTTCACGGGTCATATAAAGCGGCCACGCAAAGTTTGAGCTCCAACGGAAGACATTTGGGGGTGCCGGTGTGCCACAAACCAGTATTTGGCGAAACTCGGATTATCGTGAAAAATGTGTTAGAGCTCGTTATTTGAGGCTGAAATCGAACAGGTTGATTCTGAAATCGGCTGGTTGATTTCGAAATGAGCTTCGGACGCGTGATTGAAAAACAGGAGAAAAAGAAACAGTGCAGTGCGACCTTCCGAACGGGTGAAATTGAAGTGTATAATACACGGTTTTCGAGATTCGGGGTCCGGAACAAAATTCTCCGGAAATCACATAGAAAGTTCCACGGGTCGGATAAAGCGGCCACGCAAAGTTTGAGCACCAACGGAAGACATTTGGGGGTGCGGTGTGCCACAAACCAAAGATTCGCCGAAACTCGGATTATCGTGAAAATGTGTTAAAGCTCGTTATTTGAGGCCGAAATCGAACAAGGTTGATTCTGAAATGAGCTCGGACGCGTGATTGAAAAACAGGGAGAAAAATAAACAGGATCCGCACGACCTTCCGACGGGTGAAATTAAAGTGTATAATACACGGTTTTCGGGATTAGGGGTCCCGGAACAAAATTCTCCGGAAATAACATAAAAGTTTCACGGGTGGATAAAGCGGCCACGTAAAGTTTGAGCAACAACGGAAGACATTTGGGGTTGCCGGTGTGCCACAAACCAGCATTCGCCGAAACTCGGATTTTCGTGAAAAATGTGTTAAAACTCGTTATTTGAGGCTGAAATCGAACAGGTTGATTCCTGAAATGAGCTCGGACGCGTGATTGAAAAACAGGGAGAAAAAGAAATGGGGTCCGGTACGACCTTCCGAACGGCTGAAATTGAAGTGTATAATACACGATTTTTCGGGATTCCGGGGTCCCGGAACAAAATTCTCCGGAAATCGCATAGAAAGTTTCTCGGGTCAGATAAAGCGGCCACCCAAAGTTTGAGCTCCAACGGAAGACATTTGGGGGTGCGGTGTGCCAAACCAAAGATTCGCGAAACTCGGATTATCATGAAAAATGTGTTAAAGCTCGTTATTTGAAATTTGAAATCGAAAAAAGTTGATTTCGGAAATGAGCTCGGACGCGTGATTGAAAAACAGGAAGAAAAAAAAAAACGATTGTACGACCTTCCGACGGCTGAAATTGAATTGTATAATACACGGTTTTTCGGGATTCGGGGGTCCCAGAACAAAATTCTCGAATTCACATAGAAAGTTCCTCGAGTCGGATAAAGCGGCCACGCAAATTTTGAGCACCAACGCAAGACATTTGGGGGTGCCGGTGTGCCACAAACCAAAGATTCGCGAAACTCGGATTATCGTGAAAAATGTGTTAAAGCTCGTTATTTGAGGCTGAAATCGAACAGGTTGATTCCTGAAATCGAACAGGTTGATTCCTGAAATGAGCTCGGACGCGTGATTGAAAAACAGGAGAAAAAGAAACGGGGTCCGTTACGACCTTCCGAACGGGTGAAATTGAAGTGTATAATACACGGTTTTTCGAGATTCCGGGGTCCCGGAACAAAATTCTCCGGAAATCACATAGAAAGTTTCACGGGTCAGGTAAAGTGGCCACACAAAGTTTGAGCACCAACGGAAGACATTTGGGGGTGCCGGTGTGCCACAAACCAGCATTCGCCGAAACTCGGATTATCGTGAAAATGTGTTAAAGCTCGTTATTTGAGGCCGAAATCGAACAGGTTGATTCCTGAAATGAGCTCGGACGCGTGATTGAAAAACAGGGAGAAAAATAAACAGGATCCGGTACGACCTTCCGAACGGGTGAAATTAAAGTGTATAATACACGGTTTTTCGGGATTCCGGGGTCCCGGAACAAAATTCTCCGGAAATAACATAAAAGTTTCACGGGTCAGATAAAGCGGCCACGTAAAGTTTGAGCAACAACGGAAGACATTTGGGGTTGCCGGTGTGCCACAAACCAGCATTCGCCGAAACTCGGATTTTCGTGAAAAATGTGTTAAAACTCGTTATTTGAGGCTGAAATCGAACAGGTTGATTCCTGAAATGAGCTCGGACGCGTGATTGAAAAACAGGGAGAAAAAGAAACAGGGTCCGGTACGACCTTCCGAACGGGTGAAATTGAAGTGTATAATACACAGTTTTTCGGGATTCCGGGGTCCCGGAACAAAATTCTCCGGAAATCGCATAGAAAGTTTCTCGGGTCAGATAAAGCGGCCACCCAAAGTTTGAGCTCCAACGGAAGACATTTGGGGGTGCCGGTGTGCCACAAACCAGCATTCGCCGAAACTCGGATTATCATGAAAAATGTGTTAAAGCTCGTTATTTGAGGCTGAAATCGAACAGGTTGATTTCGGAAATGAGCTCGGACGCGTGATTGAAAAACAGGAAGAAAAAGAAACGATTATACGACCTCCGAACGCGGCTGAAATTGAATTGTATAATACACGGTTTTTCGGGATTCCGGGGTCCCGGAACAAAATTCTCCGGAATTCACATAGAAAGTTCCTCGAGTCAGATAAAGCGGCCACGCAAATTTTGAGCACCAACGCAAGACATTTGGGGGTGCCGGTGTGCACAAACCAAAGATTCGCGAAACTCGGATTATCGTGAAAAATGTGTTAAAGCTCGTTATTTGAGGCTGAAATCGAACAGGTTGATTCATGAAATCGAACAGGTTGATTCCTGAAATGAGCTCGGACGCGTGATTGAAAAACAGGGAGAAAAATAAACAGGGTCCGGTACGACCTTCCGAACGGGTGAAATTGAAGTGTATAATACACGGTTTTTCGAGATTCCGGGGTCCCGGAACAAAATTCTCCGGAAATCACATAGAAAGTTTCACGGGTCAGGTAAAGTGGCCACACAAAGTTTGAGCACCAACGGAAGACATTTGGGGGTGCCGGTGTGCCACAAACCAGCATTCGCCGAAACTCGGATTTTCGTGAAAAATGTGTTAAAACTCGTTATTTGAGGCTGAAATCGAACAGGTTGATTTCTGAAATGAGTTCGGAAGCGTGATTGAAACACAGGGAGAAAAAGAAACAGGGTCGGTACGACCTTCCGAACGGCTGAAATTGAAGTGTATAATACACGGTTTTTCGGGATTCCGGGGTCCCGGATCAAAATTCTCCGAAAATCACATAGAAAGTTCCTCGAGTCAGATAAAGCGGCCACGCAAAGTTTGAGCACCAACGGAAGACATTTGGGGGTGCCGGTGTGCCACAAACCAGCATTCGCCGAAACACGGATTATCGTGAAAAATGTGTTAAAGCTCGTTATTTGAGGCTGAAATCGAACTGGTTGATTCCCGAAATCGCACAGGTTGATTCCTGAAATGAGCTCGGACGCGTGATTGAAAAATAGGGAGAAAAATAAACAGGGTCCGGTACGACCTTCCGAACGGGTGAAATTGAAGTGTATAATACACGGTTTTCGGGATTAGGGGTCCCGGAACAAAATTCTCCGGAAATCACATAGAAAGTTTCACGGGTCATATAAAGCGGCCACGCAAAGTTTGAGCTCCAACGGAAGACATTTGGGGGTGCCGGTGTGCCACAAACCAGTATTTGGCGAAACTCGGATTATCGTGAAAAATGTGTTAGAGCTCGTTATTTGAGGTGAAATCGAAACAGGTTGATTCCTGAAATCGAATCTGGTTGATTTCGAAATGAGCTTCGGACGCGTGATTGAAAAACAGGAGAAAAAGAAACAGGTCCGGTACGACCTTCCGAACGGCTGAAATTGAAGTGTATAATACACGGTTTTGAGATTCGGGGTCCCGGAACAAAATTCTCGGAAATCACATAGAAAGTTCCTCGGGTCGATAAAGCGGCCACGCAAAGTTTGAGCACCAACGGAAGACATTTGGGGGTGCGGTGTGCCACAAACCAAAGATTCGCGAAACTCGGATTATCGTGAAAATGTGTTAAAGCTCGTTATTTGAGGCCGAAATCGAACAGGTTGATTCCTGAAATGAGCTCGGACGCGTGATTGAAAAACAGGTAGAAAAAGAAGCGGGGTGACGACCTTACGAGCAACGGCCGAAATTGAAGTGTATAATACACGGTTTTTCGGGATTCCGGGGTCCCGGATCAAAATTCTCCGAAAATCACATAGAAAGTTCCTCGAGTCAGATGAAGCGGCCACGCAAAGTTTGAGCACCAACGGAAGACATTTGGGGGTACCAGTGTGCCACAAACCAGCATTCGCCGAAACTCGGATTATCGTGAAAAATTTGTTAAAGCTCGTTATTTGAGGCTGAAATCGAACAGGTTGATTCCTGAAATCGCACAGGTTGATTCCTGAAATGAGCTCGGATGCGTGATTGAAAAACAGGGAGAAAAATAAACAGGGTCCGGTACGACCTTCCGAACGGGTGAAATTGAAGTGTATAATGCACGGTTTTTCGGGATTTCGGGGTCCCGGAACAAAATTCTCCAGAAATCACATAGAAAGTTTCACGGGTCAGATAAAGCGGCCACGCAAAGTTTGAGCACCAACGGAAGACATTGGGGGTGCGGTGTACAAACCAAAGATTCGCCGAAACTCGATTATCGTGAAAAATGTGTTAAAACTCGTTATTTGAGGTGGAAATCGAACAGGTTGATTCCTGAAATGAGCTCGGACGCGTGATTGAAAAACAGGAAGAAAAAAAAACAGGTTCCGGTACGACCTTCCGAACGGCTGAATTTGAAATTGAAGTGTATAATACACGGTTTTTCGGGATTCCGGGGTCCCGGATCAAAATTCTCCGAAAATCACATAGAAAGTTTCTCGAGTTAGATAAAGCAGCCACGCAAAGTTTGAGCACCAACGGAAGACATTTGGGAGTGCCGGTGTGCCACAAACCAGCATTCGCCGAAACTCGGATTATCGTGAAAAATGTGTTAAAGCTCGTTATTTGAGGCTGAAATCGAACAGGTTTATTCCTGAAATCGAACAGGTTGATTCCTGAAATGAGCTCGGACGCGTGATTGAAAAACAGGGAGAAAAAGAAACAGGGTCCGGTACGACCTTCCGAACGGGTGAAATTGAAGTGTATAATACACGGGTTTTCGGGATTCCGGGGTCCCGGAACAAAATTCTCCGGAAATAACATAAAAGTTTCACGGGTCAGATAAAGCGGCCACGCAAAGTTTGAGCACCAACGGAAGACATTTGGGGGTGCCGGTGTGCCACAAACCAGCATTCGCCGAAACACGGATTATCGTGAAAAATGTGTTAAAGCTCGTTATTTGAGGCTGAAATCGAACTGGTTGATTCCCGAAATCGCACAGTTGATTCTGAAATGAGCTCGGACGCGTGATTGAAAAATAGGGAGAAAAATAAACAGGGTCCGGTACGACCTTCCGAACGGGTGAAATTGAAGTGTATAATACACGGTTTTTCGGGATTCCGGGGTCCCGGAACAAAATTCTCCGGAAATCACATAGAAATTTTCACGGGTCATATAAAGCGGCCACGCAAAGTTTGAGCACCAACGGAAGACATTTGGGGGTGCGGTGTACAAACCAAAGATTCGCCGAAACTCGGATTATCGTGAAAAATGTGTTAAAACTCGTTATTTGAGGCTGAAATCGAACAGGTTGATTTCTGAAATGAGCTCGGACGCGTGATAGAAAAACAGGGAGAAAAAGAAACTGGGTCGGTACGACCTTCCGAACGGCTGAAATTGAAGTATATAATACACGGTTTTTCGGGATTCCGGGGTCCCAGATCAAAATTCTCCGAAAATCACATAGAAAGTTCCTCGAGTCAGATAAAGCGGCCACGCAAATTTTGAGCACCAACGGAAGACATTTGGGGGTGCCGGTGTGCCACAAACCAGCATTCGCCGAAACTCGGATTATCGTGAAAAATGTGTTAAAGCTCGTTATTTGAGGCTGAAATCGAACAGGTTGATTTTTGAAATCGAACAGGTTGATTCCTGAAATGAGCTCGGACGCGTGATTGAAAAACAGGGAGAAAAATAAACAGGATCCGGTACGACCTTCCGAACGGGTGAAATTAAAGTGTATAATACACGGTTTTTCGGGATTCCGGGGTCCCGGAACAAAATTCTCCGGAAATAACATAAAAGTTTCACGGGTCAGATAAAGCGGCCACGTAAAGTTTGAGCACCAACGGAAGACATTTGGGGGTGCCGGTGTGCCACAAACCAGCATTCGCCGAAACTCGGATTTTCGTGAAAAATGTGTTAAAGCTCGTTATTTAAACCAGCATTTGGCGAAACTCGGATTATCGTGAAAAATGTGTTAAAACTCGTTATTTGAGGCTGAAATCGAACAGGTTGATTCCTGAAATGAGCTCGGACGCGTGATTGAAAAACAGGGAGAAAAAGAAACAGGGTCCGGTACGACCTTCCGAACGGGTGAAATTGAAGTGTATAATACACAGTTTTTCGGGATTCCGGGGTCCCGGAACAAAATTCTCCGGAAATCGCATAGAAAGTTTCTCGGGTCAGATAAAGCGGCCACCCAAAGTTTGAGCTCCAACGGAAGACATTTGGGGGTGCCGGTGTGCCACAAACCAGTATTTGGCGAAACTCGGATTATCGTGAAAAATGTGTTAGAGCTCGTTATTTGAGGCTGAAATCGAACAGGTTGATTCCTGAAATCGAACTGGTTGATTTCTGAAATGAGCTCGGACGCGTGATTGAAAAACAGGGAGAAAAAGAAACAGGGTCCGGTACGACCTTCCGAACGGGTGAAATTGAAGTGTATAATACACGGTTTTTCGAGATTCCGGGGTCCCGGAACAAAATTCTCCGGAAATCACATAGAAAGTTCCACGGGTCAGATAAAGCGGCCACGCAAAGTTTGAGCACCAACGGAAGACATTTGGGGGTGCCGGTGTGCCAAACCAAAGATTCGCGAAACTCGGATTATCGTGAAAATGTGTTAAAGCTCGTTATTTGAGGCCGAAATCGAACAAGTTGATTCCTGAAATGAGCTCGGACGCGTGATTGAAAAATAGGTAGAAAAAGAAGCAGGGTCGGTACGACCTTCTGAACGGCTGAAATTGAAGTGTATAATACACGGTTTTTCGGGATTCCGGGGTCCCGGATCAAAATTCTCCGAAAATCACATAGAAAGTTCCTCGAGTCAGATGAAGCGGCCACGCAAAGTTTGAGCACCAACGGAAGACATTTGGGGGTACCAGTGTGCCACAAACCAGATTCGCGAAACTCGGATTATCGTGAAAAATGTGTTAAAGCTCGTTATTTGAGGTGAAATCGAACAGGTTGATTCCGAAATCGCACGAGTTGATTCTGAAATGAGCTCGGATGCGTGATTGAAAAACAGGGAGAAAAATAAACAGTGGTCCGCACGACCTTCCGAACGGGTGAAATTGAAGTGTATAATGCACGGTTTTTCGGGATTTCGGGGTCCCGGAACAAAATTCTCCAGAAATCACATAGAAAGTTACTCGGGTCAGATAAAGCGGCCACGCAAAGTTTGAGCACCAACGGAAGACATTTGGGGGTGCCGGTGTGCCACAAACCAGCATTCGCCGAAACTCGGATTATCGTGAAAAATGTGTTAAAACTCGTTATTTGAGGTGGAAATCGAACAGGTGGATTCCTGAAATGAGCTCGGACGCGTGATTGAAAAACAGGGAGAAAAAGAAACAAGGTCCGGTACGACCTTCCGAACGGCTGAAATTGAAGTGTATAATACACGGTTTTTCGGGATTCCGGGGTCCGGATCAAAATTCTCGAAAATCACATAGAAAGTTTCTCGAGTCGATAAAGCGCCACGCAAAGTTTGAGCACCAACGGAAGACATTTGGGAGTGCGGGTGTGCCACAAACCAAGATTCGCCGAAACTCGGATTATCGTGAAAAATGTGTTAAAGCTCGTTATTTGAGGTGAAATCGAACGAGGTTTATTCCTGAAATCGAACAGTTGATTCTGAAATGAGCTCGGACGCGTGATTGAAAAACAGGGAGAAAAAGAAACAGGGTCCGGTACGACCTTCCGAACGGGTGAAATTGAAGTGTATAATACACGGGTTTTCGGGATTCCGGGGTCCCGGAACAAAATTCTCCGGAAATAACATAAAAGTTTCACGGGTCAGATAAAGCGGCCACGCAAAGTTTGAGCACCAAGGGAATACATTTGGGGTGCCGGTGTGCCACAAACCAGCATTCGCCGAAACTCGGATTTTCGTGAAAAATGTGTTAAAGCTCGTTATTTAAACCAGCATTTGGCGAAACTCGGATTATCGTGAAAAATGTGTTAAAACTCGTTATTTGAGGCTGAAATCGAACAGGTTGATTCCTGAAATGAGCTCGGACGCGTGATTGAAAAACAGGGAGAAAAAGAAACAGGTCCGTGACGACCTTCCGAACGGGTGAAATTGAAGTGTATAATACACAGTTTTTCGGGATTCCGGGGTCCCGGAACAAAATTCTCCGGAAATCGCATAGAAAGTTTCTCGGGTCAGATAAAGCGGCCACCCAAAGTTTGAGCTCCAACGGAAGACATTTGGGGGTGCCGGTGTGCCACAAACCAAAGATTTGGCGAAACTCGGATTATCGTGAAAAATGTGTTAAAGCTCGTTATTTGAGGTGAAATCGAACAGTTGATTCTGAAATCGAATGGTTGATTTCGAAATGAGCTCGGACGCGTGATTGAAAAACGGGGAGAAAAAGAAACAGGTCCTGATTTCGACCTTTCGAACGGGTGAAATTGAAGTGTATAATAAACGGTTTTTCGGGATTCCGGGGTCCCGGAACAAAATTCTCCGGAAATCACATAGAAAGTTCCACGGGTCAGATAAAGCGGCCACGCAAAGTTTGAGCACCAACGGAAGACATTTGGGGTGCGGTGTGCCACAAACCAAAGATTCGCCGAAACTCCTCGGATTATCGTGAAAATGTGTTAAAGCTCGTTATTTGAGGCTGAAATCGAACAGGTTGATTCCTGAAATGAGCTCGGACACGTGATTGAAAAACAGGGAGAAAAAGAAACAGGGTCGGTACGACCTTCTGAACGGCTGAAATTGAAGTGTATAATACACGGTTTTTCGGGATTCCGGGGTCCCGGATCAAAATTCTCCGAAAATCACATAGAAAGTTCCCCGAGTCAGATAAAGCGGCCACGCAAAGTTTGAGCACCAACGGAAGACATTTGGGGGTACCAGTGTGCCACAAACCAAAGATTCGCTAAAACTCGGATTATCGTGAAAAATGTGTTAAAGCTCGTTATTTGAGGCTGAAATCGAACAGGTTGATTCCTGAAATCGCACAGGTTGATTCCTGAAATGAGCTCGGACGCGTGATTGAAAAACAAGGAGAAAAATAAACAGGGTCCGGTACGACCTTCCGAACGGGTGAAATTGAAGTGTATAATACACGGGTTTTCGGGATTTCGGGGTCCCGGAACAAAATTCTCCAGAAATCACATAGAAAGTTTCACGGGTCAGATAAAGCGGCCACGCAAAGTTTGAGCACCAACGGAAGACATTTGGGGGTGCCGGTGTGCCAAAAACCAGCATTCGCCGAAACTCGGATTATCGTGAAAAATGTGTTAAAACTCGTTATTTGAGGCTGAAATCGAACAGGTTGATTCCTGAAATGAGCTCGGACGCGTGATTGAAAAACAGGAAGAAAAAGAAACTGGGTCGGTACGACCTTCCGAACGGCTGAAATTGAAGTGTATAATACACGGTTTTTCGGGATTCCGGGGTCCCGGATCAAAATTCTCCGAAAATCACATAGAAAGTTTCTCGAGTCAGATAAAGCGGCCACGCAAAGTTTGAGCACCAACGGAAGACATTTGGGAGTGTCGGTGTGCCACAAACCAGCATTCCCCGAAACTCGGATTATCGTGAAAAATGTGTTAAAGCTCGTTATTTGAGGCTGAAATCGAACAGGTTTATTCTTGAAATCGAACAGGTTGATTCCTGAAATGAGCTCGGACGCGTGATTGAAAAACAGGGAGAAAAAGAAACAGGGTCGTGACGACCTTCCGAACAGGTGAAATTGAAGTGTATAATACACGGGTTTTCGGGATTCCGGGGTCCCGGAACAAAATTCTCCGGAAATAACATAAAAGTTTCACGGGTCAGATAAAGCGGCCACGCAAAGTTTGAGCACCAAGGGAATACATTTGGGGTGCCGGTGTGCCACAAACCAGCATTCGCCGAAACTCGGATTATCGTGAAAAATGTGTTAAAGCTCGTTATTTGAGGCTGAAATCGAACAGGTTGATTCCTGAAATCGCACAGGTTGATTCCTGAAATGAGCTCGGACGCGTGATTGAAAAATAGGGAGAAAAATAAACAGGGTCCGGTACGACCTTCCGAACGGGTGAAATTGAAGTGTATAATACACGGTTTTTCGGGATTCCGGGGTCCTGGAACAAAATTTTTCGGAAATCACATAGAAAGTTTTACGGGTCAGATAAAGCGGCCACGCAAAGTTTGAGCACCAACGGAAGACATTTGGGGGTGCCGGTGTGCCACAAACCAGCATTCGCCGAAACTCGGATTATCGTGAAAAATGTGTTAAAGCTCGTTATTTGAGGTTGAAATCGAACAGGTTGATTCCTGAAATCGAACAGGTTGATTCCTGAAATGAGCTCGGACGCGTGATTGAAAAACAGGGAGAAAAATAAACAGGGTCCGGTACGACCTTCCGAACAGCTGAAATTGAAGTGTATAATACACGGTTTTTCGGGATTCCGGGGTCCTGGAACAAAATTTTCCGGAAATCACATAGAAAGTTTCACGGGTCAGATAAAGCGGCCACGCAAAGTTTGAGCACCAACGGAAGACATTTGGGGGTGCCGGTGTGCCCAAACCAAAGATTCGCAGAAACTCGGATTATCGTGAAAAATGTGTTAAAACTCGTTATTTGAGGCTGAAATCGAACAGGTTGATTCCTGAAATGAGCTCGGACGCGTGATTGAAAAACAGGAAGAAAAAGAAACAGGGTCGGTACGACTTTCCGAACGGCTGAAATTGAAGTGTATAATACACGGTTTTTCGGGATTCCGGGGTCCCGGCTCAAAATTCTCCGAAAATCATATAGAAAGTTCCTCGAGTCAGATAAAGCGGCCACGCAAAGTTTGAGCACCAAAGGAAGACATTTGGGGGTGCCGGTGTGTGGACAGCGGGCCGCCCACGGGGGCGCTTGGTGAAGGTCGAAAACAAGCGTTTGCATTTTGTATGGAGTCGCCACCAATTTTTATGGGAAATTGGAACCGTTCGAATACCTCGTGTCATGTCAAGACACAAAGTAGTGACATGAACACTAAGCAATCGTTACCCTTAGCATTCTATGTCTAGAATGACTCTCGTGGATGCCAATGAACACGGCCTCTACTAATGATTAGGGAAGTTATTCGTACTTGATATATCGTCGGCTATATGCATGCAATGCAACATCGATAGATTAATCCTAACATGTGAGCACACAATTGGGTCGGAGTAGGATTTAATGTTTATTTACATGTGAAAGCATACAAACAAAGAAAGAAATACAGTAATTATAAATTACAATAATGAAAATTACAACAATTACATTGGATAGGCGATTTATGTCGAAAATACCTTCAAAACGGATGATTTGAGAAAAAAGAATAAAAGAAGGAATTACGAACAGAACAGAAGCGATAATATGATTAGTAGTAGATTAATACGTAAACTAATTAAACTACGTCAAGGCGTAAACGGAGTTCGAGGTGAGAAATCATCTCGAACAAAGCAGCGAGATCGCGCCCTTTGGAAGAGGCGGCGATTCTTTGCGTCTGTTCAAGGGTGAGTTGGCCGTGAAGTTTTAAGCGCAAATTGTTAATTTGAATTGATGAATTTAATGATGGATTAAAATATTTACTCGGATGAAAGTGATTAACAGGTTAATTACATGTGAATGATGGTCATAAAAACAGCAAACATGGATGAGACGGATGCAAATGAATTAATTACAAGGTTGAATGATTTATTAGTGACATCGGTGAATGAAACGAACTAAACATGATGAATTAATGACAAGTTAATGACGAACATGTGAATAAACAGACTAAACTATATCAATGACGAATTCCAGAAACTCAATATGAACAAATTGAATCTCTAAAATCCGGGTTTGAATTTAATGACGGAAAACCCACAAACATGGATTACTTAGGATTTAAATCGGATTTATGACGAACTAAACATGCTAATGATGAATGACTATAAAACATGTGGATTATATGTTATCGTGATGAAGAATTAACAGACGAAACAAGCAAAAGAAAGATTTGAATACGAATTACAGAGGACAAACGAAGAAGAAAGGAAGCAGGAACTGCGGCAGCCTCACGAAGAGGCGCAGCAGGAACTGCGCTCCTTCGAAGAGGCGCAGCAGTTGCTGCGTCCTTTCTCGACGGTTATTTACTGGAAATCCGCAAAACAGGTTTTAACAAAGGGTTTTAGAAATCAATTTTAACGGTATTTTCGACGTAAACCTTACAATTGATGATACGAAAAGGTAAAATACAATAAATAAATAAGGATTATACACCCTCAGACTTGTTGACGAAACGAGAAGGACTAAGATATCGATTAGTGAATGCTCGACGCGAATGCAAAGAGAGTGCCCTCGTAAGAGGAAAACGATTGATTAATTAAGTTGATTAAGTGTAGTTGGTCAAGTTGGTCGGTCATGCAACGGAGAGGCTGGTACCCGGAAAGATCCGAGCTTACGTGGTCGAAAGTTCAAGCACGTAGGCGCCAATAAGTAAGAACAAAGTCTAGAATGCAAAGGGAGAAGAGAAGGGCGGACACTCGCGTGAGAAATATGAGGAACGAAGGCTCCTATTTATACTAATCACACGACGGAATTATGGTAAGACTAGGATACGGAAGGAAAGATCCGGAAATAACCGACTTAGGTTAAAACACGGAAACTTGGACAAAAAGAAAGCCCTGGGAAAAGGCGCAGCAGGTGCTGCGTCCCTTGGAAGAGGCGCAAAGACTTGCTGCGTCCTTTCCCGGTAGGTTCCTCCTGCGCGTAGAAAACGCGTTTGACAGCCTGTCGTATTTTAGGCATAACTTTCTCTACAAGACTCGGAATAAGGTGATTTCGGTGGCGTTAGAAAGCTAAGAAGGATATCTAGAACTTTATGTGAAATAGGCCTGACCCAAAAAAGTCGTTATCACCTCGTAAAATGGGCCTAGAGGTCGGGTTGTCAATTTAACTAAATGAAATGCACATTTTGTAATGTAGACTTTTAGTTTAGCCTAATGAAGTGACATGAGACTCAAAATGAGATATAATCTCAACATTTTATGACATCCTAACCTTAGGTAGACAAGCTCATTGCTTTGACTCGGGATTTGACGGTTTTTAGGAAATGAAGACGGTTTTTGACTCGGACTCCAAATGTACTCTAATTACTGTCAAAACGACCGTATCGGCGCGTAGATGACGACCATGAGGTAGACATTAATATTTGAGCAATCACTTGACGATAATCTTACGAATTGTCACAAATCGTTCCGCGTATCAAACATGCGGCCCAATCATCACCGGGTGGTTTGCGGGAAGTGCGAAATGAGTATCTCTGAGCCCCCACTTTGACCGAGGCTTGGACAAGGCGAAAGTCAAAGTATAGCCATCAGTCAATCAAGATTACAACTGGCGACTATGGCGACGCAAGGCGGCTCAAGGGGTCGAGCCAAGGACTGTCGTCGGGAACATTTTAGAGTCCGTCGACTATCGGGGAGGGTCGTTTAAAGTCCATTAGACTACGTAAGGAGGCTCGCCAGCCATAAGAAGAGACCATACCTGAGACTTCTTTCTCGAGATGCTTTCGGGGTTGCGTAGGAGCTAAGGGTAAGACCTAAAGGGTATATAAGGATTGTGCTAGGGTATGGGGCCCTAAAGGAAAGCATTGACGGGAAGGAGGCCTAATAAGGTCAACTTAAGGGTGGCTAAGGTTTGGGTATAGGAACTTCCTCGGAGAACGACACCTGTCGAACTCGCGGGAAACACAAAATATAGTGAGGGCGGCGGGACGTCGGTAGAAAGCTGGGGCATCCGCTGCGTCGGTCTCAAGCGAACTCTGGCAAAACATGAGGTTGAATCTGCTTGTGTCGGTCTCAAGCGAACTCTTGTTGGGGAATATATTGACGATTAGGAACATCTTGATCGCCATGGAAGAAATTTTGAGTGAGCAATTTGCAAAATATCTGCATTTGGGACAAATATTTTGACGACCTAGGAACATCTTGATCGTCATGGAAGAAATCTTGAGTGAGCAATCGCAAAATATCTGCTGCATTGGGGACAAATGCGGGCGGAACGAAAGAAAATCGTCGAATGGGCCCGAGAGATTAAAATAGCATTGTGGAAGAGGCGCACCAAAGATGGGCCCACAAATAACGAACTTATAACGAATTTTTGAAAATCCGTATGGAGGGAACAAAAGGAAGAGACGCAGCAAGAGCTGCGTCTCTTGGAAGAGGCGCAGCGCCTGCTGCGTCTTTTCCCCAATTTGGCTTTCCTGCGTAAAAACGCGAAAATCAGAGGCATTTGTTTCATTATTCCGAAACACAATTCACACGATTTCTCTCTCAAATCTTCACCATTTCCGCCAAGGTTTGATTCAAAAGTTTGCTTTAAACATGACTAATCGAGGTATGTGTCTTAATCTTGCATTAATCTTCTTCATTCGTTGAATTTTGAGCCGCGAAAATTAGGGTTTTCGACCCTTTTGATCGAAAATTTGGGGCTTTTCCCCCAAATGGATTTGCCTTGCCAAATTGATGTTAGAAATGGATAGTAGGTAGTGTTAGGAACACAACCATGCATTCGCTTCGAACTTTCATCAAGTTTTGAGCCTTTGAATGAATTTTGAGACGGTTTTACAGCTGAACCGTAATTTGCTTCGAAAATAGCCTTAGGATTGTCCATTGGCGATGAAATTTGATATTTGGGATCCTTGAACGATGGGTAAACTTCCTACCATCTCGGAATTTTGGTTTGTGACAACTTTTTCAGGACACCTTTCTAGGGCATAATCACCGTTATAGCGAAATGCTGCCGAATTTCCGACTCGAACCCGGAACTAGGCTTCGAATTGGACTTGACTTGACCCAATTTATCGCATGAGTGATCGGGTTGGTGGGAACGTGGCCAAGGATGGCATGGGAGGAGTAGTTTCAGGGCTTTGAAGGCTCGAAAACCCCTTAACAAAGGCTTGTCGTCGTATGACGCGGCCTGAATTTGCTTTAATGTTGCAGGTGATGAGGCTTCTACTTCTGGGAGAGCTCCCATGGATATAGACGCCGCTATTGTTGAGGAGGCTTTAGAGCAGGCCTTCACCGCTGCGGTGATGGCTGCTGGAGACGAGGCTCACGAGGAGGAGGCCGTCGCGGAGGAGGAGGCCCCGAGATGGGCCAACGTCGGGCGAGGAGGTCATCAGTTGAGAGGAGCTCCTGCGTGGGCTGAGACTTGGGAGAGTAGGCACCTCGTGTGGGCTGCAGAGGGTCACCTGTCCTACAGGACGGTGAAGAGCTTGGTAAATAAGAATTCACTACTCATTATTCATCCTCTTTCATTCTTTTTGTCCAAATTTCTTTCGAATTTCATTCAAAACTAAAGATAGCTTTGTTTCAAATCATAATAGGAGGCCGGGAACATCAGGTCGTTCTCGGGTTACACGACAGCGATGGAGCACTATGAGCAGCTGTCGGCGGAGGAGAGGGCCATGATCGAGCGTGGAGCGTTCGGTCCTCTGGTCCAGGTCTGGAGGGATATTGTGAAGAGGAAGATGCGGGCTAACCTTAGCCTGGTCCGCGCTTTCTTGGACCGATTTTGGGACACGACTTCCACGTTTCACCTACCTTTTGGTGAGGTGGGAGTCACTTTGGAGGATTACGGCATGATTTCTGGTCTGCCGTGTGGGGCCGAGGAGATGGTGTGGCGGAGACCGCCGCCATGAGGGCGGACTCGGCCGAGGCGAGGAGATTGATCTACCGGAACTTGTCGCCGAAAGGTCTGTTGCGATCTTCGGGTTTGGTACCCAGACTTACGTTCGAGACTACTTTGCGGGGAAGACCCCGGCGCTAGTGACGATTGATGGGACGGAGACGGCTCCTCCTCCATGTACAGGTGAGCAGAGGGCTCGTCTGTGGCTTTGGTGGTTTCTGTCTTCGATTTACCTCGGAGACAAGGGCGAGAGGTTGTCGACGAAGCTCCTTCCCTTTCTTTCGACCGAGTTCCCTAGGGCGTTGGGGACCGGGTCATCTGCTGGTTTTGCGGTCCTCATCCGCTTCATGAGGGCCATGGTTCGTCCGAGTTGATGGAGAAGGAGACTTCTCCGGCTATTTGTCGAACCGGGCTCTGTTGGAGGTATGAACCTTCCTTTAGACCAAAGTAAATTCCTTTCTTTATCAAATCACGAAAGATCGTCATTGATTATTCTTTTACAGCGTGGGTGTACTCCTACTTTCCGGGCCTCGCGCCCAAGAGGACGGAGCCGTTGGAGAGGGCCTATCCTGTGGTGAGGGATTGGGTCATGTGCCGGACGAAGAGCAAGCGTTCTTCTCACAATGTCTGCGGGGACGTGAACGCTCTTGGTGAGCAGCGTGAGTATCCCATTTGTATTCATTTATTCTTCTTATACTTTGCTTTTAATTGATCATAGGAATGATCTTTGCTTTTATATTGTCGCAGATTGGTGCCGGACTTGGGCGGAGTACGCAGAGCGCTCCCTTTCGTCGCCGAGGTCCTTCGACCTAGGAGCCCGAATCGGCTGCTTTGTTGAGGACGTCGATGGGTCTGTGTGGTACTTGGGCGAGCGATTGGCTCGTCGGTGCTCTCGGGACGTGTTGACGGTTCCGTCGATCCTCCCAGACGATGTTTAGGGAGCCTTCCGAGGCCGAGAGGAGGCGGACTTGGCGGGTGCCGGTGGCGACGACCTTCTTACCTCGGGCGAGGACTACTCTGCGTTCCTTTACGGGAGGAGGTGGCGTCTTGGAGTAGTGGTGAGTGTCTTTTACTTTTTTTCTTGATTTGATTCCGAGAATTACGACGAAGGATCATCGATTAATGAGAGCTATTTGTCTTTGCAGGAGGTTGAGGCGGCGGGCATCGAGCTCCCAGAGTACCCCGAGACCCTCGAGTACACTGACGCGACCGGGAGGACGACGATCTCCGAGTTGCGTGACTTTGACGTAGCTGCGACGGATGCTGGCTTAGATGACTGGCAGCATCTGATTCGGAGGGTAAGCCTCCGACTTGTATGACTTTTGTGTAAGAACACATTTGATTGAGTTTGCTCAATTTGCTGAGAATTTTTTTTGATAATGCAGGTCGCGCCGTCCCGGTTCGTGGCGCTATGGAGGGTGGCCAACCGGCTGCGAGCTACTGCCATCGAGGCACTCGTCGGTGGTCGAGGTCGTCAGGTATGAACCTTATTTGATTTTTTTTTGATTTTGATTTTCGATCTTGCTTGAATTGATTGACATGAGCCAATTTATTGCTGTTTACAGGGTGACCGCGAGCTGGAGCGAGAGTTATTGATCTCGGGAGGAGACGGCTCGCTTCGAGGGAGCTCGAGGTTCGGGACGCCGAGATCGCCGTTCTGGTGGCGAGAGTTGCCGAGTTGGAGGGCGCCCAGCAGTAGTTTTGTGTAGTTTTGTAGACTTGTACATTTGGACATCTTATTTTAAAACATTTTTGGACTCTGTTTGGGGCGCAAGCCCCCAGTTTGCTTGGACTTTTGGACTTTGTTCGGGGCGCAAGCCCCCAGTTTGCTTGTACATTTGCTCTGTTTGGTGTATATACGGTGGCCTGAGTGCCTTTTTCTTTCTTTGGGTTGTGTTGCTTGTACCGCAGGTTAGTTCTTGAACAGTTTGGTAGATAACGGTTTTGCGCCGTCATGTCTGCCGAAATTTACATAGAAATTACGTGAAACATACATTTTATATACATAAGGCCTTTAATCAGCGCAAAATGAGACGCAAAAGAACACGAGGAAAAGCAAAAAATTTGCATGAGACGCAAAAGAACACGAGGAAAATCAAAAAAATTGCCGGAAATGACCGGACGGTAGGGAGGGTTACCCCCTAAAAAAAAAGAAAAGAGAAATCTGTAAGTTAGAGATGTGGAAATGAAATTAAGAAAATAAAAATAATAATAAAAAAAAGTAAATGAATTATAATGGAAATTATGTCCTAAAATGAGGAATTGGAATTATTTCTAAAAATGAAAATGAAATGTATTTCCTAAAATGAAAATGTGCACATGTGGTAAAATGGCGAACTGTCGATGTCGTCTCGAAATGCGTGCCCGCGAAAATAGGAAACTTGAAACATGGTAAATCGTCGTATTTACCAAAATAAAATCCCGTAGGAATAGGAAATTATTTGCTATAGAATTAGGAAAGATCCAAACGCGGAAATCACAGAAGTGAGGCGGGAAGAAGAGGCGCAGCATGAGTGCGTCCCCTCAAGAGGCGCAATGAGTCTGCGCTGTTCCCATGCAGTCCGTCGGCGGATTTTTGGAAACAGCAATTAGTATAAATAGAAGCGTCGACGGGGCGTTAATTCACTCAATTCTTCCGTCTCCTCCTCGTCTATTCACATAAAACTCTCAAAATAAATCTTCAAGAGAAAATTGTCATTATGAATACTTTGAAGATCCGCTTGAAGGAATGGACCAACGAGTTTTCGAATATGGAGAAGCACGACATGGGTGCTTATAACCTTGGGTCTTTGTTGAGTTTGAAACTCATTAAGGTAGTAAAACCGTTCTTGGATGCTTGCCTTGACTATTGGGACCCGAATTATCACGTTTTCGCGTTCTCGGGAGGTGATATTTGCCTATTTCCTGAAGAAATTGCTGCTATTGGTGGGTGGGACCCCGAACATTTACCTGCCATCCCTTCTACTTCACAAGGGTACAAGAGCAAATTCAGAGACTTGCTTGGACTGACTAGACTTGAGGTGGATCGTCTAGTTACCCCGAAAGGCGTGAGGATGTTGGATTTTATAGACCGATTCATCAGGGCCGGCCGACCCTCTGTTTCTCATGTTGCTAGGAGGAGGGCATTTGGCTTTTGTTTTCTTTGCGTGTACGTCTTCCGGGGACACGTTGACGAAGACTTGAGAGGTGATCCCCGTCTTTTGAGCCTTATTGAGCAAATGGAGCTGCGCAGGAGCCCAGCTTGCTTATGCTTAGGAGAGATCATTTTGGGTTTGGATAATAGGAAATCCAACCGCGATCTGCCGTTCTTGGGGAGTCCCGTCATTTTGCAGGTAAAAGACATCATCTTCTTTTTTTTTTTTTTTTTTTTTTTTTTTTTTTTTTTTTTGATGTCTAATACCTGCTCTTGGTAGGTTTGGCTTATGGAACGGCTCCGATTGATCGAGCCCCCAGTTCATGCACTTTCCTATCATTCCCGTTCGATTGCGATGAGGACGCGGTTGTACATGGTGGACTTCACTCGGGTCTGCGATTATTGGAAGAACAAGCTGAAGAATGATGATGGTCCGTTGATTAGGTGGGTTGTACTATGGTGGCACCTCAAGTTCGTCACTGGAGTATCTTCCTTGGATCCCACTAGGTCCGTGCGCATTCCGGGATTGGAGTTTATGGTATGCATCTTTCCGGAAAGATTGATGAGGCAAGTTGGGTTGAAGCAGACGATCCCTAGGCTTGATACCGTCCCGCAGACTGCTATGGCGCTTACTACAGAGAGCCGAAGGGAGTGGGCCATTAAATGGGCCCAAAGAAACATGTGGTTCTTGAGCTTCTCCGCCAATGCTTTGTGGGTGTCGGACTCTTATCTGAGGTGGAGAAAGGCTGCAACTCCGGAAGAGCGCGAGAGATCGAGGAAACGCGAGCTGTTGATTACAAGGTGCGAGGGAGAGAAAGAGAAGGAGAAGCATCTAACGAGAGGGAGAAGAAGAAGCCGGATTTCAAGTCATTCATCCTTCAAAGAAATCAAAGACTACTCTCATTGCGGAAATGGTGGTTGGCAAGAATGGCGAGTCGAGGCCTCGAGAAAGACCGTTGGTGATTAGGTCTGAAGTGGTGCAAGAGCGCCCGGCTCGAGGTCGTGACAAGAAATATGACAAGAATGACAAGGGCAAGGGGAAGATGGAGGAATAGCCCGAGTCTTTATTTATTATTTATTATTATTATTGTTGTTGTAATAAAAAGGAGGGATTTTTAGAATCCTAGCCTATTCTATTTTTATTATGTAACGTACTACTATTATTAGAAAGTGAATGAAATAAAAAAGGTTAAATGGTTATGAAACCGTTGAGATTTTCCACTTATTATTCTTGTCGAATTTCAAATGCAATGCAAATGTCCTTCTATTTACATTTTTAGATATAATGGGTTGAATCCCGTAAAGGATTGCCTACGTATTCACTTAAAAAGCGAAATCAAACCCTTGCGCGTAGTTCGAGTAAATGTAAAAGAATAATTGTTCGAAGCAAGAGCTTGTAATGAACATAGAAAATAAGCATGAGCTTTTGCTTACTCTGGAGGTGCAAATTTAGTTTGTTTGATGATATGAGGATGACAAACTTGTCAAAATGCAAGAGCATAGTGACATTTAGCTTATTTCGGCTTGGCCGGGGGCGTTTATTTAGTGTCACAAGAGCGACACATGGGTTTACGCGAGGCGCGTTTTTGTCCTATTCTAGGCATAGTACCGTTTCAATTGGTCAAGGTTTGTGGGGTTTGAAAACTCATTCCCATCTAGGTCTGTGATTCTAACCGCACCCCCCGGGAGTATGGATTTGACTAGAAATGGTCCGGCCCAGTTAGGTTTGAATTTTCCCGTGGGTCGACAGCAAAAGAGCTCTAACCGATTTGAGTACTAAGTCTCCTTCTTTGATGTTTCTTGGCCTAACCCTTTTGTTGAAAGCTCGTTTGATACGTGCTTGATATGTTTGGACATTATGTAAGGCTCGTAGCCTACGTTCATCCAGGAGGATGAGTTCTTCATACCTATCCCTCTTCCAATCGGCCTCCGGGATTTGACTTTCTAGTAGAATACGCAAGGATGGTATCTCTAGCTCGACTGGTTGTACGGCTTCCATGCCGTAGGTCAAATAGAAAGGAGTAGCCCGGTGGGCGTCTGACAGATGTACGATACCCCCATAAGGCGAAAGGTATCTTGCTTGGCCAATCTCTATAGTTGTCAATCATTTTCTTGAGAATTGTGACAACATTCTTGTTCTTTGCCTCTACCGCGCCGTTAGTCCGTGGTCTATAGGGCGAAGAGTGGTGATGCTTAATCTTGTATTTGGCTAGCAATTGCTCGGTTTCAGCTTGGAAGTGTGACCCATTATCGCTAATGATCTCATGTGGGCAACCATATCGACAGATGATGTTATTTTGTATGAATTTGGCCACATTTTTGGCCGTAAGACCGGTGTAGGAAGCCGCTTCTACCCATTTGGTGAAATAGTCAATCGCCACTAGAATGAAACGGTGACCTCTGTTCGGCTGGGGTTATCTTCCGATTATGTCAATTCCCCATGCGGAGAATGGCCAAGGAGATGTCATCGTGTAGAGCAACGAAGGAGGGACATGTTGTACATTCCCGAAGATTTGACAATTGTGGCAATGTCTCACGTATTTGATGCAATCGGATTCCATTGTGGTCCAATAATATCCTAAACGTGTGATTTTCTTTGCCATCATGGGCCCACTCATGTGAGGACCGCATTCTCCGTCGTGGACTTGTTCCATCACCTTTCGTGCCTGTGAATGATCAAGGCATCGCAGGACTACACCAAGAGGTGTTCTTTTGTATAATTCTCCTTGCATCAGAATGTATTGGGAAGCTAATAGGCGTATAGCACGTTGTCCCCTTTTGTCCATATCCGGTGGATAGGTACCATTAAGCTTGAATTTCAGGATTGCTTGGAACCGGGGTTCTGTGCGATTTCCTCTTCATCGGTGATTTCTTTGGACATAAGCCGGCTCTGACCGTCGTTCGATACACAAAGGCATTTCCATCATGTGATCTAGCATATTTATCAAAGATGCAAGTTTCGCAAGAGCGTCTGCAAATTGATTTTCCTCCCGAGGTAGGTGTAGGTATGTTACGTGATCACGGGCGAGCGACTTGGTCTATCCTAGCCTCGATAGGGTGCGAGGCTTTCGCCGGATTTTCCAGGATCCTGTAACTTGGTTGATGATCGGTGATGAGTCCCCATGTACTCGGAGGTTTTTAATGCCTAAGCTTACTGTCGCTTGTAGTCCAATGAGACAAGCTTCGATTCTCAAAGCATTGTTTGTCACCTCGAAGACGAGTTTGACAGCAATCGGTGTATGCTCGCCTTCAGGAGAAATGAGCAACACTCCTATCCTAAACCCTCTTAAGTTTGATGCTCCGTCAAAGTATAGGTCCCAGGAGTCTACATCAGTTTGAAGTATGTCCTCGTCGGGAAATGACCAAGTATCTATGGTTTGTGCGTCATTGATAGGATTTTCTGCGAAGAATTCGGCGACGGCGCGACCTTTTATAACTTTCAGTGGCACATATTTGAGGTCAAATTCCGAGAGCATCAGAGTCCATCTTGCCATACGTCCGTTGAGGACGGGTTTCTCGAAGAGGTATTTGACGGGGTCCATTTTGGAGTATATCTTGACGGAGTAGCTAAGCATATAATGGCGTAGCTTCTTCGTTGCCCACACAAGAGCGAGGCATGTCTTTTCGAGTTGTGAGTATTTACACTCGTACTCCAAGAACTTCTTACTTAGATAGTAAATAGCTCTTTCTTCGCTTCCTACAGTTTGAGCTAGCATGGCACCCATGGCGGTTTCAGTTACTGTGAGATATAAACCAAGAGGTTGATCTCATTGCGGCGGCATGAGCACTGGTGGTTTAGCTAATATCTCCTTGATTCGGTCAAACGCCTTTTGACAATCATCATCCCACATGGTATGGTCTGTTTTCTTGAGTTTCTTAAAGATAGGCTCACAAATCATCGTAAGTTTCAATATGAATCGACTTATATACTGCACTTTTCCCAGGAATCCTCTGACTTCTTTTTCTGTTTGAGGTTGTGGCATTTCGATCAGAGCTTTGATTTTGGAAGGATTTATTTCTATACCCCGTTGGCTAACAACGTATCCTAGGAGTTTGCCAGATGTTACCCCAAATGTACATTTCTGAGGATTGAGTCTCATGTTGTACTTTCGTAGTCTTGCGAAGAACTTGCGAAGGTTCGCAATATGTCCCTCTCTTTCCTTGGATTTGACAATCATGTCATCTACGTATACCTCAACTTCTCTGTGCATCATGTCATGTAGGAGTGTAGTTGCGGTGCGTTGGTATGTAGCTCCGGCGTTGATCAATCCGAACGGCATTACTGTATAACAATAGGTTCCCCATTGGGTGACGAACGCGGTCTTATGCATATCTTCCACGGCCATCTTGATTTGGTTATAACCCGCATATCCATCCATGAAGGATAGCAATGCGTGGTCTCTGATTGTCTACCAATATGTCAATGTGAAGTAGAGGAAGTCATCTTTTGGACTCGCTTTGTTCAAGTCCCTAAAGTCAACACAAACACGGATTCTCCCATCCTTTTTGGGTACAGGTACTATGTTAGCTACCCAATCAGAATACTCGGAGACTTTGATGAACCCGGCTTTGAATTGCTTGTCAACTTCTTCCTTAATCTTTAGAGCCCATTCTGTTCTCATTCGTCGAAGCTTCATTTCTGAGGTTTGAAACCTGGCTTAATCAGAATCCTATATTCGGCGATATCCCTGTCGATCCCTGGCATGTCTTTGTAGGACCAAGCGAAAACGTCTTTGAATTCATTTAGGAGGTCTATGAAATCGGCCCTTCGGTAGAGCTCAAGGTAGTCCCTATCCTAAGTTCTTTGGGTTCTAGTTCGGTTCCAACATTGATGGGTTCGGTGTCCTCTATTACTGGTCCCCCTTCCCCTTCCTGTAGTATTTCTTTGGCTACGTAGGGAGGTAGTTCGATTGAGTCTGGGTCTTGGTCATCCTCAGTATCATCGTAAACAGAATTGCACTCAAGATAACACAAAGAGTAAGCAGAACCTGATTTATTCATATTAAGATTTGATTAAAGTTGAAACAAAGAAGCCAACTGATCCATGGTCAGTGGCGGCAAAGGGACAGTAATTGGGGCATTTCCCGAACCACCGTGACTACTCGAGGCTAAGCTAGGAGAAATGAAGGGAGTGGGGATGACAACAGGAGTAGATTCTCTAATGACTTCTCTAGACTCCGACTCTGACTCCGACTCCGAATCCGACTCGGACTCGTCGTCTTCTGGTTCTCCTTTGAACATCTCTCCTTCTCCAGTGGTGAGCTTGAAGAGTCTTCCTTGGTTGTTGGTCCATTTGATAGATTTTCTCCATCCTTTCTGCTGCTTTGTGTCGGTTTCTGTGATCAACGCGGTGGGGTTGAAGCGATCGTCTTGAAGTATCATAGTAATGATCTCATCCTGCGCGGCTCTAATGAATCGATCTTCTCCAAACAATAGGCTAACAGCTTGTTCGTCGAAGCAAGGTGCTTGACGGGTTTTGACGGTAGGAACCGTTTCTGGAGGAATGAAGTAGCAATCGTGAAAGATCTCGATTACGGCTAACTTCCTCTCAAGATAATGCCAAGGTTCGGGAAATCTATGAAAGAGTTCTGAACTTCCTTCTTGAACAAAGTATCCGTTTAAAGTAGGGAGATATGGCCTCATTTGGACTCCTACGTGCTTGCGATTTTGGACTTGGGCGAGCATTTCGAGGACTTCTTCTTTTGTGGGTTTGCACCCTAGTCCAAGTGGTATCCTTGTCGAGTCGCCTTCCTTGTATGGTGCGAAGGTATTCTTCCGAATTGGGTTCAAAGGCATTCCAGGGAAGTATCCCTGGGATTTGAGTATGTGGTTGACCACCAAGTTAGAGTAGGGATTATAGTATAAGGGTGCCAACTCACTTTCTATAACGCTTACACTTTGGAAGCCCCCAAGTTCATATACGGGATCCGCAAGGACTTGATTGTTTGATTGCTTCTCGATTATTGCCTTAATGGGTGACGAAGTGATCGTCACAACTTTGCCATTTAGTGGGATCTTGATCTTTTGATGAAGGGTGGATGTTACCGCTTTGGAAGCGTGAATCCAAGGCCTTCCCAGAAGTATGTTGAATGAAGCTTCAATGTCCACTATTTGGAAGTTAACCTTTCGTTCAATCGGCCCCGTGGCTATGGTTAGGTTAGCAAGTCCTACCACTTTTCGTCGCGTACCGTCATATGCACGAACACCTTGATTTGTAGGAGTCCAATCCGACTCTTTCATGCCTAGTTTGTATGCCGTTTTGAGGGGTATGACGTTGACCGCGGAGCCATCATCCACCAAGGTCATTGGCACATTCTTCTTTAGACGGATGAGTGATGTATAGAGCAAGGTTGTGACTAGCGCCAAAAGGTGGCAAGTCTTCATCCGAGAAAGTAATAGGATTACTTAGCTTAGGTGATTCTTGGAAGACCAAGTTGACTACATCTTCAGGAGTGGAGTTATGTGCTACATTCAATTTGGCCAAAGCTTGCAGTAAAGCTTGGCGATGTGGAAATGAGCTTGCCACTAGTTGCCGGTGAAAAATCAGCCTTGGTCTTCTCGTAGTTGCTTGAGCAAATGATCGGTGGGGTCATCTTCGTTGTCATTTGGTGTGATGACGTTGGTTGGACCGTTTTGAGTAGTGCTTTGATATGGGCGACCCGAACGAGTTAGGTGATCCACATCTTGGTTTTCACCATTTTGGACTATTTCTTTGACTAGGGAGTTTTCAATGAGATATTCGTCCTCATCCTCATCGGCCCAAACCCCATTAACTGCAGCTAGTTCCCTCATTCTCATGATATCACCTTCTAGTCGTATGATTTGATCGACTAGTTTATCGACCACGGTGACTACTTCTTGCATAGTGGCATTTTGAGAGAAGACCAATGGTACACGTTCTTTAGGTATTGCGTTGGGATTGCGCAAGGTCGTTACCATGCTTTCTAGTTCCCATACTTGTCTATCTACACTCCTTGCCCATGTGATGAAGTCGGAAATGGTAGGGGAGATAGTAGAGTAGAGCCTTTCTTTCTCAATTGCATGAATTTCGTTTTCGGTGGGAGAAATGAGGTGTGAGCAATCTAAGGTAGATTCATCACTTGTAATCACTAGAACTCCAAGAGGATTCGGAGTGTTGTTGGGTTTACCTCCCGGTGGAATTGGAAGTCGACCATCTTCAATCATATCTTGAAGCACGTGTTTCAACTTGTAGCATTTTTCTGTGTCGTGCCCCTTGCCCCTATGGTATTCACAGTATGAATTTTCATCCCAAAACTTGGACTTCCTTTCGGGTTCGGGAGTAGGTCCAATGGGTTGGAGTTTACCTTGCTTCATTAACCTTTTTAGAGCGTTGGAGTACGTATCCCCAAGGTTTGTGAATTTCCTTGGTGGGGTAGTTTTCTTGGATGGCTCGAGAAGGTTAACTTCGTCGGTCTTGCTAGTAGAGCCGTATGAACGACTTGTGGACCCTTGATATCCTCGACCTACCGTTTTGGACAAGAGTCCTTTACGGATGTCATCTTCAATCCGTGTCCCTAATACGGTTAAGTCTTTGAAAGTCTTGATGTTTTGATATCTCAAATGGTTGGCATATATGGGCTTGAGATTATCCACAAACTTTTCCACGAGAGTAGCCTCATCCGGGCGTTCAACTAGTTGAGTACTAGTTTTCCTCCACCTACTTAGGAAGTCGGTGAATCCTTCTTTGTCATTTTGGGTAAGAACCTCTAGAGTACGCATGTTGACTTGAATCTCGGCATTATCCGCATATTGTTTAGAGAACTCGATTGCGGCGTCTTCCCAAGTAGCGACTTTCTTGTGATCTAAAGTGTAGAACCATTGCTTCGGGATGGTGTCAAGAGATGAAGGAAAGATCCTTAAGAACATCTCGGGTTTGATGCCTTTGAAGACATGTAATCCTTGAAGGCACGGATGTGGTTCAAAGGGTTCTCATGTCCTTTGAACTTAGGGATATCCGTCATGCTAAAGTTGGTTGGCAATTTGGAATTGACGGCTTCATACTTGCGATTGTTTTCCCTATAAATGTCATCCCCCTTAAGGTACATCAATTGCTCCTCTAGGTATTGGAGTCTTTTCTCAGCTGCAGTCATCCCCATGAGAGGATTCTCATCCCTAGACTCGTCATCGGAATTACGTAGCACTTCACTTTTAAGGGGAGGCAACTTTCCCTCTACGTCATAGATACGGCTTTCGATGTGATCAAGGCGGTCGTAGGTTTGCTCTTGGGTAACTTGCATTTGGGCTAGCGCGGCTAGGATTCGATCATTACTATCTTGAATTTGCTGGAGATTCGTTTCATCACTTGATCCGGGCATCTTGGAAACTGGATAAGAGATCGGCGACGAATCAAAACACGATCGACCATTCTATCACACTTGCTAAAAGAGGAAATGTTTTGACTCGTGAAGTGGGTGTGTGCCACTTGTGTTGAGTGAGTTTTGAAGAAAGACAAGGTCTTTGAAAATGTGTGTCCTAGTCAACTGTAGTGTAGTTGTAGGAGTGGACTCGAAGTGAGGTTTTGAAATGGGCTTGCGGCCCGAATTTTGACTCGACAAACGGAAAGAGCTTTGACCGGATTTTGCGCTAATTGAAGGCCTTTTTTCGAAATTTTGTTTTGAAATTGGGTTTTGATTTCTGAAAATTCGTCATGATTTTGTTTAGAAATGGTGATCAGGTAAGGTTTACACATTTATACAAGCATTATAACGGGATGTTGAGTGCATTTAAAAGGATTTTGGTTTAAAGGGTGGGTTGCCATACCGAACCATCAAACCCGAAGTCTGTGGAGAGGCTCGTGCCAAACAAGAGTAAGGCCGATTCCTAGTCCATTTCCTCAAGTAGTGAAGGCCCTTGATACAAACAAGAGTAAGCATCATGGTATGGATGACGTCAATCGCTATCCATCCTTAGGCCCAAATAAGAATTAGGACCGTTTAGACGGGACGATTGGTCGAATGGGTTGGGTTGGGCCTAGGAAGGCCGAATAAAACAGTCTAGGAAGACCGAGTTATGAAAACCGACAATTGTCTTGTACAAACTTATTCCCTAACCTTGTTCAAGTTTCACCCTTAGCTACACGTAAGTGTATATCCCAATGAGTCGCCAAAGCGTGGACAGCGGGCCGCCACGGGGCGCTTGGTGAAGGTCGAAAACAAGCGTTTGCATTTTGTATGGAGTCGCCACCAATTTTTATGGGAAATTGGAACCGTTCGAATACCTCGTGTCATGTCAAGACACAAAGTAGTGACATGAACACTAAGCAATCGTTACCCTTAGCATTCTATGTCTAGAATGACTCTCGTGGATGCCAATGAACACGGGTGCTCACGGAGATCTGGAGTAAGGGGTGAGGGTACGTATTAGGAAGCTCTTTTGATCGAACACCTAATCCCGCCCGCCTCGACAGCGGCCTCTACTAATGATTAGGGAAGTTATTCGTACTTGATATATCGTCGGCTATATGCATGCAATGCAACATCCATAGATTAATCCTAACATGTGAGAATTTATACTAAGTCGGTGAAACACGTAATTAGCACACAATTGGGTCGGAGTAGGATTTAATGTTGATTTACATGTGAAAGCATACAAACAAAGAAAGAAATACAGTAATTATAAATTACAATAATGAAAATTACAACAATTACATTGGATAGGCGATTTATGTCGAAAATACCTTCAAAACGGATGATTTGAGAAAAACGAATAAAAGAAGGAATTACGAACAGAACAGAAGCGATAATATGATTAGTAGTAGATTAATACGTAAACTAATTAAACTACGTCAAGGCAGAAACGGAGTTCAGGGACAGAAATCATCTGGAACAGCGCAGAAGAGATCGCGCCCCTGGAAGAGCGCGCGGCGATTCTTTGCGTCATTCAAGGGTGAGTTCAGGCGTGAAGTTTGAAGCGCAAATTGTTAATTTGAATTGATGAATTTAATGATGGATTAAAATATTTACTCGGATGAAAGTGATTAACAAGTTAATTACATGTGAATGATGGTCATAAAAACAGCAAACATGGATGAGACGGATGCAAATGAATTAATTACAAGGTTGAATGATTAATTAGTGACATCGGTGAATGAAACGAACTAAACATGATGAATTAATGACAAGTTAATGACGAACATGTGAATAAACAGACTAAACTATATCAATGACGAATTCCAGAAACTCAATATGAACAAATTGAATCTCTAAAATCCGGGTTTGAATTTAATGAGGGAAAACCCGCAAACATAGATTACTTAGGATTTAAATCGGATTTATGACGAACTAAACATGCTAATGATGAATGACTATAAAACATGTGGATTATATGTTATCGTGATGAAGAATTAATGAGACGAAACAAGCAAAAGAAAGATTTGAATACGAATTACAGAGGACAAACGAAGAAGAAAGGAAGCGAGAGGCTCGGCGGCCCTCACGAAGAGGCGCGAGGCTGCGCTCCTTCAAGAGGCGCAGCGATTCTTTGCGTCCTTTCTCGACGGTTATTTCTTGGAAATCCGCAAAACAGTTTTAACAAAGGGTTTTAGAAATCAATTTTAACGGTATTTTCGACGTAAACCTTACAATTGATGATACGAAAAGGTAAAATACAATAAATAAATAAGGATTATACACCCTCAGACTTACATGTTGACGAAACGAGAAGGACTAAGATATCGATTAGTGAATGCTCGACGCGAATGCAAAGAGAGTGCCCTCGTAAGAGGAAAACGATTGATTAATTAAGTTAATTAAGTGTAGTTGGTCAAGTTGGTCGGTCATGCAACGGAGAGGCTGGTACCCGGAAAGATCCGAGCTTACGTGGTCGAAAGTTCAAGCACGTAGGCGCCAATAAGTAAGAACAAAGTCTAGAATGCAAAGGGAGAAGAGAAGGGCGGACACTCGCGTGAGAAATATGAAGAACGAAGGCTCCTATTTATACTAATCACACGACGGAATTATGGTAAGACTAGGATACGGAAGGAAAGATCCGGAAATAACCGACTTAGGTTAAAACACGGAAACTTGGACAAAAAGAAAGCCCTGGGAAAAGGCGCAACAGGTGCTGCGTCCCTTGGAAGAGGCGCAGCACTTGCTGCGTCCTTTCCCGGGTAGGTTCCTCTGCGCGTAGAAAACGCGTTTGACAGCCTGTCGTATTTTAGGCATAACTTTCTCTACAAGACTCGGAATAAGGTGATTTCGGTGGCGTTGGAAAGCTAAGAAGGATATCTAGAACTTTATGTGAAATAGGCCTGACCCAAAAAAGTCGTTATCACCTCGTAAAATGGGCCTAGAGGTCGGGTTGTCAATTTAACTAAATGAAATGCACATTTTGTAATGTAGACTTTTAGTTTAGCCTAATGAAGTGACATGAGACTCAAAATGAGATATAATCTCAACATTTTATGACATCCTAACCTTAGGTAGACAAGCCCATTGCTTTGACTCGGGATTTAACGGTTTTTAGGAAATGAAGACGGTTTTTGAACCGGACTCCAAATGTACTCTAATTACTGTCAAAACGACCGTATCGGCGCGTAGATGACGACCATGAGGTAGACATTAATATTTGAGCAATCACTTGACGATAATCTTACGAATTGTCACAAATCGTTCCGCGTATCAAACATGCGGCCCAATCATCACCGGGTGGTTTGCGGGAGGTGCAGAAATGAGGTATCTACACGGTGTGCCACAAACCAGCATTCGCCGAAACTCGGATTATTGTGAAAAATGTATTAAAGCTCGTTCTTTAAACCAGCATTTGGCGAAACTCGGATTATCGTGAAAAATGTGTTAAAACTCGTTATTTGAGGCTGAAATTGAACAGGTTGATTCCTGAAATGAGCTCGGACGCGTGATTGAAAAACAGGGAGAAAACGAAACAGGGTCCGGTACGACCTTCCGAACGGGTGAAATTGAAGTGTATAATACACAGTTTTTCGGGATTCCGGGGTCCCGGAACAAAATTCTCCGGAAATCGCATAGAAAGTTTCTCGGGTCAGATAAAGCGGCCACCCAAAGTTTGAGCTCCAACGGAAGACATTTGGGGGTGCCGGTGTGCCACAAACCAGCATTTGGCGAAACTCGGATTATCGTGAAAAATGTGATAAAGCTCGTTATTTGAGGCTGAAATCGAACAGGTTGATTCCTGAAATCGAACTGGTTGATTTCGAAATGATCTCGGACGCGTGATTGAAAAACAGGAGAAAAAAAAAACAGGTCGATGCGACCTTCCGAACGGGTGAAATTGAAGTGTATAATACACGGTTTTTCGGGATTCCGGAACAAAATTCTCCGAAAATCACATAGAAAGTTCCTCGGGTCGATAAAGCGGCCACGCAAAGTTTGAGCACCAACGGAAGACATTTGGGGGGTGCGGTGTGCCCAAACCAAAGATTCGCCAAAACTCGGATTATCGTGAAAATTTGTTAAAGCTCGTTATTTGAGGCTGAAATCGTACAGGTTGATTCCTGAAATGAGCTCGGACGCGTGATTGAAAAACAGGGAGAAAAAGAAACAGGGTCCGGTACGACCTTCCGAACGGGTGAAATTGAAGTGTATATAGTACACAGTTTTTCGGGATTCCGGGGTCCCGGAACAAAATCCTCCGGAAATCGCATAGAAAGTTTCTCGGGTCAGATAAAGCGGCCACCCAAAGTTTGAGCTCCAACGGAAGACATTTGGGGGTGCCGGTGTGCCAAAAACCAGCATTTGGCGAAACTCGGATTATCGTGAAAAATGTGTTAAAGCTCGTTATTTGAGGCTGAAATCGAACAGGTTGATTCCTGAAATCGAACAGGTTGATTTCTGAAATGAGCTCGGACGCGTGATTGAAAAACAGGAGAAAAAGAAACGGGTCGACGACTTTCCGAACGGGTGAAATTGAAGTGTATAATACACGGTTTTTCGGGATTCGGGGTCCCGGAACAAAATTTTCCGGAAATCACATAGAAAGTTCCTCGGGTCGGATAAAGCGGCCACGCAAAGTTTGAGCACCAACGGAAGACATTTGGGGTGCGGTGTGCCACAAACCAAAGATTCGCGAAACCTCGGATTATCGTGAAAAATGTGTTAAAACTCGTTATTTGAGGCTGAAATCGAACAGGTTGATTCCCGAAATGAGCTCGGACGCGTGAATGAAAAACAGGGAGAAAAAGAAACAGGGTCCGATACGACCTTCCGAACGGCTGAAATTGAAGTGTATAATACACGGTTTTTCGGGATTCCGGGGTCCCGGAACAAAATTCTCCGGAAATCACAAAGAAAGTTCCTCAGGTCAGATAAAGCGGACACGCAAAGTTTGAGCACCAACGGAAGACATTTGGGTGTGCCACAAACCAGTATTCGCCAAAACTCGGATTATCGTGAAAAAAGTGTTAAACCTCGTTATTTGATTTGAAATCGAACAGGTTGATTCTGAAATGAGGTCGGACGCGTGATTGAAAAACAGGGAGAAAAAAAAACAGGTCCTAGTACTACCTTCCGAACGGTGAAATTGAAGCGTATAATACACGGTTTTCGGGATTCCGGTCGCGGAACAAAATTCTCGGAAATCACATAAGTTCCTCAGTCGGATAAAGCGGACACGCAAAGTTTGAGCACCAATGGAAGACATTTGGGTGTGCCACAAACCAGTATTCGCCGAAACTCGGATTATCCTGAAAAAAGTGTTAAACCTCGTTATTTGAGGCTGAAATCGAACAGGTTGATTCCTGAAATGAGCTCGAACGCGTGATTGAAAAACGGGGAGAAAAAAAAAGTGGTCCGATACGACCTTCCGAACGGTGAAATTGAAGTGTATACACGGTTTTTCGGGATTCCGGGGTCCCGGAACAAAATTCTCCGGAAATCACATTGAAAGTTCCTCGGGTCAGATAAAGCGGCCACGCAAAGTTTGAGCACCAACGGAAGACATTTGGGGGTGCCAGTGTGCCACAAACCAGGATTCGTCGAAATTCGGATTATCGTGAAAAATGTGTTAAAGCTCGTTATTTGAGGCTGAAATCGAACAGATTGATTCCTAAAATAAGCTCGGACGCATGATTGAAAAACAGGGAGAAAAAGAAACAGGGTCCGGTACGACCTTCCGAACGGTGAAATTGAAGTGTGTATAATACACGGTTTCGGGATTCGGGATCCCGGAAAAAATTCTCCGGAAATCACATAGAAAGTTCCTCGGGTCGGATAAAGCGGCCACGCAAAGTTTGAGCACCAACGGAAGACATTTGGGGGTGCGGTGTGCCACAAACCAAGATTCGCCGAAACTCGGATTATCGTGAAAAATGTGTTAAAACTCGTTATTTGAGGTGGAAATCGAACAGGTTGATTTTTGAAATGAGCTCGGACGCGTGATTGAAAAACAGGGAGAAAAAGAAACAGGGTCGGTACGACCTTCCGAACGGGTGAATTTGAAGTGTATAATACACGGGTTTCGGGATTCCGGGGTCCGGATCAAAATTCTCGAAAATCACATAGAAAGTTCCTCGAGTCGATAAAGCGGCCACGCAAAGTTTGAGCACCAACGGAAGACATTTGGGGGTGCCGGTGTGCCACAAAACGAAGTCGCGAAACTCGGATTATAGTGAAAAATGTGTTAAAGCTCGTTATTTGAGGTTGAAATCGAACAAAGTTGATTCACGAAATCGAACAGGTTGATTTCGAAATGAGCTCGGACGCGTGATTGAAAAACGGGGAGAAAAAGAAATAGGGTCCGGTACGACCATCCGAACGGGTGAAATTGAAGTGTATATAGTACACAGTTTTTCGGGATTCCGGGGTCCCGGAACAAAATCCTCCGGAAATCGCATAGAAAGTTTCTCGGGTCAGATAAAGCGGCCACCCAAAGTTGAGCTCCAACGGAAGACATTTGGGGGTGCCGGTGTGCCACAAACCAGCATTTGGCGAAACTCGGATTATCGTGAAAAATGTGTTAAAGCTCGTTATTTGAGGTGAAATCGAGCGGGTTGATTCACGAAATCGAACGAGTTGATTTCGAAATGAGCTCGGACGCGTGATTGAAAAACAGGGAGAAAAAGAAACAGGGTCCGGTACGACCTTCCGAACGGGTGAAATTGAAGTGTATAATACACGGTTTTTCGGGATTCCGGGGTCCCGGAACAAAATTCTCCGGAAATCACATAGAAAGTTCCTCGACTCAGATAAAGCGGCTACGCCAAGTTTGAGCATCAACGGAAGACATTTGGGGGTACCGGTGTGCCACAAACCAGCATTCGCCGAAACTCGGATTATCGTGAAAAATGTGTTAAAACTCGTTATTTGAGGCTGAAATCGAACAGGTTGATTCCTGAAATGAGCTCGGACGCGTGATTGAAAAACAGGGAGAAAAAGAAACAGGGTCCGGTACTACCTTCCGAACGGCTGAAATTGAAGCGTATAATACACGGTTTTTCGGGATTCCGGGGTCCCGAAACAAAATTCTCCGGAAATCACATAGAAAGTTCCTCAGGTCAGATAAAGCGGACACGCAAAGTTTGAGCACCAATGGAAGACATTTGGGTGTGCCACAAACCAGTATTCGCCGAAACTCGGATTATCGTGAAAAACGTGTTAAACCTCGTTATTTGAGACTGAAATCGAACAGGTTGATTCCTGAAATGAGCTCGGACGCGTGATTGAAAAACAGGGAGAAAAAGAAACAGGGTCCGATACGACCTTCCGAACGGCTGAAATTGAAGTGTATACACGGTTTTACGGGATTTCGGGGTCCCGGAACAAAATTCTCCGGAAATCACATTGAAAGTTCCTCGGGTCAGATAAAGCGGCCACGCAAAGTTTGAGCACCAACGGAAGACATTTGGGGGTGCCAGTGTGCCACAAACCAGCATTCGTCGAAATTCGGATTATCGTGAAAAATGTGTTAAAGCTCGTTATTTGAGGCTGAAATCGAACAGATTGATTCGTAAAATGAGCTCGGACGCATGATGGAAAAACAAGGAGAAAAAGAAACAGGGTCCGGTACAACCTTCGAACTAATTTGAAATTGAAGTGTGTATAATACACGGTTTTCGGGATTAGGGGTCCGGAAAAAATTCTCCGGAAATCACATAGAAAGTTCCTCGGGTCGATAAAGCGGCCACGCAAAGTTTGAGCACCAACGGAAGACATTTGGGGTGCGGTGCCACAAACCAAAGATTCGCCGAAACTCGGATTATCGTGAAAAATGTGTTAAAACTCGTTATTTGAGGTGAAATCGATCGGGTTGATTCTGAAATGAGCTTGGACGCGTGATTGAAAAATAGGGAGAAAAAAACAGTGGTCCGGTAAGACCTTCCGAACGGTGAAATTGAAGTGTATAATACACGGTTTTTCGGGATTCGGGATCCGGAACAAAATTCTCGGAAATCACATAGAAAGTTACTCGGGTCGGATAAAGCGGCCACGCAAAGTTTGAGCAACAACGGAAGACATTTGGGGGTGCGGTGTGCCACAAACCAGAATTCGCCGAAACTCGGATTATCGTGAAAAATGTGTTAAAACTCGTTATTTGAGGCTGAAATCGAACAGCTTGATTCCTAAAATGAGCTCGGACGCGTAATTGAAAAACAGGGAGAAAAAGTAACAGGGTCCGGTAAGACCTTCCGAACGGCTGAAATTGAAGTGTATAATACACGGTTTTTCGGGATTCCGGGATCCCGGAACAAAATTCTCCGGAAATCACATAGAAAGTTCCTCGGGTCAGATAAAGCGTCCACGCAAAGTTTGAGCAACAACGGAAGACATTTGGGGGTGCCGGTGTGCCACAAACCAACATTCGCCGAAACTCGGATTATCGTGAAAAATGTGTTAAAGCTCGTTATTTGAGGCTGAAATCGAACAGGTTGATTCCTGAAATGAGCTCGGACGCGTGATTGAAAAACAGGGAGAAAAAGAAACAGGGTCCGGTACGACCTTCCGAACGGCTGAAATTGAAGCTTGTAATACACGGTTTTTCGGAATTCCGGGGTCCCGAGACAAAATTCTCCGAAAATCACATAGAAAGTTCCTCGGGTCAGATAAAGCGGCCACGCAAAGTTTAGCACCAACAGAAGACATTTGGGGGTGCCGGTGTGTCACAATCGAGCATTCGTCGAAACTCAGATTATCGTGAAAAATGTGTTAAAGCTCGTTATTTGAGACTTAAATCGAACAGGTTAATTCCTGAAATCGAACAGGTTGATTCCTGAAATGAGCTCGGACGCGTGATTCAAAAACAAGGAGAAAAAGAAATAGGGTCCGGTACGACCTTCCGAACAGGTGAAATTGAAGTGTATATAATACACGGTTTTTCGGGATTCCGGGGTCCCGGGACAAAATTCTCCGGAAATCACATAGAAAGTTCCTCGAGTCAGATAAAGCGGCCACGCAAAGTTTAGCACCAACGGAAGACATTTGGGGGTACCGGTGTGCCACAAACCAGCATTCGCCGAAACTCGGATTATCGTGAAAAATGTGTTAATGCTCGTTATTTGATACTGAAGTCGAATAGGTTGATTCCTGAAATCGAACAGGTTGATTCCTGAAATGAGCTCGGACGCGTGATTGAAAAACAAGATGAAAAAGAAACAGGGTCCGGTACGACCTTCCGAACGGGTGAAATTGAAGCGTATAATACACGGTTTTTCGGGATTCCAGGCCCCGGAACAAAATTCTCCGGAAATCACATAGAAAGTTCCTCGGGTCAGATAAAACGGCCACGCAAAGTTTAGCACCAACAGAAGACATTTGGGGGTGCCGGTGTGCCACAAACCAGCATTCGCCGAAACTCGGATTATCGTGAAAAATGTGTTAAAGCTCGTTATTTAAGGCTGAAATCGAACAGGTTGATTCTGAAATCGACGGGTTGATTCTGAAATGAGGTCGGGCGCGTGATTGAAAAACGGGAGAAAAAGAAAAGGTCCGCACGACCTTCCGAACGGCTGAAATTGAAGTGTATAATACACGGTTTTTCGGGATTAGGGGTCTGGAACAAAATTTTCCGGAAATCACATAGAAAGTTCCTCGGGTCGGATAAAGCGGCCACGCAAAGTTTGAGCACCAACGGAAGACATTTGGGGGTGCGGTGTGCCACAAACCAAAGATTCGCGAAACTCGGATTATCGTGAAAAATGTGTTAAAGCTCGTTATTTGAGGTGAAATCGAACAGGTTGATTCCTGAAATGAGCTCGGACGCGTGATTGAAAACCAGGGAGAAAAAGAAATAGGTCCGACGCGACCTTACGAACTGAATTTGAAATTGAAGTGTATTATACACGGTTTTTATGGATTCCGAGGTTCCGGAACAAAATTCTCCGGAAATCACATAGAAAGTTCCTCGGGTCAGATAAAGCGGACACGCAAAGTTTGAGCACCAACGGAAGACATTTGGGTGTGCCACAAACCAAGATTCGCGAAACCTCGGATTATCGTGAAAAATGTGTTAAAGCTCGTTATTTGAGGCTGAAATCCAACAGGTTGATTTACGAAATTGAACAGTTGATTCTGAAATGAGCTCGGACGCGTGATTGAAATACGGGAGAAAAAGTAATGAGTCTGCACGACCTTCCGAACAGGTGAAATTGAAGTGTATATAATACACGATTTTTCGGGATACCGGGGTCCCGGTAAAAAATTCTCCGGAAATCACATAGAAAGTTACTCGGGTCATATAAAGCGGCCACGCAAAGTTTAGCACCAACGGAAGTCATTTGGGATGCCGGTGTGCCACAAACCAGCATTCGCCGAAACTCGGATTATCGTGAAAAATGTGTTAAAGCTCGTTATTTGAGGCTGAAATCGAACAGGTTGATTCCTGAAATGAGCTCGGACGCGTGATTGAAAAACAGGAGAAAAAGAAACAGTGGTCCAGACGACTTTCCGAACAATTTGAAATTGAAGCGTATAATACACGGTTTTTCGGGATTCCGAGGTCCCGGAACAAAATTCTCCGGAAATCACATAGAAAGTTCCTCGGGTCAGATAAAGCGGCCACGCAATGTTTGAGAACCAACGGAAGACATTTGGGGGTGCCGGTGTGCCACAAACCAGCATTCGCCGAAACTCGGATTATCGTGAAAAATGTGTTAAAGCTCGTTATTTGAGGCTGAAATCGAACATGTTGATTCCTGAAATCGAACAGGTTGATTCCTAAAATGAGCTCGGACGCGTGATTGAAAAACAGGGAGAAAAAGAAACAGGGTCCGGTAAGACCTTCCGAACGGCTGAAATTGAAGTGTATAATACACGGTTTTTCGGGATTCCGGGATCCCGGAACAAAATTCTCCGGAAATCACATAGAAAGTTCCTCGGGTCAGATAAAGCGTCCACGCAAAGTTTGAGCACCAACGGAAGACATTTGGGGGTGCCGGTGTGCCACAAACCAGAATTCGCCGAAACTCGGATTATCGTGAAAAATGTGTTAAAACTCGTTATTTGAGGCTGAAATCGAACTTGTTGATTCCTGAAATGAGCTCGGACGCGTGATTGAAAAACAGGGAGAAAAAGAAACAGGGTCCGGTACGACTTTCCGAACGGCTGAAATTGAAGCGTATAATACACGGTTTTTCGGGATTCCGGGGTCCCGGAACAAAATTCTCCGGAAATCACATAGAAAGTTCCTCGGGTCAAATAAAGCGGCCATGCAAAGTTTGAGAACCAACGGAAGACATTTGGGGGTGCCGGTGTGCCACAAACCAACATTCGCCGAAACTCGGATTATCATGAAAAATGTGTTAAATCTCGTTATTTGGTGAAATCGAACAGTTGATTCTGAAATCGAACAGGTTGATTCTGAAATGAGCTCGGACGCGTGATTGAAAAACAGGGAGAAAAAGAAACGGGGCCGTACGACCTTCCGAACGGCTGAAATTGAAGTGTATATAATACACGGTTTTTCGGGATTTCGGGGTCCCGGAACAAAATTCTCCGGAAATCACATAGAAAGTTCCTCGGGTCAGATAAAGCGGCCACGCAAAGTTTGAGCACCAACGGAAGACATTTGGGGGTACCGGTGTGCCACAAACCAGCATTCGTCGAAATTCGAATTATCGTGAAAAATGTGTTAAAGCTCGTTATTTGAGGCTGAAATCGAACAGGTTGATTCCTGAAATCGAATAGGATGATTCCTGAAATGAGCTCGGAAATGTGATTGAAAAACAGGGAGAAAAAGAAACAGGGTCCGGTAAGACCTTCCGAACGGGTGAAATTGAAGTGTATAATACACGGTTTTTCGGGATTCCGGGTCCCGGAACAAAATTCTCCGGAAATCACATAGAAAGTTCCTCGACTCAGATAAAGCGGCTACGCAAAGTTTGAGCACCAACGGAAGACATTTGGGGGTGCCGGTGTGCCACAAACCAGCATTCGCCGAAACTCGGATCGTGAAAAATGTGTTAAAGCTCGTTATTTGAGGCTGAAATCGAAGAAGTTGATTCCTGAAATCGAACAGGTTGATTCATGAAATGAGCTCGGACGCGTGATTGAAAAACAGGGAGAAAACGAAACAGGGTCCGGTACGACCTTCCGAACGTCTGAAATTGAAGTGTATAATACACGGGTTTTCGGGATTCCGGGATCTCGGAACAAAATTCTCCGGAAATCACATAGAATGTTACTCGGGTCAGATAAAGCGTCCAAGCAAAGTTTGAGCACCAACGTAAGACATTTGGGGGTGCCGGTGTGCCACAAACCAGAATTCGCCGAAACTCGGATTATCGTGAAAAATGTGTTAAAACTCGTTATTTGAGGCTGAAATCGAACTTGTTGATTCCTGAAATGAGCTCGGACGTGTGATTGAAAAACAGGGAGAAAAAGAAACAGGGTCCGGTACGACTTTCCGAACGGCTGAAATTGAAGCGTATAATACACGGTTTTTCGGGATTCCGGGGTCCCGGAACAAAATTCTCCGGAAATCACATAGAAAGTTCCTCGGGTCAAATAAAGCGGCCATGCAAAGTTTGAGAACCAACGGAAGACATTTGGGGGTGCCGGTGTGCCACAAACCAACATTCGCCGAAACTCGGATTATCATGAAAAATGTGTTAAATCTCGTTATTTGAGGCTGAAATTGAACAGGTTGATTCCTGAAATCGAACAGGTTGATTCCTGAAATGAGCTCGGACGCGTGATTGAAATACAGGGAGAAAAAGAAACAGGGCCCGGTACGACCTTCCGAACGGCTGAAATTGAAGTGTATATAATACACGGTTTTTCGGGATTCCGGGGTCCCGGAACAAAATTCTCCGGAAATCACATAGAAAGTTCCTCGGGTCAGATAAAGCGGCCACGCAAAGTTTGAGCACCATCGGAAGACATTTGGGGGTACCGGTGTGCCACAAACCAGCATTCGTCGAAACTCGGATTATCGTGAAAAATGTGTTAAAGCTCGTTATTTGAGGCTGAAATCGAACAGGTTGATTCCTGAAATCGAATAGGATGATTCCTGAAATGAGCTCGGAAATGTGATTGAAAAACAGGGAGAAAAAGAAACAGGGTCCGGTAAGACCTTCCGAACGGGTGAAATTGAAGTGTATAATACACGGTTTTTCGGGATTCCGGGTCCCGGAACAAAATTCTCCGGAAATCACATAGAAAGTTCCTCGAGTCAGATAAAGCGGCTACGCAAAGTTTGAGCACCAACGGAAGACATTTGGGGGTGCCGGTGTGCCACAAACCAGCATTTGCCGAAACTCGGATCGTGAAAAATGTGTTAAAGCTCGTTATTTGAGGCTGAAATCGAAGAAGTTGATTCCTGAAATCGAACAGGTTGATTCCTGAAATGAGCTCGGACGCGTGATTGAAAAACAGGAAGAAAACGAAACAGGTCGAGACGACCTTCCGAACGTCACGAAATTGAAGTGTATAATACACGGGTTTTCGGGATTAGGGATCCGGAACAAAATTCTCCGGAAATCACATAGAATGTTACTCGGGTCAGATAAAGCGTCCAAGCAAAGTTTGAGCACCAACGTAAGACATTTGGGGGTGCCGGTGTGCCCAAACCAAAGATTCGCGAAACTCGGATTATCGTGAAAAATGTGTTAAAGATCGTTATTTGAGGCTGAAATCGAACAGGTTGATTCCTGAAATGAGCTCGGACGCGTGATTGAAAAACAGGGAGAAAAAGAAACAGGGTCCGGTACGACCTTCCGAACGGCTGAAATTGAAGTGTATAAATACACGGTTTTCGGGATTAAGGGGTCTGGAACAAAATTTTCCGGAAATCACATAGAAAGTTCCTCGGGTCAGATAAAGCGGCCACGCAAAGTTTGAGCACCAACGGAAGACATTTGGGGGTGCCGGTGTGCCACAAACCAGCATTCGCCGAAACTCGGATTATCGTGAAAAATGTGTTAAAGCTCGTTATTTGAGGCTGAAATCGAACAGGTTGATTCCTGAAATGAGCTTGGACGCGTGATTGAAAAACCGGGAGAAAAAGAAATAGGGTCCGGTACGACCTTCTGAACGGCTGAAATTGAAGTGTATTATACACGGTTTTTATGGATTCCGAGGTTCCGGAACAAAATTCTCCGGAAATCACATAGAAAGTTCCTCGGGTCAGATAAAGCGGACACGCAAAGTTTGAGCACCAACGGAAGACATTTGGGTGTGCCACAAACCAGCATTCGCCGAAACTCGGATTATCGTGAAAAATGTGTTAAAGCTCGTTATTTGAGGCTGAAATCCAACAGGTTGATTTCTGAAATTGAACAGGTTGATTCCTGAAATGAGCTCGGACGCGTGATTGAAATACAGGGAGAAAAAGTAACAGAGTCCTGTACGACCTTCCGAACGGGTGAAATTGAAGTGTATATAATACACGATTTTTCGGGATACCGGGGTCCCGGTAAAAAATTCTCCGGAAATCACATAGAAAGTTACTCGGGTCATATAAAGCGGCCACGCAAAGTTTAGCACCAACGGAAGTCATTTGGGATGCCGGTGTGCCACAAACCAGCATTCGCCGAAACTCGGATTATCGTGAAAAATGTGTTAAAGCTCGTTATTTGAGGCTGAAATCGAACAGGTTGATTCCTGAAATGAGCTCGGACGCGTGATTGAAAAACAGGGAGAAAAAGAAACAGGGTCCGGTACGACTTTCCGAACGGCTGAAATTGAAGCGTATAATACACGGTTTTTCGGGATTCCGAGGTCCCGGAACAAAATTCTCCGGAAATCACATAGAAAGTTCCTCGGGTCAGATAAAGCGGCCACGCAAAGTTTGAGCACCAACGGAAGACATTTGGGGGTGCCGGTGTGCCACAAACCAGCATTCGCCGAAACTCGGATTATCGTGAAAAATGTGTTAAAGCTCGTTATTTGAGGCTGAAATCGAACATGTTGATTCCTGAAATCGAACAGGTTGATTCCTAAAATGAGCTCGGACGCGTGATTGAAAAACAGGGAGAAAAAGAAACAGGGTCCGGTAAGACCTTCCGAACGGCTGAAATTGAAGTGTATAATACACGGTTTTTCGGGATTAGGGATCCGGAACAAAATTCTCGGAAATCACATAGAAAGTTCCTCGGGTCAGATAAAGCGTCCACGCAAAGTTTGAGCACCAACGGAAGACATTTGGGGGTGCCGGTGTGCCACAAACCAGCATTCGCCGAAACTCGGATTATCGTGAAAAATGTGTTAAAACTCGTTATTTGAGGTGAAATCGAACTTGTTGATTCTGAAATGAGCTCGGACGCGTGATTGAAAAACAGGGAGAAAAAAAACAGGTCCGTACGACTTTCCGAACGGTGAAATTGAAGCGTATAATACACGGTTTTTCGGGATTCCGGGTCCTGGAACAAAATTCTCCGAAATCACATAGAAAGTTCCTCGGGTCAAATAAAGCGGCCATGCAAAGTTTGAGAACCAACGGAAGACATTTGGGGGTGCCGGTGTGCCACAAACCAACATTCGCCGAAACTCGGATTATCATGAAAAATGTGTTAAATCTCGTTATTTGAGGCTGAAATCGAACAGTTGATTCTGAAATCGAACAGGTTGATTCTGAAATGAGCTCGGACGCGTGATTGAAAAACAGGGAGAAAAAGAAACAGGGCCGGAGACGACCTTCCGAACGGTGAAATTGAAGTGTATATAATACACGGTTTTTCGGGATTTCGGGGTCCCGAAACAAAATTCTCTGGAAATCACATAGAAAGTTCCTCGGGTCGGATAAAGCGGCCACGCAAAGTTTGAGCACCAACGGAAGACATTTGGGGTACCGGTGTGCCACAAACCAGCATTCGTCGAAATTCGAATTATCGTGAAAAATGTGTTAAAGCTCGTTATTTGAGGCTGAAATCGAACAGGTTGATTCCTGAAATCGAATAGGATGATTCCTGAAATGAGCTCGGAAATGTGATTGAAAAACAGGAGAAAAAGAAACAGGTCCGGTACGACCTTCCGAACGGGTGAAATTGAAGTGTATAATACACGGTTTTTCGGGATTCCGGGTCCCGGAACAAAATTCTCCGGAAATCACATAGAAAGTTCCTCGACTCAGATAAAGCGGCTACGCAAAGTTTGAGCACCAACGGAAGACATTTGGGGGTGCCGGTGTGCCACAAACCAGCATTCGCCGAAACTCGGATCGTGAAAAATGTGTTAAAGCTCGTTATTTGAGGCTGAAATCGAAGAAGTTGATTCCTGAAATCGAACAGGTTGATTCATGAAATGAGCTCGGACGCGTGATTGAAAAACAGGGAGAAAACGAAACAGGGTCCGGTACGACCTTCCGAACGTCTGAAATTGAAGTGTATAATACACGGGTTTTCGGGATTCCGGGATCTCGGAACAAAATTCTCCGGAAATCACATAGAATGTTACTCGGGTCAGATAAAGCGTCCAAGCAAAGTTTGAGCACCAACGTAAGACATTTGGGGGTGCGGTGTGCCCAAACTGAGAAGTCGTACGAAACTCGGATTATCGTGAAAAATGTGTTAAAACTCGTTATTTGAGGCTGAAATCGAACTTGTTGATTCCTTAAATGAGCTCGGACGTGTGATTGAAAAACAGGGAGAAAAAGAAACAGGGTCCGGTACGACTTTCCGAACGGCTGAAATTGAAGCGTATAATACACGGTTTTTCGGGATTCCGGGGTCCCGGAACAAAATTCTCCGGAAATCACATAGAAAGTTCCTCGGGTCAAATAAAGCGGCCATGCAAAGTTTGAGAACCAACGGAAGACATTTGGGGGTGCCGGTGTGCCACAAACCAACATTCGCCGAAACTCGGATTATCATGAAAAATGTGTTAAATCTCGTTATTTGAGGCTGAAATTGAACAGGTTGATTCCTGAAATCGAACAGGTTGATTCCTGAAATGAGCTCGGACGCGTGATTGAAATACAGGGAGAAAAAGAAACAGGGCCCGGTACGACCTTCCGAACGGCTGAAATTGAAGTGTATATAATACACGGTTTTTCGGGATTCCGGGTCCCGGAACAAAATTCTCCGAAATCACATAGAAAGTTCCTCGGGTCAGATAAAGCGGCCACGCAAAGTTTGAGCACCAACGGAAGACATTTGGGGGTACCGGTGTGCCACAAACCAGCATTCGTCGAAACTCGGATTATCGTGAAAAATGTGTTAAAGCTCGTTATTTGAGGCTGAAATCGAACAGGTTGATTCCTGAAATCGAATAGGATGATTCCTGAAATGAGCTCGGAAATGTGATTGAAAAACAGGGAGAAAAAGAAACAGGGTCCGGTAAGACCTTCCGAACGGGTGAAATTGAAGTGTATAATACACGGTTTTTCGGGATTCCGGGTCCCGGAACAAAATTCTCCGGAAATCACATAGAAAGTTCCTCGAGTCAGATAAAGCGGCTACGCAAAGTTTGAGCACCAACGGAAGACATTTGGGGGTGCCGGTGTGCCACAAACCAGCATTTGCCGAAACTCGGATCGTGAAAAATGTGTTAAAGCTCGTTATTTGAGGCTGAAATCGAAGAAGTTGATTCCTGAAATCGAACAGGTTGATTCCTGAAATGAGCTCGGACGCGTGATTGAAAAACAGGGAGAAAACGAAACAGGGTCCGGTACGACCTTCCGAACGTCTGAAATTGAAGTGTATAATACACGGGTTTTCGGGATTCCGGGATCCCGGAACAAAATTCTCCGGAAATCACATAGAATGTTACTCGGGTCAGATAAAGCGTCCAAGCAAAGTTTGAGCACCAACGTAAGACATTTGGGGGTGCCGGTGTGCCACAAACCAGCATTCGCCGAAACTCGGATTATCGTGAAAAATGTGTTAAAGATCGTTATTTGAGGCTGAAATCGAACAGGTTGATTCCTGAAATGAGCTCGGACGCGTGATTGAAAAACAGGGAGAAAAAGAAACAGGGTCCGGTACGACCTTCCGAACGGCTGAAATTGAAGCGTATAATACACGATTTTTCGGGATTCCGGGGTCCCGGAACAAAATTTTCCGGAAATTACATAGAAAGTTCCTCGGGTCAGATAAAGCGGCCACGCAAAGTTTGAGCACCAACGGAAGACATTTGGGGGTGCCGGTGTGCCACAAACCAGCATTCGCCGAAACTCGGATTATCGTGAAAATGTGTTAAAGCTCGTTATTTGAGGCTGAAATCCAACAGGTTGATTCCTGAAATCGAACAGGTTGATTCCTGAAATGAGCTCGGACGCGTGATTGAAAAAAAGGGAGAAAAAGAAACAGGGTCCGGTACGACCTTCCGAACGGGTGAAATTGAAGTGTATATAATACACGGTTTTTCGGGATTCCGGGGTCCCGAGACAAAATTCTCCGGAAATCACATAGAAAGTTCCTCGGGTCAGATAAAGCGGCCACGCAGAGTTTGAGCACCAAGGGAAGACATTTGGGGGTGCTTAGGTGTGCCACAAACCAAAGATTCGCCGAAACTCGGCTTATCGTGAAAAATGTGTTAAAGCTCGTTATTTGAGGATGAAATCGAACAGGTTGATTTCTTAAATGAGCTCGGACGCGTGATTGAAAAACAGGGAGAAAAAGAAACAGGTCAGGTACGACCTTCCGAACATTTGAAATTGAAGCGTATAATACACGGTTTTCGGGATTAGGGGTCCCGGAACAAAATTCTCGGAAATCACATAGAAAGTTCCTCGGGTCAAATAAAGCGGCCATGCAAAGTTTGAGAACCAACGGAAGACATTTGGGGGTGCCGGTGTGCCACAAACCAACATTCGCCGAAACTCGGATTATCATGAAAAATGTGTTAAATCTCGTTATTTGGTGAAATCGAACGAGGTTGATTCTGAAATCGAACAGGTTGATTCTGAAATGAGCTCGGACGCGTGATTGAAAAACAGGGAGAAAAAGAAACAGTGGTCCGACGACCTTCCGAACAGTGAAATTGAAGTGTATATAATACACGGTTTTTGGGATCGGTCCCGGAACAAAATTCTCGGGAAATCACATAGAAAGTTCCTCGGGTCAGATAAAGCGGCCACGCAAAGTTTGAGCACCAACGGAAGACATTTGGGGGTACTGGTGTGCCACAAACCAAAGATTCGTCGAAACTCGGATTATCGTGAAAAATGTGTTAAAGCTCGTTATTTGAGGTGAAATCGAACAAGGTTGATTCTGAAATCGAATAGGATGATTCTGAAATGAGCTCGGAAATGTGATTGAAAAACAGGAGAAAATGAAACAGGTCCGGTAAGACCTTCCGACGGGTGAAATTGAAGTGTATAATACACGGTTTTTCGGGATTACGGGTCCCGGAACAAAATTCTCCGGAAATCACATAGAAAGTTCCTCGAGTCAGATAAAGCGGCTACGCAAAGTTTGAGCACCAACGGAAGACATTTGGGGGTGCCGGTGTGCCCAAACCAAAGATTCGCCGAAACTCCTCGGATCGTGAAAAATGTGTTAAAGCTCGTTATTTGAGGCTGAAATCGAAGAAGTTGATTCTTTGAAATCGAACAGGTTGATTCTGAAATGAGCTCGGACGCGTGATTGAAAAACAGGGAGAAAACGAAACAGGTCCGTACGACCTTCCGAACGTCTGAAATTGAAATGTATAATACACGGGTTTTCGGGATTCCGGGATCCCGGAACAAAATTCCCCGGAAATCACATAGAATGTTACTCGGGTCAGATAAAGCGTCCAAGACAAGTTTGAGCACCAACGAAAGACATTTGGGGGTGCGGTGTGCACAAACCAAAGATTCGCCGAAACTCGGATTATCGTGAAAAATGTGTTAAAGATCGTTATTTGAGGTGAAATCGAACAAAGGTTGATTCTGAAATGAGCTCGGACGCGTGATTGAAAAACAGGGAGAAAAAGAAACAGGGTCCGGTACGACCTTCCGAACGGCTGAAATTGAAGCGTATAATACACGATTTTTCGGGATTCCGGGGTCCCGGAACAAAATTTTCCGGAAATTACATAGAAAGTTCCTCGGGTAAGATAAAGCGGCCACGCAGAGTTTGAGCACCAAGGGAAGACATTTGGGGGTGCCGGTGTGCCACAAACCAGCATTCGCCGAAACTCGGCTTATCGTGAAAAATGTGTTAAAGCTCGTTATTTGAGGCTGAAATCGAACAAAGTTGATTTGAAATGAGCTCGGACGCGTGATTGAAAAACAGGGAGAAAAAGAAACAGGGTCCGGTACGACCTTCCGAACGGCTGAAATTGAAGCTTGTAATACACGGTTTTTCGGAATTCCGGGGTCCCGGAACAAAATTCTCCGAAAATCACATAGAAAGTTCCTCGGGTCAGATAAAGCGGCCACGCAAAGTTTAGCACCAACAAAAGACATTTGGGGGTGCCGGTGTGTCACAATCGAGCATTCGTCGAAACTCAGATTATCGTGAAAAATGTGTTAAAGCTCGTTATTTGAGACCGAAATCGAAAGGTTGATTCTGAAATCGAACAAGGTTGATTCTGAAATGAGCTCGGACGCGTGATTCAAAAAAACAGGAGAAAAAGAAATAGGGTCCGATACGACCTTCCGAACGGTGAAATTGAAGTGTATATAATACACGGTTTTTCGGGATTCAGGGGTCCGGACAAAATTCTCGGAAATCACATAGACAGTTCCTCGGGTCGATAAAGCGGCCACGCAAAGTTTAGCACCAACGGAAGACATTTGGGGTACGGTGTGCTACAAACCAAAGATTCGCCGAAACTCGGATTATCGTGAAAAATGTGTTAATGCTCGTTATTTGATATCGAAATCGAATAGGTTGATTCCTGAAATTGAACAGGTTGATTCCAGAAATGAGCTCGGACGCGTGATTGAAAAACAGGAGAAAAAGAAACAGGTCCGGTACGACCTTCCGAACGGCTGAAATTGAAGTATATAATACACGGTTTTTCGGGATTCCGGGGTCCCGGAACAAAATTCTCCGGAAATCACATAGAAAGTTCCTCGGGTCGATAAAACGGCCACGCAAAGTTTGAGAACCAACGGAAGACATTTGGGGTGCCGGTGTGCCACAAACCAACATTCGCCGAAACTCGGATTATCGTGAAAAATATGTTAAAGCTCGTTATTTGAAGTTGAAATCGAACAAAGTTGATTCTGAAATGAGCTCGGACGCGTGATTGAAAAACAAGAAGAAAAAGAAACAGTGGTCCGTGACGACCTTCCGAACGGGTGAAATTGAAGCGTATAATACACGGTTTTTCGGGATTCCAGGAACAAAATTCTCCGGAAATCACATAGAAAGTTCCTCGGGTCGGATAAAACGGCCACGCAAAGTTTGAGCACCAACGGAAGACATTTGGGGGTGCCGGTGTCCCACAAACCAAAGATTCGCCGAAACTCGGATTATCGTGAAAAATGTGTTAAAGCTCGTTATTTGAGACTGAAATCGAACAGGTTGATTCCTGAAATGAGCTCGGACGCGTGATTGAAAAACAGGAAGAAAAATAAACAGGGTCCGGTACGACCTTCCGAACGGCTGAAATTGAAGTCTATAATACACGGTTTTTTGGGATTCCGGGGTCCCGGAAAAAAATTCTCCGGAAATCACATAGAAAGTTCCTCGGGTCAGATAAAGCGGTCACGCAAAGTTTGAGCACCAACGGAAGAAATTTGAGGGTGCCGGTGTGCCACAAACCAAAGATTCGCGAAACTCGGATTATCGTGAAAAATGTGTTAAAGCTCGTTATTTAAGGCTGAAATCGAACAGGTTGATTCTGAAATCGACAGTTGATTCTCAAACGAGCTCGGGCGCGTGATTGAAAAACGGGAGAAAAATAAACAGTGGTCCTCAGACGACCTTCCGAACGGGTGAAATTGAAGTGTATATAATACACGGTTTTTCGGGATTCCGGGGTCCCGAGACAAAATTCTCCGGAAATCACATAGAAAGTTCCTCGGGTCAGATAAAGCGGCCACGCAGAGTTTGAGCACCAAGGGAAGACATTTGGGGGTGCCGGTGTGCCACAAACCAAAGATTCGCGAAACTCGGCTTATCGTGAAAAATGTGTTAAAGCTCGTTATTTGAGGATGAAATCGAACAGGTTGATTTCTGAAATGAGCTCGGACGCGTGATTGAAAAACAGGAAGAAAAAGAAACAGTGGTCCGCACGACCTTCCGAACGGTGAAATTGAAGCGTATAATACACGGTTTTCGGGATTAGGGGTCCGGAACAAAATTCTCCGGAAATCACATAGAAAGTTCCTCGGGTCAAATAAAGCGGCCATGCAAAGTTTGAGAACCAACGGAAGACATTTGGGGGTGCCGGTGTGCCACAAACCAACATTCGCCGAAACTCGGATTATCATGAAAAATGTGTTAAATCTCGTTATTTGAGGCTGAAATCGAACAGGTTGATTCCTGAAATCGAACAGGTTGATTCCTGAAATGAGCTCGGACGCGTGATTGAAATACAGGGAGAAAAAGAAACAGGGTCCGGTACGACCTTCCGAACGGCTGAAATTGAAGTGTATATAATACACGGTTTTTCGGGATTCCGGGGTCCCGGAACAAAATTCTCCGGAAATCACATAGAAAGTTCCTCGGGTCAGATAAAGCGGCCACGCAAAGTTTGAGCACCAACGGAAGACATTTGGGGGTACCGGTGTGCCACAAACCAGCATTCGTCGAAACTCGGATTATCGTGAAAAATGTGTTAAAGCTCGTTATTTGAGGCTGAAATCGAACAGGTTGATTCCTGAAATCGAATAGGATGATTCCTGAAATGAGCTCGGAAATGTGATTGAAAAACAGGGAGAAAATGAAACAGGGTCCGGTAAGACCTTCCGAACGGGTGAAATTGAAGTGTATAATACACGGTTTTTCGGGATTCCGGGTCCCGGAACAAAATTCTCCGGAAATCACATAGAAAGTTCCTCGAGTCAGATAAAGCGGCTACGCAAAGTTTGAGCACCAACGGAAGACATTTGGGGGTGCCGGTGTGCCACAAACCAAAGATTCGCGAAACTCGGATCGTGAAAAATGTGTTAAAGCTCGTTATTTGAGGCTGAAATCGAAGAAGTTGATTCCTGAAATCGAACAGGTTGATTCCTGAAATGAGCTCGGACGCGTGATTGAAAAACAGGGAGAAAACGAAACAGGGTCCGGTACGACCTTCCGAACGTCCGAAATTGAAATGTATAATACACGGGTTTCGGGATTAGGGATCCGGAACAAAATTCCCGGAAATCACATAGAATGTTACTCGGGTCGGATAAAGCGTCCAAGCAAAGTTTGAGCACCAACGTAAGACATTTGGGGGTGCCGGTGTGCCAAACCAAAGATTCGCCGAAACTCGGATTATCGTGAAAAATGTGTTAAAGATCGTTATTTGAGGTGAAATCGAACAAAGGTTGATTCGAAATGAGCTCGGACGCGTGATTGAAAAACAGGGAGAAAAAGAAACAGGGTCCGGTACGACCTTCCGAACGGCTGAAATTGAAGCGTATAATACACGATTTTTCGGGATTCCGGGGTCCCGGAACAAAATTTTCCGGAAATTACATAGAAAGTTCCTCGGGTCAGATAAAGCGGCCACGCAGAGTTTGAGCACCAAGGGAAGACATTTGGGGGTGCCGGTGTGCCACAAACCAACATTCGCCGAAACTCGGCTTATCGTGAAAAATGTGTTAAAGCTCGTTATTTGAGGCAGAAATCGAACAGTTGATTTCGAAATGAGCTCGGACGCGTGATTGAAAAACAGGAGAAAAAGAAACGTGGTCCGTACGACCTTCCGAACGGTGAAATTGAAGCTTGTAATACACGTTTTTTGAATTAGGGTCCGGAACAAAATTCTCCGAAAATCACATAGAAAGTTCCTCGGGTCAGATAAAGCGGCCACGCAAAGTTTAGCACCAACAAAAGACATTTGGGGGTGCCGGTGTGTCACAATCGAGCATTCGTCGAAACTCAGATTATCGTGAAAAATGTGTTAAAGCTCGTTATTTGAGACTGAAATCGAACAGGTTGATTCCTGAAATCGAACAGGTTGATTCCTGAAATGAGCTCGGACGCGTGATTCAAAAACAGGGAGAAAAAGAAATAGGGTCCGGTACGACCTTCCGAACAGGTGAAATTGAAGTGTATATAATACACGGTTTTTCGGGATTCCGGGGTCCCGGGACAAAATTCTCCGGAAATCACATAGACAGTTCCTCGGGTCAGATAAAGCGGCCACGCAAAGTTTAGCACCAACGGAAGACATTTGGGGGTACCGGTGTGCTACAAACCAGCATTCGCCGAAACTCGGATTATCGTGAAAAATGTGTTAATGCTCGTTATTTGATACTGAAATCGAATAGGTTGATTCCTGAAATTGAACAGGTTGATTCCTGAAATGAGCTCGGACGCGTGATTGAAAAACAGGGAGAAAAAGAAACAGGGTCCGGTACGACCTTCCGAACGGCTGAAATTGAAGCATATAATACACGGTTTTTCGGGATTCCGGGGTCCCGGAACAAAATTCTCCGGAAATCACATAGAAAGTTCCTCGGGTCAGATAAAACGGCCACGCAAAGTTTGAGAACCAACGGAAGACATTTGGGGGTGCCGGTGTGCCACAAACCAACATTCGCCGAAACTCGGATTATCGTGAAAAATATGTTAAAGCTCGTTATTTGAGGCTGAAATCGAACAGGTTGATTCCTGAAATGAGCTCGGACGCGTGATTGAAAAACAAGAAGAAAAAGAAACAGGGTCCGGTACGACCTTCCGAACGGGTGAAATTGAAGCGTATAATACACGGTTTTTCGGGATTCCGGGGTACCGGAACAAAATTCTCCGGAAATCACATAGAAAGTTCCTCGGGTCAGATAAAACGGCCACGCAAAGTTTGAGCACCAACGGAAGACATTTGGGGGTGCCAGTGTCCCACAAACCAGCATTCGCCGAAACTCGGATTATCGTGAAAAATGTGTTAAAGCTCGTTATTTGAGACTGAAATCGAACAGGTTGATTCCTGAAATGAGCTCGGACGCGTGATTGAAAAACAGGAAGAAAAATAAACAGGGTCCGGTACGACCTTCCGAACGGCTGAAATTGAAGTCTATAATACACGGTTTTGGGATTAGGGGTCCGGAAAAAATTCTCCGGAAATCACATAGAAAGTTCCTCGGGTCAGATAAAGCGGTCACGCAAAGTTTGAGCACCAACGGAAGAAATTTGAGGGTGCCGGTGTGCCACAAACCAGCATTCGCCGAAACTCGGATTATCGTGAAAAATGTGTTAAAGCTCGTTATTTAAGGCTGAAATCGAACAGGTTGATTCCTGAAATCGACAGGTTGATTCCTGAAACGAGCTCGGGCGCGTGATTGAAAAACGGGGAGAAAAATAAACAGGGTCCGGTACGACCTTCCGAACGGCTGAAATTGAAGTGTATAATACACGGTTTTTCCGGATTCCGGGGTCCTGGAACAAAATTTTCCGGAAATCACATAGAAAGTTCCTCGGGTCAGATAAAACGGCCACGCAAAGTTTGAGAACCAACGGAAGACATTTGGGGGTGCCGGTGTGCCACAAACCAACATTCGCCGAAACTCGGATTATCGTGAAAAATGTGTTAAAGCTCGTTATTTGAGGCTGAAATCGAACATGTTGATTCCTGAAATCGAACAGGTTGATTACTGAAATTAACTCGGACGCGTGATTGAAATACAGGGAGAAAAAGAAACAGGGCCCGGTACGACCTTCCGAACGAAATTTGAAATTGAAGTGTATATAATACACGGTTTTCGGGATTCCGGGGTCCCGGAACAAAATTCTCCGGAAATCACATAGAAAGTTCCTCGGGTCAGATAAAGCGGCCACGCAAAGTTTGAGCACCAACGGAAGACATTTGGGGGTACCGGTGTGCCACAAACCAGCATTCGTCGAAACTCGGATTATCGTGAAAAATGTGTTAAAGCTCGTTATTTGAGGTGAAATCCAACAAAGTTGATTCTGAAATCGAATAGGATGATTCTGAAATGAGCTCGGAAATGTGATTGAAAAACAGGAGAAAAAGAAACAGTGGTCGGTAAGACCTTCCGAACGGGTGAAATTGAAGTGTATAATACACGGTTTTTCGGGATTCTGGGGTCCGGAACAAAATTCTCCGGAAATCACATAGAAAGTTCCTCGAGTCAGATAAAGCGGCTACGCAAAGTTTGAGCACCAACGGAAGACATTTGGGGGTGCCGGTGTGCCACAAACCAGCATTCGCCGAAACTCGGATCGTGAAAAATGTGTTAAAGCTCGTTATTTGAGGCTGAAATCGAAGAAGTTGATTCCTGAAATCGAACAGGTTGATTCCTGAAATGAGCTCGGACGCGTGATTGAAAAACAGGGAGAAAACGAAACAGGGTCCGGTACGACCTTCCGAACGTCTGAAATTGAAGTGTATAATACACGGGTTTTCGGGATTCCGGGATCCCGGAACAAAATTCTCCGGAAATCACATAGAATGTTACTCGGGTCAGATAAAGCGTCCAAGCAAAGTTTGAGCACCAACGTAAGACATTTGGGGGTGCCGGTGTGCCACAAACCAGCATTCGCCGAAACTCGGATTATCGTGAAAAATGTGTTAAAGATCGTTATTTGAGGCTGAAATCGAACAGGTTGATTCCTGAAATGAGCTCGGACGCGTGATTGAAAAACAGGGAGAAAAAGAAACAGGTCCGCACGACCTTCCGAACGGTGAAATTGAAGCGTATAATACACGATTTTCTGGATTCGGGGTCCGGAACAAAATTTTCCGGAAATTACATAGAAAGTTCCTCGGGTCAGATAAAGCGGCCACGCAAAGTTTGAGCACCAACGGAAGACATTTGGGGGTGCCGGTGTGCCACAAACCAAAATTCGCCGAAACTCGGATTATCGTGAAAAATATGTTAAAGCTCGTTATTTGAGGTGAAATCCAACAGGTTGATTCCGAAATCGAACAAAGGTTGATTCTGAAATGAGCTCGGACGCGTGATTCAAAAACAGGAGAAAAAGAAATAGGGTCCGGTACGACCTTAAACAGTGAAATTGAAGTGTATATAATACACGGTTTTTCGGGATTCCGGTCCCGGGACAAAATTCTCGGAAATCACATAGACAGTTCCTCGGGTCAGATAAAGCGGCCACGCAAAGTTTAGCACCAACGGAAGACATTTGGGGGTACCGGTGTGCTACAAACCAGCATTCGCCGAAACTCGGATTATCGTGAAAAATGTGTTAATGCTCGTTATTTGATATCGAAATCGAATAGGTTGATTCTGAAATTGAACAGGTTGATTCGAAATGAGCTCGGACGCGTGATTGAAAACAGGGAGAAAAAGAAACAGGGTCCGGTACGACCTTCCGAACGGCTGAAATTGAAGTATATAATACACGGTTTTTCGGGATTCTGGGGTCCCGGAACAAAATTCTCCGGAAATCACATAGAAAGTTCCTCGGGTCAGATAAAACGGCCACGCAAAGTTTGAGCACCAACGGAAGACATTTGGGGGTGCCGGTGTGCCACAAACCAACATTCGCCGAAACTCGGATTATCGTGAAAAATATGTTAAAGCTCGTTATTTGAGGCTGAAATCGAACAGGTTGATTCCTGAAATGAGCTCGGACGCGTGATTGAAAAACAAGGAGAAAAAGAAACAGGGTCCGGTACGACCTTCCGAACGGGTGAAATTGAAGCGTATAATACACGGTTTTCGGGATTAGGGGTACCGGAACAAAATTCTCCGGAAATCACATAGAAAGTTCCTCGGGTCAGATAAAACGGCCACGCAAAGTTTGAGCACCAACGGAAGACATTTGGGGGTGCCAGTGTCCCACAAACCAGCATTCGCGAAACTCGGATTATCGTGAAAAATGTGTTAAAGCTCGTTATTTGAGACTGAAATCGAACAGGTTGATTCCTGAAATGAGCTCGGACGCGTGATTGAAAAACAGGGAGAAAAATAAACAGGGTCCGGTACGACCTTCCGAACGGCTGAAATTGAAGTGTATAATACACGGTTTTTCGGGATTCTCGGTCCGGAAAAAATTCTCCGGAAATCACATAGAAAGTTCCTCGGGTCAGATAAAGCGGTCACGCAAAGTTTGAGCACCAACGGAAGAAATTTGAGGGTGCCGGTGTGCCACAAACCAGCATTCGCCGAAACTCGGATTATCGTGAAAAATGTGTTAAAACTCGTTATTTAAGGCTGAAATCGAACAGGTTGATTCCTGAAATCGACAGGTTGATTCCTGAAACGAGCTCGGGCGCGTGATTGAAAAACGGGGAGAAAAATAAACAGTGGTCCAGACGACCTTCCTAATTTGAAATTGAAGTGTATAATACACGGTTTTTCGGGATTCCGGGGTCCTGGAACAAAATTTTCCGGAAATCACATAGAAAGTTCCTCGGGTCAGATAAAACGGCCACGCAAAGTTTGAGAACCAACGGAAGACATTTGGGGGTGCCGGTGTGCCACAAACCAACATTCGCCGAAACTCGGATTATCGTGAAAAATGTGTTAAAGCTCGTTATTTGAGGCTGAAATCGAACATGTTGATTCCTGAAATCGAACAGGTTGATTCCTGAAATGAGCTCGGACGCGTGATTGAAATACAGGGAGAAAAAGAAACAGGGCCCGGTACGACCTTCCGAACGGCTGAAATTGAAGTGTATATAATACACGGTTTTTCGGGATTCCGGGGTCCCGGAACAAAATTCTCCGGAAATCACATAGAAAGTTCCTCGGGTCAGATAAAGCGGCCACGCAAAGTTTGAGCACCAACGGAAGACATTTGGGGGTACCGGTGTGCCACAAACCAGCATTCGTCGAAACTCGGATTATCGTGAAAAATGTGTTAAAGCTCGTTATTTGAGGTGAAATCGAACAGGTTGATTCCGAAATCGAATAGGATGATTCTGAAATGAGCTCGGAAATGTGATTGAAAAACAGGAGAAAAAGAAACAGGTCCGGTACGACCTTCCGAACGGGTGAAATTGAAGTGTATAATACACGGTTTTTCGGGATTCCGGGGTCCCGGAACAAAATTCTCCGGAAATCACATAGAAAGTTCCTCGGGTCAGATAAAGCGGCCACGCAAAGTTTGAGCACCAACGGAAGACATTTGGGGGTGCCGGTGTGCCACAAACTAGCATTCGCCGAAACTCGGATCGTGAAAAATGTGTTAAAGCTCGTTATTTGAGGCTGAAATCGAAGAAGTTGATTCTGAAATCGAACAAAGGTTGATTCTGAAATGAGCTCGGACGCGTGATTGAAAAACAGGGAGAAAACGAAACACAGGTCCAGTGACGACCTTCCGAACGTCCGAAATTGAAGTGTATAATACACGGGTTTTCGGGATTCCGGGATCCCGGAACAAAATTCTCCGGAAATCACATAGAATGTTACTCGGGTCAGATAAAGCGTCCAAGCAAAGTTTGAGCACCAACGTAAGACATTTGGGGGTGCCGGTGTGCCACAAACCAGCATTCGCCGAAACTCGATTATCGTGAAAAATGTGTTAAAGCTCGTTATTTGAGGTGAAATCGAACATGTTGATTCCTGAAATGAGCTCGGACGCGTGATTGAAAAACAGGAGAAAAAGAAACAGGTCCGGTACGACCTTCCGAACGGCTGAAATTGAAGTGTATAATACACGATTTTTCGGGATTCTCGGGGTCGGAACAAAATTTTTTCGGAAATTACATAGAAAGTTCCTCGGGTCGATATAAAGCGGCCACGCAAAGTTTGAGCACCAACGGAAGACATTTGGGGGTGCCGGTGTGCCACAAACCAGAATTCGCCGAAACTCGGATTATCGTGAAAAATGTGTTAAAGCTCGTTATTTGAGGCTGAAATCCAACAGGTTGATTCCTGAAATCGAACAGGTTGATTCCTGAAATGAGCTCGGACGCGTGATTGAAAAACAGGGAGAAAAAGAAACAGGGTCCGGTACGACCTTCCGAACGGGTGAAATTGAAGTGTATATAATACACGGTTTTTCGGGATTCCGGGGTCCCGAGACAAAATTCTCCGGAAATCACATAGAAAGTTCCTCGGGTCAGATAAAGCGGCCACGCAGAGTTTGAGCACCAAGGGAAGACATTTGGGGGTGCCGGTGTGCCACAAACCAGCATTCGCCGAAACTCGGCTTATCGTGAAAAATGTGTTAAAGCTCGTTATTTGAGGCTGAAATCGAACAGGTTGATTTCTGAAATGAGCTCGGACGCGTGATTGAAAAACAGGGAGAAAAAGAAATAGGGTCCGGTACGACCTTCCGAACGGCTGAAATTGAAGTGTATAATACACGGTTTTTCGGGATTCCGGGGTCCCGGAACAAAATTCTCCGGAAATCACATAGAAAGTTCCTCGGGTCAAATAAAGCGGCCATGAAAAGTTTGAGAACCAACGGAAGACATTTGGGGGTGCCGGTGTGCCACAAACCAACATTCGCCGAAACTCGGATTATCATGAAAAATGTGTTAAATCTCGTTATTTGAGGCTGAAATCGAACAGGTTGATTCCTGAAAACGAAAAGGTTGATTCCTGAAATGAGCTCGGACGCGTGATTGAAAAACAGGGAGAAAAAGAAATAGATTTCGGTACGACCTTCCGAACGGCTGAAATTGAAGTGTATAATACACGGTTTTTCGGGATTCGGGGTCCCGGAACAAAATTCTCCGGAAATCACATAGAAAGTTTCTCGGGTCAGATAAAGCGGCCACGCAAAGTTTGAGCACCAACGGAAGACATTTGGGGGTGCCGGTGTGCCACAAACCAACATTCGCCGAAACTCGGATTATCGAGAAAAATGTGTTAAAGCTCGTTATTTGAGGCTGAAATCCAACAAGTTGATTCCTGAAATTGAACAGGTATATTCCTGACCTGAGCTCGGACGCGTGATTGAAAAACAGGGAGAAAAAAAAATAGAGTCCGGTACGACCTTCCGAACGGCCGAAATTGAAGTATATAATACACGGTTTTTCGGGATTCCGGGGTCCCGGAACAAAATTCTCCGGAAATCACATAGAAAGTTCCTCGGGTCAGATAAAGCGGCCACGCAAAGTTTGAGCACCAACGGAAGACATTTGGGGCTGCCGGTGTGTCACAAACCAGCATTCGCCGAAACTCGGATTATCGTGAAAAATGTGTTAAAGCTCGTTATTTGAGGCTGAAATCGAACAGGTTGATTTCTAAAATAAAACAGGTTGATTCCTGAAATGAGCTCGGACGTGTGATTGAAAAACATGGAGAAAAAGAAACAGGGTCCAGTACGAACTTCCGAACGGCTGAAATTGAAGCGTATAATACACGGTTTTTCGGGATTCCGTGGTCCCGAAACAAAATTCTCCGGAAATCACATAGAAAGTTCCTCGGGTCAGATAAAGCGGCCACGCAAAGTTTGAGCACCAACGGAAGAAGACATTTGGGGGTGCCGGTGTGCCACAAACCAGCATTCGCCGAAACTCGGATTATCGTGAATAATGTGTTAAAGCTCGTTATTTGAGGCTGAAATCGAACAGGTTGAATCCTGAAATCGAACAGGTTGATTCCTGAAATGAGCTCGGATGCGTGATTGAAAAATAGGGACAAAAAGAAACAGGGTCCGGTACGACCTTCTGAACAACTGAAATTGAAGTGTATAATACACGGTTTTTCGGGATTCCGGGGTCCCGGAATAAAATTCTCTGGAAATCACATAAAAAGTTCCTCGGGTCAGATAAAGCGGCCACGCAAAGTTTGAGCACCAACGGAAGACATTTTGGGGTGCCGGTGTGCCACAAACCAAAGCATTCGCCGAAACTCGGATTATCGTGAAAAATGTGTTAAAGCTCGTTATTTGAGGCTGAAATCGAACAGGTTGATTCCTGAAATGAGTTCGGACGCGTGATTGAAAAACAGAGAAAAAAAGAAGTAGGGTCCGGTACGACCTTCCGAACGGCCGAAATTGAAGTCTATAATACACGGTTTTTCAGGATTCCGGGGTCCCGGAACAAAATTCTCCGGAAATCACATAGAAAGTTCCTCGGGTCAGATAAAGCGGTCACGCAAAGTTTGAGCACCAACGGAAGACATATGTGGCTGCCTGTGTGCCACAAACCAGCATTCGCCGAAACTCGGATTATCGTGAAAAATGTGTTAAAGCTCGTTATTTGAGGCTGAAATCGAACAGGTTGATTCCTAAAATCAAACAGGTTGATTCCTGAAATGAGCTCGGACGCGTGATTGAAAAACAGGGAGAAAAAGAAACAGGGTCATGTACGACCTTCCGAACTAGTGAAATTGAAGTGTATATAAATACACGGTTTTTCGGGATTCCGGGATCACGGAACAAAATTCTCCGGAAATGACATAGAAAGTTACTCGGGTCAGATAAAGCGGCCACGCAAAGTTTAGCATCAACAGAAGACATTTGGGGTGCCGGTGTGCCACAAACCAGCATTCGCCGAAACTCGGATTATCGTGAAAAATATGTTAAAACTCGTTATTTGAGGCTGAAATCGAACAGGTTGATTCCTGAAATGAGCTCGGACGCGTGATTGAAAAACATGGAGAAAAAGAAACAAGGTCCAGTACGACCTTCCGAACGGCTGAAATTGAAGCGTATAATACACGGTTTTTCGGGATTCCGGGGTCCCGGAATAAAATTTTCCGGAAATCACATAGAAAGTTCCTCGGGTCAGATAAAGCGGCCAAGCAAAGTTTGAGCACCAACGGAAGACATTTGGGGTGCGGTGTGCCACAAACCAAGATTCGCCGAAACTCGGATTATCGTGAAAAATGTGTTAAAGCTCGTTATTTGAGGCTGAAATCGAACAGGTTGATTCCTGAAATCGAACAGGTTGATTCCTGAAAAGAGCTCGGACGCGTGATTGAAAGACAGGGAGAAAAAAAAATAGGGTCCGGTACGACCTTCCGAACGGCCGAAATTGAAGTATATAATACACGGTTTTTCGGGATTCCGGGGTCCCGGAACAAAATTCTCCGGAAATCACATAGAAAGTTCCTCGGGTCAGATAAAGCGGCCACGCAAAGTTTGAGCACCAACGGAAGACATTTGGGGCTGCCGGTGTGTCACAAACCAGCATTCGCGGAAACTCGGATTATCGTGAAAAATGTGTTAAAGCTCGTTATTTGAGGCTGAAATCGAACAGGTTGATTCCTAAAATAAAACAGGTTGATTACTGAAATGAGCTCGGACGCGTGATTGAAAAACAGGGAGAAAAAGAAACAGGGTCTGGTACGACCTTCCGAACGGCTGAAATTGAAGTGTATAATACACGGTTTTTCGGAATTTCCGGGTCCCGGAATAAAATTCTCCGGAAATCACATAGAAAGTTCCTCGGGTCAGATAAAGTGGTCACGCAAAGTTTGAGCACCAACGGAAGACATTTGGGGGTGCCGGTGTGCCACAAACCAGCATTCGCCGAAACTCGGATTATCGTGAAAAATGTGTTAAAGCTCGTTATTTGAGGCTGAAATCGAATAGGTTGATTCCTGAAATGAGCTCGAACGCGTGATTGAAAAACAGAGAGAAAAAGAAACAGGGTCCGGTACGACCTTCCGAACGGCTGAAATGGAAGTGTATAAATACACGGTTTTTTGGGATTTCGGGGTCCCGGAACAAAATTCTCCGGAAATCACATAGAAATTTCCTTGGGTCAGATAAAGCGGCCACACAAAGTTTGAGCACCAACGGAAGACATTTGGGGGTGCCGGTGTGCCACAAACCAGCATTCGCCGAAACTCGGATTATCGTGAAAAATGTGTTAAAGCTCGTTATTTGAGGTGAAATCGAAGCAGTTGATTCTGAAATCGAACAGGTTGATTCCTGAAATCGAACAGGTTGATTCCTGAAATGAGCTCGGATGCGTGATTGAAAAATAGGGACAAAAAGAAACAGGGTCCGGTACGACCTTCTGAACAGCTGAAATTGAAGTGTATAATACACGGTTTTTCGGGATTTCGGGGTCCCGGAATAATATTCTCCGGAAATCACATAGAAAGTTCCTCGAGTCAGATAAAGCGGCCACGCAAAGTTTGGGCACCAACGGAAGACATTTTGGGGTGCCGGTGTGCCACAAACCAGCATTCGCCGAAACTCGGATTATCGTGAAAAATGTGTTAAAGCTCGTTATTTGATGCTGAAATCGAACAGGTTGATTACTGAAATCGCACAGGTTGATTCCTGAAATGAGCTCGGACGCGTGATTGAAAAACATGGAGAAAAATAATTAGGGTCCGGTACGACCTTCCGAACGGGTGAAATTGAAGTGTATAATACACGGTTTTTTGAGATTCCGGAATCCCGGAACAAAATTCTCCGGAAATCACATAGTAAGTTCCTCGGGTCAGATAAAGCGGCCACGCAAAGTTTGAGCACCAACGGAAGACATTTGGTGGTTCCGGTGTGCCACAAACCAGCATTCGCCGAAACTCGGATTATCGTGAAAAATGTGTTAAAGCTCGTTATTTGATGCTGAAATCGAACAGGTTGATTACTGAAATCGTACAGGTTGATTCCTGAAATGAGCTCAGACGCGTGATTGAAAAACATGGAGAAAAATAAATAGGGTCCGGTACGACCTTCCGAACGGGTGAAATTGAAGTGTATAATACACGGTTTTTCGGGATTCCGAGGTCCCGGAACAAAATTCTCCGAAAATCACATAGAAAGTTTCACGGGTCAGATAAAGCGGCCACGCAAAGTTTGAGCACCAACGGAAGACATTTGGGGGTGCCGGTGTGCCACAAACCAGCATTCGCCGAAACTCGGATTATCGTGAAAAATGTGTTAAAACTCGTTATTTGAGGCTGAAATCGAACAGGTTGATTCTGAAATGAGCTCGGACGCGTGATTGAAAAACAGGGAGAAAAAGAAACAGGGTCCGGTACGACCTTCCGAACGGCTGAAATTGAAGTATATAATACACGGTTTTTCGGGATTCCGGGGTCCCGTATCAAAATTCTCTGAAAATCACATAGAAAGTTCCTCGAGTCAGATAAAGCGGCCACGCAAAGTTTGAGCACCAACGGAATACATTTGGGGGTGCCGGTGTGCCACAAACCAGCATTCGCCGAAACTCGGATTATCGTGAAAAATGTGTTAAACCTCGTTATTTGAGGCTGAAATCGAACAGGTTGATTCCTGAAATCGAACAGGTTGATTCCTGAAATCGAACAGGTTGATTCCTGAAATGAACGCGGATGCGTGATTGAAAAATAGGGACAAAAAGAAACAGAGTCCGGTACGGCCTTCTGAACAGCTGAAATTGAAGTGTATAATACACGGTTTTTCGGGATTTCGGGGTCCCGGAATAATATTCTCCGGAAATCACATAGAAAGTTCCTCGGGTCAGATAAAGCGGCCACGCAAAGTTTGGGCACCAACGGAAGACATTTTGGGGTGCCGGTGTGCCACAAACCAAAGATTCGCGAAACTCGGATTATCGTGAAAAATGTGTTAAAGCTCGTTATTTGATCTTTGAAATCGAACAGGTTGATTCTGAAATCGCACGGGTTGATTCTGAAATGAGCTCGGACGCGTGATTGAAAAACAGGGAGAAAATAAATAGGGTCCCAGACGACCTTCCGAACGGGTGAAATTGAAGTGTATAATACACGGTTTTTCAGGATTCCGAGGTCCCGGAACAAAATTCTCCGGAAATCACATAGAAGGTTTCACGGGTCAGATAAAGCGGCCACGCAAAGTTTGAGCACCAACGGAAGACATTTGGGGGTGCCGGTGTGCCACAAACCAGCATTCGCCGAAACTCGGATTATCGTGAAAAATGTGTTAAAACTCGTTATTTGAGGCTGAAATCGAACAGGTTGATTCCTGAATTGAGCTCGGATGCGTGATTGAAAAACAGGGAGAAAAAGAAACAGGGTCGGTACGACCTTCCGAACGGCTGAAATTGAAGTGTATAATACACGGTTTTTCGGGATTCCGGGGTCCCGTATCAAAATTCTCTGAAAATCACATAGAAAGTTCCTCGAGTCAGATAAAGCGGCCACGCAAAGTTTGAGCACCAACGGAATACATTTGGGGGTGCCGGTGTGCCACAAACTAGCATTCGCCGAAACTCGGATTATCGTGAAAAATGTGTTAAAGCTCGTTATTTGAGGCTGAAATCGAACAGGTTGATTCCTGAAATCGAACAGGTTGATTCCTGAAATCGAACAGGTTGATTCCTGAAATGAGCTCGGATGCGTGATTGAAAAACAGGGAGAAAAAGAAACAGGTCCCATGACGACCTTCCGACATTTTTGAAATTGAAGTGTATAATACACGGTTTTTCGGGATTTCGGGGTCCCGGAATAATATTCTCCGGAAATCACATAGAAAGTTCCTCGAGTCAGATAAAGCGGCCACGCAAAGTTTGGGCACCAACGGAAGACATTTTGGGGTGCCGGTGTGCCACAAACCAGCATTCGCCGAAACTCGGATTATCGTGAAAAATGTGTTAAAGCTCGTTATTTGATGCTGAAATCGAACAGGTTGATTACTGAAATCGCACAGGTTGATTCCTGAAATGAGCTCGGACGCGTGATTGAAAAACATGGAGAAAAATAAATAGGGTCCGGTACGACCTTCCGAACGGGTGAAATTGAAGTGTATAATACACGGTTTTTCGAGATTCCGGAATCCCGGAACAAAATTCTCCGGAAATCACATAGTAAGTTCCTCGGGTCAGATAAAGCGGCCACGCAAAGTTTGAGCACCAACGGAAGACATTTGGGGGTGCCGGTGTGCCACAAACCAGCATTCGCCGAAACTCGGATTATCGTGAAAAATGTGTTAAAGCTCGTTATTTGAGGCTGAAATCGAACCGGTTGATTCCTAAAATGAGCTCTTACCCGTGATTGAAAAACAGGGAGAAAAAGAAACAGGGTCCGGTACGACCTTCCGAACGGCTGAAATTGAAGTGTATAAATACACGGTTTTTCGGGATTCCGGGGTCCCGGAACAAAATTTTCCGGAAATCACATAGAAAGTTCCTCGGGTCAGATAAAGCGGCCACGCAAAGTTTGAGCACCAACGGAAGACATTTAGGGGTGCCGGTGTGCCACAAACCAGCATTCGCCGAAACTCGGATTATCGTGAAAAATGTGTTAAAGCTCGTTATTTGAGGCTGAAATCGAACAGGTTGATTCCTGAAATTGAACAGGTTGATTCCTGAAATCGAACAGGTTGATTCCTGAAATGAGCTCGGATGCGTGATTGAAAAATAGGGACAAAAAGAAACAGGGTCCGGTACGACCTTCTGAACAGCTGAAATTGAAGTGTATAATACACGGTTTTTCGGGATTTCGGGGTCCCGGAATAATATTCTCCGGAAATCACATAGAAAGTTCCTCGAGTCAGATAAAGCGGCCACGCAAAGTTTGGGCACCAACGGAAGACATTTTGGGGTGCCGGTGTGCCACAAACCAAAGATTCGCGAAACTCGGATTATCGTGAAAAATGTGTTAAAGCTCGTTATTTGATCTTTGAAATCGAACAGGTTGATTATGAAATCGCAAGGTTGATTCCTGAAATGAGCTCGGATGCGTGATTGAAAAACATGGAGAAAAATAAATAGGGTCCGGTACGACCTTCCGAACGGGTGAAATTGAAGTGTATAATACACGGTTTTTTGGGATTCCGGAATCCCGGAACAAAGTTCTCCGGAAATCACATAGTAAGTTCCTCGAGTCAGATAAAGCGGCCACGCAAAGTTTGAGCACCAACGGAAGACATTTGGGGGTTCCGGTGTGCCACAAACCAGCATTCGCCGAAACTCGGATTATCGTGAAAAATGTGTTAAAGCTCGTTATTTGATGCTGAAATCGAACAGGTTGATTACTGAAATCGCACAGGTTGATTCCTGAAATGAGCTCGGACGCGTGATTGAAAAACATGGAGAAAAATAAATAGGGTCCGGTACGACCTTCCGAACGGGTGAAATTGAAGTGTATAATACACGGTTTTTCGGGATTCCGAGGTCCCGGAACAAAATTCTCCGAAAATCACATAGAAAGTTTCACGGGTCAGATAAAGCGGCCACGCAAAGTTTGAGCACCAACGGAAGACATTTGGGGGTGCGGTGTGCCACAAACCAAAGATTCGCCGAAACTCGGATTATCGTGAAAAATGTGTTAAAACTCGTTATTTGAGGCTGAAATCGAACAGGTTGATTCCTGAAATGAGCTCGGACGCGTGCTTGAAAAACAGGGAGAAAAAGAAACAGGGTCGGTACGACCTTCCGAACGGCTGAAATTGAAGTATATAATACACGGTTTTTCGGGATTCCGGGGTCCCGTATCAAAATTCTCTGAAAATCACATATAAAGTTCCTCGAGTCAGATAAAGCGGCCACGCAAAGTTTGAGCACCAACGGAATACATTTGGGGGTGCCGGTGTGCCACAAACCAGCATTCGCCGAAACTCGGATTATCGTGAAAAATGTGTTAAAGCTCGTTATTTGAGGCTGAAATCGAACAGGTTGATTCCTGAAATCGAACAGGTTGATTCCTGAAATCGAACAGGTTGATTCCTGAAATGAGCTCGGATGCGTGATTGAAAAATAGGGACAAAAAGAAACAGGGTCCGGTACGACCTTCTGAACAACTGAAATTGAAGTGTATAATACACGGTTTTTCGGGATTTCGGGGTCCCGGAATAATATTCTCCGGAAATCACATAGAAAGTTACTCGGGTCAGATAAAGCGGCCACGCAAAGTTTGGGCACCAACGGAAGACATTTTGGGGTGCCGGTGTGCCACAAACCAGCATTCGCCGAAACTCGGATTATCGTGAAAAATGTGTTAAAGCTCGTTATTTGATGCTGAAATCGAACAGGTTGATTCCTGAAATCGAACAGGTTGATTCCTGAAATGAGCTCGGACGCGTGATTGAAAAACAGGGAGAAAAATAAATAGGGTCCGGTACGACCTTCCGAACGGGTGAAATTGAAGTGTATAATACACGGTTTTTCGGGATTCCGGAATCCCGGAACAAAATTCTCCGGAAATCACATAGTAAGTTCCTCGGGACAGATAAAGCGGCCACGCAAAGTTTGAGCACCAACGGAAGACATTTGGGGGTGCCGGTGTGCCACAAACTAGCATTCGCCGAAACTCGGATTATCGTGAAAAATGTGTTAAAGCTCGTTATTTGAGGCTGAAATCGAACCGGTTGATTCCAAAAATGAGCTCGTACCCGTGATTGAAAAACAGGGAGAAAAAGAAACAGGGTCCGGTACGACCTTCCGAACGGCTGAAATTGAAGTGTATAAATACACGGTTTTTCGGGAATCCGGGGTCCCGGAACAAAATTTTCCGGAAATCAAATAGAAAGTTCCTCGGGTCAGATAAAGCGGCCACGCAAAGTTTGAGCACCAACGGAAGACATTTGGGGGTGCCGGTGTGCCACAAACCAGCATTCGCCGAAACTCAGATTATCGTGAAAAATGTGTTCAAGGTCGTTATTTAAATTTGAAATCGAACGGGTTGATTCTTTGAAATCGAATAGGTTGATTCCTGAAATGAGCTCGGACGCGTGATTGAAAAACAGGGAGAAAAAGAAACAGGGTCCGGTACGACCTTCCGAACGGCTGAAATTGAAGTGTATAATACACGGTTTTTCGGGATTCCGGGGTCACAGAACAAAATTCTCCGGAAATCACATAGAAATTCCTCAGGTCAGATAAAGCGGCCACGCAAAGTTTGAGCACCAACGGAAGACATTTGGGGGTGGCGGTGTGCCACAAACCAGCATTCGCCGAAACTCGGATTATCGTGAAAAATGTGTTAAAACTCGTTATTTGAGGCTGATATCAAACAGGTTGATTCCTGAAATGAACTTGGACGCGTGATTGAAAAATAGGGAGAAAAAGATACAGGGCTCGGTACGACCTTCCGAACGGCTGAAATTTTTCGGGATTCCGGGGTCCTCGAACAAAATTCTCCGGAAATCACATAGAAAGTTCCTCGGGTCAGATAAAGCGGCCACGCAAAGTTTGAGCACCAACGGAAGACATTTGGGGGTGCCGGTGTGCCACAAACCAGCATTCGCCGAAACTCGGATTATCGTGAAATATGTGTTAAAGCTCGTTATTTGAGGCTGAAATCGAACAGGTTGATTCCTGAAACTAACTCGGACGCGTGATTGAAAAACAGGGAGAAAAAGAAACAGGGTCCGGTACGACCTTCCTAATGGCTGAAATTGAAGTGTATAATACACGATTTTTCGGGATTCCGGGATCCCGGAATAAAATTCTCCGGAAATCATATAGAAAGTTCCTCGGGTCAAATAAACCGGCCAAGCAAAGTTTGAGCACCAACGGAAGACATTTGGGGGTGCCGGTGTGCCACAAACCAGCATTCGCCGAAACTCGGATTATCGTGAAAAATGTGTTAAAGCTCGTTATTTAAGGCTGAAATCGAACAGGTTGATTCCTAAAATGAGCTCGTACGCGTGATTGAAAAACAGGGAGAAAAAGAAAGACCTTCCGAGCGACCTTCCGAACGGCTGAAATTGAAGTGTATAATACACGGTTTTTCGGGATTCCGGGGTCCCGGAACAAAATTCTCCGAAAATCACATAGAAAGTTCCTCGGGTCAGATAAAGCGGCCACGCAAAGTATGAGAACCAACGGAAGACATTTGGGGGTGCCGGTGTGCCACAAACCAGCATTCGCCGAAACTCGGATTATTGTGAAAAATGTGTTAAAACTCGTTATTTGAGGCTAAAATCGAACAAGTTGATTCCTAAAATGAACTCGGACGCGTGATTGAAAAATAGGGAGAAAAAGAAACAGGGTCCGGTACGACCTTCCGAACGGCTGAAATTTTTCGGGATTCCGGGGTCTCGGAACAAAATTCTCCGGAAATCACATAGAAAGTTCCTCGGGTCAGATAAAGCGGCCACGCAAAGTTTGAGCACCAACGGAAGACATTTGGGGGTGCCGGTGTGCCACAACCAGCATTCGCCGAAACTCGGATTATCGTGAAAAATGTGTTAAAGCTCGTTATTTGAGGCTGAAATCGAACAGGTTGATTCCTGAAATGAGCTCGGACGCGTGATTGAAAAACAGGGAGAAAAAGAAACAAGGTCCGGTACGACCTTCCGAACGGCTGAAATTGAAGTGTATAATACACGGTTTTTCGGGATTCCGGGGTCCCGGAATAAAATTCTCCGGAAATCATATAGAAAGTTCCTCGGGTCAAATAAAGCGGCCACGCAAAGTTTGAGCACCAACGGAAGACATTTGGGGGTGCCGGTGTGCCACAAACCAGCATTCGCCGAAACTCGGATTATCGTGAAAAATGTGTTAAAACTCGTTATTTGAGGCTGAAATCGAACAGGTTGATTACTGAAATGAACTCGGACGCGTGATTGAAAAATAGGGAGAAAAAGATACAGGGCTCGGTACGACCTTCCGAACGGCTGAAATTATTCGGGATTTCGGGGTCCCGGAACAAAATTCTCCGGAAATCACATAGAAAGTTCTCGGGTCAGATAAAGCGGCCACGCAAAGTTTGACCACCAACGGAAGACATTTGGAGGTGCCGGTGTGCCACAAACGAGCATTCGCCGAAACTCGGATTATCGTGAAAAATGTGTTAAAGCTCGTTGTTTGAGGCTGAAATCGAACAGGTTGATTCCTGAAATTAGCTCGGACGCGTGATTGAAAAACAGGGAGAAAAAGAAACAGGGTTCGGTACTACCTTCCGAACGGCTGAAATTGAAGTGTATAATACACGGTTTTTCGGGATTCCGGGGTCCCGAAATAAAATTCTCCGGAAATCATATAGAAAGTTCCTCGGGTCAAATAAAGCGGCCACGCAAAGTTTGAGCACCAACGGAAGACATTTGGGGGTGCCGGTGTGACACAAACCAGCTGTTTTGTGTGGATTTTGCGAAAGGCGAAATCAGGTCAGGGTAGAGTTGTGTAAGGTTAACTAGCACTAGATAGTTTATTGGTTAGGTCGTCGGGGTACAATAATAAGCTGTAAATGAAATAACAACAACAATAATAAGACAAGTAATTTTGTACGTGGAAAACCCTTGAATGGGAAAAAACCACGGGCACCAAGTCAGGAGAGGATTTCACTATGTAATTTGGGAGAATAATTGTATGACAATAACAATGTTTTATATTTCTCTATGTATTGCGTATGCTTCTTCTTGTGCATGAATGAGATGTCTCCAATATCTCCAAAGTGTTCCTTATATAGGCTTCCATCTTGAACGGCTGCTTGATATGATATTAAATACAGATTATTCTCCATTATTGCCTGTAATAATGGCTAATTATTCCTCTCTTGATTACTGCATTTACTGCGAGATCTTCACACTTTAATGCTGCGTATATAATTACTTTATAACACGCGTATATGGTCTAATATCGTCCTAATATTTTGACCGTTGTCTTCTCCATGGCCTGGCGCCTATCTTCATGTGCCCTGATAGCCTGGCACCCTGACAGCCTAACAGTCAGGCTTAGATGAGATACTGATCAGGAAGGTCTGCGGATTTCCAGGCCTAACAATTGCCCTTTATCTCCTTATTTCCAGTGTGCCAGGACGAAAAAATGAGGAGATAACTTTATTTTCAGGAAGATTACCCAACGGTTAAGTTTTGCCTAGTCGATTTTTCGTAACGGCTATTTTCTGCAGATTGATGACGCGTGTGATATTTATCGCAACTTCCTTAATGATTATCCACTTCCTTTGCGGCTGAAACCCTAATCTTCTTCATTATAAATACTTGCGTGCTTCATTAAGTTGAACTCACCAAAGCAATTTCTTCAATCTTTAATCAATTCTTCACAATCTTTCAAATAATGGCTGCAAAGAAGAAGTCTACCAGGGCAGCGGTTCCTGCAACTCCTCCTTCTCAGAATCCCGAGGAAACTTCTTCGAAACTTTGCCTACTTCTTCTCCGCTCCATCTCCCACGATCAATAAGCCGAGTGATTCTCCATTGGAGATGATCTCAATATTCCATGGTGATTTTCAATTCAAGCCTACGAAGGCTTTAAATGAGGATCGATCTCCGCAAACCGTTTGAAGCCCGAGTTTGAGAAGATTATGAAGGATAAGGGGATCATCCCCCCGATCTTTGAAGTCCGGATCCCCGAGAATTCTCCCATCAGGGCCGACGGGCTTGTCCTGGTTGGTTTGTATTCATGATTGGGCTTTCAGGCGGCTGTAAGCTTCCTTTTTCTCCTCTTATGGTTGAGGTTATTAAGGAGATCGGTGTTCTATCTTATCAGTTAATGCCAATGGTGTGGAAGGTTGTATGTTCCATTGAGAATCTCTGTAAAAAAAACACAATATTTCTTTTTCTCTTGACGACTTGAAGACTTGTTATGCTGTTAAAACAAACAGTCCTGGCCGAATAAGTTTTAAGGTCAGGGCGTCTACTACTCCTCTTCTGAGTAATTTGGATAGCGGCCATGATAAAGGTTGGGCTGCTGGGTACATGTTTGTCAGGACAAATTCTGTGGGTCTTGACTTGGCGTATTTAAATCATGAGGCCTGCGTTGCTGGTGAGTCTTTTGGTTTCTTTCTTTGCCCTGCATGTTTTATTTGTTAGTGAAAAATAAAATGAAAATTATAATAAGTTATACCTCTTATGTGTGCGATTGATGATCGGAGTTATCAAACCGAGTATCCCACTCCCAATGTTTCTACTTTCCTCGCTATTCCTCCTTTGGAGAGGTCCTGGCCTCTCTGTTGTGGGATTGGTCACCTTCCTCATTGTTTGAAGGCTGATGGTGCTGCGGGCGGCTAAACCTTCGGGGGTCGCTAGTGCTACTACCTCAGCGATAAGTCTATCTTAGTCTTTCTTTTCTTTTTTACTTTAGTTTCTTGATAATGTTGGGTTTATGTTGCTAATATAGTATTTCGTGTTGCGACCACCAGGTCATCTATTCGCCTTGCCGGGTTTGGTATGATCGACCTTTCACCGGCCGGCTAAGATCAAGGAGGAAGGTTCCCAGGGGAAGCGGGGATGCGAGCTTTGTTATTGACTTGACTGAACAGTCGATCTTCGCCAAGGTCATCTGTTGTACTGCTTGCCCTCTTTGAAACAAGTTCAAGCAGCCCAAAAAGGAAAATTGAAGATGTTGATGTTTTCGCCTTGGTCGGGGAAGTGAGAGCAGGGTGGACAATATGGAGGTCGCTAGGGTGAAGATCGGGGACTACGCCGCTTCTAAATCGATGTCATGCTCACCCTTGACCCTGTTGAGACCGCTACTCGGCAGTTGCTTGAGTGGATCATTCATCACCTCTTGGTGGTGCCTTGGCGCCGTAAGGGAGGTAGGTTGGAACAATTTCTATGTGTGTTTTGTTTTGGTAGTTTTCTATTATTAGGGTAAGTTACTCATACTTTTCTCTTTGTTTTTGATCGTGGTCTTTGCGACTGTCTCCATAATGCCTATCAGGCTACTTCTTTGGTAGCGAGAATTGATCCGATGAGATCAGATTATGATAGGCTAAAGTCCGAGCTGGATTTTGCACGAGCTCACATGGTCGCTAAAGTCGCCGACTTGACAAGGGTGCAGGCTGAGAGGCATGCTGCTAAGACTGAGGCAGTTTCGAGCAAGCGGCTGTTGCAGCAGGCCTTGGACAGGAATGAGGAGCTCACCCAAGAGAGGGATGACTTGGAGTTCAAGTTGGATGATGCTTCCCTCTACTTCTATATCAAAGGAAGGGCGCCATTTGCTATGTCGGAACTGTCGAGGCCGGGCGAAGTGGAACCCGAGGCCGAGATGACTTTTCTTTGCTTCAAAGTATCCTGACCTGCATAATATGGAGAATGACAAGGAGGTCGACTCTCCAGGGGAGCAGGATGTTGATGCTGACCCGGCTAAGAGTGGGGAGCAGGTTGTTGATGCTGCTACTGTTTCTAAGGAGAAGCAGTAGTTTATTTTTTTAGTTTGGTATTTTGGGCCATCCAGGGGGGATGTCCCTGGACAAGCAATATTTCTCTTTTCCTGTGTTGGGTCAGAGAGGCTATCCCTGATTTTTATGAATATTTTGGCACCTTTGCCCCAGGGGGTAAAGGTTTTTATTAATATAGGCATGATGGCCTTCTTTTGGCTTATTCTGCTTTTGATATTCCTTTGTGAGTTTCATCCTGTTGGGCCTGTTAAACATTCTGTTTGAATAGGCTGCACATTAGTTTCGTTTTATTTTGTTATTTATGAGTAATTCAACCAAGTATAGTTTTTTGCTATAATGGTTGAAGGGGTGGGAAAACCGGTCTGTCAGGAGGGCTTATGTCCCCTGCCTAACTGGAGGGCTTGGTATTCGGCCTGTCAAGAGGACATTTTAGACTAAGTGTTTGGGAGAGAACACCCTTACACCTGACTTGCTGCGTCCAGCCGGTTGTAATCCGTGGCAGTAAACCTAGTCAGGTAAAGCAATTATTTCATGCCTGATTGGTCTTTACTCTTTACTGTATCTGGTGGCGGTTACCAACTCGTCAGGCACAGTTAAGTGCAAAATTTTTGTTTCAGGAATGTATAGTAGAGTAGCCCTCAATCTTAAATATTTATGCATATAATCTTTTATCATGTATAATTGTTCAGGATTCAAAAAGTAAATAGATAGGTTAGTTGAATAGATATAAAATACAGACAGGGCATGTAAAACATATAGTTCATCATATAGCACGTTAGGTTGAGTAGTGATTGAATTTATACCTGATTGTAGCCTGATCTTTTACATATGGAAAAATTTTAAATGAGTTACATTCCAGGATCTTGGGATCATTTCCCCTTCTAGCGTTTGGAGCCTGTATGCTCCTTGTCCAACAATTGAATCAATTAAGTAAGGGCCTTCCCATGTGGGAGCCTGTTTACCTGCTGATTTTTCTTTTTTATTTGGGAATACTTTGCGTAGGACAAGTTCTCCTTCTTTAAAGACCCTGACCCTGACGTTTTTATTGTAAGTCCTGCCGACTGCTTGTTGATATGATGCCATCCTGATTCTGGCAGCGTCTCTTAATTCTTCTGTCAGGACCAAGTTGTCTTGCATCAGGTCTTTGTTTGCTTCAACATTGTTCAGCCGCATCGGATGTTGGTACTCGTACTTAGCGCAGAATGACGACTTCACGACCATACACCAGAGAGTAAGGTGTTTGGCCTGTTTCTGTTTTTGGAGTTGTCCTGTCTGCCCATAGTACTAATGGAAGTTCTTCAGCCCATCTACCTCGTCTTCTTTTTAGCTTCTTTTTTAGGCAGCTTATGACTACCTTATTGCTAGATTCAGCCTGGCCATTAGCTTTTGGATATCCAGGGGTTGATGTTACCAGGTTGATATTTCATTCTTGGCAAAATGCTTGGGTCCTTTTCCCCACGAATTGAGTCCCGTTATCGCATACTATTTCTGATGGGACTCCATATCTGCAAATGATGTTTGTCCTGATGAAGGATATTACTTCTTTTTCAGTTACTTGCCTGAAAGAGTCAACCTCAATCCATTTGGAGAAGTAATCAGTCATAGCTAACATGAATACTTTTTGTCCTGGAGCTACGGGCAGTTTTCCCACAATATCCATGCCCCACTTTATGAATGGCCAGGGCGCGGAAATTGAATGGAGGAGTTCAGATGGTTGATGTATGATTGATGCATGAATTTGGCAGGCTTCGCATTTTGAAGAGTATTCCAGGCAGTCAGCCCTCAGTGTGGGCCAATAGTAACCTGTCCTGAGAACTTTGCTTGCCAGGCTCTTTCCTCCTTTGTGGTTGCCACAGTGTCCATCGTGTATTTCTTGAAGTACTAGTTTGGCTTCGTCGGGCTCCAAACATCTCAGGTAGGGTACAGCCTGCTATCTCTTGAACAGAGTGTTATTGATGATAGCATAAGTTGAGGCTCTAATTTTAAAAGCTCTGAGGCAGTATTCCTCGGAGAAACCAGTCATAATAGAGTTTAGTCCAAGAGTTATTGTCCTGATTGACAGGACTGACCTGTTCAGGTTTGCTGATGGCTGGCTCTAATAAGTGCACAATGATTATTTTGTCGAAAACAGTGGGGTGAAATTTGAACCTAGGATGGCCAGAGCATCAGCCTGGGTATTTAGGTCTCTTGATATTTGATCTATGACAAATAAAGCAAATTTAGCGGTAAGGTTTTTTGCATATTCTAAATACGAAATCATTTTTGCATCCTTAGCCGTATAAATTCCCTTTATTTGATTAGCAATTAAGAGTGAATCAATTTTTACCTTTAGGTTTTGAACACCGAGGTTGCTATAAGAGCTTCATATTCTGCTTCATTGTTGGTAGCTTTGAACTCACAGCTTATAGCCTGAGCTATCACGTATCCCTGTGGTGATTTAAGTACTAACCCTAACCCTGTCCCCCTGGCGTTTGATGCCCCATCTATGAATAGGGTCCATTCTTGGTCTGGGGTTTTATTTTCTAGTTGGTTGACCTCTTTTATCAGGTCTGGTTCCAGGTTAGGGCTAAAGTCAGCCACAAAGTCTGCTAGGGCCTGCGATTTGATCGCTGCCCTGGGTTCAAAGGAGATGTCGTATGTGCTAATCAGATCGACCATTTGGCCATCCCGCCCGAAAGTTCAGGTTTGCGCAGATGATTTTATGGGCAGATTGGTCCTGACTATAATGGGGTGACTTTCAAAATAGGGTCGCAATTTAGTACATGACATAATTAAAGCTAAGACATATTTTTCAAGTAGTCCATACCCCAACTCAGCATCTAGCAGGCTTTTACTTACATAGTAGACTGGATGTTGCTGACCGTCCTGTTCTTTCATCAGATCACGGATCGATTCTTTGTGTTAGTGACAGATAGGTATACTGACAAAGGCTCTCCCTTTTCTGGCTTAGCTAGTAAGGGTGGAGATGATAAATAGGATTTCAGATCCTGAAAAGCTGTCTCATGCTCATCTGTCCACTGGAATTGTTTATTTTTCCTGAGGAGGTTATAGAATGTTTTGCATCTCTCAGAGGATCTTGATATGAAACGGTTCAGGGCAGCTACCCGGCCTGTCAATTTTTGGATATCCTTGACAGACTTGGGTGACTGTAGTTCCAGGATAGCCTTTATCTGCTCAGGGCTAGCTTCTATGCCTCTCTTTGTGACCATATATCCCAGAAATTTGCCTGCAGAGACTCCAAAGTGGCATTTTGCAGGGTTCAGCTTCATGTTGTATTTTTCTAATATCTCAAATGCTATTTCTAGATGCTTCACATGATCTTCTGCATTCTTGGATTTCACCACCAAGTCGTCTATGTATACTTCCATGATGTCACCTATCTGGTCTTTAAACATCATGTTGACCAGGCGCTGGTACGTTGCCCCTGCATTCTTCAGGCCGAAAGGCATGGTAGTGTAACAGTATATGCCTCGGTCTGTAATGAATGCAGTACTCTCCTGGTCAGCAGGGTGCATCTTTATTTAATTGAATCCACTGGAAGCATCCATGAATGTCAGCATTTCGTGGCCTGCTGTGGCGTCTACCATGTCATCAATATGAGGCAGGGGGAATGGATCTTTAGGACAGGCTTTGTTCAGGTCAGTGTAGTCTACACAGACTCTCCACTTACCATTCTTTTTCTGCACAACAACTACGTTAGCCAGCCACTCAGGGTACATTACTTCCCTGATCATCCCCATATCCAAGAGTTTCTCTACTTCCTCGTTTATTATGGTATTTCTTTCAGCTGCAAATTTGCGCCTTTTCTGTTGTACAGGCTTAAAAGATGGGTCAACATTGAGCTTATGAGTAATTATATCAGCGCTAATTCCAGTCATATCAAAATGTGACCAAGCAAACCAAGATGATTTATTTTTAAGGAATTTTACCAGTTCAGGCCTGACACTATCTGGTGCGTCAGATCCTATCAAAACATACCTGTTAGGATACTCAGGGTCTAGGATTACCTGATCTGTTTCCATTTTGGGAGGTGCCACATAAGTGCTCTGACAGGGTACTGTAATTGTTATGCAGGGACTTACCTGCCTTGGAAGGTTTCAAGGCTGCTGTATAGCATTCCTGAGTTGTCTTGTGATCCCCTTTGATTGTGGCTATACCCCATTCTGTTGGTATCTTGATGCACTGGTGATAGGTTGATGGTACGGCCTTGACATTGTGAATCGAGGGTCTGCCCAGGATAGCATTGTAGGATGACAGGCAGTCAAGGACTCCAAATTTCTCATAAGATGAGACTCCTTCCACGTAGGTTGGGAGGTGGATTTCTCCTAGAGTGCTCCTGGTTTCACCACTGAATCCTACTAGGACGCTGGATTTCTTGATGATTTGGTCCTCGTTGATTTTCATGGCTTTTAGTACGTCAAGCATGATCAGGTTCACTGAGCTGCCTCCATCTACCAGGATTCTTCTTACTGTGGCTGTTCCAATCTGCATAGAAATTACCAGGCCATCATGATGAACATCAGGGATGCCCACTGGGTCACAATCATTGAAAGTGATTGTTGGGACATGATCCGGCTTGCGTGGCGTCTGATCCCAAGCGTCCGTGCTATCTTTTTTTTCTTGAACTTGTCGGGCCACAAATCTACGAACCGCGGATATAAATTTTACTTCATAGATTGGTGGTGGTGGAGGGAGACTACGGTCCTGCTTATGCTCCTGATTCTCTTTATCCTGGTTTGCGTTCCTGCCTTTTGTCTTGATCAGGTCTTTCAAGTATCCTGATTTTAGCAGGTAGGCCACTTCCTTCCTCAGGGTGAAACAATCATCCGTGGTGTGTCCAATATCCATGTGAAATTCGCGCCATTTTGAATTGTCTCTTCTGGGATTTGGATTTTCTGACTTCCTGGGCCATCTAACAGCTGATCCCATGTTGTCAAGTCTCTGGATCAATCCTGCAATATCAACACTGAAGTTATGTTCGGAGATAGGTGGATAAACTTTAACCTTACCTTGATACTCATGACCCAGGTTGACTTCTGACTGATCTGGCCTGGAATATGGAGTAGGTCTATAGTTGTTTCCTTTGTTGCTCTTCCTACTGCTTCTTTCATGATCCTTTGGTCTACTGGGTGATCCAAGTTTATAGCTTTTATCTTCTTCCAGCCTGATGAAAGCAAGAGTCTTGGCCTGAACATCTTCGAAGGTGTGGCAGGGATACTTAGTGAGTTCACTGTATAAGTCACTATATGGTTGTAACCCCTGTCTGAATGCCTCCACTGCTGTTCCAACGTCACACCTGGGTATGGATACTTTCTCCTTGTTAAATCTTGCAAGAAATGTCCTGAGAGTTTCATCAGGCTTCTGTGTAACTCGGTAAAGATCACTGGATCGTTTCTCCAACTCCCTGCTACTCGCGAACTGCTGGTTGAAGCTGTTGACCAGGTTGGCAAAGGAATGGATGCTCCCAGTTGGCAGGTTGATGTACCATTGCAGAGCAGGGCCAGTCAGGGTCGTTCCAAATCCCTTGCACACGCAAACTTGTCTGAACTCGCTGGGAATAGATGCAGCCAGCATTTTCTGCTTGTAAAGAGCCACGTGATTTTGTGGATCCGTGGTTCCATCATAGACCCTCATGGATGGAATTGTGAACTTCTTGGGTAGGTCTACCTTTTCTATTTCGTCTATTAAAGGCGAATTAGCATAGCTGTCAGGGGCAGCTTCTTCCATGCTGGCAGGTACTCCAAGTATCTTATCGAATTTTTCATTGAGTTTCTTGATCTCCTGAACCACTGCCATCATGATGGCTGCTGCGGATTCATCAGGTTTCTCCTTATCATCTTTTGGTTCATCATCACCATCAACATTGATGGATTTAGGAATACTTGGGCTCCCAAAACTGGAAAAATCAATATTTTTAATGATTGATGAAAATGGGGTTCCTGGTTGGAATCTAGAGCCTGCCTCTTGGTCTTCTCTAATTTTTGCTTTAGAGCTGACTCAGATTCTTTCAATTGCAGGATTTCTGCTTCAGTTTGGGCTACTTTTTCTTTCAGGTTTTCCAACTCAGCGACTTTTTGGAGAGCTGCATTCAATTGTTCTTCAACGGTGGTTTCGGCCATTTTTGTAGGTTTTTTGAATTTTTGTAAGATAAGAAAAAAGGATTTAAAGAGCTAGATGCCCCACGGTGGGCGCCAATTGTTTTGTGTGGATTTTGCGCAAGGCGAAATCAGGTCAGGGTAGAGTTGTGTAAGGTTAACTAGCTCTAGATAGTTTATTGGTCAGGTCGTCAGGGTACAATAATAAGCTGTAAATGAAATAACAACAACAATAATAAGACAAGTAATTTTGTACGTGGAAAACCCTTGAATGGGAAAAAAACCATGGGCACCAAGCCAGGAGAGGATTTCACTATGTAATTTGGGAGAATAATTGTATGACAATAACAATGTTTTATATTTCTCTATGTATTGCGTATGCTTCTTCTTATGCGTGAATGAGATGTCTCCAATATCTCCAAAGTGTTCCTTATATAGGCTTCCATCTTGGACGGCTGCTTGATATGATATTAAATACAGATTATTCTCCATTATTGCCTGTAATAATGGCTAATTATTCCTCCCTTGATTACTGCATTTACTGCGAGATCTTCACACTTTAATGCTGCGTATATAATTCTTTTATAACACGCGTATATGGTCTAATATCGTCCTGATATTTTGACCGTTGTCCTCTCCATGGCCTGGCGCGTATCTTCATGTGCCCTGATAGCCTCGCACCCTGACAGCCTAACAGTCAGGCTTAGATGAGATACTGATCAGGAAGGTCTGCGGATTTCCAGGCCTAACACCAGCATTCGCCGAAACTCGGATTATCGTGAAAAATGTGTTAAAGCTCGTTATTTAAGTCTGAAATCGAACAGGTTGATTCCCGAAATCGAACAAGGTTGATTCTGAAATGAGCTCGGACGCGTGATTGAAAAACAGGGAGAAAAAGAAACAGGGTCCGGTACGACCTTCCGAACGGCTGAAATTGAAGTGTATAATACACGGTTTTCGGGATTCCCGGGTCCCGGAACAAAATTCTCCGGAAATCACATAGAAAGTTCCTCGGGTCAGATAAAGCGGCCACGCAAAGTTTGAGCACCAACGGAAGACATTTCGGGGTGCCGGTGTGTCACAAACCAGCATTCGCCGAAACTCGGATTATCGTGAAAAATGTGTTAAAGCTCGTTATTTGAGGCTGAAATCGAACAGGTTAATTCCTGAAACCGAACAGGTTGATTCCTGAAATGAGCTCGGACGCGTGATTGAAAAACAGGGAGAAAAAGAAATAAGGTCCAGTACGACCTTCCGAACGGCTGAAATTGAAGTGTATACACGGTTTTTCGGGATTCCGGGGTCCCGGAACAAAATTCTCTGGAAATCACATAGGAAGTTCCTCGGGTCAGATAAATTGGCCACGCAAAGTTTGAGCACCAACGGAAGACATTTCGGGGGTGCCGGTGTGCCACAAACCAGCATTCGCCGAAACTCGGATTATCGTGAAAAAATGTGTTAAAGCTCGTTATTTGAGGCTGAAATCGAACAAGTTGATTCCTGAAACCGAACAAGTTGATTCCTGAAATGAGCTCGGACGCGTGATTGAAAAACAGGGAGAAAAAGAAACAAGGTCCGACGACCTTCCGAACTAGTGAAATGAAGTGTATAATACACGGTTTTTCGGGATTCCGGGGTCCCGGAACAAAATTCTCCGGAAATCACATAGAAAGTTCCTCGGGTCAGATAAAGCGGCCACGCAAAGTTTGAGCACCAACGGAAGACATTTGGGGGTGCTTAGGTGTGCCACAACCCAAAGATTCGCCGAAACTCGATTATCGTGAAAAATGTGTTAAAGCTCGTTATTTGAGAGTGAAATCGAACAGGTTGATTCCTGAAATCGAAGAGGTTGATTCTGAAATCGAACAGGTTAATTTCGAAATGAGCTCGGACGCGTGATTGAAAAACAGGAGAAAAAGAAAAACAGGTCCCACGACGACCTTCCGAACGGTTGAAATTGAAGTGTATAATACACGGTTTTTTGGGATTCCGGGGTCCCGGAACAAAATTCTCCGGAAATACATAGAAAGTTCCTCGGGTCGAGATAAAGCGGCGACGCAAAGTTTGAGCACCAACGGAAGACATTTGGGGTCTTAGGTGTGCCAACCCAAAGATTCGCCAAAACTCGGATTATCGTGAAAAATGTGTTAAAGCACGTTATTTGAGGCTGAAATCGAACAGGTTGATTCCTGAAATCAAACAGGCTGATTCCTGACATGAGCTCGGACGCGTGATTGAAAAACAGGGAGAAAAAGAAACAGGGTCCGGTACGACCTTCCGAACGGCTGAAATTGAAGTGTGTAGTATAACCAAGGTTTATGACAAAGCCAAAAACTCACTCTTCATTGTTGTTGCGGCATAAACCTCCGACGCCAGCTAATCGAGGATTTCCCTTTGAGCATCCATCAATATTTAGCTTCAAAGTATCGAGTGGAGTAGGTTCCCATCTAACCATTATTTGCCCCATAGGTCTGTTCATGCCCTCGTGGCTATATTCAAGCCAAGCCCTAGACATTTCACCAGCTTGATTGTGACAAGATAAAACTCCGCGTATTATAAGGGCGAGCCTTTGATTGAAAAATGGCAATGCAACGCCACTACCACAGCCACCAACAAGTAGTTGCAAAGACAATATTCCAAGCTACGCCTTGAATTTTGGTGCTGACTTACGAAAGGTTTTGCTTCAGCCACAAGTAGAAATTATTAACACAAAAATTAGTTTTATCCCTTCCAACCAAGGGTTGTAACACTCAAATAAAAATGGCAATGCAACACCACTTCCACAGCCACCAACAAGTATTTACAAAGACAATATTCCAAGCTACGCCTTGAATTCGCTTGTATAACTGCTGCGTTCGGTCAAATTCCCTACCTATTTGACGAAATACGTAAGAGGGAATTGAAAAACAGTTAGTCTTGCTGAAGACGGGTCGGAGCAAGTGACGGGTAATGCCACTCACAAAACGGATAGGGGGGATAAGGTGGGGGCACCCGCATGTGCTTCCCTCTCTCCTCTATTTGGGTCATTTGTGAGAGAAAATGGTATCCGTCACTCCAAAGTGACGGATACGTGCCGTCTTCAATGAGATTTTGTGATTGAAAAATATAGTAATTGGATCAAACGAAGAGAGTATAATATAAGCGGAATACAAGTTACATTGAAATGGACAAGCTGCGGGTAAGAGAGCATGTGGAGGAAGGATTGTGAGAGGTCTTTTTAAAAAGACGGCAAATTTACTGTGTTAACTTTGAATAAGCCTAGTTCATATATTTTCCATCATGCTTGGGGCCTCCTCTAGGAACAAAATATGGGTCCAGTAGTAGTGTAGTACCAAGGCTGACCATCGTTAAGGTTCAAATAAAAGCCCCACTCTAATTAGCCCTTCACTTATTTTCTTTGGCGTGCTACTAATTTTTGTCCCTTTTTTTCCATTAAATTTGGATAAAGAAAGAATAAAATCTGTCAAAATCAAGTGGATACTTTCCTCTACTTGTGGAGTTAAAGTATATTCTACAAGTACAATTTTGTTCTAAATGTTTTCTTTGACAGTTTTTTTTTAATTTGTGTCTTTAGAGTATATATTAGAAACTTAAATAATAACCGATCAATTTGAATATATGATGAGAAATCAAAATGTCAACTCATATTTACCGTATATTTATTTGAAATTTCTCTAATTAGGATCTTAATATGTGCCTTAGAGGCACGTTTGAAAATTTTCATACTCTATGGCTCTATGCTTAGGCTTGTAAATGCTATGATAAAGTGCAAGGATTATGTAAGGGAGAGTATTGAACAACTTAAAAACAAATAGCTTTGACGGACATTTTCAAATGTCTTATACTCTTATATGTTCAGATTTCAGTCCCTTTTTTGGACTGAAATTTCCTGACTCGAAGTGAAGACTAAAAAATAAATAGCACTAAACTAAGGTGCTGTTTGGCTTTACTTGTGTAAAATAGCTTTCCATTTTTAACCGAAGTTTATTCACAAGCTACTTTTTGGAAAAGTTTTGGTTGTTTGGTCATACTTTTGTAAAAGCGGTTTCGTATAAAATTTATATGTTGGCCTAACTGCTTCCATCCATTTTTTTTAACCATGTTATTTATAAATTCATCATTTGAATAAAAATTAACGTTTCAAAATTTTATGTAATCACTCGTCAATTATACTAAAACTATATAATTACCCTTCAATTTACTCCGTATAATTTTACACACCCTTATCAAATCAAAATTATGCCAACCAATATTGTGTGAGAAGAGGAGCAAATCAAAACTATAATTTTACACACCCTGGTACTTTCATGGTGTATGTGAGAGAAAAGAAGCAAATATTGTACAGAGAAGAGAAAAAGTGGAGGTACAACATATATAAAGAAGTAATGGTTTCGTAGAGAGAAAAAAAACGCATAAGTAATGAATTTTTGGCACTTTATGTGAAAAGTAGAAGTAGAAGTAGAAAATACCTACTTCTACTTGGGGGGGGGGTAAGTTATTAGTTTTTGACTTTTTTGTCATATCAGGATCAAGGAACATCTTTCGAAATGTTAAAGAATATTTTGGAAAAGTATTGCCAGGCGTCGGGGCAGATTATGAATGAAGATAAATCAGGGATTCTGTTTAGTCCTAGTACCACACTACGGAGTGCGCATCGTGGAATAAAATGTCTGAAGGTTAGAGGTAATAAGGGCCTTGGAAAATATCTAGGATTACCAACGGATTTTCAAGGCTCGAAAAGGGAACTTTTTAAGAGCATTATTGACAGTGTGATGAAACGAATTTCATCGTGGAATGGGATTTTTCTATCACCAGCGGGAAGGTTAACTCTGATTTCTTCCGTCCTATCAAACCTCTCAAACTACTTTCTATCGGTATTTAAAATATCGGTAAGTGTGACTAATAGGATCAATTCTCTTTTGTCACATTTTCGGTGGGCTGGATGTAGGAAGGGACAACCTATTCATTGGCGTAGTAAAAAATTCCTGAGTTTACCGAAACGAGAAGGGGGCCTTGGCATCCGAAATATTGAATGCTTAAATAAGGCAATGTTGGCTAAGCATGCATGGCGGATTTTATGTGGATATGACTCTTTCTTCACTCGCGTGTTCCAAAAAAAATTGATTGGTGGGGGGGTCTACGCTGGCAATGTGACTCTCAATCGTGGGGCTAATTTATCATGGGGTGCTAGGAGTGTTTTGCATGGGTTAGAATTCGTCTGTCAACATGTGGGATGGAAGCCGGGTTTAGACTCGGGCCTGAATGTTTGGTTGAATCGATGGGTTAGTGGTGAATGTCCTGAACCAAATGAAGGGATCTTAGGTTTAGAACATGTGGAGTTATGCAATTTAACGATTAAAGATATGAGGTGCCAGAGTAGTAATGGGTCTAGTACAACTTGGAATGAACCTCTAATTCAATCTATTTTTTCGAACGACAATGCTAAACGTATACTTGCTATTCCTATTGGTCGATCGCGGATGCGGGATGAGCTCTACTGGGTACATAATAGTGACGGGGATTATAGTATCAAAAGTGGTTATGGGGTTCTTTTTAGTGAGTTCATGGAACAAAAGGGGTCGAGTAAGGATAAATCAAGGCTTAATGACGACGGACGTCTTATTTGTAAAAGGAAATTGTGGCGACTACCAGGACCGCAAGTGTGGAAAATTCTGATTTGGCGTATCATTACTAACTCACTGTCGGTGGGTGATAATTTTGAACGGCGCAATATTAGAACTGATTCGGGGTGTAAATTATGCAATAATGATGGTACGGTTATAGAAACAATGGAACATCTTTTTCGTGATTGTCCTGTGTCACGAAGACTGTGGATGTCGTTAGAAATTAGTATTCGATCGAAACATGGGTCAAATCTGACAATTGGACAATGGATCATTGCCTGGGTCGCTTACTTGGATAAGCTGGAGGACTCGGACGGTCGGTTGGTCAGATTTCTAGCCATAATGTGGTGTTTATGGAGTGTCCGAAATCAGATTCTTTTTCAGGGGACAACTTTTCATCCACTACTGTTTGTTCGCCAATGCTCTCAAGTGGTGGGGACGGCAGATAGGGCGTTGACCATGGTTAAGACTGGTAAAGTGAATGATGGCCAGGATGGCTCGGGATGGCAGAACGAACAATTTCTCTGGGTTCGGGAAAGCAAACCTGTTTGTGTTGTGGGAACCATTAGCGCATGTGATCATTTGCGGATTATGGTCGATGCTAGTTGGAAAACCATGGATAATGCAGGTATAGGATGGGTTGTTTTATCTGATATTGGGGAGATTATCTACTCTGCTAGGAGAAGGATTAGAGCTGAGTCGGCTTTACAGGCTGAAGGGTTAGGGTTACTTGAAGTTCTGATATGGGCGGTGGATCAGGGGTTTCGTCACTTGGAAGTTTCCTCGGACTGCCTTTCGCTTATTTGTCACTTTGCAGGGATTCAGAAGCTACATCAACAACTAGAGGATATCCTTATTGACATTCATGCTCTCGCTTCTTCTTTTCACTGCCTTGCTTTTAGTTATATTCATAGGTCCTTTAATAATATTGCTCATGGCCTTGCCTGTGAGGCTATGACTAGTTAGGTATATCTTCCTTTACGGCCGCAAAAAAAAAAAAAAAAAAAAAAAAAGACTTTTTTGAAGTAGTTTTAAAACTCTATAATTTAGGGTGTTTGGTCTAGCTACTACTTTTTTAGTTACAAAAGCATTCTTAAAGCTTGGCCAAACAACACCTAAATTGAACTAAACTTAGAGGACTTGAAAGAATTGAACCAAACTGAAGTAAATTGAAATTAAGTCTAAAAACCGGCCTTCTTTTATCTATGTTGTTGGTAGTGTACCTTGTTTTTGTGTTAAACATGTTACAAAGATCTCTTATACATTAATTTATCATAAATCTAAAGGAAGTAAGATTTCAAGGAGAAACCTTTTGTTGCATCTTTACAAAAAGTTATATATGTTGGAATGCATTGTCATTGTATCCGTCGAAAGTATGCTGCTTCTAGTTAGTCTACTCCAATGTTGTTAGGTCAATAAGTTACATTTTCAACAACTTATTTATTATAACATTAAGAAATTCATTGAACCAAATCTCATCACCTTTGCTTGTGTTTTGGTTTTGGATAGCAACTCAACATATCCATCCATTTTTGTGCTCAATGTATACCTTTTTTCATCCTTTTTTTCTTAATTAATACTCCATAAGACCATAATATATGCTACTTAATTGATTTCATTACCTTAATTAGTTCCGTATTGAAGTGCGTGCATCGACAAGTCAAGTTCTTCGTCTATGTTTACCCTTTTTTATTTACATGGTCGTTTTTTTAACTATATTCGACTAAAAATCGTAATAGTGATACGTGAATGACTTTAATTATAACTAAGTTCCAAAAAACGGTTTAAGAATGAATTAAAGTTGTCGATGTAGAGCAATTTAGGAACAAATTAATTTGAATAATATTTTAGCCGAAATGAACAGAAAATAACCATATTCATTAAAAAAAAATCCATGGTCAAACCAAGGTAGAATCATGAAAAACCATGATCGCTATAGAAAATCACGATAAAACCTCGGCAGATCTGTGGAACTATAACGGTCGTTAATCCTAGATTTTACCCGTTATTTTTTTGCGGGTTGGCCTGGTCTTTTTTTTTTTTTTTTTTTTTTAATTCTATATACGATACAACTAAAAGCATAATCCGATTTAAACATGAATTAAGCTATATTCTGTAATCCGCATTCCGCAACCAACTGTTGTAATACCCTTTGCGTAAGAAAACGTACAATGATTTTTTAAGGATTCATTTAATGAAATTACAGTCATTTTGGCGGCCATGATTGTGGTGGATTCCATAAATCAAGGTCTCATCTTCACAAAAAAAAATTAGGAGTTTACTTTACAACATTACTCGTTCGCCCTAATTGAATTTTTTTTTGTTCCCCTAACTCTAAATCTCAGCTATTGAATATGTTTTAGTTTCGACTGTCTTACAATAGAAAATATTTATATTTCACAAGATCGTTGTATAATGTATAACCTCATAATAGCTCATACATACTCCTCATCATTTACCGATATTAATACTGAATGCAATAACTAAAGTATTATAAAGTCGTTATACACTGTACAATGATCTTATTCAAGAACTGTATGTATACTCAGTACAAACTAATATTTCTTTTTCATATTTTTTTTCTTCTATTTAACCAAGTCCTACATGCAAATACAAAGAGTACTATATATTACTACTAACAAACCACATCACTACCTTCAGGAATAGACTCAAGCTTAGGTATCCAATTAGAACTACTTGTACTACAACCACTCTTAGGCACATCAACACTACCTAAAAGCAACTTCTCAACTCCTCCATGATCTTGAGACAATAATAACTTCTTAAGCTCCTCTTTTGTTATAACCACCTTAATCCTAGTCGATTTTCGACTCGAATCGACATGAACAACACTAGTACTAGTTGTAGACTCATGATCAATAATACCTTGATCAAAACTAGGGAAAAGATAGTAAATTTTTCCCATCTTCAACTTATAATTAAAAGGGAGTGGTTGTGTAGCTTCCTTAAACATACCAACATAACAATTTGTATAATTTGATAATAATTCTTTTACTAATATTGGATTTCTAAACTCTAATATTTTCCCATCATTCTTCATTATTTGTAATATTTTTGAGTTTTTGATTATGGTTTCTCTTGTTTTTATATCACCATTAATACAAAGTACCAAAAGATTTCCCATTTTATATGTATGTTTTTTTAATATAATTTGCAGGGTTTTTTTTTTGTTTCTTTGTTAATTGGTTTATTATGTTGTGAAGGATATAATGAAGATGATGAAGTGCAATGAGTGAGTATATATAGTGGAGGGAAAATGATTAGTAATAATAATTAATAAGAAAAAAAGGATTAGGAGTAAATCCCATAATTGAGCACGCATGCAAAATGGTCGGTCAGTGGATCGTGGAATATTTAGCCGTTCTCACATGTTATATGGTTTGATTTTGTCTTTTATATGGAGCATTCAATATTTATGCATTTTGGGGTCTAGAGATTTCATTTTCACTAGTTAATGAATTCATCGAAGATGTCTTAAGTGGTTAAAACAGAGGTATTGTGAATAATAGATCTCAAGTTTGAATTCCCCGGCCCCTTTCCTATATTATAATGCGATTAAGTGCGCGTTTTGTTATACCGAAAAATAAAAAATAAAAATACACTAGTTAATGAATTCAGGCATTGTTCTGTTCGGCTTAATTTTAATTTTTATTCAATTTAGTTTAGTTTAACTCAATTCAACTTATTTCAATTCAGTTCAGCTCAATTCAACTTTAATAGCTCAAAAGTACAAGGCCTTACTTGGCAGCTTTGGTAGTTGTACTTTTGTTTCATAATAAACGAAATTATGAGACTCGTATAACACAAATATTAGTATACAACGATTTCACATTAAACAACGATTTCACATTAATATTGCTGTAAATTCCCTCTTTAGTTACAATGCTAGCGTTGTGAAAGTAGTTATCAATTTTTTTCACTTTTACTAAATAATTTTTGGTTTATAATAAGATCGTAAAATAATATTTCACAACCTTTTAAATATTAAGATATGCTCAATTATCTCATTGTTTCGGACGGGTAAAAGGGAAAGTCCTATAAACTTATAAACCACTATGAAAAGCCGAGCACAAATATCAAAAATTTCATGACTTATACTCGGCATTTGCAGTTGGTCTGACTTAAGACCATCTTGGATTAACCTCTCGTAACTTACTTTTGTTTTCATCTCAATTTAATCAATGCAACTATGCAAGAGTTATCTTAAGTTAACCGTCTTAACCAGTATTAATATTTTCTCTCTTTTTTCTTTTTCTTTTTTCTTTTTCTTTTGCCAACCCAGCCCATTTCGATGACCAACATATCTCTTTACCCTGGCCCATCCACCCCAATGGCCACTACTACCAAAATCCACTTGATTTTGTTGGCATTGTTCTTTTTGTAATCATGAAAGTACATAAATTGTAGTCACATCAAATTCCACTAGTATAAAATTCCAAGGAATAACTGATATCATAAGCACAAAATCTCATTAAAGACGGGCACTATCCGTCATAAGCTGAAGACGGATAGTGCTCCTCTTACAATATACAAGTGGCACTATTCATGGAGTGTTCCATTCTCCCCCACTTACCTTCTCAGTTGCCTTATTGTGAGAGGGACATTATCCGTCTTTAACTTGTGAGTTGTGACTGATAGTCTCCGTCACAAGCAAGACCAACTGTATTACTCCCTCCTATTCACTAACATCTTCCACATTTCCTTAAACGGAAAATTCACAAAGATCTTCCACTTTCCTTATTTGTCTAGCATTTGTGGTTAATATAACATATAACCCCACATTCTCTCTCCTACTTTCATTTTCCTTCACATATTAACACTCCACTAAATATTGGTCCAAAAGCAATGTGGAAGATCATATAGAATAGGAGGGAGTATAAGTTATAACCAATCAACTGAATTAATGTTTGTGCAAAAAGCGTATAGATGCACTAGAACAGCTAATTAAGATATGTTTTCAGTTGTCTTACAAAAAAATCCATCTAGATTATAAAAACTTAGTACGCCACATCTTATGTCACACACCATTTTTAAAAACAATTGGTCTCCCTTGTGACGGGTTACTATTTGTGGCGGATATTTTGTGAGTTAAAATGGTAACAAAATGGGTTAGTGGAGAAAGGGGACCACATGAATAGTGTTGCAGAGAGAGAAAAAGTGGGTATTTTGTGAGGTAAAATGGTATCCGTCGCTCAAGAGTGACGGATATGTTTGGTCACAAACAAGAATTTGTGTTTTAAAAATCCGTTTTTAAAATGGGCGATTTTCACTAATTATTTAACGGAATAGGTCAATTCCCAAAATAATTGTCGAAAATGGGTCCACGTAGGCTTGGAATTTACGAAGCTATGGTCAAGGGTCAAATCGCCATGGCGCTTGGCGACTTACTTCGAAGACATATTTCCGCGACTCCCCTCCCCTGCCCAGTTTCATAGCCCCAAATCAGGAAAAAAAAAATTTGGCCAAATCGCCAGCCCCCATGGCTACTTGAATCTGAGACATACTCAGCTATTTCGTCAAAATTGGCCCAAACACTGCCCATTCAAGTCGCCAAGGTGCATGACGACTTTAGGCCAAGTCGCCTTTGACCCCCATGGCGATTTTTATCAACTCAACTATCGTAACAAAATTTAGGTTTGGTTGCAATTTGGGTATGGTCGCCAACCGAGATGGCGACTTAAATACAAACCTAGGTTCGGGTATGACGTGGACCCATTTTGGATAATTAATTTCAAAGTCGACCCATTTCGTTAAATAATTAGTCAAAATCGCCCATTTTAGCAAAAAAAATCCATTTTTAAGGACACAAATTAGAGGATACCATGTTGATACTCTATGGGGTGGGGGCGTGGGGCAAGGAAATGGATCCTCTCCATTTCCTTTCTCTCCATTTCCTCTCACAATCCCCTTAAATAATAATTTCTTCTCTCACCCTCATTTTCCTTTATTTTTATGCGTAAATTTAGAACCGTTAGATGATATCAAGATACGATCCGGGCCATTAATAGGTACTTGCCTCTCCATTTCTTTTGAGGAAATGGAGAGGAAATGAGCTCGTGGGGCAAAGTCTCATTCCTACAAAGTCTCATAATTGATTAAATTAATAAGATAGTTGTAAGAAGTGAAGAGTACATTTTCATCATAATTAAGAATAATTGGTGTTTTAATTCTGTCTGATTAATTACACGGAACTAATATTTATCGTTAAAAAAAATAAAAAAAAATTGGTAATGTTCCGGGTGTAATTCCGGAGCAGGATTGTGACCACTTGAGCTTGTAGAATGATGTCGTTGCTCGTCTCTTCCTTTCACTCTTTCCTGTAAAGATGAACAAACTGAGGACTCGGCTTGGGGTCGAGCGTACTCACTCCGACGCTCAAGTCAGTAAACTTAGAGAGATAAGTTGTATGTGTTAACTTGGCAAAGTATATTGTAGAGAGATAAGGGAGTTTTATACCAGATTTTCCAGTTGATTTCTCAATGAGAGATGTGGAGTATTTATAGACTTTCACCTTTTGTCACGTAGTGGCCAAGTGGCGTAGCGGTGGAAAGAGCTGTCTTACCCTCGGCCGAGGGACCCCATGTGAGCCGGCGGGCTGGTTGACTCCATGCCGAGGGGACCGGATGTGAGTATACGGATATGCCTCTCGGCCGGCTAGTTACCGAGCCGAGACCCAGTGACAGCCGCCGAGGCTTTGTCGGTTAGGCCGTTTTTCTTTTGACTTGTTGTCTTTTAGCTTTGACCTTGGTCAATATGTTGACTTGGTCAGCGGGTGCAGAATATGCCCCATCAATTTGCCCCCAGCGTAGTCTATGCCGTGGTATGGACCTTCGATGCGTGTTGAGCGTATTCTGCGCATGTCGAACTTCTTCCTCGGCTTGGTCATGTTCAGGCCGTACCATATCCCCTCTCCACATTGTTGTGTAATGGACATCGAATGTGGAAAAGGAAATGGCGCTGGCCGAGACCAAGGTTGAGAGTGCCGTGTGCTTTTGATTGCCCCCGACCGGTGCTGCCGAGCTTGGTTGATCAGCTAGCCGTTGGCAAGTAGATACCAAGGAGCGTGTCGAAGAAGATGGGTCACTGTATGTCGATTGACATTCTGCGGCTGCATGCTTGACACTTGGCCTGGTATTGATTGGTGGACGCTTCATGGGCTTTGCTCTGATTGGTCCACTGAATGGGCGTTGCTCTATAAATAGAGCAGTATGCCCCTCACTTTGCTGCGCAAACTTCATTTTCTTGAAAAATTTCCTCTCTCTAGTTTTCGAAGAGTTTTCTCTCTCTAATTTTCGAAGCGTTACTCGGTGTAACACTTTCTTTCAAGGTAAAAACAAATTCTTCCCCAACTTTTATTTGTTAAGTATTCGTTGCCACCATGTCTGCTGCTGACGCTCCGCCTAGTACCTCAACCCCGAGGGACGAACCGCCGCGTCCCGATGAACAGGAGCCACTGGTTGTCTCCCCGGTAGGGTTCGGGGATCGCAAGTCGTCTTCTCCTGAAATCGACGAGAAATATCTCGAGGATTTTGATGATGATGAGGAGGAAAAGACCAAATCTGATTCAGAGAGGCCGCATTACTTGTGGCACGGCGAAGCCTGCTCGATTAAACCTGATTCCGTTTGGACGAACAAATTCGCTCGTGCCTCCGGGCCTAAACTTTTCGAAGACCACTACAACTTCGGCAGGGGGTATAGAATTATTGTCCCTGTGGGTGATCAGGCAGTCTGTTGCCCTCCCGAAGGTTGTATAGGCGTGTATATTAGACATCTGGAGTATGGGCTCCGTTTTCCTCTTAATAAACACGTCTCGGCCATAATCAAAGCCATGAATGTCGCCGTGGCACAACTGCAGCCGTTGGCCATTAGGACGATTATTGGCTTCGTATGGTTTTGTCTCTTTAAGGGGGAGGCCCCAACGGTGAACCTTTTCCGCCGGCTCCACCATCTTCGGCTGTCTACCCAAGGCGTCATGGGGTGGTACAAGCGTGCGACCGAGCCGGGTTACGTGACCGTCTCAAGCCGACATCCCGCAAAGACCTGGAAGGGGCGGTGGGTATATGTCGAGGTTCCGGAGGACTATCCTTGCCCGGTCCTTCCAGCGCCGCGTCAATTTCTTATTTGTGAGAGTCGGGGGAGCATGAAAGATATGTCTCCGTAATAAGATTAAGATGGATGCCAAGAAGGTTTATCTTAATGACGACGAAGTGCGGGCAATGAGCATGTTCGAGGCTGAGAAGGATGGCACGCCGAAGGGATGGATGCCTCCGACGCAGATCGTCCTTCAAGACGAGCCGCTTTGTCACGTCGGCCTCATACCGGCCCTCAGCCAGGGTGAGTGGGGTCGGTATGAGGCCCTTTTTTGCTTTTATGCTTCGATATTTGAGCCTCGGTTTACTTCTTTCGCTTAACTCCTGCTTTGTTTCTTGCAGATCGATTTGGCCGGGATCTCTCTGTCTCCATCTTAAGCAAGTTGGGACTTGACCAGGACAAAAGAGTTGTTGAACTGCACCCTAAGGCCGCGTCGCGTGATCGCAAGCAGGCCCCGCACGAACTCATGGAGCAGGCGTTGAAAGCAATGGACGGGGGCGACTCAAGCGAGAGATTGGCGGTAACGTGCCGCGCCGGAGACCAAAAGCAACGTCTTCGGCGGCTACGACGTCAACTCCAACTCGATCTCCAATCCCCATAGTCCAAAAAGATAAGGAGGTCATCAATGTTGACGAGGACCTCACCGTTCTGGAGGGTCCTCCTTCACATAAGAGGAAAGAAACAACGCCTGCTGCTGCTGTTACCGAGGCAGGGAAAGAGAAGGGGTCAGCCGGCCCTCCAACCAAGAAGGCTAAGACTGGTACGGATCTAACCCATGGCTCGGATTTAGCAGGTTCCTTATGCATTCCTGATGACAGGCTTTCTGATATGTCGATGAATGTTGACATGGACGCCTTGTCTGGGTTTTTTCTAGATCAGCCGTCGCCAGCTGTTGTCTTCACCGAACGGCAATTGGAGAAGCAGCCTGTGCAGATGGGCGACAAAAATGTCGCCGCCAACACCTCGTCCGAGAAGGCTTCCTTCGTTCAGCTCAGGGCGGACGGCATGAGGTTGGCCAAAAGGCTGGTGAAGTGGGCTGACGTTGCCGGCACTCATCTTATCGAGCAAGAAAAGCTCGTGGCTCAAACTGCCCCTACGCTCAAACGACTTAGGCTTGAGCTTGCCGCTTCTAGGGAGGAGGCCGAGAAGGCGAAGCGGGACTTCGCTCGAGCGAAAGCTTAAGGAGGACGCCGAGAAGGTGGTCTGGCCGAGAGAGCTAAGGTTGAGTCCGCGTTGGCTGATGCCGCTAAGTTGCGGGAGGAGAGAAACAAACTTGAGGGCGGTTATAAGGCCATGGTTGAGCAGAGGGAAAGATGGAAGACCCTGCATTTGGCCGAGGCGAAGGAACATAAGGGCACCAAGGCTATCCTTGCTCAGAGGGAGAAGGATATTGAGCTGCTGAAAACCGTCATTATCCCTGAAATGTGTGCCCGGTACCGGGACCAAGCTGAAGATGCTACAAGGGATGCGATTAAGGAGCTCCTTCCTGAAGGCACTTTTCCGTGGCAAGATTTTGACAAACTTCTGGATGAGAAGGCGGCTGCTGAGGAGGCCAAGGCCGCGGCGAAGGCGACGAAGGCTGCTCAGGAAGCTGCGGCCAAGGCGGCCCATGATGCTAAGGTGAAGAAGGCTAGAGAGGAGGCTGAGAAGGCAAAGGCACGTGAAGCTGCCAAGTCGTCCTCTGGGCCGTCCACCGACGGTGATGCTGCTGCTGCTGCCGGTGGCGAGCGGCAACAAGCATAAGGAGACGGGCGGTCTTCACCAGACTCACCTGGCCCTTCGGACAGCTTCAGCTGTTCGGGGGCCAACTTTTGAGCCTTTCCTCCCTCCCATCCTTTTGGCGCTTCATGTCTAATGTTGTAATTTTTGTTGTTCTTTCTTTTTTGTTAAACTTTGGTAGGTTGAGCTTAGGCTATCCCTATGGAGACGGCCGTCGACTTTATTTTGTCTCACTTGTAAACATTTTCAATGAAGTTTGTTTATTTGCCTTCGGCTTGGCCGAGGCTTTGATCTCATCCTCCATTCAGTTGTCTTCTTACGTTTTTAAACATATTGAGCGCTTTTTTCGTTTTACCTTCGGCTTGGCCGAGGCAATTAGATTGCGTATCTCAACTGTACCTAAACGTTTTTAGCATATTTGTCGTGCCCTCTGCTGCACCTTAACAGGCCGAGGTAGCAAGATTCACGTTTCCCAATTTGCTCAGCAACATGTTGGCATGTCGGTCGCTTCCTCCTCCGCTCTCGGTCTGGCCGAGGCGGTCAGATTTGCGCTTCCCAACTACTGTTGTAAACATGTTAACATATCGGTCGTTTCCCCCGTCACTCCCGGCTTTGGCCGAGGCAATCGAGGTTACGACTCGACTGCATTCGTATCTATAGACATATTGATCGCTTCCTCTGCCACTCCCGGATTGGCCGAGGCAGTCAGATTTGCGTTTCTCAGCTGTACTTATACGTTCTTAAGCATGTTGGTCGTTTTCGCGAGTATCAACTGCATTTGTAGTGACTGTCCGGCTTTGGCCGTGGCGTCTACTTTGGTACGACTACGGAGGGGACAAGCATTTCGATGGAAAACTTGGATCACTCTTCATAAGATATAATCACGCGTTGGGGTGCCCACAACAGTCTCGGACACCTCCGCCGTTATACGAAATATTTCCTAAGGTTGTCTGTGTTCCAATGGCTCATTAGAGGCACACCCTCCATGTCTGTCAGCCGGTATGTCCCCGGCCCCATTTCTTCAACCACCCTGTAGGGTCCCTCCCAGTTGGCCGTCATCTTACCATGGATGTTTCCTTTGTTGGTTGCGGCCGACTTTCTCAGGACTAGATCTCCTACTCTCAAGTCCCTTTTGTGGACCCTACGGTTGTAGGCTCTTCTCATTCGGTTTTGATATACTGCCAAGTTGAGCCGTGCCGTATCTCGACTTTCTTCGACCAGGTCTAGGGAGGCTCTCAGGCCTTCTTCATTTTCGACTGGGTTAAAGGTTTGCGTTCTGAATGTCGGCACCGCTGCTTCAATTGGCAGGACGGCCTCAGACCCATAGACTAGGTGGAATGGACTGTACCCTGTTGCTTCTTTCTCCGTGGTTCGAAGGGACCACAGGACGCCGGGTAGTTCATCAGCCCATCTTCCCTTTAGATCTTCAACCTTCTTCTTCAACCCGTTCAGTATTGTTTTATTAGCGCCTCGCCTTTGCCCGTTGCTCTGAGGGTGGCAGACGGAGGAGTATGCAAATTTGATACCGAGCTCTTCCAACCAATTCATCACCATGTCGCTCCAAAACTCTCGGCCGTGGTCAAATACAATGACTTGGGGTAACCCAAAACGAGTTATGATGTTCTCCCAAATCACCTTTCTTACGGCCGCCGTGGTCTTGGTCGCACGCGACGACCTCGACCCATTTGGTGAAGTAGTCAACGGCGACAATCAGGTACTTCCTTCCTCCGGAGGCCGTCGGAAATGGTCCTAATAAATCCATCCCCCACTGTGCAAATGGTAGGGGATTAAGTCTGGTTGCGAGTCTCGGGAAGGTGCATGTATTACGGAGCATGCATCTGACAATTCTTGCACTTCTTGGTTTTTGCCCTGGAATCGTTCAGCATGGTAGGTCAGAAGTAGCCGGCTCGGAGAGCTTTGTGTGCTAGCGTTCTCGCCCCCATGTGATGTCCGCAGATGCCTTCGTGAATCTCTGTCAGTATAAGCTCCGCGTCGGCTGGGCCGACACATTTCAAGAGTGGTCTTATTACGGACCTTCTGTACAATTCTCCTTCGAACACTAAGTACCTTGCAGCGATCCTTCTTATCTTCTGAGACAGACTGCGGTCCTCCGGCAACTCTTTTGTCAGCTTGTATTTCATTATCGGAGTCATCCACGTCGTCTCGGCTTCGATGTCGCCCACCATGCCGACGGTCTCAGTGATGCTTTTAGCATTTCTGATATCCACCAGCACGGTTCGACTGACATTTTTTATGCTTGAACTGGCAAGTTTTGAGAGAGCGTCGGCTCGGTTGTTCTCAGACCTGGGGATGCACTGTATTTGGAAAGATTTTAATTTTGAGGTGTCAGCTTTTACCATCTCCAGGTACCTTACCATCCCATCGTCTCGAGTCTCATACTCTCCTCGGATTTGATTAGTCACTAAGAGCGAGTCTGTTTTTAACACAATATGCTCCGCCCCGGCAGCTCTAGCTAACTCGACTCCAGTTATCACCGCCTCATATTCGGATTCGTTATTTGAGGCCGAGAAGGTAAACTTCAAGGCGTACTCAAACTCGTTTCCGTTAGGGCTGATGATAAGGATGCCGGCTCCTGAGCTGTTCGCCGTGGAGGACCCGTCGGTATACACTTCCCACACGCCGGGATGTGATTCTTCTTGATACGTGCACTCGGCCAGGAAGTCTGCAAGCGCTTGCCCCTTTATCGAAGGCCTCGGCTTGTACTGAATGCCAAAGCCGGAGAGCTCCACTGCCCATTTGATAAGTCTGCAGGATTTTTCGAATTTTTCTAACGCTTTCTCCAATGGCTGGTCGGTTAAGACCGTCACGGGATGTGCGTCGAAGTAGGGTTTCAGCTTCCTTGTGGCAACGACGACGGCGAGGGTCGCCTTTTCGATTAGTGGGTAATTTCTTTCGGCCGGCCGCAGTGTATGGTGATAAAGTAAATTGGGTATTCTTGCTTATTTTCTTCCCCGACGATTACGACCGACCGTGGCCGAGGTAATCGCTAAGTATAGATATAGCGTCTCCCCAGCGTCGGCACTCGGACGGGGTCGGCGGTGTCGAAGGTGGGCTTTCGGTTGCGAAAGCCGTGCTCTGTTCCTCCCCCCAGCTAAAGTTTTTATTCCCTTTCAGCACTTTCAAGAACGGAGTGCTCTTGTCGGCTGACCGAGAGATGAAGCGGGCGAGAGCCGACATCCTTCCGGTCAGCGTCATAACCTCTTTTCGATTTCTCGGCTCCGGTAGGTCTAGTATTGCTTTGACTTTCTCCGGATTGGCATCAATTCCCCTGGCGCTGACAAGCACGCCGAGGAACTTGCCGGCCCGGACACCGAAGTTACATTTCTTTGGGTTATGCTTCATTTTATATTTCCTTAGTGAACAAAATGTCTCACCTAAATCGGCTAAGTGCTCGCTGTCAGAATTGCTTTTTACAATAGCATCGTCGACGTAAGCCTCGATGTTTCGCCCTTTTTGATTTTGGAACACTTTGTCCACCAACCTAGTGTAAGTTGCGCCAGCGTTCTTCAAACCGAACGGCATCATTTTATACATGAATGTGCCGTGACTTGTGATGAATGCGCATTTAGGCATATCTTCCTCGGCCATAAATACCTGATGATACCCTGAGAAGGCATCTAGCAGGCTTAGCATAGTGTAGCCTGCCGTGGCGTCAATTAAACCATCTATTCAAGGCAAGGGATAGCAATCTTTAGGGCACGCTTTATTAAGATTGGTAAAATCAACACACATCCTCCACGCCCCTGACGATTTCCTCACCATTACAACATTTGCTAGCCACTCAGGGTAAGTACAAGGCATGATAAAGCCCGCCGCTAATAATTTGTCTATTTCAGCTTTGATGGCCTCATCCTTCTCGGCCGAGGAGTTCCTCATCTTCTGCTTGACCGGCCGAGCGGTGGAGAGTACGTTCAGCTTGTGAACGATCACCTCCCGGCTCACGCCTGGCATCTCGACAGCTGAGTATGCGAAGACATCTTTGTTCTTCCTCGCAGGTCTAGGAGATCAGCTCTGAATTTTGGCTCCAGGTTGACACCGAAGCGATTACGGTGCGCCCGGGTCAATTTCCACTTCCTCGGTCTCGGCTCTTTCGACCATGCCGACATTAGTATTCATCGGTTCGCCCCTCTCGCGCAAGTATGGGCTCTTCCCTTTCTCCGATTTCTTCGCCACTTTGATGGATTGCATGTTGCACCCCCGCGACACTTGGATATTGACTATTTCATCTTTCGTCCTTTGAGACGAGCTTTTGTGCTTCCCCGGTCCGAGACGTACATCAATGTCGGGGCCCGGATGGACATCATCGCATCGGCCTTGCTCAAAGTGACCCGGCCTATGAGAACATTGTAGGCGGACGAACCATCGATAACCACGAACTCAGATAAAACATTTTTAGCCGCATCCGCTTGGCCGAACATTAAGCGGTCCCGATTGACCCTGTGGGTACCAGGCCGGCCCCAGAAGCTTTATAGCGGGTTAATGCGGGGGCTCGGTCTCAATCTTCGGACCGAGATTAAGAAAGCACTCGAACATGATGTTCGTGTAGGCGCTGTGTCAATCGGGCACCTTTTGACCAAGTGGTTGGCTATATCCAGGTGGACTACAAGCGGGTCGCTGTGCGGGGCGACGACTCCCTCGTAGTCCTTCTTTCCAATGGTTATATCGGGGATGGTGGAAGCGGGGATCGCTGTTTTAGGCACAAAGTTGATGGCTTGGTATAACTCATTTAGGTGTCGTTTGTGCCCAATAGCTGACCCACCGTTCTCGTTTCCCCCGATGACAACCTGGATTACTCCCATCCGTTGGAAAACTGATTTTCTATTCGCCCCGTCGGCGCTTGTTCCTGGGCCTCCAGCTACATACTTGCTGAGGCCCCCCTTTCGGACAGTTGTCAGTTTTATGGCCGGTGTGGCCGTGGTACTCGCAGAACTGGCTTGTGTCACCGTCCCCCCTCGCCTTGGGGGGCCTTGCCCACTTCTGTCCATCATTCTTGCTTAGGGTAAAGACCTCGGCTGGAGAGGCGACCGGGGAGGTGAGACTACTGTACCGCTTCTGGTAGTATGGTCCCGAACTCCCCCCGGCGCCCGCCGAGTGCTGTTTCCTATTAGATCTCTCAGGTCGTGACCTATTCCCGTCACGGCGACCTTCATCTATGTTGTCCCGACTGCTCTTCCTCTCTGGGTGCCCAGCTTCACTGTGGCCTATCCAGGTTTTGTGATAGTCTTCTACCTTTACGACTCGGTCGGCCATCTTTCTGGCGGAGTCTAAGTTGAGGTCTTCGCACTTGATCAGCTCGTTTTTGAACTCGCCTTTCGGGAGGCCTTTCATCGCCGCGAAGGCCGCCGGATTCGGTGTTCGGCTCACGGATCCGCTCGAACCTTAGCGTCGAATCTTTTCACGTAGCTTCGGAGGGACTCGTCCTCCCCCGGTCGGATAGTTAGGAGATCTGATGTTTCCACGGCCCTTCTCTTGTTGCAAGCATCTTTGGGCTATGAAATTGTCTCTCGTGTCGGCATAACAAAGATACCGAGCCATTAGGTAGCCCCTTGTACCAACTCGAGCCATCCCATGCAGGGTCGTTGGGAAGACTCGGCACCACACCTCATCAGGCTGCTCCCATACCGACATGTACGACTCGAAAGCCTCGGCATGGTCGGTCGGGTCGCTATCCCCTTTGTATGATAAGGGCGGCGGCTTCGACTTAGTCGGCACGGGGATCTCGAGGACATAGGTGCGAGGGGTGTCGACCACGTGTCGAATGACACGCGGCGATCGGCTCCTCGCAACCTTAGTCCGGCTTATCTCCCTCTGGCGGGAAGGGCTTCTTGTCCGACTTTGGTGAGTCGGACTTCTTTCATTCCTTCGGCCGGCCTGGCCTCGTTGTTGTGGCGACGTTGTCCTCCCGTGAGTGGGGGAAGGACTCAGGTCTGCCACTGGCACCACGGGCTCTGCTGGCGTTATAGCATGCCCAGCTCCTTGTATCGCTCCGGACAAGTTGTTCGGGATCACTCTATGGGCCCTGGTCACCTGTGGATGCGCTGCCGTCCCCGTCGTCGTGACAGGGGTAACCGGCGTACTACCCATCAGGTCCAGGAATAGCTTTAATTTGGCCGCATCGACCACATGTCCCATGACAGTGACTTGGTCGGTAGGCAGCGGTGTTTCTGGCTCTTTCGGCATCCCGGCGCCGTGTCGACTCGGCGGTGGGGAGGCTGCCGATCTCGAAGTGCACGGAACGTGTCATCCTGGAAGAATGCAGTTCCTTCACTCACAGTTTCTTGTTGCTTTGACATCTTCTTAGCTCGCTGAATGGCTTTTTTTTTTTTTTTTTTTGGTAATGTAGGTGACTAGCTTTTAGTACGTATCACCACAGACGGCGCCAATTGTTCCGGGTGTAATTCCGGAGCAGGATTGTGACCACTTGAGCTTGTAGAATGTTGTCGTTGCTCGTCTCTTCCTTTCACTCTTTCCTGTAAAGATGAACAAACTGAGGGCTCGGCTTGGGGCCGAGCGTACTTACTCCGACGCTCAAGTCAGTAAACTTAGAGAGATAAGTTGTATGTTTAACTTGACAAAGTATATTGTAAAGAGATAAGGGAGTTTTATACCAGATTTTCCAGTTGATTTCTCAATGAGAGATGCGGAGTATTTATAGACTTTCACCTTTTGTCACGTAGTGGCCAAGTGGCGTAGCAGGTGGAAAGACTGTCTTACCCTCGGCCGAGGGACCCATGACAGGCCGGCAGGCCTGGTTGACTCCATGCCGAGGGGACTGGATGTGAGTATACGGATATGCCTCTCGGTCGGCTAGTTGCCGAGCCGAGACCCAAGTGACAGGCCGACAGGCTTTGTCGGTTAGGCCGTTTTTCTTTTGACTTGTTGTCTTTTAGCTTTGACCTTGGTCAATATGTTGACTTGGTCAGCGGGTGCAGAATATGCCCCATCAGGTAAGTTTAGAGAAGATAGCTAACAACGCAAAATGAAGATAGGGATATTATTGCTACTAGGTTGTTCATTGGTACGATTTTAGATCAGGCCGGATCAAATTAGGTGGACCGTAGACTAAAAGAAGGAAAAAAGTGGACTAAAGATCGGAGTGTAGTTAAATTGGTCTAGTATGGGGTGGACCAAATATAGGAGTGAATCGGATCGGATTAAGGCCCTGTTCTTTTGGACTTCAAGTCACTTAATTTAAGTTCATTTCAGATCCTTTAAGTTCGATTCGATTGATTCAGATTCAGATCCTATAAGTTGATTCGAGATCTTATAAGTTCGATTCGATTCGAATCCTATAAGTTCGATTCGATTCGAGATCCTATAAGTTCGATTCGAGATCCTATAAGTTGATTGATTCGATTCGAGATCCTATAAGTTGATTCAGATCCTATACGTCACTTAATTTAAGTTCGATTCGAGATCCTATAAGTTGATTCGATTCGATTCGAGATCCTATAAGTTGATTCGAGATCCTATAAGTTGATTAAGTTCGAGATCCTATAAGTTGATTAAGTTCGATCCTATAAGTTGATTCGAGATCCTATAAGTTGATTCGATTGATTGAGATCGATCTTATAAGTTCGATTCGATTCGAGATCCTACAAGTTTCGGTCCAAAAGAACAGGCCTAAATGGGCCAATTTGATACTCAAAGTAGTACTTCGTATTAGGCAAATGTGTTGAAAGAAATAATAATTTAGGTGATATTATTAATTCATTGTTCTAAATAAATGATATAGATAATTCATTTAAATTACAAATAACGATTAATTGACCAAACTAAACATTTTTCTAGAAAAATATGCATTTCGTACTATAGTTATAGGTACATAATATATTTTGTAAAGTATTTGATCTAATCCAAACTAAGGTCCATTCGGTTTGGTCCAGGACCAAATCGGACCAAAGATAATAATAAATAAACTAATTATTAGACCGCAAAACTGACCGAACACGGTCTATTTTGCTCCGGACCAAATTATAAGGTCGGTCTAGTCTTTAATCTGAACCATCGAGTAGACAACCGTATATTATGGTGGTATAAAACTAAGAAAAATGAAATTGTAATAGTTTTTGAGGGTCACTTACTCACTTTTATCTCTCATAAAAAATGAAAAAATAAATTAATTTTTAATGGCCCGTTTGGTTATCTTTCTAAAAGACATAAATTGTAATTTATGTTATTTGCATAATTAATGTGCTATTTCTTTGCCAAAAATCTCATGAACTAAAGTTTTATAAGAACTCTAATTCCTGCATCATGGAAGAAATTGCTTACCTAATCTCTCTAAGTAAGCGAGAATGTCTATGAAACTTACTTCCCGCATTTTAACGAAACTACTTTTTCTCAATACACGTGAAGTGTATAATCATGTAAACTAGTTGGAAAGCCCGTGCAATGCACGGGGCTCGTATTAGGATTATCTGTAAAAATATATTTTTAAGTTAACAAAGAAGTCCAACTATGTTGAATTATTGATGGAAAAAAAATTCATAGTTGGTATACTTGATTGATGAATTATTAGTGCTTTTACCGTTAAAATTTGGCATTCAATAGTACTTATAACATCGAGTGATTTAGTTATAATACGTACTTTGCCTTTTCTTGTCGCAAGCACAACTGGTTTTTAATTCAATAAAAAACGCTCTCTTTGTAAACATGGTGCAGCTCACCAAAATGATTAAGTGATTGTCCCTGTCTCTTATTTATTGTCTAGCGTAGCATAGCCTCAATGTATATTGTCTTTGTATCCGAGAAAGTCATTCCTATGCTCGGTTCAGTACCTTTTGCCAACTTTGAAACCCGTAATTATATTCCTTTCTATTTCGAAATTCTCAAGGCGATTGATAATAAAACAATGTCTCTTTAGATAGTCCTCTTACAGAGTTAATGTTCCTCAACAACATAATCGACATACCACACTTTGTAGAACATACCATTATGATTTTATGTTAAAAAATTCATGTATACTCCCTTCCCTTCTTAATAAAGATCTTTTCCATTGATTCTCAATGGTCAAACGTCGTTTATTACTTTGACCATTAATATGTCAAAAATCATGGTCAAACTAATGTATTGACGACTCTGCAAAATCAATACATATGATCATTGCGAAGAGGATGACGTACATTTAGTTTGAAATTCCTAAAAGATAATGAATTTTGCTCACAGAGTATAACGAGACTAAAATACTCTACAAAGTCTCGAATAATAGGAAAAAAGCGACTCCTAAAAGTAAGGATGTCATATGGGCGAAGGGACATGACGAATGTAGGCTTTCTCATACCCATATTAATTAGAAAATTACAGTGATTGGACTATACATCTGATGTACTACATCAGATGGTATAGTTTTTTGAGCATTAAGATAAAGTTTTTGAGTTTTGTTTTAAAAATTATGAGTTTTATTAGAAACTTTTTGAGTTCATTCTTTTCAACATAAAACTAAAAAAATTTACAATATAACTCAAAAACATTACATATAGGCTCAGAAAAATTTGAGTTTTGACGTCAAAACACTCACATGTAACTCTTAAACTTTATAAAGCTCGAAAAAAATACACAAAATCTCAAATATATATGAAGTCTGATGTAATACATCCGATGTATAATTCTTTTCTCGAAAAATTACATGCCCTTAGTTGTCACAAATAAAAATTTTCAAAATCATAGATCAACATGTGTAGATCTTAAAATAATTCGTTCCATATAAATGTTATATTCTCGCTTATTCTATAGTTTTCAAATATTTCTGATATTTTATTTACCTATGGCTAGCTAACACCCATGCTTGACATGATTTAAAATTCAGTTTGAGTCTGAAATTTTATTTATATTTGTTGCATCGAAGACAAAAGAGATATAATTGGACAATTGTGATAGATTTTCCTTTCGGTTAGTTTAAAAAGCAGTTTTTATTAATCGGTTAACTGATCGGTTCTGAATTTCCAGTTATCTTTTAAGCTCTTTTTTTTTAGGTTTCAGTTAATTTTTATAATGAAATCTGAGATATAGTATATGAATAGCGTGTATGACATTAATATACCATATAATTAGTTACATAGTGTATTTTGAGTATGTAGCACCCACTATTTCGTAATGGTTAGATTACTTGGATATATGCTGACAGTATATATGAAATTTTGTAGTAGATGAAATTAGGTGATACTACTAATGTGTGAGTCTAGAACCGATCATCAATTCATCATATGAATAACACTATGAGTTATTCCATTGTTACACAAAAGCTTTGAGTTGTTTAAATCCCCAAATTCTACTTCAGTTTTTCTCGGTTTCATTTCTCCATCTAATGATCTCCACATTCTTATAGAAAGTAAATTAATTAAACAAAAATAGTAACAAATATAGATTAGTGAAATGTTTCATGTATTGATAAGTTGAATGTGATGGGGCATATTCTGCACCCGCTGACCGAGTCAACATATTGAGCAAGGTCAAAGATATCCACAACAAGTCAATGTATTAGACAGACTAGCCGATGCAGCCTGTCGGCCTGTCACTTGGGTCCCGGCTAGGACAACTAGCCAGCCAGGATACGTATCCGCGTACTCAATTCAAAGACCCCTCGGCCGGCTTGCCATGGGTCCATCGGCCGAGGGTAGAACGGTCTTTCCACCTGCTAGCCACTTGGCCATTTGGCCACTACGTGACAAAAGGTGAAAGTCTATAAATATTCCACTTCTCTAATTGAGAAGGGGATCCGAAATATAACCTAAACCACTCATAATCTGGTATAAACTCCCTTATCTCTCTACAATATACTTTGCCAAGTATCACACAACTTAATCCCTTTAAGTTTACTGACTTGAGCGTCAGAGTGAGTACGCTCGGTACAAAGCCGAGCCCTCAGTTTGTTCATTGTTTCAGGAGAGGCCGAAAGGAAGAGTCAAGCAAAGTCATCATTCAATAAGCTCACGTGGTAACAACACTGCTCTGAATCACACCCGGAACAATTGGCGCCGTCTGTGGGGATTAGATACTAAAAGCTAGTTAAATCCCTTACAAAAAAAAACACAAAACAAAAACACACCCAAAAGCTAAGAAGATGTCAAAACAGCCAGAAGCAATTGTGAGTGACGAAACCGCATTCTACCAAGATGATACAGTCCCTAATTCGGGGATCGGGCAGTCCCCCACCGGCCGAGTAATTCAACCGGCGTACGGGATGCCGATACTACCAGAGACACCGCTGCCCGCCGACCAAATCACTGTCATGGGACATGTGGTCGACGCAGCCAAAGCTACTACTCCTGGACTCGATGGGTAGTACGCCTCTAACCCCGTCGTAACGACGTGCCATTCAGTGCACACCCAAAGGTGACCAAGGCCCCCAAGGTGACTCCGAATAACCTAGCCGGAGCGATGCAAGAGGTTGGGCGTACCAAAACGCCAGCGGTGCCCGTGGTGTCAGTGTCCGACCAAAGCCCTTCCCACACTCGCGGGAGGACAGCGTCGCCGCGGCATCAATGAGGCCACCCCCGAAGAAATGAAGAAAGAAGCCCGACTTTCCAAAGTCGGAGAACAAGAAGCCCTTCCCGCCACGGGGAGAGGAGCCGGACTAGGATAACGAGGAGCCGATCGCCGCGTGTCATTCGGCACGTGGTCAGACAGCCCCTCAACGCCTTTGTCCTCGAAGTCCCGGTGCCAACTAAGCTGAAGCTGCCGTCCATATCATACAAAGGAGATAGCGACCCCACCGACCATGCCGAGGCTTTCGAGTCGTACATGTCGGTGTGGGAGCAACCCGATGAGGTGTGGTGCCGAGTCTTCCCAACGACTCTCCACGACATGGCTCAGAGTTGGTACAAGGGGCTACCCAATGGCTCGGTATACTGCTATGCCGACCTAAGAGATAACTTCATAGCCCAGTACGCTTGCAACAAGCGAAGGGCCGTGGAGACATCAGATCTTCTGACTATCCGACAGGGGGACGACGAGTCACTCCGGAGCTACGTTAAGAGATTTGACGCTAAGGTTCAGCAGATCAGAGAGCTGAACACTGAACTGGCGGCCTTCGCACTGATGAAAGGCCTACCGAGAGGCGATTTCAAAAATGATCTCATCAAGTGTGAAGACCTCAACCTGGACTCCGCCAGAAAGATGGCCGACCGAGCCATAAAGGTGGAGGACTATCACAAGACCTGGGTAAGCCACCGCGAAGCTGAGCACCCAGAGAGGAGCGGCCGCCGGGATGACAGAGATGAAGGACGCCGTGACAATAATAAGTCACGGCCTGAGAAATTTAATAAGAGACAGAACTCGACGGGCGCCGGGGCGAGTTCGGGACCATACGCCCCGAAGCGGTACAGCAGTCTCACCCCCCTGGTTAAATCACCGGCCGAGGTCTTCGCCCTGAGCAAGAATGAAGGACAGAAGTGGGCAAAACCCCCCAAGATGAAGGGGGGGAAGGACAGTGACACGAGCCAGTACTGCGAGTACCACGGCCACACCGGCCATAAGACCGACAACTGTCGGCACCTAAAAGACGCCATCGAGGAGCTAATCCGAAAGGGGAGCCTCAGCAAGTATGTAGCTAGAGACCCAGGAGCAAGCTCCGACGGGGCGGATAGAAAAACCGTTTTTCAACGGATGGAAGTAATCCAGTGATGTCCATCCGGTCCCTGATACTGATGTGCGTCTCGGACCGGGGGGAAGTGCAAGAGCCCATCCTCACAGCAGGAGGGTGAACCGATGCATACCGGCTGACAGACATGGAGGGTGTTCCTCTAATGAGCCATTGGGACACGGACAATCTAAGGAAATACTTCGTATAGCGGCGGAGGTGTCCAAAACCATTGTGGGCACCCCGACGCATGATTATACCCCATGAAAAATGATCCAAGTTTTCCATCAAAATACTTGTCCCCTCCATAGTCATGCCACAGAGGACGCCGCGGCTAAGGCCGGGCAGTCACAGCAAGCGCAGTTGATACTTGCAAAAGCAACAGACATGTTCACAACGGCGGTTGGGATAGCAAATCTGACCACCTCGGCTAAGACCGTGCGTGGAGGAGGAAGCGACCAACATGCCAACATGCACAAAAACGTATACTCAGTACGGTTGAGAAACGCAAATCGGACGCCTCGGCCAGACCGAGAGTGAAAGAGGAAGCGATCAACACGTCTACAGATACGAACACTTCGGCCGTTACCCCGAAGAATGACGGGGACACAACGACTGATACGTAACATGTTCACAACGGTGGTTGGGATAGCAAATCTGACCGCCTCGGCTAAGACCGTGCGCGGAGGAGGAAGCGACCGACATGCCAACATGTTTAAAAAAAAAACGTTAAGTACAGTTGAGATACGCATTCTAGCTGCCCCGGCCAAGCCGAGGGTAAAAGCGAAAAGAAAAAGAGCGCTCAACTATTAACGTACGAAGACAACTCAGATGAAAATGAGATAAAGACCTCGGCCAAGCCGGAGGCAAAAGAAACAAACTCTTATTTAAATGTTTACAGGTAGTACAAGAAAGAAGACGACGGCCGTCCCCACAAGGGGTAGCCTAAACTCAACCTACCAAAGTTGTACAAAAAGAGAAAAGGACAAGAAAAAGGTTACGGACATGAGAGTTGAAAGCGCCAAAAGAGATGGCAGGGAGGAAAGGCTCAATAGTTGGCCCCCGAACAGCTGAAGCTATCCGAAGGGCCAGGTGAGTCTGGTGACGACCGCCCGTCTCCCTATGCTTGTTGCTGCTCTCCATCAGCAGCAGCATTATCATCTTCGGTGGCCGGCCCAGAAGAAGGCTTGGCAGCTTCACGTGCCCTTGCCCTTTCAGCCTCCTCTCTGGCCTCCATCACCTTTGCATCATGGGCCGCCTTGGCCTCAGCTTCCTGGGCAGCCTTCGCCGCCTCCGCCTTCTCCGCAGTTGCCTTCTCCGCAGCATCGGCCATCTCATCCAAAAGTCGGTCAAATTCTTGCCACGGGAAGGAGCCCTCAGGAACGAGCTTCTTGATTGCCTCCCTGGTAGCTTCTTCGGCCTGGTCGCGGTACTGGGCACACATGTTAGGGATGACCTCAGTTTGGAGCATGTCAATGTCCTTCTCCCTCTGGGCAAGGACAGCCTTTGTGCCCTTGTGCGCCTTTACCTCAGTTGAATGCAGAGACTTCCATTCTTCCCTCTTAAGAACCGCAGCGTCGAAAGCACCCTGAAGTTTGGTTTTCTCCTCCAGCAGCTTAGCGGCATCAGACTCGGCCTTAGCTCTCTCAGCCAAGAGCGCCTTCTCAGCATCCTCCCTAAGCCTCCGCTCATCGAGGAGGTCCAGCTTCGCCTTCCCGGCCACCTTCTTAGTGGCGGTAAGCTCAAGCCTAAGCCGTTCAAGCTCAGGAGCGGATTGAGCCACGGCCTTCTCCTGCTCTAGAATATGAGCACCGGCCATCTCGTTCCATTTAGCCAGCCTCTTACACAACCTCGTGCCCTCCACCACAAGCTGGGCAGGGGAAACCTTCTGGGATGAAGAGTCAACGGTGACATTTTGATCACCAGCCTGCACAGGTTTCTTCCCCACTTGTTGTTCAGTGAGAGCGATGGCCGACAACGGTTGATCTACAAAAAACTCAGACAAAGCATCCATGTCAACATTTATTGACATGCCAGAGAGCCTATCATCGGGAATGCCTAAAGAACCCCCTAAATCCGAGCCATGGGTTAGATCCGTACCAGTCTGGACCTTCTTAAATAAAGGGCCGGCTGAGTCCTTCCTCTCCCCTGCCTCAGTGACGGTGGTAGCAGGCATTGGTTCATTTCTCTTCTTCGAAGGAGGAGGACCCTTCGCAACGGTGACCTCCTCATCCTCAACATCGATGACCACCTGCTGCTTTTGGATCACAGGGATAGAAGACTGAGCCGGAGTTGGCGCCGTCGCCGCCATAGACGTCGTCTTTGGTTTGCGGCGTGGCACGCTACCAGCTACCCGCGCTTGAGCCGCCGTCACGTCCAGCGCCTTCAACTTCTCCTCCATTAGATCGTTGGGGGCCGGTCTACGATCACGCGTATCAGCCTTAGGATGCCGCTGAACAACCTTCCCGTCCTTGTCAAGCCCCAACTTCTTCAGGATCTCCACAGACAGATCCTGGCCAAACCGGTCTGCAAGAAACCAGACAAGAGTTAAATAAAAGAAGTAAATCAAAGCTCAAAAACAGAAGCATAACAAGCAAAGGTGGGCCTCACACCGACCCTACTCACCCTGGTTGAGGGCCGGTATAAGGCCGATGCGGCAGAGCAGCTCATCCTGAAGAATGATCTGCGTCGGGGGCATCCATCCCTTCTCAGCCTCAAACAGCTGCATTGCCCGCTTCTCATCCTCATTAAGATAGACCCTGCTGGCGTCCATCTTAAGCTTACTCCGGGAGACATACTTTTCACGCTCCCCCCTATTCTCGCACCGCAAGTTGACGCGGCTTTGGAAGGTCCGGGGCAGCGGATAGTTCTCCGGCACCTCGACGTACACCCACCGCCCCTTCCAGTCCTTACAAGATGTAATTTTGGACACGGTAACATAACCCGGCTCCGTCTGCACGCTGTACCACCCCGTGCTACCTTGGGTGGACGGCCGAAGATGATGAAGCCGGCGGAATAGGTTAACCGTAGGAACCTCCCCTTTGAACAAACAAACCCATACAAAGCTCACAATCGTCCTGATGGCCAACGGATGCAGTTGGGCCACGGCGACGTTCATAGCTTTAATAATGGCGGCGACGTGTACATTCAGAGGAAACCGGAGCCCATACTCCAGGTGTCTGATGTACACACCGATATGGCCCTCGGGAGGACAACAGACCGCCTGACCCTCCTGAGGGACAACAATTTTATACCCCCTGCCAAAGGAGTAATGGTCTTCAAAAAGATCAGGCCCGGAACAAGCGGCGAACTTGTTTATCCAAGCACAATCAGGACTGATCAAGCAGGCTTCGCCATGATCCAAGGGATGCGGCCTCTCACCATCAGAATCAGTCACCTCATCATCATCATCATCCTCCCAATCCTCCAAAACTTTTGGATCAACTTCGGGAGAAGGAGACCGGGGACCCCCAAATCCTATCGGGGTGGCGGCCAATGCCCCCTCTTCATCAGGACGCGACAGGGAGCCCCCCGGCGCAGAAGTACTAGGTCCGGCATCAGCAGAAGACATAATGACAACGAATATTTAACAAGAAAAAAGATTGAAGAATTTGTTTGATTACCTTGGAAGGAAATGTTACACCGAGTAACGATTCGAGAAATTAGAAAGACAAAGGAAATCTGCGAAAGAAAAACTAAACAAGAGGAAATTTTTGAGAAAATGAAATTTGGAAGGCCAAAAGGAGAGGGTAACTGCCCTATTTATAGAGCAAAGCCCACTCAATCCGACCAATCAGAGCAAAGCCCATAAGGCGTCAACCAATCAACGCCGAGCCACGTGTCAAGCATGCAGCAAGGGAATGTCAATCGACAAACAATTACAAAACTTCTTCAACACGCTCCTTGACAGAATGCCAATCGACGCATCTTCTTCAACACGATCTTACGTATCTACTTGTCAAACGGCCCATTTGTTCAACCAAACTTGGCAAAGACCCTGGGGGCAATCAAAAGCTCCGGCACTCTCAACCCAGGTCTCAGCCAGGGCCATTTTCTTTTCCACATCTGATGTCCATTACACATCCATGTGGAGGGAGGATATGGTATGATACGGCCTAAGCAGAAACAAGCCAAGGAAGAAGAGGCCGATGGAGAATTTCAACATGCGCAGAATATACGCTCAACACACATCGGAGCCCATACCACGGCATAGACTACGCTGGGGGCAAATTGATGGGGCATATTCTGCACCCGCTGACCGAGTCAACATATTGAGCAAGGTCAAAGATATCCACAACAAGTCAACGTATTAGACAGACTAGCTGATGCAGCCTGTCGGCCTGTCACTTGGGTCCCGGCTAGGACAACTAGCCAGCCGGGATACGTATCCGCGTACTCAATTCCAAGACCCCTCGGCCGGCCTGCCATGGGTCCATCGGCCGAGGGTAGAACGGTCTTTCCACCTGCTAGCCACTTGGCCACTTGGCCACTACGTGACAAAAGGTGAAAGTCTATAAATACTCCACTTCTCTCATTGAGAAGGGGATCCGAAATATAACCTAAACCACTCATAATCTGGTATAAACTCCCTTATCTCTCTACAATATACTTTGCCAAGTATCACACAACTTAATCCCTTTAAGTTTACTGACTTGAGCGTCGGAGTGAGTACGCTCGGTACAAAGCCGAGCCCTCAGTTTATTCATTGTTTCAGGAGAGGCCGAAAGGAAGAGTCAAGCAAAGTCATCATTCAATAAGCTCACGTGGTAACAACACTGCTCCGAATCACATTTACGTTTATGATTTCTATACACATATTCCAATGATTATTTAGTGATTACATTTTGATGAAATCGTAATTTATACTTCGTATAACTGTGTAAGATTATAATACCTCATCTTAACATAACACTTTAATAAAATAAATCCATCTTTTATCCGCTAGCTTCTTGAATTTTGATGCGAGAATACAAACTAAAAATGTATGAGACCATAAGTGGGGGAAAATAAATACGATAACTTGAACTATTACGAATTTCTATGGATAATTTTATTAAAATATATTTGGTGTACTTATATTAGGATAATTTTATTAAAATTTGTTTTAAATAATAAGAAATCTACTTTTATTATGATAATTTTTTTTTTTTTTTTTTTGAAATCTACCCTTATTAGGATTTCTGAAAAGGTTGGACTCTCTAATATCGCTCGAAAAGTTTCTGCTTTATATATATGTATTGATTACAAACTAGTTTAGATCCCGTGCAATATATGCACGGTATTTATAAAATTTTACTTTAGTGTACTCCGCATTATTTATGAATTTTAAATTAACAATTCACTTATTTTTTATGTTTTTCATCACTTTATTTTGATTTGAGCGATAAAAATTAAAATTGTAAAAAGTCATGAAATGAGTATTTTAATGAGAAAATTGTTGATTAGCACCTTTTATAAACCACTTTTTGAAAATTACAGCCTTATATAATTTTTTTGAAAATTACATCCAAAATTTTACTTTTCTTCTAAAATTGCACCACGACCATGTTTCCGGTGAAATTTGTTAAAATGTGACCGAAATGCCCTTGCTTAATTGTTTGCCTACTTACCCAGATTATATCAATTTACCACTCATTTCTTTCACTTATTACCTCTCATTTAATCTAAATCTCATCTAAACCCATCTTCCTCAATATTTATCTCTAAAATTATCCCCAAATTACTCGCTAATTTGTACTGTAATTCATTCCTCTACCGTAATTCATTCTCCATTGTCAAAAAAGGTTCCAGAGTTAGGATTCATACACAGTTGTTTACTTTAATTTTATCTTTATTTTGTTGTTGTTAATGTCACTACAAATTTCTGGGTTTTCCCCCAATTTGTTGTTTTTCAAATGATTGAAGCGAATTTTTAGGGTTTGGTCAAATTCCCCAATTCAGGTTTTGATCTTAAATTCCTTTTTTAATGCATGTGATTGTATTAGATATTGGTATGAATTTGTAGGGGCTTCCTACTTTGAAGAACCCTAATTAATTTCAATTTGGGGGAAAATTGATTTAGAAGGTATAAAAGAGAAATGAAGAATGTAAATAAGGTAGAATAAAATTTCGTATAAAATGAAAATATGGTAGAATTCAATTTCGTATAAAAAAGAGCAAATGGAAATAGGGTTGAATTGAGTTAGAATGATTAATTAGGAATATTGTTGAACTTTGATGAGGAATTAGAGAGATGAAGAAGTTGTCAAAATCTCATGAAGGAGATGAAGATCAAGGGAATAGAAAGGAGGAAGGTAAGAGCATTTTGGTCATAAAAGATGAATTTAAGTGACAAAAATTCAATTTGGAGTCAATTGTCCACCGGAGTTAAAGTTTTGGCTGTAATTTCTCATCAGAAGTAAAATTTTGGATGTAATTTTCAAAAAAAATTATATAAGGCTGTAATTTTCGAAAAGTGGTTTATAAAAGGCTGTAATCAACAATTTTCTCTATTTTAATAAAAGTTTTCTTTTAACCGAGAAATTAATGATGTTATTTTTAGATTTTTTTTTTTTTTGATGACGAGGGGGTTGAGTCCCCCCCGGGCCCATGCATTCCCGCACCACCACATGGACCATGTAAGCCACCCCCTTCGGGGGCTGCAGTGGCCAAGTGATCATCGCCCCAGCTGGTAGTCGAACCTGAGACCTCTCAACTTCTGCATTTCTGCAAGTTTCAAGGTTTAACCCAGCTACCACTGAACTAACACCACTTGGTTTTTTTAGAATATTTTTACTATTAACATTTTTTGTGCAACTTCTTATCATTAAAAGTCAGTGAATTTTCATCGTACAATTATTTTTAAAAAAAAATATACAGTTTTTTATATCATATAATAATGAAGATAAATTTATGTAGAATGTGAAATAATATAGAATGTTAAATATTAAATTTATTAAAAGATTGTGCCATTAATCAATCACCTACCATACCTATATTATATGATAAAAATACTACGCTTTATATTAGGAAATATGGTTTAGGCGAAAAAAATGAGAGTTTCACCTATTCTTTTACAGTAGTAAATAATAAAGGATTCGCTCGAATACAGTTTCTAGAACGAACCAAACAATCCCAGTTAGACGAAGAATCTAATCTCACTTTATTAAAAAAAATCACATATATTATAGTTCTTACAATGTACTCTACGGAATAACATTGAGAATCAAATTGTTTCAAAAAAAAACATTGAGAATCAAATGTAAAGTGTATAATGTGTGAGTTTGGGTATCTAGAAAACCCACAAGACAAGTGAGCCTTTACCAATATACAAAGCAATGTATAGAGGCTTCTCTGTCAACTAACCACAAATATTAAGGACAATAATTCCTCTATAAATGAACTACAATTTTAAAGAACCTATATACCTCATTAAAAATTTGTAGCACCTTCCTCCATTTGCTTATTAATTGTTTCTTAAATTTGTTTACATTTTGTAACTTGTTAAAAATGGCAAGCAATGTACTCACCTGCTCAGCATTACCTCTTTTATCAAACAAGGCCGCATCAAACCCAGCACAAATGAGGCTAGCCCCACAATGCATCGTACACCGAAGCGCAACACCATTGAAGACGACACCGTCTTCTAAGGTGTCGTCATTGGTGGTAAGAGCTCAGGCGGATGAAGGTGGATTGAGCCCTATTGATCCTCTTATGCGGAAGGACCTTGCCTATGTTGATCCTCTACTTCAATTACACCGCAACAAAACTGTTGCTATGATTGATACCTCTCCTTATAGTATGTTTAACCTTCCATCTTTACATTTTTTATAATTCCATTTTTCGTTTATTTTTTAGCGTAAAGGGAGTCACAATTAGGGTGAGCAAAAATATACGATACGGTTTTATAATACGGATACGATACGGTATACGGTTTGAGTTATACGGATTTCCGTATATACGATACGAAAATTCGTATATACGATACGGTTTTATAAAAACCGTACCGTATCCGGGTCGGGCAAAAACGAAACCGTATATACGGTTTATGACACGGTTTGAAGTTTTTGTATAAAAAAAATTAAAAAAATGCAAAGTTCCTCTTTCAACTCCACTCTTATAATGTTTTTTATGACTTTTTTACTAACTTATCTCAATAAACAAAAATCAGCCCTTTATAAGAAGTGGTCATATTAGAGGTAATTATTAGCTCTTGAATAATTACAATGTTTAATTGGGCATTTGTCACCAAACCGTATCCGTATATACGGATTCCGTATACACGGTTTTTCCGGGTACCCGAAAACCGTATATTCCTGCTAAACCGTATCGGATCCGAATAGTGATTTTTGCGATTTTTTAAACCGTATACACGATACGGTTTTGAAAACCGTATCGGGTACACGGTTTTGCTCACCCCTACTCACAATGGCAGTTTTGATACTGATAGCTTCAAACCTGAACACGAATATTATAGTTCTATGACTTGGTAGTTGAGTATATGTTAAAATCTGCAATGTTGATTGTTTTGTCGCAGTGAGGACTCCCTGGAACACTATCGAGGATGAAGATGAGATCAGGATGTCATTCGACATGCCGGGCCTGACAGCATCGGGAATCGACGTGGACGTGGTGAACAATTTACTGATGATAAAGAGTACAGAAGGAATTGATGTCTTTGGAAGAAAGATTCACAACCAATTTGATTGCACTCTTCAGCTGCCTTTCAATTGCGCCAAGGACGAGACGAGGGCCGTGCTTAAGAACGGCATTCTCTACATTTCTATGCCTAAAATCACCAAAGCTGAGCACATGAAATACATCCATGTTCCTGTTAGAGAAATCTAACTCTTTTCTTTCCGTTCTTATATGAATGTCGAGTCACTCTGAACTATCGTGTTACACTATATTAATAGGCCGTGCATTCCATATTCCTGTCGAGTTTTGTTACCGCCCTTTCCGATGAGTAGGAAAGTAGGGTACAAATCTCAAAACTAAATGAAATCGTCAATATAATGGTCATATTACCTATAGCCAATCATTATAACGGCAACTGGTGTAGTTTTCATTGTGGTCGACAAACCGATGACCCCTAAATCCACCTTGTAGATCCAAAAAAACAGCACAGATAAACCAGTAGGTCTCCTATAAAACCGTCTCATGGTAAGAGCACACAAATAAATGCTATGTATGCACATATTTGAATAGCCCGTGAGTGCTATCGCAAGGTGAGACGGTCTTAAAAGAGATTTTGTGCAGATAAACAGAGAGATGCTTATCTCTTAGGTTCCGCCCCATAGAAGGGTGAGAGGGACTTGGTCACAGTTTAAAGCTCAAGTCTATTCTAAGAAATTCAATCACAGAAGAAAAAATAATGAACACAGGAAAAACCCGACAGTATCTCATCTGTGGGCATAAATAATGTCAAGAAAACATCCTCAAAGGTTTAAAGTTGAACATAGTGTGCAACAGAAATTAACTCGTACTACAGTTAACTCGAAGATTTGCCTCCAAGCTCCTCTATGTTCAATTGAACAGAACCTCCTTCCTAAGCGGAAGGGCTTAAACATACTTGCTATAAGTCATACAGGATACTGGGCCCAAGATAACGAAACGATTTAACATTAAAGACGCCACAAGTACCTTCATACTATTCTGTGTCCCTCTATATATATATAAATATGTAGATAATCAGCGTTCAGCAGCCACTCGAATGTCGGTGGTGGTTGCTCACTGCGATGGTGAGCGTGGAGTAGCACGAGGGCGAACAGGTGTCTTTGACGGGCTCACCCTGTGCAAAAAGTCGTACGATTATAATCACGTGTTAGAAAACTATTACTCTCTACCTATCTATTTTTATAGTCCCCATTGACTTCCGTCATCAAAAGATCGATATTTTCTCTGATCATATAATAGTTCAATAGTCTGTTTTGATGTTTTACAGTCTGCCTCTAAATATTTTTAGAGAAAATAATTGTCAAAGTTGCAATCATTTAACCACTAAAGCAAAGTGAAGACGATAAACTAGGAATTGGGTATTACAAAAAAAATGACTCATTGTCGCCAAGTAACTGACCTGATAGGCAGGGTTCCCAGAACCGCACCACTACAATTAAGGGCAGAAATTGCACTTTCAGCCTGACAGAATATATACCATTCAAAACAGAGGTTAGTATATAGAAAAAACAGTGATAATATAATTACATAACCATCTTCAATTACAGCATTACTCCAGTGCCTCAAGGGCTCCCATAAATGGCAGGGTAACGGGATTGAACGTACATAACCTTACACCTTTCATGACACAAAAGGCTATTTCTGTAGATTACCCATAACAAAGAATTTTTCGTGAATTGCATACAAGGACTTATAGTTTAGTGAGTCATTTTGCTTTCTTCTGTCATAGTCCAAAACCAAAGAGTAGCGAGTCTTTGGCACAGTTCTATGGTCAGCAATCAGCATGCATATTCTAAGCAGACCGATAGACTGAAAAAACTGCAACAGGATAAGGGAGAGTGGGAGACTACTCTCAAATAACCAGGAAATCCTTCACTTCTTTACAAAAATTAAAGAATCTTCAGACGGGAGAAATGAGCAATATGCAATTGCTTCAATTACTAATCAGTTTTGCTACCAGTTAAAGCTTCTTATGTAACTATTCAAAATCCAACCCCAAAAATCATCTAAGGAAGTAGTTCTATGGTCAGCATACCATTTAATTCTCAGTTAACCCTTAGAAGTTTGAACGACAGAACGAGATGGCGTTCTAGCAATCAGCATGTATATACTTATATTAACAATTCAATCAAATCAAGCCTTTATCCACTAAAGTGTGTTAAACTTAGCAACACGAAGTTCGACGGGAGACATCTAAATGCCATTAGAGCAGCTCAAATCCAAGTTTATAAGGAGGACCATAGAGGACAACCAAAGACCAACAAAGAAGGATATCAGCATGAAGGATTTCTGCATGAAGTGAGATTGCCTCGTATGTTTTAACTTTCAGCCAAGGCAAGGTGGAAAAAAACTGAAGTCCCAGGGACTTCGGTACTGATAGAAGCTTCTAATGATCAAATGTCTCATCAATCCCTTCCTCCACCAGTCCGACATATCACAGAAATAAAAATCTGGTTTGTGATTTCTGTTAATAAAATCCGATAGATATAATAGAAATGACATGACTAAGCAAGCAGCTCACTTCAAAATTTTACGTCATCCCCTATCCATCCAACTGATTTTACAATAGAAAGGGATTTTGACTGGATTGAGAACCGGAGATGCAACAAACTACTCAATCCTAGTGCAGGCTAGACGCCTACAAAGACTAATCTGCAAACATAGGCGGAAGCCTGTAACATTTCAAGTTATTCTTATAGCTGACAAATGTTGACCAGCCTCAAAAACCAGACCTGAGCCTAACCCGTAATAAGTAGTGCTTTAGGAATTTGACACATTTAAGAATATGAGTTGGGTATACCCTACCCAATTAATAACTGGAATGCGGGTCAAAACATCAACCAGAAATTGGCCTGACCTGACACACTTAATTAAGCAGGTCACTCATGAGTGGGCCAATTATGCTCGATGTAATGGGGCACTGTTGCGGCCTTTAGAGCTATTTGATGCCACTTTCTAGGAACAAATTATAACTAATCCAACGAAACCAATGTGGCGTTGACGTCTTGTCAGACTTGTGAAATTTGATTGTTAAGTTAAATTTGTCAACCTGAACAGTCTTAACCATTCAACAATAGATAAGGTTGGGTCACAAATTTCAACAGAGAGAATAAACAAACAGAGAGATTGGATTGAGGGACAACCCCATTCATTACTAATCCAACTTGAAAATGACCCAACCCACTGCCATCGTGAGTTATTCACACAGATGACCAGGATGTCATCACCACGAATAATTGATAAAATAAGATAATACGAGATAGAATGTGTTATACCATCACAAGGTTTAAGCACCAATATGGGCAAAGAAGATATACGACCATAACAACCTAAAGATGAATAAGCATTAAATTTATATGTAATGCATAAAAAGATAAGAGTAGACCCCTATTCCACCAAGAGAACAGTAAGTTTCCACAGTTGGAGGTATGCTAAGAAAAAGGACTTAGAAGGCCATAGTGGAAACATGACATGCAGAGTAATCGGGGAACCACTAAAATCAACCAGGGACTAGATGACTAAGCACAAGAACTGCAGTACGCATCATAAATATATTCAATGGAATATGACTACCAGTTACACTGACTAGTTGAATTGAGGGCTGTGTTTAGGGAAGGGCGAAAAGGAGGGAAAGGAAGGGGGAATGGAAAGAGGGACTTCTCCCTCCAAATCTCTTCTTTGTAAAAGGGATTATAATTTGCCTTGTATAAGGGAAGCGGAGGAACATCCTCCGTCCCGTCTGAATCCTTTCACCTCCAATTTGCTAAACAAAGAAACGATATTGTCTCCCCCAAATCCCTTCCCTTCATTTCCCTCCAAATTCCCCTATCCAAACAAAGGGGGAAGTCCCACACTCACAATCAGAAAGAATTCAAGAAATTAAAAATAAAGATTAAAGATTACCATAACAAACTCAACAAAAGCAATACGCGTTGAATGATGATAATCCCCAAGCATCCTCAAGCGGTAAACCTGGAAAGCCGTACTCTTTTAAAAGCTGTGTTTAAAAAGTTGACTAGAGATAAATATTAGATTGTGGGAAGATTACACACCTCTCCGCAAAATGTTTCAAAGAACAATTTCAGGTCTGCTTGAGTAATCTGCATTAATATACCGTTAGAGACGCCAAAAAGAACAAGTCCACAGACCGAACAAATGGATCAGCATACACATAGGTAATAAATGAATGGCAATGTGATACCTTTTTATCTATGTTGGTACAATAAACAGTTCTTGCACACATTTCCCTCTCGTCTTCAGACTGCAGAAAGTAGCATCATTTGTTAGATTAATATAACTAGGGTTTAATCAGAATTTAGAGCAAAGCTGAAACTAGCACAAAAACAGAGAATGAGTGTTGAACCCAACTCACCCTGGGCAAGAAAGTGGGATTAACAGGAGCAATGGCAGTCTTTGAAGGTAGCACTCTAACCGGGTAAAACCCGAGCATGGTACCCGACAGAATTAAAGCATTCTTAGCAGCCTCTGCCGAAAACCAATAACCAAATGCCAAACAAACCATTAGCATGACTCTAAAACAAAAACACCTTCTCCTACAAATCAAAACCAGAGTAACGGAACCTTGATAGCCAAATTCAGTACCTTCATTAGTAAACTCCACGAATGCAAAGCGAAGTACAGAGTTTGGATCACCACAAACACGGCAATCAACAACCTACATCACCACACTCAATGATACAAACTCAGAAACGCGCACAGACTTATCCACCCTAATAACACAAATATAAACTCGGTTTCCATTTACCTGTCCACAGTTGATAAATAGAGACGCAAGCTGCTCTTCAGTAACCTAAATTCACCATTTCACAAACATATAACTACATATCCACACCTCAAATTCGACAAATTCCACATATATGCAACAATCAAAATTCAGCGTAACTGTTGATTACCTGCTGATCAATATCAGAAACATAAACAGTTCGTCGAATTATCTCCTCCCTTTGAGCCATACTAGTCCTGCTATTCATCCTCCTTTTACCATTACCATAACCGTTCTTCTTCTGCCCAATCAAACCATCCTATACACAATTCAGATCACATAAAACACGAACCAAAACAAATTAACAATTCAATCAATCAATCAATCAAATCATAATTAATTACCCTTCTTCCAGTGTATCCATTCACATTGCCAGCAACATTAACATTAGGCTGAATTACATAATTATTAACATAACCAAACCCATTCATACTTCCATTATTCGACAATGAAGGCGGTAAAAACTCCTTCGCCATAGGGTTTAATTTCGATAATTTCTCCTCTAAATCCCTAATCTCCTCCTTAAACCCCTCACCTCCATCCTTCTCCATCGTTTCGCCACGAACCTTCTCAACATCAACATCATCATCATCATCAAAACTATCAGCTTTCTTAACATTGTTAATTACTCCATTTTCAGTCAAAACATGATTATCATTATTATTAATTTTCTCCTTAATCACATCAATTCCGTCACTCTTCTCCTCCACAACAACGTCGCCATTAACGCCATTGTTATTGAGTGTCTTCAAGCTCAAGTTTTGATCCTTCACCACAATTTTCTCGCCATTGATGTTTCCGTTTCCGTTTCCGTTTCCAATTCCGTGTCCGTTTCCGTTAGATCGATCAAGATCAGTTGTTTCGAAGTGTTGTTCAGTCGAAGCGACGCCGTTTTCAGCCACAGCCATGATCGCCATCACCAAACACTTCTTCTTCTTCACTCACACAAAATCACAAAAAAAACTCAAGTTTTTTTCACAAATTCTCCTGAAAATCAACGATCAAATCAACAATTAATCATCAAACAAACAACTAAAAAAACAACAAATTTTAACACAAATTATTAAAACAAAATCGAAATGTACCTGAATTAAAAACGAATCAACGATCGTGAATAATTGAAACAAAAAGTCGAATTGAACTGAATTAATGAATGAAAATAAAAAGTGCGATTAAATTAAAAGAATAAATAAAATAAAATAAAAAAGGTGAAATAGATAAAGATGAAGAAAGAAAGAAAGAAAGAAAGAAAGAAAGAAAGAAAGAGAAGTAGACGATAAAAAGGGTGTGATGGTGTGTAATGAAGTGGTTGTTGATGATGTTATAGGATTTTACAGAGAGAGAGAGAGAAGAAAAAGGTTACAGAAATTCGGAGGAATCTGTTTGTTGAAACTTGAAAGTCTTTTATTTCTAGTATAGTAACAAGAATTGGTCAGGTGTCTGACTGTGTCTCTATGTCTACCAACAATTACACGTATTACTACTAATTTACTTCCTATTAAGTTGTTTACTTGTACTTAAATTGATGAGATTAGATTAGGATCAGGATTAAGATTAGGATTAAGATTAGGATTGTCTCGCTATTTTTATTTTATGTTACGTAATTCATGAATAATGAAAGACCGGTTTGTTGTTTATCATGGTTGAGTTGTACACGATTTGAGCTAGTTTGTGGAGAAAGTTTAGCTTAAACTCGTTCAAGTTGAGTTTAAGATTAGAATGACTCGAATTAAAAGTTTTTTTGGGGTCAATCTTTTGGTGTAATTTTGATATTTTTTTAATTGTAATTATTTTAAATGGTATGTTATCTTAATATTTATAATTATATTAAATTATATTCTACTCCGTATTAATTTCTATTTATAAGAAAAATTAAAGAGTGAAAAAATGAAAATCAATACATATAATAACAAATCGATCTCGCTTCGAGCGTTCCAAGTTGTTCTCGAGCTTCAATTTTTTAAGATCGAAGAGTTCTGAGCTTTATCTCAGATAGTCAAGGTATTTGAGAGCGTTTGTCTTCTTTTGTGTCTAGCTATTTTCTCATTTTAAGTTTTTAACACATGATTTAGCTAATTATATTACAAGATTTTTTTAATGATTATAGATGATATATCGTGAGAAAAGACCTATAAATGATCATTTTATGTCAATTCGCATCGTGGCAACATTTTAAAGATTCCAATATTATCTTATCCAAAATATATTCTATGCTTTCCTTTTATTTACTGCAAGTGGATTAAGTCTTTTGTAAAACCATTTTATAATAAAACATTGTAAAATAATCTACTCTGTACAAAATACCTTGATGTTCTTCACACCCAAACACGACAAAGCAGTGAAAGTTATTTTATTGAGATTAGTTAAGTAAAATAACCGGAGTATTACTTTACAATAACAAATAATTTGTGAAACCAATCTATATAAGAATTGTCCTGTAAATGTAGGTGAAATTAAGCTTGAGGTTTAGAATAACGGTTTTCTTTAACACGTTAATAAGCTGAATATGGAAAGATTCACAATATATTCTCATGTGAAATGTAAGTATAAATTTACCTTTGTCAAAATTAGTGAGAATATCTATCTATATATATATTAATCTTCTAACTTTACCGTTTACATGGCATCATATAATTTCACCAAATATGACATGTATTTTTTTGGGTAAATAAGAGCATCTTAAACCAGAAAATTGATATACTGCAAAATTCTTTCCTAATTTAATGACATTGATTGTGTATATTAATTACGTTGTATGATATCAAACTTTTAATAAATTTAGATTTTATTTAAGGAAAAAACGTTATTCTAACAAAAAATAAAAATTATTCTATTCCTAAATAAGATCTCTTTGAACCCACTATATAAAAAAGTCGATGTAAAATAAAAATACCTTTTTCTTTTTCTGGGAATAAATACATGTAATAAAATATTTTTTTTAAAGTTACTTTTGTTGTTTGGAGATGACCAACCCTAATTAATATTGTCAAATAAATGCCTTTTATTTTATTGAAATTATGATTCACCAGGCAAATCACGGCTATTATGATCACTTTAAATTAATTTTAGGTGCATTAAATACATATCTTTCATTAATCGTTTTATATAAGGTTGAGCTCACATGCCGTATGGAGTTGGAAGACCTGTCAAACCGGTCGGACGAGTGGGAACTTAAGCCACATCATACTGGTCGGGTTAGAATACAGGTCGGGTAGGATTATGGTCAAAATATGGCGCCTTTTTTTAACCCTATTTTTAAATCGAGAAAATATTTTTTTAAAAAAATTAAAACATATTTAATATTAATATTTAAATCATAATAAATAGTTATAGAAGTATTAATTATATTGTCACAATTATAGAAATTAAGTTATTTTAATTATTATTTATTATTAAGTTACAAAAATTTATAATATTATTTTTTTAAATTTTTTTATGTAACTAAAAGTATAAAAACTGATGTTTTATTATTATTATTTCAAATCATCTTTCAAAAGTATAAAAACTAATATAGATTATTAATATTTTAATAAACTTCTTAAATCATCTTTAATCTAACAGGTCGATTCGTTCGGGTTGGGTTTTGACCCTAAATTAACGGGTCATTTCGGGTGGGATTTAGACCCTACATTAACGGGTTATTTCACGTTTGCATTAAACGGGTCCCGTGTTGAGATTTTATGGGTCTTGACCTTGGAAAAAGTAGATCATGTGGATCAAGTTTACAGGCCGGGTCAGAATTTAACACCTCTAGGTGTTGGTCCTAAATTAGCAAGTTGTTTTGTTGTAACTTAGTCTTGGGTAGCGTTTCAAGATTTAAGGGTTTATGACCATGAAAAACGGTTTAGGTTCAGACATATTTGCAATTCTGGTCAATTTGACAGATCCACATAATACTATGTAGGCCAATAATGTTTAATTTATTAATGGGGAAGAATATCAAACTTTAAATTCTATTTTTTCTAATTATTGTACAAAGTACAATATTAATAGTAAAAATATTATTCGCGTTATTTAATACTTCCTCCATTTTTTTATCTTCTCATTTGTTTTATTATGGTCTCTAAGCCAAATCTTTGACCATATCTTCCGACTTCTATTGGGTTTTTTTTGCCGAAAAAATTATTAAACAAAATATATTTTGATAATAAGTAAATATTTTATTTTCAACATATTTACGATTAAAGTTCAGAAACTTTGGCCTTCAAAAAGCAGATGGGAAGTTAAAAAAGGGATAAAATATAAACAAATTTTAAAACAGTCCGTGAATTTCACGGGTTTAAAACTAGTATCTTATGAATCTTCCTTAAGGGTACACATTAACATGAGTGTTTTTTGGACACTCATTAAAAAACCGTTGAAATAAAAATGATCGAACGAAACGAATGAGTCCATTAAGCGTACGTGTCTCTTAATTTTATAATCACAGTTTGACATTTGATTTCCTGAACGTAATTCATTACGCTGAAGATGAAGATTCTTGGACCTTTGACTTTCAATAATCAACATATGACGATGCTGTTCTATTAACTTGGACATTTGTCTTACGTGACCAAATTTCATCTCTTATTTTATTCAGATGCTTCATGTAAAATGCCGCATTTTAAATTGACTATTAAATTCAGTAGGTTTTATTGATGTATTTATTTATTTATTCTACTACCTTTTCCAAGTTAGAATCTTCTTAATTTTTTATTACGTTTTCATACTTTTCCTTCTATTTATTTGATGTTTTATATTGTATCGCCCCAAGCCACCATTGTAGAGTGTCACATAATTATTTTGTTAGTCACTTCTACTTTGGTAATCCTTTACAAGTCAAAGTAATATTTCCTGCGTCTATTATTTAGGAGAGCTATTTTAAACAAATGTATGAAATTGAATAAGAAGTAAATTGAGCGTCTTTTCTCACGGTGTATGGAGCTATGGATGCATATAACAATATAATAATTAAAAACGTCACCCCCAAATCAGAGGAATTATGAAACATATCAATTGGCTTTTATCGGGTTGAGCTTTCATGCATTCTATTAGGTGTAATTTCATTTCTCGTTCTTTAACGAGTTAATTACTCCGTAGTTCATAAATTAGATCCAAAAATTGTGAACATGTAATATGAACATTTTATGCCGGTTAAAGAGAAAAAATGCTATAAAGCCATGTTTTTTTCAGCTTAATTTCAGTTCACTTCATCTCGTTTCAGTTCACTTCATCTCAGCACATTTTAATTCAGTTCAATTTCATTTAGCTCATTTCAACTCAATTCAATTGAGTTTATCTCCATTCAGTCCAAAAAAATAAGACCTAATTACTATTGATACATGATGAGACGTACTCATATGATATCGAGTTTCAACACCACCTTTTCACTTGATCATAGTATCATACTATGGAAATAATGGTAGGGAACAAGAATATGAATTTTGATAGGTTGGTTAATAAGGCGTGGTGGTAAATGAAGGTAAGTTGGGTTCGTGTTGTCGTAATCTAGATGAAGTATCAGGCAGCACTATAAAATTTCTTGAGAAGGGCATCATATACCGTAGCCGTACTAATTATGCTTTGGATAAACCTTAGCCACACGAGTCAGGACGGTCCTTCTCATTACCTTAAAAGTAATGGATGATTTATTGATTATCTCTAATAGATTTATTTTATATATTATTCTTCTTTACATTACCATCCATTACTTAAAGTTGTGATCATTAAAATCGTTTTAGCATAATATCTATACGGTTAGTTGTAGAGAAAATGAAGAGAAAAAGTAATGGAGATGATCTAAATTATCACAAATTCTTGTTTGTGACGGCACCTATCCGTCACTCTTGAGTGACGGATACCATTTTACCTCACAAAGTACCCACTTTTTCTCTCTTTGCAACAATATTCATGTGGTCCCTTTTCTCCACTAACCCATTTTGTTACCATTTTAACTCACAAAATATCCGCCACAAATGGTAACCCGTTACAAGGGAGAACTATTGCTAAATTATAGCCGGACTTTTTGTTTTGATGTTATTAGTCAGTACTCAATAGATGCCTTTGCTTTATGAAGTTATGTAATGTGTGACTACATACGTTGTTATCAATCGACTCTCCTCTCCTACTTGAATACGTCAAAACTCTAAAGTATGCATCATGTATTCATGTTCTTTATTCCAACCTTTTGCGTTGCGGCATCAGATTGTATTACTGGAATTAAAGCATGGCGCTCTAGTCTTCCACTTATTTCCTCCGCTTGGTTCAAAGACTAAAAAAATGAGAAAATTATAATTAAAACAAATAATCTCTTTTTTTCCCGATTACCTGTTTATGTATTCGATTCTTTCGTTTCTTATTTATTTGTTTACCATTCTATCTTAAGAATGTTTTCAATGGGTAACATCAGGGGCGGATTTGGGGGGGGGGGGGGAAGTGAGGGCACGTGACAAAAAAAAAAAAAAAAAAAAAAAAAAAAAAATTTTTTTTTAAAAAAAAGACGATATTTGAATTTTAATGTATAAATGTTGTCCGTAAAAATTTTTTTTCTTACTGTGCCCCCCCTTTACTCAAATCCTGGATACGCCACTGGGTAACATGACCTTTCACATTCATTATTGTTCGTCATTCAATAATAAGAGCATCTTCAATGCCTTTGCCACCTCATTTTTGTAAGCTACAACAATTTCAAGCTACAATATACTCCAATGGTTTAACCAATTTACATGTAGCTTGATTGGACCCACTTCACACATTTATTTATTTATTTATTCAATTTCTAAATTTTCAATTAAAATTAAATCTTTCTTAATTGGATAATTATTTTCCTATTGGTCATATTTCTTTTATGGGTCCATTTGAGCAAAGCTAGTCTACATGGATAACTCCAATGGTTGAGCTATTAGTTTGCAACTTCTTAAAATTGCAAGCAAGTCCTTTTTGACAACCATTGGAGATGCTCTAACCAGCCCACTACAAATGGTAGATTCATCTCTCCTTGGTCTTTTAGCCAAAAACAACGCTAAACAAATGAATAAGGGGAGGGAGTATAATATGTAAAACGAACATACACCCGGGCCGGGGACGAGGGGATACACAACTTTTAGATATTGAGAATGAAACGTAGAAGTTTGGCTGATGCATTTAAATAAGAAAATTGTAAATAATAAATGATCGGGACAGAGGAAATATGATGAAGCAGTAGCAATGATGTAAGGGGTGACAACAATTCTAATCTATGAAGGAACTTGTCTTTTTTTAGACGAAATTTGTTTTAGTTTTTTCAAAGCATTGATAGACGAACTAGTTTGGAGAAATGTGAAAAACATGAAAAAAGGGATAAAAGAGAATGTGTAGACCTAAATTTTACCTTTTTACTTGCAGTTACTGTATTATAAGGGCTTGTTTGGAATGAGAATAATTATTAAGGGAGTAATGAGAGCTAAAATAAGAAGAAATAGGAGGAGATTAGAGGTTAGTGGTGGTTGTGGAGGGTGAAAATAGGAGGTTGGGGAGGAATTATAACCTCCATATGGGGGTAATGCATTACTTGGGGGGAGAGGTAGGGAACAATTACTCCCTTAATGGAGGGAATATTAGGCTCCGTTTGGCAAGGCATTTCAGGTACCTGATTTGGTCAAAGTAGCTTATTTGACCAAAATTTCAGGTACCTTATCTTTTTGTAAGCGTTTGACAAGTAGCTTATTTGACCAAATAAGCTACCTGAAATGAAATGCTACCTAGAGTAGCATTTGAGATTCAGGTACCTGATTTGGTTTGATTTTCCGTTTTTACCCTTTAAATCTATACTATTAAATAATTATCATATCCTTTTACGTCATTTCATTAAAATCAGTTACATTTTCAGTTAGTTTGTTAAACATTTTTTTATACAATCAGCTACCTTATCAGTTCCTAATTTTCAGCTACTTTATCAGTTACCTTTTCAGGTTTCAGTTAGCTTTTCAGTTTTCAGCTACCTTTCCAGGTTTCAGCTACCTTTTCAGTTAGTTTTACCAAACAGGTTACACTATATTTCCCCATTTTTATCCATTTCTATCTCTCATCCTCATCCCTTCCCTCCATTTTTTAGTTCATTTTAGTTTTATTACTCCCTTAATTATTACTCCCATTTCAAGCAAACCCTTAAACTTAAGATGGTTATTGTTTGTATTTTAGAGTTTGTGTTGGCGGTAAAAAAGAAAAAGAAGATTGTCAAACAGTCGACCATTGTTTTGAGGTTAAAGGTTGATAACATTGTGAAATTATTGCACATATGCGTACATCGTGCTATCAAAACAATAGTCTAAATCATCTATAAGCAATTGGTCTCCCTTGTGACGGGTTACCATTTGTGGCAGATATTTTGTGAGTTAAAATGGTAACAAAATGGGTTAGTGGAGAAAGGGGACCACATGAATAGTGTTGCAGAGAGAGAAAAAGTGGGTACTTTGTGAGGTAAAATGGTATCCGTCACTCAAGAGTGACGGATATGTGCCGTCACAAATGAGATTTTGTGATCTATAAGTTCATAAGATTGTGTATTGGGATAGATGTCTCCTCTCTGTTTCAGTGAATAATTGACATTTACTTTAATTTGTGAGGATGAAATAAAGCAAGTTTATGTAGAGAATTGGAATTTTGTATATTAAAAATTATATTGTACAGCAATGTTAGGCTAGGATTTATACAAGCAATAGTCAAACTACCTAAAGATATGATCCTATTAACAAGGATATTTACCAAGATTGTAGCACCTAATTAGCAACTAATAAGGTAACAATATAGAAGATAAAGGAGAGAATAATTCTCCTAATTATTCTCTAACATCCCCCCGCAAGATGGACTGTCGGGAGATAAGACCAATCTTGGACATGAGCATAGTAAACCGAGGTCTAGGTAGAGGTTTGGTAAGAGCATCGGCGAGTTGATCATCATTCGCAATAGGAACCACTCGAAGTGACCCGGACTGAACTTGCTCGCGAATAAAGTGGTAATCAAGTGCCACGTGCTTCATACGGGAGTGAAAGACGGGATTAGCACTTAAGTTCGTGGCACCGAGATTGTCACAATAGATGACGGGACTAGAGGGGAGCTGAACACGAAGTTCAGTAAGCAGGTGTCCGAGCCAAATGAGTTCAGCGGAAGCATTTGCAACGGTCCTGTATTCGGCTTCAGTGGATGAGCGAGAGACGGTTCGCTGTTTCTTTGAGCTCCAGGAAAGGGGATTTTTACCGAGGTAGACAATATATGCGGCAGTGGACGTGGCATCATCGACATTACCACCCCAATCCGAATCAGAGTAAGCATGGAGACGCAAGGGAGACTCTCGATGGATGATAATACCGTGGGAGGATGTGCCAACTAGATAGCGGAGTAATCGTTTCAGAGCATTCCAGTGAAGCACAGATGGACGGTGCATAAACTGAGAGAGTTTGTTGACAGCGTATGCGATGTCGGGTCGGGTTAAAGACAGGTATTGAAGGCTGCCCAGTAAGGCTCGGTACTCAGTCGGGTTGTCGAAATCAGGACCATCGCCAATGGTGAGTTTCACAGAGGAATCCATAGGTGTGGTTGAAGGTTTAGCTTCCAGCATGTTTGCTCGGGTTAATACATCATGTGTGTATTTTTGTTGGTTGAGAAACAGGCCATGGGAGCAAGGTTGAACCTCAACACCAAGGAAATAGGAGAGAGTACCCAGATCTTTGAGTGCAAAACGGGCAGAGAGAGCTTCAATAAAGCGTTGAACACTAGCAGTGCACGAACCCGTAACGATGATATCGTCAACGTACACAAGAACAAACAAAGTAGCAGTGCCATGATAGAGAAATAGCGATGTATCAGACACGGAGTTGGTGAAACCAGCGCCAAGGAGGTGGGAGCGGAGCTCGTTGTACCAAGCCCGAGGGGCTTGCTTCAAGCCATAGATGGCCTTTCGTAATTTGCAGACATGAGTGGGGTTTGCAGGGTCGACAAATCCCGGAGGTTGCGACATGAACACGGAATCAGTGAGGGTTCCCTGTAAAAACGCATCATTGATGTCAAGTTGACGAAGAGGCCAATTATTGGTGACGGCAAGACTTAGCAATAGACGGACCGTGGCAGGTTTGATAACGGGACTAAAGGTTTCCGTATAGTCAATCCCAGGCCTTTGGTGGAAGCCTTTCGCGACTAAACGGGCTTTGTGCTTATGGATAGTTCCGTCGGGATTGTATTTGGTGCGAAACACCCACTTACAACCTACGACATTGGTGGCTGCGGAGGGAGGAACTAATTCCCAGGTGTTGTTTTGTTTAAGGGCAGTGAATTGTTCGTCCATGGCGGCGCGCCATGTCGGGTCAACAAGGGCTTGTTTTATGGTTTTGGGTTCGGAGGATTGAAGTTGGGCAGTGAGGTTTAGCTTGTCAATGGGTTTGAAGATATTGTGGGAGGCACGAGTGGCATGGTGGTGTGGTGGGGGAGGAGGAGGGGGTGGAGGAGGTGGAGGGGAAGGAGTGGACACGATGGAGGCAGGGGTAGGGACTGAGGAGGTTGCGGAAGCAGGAGTGACAGGGGAGTGAGGACGAGGGGAAACAGGAGGGGTGTCGGGTTCTTGATTGGGCAGGGGAGGTGTTTGGAGCAGCGGAATGGTGAGGTTGCACCACTCATCAGAGGATGGAAGAGGTGCGATGGGGGTGGTGGTAGTGGTAAAGGGGTAAGTGTGGTCCACGAACTTCACATGTCTAGAGCTGTACACACGGTTTGTGGCGGGGTCAAGACATAGGTAGGAGTGTTGGGACGGAGAGTAGCCAATGAATACACAAGCGATGGATCGAGCCTCAAGTTTGTGATGAGTGTAGGGTCGAAGCCATGGGAAACAAAGACTACCAAAGTTTTTAAAGTTAGCATATTTTGGTGGAGTAAGAAAGAGACGAGAGTAAGGGGAGTTATTTTGAAGTGTGGGTGTGGGCATTCTATTGATTAGATAGACTGCCGTTTGGAAGGCATAGGGCCAGTATTCGAGGGGCATAGACGCATGAGCTAGGAGAGCGAGACCGGTGTCTACAATATGTCGATGTCGTCGTTCCGCAAAGCCGTTGTGCTCGGGGGTGTGAGGTGGAGAAGTGAGATGTTGAATGCCAAAGGATGCAAGGTCGGGTTTCAATTTTTCGAATTCTCCGCCATTGTCAGAATAGAATGTTAAAATGGGTCGAGAAAATTGTTTCTCAACAAGAGCTTTAAACGTCAAAAAGGTGCGATGAGTGTCGGATTTTTTTTTAAGCGGAAATAGCCATGTAAATTTAGTGTAGTGATCAACAAAAATGACATAGTATTTAAATTGATCGAGTGAATAAACCGGTGATGACCATAAATCGCTAAAAATAATTTCAAGTGGGAATTGAGACGTAAGTGAAGACACATCAAAGGGCAATTTATGACTTTTATAGATGCTGCAAGCTTTGCAATTGTCATTGGAAATAACATGCGTAGAATTTAAACTGGAAACAATAGACTTTAAAATTGAAAAATGCGGATGTCCAAAACGATGATGTAAGTCAGCGTCATGGGAGGTCGCGGAATTGGCTTGAGGCGGAGACGACATGGGCCAGTAGTAGACACCTTCCTTCGCTGGTCCTGTGAAGAGCTGTGTCCCTGATTTAAGGTCCTTGACAACAAAAGAATGAGAATAAAAGTCAATAGACACATTATTATCGGAACAAAACTTAGAGACGGAAATTATATTTTTGTGCATTAACGGAACATGAAAAACATTTGTGAGTTTAAAAGAGGAAATAAGAGTAGAACCAGTGTGGTGAATAGGGAGGCCAGACCCATCGCCAATGACTATTTCATCGGTACCGTCATAGGGTTGGTGAAGGGCAAGGTTATCAAGGTCAGTGGTGACATGATGGGATGCACCACTGTCCAATAACCAAGGAGAAGGAGGGGCTTGCGGATTGAGGGTAGTCGGGTGGGCCTGGGCAGGGGTGGTAGGAGATGTGGGGGTGCGAGTGTAAGGTGGAACACGGATGTCGGGATACAGGGCTTTAAAGATCGGGCAGTAAAACAGAGTATGACCTTGTGTGTGACACCATTGACACTTCCCTTTGAAGGGATTTTTTGGATTCTGGTTGGGCTGGGATGTGGCAGGGGAGGACTGACGTGGGGCAGGGGTCTGGGCAGAGGTGTGGCGGGCGTAGGTGGGGTGGGCTACAGCGGGAAAGGAGGTGGCAGACCGGGTTTCAGTTTGGGAGAGGAGAAGTTCACGGTGAATAAGCTTTTCAAGGAGTTCGGTAAAAGAGATGGGGTTGTCACGAGCGTTAATCGCATCAATGACGGGTTGATAGGAGGAGTCCAACCCTTCAATGACTTGATCAGTGACATCCTCATTGGGTATGATGGTGCCGAGAAGAGCGAGTTCATCGACGGTTGTTTTGATTTTGGTCATATAGTCAGAGATAGAGAGGGAGCCTTTGGTGATAGTTTTTAGTTTGTGACGGAGTTGTTTGATATGGCCACGGGATGGACGGGCATAGGACGACGCAAGCGTGTCCCATGCTTCACGGGTTGTGGTGGTTCGGTTGAGGAGGGGGCTGATACTGGCGGTAAGAGTGCTTGCCACGGCACCGAATAAGAGCCGATCCTGTCGAAACCAAGTATTGTAGGCCGGATTTGGTGTAGACTTGTTATCAGTGGTGATTGTTTGTGGGGGTGGTTCACTGCCGTCGATATAGGAGGACAAGCCATAACCTTGAAACAGCGACTCGAGTTGGAGCCGCCATTGACGATAGTTAGAGCCGTCAAATTTGGCAACGGAGTGAACGTTTAAGAGGATGAGGGGTTTAAGGGGCTCATCCGGATTTGGAAGTGTGGAGCTCGACATGAGAGCAGGAACAAGTTTGTTGTATTAGGGTTTCGGGAGGGGATCAAACCTTTCTCCTGATACCATGTAGAGAATTGGAATTTTGTATATTAAAAATTATATTGTACAGCAATGTTAGGCTAGGATTTATACAAGCAATAGTCAAACTACCTAAAGATATGATCCTATTAACAAGGATATTTACCAAGATTGTAGCACCTAATTAGCAACTAATAAGGTAACAATATAGAAGATAAAGGAGAGAATAATTCTCCTAATTATTCTCTAACAGTTTAAACTATTGACTGAGACGGAGGAAATACTTGTCTAAGCATACTAGTTACTACGGTCTACAAGAATCCGATTATATAAGAGAAATTCAGATGAAGATAATAATACAGTGCAAAACATTTGATCTTGTTTAGTTAAGAATGTTTTGTGAAGTACAGAGTATTGTCATTATTACTTTGTATTTATTAAAAACATTAAATGGGAAGTATAACATATAATGAATGTCATTATATGTTATGTAACTTGAGCATTCATCAACAATGAATTATCAATTATTATGAGGACCTAATGCAAGCATTAGGGAAACTGAGGGCGGGAAACATGAGATAATTGTTTGATCTTTTGTTATTGGATCCGTTAGGATTGACGAGACTCAAACCCGTAGCATTTGCCTGGATAGGATGGTGCTCTAACCAATTGAAGTATAATCCCAAGGACGATTGAAACTTTAACGTGAATTTTTGAAATATGATCTTAGTTGTTTATTATATTCGTAGTGTATTTCGCTAGAATTGTTTATTTCATACGGTAAATTGGGCGCTAGTCCAGCCGCCCAAGGAAGAATTTGAAAGTTTTAGTTTTTCCGAATTTTTCTTGCAGGTTTACATTGTATCATTACTTATTTGATCTCGCTGAAAACTTAGGGGGTGTTTGGTTCACCCAACATAGGTATGATGAGGTATGAGTTTGGAATGAACCAAACCCATACCATGTGTTTGTTTGATGGAAATGAAGGTTTCATACTCATACCTCAAACCCATGAGGTATGGGTTTCTCATACCCATGGAGGGGGGGTCGGTATGAGATTGATACCTATGGTATCAAATTAGAAATATTAAAAAGTGATAAAAAAAATTGTAAAAAAAATCTTTTTATATTTTTATTTGATTAAATTTTATCTATATGATTTAATAGTATAAAAATTATTATTAAAAAAATTGTATTTTGAAGATTTTTTTAGCTTTGATTGATTTCTAACTCCATACCCCCAAAATTGAACCAAACACAAGGTATGAGGTATCAAATTCCAACCCGATACCACCCAGGTATGATTCCCGACTAGTTTTAAACCCGTGCAAAAAAATGCACGGATCGTAATAATAAACGCTATTATTGCATATAGGAGCATATATAAAATCATATAAGTGGGCCTGATTAAAAATGTTCAATATTGTGACAAATATGATAGTTTAGATACTAATAATTTAAAACATATATTTCAAAATATAATACACATTAAATTGTTATGTCGTAATGTCATGAAATTTTAGTAGATTTATATATTAGACGAAATAATAAGCATATATGGATTAGATAAATCTCATAATATAAATTGGGATACATTATCAATTTTTCATGAACGGGCCGATCTGACATAAGTTTCATGATCCGAAAAAACAATGGAACACTCGCCCCGTAACATAATACAATTTAAAACCATACCCATTTTACCCCATATGAATTATCCCACCGGCCACAACAAACTCTATCTCATCCCTCTCCATATTATTATTAGATGTACACTTACTCCTCTCGTAATTTATAAACGATTTTATCGTCATAATAAACGGTGTTTTATTTACTGTTCCGGGTGTAATTCCAGAGCAGTTATTAGTTACCACCCGTGCTTGTAGAATGATGTCCTTGCTTGAATCCTCCTTTCGGTCTCCTGAAACGATGAACAAACTGAGGGCTCGGCTTTGGACCGAGCGAACTCAATCCGACGCTCAAGTCAGTAAACTTAGAGAGAAGTTGTTGTTACTTGGCGAAGTATATATGTTGTAGAGGGATAAGGAAGATATTACCAGATGAATAGTGATTCTTAGGTTCAATTGTGGATCTTTTCCTCAATGAGGGTTGAGGAGTATTTATAGACTTTCACCTTTTGTCACGTAGTGGCCAAGTGGCCAAGTGGCTAGCAGGCGGAAAGACCGTTCTGCCCTCGGCCGATGGACCTATGGCAGGCCGACCGAGGGGTCTTGGATATGAGTTCGCTATATGTGCCCCGGCTGGCGAGTTGCCTGGCCGAGACCCAGGTGACAGGCCGATGGGCTGCATCGGCTAGGCTGTCTAAGTGTGTTGACTTGTTGTGGATATCTTTGACCTTGCTCAATATGTTTGACTTGGTCAGCGGTGCAGAATATGCCCCATCAATTTGCCCCCAGCGTAGTCTATGCCGTGGTATGGGCTCCGATGTATGTTGAGCGTATATTCTGCGCAAGTAATTTGCAAAAAATTTTCTGCATCGGCTTCTTCTACTGCATCGGCTTCTTCTATCTCAGCTTGGTTCTGCTTAGGCCGTACCCTATCCCCCCTCCACATGGATGTGTAAAGGGCATCCGATGTGGAAAAGAAAGTGACGCTGGCCGAGACCAGGGTTGAGAGTGCGGTTGTTTTTGATTGCCCCCAGCCGGTGCTACCTAGCTTGGTCGATCATGTGGCTGGCGGAGAACAGATACTTAGGAATTCGTTGAGGAAGATGAGTAGGCAAGGAGATATGAATGGGCGTGTTGAAGACGCTTGGTCACTGTTGCATTGATTGACGTTCAACTGTTACAACGATTGACATTCCGTGGTTGCATGTCTGACACGTGTCTGTCCGCTGATTGGCTGACGCTTCATGGGCTGTGCCCTGATTGGTCCTTCTTCATGGGCTTTCCCCTATAAATAGGGCAGTTATTCCGTGAAATTGGCCACCAATTTCATTCTCCAAAATTTTCTTCTCTCTAAACTTTCAAGGGCTTCTTTTTCTTCTAATCTTCAGAGTTGTTACCTCGGCTGGTGCTTTTCTTCAAGGTAAACAAACAAATTTTTCTTAACTTTTAATTTGTGAAGTTTTTGTTGTGAATCATGTCTTCTGCTGATGCCGGACCTAGTAACCGTGCGCCGGGGGGTTCCCCGTCGCGTCTTGATGAGGAGGGGATGCTAGACACCATCCCGATAAGGTCTGGGGGCCCTAGGTCTCCTTCTCCCGAAGTCGATCCACAAATTTTGGAGGACTGGGAGGATGATGATGATGTTGGTGATGACTTCGATGATGCTGAAAGGGCTCGTCCTAATGAGGGGAGGCAGTACGTCATGGATCACGGTGACGCCTGCAAGGTCCTCCTTGACCGTGCTTGGACCCATAAGTTCGCCAGTTGTTCCGGCGAGACGTTTTTCGAGGGCCATTTCCACTTTGGCAGGGGATACAAAATTGTTATCCCTGAGGAGGGTCAGGCCGTCTGTTGCCCTCCACCGGGTTGCACCGGCGTATATATGCGGCACTTGGAGTACGGGCTCCGGTTTCCGCTGAATGAATATGTTATGGCCATCATTAGAGCCATGAACGTTGTCGTGGCCCAACTGCACCCGTTGGCTATTAGGACCATAGTCGGCTTTGTCTGGCTCTGTCTCTTCAAGGGGGAGGTCCCGACGGTTAACTTATTCCGTCGGCTTCACCACCTTCGGCCGTCTATTGTTGGTCGCGTCGGATGGTACAGTGTGCAAATGGAGCAGGGTTACGTCTCCGTTGACAAACTTTCTTCCTGCAAAGACTGGAAAGATCGGTGGGTGTACGTTGAGGTGCCGGATGACTATCCGCTGCCCCGCTCCTTCCAGCACCAAGTTAATTTGCGGTGCGAGACTAAGGCGGAGCATGACAAATGGGTCTCCCGAAAAAAGCTTAAGATTGACGTTAGCAAGGTCCCTCTTACTGCGGATGAGAAGCTGTTGATGCGGCTTTTTGAGGCGGACAAGAGTGGGGTGCCGAAAAGATGGATTCCCCCAACGCAGATCATTCTTCAGGATGAGCTGCTATGCCATGTCGGCCTCATACCGGCCCTAGCGCAGGGTGAGTGGGGTCGGTGTGAGGCCCATCTCCGCTCTCAATGTTTTATATTTTGAACTTTGATTTATTCCTAGCTTAACTCTTGGTTTGTTTCCTTTGCAGATCATTTTGGTTCGGACCTGTCTGAGGATACCCTCCGGAGAATGGGGCTGCACAAGGATAAGACCGTTGCTGTTTTGCATCCTAAGGCTTTAGCCCATGACCGCAGAACGCCGCCGAATGATCTCATGGATCAGCAGCTGAAAGGCTTGAATGTGGTGGCGGCCCAGGCGAAGGTTGCTAGTAACATGCCGCGCCATACGCGGAAAACAAAGTCTTCGGCGGCGACGGCGTCGACATCAGTTCCACCCCCCATCCCTTCGGTTCAGAAGGAGACGGTGGAGATCGTTGATATCACCGATGGGGGGGACTCCGATGCGGAGGAATCTCCCCTTGTCCGCAAGAGGAAAGGACCTGCTCCTGCCGCTAATGCTTCCACTGCTACTGCCGATACTGCTGCTGGCAAGGAAATGCGTCCTCCGGCCAAGAAGGCCAAGCATGGTACGGATCTATCATGTGGCTCAGATTTAGCCGGTTCATTAGGCGTTCCTGATGACAGGCTCTCTGGTATGTCCATGCATGTTGACACTGATGTTTTAACTGAATTTTTGTAGATCAACCGCTGCCGTCAACTGGTCACACTATTGAACGGCGTGCCGAGAAGGAAACTGCGCAGGCAGGTGGTCAAGACGCCACTGTTGTCACCTCCTTCCCGAAGCCTACCCCCCTCCAGATCAGGTCGGAGGGCGTAAGTTTGATCAGGTCACTGGCGAAGTGGGCTGGTACGGCCGGTGCTCTTATCGTGGAGCAAGAGAAGGCCATTGCTGATGCTGCCCCACAGCTCGAGCGGCTAAGGCTTGAACTCGACGCCGCGAACAAGGAGGCTAAGAGGGCCAAGGCTGAGGCTGAAGAGGCAGTCCGTGCTGAGAGAAAACTCAGGGAGGACGCTGAAAAGGAGGTCCTTGCTGAGAGAGCCAAAGCCGAGGCTGCGGCGGCTGAAGCTGCCAAGCTGCTGGAGAAGTGTGACCTTGTTCAGAGGCACGCCGACCTTTATTTCCAGCAGAGGAATGAATTCAGGGGCCAGTTTCAGGTCCAGGGGAAGGTGGTTCGGAACAAGGATGCTATCATCGCTCAAAAAGAGGAGGACATTGAGATGCTCCAAACCGTTATCCTCCCTAAGATGTGTGCCCAATACCGGGACCTGGCCGAAGAAGATGCTAGGGAAGCGATTGGGGAGCTCTTCCCTCTTGATGGCTCCTTTCCGTGGGACAAATTCGACGAGCTGTTTGACGACAAGCTCGAAGCTAAAGAGAAAGCCGCGGAGGAGAAGGCCAAGGAGGAGGTAAGGGTGAAGATAGAGGAAGAGGCGGCCGCGGAGAAGGCACCCCTTGCTGAGAAGACTAAGGCGGCCAAGGAGGAAGCCGAGTGGATGAGGGCAGCTGAGGCTGCTGAGGCTGAGGCTGCTAAGAAAGCTGAGGTTGAGGTTGCTGAAGCTGAGGCTGCTAAGAAAGCTTCCGGGTCGCCCATCAAAGATGATGCTGCTACCGCTGCTGACGGCAAGCAGCAACAGGCATAGGGAGACGGGCGGTCGTCACCAGGCTCACCCGGTGTCTCGGATAGCTTCAGCTGTTCGGGAGCCAATTATTAAGCCTCTCCTCCCTGCCATCTTTTGGCGCTTCAAATGATATGTCTAACCTTTTGCTTTTTTTTCCCTTGTATTTTGTACAACTTTGGTAGGCTGTGTTTTGGCTTATCCCTATGGGGACGGCCGTCGTCTGTATTCTCCTCACTTGTAACCTGTTATCATTTTTAATAAATATCTGCCTTATTTGCCCCCGGCGTGGCCGGGGTTTTGATCACAGTTCCTCACTTGTCTTCTTGCGTTATTAATTGAGTGCCTTTGTTTTTACCTTCGGCCTTGCCGAGGCAGTTAGAATGCATATCTCAACTGTGTTTAACGTCTTTATGGCATGTTGATCGCTCTTGTCGGTGTGACAGTGTGAGCCGGCGTCTGCTTATTGATGATGACTGCCGTGGCGTCTACCACTTGGAGTGACTGCTACGGCGTCTACCTCTTGGGGTGACTGCCGTAGCGTCTACTACTTGGGGTGACTGCGACGGCGCCTGCTTCTTTATGGTGACTGCCGCTCTTGTCGGTGTGACAGTGTGAGCCGGCGTCTGCTTATTGATGATGATTGCCGTGGCGTCTACCACTTGGAGTGACTGCTGCGGCGTCTACCTCTTGGGGTGACTGCCGTAGCGTCTACTACTTGGGGTGACTGCGACGGCGCCTGCTTCTTTATGGTGACTGCCGCTCTTGTCGGTGTGACAGTGTGAGCCGGCGTCTGTTTCTTGCTAGTGACTATGGGGGAAAATGAACACTTTGATGGAAGACTTGGACGATTTTTCATTAGATATAAAAATGCGTCGGGGTGCCCACAGCTGTCTTGGACACCTCCGCCGCTATACAAAGTTTTTCCCGAGATTACCAGTGTCCTAATGGCTCATCAAAGGCACACCTTCCCAGTTAGCCGTCAGTTGCATCCATGAGGTCGCCCTCCTGTTGTAAGGATGGGCTTTTCCCCTTCTCTGACTTCTTTGCCACTTTGAGGGATTGCATGTTGCATCCTCTGGCAGATATCTGGACGTTGACCACCTCGTCCTTCTCGTCCTTGGAGACGAGCTTATGCGCTTCCCCCCGGTCCGAGACATACATCGGTGTCGGGCCCGGATGGACATCACTGCGTCGGCCTCGCTCGAGTGACTCGGCCTATGAGAACGTTGTAGGCGGACGAGCCGTCAATGACCACGAACTCGGCTAGGACATTCTTAGCCGCATTCCCCTCGCCGAGCATCACCGCGATCGATTGACCCCTGGGGGTACCAGGTCGGCCGGAGAAGCCGTACAGTGGGTGGTGCGGGGCTCAAGTCCTTGACTTTCAGACCGAGGTTGAGGAAGCACTCCCTGAACATGATGTTCGTGTAGGCGCCTGTGTCAATCAGGCACCTCTTGACCAGGTGGTTGGATATGTCCAAGTTGACTACAAGTGGGTCGCTGTGAGGGGCGATGACTCCCTCGTAGTCCTTCCTTCCAATAGTCATATCGGGGATGTTGGAAGCGGGGATCGCTGTGTTGGGCACAAAGTTGATGGCCCGATACGGCTCGTTCAGTGCCGTTTGTGCCCATGAGCGGACCCTCCGTTCTCGTTGCCCCGATGACAACATGGATCACTCCTATCCGTTCGAAGACGGATTTCTTATCCGAACCGCCGGCATCGTCTTTTGGCCTTTGGCAACATACTTGCCGAGGCTCCCTTTCCGGATCAGCTCTTCAATGGCATTCTTGAGATCGGCGGCGGTTGTCGATAAGGTGACCGGTGTGGCCGTGGTACTCACAGTACTGGCTCGTGTCACCGTCTCCCTTCGGCTTGGGGGGCCTTTCCCACTTCTGGCCCTCGTTTTTGCTCAGGGCGAAGACCTCGGCGGCCGATACGACCAGAGGGGTTTTATCATTGTACCACCTTTGGTAGTACGTTCCTGAACTCCCCCCGGCGCCCGTTTTGGACAGCGGGCCGCCCACGGGGGCGCTTGGTGAGAAACGAAACAAGCGTTTGCATTTTGTATGGAGTCGCCACCAATTTTTATGGGAAATTGGAACCGTTCGAATACCTCATGTCATGTCAAGACATAAAGTAGTGACATGAACACTAAGCAATCGTTACCCTTAGCATTCTATGTCTAGAATGACTCTCGTGGATGCCAATGAACACGGGTGCTCACGGAGATCTGGAGTAAGGGGTGAGGGTACGTATTAGGAAGCTCTTTTGATCGAACACCTAATCCCGCCCGCCTCGATAGCGGCCTCTACTAATGATTAGGGAGTTTATTCGTACTCGATATATCGTCGATTGTATGCATGCAATGCAACATCCATGTTTTAATCCTAACATGTGAAAATTAGACTAAATCGGTGAAACACGTAATTAGCATACAATTGGGTTGAAGTAGTATTTAATGTTTAATTTCATGTGAAAGCATACAAATGATAAAAGAAATACAATAATAATGAAAATTACAATAATTACAACGGATTAGGCGATTTATGTCGAAAATACCTTTAAAACGGATGATTTGAGAAAACGAGTAAAAGAATAAAAATTAAAAGAATCAAATAAATTAACGAACAGGAATTAGCGATATTATGGATATTAGTTAGTTAATTACGTAAGCTAATTAAACTAAGTCAAGGCAGAAACGGAGTTCAGGGACAGAACTCAGCCAGGAACAGGCGCAGCAGAGCTGCGTCCCTTTGAATAGGCGCAACAGTTGCTGCGTCTGTTCTTGGCTTAGTTCTGGCTTGGCTGTGAAGTCGTAATTGCGAGCCGTTAATGTCGATTGGTAAATTTAATGATTGATTGATAATATTTACTCGGATGAAAGTGATTAGCATGTTATTTAACATATGAATGGGTCATAAAAACAGTAAAATATGAGTTAGACGGATGCAAGCGGATTAATTACAAGGGTGAAAGATATTAATGAATGAAACAAATTGATTGGATGAAACTAAACATGATGAATGAACATATTAATGACGAATATGTGAATAAACAGATGAAAAATATATCAAAGACGAATTCCAGAAACCCAATATGAACAAATCGAATCTCTACAACCCGGAATTGAATTTAATGACGAAAACCCGCAAATATTGGATTATTTGGGACTTAAGTCGGATTAACAATGATTAAAACATATTAATGAGTGATGATTATGATATACATGTGAATTATTATGCTATTACGTCGAAGAATTAAAGAACGAAACAAATAAGAATTTGACGAATTACAGAGGACGAACGAAGAAGAAAGGAAGCAGGAACTGCGGCAGCCTCACGAAGAGGCGCAAAGCAGAATGCGCTCCTTTCAAGAGGCGCAGCGATTCTTTGCGTCCTTTCTCGACGTCTGTCTACTGGAAATCCGTAAAAAAGGTTTCTTTAAAGACGGTTTTAGAAATCGGTTTTAATGGTATTTTCGACGTAAACCTTACAATTGTGATACGATAAGTAAAATACAATAAATAAATAAGGATTATACACCCTCAGACTTACATGTTGACGAAACGAGAAGGACTAAGATATCGATTAGTGATGCTCGACGCGAATGCAAAGAGAATGCCCTCGTAAGAGGAAAACGATTAAGTTGATTGATTAAATTGATTGATTATTGTGTAGTTGGTCAAATTGGTCGGTCATGCAACAGAGAGGCTGGTACCCGGAAAGATCCGAGCTTACGTGGTCGAAAGTTCAAGCACGTAGGCGCCAAAAAGTAAGAACAAAGTCTAGAATGCAAAGGGAGAAGAGAAGGGCGGACACTCGCGTGAGAAATATGAGGAGCGAATGCTCCTATTTATACTAATCACGTGACGGAATAGGGTTTCGGAGACTCTTTGGAAGTGAATCTCGGAAAGATATGAAAAAGATACGTGGAACATGCGAGAGAAGGGCACGGGAAGAGGCGCAGCAGCCCACTGCGTCTCTTGGAAGAGGCGCAAAGACTGCCTTTGCGTCTATTCCCAGGAGGTTTCCTCTCTTTGAAGAAAGATTTCCGCGTTTGAGTTATGGTAGGACGAAAATAATCCGATCTTCCTTAATATTTTATATGAATATTACGGGATATTATTTGCCAAAAGATAAAATTTGTAAAATATGGAATAGAAATATCCGGAACATTCCAGAACATTCCGACTCGGGATTTAACGATTATCGAGAAAATGGAGACGGTTTTTGACCCGGACTCGAATGTACTCTAATTACGCCAAAACGACCGTATCGACGTACATGACAACTAAGAGGTCGACATTAATATTTGAGCAATCACTTGACGATAATCTTACGAATTGTCACAAATCGTTCGCGTATCAAACATGCGGCCCAATCATCACCGGGTGGTTTGCGGGAGGTGCAAACGAGGTGTCTCTGAGCCCCCACTTTGACCGAGGCTTGGACAAGGCGAAAGTCAAAGTATTGCCATCAGGTCAATCGAAGATTACAACTTGATGACTATGGCGACGCAAGGCGGTTCAAGGGTCGAACCAAGGACTGTCGTCGGGAACATTTTAGAGTCGTCGACTATCGGGAGGGTCGTTTAAAGTCCATTAGACTACGTGAGGAAGCTCGCCAGCCATAAGAAGAGACCATACTTGAGACTTAATCGAACTTCGCGGGGAAACAAGAAATATTGAAAGCAGCAGGACGTCGGTAGAAACTGCTGGGGAAATCCGCTTGCGTTAGTCTCAAGCGAACTCTGGCAAAACTTGAGGTTGAATCTGCTTGCGTCGGTCTCAAACAAACTCTTGCTGGGGAATATTTTGACGACTAGGAACATCTTGATCGTCGTGGGAGAAATCTTGAGTGAGCGATGCGCAAAATACTACTATTTGGATAAAAGGATATGAGCGATCGCAAAATACTACTGCTTATTTGGATAAAAGGATATGAGCGATCTTCGCAAAATACTACTGCGCTGGATAAAATGCGGGCCGGAACGAAGAAAATCATCGAAACGGACCAAAAGAATATAATAGCGTTGAAGAAGAGGCGCACCAAAGATGGGCCCACAAATAACGAACTCATAACGAATTTTTGAAAATCCGTATGGAGGGAACACAAGGAAGAGGCGCAGCAAGAACTGCGTCTCTTGGAAGAGGCGCAGCACCTGCTGCGTCTTTTCCCCAATTTGGCTTTTCTGCGTAAAAACGCGAACTCAGAAGGATTGTATTTCATTATTTCGAAACACAATTCTTGCGATTTCTCTCTCAAATCTTCACCATTTCCGTCGAGGTTTGATCCAAAAGCTTGCATTAAACATGACTAATCGAGGTATGTGTTCCAATCTTGCATTAATCATCTACATTTGTTGAATTTTGAGCCGCGAGATTTAGGGTTTTCGACCCTTTTGATCGAAAATTTGGGGCTTTTCCCCCAAATGGATTTGCCATGCCAAATTGATGTTAGAAACGGATAGTAGGCAATGTTAGGAACATAACCATGCGTTTGCTTCGAATTTTCGTCGAGTTTTGAGCTCTTGAGTGAAATTTGAGACGGTTTTTCAGCTGAACCGTAAATTGCTTCGAAAATAGCCTTAGGAATGCCCATTTGTGATGAAACTTGATATTTGAGATCCTTGGATGATGGGTAAACTTCATACCATCTCGGAATTTTGGTTTGTAACAACTTTTTCGGGACACCTTTCTAGGGCATAATCGCCGTTATAGCGAAATGCTGCCGAATTTTCGACTTGAACCCGGAACTAGGCTTCGACTTTGACTTGACTTGACCCAATTTATCACATGAGTGATTGGGTTGGCGGGAATATGGCCAAAGATGGCATGGAAAGGGGCGTCGTCTGGGCTTTGAAGGCTCAAAGACTCCTTAACAAAGGCTTGTCGTCATGTGACGCGGCCTGAATTTACTTTAACGTTGCAGGTGATGAGGCTTCTACTTCTGGGAGGACTCCCATGGAGATAGATGCCACTACTGTTGATGAGGCTTTAGAGCAGGCCTTCACCGCTGCGGTGATGGCTGCTGAGTTTCACGAGGAGGAGGCTGTCGAGGAGGAGGAGATCCCGAGACGAGCCAATGTCGGGCGAGGGGGTCGTCAGCTGAGGGGAGCTCCTGCGTGGGCCGAGACCTGGGAGAGTAGGCACCTCGTGTGGGCTGCAGAGGGTCACCTGTCCTACAGGATGGTGAAGAGCCTGGTAAATAGGTTTAAATTTGCTACGGATTATTATTCCGTCGCAGCGTGTCCGTCGCATCGAGACGTTTTTTTTGTAGTGGGAATTCACTACTCACTACCTGTCCTCTTTCATTCTTTTTGTTCAAACTTCTTTCAAATTTCAGCCAAAACTAAAGATAGCTTTGTTTCAAATCATAATAGGAGGCCGGGAACATCAGGTCGTTCTCGGGTTACACGACAGCGATGGAGCACTACGAGCGGCTGTCGGCGGAGGAGAGGGCCATGATCGAGCGTGGAGCGTTCGGTCCTCTGGTTCAGTCCGGAGGGATATCGTGAAGAGGAAGTTGCGGGCTAACCTTAGCATGGTCCGCGCTTTCTTGGACCGGTTCGGGACACGACTTCCACGTTTCACCCGCCTTTTGGTGAGGTGGGAGTTACTCTAGAGGATTACGGCATGATCTGCAGTGCCGTGTGGGACCGAGGAGATGGTGTGGCGGAGGCGCCATGAGGGCGGACTCGGCCGAGGCGAGGAGGTTGATCGGTTGGAACTTGTCGCCGAAGGAAATTTGTTGCGATCTTGCGGGTTTGGTACCCAGTACCTATGTTCGAGACTACTTCGCGGGGAAGACCCGGCGCCGGTGACGATCGATGGGAGGGAGACGGCTCCTCCTCCCGCACACCTGGTGAGCGGAGAGGGCTCTTTGTGGCTTTGGTGGTTTTGTCTTCGATTTACCTCGGAGACAAGGGCGAGAGGTGTCGGAAGCTTCTTCCCTTTCTTTCGACCGAGTTCCCTAGGGCGCCGGACCGGGTCATCTGCTGGTTTTGCGGTCCTCATCCGCTTTATGAGGGCCATGGTTCGTCAGGAGCTGATGGAGAAGGGGACTTCTCCAGGTGCTGTCGGACCTGGACTACTGTTGGAGGTATGAACCCTCCTTTTAATAGCAAATTCCTTTCTTTATCGAATTACGAAGGATCGTTTTTGATTATTCTGTTTTACAGGCATGGGTGTACTCCTACTTCCCGAGTCTCGCGCCGAAGAGAACGGAGCCGCTGGAGAAGGCCTATCCCGTGGTGAGGGATTGGGTGATGTGCCGGGTGAAGAGCAAGCGTTCTTCGCACAATGTCTACCGGCGGGTAGTGAACGCCCTTCAGCTGAGCAGCGTGAGTATCCCACTCGTATTCATTTATATTTCTTTATCCTTTGCCTTTACTTGATCATAGGAATGATCTTTGCCTTATCTTGTCGCAGTGGGTGCCCATACCTTGGGCGGAGTACGCTGGAGCGCCTCCTTTTGTCGCTGAGGTCCTTCGACCTAGGAGCCCGAGTCGGCCTTTCTTTGTTGTGGACGTCGATGGGTCTGTGTGGTATCCGGGCGAGCGTTTGGCTCGTCGGTGCTCTCGGGACGCGTTGACGGTTCCCGTCGATCCTCCGAGGACGATGTTCGGGGAGCCTGCGAGGCCGAGAGGAGGCGGACTGGGCTGGTGCCAGTGGCGACGACCTTCTTCTCCCTGGCGAGGACTACTCGACGTTCCTTTACGGGAGGTTGGCGTACTGGCCAGTAGTGGTGAGTATCTTTACTTTTCCTTGATTTGATTTTGAGAATCACGACGAAAGATCATCGATTAATGAGAGCTATTTGTCTTTGCAGGAGGTCGAGGTGGCGGGCATCGAGCCCCCAGTGTACCCCGAGGCTCTTGAGTACACTGACGCGACCGGGAGGACGACGATCTCCGAGCTGCGTGACTTCGACGTAGCTGTGGCGGATCTTTGGCCTAGGACGACGCGGCAAGATCGATTCGGAGGGTGAGCCTCCAGCTTATATACCTTTCGTGTAAGAACACATTTGATTGAACTTGTTCAATTTACTGAGAATTTCTTTTGAAATGCAGGTCGCGCCATCTCGGTTCGTGGCGCTATGGAGGGTGGCCAACCGGCTGCGAGCTACTGCCATTGAGGCACTCGTCGGTGGTCGAGGTCGTCAGGTATGAACCTCATTTGATTTCTTTTGATTTTTGATTTCCAATTTTGCTTGAATTGATTGACATGAGCCAATTTACTTGTTTCTGGTGGCCGTGAGTCGGAGCGAGAGTTGACCCAGTCTCGGGAGGAGACAGCTCGCTTGTTGAGGGAGCTCGAGTTTCGGGATGCCGAGATTGCCGCTCTTACGGCGAGGGTTCCTGAGTTGGAGGGTGCCCAGCAGTAGTTTTGTAGATTTGTACATTTGGACATCTGATTTTGAACATTTTTTGGACTTTGTTTGGGGCGCAAGCCCCCAGTTTGCTTATACATTTGCTCTGTTTGGTGTATATATGACGGCCTGAGTGCCTTTGCTGCTGGGTTGTGTTGCTTGTATCTGCAGGTTAGTTCTTGAACAGGTTTGGTAGACAACGGTTTACGCCGTCATGCTGCCGAAATTTACATGGAAATCACGCAAAACATAAATTTTATACACATGGCCTTAATTAGCGCAAAAAAAGACTCAAAAGAACACAGATGTGAAAATGCAAAAATTTTGCCGGAAATGACCGGACGGTAGGGAGGGTTACCCCCTAAAAAAAAGAAAAAAGAGAAATCTATAAGTTAGGAAATGTAGAAATCTGTTAAAAATGAAAATAAAAGAAAATTATTTCCCAAAAGGAAAATGAAATTTATTTCCCAGAAAGAATAAAAAAATGAAATTTAGTGTGATGAAATGGCGAAGGTGTCGACGTCGCCTCGAAATGCGTGCCCGCGAATTTAGGAAACTCGAAACATGGTAATCTCCCCGTATTTACCAAAATACTAACCCGCAGGAATAGGAAATCATGCGTTATAGAATTAGGAAAGATCCAACGCGGAAATCACATAAGTGAGACTGGGGAAGAGGCGCAGCAAGAGCTGCGTCCCTTTGAAGAGGCGCAGCAGGTGCTGCGCCTGTTCCCAGGCTTGTCCGTCCTGACGGATTTTTGGAAACAGCAATTAGTATAAATAGAAGCGTCGATGGAGTTTTAATTCACATAAATCGTCCGTCTTTTCTTCGTCTATTCACATAAAATTCCCAAAATAAATTTTCAAAAGAAAATTATCATCATGAATACTTTGGAGATCCGCTTGAAGGAATGGACTAATGAATTTTCGAATATGGAGAAGCATGACATGGGTGCTTATAACCTTGGATCTTTGTTGAGTTTGAAACTCATTAAGATTGTAAAACCATTCTTGGATGCTTGCCTTGACTATTGGGACCCGAATTATCATGTTTTTGCGTTCCCAGGAGGTGACATTTGCCCATTTCCTGAAGAAATAGCTGTTATTGGTGGATGGGATCCCGAACATTTACCTGCCATTCCTTCTACTTCACAAGGGTATAAGAGCAAATTCAGAGACTTGCTTGGACTGACCAGACTTGAGGTGGATCGTCTAGTTACCCCGAAAGGCGTGAGAATGTTGGACTTTATCGATCGATTTATCAACAGGGCTGACCCTACTGTCTCTCATGTTGCTAGGAGGAGAGCATTTGGCTTTTGTTTGCTGCATGTGTATGTCTTCCAAGGGCATGTTGATGAAGACTTGAGAGGTGACCCTCGTCTTTTGTGCCTTATCGAGCAAATGGAGCTGCGCAGGAGCCCAGCTTGCTTATGTTTAGGGGAGATTATTTTGGGTTTGGATAATAGGAAATCCAACCGCGATCTACCGTTTTTGGGGAGTCCCGTCATCTTACAGGTAAAAGACACTTCTTCTTCTTTTTCGTTTTTTTTTTTTTTTTTTTTTCGGTGTCTAATACCTGCTTTTGGTAGGTTTGGCTTATGGAACGGCTCCGATTGATCGAGCCCCCAGTTCATGCACTTTCCTATCATTCCCGTATGATTGCGATGAGGACGCGCTTGTACATGGTGGACTTCACCCGGGTCCGTGATTATTGGAAGAACAAGCTGAAAAGTGATGATGGCCCGTTGATTAGGTGGGTCGTACCGTGGTGGCACCTCAAGTCTGTCACTGGAGTGTCTTCTTTGGATCCTACTAGGTCCGTGCGCATTCCGGGATTAGAGTTCATGGTATGCATCTTTCCGGAAAGATTGATGAGGCAAGTTGGGCTGAAGCAGACGATCCCGAGGCTTGACACCGTCCCGCAGACTGCTGTGGCGCTTACTACCGAGGGCCGAAGAGAGTGGGCTATTAAATGGGCCCAAAGAAACATGTGGTTCTTGAACTTCTCCGCCAATGCTTTATGGGTGTCAGATTCCTATCTGAGGTGGAGAAAGGTTGCGACTCCGGAAGAGCGCGAGAGACTAAGGAAACGTGAACCTGCTGACTACAAGGTGCGCGAGGGAGAGAAAGAGAAGGAGAAGCATCTGACAGAGGGAGAAGAAGAAGCCGGGCTTCAGGTCATTCGTCCTTCAAAGAAATCAAAGACTACTCCTGTGGCAGAGATGGTGGTTGGCAAGAATGGAAGAGTCAGGCCTCGAGAAAGACCGTTGGTGATTAGGTCTGAAGTGGTGCATGAGCGCCCAGCTCGAGGTCGTGACAAGAAGTATGACAAGAATGACAAAGGCAAAGGGAAGATGGAAGAATAGCCCGAGTCTTTATTTATTATTTGATTATTATTATTATTGTTGTAATAAAAAGGAGGGATTTTTAGAATCCTAGCCTATTCTATTTTCATTATGTAACGTACTATTATTATTAGAAAGCGAATGGAATAAAAAAGGTTGAATGGTTATGAAACCGTTGTGATTTTCTTTTATTATTCTTGTCGAATTTCAAATGCAATGCAAATGTCCTTCTATTTACATTTTAGATATAATGGGTTGAATCCTATGAAGGATTGCCTACGTATTCACTTAAAAAAAAGCGAAATCAAACCCTTGCGCGTAGTTCGAGCAAATGTAAAAGAATAATTGTTCTGAGCAAGAGCTTGTAATGAACATAGAAAATAAGCATGAGCTTTTGCTTGTTCTCAAGGTGCGAATTTAGTTTATTTGATGATATGAGGACGACAAATTTGTCAAAATGCAAGAGCACAGTGACACTTAGCTTATTTCAGCTTGGCCAGGGGCCGTTTATTTAGTGCCACAAGAGCGACACATGGGTTTACGCGAGGCGCGTGTGTGGTCCTATTCTAGGCATAGTATCGTTTCAGTTGGTCAAGGTTTGTGGGGTTCGAAAACTCATTCCCATCTAGGTTTGTGATTCTAACCGCACCCCCTGGGAGTATGGATTTGACTAGATATGGTCCGGCCCAATTAGGTTTGAATTTTCCCCTTGGGTCGACAGGTAAAAGAGCTCTAACCGATTTGAGTACTAAGTGTCCTTCTTTGATGTTTCTTGGCCTAACCCTTTTGTTGAAAGCTCGTTTGATACGTGCTTGATATGTTTGGACATTATGCAAGGCGCGTAGCCTACGTTCATCCAGGAGGATGAGTTCTTCATATCTATCCTTCTTCCAATCAGCTTCAGGGATTTGACTTTCAAGTAGAATACGCAAGGATGGTATTTCTAGTTCGACTGGTTGTACGGCTTCCATGCCGTAGGTCAAATAGAAAGGAGTAGCCCCAGTGGGCGTCCTAACTGATGTACGATACCCCCATAAAGCAAAGGGTATCTTGCTTGGCCAATCTCTGTAGTTGTCAGTCATTTTCTTGAGAATTGTGACAACATTCTTGTTTGCCGCCTCTACCGCGCCGTTAGTCTGTGGTCTATAGGGCGAAGAGTGGTGATGCTTAATCTTATACTTGGCTAGCAATTGCTCGGTTTCAGTTTGGAAGTGTGACCCATTATCACTAATGATCTCATGTGGGCAACCATATCGACAGATGATGTTGTTTTGTATGAACTTTGCCACATTCTTAGCTGTAAGACCAGTGTAGGAAGCCGCTTCTACCCATTTGGTGAAGTAGTCAATTGCCACTAGAATGAAACAGTGACCTCCTGTTCCGGCTGGGGTTATCTTTCCGATTATGTCAATTCCCCATGCAGAAAATGGCCAAGGAGATGTCATTGTATAGAGCAATGAAGGAGGGACATGTTGTACATTCCCGAAGATTTGACAATTGTGGCAATGTCTCACGTATTTGATGCAATCAGATTCCACTGTGGTCCAATAATATCCCAAACGTGTGATTTTCTTTGCCATCATAGGCCCACTCATGTGGGGACCGCATTCTCCATCATGGACTTCTTCCATCACCTTTCGTGCCTGTGAATGATCAAGGCAACGTAGGACTACACCAAGAGGTGTTCTTTTGTATAATTCTCCTTGCATCAGAATGTATTGGGAAGCTAATAGGCGTATAGCACGTTGTCCCCTCTTGTCCATATCCGGTGGATAGGTACCATTGAGCTTAAAATTCAGGATTGCTTGGAACCAGGGTTCCTGCGCGATTTCCTCTTCATCGGTGATTTGGTGGACATAAGCTGGTTCTGACCGTCGTTCGATGCACAAAGGCATGTCCATCATGTGGTCTGGCATATTTATCAAAGATGCAAGTTTCGCAAGAGCGTCTGCAAATTGATTTTCCTCTCGAGGTAGGTGTAAGTAGGTCACGTGATCAAAGAATTGAGCGACTTGGTCTATCCTAGCCTGATAAGGTGCAAGGCTTTCACTTCGGATTTTCCAAGATCCTGTAACTTGGTTGATGATTAGTGATGAATCCCCATGTACTCGGAGGTTTTTGATTCCTAAGCTTACTGCTGCTTGTAGTCCGATGAGACAAGCTTCATACTCTGCAGCGTTGTTTGTCACCTCGAAGTCGAGTTTGACAGCAATCGGTGTATGCTCACCTTCAGGAGAAATGAGCAACACTCCTATTCCGAATCCTCTTAAGTTTGATGCTCCGTCAAAGTATAGATCCCATGAGTCTACATCTGTTTGAAGTATATCCTCGTCGGGAAATGACCAAGTATCTATGGTTTGTGTGTCGTTGATAGGATTTTCTGCGAAGAATTCGGCGACGGCGCGACCTTTTATGACTTTCAGTGGTACGTATTTAAGGTCGAATTCTGAGAGCATCATGGTCCATCTGGCCAGACGTCCGTTGAGGACGGGTTTCTCGAATAGGTATTTGACTGGATCCATTTTGGAGTATATCTTGATGGAGTAGCTAAGCATGTAGTGACGTAGCTTCTTCGTTGCCCACACAAGAGCGAGGCATGTCTTTTCGAGTTGTGAGTATTTGCACTCATATTCCAAGAACTTCTTACTTAGATAGTAAATAGCTCTTTCTTCACTTCCTACAGTTTGAGCCAGCATAGCACCCATGGCAGTTTCGGTTACTGTGAGATATAAACCAAGAGATTGATCTTGTTGTGGCGGCATGAGCACTGGTGGTTTAGCCAATATCTCCTTGATTCGGTCAAACGCCTTTTGGCAATCATCATCCCACATGGTGTGGTCTGTTTTCTTGAGTTTCTTGAAGATAGGCTCACAAATCATTGTAAGTTTCGATATGAATCGACTTATGTATTGTACCTTTCCTAGGAATCCTCTGACTTCTTTTTCTGTTTGGGGTTGTGGCATTTCGATCAGAGCTTTGATTTTAGAAGGATCTATTTCTATTCCTCTCTAACTAACCACGTATCCCAGGAGTTTGCCAGATGTTACCCCAAACATGCATTTCTGAGGATTGAGCCTCATGTTGTACTTTCGTAGCCTTGCGAAGAATTTGCGAAGGTTCGCAATATGTCCCTCTCTTTCTTTGGATTTGACGATCATGTCATCTACGTATACCTCAACTTCTTTATGCATCATGTCATATAAGAGTGTAGTTGCGGTGCGTTGGTATGTAGCTCCGGCGTTGATTAACCTAAACGGCATTACTGTATAGCAATAGGTTCCCCATTGGGTGACGAATGCGGTCTTATGCATATCTTCCATGGCCATCTTGATTTGGTTATAACCCGCATATCCATCCATGAAGGATAGTAATGCGTGGTCTGCAGTATTGTCTACTAATATGTCGATGTGAGGTAGAGGAAAGTCATCTTTTGGACTCGCTTTGTTCAAATCCCTAAAGTCAACACAAACGCGGATTCTCCCATCCTTTTTGGGTACGGGTACTATGTTAGCTACCCAGTCAGAATACTCGGAAACTTTGATGAACCCGGCTTTGAATTGCTTATCAACTTCTTCTTTAATCTTTAGAGCCCATTCTGTCCTCATTCGTCGAAGCTTTTGTTTCACAGGTTTGAAACCTGGCTTAATCGGAATCCTATGTTCGGCGATATCCCTGTCGATCCCTGGCATGTCTTTGTAGGACCAAGCGAAAACGTCTTTGAATTCATTTAGGAGGTCTATGAAATCGGCCCTTTCGGTAGAGCTCAAGGTAGTCCCTATCCTAAGTTCTTGGGGTTCTAGTTCGGTTCCTACGTTGATGGGTTCGGTATCCTCTATTACTGGTCCCCCTTCCCCTTCCTGTAATATTTCTTTGGCTACGTAGGGAGGTATTTCGGTTAAGTCTGGGTCTTGGTCATCCTCGGTATCATCATAAACAGAATTGCACTCAAAAGAACACAGAGAGTAAGCAGAACCTGATTTATTGTAGACACCTCGTTTCTGCACCTCCCGCAAACCACCCGGTGATGATTGGGCCGCATGTTTGGTACGCGGAACGATTTGTGACAGTTCGTAAGTTTATCGTCAAGTGATTGCTCAAACATTAATGTCTACCTCTTAGTTGTCATCTACGCGCCGATACGGTCGTTTTGACAGTAATTAGAGTACATTTGGAGTCCGGGTCAAAAACCGTCTTCATTTCCTAAAACCGTCAAATCCCGAGTCAAAGCAATGTGGTTGTCTACTAAGGTTAGGATGTCATAAAATGTCGAGATTATATCTCATTTTGAGTCTCATGTCATTTCATTAGGCTAAACTAAAAGTTTACATTACAAAATGTGCATTTCATTTAACTAAAATGACAACCCGACCTTTAGGCCCGTTTTACGAGGTCATAACGAGTTTTTTGGGTCAGGCCTATTTCACAGAAAGTTCTAGATCTTTCTTTTAGCTTTCCAACGCCACCGAAATCACCTTAATCCGAGTCTTGTAGAGAAGGTTATGCCTAAAATACGACAGGCTGTCAAACGCGTTTTCTACGCGCAGATGAACCTACCCGGGAAAGGACGCAGCAGGTGCTGCGCCTCTTCCAAGGGACGCAGTTCCTGCTGCGCCTTTTCCCAGGGCTTTCTTTTTGTCCAAGTTTCCGCGTTAAACCTAAGTCGGTTATTTCCGGATCTTTCCTTCCGTGTCCTAGTCTTACCATAATTCCTCCGCGTGATTAGTATAAATAGGAGCCTTCGTTCCTCATTTTTCTCACGCGAGTGTCCGCCCTTCTCTTCTCCCTTTGCATTCTAGACTTTGTTCTTACTAATTGGCGCCTACGTGCTTGAACATTCGACCACGTAAGCTCGGATCCTTCCGGGTACCAGCCTCTCCGTTGCATGACCGACCAATTTGACCAACTACACAATAATCAATTTAAATTAATCAATCGTTTTCCTCTTTCGAGGGCACTTTCTTTGCATTCGCGTCGAGCATCACTAATCGATATCTTAGTCCTTCTCGTTTCGTCAACATGTAAGTCTGAGGGTGTAAATAATCCTTATTTATTTATTGTATTTTGTTTATTGTATCATTATTGTAAGATTTACGTCGAAAATACCTCATTAAAACCGATTTCTAAAACCTTGCTTTAAAACCTCTTTTTACGGATTTCCAGAAGACTGACAGTCGAGAAAAGACGCAGCAACTGCTGCGCCTCTTCGAAGGAGCGCAGTTCCTGCTGCGCCTCTTCGTGAGGCTGCCGCAGTTTCTGCTTCTTTTCTTCTTCTTCGTCCTCTGTAAATTCCGTCTTGCTTTTATTTATTTTGTTTGTTTGATTAATTCTTCGTTCACATGATAGCATAATAATCACATGTATATAATTCATCATTCATCCATATGTTTTAGTTCATCCTTAAATCCGACTTAAATCTCTTATAATTCATATTTGCGGGTTTTCGTCATTAAAGTCAATTCGGGTTTTAGAGATTCAATTCGTTCATATTGAATTTCTGGAATTCACCGTTGATATATTTTTATCTGTTCTTTCATCATATATTCGTCATTAATCCATCGTATTTAGTTTAATTTGTTTAGTTTGTAATTATTAATTATTCCACCTTGTAATTAATCCATCTTAATTCCGTCTCACTCATGTTTTCATTGTTTTATGACCCATTCATATGTTAAATAACCTATTAATCACTTTCATCCGAGTAAATAATTTAATCCATCATTAAAAACACCAATTAACATTAACGGCTTGCAATTACGGCTTCACACGGCCCGGAGCCAAAGCCAAGGAGGGACGCGGCGTCTGCTGCGCTATTCAAAGGACGCGCTCTGCTTTGCGCTTTGTTCTGGCCGAGTTCGTCGTCCCTGAACTCCGTTTCTGCCTTGACTTAATTATTTAGCTTACGTAATTAATTAACTATTATCCGTAATATCACGCTAATTCATGTTCGTAATTTATTTGATTCTTTTAATTTATTCTTTTATTTCTTTTTTCCTCAAATCATCCGTTTTAAAGGTATTTTCGACATAAATCGCCTATCCCGATGTAATCATTGTAATTTTCATTATTGTAATTTATAATTATTGTATTTATCCTATTTCTTGTATGTTTTCACATGTAATTTGACTTAAATCCCGACTTCGACATTAATTGCATGTTAAACTAATTGTTCACCGACTTAGTTTAATCTTCACATGCTAGGATCAAAACTTGGATGTTGCATTGCATGCATATAGCCGACGGTATATCGAGTACGAATAACTTCCCTAATCATTAGTAGAGGCCGCTATCGAGGCGGGCGGGATTAGGTGTTCGATCAAAAGAGCTTCCTAATCCGTACCCTCACCCCTTACTCCCGGATCTCGCGAGCACCCGTGTTCATTGGCATCCACGAGAGTCATTCTAGACATAGAATGCTAAGGGTAACGATTGCTTAGTGTTCATGTCACTACTTTATGTCTTGACATGACATGAAGTATTCGAACGGTTCCAATTTCCCATAAAAATTGGTGGCGACTCCATACAAAATGCAAACGCTTGTTTTCGCTTCTCACCAAGCGCCCCCGTGGGCGGCCCGCTGTCCACATTTATTCATATTAAAATTTGAGTAAAGTTGAAAGAAAGAAGCCAACTGATCCATGGTCAGTGGCGGCAAAGGGACAGTGGTCGGGGCATTTCCCGGACTACTGTGACTACTCGAGGCTAAGCTAGGAGAAACGAAGGGAGTGGGGATGACAACAGGAGTAGACTCTCTAATGACTTCTCTAGACTCCGACTCTGACTCCGACTCCGACTCGAACTCATCGTCTTCTGGTTCTCCTTTGAACATCTCTCCTTCTCCAGTGGTGAGCTTGAAGAGTCTTCCTTGGTTATTGGTCCATTTGATTGATTTTCTCCATCTTTTCTGCTGCTTTGTGTCGGTTTCTGTGATCAACGCGGTGGGGTTGAAGCGATCGTCCTGAAGTATCATGGTAATGATCTCATCCTGCGCGACCCTAATGAATCGGTCTTCTCCAAACAATAGGCTAACAGCTTGTTCGTCTAAGCAAGGTGCTTGACGGGTTTTGACGGTAGGAACCGTTTCTGGAGGAATGAAGTAGCAATCGTGAAAGATCTCGATTCCGGCTAGCTTCCTCTCAAGGTAATGCCAAGGTTCGGGAAATCCATGAAAGAGCTCCGAACTTCCTTCTTGAACAAAATATCCATTTAAGGTAGGGAGATAGGGCCTCATTTGGACTCCTACGTGCTTGCGGTTTTGGACTTGGGCCAGCATTTCGAGAACTTCCTCTTTTGTAGGTTTGTACCCGAGTCCAAGTGGTATCCTTGTTGAGTTGCCTTTCTTGTGTGGTGCGAAGGTATTCTTCCGAATTGGGTTCAAAGGCATTCCAGGGAAGTATCCCTGGGACTTGAGTATGTGGTTGACCACTAAGTTGGAGTAGGGATTATAGTATAGAGGTGCCAACTCACTTTCTATGACATTCACACTATGGAAGCCCCCAAGTTCATATACGGGATCCGCAAGGACTTGATTGTTTGATTGTTTCTCGATTATTGCCTTGATGGGTGACGAAGTGATCGTCACTACTTTGCCATTTAGTGGGATCTTGATCTTTTGGTGAAGGGTGGATGTTACCGCTTTGGAAGCATGAATCCAAGGCCTTCCCAGAAGTATATTGAATGAAGCTTCGATGTCTACTATTTGGAAGTTAACTTTTCGTTCGATTGGTCCCGTAGCTATGGTTAAGCTAGCAAGTCCAACCACTTTTCGTCGTGTACCATCATATGCACGTACACCTTGATTGGTGGGAGTCCAATTCGACTCTTTCATGCCTAGCTTGTATGCCGTTTTGAGGGGTATGACGTTGACCGCGGAGCCATCATCTACCAAGGTCATTGGCACATTCTTCTTTAGACAAATGACAGTGATGTATAGAGCAAGGTTGTGACTAGCGCCAAAAGGTGGCAAGTCTTCGTCTGAGAAAGTAATAGGATTACTTAGCTTCGGTGATTCTTGGAAGACCAAGTTGACTACATCTTCAGGAGTGGAGTTATTTGCTACACTTAGCTTGGCCAAAGCTTGCAGTAAAGCTTGGCGATGTGGGAATGAGCTTGCTATTAATTGCGGTGAAAGATCGGCCTTGGTCTTTTGTAATTGCTTGAGCAAATGATCAGTGGGGTCGTCTTCGTTGTCATTTGGTGTGATGACGTTGGTTGGACCGTTTTGAGTAGTATTTTGATATGGGCGACCCGAACGAGTTAGGTGATCCACATCTTGGTCTTTGCCATTTTGGACTATTTCCTTGACTACGGAGTTTTCAATGAGATACTCGTCTTCATCATTATCGGCCCAAACCCCATTGATTGCAGCTAGTTCCCTCATTCTCATGATGTCACTTTCTAGTCGTATAATTTGATCGACTAGTTTATCAACCACGGTGACTACTTCTTGCATAGTGGCATTTTGAGAGAAGATTAGTGGCGCGTGTTCTTCGGGTATTGCGTTGGGATTGCGTAAGGTTGTTACCATGCTCTCTAGTTCCCAAACTTGTCTATCTACACTCCTTGCCCATGTGATGAAGTCGGAAATGGTAGGGGAGATAGTAGAGTAGAACCCCTCTTTCTCAATTGCATGAATTTCGTTTTCGGTGGGAGAAATGAGGTGTGAGCAATCTAAGGTAGATTCATCACTTGTAATCACTAGAACTCCAAGAGGATTCTGAGTGTTGTTGGGTTTACCTCCTGGTGGTATTGGGAGTCGACCATCTTCGATCATATCTTGAAGCACGTGTTTCAACTTGTAGCATTTTTCTGTGTCGTGCCCTTTGCCCCTATGGTATTCACAGTATGAATTTTCATCCCAGAACTTGGATTTCTTTTCGGGTTCGGGAGTAGGTCCAATAGGTTGGAGTTTACCTTGCTTCATTAGCCTTTTTAGAGCGTTGGAGTAAGTATCCCCAAGGTTTGTGAACTTCCTTGGTGGGCTAGTTTTCTTGGATGGCTCGAGAAGGTTAACCTCATCGGTCTTGCTAGTAGAGCCGTATGAACGACTCGTGGACCCTTGATATCCTCGACCTACCGTTTTGGACAAGAGTCCTTTACGGATGTCATCTTCAATTCGTGTCCCTAATACGGTTAAGTCCTTGAAAGTCTTGATGTTTTGGTATCTCAAATGATTGTCATATATGGGCTTGAGATTATCCACAAACTTTTCCACAAGAGTAGCCTCATCCGGGCGTTCAACTAGTTGAGTGCTAGTCTTCCTCCACCTACTTAGGAAGTCGGTGAATCCTTCTTTGTCATTTTGGGTAAGAACCTCTAGAGTACGCATGTTGACTTGGATCTCGGCATTATCCGCATATTGTTTTGAGAACTCGATTGCGGCGTCCTCCCAAGTAGCGACCTTCTTGTGATCTAAAGTGTAGAACCATTGCTTCGGGATGGTGTCAAGAGATGAAGGAAAGATCCTTAAGAACATCTCGGGTTTGATGCCTTTGATAGACATGTAATCTTTGAAGGCACGGATGTGGTTCAAAGGGTTCTCGTGTCCCTTGAACTTAGGGATATCCGTCATGCTAAAGTTACTTGGCAATTTGGAATTGACGGCTTCATACTTGCGATTGTTTTCCCTATAAATGTCATCCCCCTTAAGGTACATCAATTGCTCCTCTAGGTATTGGAGTCTTTTCTCATTGCATCGTCCCTATGATAGGATTCTCATCTTTAGACTCGTCATCGGAAAAACGTAGTACTTCACCTTTAGGGGGAGGCAACCTTCCCTCTACATCAAAGATACGGCCTTCGATAAGTTCAAGGCGGTCATAGGTTTGTTCTTGAGTGATTTGCATTTGGGCTAGCGCGGCTAGGATTCGATCACTATTCTCTTGAATTTGCTGGAGATTTGTTTCATCGCTTGATCCGGGCATCTTGGAAACTGGATAAGAGATCGGCGACGAATCAAAACACGATCGACCATTCTATCACACTTGGTAAAAGAAGAAAAGTTTTGACTCGTGAAGTGGGTGTGTGCCACTTGTGTTGAGTGAGTTTTGAAGAAAGACAAGGTCTTTGAAAATGTGTGTCCTAGTCAACTGTAGTGTAGTTGTAGGAGTGGACTCGAAGTGAGGTTTTGAAATGGGCTTGTGGCCCGAATTTTGACACGACAAACGGACAAAGTTTCGACCGGATTTTGCGCTAATTGAAGGCCTATTTTTTCGAAATTCTTGTTTGAAAAAAAGGATTTTGATTTTTTGAAAATTCGTCATGGTTTTGTTTAGAAATGGTGATCACGTAGGGTTTACATATTTATACAAGCATTATAACGGGATGCTGAGTGCATTTAGAAGGGTTTTGGTTTAAAGGGTGGGTTGCCATACCGAACCATCAAACCCGAAGTCTGTGGAGAGGCTCGTACCAAACAAGAGTAAGGCCGATTCCTAGTCCATTTCCTCAAGTAGTGAAGGCCCTTGACACAAACAAGAGTAAGCATCATGGTATGGATGACGTCAATCGCTATCCATCCTTAGGCCCAAATAAGAATTAGGACCGTTTAGACGGGACGATTGGTCGAATGGGTTGGGTTGGGCCTAGGAAGGCCGAATTAAACGGTCTAGGTAGACCGAGTTATGAAAACCGACAATTGTCTTGTACAAACTATTCCCTAACCTTGTTCGAGTTTCACCCTAGCTACACGTAAGTGTATATCCCAGTGAGTCGCCAAACCGTGACGGACGGGCCGCCCACGGGGCGCTTGGTGAGAAACGAAACAAGCGTTTGCATTTTGTATGGAGTCGCCACCAATTTTTATGGGAAATTGGAACCGTTCGAATACCTCATGTCATGTCAAGACATAAAGTAGTGACATGAACACTAAGCAATCGTTACCCTTAGCATTCTATGTCTAGAATGACTCTCGTGGATGCCAATGAACACGGGTGCTCACGGAGATCTGGAGTAAGGGGTGAGGGTACGTATTAGGAAGCTCTTTTGATCGAACACCTAATCCCGCCCGCCTCGATAGCGGCCTCTACTAATGATTAGGGAGTTTATTCGTACTCGATATATCGTCGATTGTATGCATGCAATGCAACATCCATGTTTTAATCCTAACATGTGAAAATTAGACTAAATCGGTGAAACACGTAATTAGCATACAATTGGGTTGAAGTAGTATTTAATGTTTAATTTCATGTGAAAGCATACAAATGATAAAAGAAATACAATAATAATGAAAATTACAATAATTACAACGGATTAGGCGATTTATGTCGAAAATACCTTTAAAACGGATGATTTGAGAAAACGAGTAAAAGAATAAAAATTAAAAGAATCAAATAAATTAACGAACAGGAATTAGCGATATTATGGATATTAGTTAGTTAATTACGTAAGCTAATTAAACTAAGTCAAGGCAGAAACGGAGTTCAGGGACAGAACTCAGCCAGGAACAGGCGCAGCAGAGCTGCGTCCCTTTGAATAGGCGCAACAGTTGCTGCGTCTGTTCTTGGCTTAGTTCTGGCTGTGAAGTCGTAATTGCGAGCCGTTAATGTCGATTGGTAAATTTAATGATTGATTGATAATATTTACTCGGATGAAAGTGATTAGCATGTTATTTAACATATGAATGGGTCATAAAAACAGTAAAATATGAGTTAGACGGATGCAAGCGGATTAATTACAAGGGTGAAAGATATTAATGAATGAAACAAATTGATTGGATGAAACTAAACATGATGAATGAACATATTAATGACGAATATGTGAATAAACAGATGAAAAATATATCAAAGACGAATTCCAGAAACCCAATATGAACAAATCGAATCTCTACAACCCGGAATTGAATTTAATGACGAAAACCCGCAAATATTGGATTATTTGGGACTTAAGTCGGATTAACAATGATTAAAACATATTAATGAGTGATGATTATGATATACATGTGAATTATTATGCTATTACGTCGAAGAATTAAAGAACGAAACAAATAAGAATTTGACGAATTACGAGAGGACTAACGAAGAAGAAAGGAAGCGAGAAGCTGCGGCGGCCCTCACGAAGAGGCGCGCAGCAGAAGGCGCGCTCCTTCAAGAGGCGCAGCGATTCTTTGCGTCCTTTCTCGACGTCTGTCTACTGGAAATCCGTAAAAAAAGTTTCTTTAAAGACGGTTTTAGAAATCGGTTTTAATGGTATTTTCGACGTAAACCTTACAATTGTGATACGATAAGTAAAATACAATAAATAAATAAGGATTATACACCCTCAGACTTACATGTTGACGAAACGAGAAGGACTAAGATATCGATTAGTGATGCTCGACGCGAATGCAAAGAGAATGCCCTCGTAAGAGGAAAACGATTAAGTTGATTGATTAAATTGATTGATTATTGTGTAGTTGGTCAAATTGGTCGGTCATGCAACGGAGAGGCTGGTACCCGGAAAGATCCGAGCTTACGTGGTCGAAAGTTCAAGCACGTAGGCGCCAAAAAGTAAGAACAAAGTCTAGAATGCAAAGGGAGAAGAGAAGGGCGGACACTCGCGTGAGAAATATGAGGAGCGAATGCTCCTATTTATACTAATCACGTGACGTAATAGGGTTTCGGAGACTCTTTGGAAGTGAATCTCGGAAAGATATGAAAAAGATACGTGGAACATGCGGAGAAGGGCCTGGGAAGAGGCGCGCGCCCCTGCGTCTCTTGGAAGAGGCGCGAGACTGCTGCGTCTATTCCGTGGAGGTTTCCTCCTCTTTGAAGAAAGATTTCGCGTTTGAGTTATGGTAGGACGAAAATAATCCGATCTTCCTTAATATTTTATATGAATATTACGGGATATTATTTGCCAAAAGATAAAATTTGTAAAATATGGAATAGAAATATCCAGGAACATTCCGAACATTCCGACTCGGAATTTAATGATTATCGAGAAAATGGAGACGGTTTTTGACCCGGACTCGAATGTACTCTAATTACTGCCAAAACGACCGTATTAGGACGTAGATGACAACTAAGAGGTCGAAATTAATATTTGAGCAATCACTTGACGATAATCTTACGAACTGTCACAAATCGTTCCGCGAATCAAACATGCGGCCCAATCATCACCGGGTGGTTTGCGGGAGGTGCAGAAACGAGGTGTCTACACCCGTCGAGTCCTGTTTCCTGGCAGATTTGTCAGACCGTGACCTATTATTGTCACGGCGTCTTTCATCGGACCGTGACCCGTTATTGTCACGGCGTCCTTCATCCGGGTTGTCCTCCCGGCGGCTCTTCTTTTCTGAGGGCTCGGCCTCGCTGGGGCCTACCCAGGTCTTGTGATAGTCCTCTACCTTGATGGCTTGGTCGGCCATTTTCCTAGCGGCATCTAAGCCCAGGCCTCCGTACTTGATGAGCTCGTTTTTTAAGTCTTCTCTAGGGAGGCCCTTCATCAGCGCGAAGGCTGCCAGCTCGGGATTAATTTCTCGAATCTGCTGAACCTTGCCGTCAAACCTCTTCACATAGCTTCGTAGAGACTCGCCCCCCTCCTGTTTGATAGTTAGGAGATCCGACGTCTCCACGGCCCTCCTCTTATTGCAAGAGTACTGGGCTAAAAAGGCGTCCCTTAGGTCGGCGTAGCAATATACCGAGCCGTCGGGCAGCCCCTTGTACCAACTTTGAGCCATCCCATGCAAGGTCGTTGGGAAGACTCGGCACCAGACTTCATCGGGTTGTTCCCACACCGACATGTACGACTCAAAAGCCTCGGCATGGTCGGTGGGGTCGCTATCCCCTTTATATGTGAACGCCGGCAACTTCAGCTTAGTTGGCACGGCGGTTTCAAGGACATAGGCACTGAGGGGCTGTCTGACCACGTGTCGAATGACACGCGACGATCGACTCCTCGCATTCCTAGTCCGGCTCCTCTCCTCGTAGCGGGAAGGACTCCTTCTCCGACTCGGGCTTCTTCTCCGACTCTGCTGAGTCGGACTTCTTCACTCCTCCCGAGGCGGGCCTCGTCGGTCTTTGCGGCGACGCTGTCCTCCCGTGAGTACGGGGAGGGCTCAGGTCTACCACTAGCACTCTGGGCTCCTCCGGTGTCTTGGCAGGGTCAGCTTCCCCTAGTGCTCCGTTCAAGTTTCTCGGAGTCACATTTTGGGCCCTGGTTTCCTGGACGGTTTCCGCCGCTCTTGTCGGCGTGACAGTGTGAGCCGGCGTACTACCAATTAGGTCCGGGAGCATCTTGATTTTCTTTGCGTCAACCACATGTCCCATGATGGTGACCTGGTTGGCGGCGCGGCGTATCGGTATTATTGGCATCCCGTACTCCGGTTGAATTACTTGGCCGGCGGAGGGTTGCACAACTCCAGATTTGTGGACGGTATCATCTTGGCAGAATTCGGGTTCGTCAGTCACGAACACCTCTTGTTGTTTCGACATCTTCTTAGCTTTTTGGGTGGGTTTTTGTGTGTTTCTTTTTTTTTTTTTTTTTGGGAATATGAATGTGACTAGCTTCTAGTATCCTTCCCCCACAGACGGCGCCAATTGTTCCGGGTGTAATTCCAGAGCAGTTATTAGTTACCACCCGTGCTTGTAGAATGATGTCCTTGCTTGAATCCTCCTTTCGGTCTCCTGAAACGATGAACAAACTGAGGGCTCGGCTTTGGACCGAGCGAACTCACTCCGACGCTCAAGTCAGTAAACTTAGAGAGAAGTTGTTGTTACTTGGCGAAGTATATGTTGTAGAGGGATAAGGAAGATATTACCAGATGAATAGTGATTCTTAGGTTCAATTGTGGATCTTTTCCTCAATGAGGGTTGAGGAGTATTTATAGACTTTCACCTTTTGTCACGTAGTGGCCAAGTGGCCAACTGGCTAGCAGGCGGAAAGACCGTTCTGCCCTCGGCCGATGGACCTATGGCAGGCCGACCGAGGGGTCTTGGATATGAGTTCGCTATATGTGCCCCGGCTGGCGAGTTGCCTGGCCGAGACCCAGGTGACAGGCCGATGGGCTGCATCGGCTAGGCTGTCTAAGTGTGTTGACTTGTTGTGGATATCTTTGACCTTGCTCAATATGTTTGACTTGGTCAGCGGTGCAGAATATGCCCCATCATTTACAAAAATAAAAATAACGAAATGACTAAAATAGGTAAAAATTGAATTTTTAGTTGTTGAAAATGAAAGTGTGTTAACGTAGACTTGACTTAAATAAAAATTACAACCCAAGACAAAATTAAACAATACAATCTCATTATCTACTCCGTATTTCCCGGCCACCCCCAACCCCCCAAAAAAACCCTAAGTTCATACGGAGTATTTACTAATGCATACCGTCTACCTTGTCCGCATCCCACTCTCATTCATTCCCCTCTCTTAAAAAACTCCAAATTAAACGCATGTATTTAGTGCCACTCATACCCTCACTCACCTTCCTCAAATATGGGTTTTCATCATCTACCTTCATCCAATTGTCCTCCCATTTTTTTATTAAACCCAATTTATTATATATTTAAGAGATTTCCGGTCAATATTGAAGATATTTGGGTTAAATATGTAAAAAGATTCATGTAAGTAATAACTTTAAATGTTTTTAAAATCAATTTTCAAAGCAATCATTCATTTGCATGTTATTTAAAATTGTTAGATCTGCAGATAATTATGATCGTGATATTGTTATTTTCTTAAATAAATATACTATTTTATAAAAATAATAATTTTACAGGACGACTTCATTCAATTTATATATGATTACTTTATTGATTTTACTGATATCGTATTTATTTGACTCCTTATATTATTTTTTCGATTGTTATACATTTATGATTAATTTCTTTTTGTCCAACTATGTTTCGATTTTTTTTATTATGTTCAAATCGTAATTAAAGCCCAAATTTTAATTTTTTTTAATTTCTAGATTTGTAGTGAATTTCATAGATCTAAAACTCTTTTTTTTTAATTATGTTCATATTGTAATTTAGTATTATTATTTTATATTTAATATTTATATATAATGATACTTTCAAAATATTATATATAAATCCGACAAATATTAAGTTTTAAGAGTTTAAATATATATGATTTCAATTTTTATGAAAGGTGTTTTTCTTGAAATTTTAAGCTAATTTTGTTATAGTTTATATTTTTTTTTTTTTGTAATTTTCTTGGTTTGAGGTAATATATTTGTAGTATTTGATTTTTTTAAAATTTAATCTTGTATTAAAGAGCTCATAATTCAATTTTCATGGAAAGATATTTTTGAGATTTTAATCTAATTTTGTTGGAGTTTAAAAGAGAGGAGGGAAATTGCTTATGAATAATTAGTGATAGAATATAAGAAGGTAGGAGAGAGGGTAATTCATTCATTCAATAATCATGGGGGACCCTACATCACCAAAAAAAAAAAAAAGGGATTTTCTACAAGGTAACCCCTAGTTTTTTCAATTCCTATAAGGTAACTCTCTATTTAATGAATCCCACACTAATAACCCTCTACTTCCTAAAAAGTAATTAACGTGACATTAAGGTTTTTTTCCGTCAACCTTTAACGTTAAGTGATGATATGTTATGTTAACGTTAATGACTAAGCAATGAGATGGACATAAACTAAAAACAAAACCCAAACCCCCTAATTATGATCATCGATCATTTCGGAAATCCCAAAACCCTTTCACATACCTCATCCCCCTATTCCATTTTCAAAACCTTTCACCCTTAATCTGCCAAATTAGGGTTTCTGAACCCACAATTCATCGTCTAATCAAACCCAAAATTTATCGATTCTTTCATCAATCACTTGCATTCTTCATCCTTCATTTGTGGTTTTTCAGGTATTCATCTTTCTCCTTTTATTTTTGTTTGTTATTAACACAATATTGTTTAATTTTGTATAATCTGATGTATAATCTGATGTAGTTTTTTTGTTAACGTGGCTAATCAGATAGAGTTAAGCCATTAGTTCCACAGGAAGCGTCAACTGTTTCATGACCTATGAAGACACTGCCCAAATAAAACCTTGTAACTATATTCACCACCTGGTAAATGCAAAGGCAATTAGTATAAAGATGTTTACTTTTCAAATAACCAGTAGTTAATTGCTTGAGTTCATGCTTTGAAATTCATAATTTGATTGGGGAAGTAGCATAGGTAGATGAAGTGCTCGGTAATTTGGTATAAAGATGCTTACTTTTCACATAATCAGTATGTTTGGATGCAGTAAAGTGAGGCAATTTGGGAAATTAACTAAGGTGGTCCATGTCACCAACTTAACAGCCACATCACAAGTTTACAGCCAAAATTTAACGGATTGCAAATTTAAGGTTATGCTCATTAGTTTATATAGAGTATAGGGTTATTAGTGTGGGATTCATTAAATAGAGGGTTACCTTATAGGAATTGAAAAAACTAAGGGTTACCTTGTAGAAAATCCCAAAAAAAAATCTCAATCCCTTGTTTTTAGCAGCCAATCAAAAGCCAAGAAAAAACCTGACTTTTATACTATGTAGATTCCAAACCCATACCCACGCGTGAACCAAACACCCCCTTAGCCCTTTAGTTATAATTTTTTGTTCCACACGTTTAAAAACGTAAATCTTGGTTCCGTCACGACCGAGAACATAGGTGTTATGACTCTAACGATGCATGGAAGAAGGCTTTAGACCATCCCCAAGCAAAGGTCACGATCCGATTTTACTCTTAATTCCACCTTATTAATCTTGACCCATTTTCACCCTCTCAAGCAGAAGGTCGCGACCTAGGTCATCAACCCAATCATTGGGGTTGTCCTTTTTTGTATCCAACAAATCAGAAATTGACACCTACTGGGTCATGGAAGAGGTCACAAGAATGAAGCAAGGTCACAAATTGACCTGCAAAGGTCACAAATTGACCTTTGGTCACAAATTAGCAATTTTGGTCACCAATTAAATAGCTTAATTAAGTCACTAACCATGACCAAGCAAGGTCATGACCAAGCAATTGACTTTGTTTGAGGATGGTCTTAGCTTGAAGCCATTAATCAATGGATCACACAAGATGATCAAAGAAACTAACAATCACATTGATTGATGGTTTATGTTACTGCCACGTCCCCCCATGGAATGCTCCCGCTTTCACAGGCAACTGCAGACTTTAACAACCTGGGTCCCACTTTTTTCCCCTTCTCAACGTATTTTATTCAGAGCCCCCTCAGTTGACAAAGACCTTACTGGCTCGTTTCATGATTTATATGCGCCCTTTTATTATTCTTTATTTTTATTTTTAGATATAATTATCACAAAATCTCATTTGTGACGGCACGTATCCGTCACTTTGGAGTGACGGATACCATTTTCTCTCACAAATGACCCAAATAGAGGAGAGAGGGAAGCAAATGGGGGTGCCCCACCTTGTCCCCCCTATCCGTTTTGTGAGTGGCATTATCCGTCACTTACTCCGACCCGTCTTCAGCAAGACTAATTGTATAATTATTCCCCAAAATTATTTGGAGCATACTCCGTATATATTTGTAATTTGTACCATTGTCCATTACCAACCACCTTTTGCTATAGGTCCCCTTTTTTTGGTTAAATTTAACCTCATTTTTCTTCCACAAATTCTTACTTAAGACCGGCAGTATCCGTCTTAAATTGTAGACGGATACCATTTTGTGAGACAAAATGCCCATTTGGAGGATAGTGGGAGGCACATGGGGGTGTCCCCACCTTGTCCCCTCTATTTGTTTTGTGAGTGTAACTACCCGTTTCAATATTCGGCCCGTCTTAAGCAAGACCAACTCTTTTTCTTCAAATTCGTTTTACTTAGGCTTTTATTCTTTTCGGTAGATAGAAGTTGGGCTGAACTGAATTGAACTGAACTGAGTTAAACTGAACTGAAGAGTTAAGCTTGAACTGAGAGTTAAAATGAGCTGAAATTAAGTTAGAAAAAACAGGGCCTAAGTTTAATTCATAAGCTAAGCTCTATTTAAATTAACCCTTACTTCAACTCCATTCAATTATAGTTTAATTTCATTCAGTTCAGTCAATTGAGCTCCGCTCCATTCAATTATCGAAAAGAACAAGTTCTTAAGCATCTTACAATTATCCCTTCTATTTAATATGACTCGTTTTAGGTTTAAAACAAATACATCCGTCTACTACAGTATTTAATTCTGAAATTTGAAGCATATATTTGTTCCATCACCAACCACCTTTTTTCGAATATTATACTACAAGCAAAGCAGGTAGCAACCACCATGCAGTCTCTTTTATCTTATATATTCTTGTTATGATTGATCACTTTTAAGATGTTTAGATGAATAATCATAGTTGTGGGTCGGTACTTGAATTATTATGAGTTAGCAAATAGCATTAGCTCTACTTCTAATTCTTGAAATAAAATATTGTACGATCAAACCATGCTAAAAGTAACAATCGGTGATATTAAAATCGAATTTTTTTGGCTCTTTTCGTTTTAGGAAGTAAAGTATTCCCATTGTTTTTGACAAAGCCAATAAAATAGTTGATTTTATGTCTAATTCGAAGCATTCTTGCCCTGTTTTTCGTGGTGGGTTGAGAATCGTTGGCTTTCACTCTTCTCCATCGTCCTAAAAAAATACTCTCTCTCATTCAAACCAAAAGTAACACTTCAATATAATACTCCTCACATATATTGGAGAATGGTTACTTTTAGGGTGTGTTTGGATAGCAAAAATGGTGGGAAAGGGAGGGAAGGGGGAAGGAGGGAAGGGAAAGGAAGAGAAGGGAAGGGGAGGGGGAATGGGATGTGGGTGTTTGGATACAATTTCCCTCCAAATCTTTGCCTATTGTGAAGAGATTTTGATTAGGCTTGGAGGAGGGAAATTGGATCCCTCCAAATCTCCCCCCCCCCCCCCCTCCATTTCCCTCCACCCTCATTTCCTATCCAAACAAGCGATTTTAGATCCCCTATTCCCCTCCCTTTCTTTTCCCTCCAAATCACTCAATCCAAACACACCCTTAGTTTGAATGGGAGGAAGTAAAATATAAGTTGATCTTATTTTATAAAATCGTCGCGTATTTTAGGGGATCATGTTCATTTCTTTAGCTTACTAAGAAAAGTACTGCGTAACTGATATATGGAAGTATAAAATAGGTAAAATTGTTGTGAAATAATGAGAAGGGAGAATTGTAGAGAGAATGACAGGAGAGACAGAACTGTATATTATTCCATTATGAAGGGGTATATATACACATACAATGAGGTAGAGTTTCCATAATATAATATACCCTAGAATATTTCTAAGATATGGACATCCATATAATATTATAGTGTATTATTTCATAACACTCCCCCTTGGATGTCCATCACTGAAGAAGATGTCTCGTTAAAAACCTTACTAGAAAAACCCTATGGGAAAAACGCTAGAAAGGAAAAGAGTACAATAATCTTCAAACACGCATAATAATAACCGCCTCGTTAAAACCTTTCCATGGAAAACCCAGTGGGACAAAACCATGGCTAAGGAAAAAGAGTACAGCGCGTGCTACTCCCCCTGATGATTACATAACTTGATAAATCTTGAAATGATCCATGCTTTGACATTACTTCCTGATGATCGTTGAAGTAGTACCCATTGGTTGATAAACTTGAATCTTCGGTCAATAGAAATTCATGACAGTTTTGATATCATATTTCTTTAACAACTCACCGTGTGGATATAATTATTTCATAACTCTTGGTTCTTCACTTGAATTTAATACCTCCATAATTTTGATAGAGTTTCCGTAATAGATGATATAGTTTCTCCTCAATAAACGACATAACATTATATGTCGAAAATAATTGTCATCTCAACAATATTGATGATCATGACTATAGCGTAATAATGCGCTTATACTGCTACCTCGTTAAAAACCTTGTTAGGAAAAACCCGTTGGGACAAAAAAACCTAGTCGAAGGGAAAAAGAGTGTAGCCATCATTCCTTAATTCCTTGTATTAAGGAGAATCAATCTGATAATTATTGAATAAATCATCAAATTCTTTTGAGCGATTTTCTTTGCTAAACCACATATATGTATGAATTGACATTCTCATTGTAGACTTTAAATACATTATTTTCCAATCGTTATGATACTTCTGGACCATAAGCTAATTTCACATGGTTAGCAAGAAGCTCATTTAAATCTGAATTCTCATATGCTCAAACTTCAGGTTGAGACAATAACTTTTCAAATAAACTCTATAGGAGTTTTGATGTTCCATTTTGGAACTAATCACGATATCTTTCAATCGTATTGTAGAGGTTTATATATTTCATCAAGAGTTTTCAATAACTCAATTGATCAACCATTAACAATTGATGATCATTTATAAGAGGCTCCTACAGGGAGTTATCCTCAAAGAAGTAGATCGTAATATATTCCTCCTTTCCAACATTATCCATTCTAAATTATATTATGAAACTTGTGCATGCATATGATATGAAACTAAGTTCTAAATAACATATCCTAACAAATATGCAATAATAATAATGTAAATATTAAAACTAATATGCAATGATGAATTTAATCTCTGTATGCACATGATGATGACTCAAAATGCAAACTGATCAGTTTTCTTTCCAATATTCATAATTTGGATTGACTTCAGGTCAATAACTGGACTTCTAGTCCATGAGCTCATTTATAATAATTGATTATATGTCGACAATCAAAATGAACTTAATTAAATTTACGATCCCCATTATAAAGTCCATAAAATATCGCGCGCAAATGTATGTAGGTTCCATAAATATATCGATATAATTTCATCACTTCTTGATGATATCAGTACTGTTTGATGATATCTGAATCTGAATATGTATGTGGTACCATTATATTCATTTAAGCCATCTATTATCCTTCAGATATCGTGTCACTTCAGGGACATTTCAAATATAGCAATTATATGTCATACCAACTGCTTGAACTTGCTATTTCACATTCATTGGAACCGTCAATTAATCTTGACTTTCATTATAATACACTTCAAGTGTATATACTTGTATTAATCTGGTAAAACATATGGTTATATCAAATTCAAAAACCTCTACTCAATGAATTTAACATATAACCTTTTGAACTTTTGGTTCAGTATGGGATCAAATTGTTTTTACCAGCTTTAACTCACTTTTCTCCCTCTAAGGTGGTAAAAACAATAACCAATGCATAGTCTAAATATTTATCATAACCACCTTAGATCTGAATTTCTCATATCATCGATGAGAATTTATATGGGCATCTTTGTACAATAACAAAATATTTCGGGGAGAAACATATAATGCAGTTGGACTTTAAATGTGCTGATTTACAATGCCCAGTTTAAGAGATCAACGATTTTATATAAAAATCTGAATGTGATTTTTAATCACGGGAACTACTCAGAAAAATCATTATGTGACTACACTCAATATAATGTCAATCCATACACGAACATTTAAGTTCTTTATTCAATATCGAGTAGTGTTTAGATCTCCAACATCATACATACTCAATCTCAGTGTAGTGTCTTGCCTTTAATAAAATTTCTACATGAGAGAATTTCAGCACTTATCTTTTCTTAAAGATAAACTCAAGGTTTAACAAAACGGGTATAGTAAGAACCCGGATGGCTTTAATTTGTCACATCTGAATCATTTTATGTCAACTTTCTTATTTTGCCAAAAATACACGGCAATCTTTAATAAGAATTGGATGTATCTCAATAATTCCACTTGTCATGTGCCATATTTTTGTTGACTATATTCATCATGATAATTTAATGGTTAATAATACTTTATCCAACCGGATAAATGATGTGACATACGACACAATAGGTGTCTCATATATGTAGGCAAGACTCGTCAATATTCCAATAGAGAATATATATTACTCTTTGAGTATTTTCATATGACCAACAATTATAATCGTCAACATATACAATGATGACATATGCATGCTTATCACAACGCATGTTTCAATGTGCTATAATACATGTAATTTGATCACAATTCAACTTACGAATCAAATTATTCCCTTCAAGGATTAGAGATGATTCAACAACTTTCAAATTAGTTGTATTTTTCGTCTGTTTACTTCACAATATATTATATGTTGGTCACATTATCACTCTTATTTCAAATGTGAAGTAATGTCCACTTCTGGTGGGAATACCAGTGTTTTAAAATGAACACATAACTCATGAAAATATCCATATCCTCATAATCAAACTCTTGCATATACGAGTTTCATATTCTCACATGACTTTTCGCGAGATATTCACTTTCATGAGATTTTTTCATTTCTTTCAATGAACTAATTTGCCTCAATAGGGTCATATGATTAAGCTCAATTAAGGCTTCTTTACTTGGCTCAATAAGGCCACATCATTAGGCTCAATAAGGCCGCAAATAGGCTTATCACAACGCCATATTCTCGATCTCTGCTAGAGACAGAGTCTTTATGAGATGTCTCATTCACTTCAAAGAATGAATTAAATTTCATATCTCATTATACTGTTCAACTTCAGGTGAACAAGAATTAATGCGCAAATAAATTTGCCTTTCATAAAGATCGCTTTAAATTGAACAGCGGTTCATTACTCATAGACATGGACTTCTGGCCACTTACACTTATACAATATGAATACATTATCTTGATGAGACGGTGTTAAATACTTACACACCCTTAAAACTTTGAATTTCTGGTCAAAGTTATTATATGGACATATCTTCTCATCTTTGCAAAATAGATCTTTTGGAACTTCAGGTCCAAAATTATACTGATGTGTCCCTTTTCAAAAATTGCTGACCGAATATATAGAACTTCAGGTCTAATAATATATGTAAATTTCATACGTCGCATATAATCATCATAAATATCATTAATTATATAAATAAAGTCGTCAATAAATATCACTTTTCTCTCACCTCTGCTGCATGACTAATGACTAATGAGCTTGTAAAGTATAGATTATACTCATAATATATAGTAGTTTGTATATACAAAAATTTGAGAAGACAAGCAATTTAGCTCAGTGAATAATGTATTCGCAATAAATCATTATCAACAACATAATCCAGTTATAAGGAGGTAGGGGCATGCATAAAATCCATACACGAGCGAGTGCATGTTACTATAAGGAAATTGCCACACTTCAAAACACAAGATCCAATAATCATCATCAATCAATTCTATATTTCACATTATAGCAAAAGTTGGGCAGAACATATCATTATGTCGATTTGTCAGCCTGATGAATTCTTAATAAATTTGTTTAAGAGCAAGTAAATTCATGGACATGCATGGCATAATAAATTTCGGAGTTCGGTAATCCGGAAACAACAAAAATCTGTAATATATATTCTCAATTTATTTGTATATGATTAAAGGCAACCGGGAAAATTGTTCAAAATTTAGTCTAAAAACATGTTACCTTTTATCGAATTCATCAACAACAGTGATTTTTAATTTAATCAAACAATGATTGCATACACAGTGAACAAATGCATAGATGAAAAGCAGTTCTCATGGGTTCGTGACTTTAATGACTTATTCCATAAGATAGATGCACTCATTGATTTATCAAATACGCAATACTTTCATCAACACAACAATAAGGGAATTATACCGAAGATGTCTTAGTCTAGTGGTTAAGATGGAGGTATTGTGGACAATAGGTCACAGGTTCGAATCCCCCCTCCCCTCCTTTGTAATGCGACTAAGTGCGCGCTTCGATTGACCAAAAAAAAAAAAAAAAAACAATAAGGGAATTATAGCCCCAAAAATTGAAGTCCTCTTTGCTTAAACAAAATAACACGGTTTCAATTGCTACGTTATTAAAACTCTCTTCCTGTTCGTTATTATCCATTAGGCTCGATCCAAATTACATATTACGAATTAAACCAATGAGCATAGCAATAAGCATGAACATGTTTTAGCAATTTAAGAAGATCACGGTAGATGCGTATGCTGTAATGCACAACTAATTAGATCATATAAAATAATTACGAGTATAACGAAAACATACCTTAACTAGCGTAGTAAAATAATAAACTGATATGAACCTCCTGATTATCAGAATATATGAAGTATGAACAAAATAAGACTATTAAACCCTTTCACTCAGTAGGTTAGAATTCGTGCTGATAACGTGTTGTTAAATAATGAGAAGGGAGAATTGTAGAGAGAATGACAGGAGAGATAGAACTGTATATTATTCCATTATGAAGGGATATATATACACATACAATGAGGTAGAGTTTCCATAATATAATATACCCTAGAATATTTCTAAGATATGGACATCCATATAATATTATAGTGTATTATTTCATAACAAAAATTTGTTAATCCCTAATAGGAATATTTATAATAGTTGGGCCTCAACCATCACCTTAATGTTTTGGTTGAGATGGTTCATCTATCACCTTAAGGTGATGGTTGATGCCCAACTATTATAAATATTCCTATTAATACCGATAAATGAGTTTAAATACAACATACTCCATATGTCCAGTCATTTTCTCTATTCGTTTTGGCAAAGAAAAAGAGAAAAATAATACGGAGTAATAAATTAAAAGAGTCATTTTTAAGCCACCATTAACAATTAACAATAGAAATGGTACGAAAAATAATTAAAAGGAGTATTTTAAAAAAGTCACTCAATGAATTAAGAGACCGTCTTTTCCAATATGACTTTGTGATAAACTAAAGAGGAGGGCCAAAGTTGCCATCTGGAAACCAGATTCTCCAAGAAAGCTAGCAAATTCGAGCATAAAGTTACTGCGCGTACGATAAAAGAAGATTGGTAAAGTTTGAGGTAGGGTAGGAGTGTAGGACTCTAGGAGTACGGAAACATAAGCAGTGAAAAAGGTGAATTTTAACCTGGAATTGAACTTATTCACCTTAAACATGTTAAAAATTTTAACCTGGAATTGACCTTATTCACCTCACAGACCTTATTCACAATTTCACATGTTAAAAATCTGGATCAAATTACAAAACACGTTAAACCGTCTTGCAGAGTAATATTGATTACACGATTTCTATGATTTCAAATCATAAATGAAAACAAGAAGGCCGGGGTCACAAGTAGCAACATCATTATCATCATCGTAATCATAATAATACAAAAATGAAATGATCTCCGCAGATTGACTTTGTTTGCCCTTAATTAGAGTATACATTGAAAAAAAGGGTCAAATTCACGTTTTAAAAGCACACCGACCGTCTTTTCTTTCCTTGTTATTTTCAGCTCTATGACACAATTATTATTAATTAAAATCTCTATCACATAGTAGTAGCTATTACAGTAATACATGTTCCCAAGTTTTCTCTAAGATACAGCTACACTTATGTTCAGTATTAAGTGAATAACACATATCACGGAGTAGTACTAATTATACAGGTGACGTCAATTTACTGCAGCTATTTTATATACAACACGAAATCTGGGGGGACGATCATCCGTACTGAATGAGGTTAGGTGGTTAATCAGAAGATTGTCCATGACAACAGATGCAGAACCATAATGGTTTAAGAGGACAGACACCTTGCACAGTTGCACTGAGCTAGTTTCTGCTTTTGTAAACCTTCACAATGTGCCACTTCTGGAGATCCAAAAGGAACTGCAGCTGAACAATAGCAACACCGTTCTCTTGACGAGTAATCACAAACATTTTTCAGCCTGTACAGCCTAACAACGTAACATTGACGTTTGTGCTATTTTGACTGGATCCCACAATCCCACAACCCAAAACCATCGATAAACTCAAGCAGTCAAACCAACCAGCCTCGCCTGGAGCTCTTTCTAGCTCACTGCTTGATTGATAATACGTTCAGCCACTTTTCGATGTCTTCCACATCATTAAATTCCGTTAAGTATGGCAGCCTGGCGGATATATTATCAACCTTGCAGCCAGAAGATATTATCCATCCGTCTACACTAGACATTGAGCAGGTGCAGCTTCCTAGAGCAAATTTGTGATATATGTCAAGGTAAGTCGGACAAGAAAACTCTCGAGTAATAGCCTCACCATCTTAGCATTACCTGTTTATAAACTCTGGAGCACATTGCTCGAAAGCTAACATGGCAACTAAAACATCCCAGGTAACCAAATGTTTGTCATAGGACTCATATTGGTTTCTAGACCATAGCAGCTTGGATACCCAGGTTACTAGTCTTCTATGGCAAAACCAGGGCAAGGGTTCAATACTTCATTACCAAGGACTACATTAAAACGTTGTGATATGTTACTCGTGTTCTCCAATCCAGAAAAAGACGCAGCAGCGGCCCTCTGAGGTCCTGCATATTTTGAGTAAAGAGATGAATAATATGAGGGATAATTTTAAAAAATCACAAGACGCCAGTCTGTTTCACATAGACACTCAAGTTGGAGCTCATTTGTTACTTTCCATATAAGAGAGTTCCTCATTTACTCATCTCACCTTGTTTTCCAATACAGAATGTACAAACCTGAAAGCTCCCCTTTTACCAGTCACGACAAACAAATTTATCGGCAATTTGCAGGAGCTCTTGAGGCACTGGGGTAATGTTAAAGAGTATTTCACAAATAGAAAAGATTGTTGATTTAGGCAAATGTTAATGCTATATGGAGCATTAGTCCAACATTACATCGATGTAGGCAAGGAATTCGACTTATTTTATTACTACAAATATTGTTTTCAGTTGTCTGGATCAGAAAGGTTGATTTATGTTCGTATTTCCACAAGCATTATCTGTAATTCTGTAGCATCTATACGCATTTTCACGATCTCAACACAATCTCTAAATTACATTAACCATGAATCGGGGTGCCTAAAGGAACTAGACAAAGTAATATTGCTCTTATCAACTGCCTCAAAAGAAAACTAATAACCACCAAATTGTAAAATACCGAGTAATTTCAAATAACCAGTACTTGTATAGTTTACCAAGATAAACTTTCAGCACAAGTTATTTGCAAGGAATGGAATCTGAGGTCACCTCTCCCAAGTCCGATCCCAAGCCATCAAAAAGGGTGCAGAAGATACAGTAAAGTAGTGAAAAACAGGGAAAGTGGCAACACTCTTTACACTTGCTAAGCCGACTCTCTAGACCGCTATATTGAAACAGCTTATAAATGTAACACATCCCCTAGCATGAGTTGATTTTAGCTTCTTAAATGCTATGATGACCATTGTTTGTGAACAACTTTTATGTATGCATTTTTTTAAGAATAAAAATATGTTTTTGGGACGATATCAGTATCAAGAAAATTAGACGATTGGAAGAAAGCATAATGGCAAAATGAATATTTAAAATTCCAGCACAATCAATCTGTATGAAAATACTGATGCAGGAGTGCATTACATACCCATTACCAGGACCCAGGACTCCAGGAGTGCATTCAGCAATGCCATACCTTAACTTCTGTTCAGTAAGGACAAGCCCTAGAAGTCTCGGTACTAATTGGTGTATAATACCCTCGTGATTTACTTGAGCGAAACAAGTTCCAAGTTCCTTAATCCTATACACCCAAAGTACACATATTAGTAGACAGTCATTGCTAAGGCAGAAAGATCATACATCAACAATGCATGCGCTGCGCTCCCAAATGTTGCTTTACACGATGAAGTTATACATTAACTCATAACATGAAACACATACAAATAGTCACACACTCACACATCCCAGCATAAAGTGCTTTACAAAGTTTAGTTCAAGTAATCAAATTAGCGAAGAATCGGAAAAACTTCCCAGCAATGCAGCAGCACAGTACATATAGCTTATTTCAATCAAACTCACGAAGAACTCTAATGATTCAAGCTATTTATCAAACTTAACACTACAAAATTTATGCTAAACATTTCTATAAAAACCGCCTCTATTAGTCTTTACTTAGCTTCAACTAGCCCGTTCATTTGTTTAAGGCATTCCCAAAATAGAAAGGTAAACAATTGACTAAGACACCCAAAAAATGGAATAGGTAAACAAATGACTAAGACTATCAAATCATTAGCAAGTACAATCACATCAATTCAATTATTCAAATACTACCTCTGTCCCAACCATTTGTTTGTCTTTGATTAAAATACCCCTCACAAAGAACAAAAAAACGCAAACAAATGATTGGGACAAAGGGAGTACATGATTTGTAAATACAACCACAGCAATTCAAGATATGTGAGCGGAATTTTGAGAAACGTATACAATCAAACGGATTATACAAATAAATAACAAGAATTCACAAAAACAATAAAGTAGATTACCAGCTCGATCAATAACACAGATTTGAAAAGGATTTCCAGTAGCAACATTGATGACACCTCTAGGACCTCGAATATTCTCCGGATTCTTGCAAAAATTAACCACAATTTCAAATTAAATCATAAAACTGAAGCTCGGCAACAAAATTCAACAAAATTTAGCAGTGAATTTACCAGAGTAGTAACAATATTGCCGATTGCGGCAGCGATTAAATTATCATTAGATCAAACGACAGCGTTTGGATACATGGCAGGTTTACTAAAGACGTGACTTGAACAAAACCGCCGTCGTACGAGGCATTTGATTTTCCCGCCGGAAAGGTGATAAAAAGGTTGTTAATTTTGGCGGGAAATTTGAATTGCGGAAAGTTATGCCAGTGATCACCGGATCGACTCATGTGAGATACTGCAGATTGATTTTTATTTAGCCTCTGTGTTTTAGAGGAGCACTTAGCCTCAATTATGAACCTAGGTTACCTAGCTAAGCCTGATAGGGGGGAGGATAACAATATAACATTATCCGAAGATTATACAAATACATCATAAATAAAATACGTGATAAAACGTATGAGGATGAACCCGTAAATTTAGCATGTGAGTAGCACAAACACATGCTACTATGCTAGTAACTCAACATAGCAAAATTAACATGAACCGATAGGCGATAGCCGAATTGGGGACCTAATTTTGACACATACTTCAAATTAACTCAATCCAAATGTTTATTTTTGCACACGAATAACTTGATAATAATAAACCTGAAATTACCTCAGCAACTGAAATTCTTGAAAACATGAAATGATCAGGCTTGAAATGACCAATTCGTACCAAAAACCATGTGGCACGTTTGCCATGTCTACTAGTTAGGTAAGGGTGACAATTGGGCCACGAATGGCCGGGTTGGCCCGATCTAATACGATCAAAGCACGAGCACGACCCAATTACCCATACATGTAGGGGTGTTATGGTGCGGGCCAACTCGGCCCAGCCCACACTTGTAGGTCGTTATGTTCCAGCCTGTGTGTTAGCCCAGCCCAGCCCAGCCCGCACTTGTGGGTCGTTATGTTTCAGCCTGACCAACCCGTGTGTTAGCCCAGCCCAGCCCGCCTCTCCACGCGGATCGGGCCAGTGCCGGCGATTTTCATCCCAGCCCAGCCCAGCTTGGCCTGGTAAAATATTAAAGAAACAAAAAAACCACTATATGGGTCGGGCCCAGGCTAGAGAATATGGAATCCAGCCCGGCCCCGTTCAGCCCAACCCTTATTTAGTGCCGGGCCTGGGCTATGAACCACCAGCCCAGCCCGCACCAGTCCGGCCCACCGCACAGCCACATATATTTGAACGACACAAGTAACACGACTTATTTACCACCCTTACCCGGTTAGCCATGGGGTTCCAAATTAAAGCTCATTTTATGAATCCAAATTAAAAAACTCGTTTTATTGTCGATGAGTATAGAAACTCGAAAGGCCAGTGTAGAAGTGCGTCTATTTGTGCGCCGTGTATGGCTTTTTCGTCCGATGGCTGTTGCCTTAAAATAAGAGAGAGAATAAATAAAAAAAAAATCGACAGGCAAACCACACTCTTCCTTTCTCTCACTTCACTTCCCACCTGCCAAAAAGAAAAAAACAACAAACTACAAAAAAAAAATCTAATAATTATAAACCTTGATTTTTTCCAAACCAAAAACAATAATAATTCATCTTCTTCTCTCAAATGATATCAGTGTCAACATCAAAATCCGGTTCGAACTGGCTAGACCGTCTCCGTTCCTCTCGCGGTTTTCCAACCGGTGAAGATCCCGATCTAGACCGCTTCCTCGCTTCCTCCTCTTCTTGTAGTTCCGGTTCAATAACTCGTTCTAACTCCACTCACTTCCCCCGCCGAGTCAACTCGCTCAAGAACAAAGATGTCGCCGTCTCCGTCGTCGTCGAAAATGTTTCGGATGTATTGTGTGATTTGTTCAACATGGGGGAATGTTCGCGAAACGTTTCGAAGAAAAACGGGAGAAAACAAGCAAACCCTAGGTTTTTCAATTCGTCGAATTTGGAGGTGAAGAATAATGATTTGTGTTCGTCGGATGATTTGCGGAGGGATAAGAGTGATAATGCGTTGGCGTCGAGTGGTGATCATAGTTTGAATCGCGGTAATTGCGATGTTAATAACGGTAATGATAACGATAATGATAATGCGAAAGTTCGGGATGGTGAAGCGGAGGAGGAGGAGGAGGAGATGATTGATATGAAGGAGTATACGAGGAGTGAAGTAACGGTAATTGATACGAGTTTCGAGGAATGGAAATCGGATAAATGGGTGTTTAGGAAGAAAGATGTGTGGAAAGTTCGGGATAAGAAGAGGGGTAAAGGTAGTGGGAAGAAAAGAAAGGTTTTAGTTGATGAGAATGTTGAATTGAAGAAAAAAGATGAAGAAGGTTGTAGAATTGATGTTGAGATGAAGAAGAAGGAGAAGGTTTTGCATCTAAATGAAGTAAGATTGTTGATTTTAGTGAAATTGTTGTTGTTTATATTGGATTCGAGTTAGTCTTGTTTAAAACCGTCTTAGGCTTGTGACGTATGAGGTAGTTAGCATGGAAAGACGACGTTGTTTTAAGTTGAAGACGGTTTTAAATGAGATCTAGATCGTTTATAAGTGTTATGATTTGGGTTTTTGTTGTGTGATTTAGAAATAGTTTGGTTGTGTGTAGATAATAACCTCTCCATACTTGGTTAAACCCGTCTTAAGCTTACAACCTATGGAGTAGTCAGCATGGAAAGACGTTGTCTTAAGTTTAAGACGGTTTTAAATAAGATCTAGATTGATTATGTAAGTGTTATGTTTGGGAATAGTTTAATTGTGTAGATAATAACCTGTGCATACTTGCTTGACAGTCACAGTTATTGTAATTTTTGTGGATGTTTTTGATTTGGTGATTTATTTCATTGCTTAATTTGAGTGAAAAGGGGTTTGTTTTACATGGGATGTTAATGATTTGGTTCTTTTGTGGGGTTTTATTCTGTTTTTTCGGGTGTTTGATAGTTTTATTATGGTGGTTTTTTGCTTAAATGTCAATATTTCATGTTCAATATGGTGTAAAAATTGGTTGGATTGTGTTGTTTCCGGGTCGAAACATGAAATTAAGGCTGCTTCGTATGTTTGTTAGGCTGTTCAGTTTGTTTGGGATGGTATGTAGTTAAATTTGGTGATGGACTTTCAATCAAGGTCTTTGTGGTTTTAAAAGAAGATACGGAGTATAATTCAAGACGTTACAGAAAATAGTTTGTCACTGTTCTATGAATTTGCTTACATATATCTCTTCGTTTTGAGTTTGTGTGGTGGTGGATTCAGATTGGTGATGTTTTTATGTTTATTCTAGCTTAACAGACGTTTAAGCAGTTAATGGGATTGTTGATATTACTGTTTTTATTGTGCTTCACGGTCGAATTATCTTACCATGATGTTGTTAGCAACTGAAAAGGGTTTTTGATTTAGTCATAAACCAGTAAACCACTTAGTTGTGATGGATTTCTGGCAGTGTATACCTAAAACTCTGTCTTTTCTCTCGTCTATTTTCTGCATTTTTTATGATGAGGTAACTGTTGCTAGCGGTTCCTTATGGTGTCTACTTATTAGGGCTTGTTCTTGGCGCTGGTTCAACAGCAAGTCATGAACACGAAGTAATGATACTAATTTTTGAGTATTCAAAAACGTTTTTTGGGTCTGGTTGAAATGTGATGTGCATTGTTTCTGTTAACCCAGTATGTATAGAGAACGCTCCAGTCCATGTTCGAATCAGATATAGATGAGCAGTGGAGAATTCCTTGTGTATAGTCTATCTAATTTGATCTTTATGTTTGAGAAACTTGCATAAAATTTTGAAAATCTTGTTGCATCTTGATTTATAATTCCAGTTTAAGGCAAAAATAGGGAGTTAATGCGAGTCCATTGCCACTTCGGTTATAAACTTGTGCTGCTTCTGCTTTAACTAGTTGTTAGGCTAAAAAAAGGAAGAAGAGATGAGATCCGAAGAGATGATGAAAGGGCTGACCAGCTGAGATCCTGAAAAAATCTCTAACCTATCGTATTAAAATAAATAAATAAATCATGTCATCATTTTATATCTCAGATATCATGTAGATGATCTACTATTCAGTATTCACTTTTGAGGCTATGTATGAATGTATCTCACGCTTTCACCAGGCACAAATTTCTCAGGCGAACATAAAATCTGCATATATTGTTTTTCAGATATCTTGATTTCAATTGATTACTTGCTTAGAATTTGATTACCCATCACCCATTTGAGTCTATCTGATGAACCTCTAGGGCATATAGCCTTTAGTCCTTTACCACGGTGAAAAGGAAGAAAAATTTCATTCTTTTGTTTTGTTTGCACTACAGGAAGCTTCTAGTTAGGGTTTCACTTATGTGCGCAGAGTTATTCAGACTTACTTATCGATCTTTTTTGCTCTCATCTGATGATTACCAAGTATGGTCCATCTCACTCTCCTGTACTCGTAGGGTGTGTTTGGATTGAGGGATTTGGAGGGAAAGGGAGGGGAGGGAATTGGAAGGATGACAAATCCATTGTTTGGTTAGCAAAATGAAGGTAGAGGGATTTGGAGGGGAGGGAAAATGGATCCCTCCATTTCCCGCCTACAAGGCAAATTATTTCCCCACCAACATAGGCAAGATTTGGAGGGAAAATAATCTCCTCCATTCTCCCTTCCCTCCCCTTCCCTTCTTTTCTCTTCCCTCCTTCCCCCTCCCCTTCCTTTCCCTCCTTTTTTCCTATCCAAACAAGGCCGTAGTGTAATCAGAATCCCTTAAGTCTTTCTCATGGTTGAGGTCTGGGCCGTTCTACCTAAAAACTGTTCTGTAGTTGTTTCATTTATGAATATATGCACTAGAAATGGCGTCTCTTCAGTTTATACTGTGTTGTGATAATGCTTTAGTTTCATCCAACTACTGCCAGTTTCTATGTTCGTGCTTCCTCATATGTTCTACTATGCTATTTGTTGCTCGTTTACCTATTTATGTACTTTTCTCTGAAGGTGTGTTTGGATAGACTTTTAGGAGGGAAAAGGGAATGTGATGTTGGTGTTTTCCTTTGAATCTTTTCCATTTTTGGCAGGATTGGTGTGGATCATGAGTAGGAAGTTAGATCCCTGCATTCCCACTCTCCTTCATCATTTTCCTCATCCCATTTTACTATCGAAATAAGGGAAATTGTCTACCTCCCTCTAAGTCCTTTCATCCAAACATAGAGTTACGCATTTGTGTTTTCCCTTCAAGTAACTTCCTTTGTGCAGTGTGCAGACACTTGAGTGCTTTGCTAGTTTATGTACTCAAAGTTTCTCATCTATTTGGTACCACCTCCGTTCTGTTGAACTCCATACGTTTTTCTTCAATATATGTGAGATATATTTTAATCAAACGTATGAAATTCAACCGAATCCAGGGAGTAATTGAATTGAAGCATAACACAGATTACTATGTGGGCAATCTGTTTTTAGATGGGAAATTGGGAATATAATTTGTACTGTACTAAGCCACTACTTATGGTTATGGACCACTTTTTTAATACAAATCTTAAGCTTTAGATTCTTGTTTTTTGTTCTAAGGTGCTTTCTGTCACAATATCCAACTAGGACCTGTAGTTTTACTTTATACCAGTAATCAGTTCAACATTTCATGCTGTATTTGTTTAAGTCAACTATGGCTGCTTGATTGTACATGTAAACTTTACTGGATCATACGTTGAACTTTCTTTTGATGAAGTTTTCGAATTGTTGTGATCATCTGTTTGGTCAGTTACGTCTTTTCTATACTTTCCGGAAAATTTAGGAGTAATTTAGTGCCCAAGTAATCATTTCGAGAGACGACAGGCGTCTCATATTTGTCTAATGTGAGACGAACCCTTAAAAAAACCTGGTAACATACTTGCATTTGTCCCACTGAATGTTAAACGGGTGGACTAGCTACTCATGGGTATTATTATGTCGGTCAATTTCATGATAATCTTATCATGAGACTTTTTGTAGGAGAATGTGTGCTAAGTACCGAACCGTCGACTGATTATTTCTCTGGATGTACATTTATATCATTTTATGTAGAGACAGCCTCAGAATGACAAAGCAAGAGAACTATTAAAGGAAGCAGCAAAATTTGTCGGGAAAGTTCCTCAAAGCAGGCAAGTGCTCTGTGGATCTTTAATATCTACTCTCTTCAGTATGAAAACTGTCGAACAAAAACTTATATTATTGAGTACATTGATGCTATAGGTTTCCTTGTCCGAGACCACCTGAGAAGTTAAGAATTGAAAGCACACCTGTGATCCTTTTCAAGTCGACTCCATCGAGCGGTAACGCTAATGGCATCACGAGACTAGGCAAAAGCGCCAAGAAGGGTTGTCCGAAAAAGTTTAAGATCATATGATAGATTGTTACGAGGCTCATTAACGTAATGGTGCCTTCTATGTCTGGAGTTTAACCAAATGACGACGGGTTCTTCACTTGAGCTGAATATTGTAAAAAGTGGCAGTTTTGTTGTATCAATACATGTTGACTCATTGCATAATACATATAACATCTGGCAATTTTTGTTCTCACCAGACAGAATGCTCAAGAAATTTAATTTATAATTTAAATTTTCAAAGTCTTCGTCCCCGGTGCGATGAAGATGGTCTCTTATAAGAATCTATGGTTACCTACAAAGATTTTTGGGAGGACCTCCATATTTTCGGTTTGTATATACTATTTCATCCGTTCCGGTCAATAGTTTACATTTGCTTTATTTCTCTCTCACAAAATAAAGCAAATGTAAACTATTCATTGGGACGGAGAGAGTATACAACACTTGACTCCAAAGCGAAAATTATTGTGTTTCTACAGCTTGATATATTTGATCCTGACATCTTCGTCTTGTTTATTTGTTTACCTTTTATATTATTTGTGAAAGGTATTTTAATCTAGGTAAATAAATAATTGGGACGAAAGGAGTATTTTTCTCTAACAAGTACTAACAAGTAACAAGTTAGTCATTCCCCAACTATAAAAGTTAAGTCACTTAAAGGCTTTTGATTTGTTCCCGATTTAAGGGAAAAAAATTTCATTTTCTAGAGTTGATCCCACCACAAACTTACGTTAAATTTTTTTAAATTATTATTTCAGAATATGACATATTATTATCATACTAACTAAATATTTCGTATGTCATAATCTAAAAATCACCCCGTGCATTTTTTGTCATGGGATTAACTAGTGATAATATAACGGTTTTTTCATTAATTATGGAAAAAGTAAGTTTGTATTTGCATTTCTGATGAAAATATCTTACAAATATTTTCATCTTAAGCTTATCAACGTATATACCCTTAGACACATATTAGAAAACCATAACATAAAGTACTCCCTCCATTCAACAATTATCACCCCATTTCCCCATTATATGTGAGAGGTATTATATTGAAATGGGGTGATAAATGTTGAATGGAGGGAGTATAAGATTTTTTTTCACCAAAATAAGAATTTAATGCAGAGAAAGATTTAATGTTTTGAGCTCTCAAAAGTGTAGATCTTTGTTGGACATTCCATGTGCATTTAGGGATGGAATGTTATAAAGTACTTTTAGCTGTTTTGGATGGAAATAGATCTATCTCAGAGTAACCCCACAGTAGACACTAGACAGTGGGGGATGTTTCTCAATTAAGTATGATCGTACCAAAAAAAATTAAGTATGAACTTCTTTCAGACATTTTGACAAACATATTATCTGCATTGTTTTATGTAATACTTTACTTGATACTAATTGACTGTGTGGTTGACCTGTCAGCCGAATTTTTTTCTATTTCTACCAAGTTACTCTATTAGTAATTAAACTATGGATTCAGAAAGATACGGAATAATTTCGCATGTAAGACCGTCTCATACATACCTCGTGTGTATTGGTTCATAATATTAGGTGTCTAGTTCTCTGTGTCTGGCATACATTCACTACATATGCTATTATTTATACATGTTAACATTATTCCAATAAATTAACGGGTACAAGGTTAGATCTATGTCTACTCCAGGACTCTTCATATTTCCTCGTGTAGCCATGTTCGACATTCGATCAAGATATGACACTTGGACATATCATTTGAAGTCAAAATATGCATATTTTTCATTAAAATAAGGAAAAATGGCAAAATACTACCTATTATAGTCAAAAAATTTCAAAATACTACATATTATACTGTTTTGTTCAAATTACTACCTACAAAGTTACTAATCCTCCCCAGTTACTACCTTATACCTAAATTAGATCTTAATTAAGGTCAAATGATCAAAAACTCAAATTTTAATATGCTATACCCATTTTACCCCTCTTTAAACACTCCTTTATTCCGGCCATCCTCACCATTTCTAGCACCACCCACCACCACCATCACCATCACCACCACAGGTCACCACAAGCACAACCGAACACCTTCTCGACCCTAATCCAACCACACCCTAAACCGTATCCACCACTAGAACCCCACCCAAGTCCCACCTTTACCCCACCACCACCACCGCACTTAAGGCCCTACCAACAATCGAAAACCGTAGATCTAAGGAGTACGATTCCTATAAGTGCGCAATGAGCTAAGGAGCTAGGTCTCATAGTGGAAGGGAGGCGGGAATGATAGTGGTGGTCAGGGTTACGGTGGTGAAGGGTTTCTGTGCGGCAATCGCGGAGTGAGGTAGTAGGATCGGAGGCGGCTTGGAATGGTCGTCTGTAGTGTAAGAGTGGTGACCTTGAATGTGGTGACTAACAATGGTGATGCTTGTTGAGGGTGGTGGATGTTGATAATGGTGGTGGGTGAATGGATAAGAAAGGATTAGTAAGGGTATTATGAGTAGATTATTTAGAATTCAAATAAAAAAGGGTAATTAATCAATAAAAGTCACCTAATAATGGTTAATTATGGTTAATTAAGTCCTAAATCCAGGTATAAGGTAGCAACTTAGGAAAAGTTGTAGCTTTGTAGGTAGTAATTTGAAAAAATAAATATAATATGTAGTATTTTGAAAAATACTGACTATAATAGGTAGTATTTTGCAATTGAGCCTTAAAATAACAAAGTCCAATATACTTAGACATGCATGCATTTGTGTCCGACACATAAAACGAGCATGAGTAACATTATTGACACGACTGATAATAATACGTGCGTCTATTCTGTGTTTGGTATAAATACTTCCCTAGTCCCAACCTTACCATGTTCTTTTTGAAATTGAACAGAACATTCTTAATCGTTCCGAATGTTTAATTTTCTAAGTTGAGCAAGATATAGAGTACGACAGTTTTACACCGCGCTAAATTGTAAACCTCTTCTAAAAAAAAGTTAAATGTAGTTTATTGTTTTTCAAATTTCCCGATGAACTTACTAAATTACTCCGTATTAGATAGTCTGTGATGGATTTTGTTAAATCATTGGGTTTTTAAAGAGCACCTCCACATTCCCAAGGAAGCAAATTTATTCAAGCTGGAAACCATCGCGACTCGACTTGAGCCATATTTGAAACAACCATACGAATGTAATGTAATGTTTTTGAGTTATCTGCAATTTAGCCCCAAATGTAATGTAATGTTTTTAAGTTATATTGTAATTTTTTGAGCTTAATGTTTAAGTGAATAAATTTAGAAATTTTATAGTAAAACTAAAAACTTTAAAACAAAAATCGAAAACTTTATTATAATATTCAAAAACTACAAAACTAGTGGTAGTACATCAGATGTATAATCTATTTACTCGCAGTACCAACAGTACTTGAAAACCTGGAGAAAATCAATCCTCGGTCCGAGGTGCTTTCTGCGTTTAGAAAGTGGATGTAATATTGGTACCTGATGCATGTGAACTTATATGACACGGATTATTTTAGTAGTACATTAGATGGAGAGAATACAAACTTATACTCCCTCCTATTCACTATATTCTTCCCCCTTACTTTATAAGGAAGTGAATTTGGACCACACAAAATACACTATCCTACATGCCATTGAATTTGGACCACACAAATCAATTCTTCCCCCTTACTTTAAATAAGGAAGTGAATTTGGACCACACAAAATACACTACCCCACATGCCATTGAATTTGGACCACACAAATCAACCCAAAAAAAGAAATAGGGAAGAAAACTCGAATAACCGAATAAGAAAATAGGGAAGAAAACCCTGAATAGGAGGGAGTATGAGGCGAATGTCGAAGCCGTTCCTGCACAAGGCAAGTCAGGTTCTACAATAGAGTTACGAGCATTGAGACAATCAGATTAAGAACATGAAAAGACCAAATTCACTTTGAAATTAAACAAAAGACCTCTGGATTTAGAATTTGCACATATGAATCAAACAAGCGCATAGATTTCAGTCTTTCTTGATTTTGATTTTTGAAACAACATTAATGTAAGATTATTCGGTATTACTTATAGGATACGATTACAATTACGGAGCCATCAGTGGATGAACAAGCATAAATCTATTGGACCAAGTAGTGGTACAATGACGAACCACTCTCAATCTCCTCTTACCAAAATCACATTGAAGCAACTTATCTCGGTACCTAAAGTAAACAATGTCAGGATCATTGGGATGACAACAAATCATCTCATTTTTTAGGCGTACAAAACTCGAGAACAAAACTTCAATAGGACAGAAAACCTGATCAAAAATATGTGGCTTCAATTCAAACTTAATAACTAGCCTTAACTTCGCCATGATATTATCTCCCCAAGTAATCAAATCATCATCGTCAAATTCCCATACTTTGATTCTCGGAGTGACCTTGTTTGATTCGAGCTGGGTTATTCTAAGTCGATTTTGACAAGACCCAAGCACGCTGTCTTCCCAAATTTCACTAGGTAGGTTTAGTACACTATACCATAATGTGTCGTCAACAAAGGGGTCAATTACTAGAATTTTATTAGACTTACCACGCCAATGAACCCTGTTGTTCGAAGTCACAGGATGATTACTGAAGTATGATCTGAATTCGAAACCCAAATCATTGATATAGTATTTCCTCCATTTGCCGGTTACAGAACAATATATTTCCGAAGTTAGGTAGTTTTCGTAGCGGTACCCTCCCTTATTAATAAGAATAATCCGAAATCCAATGACGTTATTTGTTGAGTTAGAAGCATCATCAATGGTACTAACTCCGTTAACAACTCCGGCCAAACCAACTTTACAAGTAGAGTGAAATCTGTAATAGACATCGGCCATAATATTGGGCATATAAGATTCCGGATAGTCCGGTGTTATGGGAGCTACAATAATAAACTGTTTAGTAATTGGATTGCCAATGTAATACGCAAATCCTCCTTGGCTGTAATAGCGCAATACCAAGATGTCATTGTAATAAGCAACTATGTCTTTGGAAGGATCATTAGTAGGGAAGATATCGTTTAGGCAAAGTTTATGTGTTTGGAAGTACGGGTGCTCGCTAATAAGGCAGTCGTACTCAGTCCTTCTGTTACTAAGGATCAATGTGAAAGGGGAATATTTATGCGTAAGGTAACGAGCAAAATCGGGATTGGAAATAATTGAATTCCAACGTTTAGAAACGCATTTGCAAGTAACGAGATGTCTCCATTGGACAATCCTTATGAATATCAACTCTAGTAAGGTGTCGTTAAGATCGTCGATGCGAGATTGGCCGTGGTTTAGATGTGGTTGTTTGGGAATTATGAGACTAGGAGGAAGAGGAGGAAAGTGACGGAGATGATCATCATAAAGATGGGCAGCCATTATGCTTTGCTTGGTCGACTTAAATTAACTCTAAACTTATTGTTTATATATATAGGGCGCTGATGTATCCGCGGGGACAATCGACTATGTTAGGGTGCAAACCCTTGTCCCACATCGGTAGAATAAAGATGAAAGCTCATCTTTATAGGTGTTTACAAAATATAATAGTATGAGGCCTTTTGGGAAGGAGCTCAAGAGTAAATCCGTGAGGGCTTGGCCCAAAGCGGACAATATCGTACTATTATGGATTGTGGACACAGATGCAGCAGAGGCCCAACAGAGGGATATTCACGCTTCCGCACAACAGACTAAGCCACGGGATATGTCATTCACAGACTGTCTTGCCCTTGCTACGTGTTAGACAGTAGTTTATCACTTTATCTACTCTCCTCAGCTCCTCTAGTCTCCAAGTCAGTTGCCAACTTGTCATTGTAGGACTCTTTTCACTTATTTTATTTTTTTATTTTCTATTTTTAGTTATGATTTAATGTCTTATCATTAGCCTCTTAGGAGTCGTTTGGTTCACCATGGGAAGATAGAATTCCCGGGAAGATTAAATTTATGTGAAGTTGAAAATCACGTGAATTGTAGAAATCTTGTTTGGTTGGATGTAGGAACTTGAATTTATGTGGGAATTCCCACTTACCTAGGGGGGGCTTGGTAGTTGACTTCCTACATGATGTAGGAATTGAAGTTCCACAGGAAGTTCTACTTCCCATGAATTGGGCAACCAAACAAACCTTCATTTAGCTACTTCCCATGATTTTCCAATTCCTATGAATTTGGAAGGCAACCAAACAACCCCTTATTTTAGTTTTCATAGTTTTTTATATGGAGATTTTTATTGATAACATATTTAATCAATGAAATATTTTTTTATTAAGAAAGGTAAATTTACTCCGTACAATATACTATGACGAGTTCTACTTTGACAACTTGACCCTAAGAAAAAGAACGATTTTTTTTATAGTTAGAGCAAAAGGAAACCGTGGTATGAGTGATATTATACCTGTCAAACGAGACAGGTGGGCGGGGTCATGGGCCGAGTTGAGTCGAATACGGATTGGGTTAACTACGGATCAGATATACGGGTTACGGGTCGAGTTAGGGTCAAAATAACATGATCCAAATTAGTCTCGAACGCCTTTTTTATACCATTTCTTAAATCGGATTTTTTTAAACACAAAATAGAAAGATACTCGAAATAACATGACCCAAATTAAGCCGACCCGTACCCGAAAATTGACTCGTTTTCAGGTATACTTAATCATTAATCTGAATGTGAAATAGCATTTTTTAAAATTAATCGGCTAATGTGCTATTTAATACTACAACGAGCGGAGTGAATAAGGTTAACTTGAGTTATTAATTAGATCGAATAAGGAATAAAATGTGGGTTAAAAATCGGTAAAACATGGTGTTATCATTACGGGCTATCATCGAGTTGCGTTGGGCCGGTTTTGATTTGCCACTTTTTTGGGTTCTGTCGAGTCGGATTTGCTTGGATCAGGTCGGGTGGATTGGACCGAGTCAAGGTTGCCAACTCTATCAATGACAAAAAAAAAATGACATTTATATAAAGCTTGAATAATTAATTAATATTAATAATTGAAAGGTTATACAAGTAATCTTAATTAAGATCAAGTTAATTACATAATTTGTACTCTAAATATTAGTGCTAAGTAAGTGTAGTATGTCATATCAATTCATTGATTCACCACTTGAAACAAGATAAAAAGAAAAAACTATGGGAAATGAGTAGCACATGCTAGCATGACCACGGTCCATGATGTACGTAGAACGTGCTGTTGACTTTAATGCTCATAGTCAGTCTAAGAGAAGTCAAGGGCAGAAATGTCAAACAGCAAACAAATCCCGCGGCTTAGTACAAAACCCCCGTGAATTTATGCCAACCTTATATACTCCCTCCATTCAACTCCACTTTGCAAGTTTCTCTTTTGCGCACTATTCACAAGCGGACATTCAACTTCAATTTTCTTTCGATACACAAGTGAAAATATATTCATGTGGGATCTTGTTTGATTCGTCTTTAAGAGTACATTAAAAATATCCATCTTTTATAATTTTTGCAAATACGCAGCTAATGATATTTATCGCGTAAAAACTGCATTGGCAAACGTGATAAAGCAAACTTGCAAAGTGGAGTTGAATGGAGGGAGTATAAGGTAGTGTTTAGGTCTAACTGTAGTTGTTCAATTTGTGCGTGGTAGCCAAGGAAGGCGAGTATCAGGAGTTTAACACCAAAGGAAGGAGTAAGGACCTCAACTATTATTTTTTTTTTCAGTTAAGGACCTAAACTATCAAAGTGTACAGTTAAAGACCTAAAAACCAAAGTCCATCTATCTATTCTGCCATTAAGTTTGGATAATCTACCAATAAAATACTTCAGAAATTAAATCGCGAAAGTGGCAATTTGTCCCCTAAACTTTGTTCAATGGTGAAATCAGATCCCTTAAGTTTCAATTATAGCAATCAAGCCCCTTAACTTTAGTTAGAAGTGAAGTTAAACCCCATTGTTTGATTTCTCATAAAATTACACCAAAATTCATTTATATAATCTAATTAATCAATTACAAAATTTAATTTTTGTAAACTTACAACTTTTATACAATATATATAATTGTGATAACGAGTGACCTTTTATAATTTTACAATTGTTAGACAACTAGTTGAAAAGCCCGTGCGATGCACGAGGCTCTCATTAGGGTCATCGGTATAAATATATTGTATAGTTGATAAAAGAAGTTCAATTATGTTTAAATCATTGATAAAAAAAAGTTCGTGATTGGTATAGTTAACTATTAGTGCTTTTAGCGTAAGATTTTTGTCATTTAGTAGTTATCATTTCAGTTGTAAAACATCAAGTAACATAGTAAGAATATGTAATTAGTTTTTCCATTATTGTTATAGGTATCACTGGTTTTAATTAAATACAAAACATTATCTCCATAAATATAGTACAGCTCACAAGCTCACAAAATGAACTGCCCTTAATAATTGAGACAGACCTTTATGAGTTTGGCAGATTATTTTAACCTATAACAACTACGTAAAACTAAATGGTGTTACGTAAAGCAACAAGTATTATAATTATCTATATTTAGTGTGCTTAGAGAAATGTTAGATCTCCTATAACAAAAGTTTACCTTGACTACAATTAAGAGAGTGTTTTGCTCTTTATATACTTTCTCGTAAAGTCAAATCCATACTAAATTCCAATAAAATCAGTAGTCTCTAAACAACAGTACAAAAATATATGTGATTCTGTTACATATAATGCATGAGGCTCCCATTAGAATCACCTTTAACAATATGCATGTTGAATATTGTAAGAATTTTTTGAACAATAGATTGCAAACGTTGGTAATTACATTGTGAATTTGTGATGGTTTGATAGTAGAAGTCAATTAAGTTGATAAAAAAAAAGTCCAACTATCTTGAAAATCGGAACACATAAAACTTTTGGGTTGATTATTGATGGATCATCAGTCCCTTTAACTTAAAAGCTACTCTTTTTGGTATTAATTATATCAGTTGTATAGCATCCTAAGACACAGTTGTGTTACGTAATTACCTATTTTTATTGTTGTACGCACCACCGATTTTAGTTAAATTAAAACGTCATTACCAAAAATGTGGTTTAATTCCATACATTGATGAACAGGTGATAACTGAGGCCGATTTTATAAGATTCACAAATTAGATTAACTTACAACATTTACGAATATTCCACTTTGTAAGCATACGACCGTGTAATATGTTGAATGATGGTACGCAAAACAACATGTATCTCAATTATATATTTAGCCTGTTTGGAGGATGTTAGATCTCTAAACAATAAAAATTTATTTTTTTGACTATTAACCATTATTAAGACTGTTTGTTCCATATTAACTTCATGTAAAATATATAATACGAAATTTAATTTTTTAGATGTGAGATAAATTTTTAAGTGAACTAACGGTCAAATTTTGCAAAGTTTGACCTCAAAAAAATAAATCAGGGGTTTTGTATCGATTCGAGGGAGTATGATATTATGATGCTACTCTTAAAGTCGATTAGTTTTAGATATTCTATTAAATTATGCTATAACTCATTTTGTTTATTTGAAATGTTATCTATTTACAAAATCAAGTCTCATTATCTTACATTATTATTCTACTCTTTATTTATAATAACAAAATGAACAAATTTTCAAAAAGAGTTTCAATTTTAAGAAAATTGCTTCAAATTACTAAATATATACGTACAATCGTTTAACTTCTTAACCAATATATATGCAATTAGGTTTTTTATCTTAAAGTCAAACTCTTAAGTTTGACCTAATTTATTACACTAAGGATTACTTTATATTCAACTAAACCCTTATGGGATACCCCATAGTAACCACTAACCCAAAAAATTGATTATTTCCACTTCGTGCCCTAAAGTTTAGTCTAATTTCACTTCAGTGCCCCGAGGTTTGCATAACTCCACTTTGTTGGCTTGAGGTCTACTTCTCACTTAAGTGACTTATACATAACATTCTTAATATTTTATACTCCCTCCATCATCTTTTATCTCCCCGGCCACTTCTCTAATATATGTGATAGAATTTTATTGAAATGAGAAGATAAAAGATAATGGAGGGAGTATTAAAAGTATATTTTGAACATAACAAATCAGCATTTTTTGCAATTCTACTATTTTGTATGCAGTTTAATATCCAATTTTGCATTTTATTTTACTGAAAATATAATTAGTTAAGATAAAAGTTGACTATTAAATGTTTTATGCTACCAAAATGAAATTTTATTCAAAACTCAGGTTAACAAAGTGGAAGTAGTCGAAACCTTAGGACACTAAAGTGGAATTATGCAAACCCCATGACACTAAAGTGGAATTAACCCAAACCTCAGGGACCAAAATGAAAATTTTCCAAAAAAAAACACCTTTGAAAAGTTACGTAAAACTATTGCACTTTTAAATATACAATTAGTACATGACAAAGTAATAACCAGCAATTCGCAAAACGCGGTAAATAATTAAGTGAATAAAAACACATAGAAGAATTGGAATTTAAAAAGTAAAAATTGATCTAACCGCATAATTTTGTATATTTGGCAGTTCAATACATTTTAAACGTCTATTATGGATTTGATATGAATTTGAAACCAGTTTGAAAAAACAATTCGGGGATATAGTAGTAGATTATATATAGTTCTCACAATTCGTATATATATTTACACTGATTTATTCATAGTTAGCTGGTTCTTGAATTATTAGTTTGCATAAAATCGAAATTCTTGACTTTGTTCATTTATATTTAATTTTTTTTGGCTCATTTGATAAAATCGATATGAGACTTATTTAATATTTTTAAATGGTACGTAGCTCAATTTTTTTAATCTTATATGAATATTATTGGTAATCTAATCATACACATTTGATACGTTATAAAAAGTCAGAGATAAAACCATTTCATGCCATCGTTGAAGTTGTTTATTTCTAATATTGTCATTGTAGAAATTTTTCTCTGTCAAATGCCAAGTAAATGTCATTCCTTACCTCTTTTTCCTATTATGACATGTTGCTTTTTCATGAAGTATTTTTTTTAAAATAAAGTTCAACTTTTTCCTAAGGTTTTTGTAAGACAATTACAGGTTTGGTTATAATTACCAACTCGAGTCTTTTGTAAATCTTTTATTCAAAAAAGTATCTAAATAAAATTATCTTTATTACTACACGAATTTCACCAAGTAGTTAAAATCGAACAACTTAGATTTTTGACAATATTTATATTTGTAATAAATTAGGATCTTTTTTTTTCTCACAAAGATTAATTATATGTGTATAAAATATACAATTTTAACAATTTTATACGTTTATTATATGACTTTTTTTTTGCTTTATAATTATTTCTAAAATAAATATTCCTTATAACATTATTTTTTTATTATTATGTTAGTAAAGAATAATCGATAAATTATTAGATCCACTTCTTTTAGTATTTTTTTATTATAAAATATTAGATTTACTTCTATTAGGATTAATTTCTCATAAATTATTAGATCTACTTTGATTAGGGTAATTTTCTCATAAATTATTAAGAGGAAAAAGCTAGATCTACACTTATTAGGAATTCTAAAAAAGTTGGACTCTTTAATATCGCTCGAAAAGTTTCTGCTTTATATATATGTACTAGTTGGAAAGCCCGTGCGATGCACGTGGCTTCCACTAGGATTATCTATAAAAATATATTCTTAAGTTGATAAAAAAAGTCCTACTATGTTGTCATTGATGAAAAAAAAAATCGTGATTGGTATAGATGATAACCGATGAATTATTAATGCTTTTAGCATAAAAGTTTTGTCATCGATTAGTATAACATCAAGTGACATAGTTAATTAGTTATAGTATGTCGCTCGCTTTTTCATTGTTACAGACACAATCGGTTTTTAATTAAATACAAAACGCGTTCTCTATAAACATGGTGGAGCTCACCAATATGAACCCTTAATAGCGGAGACATATCTTTATGAGTTTTGCAAATTATTTTACAACTACATAAAACTGAATGATGTTACAAAAAACAACAGTTATCATAATTATATATATTTAGTGCGTTGAGATAGAATATTAGATCTCTTACAACATAATTTTACCTTGACTATTTACAATTAAGAGTATTTTCTCCTTATACACATCTCGCAATATCTCTAATTCTATTACATAGAATGCACGGGCACTTAGTATTATCTCTGACAATATCAGTTAGTAGTTTATGTCATTTTTTAAAATAGTTGGGTTACCAAGTTAGTATAATAATGTCAGTTAGTAGTATATATTTTATGGCACCGCTAAAAACGTTATTTGACGTTACCATGGTCTGGTAAAGAAAACTATTAAAGTTAACAAAAAGTCAAATTATGCTACAAATGGAAGCAAACAAAATATCGGGGATTGATTTAGATGAGGACAGATTAATCATCAGTTCCTATAACAAAAAAGCAACGAAAGCGTTGTGGCATTTGGTATTTAACTATATCAGTTGTATACTAACATTCAGAGATATAGTTGGATTATAGAGTTACCGTTCTTATTGTCTTAGCACCATCTATTTTTTAACGAAATAGTCTTTGACTACTTATCCTTAAAAACTCCATGCAAAATATATAATACGACATCTTAATTTGGTAAATTATGAAAACTTCTTTGTAAACAATGTCCTTCTTGTGGACTTGATACATTAAGTCTCTATCATCGATGTAAAATCTTAATCTCTCGGATGACGTTGTTCTTGAAACTACATAAAGTTGGCCATTAATAAAAATTGGTTTCGACAGGTAAATTTCAACATGATTTAGTAATTGTCCCTAACTCTTGTTTATTGTTATGATGCAGCATTAGAGCCGGCAAACAATGACACGACATGAAAACACGACAAGAATCCGACACGACATTAACGGGTTTGGGTTGGCATTAACGACCCATTTATATAAGTGGGTCGACACGAACACGACACGAGATTTAATTGGGTTAGGTTTTGGTTGAACACTCTACACACGAACCTGGCACGAATAACTTATTTACTAAATTAATCCCAAATTTTCTTGATCCTCACATAAATATACTTACACTTTCCAAATATGACATGACACGAAAATACGACACGAAATTCACGGGTTAGGGTTGAGCTTTGATGACCTATTAATGTAACTGGATCGACACGAACACGACACGATATTTAATTGGGTCGGGTTTGGGTTGAAGAGTTCGTGACCCATTTAAATGTGACACCTGAACCCGACACGAGCTGATCTGTTTGTCACGTCTACGTAGCATGACCTCAACGTATATATTGTCTCTACTTATTAAGAACGAAAATAATCTTTGTATCTGAGGAAGTCGTCACTATCCTCGGGTTCAGTACCTTTTGCCGACTTTGGAACCCGTAAGTATCTTCCCTTCTACTATGAATTTTCTAGGGCGATTGATAATAAGACAGGTCTCGTTAGATAATCCTCTTACGGAGTTAATGTTCCTCTACAATTACGTAACCGGCATACCATATTTGGTAGAGCATATTATTATGATGAGTTATATTAAAAAATTTCATGATGTATACTCTCTCCCCTTCTTAAACTCTTCCACTTGGCTTCTTAGAGGTCAAACTTTTACAACTTTGACCATTAATATGTCGAAATCATGATCAAACTTCCGCATTAACAATTGTGTAAAAGTAATACGGAAGATCATTGCGAAGAAGATAAAATACATTTAGTGTGAAATTCCTAAAAGATAATGAATCTTACTCCCAAAGTCTACACGAACTAAAATACCCGACAAAATCTCGCATAATGAAAACAAAAGCGAAGCCTAAAAGTAAGGATGCCAAATGGGGGATAAGACATGACAAATGTAAGCCTTCTCATACCCGTATTTAATAAAAAAATTACATGCCCCTACTTGTCGCAAGTAAAAATTTTCAAAAACATAACCGCTTCAACTTTGTCTATTCTATAACTTTCTCAATAATTATGATATTATTTTACCCTTATATAACACCCATGGTTGGCACGATTTAAAATTCAGTTTGAGCCCAACACTTGCTACATCCAAGACAAATGTGATATAGTTGGACACTTGTGATAGATTTTCCTTTTTGATCAAATTAATTTACTTTTTTCTTATTGTAGAGCTAACAATAATTTTTATTCTTATGTAGAAAGCTAACATTTATTTTGAGCCAATTACTTATTTATTCCGTTCCTCATGATTTTGGAGTATATATGTACCTTGTGTTACAATGCCTAATTGTTAATATTTATTTTGAACCAATAGCTATAATGGAGATTATAAAATTAAAAATGGGATTAACTTAAGATCAATTACTAACAACAGGGTTAAAAATAAGTAAATATTGGCAAGAAAAAAAACATTAACAAGTAATTAATCAGATATGAGAAAGGTCGGGAGATCATGAAAAATCCGATATTTAGGTTTTATTTCAAAGAAATTAGTTACCTGTTTTTTTTTATTCATTCAATTTATAATATGAAATATAGAGAACTTATTAGGTCCTTTTATATCATTTTACCAAAAAAAACAGCTACATTTCGGTTAGTTTGCCAAACATTTTTGGCTTAACCAATTAAATTATCACCTCTTAATTTGCAGTTACCTTTTAATCTACTTTTTTAAGTTTCAGTTAACTTTTCAGTTAGTATGACAAATGAAATTTAAGAGATAGTAGAGTTAATTATATTTTACTCCTTTTTGAAATCCACATTCTAAAAATTACCCCCTTTTGAAATTTTTTGCTAAATTACTCTCTTATGTTGCATTTTTTGCTAAATTACTCTCTTATTTTGTCAATGCAACTTAGAAGTAATTTTAGCAAAAAATTTTAAAAGGGAGTAATTTTAAAAATGCAAATTTCAAAAGAGAGTAAAATCTAATTAACTCGATATAGTATATGAATAATGTTTATATTATAATTTAATCTACTTATATTAGGATGCTGACTTTATTAAAATATTAGGAAATCTACTTTTATTAGGATAATTTTATTAAATTTATTTCGAAATCCACTCTTGTTAGGAATTCTGAAAAAGTTGGACTCTCTAATATCATGATGATTTTTTTAAATATAACTCATAATGATTTGTTTAAGAAGCAAGGTGAGTCTTAGACCAAGTGTGGTATGTCGATTATGTTGTTGAGAATTGAGGATCATTAACTCTGTAAGAGGATTATATAACGGGATCTGTCTTATTACACTACTACAAATATAGGCAATAACAACGCCCCATTAACAACGCATATTAACGCATTATATGTAATACCGTTGTTAATCAGGTTATTATATTTTGGCGCAATTCTATGAAAAGTAATAACAACGGTTATTTCTTTAAAACCGTTGTTATTAGTAATCACAACGGGTTTCATTTTAGAACCGTTGTTAATAGTTGAAAAGTTATAACAACAATTATTTATTTAAAACCCTTGTTATTACTTTTAACAACGTTTTTTTTGCATATAACCCTTGTTATTACTTTTAACAACGGTTTTTTATATATAACCCTTGTTATTACTTTTAACAACGGTTTTTTTACATATAACCCTTGTTATTACCTTCGCACCAAAATATTTTCATTGTGGGACAAACCGGATCCCTTATGTTTCTTTCCCTTTCTATTCTTTATTCATCTTCAACCTTCGCATCTTCATCTCTCTCACACTCAAAAACAAAACCTCTCACACAATACTCACTCAAAACCCACCAAATCACCCGCAAAACACTCAAAATTCTCCCTAACTCAATTTACATACTTATAACCCATTTTCCAACCTTCAAAACTACCAAAATCACTCAAAATCGACTTTTAGAAACCTAGGGTTTTAAAAATACGAGAGCAAGAAATTGATTTTTTAGTTTGATTTTCGCCTTATTACTTCGATTGTTAGGTATGAAATACTAACCTACTCGATTTATTTGTCAACACAAAATCTTAATAATTGCACATCTATTTTATTTTCCATTTTACTGTTGTTTGACTAACCCTTCTTTATCTCACCATCGACATCACTCTCCCCTTTATCAATTATTCATTTTACACTATCAATTACCCTATTAAATTTTAGGGTTTTGTTTGATTTCATAAGGATCTCATCTTTCAGAGTATCCATGAAGGGATTCAGATCTAGAGGTATTCTTTCTAACCGTAATTGCTTCGCCTATTTTGATTTTAAAATCTTTGGTGCCTTGTTGAATTTTAGGTTTCGTTTGATATTTGTACTTTTTTACCGTCTCGCATTATTCTTATACTTGGAAATTTTTACACTGTAGTCTTGTAGTCTTGGAGTCTTGGAGGTAGTATGCTAATATGCTCAGCTGATTTAGAAGGTCAAACATGGTGGAAGTTTGTACATTGTAGTCTTTTACCGTCTTTCTTGTCAGGTAATCTCGCTCATTATATGAGCTCCTTATTTAATGATCATATTGTTTGGTGGACATGACGCTTCTTTGTATACTATTGTTCGATTATAGATGATTAATTTCAGAGGTGCGTGAAATGGTATGTATTCCTTCTTTTTCACGAAGATACTAACCTGTGACCTCTTCATTTCCCCCATTTCAGCGGTATTACCTAGCATTGGGATTGTAATATATGCTCTTATTCAGGTTAACATCTTAAATTGACCTCTTATTTAGAGAAATTGATCCTGCAGGTAGTAATCACTGCTGCCGGAGCAACTCTGACTGACAAAGTAGGACGAAAGCCACTTCGTTTGGTAATTATCACTACTTTTTTTCTCTAGAAATTATGTTGTTCATATATAGTTTACATATAGTGCAAAGTTTTTAATTGCTAAGGATTCGCAAGACTCAGAATATTTTGTCTTTGGAATGTTATAGAACTGTTTAATTTATTTGCTGCATATCAACAAGTCTTTCAACTATAACTAATTTGACTCGGTAATTTAGTCCACCCACAATATTCATTATGGTTTGAATCTTCTTCCAAATTTTATTAAGTTAAGATGGATCAATGTTGTTTGTGTTACTTCAGTTTCAAGTGTTTGGGTTCACGACTTTTAGTTTTATGGCTAAAGATGCAATATATGCTCATTTTTGGCTAAACTTGTGAAATTTCTATGTTGTGCTACCTCACTTTCTTCTTTTTGATTTCTCCTTCATTTTTAATTCAATTAAATTTATAATATGAAATATAGAGAACTTATTAGGTCCTTTTATATCATTTTACCAAAAAAACAGCTACATTTCGGTTAGTTTGCCAAACATTTTTGGCTTAACCAATTAAATTATCACCTCTTAATTTTCAGTTACCTTTTAATCTACATTTTTAAGTTTCAGTTAACTTTTCAGTTAGTATGACAAATGAAATTTAAGATATAGTAGAGTTAATTATATTTTACTCCTTTTTGAAATCCACATTCTAAAAATTACCCCCTTTTGAAATTCTTTGCTAAATTACTCTCTTATGTTGCATTTTTTGCTAAAATACTCTCTTATTTTGTCAACGCAACTTGGAAGTAATTTTAGCAAATTTTTTTAAAAGGGAGTAATTTTAAAAATGCAAATTTCAAAAGAGAGTAAAATCTAATTAACTCGATATAGTATATGAAGAATGTGTTGGAGTTAGTGTCCTCCACAATAGTGCGTTAACATAATAAATCTCATTATTGGACTATCATCAGATATTTAATTATTTGATCCTCGTCAGTTGATTAACGTCAATCGATAACGGTTGGCTGACTAGAGTTTGACGTTATTGTCGTGAGACGGCGGTGATCAACTGACCCCTTTCGGTCACACCTAAAGGAACAAACTCCAATTGATAACTAATTAATTGTATGAGATACAATTTGTTTAGTCCCTTAATTTATAGACTAAGAGGTTAGTCGATTATTTTTAGAGAGATTTCGAGTTGCGAACTCGAGGAGCGGCAGTTATTATTTAATTATGCGATAATTAAATAATAAGTTTTGGGAAACGAGTTTTAGTTAATTAACTGTTAATTTACTAAAATTGTACTAATTGATTAATGTGATTAATATTAGTACGTAAATAATATGTGTAGTGGTACACGTATATTTATGGAGTAAATTGGACGAATTTATTATGGAAGTATTTAAACATGATACGATGTTTAAAATAAAATTTACACGTATTTGTGCGACAAATATAAGAACCAAAATGGACCCATAAATGGGACATTGGACCGTGTAAATGGAGTGTAGTGGATGATTACAAACATAATCATTACACTTTATTCTTCCACAAGTTATCTTATGTCTTTTTAATGTGATATGTAATTGAAGAAAAAAATAAGACCAATTCCTCACTCCATCCGTCAACTCCCTCCTTTACTACTCCTTTTATGTTCATTTTTCCACTAACTTGAACATCTTGCATGTGAACATTATTTTCTCTCTAAAAATAATAAAAGCCTTTACTAAGACTTGTTAGTAAATAAAAATAAATAATCACTAAGATTATTAGTATTATTTACATATTATCAAGGGTTAATTTTACAAGTATCTAGTTAATACTTGTAAGATTATTTTGGGTGTAGTTCTTGGGTGCAACTTGAAGGAGACTTTCTTTTTGAAGGATTTTCTAGGAGGATCATCCATTTGATATAAGCTCAAGAACAAGCTAGTAAGGTGATCTAGTTTGTGCCCATTTTTACCACATAAATCAATGTAAGAACATTGTTTTTCCTTAATCTTTCTTTTTATGCTTTCATATTAGCATGCATGTTACATAGATCATCTAAATATCAAATTATGAGATAATTTAATTTTTATTAGAGAGTCTAATATGGATCTATGATCTTTCAAGTGGTATTAGAGCTTAGACTTGTAATTTGCATGTTGATTTTAAGCATTTTAATGAATTATGAGATAATTAGTAAAAACTCAAAAATTGTGTTAGAAGAGGTTTTAGCACGAAATTTTTGGGACATGCATACCTACTGATCTCAAAAGGTTTGTGGAATTTTTTGGTGATTTTTGAAGTTATTTTGCAATTTTTAATGTTTTTTGGTAGAAACCGAATCAAAATGTCGCATTTTAGTGAAAAATTGACTAAAATTAGTTAAATATTGATTCGGTGCATGGATTTTTTATGGTAGTTCATGCATATTTTCTACTGATTGTATACAAAAAGTTGAAGGTTGGTTCGGAATTTTGCATGTTTATTGATTTTTTGAGTAAAAAGTTGATAAAAGACAAATTAATTAATCATAATTTTGAAATTTTTGATTCTGCCCATGATAAATTTATGTACATTTAAGAATATTATTTAAATGTCAAAAGTGATTTTGTATGTGTGTTTTCACTTTGTTTTTATGTTTATTGGTTTTAGTGGTTAAAAACCGATAAATATCGATTTTTTTCTTCACAAAATTTATCCGGAATTTTTTGGGCAATTTTTCTGACTTTTTGGAGTTATTGGGAGTGTTCTAGAATACTAAAATGTTTTGTTTCAATTGTTTGGGTATTTTTCAATTATTTTGGATTTTTACTTAAATATTATGATTTTTCCGATTAAATTAGCAAATTATCACCAAATCAAACTAATAATTTGTGATAAAATTAGTGAGGACTAATTTTGAGGTTGAAAACAGTTTGGAAAATTAGTTTGGACTTAAATGAGATTTAAGAGTTAATTATTGATTTTTACATGTTAAAAATCGATTAAATCCACAAAAACCGAGATGGATACCAACGAATGATAGATAGGGCGATTTTGGCATCATATTTACAGTATTTTAAGCATATTTATTTAAGTTGAATGAATGATTGTCATTTATTTAAAGTATTTATATTTTTGTACCTAGTATGGCCTAGTTAATTTTAATCGTTATTACCCGAAATGAATGGGAATATCGATTTGTTTGTAATTAAATACGATCTCGTATCGTCGGTTTGTAATTAATTAATAGTTTTATTTATTTTATTAATTAATGTATAATAGGAATAGCTATGTAATTCATTTGCAATAGTTATTTTACCGCCGTTTCCAAAAGACGGATTACAACGAGACGGAGTCTATTTTTGGAAGGTGTTCCAAATCCCACAAGGAAGAGCCACTCATGGAATGAAGAGGCAAGGGACCAAGGAGTTGGTTTTCGAAATGTAATAAACTAGTTTTTATTAACTAGGTGGCCATACTAGGATTTATACATATGCTTACATGTTTGCTTATTTTATTTTCGCGCATGCCAAAATCGCCATTCACATGTATTTTATTTTCGCGATTGTCAATTCACGTCATTTACATTCGCCGACTTAGTTCACTTAAAGGGAATTCATGACTAAATTGACAAGATTTCTTACATAACTAAAATTGAGATTAACCTTACCAATTAGTAACACCTATGAATCTCTTGTTCATTAGAGCCACGCTCGCCCAAGCGGGGTGTTCTCTTTTTACCTTGAGTAAGTAGGGTGGTAAGCGGTTATCACACGCCAAAATTGGTTGGACTCAACGGGATATAAGACGGTCTTGTGTTCCTGGGCTAGTAGATGAATTTAAGGAAATTCGTCGATCAAGAGTTCTAGAGGTAGAATTAGTCAACGTGACTTACCGAATTTACACAATTATGGGATGTTTCGCCCAAGCGATGCCTATTTTTGTCTAAAGACGGATCTTGGAATCATTTATATAATTTAGTGGGAGGTCATTATATAAATGCTAAAACTTGTTGAACATGTTTTCACAAGTATTTTAAAACATTGAATGTTAATTTTTCCTATTTTTGTTCTTTAACGTATTTACTATGACATCGCGCACTTCATCCTCTATTTATTATTATACTCGTTTCGTTCTTTCATAGGAAGCGGTTTCTTTGAAGGAATTCGGTAGCAATGATTGGTAACATGATTTACTAATTCACCTACATAAGCTTACAACAATTATTGCGATTATTATACAACTTAACATCCATACATATTTAAAAAAAGGGGTTTTCATGTTGCAAACTCATATTATGAGTTTAAAAGGGAGTCAATTTTATCAAGAGAGTCTTGATTTCAAAAGTGACACCTCCGTCATGATGATGACATATTAATTTAAATGTTTGCGAAAAGAGTTTTCAAAAACACAAAGAATACTCCAATATGATACCGTCAAATAGCTCACTTCGAGAAAGGCCAAATCAATTGTTTATGCGCTAAAGAGCTTAGGCATATGATAACAATTGAACGGTTAGGTAGTCCAATTTCGCAAGAAGTCGAGATTTTGCCACATGTTGCACTCATTTTATAGTAATTCACTCTTACTAAGTGTATAAAATATCACGAATGACATGAAGAGAGGTCTTCATGAGATTCATTTTTGCTTGATTGAAGCAAAGAGGAATGTGAAAGTGAGTGGGAGTTAAGAAGAATTAACCCTAGATGTATGCGATAGAACAAAAGTTGAAAGAGACATCTACTCAAAGGATAGGCTAGTTCCACTATCTTGGTATGAGATATCAAGTACGGGTCATTTCTTTGTAAAGAAGTTTACATGAATTGATAAAACGTAAAACGTCTAGCATATGACATTTTCGTATCGAAATGGTGCTAGATTAACAATGATTTCGATGAGGACAAATGTACCTAAATTTGGTTTTAAAAGAATGTAATCATCTATGTTCATACATAGAAGGCATCACTTATGTGATTTAAAACAAAATGTTGTACCTGCTCCTATGATGACTTGGTGGTTGGTTTAAACCATTCAAGTTAGAGGAATTTTACATTCTTCACGAAAACTAAATATTATACTATCTTGTAGATTTTAATGTCCCTATTACCGGTGAACCTAATTGATCAAACCTCAAGTAAATTCGTTTCAAACGAGTAAACGAAAATCACATTGAACAACCATTTGATTGTGAGTCTTATGGTATGTGTGCATGTATTATGTTTTTTTCTTTTGCAGAAAAGAAACACAATAGTGAGGTGATTGACCATATACATACGGATGTGTAAGGCCGATAAGTTGGTTATATACATACTTGGTTACTTTTACCGTAATGTTAAGTAGATATGAAAACCTCATATCTATTTAATAAGACATAAAAGTAATTTTTGAAACATGGAATATTTTCAAAATGAAGTAGTAAACCAAACTCACGTCAAGATCAAGATGTTGATCGGAAGTTTCAAAGTAATGACTTTGAAGATCAAATGGGTAATATCAAGTAATGACCTTGATAATCACTAAGAAGATTGTGAACCAGTTCACATAATACCTTCTCCTTGGACACCATAGTATATGGTATAGTCAAGTATATAAACCGAACTTTATGAGATATAGTTTGAGGTTTTTCGCAATTTTTGTAAGCTATTTTCTCACTAAAAGTTTAAAACCCGACTATAATAGCCTAAATGACTCCATATGAGATATGGATAGGGAGAGTCCCTAACTTATCTTTTATACATTTGGGATCATAAATGTTTATGTTCAGAACCAATTTGTGTATTTATGAGGGTTATCCAAAATTGAACCACTTGGTTTTTACTCCTCCAAAACGAGAACAAAGAGTTTATGGCTAATAATACTGTCTTTCTAGAAAGATTTTCATTTTCTGGAAGATAGAGTGAGAGAAATTTTGAACTTGCGGAAGTCCAAGACCCACAAACTGAGTACAATGCAAAAAGACGTTATTTATTGAGGCTCAGTGGTGAGTACAATGCAAGAAGACGTTCTTTGTTGTAGCTCAGTGATTATAAGGAGATAATTTTGCGATAATATTGCGTTACTTTTCAAAAGTGACGAATCATAAACCCTCATCAAAGGCTTTTCTATAGTATGAACTCTATGTGATGGAGTGTCACCATGCAATTCGAATTGATCTCTTTGCACACGATGCGAAAAGGAAGGAAACACGAGATGTTTTCGAGACTTGATTTAAGGTTAATACTTTGGTAGCTTACCTTGATCTTGTCGTAAAGGTTACTGTTCCGGGTGTAATTCCAGAGCAGATTTGTTACAACGTAAGCTTGTAGAATGATGGCTTTTCTTGACTCTTCCTTTCGGCCTCTCCTGAAACAATGAACAAACGGAGGGCTCGGCTTGGTACCGAGCGTACTCACTCCGACGCTCAAGTCAGTAAACTTAAAGAGATTAAGTTGTGTGTTACTTGGCACAAAGTATATTGTAGAGAGATAAGGGAGTTTATACCAGATTAGTGTGTTTAATTGATTATTTTCGGATCCTTTCCTCAATGAGGGTTGAGGAGTATTTATAGACTTTCACCTTTTGTCACGTAGTGGCCAAGTGGCAGAGCAGGTGGAAAGACTGTTCTACCCTCGGCCGAGGGACCCATGGCAGGCCGGCGGACCTGGTTGACTCCACGCCGAGGGGTCTTGGATATGAGTACACGGATATGTCTCCCGGCTGGCTAGTTGCCTAGCCGAGACCCAAGTGACGGGCCGACAGGCTGCGTCGGCTAAGATGTCTAATACGTTGACTTGCTGTGGATATCTTTGACTTTGCTCAATATGTTGACTCGGTCAGCGGGTGCAGAATATGCCCCATCAATTTGCCTCCAGCGTAGTCTATGCCGTAGTATGGACCTTCGATGAGTGTTGAGCGTATTCTGCGCAAGTTGAAATTTCTTCCCCGGCTTCTTCTTCCTCGGCTTGGTTCTGCTCAGGCCGTACCATATCCCCCCTCCACATGGATGTGTAAAGGGCATCAAATGTGGAAAATAAAATGGAGCTGGCCGAGACCGAGGTTGTGAGTGCCGTGTGCTTTTGATTGCCCCCCCGGTCTTTGCCAAGCTCGGTTGAGCAATGGCCGTTTGGCAAGTAGATACCAAGGATCGTGTTGAAGAAGATACGTCGATTGGCATTCCGTCAAGGAGCGTGTTGAAGAAGTTTTGTAACTGTTTGTCGATTGACATTCCATGGCTGCATGCTTGACACGTGGCTCGGCGTTGATTGGTTGACGCTTCATGGGCTTTGCCCTGATTAGTCCGTTTCATGGGTTTTGCTCTATAAATAGAGCAGTTAGCCCCTGATTTTGGCCACCAAAAATTCACTTTCTCAAAAAAAAAAAAAAAAAAAAATTTCTTCTCTCTAGCTTTCTTCGACGAAAACTTCTCTCTAGTCTTCAAAGCGTTACTCGGCGTAACACTTTTCCAAGGTAAACAAACAAATTTTTCAACTTTTATTTGTTAAGTATTTGTTGTCATGTCTTCTCGCCGATCTTTGGACCCAGTATTTTCGCGCCGGGGGCGAGCGTCGATCTCGATGAGCAGGAGCCACTTGCCGTCACCCCGATAAGGTTCGGGGGTCCCAGGTCTCCTTCTCCTGAAATCGATGAGAGATATATGGAGGGTATCGATGATGATGACGATGATGATGATGATGAGGCGACCCCTTCTGCCGTAGGGAGGCCGCTTGTTTCGGGTCACGGTGATGCCTGCTCGATCAGCCCTGATCGTGCTTGGACGAATAAGTTCGCTAGCTGCTCCGGCTCTGAACTTTTTGAACACCATTTCTCCTTCGGCAGGGAGTATAAAATCGTTATTCCTCAGGAGGGTCAGGCCGTCTGTTGCCCTCCCACGGGCTGTATCGGCGTATACATCAGACACCTGGAGTATGGGCTCCGGTTTCCTCTGAATGACTACGTTGCTGCCATAATTAAAGCAATGAACGTCGCTGTGGCACAGCTGCATCCGTTGGCCATTAGGACGATTGTTGGCTTTGTGTGGCTATGCCAATTTAAGGGGGAGGCCCCAACGGTGAACCTCTTCCGCCGGCTTCATCACCTTCGATAGAATGTCCAAGGTGGCACGGGGTGGTATAGCATACAGACCGAGCCGGGTTATATAACCGTCTCTAAGCTTACTTCCTGCAAGGACTGGAAGGCGCGGTGGGTATACGTCGAGGTTCCGGAGGATTATCCACTGCCCCGGTCCTTCCAAAGCCGCGTCAATTTGCGGTGTGAGAACAGGGGGGAGCGTGAACGATATGTTTCCCGTAGTAAGCTTAAGATGGACGCCTCGAAGGTCTATCTTAATGAGGATGAAAAACGGGCAATGAAGCTGTTTGAGGCTGAGAAGGATGGGACGCCGAAGGGATGGATGCCCCCGACGCAGATCATTCTTCAGGATGAGCTGCTCTGCCACGTCGGCCTCATATCGGCCCTCGAACGGGGTGAGTGGGGTCGGTGTGAGGCCCATCTTTGCTTTTTATGTTTCTGTTTTTGAACTTGTTTTATTTCTTTTGCTTAACACGCCGTTTCTTTTGCGGACCGATTTGGCCGGGGGTATCTGTCTCTGCTCTCCAGAGGTTGGGACTTGACGAGAACGGGAGAGTTGTTGACCCGCATCCTAAGGCCCAGACACGTGATCGCCGACCGGCTTCTAACGAACTCATGGACCAGCAGTTGAAGGCACTGGATGCGACGGCGGCTCTGGCGAAGGTTGCCAGCTACGTGCCGCGCCGTAAACCAAAGGCAACGTCTATGGCGGCGACAGCGTCAACTCCGGTTCAGTCTTCAATCCCTGCGGTCCAAAGGCAGCAGATGGTCATCGATGTTGAGGAGGAGGTTACTGTTGCGGAGGCTCCTCCTTCTTTGAATAAGAGAAAAGAGATCGAGTCGCGCCGCTGCATTCCGAGTAGGTAAAGAAAAGGGGCCTCAACCAAGAAGGCCAAGGTGGTACGGATCTAACCCAGGGCTCGGATTTAGCGGGCTCTTTAGGCATTCCTGATGACAGGCTCTCTGATATGTCAATGAACGTTGACATGGATGCTTTGTCTGAATTTTTTGTAGATCAACCGCTGCCGGCTACCGGTCCCACTGAACGGCAATTGGAGAAGCGGCCAGTGCAGACGAGCAATCAAAATGTCACCGTCGACTCCTCGTCCCTGAAGATTTCCTCCGCTCAGATTGTGGCGGAGGGCACAAGATTGTGCAGGAAGCTGGTGAAGTGGAATGAAATAGCCGGTGCTCACATTATGGAGCAAGAAAAGCTCATGGCTGAGGCGGCTCCTGCGCTTGAACGGCTTAGGCTTGAGCTTGATGCTTCTAAGCAAGAGGTCGAGAAGGCGAAGAAGGACTTCCAGGCCGCCGAAAATGATTTCCTCGCTGAGCGAAAGCTCAGGGAGGATGCTGAGAAGGCGGTCCTAGCCGAGAGGGCAAGGGTTGAGGCTGCGGAGGCTGACGCCGCTAAGCTGCGGGAGGAGCGGGACAAGCTTCAGGCTGCTTTCGACTTTGCTGTTGAGAAGAGGGAAGAATGGAAGTCTCTGTATACGGCTCAGGGGAAGGCGCACAGGAATACAAGGGCTATCCTCGCCCAGAGGGAGAAGGACATTGAGACGCTCCAAACTGACGTCATCCCAAACATGTGCGCCCAATACCGGGACCAGGCCGAAGAAGCTACCAGGGAAGTAATCAGAGAGCTCTTTCCTGAAGGCTCCTTCCCGTGGCAAAAATTTGACCAGTTTGCTTGATGATAAGGCGGCTGCTGCGGGAGGCGAAGGTCGGAGGAGGAGGCGAGGCGAAGAAGGCGGCGAGGAGGTCGCGAGAAGGCGACCTATCTTTGAAAAGGTGAAGGCGGCCGGGGAGGAAGGCGAGAGGGCAAAGCGGTGAAGCCGCGCCAAGTCGGCTCTCGGGTCGCCCACCGATGGTGATCTTTTCTGCTGCGATGGTGATCAGAAACAGGCATAGGGAGACGGGCGGTCGTCACCGGATTCTCCCGGCCCATCAGACAGTTTCAGCTGTTCGGGGGCCAACTATTGAGCCTTTCCTCCCTGCCATCTTTTGAGGCGCTTTCAATTCTCATGTCTGTAACCTTTTGCTGTACCTTTCCTTTTTTTGTTGAACTTTGGTAGGTAGTGTTTAGGCTATCCTTATGGGGACGGCCGTCGACTTCTTTCTTGTATTATCTGTGAACATTTTTAATAAGAGTTTGTTTATTTTGCCTCTGGCTTGGCCGAGGTCTTTATCTCATTTTCGTCTGAGTTGTCTCCTTGCGTTTCTAACATATTGAGTGCTTTTTGCTTTTACCTTCAGCCTGGCCGAGGCAGTTAGGATGCACATCTCAATTGTACTTAAACGTCTTTAAACATGTTGGCGTGTCGGTCGCCTCCTCCTTCACTCTCGGCCTTAGCCGAGGCGTCAGATTTGCGCTTCCCAACCGCCGTTGTAAACATGTTAGCGTATCGGTCGTTGTGTCCCCGTCACTCTCGGTCTGGCCGAGGCAATCGGGGTTCTGCGCGACGACAGCGTTCGTATCTGTAGACGTGTTGATCGCTTCCTCTTTCACTCTCGGCCTGGCCGAGGCGTCCGATTTGCGTTTCTCAACCGTACTTATACGTTCCTAAGCATGTTGGTCGTTGTGGCGAGTAACAACTGCTGTTGGCAAGTCGCGTTTCCCTCGTCACTCCCGGCTTTGGCCGAGGCAACCGAGTTTACGTTTTGACTGCTTTCCGTATCTATAGACATATTGATCGCTTCCTCTGCCACTCCCGGATTGGCCGGGGCAGTCAGATTTGCGTCTCAACAATGCTTATACGCTTTTGTACTTCGGGAGTGACTGCCTGGCTTTGGCCGCGACGTCTGCTTTGGTAGGACTATGGAGGGGGATTCTTCATTTTGATGGAAAACTTGGAACACTTTTCATTAGATATAATCATGCGTTGGGGTGCTTCTAAGGTTGTCGGTGTTCCAGTGGCTCATTAGAGGCACACCCTCCATGTCTGTCAGGATGGGCTCTTCCCCTTCTCTAATTTCTTCGCCACTTTGAGGGGTTGCATGTTACACCCTCTGGCAGATATTTGGATATTAACATTTTCGTCTCTCTCGTCCTTTGAGACGAGCTTTTGTGCCTCCCCCCGGTCCAAGACATACATCAATGTCAGGGCCCGGATGGACATTACAGCATCGGCCTCGCTCAAAGTAACCCGGCCTATCAGAACGTTGTAGGCGGACGAACCATCAATGACCACGAACTCCGATAAAACGTTCTTGGCCTCCTCTGCCTCGCCGAACATCACCGGCAACCTGATTGATCCCAAGGGCACTAGGCCGGCCCCAGAGAAGCTGTATAGTGGGTTGGTGCAGGGGCTCAGGTCTTCAATCTTCAGACCGAGGTTGAGGAAGCATTCCCTGAACATGATGTTCGTGTAGGCGCCTGTATCAATTAGGCACCTCTTAACCAAGTGGTTGGATATGTCCAGGTGGACCACCAGTGGGTCGCTGTGCGGGGCTATGACTCCTTCGTAGTCTTTCTTTCCGATGGTCATATCGGGGACGGTGGAAGCGGGGATCGCTGCGGTGGGCACAAAGTTGATGGCTTGGTAAAGCTTATTTAGGTGCCGTTTGTGCCCATTAGCCGACCTTCCGTTCTCGTTTCCTCCGATAACCACCTGGATCACTCCCATCCTCTGGAATACTGATTTCCTGTTCGCCCCGTCGGAGCTCGTTTCCGGGTCCCCAGCTACGTACTTGCTGAGGGCCCCCTTTCGGATCAGCTCCTCGATGGCGTTCTTCAGATGCCGTAAGTCGTCGGTCTTATGGCCGGGCTGGCCGTGGTAATCGCAAAATTGGCTTGCGTCGCCCTCCGTCCTCATCTTGGAGGGTCTTGCCCACTTCTGCCCTTCATTCTTGCTCAGGGCAAAGACCTCGGCCGATGATTTGACCAGGGGGGTGAGACCGTGGTACTGCTTCTGGGTGTATGGTCCCGAACTCCCCCCGGTGCCCGCCTCGCTCTGTTTCCTGTTAGATCTTTCAGACCGTGACCGATTACTGTCACGGTGACCTTCATCAGCGTTCTCCCAGCGGCTCCTCCTTTCTGGGTGCCCAGCTTCACTGTGGCCAACCCAGGTCTTGTGGTAGTCCTCCACCTTCACGGCTCGGTCGTCCATCTTTATGGCGGAGTCCAGGTTGAGGTCCTCGCACTTGATCAGCTCATTTTTGAGCTCCCCTTTCGGGAGGCCTTTTATTAGTGCGAAGGCCGCCAGTTCGGTGTTTAGCTCACGGATCTGCTGAGCTTTTGCGTCGAACCTCTTCACATAGCTTCGTAGAGACTCGTCCTCCCCCTGTCGGATAGTGAGGACATCCGATGTCTCCACGGCCTTTCTCTTGTTGCAGGCGTACTGGGCTATGAAGTTGTCCCTTAGGTCGGCGTAGCAGTATACCGAACCATTAGGCAGCCCCTTGTACCAACTCTGGGCCATCCCATGCAGGGTTGTTGGGAAGACTCGGCACCATACCTCATCAGGCTGCTCCCATACCGACATGTAAGACTCGAAAGCCTCGGCGTGGTCGGTTGGATCACTATCCCCTTTGTATGATAGGGTCGGCAGCTTCAGTTTGGTCGGCACGGAGACTCCGAGGACATAGGCACTGAGGGGCTGTCTGACCACGTGTCGAATGACACGTGGCGATCGGCTCCTCGCACCCCTAGTCCGGCTTCTCTCCTCGTGGCGGGAAGGGCTTCTTGTTGCCCGACTTTGGATAGTCGGACTTCTTTCTTCATTTCTTTGGGGCGGGCCTCGTTGTTGCCGCGGCGACGCTGTCCTCTCGCAAGTGGGGGAAGGACTTTGGTCTGCTACTGGCAGCACGGTCTCCGCCGGCGTCCTAGTATGCATGGCTCCTTGTATTGCCCCGAACAAGTTGTTCGGGGTCACTTTATGGGCCCTGGTCACCTGCGGGTGTGCTGCCGTCACCGTCGTTGCGGCGGGGGTGATCGGCGTATTACCCATCGGTCCGGGAATAGCCGGATTTGTTTGCATCGACCACATGTCCCATGACAGTGACGTGGCCGACAGGCAGCGGTGTTTCTGGTAGTATTGGCATCCCGTACGCCGGTTGAATTACTCGGTCGGTGGGGGACTGCCCAATCTCAGAATTAGGGACTGTGTCATCCTGATAGAATGCAGTTTCGTCGCTCATAATTATTTCTTGTTGTTTTGACATCTTCTTAGCTTGCTGGGTGGGTTTTGTTTTGTGTTTTTTTTTTGTAAGGAATTTTGACTAGCTTTTAGTATCATTTCCCACAGACGGCGCAAATTGTTCCGGGTGTAATTCCAGAGCAGATTTGTTACCACGTAAGCTTGTAGAATGATGGCTTTGCTTGACTCTTCCTTTCGGCCTCTCCTGAAACAATGAACAAACTGAGGGCTCGGCTTGGTACCGAGCGTACTCACTCCGACGCTCAAGTCAGTAAACTTAAAGAGATTAAGTTGTGTGTTACTTGGCACAAAGTATATTGTAGAGAGATAAGGGAGTTTATACCAGATTAGTGTGTTTAATTGATTATTTTCGGATCCTTTCCTCAATGAGGGTTGAGGAGTATTTATAAACTTTCACCTTTTGTCACGTAGTGGCCAAGTAGGTGGAAAGACTGTTCTACCCTCGGCCGAGGGGCCCATGGCAGGCCGGCGGACCTGGTTGACTCCATGCCGAGGGGTCTTGGATATGAGTACGCGGATATGTCTCCCGGCTGGCTAGTTGCCTAGCCGAGACCCAAGTGACGGGCCGACAGGCTACGTCGGCTAAGATGTCTAATACGTTGACTTGCTGTGGATATATTTGACCTTGCTCAATATGTTGACTCGGTCAGCGGGTGCAGAATATGCCCCATCAGTTACATAAGATGTTTAAAATTTGGGCTTGTTATAGAGAGTTTGTGACAACCCAAATGCCTTTATCAATTCGTATGATCTTAGCAATATAGCTTCTCACGAGGATGAGATTCGGCAAATGAATAATGAAACTTTCTCCTTGGGAGAAGTTTTGTTGATGTTGTCAATGCTAAGAAGCCTAGCATGCTTGAAAGATCCCTTTTGTGATCTATATACGTCAAAGAGTTGGAACTTTGGGTTCAATCATGTAGTCTATCAAAATGGTATTATTCGAGTGTCGAGGTACCATGATGATACATGGAGTTTAGTGGGAGCTAAAGTGAGTTTCTTAGTCTAAATATGTGCTTGACATATTAGTGACTAGAAATGTAGCTAAGGTGATGTTTCTTAGTCTAAATATGTGTTTGACATATTAGTGACTAGAAATATTCTCGGGTGAATACTTGAGAGTAGCATGGCGCATATTAAATATCCGGATCTAATGAGATAGATCTCTATGGATATTAGCATTATAGTCAAGAGACTTATGTGATAAGATTCTTGACTCGTTCAAGTTGTTGAACAATTAATATGATCTCTTGTGCTTTCGCTGCAGGATCTATTAAATATGCTAAAAGCTTCTCTCGTCGGGACTTATCATGTTGAGAATATGAGAAGTCATGACCAATCATTTCCTAGTGAGGATCACTAGATGATTATCAAGAGCATCCTTGAGTACTTGAGAAGCACTGAGGATTTACTCTTGTAGTTTGGAGGAATTTATGAATTTTGTGTAAAAGGATTAGACGGAAACATTCCTATGCTTATAAGATGTTATGGGCCTCGTTATGAAATGGTTAGCATGTAAGATTGTTATGTGCATAAAGAATAATATGTATAAGAAGTTATACATATATGTATAAGAAGTTATACATGTATAAAGAAGATATGTATGAGGAGTCATACATAAAAGATGTCATATGAAATATGTGTATGTATAAGGGTTATGCGTACAAATCATGAACGAAAAGCTAAGTACATTACAGCATCCGATGTTGTAAAAGAGATAGTTGATAACCGGAATTTAATGGGACTAGAGTAGTTACATTAGCCGAATATCTTATCCCAAGAGATCGTGAAAACAAGTGGGAGTGTTTGATTTGGCTTTAGAACCGAGTCTAAAAACTTGTTTAGACATGTACTTAGAAATGCTCTATGTAATGAAAAGATTGCATAGAACAAAGGAAAATTGCAATGGAAATTAGAGTGATGCAACTGTTACTAATCCTCTAACCAAAGCCGTTGGCATAAGGTAGACATGATGGTTATGTCATTTCAATGTGATTGAAGAGTATACCTTAATTGCTAAAGATCGTTATGTAAATATTTGATAGAGTATTGATATTTACATAAGTGATGATCGCATTCATTGTTAGAGTTTCTTTAAGAACTCAATTATTCAGTTTGACTGAAAACATTGAATACCTTGTTTATCTGAATAAGTTGTGGAGACAATGTTGAACAATATTCAAGTGAATAAGATGCATTGTATTTTGTCCCAAGTCACTTTATGAGGTGACGTCTCGGAGTGACTAGATTGTAAGTCGATTGATGGTAGTTCAACACCATAAGGTCATATGTGATGAATGGTCGATTACATAGGCAGAGTGTGTGACACTTTGCCGAGCAGTGACCATTTAGAGAGTCCCTAAGTTCTATTATAGACGCCTGGTCGTGGCGGGGATCTCTAAGATGTTCTAATGAGTCGATTCTTTTGACTGGAGACTATTATCTGAGAAGGTGCAGTTTTCGCGTGACTTTGGTTTTTGTCCTAGGTCGTGCCGTGAAAGGAGGCCAAAAGGGCATTTACTAGGTCATGGTGAGCTGTATTGTGCAATAGGATAGAAAGGGCATACAAGAACTGTCCACCCACGTTGGGTAACTATATCTCAAGGCCACTCGAGGAGTTAATGACTACAAATGCGTGACCACGCTCGGAAGTAATCTGTGAGAGATTTTTCCGGTCAGGTAGGTACACTCTCGATCGAGAAAACCACTCGCGATGTGTTCATGTGCAAGTGCGACCTGAAAGACACCTTGCATTGAGTGGGAGATTAAAACGGACAAGAGAATTGGTAGCGCACACCTTGTGTCGGACAGGTGGGAGATTGTTGGAGTTAGTGTCCTCCACAATAGTGCGTTAACATAATAAATCTCATTATTGGACTATCATCAGATATTTAATTATTTGATCCTCGTCAGTTAATTAACGTAAATCGATAACGGTTGGCTGACTAGAGTTTGACGTTATTGTCGTGAGACGGCGGTGATCAACTGATCCCTTTCGGTCACACCTAAAGGAACAAACCCCAATTGATAACTAATTAATTGTATGAGATACAATTTGTTTAGTCCCTTGATTTATAGACTAAGAGGTTAGTTGATTATTTTTAGAGAGATTTCGAGTTGCGAACTCGAGGAGCGGCAGTTATTATTTAATTATGCGATAATTAAATAATAAGTTTTGGGAAACGAGTTTTAGTTAATTAACTGTTAATTTACTAAAATTGTACTAATTGATTAATGTGATTAATATTAGTACGTAAATAATATGTGTAGTGGTACACGTATATTTATGGAGTAAATTGGACGAATTTATTATGGAAGTATTTAAACATGATACGATGTTTAAAATAAAATTTACACGTATTTGTGTGACAAATATAAGAACCAAAATGGACCCATAAATGGGACATTGGACCATGTAAATGGAGTGTAGTGGATGATTACAAACATAATCATTACACTTTATTCTTCCACAAGTTATCTTATGTCTTTTTAATGTGATATGTAATTTTTTTTTTTTGAAAAGAACCTCGAAGGTCCTACTGTATTAAAGATAAATCAGCAATAACAGCATCGTTCGCGATCAAAGGCAAGCCCTCCGACCACAGAAATCTACCAACTACTCTAGGAAAAGGATGGGCTAACGCATGAGCCACTCCATTGTTTAGACGACTAGTGAAAGACCAAACAACAGAATTAAAAGAAGCGCGTAAAGAAATAATGTCATCTAAAACTAAATCAAAAACACTTCGACCGGTACAAGACTTTCGCAAGGCATCCACCACTTGTAGACAATCACTTTCGACGACGATGTTCATGTGTCCTCTCCGTCGTGCTTTCTTGACACCTTCCAAGACTGCCACAGCTTCCGCAATATGACTTTCCCACAGCTGCTCCAGCACCACCGTCGCCCCCCCAAAGCACCAGTCCCCTATCATCCCTACACACCATACCCAAATTCACACCCATACCGTCTTGAACTCCTGCGTCAACGTTAACTTTCAAATATCCCTCCGGGGGTACCACCCATCCCTTACGCGCACTCTCCCTCCGCCTCACGCCATCCTCCTCCCGACTGCTCAGCTTCACATAGCCCCCTCCCTTTATCTCCTCCATCACGTCCCTTATCCTCTTCACCACGCCACACGGGTCCACTTCTCGAGCTTCAAAAACAACTTTGTTTCTATGGTCCCACAAAGCCCAACACGCCACCATAAACCATCCACATTCCCGCCCCCAAGCTCCCTCCATCTTGCCTCAATCCAATCCCTCACACACCCTCCACCCGCTTCCTCCTCGTCTCCCGCCAGCCCAATCTCCTCCCAAACCCGTTGTGCCACCCCACAATCCCGAAAGAGATGCGTACTCGACTCAAAACACGAATTGCAAAAGGAACAGAAAGAAGACTCACCTCGAACCCGAGTAGCGATGTTTGCTCTTGTTGTTAAAGCTTCGCTGCACAGCTGCCAAAAGAAGAGCTTCACGCGAGGCCAAACCGGGATTTTCCAGAGCCTAGCCCAAAGCCACTTTTCCCTCTCCCAATTTGAAGCACCCCCCACTTCCAAAGAGTCAAAGCCTCCCACCAACAGACGATAAGCCGATTTGACAGAGAACACTCCATCCTTCTCCGCACTCCAAAACCAGTCATCATCGATGGCATTCTCGCTAAGCCGTATGTTCTTTATCCAAGTCCCTTCGAAACCCAAGAAAATGTTATCAATGAGCTGCTCGTTCCAAGCACCACCCCCATCATTCAGTAACCTCGCCACCATCATGCCCTCGAACCCCGGAGGTTGAGGTGATATAACCCGCCCCAACTGGTTCGGTACTACCCAAGCATCACCCCACACTCTAGTAGTGAGCCCGTTCCCAATACGCCGTCTAAGCCCCAAGCCGAGAACCTCCTTAGCCTCGTGGATTCCCCTCCAAGTATAGCTAGGGTGATTGCCAATGTTTGAGGATAAGAAATCCCCATTCGGATAATATCTAACCTTCATAAACCGAGCCCATAAACTCTCCGTCTCCGTAGTGAGCCTCCATGCTTGTTTGCCCAGCAAAGCAAGGTTAAACAGCTTAAAATCACGGAACCCCATGCCACCCATGCCCTTTGGTTGACAAAGCGTTTTCCACGAAACCCAAGAGATACCCCTCTTCCCATCTTCATGCCCCCACCAAAACCTCGACATCATACTCCTGAGTTCGTCACAAAAGTTGACGGGAATTTTAAAAATACTCATAACGTAGGTAGGGAGTGAATTGGTAACAACCTTTAAGAGAACCTCCTTACCAGCCCTAGACAAAATTTTTCCACGCCAACCTTCCAATGTTTTACTCAGCTTGTCCCTTAGAATATTAATAAGCACTTTCTTCGATCGCCCCACCACAGTAGGCAGCCCCAGATATCGCTCTTGCTCCTCAACCTCGATAATACCCAACCGTGTAGCCAAATTACTCCTCTTCGTCCTCGGCACCCCCTTACTAAAAGAGACGGTAGTCTTATCTAAGTTCACCAACTGCCCAGAGGCATGTTCATATCGGCGCAAGATATCAGACACTGCTGTAGCTTCCTCCTCCGTGGCTCTTGTAAAGAAAATACTGTCATCCGCAAAGAGTAAGTGAGATACCTCAGGAGCCCCAACCGACACCCGGACCCCATGGATAGCACCCTCCGCCACAGCTCTGCGCATCAAATCGGATAAGACTTCCGCACAAAGAATAAAAAGGTAAGGGGAAAGGGGGTCACCCTGCCGCAAACCCCTAGTAGGCCGAAACACTAGTGACGGGTTCCCATTAACCAGAACAGAAAATGAAACCGAAGTCACACAGTCCATAACACGATCAATCCACGCTCTATGAAACCCCATGCCGCCCAAGACTCGATAAAGGAAGCGCCATTCGACTCTGTCATAAGCTTTTGCCATGTCTAATTTAATTGCCATATTGCCCTCCATGTGTCTCGAATTTTTCATAGCATGGAACACTTCAAAAGCTATAAGAACATTATCCGAAATTGAACGTCCCGGAGTAAAAGCCCCTTGATTCTCCGAAACAATATCCCCCAGGAACAACTTCAGACGGTTCGCGAGCACCTTCGAAACAAGCTTGTACACCACATTGCAGAGACTAATCGGTCGAAAGTCCCGGATTTTGTCCGGTGCTTTCTTCTTGGGAATGAGGACAATATTAGTTTTGTTAATGTCCCTTGGAGATCGCTCCCCTCGAAGAATGGCCAAAACAGCTCGTACCACTTCCGGCCCAACCGTACTCCAATAAGTTTGATAAAAAAGACCATTCGTACCATCCGGGCCCGGAGCCTTTAAGGGGTGCATCTGGTTTAGCGCATCAAGGACCTCATCCTCCCCATAATCCCGCCTTAACTCAGCATTCATGTCATCAGTAACTCGGCCGCCAATTCCCGCCACCACATCGTCAAAATCAGTCGGGTTCGAAGTTGTAAACAGACCTTGAAAATAGTCCAGCGCTACCTTCGTCACGTCCTCGGTACCCACCCTTTCCATTCCGTCTTCATCAATTAATTTGGCAATAAAATTCTTCCTCTTCCTCTCCCCAGCCCGAGTATGAAAAAATTTGGTATTCCGGTCTCCATCCTTAAGCCACAGAGCCCTTGATCTTTGCCTCCAATATTGCTCTTCTTGACGGCAAAGTGTGGAAATTTTTGCAATCAGCTGCCTTATTTTTTGCACATTCGTTTCGGATCGATCCCCTTCATTGAACCTAGCCAATTGCTTTCTCTTCTTCTCCAGCGCTTTTCCTATTTTGTTGATATTAATATTTTGCCATCCCCTAAGCTCACGTGCACATACATCAAGAACCACCACAATGTCACCTCTTCCCCTCGCCACTCCCCTCTCCACAGCTTCCTCACTCCCCAACCCATATTTGTTCAAAGCGGAAAGGTTTCACCCTAGCCTCCCCCATCTCCTTCGAATTCAGCAATAGCTTGATCGGGGCGTGATCCGACCACTCCCAGTCGAGGTAATGGAGCCGAGCATGAGGAAATAAGGCCCTGTTCTTTCTGGCTTTTTAGAGTGAATCGAATCGAATCGAATCGAATGGAGAGAATCGAATCGAATCGAGTGAATCGAATGAATGGAGTGAATCGAATCGAACTAAATCGAATGGAGTGAGCTGGATCGAATCGAATCAATAGAGTGAGCTGAATCGAATCGAATCGAATAAAGTGAATTGATTCGAATCGAATCGAAATAATCATATTAATATTAATAATAATAATATTTAATATTATTGTTATTATCAATCGTACTAATAATAATATTCATAGTATAATACTATTTATACTAAAATTAATATTTTTAAGAAAAAAATTATAATATTATACTCCCTCTGTCGGTAATTTGTTGTCCTATTTCATTTTAGGTTGTCTCATTCAATTATTGTCCTTTCTATTTTAAGAATGAACTTGATGAGCAATTTGATCATTCACACTCAATTTGGTCCGCTTGTCATTTATAATTGGCCCCTCCTCTTTCCTTGGTCTTTGTGCCAAAAACCAAAGGACAACAATTGACCGGGATAGAGGGAGGAGTATATGAATAATCATAAATTATAATAATGAAAAAATAGTAATTTTTTACTAATAATATTCTTAATAACAATAATAAATAATAATGTCAATATTAATAATGATATTAGTAAAAATAATTGTTTCGAATAAAAACACTCAAGTAAGCGTTGCTCGAATCGGGGTCGGGTCAACGCGCTCCTTTCGACGATGGCACCTCGAACCTATGCTTGCTCTCTCCGGATGGATCTTTCACGCGTAACAAATAGGGCCTCGGAGGGTTCGCAATAGGTCCTTCTCCGATGCCTTACGGATCTTGGTGGATAGTTGGGACCTTGCTTGAAGCTAAGGTTTCCGTGCCTTCTCATAGTAGCTCGAGTAGTCTTACTTCTAGAGAGAGGAAGTTGTTGGTGAGAAGTATTTTACCATTGATGGGTGAATAATGAGGTATTTATAGATTTCTATGTGTACCTCAAATGATGGTAGCAAGCATGGTTACCATATTCGCTATGAATACACCTTATCGATTCGCGATTCGCTTATAGAAAATGTGTTATATGTATTTTCGATGTCAGTTGATAGAATTCGCTTTTAACAATTCGTGATTCGTAGAGTATCAAGCGAATCCGTAACCATATTGGCAAGCGTGTTGACTTATACGACCCGTATTGGCTATTGGGTCAAGTCGGTTGGGCGTGCCCATCAATAATATTAATAATAAATGTTATTAATTTTAATAATAATACCAATAATTATAACAACCACAACAACAACAATACTAATAATAATAATAATAATAATAATAACAATAATAATAATAAATAATATTATTATTAACATTAATACATTATTATTCATTTTAACAACAACAACAACAACAACAACATTATTATTCATTTTAATAATAATATTCATAATAATAATAAATAAATTATTATTAACATTATTATTAAATATAATAATAATAATAATAATAATAATAATAATAATAATAATAATAATAATAATAATAATAATAATAATAATAATAATAATAATAAAGAATAATATTAAAAAATAGTATTATTGATAACAAAATTAATAATAACTATTAAATTTAAGATGAGTAAGGCTGAAATGAGTGAATCGAATGGAGTCGAATCGAATCGAATCGAACTTAATGGAGTGGTGAAATGAAAGCCGAATCGAATCGAATGGAGTCGAATCAATCGAATCGAATCGAATGGAGTGAATCGAATCGAATCGAGCTGAATCGAATCAATCGAATGAATCGAATCAAGTAGGTGGAAATAAGCCAGAAAGAACAGGGCCTTAAGTCCAACCACGTAGACGTACAAAGAGCTCTGTCTAACATGCATTGTCTGTTCGCTTCACCTGCTTGTCCGTTGTCAAAAGAAAAGTTGTACCCTACCCACGGAACATCTCTAAGATGGCAATCATCAACCGCTGATCTGAAATTAGTCATCTGCCATTGAGCCCGGCTGCCTCCTTTCATCTCTGTAGAAAATAAAATCTCATTGTAGTCGCCCATACAAACCCATGGCAGCGTCGACTGTCCCTTTAGAAGGCGAAGCAGCTCCCAAGAAAGGTGACGGTCAGTCACCGCCGGCCACCCATAGAAACCAGTAAGCCTCCATTCCTTCCCCTCATGACGGATCGTAAAATCCATATGGTGAACCGAAGAAGACATAAAAACACAATCAATATCCTTCTGCCACAACATAGCAAGACCGCCTGACCTTCCCATACTATCCACCTCCATCCCAAAATATCCCTCCAATTTCTCTCTCACCCTCCTCATTTCACGACCACAGAGTTTGGTCTCGCAAAGAAACACTATGGCCGGGGTTTCCCTTCGTACCAAAGCACGAAGGGCACTAATGTGATATGTAATTGAATAAAAAAATAAGACCAATTCCACACTCCATCCGTCAACTCCCTCCTTTACTACTCCTTTTATGTTCATTTTTCCACTAACTTGAACATCTTGCATGTGAACATTATTTTCTCTCTAAAAATAATAAAAGCCTTTACTAAGACTTGTTAGTAAATAAAAATAAATAATCACTAAGATTGTTAGTATTATTTACATATTATCAAGGGTTAATTTTACAAGTATCTAGTTAATACTTGTAAGATTATTTTGGGTGTAGTTCTTGGGTGCAACTTGAAGGAGACTTTCTTTTTGAAGGATTTTCTAGGAGGATCATCCATTTGATATAAGCTCAAGAACAAGCTAGTAAGGTGATCTAGTTTGTGCCCATTTTTACCATATAAATCAATGTAAGAAAATTGTTTTTCCTTAATCTTTCTTTTTATGCTTTCATATTAGCATGCATGTTACATAGATCATCTAAATATCAAATTATGAGATAATTTAATTTTTATTAGAGAGTCTAATATGGATCTATGATCTTTCATAATGTTTATATTATAATTTAATCTACTTATATTAGGATGCTGACTTTATTAAAATATTAGGAAATCTACTTTTATTAGGATAATTTTATTAAATTTGTTTCGAAATCTACTCTTGTTAGGAATTCTGAAAAAGTTGGACTCTCTAATATCGCTCGAAAAATTTCTGCTTTATATATATGTATTGATTGATTGATTGATTTATTACGAATGTAAGAATAGTTCCTTAAATTTTATCATATTTTTATTTTGTTTATTATAGATGAATGTAAAATTATTATTTAGGTGAATAATTAATTTATATAAATTAATAAAGTTAAAATTATTAATTTTTATGTGATATGAGTTAAAATTAGTAAAATTATTAACCCTAACTTTCGCATGATACTATGAACAGCAACATGAAAATTAAAACGAAAACCTAAATTAAACCTAAAACGAAAAATCAATTACTAGCTTTTTGACGAAAAATCAAGTACTTAGTTTGAGCAAAATATAAACCCTAACTTTTTGTTGAAAACAAAAACCTAAATTAAACATAAATTAATCAACGAAATCGAACATCAATTACTCTGCTTTTACAATTCATTAACCCTAATTTTTTCAGTTTCGCTAAAACATGAAGAAACACGGAAATCAATTAATTTTTTCTTCATATCATTCAAAATCGACAATAAAAACATGCAAATTAAATTTAAACTTATGAGATAACATCAATCACAACAAAAAATTTCAAAAAAAAAAAAATCAAATAAAGATAATCGATTTATACCTCTTCATTATATTTGAAAGGGAAGTAATATATTCGCGATTGAACAACTTGAAGATCTTGAGTCGATTTATTACAGATTTCGGTTGATTTAGAAGGCTTTTTTGGTAAGACATTAGAGATTGAGTAAAGTCTGAATAGTCACCAAAAGTGGATCGGTTTAACAAACCCGATTCATAAAACGATCAAAAGCTTCACTCATAAACACATGTTATCGACTCAATCATACAAAATTTGAATCAATGGACAACTTAACTCCAACCACAAGTTATGGATAATGGCTTGCTTCGTATGTGAGACCGTCTCATACATTTTCGTTAGATGTTTTAACTTGGGATACAATTCAATCAAGTTTATTGCAAGCTTTGATGGAAAGGTTCAATTGCTTAATGACAGTTCTTTTTGTTGTTTAACATTTGTTGCATGAAAAAGCATGCATTTTCGTATATTGCAGTAATTTATTATGGTATATAATGTAAACAATGTCGGGATCATTTGGATGAAAACAAATCACCTCATTTATCGCGAGCCAACCTTCGAGAGGGATAAGATGTGGCTCAAATGCATAGTCTATAACCGGCCTCAACTTTACCGTTATACTACTAGTACATCCCCAAGTGATCGATTCATCGTAGTCAACAAATTCCCATACTTTATTCGAACTGAGCTATTCTTAGACAATCTCGACAGGAGCCTAGCACGCTTTCTTCACCAATTTCACCAGGTAGGTTTAGTACACAATAAGATACAGTGTCATCAACAAAGGGGTCGACTACTAGAATTTTATTAAACTGACCGTGCAAAGGTTATTATGTGTTTGGAAGTACGGGTGCTCGGTAATAAGGAAGTGGTTGTCTGTATATACGTCTCTATAGGTCCATTCTTGTCTAAGTATTAACGTGAAAGGGGAATATTTAGTAGTAAGATAACGACCAAAATAAGGATTCGAAATAATTGAATTCCAACGTTTCGAAACACATTTGCAAGTAACGAGATGTCTCCATTGGACTAACCTCATGAATATCAACTCTAATAAAGCGTCATCAAGATTGTCGATGTGAGATTGGAATATTTTTTTTAATTTTTTGATAACGATGAGCTTAGATAAATAAAGAAGTTCACAATAGTCTATTACATTATAGAGGCGGGTCGGGGGCAATGGCGTACTTGCCAAAACAAAGTCATTCGTACAAAATTCTATTATAAAAGATGGGGTAAAATCCCACTCAAAACAACCAATAAGCATGCTAGAATCTGAAATGGCGAAGTGAGCATCAATAGCATCCGTGACATGGTTGACCGATCTCCTCTCAAACACACGCTTCAAACCAAGTGAGTCCTTCAATAGTTCCCTACACTCAAGACTTATGTTAGCAAAGGGACCACACGGGGCGTCCGTCCTCATCATATATGTCAGCTTAATATAGGGAGTTCGAGTAATTTAGGGTATAACAAAGTATTCGTGTTAGTACAAATGTCAATTACAAAAAAAGAGCGCAATCCCACACAAAACAACGGTTACACACGGTAATATCCATCATGGAAAAGTGGGTAATGGCATCCGCGACTTGATTAGCCGATCTTTTCTCAAAAGCGGCCTTCAAATGAAATTATTTATGTTATATCGTGTTTGTCCTTGTTGCAAACCTTGCGGAACACTTCCACATTCCTAAGAAAGAAAATTTATTCTAGCTTGAAATAAAGCATCATGAAATAAAGCATCATGAATCGACTACACAATATAAAAATAATAAGTCGATAATAACTCACTTAAAATAGGCGAAACACGAAATGACCCGATAAGAATAATCTAGCACATAAATGATAGATAGTGAAAGCAAAAATGCTGAATAACTGATAGATTTCAGTCATTCTTTATTACCTCATTTCAAAACAAAACAACAATGTCAGATTGTTGGGTATTAGTGCTAGGATTCCATTCGATTACAATTCATCTATTGTATGTTACAAATAGCCCATAATTATGGTGCCGTCAATGGATGCACAAGCATAAATCGACAATTGGACTCAAAAAAGCATAGGCCTCCGGTAATTTGGCAAAGAAACAACTACTCGAATAAAGAGCAGAATTAAGACCGATCAAACTAAAGATATTAAGCATAACAGATTATTTTTTAAAAAATTGTATTTTGATTGAGTTATTGATAGAAAAAAAATCTTTCGTTTTTTGAACTTACTCACTCAATAAAAAAACCTTCCATTCTCAATAGAGAATAGAAGAAATTCTACTTTCATATAATATCTTAATGGAATTTTTGGTAATGATCAATAAATTCATTTTTTCTATGTCTACAAGTGTCGAAGTTAAAATACTAACCAACAGAATCTACTTGATTCTTTCGATAGTTGGGCTGGAATTGACGAACAATCAACAACAATATTAGTGTTTATTAGTATAGAAATCGAAGTGGGGCGTGGCCAAGCGGTAAGGCATCGGGTTTTGATCCCGCTATTCGGAGGTTCGAATCCTTCCGTCCCAGAGCCTATCTAATTTAAGAATAAGAAAAAAACTTTTTTCCTTTTATAAAGTTTCTAAGGTGTAAGATTGACTAGAGTCTTACTCTTTTGGCTGACGATTAGAATAAAAAAATTAGATCTTTTTCACATATTTCACAACGATATGAGCTCAAATTCCACGCAACGAAAGGCGCACCCATTGGGTATTGAGGCACGATGGGGTTATAGATTACAGAAATTTTAATTATAAAAAAAAGTTGTGCCTTTACCTATCCTATATCCATCCTCCATATCTATATATGATATAGGAATATATAATATAGAAAAAATATTCATCTAAAATTATAGAAGGAAGTTAGTTCTTTTTTGTTCATCCCCATAAAACTAATTGTTTTTTTACTATTATTTTCTTTTTAGATATATATTATATATAAATATAAATGAATGTGAATAAAATTAATATATTTAAAGGTTGAGTTTAAAGTTCTCTTAGCTTATCTTTTAGGGATATCGTCTTATTGTCAATTTTAATTGTTTGTAATTTGTATAAAAAATGTTAATTAGGAAATAAAAAAATTATAAAAAAAGAACAGTACTAAAAAAGTGTAAGATATATTACGTATCTAATCTATGTAACAATTGTCTTAACTGTGAACCAACGACTATTCATGATTTGATAATTGAATCAACCGCAAACCGGAACCCGGTTCCAAATTCGAGGAATGTTATGGTAAAACTTCGTTTGAAACGATGTGGTAGAAAGCAACGTGCGACTTGAAGGACATGATCTGTTGTGGATTCTTATATCCATCATTCTATAATTTCTATAATAAAGGATGCTCTTAACTCGACATCTTTTTTTCTGTTTCACTCGAACCCGGTTTGTTGGGGTGTAATGGAATATGATGGAGCTCGAGTAGAAAGTACTGAGCAATTTCTCAAGGGAGAGGGGTCTAGGGTTAGTGTCAATAAAAAGAATACGTTGGAACAACTTCGTAAGTTATCTTTGACAGAAAAATAGTAAAAGATCAAAATAAAGAAAATTTTGAATCCCCCAGGAGATTTTGATAAACCTTTTCAATTAATTTGATTTATATATATCGTGCGGAAATCCCTCGTTCATATGATTAGATTCTTTGATAGAAATAAATAACAAAAAGGTCTGTTGCTGCCATTTTTGAAAGGATTAAAAATCAACGAAGCAATGTCTAAACCCAATGATTCAAAAAACAAGATGATAAAGGCTTCCGGAACAAGGAAAGACTCTTTTTAATTGTCGCAACAATTGATTGGGATCAATTCAAATCGATGTTAAATGAGACAAAACAAAGGGTATTTTAGACTACTCAATAAATGCTAAACTAAAGGATTTTTTTTATTTTGGGCTCCTTGAAACCTATCCAACTTGAGTTATGAGTATACAAATGATTTTTTTGAGTAAAGATGAGTAAAAAAAGGGCTTAATTTTAATTCATTTGAGGATTGAGGATTTTATAGACTTTTTTTTTTGGCATTCTAATTTATACATACATTTTTTTTAATCATTTTTTCTCGAGCAGTACGAGGAGAAAACTTCCTATACGTTTCCAAGGGGGTTAAATCTATCCCAATGAGCCGTCTATCGAATCGTTGCAATTGATGTTCGGTCCCAAAGAGAGGGAAGAGATCTGCAGAAAGTAGGTTTTTATGATCCGATAAAAAATCAAACTTATTTAAATGTTCCTGCTATTCTAGATTTTATTCAAAAAGGCGCTCAACCTACAGAAACTGTTTATGATATTTTAAAGAGGGCGGAGGTTTTTAAAGAATTTCAATTTAAGCAAACGAAGTTCAATTAATGAATAATAAGAATTTTTTTTTATAAAAACGAAAGATAATGAAGTTGTAATTTGGTAGAACTTTTTTAGTCCTGTACTTTTTTTGTAGTGCCAATCCAACAAAAGTTTTCCTCTATATTTAATATTTATTTTTTTTTCTATTTAGAGTTCACAATTTCTATTATATTTATCGTATAATAGAAATAGAATTGGATTTTATTTGAATTTGAGTACATTATTATTCAATTGAAAGTAAGATAAAAAATAAAATGGAATTTCTTGTAATTATATTTTATTTTTCATTCATATTGACAAGAATGTATTGAACAAATATAATTAAATTGTGAAATAAAAAAATTAAATGGTTTTTTATGTCTTCTGCCCAATATTTTGATTTTATATCGAAAAAAATTTAACCAATCCTTGAATCAAAATATTGGATCTAAAAAATGTAGATTATTTGT